>NC_060120.1:370242987-372742987 GCF_021461395.2 Schistocerca americana | reverse complement strand
AGTGTTCGCTTATTACGTTTATGAACACATTAAAAAAGACAATAGAACGTTTTGCATTCGCCCAATGGTTAGTTCACAGCTGCTGAAAGGAAGAGTTCGTGATACTACAGATTTAAGATAAGATGAAAGTAAATTTTTAAATTTCGGATCAATATACTGTCATTTGATGAATGATGAGTAAAACAACAGCTGTAATGTTAACTGCTCATCTTTTCCAGACAACTGGGTAGTGCCTGTACTCTAATTGATCTGCATTATCAATGCAGAATAGGCGAGACAGCACTGTGTAAAATAGTAAGGAAAGTTTGTAAAGCTGTGTGGAAGTCTTGCACGAAGAGTGAGTAGCGTAACTCATAGAAGAAAGGTGGCTGAAAGATGCCAGGGGGTCTGAATACCATGCTATGTGATCTGGACAGTGGAATACCATCAATGAGAAGAAGAAGGGTACTTAACCGTAGAAGAAACGTTTCCGCTGAATATTTGATAGATAATGCTGTCAAAGAACTATGGAAAACAAATTAATATAATGTAGACTTTCACGGGCGGAAATTTTATGTCCATTATGATTATCCGGGCTGTTATGCTGGATGAATTTTGTCTCAATTCCCAACGTTTCGTCTCCGTCTGCGGGAGACATCTTCAAGGGGGTCTGTAGCTCGATGGAAGGTCCAACACACCCGCTGGCTCGCTACTGACTGTGTGTTGGACCTTCCATCGAGCTACAGACCCCCTTGATGATGTCTCCCGCAGACGGAACGAAACGTTGGCAATTAAAACAAAATTCATCAACCGACCACGGCATAACAGCCCGGATAATCATAATGGACAAATTAATATAAATGTGGTCGACAACCCTCTTAATGAACACTGAATCAATATATACCCGAATGTGAAAGACTATTTTATTTATATGGCTATCAAAATGGGTGTACTTGTGTATTTTGTGGCAGAAGTAGAATAAAGTTCTCGTATTGATTACACTGAATCAGCAGAGATAACAGAATTTTAACTGTTATTCTTTGCAGAAGATTTGTTCATGCAGACGAAAAGGCTCTCCGTAGGGATCAAATCATTTGCTGGTTAAGTGCTATTGCAAATTATAACGGACACATTCGAGCAAAAACGCCACCTTTAGATGAGAAATAGAAAACAGTTTAACAGTGATGTTTAGCTGTACCATTTCTCTCCTTATTCGGTTGGGCACCCAAACCTTAACGAACCTTTACACAGACTTGACACTAAGCAACTCTATTCTTGATCCTACCACGATACTCGCTGCGAGATGTGTCCCACTATTCATGACAGTTTTTCACCGCTTCATTGACCAATTCCATCCATGGCAGACCGACGGCAGCTGTTGCTGGGATTTCGAACAGTGTGCAGTGCCCCAGTCACCAAAAACAACTGCTAGTTCGCGGCGATCGGCGAGATCACTGCAGTGCAGCACTGGTTGGTTGGTTGATTTGGGACGACGGGACTAAACAGCGAGGTCATCGGTCGCGTCGGACGAGGGAAGGAGGTGGAAAGAAATCGGCCGTGCCCTGTCAAAGAAACCATGCCGGCATTTGCCTGAAGCGATTTAGGGAAATCGCAGAGAACCTTAATCATGATGGCCAGACGCGGGATTGAATCGTCGTCCTCCCCAATGCGAGTCCAATGTGATAACCACTGCACCACCTCACTCTGTGCAGCAGTGGCAGGCGATCACAATTCTCTCGCCGCCTTTGCACAGGGGGGATTCGCGGCGCGCTGCCGCGGTGTACGCCGCTCCATCGTTTCACATGCCCGGCACAAACGCACCAAAAATGACGCTGCGAGCTCCGATAATAAATTGCTCGTGTGCATCGAGCATACGGCTTTTGTGGTTGCTTAGTCCTTTAGAGATGAAGCATGTTGTATTGCGAGCAGTCAAGGAGAAGTAACACAGAAATCTAAACGCTATGGCTAGTCGCTCCAATCACTCTTCTCAGTTCCATGATGTGCTCTTAATTTCTTGACTTTTAACGTTGCATTGCCTTCAACAGAACTCCAGTATCATCCCATTTGTTCTCTTCTCAAAATGCTTTATTTCCAACACACACTGCTGACCATTAACACTGCCATACCATGGAAGCGCCATGCAATCAGTAGTAACGCGATCTACATTATGTGTACCCTGAAGTGTCAAAGTCATGGGAAAGCGATATCACATATTTAGATGGCGGTAGCATCGCGTACAGAAGGTATTAAAGGATAGTGCAATGGCGCAGCTGTCATTTGTACTCGAGTGATTCACTCGAAAAGGTTTCCTACGTGATTACGGCCGCACGGTGGGAATTTACAGACATTGGATGCGGCAAGGTAGTTGGAGAAAATGGTTCAAATGGCTCTAAGCACTGTGGGACTCAACATCTGAGGCCTTCAGTGCCCTAGACCCAGAACTAATTAAGCCTAATCAACCTAAGTACATCACACACATCCATACCCGAGACAGGATTCGAACCTCCGACAGTAGCAGCAGCGCGGTTCCGCACTGAAGAGCCTAGAACCGCTCGTCAATAGTATGCCGAGAATAGCAAATGGCAGGTAATGCCACTCACCACGAGCAACGCAGTGGCCGACGACCTTCATTTAACGACCGAGAGCAACGACTTTAGCGTAGAGCCAGTGCTAACAGACAAGCAACACTGCGCGAAATAGCCGCAGAAATCAATGCTGGACGTACGACAAACGTATCCGTTAGGACAGTGCGTCCACGTCTGCCGTTAATCGGCTCCAGCAGCCGACGTCCGACGCGAGTACCTTTACTAACAGCATGGCATCGTCTGCAACACCTCTCCTGGTCTCGGGACCACGTCGGTTGGACCCTAGACGACTGAAAAATCATAGTCCCGATTTCAGTTCGTAAGAGCTGATGGTAGGGTTCGAGTGTAGCGCAGACCCCATGAATCCATGGACCCAAGTTCTCAACAAGGCAGTGTGCAAATTGGTGGTGTCTCCATAATGGTGTAGGCTTTGTTTACATGCAATGGTCTGTGTCCTCTGATCCAACTGAACCATCTCTGACTGTATACGGTTATGTTCGGCTACTTGGAGACCATTTTCAGCCATTCGTGAACTTCATGTTCCCAAACAACGAAGGAATTTGCATGGATGATAGTGCGCTATGTCATATCATTCTGGACAATTAGAGCGAAAGATTGGGCCATCCCGATCGCCTAACATGAATCCCATAGAACATGCATAATCGAGAGGTCAGTTCGAACACGAAACCCTGCACCGGCAACACTTTCGCAATCATCGACGGCTATAGCGGCTGCATGCCTCAATATTCCTGCAGAGGACTTCCAATGACTTGTTGAGTCCATGACACGTCGAGTTGCTGCACTACACCGGGAATAAGAAGGTCTGGCGTGATATTAGAAGGTATCAAATGACTTTTTTCACCACAGTGTATAAGTGTGCAAAGCATTCCTCACTCAAAAATTGCATTCGAACGGTAGTTCTTTGCAACAAAATCTTGTGACGCCTAACGTAATAAGCAGAAATGTATGCCAGAACGTGTCGTAATTCGACACCGGAAGGGCAGTTGTCTAATGAAAAGGCGCATTATCGCCTTCTGATATTACTAATTGCGTCATTCGGGATCCCAGGAGGTTCATGTGAATACGTAAACGATGTGTTCAGAATATCCCTACTCAGCAACATGCTGGATTTCAGAGGCCCGACGCGGCTAGCGCTCTAGATGACAGTCCTATTGCTCATTGGTCGTACAAAATAGTACAGCCACGTCATGGACCATGAGTCAGGAGTAGAGTATCGACGCCGACAGTGCGACAATGTGTGGAGTACCGCGGATTCTCAGCACGGACACTGCTCATCTCAAAAGAGGAAATGGTGCTATTCCAGAGCCCAAAGTCTGTTCCCTCGTAAAGAGAATCCGCGACAATGGTCGCCGTGCTGCCGCAATACTGTATTTGCTAAATACTTAATGTGTCTATCAAACGTATAAAAATTAAAAGAAATAAATCATTTTCCTTCTCTTGCTATGGCATTTCTTCGCTCGGTGATTTCATTTAAAATGCCTTCAGTGACATAAAAACAGATATTTCGTCATGGCTATTGTGACTGAAGCTCATATGTTAGGTGCATATTTTCCAGTAATACGTAGTCTTCAAAATATTTTACATTTTGCTTTTTAATTTCATCGCAGTGTGGAATTACAACTCTAATTTCAAAATTTACAGTAACATTTCGTTCGTTAACCACATCTGAGACGCCTTTTCCCTAAGCCTAACAACTGTGTCGTTCTTACGCAGCTAACTGACTAACTTCAGCAGATGTAATGCCCCTAAACTTACTGTAGTCCTTGAAAATAGAGTTGTAGCCCTGAAACGCATTTCCGTGTACAGAGGAATACCCCCTTTTGTTTAAAAAAGGAAAATTCTACAACTCGGTTACTTGACCATCGTCATAGACGATATGACACGATATGGCTCGTGAGCTGTCGTATGACGTCTGACTCTTCGCATGTGTTGCATCTCTATGCGAATTGACACTTGTTTGCTCTCTTCGGGTTTTTGTCATTTCAACCTGTTTTCAATTCCGCGCCCATTTCATTTTTCGATTTTTCGGTATACATTTTCACAGGTCTGCTGTGTGTGTGTGTCTGTATGTGTGTGTGTGAGTGTGTGTATACGTGTGTGGATCTCACAGGAGAGGACAGGGGGATTGTTTCCATGTGTCATACCTTAAATGCTAGAATATTCTGAGTGGAGTGCGTTCGAATCCCCTCCACAGCTATTATAACCTATATTTAAAGACTGTACGCTGAATGATAGCATGCTAATAGCTACGTTGTTTCTTCGACAAGAGCATAATAGGATTCCTCATTTATCCTCGTCTAATTCAGCTTCTCTCCCCGTAGGTTTCTTCTCCCCCGTAGGTTCCCCATTCATTTCTCTTTGACATTTCATCGGTGGGATAAAAAGTCTATTGTAGTCTATTTTTGTGCCTCTGCGCTAATTCTTTTCATCCTAACTTTGCTTTTACATACTGAATTATGGCTTCCCTCTTTATAATAAATTTCAGCGTTCGATTTTTTCTTTTGTAGCCTCTCTTCCTCGTGCCCTCCGCCCCCCTCCCCCCGGCCACGTTCATTAGTATTCCTTGATTAAAATATAGTTTTTGCTGTTTTCAGGTCATTAATGTCTGTAGTTTTTCTTATAGAAAATATTGTACACGAAAATATGAAGACGTTTTAGAGTTACCCCATTCGTCGGTTCACACTACGTAATAATTTGGTTCCGTACGAGCTCTTGTTAACACACTGTAAAAAATAAATATCTATATCTATATCCCGAAAACAATATTTCGGTATGTGGTGGAGTGCACTTTATGTATCACAGTTATGTCCCCCTTTCTTGTTCCAGTCGCGAATGTTTCGCACGAAGAACGATTGTTGGCAGGCCTCTGTCTGAGCCAAAATCTAATTCCGCTTTTATGGTCTTTCTTCAAGATACACGTAGGAGGAAGCAATTCGTTGGTTGAATCTTATAGTGAAGTACGCTCTCGAAAGTGTAACAGCAAACCACACGGTGATTCAGAACTACTGCTTCCCAGCGTCTGCCACTGGAGATGGCTGAGCATTTCTGTGACGCTTTCGCGTTGACTAAATAAATCTGTAACGAAACGTACTGCTCTTCTTTAGATCTCCTGTATTTTTTTCTATCTATCGTACGTGATATGAATCTAAAACTGATGAGCAATATCAGCGGGGCAAGACTTTTATAAACTACGTCCTTCGCGAGTGGACTACAACAACTAAGTATTCTTCCATTAACTCAGCCCGTCCGCCTTATTAGCTGCGCAGTCAGCGTGGAGTATTGCTAATTGAAGGAGTTCGGGTTCAATTCCCCGCCGGGTCCAATCCTTACTTTCGTACTGTCATAATTAACATTACTGTTGAGGTGGCTGAATGGACACGGCCCGTAAATCTATAAATTTAAGTAAACAAATAATTCAGCCTGCTACCTGCCGTAGTTGCAGTTGCATTTTATGGTCGTTCCACTGCAAATCGCACCGTGCGCGTCCTCCTATATATCTCATGGGTATGATTGCTTCCAGCGATTGTTCTGGAATCGTGTAATCATACAATAATGGGTCTTTCTATTACCGCGCAATACGTTGCATTTGATTGTCAACTGCTGATCCATGCACCGACAGTCGATCCTCTACAGATCTACCAGCATTTCGCTACAGTTATCTAGAGCCGTGATTACTCTATATACAACAGTACCATCATCCAAAGGCCTCATAAAACTTCAGACGCTATCCGCATTTGTGTTCGGAAATCCCCGTTACAGACTTCTAGGAACTGTAGAGGGGAGTGAGTTGATAATAGACACATCAAAAAAAGTTTTACATCATCCCGTATCCCAGAGCTCCTCATGATAGACGTTGACTGTGGCTATTGTGTCACAGACCCAGTCACTTTGTTCAGAGATGTCACTAAACCCGCCCAACGATGTAAACAACCGTGCATGAGCAGCGCCTATTAGACGGAGGGGGTCCGACAGCCAATCAATTCCAGTCATTCCACCAGGAAGGAGTTCCACAGCCCGTATTGCCTAGACGGTCAATACCGCGATTCGATCGCGTCCGCATTGTTACTTTGTGCCAGGAAGGGCTCTCAACAAGAGAAGAATCCAGGAGTCTTGGAATGTATCAAAGAGATGTTTTCGGACATGGTGGAGATACAGAGAGACAGGAACTGTCGATGACATGTCTTGCTCAGACTGCCCATGGGCTACTACTGCAGTGGATGACCGATACCTATGGATTATGGCTCGAACTCTGACAGCAACGCTACTATGTTGAATAATGCTTTTCGTGCAGCTACAGGACGTTGTGTTACGTAGCTTCTCTCCCGATGTCCATGGCGAAGTCCATCTTGGCAACCACGACACCATCAACGCGGTACAGATGGGGCCAACAACATACCGAATGGCCCGCTCAGGATTGGAATCACCTTCTCTTCACCGATGAGTGTCACAAATGCCTTCAACCAGACAATCGTCGGAGACGTGTTTGAAGGCAACGCGCTTAGGCTGAACGCCTTAGACACACTGTCCAGTTAGTGCAGCAAGGTGGAGATTCTCTGCTGTTTTGGGGTGGTATTATGTGGGACCGACGTACGCCGCTGGTGGTCATGGAAGGCGCGATAACGACTGTACGATGCGTGAATGGCATCCTCAGACCGATAGTGCAACCATATGGGCAGCATTTTGGCAAGGCATTCGTCTTCATTGACGACAATCGCGCACATTTTGTGAACGACTTCCTTCAGGATAACGACATCGCTATACTAGAGTGGCGAGCGTGTTCTCTAGACATGAACCCTATCGAACACACCTGGGATAGATTCAAAAGAGCTGTTTATGGACGACGTGACCCACCAAACACTCTGAGGATCTATGACGAATCGCCGTTGAGGAGTGGGATAATCTGCACCACCAGTACCTTGATGAACTTGTGGATAGTATGTCACAACGAATACAGGCACGCATCAATGCAAGAGGACGTGCTACTGGGTATTAGAGGTACCGGTGTGTACAGCAAACCTGGACCACCACCTCTGAAGGTCTCGCTGTATGGTGGTACAACGTGCCATGTGTGGTTTTCATGAGCACTAAAAATAGGGTAAATGATGTTTATGTTGATCTCTGTTCCAATTTTCTGTTCAAGTTCCGGAACTCTCGGCACCGAGGTGATGCAAAACTTTATTTGATGTGTGTATTAAAGATTTCAATCCATGTCCGGAAACATACTATTTCCGTGCTACGGCCGTATGGAAAAATGTTGGTAACGCGATCACTTTTATAAGTAATTGATCAGGCGTGATCCAGTACGAAAATTGTTTTACAGTTTCACTCATTAATAGCCAAAGAAATTGTTCGTGTACTTGTTGACATGTTAATTTCAACGTCATGCAGTAACCCCTCTTCCAATTAGGGTGTGCGGCGTCTTTTTGGATCATCACAGTTACGCCAGCTGAAGGTACCCTTTCTCGAAATCGTTGGGTAATTGTGGCGCAAAAGATCTGGAGGTCGTCGAGAACTATCTTCATAAAGACGACGAGCTGCTCAGCTATTACCGTGAACTTCCTCATTCAGAAGCATCATGTCGGTGTATTCCGCAGACAAGTACTCAGCCATGTTGCTCTAACAGTCACAGAAATGTGAATGAGGCCCTGATAAGGTTACAGAGGTACGATAGACGTCAAATGACCTCAGCTAATCCGAATGAACCATGACAACGCTGTTGCGCACCAACCTCGCAGACGGCTGTATCACGGTAACAGTACGTTTCCGCACGTGTCCCCTTTCAGAATATTATGTACTTAATCCCTCTACAAGTTCTGAAAGTTTGTAACGGGAATTTCCGAACGCCCTGCATACTGTGGAAAGTAATGGTCCTACAATGCTCCCATGGCATATGACCGAAGTTTCTTTTAGTCTGAAGATTTCATTCGCAAAGACATCATCTGTTCTGTTTGTATGTCCAACGCAAACTTCGAGGGACTAGTCCTAAGGTCCTGCAGGTGTACATATGCGTGGCGCTGTTGTGGACACGTATGCTGAGAAGCGAAGCAAACCGAGTAGTCGACACACACACACACACACACACACACACACACACACACACACAGAGAGAGGAAAACTCGAAGATGCCTGCCAGGTGGACGAGACGTACACAGCACTGCTCGCACTAAATTAGTGGACATCAGAGAGGAGTAACCTCGCGCGCGCGCGTGTGTGTGTGTGTGTGTGTGTGTGTGTGTGTGGTGAGCCTCAGTAATTGCTCCGGCGCCCCGTGGTCAAGCCAGGCAGAGGAGCACTTCGCCTCCTACAGTGTGCCGCGCGCTGCGTACACACGCCGGCTGGCTGTGCGAGGCGCGGCAGCATGCGTGGTTGCGTGTACGCGCTGACGCGCCGCCCGCGGCCGCGCCGAAATGAAAAACAAACAAGCGGCGCAGAGCGGAGGGCGGCCGGCCCCGTCCCGCGCGCCACGACCGGTGCGTCCCGCCCGCGACTCTCGACCGCCACTCGAGCGCGGCCGGCGTCGGTCGCGAAATTACTTTCGCCGCGAAATCAAATTACTGGTGCGCCAGCGTGCGGTGCCCGCCCGCTTTTAAAGTGCGGGCCCGGCCATGCCGTCACGTTGCATTAACAACGCGCAACCACTGCCCTCTCTAAAAGCCCGCCGCTACCACCTGCTCCCTGTACCTCGTCCAATAGTCGGCGCGAGTTCCGCTGATCGCCAACGATAGGAAAAGATGAATATATCACCTCTCACACTGCACTTACTTTCGATAGATCTGCACCGGGTGCTCGCCGCTCATGCGAATATCTACACTACTGGCCATTAAAATTGTTACACCAGGAAGAAATTCAGATGATAAACGGGTATTCATTGGACAAATATATTATACTACAACTGATATGTGATTACATTTTCAAGCAATTTCGATGCATAGATCCTGAGAAATCAGTGGCCAGAACAGCCACCTCAGGCCGTAATAACGGCCTTGATACGCGTGGGCATTGAGTCAAACAGAGCTTGGATAGCGTGTACAGGTACAGCTGCCCATGCAGCTTCAACACGACACCACAGTTCATCAAGAGTAGTGACTGGCGTATTGTGACAAGCCAGTCAGTTGCTCGGCCACCATTGACCAGACGTTTTCAATTGGTGGGAGATCTGGAGAATCTGATGGCCATGGCAGCAGTCGAACATTTTCTGTACCCAGAAAGGCCCGTACAGGTCCTGCAACATGCGGTCGTGCATTATCCTGCTGAAATGTAGGGTTTCGCAGGGATTGAATGAAGGGTAGCGCCACGGGTCGTAACACATCTGAAATGTAACGTCCACTGTTCAGAGTGCCGTTAATGCGAACAAGACGTGACCGAGACGTGTAACCAATGGCACCCCATACCACCACGCCGGGTGATACGCCAGTATGGCGATGACGAATACACGCTTCCAATGTGCGTTCACCGCGATGTCGCCAAACACGGATGCGACCATAATGATGCTGTAAACAGAACCTGGATTCATCCGGGAAAATGACGTTTTGCCATTTGTGCACCCATGTTCGTCGTTGAGGCGCTCCTGTCTCTGATGCAGCGTCAAGGGTAACCGCAGCCATTGTCTCCGAGCTGATAGTCCATGCTGCTGCAAACGTCGTCGAACTGTTCGTGCAGATGGTTGTTGCTTTTTCAAACGTCCCCATCTGTTGACACAGCGATCGAGACGTGGCTGCACGATCCGTTACAGCCATGCGGATAAGATGCCTGTCATCTCGACTGCTAGTGATAAGAGGCCGTTGGGATCCAGCACGGCGTTCCGTATTACCCTCCTGAACCCACCGATTCCATATTCTGCTAACAGTCATTGGATCTCGACCAACGCGAGCAGCAACGTCGCGATACGATAAACCGCTATCGCGATAGGCTACAATCCGACCATTAACAAAGTCGGAAACGTGATGGTACACATTTCTCCTCCTTACACGAGGCATCACAACAACGTTTCACCAGGCAACGCCGGTCTACTGCTGTTTGTGTATGAGAAATCGGTGGAAACTTTCCCCTTGTCAGCACGTTGTAGTTGTCGCCACCGGCCCCAACCCTGTGTGAATGCTCTGAAAAGCTAATCATTTGGATATCACAGCATCTTCATCCTGTCGGTTAAATTTCGCGCCTGTAGCACGTCATCTTCGTGGTGTAGCAATTTTAATGGACAGTAGTGTACATCCACATCCATACGCGGCAATCAACAGTGAAGCTCATGGCAGAGAATATTTCCTTTTGTACCAGTCAGTGCAGCTTCCTCCCGTTCCGTGTGGAGCACAGGAAGAATAGTTCTGCGCGCACATTAAGCTTGTCTAATCGATCCGTTCGAGAGTGATTTGTATGGGGTTGGAGTATGTTTCTAGATTCATCGTTTAAGGTTGATTCATGAAATTTTGCAAGTAAGCTTTCCCGGAATGGTTTGCATTTATCTTGAAGTCTCTGCTAGTTTGGTACCAGTCTTTCACAGGTGACACAATCCTGTGACCATTCGTGTTGCCCTTATGTGCATACATTTAGTATCACCTGTTAGTCCTACTCAGTACGAATTCCACACACTTGAGCAATATTCTACAGGGTAGTAACTTTGAAATCAAATCATTCCTGTGCGTGTTCAAGTCCACTGACCGACAGCAGCGACTAGACTCCTTTGTGTCACTGTAAAAGTTCTATTTCGCGATTTTCGCAGTCGCATTATAATCGAAGACCAGTATTTCTAGATTTTTTAATCTTCTGTCATGTTAGTGGCCCTACCCTCATTGCAAAATATGCCTGCATCAGTTGAACGAAATACATTACACGGATAAAAGAACGGAAGTACTATGCTCAGGTTTCCTCTAGGCTCTTAGAGGACATCAGTAATAGCTGTTGGCTTAGTATGGCTAAACACTGAAGGCCTAGATGTATGTATGTTGTTAATGGACAGTGATTTATACTATTGAAAATTACATCTGTTGTGAATGTGCGCTTTTCTTCAGTAACTACATTTAAACAGTGATAACACTTAGCACTGAAACAGAAATAAAAGAGTTTGAAGTATGATACACCTACCTAACTGTCTTAACTCTTTGCAAGAAATCGTGTGTTGCAGAAGGGAGCAGTGTTACATTAGAGTATTGTTATTCAGAGAGAAGTTTCTTTTCATCCGGAAACAGCATGTATGGCTTAGGTCATCGTGTTGTGACTTGGAAAGACAGCCAAGCCACTATGAGGTAGCCGAAAGGCACGCGTTGAAGCTCACGCAGGCTGGCGTGAGGTCTGGAACTGTTAAAGGAGTTGAGTCTCGTAAAAAAAGTACGTAGCTTCTGGAATACTTAACTTTAATCCATAATTCGTGGACATCGGTCTGACGGTACATGCATTATAAGATAAATAGCAATTGATAATGGCGCCTTGCTAGGTCGTAGCAAATGACGTAGCTGAAGGCTATGCTAACTATCGTCTCGGCAAATGAGAGCGTAATTTGTCAGTGAACCATCGCTAGCAAAGTCGGCTGTACAACTGGGGCGAGTGCTAGGAAGTCTCTCTAGACCTGCCGTGTGGCGGCGCTCGGTCTGCAATCACTGACAGTGGCGACACGCGGGTCCCACGTATACTAACGGACCGCGGCCGATTTAAAGGCTACCACCTAGCAAGTGTGGTGTCTGGCGGTGACACCACACATCGAGTATGCTTTAACACTCAGCCATTATTATATATGTCCATTTTTTTTTCCTCACGACTCCCGTAAAACATAGTGACCTCCGCTATTTTCCAGTTACCTTGATTATGTGCGAGATAAATTCCGCAGCCGGCCGCTTTGGCCGAGCGCTTCTTGCCGCTTCAGTCCGGAACCGCACTGCTGCTACGGTCGCAGGTTCGAATCCTTCCTCGGGCATGGATTTGTGTGATGTCCTTAGGTTAGTTAGGTTTAAGTAGTTCTAAGTCTAGGGGACTGATGATCTCAGACGTTAAGTCCCATAGTGCTTAGAGCCATAAATTACACAGAGTATTCCGTCTAAGACTTAATAGGAATTTCGTCAGGGGTTCAAGTCGTCTTTTTTTTTTTTAATGGCCGGGGTTCAAAAACTGGCAAGGTATGAAAATCCTAACTCTGCAATGTATTTTCTTTAAACCTGAACGAAGTTTCTGCGCCTTACTTGTTGTCCTCGTTTTTGAGTTCAAGTGGCTCTGAGCACTATGGGACTTAACATCTGAGGTCATCAGTCGCCTAGAACTTAGAACTACTTAAACCTAACTAACCTAAAGACATCACACACATCCATGCCCGAGGCAGGATTCGAACCTGCGACCGTAGCGGTCGCGCGGTTCCAGACTGAAGCGCCCACAACCGCTAGGCCACACCGGCCGGCCTCATTTTCAGCTTCAAACAAATCCACGAGAGCCTAAATGGAAGATATAGTTCAACTCACTGACTTTAAATACAACCAAACTTTCCGAGGACTTTCAAGTACATTTTTTACAGATTCCGACAGCGAAACTTGATGTAGACTTCACGATGGTACCTTTCTTAGAGATGGACAACTTGCCATAAAATATTCCCCATATCGGTTCCATGCAACATCTTTTGGAGCGAGTAGCCAATAACATATAATAGGTTTTCGCAACAGTCGCTGAACAGTATCATCAAACAGTTATGGGTCTTTGCCGTCTATCACACTACAGTTCCGTGTTTGAGCTTTAATGACAACTCTCCTACGCTTGTTGATTTTCAGCACACATCATTATTCAAGACAAGGGGTGCCATGGATATACTTGTACGCTAATAATATCATGTATATCACAGAAATTACAGGTGATTTATTGCAGTGCAGTAAGAAAAGCGTTTTGAACTCCATAAGCAACAGATAGGAAAATACCAAATCAAAATACATATCTGGTAACCATCGGCACTTCCAGTGTTTGGTTGCATCAGTATCAAAACATCTGAAATGAGATAACACGAACTGACAAACTATTTCCAAGTGATATAAAGTATGCAATATACTGATAAGACATAGAACGGATCGTGAAATACGCTGTAAAACCACAGGAAATGTTACAATGCTGATTTACCTCAAACATTTGAATTAAGCTTCGCGATTCGTTTAGTTTAGTATGATTAGATGTCGTGATTCATTTGTCTAATAAAAATTTCGGTGAAGCAATGCAACGGCAAAACAGAAAGATCTGACAAATGAACATTTTAAAATATTATATTGCAAACAAAGAGCCAAAAATTACGTTACAAGGACTAAGCTATGATCATCGATTCAGGAGGAGAGACTTATGTAGCCGCTGTGTGATACTAAAAAGGAAAAGAAATACTTTTTTTCTTTCACAAGGTTAAGGTGTCATATATTTCAGTATAAAATTACGAATACTTTAGGTAGCTTTGCTTATCTTCTTCATATTATTCTTTCTTATTTTCGTAAAATATAGTCGTGGCAATTGTGTTTTCTTCCTTTTGTCCCCGATATGTGATAATCTCATAATTGTTCTTCTTTCATTGTGGAATCATAAACATTCTCTTGCACTTAATCGTTACAGAGAATATTATAAAAATGACATAACGGTTGAACTTTGAGAAGCTACTTTATTTATAAACAACCGAATGAAATAAAGATACAAGAAACGGAAGTTTCATGTGGCTGTGTGTTGTTTCTCAGAAAAGCCTGTAGTCACATTACTTAGAGACAGAAGCGAAGTGAAGGTTCAGTCTTGTTATCTGAGCATACCTTAGCGTTACAAGAAACAAGATTTATCTTTAATATCCGAGATTCACGATAATTATCATTAAATTATTAGTTATCACATTTAAAATAAATTGGAGTTGAAGAATAACCGTTGCTAGTAATTACCTGATAAAATTAATTGTTCATAAAATAATCGTTCCCTCTGCTCCAAGGCCGGCCGTGGTGGCCGAGCGGTTCTAGGCGCTTCAGTCCGGAACCGCGCGACTGCTACGGTCGCAGGTTCGAATCCTGCCTCGGGCATGGATGTTAGTGATGTCCTTAGGTTAGTTAGGTCGAGTCATTAAGTGGATTCCCTGAAATCTCATGGTTATTTCTCTGATGAAAAATATATGTATCAATTTTTTTGCAGTAAAAGTAAAATAAAGAAAGAAGGAAAAGAAAAAAAACTTAATTGACACTATGGTAAAATTTGTCCCACATTTATGACTATTTTAATAATTGAATATGACTGTGGCTATGTATAAACAATAAACATAATTACTCTACTGTCATGTCGAGAGTGTCGATCCAGTTCAGTTACGCCCAGTTCGTATACAAGATAGCTTTGTTAATGCTTACATGGACAGCTGTGAAGAAGAGTGCTGTTCTACGAATACCAGAATCTGTTATCACTGGCAATGAAGGTAATACATCATGAATTCACCATCAAAGGAACTTTATTTACCGGAATATACGTACGTTTAAAAGTAGATTACAAACAAAACGCTAACAGGTTAGGTCGAACCTCAGAAAATTTCGTTGGTTTCTTTCATCCACGATAAGCGCTAGTATTGACCTAAGACTACACTAGTGTTCATTTATTTTACAGAGGGATCCGAAATTGCTTAGGTGTGTTACGAGGCTAATATTTGATTTTAAAATATGTGACATGTTTATCTTTGATAAAAATAGAAGTTAACGCAGCTACTCCGTCCATTTTATGAATATGTAATCAGCAATGTCACACACACACACACACACACACATATATATATATATATATATATATATATATATATATATATATATATATATATATATATATGTTTTTTAGCAGCTTTTAGCGTTTGCCGTCTGATTTCTTGGTTTCAAAGGAGATAGAGAAGTCAGAAAATGTATTCTTTACCAGAATTACCATGACATGAGATTTCATTTCTTGAATTCTTTGTGTCTAAGATAAATAATTTGTTGGAATATCCACCACAAGTGATATGGCCTGAGTACTGCTAACCATCATGTTTGGAATAAAGTATCCTTTTACCTCCGTATTCATTAATTTTTTGCTGGTTTTGTACACAGTTAATCATTAATTACTGAAATGAAACAAAATATTGCTGCTGCCGGAAGATATCAATTTACGGCAGAGTTTGTAATTAATTAAGATTGTGTTGTATCGTTAAATGTAAATGTTTTCCTTTATTCTGGTCAGCCATATGTCCTATTTACAGATGAACTTTCCAACTGCCGTCGCAGAATACAGGTATTTCTTTCGACTAAAGAGTACATCGACCCACCGAGCAGCTTCACGAAGTAACATTTAAAAATCAAGTGCAATGCTGCTCATGCTCCTTTTCTGAATTAAGATACTGTGCATGCATATTTCTTGAATTAAGATATTTACTTAAAAGGTTAATTACAGTTTAATGCCTGCGAATAAAGGTTTGTAAAGACTACCAAGAAAATCTGTTGCTATTTGATTTTATCCTCAGGGAATCACCATACATGTCAGACGCCTCACGAACGTGCATACAGCCGTTACGTCAGTCCTTTTCCTTTTATATCAAAGAGAACCTAACATGAGGTCTTGAACTGTTTAATGATTATTGATGAATTAAGTCTTTTGAAATATCGAGGTGACTCAAAGTTACTAACTAATGTCGTAGTGTTGAATCTGCTATGAAGAATTCGGAAGAGACATAGGAAATTTAGACGCTTAGTTTCTTGTGCTGAAAAGCGTACTAACGTATTCACAAACAGACCAAGGATAAAGCATTGTCAGGTCTCAGCAGATTATGTTGTAATCTATGTTTTTGTTACCTTCATGTAAGCATTCTCACCTACAACTCGATGCATTTCTAGTCCTCAAAGACTTGAACATAGGGACGTTTCACATCGAAAAGTGCACCAGATAATCAAAACAGAAACCGACTGATAAAGAAATTATCGTGTGGCAATTTTGTGTAATAATTTTTTGTGTGACGACCTCTTAAATTTATATATAAAATATTCACAACCGGTTTCGACAAGACCAAGAAGACATTACCCTTGGCGATATGATATTGAAATATTTTAGATGGCTTCATGATTTTCAGAAAGCCTAACTGTATTTTTTATATATCCGTCCGAATCTTTTTAGTGGATTAACGATATCTGAAGATAGTAGCTACTTGTCAAAACCAGTAATGTAAAAATTTTATGGAGGGTGTCCCAGAAATGTTGTGACAAATATCGAGGGGTCGTAGAGGGTGTCTTGAGGAACAAATCGAGGACAGGAACAAGTGTCCGGCAGTGTCTTCCAATGACGTTACAGGGCATCGAAGTTACAGGTACCGCCTCTTTCCACTGGGCCACCTCTTGGTACGCTGACAGTAAATATGCGGAACGTTGTTCCAATCGCCAGTGGAGGAGGTGAAGCTAGCTTTTGCGAAGAAAGGCACTGTCTCTTGTGAATGTGATGCTTTGTAGCTTCCTCGGTTGACAGTTTCGGACACGGGTTTCTGTCTGCAGGTTATTTTTTATTGTATTGAAAAACATATTTATTTTATAGGATTCCAGGAGAAAAATAAACTTCCGATAGAAACAGGTGCCCGAAACCGTCTTCCACAGAGGCAACACAGCATCGCATTCATAGGAGACAAGGCCTTTCTAGGCAGCAGTTAGGTATTGCCAGACGTCCTGGCTATGGTGAGTCAGTCTACAGTGCAGAGTCACATTTGCTGCCGCACAAGTGGCCTGGTGCCAGGCGGCAGTGCCTATAACTTCGAAGCTCTATAGCGTCGCTGAATGATGTTTCCAGACATGTTCCCTCTACAACCCTCATAAGTTTGTCACAACATTTCTGCCACACACTGTAAGCGATTGCGACACGATAAATTATTATTCAAATATGTACTAAGGTCGAGTAATTTCAACTAGCAATATGACCATTTTTTAAAAACTGCTATATCATTGATGGGTAGGACACACCGAGTTCTGTGCTGGACCCTATAATTGAAAAATGGTTCAAATGGCTCTGAGCACTATGGGACTTAACATCTATGGTCATCAGTCCCCTAGAACTTAGAACTACTTAAACCTAACTAACCTAAGGACACCCAGCCATCACGAGGCAGAGAAAATCCCTGACCCCGCCGGGAATCGAACCCGGGAACCCGCGCGTGGGAAGCGAGAACGCTACCGCACGACCACGAGATGCGGGCCCTATAATTGAGAAAGGAACCTTGTCTTCGCAAAGTGTGAAAGTTACATCTTCCATGCATTTGTTGAGAGTAAGTGGCTGTGATGCGTGCATGTGGAGTTTAATTATGGTGTTTCGATGTTGATGACGATGACACAGAGAAGGGTGGGATTGGAACTCCGTGCTTCAATGTACCCAACCATTCTCAATCAGATAAAATGGTGCCTCGGTGTGCAGCAGCCCCATCCAACGAATCGGACACACTAACGTCACCCCACAACACACAATGCAGAGAGATGTTATATAGTTTACTACATTTGCACGAAGTCTTGCGCCACCTCAACTCTCATCGTGCCTGTAAAATACTGGCGGTAAAAATTTCTTGGTGATGAAACTTCGAACCAGCTACATTCGAGCCGAACGCCACCGCAAAAGCATACATTAACAAACTCGGCTACAGAAGATGGTAGCATGTTATAAGGGTGCGTAATGGCTTACTTCTATAACATCACGTCAATGGTTCTCTCAGTCATTCTTTGATACAACATCCTAAATGTAACAGCATAGCCACAGAACTATATTAATAGCCGGCCGGAGTGGCCGTGCGGTTCTAGGCGCTACAGTCTGGAACCGCGCTACCGCTACGGTCGCAGGCTCGAATCCTGCCTCGGGCATGGATGTGTGTGATGTCCTCAGGTTAGTTAGGTTTAAGTAGTTCTAAGTTCTAGGGAACTGATGACCTCAGAAGTTAAGTCCCATAGTGCTCAGAGCCATTTGAACCAGTTTTTGAACTATATTAATTACCTTTAACATTAACTGTTTGTAGATTTAGTGCTGAAACTCCAGGAATGACTCAACGAGTGTTGGAAGCAATACTTTTGTCTTTATGCCTGAGGGAGCTTTTATGAAACATCTTGATTCACAGCCAAATGGAGAGCAGCATATCTGTGCCGACATTTGTTTCTTTTCGTGAGAATCAGTATGTTATGAACATTACGTGCAACTGTCTGGAGTCAAACCAGGACAAATAGAATAGTTGACAAAAACCAGGAACATGAAGGCGCAGCGTTGTAGCTTGGTGGGAAGGAGCAGCATTAGGACCGAAACTGTGATTTATTTTATTATTCACTTTAATCATTTTTAACCTCCAATATTATTACAAAAACAGGATACGCATAGTACACAAAAAATAACTGCACCATCCTATTGCTCTTAGAACAACGTCAAGACACAGTTCGCAGAAACTGTCTGCACAGTTTTCGGACTTTGTGAGTCCGCTATGAGAACTGTTCTCGATAATGCGGCATCAGCATGAAAAACTGCTCAATGTTCAACTTACTTTAAGAGTGACTACAGTGACCAAATCTCGCTCACAGGCGATGGAAAGAATAGAAAACATGGTAAGCCGTTGGATTGAGCCCCACAACCAACAGCACATGCCTCTCTCTGGAGCTGACATTCAGTCTAAGACCAAGAGCTTGTTGGCAGTTTCAACGAAAGAAGAGGATGATCCAGCACCTGTCTCGGCCAGCTTTGGTTAGTTTGATAGCTTCAGGCATAGTTTTGGCTTTCACAACATTAAAATGACAGTAGATGCAGTTGTGGCAGACGGTACTGGAGCCGAGAAATTTAAAAAGAGGTTTGATGAAATTATGACATGAAAAGGCTATACTGCGAGGCATGTTTCCAAACTTGATGAAGCGGTTTTGGAAGCAGATGCCTAGATGCACGTTCACTTCTACTGAATATCAAACAGCACCTGGATTTAAGGCTGCCAAAGACCGATGTACCCTTTTCAGAGTAAATGCTGCAAGGGATGGTAAATTAGAACCACTTTTAACTACCACTTTCTAATTCGTAGTGTTCTAAAGGATTGTGACATGGGCAGGGTCGAGTTCATTTGAAACGGAATAGTGATGTTAGCATATTATTGTGTGATTCAGTGTTAAGTTTCCAAGGGTATAAATTTTGCATTAAAACGCGTTTCAGAAAGATGCTAATGGTTATTTTTGATAAATAATCCATGACGGACGAGGAGGGCATAAAAAAGTTTAGCACTGGCAAAAAGATCATTCCTGGCCGAGAGAAATGTGACTAAACGAGAACTTAACGTCATATTTTCCGTATAAAACGACTCTCTTACACGAATTCGGTATGCACGGCGATTCCGCGGAACGCGAGTATCGCGTAGAACGAGATTTACCTGTACCGTTGTCGGAGGAAGCCACAGAGTGAAGAGAAATTTGAAACCCGGAGTTGCAGATCCAGGAGAGCAGAGAAGCGGCGCAGTGTTCCGTGGGGTACTCTGTGCGGACGGAGTGCTCGAGCATCAGCCGTGATTAGGCCGCAGCAACAGTGGGCTGGCCCCTTTCGCCCGGAGGAAAGGCTTAAATTAGCGGGACGCAGAGAGACTCATCACGCGTAATGGCGGCCGCGGCTGCCCGTCCGATAATTTGCAGCGTAGCTGGCACCGGGGCGGCCGCTGCAGCTGCGGTGGAGGCAGTGGCGGCGGCTGTGGGCAATCGGGCCCCTGCCGGCCAGCCGCCTGGAGCGCCTAACTGAATTGCGGGTGGCCGGTCGTTAGGCGCCACCTCGGAGCAGCAGCCGGCACCTAATGCCGCGTGGAGCTGGCGCCTCAGTCCCACGGTGTCGGCGGCGGCTGCGTAAGCCTCGGATGTGGCCTCTGCGTGACAGGCGTGCACAGTGAACAAATAGACCACACAATGCTCACGCCATTCGTACTGATTTTGGGTGCACGCTGCGACAGCAGCGCGCCTACTGGCAAGTAGGCTAATCTGTTCAGTGCGACTTCCGATGATTCCAATACGGGCTACAGGTATGCACAAACAAATCCTTATAACAAAAGAACTCGACATTTTATGTTGCTGGATAAATACGAAATTCTGAGAAAAATAGGGGCAAGCTATAGGGAAAGACGGGGAATACACAGCAAGTACAAGAAGCAAAGGGAAAAATAAGAGTGGAGGACCAAGAACGAAGTACTCGGATTAAAAAGTGTGTAAGACGCGGATTTACACTTCTGTCCCTACTGTTCAATCTGTACATCGAAGAGGCACTGATAGAAATGAAAGAAAGGTTCAAGACTGGAACTAAAATTCAAGGTGAAAGGATATCAATGATACGATTAAGTGATAACATTGCTAAGTGAAGAAGAATTACAGGATCTGTTAAACGGAATGAACGGTCTAATCAGTACAGAATACAGATTAACAGTAAATCGAAGAAAGACGAAAGTAACGAAGAGTAGCAGAAATGTGAATGGCGACAAACTTAAGTCATAATTGGTGATCAATAAGTACACGAAGTTAAGGAATTCTGATATCTAGCCAGCAAAATAATCCATGACGGAGGGAGAAAGAAGGACATAAAAAAGATTATCAGTGGCAAAAAGGTCATTCCTGGCCAAGGTAAATGTACTAGTATCAAACGGTAGCTTTAATTTGAGGAAGAAATTTCAGAGAATGTACTTGTGAAGCGCAGAATTGTATGGTAGTGATATACGGACGGTGAGGAAAATGGAACAGAAGAGAATCGAAGAATTTGGGATGTGGTGCTACAGGAGAATGCTGAAAATTAGGCGAACTAATAATGCAATGTATGAGGAGGTTCTCCGCAGAATTGACAAGAAATATATGAAGAACACTGACAATAATAAGGGTCAGGTTGGTAGGACATCTGTTAAGACACTAGAGAATAGCTTCCATAGTACTAGAAGGAGCTGTAAGGGGTAACAGCTGTTGCGTAAGACAGAGGATGAAAACCACCCAGTAAATAATTGAGGACGTTGGTTGCAATGGCTACTCTGAGATGAAGAGACTGGCACAGGAGAGGAACTAGTGACGTGGCGCATCAAGCCATTCAGCAATAAATAAATAGATAAGTATAGATCAAAATAAAAATGAAAAATACATGCAGTCGATGAACGCACTTTACAAGGTGTGATCCTCATTGTTTCATGAACACCGAGTCGCATGGCACATGCACGTCAGTGACAGACCACACCTATCTCGGTGTGTTGGCGAGCTGAGCAGTTTCACATATGCCACCATCGTGCCCCCGCCCCCACTGTTATGGGTATCATACATTTCTCCATGAGACGTTTCCTGAGCACTGTATCTGAAGGTGAGATCCCATTGCCTGGCCTTCTCGGTCCCCCGATCTGAATTCTCTGGATTTCAGTGCATTGGGGTTTATCAAGGACATTGTTTACAAAACAAGGGTTCGAGGTATGGTATATTCGAGGCAATCGATCTACGCCGTAGTAGAAGCCATTAAACCATTCATTCTTCTGTACATGTGGGGAGCGTTGAGTACCGTTTTGATATTTGTCGAGCTACAAATGGTGTTCACACTGAACTGCACCAACATGGATAAAAGTGTTTCAGCTCCTATGTACAACGCTGGACAAATAAAGTTATAAATTTTCATAGTCGCTGAAATATAAAGGAAGTTTTTGTGCGCCTCTAGTCTGGACAGCCTGCAGTACAATTTATACTGGTTTGTAACATGCCTTACACAAAAGGAAGCAATGTAACTACGTAAGCTTCCACGGCCAGAATCAGTTCATACAATTATAAGTGTGGTGTGTGCTCATTCCGACAGGTACAGAAGAAGAGACAACACACATATAATTATACAGATACGCCCCGACGGGCGGTACGACAGTTTCAGTGGTCATGCATACCATTGTTCGTCCAGTTGCCGAAATACATTGAGGCTGGGAGCAACGGGGAAAATGAAGCACTTGAGAATTTGAGTCGCCTGGGCAACTTGTCTAAATGGCCAGTGGGGCCAGGGCGACCTATTGTGGGTTACGGCGAATCCGGGTTTGAGTAAAATTTCTCTTTAGTTTCAGAGTCACTTTACAACAACTTCCCTTCTCATTACTGACGAAAACATGGTGATGTGGGCCAGATGTAAGGACAGGCATTCCACGCGTCTGTTGCAGATGCAATTGAACACTTTTTGACATATCTCGCGAATGTTCTTTCCACTGATCTTGAGGCTTTTGTAGTTTTGTTCCTTGCACACAATATATCGCACAGTCGCAGGTCCATTAACAGCGCTTTCCTTGACTGTACTCAGGATTAGTACACGTAGGTTGCTTAGCTGTTAGCAATGTCTTTTGAAATAATTTTCTATTTACCACAAGAGCTATCCGTCTAGAATTTGTGCCACTCGTAACCACATACGCTTTAAAATAATAAAAGATAATTAAAATAGAATAAAAAAACACTCTCACACTATGCATGTCTTTCTCTATGCACTTTCACTCTAAGACTATTTACTGATTAATTATTGGAACAGTGTAGCTGGCAAGGGTAAGCTGCAGGTTAATAAAATATAACATCTGCACCAGAAAAGACATTTTTTTCACTTATTAACACAGATCAGCGACCACATATTTTATTGCCTGGGAACTTTAACCAGTGCACTATAAGAATATTACAATTTGATATTGTATAATATTAAGTCATTCGATTTTGAACTCCGCAGTGTCTATGCTTCTGCCTGTATTGGACAAACACGTGTTCACTAAAACACAGATATACATAAGGCAAATTAAATACTAACAAAACTAACGCAAAAGTAAGTTTGACCTTCAGCTTATATCAGTGAGCCATAACTACAAAACATTATAAAGTCAGTAGGCAATAAAAATATTTGCAAAGACAGTTCAAGAAATCATAATCCGCTGGTTGCAGTAGCACGTATGGGCATAAATAATTTACTTGACCAGAGGCCCACACTGTACGAGAAATTGGGACTGATAAACATGAACAAGGAATATTCAAAGAATGACACGCAACTGGTAATTAGTGAGCTAATATCATTCATTTTACAGTTAAACTTGTGGTAGTCTCCAATTAAGAGAAAAAAAACACAGTTAAAAAAATTAGCAATCATAATGAAACTTTCAATAAGATAAAACTTTCAATAAGTTAAAACCAAAGGTGCCCAGCTGCTTTCGACTAACAGAATATTTTTACCTACGCAGCACATATAATACTTCAGTCAGGCATCGGTACTAGAGCCCCAATGAACAGGAATATTTGAAACACAACCAAGTAAGACTCATAAACTAGCATTCCAGACAATTTGACATATGGGTGTATAAATACTATCAAAAGCACAAAGACCCATCATGGTCATTTAAGAAAAGAAAACTAAGTTTGCCTGTTCGCTAATCACGTGTTGGAGACAGCTCACAAACTTCGTAAATTATCCACAGTGCACAATGGTCAAATGCCAAAGACGCAGATAAGGGTAAGGCAAATAAAATTCAAGGACGTTACTTCCGGTAGGTAGTCCTTTGTAAGTAGGTCGGCTAAACCACAGAGTGCAAGCACGCCACAGCACAGAATAAGATGCTCACCAAGCAAGTCCATTCGCTTCCACTTCTCCACTCTGACTGTGTATCCACAAGGAATAACCGGTAGGGGCAAACCGAGATCACCTTGCAATTCGCGCGCCCAGTTTTCCATCAAAGCGAGTGTGGCAATGCAGATGCTCGTTCAAAATACGGCCCGATTCCAGCAGGTGCCTATTGCCTTCAAGGTCCACATAATCGCCATTCGAAGCTGCTCGATGGCTTTCCTCTGGTTAGCGCTAACCAAGCGACTGAGGCCGAGCCGATTCGAAGGGGCCTTAAGTCAACGCGCAGTCTTGTGAGACGCTGAGAAGAATGTTACTCGGTGGGCATCAGAGATGTTACAATGCGATTTAGAATAGATACCTACAGCGCGCATGGCTCAATTACTTAACCGTAGCTACGAGCCCATGCTAAGTACGCACACAACCACCATCTACATCTCCGCAAGCCACCCAACGGTGTGTGGCGGACTGCACTTTACGTGCCACTGTCAAACTCCCTTCCCTGTTCCAGTCGCGTATGGTTCGCGGGAAGAACGACTGCCGGAAAGCCTCTGTGCGCGCTCGAATCTCTCTAATTTTACATTCCTGATCTCCTCGGGAGGTATAAGTAGGGGGAAGCAATATATTCGATACCTCATCCAGAAACGCACCGTCTCGAAACCTGGATAGCAAGCTACACCGCGATGCAGAGCGCCTCTCTTGTAGAGTCTGCCACTTGAGTTTATTAAACATCTCCGTAACTCTATCATGCTTACCAAATAACCCTGTGACGAAACGCGCAGCTCTTCTTTGGATCTTCTCTACCTCCTCTGTCAACCCGACCTGGTACGGATCCCACACTGATGAGCAATACTCAAGTATAGGTCGAACGAGTGTTTTGTAAGCCACCTCCTTTGTCGATGGACTACATTTTCTAAGGACTCTCCCAATGAATCTCAACCTGGCACCCGCCTTACCAACAATTAATTTTATATGATCATTCCACTTTACACTGCTACCAGTGTTTGTTCCGCTGTCATATAATCATACAATAAAGGATTCTTCTTTCTGTGTATTCGCAATACATTACATTTGTCTACGTTAAGGGTCAGGTGCCACTCCCTGCACCAAGTACCTATCCGTTACAGACCATCAGAGTGACGCCACCCTTTCGTGTAAGGTCTTTCTGAATTCACTATTCTCAAAGCTATAAAATGAGGCACTAGCAGATGAGGCACCTTTTCTGATTAGGTCATACACTGGACAGCCTACACAAGAAGATGAAACGAATTTCTCAGTATTTCACATGATAGATCGACCACACTCTCAGTGTGTGATCGCGTCGCAGTTTGTCATGCAAAATTGAGTCTATCCTTACTGTGTGCACTGTGTGCATATTTGTCATTTGTTGTTAAGCCGTGTCAGGGAGCGACTGGAGCCTTGATTTTGAGCAAAATGCAAAGACAAAGATGTTCGAAGATAGTCGAAGTGTTTGGAGTTTGAGGAGGCGCCATATCGATCATATAAAATTAATTGTTGGTAAGGCGGGTACCAGGTTGAGATTCATTGGGAGAGTGCTTAGAAAATGTAGTCCATCAACAAAGGAGGTGGCTTACAAAACACTCGTTCGACCTATACTTGAGTATTGCTCATCAGTGTGGGATCCGTACCAGATCGGTCTGACGGAGGAGATAGAGAAGATCCAAAGAAGAGCGGCGCGTTTCGTCACAGGGTTATTTGGTAACCGTGATAGCGTTACGGAGATGTTTAATAAACTCAAGTGGCAGACTCTGCAAGAGAGGCGCTCTGCATCGCGGTGTAGCTTGCTCGCCAGGTTTCGAGAGGGTGCGTTTCTGGATGAGGTATCGAATATATTGCTTCCCCCTACTTATACCTCCCGAGGAGATCACGAATGTAAAATTAGAGAGATTAGAGCGCGCACGGAGGCTTTCAGACAGTCGTTCTTCCCGCGAACCATACGCGATTGGAACAGGAAAGGGAGGTAATGACAGTGGCACGTAAAGTGCCCTCCGCCACACACCGTTGGGTGGCTTGCGGAGTATCAATGTAGATGTAGATGTAGATGTTGTAGTCTCCATATACCGTATTATTTGGTTGGAACAACTGTTCCCTATAAAGCAACCTCATATTTCAGATTTCACAGATCTGAGCATAGGTGCAGTGAACTAAAAGCATTACGTTTTCTTGGTATGAGCAGCGTTATAATCTAAAACGAACTATTACTGGATAAAACAGACGTTTTGGGAAAGGTTACAGTGACCTTCTTCTAGCTCTACGGCTTTCTGCTGCGTCTGTTGATGGACAGAGAAGGCCACTTTAACCGTGGCCGAAACTTCGGCTTAATCCACTAATATTTGTTTTATATTATCACACGGCACCACAACCAGAAAACGTAACGCAGAAGTATTCCGTCTCCAAGAAAGTGCCTGTCTTAATAAGAATATCATATAGGCCAAATGAACAAAGAAAGGCATATTTAAAAAATACTGGCACCAGGTACCTATTTAAAAAATTACACTTTTCATTTGTTGTTAAGCCGTGTCAGGGTGCGACTGGAGCCTTGATTTTGAGCAAAATGCAAAGACAAAGATGTTCGAAAGTAATTATTTTTGAATTCGTTGTAGATTATGTCATTTAATTCATAAAGTTTGCATTTATCTTACTATAATTGTCGTGTCGTGAAATTTTACTAACTATTTGGACAGAGGTATATGGTAAATACTTCGTATAATATTCTGAAGTAGAATTAAAAGGCACACATCACGTTAAGAGACGGTCGGCTTCCTTGACACCAGGAGCGCTGGTATCGCTCCAGATGTCAATCAATAGCAACATTAATAGCAGAGAGTATCGAGACTACATTCAGGGATTGGACAAAAATATGTAAACACCGCGAGATAAGCATGCTTCAGCATAATTGGAGACCCTAGCCACGCCTGCAGGTGGCACTGTTGTATTTCACCACGGACGGCAACTGTGCAAAGTCGCCAAGACGTTGCGTCAGTGGTGGTTAGAACAGCGCTCTGCTTATTTGTCAGTGCATTATGTCAGTACTCAGTATAATCGAACTTCGGCATATTGCTGCTGCTCGTTTGGTGAGTACTTCCACAGCCAAGATAGTCGAAGTGTTTGGAGTTTGAGGAGGCGCCATATCGAAAATTTTCAACGCGTACTAGGAAAGCTGGAAAACATCACGCGCTAGGTAGCAACGCGGTCGAACGAGTGTGTCGAGTGATCGTGAAAGAGGACTGTGACAAAAAATAAGAGCACGACAGCTGCTAAAGTCACTGCAGAACTGATTGTCGCATTCGTGAACCCTGAAGACAACAAAACAACACGAACCGCAGGGCGAGCCGTAATTCCAAAGCCACGCATCAGAGATGCTACTGTCCGTGACAGGAAAACGTTGTGTCGAAGCCGTAAAACTTAGACTATCGAGCAACGGAAGAAGTTCATTTGGTCGGATAACACTATTTTCAAACCATTTCCGACTTCTGGCTGAGTTTACGACTGGCGTACGACGTCCGAAGCCTACGATGCCTACTGCTTACTGCGAAGACCGAAATATGTCTGTGATGATTTGGGCAGGCATATCGTGGTATTCCATCGGCCCATGGCAACAGTGCAAGTTGACGCTACTGCCAAGGACTCGGAGACAATTTTGGCTGATCAGGTTTACCTCGGTACAGTATGTGATCCCCAATGGTGATGCTACGTTCCAATAGACAGTTTCTCTGTTCACACAGCTGGCATCATCCAGTGCTCGTTTTGTGACCACGAAGATGTATCTCGCATCTGGATTGGCCGCCACAGTCACGAGATTTCAGTTTTACTCAGCCTTTCTGGTGTGGAGGGAGGGGTGCGTGATCTTAATCCTGCTTTATCATTATTATAGAAAGTTGATTTTATTTTGCGGGAAGTATGGTACAGAATTCCCTTGATTATTGTACAGGATCTGTATGTATCCACTTCGGGAGGACTGCAAGCTGTTTCTAATGCCAGAAACTTTACTACACCGTGTTCAGCATGGTAATATGTTGTCGTTTTTGCTGTTTCGTTATTTTTGTCCACCCGTAGCGAACTGAAGGCCCGCCAGGGTGGCAGAACTGTCATTTTTACGCCCGAGAAGCAGGGAACAACAGGGTAACAATCAGCACTCTTCCAAGCGGTGCATTGTAATACACTACACGTTTATATTCCAATGTCCTTCACAGCACAACTAAACACTACCGGCAGATTTGTTCGATATTCTTAATCGCATATACTGACAGTTCTTGAATCCACGTTTCATCCGTATGATGCAACAGTCACTGCTTAACAGTCATGCTTAATTTTTTCCATAAAACTTCCATTTCTAGAAACCTTGTTGTGTATTTCACGTACTTAACGATTTGTTTATTATGACACCTTTTAAAATCAAAGCCTCTGCAAAAGAATGATGTTCTTCACAGTTCCCTTGCTTGTTTTGAAGTTCGGTTCCGATTAACAAAAGCTACGAAGTTATCGGTAAAAATGTATTTTTTTAAATTATTCATAATGTTGCATGAAATCCTGCGTAATAACACATTTGGCCGTTTAGTCAATGGCATATTTATTCCGAGCACTTTGGTTTCAGGCACTTGAATCCTATTTCACTCAACATCAGTCCCTCCTGCTGTAATTACACACCAACGATCCACTCAGCTTTAATATTTCGTTTTCGCAACACTGTCCTTTTCTCGCTCACTCGTTATTAATAAATTTAATGACGTTAACAAGAAGCTGTCGAGGCAGCACACAAAGATATGTTCACCTGACAAAGTTACTTTTCGATATGGCCAGGTTGACGATTCACTTTGTTGAGTAATAGCTATCTGAAATGGGTCAAATGGCTTAAGCACTATGGGACTTAACATCTGAGGTCATCAGCCCCTAGACTCAGAACTACTTAAACCTAACTAACCTAAGTACATCACACACATCCATGCCCGAGGAAGGATTCGAACGTGCGACCATAGCAGCAGCACGGTTCCGGACTGAAGGGCCTAGAACCGCTCGGACACAACGGCCGTCAATAGCTGTCTCCATCCTGCACTTGGTGACATTATTCTCGTCTCACGTCGAAAGATTGGTTACATGCAGCTTTCCACTCTTCTCCATCGTGTATGCTGATCCTCATCTCTAAATAATTAATGCAACATACATTGGCTTGAACCTGTTTATACTAGTTAAAATTATGTCTCCCACTACAATTTTTATCATTCCCACTTGCCCCCCCCCCTTACTAAATAAATTCTTCTCTGAAACCTCAAGGTGTTCTTCTATCAACCTACAGCTTCGTTTAATTGAATTGTGCCACAAATTTCTCAATTCCCACGATTGGAATCAGTGCATCTCTAATAGTCTGCCGATCTACTCATCTGATCTTCAACAGTCTTCTGTACTACCACATTTTAAAAGCAATTCTCTTCCAGACAGAGCTGTTAATCGTTAGTGTTTGACTTCCACGTAGGGACACACTTCAAACGAAATCGTAAAAGACTTTCTAACACTTTAAGATATATTATGTTTTGGCAACCGTCTCTTTTCAAGAAAATATTTAACTCTCCCATCTTCAGTAATTTTCTTGCTAAACTTTAAAACTTTTCTGTTACCTTCAGTGAGTCATTTCCTAATATGATTTTCTTCATGCTACGTCTTTTGAAGATTGTTCTAAACGGAACTACTGCGTCATCTTAAAATTTTCGTTTCTTCTCCGAGAAAAGTAATTCATTTGTAATATTTCCTCAATGTTTCCTTCGCCGTTTTTTCCATGTACAGACAGCATGATTGATGGGCTAAATTACTGCACCCCATCGCTTATTGTAGCTGCGTTGTAGATTCCCCAAAAGTTGTCAGTAATCTGAGGATCTATTCGAAAATACATAGGCTGTATTTGAGCGAGACTTCTCACAGCCTCTGAAATTGAAGTTTTTCCCAACGTATGGATTGTTTGAATTGTTATTGGAAATGTGGCCGTGTAAAATCATTCAATTCAGCCAACTGTCCTACAACCAGAGTATTGTCAAGGCAAGAAGAGCAGACAGGTAATTCTTTCCTCTTGAATGGCCAGGTGATAAAATACTGTGCGTTTCCATCAGTATCTTCCAGTCACTTTCCCGTAAGCTACTGCACAGGTGTTATCTTTTCCCTACCGAAACAAGTACTGATACACGAAAGGAAGAATGTTAGACTTTAACATCCAAATGAAGACGAAATCCTCACAGATGATGTTCAAAATCGGATATCCATGGGTAGCTATCCCTAAATTTCCCTTTAGCTTTATGGCTGGATGAGGCGTTAGTACCACGATTCTCACTAAATACTATCGGATGTGTTAACCATTGATCAACCTTCTTCGTTATGAATTCATACAAAAAGTCAAATTACTTTCAGATATGGAAACAGATAGAACTGAAATTACTTGTGAATAAGCTGTATGACCCACAAATATTCGTACATGAGATCTCTCAGATTTACAGTTGAAGAAACATCTTTCTGGGCAGCAGCATCGCCGTATGACTTCCTGTCTTCAATGCAGGCTTCTTTCGTTCTTCAATTATAGTTTTACCCTTTCCTGGGAAGTAAACAACAGAACTCCTTTTGCACGACAGGAAGTGCAGAACTTAATTTTTCTGACAGACGATATAGACTACATCTTCTTCATTACACAGTCTCCAACTTTCACTCATTGTTTCGATTGCTCTTTGGTTTCTGGCTTCTGTTTATGAAGCTACTCTCATACTTGGTAATAAATTCACTCCCGGTGTCAGATCAATTCGTAGGTAACCGCTGAAAAATTGCTAAGAAATTCGTTCTCATGTTTATTTTGCTCAGTGTTCAACAAATACAACACGCATGAAAAGCTTCCTAGTAATTGATTCCGTAAAATGTGCAGTACTTCGTTTTTGACGTGCAATATTCTAAGGCCATTTCATATACATAAACAGCCGATCATGAAACTCCATATTTATATTTTCATCAGTGATTACCCGTTTGGGACGTCATTAATTCGTGACTGAATTCCGGTATCCATTCGTATATGACAAAGTTAAAGGGCATATTCCTTTGAGTCTTTACCATACTTGGGTTAATCTCTGCTGGCGAAATATGGTTCAAAGCAGACTTATGAGAGCGTGGTGTTTTCGGTTACCCTTTTGAATAACACACACTCATTATTACTGCCATCCAAACACCTCTAGACAGACCTCTACCGTACTTTACATTAGATGTTCATTTAAAAGCATAAACAGAAGTTCTTTGATTTTAACTCTCAGTCTATGACAGACTGTGAAATATTGCTCTTACTCACGTAGGACCAAGTTAACGTGAGGGCAGTCTTGAAGGAATTACTGTGTCCCAATTCTTCTCTGAGGACTCAGCCAGATCAGCTGTTCTTTTGTTTAATCCATGCTAGGCGATCTCCTCGGTGAACTCCTCTAGTAATGAGATGTAGCAAGAAAGAATAGAATATTTGGTTAATGTGAAAATGAGCTTATCTCTCCAACATGTGGATAAAACGCACAAATTAGTTCCCTTAATACAAGCAACTTTTTGTAGCGTCATGCTCTGGAAAATTAGTATTTGCAGTTTATAAGAGAGTTACCATTCCTTCACTACCGAAAGAAATGTCTATAAACAAAGATAGATGGGAAAGTCACCTGCAGTCCAATGTTTTAATAATCTTAAGAATTATAATAATAACTATATGCTACGATATCGCGGTCGTTGTCACAGTCAACAAAATTCTTCTAGGTATGTGACCGCATGGTCAATTTGTAATTTAGCAAAAACACTGCGAGGAAGGTCATTTACAATAGTGGCCGAAATGTTGGACAATTTTCTGCATTGAAGTGCGGTCACATATCCAGAAGAACTTTATTGACTAGAATATTAATGTACTGAATGCTCTACTATTGGTCATTCACCACTGATTTAAAACGTAGCATTTTATTTCGTTTGTTTCAGGTAAGCCACCACGGATGAACGAGTCTCCGCTACGCGCAGACGTAGTGGTCGAATTGCTCTACAAATCTGGTAAATTCTCAACAACATTGATACACTACAAGCTGTTGCCAGTCCATCGGAACAATGTAATATATATTGAATTACAATGGCTGCAGGTGTAATAACAGTAATCAGGTATGAGTTTACCCGAAATGATACGCCCATCGTCGTGAGACAGTGTAGCACACGGGTGTCTGAAAGGATCAGAGTTAAAGAAATGCTAATCAAAATACTGGGGGCACATAAGAATTTCTTATTGCTGGTTTCGTGGATGCTGTAATGGAAGCAGGAAAGGTTAGGCTGTAAAATCCTTCCGACGAAATCATTCCAGTTGTAGCTCTACTCTGACTGGACAAGTATGGGAAAGAAATCAACAATCAATTTAATCGATCGAGAGCAAACCATAGACAACTAAAACCTAGTCCTTAGGTTTGAATTGGAACTATGTTGCTTCTGAATGCTAATCATTGTGTGAGCTTTGCTTTGTTTGCCATCGTGTTGCATTTCCAATGGCATAAATTTTCTGCCTCATCGGCGCAAAAAGTCGTAAAATCACCACTGTGTAACCGTTGAAGAAAACGTACATGGTGGTACGTCGTAGTTATAGCAATTTCATGACATATCCCAGAATTATTTGGCCATATGATAGGCACTCTTGAGCGACTTCATTACGAATCCATAGCCGAAGTTAACACTCATTCTCACACTGTTACCGATTTCCTTAAACAACTTATTATGCATATCCACAGGGTTTTAAGTGTACAGAAAGGATACAAGAGCGATAAAAATTCCAAAATACTTTCGTGCCGCAAAACTTCCTTCGTAAATCGGTAGAAGTGTCTGAAAATCGATTCAGTACGTTAAAGATTTCAAGCTATCCGCAGTTGTGCCAAACCTTCCCATATTTTAAGGCTGGTGTACATATGAAGTACCACAACAAACTTAAATGTTTACTGTACGAGTTCTTCGCCATTTATTATTTATTATTTGTAAACAAAATCACCATATACAGAGTGAGATACAGCACCATCTGAGTGGTTTACGTCTCTATCACGAAGCACCTGTGTGAGTTACGGGTGCCGAATACTGCGGATTCTACAAAATAATCTCACTTGAACTGACAAGAAGAAATCGAGGTTCGTGATAGCAACCAGTATGCCATTTGAAATCATCCATCTTTCACAATCCAACTAACGTTCTTCTCCTTAGAGTCCAGCAACCGGGTCACTTTTCAACATAACGGCAGCTAACTACAGTATAACGTGGATTCTACAGTAAAGTGGCACCTTTCACACACCAAATCCATTCTGCTTTTTAGTGTACGAAACTTCGTCCTAATCACCGAAAATTTTTGGGTCCTATTTCAATCACTTACATCATTCACTTCAAATCTATTATGGTTTTAAATAAACAATAAAATATAAAAGTGAATCACGGTTATTATTTTCGTGCCTAACATTGTAGTCCACGGTAAATAAATGCAGTATACATCTATAACTGACAGAATTTTTTTTTATTGAAGCTTATCAATCAGAAGTGTTTTATTCCTGTTGCAGCAGCTAGACAGGAGGTATTGCTCTGCAATTGTCCCCATTTTTATGTCTTTCCAAAACTGAACTACGACCTGTCGTTACAAATTAAAGAAATATGTAAATCATGATTAATTGACATGATGCCATCTCCTATTTATTCCCATTTCGCGGTGAGACACACCTAGAATTCCGTTTTAATGACCATGCAGTCTTTGCGAACCCTAAAGTTGCCACCGCCCTATTCCACTGCATTCCGAAGCCGCTTCCAGGTCACAAAGAAAGGCATTTTATGTTCGGTAATGACGACCGCCATTAAGCACTGTTTCCTGTCTGCCGATTTGCCCTTTATGTTACCTTCTATTTGCTACATCGTAGCGTATCTCGCATGTTGTGATAATTATGCTCAGGTTTTTATAAGAGACATGTGAAAAGAGTTTGCTCAGCCCCAGAGCTTAATGGATGGATCCATTAAGATATCGAATTTTTATTCAGACTAACGGTCCATTAGCCCGCAGAAAGGCCATTAAGTTTTGCCGCAAGCTCAAATAGATACCGTATACACGCTTTGTTGCTGACCTTTCAAACTGACTTTCTTATAATAAATCATTCGGTTTAAACCGTATTTTAGCTTTCGAGCTAGAAGAATCCACGTCGCATTAATTTTCGTTATTGAATTGCCTTGACTTGTGCTACCAAAGCTGTTGCGGACTGCTTCTGCACGTACAGTGTGTTTCTGAGGTCCTCGTGACATATACATCAGAGTCCTTTCTGTCGTACCTTTAAGTTTTTCTGTATTTGCTTACAACATTTTACTAACGCTGTAATTAGCCATAACTGTTATTGCAGTAATCAGGACTATAAAACATCGTCATATTTTTTATTACTAGTTCTGTTTCACACTATCTGATTAGATTGTCAGGACCCGATCTATTTCCTGCTGAATCTCGCAGTTTCTGTAGTTCAACAGTCGTCTAATATTCTCGCACGATTCGTTCTAAGTAGTTGTTCAGTTTAATGATGTTCAGTTTCACGGCTTATCCTCATACTGCAGACGATATAAACAATAATCCAGATTATCATTGAAGAGATGATGCACGAGACAATTTTATCCAGTGTGTGTGAATGGAGAAAATCAGTTATTCAATACTGATGAAAATCCGTGGTGGCAACTACATACTGTATAGCCACTTACTGCTATTGCAGAGGCTGTTTTTGTTGATTTCTATAGTGGTATTCTGTACTAGAGAAGAAACCAGGGTCATTTTGAAGTCTTATGACGATTTATATGTATGTGTGTCGAACGAAGAACCGAAAAAACACTGTGGTAAAGCCACAGGGAAACATTTAAAAAATTTTGCCTCCTCTGAGAGTTTTTGTTTTTCTTTTAACTATTCGTTGTCATTTCTCATGTCTTCACCTTCTAAGTAATTTTACAATTCTCTATTTTGCACAAAACGTCAGACAACTCTGTCAGTATAATGAACATACCACAAGGTATACATTGATGTTAGGCTGGTTCATGAGTTACTTTGAATTTACGTGATTGGAATTCTAGTTGTTCTTCCTTGAAAATCAATATTACAACTTTGCTTGAAATAGTAGAACTACTTCTTGTTTCTTGTAGGAATATCTGCCAAAAACTACCTGATTTTAGGGATCAGAATTTGCATGTCGCAAATCCAATGCAGCCTTATCTGTTGAGCTACACAAGGAACTGTGATTCCAAGAACGTTGTTATGAATTGTTTTGTTAACTTCTTCCTGTTGGTGACAGCTTGGAAGAGCAATTTCTCACCTGTGTTAATCTTTTCACCTCGGAGTTGCACTTGCAACTCACATTCTCAAATATTTGCTGGATGTATTCCAATCTCTGTCTCCCTCTACAGTTCTTTGCCCTTTACAGTTTCCTCTAGTACCATGGAAGTTATTCTCGATGTCGTAACAGATGTCCTATCGTCATGTACCGTCTTCTAGTCAGAGTTTCCCATAAATTCCTTTCCTCACTGATTCGGCGGAGAAGCTTCCTCATTCATTACCTTATCAATCCGCCTAATTCTAAACATTCTTCTGTAGCACCAAATCTCAAATGCTTCGATTCTCTTATATTCCGATTCTCCCACAGTCCATGTCTCGCTACCATACAGTACTGTGCATTCTCAGAAATTTCTTCCTCAAGTTAAGAACCATGATTGATATTAGTCGACGCTTCTTGGCCAAAAATGCCTTTTTCCAGTGCTTATCTGCTTTTTATGTCCTCCTTACTCTATCCGTTCACTGTTCTCATTTCTGATACTTCTCATTACTTTCGCCTTTCTTTTCAATTTACTCTTAATGCACATTCTGTACTCACTACATTGCTAATTCTGTTCAACAGATCCTGTAATTCTCCTTCACTTTCACTGTCAATAGCAATGTTATAAGCGCATTTTATCATTGATATTCTTTCACCCAGAGCTTTAATCCCACTCTTAAATCTTTACTTTAATTTAGTCGTTCCTTCTTTGACGTATATATTGAACAGCAGAGGTGAAAGAACACATCCCTGTCCTACACCTTTTTTAATCCGAGCACTTCGTTCTTGATATACCTCTCTTATTGTTTCCTCTTGGTTCTTGCACATACTGTACATTACCTGTCTTTCCCTACAGCTTACCCCTTTTTTCTTCTACTTTCGAGCATCTTGCACCACTTTACATAGTCGAGCGCTTTTTTCAGGTCGACAAAACCTATGAACGTGTCTTGATATTTCTTCAGTCTTGCTTCCACTATCAACCGTGTCGTCAGAACTGCCTCTCTGGTGCCTTTACCTTTCTTTAGGAAAGGATCAGATCGTCATCTAAACAGATCCTCAGTTTTTTCCCATTATTAGATATGTTATTCTTGTCAGTAACTTGGACGCTTGACCCGTTAATCTGATAGCGCAATAATTCTCGCGCTTGTCGTTTCTTGCAATCTCAAGAATTGTGTGGATGATGTTTCTCCGAAAGTCTGATGGAACATTGTACACTCCAAAGTGAACAGTCGTTTTGTTGTCACTTCCCCAAATGTTCATAGATATTCCGATGGAATATTAGTCATCCATTCTGCCTTATTTGATCTTAAGTCTTCAAGGGCACTTTTAAATTCTGATTCTAATATGGATGTCCTGTCTCTGCCCTATCGACTCCTGTTTCTTTCTCTATGTTATTCTTACAGTGTTTTCTTTAGTAATGAAAAGTTCTTTTTTTAAGGATAACCACCCAAGACATCACCGAATAAGAGCATACAAAATATATTAACTAACTGATTGGTCTCTGTCCACGATCTGCAATGATTCGAAGTGCAAACGTGGCTGTACTGAGTTGTTTTATGAATTTGAAATGAGTTTTTCCTGTTTAAATGCCCATCAATATGAACGTCTAAAAATTTTAATGCTTCCACCATCCTTACTATTACCTCACTATGTGTTACATTTACCATTGGTGTAGTACTTTTAGATGTGCAAAACTGACAAGGTAACGGTCCAATAAGACATGTTGAAACCTACCCTGAAATTTTTTACACTGTAAGAAGACAATGGAAGAAATGCACTGTCAAAGGTTTCGCTGCTAAGAGGCACTGCAAGTATTTAAAAAAGTTGCTGAAATTTGCCAAATTCGTAGCGCGCCAGGCAGCGGTAAGAATGTAAACCCCTACTGGAGCTGTAACAACTGCGCACGCGCAACTAGGCACACATGCACCCGAGGTCTGCGGTACATTTTTAAACAGGAAAAGGGAAAGAATCCGTTCGTAGTTTGTAAACTACGTTTCAGGTTACCGTTAGTTGATAGTTTCTCTGACACTACAGTACACAGTTACTGTTCTCTCGAATTAGCCACTCAAGTAAAATCTATTACAAATTATCAGTTGCTTTTTGCAGCATTTGAAATACCGACAATGCAGATAAAGCTTAATTAGTATTTATTGTACTTTCGTAAGGCATAATTGCTAATAGTGCCTTTTCTTTTTTTCCAGTTCCACACTAACGTGGAATCCAATTAACGTTCTCAACTTAGCAGTGATGAAATATGAAGAACGTGGTTTCCAGCCGATATCACCTACTTCTCCTGAGGACGTACACATTTGTTTGAAATTGTGGATACGTTAGAAAAAATAGGAAGTAACTGTGACGATTCCACGAATTGTGGTTCGGACGATGCCAGTAACAGTTCTGAAGAAGAATATCTTCCAAGCCTAAAGAAAGACACGTACTGCAACAGCTTTCAGCGACAAAGAAAAGGCAGTGAAATATTGGTTAAACAAAGAAGGGAAAAAACGCTTGAAGTTACACAGTGTGCAAAGGCGTTTTCGTTTCGTAAAATCGGAGCGTGAACTGTACTAATGGAAAACTGAATTACATGAAGTGAGAAATATGCGGCAAACGGAAACCCGAAACCATCTGGATGAAAAACTGTGAAAAATTTAGAACTGCTCGTGAGAGGCTATGCACCGTTACCGATGGAGATCTACGAGACGGGCCGCTCCGAATTGCATCTGACATGAACACTGCTAACTTCCAGGCTTCGTCGACCTGGCTTAAAGAACAGTAAGTTGCAAAATTAACAAGTTTACGTTACGTAAACGTGTAGAGCAGCTGCCGGTTGTGAGGGTACTGGTGTGTAGTATATGTAAGTGGTTGTTCTTTGGAGGGCGACAATGCCCAGTGGCGCAGAGAGTCGCAAGCAGAGGCAGTTGTTGAGAGGCTGTGGAAGGTGTAGGCTGCGTGAACCAAAGGCGGTTACGTAGTGAAGGATTTATCTCTATGTTTAATAGTAGTGGCATACACTTTGAATAATAATGTGTTTATGTTTGTGCAGTGTGATAAAGGAAATAAATTAAATTTTACCAGTTCTTAATGCGTCTCCATCAGTTAGTACCACACCATTGCATTTAATAATGAACGAAGTCTCGATATACACGGTCAACTACAACAAGAGGATTGTAACATAATAGTAATTAATTAACCCATATAATCTCCAAAGGAGAAGGGAGCTTATACAGTGATAGACAATGCTATAGAGAAATTCATAGCTGACGTAAAGACGAAACTTGCTGTTGTTCCCACAACTGCCATTCATAACTCTGATTAGTAAGGTTTCGTGGAACAACTGCGTGCACACAGCACTTTATCATTTCTGGGTGAAAGAAAGACGGAGTCCGTTGCCCAATCAATAAATGCAATGACACATTCATATATGATAATGCTAGTGATAAGTATGAGTGATTTACTGTTTCTGCAGCTCTATATCTCACTTCAGAAACCGCAAGGCGAATTACGACTAAAAATAAAAAATGTACTGTTTAGTTGCAAAAGTCTTGTAATCGACGTATCAATATCTGTAAAAAAACGGGAAAGAATATTTGTCAACATTTCGTTCGAAACGTATTCCTACCAGCTGCAGAAACTAGTTCATTGCTTTTGTTGGATTCTTGGTCTGGACATAGCGACGCCTCTGTTTTTGTGGAGGAAGACGAAAAATCTGTAGATGTAATGTGACTTCCACTTGGAACTACTAGTGCGATTCAACCTCTCGATAAGTAATTTTGTCGACAGTGGAAAGCATTTCTCAAGAAATTATCAGACAACATAATTTCCGATACCTCTCTCTCATTTCAGGTTTATCAGCGGAACAGTATTCTTAAGCTCCACTCATTTGTGCATTACCAGTTTTCTTCGCCACACTTTACGAATTTTATCAAGTATGCCTGATATGCAGTGCAATATGCAGACCAACGGTCGGGACCATTTCTGACTCCAACCCGGTTCTGTCTAAATAAAACTAGTGGTTACTGCGAAGTGCCTGCCCGCATCAATTTTTCCTTTGTCGAGTGTGCCTGGAGCAAGAAAAATTTTTGTTTTTGTCATTGAATAGACACTTCGCATTTTTGTGACGACTGCAGGGAATAGACAAAGAACTACTTCACTAATAGTCAAATGTACAGCACTCGCACATTATTATAAGAAATGGTGTACAGGAATTGTTATAAAATGTAGTAATGCAAGACACATTTCATTTCAACAAATTACATCCTCATTGATGAAAGTCGTTTGTGACATCAAACACTGTCATGAATTTATTTTCTCTGCTAGCGACTTTTATCAGAACTGCACGTGCAAGAATTCAACTGTCGGTATGAATCTATTCAAAAAATGTTTGTATAGTAGCCAGGTTTCCGCCGGAGCAAACAAGCTAGCAAGCTCGAGCAAAAGAGTATTCTGTCTGGTGTACCCAGTAGCCCTCTTGCAGGTCTGTCAACTGGAAGCCACTGCAGTTAGTTACGTGTCCCTAACCTACCCCAGTTACCTAATCGGAAAATTGAGACCTGCAGTTTAACGTGGAATCCGAACCACATGTGTCTTTCTTGGCCACTCTAACATCTGTGAGAAGCGAACGCTCGATTAAAAATCATAGTGAAAATGTTGTGGTCTGAACGGTATTTGATCCCACGATCTCTGGATCACAAAGCTCGTCTTTTGCCACAAGACAATTTCTGTTTTAGAACAGAAGAAATGACCATTAGATCTTCCACGCATAGTGTCAGCTCTCAAGATGATGCTCGACGTCGGTAATTAGTGTTCTGTTTATAAATTTCCCCTCAATGGTAATCAGAATCGAGGTAAAAATAGCAGCCAACATACAGGGAAAATTTAGGACCAGTGCTAAGGAGAGACCGCCACGGGTGTTACGCTTCCATACAAAGGGAGACAGTTAAATGGTTATTTCCCTGAGCCATTTTGCATACTCCGTCAAGAACAGTGCACTTGCTGTGCAAAATAATCCTCACTGAATAGAAAAGTTCAGCAGTGTGGCTCTGACAAGATAGAGTTGTAACCTGTATACGGAATACAAACTCCAAAAAGTAAAAACTAATAACAGCGTTCATGGGCAATGTCCGCTACCTCGTGTTCTCTTCCGTTCCCTCGAGTATAAACGATTCTACCCATACAGAAGCAAACTGTAGAGAATTTTCTGCAAATGCTCATTCGCACATGATCGCTTCCATTCACTCCACTGTAAACCAGGATTTAGGTGCTTAAAATCGGTGTCTGTGAACTCCGGATAATTCCGCTACGCGGCGCTGCGTGAGTGATTCGCCGAGTCGCCCGCTATGCGAGCAGGGTTGTACAAACCGCTGCTGTAAGCTGTTCTTCACGTGGTAAAAATGTGTAACTTCACAATTTTTTTTCCAAATACTTGCAGTGCCTCTTAGCAGCTAAAACTTTGGCAGTGCATTTCTTTCGTTGTCTTCTGCCTGTGTAAAAAATTTCAGGACAGGTTTCAACATATCTTATTGGACTATTCCCTTGTGAGTATATTGAGTCTTTATGAAAGTTGAGAGTGAGACCATTTGTTGAAAACAAATTGCAATACTAGTGTCATCTACTAAAGAACTTGTTCCGTTTGTTGTACATGTATTAAAAACAATAGTGGTCCTGCGACTGAGCCTTGTGGAACCACATCTGAAGCGAATTCCAAATACACCGTATTGTCGATCAAACGTAGAGTATAAAGAGCAGTCTGTTTTACGTCAAGCTACACATCTGGCTAGTAATACGATTTCATTTATCCTGTTTGAACCTTTTGTGTTTTCCGCGCCTCTTCTGAGTCAGATACTGTTAAAAGCCGCACGAGCAGCACTTGCGCCGCGCTTGGAATATGCTCGCGCCGTGTTCCCGTTCCCCCCGGGTACATTAGATACCCGGCTATTAGCGGACACAGCAGTGGGTGCACGTTAACGTAATCTGCGCTGAAGAGCAGCGGCAGCCGGCAGGGGCAGCCAGTGTAGCGAAAATGAGCCGGCTGCGAGGGAGCGCTGGGGCTGGGGGAGGGTTAACGCAGCGTTAAAAGGACTAATTAATGCCCGCCAGCCGCGACCCCCGCGAAGGTCGGCTGCACACCCTGCTGGCCATGCCCTCATTACCTGAATGTCAGCACGCCGTGCGCCTCTGTGAGCGCGTAATTGCTTTCAGCGTCGCGATCTGTACTTCCCCTCGCCCTGAAAAGCCAGTCAACAAGTGAGGGCGAAAACAGGACGGCGATAGGAGCAAGTATTTCGCAACTTGTCGAGGCTTCGTCCTCACTGGTAAGGTGATAACAGTGCTATATTACCAGCAGTGTTTAGGTTCACTCGCTCCCTGTATCGCTCGTCGTTGGTTTTGTGGTCGACAAAATACACTACTAGCCATTAAAATTGCTACTAGAAGAAGAAATGCAGATGATGGACGGGTATTCATTGGACAAATATATTATACTAGGACTGACATGTGATTACATTATCACGCAATTTGGGTGGATAGATCCTGAGAAATCAGTACCCAGAACAACTACCTCTGGCCGTAATAACGGCCTTGATACTATTGGGCACTGAGTCAAACAGAGCTTCCGTGGCGTGTACAGGTACAGCTCCCCATGCAGCTTCAACATGCTACCACAGTTCATCAAGAGTGGTGACTGGCGTATTGTGACGAGCTAGTTGCTCGGTCACCATTGACCAGACGTTTTCAATTGGTGAGAGATCTGGAGAATGTTCTGGCCAGAGCAGCAGTCGAACTTTTTCTGTATCCAGAAAGGCCCGTACAGGAACTGCAACGTGCGGTCGTGCACTATCCTGCTGAAATGTAGGGTTCCGCAGAGGTCGAATGAAGGGTAGAGCCACGGGTCGTAACACATCTGAAATGTAACATCCGCTGTTCAAAGTGCCGTCAATGCCAACAAGACGTGACCGAGACGTGTAGCCGGCCGGTGTGGCCATGCGGTTCTAGGCGCTCTAGTCCGGAGCCGCGCTGCTGCTACGGTCGCAGGTTCAAATCCTGCCTCGGGCATGGGTGTGTGTGATGTCCTTAGGTTAGTTAGGTTTAAGTAGTTCTAAGTTCTAGGGGACTGATGACCACAGCAGTTGAGTCCCATAGTGCTCAGAGCCATTTCAACCATTTGAGACGTGTAACCAATGGGACCCCATACCATCACACCGGGTGATACGTCAGTATGGCGATGACGAATACACGCTTCCAATGTACGTTCACCGCGATGTCGCCAAACACGGATGCGACCATCACAATGCTGTAAACAGAACCTGGATTCATCCGAAAATGAGCGTTTTGCCATTCGTGCACCCAGGTTCGTCGTTGAGTACACCATCGCAGGCGCTCCTGTCTGTGATGCAGCGTCAAGGGTAACCGCAGCCATGGTCTCCGAGCCGATAGTCCATGCTGCTGTAAACGTCGTCGAACTGTTTATGCAGATGGTTGTTGTCTTGCAAATGTCCCCATCTCTTGACTCAGGGATCGAGACGTGGCTGCACGATCCGTTACAGCCATGCGGATAAGTTGCCTGTCATCTCGACTGCTAGGAGCGAGGAGCAATGTCGCGATACGATAAACCGCAATCGCGATAGGCTACAATCCAACCTTTATCAAAGTCAGAAACGTGATGGTACGCATTTCTCCTCCTTACACTACGCTTCAAAACAACGTTTCACCAGGCAACGCCGGTCAGCTGCTGTTTTTGTATGAGAAATCGGTTGGAAACTTTCCTCATGTCAGCACGTTGTAGGTGTCGCCACTGGCGCCAACCTTGTGTGAATGGTCTGAAAAGCTAATCATTTGCATATCACAGCATCTTCTTCCTGTCGGTTAAATTTGCGTCTGTAGCACGTCATCTTCGTGGTGTAGCAATTTTAGTGGCCAGTGTGTATTAAGTTGCGCATAAGTGCTTAGCGTTTTTCCGTATGGTTAAGTAAACACAACAGGTACACGTAACAGAGCCTTTAAGACATCAATAATATATTCTTCTTCACTATTTACAACAGTCTGCCAGTGCTGGGCTAACTTCTCGATTCCGCGTCTGTAGAAACCACGAAGAACTCGGCGAGTGACGTTTGGAGCGAATTTTCATGCGGAAAGGATGTTCCTTTAAGGTTCTTCGATAGAGTGCTGGAAAGGTGAGAATCTGAGGGCGCTAGATCAGATGAATAATGCTGCTGCGGAATGACTCCCCAGTCCAGTTCCTCTATAGTGTTTTTCCTCAGTTTAGCAGACTGCAGCCGGATGCTGTCGTGGAATAGCATCACCTCACGTAGTCTTCCTGGTAGTTGTTATTGGGTTGTGTATGCAAGACGTCTCTGTTGTTGACAATAAATGTCAGCAGTGACGATCACACCTCGGGGAAGCAATTCGTAGCACATCGCACCGTTGCTGTTTCACCAGATTCATAACAATACCTTTTTTGGATGCGCGCAGGTCATTGTACGGGGAATTGTTGTTTTGTTTGGGCTCAACCATTGCTTTCTTAATTTGGCATTAAGACAGCATTTCTCGTCGCCAGTAACGATATGAGACAGGAATGGTCTGTGGTGTTCACGATCCAGTTAATGACCCGCTGAGTTTTCCAATTTTGGCTTAGAGCATTCGGTACCCATACACCCGAATTCTGAACGTTCTGGATTGCACCCAAATAAAACACGATGGCGAAATGATCACAGTTCGTCACATTTGGTTAGTTATCAAGTATCTATGTGAATTGATGCCTTCAAACGATCTTCTTCAAACCCTGAACATCGTCCTGAACGTCGAGCATCACTAGTACTGAAACTGCCCCCCTTAAAACTAAAAAACTATTTCCTTGCGTGGTGTGTCCAAAGGCATTATCTCCATACACGGCACAAATGTTCTGGTTGCCTCGGCTGTTCCCACCCCTCTATTGAACTCAAACAGAAAAATATGTCGGAAATGTTGCGTGCGATTTCTCCAATTGGCACTCCATTCAGATACTGAGATGAATCTGTCGCACAATGGATTACCCAATTAGAAAATAATAGCCCCTCGTACATGAGTCCTTGGCGTTAATTCACGATCAATAATTGGAGGTCAACTATTGACTGGATTGGAAATCTTGTCCAAATTAATGGCACTTTTATTTTCTGTTCGTGAGCACATACATAAAAGGGAAAAATCTACCAGTTAATATCAGTAATAAGCCTACAAGAAAACCCTAAGGAAAGACCAATTTTGAACGTGGAAACAGTTTAACTGAGTACTTCATCAGGTTCTCAGCGCCTTCACGGAGAATCTCAACTGGTCTTGTCCAAAATGCATAATCACAGTTGTCAGCACAATCATTACTTCAGTCAGACCAGGCAAAAAGGTGCAGACTCATCATTCAAATATCTAAATCACTCGATCATGGATGAGTCGACTGCGAGACAGAAATTGAATAGTGTTGTCTAACATTTAGTATGAAATGAAATGAAATCGCTTAACTATAATTCTTCCATGACAACCAACACTGCAAGATCTTCTCAACAGAGCCGACGACTCAAGGTGGCAAGACCTGCGTCTGGTGCAGACTGTCTGGGGCAGCAACTCGTCAGTGATGGTATGATAAGCTGATTCTCAAAACAGCGGGATGCAGCTCTCATCTGCGTCAGACTGCCTCCACACTTCTTCACAGAGAGATGAGACAGGGTATCCTCTTCCGTATCCTTAGCCTGAGTGCTCTCAAAATTCTACATTTCCTCTCAGCTTCACTCAGAATCGGCTCAAATGTGGTTCTGTCAATGTGAATGGCTCGGCGAGTGATTAACAAATAAGATTGCTGTCAACTGTGCTTCAACTTTGTAAGTAGGCTGTTTAGGTCTTTATGGTGGTAACGCCACGTAGCGCTCTGCATGAAAATCACTGACTGTGCTGTGTGCAGTCTGTGGCTGGTTGGCATTGATGAATTATTTGCTGTTGTAGTGTTGGGCAGTTGGGTGTGAAAAGCGCGTAGCCTTGGGCAGTTGGAGGTGAGCCGCCAGCAGTGGTGGATGTGGAGAGAGAGATGCCAAAGTTTTGAGAGGTTACTATAAGCGGACGATCTGGACGTGTGTCCGCCATAAAAAGGAAATTTGTGAATATGGATGTCATGAATTGACAGATATATATATGATGATTTTTGAATACTATTAAAGTAAATACATTGTTTGTTCTCTATCAAGATCTTTCATTTGCTAACTATGCCTATCACTAGTTAGTGCCTTCAGTAGTTAGAATCTTTTATTTAGCTGGCAGTATTCGCGCTCGCTGTATTGCAGTAGTTCGAGTAATGAAGATTTTTGTGAGGTAAGTGATTCATGAAAGGTATAGGTTATTGTTAGTCAGAGCCATTCTTTTGTAGGGATTATTGAAAGTCAGAGTGCGTTGCGCTAAAAAATATTGTGTGTCAGTTTAGTGATGATCAGAATAAGTAAAGAGAGAACTGTCTGAGTACGTTCAGTTTTACTCAGCTGTCTTTGTATCAAATAACGTAGAAGTTTAGTAGCACAGTCATTGATAATTTTTCTAAGGGGACGTTTCAGCTTCCCACCTACATGATATCTTTCTTGTTGTTCAATGTGCACCCTTCCCGCAAGGAAATGTTCAGAGCTGGAGTTTCAAACTTCCAGCTAGCTAATATTATGTTAAGTTAACCAATGAGCTGCCTTCCAACGTTGTGAGTAAGAGAAATTTGCAGCCGACTTGGAGCAGGGTCTAAATGTCGTCAAACATCCCCCACAAGTAGGAGAGAAAAAGAAATCTTTAGCAATGTCGCTTAACTTATCACGTGAAGGCAATGAGATGTCTTCCTCTTTGCCAGCGCGGCTCCCCTCTGTTTTCTCGGAAGGCATGTCTGCGAAAACATAGCACCAGGAGGTCCTTTGACCAGAGGCTCAGACGCGTAAAATAACTTGTTTTGCATTAGCTCGAATGCATGTCATTCTCTCTCAGATTGAGCTTTTTATGAGTCCCAGACCGTACACTGTGGGGTATGCAGTTCTGAAGAATTTTACATGCGAACACACGGCTGGCGCTGCAGCGGACAGTACCCCATCTTCGGCGCAGCTTACCTGTCACCGAGCTGTTGTGTCAGTTCCCCCCTGCACGTAGCGCTCCCTCCTTCAGAATTCTCCTTTATTTTCGGAGGACCTTCCTGCCACCCGTTACTGACTTTCTCTTCCTGCTTGAGTGGCTCACCCATAACTGTGGCATCATATGACTCATTAAATAGTGAACATGCAACTACATACACAGAATATAAAAGGAATTGAACTGCATGTTTATGGCTCGATCTTTGAAAACATTGATACCCTTCATGCTATCAACACAGATATCTGTCAAACAGTACTATCGTGAGACGGACTTTTGATAAATTGGTGTAATAGCCTGAAACATATCATTCGAGATCTGACTGATGTTTCGCTGAAATTGAAAATTTCAAATCAAATTATTCTTACAATTTCTACACTCCATAATTTAAACTTGCAGTCCTTCAGATCTGCGTAATTACTGTCTACGACTGTAGTAAACTCTTCATTATACTCAAAATGTTTTCCAGCTTTCGATGCGGCATACGGAGTCTGAGGGTGCTAAACCTGGTGATTAGTGCGAAAATCTCGACAATTCGTACCTCAAATATCTCAACCACGTCTTTCCCATCAGAAGCAACCCGACCTTTCTACCTTCTGCAATCCAGTCGTCTCCTCGTGTATTTTTCCAACCAGTTAGTGCACCAGACGCGCATAATACCACCAGTTATCACTTTACCCCTTATACGAGTAATAAAGTCGAGTAATAAAGTACAATCGCTTTGCAGCTCACAAATTTTACTCTAAACACTTTTTGTAGATGAAGTAGATTTTCACTGACTTTCGCGGACAGCATCATTTTTTTATTTTTTTTTTCCTTTTTCTTTTTTTAGATGTCACTGAGCTCGTAATCTACATATCATCCACAGCTTCAGATAAACGCCCAAATTGGCGCAATGGCCCGATACAGTACTGTGGTGTGAGAATTTCATTTGCACCATGACTGGAACATTATCTATAAGCAAAAAAACATTATTTTTGTAACTTAATTTTTTGGAGGTGATAGTTTAACCTTATTGTTACCCACCAGGATAGCCGAGAGCGCTAATGCGCTGCTTCCTGGACTCGGGTAGGCGCACGGACCCCAGATCGAATCCGTCTGGCGGATTAACGACGAAGGCCGGTATGCCGGCCAGCCTGGATGTGGTCTTTAGGCGGTTTTACACATCCCACTTGGTGAATACCGGGCTGGTCCCCACGCTCCGCCTCAGTTACACAACTCGCAGACATTTGAAAACGTGCGCACAATTCCATGGCTTACACTAGATGCAGGCAGCTGGGATACACTAATTCTGTCCCGGAGGGTTCGGGTTCGCGGCACGAAGGGCATCAGGCCACCCTCTGCAACTAACACTGTCAAATCAATAGTAATGCGGCCGACCCCGCGTGACGCGGGATCAAGGCCCCAAGAAAGCTTAACCTTATTGTTACCCCTCGTCAGCACTAGAACTCTAATCATTGGCCATTCAGTTGTAAAGGCTTGCACCTTTAAAGCGACCGTTGAGTATGTGCTATATTACGACGACACTGCCGCCTCTCTCATGATATGACACATTGATTGATAACTGAAGGAAGCATATAATGTTAGGTACTATCGCGAACAGATTTTGTTAGGAAAACCACGATCAGAACTGTTTATTGCCAGAAGTTTGATTTATAGTAAACATATTTAAATATACATAATTAATTCATATTCCGTGTGCCTCTGTACAACTCTTAAAGGAATAATCACATACCAAGCAGGTTTGTAACTTTAACCGAACTGCGTCAGTGTGCTCATATCCTCTATCAGAGCAGGCAGCTCTCACGACACATCTCTTCCTGCCGACTACAAACTGTCAACTGCTACTAAGCCTTAGGGCCAAGCGTCAACAATCAGACTTCACACAAAACATCGTCAGCGGGCAGCTATAACTTCAAAATCCTATCTCAACGAATCCAGAGGTAGCTGCAATATAGTCACTGCGATTAAGGTACTCTCAAAAGTTATAAGTAACAGCAAATACCTCGACATGTCATGATACAGGATCCTCACACACTGAAAGATCGTCAACCACCTTCTCACTTTCTCATTTCCAACCTTCCAGTTACTGTGTTTTGGATCTATGGATAATAACAATATATTCCACTGGCAGAAAAGATTTTTGTGTTTCCCTGATGCGTCTACGAGGGGAATTCAAAAAGTAAAGTAACTCATTTTTTTCTTCGCCAATTTTGGTTGAAGCAATGCAGAATTTGCTGTGGGACATCGTGAAATACTCTTGCTACAGCTCCTGTAGTTTCATCAAGATCCGATAGGTGGCAGTGCTATATATAGCGTCGGTAATGGAGGTGCTTTCTAAGCAGAGAGCTATCATATACTTTTTTTTGGCAGGAAACCAGAGCATAGCAGATATTCAGAGGAGCTAGCAGAATGTCTACGGAGACCTGGAAGTGAACAAAAGCAAGGTGAGTCGTTGGGTGAGGAGTGTGTCATCATCGCAACGAGGTCCTGCAAACCTGTTCGATCTCCCGTGTACTGGTCGACCTCATATAGATGTCACTCCTGGTTTGTTGGAGCATGCAGACACTCTTATCCGAGGTGATCGACGGATCACAGTCAAACACCCCACTGTTCAACTAGAGGTCTCTGTTGGTAGTGCTGACACGTTAGTCCATCACTTGAGTATTCATACATGTCTACCGAGCGAGGTGGCGCAGTGGTTAGCACACTGGACTCGTATTCGGGAGGACGACGGTTCAAACCCGAGTCCAGCCATCCTGATTTAGCTTTTCCGTGATTTCTCTAAATCGCTTCAAACAAATGCCGGGACGGTTCCTTCGAAAGGTCACGGCCGATTTCCTTCCCCATCCTCCCCAAACGATGACTTCGCTGTTTGGTGCCGTCCCCCAAATCAATCAATCAACCATACACATGTGCTTGCTGGTTTCTTCGCTGCCTGACAGAAGGCCATAAAGAGCAATGATCTACCATCTGTGCGTAATTACTAACGCGTTACGAAGCTGATGGTAGAAATTTTTGGTCGAACACCGTCACGGGCAATGAAACATGGGTTCACCACATCTAACCGGAAACAAAACAACAATCCATGGATTGGCGCCACGTCACCTCTCCTCCGAAGAAAAAGTTCAAACCCGCACCGCAGCCGGTAAAGTCGTGGGAACAGTGTTATGGAACTCTGAAGGAGTCATTCTGTTTGACGTCCTCCCTCTTGGTGCAAAGGTCAACTCCAAAGTGTAGTGTGCTACCGTCAGGAAAGTGAACCAACGACTTTAGCGTGTTTGTCACCACCAAAATGAGACTGAACTTCTCATTCTCCATGACAACGTAAGGCCTCACACAATTCTGTATACCTGAGAGGAGCTCACAAAATTTCATTGCAGTGTTCTTCTTCATTCACCCTACTTCTGGCACCTTCGGTCTTCAAGGTGTTTGGCCCAATGAAGGACTCTCTCCGCGTAAAGCAGTACGTGGATGATGGGGAGGTTACTGACGCAGCAGAACGTTGGCTCCGATGTCGATTAGTAGAGTGGTACCATGCGGGCATACAGGCCTTCCCGGTAAGGTGGCGTAAGGCAGTCGCGTTATTTGGAGAAAAATATGATTTTCTAGCCAAAAGAATGAGGAATAATGTGGTGTATTGAAATCCCGAATAGAACCAATCCGTTTTCAGAAAAAATTTGTGCATTACTTATTGAACGCCCCTCGTACACCGAGCGAGGTGGTGTAGTGGTTAGACACTGGACTCGCATTCGGGAAGACGACGGTTCAATCCCGCGTCCGGCCATCCTAATTTAGGTTTTCCGTGATTTCCCTAAATCGCTCCAGGCAAATGCTGGGATGGTTCCTATCAAAGGGCACGGCCGACTTCCTTCCCCGTCCTTCCCTCATCCGATGAGACCGATGACCTCGCTGTCTGGTCTCCTTCCCCAAACAACTCAAGCCCAACCCAACCCAAGACCCTCGCACAACACTGGAAGGAATATTTTCTCTCAGCTGGCCTGTGTGGCCGAGCGGTTCTAGGCGCTTCAGTCCGGAACCACGCTGCTGCTACGGTCGCAAGTTCGAATCCTGCCTCGGGCATGGATGCATGTGATGTCCTTAGGTTAGTTGGGTTTTAGTTCTAAGTATAGAGGACTGATGATCTCAGATGTTAAGTCCCATAGTGCTTTGAGCCACAAATGTGTGTGTGAAATCTTATGGGACTTAACAGCTAAGGTCATCATTCCCTAAGCTTACACACTACTTAACCTAAATTATCCTAAGGACAGACACACACACTCATGCCCGAGGGAGGACTCGAAGCTCCGCCGGGCCAGTGCTTTGAGCCATTTGAACCTATTTCCTCGCAATATTCATGTAGTATCACACCTTCCAGGATCTAACATTTCTTACTTAAAAAAATGACATTTTACATTTCATTCGAGCCAGTACAGCACAGAACTGTGGTTGAGATTTTCACTTACGAATACTCTGCCATATATATTGTAATTATGTGTAAGGTATACAAGTTTGAATTGCACATCAAGAATTAAATATAGCTATAGCTGTCGATACAGATATGAGATAAATACTTCTGAGTGTAAACACCTCAAGACTAGAGTTTGGGTGAAATCCAACCCTTCACGTGCAACATATGCGAAAATCGCTGATAAACTGTTATTGTTGCAGGCTAATACAAAGTCTAGCAAAGATTTGCCAATCACTTGGATGCTAAGACAGTGGTATGCGGTTGCAGCAACTTCACTGTAACGCAACAGCTTACATTATTGGAGTTACTTGTAGTATGGAGGTAGGAAATTCAAGACAGATTTAGATCCTCTTCCCTGCGGAATATGACTGTTACCACCTGAGTGCTACTGAGTTTTAGGTGAAAATAAATTAGAACAACAATTGGAGATCGTTGTTAGTATATGATCACTTACCAGTCCTCCTAATTATGTGTTCCTTTTTTGTTAAGATTATGGAGATAACACTTAATGATGTGAGTGAGGAAACGTGAATATATTATGCAGACTGAAATTTTGTAGTATACCTTTACGTTACATGTGACGGAGAGAAACTGTGAACCACTACTAGCCACTAGAAATACTTGGATGTGTTGCTAGATAGTTCTGTGCATGTCGCTAAGACCGAGCACAACTCTACATTCAAAGTCGCACGTTCATCAGCAATGAGTTTTTCGTACGAGAGGAGCTACGCAGAGCCGGCTGCAGGGATCTCCTGGATAACTAATTAAATGCTTCAGAGAGAGTGTGCCATAATTACTGGCGTCCTCCTAAACCTCTTTGTGCCGTAAGCCTCGCTTAATGGACTCGATGCCTCTTTAATTAAACATGCCTCTCTCTCTTGCTGCCTCTATTTCGAACCTCAGGTAGCGTGCAACGCACTGTCTCAAATATTTCGTTTGCACTTCATTGTAAACGTAGGGAGAACATATTCTCAACGATGTTTTCCATATGGACAGAGAAAATCTGAAGACTAGGAGCACATTGAGGAACACGCAGTACTTGCATGTAAGGGTAGAAACAACAATATTGACCCACGACGATGCTGGACAGCTTGTTAGAAATTATTCATGTACCGACTGTTCTGGCGCAATGATTAAGATGTTCAGCAACAGCATTTAACGGCCTCATATTGTAATTATTTATACAGCAATAATATATACAACAGATGTATAACCAACAGAGCTATTGGCTCAAATGGCTCTGAGCACTATGGGACTTAACTTCCGAGGTCATCAGTCCCCCAGAACTTAGAACTACTTAAACCTAACTAACCTAAGGACATTACACACATCCACGCCCGAGGCAGGATTCGAACCTGCGACCGTAGACTGTAGTACCTAGAACCGCTCGGCCACACCGGCCGGAAACAGAGCTATGCAGGACCCGCTGTAGCTCTACAATTCTGTGATAAATATAAACACAGTGATTAAGAATATAGATGTCCGCCCTCGGTAGCTGAGTGGTCAATACGGCAGAATGTCAATCCTAAGGGCCCGGGTTCGATTCTCGGCTGGATTGGAGATCTTCTCCGCTCAGGGACTTGGTGTTGCGTTGTCCTAATCATCATCATTTCATTGCCATCGACGCGCAAGTCAACGAACTGGCGTCAAATGGTCTACCTGACGGGAGACACTAGTCACACGACATTTACATTTTAGAATATAGATTGTGATTAAATTGGAACAACGCTCAAATATCCGTCCGCCATTCTGATATTTTGGTTTTCCCAAAGACACGTCAAATGAATTCCAAGACGTCTGTTTCAACAACGCCCCACCAGATTACTCTCCACACTCATGTAGAACTAAATTTCGACTTTTCTAACATGGTCGGTGTTTACGCAGTTTCTTATTGCAACACCGACATTGGGCTGTTGATGACAGAAAAAATGCTGCCTGGTCGGACGAATATCGTTTCAAATTGTGTCGAGCGGATGGATGTGAACAGGTATGGAGACAACTTCATGACTCCAAGGACCCTGCATGTCAGCAGGAGACTGTTCAAGCTGGTGTAGGCTCTGTAATGGTTGTGGTGAGTAATCTGGTGTGACGTTAAATGCACGCAAGCTCTCGATATCTCACGACAAAGTTAAGACCTTTAGAGGGTACCTCTCCCGCGCGCCCTGCGCAGAACCGAGCGTTCGCGGAGTATGGCGGACAAGCCGACTAGTGTCACAGGCTCATTGCAAGGCCCGTATATCTCGTGGGCCCGGTTCGGCCGGAGCTGCTGTGAGCTGCCCAGCTAATTTTCCGTCCACAATGCATTTCAGTCCTCTCTGATTGGTGCCAGAGGCCGCAATCGTGGATATATAAGTGGAAAACCGTGCAGCCCCGGCGGCGTTCCCGTCGTCCAGATTTTCATCTTTCTGTCTACAACCATCCCACCCCTCTGACTACCAAAGTAAAATATTTGGGTCTAACTCTCGACAGGACGCTACCGTGGAATGCACATTTGCTTACCGTCCAACACCAAACCAACTAAAACTATTAAATTACTAACTGGCAGCACTTATGATCTACATCCCTCTACCATTGTCCTGACCTATAAATCCCTCATCCGCCCCATCCTAGCCCACGGTAACGGTGCTTGGATCTCCGCCTCGCCCTTTGAAATCGTGGAAAGATACGCAGTCTGCCTCGCCTTTCGCATCCGCCGGCCTTCCCCGACTCGCATCCTGTTCCAACTCACCCACTTTACAAACCTTCTTCTCTTCCTAGAGCACCTTCGAATCTAGTACATCAACCCCATCAGTCCCAGTAACCGATTTTCTACCCGCTAATCACCAATCCAGGTACTCCGCTGCGTCACTACATCCGTATTCGACCCTCTGTGCACCTCCATGCGTTATCCATCCTCTGCCGCTGGAAATTCAACCAGCTCTCACCCGCCAACGATGAAATCCGTCCTGAGATCCCTCTTTCCCACCTAATCACGACGCCCCGCTTCTCACCACCCTCCAATTTTCTCCTTCACCATTCATCTAATTTGCTGTCTTCTAATCGCTACCTGTGGCACTGCAGGGCCTCATAGTCTACTTTTCGTCGCATCTCCATCATCACAGATTCCTTGACTTGCGCCATAGGGTGGTGGGGTTTCGGGTTCCGCTGAATAGGTCAGGAGTTCACTACACGCAACAAGCGGCTACGCTACACGAGTAGCGGAGGATGTGTGGCGTGGACTGGACGGTTTTTTTAGGTTAGAAGGCCTCGGGGAAGTACGGAGTGGGCTGCAATCTCAAAGGGTGCATGGCAAATACAGGACGTGCTTGGATCAAGGAACAGTCGGAATTTTAGTTGTAAATTGTTGTAGTTGTGCTGGGAAAGTCTCTGAGCTTCAAGCGCTAATAGAAAGCACAGAAGCTGAAATCGTTATAGGTACAGAAAGCTGGCTAAAGCCTGAAATAAGTTCTGCAGAAATTTTTACGCAGTCTCAGACGGTGTTCAGGAAAGATAGATTAGGCAGAATTGGTGGTGGAGTGTTTGTGTCTATCAGTAGTGGTTTATCTTGTAGTGAAGTCGAAGTAGATACTCCGTGCGAATTGGTATGGGTGGAGGTTATACTTAACAGCCGAACTAAGTTAATAATTGGCTCCTTCTACCGACCCCCAGGCTCCGATGATATAGTTGCTGAACAGTTCAGAGAAAATTTGAGTCTCGTAACAAATAAATACCCCACTCATACGGTTATAGTTGGTGGGGACTTCAACCTTCCCTCGATATGTTGGCAAAAATACTTGTTCAAAACCGGTGGTAGGCAGAAAACATCTTCCGAGATTGTCCTAAATGCTTTCTCCGAAAATTATTTCGAGCAGTTAGTCCACGAACCCACGCGAATTGTAAATGGTTGCGAAAACACACTTGACCTCTTACCACAAACAATCCAGAGCTAATAGAGAGCATCATGACTGATACAGGGGTTAGTGATCACAAGGTCGTTGTAGCTAGGCTAAATACCGTTTCTTCTAAATCCACCAGAAGCAAACGCAAAATAATTTTATTTAAAAAAGCGGATAAAGTGTCACTAGGAGCCTTCCTAAGAGACAATCTCCATTCCTTCCGAACTCACTATGCAAATTTAGACTGGATGTGGCTCAAATTCAAAGATGTAGTAGAAACAGCAATTGAGAGATTCATACCTCATAAACTGGTAAGAGATGGAACTGATCCCCCGTGGTACACAAAACAGGTCCGACGCTGTTGCAGAGGCAACGGAAAAAGCATGCGAAGTTCAGAAGAACGCGAAATCCCGAAGATTGACTAAAATTTACAGACGCGCGAAATTTGGCTCGGACTTCAATGCGAGATGCCTTTGATAGGTTCCACAACGAAACGTTGTCTCGAAATTTGGTAGAAAATCCGAAGAAATTCTGGTCGTATGTAAAGTACACAAGCGGCAAGACGCAGTCAATACCTTCGTTGCGCAGTGCCGATGGTACTGTTACCGACGAGTGTGCCGCTAAAGCGGAGTTATTGAACGCAGTTTTCCGAAATTCCTTCACCAGGGAAGACGAATGGAATATTCCAGAATTTGAAACACGAACAGCTGCTATCATGAGTTTCTTAGAAGTAGATACCTTAGGGGTTGTTCCCACGCCCGGGTTCCCGGGTTCGATTCCCGGCGGGGTCAGGGATTTTCTCTGCCTCGTGATGACTGGGTGTTGTGTGATGTCCTTAGGTTAGTTAGGTTTAAGTATTTCTAAGTTCTAGGGCACTGATGACCATAGATGTTTAGTCCCATAGTGCTCGGAGCCATTTGAACCTTAGGGGTTGCGAAGCAACTCAAATCGCTTGATACGGTCAAGTCTTCAGGTCCAGATTGTATACCGATTAGGTTCCTTTCAGATTACGCTGATACAATAGCTCCCTACTTAGCAATCATAAACAACCGCTCGCTCACCGATAGTTCTGTACCTACAGATTGGAAAATTGCTCAGGCCGCACCAGTGTTTAAGAAGGGTAGTAGGAGTAATCCATCGAACTACAGATCTATATCATTGACGTCGGGTTGCAGTAGGGTTTTGGAGCATATACTGTATTCAAACATTATGAATCATCTCTTGATACGTAATCAGCATGGTTTCAGAAAACATCGTTCTTGTGCAACGCAGCTAGCTCTTTATTCGCACGAAGTAATGGTCGCTATCGACGGGGGATCTCAGGTTGATTCCGTATTTCTAGACTTCCGGAAAGCTTTTGACACCGTTCCTCACAAGCGACTTCTAATCAAGCTGCGGGCCTATGGGGTATCGTCTCAGTTGTGCGACTGGATTCGTGATTTCCTGTCAGGAAGGTCGCAGTTCGTAGTAATAGACGGCAAATCATCGAGTAAAACTGAAGTGATATCAGGTGTTCCCCAGGGAAGCGTCCTGGGACCTCTGCTGTTCCTGATCTATATAAATGACCTGGGTGACAATCTGAGCAGTTCTCTTAGGTTGTTCGCAGATGATGCTGTCATTTACCGTCTAGTAAAGTCATCCGAAGACCAGTATCAGTTGCAAAGCGATATAGAAAATATTGCTGTATGGTGTGGCAGGTGGCAGTTGACGCTAAATAACGAAAAGTGTGAGGTGATCCACATGAGTTCCAAAATAAATCTGTTGGAATTCGATTACTCGATAAATAGTACAATTCTCAAGGCTGTCAATTCAACTAAGTACCTGGGTGTAAAAATTACGAACAACTTCAGTTGGAAAGACCACATAGATAATATTGTGGGGAAGGCTAGCCAAAGGTTGCGTTTCATTGGCAGAACACTTAGAAGATGCAACAAGTCCACTAAAGAGACAGTTTACACTACACTCGTTCGTCCTCCGTTAGAATATTGGTGCGCGGTTGGGGTCCTTACCAGGTGGGATTGACGGAGGACATTGAAAGGGTACAAAAAAGAGCAGCTCGTTTTGTATTATCACGTAATAGGGGAGAGAGTGTGGCAGATATGATACGTGAGTTGGGATGGAAGTCATTAAAGCAAAGACGTTTTTCGTCACGGCGAGATCTATTTACGAAATTTCAGTCACCAACTTTCTCTTCCTAATGCGAAAATATTTTGTTGAGCCCAACCTACATAGGTAGGAATGATCATCAAAATAAAATAAGAGAAATCAAAGCTCTAACAGAAAGGTTTAGGTGTTCGTTTTTCCCGCGCGCTGTTCGGGAGTGGGATGGTAGGGAGATAGTATGATTGTGGTTCGATGAACCCTCTGCCAAGCACTTAAATGTGAATTGCAGAGTAATCATGTAGATGTAGATGTAGATGACAGTTTTGTCCCGTGTCACCTCGCATCACCATTACACCTTGGGATCATTCACGTTCAAGAGTGACTGTATTTTAACTGCAATACAAAACCATCAAACGAGTTTTAACAACCATCAGTATTTTGATCTATGTGTATTTTACAAATCCTCGTTTATGGGCTCTGAGCACTATGGGACTTAACAGCTGAGGTCATCAGTCCCCTAGAACGTAGAACTACTTAAACCTAACTAACCTAAGGACATCACACACACCCGTGCCCGTGGCAGGATTCGAACCTGCGACCGTACCGTGGCGCGGTTCCAGACTGAAGCGCCTAGAACCTCTCGGCCACAACGGCCGGCCGATCCTCATTCATGTCCCTTGTTTTTATGAAGAAATTGTCATTGTCGTCTACCTACGTATTTTTTATGAAATCATCTCTTATTGTCACCTTTTATATGTTTTGAGCATTTTTAAATAAAGTTTTTGTAACCTTTGGCTGAAGAGCGGCTTTGTCTGATGCCAGCCCACCTCTATTGTGGGGAACTGAAATAAAATAAATAAATAAATGAACAGCGCCGGCAGTCTGTGGTTTTACTCATGACGACAATGGTGGGGATAGCCACCGAAAGTATGAGAATTTTATTCGAACTGATGTGACCTGAAAAACCGAGAATTTATTCAGACATGCCGCTGCGAAAGAATGCGAGGACACAATTCATCACATTGCTGCACACTCATTCCGAAAATTCTTAAATCTATACGCAGTGATACGAATGCTCCTTTCAGTAGCTTTGAATCAACCAGTGGTTGTTCCCAAAACCTGCTGATGCGTTGCTTAATGTATTCATAAACGAAATGAACAGTCTCTGCCCGCTTCCAATCTCGTACTGGTGCGATATTATCGCCGCGATGCCGCCGTGTATGCACTGAAACAATTTCTGGCGCCGCAATGTCGCTGCGAGCACGCGCAGCTACCACTCGCTCGTGTGCATCGAGCCTTAGTACCCAAAAGAATTCTACTAGTATCAAATATCGGCCTCAATTTTAGGAAGAAATTCTGGGCATTTATGTTTGGAGTGAAGCATCGTGTGGAAGAGAGTCATCGACTCTCAGCAAACGGAAGAGAATTGAAGCATTTGAGATGTGGTGTTACTGAAGGATGTTCAGAATTAAATGGACCGATAAGATGGGAAATGTAGAGGTTCTCCGAAGAATCGACGAGGAAATCAGTATACGAACACTCACAAGAAGAAAGGACAGGTTCGTAAGGCACGAGTTACGGCATCAGGGAATAACTTCCATGATACTAGAAGGAGTTGTAGCGGGTGAAAACTGTAGGGGAAGACGGAGATTAAAATATATCCTACAAATAACGGAGGACGTTGAGTGCAAGAGCTACTCTGAGATGAGGAGGTTGGCCCAGGACAGGAATTCGTGGTCAGTCGTGTAAAACCAAATGATTCAAATGGCTCTGAGCACTATGGGACTTAACATCTAAGATCATCAGTCCCCTAGAACTTAGAACTACTTAAACCTGACTAACATAAGGACAACAGATACATCCATGCCCGAGGCAGGATTCGAACCTGCGACCTTAGTGGTCGCGCGGTTCCAGACTGAAGCGCCTAGAACCGCGCGGCCACACCAGTCGGCCGTGTAGAACCAGTCAGAAGACCTATGACCATAGGAAAGTGTACCCGACTCATCATAGAGAGGTTGGTCCTAAAATAATTTCTCTCTGATGAAGCGCGACTGCATTTAATGCTGTGCGTGAACTCGCAGGATAATCGAGGCTAGAGTTCTGAAACCCTCATCGGTGTCCTCTCCATTATGGCAACACAGGAATGTGGTGTGCAATTAGTGCAGTACGGTGTTTTCTGCTGAGTTTTTTCCACAAAACCATAACATCTGATAAATGCGTGAACAATATAGTACAACTTGATTTCATAGAACTAACAACCGAAGAAAAGATATACAGCCTTTGCCACAGGACTAGGCAAGGACACACGCTGCCAATACTTTTATGGCAGTAGTATGAGGTGTTTTGATAATTAAGATGCTCTCATTTGTGTTGTGTGTCGTCCCCGATTTCTGTTTAGATCTCGTCCAGTCTGTGCGGGCGGCAGTTCAGAAGTCGTTTGATATCCTGTTATTACAGAGAACTGGCGTCAAGATGGGTTGGGGTTGGGTTGTTTTGGGGAAGGAGACAAGACAGCGAGGCCATCGGTCTCATCGGAATAGGGAAGGACGGGGAAGGAAGCCGGCCGTGCCCTTTGAAAGGAACCATCCCGGCATTTGCCTGGAGCGATTTAGAGAAATCACGGAAAACCTAAATCAGGATGGCCGGACGCGCGTCAAGAGGGCATTGACTGAAAATACAGAAAACAATACTCGGTAGAAGTGATGCTAAATTCGGTCTCGACACGATGTCATTTGAGTTTTTCCATAGACTGTACAAAGGTATCAACAGAAAGAGAGAATATTTATTTTGTAATATGACAGTGTTTGGACAGTAAAACTCGGGTGCATTCCACTTTTTTCATAGTCGCAGAAAGGTAAACTTATTTTCAGGGGCGCTGAATTCGGAAGAAGATAATCGGCTAATTAAATTTATCTCTGATCCCCGTGAGTTGTGATATTTGGCGGGCAAGGGAGGCGAGTTTTCCATCCGAGGCAGTTTCAAAACGCAGAGTCGATTGAATAAAGTTACCGGAAGTGAGGCGACAAGTTAAATTGGAATACTTTCTCGCTTAATCCGTTTAGTGCAGCCCGCCGGTAGGGGGCTTCGTGGAGTCAAACGGAGGGAAGCCGGCACCTCACCAGGAACACAATCCCCTCATAGGAGCCGCAGCGAGCGATCTACACTGTGCACGCCTGAGGATGGAGAAACATACCACCTATCAAGTCTTTCTTCAACACTATGTCTCGTATATCTCTCCACAGTTTGTTCTCAAAGGTGGTGGTAGCTTGGACAAGCCAGAGTAACAGAAAGCCTTTTAGTACGTCGCATCCTGACATTTTTATTACATCGCAGTACCTTTTTTCTTGTGCCAGTATCACTTAAGTTACTTTCTTTTGTGACCCGCCACATTCGGCTTAAAAGAAAACACTTGTTCTGTTACTTAGATTCATGGAGGTATACTCAGTCTTTGCAACTAAATGAAAGTCTTTTTTTGCCTCGGCGTTTCGCTTCTTTTGTACGTGAAGCACCTTCAGTGGCCTATAAATCATCCTTGTTTTATGAATATAATATGTGAGTTGTATAGTAGTTACAAGTATGTTGATAAATTACGTTTTCTCTTGCTATTCTCTTGTTTTTTGGTTTAAAAAAATATTTTTTTCAGGACAAGTTTCGTGAGATTAAACTATTATTTGTTGTTACGATTTCCGATGCTTTTAATCTACGTATGCCATCCTGGAGCCGCTCGGGGTAGCTGCGCGGTCTGAAGCGTCGTGTCACGGTCCGCGCAGCTCTCCCCCGTGGGAGATTCGAGTCCTCCCTCGGGCATGGGTGTGTGTATTGTCCATAGCATAAGTTAGTTTAAGTTAGATTAAGTAGCGACCGATGACCTAAGCAGTTTGGTTCCAATTTGCAATTTTTTTTTTTTTTCCTCCTGGAGATGTATTTACTCGGTCTGCATCCTCCTGATGGTCGATTTTGTGTGTGTGTGTGTGTGTGTGTGTGTGTGTGTGTGTGTGTGTGTGTGTGCACTTGTGCGTGTGTGGTTTATATTCGAGTGCACACACACACACACACACACACACACACACACATAACAAATGAATAAGTATGAAACCACAGATACGTACCACAACACAAACAAAAAACAGAGCATAAACACACAGCGACAGTTGACAACACAGTACGTTGTGAACACAACCTTTAAATGCACAGTGAAAAGCCGAAGAGAAGTGCTGAAATAAATTTGGTGCAAAAGATGCCGAAGATCGGCCACCTGGAGGATAGAGACATCTCGAAGACGATATACGTGGATTAACAACATCGGAAATCATAAGCAACGCCAAACGGAAGTTTAAACTCACGAAACCTCTGCTACAAAAATATGTTTTTAACCTGAAACACAGGAGAATAATGGGAGAAAACGTTATGTGGTAACATACTTGTAGTTACAATGTAACTCATTTATTATATTCATAAAACAAATCTGTATCGCAGGTCACTGAAGATGCGTGGTAAATAAAAGAAGTGATACGCTTATGTCAAAAAACAAAGTGCCTTCCTTTTATCTGCGAAGACGGAATCTTGAAGCAACTACGGGACGATGGAAGAAATGGCGCTTATTATTAGAGTTTGTTATAATTTATAGTCGTTTAATTTCACTATCCCAATAGCATAGACAATTCAATATTAACTGTATTAACACTGCTCTCTTATTAACATCACACAAATGATAAGGGATTATCAACTGCGTACACAGAAAAATGACTAGATTTTGGCTTCTGTGTTGTTTCTGGCAGCTACTGAGACACTTCAGCTCGCAGCAAAAATTTCAGTCACTCCTTAAATCAGCACACTGGGCGCTTTAGGGCGCTCTATGTAGCGTGGAACTGGTGTTCTGTATGTGCCAGCTGATTGTAAGGAACCAGCCCTGTAAGATGGATAGGCGTGGAGACGTCACACAGTGGCAGAAAGCAGCTGTCGTGTTTGGGCCCACTCATGAATGGAGCTTGTTGGCGTATGAACGCAAACAGTCCCAACGTGTCTAGCAAGAATGGTGTAGCACTCTCAGCCATGTGGCATAGCCGGCCAGTGTGGCCGAGCTGTTGTAGGCGCTTCAGTCTGGAACCGCGCGACTGCTACGACCGCAGGTTCGAATCCTGCCTCAGGCATGGATGTGTGTGATGTCCTTAGGTTAGTTAGGGTTCAGTAGTTCTAAGTTCTAGGGGACTGATGACCTCAGATGTCCCATAGTGCTCAAACCCATTTGAACCACGTGGCATAGCCTAAGAAGAGTTGGGATAGAAAAGAGCCAAATCGATAGGGTCTGGAGGGATAAGTGAGCTCTGTAAACTCACTTTCAACTCGCCTGGGTGCTTTGTGATGTCATCTCCGAATTCGCTGATTCTGTATGGCCGTAGATTCAGCTCGTGAGTAGAGTGACGCGTGGTGCTGGTTTCCGCCCGCCCAGCCCGTGTTTGGCGGGCTGGCCGTACCGGCCGTCGAGCTGAGCGCAGAGCGCCGGGCCAGAGCAGGGCCAGCGAGCTGCCTCGGCGCGGCCGCCCGCCGCTTCCCCAGCCCGCAGGGCCGAGCGTTGCGGTTGCTCGCGGTGCGATCACCTCCGTAATACTGCAGACCTGCTGAGCTACGCTCTTACACTGCGCGCCCACCGACATGGAGTGACAAGCAACGTGACGCTTGTAGTAATTTGGAATAATCGAATGAAAATCAAATATGTTGATAGTTGGAAAACAATGGACTCATCCAGTTCTAGGTTCAGAGAGGCTGAATTTAATCATTTATTCTTTTGACTGGAACCAGTCTGTCGGAGAAATTCAGTGTAACTATCGATACTGTTCGTTAAAGTTTCTAATATTGACTGAATTGTTCATTCTTTCTTTTCAAATGAAACCGATCTACAGTTTTTCTGTCGCTGGAAGGCGCTTCTGATCTTTCAATTGAAACTGTTCTACTTGACTGAGCATTCCTTTCTCCGAATCTTTACTATTTGCATTACATATGTGAATAGATTATTCCACGATGATATTTGTATACGATTTAATGATCTGATGATAAGCCAAAACTGGTAATCACAGTTTTATAATGTATGTGATATAGATGGAAATTTATTTGTTTAAAGGCCTGCACTGAACTGTATCCTTTGTTTCAGGAGAAAGAATTCGAATAGCCGAACATTAAAATGCAGCTCTACATTTCCAGTTCTTCTTACACTACTGGATACCATTATTGGATTTTTGCTGGTAGTCCATTTCATCGACTGACGTCTTATGTGACAGAATTTTATGTATTCAATTTATGAGCAAAACTCATGAAAGAAAGAGCTTTCACTACAAGATCTATCTGCAATGAAAAAAAAAAAAAACAAATCTAGAAACATGGGCAACTGCATATTTCCTTTCAATCCGAGCTTTTATTTAATTTCAGTCTGTTGCAGTAACTATACATGTTATAAGAGCGTTAGTGACACTGGTAGCAATTGCAGAATATATTTACTGTATATAAACTACTAAGTCCGCAGCTCGTGGTCTTGCGATAGCGTTCTCGCTTCCCGCGTACGGGGTCCTGGGTTCGATTGCCGGCGGAATCAGGGATTTTTCCTGCCTCGAGATGACTGGGTGTCGTAGTGTCGCCTTCGTCATCACCATGCATCTCCATTACGGTCGGAGAAAGGCAGTGGCAAACGACCTCCGCTAGGACCTTGCCTAGTACAGTGGTGCAGATCTCCCGTATCGTGCCCTACGCTCCTCGGAGTATGAGGCATCATCATCATCATCATCATCATCATCATTAACTACTAAAACTCCGTCCGAACAGGCCTTGGAGGGGCCAACGGTACCGACCGGCCGCCGGGTCATCCTCAGCCCACAGGCGTCACTGGATGCGGATGTGGAGGCGCATGTTGTCAGCATAACGCTCTCGCGGCCGTATGTGAGTTTACGAGACCGAAGCCACTACTTCGTGATTAAGTAGCTCCTCAGTTTGCCTCACAAGGGCTGAGTGCACCCCGCTTGCCAACAGCGCTCGGCAGCTAGGATGGTCACCCATCCAAGTGCTAGCCCCACTGCGCCAAGGCCGTTGGCATTTACTGTATATACTTGTAATTATGTGTCTTAATTTTCAAACAGCGCAAATCAAACATACGTTGGCGGAATTAAAGGCATCGCATTTTTGTAGAGGGGAGCCCTGATAATCGCAATTATTGTAATAATGAATTGGCTCATCATAGGAATCACATGGCACAAAATGTGAATGAGTCATTCCCTTCCTGTATATCTCAAGACGCCAGACGCGGCGCAACACAGGCGGAGGGCTGCAGCAGTACCTCGGGCAGAGTGGGGTGTGAAGTCGACAGTCTGGTCAACTGGCCCATCAGCTCGCTGGCTCTGTCCGGCGGGCCAGGCAGAGGATGTTGTTATGTGTGGCTTGTGGTACAAGCTCCTCAGTAATAGTCCTCTTGCAGACAATATCGGTACTGATACAAGAACGTAGGCTTCTGCGGCCGGTGTTTTATTGATTAAAATTCTTCTGGGTATTATGCCGCGTCATTGCTAAAAACTAACAACAATAATAAATTAAAACCGACGTTTCGCGGAGAGCCACCACTACCCAGCTCAAAAGTATTCTGTCCTGCATACGTTAACTGCCAGAGCCTACCTCATAAGCGATGAAAATAACATCAAAGAGGAATTAAAGGAGCTACAACACACGTTTCGTGCCAACGGCGATGATGACAAAATCATAAGCAAGGTAGCTAAAACCAAAGGGAGCAGAACACGAGAAGAAGGCAAAGAAGAGAAGCTTCCATGGGTACACTTACCATATGCAAAAGGCGTCAGTGAACGGCTAGGCAATGTCCTCTGCCGACGAGGTTTCAAACCGATTTTTCGAAGCAATTACAGGATCCACGAAATGATAGGTTCCACCAACGATGTTGTCAACATTCTTACCACTGCAGGTGTTTACGAACTTCGGTGTGAGTGCGGAGCTGCCTGCATAGGAGAAACAAGGAGACCTGTCAGCTTACGAGTAGCAGATCACGAACGCTAATTACGATTACAACAACATAACAAATCGGCGTTAGCCGTGACAGTGAACAACCTGTGAGGTTCCAGGAGGCCCGAGTACTGGTGAAAGAATCGTGCATGCGAGAACGCAAAATATGGGAGGCGATCGAAATTATTAAACAGCCTGACAACATCAACAGAGAAGATGGCTACAAACTCCCGGAGTCCTGGCTGCCGGCCATCCCAGTACAACGGGCCGCGAGCGGTCGCGGGGCAGAAGCTACATGGGACACGGACGTATCTGTACAAACAGCTGTAGAGAAACTGTCAGTCCACTTCCGCGCACACCAGGAGGAAAACACTTGCCGACCAGAAGCCGAACACTGATTGGCTGACAGCTACCATTCGTTGAAGACATGGACATCCACGAATAGCATCGTTCTTTCCATATTCCCTTACTTCATGACTAGCCAATCATATTAGAGGGCCAATTAAAAGTTTTACAGCAGTGACGTCAGACATCGTTAGTCTGTAATAAATAGAAGCACCTATCCCCATTCAAAACCAGTCGTGCCCTGAGAAAGGCCGTTGCAATTCGGCCGAAACGTAGGTTTTAGTTTGTTATTGTTGTTAGTTTTTAGCATTGACGTAGCATAATACCCAGAAGAATTTTAATCCCAATATTGGTACTTTTGCCATTACAACTTTACTCTCGCTATTGTCGCTAATATGGTCGCTATGTACTGTCCCAGCCTGCGAATAAACTGATATACGTCAACTGAATGAGTGAGTCACTGAGGCCCTCCTGTCAGCGGTGACGGCCTAAATACGTGCTGTCGAGAGGGCGTTGGCGGAGTGTTGCTTGTCAGTGTCTCTGGCCTCTGTCGTGATAGGCGCGTTTTATCCTGCACTTGCTTATCGATCTTCACGCTTCACCTTTACGACCTGCGTGCTGCCGACAGCTTACGCCTGCACATTTACTATTTATTTATTACACACAGTCACGATTTTTGGCTTTATAGCAATTCTCAATTGCAAGCTGAAATGCCACAAAATATCAGACTTCCCTAATGGCAGACACAAATTATATACCAATATAGCGACTGATGGATTAGTGGTGAATATTGATCGGTTTATACATACATCAACGTAAACAAAACTTTTTCTACGACTGCTGAAAACTTATTTCAGTATTCAATACCCGTTACCTGTTTATAGAACATTCAATAATTGCATTGGCATATTCACACCTTCGAGGCGTTACCGAATCTGTAATGACAGTATCATAAAGCATGACATGAGAATGGAGGATGACGTGCAATCTCTAAATGATGATTAATTATTAAACCACTTTACGGAAATGAATGACAAGCTACACAAATCGTTTTTAGCTCGTAAACACAAGTTACCGTGACCAAATGAATACAGCAATAGCGCTCTTTTTTGTCGCAGGCGTGTATCAGTGATATTGCTCTGTTCCCATTTTACGTTTGACGCAGCATATACACCGAAGAGATAAAGAACCTGGTACACCTGCCTAATATCGTGTAGGTCCCTCGCGGGAATTCAGAAGTGCAGCAACACGACGTGGCATGGACTCGAGTAATGTCTGAAGTAGTGCTGGAAGGAACTAACACCATGAACCCTGCAGGGCTGTCCGTAAATCCGTAGGACTACAAGGGGCTGGAGATCTCTTCTGAACAGTACGTTGCATGGCATCCCAGATATGCTCAATAATGTTCATGTCTGTGAAGTTTGGTGGCCAGCAGAAGTGTTTAAACTCAGAAGAGCCACTCTGGAGCCACTCTGTAGGAATTCTGGACGGGTGGAGTGTTGCATTGTCCTGTCGGAACTGCCCAAGTCCGTAGGAATGCACAATGCGCACGAATGGATACAGGTGATCAGACAGGTTGCTTATGTAGGCAGGATGCTCACGTATGTGTTACCATCAGAACCGTATCCAGACGTATCAGAGGTCCCATATCACTTAAACTGCACACGCCCCACACCATTACTGAACCTCCACCAGCTTGAACAGTCCCCTGCTGACATGCAGGCTCTATGGATTCATGAGGTTTTCTCCATACACGTAAACGTCCATCTGCTCGATGCAATTTGAAACGAGACTCGTCGGACCAGGCAACATGTTTCCAGTCATCAGCAGTCTAATGTCGGTGTTGGCGGGCCCAGGCAAGGAGTAAAGCTTTGTGTCGTGCAGTCATCAAGGGTACAGGAGTGGACGTTCGGTTTCGAACGCCCATATTGATGATGTTTCGTTGAATGGTTTGCAAACTGATACTTCTTGTTGATCCCGAGCACTGACATCCGCAATTTGCGGAAGGGTTACACTTCTGTCACGTTAAATGATTCTCTTCAGTCGTCGTTGGTCCGTTCTTGCGGGATCTTTCTCCGGCCGCAGCGGAGATTTGATGTTTTACCGGATTCCTGATACTCACGGTACACTCGTGAAATGGTCGTACGGGAAAATCCCCACTTCATCGCTACCTCGAAGATGCTGTGCCTCATCGGTCGTGCGCCGACTATAGCACCATTTTCAAACTCATGCAAATCTTGATAACCTGTCATTGCAGCAGTAGTAACTGCTCAACAGCTGCGCCGGACACTTGTCTTATACAGGTGTTTCCGACTGCAGCGCCGTATTCTGCCGGTTTACGTATCACTGTATTTGACTATGCATGCCTATACCAGTTTCTTTGGCGCTTCATTGTATGTTTCTTGTGGTGGAGATGGAATAAACAAGAACACAACAATTTTGTTTGCATTGGGTGAAGAGTGGACATAGTGTGTGATTTACTTCAAATAACACTCCTCCTGTGATGGAATACATTTGCAGTTGTCTACTTTGCATAGGTTAATTTTCTTCTTACACCCTCTGTAGTCTCAAAAAACACTTCTTCGTTGAACGCCATCTGATACTGACAGCCGCGTGGGGTACCCGCCCGGTCTTGTCTTGTCACGGTCGGCGCGGCTCCCCCCACCGGAGGTTCGAGTCCTCCCTCGAGCATGGGTGTGTGGGTTGTCCATAGCGTAAGTTAGTTTAATTTAGATTAAGTAGTGTGTAAGCTTAAGGACCGATGACCTAAGCAGTTGGGTCCCGTAAGATCTTGCCACAAATTTACAATTTGATACCGACAGACTGCCGTTGCGCCTTGTCAGCGCTACTTTACAGCAGCAAGATCGTTTACTCGCTTTCTCAACAACAATAAGTCACAGCTAGCCGTACACTCCTGAACGCTTCAGTAAGCGAGAACGAGTCGACTAGTATGAAGCGATCGCACTGCCACAGTTCTCAGACTCGTCATTCTCACGCAACTACGGCAGGAACGAAGGAAGCCCGTTAGAACTGATGAAACAGCGGTGCCCTGAATTGTGAAGTATGCATCCCCAATGGTAAACACGTGCTTGCTCCGTTTCTGATCTCTACTAGTGACAACTGTAATGTCTTGTGAGTGACAAGCGGTTTTAGAGCGAACAGGTATTGCTGGTGACAGTCTCTGAATCGGTTTCCGAGCGACCACTACGAAGTGAGTTCCATGTCATGCACATCTTGAATCGGATTCAAAATTCAGTGTCCATAAATCTCGATGGTTTCAGTGGGTTGAAGAGTACGAGAACCAAAAAGTAGCTGTGTGGGGACGTGTAGTGTTGTCCGACAAGCTATGATTTTGATGCTTTTCAAATAATGCAAGGTATAGAGTGCACCGACGGCCAAATGAGACGTCCAATCCGCAGTTTGTAGTTGGTGTTGTTGAGTCCGCAGGTGGTTCTGCAATGTTTATTCATTCAGGTTACCGTGAACATCAACTATGAAGTTTATTTCAACATCATCGACGACCAAGTGTTTATCCTTTGCTTGTCGACAAACTCGTCTTTCAAGATGACAGAGGGATGCGCACTTACCTTCCTGGTTTGACGAACACTCAGGCACCCGTTTACACCCCGACTGGCCTGCTAAGTCACCAGATAGCGACGCAAGTTTGTTGAAGTTTTCGTGAAGCAGTTCCGGAATATGGCAGTACTTTTTCTTCACAACTCGTCGCCGTTGTTTTTGCTGTCCATCCACGTCAAAGTGATGTCAGACGTAGGAACTGCAGAAAGAACTCGACGAATTTTCCATTTGGTTTAATAAGTGGGAGCTCCCTGTAAATGTGGATAAATGTACAGGGTGGCGCACAAATAGCTGATTCGTTTAATATCGTCACAATACTTTTATTTCTGAAAAGAAAATTTTCAAATTTTTCACACAGTTATTATGTTCCATGGAAATCCATTTAACTACGTCTTGTATTAATTACGAGCTCCACTGCATCGGACAACTTCACGAAAGTGAGTACATACATTCCTTACTACTTTTCAGCACAAGTCTTTCTTTATCTCGTTGCACAACTACACTATCCGGACACCCATTTCTCTTTCAAACATCCCCTCAAAAATGATCGCATGGGTTTAAGTCTGGACTTGAAGGAGGCCAAAATAATCTCCCGTGAGGGCGCTCCGGATAACGATGGAAGACCACACGATTTTCCGAAATTTCCTATAGAAAATCCAGTAAAGCATTAGCCTTATGAGGTGTTCGCTATCTTACATTCCCTCCTGTGTGTTCATTGCACGACTGGTAGCAAGACGATGTGGCACAAAGTCATTTTCCGATGTTGTCCTATCTGGCAGCTTCAAGGACATTTAAATCAAAACATCTTGACATATTCGCGCTTTTTCGCTTGTTAGTGTTTGTCCCCTTCTCATGCAAAACAGTGCACTGTGTCGAGGCAAGTATCATAGTATCTGGTGTCATGTCGTATAACATGAAGTGGCGCTTTTTAAAAAGAAACACTTCAAAGACTTGTTTTTTGCACGTAAAATCCGAATGAAGCAAGATTTCGGAAAGAGAGTTTTCAATTTTATCTTAAGAATGAATTTTTTATTTATTTAATTCACTTTAAACTGCTTCCGCGTATTTAGTTCGCGTAAGAACAGATTTTACGTGCTGCATGTTAGCTCGACAACGGATAAAGATTACTGGATAAAAAAAAATCTATCTTCGCGCAAAATTTGAATCGATTCGTACAAGTTTTAAATATAGAAATGGCTCACTTCAAAAATCTCCCATAAAAACATGTTTTTTGCATGTAAGAAGTAGGATTTTTTCATGAGCTTAAACCTTACCGTAGACCAAGTTCCGATACACCGTTGGACCAAGTTTGAAGCATCAGTCTCTCTTCAGTACTGAGTTTTTTAAGGGTGACTGTTTATGCACATAAAATCCGAAAACTGCACGTGAAAATGGTGTCATTACCTGAGCGTTAATTTCAGTCCAGTTACAATCTTATCCACAATTTGGCTGGGCCCAGTCTCCTGTTCGTCGTTCAGATCTACAGCAAGTCAGGTGTTCGAATGGCTATACAAACTACCGCTTATCCAGGATAAACCAATAACTTTTCACCCCACGTTTCTAGCTCAAATAGGTACGGAACACCAAGATAATTCGTATAGCTATTTCCCTCTTTTCATCCCTGGGCCGGCCGCGGTGGTCTCGCGGTTCTAGGCGTGCAGTCCGGAACCGTGCGACTGCTACGGTCGCAGGTTCGAATCCTGCCTCGGGCGTGGATGTGTGTGATGTCCTTAGGTTAGTTAGGTTTAAGTAGTTCTAAGTTCTAGGGGACTGATAACCACAGCAGTTGAGTCTCATAGTGCTCGGAGCCATTTGAACCATTTTTTTCATCCCTGGCTCTGCCCAGGCCACATTCGCCTGTTTTTGGTGCTACGATAGCAACGTATTTCATTCCGGTTTGTAAATACGTAGCTTTTAGTGTGCTGATAATGAGACGTAGAATTATGACGCTCTTTGCCTGTTTCCTATTAAGAGAAATGTATACCAAGTGACTGGGGAGAGCTTACGTGTTGAGGAGGGCGTAAGGAGATACCGAGATTCTGCTCAGGCTGCAAATTCCAAGTGCTAGTGTCTCAGTGCACGCTCCCCTCAGCGTACGAGATGACAGGCGAAGGGGCGGAACCTGTGAGGAACGGGCCGAGCTGCCACAGCCTAGCACGGAGCACGCCTCAGGCCCGTTGCACACTTACGCGGATGGTCCGCGCTCTGCGTTCCGCGCGCGGTTGGCGGACCCGCGTCATGGTTCACACAGTCGGGCGGATGCGCGCGGTTCTGTGCAGTCTAGTGAACGCGGTCTTCCCTGCACTGTGCTGGATCTCATCTGTGGTGTAACATATCGTTCTGTTTAATCGGATCTATAGAGATGAGCTCGCTGAAAGTAAAAGTCATTTCAGCCTATATGATATACAAAAAGAGAAATTCCACGCGCGAGAGACGGTTTTGGGTGCTTCCTATGGTGGAACAAAGATGTACGAAAGGAGCGTTCGTCACATTGTATTCCGAATTGCGCAAAGACGAAGACAAATTTAATACATATTTTCGTATGTCTATTCGTTGCTTTGACGAGCTTGTCGGCAAAATACAAGACAACCTGACACTTGAAAGTCTCAGAACGATACCTATTACTCCGACAGAACGAGTAGCAGTAGCCTTAAGGTAAGAATATGAACATGTATACGGATGACGATTACTTTAATAATATATTTAATCATTCAAAGCTTTGCTACAGCTATGTATTACATTCGTTTGGCAATAGACAATTTTACATTTGTATTGTATTACTACTGAATTCCCATAATTTTTATAACATCTCCCAAGATGATGATGACGTTGATTGGGCTGGAGAGGGATGGGGAGTCGCAACTTGTGTCTGTACGGATGGATCCTCGCGGTACTGCATTGATAGGTTAGGATGCTGTTGGGATATTGAAGGTGGGGCGTAGGTAAAAGAGGTCGGTGGATACTGGAAAGAGCTGATGGGAGCTGGGGGGTGTACGTTTAAATTAGCCTGATTTGTGTGCTTAATCGACATAAGCAGTTGAAGTACCTGAGTACGAAATAATAGCTTCTGATCAACATTTAATGTCTTCACAGAGGGCAACAGCGAAACAAAGAATGCTCGGCATCGTCTTCCTCTTTTTCCTTACCATCTTTTAATAATGTAAGCAAATTATCTTCAAATGTTGTGTTCTTGATGGGCCTTTTCCTCTTGAAGGATTGTTTTTCGGTGTTGACATTCAGTCGGACACCATCGGTTTGTTCTTCAGAGGGTTCGTCTCGACTGTTTTCTGTGAGTGCATTGTTGTTATACAGATTATCTTGCACGACCGATACTGAGTCAAAGTTACTGTCTGTTGGTGCAACTCGGAGACGGTCAAGAAAGTGTAACTGGTCATGGTAGATGTATTTTGGTCTCTTAGTTGCTGCTGATCCGGACCTCGTTTGATTTATTGTAGTGAGGCTTTTAAAATAGGCATCCCGTGCAGTTTTCCATCTCGTCTGGACCTTGTCAACTGAAATAACAAGGTCGATAAGTCTTTTATTACTGAGGACGCGTACACATATTATTTTAAGAAGGAATACATCTAAGGTTTTATGCCAGCGTAGTCGACGTAATACCTAAAATTAATTCTACTTTCTTCTGTGAATGTACGTAAGTATCAAATATATGCTTTACACGTTACAGGTATCTTGGAAGGGGAAACATATTTACAGATCTGCATTACTCTTATTTAATGGGTGCATCAACAATTCGACAGATTACAAGGCAGGTGAGCGCCACTATTTGGACTACGTTAAGAGAAGAATGCATGCCTAAGCCCTCAACAGACAAATGGAACGAAATTAGCCATGGTTTCCAAAATGTCGCTAATTTTCCTCATTGCATCGGAGCCCTGGATGGAAAACATATTCGTCTAGTAAAACCTATCAAAAGTGGATCACTGTTCTTTAATTACAAGAATTATTTCTCCATTATTCTTATGGCCATCTGTGACACTAACTATTGTTTCACGTTCATTGATGTAGGAGGATACGGAAGGAACTGTGATTCAAATATTTTTAAAAACAGCGTCTTTTGGAGGAAAATGGAAAAAGGAAAGCCGGCCGAAGTGGCCGTACGGTTAAAGGCGCTGCAGTCTGGAACCGCAAGACCGCTACGGTCGCAGGTTCGAATCCTGCCTCGGGCATGGATGTTTGTGATGTCCTTAGGTTAGTTAGGTTTAACTAGTTCCAAGTTCTAGGGGACTAATGACCTCAGCAGTTGAGTCCCATAGTGCTCAGAGCCATTTGAAAAAGGAAAATTAGCGTTACCCCCACCAAAGCCACTGCCAAGTACACACGCTCTCCAGTGCCATATGTTCTTGTGGCAGACGAAGGCTTCGCATTAACACAACATGTGTTAAGGCCGTATGCGCGAAAAAACATGACTCACAAAAAGAAGATTTTCAATTACCGACTTACCTGAGCCCGAAGGTTTATTGAATGTACAGGGTTATTACAAATGATTGAAGCGATTTCACAGCTCTACAATAACTTTATTATTTGAGATATTTTCACAATGCTTTGCACACACATACAAAAACTCAAAAAGTTTTTTTAGGCATTCACAAATGTTCGATATCTGCCCCTTTAGTGATTCGGCAGACATCAAGCTGATAATCCAGTTCCTCCCACACTCGGCGCAGCATGTCCCCATCAATGAGTTCGAAAGCATTGTTGATGCGAGCTCGCAGTTCTGGCACGTTTCTTGGTAGAGGAGGTTTAAACACTGTATCTTTCACATCACTATTCGTGAAACTTGCCCGCACGCGTTCAACCATTTCTTCGCTCACTGCAGGCCAACCCGTTGATTTCCCCTTACAGAGGCATCCAGAAGCTTTAAACTGCGCATACCATCACCGAATGGAGTTAGCAGTTGGTGGATCTTTGTTGAACTTCGTCTTGAAGTGTTTTTGCACTGTTATGACTGACTGATGTGAGTGCATTTCAAGCACGACATACGCTTTCTCGGCTCCTGTCGCCATTTTGTCTCACTGCGCTCTCGAGCGCTCTGGCGGCAGAAACCTGAAGTGCGGCTTCAGCCGAACAAAACTTTATGAGTTTTTCTACGTATCTGTAGTGTGTCGTGACCATATGTCAATGAATGGAGCTACAGTGAATTTATGAAATCGCTTCAATCATTTGTAATAGCCCTGTACTTTCGGAATATTAAGCAACAAGTGGAGGGTTTTTCGCCGGCCCCTGAATGTCAATCTCAATCTAGCAGTATCTACTGTCAAAACGTGCTGCATTTTGCATAATTTTGTTCGAGTAAGAGACGGATACAACTTTGAAGATACCCTGTATGTTACCGGCTTCGAAGATGTGGCAGAAACTACACCTGTCAGTAAATCGGGTAATACTGTACGAGATAAATTTGCGGAATATTTTGTCGGTAGAGGAGCTGTGCCCTGGCAGGAATCAAAAATTCACTGAACACAGGCCACTTATCTCAATGACAGACATTTGCGCTTGTGTACAGTTTTTCTACATAATCAATGTTTGTATTGTGCATAAACTGAACTTGAGAATGTCTCTAATTCTATAATTGTAAATCATTGTATTTTGTATAGAACTACAATAAAAACACAAGGAAAATGTGCGTCTACTTACCACACTTTTTCTGATCTGCCTCGTTCAGACCTTCAAAGCCGAGTATTATATTTGCACAGACGTCTAGCCACGCCTTCAATCGCATTTCACGGTTCTTGTAGTCCCCATGCGATGGATCCCATATGTGAGGCCTTCCTTCAACTTCGCCAATTAACATGTCTGTATCGATTTCACAAGACATTCTGGAAACTTCTTAAATCACACCCGTATTTACCACACTAGTCGAATGCTACGGCTGAAATGAGGTACTCTGCTTCTACTGCGCGCGCGGTATCCGCAGGAATGTGCTCGCACCAACTTGTTTCTGTATATTCAACTGACGCGGACGGTCCGCGGCGCGCAAGGGCTGCGCGGACGGCTCCGCCGCGTGCGGACCGCCCGCGTAACTGTGTGGTGCCCTATTGGAATACGTGACTACCAACCGCGCGCGGAACGCGGAGCGCGGACCATCCGCATAAGTGTGCAACGGGCCTTAGCGCGCTGTGGCCAGCGGTTAGGCGAGTCGCCGGCCGAGGGTATCTGATCAGTCGACATGCAGGGGCCGGTAATCGGAGCAGTGCAGCGCAAAGCCAGGGCCGGAGCGAAAGCCAGAGCGCTCGACAGCCCGACAAGGGCGTGGCCGCGCCGGCCGCACGCACCGAAGCCGCCAGCACGCGAGTCGGCAATTTCACGGCAGGGGGAAACCCGCGCCGGCTATGGACAACCGTGCTGACAAATTACCAGCGACAAACCTCTGCACGTGCCGCTGGCTGCGTCCCCCACCACCTTTTCACCCTTTACGTGTTTGCTGGAAAATCAAGAAAAAAAATGTACTTTTCTCGCGGCTCCTTTCCACGCTACTCACAATCGCTGATTAAATCCTGGCTATGTTCCTCTCCTGTCATACGGTATCCAGCCTTGGATTCGCTTCCGATCTGGCATTTGTGACTTACATGTTCACTTACTAGAATAGTCTCTATTAGCAATGAACAATAAATAGCCTTTACAATTCTGTCATATAAGACATACATTCACTGGCGTAGTTCAAACGCGTGTGAAATCTTATGGGACATAACTGCTGACGTCATCAGTCCCTAAGCTTACACACTACTTAACCTAAATTATCCTAAGGACAAACTCGCACACCCATGCCCGAGGGAGGACTCGAACCTCCGCCGGGACTAGCCGCACAGTCCATGACTGCAGCGCCCCAGACCGCTCGGCTAATCCCGCGCGGCTCACTGGCGTAGTGGTTCAAATGGCTCTGAGTACTATGGGACTCAACTGCTGTGGTCATAAGTCCCCTAGAACTTAGAACTACTTAAACCTAACTAACCTAAGGACAGCACACAGCACCCAGCCATCACGAGGCAGAGAAAATCCCTGACCCCGCCGGGAATCGAACCCGGGAACCCGGGCGTGGGAAGCGAGAACGCTACCGCACGACCACGAGATGCGGGCACTGGCGTAGTCCCCAAAAAGCTACACTGCAATGACATGAACAGACCTTTTCGTGGCTTTCCGCTGCCCACATAATAGAGTCTTTAAATAGTAAAATGTCTCCAATAGGAATTTTCTGAGACTTATCCAAAGCATTTTATAGTGTGAACCATGACTTTAAGTTACAGGAATTACAATTATATGATATGAATGGAGCTGCACATGATTGGTTTAAGCCTTATCTACAGAGCAGGAAGCAAAATGTTTCTTTACATGGGTTAAGTGATTTAAGGAAGTTTCCCACTTCATCTAACTGGGATGAAACTGAATTAGGTGTTCCACAGGATGCGATCATGTGTCCCCTCCTGTTCTTGATATATGTCAATGACCTCCCTTCTTACTTGAAACAAGAAGCTCAACTGACACTGTTTGCTGCTGATACAAGCGTCATTATCAATCCATTAAAAGAAACTCCAACAGAAAATGTTACTGTAAAAGTTTATTGGTTGGTTTTCTGCGAATGGGCTTGCATTGAACTTTGAAAAAATACAATACATCCAAATTTCTACTGCAAGGAGTACATCTCCTTCAATAAATACAATGTATCGACGAAAGTCAATAGCCAAGATGAAACATACTAAGTTTTCGGGTGTATATATAGATGAGAATCTTAACTAAAAAATTTGGATCTCCTAAAGCGACTAGGTTTGGTAATTTTTGCAATCAGAATAACTGCCAATTTTGGAGATAAAGAAATTATTCAGCTAGCATACTTTGCATACTTTTATTCTCTGGTGTCGTACAGAGTAATATTTTGGGGTAGCTCAACACTTAGGCAAAAAGTATTCACTGCTCAAAAGACAGTAGTTGGAATAACGTGTGCGGCTCATAGTGGCACATCTTGTATGCAAAGTTAGGAATTCTTAACAACAGCGCCGGCCTGGGTGACCGAGCGGTTCTAGGCGCTACAGTCTGGAACCGCGCGACCGCTGCGGTCACAGGTTCGAATCCTGCCTCGGGTATGGATGTGTGTGATGTCCTAAGGTTAGTTAGGTTTAAGTAGTTCTAAGTTCTAGGGGACTGATGGCCTCAGAAGTTACGTCCCATATCGCTCAGAACCATTTGAACCCTTTGAACTTAACAGCAGCCTCACAGTACATTTACTCTGTAATGAAATTTGTTCTCAACAACGTGGAACAGTTTAAAAACAACGGTGACATTTTGATTATAATACCAGAAGAAAGAAAGTCTTACACTATCCTCCACTTAACTTATCTTTGGTACAACAAGAGGTAAAATATGATGCTCTAAAACTTTTCGATAAATTACCTGTTGAAATAAAATGTCTGACAGACAACAGTAATAGTTTCAAAAATAAACTGAAATCATATCTCCTTGCCAGCTCCTTCTATATCATAGATGAATTCTTGATTAGGAATAAATAAATCTATAGGTATAATATATGCATTTTGTGCCATTTAAGGGAATTGGGTAGATAAAAATAATAGTAAGCTTAAAAAGAAACCTTGATTCATGTGTGCATTTCTTATGCACTTGACACGTTCCACATCATAATCGAACAAGTAACTAACTAACTTCAGTGCTAGCATATTAAATCCTTTTAGCGAATAGATACTTTTATTGTCGTTTCTACTCGGTTTGGATAACTTGTCGATGACCTTTGGGATGTGGGGGGAGGGGGAGAGGGAGGTGGACGAAGCCGTGAGGCAGGGGCAGGAAAATCAGAAAGCAGACTTCTGCCATTCGTCCAGCCACATTCGATTCTGATACTGTAATTTTCTTGGACATTCGAACTGTCTTGTTATAGAAACGCAGTTATTTACACTGATTTATACAGAACATTCGCTACATTATACTATCATTGTTCCGGTTAACGCATCTCTTCAGGTGAGTGAATCACAGCCCTTCCTCCGCTTCGCCCCTCCCTCATTTTCCTTCCCCATCCACATACCACATAACAAAGACGCTATTCTAGAATAGCTGTACACGAAGCAGAAAAGAAAACTGAGGAGGAGTACAGTCAGCGCAATTGATTCCTCATCTTCTTTTTCTTTAAAAGATAGTGTCTTTTGACAACAAGAGTAGCTGAATTTATAGGAAGTAAGTCGTATGGTGCCGAGGGAATTAGATAAGAAAAATAAGACGCTGGAAAGTACTGGGTGCTGCAGGAGAGAGATCAATAATTCATTGGTCGATCGAACCACTCATTAATGGTTCTCATTGGGGAGAAACTCAGCGGCAGATCTTGACTAAAGGAGGGGATCCATTGATGAGGCTCATCTTGACCCATCAAGGAGTCATTCCTTTAGAAAGAGAGGGTAAACCGTGTAGAGGGAACAAGTCTTAACCACATGACAGATTAAAACTGCCAGGAAGTTTCATATCAGCGCACACTCCGCTGCAGAGTGAAAATCTCATTCTGGAAACATCCCCCAGGCTGTGGCTAAGCCATGTCTCCGCTATATCCTTTCTTTCAGGAGTGCTAGTTCTGCAAGTTCGCAGGAGAGCTTCTGTAAAGTTTGGAAGGTAGGAGACGAGGTACTGGCAGAAGTAAAGCTGTGAGTACCAGGCGAGAGTCGTGCTACGGTAGCTCAGATGGTAGAGCACTTGCCCGCGAAAGGCAAAGGTCCCGAGTTCGAGTCTCGGTCGGGCACACAGTTTTAATCGGCCAGGAAGTTTCAATCTACAATCAGTTGCCCAAAGGAAATTTTATTTCCTTAACCGGTTTCAGGCACCTACTACCCTTTTTCAGAAGGTTATAATAACGGCACTATTTGTATCAAAAATAAGATGCATGCAGCATATTTCTGTGGTCATGGCACTACTAACCACATGACCACAGCAATATGCTGCATGCATCTTATTTATGATATTCGTAAATGATGCAGTAGTTAAAACCTTCCGTAGAAGGACACTAGGTGTCTGAAACCGATTAAGGAAATAAAATGTCTTTTGTTCAACATGATGCTGACTGTTTCAATAAATTGTTTCTCGTGTTACAGTAGCAAGGAAACAAACGTCTTCGATCACAGGATCAAATTCTAAACACTATCTACTCGACGCGGTCTACAAGTCATAAAATTGTAAGAAATTTCGAAAAAGCTCATGTAGACTGCCACTGGAATTGTCCCAGTTATAATTTTCGTTATTTATATCCTATCAGTAATCGAAATACTGACGTAAAACAGCACCAAGGGATTCAAAATTAGCCGGCTGCTGTGGCCGAGCGGTTCTAGGCGCTTCAGTCCGGAACCGCGCTGCTACTACGGTCGCAGGCTCGAATCCTGTCTCGGGCATGGATGTGTGTGATGTCCTTAGGTTAGTTAGGTTTAAGTAGTTCTAAGTCCTATAGTGCTTAGAGCCATTTGACCCATTTTTTATTCAAAATTTTCAGTAACAGATTTGAAATATTTGAATACGTCACCGAAAATTTTAACGAAAAGTTTGATTTGACAGAAGTTAATCATAACAAAAACTCCTCTCCAGGAATTATAAAATCATACATTACACAACAGTTGTCTAACCAGAAGCATTATACGAATCAGAGACACTTACTCTCCGAGGAAGAACATTAAAACAGGAATTAGAAAATAAAATAACTTAATATACTAAAAAAATCTTACGCACAAGAATAGAACATGAAATATGAGATGTGTGGGAAAAGTAATGAGACTGGCAACGCCACGCGGGATTTGCCGAGCGGTCTCATGCGCTGCAGTCATGGACTGTGCAGCCGTTCCCGGCGGAGGTTCGAATCCTCCCTCGGCCATGGGTCTACGTGGGTTTGTCCTTAGGATAATTTAGATTAAATAGTGTGTAAGCTTAGGGACTGATGACCTTAGCAGTTAAGTCCCATAAGATTTCACAGACATTTGAACATTTTTTTCTAAGGCGCTGCAGGCGTGAACTCAGCTGCTGGTCCCGGCAGAGGTTGGAGTCCTCCCTCGGGCATGGGTGTGTGTGTTCGTCCTTAGGATAATTTAGGTTTAGTAGTGTGTAAGCTTAGGGGCTGATGACCTTAGCAGTTAAGTCCCATCAGATTTCGTACACATTTGAACATTTTTGAACAGAGACTGGCAACACAGCGCGCGTTCTGTCAACGCCGTGTTACTGTACTTGGATGGAGCGGTGTGTTCTTCTCTCAAAAATCGAAACAGGCGTACGGAAAACATACCTCATCAAGAGCATAAGTTTCTTCCTGACATAAATCAGTTTTGAAAGGCCGAAACACACTGAAGATGAATTTTGCTCAGGAAGACCAGCAGCCCATGTGAGATCCGACCGAAGTTAGACAATAACGATGGTGGATGACCTGTTAATCACTTTCGCCGTACATAAAATTTTGACCTACGATTTGCACATACAAAGGTTTATGCCAAAATGGTTCAGGGAAACTTCACAACTGAGCAGAAATACAATCTGAGAGATGTGTGCATTGATATTCTTGAGAGGACTGCCAGTGACCATGAATGTTTCAGTCGTGTGCTCACAGGTGACGAATTCTGGATTTTCAAGTACGATTCTAAAACAAAGCGGGAACGTTAGGAGCGGCACACCGTGTCATCTACTCTACAGAGAAAAATCATGAATGAGGAAACCGAAGATCAAAACAATGCTGTTTTGCTTTTTTGACGGTAGAGGCATCGAGCATAAATTACTTGGTCCTCCAAGACAAACTGTCAACAAAGTGTTTTCGAAAGATGTCATTGAAAGACTCAGGAAAAGGGTGAATCGAGTGAGACCGGACACCTTAGACAAGTGAATTCTGCATCATCTACATCTACATTTATACCCAACGGTGTCTGGCGGAGGGCACTTTACGTGCCACTGTCATTACCTCCCTTTCCTGTTCCAGTCGCGTATGGTTCGCGGGAAGAACGACTGCCGGAAAGCCTCCGTGCGCGCTCGAATCTCTCTAATTTTACATTCATGATCTCCTCGGGAGGTATAAGTAGGGGGAAGCAATATATTCGATACCTCATCCAGAAACGCACCCTCTCGAAACCTGGACAGCAAGCTACACCGCGATGCAGAGCGCCTCTCTTGCAGAGTCTGCCTCTTGAGTTTGCTAAACATCTCCGTAACGCTATCACGTTTACCAAATAATCCTGTGACGAAACGCGCCGCTCTTCTTTGGATCTTCTCTATTTCCTCTGCCAACCCGACCTGGTACGGATCCCAAACTGATGAACAATACTCAAGTATAGGTCGAACGAGTGTTTTATAAGCCACCTCCTTTGTTGATGAACTACATTTTCTAAGGACTCTCCCAATGAATCTCAACCTGACACCCGACTTACCAACAATTAATTTTATATGATCATTCCACTTCAAATCGTTCCGTACGCATACTCGCAGATATTTTACAGTAATAACTGCAGTCGAGAAGCAGCTGCGAATGCACAGTTGGTGCGAATCTCTTGCCCAACGTAAAGTCCCGAGCGACTGGAAAAAAGTGCAGGTGACGCCTGTATATAAGAAGGGTAGAAGGACGGATCCTCACAATTACAGACCAATATCCTCAACATCGTTTTGTTTCAGGATTCTCGAACATATTCTCAGTTCGAATATAATGAATTTCCTTGAGACAGAGAAGTTGCTGTCCACGCATCAGCACGGCTTTAGAAAGCATCGCTCCTGCGAAACGCAACTCGTCCTTTTTTCACATGAGATCTTGCCAACCATGGATGAAGGGTATCAGACGGATGCCATATTGCTTGACTTCCGGAAAGCGTTTGACTCCGTACCCCACTGTAGACTCCTAACTAAGGTACGAGCATATGGGATTGGTTCCCAATTCTGTGAGTGGCCCGAAGACTTCTTAAATAATAGAACTCAGTACGTTGTCCTCGATGGTGAGTGTTCATCAAAAAATGGCTCTGAGCACTATGGGACTTTACATCTGTGGTCATCAGTCCGCTAGAACTTAGAACTACGTAAACCTAACTAACCTAAGGACATCACACACATCCATGCCCGAGGCAGGATTCGAACCTGCTACCGTAGCAGTCCCGCGGTTCCGGACTGAGCGCCTAGAACCGCTACACCACCGCGGCCGGCCTGAGCGTTCATCGGAGGTGGGGGTATCATCTGGAGTGCCCCAGGGAAGTGTGGTAGGCGCGCTATTGTTTTCTATCAACATAAATGATCTTTTGGATAGGGTGGATAGCAATGTGCGACTGTTTGCTGGTGATGCTATGGTGTACGGGAAGGTGTCGTAGTTGAGTGACTGTAGGTGGATACAAGATGACTTGGACAGGATTTGTGATTGGTGTACAGAATGGCAGCTAACTCTAAATATAGATAAATGTAAATTAATGCAGATGAATAGGAAAAAGAATCCTGTAATGTTTGAATACTCCATTAGTAGTGTAGCGCTTGACACAGTCACGTCGATTAAATATTTGGCCGTAACATTGCAGATCGGTATGAAATGGGACAAGCATGTAATGGCAGTTGTGGGGAAGGCGGATAGTCGTCTTCGGTTCATTGGTCGAATTTTGGGAAGATGTGGTTCATCTGTAAAGGAGACCGCTTATAAAACACTAATACCACCTATTCTTGAGTACTGCTCGAGCGTTTGGGATCCCTATCAGGTCGGATTGAGGGAGGACATAGAAGCAATTCGGAGGCGGGCTGCTAGATTTGTTACTGGTAGGTTTGATCATCACGCGAGTATTACCGAATGCTTCATGAACTCGGGTGGGAGTCTCTAGAGGAAATTAGGCGTTCTTTTCGTGAATCGCTACTGAGGAAATTTAGAGAACGAGCATTTGAGGCTGACGGCAGTACAATTTTACTGCCGCCAACTTACATTTCGCGGAAAGACCACAAAGATAAGAAAGAGAGATTAGGGCTCGTACAGAGGCATATAGGCAGTCATTTTTCCCTTGTTCTGTTTGGTAGTTGAACAGGGAGAGAAGATGCTAGTTGTGGTACGAGGTACCCCCCGCCACGCACCGTATGGTGGATTGCGGAGTATGTATGTAAATGTAGATGTATACGCGTCCGCGCGTAACGCGGCCAAAGCAACGGAGTAGCTGGCAAATGGAACTGCGTGCAGTAGTGGCGGTGCGGCTCATCGGGGTCAGGCGGCCGCCCTAAAGTGAAACCGAAAAGCCACTGAGGCCGGCGGTAAGGTCAGAGCGGGGCCGCGCGCAGCACGCGTGCCATCAGCTGGTAACGCGGCGCGGTAATCGCGTCCCGCGATGGCGCCATCAGGCGGCGCGCCTCGGCCGCCCACTCCACAAACAGTTGGGAGCGCCCGCCGCCTGCAAACTGCTGTCCGCCGTCTGGTCGCCTGGCCCCTAGCAGGCCGCTGCTTGCTTAATCGATACTGCGGGCATTAAGCCGGCGAGGCCAGTAACTAGCCGTGGCCGCCCACTCCTGAATACACAAAACGCGTTAACTCCAGCCGGACCGTAACCGCCGCCGAATTACCTGATTTTCTGCGCGCGCCCCTGCCGCCGCCCGCACCGCTTCTCCTGCGTCGCCGGCCGCGCCACGCGTGTCCAATTTACTCCGTCTCGCTTCGCACCGCCTGTTTATCGCGAGATCTTTTAATTTGCAAACTACGCCAACAGCCGTACGGGGGAAACAGAAGTGTGTCGCTGGGCCCCGTGCGGTGCACTCTATTCGCTAAATTCCGTTGCCTCTCCAACTCGCCCATTCACGCCCTTTCTGTCAACAGGAACTGACGCACCTTAGGCCCCACTGTCAAACTCATATTAAAAACTACATCATCATTACTGAAGCATTACATTTCTCTTGAACCGTTTGTTGCTTTCTCAATACACACTTATTCCCTTTCCCTCCTTCGACTGTTTCTTCTCGAATCAGTTTTTCTTAAAACTTTTCACTCTCCTCTTCTTTCCTCTTTTACTCCACGCTTTTTCTTACGTTCCCTCCTCCTTACTCTTTTCATGTTTCTTCTGTTCCCCACCAATCTATTTTTAACGCTCCCCTCTTCATCCTTGGTTTTCACTCTCCCTTCGCCGGCCGGAGTGGCCGTGCGGTTCTAGGCGCTACAGTCTGGAACCGCGGGACCGCTACGGTCGCAGGTTCGAATCCTGCCTCGGGCATGGATGTCTGTGATGTCCTTAGGTTACTTAGGTTTGAGTAGTTTTAAGTCTAGGGGACTGATGACTTCAGATTTTAAGTCCCATAGTGCTTGGACCCATTTGGACCATTTGGATTCTTGTAAATACGGAAAACTGTATGATAAGGTATACTAAATGTATCCGTTTGCGTTTGATGAATCTCAGACAATACTAAAATCTTTATTCCGCCCTTACCGATTGGTAGAAATCAACATTCCATCCGTTTTCTTTTGAAAGATATATTTCCGGAAGATTTTTTAATCCGACAGTTAATGGAGCAACAATAAGGTACAGATCTTCCTGTCTGAGTATTTCTTTTACGTTACCGTCAAATCCAGAGCCATCGATAAGAGATTTTTTTTTACCATATTGTATTAATATGGTTATTAAGCATTTACTGAACGCTCGTATCATTTCCCTTTTTCGAGGCCAATAAACACTTTACTTACGCGGAAACAATATTATTTCCTCGCAGATTGTCATACTAGAGGGTTGGAACTTCTTTCGTGGAGCGGACGAGGTGAAGCAGTGTTCCAAACACTGGATCCGTTTTAGTGGAGGACAGCGTACGAATCTCCGCCGTCTATCTTAATTTACGTTTGTCATGGGTTCCGTTAATGCACTTTCAAATGGTACTTTTCTTACGGTCAGGTGATTATACAAACAAAGGTCAGTTTCTGGACGAACTTCCGCGTTGGCTCGTTTTGAAGAACTTGGACTGTCGCTAGTGGGAAGCCGCCTTTTCCTGGCAGCTAGCTCGTCTATTTATGTCAGTGCTTTGGCCACACTTGCCCTAAAGTGAAGCAAATCAAGGGTCTTATTTTTAGAAACACATAATTCTGATGCGTTTCTCTTGTACTCATTCCATGTATTTACACATGCAATATCAACTGCATGAGCAACCATGCGTCCACTTTCAGGTTGCAAAACTGGCTATAAAACATCGAAAATGGCTGTCGAAAATCGTGTTCGGTTTCAAAAGGAGCTAACTTCATGTTGTCTTCTGGTGCAAAGCCTGCTAAATGCCCAATAGGCTTGGCTGCCGCCCTGTCATGTTTGGATGCAAAGCACGTGAGCAGATATGAGAATTATCAATCTAGACATTCAAAGCTACCTTTCTGTCTGTTGCGATTAGAATGGATATTTTTCTTGCTGAGCTTTAGGTTAGCAGCGCTGTAACAAATTCGTACGCAACAATAACATTATTGCTGCCAGTTCATTGTCGTTAGGTTCGGACGAGTTTTCGTGATTATCTCAGTGTCACTTACCATGCAGTTAGCGGGCTTTGCGTCTAGGCTACTCAGCTTACAATATACCATATGATATAGAACGTCTAACATTACCTCCATCATTGTCCTCTTGTTCAAAATTATCGCCAGGATCATCGGATAGATCGTCAGTTTCAGATAAATTAAAGACCTCTACAACTTCTTCTTCTGTAAGTGGCCTCTGTCTAACTTGGACACGGGGCATTGTGAAATCGCCGGAAGGCGGCTAAATAGACAGCGAAATAATGCCCTAAATTTCTGTGCTATTACAATCTTTCAATCACAATGTCCTCATTTAGAGACATGTATAAAGTTATAAGTACGTCATTTACTTTTCGTTCTGAAAGACGCCTTCAGTTTTCACCTTGCAGAATCTACCTTTCTAGCCGGCCGAAGTGGCCGCGCGGTTCTGGCGCTGCAGTCAGGAACCGCGAGACCGCTACGGTCGCAGGTTCGAATTCTGCCTCGGGCATGGATGTGTGTGATGTCCTTAGGTTAGTTAGGTTTAACTAGTTCTAAGTTCTAGGGGACTAATGACCTCAGTAGTTGAGTCCCATAGTGCTCAGAGCCAATCTACCTTTCTATGCACAAATTACTTTTTTTACCTCAATTAAGAAGATATCAACCGGCTGATGGGAGGTACAAGGAGACTACTGGGAAGCGTCCACGTGACTGTGCACATTCAGATTTTTTTTCTTTTTTTTTGTGGTACCACAGATTGACAGGAGATGTCGACACTGTTCTCAAATAAACTCTCTGCTCGTTACGATATGAGCACAACAATTACAAATGGTAAAATTTAATAAATTTTAATTTACCAATCATTTATTTATTATGACTTTATATGAGGCCGCCATGAGCGAAAGGATTGATGGAAAACGATCGGTCCAGTAATTCGTGTTGCACTAAGCAAAACTCCTGTTTCCAAATCATCCAGACACTTTTGACGTAACTCATGGCGATTTTCAGAAGGCCAGCGTCGATAAACTCCAGTTAAAACATCGTGATAAGAAACCATGCTTCGTCATTAAAAAAGTTTCGGAATGAACTCCATCGCGCACAATCTGCGATAGCGAGTTGCAGTACTCATGTCGGGCAACATCATTTGAGCTGATTACTCGATGTACTTCAGCTACTGTATAAAGTTTCAGTTAGGGTTTGTACCGCTACAGATACATCAGTCTGTCAGATGGCTGATTTCTAGGACTACTTTCCATAGCTGCTCCTAGCTCGTCGGGTACGGTTAAGACCGATACGCCACCTGCCGGATTTCGTGCGAGCCGTGGTTCTCGTGCAATTCTCGATACCGCTCTTCTGTTGCATTTTGTTGTTGTACTGTGTAATACATTTTCGGTTGACTTGCTGCGTCAAACGTGGGTACAAATTAGAGCTTTCGATTCCATCAAAAATGGCTAACTGTGGTGGCTGTTGTTGTGGTAACCACTTATAGTTTCTAGACGCCTATGTGATCGATCGCTGTATGTTATCATTACATCATAACATCATGTTGTTAGAGAATGCATCCATGTCTGCAGTCATGGTGTCAACGCTCTGTCTTTTAATGAGAGTGTAATTAAAAATCATTTTCTGTGATATTAAACGCGTTAATCGTGAAATAACAAACATATCAAAATTCGACCGTAAACAGTTCAGTGCATTTGTTTGTCTCTTCTCACTACTGGCTGTAAGATTGCAGTCGCTGTCTCTGCTGATGTCGTTCTTGCACATCCTGCTTTCTACTCTTTTTTTAAAAAAAAAATCGGTGTTCTTTATTTATGATAATATAAAGTCAGATCACCAACATGTTTTAGATTTTCACATACACCAGAACCTTTACACACAACATAAATAGCTTCCTCTTGATCCACCTTGTGACGACTTGGTGTCTTCACCACAAAAGAAAACGTATTGTAGAGTATAAGATGTACCAATGTCACTATCAAATACTTCTTCATTAACAGAATGTACAAGCGTCAGTCAAGATGTTAGACTGATCAAATACACACATCAAAACATGTTTTGCATAACCTCGGTTCCGAGAGTTCCGGAACCTGTTCAGAAAATTGGAATAGAGATCAACATAAACATCATTTTCCTCCCTTTTATTGCTCATGAAAACCACACATTGCATGTTGTACCACCATACAGCGAGATCTTCAGAGGTGGTGGTCCAGATTGCTGTAAACCCCGGTACCTCTAATACCCTGTTGCACGTCCTCTTGCACTGATGCATGCCTGTATTCGTCGTGGCCTACTATCCACAAGTTCATCACGGCGTTGTTGGTCAGATCATCCCGCTCCTATACGGCGATTCGGCGTAGATCCATCAGAGTGGTTGGTTGGTCACGTCGTCCATAAACAGCCCTTATCAATCTATCACAGGCAAGTTCGCTAGGGTTCATGTCTGGAGAATATGCTGGCCGCTCTAGTCGGGCGATGTCGTTATCCTGAAGGAAGTCATTCAGAAGATGTGCACGATGTGGGCACGAACGGGCGTCCATGAAGAAGAATGCCTCGCCAATATGCTGCTGATATGGTTGCACTATCGGTCGGAGGATGGCATTCACGTATCATACAGCCGTTACGGCACGTTCCATGACCAACAGCGGCGTACGTCGGCCCCACATAATGCCACCCGAAAACAGCAGAGTACCTCCACCTTGCTCCACTCGCTGGGAAGTGTGTCTAAGGCGTTCAGCCTGACCGGGTTGCCTCCAAACACGTCTCCGACGATTGTCGGGTTGAAGGCATACGCGACACATCGATGAAGAGGACGTGATGCCAATCCTGAGCGGTCCATTCGGCATGTTGTTGGGCCCATCTGTACCGCGCTGCATGGTGTCGTGCTTGCAAAGATGGACCTCTCCATGGACGTAGAGAGTGAAGTTGCGCGTCATGCAGCCTATTGCGCACAGTTTGAGCCGTAAAACTCGACGTCCTGTGGCTACACGAAAAGCATTATTCAACGTGGTGGCGTTACTGCTAGGGTTCCAGTGAGCCATAATCCGTAGGTAGCGGTTATCCACTGCAGTAATAGTCGTTGGGCGGCCTGAGCGAGGCGTGTCATCTACAGTTTCTGTCTCTCTCTTTATCTCGTCCATGTCCGAACAGCATCGCTTTGGTTCACTCCGAAACTCCTGGACACTTCCCTTGTTGAGTGCCCTTCCTGGCACAAAGTAGCAATGCGGACGCGATCGAACCGCAGTATTGACCGTCTAGGCATGGTTGAACTACAGACAACACGAGCCGTGTACCTTCTTCCTGGTGGAATGACTGGAACTGGTTGGCTGTCGGACCCCCTCCGTCTAATAGGCGCTGCGCGTGCATGGTTGTTTACGTATTTGGGCGGATATAGTGACATCTCTGAACAGTGAAAGGGACTGTGTCTGTGATACAATACCCACAGTCAACGTGTATCTTCTTCAGGAGTTCTGCGAACGGGGGAGATGCAAAACTTTTTTTGATGTGTATATTATTGCATGTTTGTCTGTGATCGCCCCTTACGTTTACGTATTTAAAACAGCTTTCTTCTGGACAGAGTGGTGAAATATTAATCAGTGTGCGTCGGCTTCTGGTGGCAGAGTGGTAATGATCTCACAGGGGTTGGGAATCACAGCCTTACAGTCACAGCCTTCATTCCCCGAAGCTTGCTGGCACTCAGGTCATTCCCACGTCGCGGGCAGCAGTCTGCACATGTCACTTTTCGACAGACTGGCGCCGTGCATTGTCGTTAGGGAACATTTGGCTCAGGCCAGCGTGTAGCACCCACGGAGCGACCACCTTGTTTCGCGAGGTGTGCCAGGAGCAGAGTTCCCAGTTGCCGTCCGCTGCCGGACAGGTGGTGGCGCTGTATGGAGCCGGCTTTAATGGCCGGCCTGCTATTACGGCGACCGTCCCAGCCGCCGATATTGCGCTGCTCACTGCGGCCGCGGATTAAAGCGCGGCGCCTAATGGAACCACTTGCCGACGTGCGAAACCGATTTCCGATATTCTGCAGACCGCGGCTGCCACGCCCACGGCTACTGCTGCTCTGCTCCTTGACAACACCGACTGGAAATGTATTCACGCTTTCTACAATAAATTATTGGACAAAACACAATGAATACGCATTTACGTAAAAAGTAATTTTCAGTCTTTTATGATGTGAGTATACAATGTTCACAACAATATTTCCTGTTGCATTTGTTTCTTTCAAAATGGTTCAAATGGCTCTGAGCACTATGGGACTTAACATCTAAGGTCATTAGTCCCCTAGAACTTAGAACTATTTAAACCTAACTAACCTAAAGACATCACACACATCCATGCCCGAGGCAGGATTCGAACCTGCGACCGTAGCGGTCGCGCGGTTCCAGACTGAAGCGCCTAGAACTGCTCGGCCACTCCTGCCGACATTTGTTTCTTTATTACTGTACGTATGTTCATGTCGTGTAGCCGTTATATCACCGAATAGCACTACACCAGCGAAATCCGCAACCGCCGATAGCAAATATGAGCTATTTTTAACAGTCTAATGACGCTGGCTGCACTGGGTGCGCGCTGGTGCAAATCGTCAGAGGGACAGACAGGAAAGAGAGAAGATGTTCTACTAATTAAAGTTCATATAGTGTACCAAGCTCTTTATTTTGTTTTGTCGAAAGATGATTTTCAAGTCATTTCATGTCTGACCACATCGAAAAGTCTAAGCTACAGTTGTTTTTGCCATTCAAGTATGTAATGGCACCTGAATTACGTAACCATTACGGCATCTCACCTCAACCTCTCGATACCAGCAATATTCTACTGTGTTTCTGTAAAATATTTTACATATTTCTGTGACAACATTCAGATTTGATTTCATTAATGCAGAGGTACTTTGATACATCGATATGTTTATATTGCAATGATATTATTCTTATGTGTATTCTTTCTTTTGTCACTATGATCTTTGACGTACTTGTAACTCTGAATCTTGGGCGCGTAAGCGGTTATTAGAGAGTCAAGCCTTGGTTGTCATGTTGAAAAGACGCAAATTGTAGTCAGTTTATGAAATGTCAACTTTAACAGTGAGGAAGGTATTTTCAAGTATGTTTTATATTGTGACGTGAAGTTGCAACAAAAGTAATAAAAAAGAAGTGTGACTTAAATTCGGAGTGCTGATTACTTTTTTACATAACCATTGTCCTAACTTGCAAAAGTTTAATCTTCAAGAATGGTTTATGAAACACATCTATAAAACTTTTGAATATCGCAGAATAACACCTAGGCCTCTTTGCATCCGAGCTTGGAATCATCACCACCTAGATTTTCGAAGATTGAGCCATGAGTTCACAACGAGACCAGCGTGGGAAACACGATAAGATGAGTGCCTAGTTTATCCATTATTTCATGAAATGACTTTATTAACTGTGCTCTAATCACACCTGCCACATAATATAACTTTAATGTTGCCCGAAAATGCAATATTTTGTAGCGTGAGCAACACTACAATCACAATTAATTTTTGACCTTTGTTCTGGTAGGGTTGTTAGAAGTAGAAATCCCTAATAGACATCGTCCATATCCTTAAGCAGCTAATAGCCTTGCCACAGTGATAACACCGATTCCCATAACGTCACGAAGATAAGTGCTGTCGAGCTAGGCTGCCACATACAGAGTAAACTCCTCGTCGCACCCCCTTCAGATATAGTGGTAAGATGGCCCAGTGGATAGCTCGTCAAAAACTGAACACAGATCAAGCATGAGAGCAGGAAGAAGGGGCACTGAGTAGTGAAGAAAGACGCAAAACAGAAACAGTGAACTGTCCAAACTCAAGATGTGCAACCTCGAAGAATCACGGTGTCGTGGTTGTGAGTTCACAGCTTTGGAAGGCAAAGCGGCGGATCCGTCTTCATATCTCTCTCGTGCCCCATTTTTTTCACAAAATTATCAACTGTCCGTTTGCTCATTGACGTATCCGTCCACTGTATTCAAATTTGTATGTGTGTCGTGATGCGACGTCCTTTTGCAACGAGCAAGGTGTAAGGAAGGGACCTCCAGACGTACGTACCTACTATTTACTCAAGTAGCGCATATTACGACTCCTGCGTTCCGTTTTGAAATTTTTGACTCTTAGCTTCCTTGTTTTAACACAGTTCACGCCCGTTTATTTGTTGTTTTCATTTCTGTGAGAAGTCGATGCGGCAGCTCTCCTGATCTCACTATTCATCACAATTACTTGCGGCGGTAATGTATTCATATCACATGACTCAACTTCTACAATTAGTGTGTAGTGTGACACTTGCCAAGACCACAAAAGAACAGATACGTCAATGACCGAAAGGGTAGTTCGTAATATTGTGAAAAAAAAAATGGGGCACGAGAGAGATTTGAAGACGGATCTGCCGCTTTGCCGTCAAACACCGTGACCTCACAACAACGACACCTAGTTGTTAAAGTTCGCTCTAGGCTGCCCATCTTGAGCTTGGATAGTTCACTGTTTCTGTTTTGCTTTTTTTTTTTTCATAGTTCATTACACCTTCTTCCTGCTTTCGCACTCGATCTGTCTTCATATTTTGACAGGCTATCCTCTAGGCCATCTTAACACTACATCTGAGGTGGTGCGATGGGGAGTTCCCCTAGTTAGAAATATGAGCGTTCGGGTCCGTCGAGCGCTGTTGGAACCGGGTTGCACTCGGCCTTCAATACAGGAGCTACTTAAGCGAGAAGTAGCCGCTCTGGTTGCGAAAACTGACAGCGGCCGTGAGAGAGGTGCGCTAACTACATCCCCCTCCATATCTGCACCCACTGACGCTTGTCGGTTGAGGACGACACAACGGTCGGACGGTATCGTTGGACTTTGCGAGGCCTGTTGGTACGACTTTTGGTTTAGTTTTTTACATCCTTAACCTTCAACTAATATTTATTAGCGTGGACAAAAGGTTAATTTATAACAGTGAAGCTATTATCAGTTTTCAGCAAAAGAATAGTTAGAGCTAGGGCGTTACAATAGCCAACATCGTATCTCGAAGTTGATATTCATTACTTATCTACATCTTCGTAAATCTGCACCCATGCTATAAAGACCAGTGTGAAGTACATGGCAGATAGCACCGCTTACTTGCGTTTCTTCCTGTTCGATTCGTCTATGAAGTCCGAGAAGAACGACTGCCTAAATTTCTCTGTGCTCTTCGTAAGTGGTCTAACCTTATCTTCGCCGTCATTACGGAAACAATAAGTAGTAGGAAGCTTTAATATGGTCCTAGATTTCTCACTTAAATTGTCGTTCTTGAAATGCTGTAAGCAGTAGTTAACAATTTGCGTTTATCTTAAACCGTCTGCCAACTCAGGACATTTGAACATTTATAGCTTATACTTAGCAGTACGTGTCTTACTTAATAACCATCGTAAGGCACTTAAAAAATCCTTGTACTCTCCTACTGCATGCTTCTCTGCATTATAAATTATTTCTTTTGTATTCTTACAAGCTACATGATACACATTTCAACCTCAAAATCATTTGGATAATTATGGAACGGAATATCTTGGTGGAACGCAAAATCCGTAGTTTACGTCACCCAACACCAACCGTAGCGAAGTTCCACACCCAAGGTACGAACGTACATTGTTTAACCTACTGCGCTTCGAGTATGATATTATGTAGTAATATTTGAGTTACATAGAACGGTTCTGCCTGCAGCTGTCAGTATCTGAGGAAAAAATGTCTGCTCTATAAAGGTGACGCTGTCAGTTTCCAATGGAGGGTGGTTATGACGAATATGTTTCTTTTATCAATGTTTTTAGCTTTGTTTAACCTCTGTAAGTTTAGAGAATGATTTGTGAGACGTGCGAACTCCGTATTATATTCTCTGAACTCTCAAACTTGTTAAACACATATATAAAAAGTATAAAAGACTTCGTGGCGTTATATAAATCTTTATGTTTTTATGTCCCTGCTCGATCACTTTATTACTACCTAAAATGGGAGGCACAGAAGTGCGAAACATATTACTTTACCTGCGTCGCTTCCTGAGAACAAATAAGGAATTTAAATTATTTCTGTACATATCTACATCTACATCTACATCCATACTCCTCAAACTACCTGACGGTGTGTGGCGGAGGGTACCTTGAGTACCTCTATCGCTTCTCCCTTCTATTCCAGTCTCATATTGTCCGTGGAAAGAAGGATTGTCGGTATTCCTCTTCGTGGGCTCTAATCTCTCTGATTTTATCCTCATGATCTCTTCGCAAGATATTCGTAGCAGGGAGCAATATACTGCTTGACTCCTCGGTGAAGGTATGTTCTCGAAACTTCAACAAAAGCCCGTACCGAGCTACTGAGCGTCTCTCCCGCAGTCTTCCACTGGAGATTATCTATCATCTCCGTAACGCTTTCGCGTTTACTAAATGATACTGTAACGAAGCGCGCTGCTCTCCGTTGGATCTTCTCTATCTCCTCTATCAACCCTATCTGGCACGGATCCCACACTGGTGAGCAGTATTCAGGCAGTGGGCGAACAAGTGTATTGTAACCTACTTCCTCTGTTTTCGGATTGCATTTCCTTAGGATTCTTCCAATGAATCTCAGTCTGGCACCTGCTTTACCAACGATCAACTTTATATTACCATTCCATTTTAAATCACTCCTAATGAATACTCCCAGATAATTTATGGAATTAACTGCTTAGAGTTGCTGACCTACTATATTGTAGCCAAATGATAAGGGATCTTTCTTTCCATGTATTCGCAACACATTACACTTGTCTACATTGAGATTCAATTGCCATTCCCTGCACCATGCGTCAATTCGATGCAGATCCTCCTGCATTTCAGTACAATTTTCCATTGTTACAACCTCTCGATACAGCATCATCCGCATAAAACCTCAGTCAACTTCCGGTGTTATCCACGATGTCATTTATATATATTGTGAATAGCAACGGTCCTACGACACTCCCCTGCGGCACACCTGAAATCACTCTTACTTCGGAATACTTCCCTCCATTCAGAATGACGTGTTGCGTTCTGTTATCTAGGAACTCTTCAACCCAATCACGCAATTGGTCTGATAGTCCATATGCTCTTACTTTGTTCATTAAACGACCGTGGAGAACTGTATCGGACGCCTTGCGGAAGTCAAGAAACATGGCATCTACCTGGGAACCCGTATCTATGGCCCCATGAGTCTCGTGGACGAATAGCGCGAGCTGGATTTCACACGATCGTCTTTTTCGAAACCCATGCTGATTCCTACAGAGTAGATTTCTAGTCTCCATAAAAGTCATTATACTCGAACATAATATGTGTTCCAAAATTCTACAACTGATCAACGTCAGATAAATAGGTCTATAATTCTGCACATCTGTTCGACGTCCCTTCTTGAAAACGGGGATGACTTGTGCCCTTTTCCAATCATTTAGAACGCTACGCTCTTCTAGAGCCCTACGGTACACCGCTGCAAGAAGAGGGGCAAGTTCCTTCGCGTACTCTGTGTAAAATCGAACTGGTATCCCATCAGGTCCAGTGGCCTTTCCTCTTTTGAGCGATTTTAATTGTTTCTCTATCCCTCTGTCGTCTATTTCGATATCTACCATTTTGTCATCTGTGCGACAATCTAGAGAAGGAGCTGCAGTGCAGTCTTCCTCTGTGAAACAGCTTTGGAATAAGACATTTAGTATTTTGGCCTTTAGTCTGTCTTCCTCTGTTGGTCACAGAGTGTCTGAACATTTTGTTGTGATGCACCTACCGCTTTGACATAAGACTAAAATTTCTTAGTCAGTACATACAACTTTACTTTCAAATTCATTGAACGCCTCTCGCATAGCTCTCCTCACACTACATTTCGCTTCGCGTAATGTTTGTTTGTCTGCAAGGCTTTGGCTATATTTATGTTTGCTGTGAAGTTCCGTTTGCTTCCGCAGCAGTTTTTTAACTCCGTTGTTGAACCACGGTGGTTCTTTTCCATCTCTTATGATCTCGCTTGGCACATACTCATCTAATGCATATTGTACGATGGTTTATTAATGTTTTAACAGTAGTGTCTGTTGCCTTGCAAAATAATAATGATTATTTTAGTGCATTTTTTAACTCTCTCAAAGTGAAACGTTTAAATTGTGCGCACCTTAATTTTGCCTCCAATATAATTACTCCATGTCATAGAAAGTTCGGAGTGATGATATTTAGCTGTCTCCCCCGTTTCCGTCAAAGCCAGCTGGAATGACACCATTTTTCTCCTAAAAAGAAATATCATAGTGCCGAGAAAGAGAGGGGAAAAATACTAAGCCTGTCTTACTAGCTGCTGAGTGCTTCATGAAAAGGTAATGATGTTGCAAATAATTTAATAAAGATGCTGTTATATAACCATTCTCCAGTACTCTAAAAACAAAGAAATGATTGCGTAATCAGCCGTAAAAGGAAACCTGGTACATACTGCAATTAAAACCTACTCGAAGATAACGAAAGGTTACCAGCAAAGTGAAAACTTATGCTATTCCTTATACGATAATGTTCCGTTAGACCAAACATTGTTGCACACAGATATTTGTATGTGTTGAAATGATCGTAATTGTGATTCATTAATATTGTTGTCATAGGAAGCTACATTTTTTGTGTTTTGTGAAGTGCACATTTTCATATTTACGAACATTTGAAGCACGTTATCAGTCTTCGCGCTACTCAGAAATCTTATCAAGACCTAATTCATACTTTGTTCATCTTTGTCAGGTAGTACTGGTACTGCATTACGGATAACTGAAAATAGCATATACATCTACATCAATACCTTGTAGCATTCTTTGCCAGTGTAACACTTAAACTAATGTAAATGTATAGATGAATTTTGCAAAATACTGCAGAACAATCGATTAGCGCATTGTCGAAAGATATACCAACGCTGCTTGTCTCGAAACGACTCCATAAGTGGAGTGAAAAGAAGATTTGATTAGGATACAATCCGTTTCCTTTTCAAAGGAATCACACTGCCATCTGGCTTAGTTAAATTACGGAAACTGCGGAAATGCTGGCTGGTCGTCCAGAGGTTTTGATCCTCCACCTGCCGAATGCGTGTCCAGTGATTTCATCAGGCCGCCCAAAACTTGAGTAGTACGTTCACTCACTGTTTACAGATTGAGAGAAAATGTCACAAATTCCACCCACTTTCCCCTCATTATATCTGTCGACTCAATGCCCTCTTCTTTTGTGTCAGTGTCACGAAGGCAGCACCAAGATGATGGCCTTGGAGTGATTCTGAAAGTAGTATAGAACAGAGAAAACACTTACAGGAATTAGAGCTCATTACCAGCTATTAAGAGCGTTGGAATCAATAATCGTGAAATAAATATGAAATTAACTTCGATATAACGCAAGATGGTAAAGGGAAACGACCTTCTTCAAATAAAATTGGAAAATATAAAACTACATTATGAAGCTAATTTATACGAAAAAACTTAGACATCTTTTTTGTGTGTTTTAATAAGAGCGTGACTAAAATACACTTTCTGTGATATTAAATGCGGACAATCATGAAATAACTACTACATCAAAACTCAGCGAAGCAAATGTGGTGTTTTATTATATTTGGAGTAGTTTATAGTTTTCTTCCCTTAACACGGTGCAAATGACCTTTAAAATATTGTCAAAAATGTTTTCTAAATTTTCTTACTTTTTCTCTTTTTTTCAGTTGGACAGTAATTAAAGAAATTTCCACTTGCAGAAAAAGTTCCAAACTGCTTCGTACTGACGGAGTCAATCTACCACGCTTCTGTCAAACTATCCTGTACTCTATAGTCTCTCAGTAGGCGCTGAAGATTCCGCTCTGAAGGCCAGTTCTAAGAATTTTTAAGGTTGTTTTTACGAGTTATTTGGCGTTTTTCTTCTCTTTCAGATCAGATAGGATTCTCCAGAATTTCTGTTTCACTCTCTTCTGTAAGTGCCTCCAAACAAGTGCTCAGTATTTGCAGAAGAAATTACGAATAGTGATACATGAAACATTACAAACGATGAATTAATGATAAGACTAAAAATCGAATAGGTCATAAAGCTAAATCTTTAATGCATTTATAAACTTAAAAGGAATTACTATAGGAATTAAATTTATAACTGGAAACCTTTCTGAAAAGTACTACGTCCAATATACTAAATTAACAGGGCTGATAATGGAATATTTTCCCTACAGTTCTCTCTTTGGTACAATACTATTTTATCCCTCAACTATCGCTGAAAATTCTTGAGGTATAACGAAACGCCTTCATAAATATTTTGGTGGTTGTTAATCTTTCAGTCTGACGACTCCTTCCACTACTTCTGACTTGCACTAATCTCGTGGTACCTTTATATCTAATAAACCCAATGTCCTTGATAATCTGTTTCTGCACATTATGTAGACGTTGCCTGCCCCATGATTTTTCCATCTTTTCTGCTCAAAAGAATTGTTCCTGGTTTTATAGCACACATTGCACTATATTGACCCTTATTCTCATAAGAGATTTTCAGAGATGCCCTTGTTCACTCATTCTCTTTTGTATTCCGTGTATCCCAGTTATTTCAAAACACAGTTTTTTCATTTGTTCTGTAACTGCACATTTCTATTTACTTGTTTTCTTCCTGACCCTCTTTTACCACAGCCGCTGTTTCTGATCAGTACTACTCTGTGTTCGCTATGTACTGTAACAGAAACATGATACCCAACTCTTACGTCTATGAATTTCTTCTCAAATGGAGCAAACGTCAGTGTACTGCTGAATGTTTCCGCTTTTGGTACTGTCGCTTCGATTTCTTTTTTATGTGCATCGAAGTCCTGCTCACCTAGCTCAACTGCGTATTCATTCATTTATCGAAATTCTGTGACAACATTTCTAAACTGTCGACTGAGAAGCTTGGCATTGGTATCTATTATTCTCAAAATCTTGTTTCTGTGCACAAACACATTTTTTTGTTGTATTTATTGCTCCTTTGATACACAGTTAAAAACTAATCAGATAAGCCACAGCCTTAAGTGTCTATCTTGGTTCCAAATGATGTTTTCTAGCATATAACTGTTCCTTTCTTTTTATTTTTAATTGTTTGCATATGTTGACATGGAATATATTCGTTCAAAATATATTTGTTTAACATGTACTCAATGATAGCAGTTTTACTGAAAATTAAACTTATGCTGCGTTATGGGTGGAACGCTTCATATGTAACACGTTAATTCAAAAAATGGAGCTAATTTATTTTTTCCAAGTTTGAAATACTTAAAGATGAATACATTAATGTGGAGAAGCTGCATATGATTTTGTACATTCCCTAACAACGTCGATCATGATATCATTTTCTGCTTGAAGTTATTACATCATACTGTCTTGGTAAGGTGAGCCCTTGCCATCACATTCCGATTTGTACAATGCTTACGATCTATTCTACTGAAAAGTTGTAAAGCTTTCTTCTACAATAAGTTCCACGATTTATTAGTTAACATATACACAAAACGCGAGAAATACTGGACTCTGTAATAACCAGATCTATTACAGGCAAATAAAGCAGGACAGATTTATTTTGACTTCTGCCATTCGTTTTGTGGTATCCTCACAGTAAATGGCACTTGTACTTAGTTAAACATTGATAAAATCTTTGCAGTTGAATTGCTACTGCAGAAAACCACGTTCTCTGTTATTTGTATGACTTTTACAAATTTTTACGGGCATATGTATGTATATAATGCAGAAAATTTTTAACGGTCAGGTAACAACTGTGAGTTGTTTTATTAATAGCCTGGTGTAACTTTAACGCTACAATGTTTCCGGCGAAAAACAAACTCACACAAATGTACACATGACCATTGCGGCTTCAGTTAGTATTTTATGTTTTGCAATTCAACTGGTGTTACGTATTTGAGGCCTTCAGTCTTTTCCCGTTGCCTCTGTTATGAATGAAAGGTTTGGCACTCGCGTTGAATTTGCTATTATTCTTCGATTTTGTTTTAATTGATTTCATTACATAATGTTGTTTAATTTATTTAGTTCAGTTCTAATTTAGAAATTCATTTATATTTTACGTTGAGAAGTCGACGTAACATTCACGGATTGAGAGCACACGAGAGGACACACAAAAAGCTATATCATTGGACTTCATATCTCCACAGTTAAAGTAGAATATCGTTCGTCCATTGCGTGATACGTTTGTGAGACTGAAATAGTGGTATCTGAGATATGTTTTGCTGAACAAACGACGCTGAAGTAGAAGTAAGGCAATCGCCACATGGTATTTTAGTGTCTAAATGCCATTGGTGGATACAGCTATCATCGGAGTTTGGTGTATGGTAATAACAGAGATTTGGAAAGACGAAAAAGAAGAAAACTGAAGCGTCTGAGACGTTTTGTTGCGGAAGGATGCTGAAAATTAAGTTGAGCTAATAAGAAATGAGCAAATCCTTAGAAGAATCGGTGGAAAAAGAGGAATATGTCGGAAACTCCGACTAGAAGATGGGAGAGCGTGATGGAAAATGTGTTGCATCACAGAGGAATATCTTCCAGGCCACAAGATGACTCAAAAAAAAAGTAATAACAGACTCGGCGTAACGAAGGCCTGTTACAAACAAAAACAAGACACGGGGATTCATTCGTTGACTGGGTATTTTAACCCTGTCTCGAGGGTGGTTACTTGAAGGGAACGAGCTGGTTTTCTAATGACGTGACATTTTGACTTCCTTCAATGGCATCATCAGCTACAAAATGAAATTTCCAAAACAAGGTAAGTGCAGCCATTCAAGAGTTTCTCCTGAACAGCTAAGCTCAATACATAATCTCCTGCATGCGCCATGAGGTATATACTAACCACTTAGATATACGAGGAGACTCCAGAAAGTACACCGGTGTGTAGAAGTGAAGGACGAAAATTAGTTACGCATGATGCCTCACTGACAATTAACACAGCTCGATGATATTTGGACCATACATAGAAAGAATCGCTAGCGTGTTTCACAGAACGTAGCTGAAAGAAATATGCTATGAGATGAACACATATGACACTTTTTATTCGAAATTACTCATTACACTGAAGTTACCACTCCTCATAATGGCCTCCTGGACATTAAAAAGGGCGGAAAATATTTTTAATAGGGTGTGTGATCACCGAGGACGGCGATGCATACACTACAACGTGCACCCATGCTGGCGACGAGGCTGGCAATGAACTCTTCTGGTATGAGAATGCAGGCTTTCTCGGCGAATCTCGATGATAAAATCCTCTCGGGTTGAGAGCCGAGTCAATGTGTTGTTTTCCAGCAATGTTTCCGCAAGTTTCTTACTTGCCATCTTCAGGCGACGACTGACATCTGTTGGGTGGTCATTGCTGCACGTTGACACGCTGCAATACACCTCACAAACGCATCTCACATGTGCTCGATGGGAGCGCAATCGATGGAACGGTCAGACCAGTCCACTCGTCAATTATCCTGTTATTTTAAGAGCTCACCCTCTCGATGCTCGATAAGGCTGCTCATTGTCAACCATAAAAATGAAGAAAGAATCAAATACATTCTTGAAAATACGTACATGGAGAAGGGGGGAGGGGCTGTACAGCGTCGCAAATACGTTCACTGGTCACTGTACCATGTTCACAGAATTGGAGGTCAGTATGCAGTCCGCAGCGCGTGGTCTTGCGGTAGCGCTCTCGCTTCTCGGGGTCCCGGGTTCGATTCCCAGCGGGGTCAGGGATTTCCCCTGCCTCGAGATGACTGGGTGTTGTTGTGTCGTCTCCATCATCATCATTCATCCTCATTACGGTCGGAGGAAGGTAATGGCAAACCTACTCCGCTAGGACCTTGCCTAGTACAGTGGTGCGGGTTTCCCGCATCGTCCCCTACGCTTCTCGGAGTATGGGACATCATCATAATCATGTTCATGCAATATTAAACCAATCATACCATAACACCTAGAACATCAGAACAATCATATTCGACCGTGCTGCACATACCCTCATATAACGAGACGTGGAAGCACGTAATGCACCAAGAAACGTCGTCGAACATAATGGTACCTTCTGTACCATACCGTCGCAGTTCTTTCTATGTACGACCCAAGTTTCATAAAGCTGTGTTACTTGGCGGTTGGTGGTGACACATCACCTGAAAGTTCCTTTCATCCTGAAGTATTACACACGGCGTACGTTACAAAGTGTGACGGCAGGCCAAGTAAATTATACTGATTCTGCAACATACGTCAACGTTACACGGATACATGACACTGTTTTCCTGCACAATCTTCAGGTCTCAGTAAACAACGGCCGGAAGAGTCTAACAGTTGCGAAGTTCCTCGACAATAGACATCCGTTCATTGGTTATGGAGTCTTTCGTAAACAGCTGTATGACCGTCCTTATCGACGGAAAATCTGCGACTGCTGCGAATCAGTTCCTCGATTCCCCGGTTATTGTAACCTGTTGCCGATGTCAGTAGCCTTCGTTCCCGATCAGCATTACCCACATCTGTGCGGCCTTGTTGATACCATTTCTTTACGACTAGACGCGACATTGCATTTGATCCTTATACTGCCAGAATTCCACGGTGAATCCATTTGCAATTTAGACGTTTTGACCAAAAAATACTCTATCTCCTACACACTCATGTTCGGAAAAAAACAGAACATCTTGAAGGACCAGAGGTAAGACGTTCATGGTCACAGGACTTGTTCATTATAACGCTCTGCAGAAATGAGTAGCCTTCGAACCATGTCGACTTGCGAGTTCAGAGTCAACACGGGGCAACACCAGCTACCCGTAAAACGTGCCTGTGCCGCTCGTTATCGCTATAAACCGAAGTTAATCCATCAGTGTAACTTGAGCAGACGTGCAGGATACCTCGCAGACGTATGCGCGATCCGAACAGTCAAGTCAGTGAGTCTGAAAAAGGGTCCATAATGGGCATGAGAGAATGTGATGCATCTATCTGGGAAATTGCTTCTCGTGTAGGACGAACACCCCCACCCACCCCGAGAAGATCGACACCTCGTCCGAATGGCATTGTAGGGAAGATCTGCTCCCTCCTCGGCTTTGGCGCAACAGTGGAACTATGTAACACATCCTACACTATCAGGGGTGACAGTCCGTCGCCTTATATTTGGCATGGGTTACGTGCCCGTCGTCCAGTTCTCCGATTGCTTTTGACCTTTTGACGTTTGTGCAGAAACACCATAGCCAGTAATAGTGTATGGAACGACGTCACTGGGAACAGGAATGGCATCAGATAGTGTTTTCGGACGAATCCAGGTTCTGTTTGTTTGAAAATGATGGCCGCATTTTGGCTCGCCGCAGACAGGGATAGCGACATCACAGTGACTGCATTCGCATAAGACATACAGCGCCAACTCTAGCCCTTATGGTGTGGGGTGCTATTTTGTAGAACCGCAAATCATAGTTGGTACCTGACCAGGGCACCGTGATCAGTGTGACCTATTGAATGAGAACCTGCGATCTACAGTCATATCCTTTCTGTACAACAGCATAGATGCCATTTTTCAGGAAGACAATGGACGACATGTTGCTGCACGGGCACATATTGCCTTCTTGGTGTCACAGGATGTCAGCCAATTGCCCTGACCCGCCAGATCATCAGACTTGCTGCCAATCGAAAATACGTGGAATATGGTTAAACGGCGGGTGAAGCGCTGTGGCCCAGTGCCAAACACCACAGACGAACTTTGGAACCAGGTGTATGAAACACAGATAGCTATACCACAGGATGCCACAAACGCCTTGAACTCGACGATGCCACCATGCGTGGAACAAGTTATCAGGGCCCACGGCGGGGCCTGTGCCTACTAGGCAACCGAACACGTACTGAACCGAGGTGACTGAAATGCTAATCATTTCTGCAGAACATACTAATGTACACGTCCTGTGAATATGAACGCCCATTCTCTAGATGTTCAAGGTGTCCTGTTTTTCCTGAACATGAGCGTACTTCAACTGTGGAGCGTTTCCACTTGCCCCGCTATTTCACTGCCACATAGTCATGCATCTGTACCGCAGCAGAACTGTCTGCAGGAAGTCCAGAACATGTACCCTCTTCTGACGATGGGCCGCTCTTGTTACTCGTTGTTCTATGCCTTGGACGACACGAGTAACTTATTTTTTGAAGAATCCTCGTATCAGCAATGTTCGAAGGTATTCCGGTCAATTAAGTCAGTATCACCTCAATTTTTATTTATTCACGTAGTCGGTTTTATTCAATGCCTCGTACCTTTGTGCTTACTGACTTAACGTTTAATAAACCTCGGATAGCGTCGTGAAATATGTAAAAGCCATTAACTTGGACACTTGCTGTTTCGGAAAGAGAGGACTCGAGGAAACATGTATTTGTCACTGCTTATAACATAGGATGTTATTTGTATTGTATTGTATTGTATGTTAACCGGGGGCCTAGAAACGACGCGGAGGCTCCGTCCCCGCCGCAGCCGCAGCGGTCCTCAACCCCACGACCACTACCACAGTCCACTTCATCCCTGCGCCGCCCCACACCGAACCACTATTTCAGGGTTACTGTGCGGTTTGGCCACATGTGGACCCCCCCTCCCCTCCCCCCCTCCCCACACACACACAGGGAACGTCTCAGAACAGACGAGTGTAACCCCTATGTTTGCGTGGTAGAGTTAAGGGTGTGTACGCGTACGTGGAGAACTTGATTGCGCAGCAATCGCCGACATAATGTAGCTTAGGCGGAATTAGGGGAACCTGCATTCGTCGAGGCAAAAGGAAAACCGCCTAAAAACCGTCCACAGACTGGCTGGCTCACCGGACCTCGACAGTTCACCGGACGGATTCGTGGCGGGGACCAGGCGCTCCTTCCCAATCGGGAAAGCCGTGCGTTAGACCACACAGTTAACCGGGCGGGCTTATGATGTTCTTTACTTTGCATCATAAATAAACAAAAAAGTCAGTTGACATCGGCTACGTATAAATAACAGCAGTAATGTGCATTAATATGTCACGCCGTGGCCCACAACATTATCAGTAGCAGAATCCTTAATCTGACACTCATAGACACAGCTGAATCAAATAGACTGGGTAAAACCTGTGAGTAGCAGCTGTCAAACTTGAGTTTGCATCTTTCAGAAAAGTGCGGCACACAAACAAAACACCGCATGACCAGCAGTTCTCCTTTCTGTGGAAGCTCCATAGAAGAGGTAGTGCTTGAAATTTTGTATTCCTGGCACACTTCTGACAGTGTGGATCTCGGAATATTGAATTTCTAACGATATCTAAAACTGAACGTTCCATACATTTAGATGCAGCTACCATTCCGCGTTCAAAGTGTGTTAATTCCCATCGTGTGGCCATAATCACGTCGGAAACCTTCTCATATAAAACCACCTGAGTACAAATGACCGCTCCGCCAATGTAATGCCCTTTTTGTTTTACATTGTATGCGCGAAACTACAGCCACGCCAATGTACTGCCCATATATGCCTTGTGTAGGCGATACTACTGCCATCTTGTATATGTGCATATCGCTATCCCATGATTTTGTCACCTCAGTGTGCTCTCTGTAAGCAAATATTTACAAAATATGCATGTATGGTAACTGGTTGATTTCTTTGTCAGTTCGCAATCTCCCATTTATTGCATGGCGGCGAGTTACCTCGTGGATGGTACTAGGGAATGGTCGATTTGGTTTATTGGGAGAACTCTAAGAAAGTTTAGGTCATCTATAAAGGAAAACGTGTATAGAACGCTGGCGCAACCCGTTCTGGAGTACTGCTCGAGAGTCTGAAATCCCCACCAGAACGGAAGAAAGAAAGATATCGAAGCAGTTCAGAGGTGGACTGCTGGATTCGTTAGCAGTATGTTCGGTGAACGCGGGAGTATTACGGAAATGTTTCGTGAACTCAAATAGAAATGGAGGAGGCAAGAAGTTCTTTTCGCGATACACTATTGAGTAAATTTAGAGAACCACTGACTGCAGAACGATACTGCTGCCGCCGGAGTACATTTACTGTATGGACCACGAATATAAGAGAGGCAAAGAGACAGTCTTTTTCCCCTGCTCCATTAGCTAATGGAACAGGAAATGGAATAACTAGCAATGGTAGAAGTTACCAGCTGCTCTATACCGTATGTTGGGCTGTGGAGCATGTTTGTAGATGTGGATGTAGCTGGTTCCCATTCTAATGATTCTAGCATGTATCGATAACGAGCAGGCAGAAAGACACCTGTCGTCCACTTCAGGCAAATTACCAGTATTTTACCTCCTCTAACTGTGGCTTATATTTCACATAAACAAAATTACGAACGTAAATAAGCACATCGGACAAAAAGAATTCCCGGCCGTTGTGGCCGAGCGGTTCTAGGCGCTTCAGGCTGGAACCGCGCGACCGCTACGATCACAGGCTAAGTTCTAGGGGACTGATGACCTCAGGGCTCGGAGCCATTTGAACCATTTGAACAAAAAGAATTGTTATCCACCAGAAAAAATCACGCTAATACCACGTAACAGCATCCCCAGTCTAGAGAAGGGCTTCATTTCAGCGAGGAAGACAATATTTAAGTTCCTTCGGTTATGTCATATGTAGATGAACCGACTCTTTGATGATTTGATTCCATAGAAGTACCAAAATGTGAGGATGTTGATTACTCCGTTTGACCCGTTGTTCCGAGTAGTCCCAGATATTTTATATGGGATTAAGGTCGAATGACTTTGTAGCAAGTTAAGGTGCCATACGGTGCCTGAGTGTCCATAAAGCCAGGAACGTCTGCTTCCAGCCTTGTGAACACGGCTGTTGTAATCTGGGAAGATGGGAGAGTTCACATCATGGTCGTTACGAAGTTGTAGGAGAAAGGACAACATTCGTCACCGACAGTATTGGAACAGACAGCATGATTCATGTTCATGGTGACCTAAATGAACGGACAAGTCGCGGTGCAAAAAAAGAAAAAGCTCCAAAACATCAAAGAGCCTTCACCGATCTGAGCTGCAACCTCCACAACAATCGGTTTAACGGCTCATTATGCCGTCGGAGCACCCCTTGAAAAAAGGCGAAATTGCGACTCATTTGACCACAATTCCAGTTCCTATGTTTTTTTTATCTCAAAGAACCGTGCAGCTTTAGTGTCTGTGTGAGGTTCCCGACTCCACACATGCATCGCACGCAATTCTTTCCGTTGCGTCTGCTCGGAAACTACTTGAAATGGATCTGCGTTCACTGCCAGCAGCAATTCCTGTCGGGGTTGAACCGACTGTAATTAAGAAGGCGTGACATTCGTCTGCGGTAACGGTCGGTTACAATCATTTTACGACGACTGTTCTCACGCCAGGTTAGCAGGGCGTGCAGAAAAATAATGCCTCCAGATATTCTGTTGTCAACATCGGCTGAGGTATGACACATCATGCAAATTATTCGGTCGACTATCCCGCTTCGCTGATGCAAGTTGCGACCGTCGGTCAATAGTAGGATCCAATTTATAACGCGTCACATGCGGTCTGCGGCTTCACTATGTTATTGCGTGAGAAACAGCTTGCTGTAATTGAGTTTCTAACTCCAGAAAATGTGCTTCCAATAGAAATCCATATAAGAAAGAAAGCAGTGCATGCTGAAGGTTGTATCGACATCGGTAATGTCCGACGTTGCGTTGTTCGTGCTTTTATTGAAGGAAGTGGTGGTGCTCAAAAAAATGGTTCAAATGGCTCTGAGCACTATGGGACTTAACATCTATGGTCATCAGTCCCCTAGAACTTAGAACTACTTAAACCTAACTAACATAAGGACATCACACAACACCCAGCCATCACTAGGCAGAGAAAATCCCTGACCCCGCCGGGAATCGAACCCGGGAACCCGGGCGCGGGAAGCGAGAACGCTACCGCACGACCACGAGATGTGGGCGAAGTGGTGGTGCTAACCTCAACGTTTGTGACACCTGATTTTCATCTTTTTCTAAAACTTAAAGAACATCTTCGAGGTGTACACTTCGGTAGCGTTGAAGTGAGCAAAGATGAGGTCGTGGCTCCGTCAACAAAGTCGAACATTCTACGGTGACGATATCAACAAACTGGCCTCGTTGGGAGAAATATGTCGCTCGCCAGGGTGACTACGTTGAGAAATAAAAATGTATACACAAAGAAGTAGAATGCTTATAATGTTTGTGTTATTTCAAAAGCTTAAGAGCATAAGAAGTACATTACCAAAGTACATGACCATATTACTGGAACACAAATATTAAAAATTTCACATTGTAGCACCACAAAAGATATGGATTTGTCATTTCCTGCATTATCTTTATTCTTATGTTACACTCATCAGTGATCCCATACAGCTTTTTGTATATTCGGCAAACACATAACACTCTGCGCTCATTACATGACTCAATGCTACCCAGTCAAGTAGCATCGATTTCCACGCGCACCACTATCGATTCTTGGTAAAGATTTCAGTTTTCGGAAACATCGTATTTTGTTATACATAGCTATTAAAAATATCATTACAGACTGAGTTGTCCGTGCTTCTGTCTCGCTAGTGAAAATATTGCCCATGGCGTCCGCAAAATAAAATACGCGTTGTGACGTCTCACACTGATGAGACATCTCGTCAGCCGAGAAAGTTAATATGTGTCACACCGCATTGCGCGCCACAGATGCGCCGGTCTCCATCTCTCATAGTTGTCACGCGTTGAAAACGTTGGATGCCATGCCACATAAATGTTAAGGGCTGCGGAAAACAGAAATGTCACTGTCACCCACCAGAAAAGCTTTAAACATTCGCAATTTTGAATACCAGCAGTCGCCTTGCGTTTGGCTTTCTCAGGTTTTTTGCTCTAAAGCTCAAATTTGGAAAGACTGCAATGCTTATATTTAATGCACATTACCGGTAAGAAATCCTATATTATTCAACTCAAGCAAATCGTGCAGTCGCTATAGACGATCGCAATAGTCGAATATTTCAGGTACGCATCTGGAGATGATTCGCAATGATGCTACACCCTAACTCCTACCATGACCAAGACAGATGTAAATCTTCAGCATACCCACATCAGAATGAACAATGCTCCTATTACAGAATAAAGAAGTTGAATATGTCCTGGACAAATCTAGGAACTTAAAAAAAAGAGAACTATGTTTTCAATTATTTGGCAGCTTCAAATACATTTAGATCAAAACTTCTAGACATATTCCCGCTTGTATTCCACTCCCAGAATTCTTTCTCTCCAGAAAAAAATTTTAGCTGTTATATGTATGCTCCCCAGTCATATGCCGCTATGTACTGTTTACTCTGGCTGGCTAGTCTTCTGCGTTTTGGACACGTGATCAGGAACATTAGCCCGTAAATTACAAGACGCAGGTGTGCCAACACCATGCTCTTAGGAGAGCTTACTGCGATTAGGAGTTAGAGTTAACTTGAAAAAAGATTGACTATGATCTAAATGTCTTTGAAGCTGGCAGATAGGTCGAAAAGGTAATTTCCTTCTTTTACGTCGCTAACTCTGCCCAAGATATATTCTCCTTATCAGTACTATGATAGGAGCATTTTTGATTCAGGTTCCCAACTTCTACTCTATATCAATTTTGATATTAGACCGCAATAGCTTGGCAACCGGTGTACATTTTCGTTAACTCGAGTGACGGCTGGTCCGGTATAGGTTTTTTTATTATCTTCCAAACCATTTTGGTTATACCGTGGCAACGGATAAAGCTTTCACAAAACAACGCGACGACCATAATTACATGTATTTGTCTACCTTCTCACAAAAGCCGGCCGGAGTGGCCGTGCGGTTCTAGGCGCTGCAGTCTGTATCCGAGCGACCGCTACGGTCGCAGGTTCGAATCCTGCCTCGGGCATGGATGTGTGTGATGTCCTTAGCTTAGTTAGGTTTAATTAGTTCTAAGTTCTAGGCGACTGATGACCTCAGAAGTTAAGTCCCATAGTGCTCAGAGCCATTTGAACCATTTCTCACAAAATTTAAAGCGGTTCGCTCAAATCTGAAAGACAGAAGAAGCGCGCTGAAGAAAATACTCACATAACTTTTTTGCACGTAACATCCAAATGAAACATATTTTCAGTTTTAGCGTAAAAAAGCATTTTTTATTTATTCGATTTACGTTAAACCGTTTCCGTGCATTTTGTTCACATAATAATGAACTTTTCGTGTTACATTTAGCTCGGTATCAATTCATGTTACCTCTGCAACGTATAAAGAATCCTGGATGAAAAAAAATCATTTCGACTTCAACTGTTTATCTACCTTCGTGCAAAGTTTATACTGATTCGTACAGTTTTCAAGTACAGAAGTGGCGCGCTTCAGAAACCTCCCAGAAAAAACATGCATGTTGGACTTAAAATCAAATGAGGCAAAATTTTTTCAAATGGTTAAAACTTATCTTAGACCAAAATACATCGATGGACCTATTTGGAACCATCGGTCTCGCTCCCGTCCGGTGTTAGTTACTGGTGGCTGTTTTTGCACGTAAAATCGGAACGAGTGTGACTGTCTTTGCACGTGAAATACGAACAGTGCAAATACAAGTAGTGCCATTAACTGAGCACCCCAATTAAAGTCTTTTGCCAAAGGAATTAATCGATTTGCACAATGTACCTAGGCGCCAGCTGCGGTTCTTCGTTCAAACCTTGCTTAATATACCGTAACATAGCTACGGTAAGACAGATTTTCGAATGGCAATACAAATGGCCTCTTTTCCGTGGTAAACAAGAAAACTTTTTACCCCATGTTCCTCCCTCAAACAGAAACCGAACACTGAGACCCCCACAAACCAAGATCTGCGCATGGACTTTTCAGACGCATTTTTTACAGCACTTCTGCGCCATAAAGATAAAAGTAAGAAATGCTGATCTTTTGGATGTTATACAATAGCTCTTCGTATTTTCCGCGCTTGCTAAAAAGAAAATGGAGCGGAATTCTTTCTTATGCAACAGACTGTTTTTAGTTTTGTTTACTACCCAGACATGTGTTGTAATAACAACAAATGAAATGGCGACAGAAATCTTGTGTTTTGCTGATAAATTATATAAAACGCGTGTTTAAAACCAAGGAACGACGACACGAAAATAAGTAAGTGCCTTAACACGTCACAAACAACGAAAAGAACATCACAGTGTAAAAAACTATGACAAGCTGTGGAATGTATGGTAGCTATAAGGCTAACTAATAGCTTCGTTTGAGAAAGAAAATACAAAGAAAATCCCCTAAACATAGCACATAAAGTACTGAAACATGTCTGGATAATTAAAAAAAAACAACAACTGGGGTCTTATATAAGGCGGAATTCCCATTCATTGGTTTCTTGACTTAAAAATATTAAAAAAGTAAAAAGCTAAGAAATCTGCACCGAATTTGGTTGGCCTCATCTTCTGAATCTATCTTATGTGGTATCATTCATTAAGCATACTTTGGACACGCCATTTGTTTGTTTGTAAAATTATGTTTTTTACCCAGACAGGCTTGTTTCATTAATCAATATTAATAACAGTTTTCAGTGTGGCATGTTGCAGTTAAATAAGCAAATTAAAGAAAATCACATAGGAGTAGCATTTTAAAACAAGTAAAACAAGGAATTTCCCATTTACAAACAAATCATCAATTTAGATTATTTCTTAATTCACAGTAAATACCCTTTATAAAACTGCATATTTGGCTGAGGTGTTTTAACCAAAACAACTAACATGTTCCCTCACAAACATATAAATACAAATGTATTAATATTTCCTGAATGATGGTTAATACCGTGAGGCAAACAGGACGTTGGCTATGGGCAGCCCACTGTCCCCTGTGGTTGCCAACATGTTTATGGAGAGTTTTGAAGAGAGGGCATTGGAGACAGCCACATTTAAACCCACATGCTTCTTTAGGTATGTGGATGACACCTTCGTGATCTGGCCACATGGGATGGACAGGCTCAATGAGTTTCTTGAACATCTTAACTCATGCCACCCTAATATCAAGTTCACCATGGAACTGGAGAAGAATGGCCAGCTGCCATTTCTGGATGTACTAGTCCAGAGGAAAGCAGATGGATCAATTGGCCACAGTGTGTACCGAAAACCAACACACACTGATTTATATCTGCAGGCCAGCAGCTGTCGCCACCCTGCACAGAAGAATGGGGTTCTGAAGACTTTGCTCCACAGAGCACATGCCCTGTCAGACCAAGAGAATCTACCTATAAAGATAGAACGTCTCAAAACAGTTTTCTCCAAGAATGGATACACGGACAAACAAATTGAGAGGGCACGCCAACCAGCCACTATACCACAGGTTCCTGAAGAAGACCAAGATGAAACAAAGAAGGTGGCATATCTGCCCTATGCTGGCTCTATTTCTGCCAGAATCAGCAGGATCCTCCGCAAATACAATATTGTGTTTTCTGTCCATCCAACAAGATCAGGGGACTGCTGGGGAGTGTCAAAGACGACCTGTGGTTACGAAAACCAGGGATTTACAACATACCTTGTCATTGTGGCATGTCCTACATTGGCCAGACGACAAGAACTGTGGAGATCAGGTGCAAAGAACATCGAAGGCACACTAGATTAAGACAGGTGACTAAGTCAGCCATTGCTGAACACTGTCTAGAACTAGATCATGCCATGAAGTATGAGAATACCAAGATTCTAGCACAAACACCCAGATTTTGGGACTGTGTTATAAGAGAATCGATAGAAATTAAAATGGCTGACGATCTTATGAACCGTGACACAGCGTACCAGCTAAGCAGAGCCTGGGATCCAGCTCTGGAATTGTTAAAGGAGCAACGGGGCCAGCTGCAACACTACACAAACAGAAGAACCAGAGACATGGAGATGGAAAACGAGCCCCTGACGGACTGCCAGGCGCACCATACCGAAGATGGAACACCCAGAAGTGGGACTGGTGGGCGCGGACCGCAGAGGGAACATCCAGCGCCGCAGCGGACGAAATACGGAGCGGCAACGCTCCAACAGGTCGTGGTGAGCGGGTGCGGACCGCAGGGGGAACGCTTGGTACCCCAGACCGTAGATGAAAGCCCCAGGAGCGGGTTTGGTGGGAGCGGACCGCAGAGGGAACACCTAGAACCGCAGCGGACGGAAAACGGAGCAGCAACGCTCCAGCAGGTCCCAGCGAATGGGCGCGGACCACAGAGGAAGCGCCTGCAGCCGTTGGTGGAGGGGGAAGGCCATAGGCATAAATACTGGACCAGGTCCACTCGAGGAGCAGTCTCAGGTCGCACCTGATGAAGGTTACGAGCTACGTGACCGAAATATCGTGCAAGTACGACGCTGATATCCGGCAGAACACCCGACAACCCAAGATGTCATTAGATCGCCGGGTAATTACATTGTTTATTGATATGCGGTTTGCTGTGTATTTTAGTATCCTAAACAGTCACATACGTAAAAAGTTATTGTCGCATATGATCAGTAAGACATTGCAGACTGATCTGCAGTTATCCATCGCTGGTTTTCTCCGTTGATCCAAGAGGCAGTCCTCAACAATGCACTATAGCCTGAAGCGACGAGTGCTGTTGCCTAGCATTACATCGATGTACTTTCTACATTGTGTTGTGTCAATAAAAAAATAATGTGCTCTGTGACGCTGAACTATGCACTCTGTCACGTAGAACACCAATATAGAATCAACTAAATGAATAACTGAATGCTTTCCAAGAAGCAAAAAAGCCGACTTAAAGACGGAAGACCTGTTTGCAGGAAGATGTAAGAGACTGAAGACTTCAATTTTATTTACTTCATGAGCACTGGCTATGCCCTTACAATTATCATGGCTTACATTTGACGCTGCATATCTTTTGGAACATATATGTGTTTTGGTGTTTGTGAAAGACAAATTCGATTTTCATTTACTATCCAACACAAACTTTATGAGTATCTCGCAGTTCCAAAAGTCAGTTGCTAGATTTCTGCATTTACATCTACATCAGTGCCCCGCAAACCACCTGATGATGTGTCGCGGAGGGTACTTCTGCTATCACTAACCAAGAGCCCCTCCCCCCACTCCACCCCCCCCCCCCCTCTTTCCCTGTTCCACTCGCGAGTAGAACGAGGGAAGAATGATTGTCTCTAAATCTCTGTATTAGCTCCAGTCTCTCGAATTTTTTCGTAGTGGTTTTTTGCGAGATGTTTGTGGGAGGAAGTAATACGTTGTCCGACTCTTCCCGGAATGTAATGTCACGAAATTTCAAGAGTAAACATCTTCGTGATGCACAACGCCTCTCTCGTAGCGTCTGACAATGGATTTCGTTGTGTCAGTCCTACCCAGTAAGGATCCCAGATTGATGAACAGCACTCAAGAATCGATCAAGAAAGCTCCTTGTAAGCCACTTCTTTCATGGAGGAGTTACATTTCCTTAAGATTCTTGCTATGACTCTCAGTCTAGCATCTGTTTTCCCTATTGTTTGTTTTATATGGTCATTACACTTACGGTTACCAGAAATTTGTCATCAACAGTGTGTTTACAGCAGTGGGTTTTTTCCCGTGTATGGGGAATACGTTACGTTTATTTCCATTCGGGATAAACTGCCAGAGTCTGCACCATTCATCAGTCCTCTGCATGTCATTCTGCAACTATCGATACTGTCTTCTGACGTTGCTACTGTCTTATATGCAACCGCATCGTCTGCGAACAGCCGCAAAGAGCTTCTTAGGCTTTCTACTTGATCATTTACACGGTAAACAGTAACAGCGGTATCACACTCCCTTGGTGTACTTCAGAAATTGCCTTTTATGTGTCGATTTTGTTCCGTTAAGTGCGTTGTGTTGAGTTCTATCTGCAAGGAAATCTCGAATCCAATCGGAAATCTGGTCCGACTCTCTGTAAGCTCGTATTTTTTTCACCGATCCTGAATGTTTACATTAGATTGATTGGTGAATTCGTAAATCATAGTCTGGCGTTGTTTCCTTCACATTCGGTTAAATAAAGCGAGGTCATTAACTGAGAAATGTATTGCAAGTTAAGTTTTGTAAAGTAACCTGGAGGGTTCCTTCGTTTTCAGATTACTGGGCATATTTCCTGTCCACAATATGACTATTATGTCTGGCTTGGATGTGATGTGCGCATCAAGGGTGTCATTTGCTCACAAATCACGAGACGCTTAGGGGATTTTATGGATATGGCACAAGAAATGTTACAAAGTTTTATTATCACTAAATTTATGCCATCACCACCAGGGCAGTGCTACGGACAGCCACAAATCAAAGTGTGACTCTTGTCTCACCATCTAGAATATCCTGTGTATGGTGTCATGTCAAGCCTAGTTTCGATATACAAAGTCATTTAGAAAACAGTTTGCCATTGAAAATGCGTTTCAGCCAAGAACATGCGGTTTTCCTTTGACCGCCGGTTTGAATGTTGACATCTTATTCTTGTCGAATAGTATCAGTTTCACCAGTAAACAATATTTGTGGGAAACCATTAGCTCTATTAACTCAATGTCCGTCATGAAGGTATTACTTCCACCAGCTCTTACCATATAACCACACTTACTGTAACAAGTGATTGTGACAAATACAGATGTTTATGGCACCTGTGGGAGTAAATCTCTGTAGCTGTCGTAAATTGTGCACAGCTCCCTCATATTTAATAGAAAATTGTTGGCATAATAGAACTGAATGACACGTAAGGTGACTGCAGAAAATAAAGCTTACTGTCACTCAGTGATCTCGGCAGTCCACAACAGATGATGATCATTTATCTGCTTTGTTTAATCAGTGTCATAATTGCGGAGATAAAACCGTATTACCTGTTAAGAGATCTCATCTTACAAGTGCTGAACTTTTTTCCTGTATGTACAGCTTCGTTGCAGGAAGTTCATGATGATACGTTTAAATAACTTCCGGGAATGCAGCAGAGTAGCGTACTCAACAGCTCCAGAAAAAAGTTTCATACGACATATACAGTTCATTTGCAGAGATCCGTCTAGGTTTTACTTTACAATTTCCGACGTTAAGTACTGGAAATGACAAGGTTTTTGCTTGATAATTATGTTCATTCCATCAAAACGTCTACAATCTGGTCCGTAGAAAAACCTAAGCACTAGGGGGAGAAAAATAAGCTATAGCTATATTTATTTGTACAAGCGTATGTCATAGTTGTATTTATATTCTTTAGAGGACTACCAAAGGTGCTTCATTGGCCACCAAGAGACACTTGTAGAAAGGGCCTATTTCTGGAGTTATCATTCTAAGCCCTAGATAAGCCGTCTGATACAGACAGTATTAATTCGTTACTGTGGAATCCTGGTCGACAGAGAACCGAGCGAAGTGGCGCAGCCGCGCGGAATTAGCCGAGCGATCTAGGGCGCTGCAGTCATGGACTGTGCGGCTTGTCCCGGAGGAGGTTCGACTCCTCCCTCGGGCATGGGTATGTGTGTTTGTCCTTAGGATAATTTAGTTTAAGTAGTGTGTAAGCTTAGGGACTGATGACCTTAGCAGTTAAGTCCCATAAGATTTCACACACATTTGAACATTTTTGAAGTGGCGCAGTGGTTAGCACGTTGGACTTGCATTCGGGAGGACGACAGTTCAAATCTAGCCATCTACATTCAGGTTTTCCGTGAATTCCTTAAATTGCTCCAGGCAAATGCCGGAATAGTTGCTCTCGAAGGTCTCGACCGATTTCCTTCTCCAACTTTGAAAAAATCCGAACCTGTGCTCTGTCTCTAATAACCTCAATGTTGACCGGATGTTAAACTCTAATCTTCCTTCTTTCCTTAGTCGATAAGGCATCACAATTTATTCACTACCGCCAGAATGGTTATTCTGTTATTCTAGGCTAGACCTGACATCTCTCTCATGATTACTAGATACATTAAAGGTAACCATTAAAAATCAGGTGAGGTAGAAATTTTCATACATATCTGCAAATGAACAACATATTACATTTTCTATAGTCACAAGTGAGATCATTGTACATCACCAAAAACAAAGGCCGAAACATTTTCGTGTACAGACAACAGGTGACTGCCGTGTGTCTTTCAGCCATCCCTCTATTCATAGAGTTGTAAACAATGTTATGTGCCACTTCGCCTCCAAAAACGTTTATTGTAATTAATTTTTAATATGTACTTTAATGTTGCCGTGTTATTTCGGGGGTTTATTTTAAACTACAGTATGAGTCTTAATGTCCAGCTACTAGCATTGTTACCGAGCGAAGTGGAGCACTGGTTACCATACTGGACACGCATTCAGGAGGAAGACGGTTCAAACCCATGTCCGGCTATCCAGATTTAGGTTTTCTGTGTTTTGTCCAAATCGCTCCAGGCAAATGCCGAGATGCTTCCTTTGGAAGGGCATTGCCGTTTTCCTTTCCCATCCTTGACACAATCCGAGCTTCTGTTCCGTCTCTGATGACCTCCATGTCAACGGGACGTAAACTGTATCTTCCTTCCTTCCTTACTAGCACTGTTTCTTTCCTGCCAGATCGTTTGTACAAAATACATCGTAACGTCGGAATTTGTGAATTAAGGGAAATGAAGGCGCAAGTTGCGAGCCGCCTCTGCTGCAAGGAAACGGTTGCGTCCAGTGGGAGGTAAGCAGCCTTTTAGATGTAAATGTATCGATTCAGTGCTGAGATTTCCGCTCCTGATAACGCTGAGCCGCATAATGCTACGGAACTTTAGAGTGGCTTAAGAGTGCTGCGCTGAAGCTTTTCTGGAGCAAAAATTTTCTTTCGCGAGAATAGATGGAGGAAAATTCTTGAAAATGTGCAGGGAGGCTGTTTTGATAGTGATTAAACCCTTCGTTGTATGTTTGAGATCGTACGAGCGTGGACACGTGTATAACGGCAGCCGACGTATCGCTTGACCAAGTGTGCTGACGTATATCCTTGGATTCATTTTTCTCCCTTCCTCCTTGTATCTGTCCTTTCCTACGCTTTCCTTCTTGTGGTACGTTAAAATACGAATGCGCATTGCGTCGCTGAGATTAAAAGGTAGAGCTGAAACTTTCTACTAGATTTAGTCTTAACTTTAAATTCCATAATTACAATCTCTTCTGAGTCAGAAAACATTAGGTTTTGGGATAGGTTGTGCAGCTCAGGAGCAAAAGGCTGTTGGCTTAAATACCTTTGACACATTTCCGAATACTTTCAATTATCAGATTTGCCTTTCATCTCGATTTCTGAGGAAAGAACCTTCAAGAGGAAGCAATATTCCAAGCACTTAGCAAAGAAAACAAAGAAATGTATTATTTAAATTCTGGAGTTGATTTAAGCAGTATGAATGATTTAGGAAATAATTCCCGTTGATTCCCAACTAGTAAATTACTTAAAAGTAGCTATAATCAGCATCCCGCGCTGCTACAGCAAAATTTCCAAACAGTATTTCTCAAAAACGAATCACTTTGACATCTCGGATCACTGAGGGAAGGACATCTTTGATCACTAAGCAAATATCTGGATATTTAAAGAATAAAATGAAGATAAGCGCATCACCGATAAAAAATAATTTTTAAATAATCCTTTGGGTCAGATTGTTTCACCAGAGAAGAGAATACGGTTTGTATTAGTGTACCAGCTACTGCCTTCGACTTTTTTTTCCAACACAGTACCCGAAATCCGATAGTACTTCTCCTTTGCCGAAACATGTACAGCTCTTAAAATAATCTCTTCTCTAATATTTTAACAATGTCAGATACTAACGGAACGTTCAATAAATATGGCACAAATATTTAGAAACCCGTGGACTTAAGTCGAAAGTAAGATTGGTCTCACGCATCCAGAAACCAGTAATATCGTATTTGGGCTACATATGGCGCAGTGTATACTTTAAAATGTAGAATCTGTTGCAGTATGCACATCTGATGACATGATATTTTTTTTTTACAGTTTCATATCGACACAACACGCAGTTGTAGTCCTAGATTATATTTAGCCACTATTCCTATTTTCACATATCGTGGAATTTTTTGTTTAAATTAAAAGAATGTAATTCACCAGCGGCATTATACAAAATCAAAGTAATCTAGTATGACTTTGTGTAGTAGCGGTTATCAGAAACGACAAAAAGAAATTCACTCATGAGCACAAACGGGATTTATTCTGCATAGAGCGCGTGTTTGTGGCAAAGAGGATTTAACTTTTATTTCTCTAAATAGAAAAACAATAACTGTGAAACCAGACGGAACAAAACTCTTTTTCATTCAGAAAAAAACAATCAAGTCAACTGAAATGATTTATTTTCGGATATTTTGTTACTTTGTACCGTAACAATGATAGCGAAAGCGTTATTGGTTACAGTAATATAAGGGCGAGCAAGAATATTCAGGCGCTGGAAACTAATTACGTTGACGAATACGTGTCATCTGTCGGTAATACCATCAGCGCCAGCAGCAACAGCAGGAACAGTAGGCATCTGAAGTCGACTGCTGGCTAAAGCCTAGACTTTTTCGGACATTACAGCGTTCACTTGCATACACCCATGATGTTCCTGAATAACTTTCTAATGGCGGCGACCCATCTTCTTTGGCCATTGTCTTTTTTTTTATCTTCTAGAATCCCATGAAGAAACACGCTTGGTCCATCTCCTGTCTCGCCGACCGTCATTCCATTTTCATCACAGTTCCCACTATGTCTTACACTCTAATTCCTCCTCTGTTCACCTAATTGTTTTCCAGCCTTTCCTCGTAATTTCTGAAAGTCATTTGCCACTGGTGGCTGAGAAATCAGTTTTTGAACGAGTTTTGCTTTCAAATACCATATGTTATAACTGAAATTAGTATTATACACACTGAACCGTGGATTTACTTCCAAAGAATATATTTGAGAATTTATTTTATTTACTAACGATTCATCAAGAACATTAACACATTTAATCACACTATGTGAGCGTGGAAGTAGTTGCCAGGGAGTAACTGATGAAATCATAAGCAAATACCTTTTTAACCAATGATAATTTATTCACTTTAAAGGGGCCTAAAGCATTTTTTTAAAGAAACAGATTTAAAATTATAATCAGAAAGCACCTTCTAAAGATCAAGTTACAATCTATTCAGAGGCAGAAAGAAACAAATTTTTGACTGTATGAGCTTTCGGGCTGAGAACCTTGCCACTCCCTTTTGACACGGCCGCAGTTACGACAGCTCACAATAACCTCTGAAAGACTACACTGGTGCAAATCTGCAACACACCAGATTACTCTAAACTAAAAGTTTTAACAATTCACACAAGCACACAAATTATGCACCCCGTAGGAGGGATTGAAATGGTACAAAACACCAAAATTAAAATATTAACTTTGCCACCGAAGGTGCAACTTGATTTTAACTTCCAAGAAAAGTCTTACTCTGGAAGAGTGGCAACTTTATATACTAAAATGACCATTTAAATAAAAACCCATGAAATGCAATCTTACATAAAATTATACAAGGTTGACCAAACAAGTTAACATGCTCTACAGTACGCAGATACCGCCTCTCAATATGATAGGCAAGATCAAAACATATTTCAGGAATTAGGCCGTTACACTTCAAGCAATAAATTCGTTAACACACAGAATCCGACAAACATGACAGAGGCATCTCCGAACGACAGACGGACACTAACTGCCTAACAAATGCGGGCGAGAGACAGATGAGCAAGCTGGGGACGAGAGGCTGAACAAGAAAACAGGTAGAACTTAACAAGAGTAAATCAAAGACCCTATCACCAATCACTTAACTTCTAATAAACTGCGATTTCTCGAGAAGACCTGACGCAGCACCCCAAAATCGCGCTCCCGAACCGTCCGCTGCCAGCCGCTTCAATGGACGCAGGAAGGCGCGCCAATGTCCCGTCTTTCCTGGTGCGCACTAACCGACCGACTGCCCGCTGCTCCGTCCGCGACTGCTGCTCCGTCGCGACTGCATTGCTTGAGCGTCTCCCACTCACTTCCAGGCACACGACGGCGGAAATACTGCCTCGGACCCATCCATACAGAGGAAACACGCCCACTGGCAAAACGACATCCCTGCACCAGGAAGGGGCCGAGCCAAGCTCCACAAAATGGTAACTGAAGGGGCCCAGAAGTGTTCAGAGAACCAGTTACACCACGGCGTCGCAGCTCGCACCGGCCAGACTGATGTCGTGGATTTACTCCTGTTGCTCTCGTGTGGACCGCGAAGCCATTAAACCTCGCTATACGGCGCGGCCCACTGAACTCACGTGGCGACCTCACATGCGCCGACGCTCAAGACGGACAAGTGTCTCAGTGCGCGACCGACCAATCGATCGATCCAACCGCCAATGACCATTGCCTGAGCAAACTCGAGCACACTGGCGGCCTAACGCGCAGACTCAGATGCAGGAACTAAGCCCCGACAGGGTGGCCACTCGCTGAGTTCTCTTACTGGCGGAGTGGGAAACTCTCATTTTGGTGGCTTTAAAGGTTGATCCGCACGACAGACACACTAGCACTCCGAACGACAGACTCACTGGCAAGCTGGGGACGAGAGACTGACCCCACACTGACTCCGACGGACTCAGACTGACCGACTGGCGAGCTCATAGCGCCCCTTAAATGCACGTAAACAGGAAACCTTTCCCCTTTCCCACCAAAGCTGCGATTGCCACAGCGGCGCCACCGCCAGAAACGGAGGGCGACTGCTTCACACTACGACGCGCTCTTCAAAACAGCAATTTTTACCACGGCTCACACACTAAACGTTTTTTTTCGTTCGAAACTATCGGGAGCACTGTATCAGATCCCATGTCTACTAAACAAAAAGCACCGTAGACCATTTTCAGTAGCATACCAAATTCAGTTTCCTTAAAACAGGAGAAATAACGAACAAACTATCACAGTCAACATGAGTACAATGATCTGCAATGTAGTGGAAAATTAAAGATTTCAGTCGGTTCTTGAAGCTAAACCGTTGGCCAATGAAATTGCCAATAGTGGAATTTTAGTTACTGCGAGTGTACAGATATTCAGAAAGAACACACGATTAAATGGGTAGCTCATTTGAGGATATCCAGGCAGAAAAATTTTGTACCTGTAACTGACACCACTGACAGCAATAGTGGCTCTAATAGGGCTCAAACTCGAGTCGAACTGAGCTTGAATGACAGATACGAGTTCGTCACCTCATGCTGCTTCTGCTCGACGCAAGAATTTATCATTCATAGTGGTAGGCAGGTGGTAGCGCACCAGTCTTTCGCCACTCCCTGACGACGTGTTTTCAGTGGGTGAGAGGTCTGGAGATCGTATTTCGTCCAGGAGAATAGTGGAACACCCTCTGTATCCATGTAGCTCATAACGGTGTGGGAAGTATACTGACATGAGTTTCGTTATCCAAAAATGTCATCGAGACGTCGAATATATGGCAAGTCACTTTCCATAGGACATAGACCAGAGTGTTCATGTTATGTACCATATCACACCCCAAATAATATAGCTAAATGCTTGGCCTGTATGATGGTGATGAATACAGTCTGGCAAGGTTTTTTTCTCCCCAGAGCCTCCGCACACGGACATGACCATCGCGATGCTGTACGCAGGACCGAGACTTGTCGGAAGTGATGATGATGTGGTGACTTGTGTCAAGTGGGAGCCGGGAGCCCCATTTTGATTGTCTCTCTATCCTGCCCCATGAAGAGACACCGCAACAATATTTATCGCGCTGACAGACCATGATGCTGCAGACATCTTTGCACTGTGCATGTGGATACTCGTATTGCAGCTACATAGTCCAATGTCGGCTCGGGAGACGAGGCGCGGCTGTGCGACCCAGCACAGCCGAAAGAATAATACATCTATCCTCTCAGCGCTAGTCGCGTGTTGCCTTGAGATCCTGCGTGGTGTTAGGGAAGATGCATCTAAACCTATCTTGTGGTAAGGTCCTATGGGACCAAACTACTGAGGTCATCGGTCCCTAGGCTTTCACACTACTTAATCTAACTTACACAAACTTACGCTAAGGACAACACACACATCCATGCTCAAGGGAGGACTCGAACCTCTGACGGGGGAGACGCGCTAACCGTGGCAAGGCGCCGAGACCACGCGGCTACCCCGCGCGGCGTCTAAACCAATCGATCCACATTCGCATGGCAGTTACGGGAGCCCAACCAGTGCGAGCAGCAGTATCGCGCATGGATATAGCCTACCTCGGTCTCGATAGGCCATGTTTCTGCCGCTGCCGGAATTTACACACGTTCTGCTAAAGGTTTCGTCTTCTTATACGAGCTATACACAACACGATCCTCTCACAAACAACCAAAATTCAAAAGCGTTTTGTAAACTAGAGTCGCCTGCTTATTCTTACCTTATATTTAGGACATAGCATAATTCCTACTTACTTTGAGCGGTTGTACTGAAAATCTTATGAGATACATACGAGTCACGTATTACATTTCGCCCCAATTCGATGTTTGCTGAATACTCTTCAATGATGCAGCTGTACTGGACTGCGACGCAGTGAGCCAGTGACGCTGAGTGAGAACGTCCCCTTGGCAGGTGATGGTTCCGCGTTCGCGTCTCCCGGTCTTCCTTGCTGTCTTAATCCATCAACGAATCTCACTGTGGAGTATATGCTGATCTGGAGGGAAATATTTATTGAGGGAGCAGTACGAGCACAGTTAAACAGTCACCAGTGACCAACATAAAACGACATTAACTATCTGTACTTCCTGAAGTTACGGACTCGTATGGAATCCTTATCTTGATATTCTTACCATACCGTGCTAAGCAAAGGCTGAGATTTGCTGCTGCACGAAGAGAAGTGTCACTGAAACTAAACGAGTCTTACATTGTCAATGGTCACATTGCCAACACATAAGCTCTGTGCAACCATCACATAAGGGAACTAGTAATTTAATAAAGACCTTACCTGTGCCTTTTGCAGTTCCCGTGCACAGACTTCAGTGTATTAATAATCCCAATCATTCAGACCGTTAATAACTCTTCAGTGAAGTAACGGCTTTTCTAAACTTAGTTTTTTCACCTACATTACACATGTAAACCTGTCGCCTAGTAAACTGGCCATGGAAATAAAACGAGATAGGAACGATGTCATATGTAGAACACAGATTCCGAAGTTTTCTTATACTTTCTTAAGGGTAATGGGTTGTAAGGGCGTTCTCCAACGCGAACCAAGTTACCCATAAGCAAAATGGCTGTAACACGTCTAACCAGAACACTATTAAATATAGTTTTCTGACACTATAGTCATTCTCCACAAGATACTGTGTGATTATTATTATTATTATTATTATTATTATTTGTGGGGGAGGATATAAACATCAAGATCATCAGCGCCTTGCGTGAGTGATGTACAGCCGATCACGATGGAAATCTATTGAAACATAAAAATAAATCGTTAAACGACGCTGCATTCTGTCACAAGAATTGAAAGGCAATCCAGATAAGGTCAGCATCAGAAAAGCCATCAATAAAATTCCGACGGAACGCAGCTGAATAACTACATAAAATCGATCATAAAGTACCAGTACAGATACGGTTAAAAAGGGGCCAGGTGGCTGTCGTTGGGTGACTAATTAGAAATAATGGGTGACCGAAACACTCAGTGACACAGTAAAATCTCTCACCCAGTATTTTGGGAAGAATTTAGAACATCGCACAAAACCTTAAAACATGCAACACACTCGCGTCATTATCAGTTAAAAGTGAAGACATGTCATATGTGAGAAAGTTTTCGAGGGCATTGAGCGTTGAGTTTTTGAAAGAGTGAACCGCAATTTGATTGAGTATTATTATATTTATCTTTTGTACTACCCTGATTTCGGATGTTATCCCATTATCAAGTACAATGCTAAAAGTTGTTAGACCATTAGTTAGTCATATTTGTTAAGGGTGTCCAAAACAGGTAAACAAGGTTAACATACGTCTTTAAGATGTAACTGTCAAAGAAGTTTTGAGAGTTAAGTCTTAAAGACATATGTTAGCTTTGTCTCCTGCTTTCGACAGACATAACAAATATGACTTAATGACAGTCTAACAACCTTTAGCATTTTACTTGATAATGCCATAAAAGCTGAAATCTATATAGTACAGAAGGTAAATATAGTAACTGACAGTCAAATGTCCGTTTACTCTTTTAAAATTCTGTGGGAGACCCAGATCAACCCTCAGGTCATCATCTAAAGCACACTCGAGTAAAATATGTCGCATTGGCAACTGTGTTCCACCTAGTGACACACTGGGGACTCCTCGCGACATAAGAGCACGCCATGTGTGTTTAATTCTCAGTTCCGTGTTTGTATGGTGACCGGGAGAAAGCGAAAAATGTATTGGTTCTGGAGGGGCATAATCCACCTATTTTTATCATTGTGAGTCGTTCTTAATATTTGTATGGGGGAAAGTTCCTGTCGTAATTCTCCAAAATAAACTCCAAGTTATGCATAGATGCTTTCGGGTTTGTTTTTGTTGTGAGACTTTATTCCTCCGCGTTGAGGATATAGAAAACATCAAAAATCGTTAATCGTCTGACTCAACTGCATCTAAATTTTCTAGCCTACCTACCCGATGAAGGGACCTAACATTCCATGTTCCTAGCAATAAAATTCCAGTTTTGACTTCCCTGAAGACGACATCCTCCTGAGCAGTACCCGGCCTGAGATTCGAATGTTGGACTATTTTACCTACGAAATATTTTACCTGAGAATATAGCCCTATTATCATCATTTAACCATACAGCATAGTTGCACGAACTTGGGTAAAATAGCGGTTGTAGTTTTACTTTGGTTTCAGCAGTTAGTAGCACCGCAAGGCTAGGTTATATTGGCTAATGTTATAAGGGTAGATTTGACAATCATCCAGACCTTTGAGGAGATAGTTCACGGGTGAACGACCAGACGTCTGTGCCTAATGAGCCAAATATTTCGGCAAGCGACCACGTTGCCATCTTAACGTCATCAAGTGCGCTGTTGAACTGACCCCTTCGGGTCCGACACGGCTCGTTCCTCTCTCCCCTGCTCCCCCTCCCCCCACCCGCACCACCTCACCCGTCTCTTTCTCTGTCTGTCTCTATCCGTCGTCTGCTCCCAGAATCTTCTCCCCCACTTTATCCATCAACATGTTACTCCAGACTAGCTTCACGCGCAATACGCCAGCTGGCGGCACCTCTGCTGTTCCTCCGCCTGTCCCCGACGACAGTTCGGTGTTTCGATTCTGCTTCCTCTTCTTAATCTGACTAATTTTGTATTCCCAAGCCTTACTAAGTATGTAGCCACAATAACGGTTCATGATCGGTTTCCTTACACGAATATTGATGGATTATTTAATGACCCGTAATTCCGATAGGCAGTGTTCCACGATTCGTGACTTGTTACGTTGCCCCAGTCTGGAATGCCGTTGGTGTTTTCGGAAACGTTCTTCGACTGTACACACTATCTGACCTATACATGTCTTGCCACACTGGCAGGTTATCTTACATACCTCGGAATTCCATCGTTCGAGGTCGTCTTCGGCACTACCAAGCAGTGCCTGTCTTTTAGCTGGTGGGCAGTGGGCAAAAGACCATCTCCACTTTGTGTTTCCGAAAACTTCTCCGGATAATGCACCACAGAAATGAATAAATCGTCTTTATATAGGAGCTAAATACATGCACGCAGGGGCGGCCACTGTGGCGGAGCGGTTCTAGGCGCTTCAGTCCGGAACTGCGCTGCTGCTACGGTCGCAGGTTGGAATCCTGCCTCGGACATGGATGTGTGTGATGCCCTTAGGTTAGTTATGTTTAAGTAGTTCTAAGTCTAGGGGACTGATGACCTCAGATGTTAAGTCCCATAGTGCTTAGAGCCGAGCCATACACTAAAGAACTCCTGTGGGCGCCGTAGCTGCTACCTTGTAAGGTACGCTGGCGAACTGTTTGTGTCAGCGCAGGTGGACGTCCGCCACAGAGTAGCGTAACAGCTGGGTCGCTGACCACCTGCACGTGTTAAGGCGTCAGCCGAAATGCTGTGTAACTAGTAGAGGATCGGACCAAATTTCAGTATTTCTCGCTTCACACTGGTGAGCTTCTTTCCGTGAATCCATTATTTTCAACTATTAGGTTTCCAGAATGACATTTTCACTCTGCAGCGGAGTGTGCGCTGATATGAAACTTCCTGGCAGATTAAAACTGTGTGCCCGACCGAGACTCGAACTCGGGACCTTTGCCTTTCGCGGGCAAGTGCTCTACCAACTGTGCTACCCAAGGACGACTCACGCCCCGTCCTCACAGCTCTACTTCTGCCAGTACCTCGTCTCCTACTTTCCAAACTTTACAGAAGCTTTCCTGCGAACCTGCAGAACCAGCACTCCTGAAAGAAAGAATATAGCGGAGACATGGCTTAGCCACAGCCTGGGGGATGTTTGCAGAATGAGATTTTCACTCTGCAGCGGGGTGTGTGCTGATGTGAAACTTCCCGGCAGATTAAAACTGTGTGCCGGACCGAGACTCGAACTCGGGACATTGGTAGAACACTTGCCCGCTAAAGGCAAAGGTCCCGATTTCGAGTCTCGATACGGCACACAGTTTTAATCTGCCAGGAAGTTTCAACTATAAAGTTGATTTCAGTCAATGCTCATGTAATTTGTTTGATGGATCTACTGGTTTCGACAGGCTAGCCGCTATAAATAGGCCACAAATACTTCATGACAGTGGACTGCGTCAGAGCACGCTAGGAGTCATTTCCAGTATGCTCCCATAACAAAACTCTGATGCGGCTGTCGGCCAAGGAGTGTTTACGGAGTATTCATAATTAGTCAGTCGAAATCGACAGAGCCACTAAGCAATTTACGTGAGCACTGAGCATTAATTCTGAAATGAGGTGGAGGCCCATGGTACACGAAGTACACGCTTCACCGCTCCGATAAAAGTACGTATTCCAGCACGATTAAATGAAGGAAATTCAACACACGGAATTGGGGAATCGAGTTGATATGCTGATGAATGTTCTCTTGAACACTACATACAAAGGTTTCCACAGCCCTTTCAGTTAGCTGTTAAGTTAAAGACAAACAACCGCTTCTTAATCCTTCTTCGGCGGCTCAGAGGTTGTGGTGCGTGATGTGGCTACACGCCTTTTTTCAAGCGGTCAGCGGCACCTGGTGGAAGGATGGGAGTCGGCGCGGGGGCGGACAGATCGCGTGCCGCCGGGAGAGGAAGAAACTCGCAGCGGCTGCCGGGGCGGCGAGGCCCGCTGCCGAGGCGACTGCCTGCTCCCGCGCCAGCGCCGTTAACGAGCCATATTCAATTAGCATTCCTGCGGCGAGCGATAGCATCTCGTAATTGTGGGGCTGCCTCCCACAATTAGGACGAGCCTCGCCTCGCGGCATAGCGCAGAGCCAGCGCGGCCGGCATCGCTGGCGTGGCGCGGCGCAGCCACCCATCCCATCTGCTGCTCAGACCGCACCGCTCAGACAATGCCGGCACTACACGCGCCTCATTTCCACTCCCATCGCACTCTTTATTACCTTCTCATTCTCGTATTCGTATCACTTCCACTTGCACTGCTATACTGCAATGAAGCGCCAAAGAAACTGATATAGGTGTGCGTACTCAAAGAGAGATATGTAAACAGGCAGAATACGGCTCTGCGGTCGGCAACAACAAGTGTCTGGCCCAGTTGTTAGATCGGTTACTGCTGCTAAAACGGCAGGTTATCAAAATTTAAAGAGAGTTTGAACGTGGTGCTATAGTCGGCGTACGAGCGATGGGACACAGCATCCCGAGGTGGGGATGACAAGGGATTTCAGATCGATTCCGTATTCCTGGATTTCCGGAAGGCTTTTGACACTGTACCACACAAGCGGCTCGTAGTAAAATTGCGTGCTTATGGAATATCGTCTCAGTTTGGATTTGCTATTTCCTGTCAGAGAGGTCTCAGTTCGTAGTAACTGACGGAAAGTCATCGAGTAAAACAGAAGTGATTTCAGGTGTTCCCCAAAGTAGTGTTATAGGCCCTTTGCTGTTCCTTATCCATATAAATGATTCGGGAGCCAATCTGAGCACCGTTCTCCGGTTGTTTGCAGATGACGCCGTCGTTTATCGGCTAATAAAGTCATCAAAAGATCAAAACAAACTGCAAAACGGTTTAGAAAAAATATTGAATGGTGCGAAAAGTGGCAGTTGACCCTAAATAGCGAAAAGTGTGACGTCATCCACATGAGTGCTAAAAGGAACTCGTTAAACTTCGGTTACACGATAAATCAGCCTAATCTAAAAGCCGTAAATTCAACTAAATACCTAGGTATTACAATTACGAACAACTTAAATTGGAAAGAACACATAGAAAATGTTGTGGGGAAGGCTAGCCAAAGACTGCGTTTTATTGGCATAACACTTAGAAAATGTAACAGACCTACTAAGGAGACTGCCTACGCTATGCTTGTCCGTCCTCTTTTAGAATATTGCTGCGCGGTGTGGGATCCTTGCCAGGTAGGACTGACGGAGTACATCGAAAAAGTTCAAAGAAAGGCAGCACGTTTTGTATTATCGCGAAATATGGGACAGAATGTCACAGACATTATACAGGATTTGGGCTGGAAATCATTAAAAGAAAGGCGTTTTTCGTTGGGACGGAATCTTATCACGACATTCCAATCACCAACTTTCTCCTCCGAATGCGAAAATATTTTGTTGACATCGACCTGCATAGGGCGGAACGATCACCTCGATAAAATAAGGGAAATCATAGCTCGTACGGAAAGATATAGGTGTCCATTCTTTCCGCGCGTTATACGAGATTGGAATAATAGAGAATTGTGAAGGGGGTTCGATGAACCCTCTGCCAGGCACTTAAATGTGATTCGCAGGGTATCCATGCAGATGTAGATGTAGATGTGGCGATGAACTGGGGGTTTTCCCGTACGACCACGTTCATGAATGTACTGCGAATATCAGGAATCCGGTTAAACATCAAATCTCCGACATCGCTGCGGCCAGAAAAAGATACTGCAAGAACGGGACCAACAAATACTGAAGACAATCATTCAACGTCACAGTAGTGCAACCCTTCCGCAGATTGCTGCAGATTTCAGTGCTGGGCCACCAACATGTGTCAGGGTGCGAACCATTCATCGACACATCATCGATATGGGCTTTCGGAGCTGAAGACCCACTCGTGTACCCTTGATGACTGCACGACACAAAGCTTTATGCTTCACCTGGGCTCGCCAACACCGACATTGGAATGTTGATGACTAGAAACATGTTGCCTGATCGGACGAGTCTCGTTTCAGCTTGTTTCGAGTGTGTGGACGTGTACGGGTATAGAGACAACCTCATGAATCCATGGACCCTGCACGTCAGTGTGGGACTGTTCAAGTTAGTGGACGTTCTGTAATGCTGTGTACAGTTGGAGTGATCTGGAAGCCCTGATACGTCTAGATATGACTCTGATAGCTGACACGTACGTAAGCATCCGGTCTGATCACCTACGTCCATTCATTTCCATTGTGAATTCCGACGGTCTTGGGCAATTCTAGCAAGCTAATGCGACACCCCTCACATTCAGAATTGCTACAGAGTGGCTCCAGGAACACTATTCTGAGTTTAAACAATTCCGCTGGCCATCAATCTCCCCAGGCATGAATATTATTAAGCATATCTGGGATTTATGGACAGCCCTGCAGGATTAATTATGTCATTTCCGTCCACGACTACTTCAGACATTAGTCGAGTCCATGTCACGATATGTTGCGGCACTTCTGCGAGCTCGCTGGGCCCCTACACGATATTAGGCAGTTGTGCCACTTTCTTTGGCTCTTCAGTGTACAATGACGCTCGAAAGTTTATAGGACTACTCTAATTAGATGTATTCGATCGTGTGAAGAGTTTCACATACACTGTTTCAAAATACAATATATTCCCGGTAAGTATCATTGCCCACAAATGGTGCATGGGTGTTACGATAAAGGTAAAATAATGTTTTGAAAGTCTCTTCGGATTTGCTGCCGGATCCTAAAATCAACTTGACTCAATATTTCGGCGATCCAACGGGTCGCTATCTTCAGGAAATGTTGCTTCTGCTGATGAGTCCCGCCGAGAACTCAGTTCTAGGATCCGGCAGCAAATCCGAAGAGACTTTCAAGACTTATTACGCCGGGAAAGCCTACGTAATCACATAAAACAATGTTGTTCCTGTGCCTGAAAAAAAATGCACTATTGCATGTGAAATCTCTTAGACGAACTATTTTTGCAACAGAAGCACAGTACACTTTCATACTTTCTGTATTTTACAGTCGTCCGTCTCTGAGGGCAAAGTCTGCATCTTCACCTTTGGCCCGCACTCTGGCACTAACCAAAACCGTCATATCGTATATCATTCACTGGAGCTGCTGTATTCTTCTGTTTCTGGTCTTTTTGTCCAATGCCCAGCACCAGGCTTCCTTTTCCCCGAAAAGAAAAGTCCACTTTCAGTGTCCCAGCTAAGAATTCACTAACACATTTCTGTCGCAATTCCCCTTCACGACTTCTTCTTTCAGTTTATAAGCAGTTTCCGTTCCATAGTAAAAAAGCAGCACCGCAAAATCGATGATATTGCCTCACCAAAGGGTGCAGATCAGGCACATCTGCTGGCCAAGACATCAATTCGAGTTCACTGTAAAGCCCCCAAACCAGTGTAGCACGATTCTGACCCTACAGTACAGACGGTTATCGTGCAGGAAGACATCACACCGTAGGAGGAGACTTGAAGCATGAAGCTATGCAATAGTGTTCACGCAGTTCACTACTGTCATGATACCTTCGATTACCACCACCGATTCCATGAAAGCGCAGCTCAGTGCACCCTACAGCATAATTCTGCCCACACTGGCGTGCATGTGTGGTGCGGTGCATGATTCGTGCAGGTATTTCGCCAGAGTGACGGTTGGTAAGCACCCAGCAATGAATCTGGTGTAACAAGAAATGCAATTTATTCAACAGCGATACGTTTCTCTTGGTCCACGGTGAAAATTGAGTGATTCTGTGCCCACTGCAATCACAACTGACGTCATTGGGTCAACACAGGAACTCGAGGCGTCGTGTGATGTGGAGCTCCATGATCAACAATTTCTTTTGAACGGTGCGCCCCGATACACTTTCCCCCTGCGGGTTCGGGGGTTAGAATCGGCCCGCGGTATTCCTGCCTGTCGTAAGAGGCGACTAAAAGGAGTCTCAAACGTTTCGGCCTTCTGTGATGGTCCCCTCTCGGGTTTGACCTCCATCTATCCAAATTATTCCGAAGAGCGAGCCAATTGGGGAAGGGCACCTTACATGGTGCACTGTATCCTTCGTGCAATTAGACCTCTTGCCGTATTTCTCGTCGTTGCGATGGTGTCCCGCTCGTTTTCGATCTCATGGGCGATTACCACGCTGCACTCTGCAGTGTTTCTTTTAACTGTGACGACGACCTTGGCCATTTTTGCACCTAAGATCCAGCACGGTAGCCAGTCCGTTGTGGTGGGGTCGCCATGTACCCTCTTGGTTGTAGCCCCCTGACAACACAGGGATCGCTCTACTGATGCCTGCGCCGTTCACTCCCCACGTATGCCAAGGAGTAGATGCCCATCTCCCTGGGGCATCGGGACTCCCGGCAATGGCCATCCTGCCAGGTGGCCTTTGCTGTGGCTGGGTGGCGCCCGTGGGGAGGGCCCTTGGTCGGAGTAGGTGGCATCAGGGCGGATGACCCGCAATGAAGCGTGGTACCTCATCTGTCGCTGGCGGCCAGCCGCCAGCAGTCTCTAAGCGTTCTCGGGCTCAATTTAATGCTGAAAAGTACAATCCGAAAACGTTCCCCTCTCTGGCCACGCCGTGGGAGGAACGTAAATCTCAGGATGGCAGTAGCACTTATTCGCCCCGATTCTTAGTTTGTACGAGAGCTGATGGGGAGTCTTTTCTCTCAACCAAGCCTCAGTTCTTCGTCGAGCATTTAGAGGACAAGTTTGGGGAGGTGGAGGGCTTGTCAAAAATGCGCTCTGGATCGGTCCTGATCCAAACGGCATCCTCTGCCCAGTCACGACGGTTACTTGCTTGTAATAAGTTGGGGGATGTTGCTGTTACGATCACACCGCATAAGAGTTTAAATATGGTCCAGGGAGTTATTTACCATAAGGACCTTCTTTTGCAGTCTGATGACGAGCTGCGCGCCAACTTAGAGCGCAGAGGTGTACATTTCGTCCGGCGCGTTCATCGGGGTCCGAAGGAAAATCAGATAGCTACCGGTGCCTTCATCTTGGCCTTCGAGGGTGATACGTTACCGGAAAAGGTCAAGGTGATGGTCTACCGATGTGACGTCAGGCCCTATATTCCTCCCCCGATGCGGTGCTTCAAGTGCTGGAAGTTTGGCCATATGTCTTCCCGCTGCACTTCCAGCCTCACATGTCGAGATTGCGGACGCCCGTCTCATCCCGATACTCCATGTGCCCCGCCTCCCATCTGTGTCAACTGCGGGGAGCACCATTCACCTTGCTCGCCAGACTGCAGAATCTTCCAGAAAGAACGCAAAATCATGGAATATAAGACCCTGGACCGACTGACTTATACTGAAGCCAAGCGGAAATACGACCGATTACATCCCGTGCGAATGACGTCATCCTACGCCGCCGCTACGACACCTGTGCCCGCCCCATCAGTTTCACGACTTCCAGCCAGCTCGATAACCAGTAAGACTCCTCCTGCCCCCTTGCCAGTGGGGGGCTCTACCCACCGGGTTGCTCCTGCGCCACCTACCTCAGGGGCAACACCATCCCCCCCATCAGGGACGTCCGTCCCTGCTTCTAAGCCGGAGAAGTGTCCAACTTCTTCGGCTTCTCACGCTCGCAAGGGGTCCCTCGAGTCCCTCCCTTCCCAGGTTTCCACCAGTGGGAAGGCTGACGACCGCCAGTGGCGTAAGTGCCCGCATTCAGCTGGTCGACGGGCTTCACGATCCTCCTCAGTCCCGGAGACTGAATCGGTGAAGCCCTCCCAGCCAGTTAAACCCAAGGAGCAGCGTGAGAAATCAAAGAAGAAGAGCTCTAAGCCCAAGGAACTCGCGGTGGCAGCCACCCCACCGCCACCTTACAGCTCTGCGTCTGAGGACGAGGTGGAGATCCTGGCGTCCGCTGAGGACCTAGAACTCGCCGGTCCCTCAGACGCCATGGATAACACTAGCACGGGTGCTCAATCGGAGGCAGCAGGTGACCCAGCGGCGTAATCTGCCTTCCCCGTCCTGTCACGCCTTTCTCAGCCATGGACAATACCATCCTCCAGTGGAACTGCAGCGGTTTCTTCCACCATTTAGCTGAGCTCCGCCAACTTCTCAGCCTTCGCCCTTTCTTCTGCATTGCTCTCCAGGAAACTTGGTTTCCGGCGATGCGAACCCCCGCCCTCCGTGGCTATCGGGGTTATTACAAGAACAGAGCAGCTTATGAAAGGGTGTCTGGTGGCGTCTGCATTTATGTCCTTCACACTCTGCACAGCGAATCTGTCCCTCTCCAGACGCCTATAGAGGCTGTCGCTGTACGCGTGTGGACGCCACAGGCTGTTACCGTCTGCAGTCTTTACATTCCACCGGATGGTGATGTCTCGCAGCATGTCCTGGCTGCACTGGTCGCCCAATTGCCGCCACCTTTCTTGCTATTGGGCGACTTCAACGCTCATAACCCTCTGTGGGGTGGGTCAGTGGCAACAGGTCGAGGCGCCATCATTGAGCATTTATTGTCGCAGCTCGATCTCTCGCTATTAAATGATGGTGCCTTCACACACTTCAGTGTGGCGCATGGCACCTACTCCGCCATTGACCTTTCAATCTGTAGCCATAGCCTCTTACCGTCTGTCCAATGGAGTGTGCATGACGACCTGTGTGGTAGTGACCATTTTCCGATCTTTTTGTCACTACCACAGCGCCACTCTTCTGGGCGCCCTAGCAGATGGGCTATGAATAAGGCTGACTGGGACTTGTTCTCCTCCACTGCCGCTTTTGAGCCTCTCTCTACCGATGACATTGATGCGGTGGTTCAATCGGTCACCACCGGCATCGTTACTGCCGCCGAATCTGCCATTCCCCATTCCTGTGGGTCCCCTCGGCGGAAGGCTGTGCCTTGGTGGTCGCCTGAGATCGCTGAAGCGATTAAAGATCGCCGGCGGGCGCTCCAGCGTCACAAGCGACACCCCTCCCTCGACCACCTTATCGCCTTCAAACGGCTGCGTGCGCGGGCCCGCCTCCTTATCCGCCAAGGCAAGAAGGAGTGCTGGGAGCGGTATGTGTCCACCATTGGCCTCCATGTCGCTCCCTCGCAGGTCTGGGCCAAGATTCGACGCGTCTACGGCTATCGGCCACCTGCCAGCGTCCCTGCGCTCTCACTGAATGGAGCAGTTTGTACTGACTCCGACGTCATTGCCAATCGCTTAGCAGAGCATTTTGGTATGAGTTCCGCTTCTGCGAATTACCCCCAGGCCTTCCGCTCCATTAAAGAGCGGATGGAACGTCGGAGCCTTTCGTTTCGCACCAACCACCCAGAATCTTACAATGCTCCATTTAGTGAGTGGGAATTTCGCAGTGCCCTCGCTGCTTGCCCTGATACCGCTCCTGGGCCAGATGGCATCCACTGTCAGATGCTGAAACACCTTTCAGTGGACTGCCAGCGGCGCCTTCTCGATCTTTACAACCGTCTTTGGGTCGAGGGGGAGTTTCCGTCGCAGTGGCGGGAAGGCATTGTCATCCCCGTTTTGAAGCCTGGAAAGAACCCTCTGGAGGTGGACAGCTACCGTCCCATTAGCCTCACCAACGTTCTTTGCAAGTTGCTTGAACGGATGGTGAGCCGGCGCTTGCATTGGGTACTGGAGTCTCGGGGCCTTCTGGCTCCATCTCAGGGTGGGTTCCGTAAAGGCCGCTCCGCCGCCGACAATCTGGTGAGCCTGGAGTCGGCCATCCGTACTGCCTTTTCCCGCCGTCAGCACCTGGTCGCTGTCTTTTTCGACATGCGGAAGGCGTACGATACGACATGGCGTCATCACATTCTTTCTACGCTTCATGGATGGGGTCTTCGGGGTCCTCTGCCGATTTTTATCCGCAATTTTCTGTCGTGTCGTACCTTCCGCGTGCAAGTCGCGGCCTCGTCTAGTTCCTCCCACGCCCAGGAGAACGGTGTGCCACAGGGCTCTGTTTTAAGTGTCTGTCTGTTTTTAATAGCCATTAACGGGCTTGCTGCGGCCGTGGGACATTCTGTCTCCGCTTCCCTGTATGCTGACGACTTCTGCCTTTATTACAGCTCTACTGGCATTGCAGCTGTTGAACGTCAGCTACAGGGCGCTATCCGTAAGGCGCAGTCTTGGGCTGTAGCGCATGGGTTTCAGTTTTCGGCAGCCAAGACCTGCGTTATGCATTTCTGCCGGCGCCGAACAGTCCATCCTGAGCCGCGGCTTTATCTTGCCGACGAACTCCTTGCTGTGGTGGAGACCCACAGGTTTTTGGGGGTGGTTTTCGATGCCCGGTTGACTTGGCTGCCTCATATCCGGCAGCTTAAACAGACGTGTTGGCGGCATCTAAACGCTCTGCGATGCTTGAGCAACACCCGCTGGGGCGCCGACCGCTCTACACTGTTGCGGCTCTACCAGGCGTTAATCCAGTCCCGTCTGGATTATGGGAGCCTGGCTTATGGCTCAGCATCCCCATCTGCGTTACGGGTGCTGGACCCGATTCTCCACAGCGGGATACGCCTTGCCACTGGTGCTTTCCGCACCAGCCCTGTGGACAGCGTACTAGTGGAGGCAGGTGTACCTCCACTGCGGTTCCGACGCCAACGTTTGCTGGCCGCTTATGCTGCCCATGTACTAAGCTCGCCCGGGCATCCAAACTATCGCCTCCTGTTCCCGCGGTCGGTCGTCCGTATGCCAGAACGTCGGCCGCGGTCTGGTTGTACAATAGCGGTCCGCGTCAAAGAGCTTCTCTCTGGGCTCCAGGGTTTCACTGTTCCACCTCCTTTCCGGGCTACTTTGCATACACCCCCATGGTGTGTTCGTCGCCCTAGCCTTCGGCTCGACTTGGCACAGGGCCCTAAGGACTCAGTCCCTCCTGAGGCCTTCCGCCGCCGCTTTTATTCCATCCTGGCCACGTATCAGGGCTCTGGTGTTGTTTACACTGACGGTTCGATGGTTGCTGGTCGTGTCGGATATGCGCTCACTATAGGGGACCATTCCGAACAACGTTCCTTGCCGGATGGCTGCAGCGTTTACACTGCTGAACTGGTCGCCATCCTTCGTGCCCTAGAGTATATCCGCTCCTGCTCAGGTGAGTCCTTCGTTATCTGTAGCGATTCCCTGAGCGGTTTACGAGCTCTCGACCAGTGTTTCCCTCGTTCTCGTCTGGTGATGGCTATCCACGAGTCTCTGCATACTCTCGCCTGTTGCGGCCGCTCTGTGGTCTTTGTGTGGACCCCCGGTCATGTCGGTATCCCGGGTAACGAACATGTTGACCGCCTGGCGAAAGAGGCCACCAGCAAGCCATCTCTGGACGTTGGCCTCCCAGAGACTGATTTGCGGGCAGTCTTCCGCCGCAAAATCTTGGCGCTATGGGACGCTGAATGGCGGGAACTGACAATGCGCAATAAACTCCGTGCTGTCAAGGAGACGACGGCTGTGTGGCGGTCATCCCTGCGAGCCACTCGCAGGGACTCAGTAGTTCTTTGCCGGCTCCGCATTGGCCACTCCCGGCTGACACACAGTTATCTACTGCGCCGGGAGGACCCTCCTCTATGTCGCTGTGGGGCAGCTTTGACAGTGGCCCACATTTTGCTGGCCTGCCCCCTTTTAGCTGTGGTCAGGCAGACATTTGCGCTGCCTGCTACGCTCCCTGCCCTTTTAACTGACGACTCCACTATGGCTGACTCAGTTTTACGTTTTATTCGGGCAGGGGGATTTTATCATTTACTCTGAGTGTTTCTGTTTTCTTTTAATGATTTGTGTTGATTCTGGCCTTTGGCCTATGGTTTTACACTGATTTTTTAATGTGTTTCTCAGTGGTTGGCCTTTCCTTTTTATGTCTATGGTCGGCCAACCACCGTCACACTCTGTGTGGTTTTAGTTTGTTTTGTCTTGTCTTTGTCTCAGTATCTCTTGTTCTGTGTCGTCTGTGATCTCTTCTGTTCCTTGTTTTTATTCTCTGTGGGTGTTCTTTGTCTTTGGAAAAAGGGACCGATGACCATGGCAGTCTGGTCCCTTTAATCCCCCAAACCAACCAACCAACCCGATACACTTCTGCCTGCACCATCACTCTACTCTTCAGTCAGATCTTCGGCAGAGCGCTACCTACCCTGAATTATACAGTGGGGAATCATGCTACACCTACGTTTTGTGATGACACTTAGGCGTCTACTACCGTATGGCCTAGGCGTTATTCCACCATCCTTCGAACACTTTTCGTAGCTACTCACGACATTAACACGCCAATAGGTGACCAGCTTCACCGTTTCAGAGATTCTCGTTTCCAGCCGCAGGGCCATTACAAAGTGCCCTTTGTCAAAACCGCTTGTATTAGTGGATTTCCGAATTTGCGGCTCTTATCTTCGCTAAATTTGTCTATTTGTCTCTCTTCTGCTTAAATTCTTTCCTACTGCTTCACGTGCCCACAACACCACCAGTGGTCATAATAGTTTTGGCTCGTCAGTGTATATCACACCTGCGCTCTCATGTCCGAAAGAACAGACCTCACTCATTCATAGAAATTAAACATATTTATCAACTTACACACTAGCAGTGATGTATTTTGATGTTTTATTACGCATTTAATATCTTAATTCTACTCAGAATACGTAATGAACTGACCTCACCTGTCGACAGGCACATAATATAACTGCCTCAGATGTATGGCAGGCCAAACCCCTTGAGCGCAAATCTGCAATTCATCACCGGAGAACCGCTAGGGTATTGAGATCACTCTCTTTCGTTAATTTGCGATATTGGCCCGTGAATTAGTAATCACGATGTTCACTTACCCCGCAAGACAGACGGATCGGACGTGCGGCGCTTTTGACGCAGGCACGGAATATATGGAGCAAGATGATCGCATTAGGCAGTCTGGATGATTACGCGCCGCGCAGTGATCCTCCATTTGAAATTAATCGCGGCTCCGGCGGGCCGGCGTCACGGCTGGATTGTCGGCTCAGCTTTCCAGTGCGGGACGTCCGCCGGCTGGCAGCTGCAGTGGCGCGGGGATCCCCCGCGCAAACGGCGGGCTTAGGCGGATCGCTCCGCTCTGCCGATGACGGCGAGCAGCGCATCGGCGGGGATTCCCGCAGCCGCGCCGGCCGGCCACTGGCGCCGCACTCGGCAGTGAGTCCTGGCAGCTAGTGCGGCCAGTTTTCACTCTGGCAAGTTCAACGCGTCGTTTTATTCAATTTTCGTTCTTCTTGCATCACTCACCAGGAAAGTACTTGGGCTCGAACAAACAGATCTGTATGAACGTTTGGTTACAGGACAATTATGTACCTCTGAATGTGCTGGTGGGTGTCGTTTTTCTGCAAAACTCTACAGTCATGCTCCAGATATCACTGTAGATGTAATTGTAGACGCCATACGCAATGCAGCAATCTTAACTATAAATGTAAATGCAGAATGTCAATAAAATGCTCCGAGCAATACGAATGACTGCAAAACGCACAGTGAAGAAATGCAAGTTGCTCGCATGGTGTATTTGCACATTCTATAATATCAGTGTTGAACGCCACGTCAATGACACTTCTGAAGTTGTTCACTGTTTCACCAATATCGTAGCCAGCGTTCTGCCAGGCGTAACGAAGCATTGGTCTGTATACTCCCGCAGATAACTGATTGTGAGTGACAGAATGCATATTCATGATAATCTGTCGTGCAGTTTCTGCTGCATATTACTGGAACGTAGTTTAATGAAGTCTGTTATTCTCTTGGCATATGTTTTATATTGCCTGAAGAAATACACATCCAGAGGTTGTGCATATTTTGTAGTTTTAGGCGGAATGATTTTTAAAATCTACATGTTTTCCGCCAGATGCTTCCAGTAGTACTCGTTCATCCTTATGTCTAGACCAGGAGTCAGAAAGTACTAATGACTTTCTCGACAAATGTGGATTCAAAACTGACAGAAAAAACGTCTTCAGAATTTGTTTCGTCATCTTTCGACTCACACTTGCATCGACGATGACATTTGGAGGGCATCGCGTTTCTCTTTCCCTTGACACGCGGGGTCCAAACTTTCCACTGGATTCTTGGAAGCAAATATAAAGTTTGTTTGCCAATCGTCCGTCCATTGATATAGCAACATCGATCGTGTAACTATGTGTTGCATAGTTAAATGATTGCAACATCGCGATAGTGTTCCTCTCCCCTTTCATGGTTAGTGTTCTGTCACAAGAAAGTTCATAGTTGAACTGACTCTGAGCACAGTTCCATACAGAACTAATATCGATGTTTTCTTTCGTGATATGCTCATTGACGTCAGCATAAAACGTTTGAGCTCTTTCAATCAGCTCTTCTTCGTCATCCTTATCTTTTCGTGCTTGGAGCATAGTGATACGGCGTGATGTTATCCTAAACTCCTTTTTCAAATTAGTAATAAATCCTAGTGAAGCTGTGAAGTTTGTACACCCGAGATTTCTGGCTACGTCCAATGCCCAATGTTGTAAATGACAATAATGAACGGCGGAACCGCATTCTCACGCTTCATCGAATTTCGCCATTACACGCTCCTTGATGGTCTTGAACAGCAGTGTACGATTTTCTTTGATAACTGTATTTCCTTCTCTTTTCTTTGCCACGTAATCCAGTATGTTTTTAATGTTGCTTTTAGACTTCAGTTTAGGGTATCTTTTCAGAAGCTTGTCGTATGTGTCGAAACTTCTTACGTAATAATCATTGTACATGTTCTCTAGTGTGTTGTCATCAAACGCCGTGATGATACTTGCAACTTTCTTCTTGGAAGACGGTTGGTATTCACTGTCACTGCTTCCATCGCCTCTTCCCGCACTTGCCGTAGCACTACCGTTTGCAATGAGTTGTTCGTCATTATCATTCCTATCATCATCGTGTTAGTGTTACAACAGTATCTGTTTCTAACTTATGATCATATTTCTGCACTATAATACGAGGGCTATCCACAAAGTACATTACGTTTTGGAATTAAAAATAAATGAAGAATTGGAAATCTTTTTTATTATATGTAGATGAAAGCCACACTTAAATACTACTTTTCTACATAGTTGCCATTTAAATTAAGGCACTTATCGTAGCGATGGACGAGCTTGGAAATTCCTTCGTCGTAAAATTCGGCCGCCTGCGCCTTCAACCACGTGGTTACCTCTTCTTGAAGCTGTGCGTCGTCATCAAAACGCTGCATAGCCAACCACTTCTTCATTGCTGGGAATAAGTGGAAGTCGCTCGGTGCCAGGTCGGGACTGTACGGCGGATCAGGAAACAACTCCCACTTAAAAGATTCGAGAACTTCACGAGTGGCATTTGCCGTATGGGCCCGGGCGTTGTCGTGAATCAGCAAGATCTTTGAGCCCAACTTTCCCCTGCGCTTGTTTTGTATTGCTCTTCTGAGGTTGTGCAGAGTTTGGCAATACCTTTGAGAGATTATTGTAGTGCCTCTTTCCAGGAAATCCACAAAAATCACACCTTTTCTGTCCCAAAAGACAGTCACCATCACCTTCCTTGCCGACATTGTCTGCATGCATTTCTTGGGTTTTTGGGGGGAATTTGTGTGCCCCCACTGCATTGACTGCAATTTTGTCTCGCAGTTCACATGCTTAACCCATGTTTCGTCACCAGTAACGATGCGATCGAGTAATGAGTCGCCATCTTTCTCATAAGCGTCCTAAAACGTTAACGCTGCAGCCATTCGCTGATTTTTGCGAATCTCTGTCAAGATTTTTGGTATCCATCTTGCACAAAACTTGTGGTAATCAAGCTTTTCGGTAATGATTTCGTGAAACAAATTTCGTGAAATTTGTGGAAAACTCATAGAGAGTTCCGTTATTGTGAAATTATGGTTTTCACGGACCGCAGCATCGACTTTTTCGACAAGTTCGGCAGTCACTATGCTGGGTCTTCCACTTCGCTCTTCGTCGTGAACCTTAGTTCGGCCATTTTTAAATTTTATGACCCATTGACGCACTCCACCTTCAGTGATTATGTTGCCCCCACACACTTCACAAAGCTGCCGGTAGATTTCTATCGGTGTACAGTTTTTTGCAGTCAGAAACCTTATTACAGCAAGCACTTCACACTTCGTGGCATTTTCAATTAACGCTGACATTTCAAACTGTCACAGTAACTCAACGGAGCACAGCACGAACCTCTCACTAGCACGGCAGGATGCCGACTGAGCGGCGGAATGCCATGACACCAAGATGGCCGCGCTAGCCCCGCCCCTAACGGACACAAACGAAAAGTAAAGTACTTTGTGGATAGCCCTCGTAGATACCAGAAAACATGCGAATGATTCGTCTTCTACACCAATACCATCTTCACGAAGAAGGGTTCTTCGTAACTTCATCTCAACCAATCGCAATACATTAGCAGGATTGATTACCAATCGCCGAGCCATCTAACGCTTAAATACGCAAATAATGTCACAAAACGCAACTTCAGAGGCACACTGCACCGTCCCTACCGGTCCCGACTGGCGTACAGGCAGGTCAGTGTGCAATGCGGCATGGCATATGCAGAGACCTCTAACGGACGACTGCAGAGTTTTGCAGATGCGGGAGTATCACTAGTGCAATAAGAGACCTTTACATTATTTCTCACACGATTTTGGTGTATTTGTGTTTGTTCGAGCCCAAGTACTTTCCTGGTCAGTACGTACATTGGCTCATCTCTTTCGCATTTGTTGGTATCTCAGTGCCCATAAAATTAAACATTGTGGCGATTCCGCTAGATAATAGACGGAAACATTCGTTTTAAATGATAACTGTCCCATCCTCCCGTTACCGAGCACTAAGATCGCAAACCTGTTTCTTACAGTTCTGGTTCCAGTGAACCGTCCATCGAGAAGAGGTCTAACACAAAAATCATCGATAATGTGCAACGGATAACAATTTAAAGTGTTCTTGCGGCCTTAAATAAGCATTTAAGTTCCAATCCTCTTGTCACTTCCACAATGGTTGAAGTTGATTTTCAAAGAGAAATCTACAACAAGTAAAATATGATGATCTTTCTCGTAAAATATTAATATCGATTAAGTAAAAAGAATAGCTGACATTGCGTGTGATTTGGCAAAATAATCGTCTTCCAGTCATTCAAATATTCTCGACACGGGTTCTGCCATGAAAAGAAATTGCACCCCAGACCATCGACCCTGACTGTTCTGCCGTATGGTGGGCGACAATCAGAATTGCATCCCTCCGTTATCTGCAACGTTTCTAGACACGTCTTCTCTGGTCATCGGAGCTGAGTTCGATGCCAGACTCACAACTGAAGACAATTCTACTCCTGTTAATGAGATTTCAGGCCGAAGAGGTGTCTGAAGACGCCCCAAACAGCGATGGGGTACCAACGTGACTGTTGGCCCAGCCACGCTGCCCCACAACCAGGAGTGACGCTGTGAGTTCCACTTCTTCAGCAGAACACCTTTGGTTATCATTAGCGGCACCCGTACATCACAGCAGTACGTCCCCGTTTCGATGCATTTCATGGCAAGCCAGCCTGGGCTTACATTTCAGCAAGATAATGCCCGCCCGCACATAGCCAGAGTTTCTGCTGCTTCTCTTCGTGCTTTCCCAATCCTACCTTGACCAGCAAAGTCAGCGAGTCTCTCACCATCTCTCACCAACAGAGAACGTCTGCAGCATTATGGGCAGATCCCTCGAACCAGTTCTGGATTTTGACGATCTAACACGCCAGTTCGGCAGAATTTGGCACGATAACTCTCAGGGGGAAATCCAACAACTATATCAGTGCCACGCCGAATAACTGCTTGCATACGGGCCAGAGATGAACCAACGCGTTACTAACTTACTCAATTTGTGAAGCTCTGCTTTCACTTGAATAAATCATCCAATATTTGTGAAACTGCGCTAATATCTATATATGTTTGTCTCTATACATACATCACATCTATTGATTTCCGGCGCATTCAGGTTAGTCCTTCGTGATACTGTTTTTTCAATAGAACATATTCGTATGAGGGGCAGTCAAATGAAAACAGAATGTCCGCCACAACGGGGCCACGGAATAGTTCCATTCAATAGTAGTTACCACGCGGGTTAAGTCATTTACCCCACAGAAAGCCGAGGCGATCATTTCCTCTTTCGCAGAATGCGGTCCGCCGCTGACGGAGCCATAACCGCATCCACTCTTCATTCTTCATCTGACTGAAACAGACGCCTACGCATGTCTTTTTTCAGGTCACCACGATTTAGAGCCAGAGAGCAAACGACAAAGCCAACAGTGGAAACATCCTACCTGCCCCCCAAAGAAATTCAGCGCTATGTACAAAAGTTCCGCCGGCCCCTTTGGTCGAGCGGTTCTAGGCGCTTCAGTCCGGAACCGCGCTGCTACTACGGTCGCGGGTTCGATTCCTGCTTCGGGCATGGATGTGTGTGATGTCCTTAGGTTAGTTAGGTTTAGGTAGTTCTAAGTCTAAGGGACTGATGACCTTAGATGTTAAGTCCCATAGTGCTTATAGCCATTTGAACCATTTTTACAAAACTTCTGGTAGGGTCATGATGACCTTCAACTCCAGCGGCCCTCTGTTCGTCGAGTTCCTCGAGCGTGGAACCGCAATAGCGCGCAGCACTATGAAGAAACTTCGCACAAACTGAGTCATAAAGTCAAAACACCCATCAGAAGAAACATCGTCTTCGTATCACATACGAGGAGTGTTCAGTAAGTAATGGAACACATTTTTTTCTGAAAGTGGGTTGGTTTTATTCAGATTTCCAATGCATCACATTATTCCCACCCTTTTGGCTACAAAACACTATTTTTTTAAAAAATCTTCGTTCGGTGCTAAGGCCGCCCGCCACGTTACTGGGAGGACATGAATGCCCACTTGTTATCCTGTGGTGCTGTTGTCCACAGCAGTGGGCAGGTATTAGTGTCGTTTCTTTGTAGTTTTTAATCAGGCCTGAGGCTGAAAATGAGCACAGGGCACAGAACCATGAGGGAACTTCGGACTGGATTCGACTGGGTGCTTTTGCTGCCTCAGGATCGATTAAAAATACCAAAGAAGGGACATTAACAGTTGTCCACTTCGGTGAGCGACTGCACCACAGGGTTAAACGTACGTTAGACTTCCGCTTTAGTGTCCATCTGTTCAGTTAGGCTGTCTATTCTTTTGTGTAAACATAGATTTGGTTTAAAAAAAAAGTTTTATATACAGAGTAACCACTTCAATCCTGACTCGCCTTCTTACATAACATCATGATAAGGAGTAAGATTCCGTAGCATAATATTTAGTAAACAGCAGTCAACAACGCAGCACGCTTTCACCTACGTTTATCAGTACTTGAAATCAATAGCTTGCAGGGAAGGACTATTTAGTGTTAATATGGCTTACTGGCAGCTCAATAGGTGATTGCCTAGCCGTCAGAGAGCACGCGAGTCGTATAGTTAGCTCAGGTAAATAACAAAGTGGCGGCCAAGCAACACGGCAAATCCAAGTGACCGAATGCAAAGAATAAAAATGTTTCTGGCAAAATGAAACCGAGAGAAAGGATTGAACAGGGGGTATATTGTCATTAAATACAGGAAGATAACAATAGCCCCATACGGATATTTCAACCTTCAATTCCAAGATTTAAATTTACAATCAGAAGAAACATTGTCTTCGTCACAGATGCGGGAGGCGTACAATAAGTAATGCAACACATGTTTTTACTGAAAGCGGGTTGATTTTATTCAGATTTCCAGTACACCATATTATTCCCCACTCTTCTGGCTACAAGATCCTATTTTTTAAACATACTCTCCGTTCAATGCGAAAGCCGTGCGCCACCTACTGGGAGGCTTGTATGCCAGCATGGTGCCGCTCTGCTGGTCGACGTCGCAGCCAACGTCCTGCGGCATCAGTAGTAACCTCCCCTTCATCCACGCTGTGCTTCCAGTGGAGTGCATCCTTCATTGGGACAAACAGACGGAAATCGAAAGGTGCGAGATCCGGGCTCCAGGGTGGATGAGGAAGAACAGTCCAATGAAGTTTTGTGAGATCCTCTTGCGTGTGCAAGCTTTTGTGAGGCCTCGAGTTATCGTGTAAAAGGAAAAGCTCGTTTGGATTCTGAGACTATGCGCACGTTCCAACACTGCAGAAGTCATAGCTGTGTACGCCGGCCGAAGTGGCCGTGCGGTTAAAGGCGCTGCAGTCTGGAACCGCAAGACCGGTACGGTCGCAGGTTCGAATCCTGCCTCGGGCATGGATGTTTGTGATGTCCTTAGGTTAGTTAGGTTTAACTAGTTCTAAGTTCTAGGGGACTAATGACCTCAGCAGTTGAGTCCCATTGTGCTCAGAGCCATTTGAACCAATTTTTTTCATAGCTGTGTACGGCCGGCCGGCGCGTGGGAGATCGGTCGGGTTTGCCCGACCTTGTTGCGATGATGACAGACGCCTCGTCCAACGACTCACCGTGCTTTTGTTCACTGCCAGGTTTTCTTAAGACATTCTGCTAGCGCCTCTTGTTTTACGCCAAAAGAACCTCAGTGATAGCTCTCTGTTTGTAATGCACCACCGTTACAGATGCCGGTTCGAAGTCTACGTATAGCACAGCCACCCATTGGAACTTCATGAAACTGTAAGAAGTGAAGCGAGCACATTCCACGATGTCCCATGACAAATATCGCATTCTTTTTAACCGAAATTGCCCAAGAAAAATATATTTTACAATACTTATAGAACACCTTTCGCAATTCTAACTGACGGAAAAACTAAACTCTGCACTTCAAAAGAAAGAAACGTCTTTGGATTTACAATATCACGAAACAAAACAATGTATATGCTATTCCATAACCAGCTCCAAACAGTTACGTATTAGGAACGAGTGAGTTCCTAATCCACTGTGCGCAAGCACGCGCCCCGGTACTTACAGACAGAATGACCTTGACCAAACTGTGCCATACTGACTTCCCTATGAACACTGCCTTTCATCATAGCAAAGAAACTGTAATGATCTCACCTGATTTCTTATGAATTGTAGTGTCTGCATAACAGCGTGGACTTCCACCAGACAAGGCAGCCTTCCATTCAACAGCAGAACACAGCACAGACCCTCCTAGACTGCGACGCACAGAGCCAGAACAGAAACAGTAAAAGTAATGTAATGGCATATTCCTTTCAAACGAGCAGAAGCACATGGCCCAAGACCTGCGGACGAATCCTATGGTCGAAAGCAAAACGGACTCTAACAGACTTAAAATTGTCATATTGACAAATCAAAGAAGTTGCTACTGAGTTTGTATCGACTAATCGAATGTAGTTAAGAAGACTCGAATCTATTTTAGGAAATATTAATACTGAGATCGCAAAAAAAAGGAGAACAATGTGAAGAGAAGTCCTGGTTGTGTAATTAAATGGTTCAAATGGCTCTGAGCACTATGGGACTCAACAGCTGAGGTCATTAGTCCCCTAGAACTTAGAACTAGTTAAACCTAACTAACGGCCGGCCGAAGTGGCCGTGCGGTTATAGGCGCTGCAGTCTGGAACCGCGTGGCCGCTGCGGTCGCAGGTTTGAGTCCTGCCTCGGGCATGGATGTGTGTGATGTCCTTAGGTTAGTTAGGTTTACCTAGTTCTAAGTTCTAGGGGACTAGTGACCTCAGAAGTTGAGTCCCATAGCGCTCAGAGCCAAACCTAACTAACCTAAGGACATCACAAACATCCATGCCCGAGGCAGGATTCGAACCTGCGACTGTAGCGGTCTTGCGGTTCCAGACTGCAGCGCCTTTAACCGCACGGCGGTTGTGTAATTATTTCTCGGCTTAAAACTGTGTTCTTACCCTGACAAGAGGGCCAACAGACCCGTTAATCACACAACTTGATTCTTCTTGGGTACGATATATATACGCAGAGTGAAGCGACGAATGAAAATTTGTAGCAAGGCCAGAATTCGAAACCAGGTCTCCTGCTCACTAGGCAAATGCACTAACCGTTACGCTACCCTGCCACAGTGGCTTTGCACTACTGCACGGACTACCCCATCTTGAGGTCATATCAGTCTCTGCAGCTTGCTACAATCTATGTTATCTTATTGTACAGTACCGTGAACATGGTTCTGGACGAAAACCGGTAGGTAAATCAATTGCAGAGCCAGAGTTACGCATTTACTACATTATATGTATGCTGGTACCTGCCGAGACAAGATGTTCGATACTGGGGGTGTGTTACAGGATAACTGCGCGATCCCCGAGCTGCTCCAGTGACGAGCGTGCGGGGGCAGGTCGGCGCCGCTCCGCCGCCGGCTGCCGCGCTTCCAATACGCGCGCTCAGGTTGCCCGAAGGCCGTGTTTGCATTCCGGCGCGCTCTCAGATGCCGAGCAATTGTGAGGGCGATTTGGGAAAGAAACGGGACGCTTTACGGCGGATCGTCCTCCATTACGCGTAAATAGCGCGCGCCGGATCGCGGGCCCGCACGCCTGATGGCTGATGCGGCCCCGCACGCCTGAGCCGGCTCTGCCGCCATCGATCTGGCGTTATTTTGAGCCGCGCAGCCGAGGGTAGGCCTCATCACGGCGGCGGCGCTGCGGGAAATGGCACGTGTTCCCTCTGGCTGCGGTGCCGGCAGCCGCCAAATCCTCCCGCAGCGGAAATCGTCCGGAAGACGCGGCGCAGTCCGGACCAGCTCATCACCGCTGTAGGGGCTGACACGCGTACGGCCCACACGCCCTCCACTGCGTTGTTTCTCCACACGCCGCTGTCTGAACAGGCGAGGTACGGGGGATCTGAGCACGCCGTTACCCACGTACATTATTTGATCAAAAGTACATGCAGATCCTTTTGTGCTGCGTCGTCGGAACAAGACGTACCCAGGGCAAAAGCACCACAGGCGCAAAGATGCCAGCTGGTCCCAGTGCCATAGAGACTCGACACTTGAGCCAGTTCCACCAGCGCCATGGGCGGCGCTGTTGATTAAGATATCGACTTCGCCTCGGCCAATTGCCGGCGAAGTACAATTTACTAATGGCTGGTCGACAACGTACAGAAGCCTACTCGGAAGATAGAGCAGATCTCGCCCACTTGGTTATAGATCATCGTCGACGGCTGACTCAGAAGGGAACGTCATTTAGTGAACTCTTAGAACTGAACGGAAAGTTGTTGTAAACTGCATTTGCTATGTACTGTGAAGTTTACCTACGATTATTGGCACTTAACCGTTGAGGGCTTTTTTGTGTTATATTACAAGCAGCGTTGCAGACTCCATTATTCAACAAGTCATTTGTGTGACTTTATTACTAGTTTGTTTTAGTGTTCTAGAACCTTCGTTCTCCTATCCTGTTACCTGATCCTTCGGCATAGCTGTGTAATAGTGGCAGGGAGAAATTGTCTTAGCGGTGTACTGCGCCGGAAGCCATTTCACGAACTCAAGATCTCGGCCTATGGTGACAACAGTGGCAACTCGGCCTCCCCAGCAGTAGCGGCGAGGCCTTAAAAAAACTGGTGACGAGCGTTTATAAAACTAAATGTCTACATCTACATCCATACATACTGTTGTGTACATAGTTCCACGTAGTCAGCGCGTACACAACTTTCCCACTAGAGCGCGCCCCGCTAAGCACAACGGCGCAGGCGCAGCGCTTGTCAGTCCGCAGCTCGTGGTTGTGCGGTAGCGTTCTCGCTTCCCGCACCCGGGTTCCCGGGTTCGATTCCCGGCGGGGTCAGGGATTTTCTCTGCCTCGTGATGACTGGGTGTTGTGTGACGTCCTTAGGTTAGTTAGGTTCAAGCAGTTCTAAGTTCTAGAGGACTGATGACCATAGATGTTAAGCCCCATAGTGCTCAGAGCCATTTGCAGCGCTCGTCCGTCTCCGCACTACGAGATGGCGCTGCCATAGAGACGGACCAAATTCTGCTTCCGCCGATCCGCGTATTAATATGTAACGCAGCCAATGATATTGCTGCTAACGTAGAACCTTTTCTCCTCGCGGATCACACTCGCGCAGTGATACATAAACAAGCGAGGTATTATAACGAGTGTACAGACCTCCGATCAGTCAGTCTGCATTTGTCTGCACCAGTCTGTACCAGTCTGCATTAGTCTGTACCAGTCTCTACGTGTTCTACATTTATCTGTTCCAGTCTATAGTGAAGTTTCAGTCTGCCCCCAATAAGATTACCGTATTCCTGTACATAGCCATGAAGATAAATGTATAGACACTTTTGTCAAGTATCAGAGACATATGTGAGAATAAGATTAACATACCAATACCAAAGGAACTTCAGATTGTTAATTGTAAATAGCGTCCAGAACCAAGTTAAGTAATTTTTATGCTTGTTATTATTTTAATAAATGTGTGTGAAAATTAATCAAGCTCTCTTTAAAGTTGGTCACCGTCAATCTGCTACTCTAAGCGTGCAAGTGACATTTCTATCGTCTGACCTAACGGCAGAAGATAAACACGCCACGATAAGACCACGAGACATATTGCTGACACTCGCCTACTTCGTTAGGGCGACAAGTCAAATAATCTGATGGTGTGTGTACTGAAGGTCTTACAGTACGCACGCCACACATACATACGTACGAAAGTGGTCGTATTTAGAGTTACTGTTACACTCGAGCACATATACATTGGACACATTTCGATTATTCACTATCTAATCGCGAATTGCCAGTCCAATACTCCACCTCGTTAACTACCCGAAAAGTTCACACCAGCCAAGCGTCTTCTCACCGCTCAGAGACTGTCTCGCCGTACCACACAACGCGGAATGTTCTAAGTCGTTTCACTGCCGACCTACTTAAAAACCGACCTTCCGCTTTCGTGTCTTCACCAGTACTGTCCACTTTGGTGTCTCCAGCCGAACTGTCCGCTTTCGCATCTGCACCAGCACTGTACCCTTTGGTGCCTCCAGCCGAATTGTCCCTCTGCGCCGAACATACTCGATCAACTGACTAGTGCAGTTCGCTTCCCTGAAGCTGTCCATCTGATTGGCTACAGCTAATTCTACATTATTCTACAATTTAACGTATTTAAATAATCAAGGGTTGACCACTTTCACGTTCTAAATAAAGTAACAATAATATCCGCTATTAAATTCTTTTACATAAAACCAGTACAATTTCCTTCTTAACTTTGAATGTCACCAGCAGTAGCCTTGCTCAAATGTGCTTTCTGATAAATAAAAAACAGAAGTAACTATCACACACTAAACTTTACAGCAAATATTCTATTACCTAACGATTCAATAAGGGGTGCAGAAAGGTTACTGCATTTAATAGAGCATATTGTATCATAAACGATTTCTTGCAAATACAGCTGTTACAGTTCAATCACTTTTTGGAAAATAAAGCAAGAACGTAACAAATGAGTTTTTGCAAAGAGTTGACGAGGAAAGAAATGGCTCAAATGGCTCTGAGCACTATGGGACTTAACATCTATGGTCATCAGTCCCCTAGAACTTAGAACTACTTAAACCTAACTAACCTAAGGACAGCACACAACACCCAGCCATCACGAGGCAGAGAAAATCCCTAACCCCGCCGGGAATCGAACCCGGGAACCCGGGCGTGGGAAGCGAGAACGCTACCACACGACCACGAGATGGGGGCAGGAATGGAATATGTGTAATGTAATTACTTAGAAGAAGAGACGGTATGAAAGGATTTGTGGTAAAACATCATCGAGGGTGCTGATGATCGTATCGTTCAGCACTTGTTGCTGTTGCTTTTCTCAGTCCAAAGACTGGTTTGATCCAGCTCTCCATGCTGCTCTATCCTGTGCAAGGCTCTGAGTAACTACGGTAACGTACATCCTTCTGAATCTGCTTACTGTATTCATCTCTCGGTCTCCCTCTACGATTTTTACTCTCCACACTTACCTCCAGTACTAAATTGACGATCCCTTGCTGCCTCAGAACGTGTCCTACCAACCGATCCCTTCGCCCGTCTTCTAATCAGATTGTACCACGAAGTTCTCTTTTCGCCAATTCTATTTAATACCTCCTCATTAGTTACGTGATTTTCCTGTCTAATCTTCAAGATTCTTCTGTAGCACCACAATTCAAAAGCGTCTATTCTCTTCTTGTCTAAACAGCTTTTCGTCCACGTTTCACTTCCGTACATGGCTACACTCCATACACATACTGCCAGAAAGGATATCCTGACACTTAAATCTACACACACTACAAATTTCTCTTCTTCAGAATGCTTTTATTGTCATTGCCAGCCTACATTTTATATCCTCTCTACTTGGACCATCATCAGTTATTTTGCTTTCCAAGGAGCAAAACTGGTCTACTACTTTAAATGTCTCATTTCCTAATCTAATTCCCTCACAGTCACCTGATTTAAATCGACTACGTACCATTATCCTCTTTTTGCTTTTGTTGATGTTAGTATTATAACCGCCTTTCAAGACACTGTCCACTCCGTTCAACTGCTCTTCCAAGTCCTTGGTTGTCTATGGCAGTATTATAATGTCATCGGGAAAAATCAAAGTTCTTATTTCTTCTCCATGTAATTTAATTCCCACTCGAAATTTTTCTTTTGTTTCCTTTACTGTTTGCTCAGTATGCAGATTGAATAACATCGGGGATAAGGTACAATCCTCTCTCACTCCCTTCTCAATCACTGCTTCCCTTTCGTGCTCTTCGACTCTTATAACTGTCATCTGGTTTCTGTGCAAATTGTAAATAGAATTTTACTCCCTGTATTTTACCCCTGCAATCTGTAGAATTTTAAACAGAATACTCCATTCAACATCGTCAGAAGCTTTCTCTGTGTCCACAAATGCTATAAACGTAGATTTGCCTTTCCTTAGCATTTAAAAAACCAATTATATCACGTCAGCTTCGAATGCTTTCGATTGCATAAGAGGGATCCATACAGGACACAACTATAGGAAAAGTTTGAGAGGCTCAAGCACGAGCTGCGTTCAGTAAGTAAAGCAACAGATTTTTCCTGAAAACGAGTTGTTTTTATTCTGGATTCCAGTATACCCATATTATTCCCCACTCTTCTGGCTACAAAACCCCATTTTTCAATATAGTCTGCCCTTACCCTGCCTTATTGAGGGATATGTGTGCCCACTCTACTGGTCGACGTCGGAGCCCAAGTCATGCAGCATCAGTAACCTCTCCATCACCCAGGAACTTGTTCCCGCGGTGTGCATCCTTCATCGGACCAAACTGATGAAAGTCGGAAAGTGAGAGATCCGGGCTGCAGGGTGGGTGAGGAAGAGCGATCCAGTGAGCTCTCGGGTGCCCTACCAACAGAGACATCCAGTTGTACAGCAAAACGTTTGATTGTGATCATTCGATCACCTCGATTGAGAGTGTCTGCACGTTCGAACATTGCGGGAGTCACAGCTGTGTGCGGTCAGCTGGCATGCGGGAAATCCGACAGGTTTGCGCGACCTTGACGTGATGATGGCAGACGCCAACGACTCACCGTGCTTTTGCTGAATACCATGTCTCCATAGACATGCTGCCAGTGCCTATGAATGTCTGCGATGCTCTGGTTTTCCGCCAAGAGAAACTCAATGGCAGGTCTCTGATTGGAACGCGCCTCCTTTACAGACTCGATTGTAAAGGCTACGTATAGTGTCGCCGCCTACCGGAACTTCTAGAAACTGTAGGGGCTGAAGCGAGATTATTCCACCATGTCCTACAACGAATTCCCCATTTTTACAACCAAAACTGTCCGATAAAAAAAAATGTGTTGCATTGCTTATTGACGCCCCTCGTATATAAGGGAAACATTTGACGTAAGGCTTAGACTGATGGTAAGAGACTGGGTCAAAATAATCGTTACTGGCTTGGTTGAACAAATCCTAATGCTGATGACCTCCCCCATCCCATCTCCACCCCTACGCTCCCTCACGGCACACACGCACAAAAACAAAGAGAATGTTATAAAACAGACGTTACACCTTCGTTGCAGTAGAAGAACGACTGTTCACATTCACGTCCGGTCATGCAGTTTTAAGCTGCGGTGCTTTCCGTAAGCAACTTGAGGCAAAATGACAGCCGATTTTCTCTCCAGCGCGGTTTTGTGCTTGGTCTCTAATGACCTCGTCGTTGACGGGACATTAAACGCTACTTGTTCCTTCTTTGACAAAAGCAGACAACTACTGAGCATTATGTCACTAGTATCCAAATTGAAGCAAAATCAGTTTAAGCTTTTGAAATACTATTGGACGGACCACAAATAAGGAACATCAGTACAGTACTGGTAATCAGTATAAACGCATTGACACTTGTAGCAAAACTAATATTTTCGGTTGGAATAGTTGAGTCTCCATGTATATGGGATAGTATGAGGTCCAGTATACTAACAAATAAAGTCAAAGGGTGTCGCATTAAATGTCGGTAGTACAATATACAACAAGAAACCAACGATTCCAGTGGTTGACAGTGGAACTCGATGGAAAGGTGGTCGGCTCTGTGGTGTTATTATATGTGTACGCGCCTTTATTGCACGTAGGAAACCAACACCACTGGTGCCAGTGAGCGTTATGTACATGAACCGTCATTGTGACAGTGCCAAGCGGAAAATAGTTCCCACGTGATAAAAAATTAATAAATCGGTGTATACAAGGAAATGGCAGTCTCTAATCGTCAAATCGCTTGTTAAGTTTGCGGAAAGCAAGGGCGACAAAGCGTTATTCTTCTCATCCTGTTGCTGGTTTACAGTTGCCAGTAACTATCAGACGTGTAGCACAAATTTCGTCGAATGACAAACCTCTTTCATTCAAGAAACGACTGCAGAAACCTACTCCATCATCCAGACATAAACCGGCTAGACTGGAGTTTGCTGAGAAACATATGTCATGGAATTCAGAATGGGATAAAGCGATCTTCAGTGATGAGAAGAAGTTAAATTTAGATGGGCCGCATGGATCTGAATGTTACTGGCATGCTCTGGAAACAGAGCAGCGGGTAAGAATAAGCAGAAATTTTGATGGTGAACGTATTATGATTTTGGCGTCCTTTTGGGCTAGAAGTAAATCACACATTACTTGGCTGAACACTAGAGTGAACCACTGAGCGAGGTGGACCAATGGACTCGTATTCGGGGGCACGACTCTTCAAATCTGCGTCCGGTTATGCAGGTTTAGGTTTTCTGCGATTTCTCTAAATCGCTCCAGGCAAATGCCGGGATGGTTCCTTGCGCCCTTGACACAATCCGAGCTTCCGCTGCGTCTCTAATGACCTTGATGTCGATGGGACGTTAAATCCAATTTTTCTTCCTTTCCAGAATGAACCCTAACATGTGCATTGATACTTTAGAGACAGAAGTGATTAGAATGCATGGCAACCTAGAGGACGAAAGTCTGTTATTGTTGTTGTGGTCTTCAAATGGTTCAAATGGCTCTGAGCACTATGCGACTTAACTTCTGAGGTCATCAGTCGCCTAGAACTTAGAACTAATTAAATCTAACTAACCTAAGGACATCACACACATCCATGCCCGAGGCAGGATTCGAACCTGCGACCGTAGCGGTCGCTCGGTTCCAGACTGCAGCGCCTAGAACCGCACGGCCACTCCGGCCGGCGTTGTGGTCTTCACTCCTGAGACTAGTTTGATGCAGCTCTCCATGCTACTCTATCCTGTGCAAGCTTTTTCATCTCCCAGTACCTACTGCAACCTACATCCTTCTGAATCTGCTTAGTGTATTCATCTCTTGGTCTCCCTCTACGATTTTTACTCTCCACGCTGCCCTCCAATACTAAATTGGTGATCCCTTGATGCCTCAGAACATGTCCTACCAACCGATCCCTTCTTCTGGTCAAGTTGTGCCACAAACTTCTCTTCTCCCCAATCCTATTCAATACTTCCTCATTAGTTATGTGGTCTACCCATCTAATCTTCAGCATTCTTCTGTAGCACCACATTTCGAAAGCTTCTATTCTCTTCTTGTCCAAACTATTTATCGTCCATGTTTCACATCCATACATGGCTACACTCCATACAAATACTTTCAGAAATGACTACCTGACACTTAAATCTATACTCGATGTTAATAAATTTCTCTTCTTCAGAAACGCTTTCGTTGCCATTGCCAGTCTACATTTTATATCCTCTCTACTTCGACCATCATCAGTTATTTTGCTCCTCAAATAGCAAAACTCCTTTACTACTTTAAGTGTCTCATTTCCTAATCTAATTCCTTCAGCATCACCCGACTTAATTAGACTACATTCCATTATCCTTGTTTTGCTTTTGTTGATGTTTATCTTATATCCTCCTTTCAAGACACTGTCCATTCCATTCAACTGCTCTTCCAAGTCCTTTGCTGTCTCTGACAGAATTACAATGTCATCGGCGAACCTCAAAGTTTTTATTTCTTCTCCATGGATTTTAATACCTACTCCGAATTTTTCTTTTGTTTCCTTTACTGCTTGCTCAATATACAGATTGAACAACATCGGGGAGAGGCTACAACCCTGTCTTACTCCCTTCCCAACGACCGCTTCCCTTTCATGGCCCTCGACTCTTATAACTACCATCTGGTTTCTGTACAAATTGTAAATAGCCTTTCGCTCCCTGTATTTTACCCCTGCCACCTTTAGAATTTGAAAGAGAGTATTCCAGTCAACATTGTCAGAAGCTTTCTCTAAGTCTACAAATGCTAGAAACGTAGGTTTGCCTTTCCTTAATCTTTCTTCTAAGATAAGTCGTAAGGTCAGTATTGCCTCACGTGTTCCAGTGTTTCTACGGAATCCAAGCTGATCTTCCCCAAGGTTGGCTTCTACTAGTTTTTCCATTCGTCCGTAAAGAATTCGTGTTAGTATTTTGCAGCTGTGACTTATTAAACTGATAGTTCGGTAATTTTCACATCTGTCAACACCTGCTTTCTTTGGGATTGGAATTATTATATTCTTCTTGAAGTCTGAAGGTATTTCGCCTGTTTCATACATCTTGCTCACCAGATGGTAGAGTTTTGTCAGGACTGGCTCTCCCAAGGCCGTCAGTAGTTCCAATGGAATGTTGTCTACTCCGGGGGCCTTGTTTCAACTCAGGTCTTTCAGTGCTCTGTCAAACTCTTCACGCAGTTTCATATCTCCCATTTCATCTTCATCTACATCCTCTTCCATTTCCATAAAAGTCTACCGTTTCAATAAGATAGTGAATATATGTATGTATGTGCTACGACCAAGAAGTAGTTTCAAGTTAAAGGTATTGACGTCATGGCCTGGGATTCACGTAGCCTGGATTTGAACCCTGTGGAAAACCATTGGGGAATACTTGCAAGCCGGCCGAGGTGGCCGAGCGGTTCTAGCCGCTACAGTCTGGAACCGCGCGACCACTACGGTCGCAGGTTCGAATCCTGCCTCGGGCATGGATGTGTGTGATGTCCTTAGGTTAGTTAGGTTTAAGTAGTTCTAAGTTCTAGGGGACTGATGACCTCAGAAGTGAAGTCCCATAGTGCTCAGAGCCATTTGAGCCAATACTTGCAAGGCGTGTTTATCGCAATGGGAAGCAATTGTAGACCGTGTGAGGGCTGAAAGATCGGTAAGAGAAAAGTCGACTACAGTTTCATTACAAAGAACTTCAAATGATAAGAAAATTAATGCTGAAGAGAATTTTTGAGGTAATTAGAAAGAACGTAGGTGGGATGAAGTACTAATAGTGCAACGACACAACAGGACAGTGAGTGGCTTTATGCCAATTTCCATCCAGGAAGTGCAAAAGCCTGATTTTGTTACTCGTGATGTGAAAGAAACTTTGTAATTCCATCATCGTTATTCATATCTTACATGTGTCTACTGCTTTCATAATAAATTTGATACTTGTATGCATAAGCGATTGTAGTATTAGTTTCGCAGCAACTGGTGATTTCAGGGTTACTCAAATGTCTCTGTTTCACATGAAAACACTTTACTGTCTTAACGTTCTCGTTCTAAACGCCCTGTTAACGTAGTCAAATTAACGCGACCAGGTGAATGAACGAGACCACGTAAACTAAGGCAGCCAGCGTTGCCGGAGCGAGCAGAAGCTGGTACTGTGCAGTCGGTTGGACACGCGTCGCACTCGAGGACAGACAGCGTCGGCAGAGCGTTCACACATTTCGGAGGACGTTACGAACTTTTGGGTCGGGTGTCTCGGCGGCGACGCTAAATTTCGCGGGGTCCGCTAACGGGCGGCCAGGCCCTTACGTAAAACTCTGCTCCGCGGTGTAGTGCGGTGTGGCGTCGCGTAGTGGGAGGCGGTCACATCCGCATTGAACGCCGGCGGGCCGGCAGCGAGGGCCCGGCCGCAGCACTCGCCGCTCGCTACTTGTTAGGCGCGCCTTCCGCCCCGCTGCCAGCGATTCACACTGGCTGCGCCGGAGTTTTCACAGCTTGTTACCCCGACTGCGGCGCGGCGAGCGCCAGCCGAGCCGTCTTGCGGAAGTTCTCCCACCCGCGGCGTTCCCCTGTCGGCACCAGTCTGCTGCCGCCGCCTCCCGAATGCCGCATGCGCCTCATCCCTGACCGCTACAGCTGCCACGCCTCCAGAATTACACAAAAGTTGCGCTGTATCGCATAAGCAAAGTACAGACGTTAAGAATAACGCTAGACACATATGGCAGAAATCATGGTATACCGATATTCACCTCTACAGATGGCGGCAGTATCACGTACATAAGGTAAAAAAGACAAAGCGTTGGCGCCGTCCGGCGAGACCGACCGGTTCTAGGCGCTTCAGCCTGGAACCGCGCGACCGCTACAATCGCAGGTTCGAATCCTGCCTCGGGCATGGATGTGTGTGATGTCCTTGGTTTAGTTAAGTTTAAGTAGTTCTAAGTTCTAGGGGACTGATGACCTCAGACGTTAAGTCCCATAGTGCTCAGAGCCATTTGAACCAAAGCATTGACCGAGCTGTCATTTGTACTTTGGCGATCCATGTGAAAAGGTTTCCGACGTGGTTATGGCCGTACGACGGTAGTTAACAGACTTTGAACTCGATATGGCAATTGGAGAAGGAAACATGGGACTTTCCGTTTCGCAGATGTTTGTGGAATACAATATTCTGAGATCCACAGTGCCAAGAGCGTGCCGAGAATGCGACATCTCTGGCATTACCTCTCACCACGGACAACGCAGTCACCAACAGCCTTCACTTAACGACTGAGAGCAGCGGTGTTTGCGTGGTAGTCAGTGCTAACAGACGGACAACACTGCGTGATAAAACCGCCGAAATTAATGTGGGACGTCCGTTAGGACAGTGCGGCGAAATCTGGCCTTAAGGGCTATGGCAGTAGACAGCCGACGCGAGTGCCTTTACTAACAGCCGCGTCTCCTGGGCTCGTGACGATATCGGCTGGACCCTAGATGAATGGAATACCGTGGACTTGGTAGATGAGTCCCGATTTCAGTTGGTAACAGCTAATGGTAGGGTTCGAGTGTGGCGCAAACCCCACGAAGCCATGGACCCAGATAGTCAACAAGCCGTTGTGCAAGCTGGTGGTGGCTCCTAATGATGTGGGCTGTGTCCACATAGAATGGACGGGATCCTCTGGTCCAATTAAACTAACGTTGTCTAGAAACGTTTATGTTCGGGTACTTGGAGACTGTTTGCAGTAGTTCATGTCCCAAACAACGATGGCATTTTTTGTGGATGACGATACGACTAGGTCACAAATGTTCGCGATTGGTTTGGAGAATATTGTGAACAATTTGAGGAAATTATTTGGCCACCCAGATCGCCCGACGTGTATCTCATTTATGAACAGTCGAGAGGTCAGTGCGTGCACAAAATTCTGCCTCGGAAACATTTTCTCTATTGTAGACAGCTATAGAGACAGCATTGCTCAGTATTTCTGCAGGGGACTCCCAACGTCTTTCTGGATCATGCCACGTCGAGTTGCTGCATTACGCTGGGAAAAAGGACTTCTGACACGGTATTATCGGGTATCCTATGGCTTTTGTCAGGTAGGGTAATTCGAATTCCAAAGAAAACCGGTGCTGACAGGTTCAATATTACCGAACTACAAGTTTAACAAGTAATGGTTGCAAAATATTTATATGAATTGTTTACAGAAGATTGTAAAAACTGCTAGACGCCGATCTCGGGGAAGATGAGTTTGGATTCCGGAGAAATGTTGTAACATGCGAGCCAATACTGAACATACCACTTATCTCAGAAGACATGTTAACGAAAGGTTAAAATGGCTATAAGCACTATCCGACTTAACATCTGAGGTTATCAGTCCCCTAGATTTAGAATTACTTAAACCCAACTAAGGACATCAGACGCAACCATGCTCGACGCAGGATTCGAACCAGCGACAGTAGCAGCAGCGCGGTTCCGGACTGAAGCGCCTAGAACCGCTCGGCCACTGCGCCCGGCCGACCAAAGGTAAACCTACGTTTATAGTATTTGTAGATTTGGAGAAATCTTTTGAAAATAATGAGTGAAATACTCTCCTTGAAATTCTGAAGGTAGCAGGGGTATAATACAGGGAGCGAAAGGCTATTTAGAACTTGTACAGAAACCAGGAAGCAGTTATGAATCGAGGGGCATCTGAGAGAACCAGACGTTGAGAAGGGAATGAGACAGAGTTGTAGCCTACCCCTATGTTATTCAGTCTCTACATTGAGCAAGCAGTGATGGAAACTAAAGAAATATGGATTGGGAGTTAAAGTTCGGGGAAAAGAAAATATCCTTTAAAGTTTTTTGATGACATTCTAATTCTGTCAGAGACAGCAAACGACTTGGGAGAGCAGCTGAATGGAAATGATAGTTTCTTGAAATGAGGATATAAGACGAACATCAACAAAAGCAAGACATGGGTAATGGACTGTAGCCAAATTTAATCAGGCCATTGTGAGGAACTTGCACTAGGAAACAAGACAAGAAAAGTAGTAGAAAAGTTTTATTATTTGGACAGCAAACCAATTGATGATTGGCGAAGTAGAAAGGATATAATATGTAGACTGGCAGTGACAAGGAAAGCGTTGCTGAAGAGTAGAAATGTATGTCGAATATAAATTTAAGTGTTCATAGCCATTTATGGAAGTGAAGCGTGGACAATTAGCAGTGCAGTCGAGAAGAGAGTAACAGCTTTTGAAATGTGGCGCTACAGAAGAATATTGAAGAATAAATAGATAGATCACGTAACTAATGAGGAGGTACTGAACAGGGCGGTGGGGGGGGGGGGGGGGGGGGGAAGAAATTTGTGACACACCTGGACCAAACGAAGGTATTGGTTGGTAGGACACGTTCTGACACATCAGAGGATCGCCAGTTTAGTACAGTTTAGCACTAGTGGGACATATGTTTGTAAGGGGGGTGGGAGTGAAAAAATTGTAGAGGGAGACCAAGAGATAAATACACTAAGCAGGTTCAATGGGATATCGGTTGGAATATTTTTTTTTATTTATTGATTTATTTAACCTGGCAAGATCAGGGCCATCAGGCCCTCTCTTACATCTAACCAGGCATTCTACTTATTTTACATTCAATAGCTACCCGGAGAGGAAAAAGCTTGCACAGGACACAGCAACATGGAAAGCTTCATTAAACTAGTCTTCGGACTGAAGACCACAATGACAACGACAGTCTAGAGCATGTATTTTGTTGCTATAATCTGTTTCGGATGTATTAAACCGTCTTCATATCTAAAACATTATGTGTGCCATAGCTTTCAACAGCGGAGGCAGTGCTCGTCAAATTATCAATTATATTATCATACGCGGAGTACATGGTGTGCCAAAAATATATTGAGAAGCTTCAAGAAGCTACACAATGTCTGTCCAAAACGTTTCGAGACTGGATTAATAAAGAAAAGGAGACTTATTGAGGTGGTGGTTTTAATGGTTCACGTGTTTTACATTGTCTCCTCCCACTTGAGTGTAGCGTACGGAACTTTCATACAACCTCGTGATCTGCCAGAGGAGTCCTTTATTGGTCTGCTGTTCAATTCCCTCATCACACACACATCTACTTCGGTCTTGCAGACCATTCTGCACTGCGCTGTGTCATTTGTGGTAGGTTGGTATTGATAACACCAAGTCTTGGTGTTTATTTCTAGAAGAGAACTGTCCACGTTTTTCATTTCTATCACGCTGCTAAACGCGTCACTAAGTTGATGTTACTGCTCGGGAATCAAAGTATGTGGCACAAAGTTTGAGCACAGTTTTATCTTCTTCAAAACACTATGGGGAACATCTTCAAAACTTGTTTTAGGGGTGTTCAGTTAGTTGTTTCATAGCGATTCGTGACACAATATTAACATTAACATACTACAGTCGCACGACCACTGCTTAAAACTGCCTATTCACAAATGACTGTTCGAAGGCACATCTGTTGTTTACCGTTGTCAGTCCAAGCTGCCATCGCAGTTCCTACGCTGATGTCGCGTATATGCCAGGAATAAAATCAATCTCGGAACTTTCTGGCAGCACAGAGTAGATATACATTTTCGTCATTACAGTCCACACTCAGGTGTTTGCCTGAGGGATCGTGCAACCACTTTCAGACTATTTCTCGACCGTCCCAGTCTCGTGTAACATGTGGGAAATGTGAACACCTAAATCTTTCCATGCTTCCTCCTATATCTGTTATTTAGTTACGATAGGTTTTTATCTTTATGGACAATGGAATCAACAAAACATTTTGGTTCAAAAAATCGTTCAAATGGCTCTGAGCACTATGGGACTCAACTTCTGAGGTCATTAGTCCCCTAGAACTTAGAACTAGTTAAACCTAACTAACCTAAGGACATCACACACATCCATGGCCGCGGTAGGATTCGAACCTGCGACCGCAGCGGTCTCGCGGTTCCAGACTGCAGCGCCTAGAACCGCACGGCCACTTCGGCCAGCAAACATTTTGGCATTCGTCGAAAAAAGTGATTGAGATTTCGCCTTAACGAAAAACGCCTTTTTGTTAATGACTAATACTCCAACCGGCTTAAAGTTTTCATTACATTTTCCCCCTTTTTCGTGATAATAGAAAATAATCTGCAGTTATAGAAACTTTTTTCGTGTTCTCCATCAAGACTATCAGGTACGGATGAGATAACTCCGGAAGAGAACGGACATCTTCAGCGTAGACAGTTCTTCAGTAGATTTGTTTCATTTTCTAAGCGATATGCTAAAAAACACTCAAAATTTCTGTGTGGTAACTCCAATTACTCCAATTAATCCCCCCAATGAACCATGGATCTTGCCGTTGGTGGGGAGGCTTGCGTGCCTCAGCGATACAGATGGCCGTACCGTAGGTGCAACCACAACGAAGGGATTTCTGTTGAGAGGCCAGACAAACGTGTGGTTCCTGAAGAGGGGCAACAGCCTTTTCAGTAGTTACAGGGGCAACAGTCTGGATGATTGACTGATCTGGCCTTGTAACACTAACCAAAACAGCCTTGCTGTGCTGGTACTGCGAACGGTTGAAAGCAAGGGGAAACTACAGCCGTAATTTTTCCCGAGGGCATGCAGCTTTACTGTATGGTTAAATGATGATGGCGTCCTCTTGGGTAAAATATTCCGGAGGTAAAATAGTCCCCCATTCGGATCTCCGGGCGGGGACTACTCAAGAGGACGTCGTTATCAGGAGAAAGAAAACTGGCATTCTACGGATCGGAGCGTGGAATGTCAGATCCCTTAATCGGGCAGGTAGGTTATAAAATTTAAAAAGAGAAGTGGATAGGTTAAAGTTAGATATAGTGGGAATTAGTGACGTTCGGTGGCAGGAGAAACAAGACTTTTGGTCAGGTGAATACAGGGTTATAAATACAACGTTAAATAGGGGTAATGCAGGAGTAGGTAAAATAATGAATAAAAAATAGGAATGCGGGTAAGCTACTACAAACAGCATAGTGAACGCATTATTGTGGCCAAAATAGACACGAAGCCCATGCCTACTACAGTAGTACAAGTTTATATGCCAACTAGCTCTGCAGATGACGAAGAAATTGAAGAAATGTATGACGAAATAAAAGAAATTATTCAGATAGTAAGGGAGACGAAAATTTAATAGTCATGGGTGACTGGAATTCGGTACTAGGAAAAGGGAGAGAAGGAAACGTAGTAGGTGAATATGGATTGGTTCTAAGAAATGAAAGAGGAAACCGCCTAGTAGAATTTTGCACACAGCACAACATAATCATAGCCAACACTTGGATCAAGAATCATAAAAGAAGGCTGTATACATGGAAGAAGCCTGGAGGTACTGACAGGTTTCAGATAGATTATATAATGGTAAGACAGAGATTTAGGAACCAGGTTTTAAATTGTAAGATATTTCCAGGGCAGATGTGGACTCTGACCACAATCTGTTGGTTATGAACTGTAGATTAAAACTGAAGAAACTGCAAAAAGGTGGGAATTTAAGGAGGTGGAATCTGGATAAACTGACCAAACCAGAGGTTGTACAGAGTTTCAGGGAGAGTGTAAGGGAACAAATGGCAGGAATGGGGGAAAGAAATACGTTAGAAGGAGAATGGGTAGCTTTGAGGGATGAAGTAGTGAAGGCAGCAGAAGAACAAGTAGGTAAAAAGACGAGGGCTAGTAGAAATCCTTGGGTAACAGAAGAAATATTGAATTTAATTGATGAAAGGAGAAAATATAAAAATGTAGTAAATGAAGCAGGCAAAAATGAATACAAACGTCTCAAAAATGAGATCGACATGAAGTGCAAAATGGCTAAGCAGGGATGGCTAGAGGATAAATGTAAGGATGTAGAGGTTTATCTCACTAGGGGTAAGATAGATACTGCCTACAGGAAAATTAAAGAGACCTTTGGAGAAAAGAGAACCACTTGTATGAATATCAAGAACTCAGATGGAAACCCAGTTCTAAGCAAAGAAGGGAAAGCAGAAAGGTGGAAGGAGTATATAGAGGGTCTGTACAAGGGCGATGTACTTGAGGACAATATTATGGAAATGGAAGAGGATGTAGATGAAGATGAAATGGGAGATATGATACTGCGTGAAGAGTTTGACAGAGCGCTGAAAGACCTCAGTCGAAACAAGGCACCGGGAGTAGACAACATTCCATTAGAACAACTGACGGTCTTGGGAGAGCCAGTCCTGACAAAACTCTACCATCTGATGAGACAGGCGAAATACCCTCAGACTTCAAGAAGAATGTAATAATTCCAATCCCAAGGAAAGCAGGTGTTGACAGATGTGAAAATTACCGAACTATCAGTTTAATAAGTCACGGCTGCAAAATACTAACGCGAATTCTTTACAGGCGAATGGAAAAACTAGTAGAAGCCGACCTAGGGGAAGATCAGTTTGGATTCCGTAGAAATATTGGAACACGTTAGGCAATACTGACCCTACGACTTATCTTAGAAGCTAGATTAAGGAAAGGCAAACCTACGTTTCTAGCATTTGTAGACTTAGCTTTTGACAATGTGGACTGGAATACTCTCTTGCAAATTCTGAAGGTAGCAGGGGTAAAACATAGGGAGCGAAAGGTTATTTACAATTTGTATAGAAACCAAATGGCAGTTATAAGAGTTGAGGGGCATGAAAGGGAAGCAGTGGTTGGGAAGGGAGTGAGATAGGGTTGTAGCCTCTCCCCGATGTTATTCAATCTGTATATTGAGCAAGCAGTGAAGGAAACAAAAGAAAAATGCGGAGTAGGTATTAAAATCCATGGAGATGAAACAAAAACTTTGAGGTGCGCCGATGATATTGTAATTCTGTCAGAGACAGCAAAGGACTTGGAAGAGCAGTTGAATGGAATGGATAGTGTCTTGAAAGGAGGATATAAGATGAACATCAACAAAAGCAAAACGAGGGTAATGGAATGTAGTCGAATTAAGTCGGATGATGCAGAGGGTATTAGATTAGGAAATGAGACACTTAAAGTAGTAAAGGAGTTTTGCTATTTGGGGAGCAAAATAACTGATGATGGTCGAAGTATAGAGGATATAAAATGTAGACTGGCAATGGCAACAAAAGCGTTTCTGAAGAAGAGAAATTTGTTAACATCGAGTATAGATTTAAGTGTCAGGAAGTCGTTTCTGAAAGTATTTGTATAGAGTGTAGCCATTTATGGAAGTGAAACATGGACAATAAATAGTTTAGACAAGAAGAGAATAGAAGCTTTCGTAATGTGGTGCTGCAGAAGAATGCTGAAGATTAGATGGGTAGATCACATAACTAATGAGGAGGTGTTGAAGAGGGTTGGGGAGAAGAGGAGTTTGTGGCACAACTTGACTAGAAGAAGGAATCGGTTGGTAGGACATGTTCTGAGCCATCAAGGGATCACCAATTTAGTATTGGAGGGCAGCGTGGAGGGTAAAAATCATAGAGGGACACCAAGAGATGAATACACCAAGCAGATTCAGAAGGATGCAGGTTGCAGTAGGAACTGGGAGGTGAAGAAGCTTGCACATGATAGAGTAGCATGGAGAGCTGCATCAAACCAGTCTCAGGACTGAAGACCACAACAACAACAACAGCTCCAATTAAAGCTGTGATTAATTGTAATCATCAACAATTTATTTGAATCATTAACCTTTAAATCTGTGTGTTTTATCGTGTAACGAAAATTTAATGGATTTATTTTTAGTCAAGTTGACTTCACACTTTTTATAGATTAGGGTCATTTCCATTTCTCACTGTGCAAATACCTTGGACAAAAAATTTTGAAATTCGTTTCGATCTTCTGATTACTCTACCAGACAATAAACGACAACATAATCTGCAAACCGTCTAAGAGGACTTCTCAGATTGTCTCCTAACTCGTTTATATAGTAAGAACAGCAAGGGTCCTACAATACTTTCTTGAGGAGACCCAGGTACCAATTTGGTACCAGTAAACGACTTCCTGTCGATTACCACAATTTTCTTTCTGATACAAAACCACGAATCCAGTAGCACAGCTGAGACATTTTTGCGTAGGCATGCAAAAGCCGTGTCTGAGTAACGGTGTCAATAATCCTCTGGAGATTATAGACATGGAATCAACATGAGGTCCCCTGCCGATAGCATTCAATACACGTGGCAAGACTGATGTAAGCATGTGATCTTCAGTCATGGCAGAAGATCAGATTCCTACTCCATTCTTGGAATGATTCTTGTTATGATGTCACAATACACCTGAAGATGTTCTGTTTATGACTGAAACTGGTTTTGTAATGAAGTGGCAATACAGCTGTGTCCAGAAGACTGTATTTCAAAACTTTCTGCAAGCTGTAAATCATCTCCCGCTCGAACTAATTTATCTTTGAACCTGTTGTTCGCGTAACAACCGAAAACCGATTTGTAAAATAATAACTACCGTGGAATATTAAATTAGCTTCGTGTCTTTATTCACTCATAAAAAATAAATGTTGCTTTAAGGAGCGACGCGGAAGAATTCTCATGAAGTTAAAGACAACATCGAAAATAATCCTAACATAGTTCCCACGACAACAGTTCAGAGAACCAGTGTAAAACATCGAGTGAGCAGTGACTGATATGACTTTGCTCAACATATTGTTAGGCTATTTTCAGTGCTGATGCAGAAGTGTGCCACTGTTACAAACTGCTAATATTACAGGACATTTTGTATAACACACTTGTTATGTACGGCAACCGCTATCCATGTGGTTACGTCCTGGAGTTACACCCTTCAAATGGCCAGTACCACATCCCGCCGTTATTAAGCGCGTTAGTTACTTCAGCCCGAATTCATTAAGAGCAGCGGGAGCGCCAGAGATTTGTGAAGTCCCTTAAAATTTCGCTTGTAGGCCATTAAAGCAACCGCAAGCCTGGCTAGACCAGTTAATCTGCTGCGTGCTCCGGACAGCTTTTGGGGAAGAACTTGAGGTGGAACATGAGTACATTCCCAGCACTAGGTACTTTAACTTCAGCTCACACTGCTGCTTACTTTTGACGAGAGTCTGTCGCGTATAAAGTTGCTTACAATGTATGACAAACTGAAAAGGAAAACTGCTACGACTCTTTTATTCATTTGTCACCACTTGTTGGTATTTTAATCTTCACAACAGTCGTCCACTTCAAAATAATGTGTCGCATTACTGTAACTTAGATAAGCTAGGCAAACATGAAGCTACTGCTACGATAGGTGTGTTGTAGCTACAGTAGGGAAGGCTGCATAAAAATACCGGGTATCAACCGGTGGCGCTGCACCTGCTTGTATCTTCTGTATAGGAGCGAATATGTCGTTTATAATGGACTGTTTGTCGAGGGCGAATGGCATCGGAGCACAGTTTTCAGAATGATCTGCGTGAAAAGATCGTAAGTTGGAAGTAGATCATACTCACACAGAAGTGGTCAATGTATTAAATGTTCTTTCTACTTTGAAAAATCTTTCAAATCGATTCTAGCAGTAAGAAGACAATTCCGCAGGAGTAAGCAGCAGTTTCTGTCGAGGTAGTTTCAAACTCAGTAATGAAGATCAGCTAGAACCTAAATTGAAGATTTTATAGTAGACGAAGCATTTGTGTGAACCAGGAAGCAAACTAATAAATGTCGGACGAAGAGAGGAATATACAGAGTGTAATGGTATGAGGGTCGATATTTCTGTTGGTAACGATATACTGAACAGCATTACCTCAATGTTTAGGTCATTTGCAGAGGAATAATTGTTGCTATTACAAGCCGTATGTTTTTTCGATGGGTAGTACCTCCCAGTACATATGGCAAGGACAAGCCACTAACGCTATTTTCCCCTCAGCAGCAGGACAGGTATTGAAGTGACGATGCGTTTATGCAAAATGGTCAGTCTATACTGACAGGCTTAGTCTACTTAGTTGTGCATTACGACAATGCAGAAAGCATTAGGTCGTAGGGTTTGTGACGTGTTTGTGAAAAGATTGTTCGACGCAGAAAGAAAAACGACACACTGATGTAAGTACACATCAACGTACGACATATAAAATACACTCCTGGAAATTGAAATAAGAACACCGTGAATTCATTGTCCCAGGAAGGGGAAACTTTATTGACACATTCCTGGGGTCAGATACATCACATGATCACACTGACAGAACCACAGGCACATAGACACAGGCAACAGAGCATGCACAATGTCGGCACTAGTACAGTGTATATCCACCTTTCGCAGCAATGCAGGCTGCTATTCTCCCATGGAGACGATCGTAGAGATGCTGGATGTAGTCCTGTGGAACGGCTTGCCATGCCATTTCCACCTGGCGCCTCAGTTGGACCAGCGTTCGTGCTGGACGTGCAGACCGCGTGAGACGACGCTTCGTCCAGTCCCAAACATGCTCAATGGGGTACAGATCCGGAGATCTTGCTGGCCAGGGTAGTTGACTTACACCTTCTAGAGCACGTTGGGTGGCACGGGATACATGCGGACGTGCATTGTCCTGTTGGAACAGCAAGTTCCCTTGCCGGTCTAGGAATGGTAGAACGATGGGTTCGATGACGGTTTGGATGTACCGTGCACTATTCAGTGTCCCCTCGACGATCACCAGTGGTGTACGGCCAGTGTAGGAGATCGCTCCCCACACTATGATGCCGGGTGTTGGCCCTGTGTGCCTCGGTCGTATGCAGTCCTGATTGTGGCGCTCACCTGCACGGCGCCAAACACGCATACGACCATCATTGGCACCAAGGCAGAAGCGACTCTCATCGCTGAAGACGACACGTCTCCATTCGTCCCTCCATTCACGCCTGTCGCGACACCACTGGAGGCGGGCTGCACGATGTTGGGGCGTGAGCGGAAGACGGCCTAACGGTGTGCGGGACCGTAGCCCAGCTTCATGGAGACGGTTGCGAATGGTCCTCGCCGATACCCCAGGAGCAACAGTGTCCCTAATTTGCTGGGAAGTGGCGGTGCGGTCCCCTACGGCACTGCGTAGGATCCTACGGTCTTGGCGTGCATCCGTGCGTCGCTGCGGTCCGGTCCCAGGTCTACGGGCACGTGCACCTTCCGCCGACCACTGGCGACAACATTGATGTACTGTGGAGACCTCACGCCCCACGTGTTGAGCAATTCGGCGGTACGTCCACGCGGCCTCCCGCATGCCCACTATACGCCCTCGCTCAAAGTCCGTCAACTGCACATACGGTTCACGTCCACGCTGTCGCGGCATGCTACCAGTGTTAAAGACTGCGATGGAGCTCCGTATGGCACGGCAAACTGGCTGACACTGACGGCGGCAGTGCACAAATGCTGCGCAGCTAGCGCCATTCGACGGCCAACACCGCGGTTCCTGGTGTGTCCGCTGTGCCGTGAGTGTGATCATTGCTTGTACAGCCCTCTCGCAGTGTCCGGAGCAAGTATGGTGGGTCTGACACACCGGTGTCAATGTGTTCTTTTTTCCATTTCCAGGAGTGTATCTGCACTTATACCCGCTTACAACCTGTATGATAAATACAACAGCACATAAAAGAAATTTATCCCCAGAAGAAGCCAACAGGTTCTAGTGTAACTCGATAAATTTCTAATAATGGTCTTCTGGATCGTCGCATTGTGTGGAAATGAATCGTATGCTGAGGGAAAATCGAAAAATAATACACTCTATTAGTCTGAAATGTGGTATTACTAGACGACTGTGAATCGTATATGAAATAATAAGACATGTAGTCCTCTATGAAGAAGGCGACGAGAGGAATATACTGAAAACATCGAATCAGCTTACGCCTCTAGGAGTTAATTACTGCAGCGTAGAACCTTTCGGTGCGGAGTTTCACCGGGGTTAAATCTCTAAGATCCTACATAATGTCACCGGATCGCTGGAGTCCATTACCTGTGGCCGCGGTGGTGGGGAGGCTGATGTCAAGTAAATTTCGTGCCGAACCGGTAGTAGTTCCAAAGCAAAAGCGTGTGACGAATTACATAACAATGTGTCAAGACTCTAGTTTCCAACGATTTTTGTGGCTACTTTACATTTGCCGTTTTTGTACCGTAAATTTCCTTTACTTCACGTCTATGGTCACAACATTTTTGTCATCAGACTACCGGTTTCGGTCTATAATGATCATCTTCAGATATGTTTTATAAAAACATGTCCTAATATACTGGAGCCATAGTGGCATCGTCAAATGCTAAACACAAAATCAGGACTTGTTTTTATAAAACAGATCTGATGGTGGTCATTATAGACCGAAACCGGCAAACTGATGACAGAAAATTTGTGACCATAAACGTGAACTTTATTCTATATTCGGATAACTGTTCAGTTTGCGACCATGTCGCAGCTTGTGAAAATTTTTGTACTGGATTACGTGTAACAGTAGCTCATCGTGTATCTGCAAAGTCTCGTCACTGTTTTTTTTAATGTTGTTTATACTTCTAACAGGCAGTCTTCTGACTGGTCTGATGAAGCCAGCCACAAGTGCCTCTCTGGTACAAATCTTTCCGCCTCCCAACGTAACACTTGCACACATTGCCCTCTGTTACTCGTTGAAAGTATTTCAGCGCCTGTCTCCCCCTAGAGTCCTAGAGTTTTACCCCCTCTAACTTAATTCCCCTACGTCTTACACACATCCTACCTTCTTGACGTGGTCTCCGTGTATTCTTTTCCTCTCCGAGTCTGCAGAGAACCTCCTCATTTCTAGTATCCGTCCATCTAATTCTGCACTTCCACCGCAAAACGCTTCAAGTCACTTCTTTTCCGAGTTTTCCATTGTCCGTGATACTCTTCCATGCAATACTGTCATGCAAACGTACATTCCCAGAAATTTCTTCCTCAAATTAGGTCGGTATCGATAGTAGTAAGCGGCTAGAGTCACGTGGTCCGAGAGCTTGCGTGTCAAACGCTTCCAGGGGCAACAAAGCTTTTATTTTCAGTATTCCCTATAATTACTAACAGAATTTAAAAATTTTAATTGCTGTCATAATCTGCATATTGAGAGGTATAATCCTACGTTAAAAGTTTAACACAATAAGACAAGTATTAAAGAAAGAAACTGTGTATATATCTTGAAGCAGTGTAACTCACGGCGCGCAAATTATCCAGATTATATCCGTCTAGTATTTGAGAATGAGAGCAGTTATCGCCTTCCAAAATACTTTACACATAAGTTCATATCTTTTCGAAACTTCTCTCGGCAATACTCCCCACAAAACAATAAAAGAAAATAAGTTTATCACTAATTACATTTTCGGTGCTCATGCAGTAAAACTTCAGCTCCAGGAATGACTTTTTAGTTCATTTCTCCTTCTACTACCTCTATTCACATCGCGTTTTGCAGATAGTATCCACATATACCTCTGAATGTACCTGAAAAATTATATCATTGTACGACATGTAGTGCACGAAATGTGGCACCAACAACACTGAGATGAGTAAAAAACTAGCTTTTCTGAAAACGGAACTGTTTTATACATAGGAATTGGATTCTTCGCAGAAGTAGGTACTGGGGAGTTACTGGTTTCATGCTAGCAGATTTCTTTTGCCGGGAATGACCTCTTGCCTGGTCTAATCTTTTCTTTATGTCCTCCTTGCTTCGTCTCGTTATTTTTTTAAATTTGTTTCAAGGCAGTGGAGTTCCTTCACTTGCCCTATTTCGTGGTCACCCGTTTTGATAATAAGTTTATCGTTTCTCTCATCTTTGCTGCTTCTCTTTCTTTGTTTTACCCTCAATCCATATTCTGCAATAGTACTGCACGTAAAAGTCTTAATCAACATTTTCCCTGTTGCAATGCTCTCTTATCGTATTAAAATAAACTTACGGCTATATTCAAACATTTTGCTTCGGGCTACACCTTTCCATTCCCATTTGCATTTACGCGCTACGTTGGAAACTAATTTCTCGTTACAGCAGATTTTTTTTTTCTTTTTCATAATACCTGTCAAAGATAGTTCTTAATGTAGCATTTGGAACACCAACTGCCTGCAACTACGCGTGCAAATTTGATTCAACGCCAAAGCCAAAGTGCGGCCGTTGTGGACCTCCCGATACATAAACACAAATGTAATTACAGCAGCAGTCCATTTAACGTCAGAGTTACGTAAACGGAGAAAGAGGTTGCGGCCATGAGTCATTGCCATGCTGCACACTTCACTGTGTTGACGAATATGTTTGAATGATGATTACATTCCTGCCAAACATCAAAACGCGCCACTGATTTTGTATACACCGCTGTAGTGTAATTACTCTATGTAAATTATCCGAATATAAACAGCGTAAAATAAACTCACACGTGCTAGGAATATTTGCATCACGTATGCGATGAGATCAGTCGTTATGATCGGATCCAGATGATGCATGAATTTCGGAAATATAGTTTGTTAGCTGTATAACGAAACCTGGCCGTGGCGGAAGAGTGCCATATGATCCGCAAGCAGCTTCGTTTGAGAAGTCGTTCTGCCGGTATAAAGACAACGGCGAAAGTAGTGAGTACGTTTATTTTGTGTTTTTCATTTGCTCTTCATAAATAGGCATTTAACAGAAAATACTTGGAATGGTTGTCGAATATCGGATCAGATATTTCCAGTGTGTCAGTCGGTTTCCCATAGTGACATGACTGCAGAAAAATTCTTGCGTATTAAGTACCTTATCTCAGTGAAAATTTAAACATACTTATTAGAGAAACATGTTTAATGCCGATTCCATGGACGAAAGTCGCTTCTCTATAGCTAAAATTGGTTGGCCCAGTGTTCGAGATCTGTTCTTTTATTCCCGGACACAGTGATCCAAACTCCAGCCCAGAAAAGCCTTATTCAGATTTTTCGAGGTTTAGACATTACAGGCGAAATGTAACAAGCCTCGGTTCCTTCCGATGCCCTCTAACCTTCCCTTCCTCTAACGAGAGAAGCAATTCAGAAAATACTCAACAAGGTAGGCTTCTGTGCCATTTATTACAGTTGTTCGTAAAAATTGCAAAAAGAATGCTTAAACCCATCGTAGTCGTCCAGAACAAAATCCTAATACTCCTGCTGGAAATAAAAACAGGATCACGATTACACGAATTAAACCATGGCAGTAAATTAGCATAAGAAACAAAACTAGTGGAATTTATAGTTAGATAAATCTCCTTCGATGCAGTTATCACAGTTTTATGTGCGTCTTGTTACCTTCTGAACGTCATGTCTTCCTTGAAATCCTTTTTGTCGTAAGGTTCTTCTCGCTATAAATTCCTTAATTCCGTTAACTGAGTCTAGTCTTGCTGTTCTGCATTGGCCTTTTTTCCCGAGGAATGACTACTTATTGACAGCTGCCTTTTTCTTTATTTCATGGTTTACAGCTGAATTAATATTTAAATTTTCGTTTCATCTGTTGTGGTTGTAACTTACAATGGAACGCCACATCATCGCTTCCAAAAGATCTTACTATCGCTGCTAAATATTTGTACCTTGAACATCCAACGTCCACTCCTTTTATGATGCTTGAGTGGGTGACATAAATTAGAACTTAAGACGTTAAAATGTTTGTACAAGGTTATGAGTTATACGAAAGAACATCTTTTTCAAGTAGTATATGGTGCCCCATAAAAGAAACTAGTCAATTCTCGAATTACTGTATCGCAAGAACGAAAATCTGAATCTGCAACGAGTGTGGGTGCCATCGTCGATAGATAGACGATCACAGAAGATAAATGAGTCTCAACTAAAGCTTTTTTATGTGCAATAATTATTGTCTCATAATCTACTTCAACCTGTTAGAACATAGTTCAATAAATTAAATGAACATAAACTAAATGTAAAAATTTGCAATAATGGAAACATAGACGCATGACACTGAAATACGCCGCCAAACCATTTTCCAATATGAACGAAACGGAAAGTGTTGCTCACAGTGTTCCCTAATGATCTTAAAAATTGTGCATCGAAAGTGATCTGAAGTTAGGTCCTCTTTGTGTTGTCTTGTCTTTCTTTAGTCTCCTTCTTCTGAAATCAAGTTGCACTTGCAGCACTATGTAGAGGTGTACTATTCTCCAAAAACAGCTCTAATAAACATTAACTGTTGCCACCAATAATAACTTCGAAAGTAATATACGAGCTGAAAAGTTTGTGGGACATGGGACAACGGGGTCCATAATATGACGGTTTTTTGTTGCTAGGTAGGGTCCCATCAGAGATATGAAGGTCAACTGTGTTTTTACTTTTTTTTTTAATGGGATGCTATGGTTTGGTACTTATTTTCTGACAACAGCTCTTGAGACGAATCCAATGACGTGTAACAGTAAGGTCTTTGAAGGTCAACCAAGGTCACAAAGGTGGCATGAACGTCCATCTATAGAAGGTGTTTTAAGTGATGACCATTGCTATCAATGCAGTGCTGCAATCTTCTTATCATGGATTGAGTGGTATTCCTTATCACATCGGCACTTATCGAAACACTTGCTCTGACAATTCTCTCTCGCATACCTTCAATTCTCTCTCGCATACCTTCAATTCTCTCTCGCATACCTTATAAACAATGTCTTGTAGGAATCCTCACAACCAAAAATCCAGATGCGTCAAGTCTGGCGAATGAGCTGGCCACTACACATCTCCTCCGCGTCCAACCCAATGATTTGGGAATTGTCGCTGCAACTCATTTTTAGCCATTAGCGAAAATTGTGCCGGACACCCATCGTTTTGATATCACATTCTGTTCCTTGTTCGTAAAGGTATTTCTACCATTAACACACCTAATGTTTCTTGCAGGAATGTGGTGTACTTCCTACCATTAAGATTTCCTTCGATGAAATAGGGGCCTATAATTCTGTCCTCCAGAATCCTACACCACACATTCACCAACCACGGTTTTTGGTGTGCAACTTGCCGCAGCAAACATGGATTTTCAGTTGCGCAATAACGCATGTTACGCAAATTAAAATTTCCATGGTTCGTGAATGTAGCCTCGTCAGTAAATAAAATCAAATTAATAAATGTGTCATCCCTCTGAATCTGAAGTTGAGCTCATCGGCAGAATTCAATGCGACAAATACGATTCGTAAAAATTAATTCTTGGTGGAGACTGATGTGATGAGAATGATATTTATGGCTGTGCAGAACACGAACAACACTACTCTGGCTCATGCCAGATTCCCTTACGATCTCGAACCACAGTGGCAAGAGTACCAACTTCCGTTTCTTCGTTAGTAACTTTCCTTTGCCGGATAAGTTTCCGATGCGTTAAAGATCCAGTTGTTCTCAATTTGTCATATACGTATTTAAACGTACGACGTGTAGGGTGAGTACGTTGAGGATATCTTTCAGCGTATAAGTCTCTAGCTCTCACTGAATTTCGTTGGCATTCTCCGGAAATGAGAAGCATATCGATTTGTTCATCACATTCGCTTGATTCGAAGATACTAGTCTTACCGTTCCTGTTGGTGTTGTATTACGAAACCATCGAATGCTGTTTACATGTCAATGACACCTTAGATGGATACGCCGTATTCGGGGAATATTTACTATTTGCACGATATACGAAAGAGAATTGTCAGAGCATGTTCTCCGATAGGTGCTGAAATGATAAGGAATGCCACTCAATCCATGATAATAAGATTGCAGCACTGCATTGATACCAATGGTCATACTTCAAACACATTCTGTAAATGGACGTTCATGCCACCTTTGTGACCTTCGTTACCGGCTGGTGTGGCCGAGCGGTTCTAGGCGCTTCAGTCTGGAACCGCGCAACCACTACGGTCGCAGGTTCTAATCCTGTCTCGGGCACTGATGTGTGTGATGTCCTTAGGTTAGTTAGGTTTAAGAAGTTCAAAGTTCTAGGGGACTGATGACCTCAGATGTTAAGTCCCATAGTGCTCAGAGCCATTTTAACCATTTTTGACCTTCGTTGAACTTACTGTTACACATCATTGATCGTCTCGATCGTCGATATCAGAAAATAGGGACCAAATTATAGCATCCCATTTAAAAAAAAAAAAAAAAAAAATTGACCTCTGTATCCCTGACGCGACCCCACCTAGCAACAAAAAACCAACGTCATATTATGGCCCCCGTTGTCCCATGCAACATTTGTCGCACAAACTTTTCAGCTGCTATCTTACTTTCGGAATTATTCTAGATGGCAATAGTTAGTGACTCACCCTGTATGCACGCAAGTTTGGGCGAGTTCCAACTAAAAGTTGTTGAGAAACAAGGCACTGAATTTACATATGCTGGTATCCTGAAAAATGTTCCATTAACATGTATTCTATCTTTGTTTTTTCCAGTTTAAACATCATTTAGGATACATAGAAGGAATACTTGTTAATGGAAGATATGTGAATCACATCATTTTTTTGACACTGAAAGGAAATATCTGTCTCGAATGCAGATAAACTTCAACAGCAAAAGGTAATAGAGCAATTTTGGAAGTGGGCTTGGCAAATCAACTGTAATAAGACTACAATAATTTACATGCATTACATCTACTAAAATTGTGCAAGTTAACGATGAAATCATAGAACCAGTTTTTGTTTTTAGAGCAATTGGTAGCAACTTGTCTGGAATGATTTCGATAAACTAAGCAATGTTTTCAAAGAGATTTATTACTCGAAAAGCCAGTCAGTAACTCAACACGAAGTTGAGTGATGTATGTTATGGATTATTGGGAGTGTCACTGAAGCCACCACGTGGATCAGAGAACAGACTGGGAGTGGGAAACTTAATTAATCTTCAGTTCCGAAAAAAGTGAGGTGGGCGCACCACATATCCAGATAAGCGGATGCTAGACGAACCAAGGAAGTTCTTTGAGCCGATTTAAAAGCGATAAGAAATAAACCGACACGGCATCTTTGGGGAGGGTGGGTATGATGATGGTAGGAAACATACAGGTGCAACATGGACGCGTATTGTAGAGGAATGTAATGCACGCAAAAGCCTGGAGAAGGCATTTATTCGGCACAGGGTGTGAAATGGCTGATGATGATGATGATGGTGATGATGGCGGTGGTGATGATGATGATGATGATGATGATGATGATGATTGTGCCTTACGACAGTATGTCACGCATATCAGTTCGAACCTCTCGTTACACATTTGATCATGATCATCAGCAACAGCAGTAGTGACACGACACTGCCTGTGTAGTTCCGCCTTCCGTAGAAGATTACTCCATTCTTTCCTGTTTAGTGCCGAACTCCTCTAATTGTGAATTGCAATATACCTTATGTCCTCCGCGACACCTTCTTCCCACATTAGTTTAGGTCTTACAACCCTCTTTCCTTCAGGTACTCTGTTGAATGTCCTCCTAATCATTCTCTTATTGGTCTCAGTCCATGTCCGGCCCAATGCCAGCCTTTTAATCTAAATTCAACGGACGATGTCCGGTTCATTACATGCTCGTGTAATTCATAGCTGTATCTTCTCCTCCAGATACTATTATCTTTCACAAGTCCAAGAATTTGTCTGAAGATCTTTCTTTCAAATATACCGAATGGTGTTTCAGGGATTTCGCTAATGTCCAAGTTTAAACTGATCTCACTAAAACTTTATGCATCATAATTTAAGTTTTAGCTTAGATTTCAGATGTTTTCTGAGGCTATGAGAGCACTTGTTGGGGGACAATAGGCGGCTAAGAATTTCAGACTAACACTGTTCTTACAGTTAATTCCTGGTCCAAGAGAGTGAAACTACGTACAATATCAAACATACGTGACCGAATTCTTATGAATGATGGTTCATTAGGATAAGCTTTCTTAGTTACAGGCACATACTTCTTTTCCTCTTCATTTATCTGTAGATTCATCTCCATATCAGCTCGTTTAAGACTTGTAATGGCTTCCTTCAATGCTCTTGGCGTTCTTGCAACTGTATGAGTGTCATTTGCATATATGAACTGATTTGAACAGCATAGGTACCCCCTGTATTGATGCCCATATTCCTTTTCCAAGGCTATAAAAACAAGAGGCGCGATAATAAATCGCTCTGTCTTATCCCGTTTTATGTGGTCACAGCACTTGAAACATATTCTGTACATTAATTTGATGTCAGTGCTTGCCATAGTAGTTTACACTAATGTGATTAACTCATTAGTTATCTCCAACTCTTCCACTGCTTTTTGTAGTTCCCTCTATTAATGCTGTGATAGGCTGATCTAAAGTATATAGAGAGGGGATGCATCTGAGTCCCAAATTCCTTACATTTTTCTAGAATTTGTCGTCTCGTAAAGATCTGTAAAGCAGTAGCTTTCGTGATGAAATCCACATTCATATTCACCGTTAGTATTTTAAACGTAAGGTGCCGGTCTGCTAGAAATGATGTTGGAGACAATTTTCTATGCAGTTTCATGTTTTTCGCTACTGTATTCACGGAAATGTTATTTTTCATCTTCTGGTGACTGGCAAGTAATTGATCTTTCTGCGTTTACTACCGTGACTTGAATCTTACTTTATATTTATAGCTTGTAGTTATTGGAAGAGGAACAAATTGCTTTCAAATTAAGTTCTCCGCAAATCGTGAGCTATCTTGCTTACTTTGCAATTGAGTACCTTCTCTGTTTGTTTAGTGTACTATTTGTATTCCAGTTCTTTATACAATTACTTTCTGTTAAATACTCATGGCACATTAATCGCGCTGACAGGAGTGAAAGTAATTGTCCACGGTTAATGCGGGTCCAGACTGTTTCCTTCTAACATCAGAATGGAATGAAACTTTTACGCCTTGCTTAAAAACCTTTAGCTTCATTCGCAGCAACCTCGGGAAATGTAAAGCCCAGAGAGAGGGGAGTACGTGACGCGAATACAGCCGCAAAACTAGGAGGAAGGGTGTATGCGATTTGAGTGCGTCCTGTGATACGCAGAGTGGCGCAGGCATATTTTTCCTACCCAAGATTTCTCGGTGGCCTTACGAAATGCTGGCGCTTTCCTGCATGCTGGGGGTGGGCGTCCTCTTGGTCTCAGGGGGCCTCCGTTCTGCTCGTAGAATTGAGTTGCAGCGCAGTCTGGCAGAAACAGGGCTACTCATAGCTGTGCGTGAGATTCAGAAACATGATTTCCATTTCAATGTAGAGGCACAGATGAAGCTTGGTTGATTACGAGAAATGCCTTGCAGGGAAAAATGATTTGTTGATTATGAGATAGGTTTTCCAGTTACCTGTACAGTTCACTCACTGTTTTAAGATGAAACATGTGTCGGCAAGCATAAATGATCAATATTTAGAATTAGAGCATGCAACGTCAAAATTAAAGGAAGCGTTACCTATTACAACGTTCTCGGTGCTGGCTTCTTCTGTAAGATCTCTCAAGGCCCTAATGATCTGTTATACCTTACGCTGGATGTAGTGCATGCTGTTTAATAGCACGAAAGTATTCTGGGAATCACGAGGCAACCACAAAAAAATTTACGTTACTTTCGAAAAAATGATCAAAGTTTACTGAAGTTTGTCTTTTCTCAGCAGATAAGTTACGAATGATTTTGCCAGTTTTCTTCTGGCGTCCTAAGTTCACGCCAGTAACTCTTATTATAAATCAAACTTGTGAAAAAGACTGAAATGAACACATGAGACCGTGAGGTACTGTATTATAGAGACGTAACAGTGCTGTTTGTAAAAATTAGGTAGTAACACGTTTAGAAGACATTTGAAAAACGACTAGAATGAAGGAAGTTGTTACAAATAAAAAAATCCAAAATTTGGAGGGGTTATTCGGTAATATGATGAAGTGGCATTACACTGCTGTTAAGTAACTGGACTCATAGTGGGGAGGAAGTGCAGGGTGAAGCGCGAACAACTTCTGAATTTCAAAAGAGGAAGTGCGTACAGTGAAATTTTGAAAAATACGATCCAAGCCTAGTTCCTGCTACATAAATCAGTAAGAAATGAATATTAATTTTATTTCTGGAACATTACATGATGGAGACAACAGAGTAATAAATACAGGAACTTAAAATGTTGCCATCGATACCACACACCAATGTCTCATACACAGCTTTCTTTCTCCAAGTGGGTAAGATAGGCTTTTATAGCGCTTCTCTTTGCATCTATATTGCAAAGTGGTGGGTGTGCACAAGGAGGTGACTGCAAACGGCAGCATTTGAGACAGTAAAACTACTTTGTTTGAGTGTACTAAAATAATTGAGTAAGTGAAACTACTTTGTGTGAATCTTAAACTGATGAATACAACTGAACCTACTGTCTCGTTACTTGTTTTTAGCATTTCAACACTGACCTACAGAATTTTCTCTGAGAAAGAGAACTCAAACTTAACCTATTCATTTATTAGCCACAATACACAAGCGCAGCGCAATCTGACTGCTCTAAAATGACAACATGACTTCAAATAATTAACATAAAAGAATGGCCCTGAATTGGAAGAAATCCTAACAACAACCCATACTTTTTCATAAATCACTTACCTCACAGAAAATCTTCATAACACAAACTACGGCAATTACAGCAAGCAGCAATTACAGCCAGCTAAATAAAATGATTCTAACTACTGTAGGCTCCAACTACTAGGAGGCATATGTTTAGCAAAAGAAAGATTTTGTTGAAGAACAAACAATTTATTTAGCACGTTTTACTTTATTCATGTGAGATCCAGTTCCAAAAATTATATAATCGTCAATAATGCCACTACCCAAACAGTACCATCTACATCCATCTTCATTTTACACTGCATGTCCTACCAACACTGTGTCTCCGTAAAGGACACATGTCCTAGCCGTTCGCTCGCTAACTGCTAACCGCCAGTCCGTCCAACCCCAGAGTCTCTTACCGAGGGAGCAGGGCGCTCTCAGCGATATTCATTACAGCCTATAGCGCTACCAACATCAAAACTTATAAACAGGCTACTCACAACACGAATTCCAGTTCTATTTGCCTTGCAAACAAGGCAAGCCTCCCACAAGTCTCATCCAGGGCAGTAGCGCTGTACCTACTTCAATTTGTAGCCGGAACACTATTACCCCATCCAAAGATGTGAATCATTCCGTACTGAAAGCGTCTCAATCACTCTGTGGACAAAATGAGAAGTTGGCAGGTTAATACTCTTTGGGACTAACCAAATATGCTATGACGGAAGGATCGCTGTCTTATCTTCATAAAGTGGAAAAATCGATAGGCCTAGACATGTTTCGTAAACCGATCGAACCAACGGTCTCCGTTTTCCCTTCCTTGTGTTTCTTATCTCGTAGGCAATGAGTGGTCGTATTATTTACGTTTGTCGTGAGGTTTTGTGAAGCGACGCAGACTATTGCTTAGCAATGGAACAAAGTGACGCAAAGTCCGAAAAGAGACTGAGAAATGTTGTTGGAAGGAAAACGAGACCAAGCGTGCAAGAGTGAAAGGTGACGCGTATCCAATTTAATGGGAAATGGTAGTTGTGGTTTATTTTGACCGTCAGGTTCATTTTTACCTTTCTTACGAAATCGATAAGCCTAAGGGTAAGATAGATACTGCCTACAGGAGAATTAAAGAGACCTTTGGAGATACGAGAACGACTTGTATGAATATCAAGAGCTCAGATGGAAACCCAGTTCTAAGCAAAGAAGGGAAAGCAGAAAGGTGGAAGGAGTATATAGAGGGTCTATACAAGGGCGATGTGCTTGAGGACAATATTATGGAAATGGAAGAGGATGTAGATGAAGATGAAATGGGAGATACGATACTGCGTGAAGAGTTTGACAGAGCACTGAAAGACCTGAGTCGAAACAAGGCCCTCGGAGTAGACAACATTCCATTGGAACTACTGACGGCCTTGGAAGAGCCAGTCCTGCCAAAACTCTACCATCTGGTGAGCAAGATGTATGAAACAGGTGAAACACCCTCAGACTTCAAGAAGAATATAATAATTCCAATCCCAAAGAAAGCAGGTGTTGACAGATGTGAAAATTACCGAACTATCAGTTTAATAAGTCACAGCTGCAAAATACTAACACGAGTTATTTACAGACGAATGGAAAAACTAGTAGAAGCCAACCTCGGGGAAGATCAGTTTGGATTCCGTAGAAACACTGGAACACGTGAGGCAATACTGACCTTACGAGCCGGCCAGTGTGGCCACGCGGTTAAAGGTGCTTCAGTCTGGAACCGCGCGACCGCTACGGTCGCAGGTTCGAATCCTGCCTCGGTCATGGATGTGTGTGATGTCATTAGGTTAGTTAGGTTTAAGTAGTTCTAAGTTCTAGGGGACTGATGACCTCAGATGTTAAGTCCCATAGTGCTCAGAGCCATTTGAACCATTTTTTGACCTTACGACTTATCTTAGAAGAAAGATTTAAAAAAGGCAAACCTACGTTTCTAGCATTTGTAGACTCAGAGAAAGCTTTTGACAATGTTGACTGGAATACTCTCTTTCAAATTCTAAAGGTGGCAGGGCTAAAATACAGGGAGCGAAAGGCTATTTACAATTTGTAGAGAAACCAGATGGCAGTTGTAAGAGTCGAGGGACATGAAAGGGAAGCAGTGGTTGGGAAGGGAGTAAGACAGGGTTGTAGCCTCTCCCCGATGTTGTTCAATCTGTATATTGAGCAAGCAGTAAAGGAAACAAAAGAAAAATTTGGAGTAGGTGTTAAAATCCATGGAGAAGAAATAAAAACTTTGAGGTTCGCCGATGACATTGTAATTCTGTCAGAGACAGCAAAGGACTTGGAAGAGCAGTTGAATGGAATGGACAGTGTCTTGAAAGGAGGATATAAGACGAACATCAACAAAAGCAAAACGAGGATAATGGAATGTAGTCAAATTAAGTTGGGTGATGCTGAGGGAATTAGATTAGGAAATGAGACACTTAAAGTAGTAAAGGAGTTTTGCTATTTGGGGAGCAAAATAACTGATAATGGTCGAAGTAGAGAGGATATAAAATGTAGACTGGCAATGGCATGGAAAGCTTTTCTGAAGAAGAGAAATTTGTTAACATCGAGTATAGGTTTAAGTGTCAGGAAGTCATTTCTGAAAGTATTTGTATGGAGTGTAGCCATGTATGGAAGTGAAACATGGACGATAAATAGTTTGGACAAGAAGAGAATAGAAACATTCGAAATGTGGTGCTAGAGAAGAATGCTGAAGATTAGATGGGTAGATCACATAACTAATGAGGAAGTATTGAATAGGATTGGGGAGAAGAGAAGTTTGTGGCACAACTTGACCAGAAGACGGTATCGGTTGGTAGGACATGTTCTGAGGTATCAAGGGATCACCAATTTAGTATTGGAGGGCAGCGTGGAGGGTAAAAATCGTAGAGGGAGACCAAGAGATGAATACACTAAGCAGATTCAGAAGGATGTAGATTGCAGTAGGTACTGGGAGATGAAGAAGCTTGCACAGAGTAACATTGAGAGCTGCATCAAACCAGTCTCAGGACTGAAGACCACACAACAACAACAAACGAAATGATCTTCACCTTCGTACAACTGTCGCTAAGAAAGCATGACCGAGTACACATTAGAAATCAGAGATCGTTGTGAACACTAGGAAAGCTGCCAAATTTCTTGAGTTTAGCTGTGATGCCTATAATGCACGGGGATGTAATTTCATCGTCATCATCGTCGTCGTCGTCGTCGTAATCGTTGACTTCAAGGATTGGGTCCTTTGTTCAAATCTTCAAATGTGTGTGAAATCTTATGGGACTTAACTGCTAAGGTCATCAGTCCCTAAGATTACACACTACTTAATCTAAATTGTCCTAAGGACAAATACACACACCCATGCCCGAGGGAGCCCTGGACCAGCCGCACAATGGGTCCTTTGTCCTTTTCCACCTCAAAATAGTTCACGCCATCTCTTTAAGGGGCTCCCGACGTTCTTCTTGCTGTTGGGTTATATTGTATTGCCGCTTTAGTTATTGCATCATTAGATATGCGTTGGAGAAGGTGTTTCCAGTTCAGCTGGCATTTTACAGTTGTATTGTAATAGCTTCAACAACTAGTTCTTGTCTAATATAGGTATTACTTACACGGGTCAACAATGAATATCCCGCTTCAATGTAGGAAAATTTCATCCCTTATCATTCGATTCGTCTCAACTGATCAGATGTTAGGATCTAAAATTCGTATCCAAAGAGCAGCCAAGGTAACACTTATACTTTGCAGAGTCTAATTAACGTTTCTTTCCATACGTTATGTCTGAATGAATGTTGTATAGTTCCACAGGAATGTCTGAATCTGGCAAATTTTAGCTCTACATCACCTGACTTGTAAAATTTAAAATTGTACCCTAAATATTTAAACTCTCTTACTTGTTCAGTTATTTGTCCATCTATAACAGTTTTGGCTCTTGTGAGTTCCAATTTTTGAAATATCATCACTTTCGTGTTATCTGCCGATATTCTCACCCTGTATTTACCGGCAATTTCACTCAATTTGTTTACTGAAATTTGTACCGTTTCTTCCAATTCTCCTACTACGTGGGTTGCCCAGAAAGTAATGCGCCACATTTATTTATTTATGTCTCAGCCGAAAACAATGCTACGAATCCGAAACGTTACGTGTGTATTATTTGAAGTCTCTTGAGTGAGCGCGCCAAGTTTCCGTCACTTCTGACAGCTAGCGTAGCTATAGGACAGTTTCAAAATGGCGTCTGTTGGTGGTGTACGTTTCAAGAAACGTGCCGTCATTGAATTTCTCACTGCAGAGAAAGAAACTGTGGGGAATATTCACAAACGCTTGTGCAAAGTCTATGGACCATGTGCTGTCGACAGAAGTACACGGAGGGCGATGTCATCAGAAGGCAGCTCGGCGGATCTCCACGATTTGCAGCGGTTGGGCAGACCATCCACGGCTGTGACACCAGACATGTTGCAGCGAACTGATGTTGTCGTTAGCTACAACAGTCACATTACGACTCGGCAGTTGGCGCTGCATCTGTCAATCAGCAAAGGAAGTTTGGATTCAGTTATCTCCACTCTTGGATATTCAAAAGTGTGTGCAAGATGGGTCCCGCAGTGTCTAACAGTGGTCACAAATCGCACAGAAAAAAAACATTTGTCTTGATTTGTTGCAACGTTTTGAAGCTGAGGGGGAGGCCTTCTTGTCCCGGATTGTGAAAGGTGATGAAACATGGGTTCACCATTTTTACCCCGAAGTAAAACGACAGTCGATGGAATGGCGCCTTTCCCACTCCCCACAGAAGAAAAAATTCAAAGCAACTGCTTCCACCGGTAATGTCATGATCGCCGTGTTCTGGGACTGTGAAGGTATGATTCTCATTGATGTGAAGCCAAGAGAAGGTATCATTAATTCAGAAGCATATTTCAACACATTAACAAAACTCAAGACGCGCTTCCGGCGACTTCGGCGCCACAGCAACCCAGGAGATGTTTTGCCGCGACACGATAACGCTCGGCCCCACACAAGTCTGAGGACTGCTGAATACATCACAAAACAGGGGTGGACATCCATCCTACAGCCCTGACCTAGCCCCCTCGGACTTTCACTTATTTGGGTCATTAAAGGATGCCATTCTTGGAAGATATTTTGAGGACGATGTGAATGTGATTCACACAGTGAAGCACTGGCTCCGCCACCTGGACAAGGATTGGTACCGACTGGGCATAAACTCCCTTGTTTCGCGCAGGGAGAAGGCCATAGAATGGGATGGAGATTACGTGGAAAAATACGGTGTGTAGACAAAACACCATTCTTTTGTGTGTGTAGTTCTCATTATGTTCAATAAAGAATTGTTGAAGAAAAAATTGCGGTGCGTTACTTTCTCGGCAACAATTTGAATTCTTGATTCATTTCGGCAGATTCTATCCTATTCCTCACAGTACAGATCCATAATTTATTATTTTCGCATAATCACTGAACTGCCGAAATCAGATCTGCTGGAACTCAAAATTCTTTAAGTGATTCCCACAGCATTTTCCACTTCACCTTGTCAAACGCCTTCTCATAATCGATAAAAACCTGGAAAGTTGGTAATCTAAATCCTCTTCTTTTCTCGGTTATTTTGCCGAAGTGAAAAGACAATCTAAACATGATCTAACTTTTCTAAAACCTTGTCGTACCTGTAGCATATGTGCATCCACTATTGGTACTGATCTCTTGTTTATAATTTTAGCATACAGTTCGTAGTAAGAAATTAGTAAACGTATTCGTGGTTAATTTGCGCATTGTCATTTATCGCCTTTCTTTTAAATAGGGCATAATAATGCATCATTCCATTCGTCTGGAACATGTCTGCTCAGACGTCAATTTCTGTTATACTAATTGTCATTGCGTAAGGACTTTCATTTCTGGTTCTCAGTGTTTTATCTGCGTATTCTAGCAAAAATACAGGAAAAAATAATAGATTGCATCAAAATATATCGTATCAGTCAGAAAGGGCCACAATTCACCGCCATTACTTTATCTCCCAAACTAGACTAACGTTTGACTATCAGCTAATCTTAAGAAATAAGCTTACTGGTGGGGCTGTAGTATTACAAAGTCCTTTTTATTCCAAAGCATATTTTACTGAAGTTTCAGCATCAACATTGATCTTTATTTCCTTTTTGTTAAGTAGGTGAAATGCTATTTACTTCTTGTACATATATAAATTTGAGTTTTAAGACAGTATTTACAAATTTGAAAAACAGACAAAGTTTTGTACTGTATATGTAGCACGTTACCACATGCTGTGGTATTCCTAGTGGTAGTGGTGGTAATTTCCTATAGGACCAAACTGCTGAGGTCATCGGTCCCTAGGATTACACACTACTTAATCTAACTTAAACTAACTTACGCTAAGGACAACACACACACCCATGCCCGAGGGAGGACTCGAACCTCAGACCGCGCGGCTAACACGCGCTTGTGGTATTCCCAGGTTTCTATGTATTCTATTACATTCATTTTCTTTCTCAGTTTCCCATCTGGAAAGATATAGAACTTAATGTGGAAAACTTATTTGCTTCGAAATTTTACGACTAGGTAATCTATGGTTAGACCTAACATTAACCAGTTCTGTACGGAAGATTCTGTGTGTGGTGCACGCGTGCGCTTGGATGAGATTAAAAATATAAACATAAATAGAAAAATCAAAATATAGTAATAATAATAATGATAATTAAATAAATACAATCCACACCCACTCACCTACTAAACACACACACACACACAAAAAATGGTTCAAATGGCTCTGAGCACTATGGGACTTAACATCTGTGGTCATCAGTCCCCTAGAACTTAGAACTACTTAAACCTAACTAACCTAAGGACATCACACACATCCATGCCCGAGGCAGGATTCGAACCTGCGACCGTAGCAGTCCCGCGGTTCCGGACTGAGCGCCTGAACCGCTAGACCACCGCGGCCGGCTCACACACACACACACACACACACACACACATACGCATAAAGGCAGATAGGCCTACACATCACAAAGATTCAAAACTCGTGCCCAGAACACATTCAACTGTCCAACTATCTTGTTTTCTAAGTTTGTAAAGAGTGACAGTGAAAGTTACACGGTGCAGATCATCACAGTGAAGACAATGTGGAAATCAGAGAAAGTAAGTGAAACATGTTGCAAACACACACACAAACACACACACACACACACACACACACACACACACACACACACACACGCGCGCGCGCACGCGCACAAAAATCTTCCATACAGAATTAGTTAATGTGAATCTTAACAATAACATTCCCAGTAGCAAAATTTCGAAATTAATAACTTCTCTACATTAAGTTATACAGGGTGTTACAAAAAGGTACGGCCAAACTTACAAGAAACATTCCTCACACACAAAGAAAGAAAATATGTTATGTGGACATGTGTCCGGAAACGCTTACTTTCCATGTTAGAGCTCATTTTATTACTTCTCTTCAAATCACATTAATGATGAAATGGAAACACACAGCAACAGAACGTACCAGCGTGACTTCAAACACTTTGTTACAGGAAGTGTTCAACATGTCCTCGGTTAGCGATGATACATGCATCCACCCTCCGTCGCATGGAATCCCCAATGCGCTGATGCAGCCCTGGAGAATGGCGTATTGTATCACAGCCGTCCACAATACGAGCACGAAGAGTCTCTACATTTGGTACCGGGGTTGCGTAGACAAGAGCTTTCAAATGCCCCCATAAATGAAAGTCAAGAGGGTTGAGGTCAGGAGAGCGTGGAGGCCATAGAATTGGTCCGCCTCTACCAATCCATCGGTCACCGAATCTGTTGTTGAGAAGCGTACGAACACTTCAACTGAAATGTGCAGAAGCTCCATCGTGCATGAACCACATGTTGTGTCGTACTTGTAAAGGCACATGTTCTAGCAGAACAGGTAGAGTATCCCGTATGAAATCATAATAACGTGCTCCATTGAGCGTAGGTGGAAGAACATGGGACCCAATCACGACATCACCAACAATGCCTGCCCAAACGTTCACAGAAAATCTGTGTTGATGACGTGATTGCACAATTGCGTGCGGATTCTCGTCAGCCCACACATGTTGATTGTGAAAATTTACAATTTGATCACGTTGGAATGAAGCCTCATCCGTAAAGAGAACATTTGCACTGAAATGAAGATTGACACATTGTTGGATGAACCATTCGCAGAAGTGTACCCGTGGAGGCCAATCAGCTGCTGAGAGTGCCTGCACATGCTGTACATGGCACGGAAACAACTGGTTCTCCCGTAGCACTCTCCATACAATGACGTGGTCAACGTTACCTTGTACAGCAGCAACTTCTCTGACGCTGACATTAGGGTTATCATCAACTGCACGAAGAATTACCTCGTCCATTGCAGGTGTCCTAGTCGTTCTAGGTCTTCCCCAGTCGCGAGTCATAGGCTGGAATGTTCCGTGCTCCCTAAGACGCCGACCAGTTGCTTCGAACGTCTTCCTGTCGGGACACCTTCGTTCTGGAAATCTGTCTCGATACAAACGTACCGCGCCACGGCTGTTGCCCCGTGCTAATCCATACATCAAATGGGCATCTGCCAACTCCGCATTTGTAAACATTGCACTGACTGCAAAACCACGTTTGTGATGAACACTAACCTGTTGATGCTACGTACTGATGTGCTTGATGCTAGTACTGTAGAGCAATGAGTCGCATGTCAACACAAGCACCGAAGTCAACATTACCTTCCTTCAATTGGGCCAACTGGCGGTGAATCGAGGAAGTACAGTACATACTGACGAAACTAAAATGAGCTCTAACATGGAAATTAAGCGTTTTCGGACACATGTCCACATAACATCTTTTCTTTATTTGTGTGTGAGGAATGTGTCCTGAAAGTTTGGCCGTACCTTTTTGTAACACCCTGTGTATGGTGGCTGTTAACAATCTGTGAAAGAAATCAAATGCACTAATAAACATAGAACCCCAAAAAAACCACAGCATGTCGTAACAGTTGTGTACTAGGTACGTCCAAATAGTAAGATCTGTTTGGTTACATAGAACAAACGTGTACAGATACAGAAAAAATATTTCTTGTACAAAAATCTACAACAGTTAAACTACTTTTCTACATAGCTTCCGAAATTTTGTGGGCACTTGTCATAGCATGGCACAAGTTTTTGTATGCCTTCTTCATAGAAGGTTGCCGCCTGTGTATTCAACCATGTGGTAACATGTTCTTTCAGCTCCTGATCATCATTGAAGTGCTGACCTCCAAGGACAGATTTTATGTCTAAGAAGAAATGAAAGTCGCTAGGAACGAGGTCCGAGCTGTACGGAGGATGATCAAACGCGTCCCAGTGAAATTCCCGTAAGAGCTGTTTGGTCGCATTCGCCGTGTGAGGTCGGGCATTATCATGAAAAAAAAAAAAAAAAAAAAAAAAAGCTTTTAGACAATAATCCTCGGCGCTTGTTCTGTATTGCGCGGGGCAATTTCTTAATGGTCTCGCAGTAACCATGTGCATTGATTGTTTGGCCTCGTGGTAAGAAACCAGTCAGCAAAATGTCTTTTCTTTCCCAAAAACTGTGCACATGACTTTTCGAGGTGTAACGATTTGCTTAGGCTTAACCTTCGTTGGGGGATGAAGTTTGCCTCCATTCCATTGATTGCCATTTTGTTTCAAGGGTGTCGTACGATACCGACGTTTCATCCCCCGTGACTATCCGAGAAAGAAAACCATCGCCTTCTTCATTGTAGCGTGTCAAAAACTGAAGTGAAGTGTCCATCCAATGTTTTTTGTGTTGTTCAGTAAGAATTTTGGGTACCCAACGTGAGCAAAGTTTTCGAAATTTCAGTTTTCCAATAACAATTTCATGAATTAGTGATCGTGAGATTTGCGGAACTTCCGTAGCAAGGGCACTACGCGTAAACTTACGGTTGTGCTCAATCTTCTCTTCAGTTGTGTGAACCAGCTCATCAGTAACCACAGACAGGCGGCCACTTCATTCTTCATCGACATTTTATCACGTCCTTCATTGAACAGTGTGATCCATCCTCTAATCGTTGAGTCACTCATAGCATTTTGTCCGTAAACCTCGCAAATTTGCCGATGAATTTCCTTTGGTTTAACTTTCTTTGCATTTAGAAAACGAATCAGAGATCTGATTTCACAGGCGGTGGTATTTTCAATTACGGTTGACGTTTTAAAGAAGCACTACAAACCACACGTCGGCAGTAGCGATCTGAAAGTGACGTACATGTCTTCCCCTTGAGTCAGAGTAACTGCCGCGGATGCTCGGTACTGCGATCGTAGCGCTGCCACGGATAGAAATAGAAACGGAACTTACTTTGTGGACGAACCTCGTATACAAACCTTTGTCTCTTTTTCAGATTTGTAAACACTGTCTTAAAACTCAAATTTATATATGTACAAGTAGTAAAGAGAATTTTTCCCGTTTGATACAAAGAAAATAGTAGCCCGCTGATGGTGCTGAAACGTCAACGAAACATATCTTGTAAATACAAGAAAAGAGAAAAAATTGTGTTTTGCTGAAGGCTGATACTCTCGGAAAACCAATGTATTTGTAAGAAAACACGGTCAGTAGAGATTCAACCTCAGGATCATTAAAAAAATTAACACTCTACTTCTTGCCCGACATGCTCATTGCATTTGGTGCTGTCGTCTCGATGTGAGTGTCAGAAACACAGAAAATAAACGATGTAATGAAGTGAAAAGATATATCGCAGCGCCTCTAGGTAAAGCCAAACATATTGCACTTGGTAAACTAGAGATATTGTGGGCATTGTATGAGTTTCCCCCGGCCTTTCCAGAGAACGCGCGAAATCCTGTCGGAATACTTCTTCGTTAGGCCGCGAGAACCCGGCGGAAGTTGCACCCTAGGGAGCGGAGAAGTTGCTGCGGGGATCACGTGCCATCGGGCGCAAAGGAGGCCAGGTGGCTCGGCAGGGGCGGCCCGCGCTTCCGGATTCCGGCTGCGCCCTGCGCGCCCCCGGGAAGACCAACAAGGGGGTCGCTCCGCTTCCCCTGCGGAATGCTAACCCAGTATGCAGCCGCTGCGTGACTGCGTCGCTGCCTCACCACAGCTAGGAAATGTACTATTCCCGTTACTCATTCACTCGGTGTCTTCCGTAAAGCGCATCACGGAGCAGGCGCTTCAGGGATGTGGTTGGACTCAAGTTGTACACCGAGGCGACAAAAGTCATGGTATAGCGACATGCACATATATAGATGGTGGTAGTGTCGTCTCCACAAGCTATACAAGGGCACTGTATTGGAGGAATGGCGGACATTTGCCACGCCGGACATTTGCCACACTTGCCCCTTCGCCAGATAGCGATCCCTCAGGTAAGGGACGCCCTTCCTCGTATTACTTGCCGGCCGCGGTGGTCTAGCGGTTCTAGGCGCTAAGTCCGGAACCGCGCGACTGCTACGGTCGCAGGTTCGAATCCTGCCTCGGGCATGGATGTGTGTGATGTCCTTAGGTTAGTTAGGTTTAAGTAGTTCTAAATTCTACGGGACTGATGACCTCAGATGTTAAGTCCATAGTGTTCAGAGCCATTTGAACCATCGTATTACTTCTGTCCGCTTTCAAACCGCAGTCTCCACATCTTACTCGATACAACCAGTACGTAAGGGACCTTCTTCTTCGACATCTTGGCCAAATACAGATCTTCATTTCCGAAATCGAAATATTTATAACTTTTGAGAAACGAAAGCAATACCGACGATTATGTCATTATGTAATTAGTTCTGCCAAGTATAAATACAGATCCCTTTGTCTGTACGGTAGCTTCCTTTCACGCACACTGATTGCGACAGAAACAGTCCATCGCCATGGGAGCAACAAGAAACGAAGGATGTAAAGAGAATGCGGATGTACGCTAATCATTTCTTTTTGATCACTGCATTTGTGCCTACTTTAATTACTGCAACTGCATGCCCAAAAGACAGTAAGGAAAGAAGAAATTGGTATGTGAATGTTTGAAAAGAAGAACGACATACTCCATATTAATTTACTCTCTAAAATGCGATATCCCTTGCGGCGAAACATTAGTTAGTAAAATGTAGCGGGACAATGTTCAAAACATGACTGAAAATACGTTCACTAAATAGAGATAAGAACATCTATGACTGACATGTCACCTGAAGTAGACGTACAATGTTAAAATGTTAGAAATAAGGAAATGAAGCAATACAGAATGCTATGTTTGTAACGTACGTTCTTGTTCTACATTGTTTAGCTTTGGTATTAACAGGGTCACAGAGAAAGCATCCTAGGTTTTCGAGGGAAAAGCCGTAATTGTAATGATCTGCACTACAACAGAAACAAGAAGCACAACTTAAGGAAAAATAATGTAATGTTTGTTCCAGCTCACAACCGACATCGAAGCAGATAGTTCCTGTGACTTAGTATGGGTTCAAATGGTTCAAATGGCTCTGAGCACTATGGGACTTAACATCTGTGGTCATCAGTCCCCTAGAACTTAGAACTACTTAAACCTAACTAACCTAAGGACATCACACACATCCATGCCCGAGGCAGGATTCGAACCTGCGACCGTAGCAGTCGCACGGTTCCGGACTGAGCGCCTTAACCGCGAGACCACCGCGGCCGGCACTTAGTATGGGCAGAGGTCATATTCGACAACCGGAATAAATTAATAACTGGCTGCTTTTACCGACACCCGGTCTCAGATGAAGCAGTTACTGAACAGTTCAAAGAAAACTTGAGTCTTATCACAAATATATACCCTACACATACAATTATAGTTGGCAGTGACTTCAATCTACCTTCCGTACGTTGACAAAAATACATTTTCAGACCCAATTTTAGATAGAAAACAACTTCCGTAATTGTTCTAAATGTTTTTTTAAATTATTTTCAACAATTAGTTCACGAGGCCATTGAAAATTGTAAATGGTTACGAAAACACACTTGACCTCTTAGCCACAAATAATCCTGAGCATCACGACGGATATAGGGATTAGTGAACACACAGTCGTAGCGAGGCTCAATTCCATAACAAGGAAATTCACCAAAACTAAACGCGAAATATACCTGTTTATAAAAGCAGCTAAAAATTCGGTTGACATCTTTCTAAGAGACAGTCTCCAATCCTTCAAAACTACGTAAATGAAGACCATACGTGGCTAAAGTTTCAAAGAAATAGTATCAACAGCACTCGAGAGATTCATACCAAATAAATTAATAAGGGACGGAACTGATCCCTCATGGTACACAAAACACGACAGAAAGCTGCTACGGGAGCACCGAAAAAGGCAAGTATAATTTAGACGAACGCAAAATCTCCAAGATTGGCCAAGTTTTACTGAGGCTCGAAATTTGGTGCGGATTTCAATGCGAGATGCATTTAACAGTTTCCACAACGAAACTATCTCTAGAAATGTGGCGGAAAATCCAAAGAGATTCTGGTTCTATGTTGAGTAAACCAGCGGAAAGGCTCAGTAAGCGATGAGGAGGAGGAGGGGGAGCAAGGGACCCAACCCTTCGGAGCAGGTAAAATCGTGGCAAATGTCCGGCGTGGAAAATGTCCGCACACCGTATTGGAGGAGCTGTCATTTTTCCTCAGATGATTCACGTGAAATGGTTTCCGAATTGATTATGGCCGCACGACGGGAACTAACAGACTTTCAACGCGATATGGTAGTTGCAGCTACAAGCATGGAACATTCTACTCCAGAATTCATTAGGAAATTCAATATTTTCATGATCCACAGTGACAAGAGTATGCCGAGAATACGACATTTCACCTATTTCCTCTCACCACGGACAAAGCAGAGACCGACGGCCTTCACTTAAGGACAGAGAGCAGTGGCGTTTGCGTAGAGTTATCAGTGCTAACAGACAAGCGACACTGCGCGAAATAACCGCCCGCAGAAATGTACGACGAATGTATCCGCTAGGACAGTGCAGCGGAATTTGGCGTTAATGGGCTATGGTAGCAGCCAACCGTCACGAGTGCCTTTGCTAAAAGAATATCGCCTGTAGTGCCTCTCCTTGGCTCATGACCCTATTGGCTGGACCCTAGACGACTGGAAAACTGTGTCCTGGTCAGATGATTTCAGATTTCAGTTGGTAAGAGTCGACGGTAGGGTTCGAGTGTGGCGCAGACCACACGTAAACGTGGACCCAAGTGCCAAGATTGTTTCGACTTTACTGAGAAGTTCCGCTGGGAAGCCCTTACACATTCCTTACACAGTAGCGATATCTCCCTGTGTGACTACCAATTTTTTGGAGCCCTGAAGAAAGACATTCGTGGTCGGCGATTTGATTTGGGCGGTGAGATACATGCCTGGCTACAACCATGATTCCGTAGGCTACCGCAAACATTTTTTCACGTCTCCTAGTAGGATAAATGTATTAACAGTTTTCGTGATTACTTTTGAAATAGTAAACATTTTACTTATTTTTTTCTATCTGTATCGTTTTCGTATGGCTGTCCCGTATAAAATGTGTGTAACATGTGCTATCGACTCAGGAGTATCCAGACATCCTAAAGGCTGAATCAGTTCAGAATACATTAAAAAACTGCATTAGCTTACACGAATACAGACATCGTACACGCTGAAGCATGATTTCGATGCTTTCTTCGTAGTATTTTCACTGACAGAAAAATTGCGTGATTGATATTGACCGATTTTTCAGGCATAGAGCAGTAGCATAAAATACACTCTTTCAATGAAAGTAAGCAACCGAATAAATCTGATTTCACAGAAGAAAGCTGCAATTACTATCGCTGGGTGATAATTGAAATAAACAAGTGTACTTCTAAATTAAATTACAGCAGGCTCCTCGAGGTATGTTGGACTTTTACCAAGTCATTCTCACACAGCTGACAGTGGTTCCTCCAAACTCAGCTGTGTTCTGTTGGACTGTTGACATTGCACACATTGTACAGGGTGGTCCACAAGTGCGAGATTAAACCACCTAGAACAAAATCAAATGGATAAACAGAAATTTAATGTCATGTAATATTAAATGAGAGAGGGAGGAAATCCTGTGAGCATATGTTCCCAACATAGGTGCCATTCTGGAAGCAGCTATGTTTGATGCAACTTGCAATTTTCGATTTGAAAGGCCAGGACGGCCTAATGTGCCATTCAAACATATAAAGAGCTCCGCGAGAACGAAAGCTGTAGCTGTCATTTGAGTACCGTTCTATTGATTCTCGGGTATATTTACGAAACGGTTTGACGCCACCACTATCGAGCATTGTAACATTATTGAAGAGCTTTAGAGTGCCTTTAAAGAAAGTACACCGTTCCATTTAATAAACTAAATTTGTTTCAATCTATTTTTTATATAATATTTAAGAGTATCACCCATGAAACAAAATTACGTGCCCCTCTACCCACTATAACTTGTGGAATACTTCGCTTTCATGTCTTGAGCCGTTCAGGAAATAAAAGTGATTTAGTTTTCTCGTAATTCAACGTGCATAAAACGCTTATCAGTGGCGCGGGGACGATGACAATGACTAACAGTTTTTCTCGAAACGAGATGAAATTACGCTTTGGAGTCTTCTAATATTACGGAAAGAACATTGCATTTTAATATAGATGTATGCACTCAAGCGACCTGACAAAAGATGTGCATGTAATATACGGAGCTATTCACAAATTAACCTCCGACTGGCTATTAAAAATGAAAATAAAAAAATGCTTGTAGCGTGGTTGGACAAAGATACTCTGAATGTCACGTTGCTTTGCTCAGCTCTGCTTCGTTTGTCAGTTCATAAGCAGCAAGCCATCACAATGGACGATGTGACTGGGTACATCCGCCGTCTGCGAGGTACGTTCTGTCATTAGCTCCCTGCGTGCAGAAGGAGTCAATGGCACAGAGATTCATCATCGATTGTGTCGTGTGATGGAGATAGGAGTGATTGTATTGTGAGGAAATGGTGTAGAAAATTCAAGACTGGCCGCACAGAATGCTCTGGATGGTGAAAGTGATCGAGGAAGGCCTTACTGAAGAGATTATTCTCCTTAACGACAATATGCGAGCCCATAGTGCGAATCGAAGTGAAAACTCAAACTTTTTGCCCAGGAGATTTTTGAACATCCTCCCTAAGTGCGAACTTTCTTTCATCTCATCCCCAAGATGAAGACGTGCGTGGCTACTAAGCACTTCAGGATCGACAAACAGCTCAAGGATGCTGTTAAGAAATTGCTGAACCAACGAAATAAACCTCGGGTGAACAGCCTGCACCTGATGATGGCAACGCGGTCGATTGCCGAAATATTGTGTCCTATGCACACTCATACCAGGCTGTCCACCTGAGATTTATTTCCTCATAAAATATGCCTGGAGAAATTGAAGAAACACATCAAATGCTGAACTACCACGCGGCGTTTTTGCGATGGATGGGCGATAGGACAAATGATCGAATTTGGTGGCTTAATATACAGAGAAGTATTCTATTTTCAGTATTCAATCGGAGGTTAAATTACTAATAGCTCTCGTAAATTTGGATGAGCTGTCAAATACAGCGCCTGCCTCAAGATGCTCCTGTTATAAACCGAACATTAAGAGTCACGAAACATCGCTAGTGCCATGTTCAGACCGTTTTGGTGTAATAAGCAATTATATTCGCAGAGACCACGTATCTGAAAAGCGATTATGCCGGCACCTCACCACTGCGTAACCGAATTTCAGTCTCGCGGTCCTCTGCGCCCACGTTGTTTGCGCCGGCAGCGAAAGAGAGCGGCGGCGTTGCCTGCGGGGCTAACGCTGCTCAGCCCGAATATTCCTCTCTGGAAAATTTTTGTGGGAGCATAAATACGTTGCCACTTAAAACCTGAGGTAGCCAGCTAGCGGCGGAGCGGTTTCCGTAGGAAGCAATTTTCTCATTTAACAGAGCACTTTCCAACGTATTTTTTTTCCCACTCCCTTTCATCCTCTCTGCTTTACTTCTCTCTTGCTTTCCTTATCCGTCCGCTGCTACCCTGCCTGCCCCTCCCTCCCCCTTCCTGTGTACCTCCCTCCTCTCCCCCCTCCGGATGCCACAACTCCCCTGCCAGTAATTAGATTCCCTAGCTGTGCAATGTGGCGGTAACAGACGCGCCGGGACCGAGAACCCCTCCCCCCCCCTTTCCAACGGCTACCGCTAACGTCGAAGCTATTAATTCGTTCATCATCATCATCATCACCTTCATCATCATCATCACTACCACCACCATCGACTTCCCAGACCTTAATGGCCATTCCAGCCTCTCGAAAGTCCATCACGCGCGATCACGCAGTATCTTTCCCCGCTCACCTCCAACCTTGTGGGCTCCAATTTACTACCTTTCCACCTATTTACCCCCTCTACGTTCGCTTGCCTCCGTCTGCTAGACGAATTTTTCAACTTCTGATACCATGTACATCGACAGAAATGGAAACTATTGCCCGTGCACAATATTTATCACACGATGTGAAGATGTTCATCACATGGTAGGTATAAGCGAAAAAACATCCATTCCGTTAGGAAATGTTGTTCATTATCGGCGTAAGGTGCTACTCCCACAAACACGGATACACTCTTGAATTCCTTGTAGCAATAAAGCAAGCAGCCTTCGAATGTCATCTTGACGAATTTCTTGCATGTCCGAACGCATGCAGTATAAGGTCATGTGTTTATTTAAAGCACTTTCGTAAGAGACAGCCTCAACTCCTTCGCATCTGAATATTTAAACCTATATCTGATTCAGTTCAATTTCAGACAAAACAAATGGTTCAAATGGCTCTGAGCACTATGGGACTTAACATCTGAGGTCATCAGTCCCCTAGATTTAGAACTACTTAAACCTAACTAACCTAAGGACATCACCCACATCCATGCCCGAGGGAGGATTCGAACCTGCGACCGTAGCAGCCGCGTAGTTCCGAACTGAAGCGCCTAGAACCGCTCGGCCACTGCTGTCGGTGTTCAAACAAAACACAATAGGCGGTACTTGAGAGACGTGTTGCTGTGGTCTTCAGTTCGAAGACTGATTTGATAGAGCTCTCCATGCTACTCTATCCTGTGCAAGCCTCTTCATCTCCGAATAACTACTGCAACCTAATCCTTCTGAATCTGCTTACAGTATTCATCTCTTGGTCTGCCTCTACGATTTTTTCCACCCACGCTTCCCTCCAGTACTAAAATGGTCATCCCACGATGTCTCAGAATGTGTCCCACCAACCGATCGCTTCTTCTAGTCAGGTTGTGTCAAATGGTTCAAATGGCTCTGAGCACTATGGGACTGAACATCTATGGTCATCAGTCCCCAAGAACTTAGAACTACTTAAACCTAACTAACCTAAGGACAGCACACAACACCCAGTCAGCAGAGAAAATCCCTGACCCCGCCGGGAATCGAACTCGGGAACCCGGGCGTGGGAAGCGAGAACGCTACCGCACGACCACGAGCTGCGGACTCAGGTTGTGTCACAAATTTCTTTTCTCCCCAATTTTATTCAGTACTTCCTCATTAGTTACGTGATCTACCTATCTAATGTTAAGTGTTCTTCTGTAGCACGACATTTCAAAAGCTGCTATTCTCTTCTTGTCTAACTGTTTTTATCGTCCATGTTGAACTTGCACACATGGTTACAATCCATACAAATACTTTCAGGAAAGACTTCCTGACACATAAAATTATAGTCGATGCTAACAAATTTCTCTCCTTGAGAAATGCATTTCGTACCATTGCCAGTCTGTAACAGACTTAGACCAAATAAATTAATAAGAGATATTACTGATCCGCCGTGGTACACAAAACAGGTCAGAACACTGATGAAGAAGCAACGAAAAAAGTATGACAAATTTAAAAGAAAGCAAAATCCCCAAGTTTTTTGAAGTCTTAAAAAAGTTCAAAATTTAGCCGAACTTCGGTGCGAGATTCTTTTAATAGTTTCCACAATGAAACTCTCTCCCTAAATATAGGATCACCTTGGCGCATGTGTCTGGATTTCTTCCTATGGAGGCATATGAACCAACTGGTGTATGAAACAGTTGTGGAAACGGAAGAAGATCTCGTCGCTACAATTTCTGCTGGTACCATTGCAGACATGCCAGAAATTTGCAAAGTGATACGACAATCGATGGTTCGAAGATGATCTACGTGCATGCAAGCCAATGGTCGAGCATTCGAGCAGTTCCTGTGAATTCTACTCTTGTAATTATCTTGCTAAACTGCATTGTGTGTAAATAGTTCCTAGGAACATACAGGGTGTTCATTTTAACTGAAGGTATTGAAATTGCTCGAAAACTACTCATCGCATGAAAAAAAGTTAAAATTCTAACTCCCGTGTGTGGGTGGCGGGAATCTGCGTAAGTTTTGACTGTAGCACTTTCTTCGTTTCGCCACATGTGGTGCTATAGTCGGAGGAATAGAAATGGCACATAATTGTAATTTATGACATGCTACTTAAGCGTCGTTGAATATATAATGGACCGTAGAACCCCACCTCCTTGCTGTGAGGGTACGACAGGTCAGTATTTCATAACTTATAATTGGAAACCCCATTCTGTTCGTTGTATTCCTCCGACTTACCGAACAGTGGAGTACTCGCCGCGCCGCCGTGGCCATATAGCGAACTGCCACGTGTCATAACAGGCGGCACACTGCGACGGGAGCTCACGTATTGTGCAGACGTAGCAACAGGTAGCGGCTCTAAACATTGCAATACTCGCACAGTATCCTGATTTATGATACTGATTTATGGAGAAGAAACTTTAAGGCTACTGTTGACTTGTATGCCTAATGTTATCTAGAGAAAGCTTCGTTTTCAAGGTTGTGAAAGCCTTTACGACTAATGACAGCGTACAGACCGTCAAAAGGAAAGGAAGCAAACGTGTTACAGGAGAAGCTAACGAAATAGCTGTAATAGGGGCAGTATGCCACAACGCACGGATAAGCGCCCGGTAATTACACGGCAACTCCGGTATTCCTACAGGTAGTATTGTCACAACACTACATGGTCATAAGTATCATTCATACCACGTGTCACTGCATCAAGAACTTCATTGCACCGATTTCCATAACAGGGTAGCGTTTTGTGAATGGGCGTTCTTTTTGCCAAGGTACTATTTTCGGGTGAGTCTACATTCACAAGCAATGGCAACGTTAACCGGCTTAACATGCAATACTGGAGTACAGACGATCCCCACTGGTTACGGCAAGTTGACCATCACCGTACTTGGTCGGTTAAAGTAATGGCGTGATCTCATGGGGAACGAACAAAGTGGTGCATATTTCATGGACGGGGCGTTGAATAGACGCAGATATCGAACGTTTTTGAAACAGGAACTACCGGTAATTTTAGCATGACGCTTCCCTGCACATTACGCAATTGAAGCATGGGGACTGCTACGGTCGCAGGTTCGAATCCTGCCTCGGGCATGGATGTGTGTGATGTCCTTAGGTTAGTTAGGTTTAAGTAGTTCTAAATTCTAGGTGACTGATGACCACAGCAGTTGAGTCCTATAGTGCTCAGAGCCATTTGAGCCAATTGAAGCATGGGAGGTCCGTGTTTGCACGGGTCGGTGGATTGACAGAGGGGCGCTATTAACTAGCCCGCTAGGTCGCCGGATTTGACATCGCCGCATATCTTTCTGTGGGGTATTTAAGCGACAATGTGTAGCAGAAAATGCCAACCGACCGCCAAGACATGGTAAATTGAATCAGAAACGCCTGTGCGGACATTCCCACAAATACGCTTCTGCCCTGTCTTCGGTCATTTGATAAGCCGATCACTAAATGTGTTGAAGTTGGTGGTACTACGTTTGAACACTTATTGTAATTGGAAAAAAGAGTAGCTTTCGCCTCAAGCCACGGCCACGTTGGTGCATCGAATTGTCCCCTGTTTGATACGTTGGAGGAATACAAGGCTGTGTAAGGGTTTTACAATTAGAAATTATGAAATACTGGCCTGTCCTAACCTCGCAGCATGAAGGTGTGGTCCCATGTGCCATTGGATATTGTAGGGCCATTGAGAAGCGTGTCGTGAATTACGACTGCGTACCCATTTGCATTCCTCCGATTACAGCGCCACCTGTGCTTTAAACAAACCATATGTAGATTTTTGCCGCGGAATCGCAATATGCAATTTAAAAAACGGGGATTCCCACTGAAGGTTTCAAAGTTGCCCCCAGACACCCACGGACAGGGTTGGGCGGCGGGTCGAGTGCGATATCACTGGACGTGCCCCTCCGAGACAAGAAAATTGGGGTAATAACTTTTTTGATCCGATATGTTACGTTTCGAAATATTTCGATGTCTTCATTTTCAACGAACACCCCTATATTGTTATTAGGGACCATACCATCTGCCGTAACTAAGCATATAGCCGGCCGCGGTGGTCTCGCGGTTCTAGGCGCGCAGTCCGGAACCGCGCGACTGCTACGGTCGCAGGTTCGAATCCTGCCTCGGGCATGGATGTGTGTGATGTCCTTAGGTTAGTTAAGTAGTTCTAAGTTCTAGGGGACTGATGACCACAGCTGTTGTCCCATAGTGCTCAGAGCCATTTGAACCATTTTTGCGACGTGTTCAGATAGGAACGTTTCCCACTGTGTCTCCTCTATTGTCATTCGAGAGTTCATCCTCAGCTCTCTCATTATCATCATCAATGAGGCAGACAGGATGATCGAGTCAACACGCACTCAGTGCAATCGCCTGCACTAACAGTTACACACACGACACTTAACTTGGTGAAGTGATGTCAAGTAGAAAGGTTTATTCAGAGCTGTACGGCATGCAGGTAAGTAGAGTACACCTACACTGACTCTGACGGGGGTAGCAAACACTCAACGGGTCGCCGATTTTGCTCATATTTCACACGGTTACCGTACATACAAATGTGCAACAAATACACTTCTAGTAAGATGCGCTTTTCAAGCGCCTTTCGAGGCTGTTGCAAAACGTACTAGAACGCAATCTGTCGAGCAGAGACGTTAGGGCAACCTGCTAACTTGGCAATTTACAAGTCTGCCGAAACTGCATTGTGATGACATCATTTTCTGTTTTTCTCTTTTTCTAATCCTCCACAAACAGTTTTACTGTTAAAACGAATCACGATTCAGTGAAAAGAAATAGCGTTTGTAATGATAAGCCTAATGATACATTCGTGGAGAGCTAGAGGCCCTAATAAGAAATTATGACGGCCGCGCGCGATTAGCCGAGCGGTCTTGGGCGCTGCAGTCATGGACTGTGCGGCCGGTCCCGGCGGAGGTTCGAGTCCTCCCTCGGGCATGGGTGTGTGTGTGTGTGTCTTTAGGATAATTAAGGTTAACTAGTATGTAAGCTTAGGGACTGATGACCTTAGCGGTTAAGTCCATACGATTTCACACACATTTGAACATTTTTTTTTAAGAAATCGTGACGAAATGAATATTTTTATAAAGATAATTAAACTAAACTTTTTTCAAAGCAGATATAGCCCGATATGACTACAATGCGGTACACATATGAATGTATCGATAAATAAATGTTCATTTCTTCACGAGTCCTTATTCTATTGTTCCACATCTCAAGTGTGTCATAGTCGTTATCATTATTATCATCATTTATCGTTTCCGAAGAAAAGTGATTCGCCGTCACAATTTTGCAGAAAAATAGAAAAAAGGGAAGGAACTGAAGTAACTCAACAGCAGTATGGACAGACTTCTAACGTGTGTCCTAAGCTGTTAGTCAAATGCAGCTACACGATTGCTGGCACTGTAGTACAGAATCCAACAGGCACGGAAAACGGTGAAAATCGATTTCCCAAAAAAGCTTGAAAACTGCTTAGTACAATAGTTGCAGCCTATTATGTTCTACAACTGTGTGAACCGTGACCTAAGTCGGTGACCAATTGGTCGTATGCTTCCCTTATTGGATGCAGTGTCAGTTGTATGACTCACTGCGTGGAACCAGTCGATGTTGCTGCATCGTGTCAAATGCCTTGTGTATTCCTGTTACCGCAGATGACAGCAGTAGGGTGGCGTATCGTGTTACCCTTACTGATGGGAGAGGAGATGATGAGCTCCAGAATGCTACAAAGGGGGTGCAGAAGTTAACGCCATCCTCTGATCATCGACACAAGTATCAGCATTTCTTACATTTAATCAATCTTACAGCGGATCAAAAGTATGCGGACAAACCTACGTAAAGTGGAATCGACCACGATATTTCACCAGAGGCGGGCCCGGCAATATAAAAGTGGGCGAGGAGCATTATATTGTCAGTAGAGACGCAGTAATAGCAGACTGGATCTTGCAGAAGGACTCAGTTACTTCCAGTGTGGAGTACTCACTGGCTGTGACCTAGCTGACAGATCTATCAGGGACATTTCGACCAGTCTACAGCTGCCCACGTCGACACTTGCTGCTGTGACTGTGAACTGGAAACGCGAAGGAACGACCACAGCCAAACCAAGAACAGACATATCTCTTGTGTTGACAGACACGGGCCGTCGAGTAGTGTAGAATGTAGTTGTAAACATCGCTTGAAATCAGCGGAAGAAATCACTCGTGAGTTCCTCTAAAGTGATACTAGCAGTCCGCCTAGTACAATGACTGTGCATAAGTAATTAAAAAGAAGAGGGGGCACTAGTTGAGCATATCAGTCACACATATCTCTAGTCAATGCTAAGCAACGCTTGAGCTGGTGTAGAAAGCGACGTCACTGGACAGTGCATGACTAGAAAAGGGATGTTTGGAGTGATGAATCAAAGAAATGGGAGATCTGGACTGATGAATCACACTATACGCTTTTGGAATCTTATGGAATGGTACGGGTTGGGCGAATGCCTGGAGAACGTTACCTGCCATGATGTGTAGTGCAAACGGTAAAGCACGGAGGCAGTGAATTTATGGTATAGGGGTGTTTTTCGTGGTTAGGGTGTGATCCCCAAATGGCTCTGAGCACTATGGGATTTAACTTCTGGGGTCATCAGTTCCCTAGAACTTAAAACTACTTAAACCTAACTAACCTAAGAACATCACACACATCCATGCCCGAGGCAGGATTCGAACCTGCGACCGTAGCGGTCGCGTGGTTCCAGACTGTAGAGCTTAGAACCGCTCGGCCACCCCGGCCGGCTGTGTGATCCCGTCTAGGCGCTAAAGGAAACGCTAAATGCGGAAGGATATGAACACATTTTACTGAGTTGTGTATTGCCTACAGAACAGGCAATTTTAAAATACACTAATTGTTTGTATCAGCTCGACATTGCAATCTGTCATAAAGTAGCAAGTGTGAGCCAACGCTTTGTGGACAATATCTTTAATGAAATACACTGGTCTGCCCAGAGTTCCGACCTGAACCCGATGGAACGCCTTAGGAACGAGTGTGAACATCGACTTCATTCCAGACCCAAGCGTTCTACGTAACTACATTTTCTGGTTTCGACTCTTGCGAAAGAATGAGCTGCAATTCATTCAGCAACATTCAGACACCTAAACAGAGTTTAAGCCGTGATAAAGGCGAAGGGTGGACCCCCTACCCATATTAATGTCCAGTAAAAGCCGGCCGGGGTGCCGAGCGGCTCTAGGCGCTTCAGTCTGGAACCGCGCGACCGCTACGGTCGCAGGTTCGAATCCTGCCTCGGGCATGGATGTGTGTGATGTCCTTAGGTTAGTTAGGTTTAAGTAGTTCTAAGTCTAGGAGGCTGATGACCTCAGAAGTTGAACCATTTTAAATTGAACCATTTGTCCAGTAAAAGGTATCCTGACACATCGGATAGTATGTGTTCACAGCCGTGTGGAAAATGAAGAAAGTCGTTCAACCGTTGGGGGGGGGGGGGGGGCGACGGGGGGGCGGATTCTTCTGTAAGTAAAATGTTCAGATTACTCGTTGACAATCGAGGTCGATATAGTTGTTTTTTTTTTTTTTTTTTTTTTTTTTAAATGTAATCCTGCCCTTGCCACTCGATGCCAAGTCATCAGCACATAAAATGGTGATGTGAGAACGTGTCTAAAGCTGGAAACAGATTGCATTGTATTATGTAACATCCCAGACCTCTGCCACAGTTCTCTTACCTCTGGCACTGGTCCTACTGCGCTGCATGAGAATTGACTACCAGGAGAACTTCACGAACCGCCGGGAGTTCTCTCACAAAGCACGACGGCAGAAACGAACGCGAAGAAAACCGAGCGAGAGGGAGAATTCTAGCTGCTCTTACTCCCCGCTCGGCGGATAAAGAAATTGACCATATATTTCGCAGGCGGCTGTATTACCGGAGTAGTGGGGGGGGGGGGGAGAATGACGGGGGAGGAGGGGGGAAGAGAAGGAGCGCGGCCGGCGTGGCAGAAACCGCAGGGCATCACTCTGGCTGGGCGCAAGTGGCCGCGCGCCGCCGTCCGTCAGTATCGACCGGCAGGGGGCGGGGAGCGCGGCGCGCCGCTGGCTGGCTGGCAGGCTCGGGTCGAGCCGGCGCCTGTCCGCGCCAGTCCACGGCCGCCGCCGCAGTCAGCGGACTGCGCCGCGTCGCCCTGATTAGATTCCGGCAGGTGGCCCGCAAAGTTAGGCCCGCTTCGCCCTGCGTCGCCGACAGTCTGGGCACTAGGCTGCTCCTACCGCTACTGCTGCTGTTGCTGCTTTACATCTACATCAGCAACTCAAAGGGAGAATGCAGGGCGGCTCTGAAGTGCCATCTACAGAAATACCGAATGAAATGTAGCCATTCACATCAGTATCTTTTTTTTTCTTTTTTTATTAAAAGAATCATCAGTCTTTCCACCAGTTTAATACCACCCCCTATCTTCTTCTGATATTTTCGTATGTGTTAATAACACCCAGTACGTCTGATTTCTGGTTGGCACATTCTAGTCTTTTCTGCCCCTACTATTCTTCCCTTCTACTGCCGTTCCAGCGCCAACTTTACTATTCTTGGATGCCTAAGAAAATCTCCTAGTAATATATGTCTTCTTCTAGACTTCTTTGCTATCCCTTATATGTAGCCGGCCGCTGTGGCCGAGCGGTTCTAGGCGCTTCAATCCGGAACCGCGCTGCTGCTACGGTCGCAGGTTCGAATCCGGCCTCGGGCATGGATGTATGTGATGTCCTTTGGTTAGTTAGGTTTAAGTAGTTCTAAGTCTAGGGGACTGATGACCTCAGATGCCATCTGAACCATTTTGAACCTTATATGTAGTTATTTACTAAATGAGTACAGGTGTTGCCTGGGTACGTATTTATTCCAGTCTTCTATTAGTCAATCTCCTCCTTTCCTCCCTCTCTGTTCATCCTCTCCTTCACCCAATCTCTGTCCATCTCTTCCACCCCTTCTCTCTTTCCATCTCCTTCACCCCCACTCTCTGTCCATTTCCTCCTGCCCCTCTTTCTCTGTCCGTCTCCTACTTTCCCTCTCACTGTTCATTATCTCCTCATTCCTTTGTCTGTCCATCTTCTCTTCTGCCCTCTCTCTGTCCACCTCCTCCCCCTCTGATCATCTCCGCCTTCCCCCTCTCTCTGCCTACCTATTCCTTCCCCCCTCTCATTCCATCTCCTCTTCGTTGTCCGTCTCCTCTCCTCTCTCTCTGTCCATTTTCCCACCTCCTCTCTCTGTCTATGCCCTCCTCCCCCTATTTGTGCCCGTTCCTACTTCAGCGTCGCTGTCTGTCCATCTTGTCCTCTGCCCTTTTCTCTCCGCGTTATCACTCTCGCCCCAACAGGAGACTAATGGTATTACTTTCCAGATAGTAACTAACATGTGTACAAAATTTTAATGAAATCGTTCCAGGTGTTTAGTATAAGCTTTTCACTCATGGCTTTTCCCGTGAAGGAACATTTCATATATATTTCACACATTTTTAACACATTTTACTTTTATTCGTACACATACAGTGAATCAGCCAAAGCAACAGGTCTAGGCAAGCGTATTCAAATACAAAGATAGGTAAACAGGCAGAATACGGCGCTACGGTCAGCAACGCCTATATGAGACAACAAGTGTCTGGCCCAGTTGTTAGATCGGTTACTGCTGCTTCAATAGGAGATTATCAAGATTTAAGTGAGTTGGAACATGGTGTTACAGTCGGCACACGAGTGATGGGACACAGCATCTCCGAGGTACCGATAAAGTGGGGATTTTCCCGTACGACCATTTCAGGAGTGTACCGTTAATATCATGAAACCGGTAAATCATCAGATCTCCGACATCGCTGCGACCGGAAAATGATCCTGCAAAAATGGCACCAACGATGACTGTACAGAATCGTTCAACGTGACGGAAGTGCAACCCTTCCGCAAACGGCTGCAGATTTCAATGCTGGGCCATCAACAAGTGTCAGCGTGCGAACCATTCAACGAAACATCACCGATACGGGCTTTGGAGCTGAAGGTCCACTCGCGTACCCTTGATGACAGCACAACACAAAGCTTTACGCCTTGTCTGGGCCCGTCAACACCAACATTGGACTATTGATGACTGGAAGCATGTTGCCTGGTCGGACGAGTTTCGTTTCAAATTGTATCGACGTGTACCGCTATGGAGACAACCACATGAATCCATGGGTGATGGGGAATATTGTAGCTGATGAAGGTTGTGTAATGGTGTGCGGGTGTGTGCAGTTGGAGTGATGTGGGACCCCTTATACGTCTAGATACGATTCTGACAGGTGACACGTACGTAAGCATCCTGTCTGATCATCTGCATCCATTCGTGTCCATTGTGCATTCCGACGGACTTGGGCAATTCCAGCAGGACAATGCGACACCCCACCTGTCCATAATTGCTACAGAGCGGCTAGAGGAACACTCTTCTGAGTTTAAACACTTCTGCTGGCCACCGAACTTCCCAGACATGAACATTATTGAACGTATCTGGGATGCGTTGCAACGTTCTATTCAGAAGAGATCTTCACACCCTGTTACTCTTAGGGATTTGTGGACAGCCCAGCAAGATTCATAGTGTCAGTCACCTGCAGCATTACTTTATACGTTAGTCGAGTCCATGCCACGTCATGTTGCGGCCATTCTGTGTGCCCGTGGGCTACACGATATTGGGCAGGTGTACCAGTTTCTTTGGCTCTTCGGTGTATTTCACCTATATCTCTACCGAATTTCACCCTGGTGTTTCATTTTCAGGCAGCTCAATGTCGTATCGCCTGAATTGTGTCCTGTACAATCATATAATTTTGCAGATACATTCCGACATCTATGTGAATACCATGTGCAAAATGTGTTGCGAATGCAGTTAGTAGTAAAGAAGTAGTAAATCAAAACGTCATGCTTTTGCGGCAGTTTTACTGCTTCAACAACAAAGATGTAGTAAGCGATAAACTTTTGTGCTTCGTCATTTTGTGTCAGTCGTCAGCCGGAACTGTTAGTTTAAGAGTAATCAAAGCGAAAGAGCCATGAGTGAAGGTGAATTGCAGGCTGAGAATCCAGTGTATATTGCATAATTACACGTTTGTGAAGAAAAGAAAGCCGGCTGGAGTGGCCGAGCGGTTCTAGGCGCTACAGTCTGGAACCGCGCGACCGCTACGGTCGCAGGTTCGAATCCTGCCTCGGGCATGGATGTGTGTGATGTCCTTAGGTTAGTTAGGTTTAAGTAGTTCTAAGTTCTAGGGGACTGATGACCTCAGAAGTTAAGTCCCATAGTGCTCAGAGCCATTTGAGCCATTTTTTGTCAGTCGTCAAACGAGAAAAAGTTACGTATAGGTTTGAAATTATGAGTAAAGTTCGTTGCGAGTCTCTAAGTGCTCTCATTCTCAAATACTGTCTGACTGAAATATGAGTATTCGCATGTCGTATGTTAAACTTCTTTTTGACCACAAAACCCATCCTACCCCTTTGATAGACAGGTAGTTCTTATACCCACAGCGGCGATTTCCAGACCGTGAGTGATGTTTGTACCAGGTTTGATTGAAGTCTGTCCATTCTTTTAGGAGGAGATGTGGAATATATGTACATACATACATATATACATGTAGATGTACATCCATTTTTATAACATGTATGGATTTATTATGTATTTAGCTTTACCAGAATAGGACCTGAGCGCTTACATAACAATCACAATAATGATAATTTGCATTACTAGTGAATAATAATACGAGTGTTGGAACTTTAATAGTGGCAACTATTTATTTACAGCTCGTACAAAATAGATACGTGTTTCAAAGTTTTACTGACCTTCAAAGTAGTCACCAGCATTGTGTATAAACCATTTCCAGCGATGTGGAAGTCGTAGGATACTCTTAGCAGGGCCAGTTATGTTGACAGTTTGAGCGACGCGGTCTCTTGCCCTACGAATTTGTAGCAGTTCTGAAGCGCATGCTGTGAAGTGTTTCCTTCAGTTTAGAAATCGAGCTGAACTCAAGACAGCTTAAGTCAGGAGAGTGCGGTGGGTGGTATAGCACTTAGCAGTCCCATCAGTCAAACAAATCAGTAACAGCTGGTGGTACTGTACGTGCTTGGGCACTGTCTTGCAAAATGATGGTCAGGTCCTGCAGAAAGTGTCATCACTTCTGTCTCTAAGCTTGTCGTAGGTTGCGTTCAAACAATGAACAGTGTCCACACTAATCGAGTAGGATGATGCCAGAGCATCAGTATTACTTTACGGTGAAATTTACATGACGCATCATTACTTCGAAATTAAGAATATTTTAAAGCACTCTGTTTTGAAGGCTTGATACGTCCAGCCCAAAAACACAGCTTCGCAATACATTTCCCTTATATGGAGTTAGTTATGAAGAACCAGTCACAATTTGAAAGTTGTTCTAGCGTCTGAAAGCTTTGCACTAGGAACAAAACCTAGCGTTCAGTATCCGCATCTTGGCCTAACTGTTGCACAGAAGGGAGTTAAGTAAGTAGTCAATAATATTTGACCACTCTGTGCCAGCTACTGAAAACAGTTTAAAAAATGAAATCATTCCTGCTTCATAACTCCTTCTGCTTCGTAGATTAATCTCTAGGTAAATAATATGTTTTGAATGTTGGGCTTTATTTATTAAAAATTATTATAAAGAATAAATCCAAGTATATAACAGAGGAACATAGAGCAATATTTTCACTGAGAATACGTGTGTTATTTGTCAACCTATTGACACGTTCAGTATCCTATTGCCGGCCGGAGTGGCCGTGCGGTTCTAGGCGCTACAGTCTGGAGCTGAGCGACCGCTACGGTCGCAGGTTCGAATCCTGCCTCGGGAATGGATGTGTGTGATGTCCTTAGGTTAGTTAGGTTTAATTAGTTCTAAGTTCTAGGCGACTGATGACCTCAGAAGTTAAGTCGCATAGTGCTCAGAGCCAGTATCCCATTACGTTGTCGCAAATATGGCCCACGAAACGAGCCAACAACTAACTAGTGAAGATAGTGTATATTGGTAAACTACAACTACATCATGACTATTCTGCAGTTCACTCTTAAGTGCCTGGCAGATAGTTCATCGAACCACTTTCACTATTTCTCTACCGTTTCACTCTGTAACAGAGCACGGCAAAAACGAACAAATCTTTGTGTGCGAGCTCTGATTTCTCTTATTTTATAACAATGATCATTTATCCCTGTGTATTAGGTGTTAAGAAAATATTTTCGCGTTCGGATGAGAACATTGGAGATTGAAAGATCGTGGGAAGATCTCGCCTCAACGAAAAATGCCTTGTTTTAACGACTGCCACTCCATCTCACGTGTCATATCCATGACACTTTTCTATTTCCCGACAACACAAATCGAGTTCCCCTTCTTTGAACTTTTTCGATTTCCTCCGTCAATCCGCCGGCAGCGGTGGTCTCGCGGTTCTAGGCGCTCAGTCCGGAACCGCGTGACTGCTACGGTCGCAGGTTCGAATCCTGCCTCGGGCATGGATGTGAGTGATGTCCTTAGGTTAGTCAGGTTTAAGTAGTTCTAAGTTCTAGGGGGCTGATGACCACAGATGTTAAGTCCCATAGTGCTCAGAGCCATTTTTGAACCTCCGTCAATCCAATCCGGTAAGGATCCCATATTACTCAGTAATACTTTACCAGAGGCCGGACATGCATACGGCCAGCCATATCTTTAGCAGACCTGTTACGTCAAAAGAACGCAGTCTTTGGTTTGCCTACACCACAACATTATCTCTATGATCCTTATACACTCCTGGAAATGGAAAAAAGAACACATTGACACCGGTGTGTCAGACCCACCATACTTGCTCCGGACACTGCGAGAGGGCTGTACAAGCAATGATCACACGCACGGCACAGCGGACACACCAGGAACCGCGGTGTTGGCCGTCGAATGGCACTAGCTGCGCAGCATTTGTGCACCGCCGCCGTCAGTGTCAGCCAGTTTACCGTGGCATACGGAGCTCCATAGCAGTCTTTAACACTGGTAGCATGCCGCGACAGCGTGGACGTGAACCGTATGTGCAGTTGACGGACTTTGAGCGAGGGCATATAGTGGGCATGCGGGAGGCCGGGTGGACGTACCGCCGAATTGCTCAACACGTGGGGCGTGAGGTCTCCACAGTACATCGATGTTGTCGCCAGTGGTCGGCGGAAGGTGCACGTGCCCGTCGACCTGGGACCGGACCGCAGCGACGCACGGATGCACGCCAAGACCGTAGGATCCTACGCAGTGCCGTAGGGGACCGCACCGCCACTTCCCAGCAAATTAGGGACACTGTTGCTCCTGGGGTATCGGCGAGGACCATTCGCAACCGTCTCCATGAAGCTGGCCTACGGTCCCGCACACCGTTAGGCCGTCTTCCGCTCACGCCCCAACATCGTGCAGCCCGCCTCCAGTGGTGTCGCGACAGGCGTGAATGGAGGGACGAATGGAGACGTGTCGTCTTCAGCGATGAGAGTCGCTTCTGCCTTGGTGCCAATGATGGTCGTATGCGTGTTTGGCGCCGTGCAGGTGAGCGCCACAATCAGGACTGCACACGACCGAGGCACACAGGGCCAACACCCGGCATCATGGTGTGGGGAGCGATCTCCTACACTGGCCGTACACCACTGGTGATCGTCGAGGGGACACTGAATAGTGCACGGTACATCCAAACCGTCATCGAACCCATCGTTCTACCATTCCTAGACCGGCAAGGGAACTTGCTGTTCCAACAGGACAATGCACGTCCGCATGTATCCCGTGCCACCCAACGTGCTCTAGAAGGTGTAAGTCAACTACCCTGGCCAGCAAGATCTCCGGATCTGTCCCCCATTGAGCATGTTTGGGACTGGATGAAGCGTCGTCTCACGCGGTCTGCACGTCCAGCACGAACGCTGGTCCAACTGAGGCGCCAGGTGGAAATGACATGGCAAGCCGTTCCACAGGACTACATCCAGCATCTCTACGATCGTCTCCATGGGAGAATAGCAGCCTGCATTGCTGCGAAAGGTGGATATACACTGTGCTAGTGCCGACATTGTGCATGCTCTGTTGCCTGTGTCTATGTGCCTGTGGTTCTGTCAGTGTGATCATGTGATGTATCTGACCCCAGGAATGTGTCAATAAAGTTTCCCCTTCCTGGGACAATGAATTCACGGTGTTCTTATTTCAATTTCCAGCAGTGTAGTTTCATTTGTTCGTAATTGTAATTCCTAGATATTTACTTGAACTGACAGCACTTAGATTTGTATGATTTATCGTCTATCTAAAATTTAACAGGTTCCTTTTAGCACTCATGAGGAAAAACTCACACTTTTCATTATTTAGGGTCCACTGCTGTTTTTTGCACCATCAGGTATCTTGTCTAAATCACTTTTCTATTGGTTTTGATCTTCTGATGGCTTTACCAGAAAGTAAATGACAGTATCATCTGCAAATAATGTAAGAGGGCTACCTTGACTATTCCCCGATCGTTCATACAGATTAGGAATAGCAGAGGGTCTATAACACTTTCTTAGGGAACGCCAGACATCACTTTTGTTTTACTAGATGATTTTTCGTGATCTTCTGCATGAAATCTCGAATGCAGTAGCACAACTGAGACCTTAATAAATAGTTATGCAATTTGGTTATAAGCCTCTTCTGAGGAATGGCACCAAAAACCTATTAGAGATCTAAAAATATGTAATCAATTTGAGATCCACTGTCGATAGCACTCATTACTTCGAGAGAAAAAAGAGCTAGTTGTGTTTCACAAGAATGGTGTTTTCTGAATCCATGCTGCCTGTTCGTCAAGAGATAGTTTTCCGCGAGGTAATTCATAATGTTCGAACGTAGTATCCGTTCTAAAATACTTATGACAACCATGGTCAGTAATGTGGATCTGTAAGTCATAGGATGACGCCTACTTCCTTTCGTGAGCACTGATGTGACCTGTGCAGCTTTCTAGTCTGTAGGTACGGAACTTCCGCTGAGCTAGCTGTTATAAAAGACTGCTAAGCGCAGAGCCGTTATATTAGCATACTCTGGAGGGACTCTAATTGGTATGGTGTCTGGACCGGAGGACTTGCCTTTTAAACTGCTTTACTACACCGAGGATATCTGCTTCTAAGTTACTCACACTGGCAGCAGTTCTAGATTCGAATTCTGGAATACTTACTTCGACTTATTTGGAGAAGGAATTTCGGAAAACCTTATTTAGTAACTCCGCTTTAGTGGCACCGTCACCAACATCATCTGCGCAATTGCGCAGTGGAGGTATTGATTGTGTCTTGCCGCTGGTGTACTTCGCATGCGACCAGGTTCTCTTTCGATTCTCTGTCAGATTTCGAGACTGGGTTTCGTTGTGGCAATTATTAAAAATATCGCGCATTGAAGGTCACGCTAAATTTCAAAATCTTTTTGTTTCTGTAGAACTTTGCCAATGTTGGGGATTTTGGTTTCCTTTAAATATGACACGTGTTTTTCGATCCTTCAATAACAGTTTTCTGACCTGATTTGTGAACCACGGGGTCAGTTCAGTCTAATATTAATTCATTTCTTGAAAGTCTCTCCATTGCTTTCGATATTATCTCTTTGAATCTAATCCCCATCTGGTCGACACTTTTATAATTAGAACACAAGGAATGGAGACTGTCTCTCACGAAGGCGAAGAGCGAGTTTTTATCTGCTTTTTTAAACATCAGTTACCCCAGCGAAACAGAGTGAACGTAAGAACGTTTCACAACGTAAGATTTGGCATACTGTTGCCGCCACATTTGGGTAATGTTTACCACCAGATATTAGGCCCGTATACCATCATTCTTTGCAGGCTACCGGTTTCTTATGCTCGGTTTCTTGTGCTACAACGTCCTGGGGGTATCCAGGGGGTTTGAGTTGGCTAGAACATAGAACTACTTAAACCTAACTAACCTAAGGACATCACATACATCCATGCCCGAGGCATAATTCGAACCTGCGACCGTAGCGGTAGCGCGATTCTAGACTGTAGCGCCTAGAACCGCTCGGCCACTCCGGCCGGCTTTCTTTTCTTCACAAACGTGTAATTACGCAATATACACTGGATTCTCAGCCTGCAATTGACCTTCACTCATGGCTCTTTCGCTTTGATTACTCTTAAACTAACAGTTCCGCCACTTTCATTCACTTAATTAACTCGCTATTTGCAAAATATCCGTTTAACAATACACATAACGTACACTTCTCTTCCGCATACGAAGTTTGTATTGTTAAAGATGTGGAAAACATATCCATTCGAATTGTAGGTGCGTATCATCAGCTTGTAGTTATTGTTTAGGAATCTACATTGCGCTTATCAGCAGCGAGATTTTTGCTACTGGAAAAAGACGTAATGGTGGCACTCGGACGATTTTAAATGTTAACTGCCCAGTCGTTTCAGATTCAGCGTCATTCGTACAGGGAAAGTATTCTCTATCTGATAATGGTCCGCAGTTTTACATTTTGTGCTGCTGGTTTCACAGCGCTCGGCTGGAACATATTTTTGATGTTTATCGCCGAATATCGACGACTGCGGTTTTTTGCCTCCTGTGGTGTACGGCACGAGGTTCGGACAACTTTACGACTCTATTCATCCCGGTGGAATAAAATTGCAAATGTCGAACATGGCGCGTAGCAGGGCCCCAGTGTGAGATTAGCGGTAAAAATTTGAGGCCACTCTCGCAGCTGATAAGCATGCAAATGATAGGAGACGGAATTAACGGCAGCTCGCCGCCCCCACCTCCGCAGTTGGAGAGGGCGTGTCGACGCCGCGCGCCACGGACGGCTCCAGCCCCGATCACGGCCCTTCCTTCTATCGCTACTGAACTGGCCCTGCCGCTGGGGAACCAAGTATCTGAAGAATCCCAGGTTCCTCTAACCTCACAGCGTGTACCGAAAATTACACGCTCGGACTCAAACCTGCTAAAACTTTCAAATCATCACCCGAACCAGAAAAAAATGCATGAGTACCAAGTTCGCAATGCAGGCAAGACAAATGTGGAAGGCGAAGTACCTCGGACGCGAGATACAACAGCTCGTTTCTGTCCCGGGGGGCAATGCATATTCCACCACTTACAAAAGAAGTCTCACGAAACCTCACACCCGACGAAGTGATACGTCGTAAGAGGAAATGTCGTGTACGGCCTTTCTGTCACACATCCCCAGCGTGACGTACAGAATCGCCAGTACACTAAAGTGACAAATGTCGTGGCATACCTTCTGATATCATCTCCAACTTCCTTTTTCCCCGCGTAGTGCAGCAACTCGATATGTCATGGACTCAAGTCGTTGGAAGTCTCCTGCCGAAATATTGAACCATGCGATCCCTGCAGCTGCCCATAATCACGAAAGTGTTGACGACGCAGGATTTTCTGCTGAACTGACCTCACAATTATGTCCCATAAATGTTCGATGGCATTCATGTCGGGCGATCTGTATGGCCATCCCAATGGCTCGAATTTTCCTGAATGTTCTTCAAACCAATTGCGAACAATTGTGGCCTGGAGACACGGTCCACTGTCATCTATAAAAATTTCATTGTTCTTTGGGAACATGAAGACAGCGAATGGGTACAAAACGTCCTCAGGTAGCCGAACATCCAGAGGACGTACTACACAGCCCACAACGTTATGGAGCCCCCACCAGCTTCCATAGTGCCTTGTTGACAACTTGGCCCTATGGCTTCGTGGTGTCTGCGTCACAATCGAATCCTACCATCAGCTCTTACCAACTGAAATCTGGAGTTACCTGACAAGGGCACAGTTCTCCAGTCGTCTACGGTCCAACCGATATGGTCACGAGCCCATCGATAGGCGCTGCAGGCGATGTCGTGTTGTCAGCAAAGGCGCTCGCGTCGTTCGTCTGCCATCACCGCCCATTAACGACACATTTCGCCGTACTGTCCTAACGAATACGCTCGCCGTACGTCCCACACTGATTTCTGCGGTTATATCACGCAGTGTTGCTTGTCTATTAGCACTGACAACTCTACGCAAACGCCTCTGATCTTGGTCGTTACGTGAAGGCGGTCGGCCACTGTGCTGCGTGTGGTGAGAGGTAATGCCTGGAACGTGGTATTCTCAGCACGCTCCTAACACTGTGGATCCCAGAATACTGAATTCCGCAACGATCTCCGAAACGGAGTGTCCCGTACAACGAGCTCCTACTACCAGTCCGCGTTCAAAGTCGGTTCATTCCCGTCATACGGCCATAATCACGTCGCACACATTTTCTCATGAATCACCTGAGTACAATGACAGCTCCACCAATGAGCTGCCCTTTTATAGCTTGAGTTCGTGATACTACGACCATCTGCATATGTACTTTTCAGTATCCAATTACTATAGTCACCTCAGTGTAAACTGCGCAAAGACAGCCTTAATACTACTTAAAATCCGACTAAGAAGATTAGAGAGTGTCACACATTAGTAAAGGTCAGAAGGAACACTTCCGTAATGTCTATCAAAAAGTTCCGTGACTGCTCTTATACCTAGCGTACACGCGACGACGGTGCAGTTAACTACGTTGACAGCTTCAACTGTCAACTTGCATCTGCTTTCCAACAGTTATTTGTGAACAGGCAGTGTTAGGTAGCGGATGTGCGGCTGTGATGTCACATTCTCGTGTCACATCTCTAATCATGTCTGACTGGAGCGTTCAACACATTCTCCAGAACGTTTTGAAGAAGAGCGTGCAACATGTGTCCCACACGTCTTGACCTCCTAACAGAAACAGTGATGCGTGGACAGCTGCCGCAGCTTGATTGAAGTGCAATACTCGGACATTTATTTTTTGGAAAAAATCATCATTGGTGGCGAGACCTGATGCCTTGAATTCGGCCCTACCACAAAACGGCAAAATGCAAGAATTTCACAAAAAGGGTCAACGCTTTGACGACACAGCCGAAATTCGAACCAATGTGACATGCGAATTGAACAACGTCACAAGGAAGGAGTTTTCTGACCGTTTATCTTGATTGTATGGATGTTCTGTGTGTTGTACTGAAGTGTAGGATGACTATGTAGAACACATGAAACAAAAAAAAAAAACAAAAAAAACATCAGCTTAATATTTTTTTACTAAGCCAATCAGGGAACCGCAAACCGGGTGCATGTGGAGAAGTCTACACTGAGATGACAGAAGTCATGGAATACCTCCTGATGTCGGGTCGGACCTCCTTTTGCAAGGCGTAGTGCAGCACTTCGACGTAGCTTCGACTCAACATGTCGTTGGAAGTCCCCTGCAGAAATATTGTGCCATACGTCCGCTATAGCCATCCATAATTACGAAACTGTTGCCGGTCGGTGCGGCCGAGCGGTTCTAGGCGCTTCAGTCTGGAACCGCACGACCGCTACGGTCGCAGGTTCGAATCCTGCGTCGGGCATGGATGTGTGTGATGTCCTTAGGCTAGTTAGGTTCAAGTAGTTCTAAGTTCTAGGGGACTGATGACCTCAGAAGTTAAGTCCCATAGTGCTCAGAGCCATTTGAACCAATTTGAAACTGTTGCCGGTGCAGGAATTTGTACACGAACTACCTCTCGATTATGTCCCATAAATATTTGATGGGGTTCATGTCCGGCGATCTGAGTGGCCCAACTACTCGCTCGAATTCTCAAGAATATTCTGACATGGCGGAGTGACATCCACAAAAATTCCGTAGTTGTTTGGGAACATAAAGTCCATGAATGGCTGCAAATGGTCTTCAAGCAGCCAAAAACAGCAATTTTCAGTCAATGATTAGTTCATCTGGACCAGAGGACCCAGTTAATTCCATGTAGACACAGCCCACACCAGCTTGCACAGCGTTTTGTTGATAACTTAGGTCCATTACTTCGTGTGTCTTTGCCACATTCGAAATATTATCAACCTTACTGACCAGGGTGGAACAATTTTCTAATCGGATGATAAACTTCTAGATCTCTGCTGATGTAGTGAGCATGGGTATCAGGTGCGTGGGAAGCTGTCCAATTATTTGTGTCTGTTCTCTGGTCTGAGCTAATTCCTCATCGTTCTCGTCCAGTGGCAAGTTGTTTTCTGCCTCGTATGTACTGGCAAAGATTTCCGTCTTACCCAGTGAGTCATACTACGGCCCTCATTGGCCACTGTTGGATATTTCAGGATGCGCAACGTTCCCTCGAGACTCCATTCTTTCCTCGATTGCAGTATTAAGGTGGCTATTTTCTCTTCCCAATACTCTACCCGATGTTCTGTGGTTCGGAAGAGCCGGCCGGTGTGGCCGAGCGGTTCTAGGCACTTCAGCCTAGAACCGTGCGATCGCTACGGTCGCAGGTTCGAATCCTGCTTCGGGCATGGATGTGTGTGATGTCCTTAGGTTAGTTAGGTTTAAGTAGTTCTAAGTTCTAGGGGACTGATGACCTCAGATGTTAAGTCCCATAGTGCTCAGAGCCATTTGAACCATTTTGGTTCGGAAGAGCTGTTCTCTAGAAAGGTGCTCAATTGTCTGTGATCTGCTAGATTACTGTACGTTTGCCACTGTTTACGAGCTCTGTTCCTAAGTGCCTTAAGATATTGAAGTAACGGCTAAAATGTCTTTTACTGACGTACTTGATGTGTTGCTTGTACTGAGGCTTGCTTGTATGCCCTCTTGATTTTGCTGATCAGGACCGAGAGGGCTTCGTCAATGACTGGCGTGTTTGAGGCGGTTGTCGGAGGACAAACGTTGTTGTTTAGCCATGAGCTGAACTGATCACACTTCATTGTGACAGATGTTGGCCGACGAATGGATGGAGCCAGTGACAGATCCATAACAGTGGTGAGCTATAGATCTAGTCGCAGTATTTTCGCTATTACAACATCCAGGACGTCCGGATGATGGTTTGGGTTAGTTGGGACGTGGGTTGGCTCTTCAGAGCCAGTGGTAATGGCTTATAGTCTTTCTTCAAGGTCGTGGAGTCGTATTACTCTTGGGTTTTTGCCCCGATAGTTCCAACCATGGTGCTTGGCATTATGAGCGCCACAAATGAGCATCCTGTCAAATCGATCGAAAAGAGTCATGAAATCTCATTCGTCAAATTTTCGTTGCTGGCCTAAGTATGCAGACACCGTCGTGACAATACCATGAGAAGTGGGGACATTCGTCACTGTTGCCTCGAGAGACTTGAATTGAGGAAGCGCTGGTGGTATGTGCGTGATGGTTTTGTGAAGAAATATGGGCCTTCGAACCCTCTGGCCATAGACTAGGTCTGTTTTATAACCATCGATATCCGAGGCTTAAATGTTTGAGCAGGTCGCAATCGAGTTTCTGCTAAGAACAGGATGTCCACCTTTTGTCGGGTGAGAAATACTTCCAATTTATGCTTCTTAGTGCTTACACTGTTGGCATTAAAAATGAAAAATGTAAGGTCTTGTAGGTATGAAGGTCTACAGGTCATTGCGGGCGAAGATCTTCATAGCACTTGCGAGGAGGATGAGTTTTTGAGAGCGTGTACTGTGCATCTTTAAATTTTCCTTAAAGACGGTAAAAAAGTTCTTCTGGCAGAGTGGTGTTATATGCTTCGAAGATGCCGCCGAAGTCGGACGCTGTGGGTGGCGGCGGCGACGGAAATGTCAACAGCGGCGTCAACCGCAGCGCAGCTGGTTGGGCAATCGCGTTCAAGAATTGGCTCCAGTAAATAAAAAAAATACAATTATTATGACAGTCCTTCCAATAAAGTTAACATCTACGGCAAGTCCAACAGTGTTAGAACCCCAGAAACTACGTTTTCAAGAGGCTGAGAGCTTGGACCAGCGGCTGCCTTATGTCACAATAACCAGCGTCTTGCTCCTTTTGGAAGGCCGACGGTAGTATTTATGGACGGCGAGCTTGCCCATCCTGCATTAGGCTGTTCAGCATCTAATAAGAGCGACTGCTAACTGCTTTGACAGCTGGCAGCGTCGATCACAGGTTGGTGGCCGACGACTTTGTGCTGTGCGTGGCTGTTGATGCAGTGTTTCGGCAGCTGTTGAAACGAGCCAAGCTTCCTGGGTAGCTGGGTTGCAGAAGCGAGTGGGCAGCCGCTACAGTTCTGTTAAAATCGAAGTTTCCTTAAGGAGCATACGTCAATAATTTTTTTGTTGTTAGAAGTTTATAGAAAAATTACGAAAATATTTTTTCATTATAATTATCCTTAATTCCACTGACCTGCATTGCGCAAAATGTAGGGTATGTCCGGGAGAGTTGGACCAATTCTTTTCTTCAGCATAGAATTTGCGTGTTTTTCAGCCTTTTTTTACTGCTGCTTGTGATCGGTAGGTCTGATGGGCTTTGAAGTGGCTCGTTGGCCTATGTACAAGACTCTGTTCTTCCATTTGCTGACACAGACATAACTTCCGACAAATAAAAATAGCCTGAGACTGAGGCCACCTCCAGTTGGATTATTACACGTGCCTTGAAGATAAATTTCATTTTGCTCCGTGTGCCTCACACTAAAACAAGTGATCCCTCTCTCCCACATAACACTGGTCTATCTCTCCCAATTGTCTAGCAGAGATGAACCACCACTACTTCTCTCTGTAGCCAGCGAACTCAGCGGGGTCTGTAAGCGAGATTTCCACGCTCCTAAGTATCCCTACAGTCCACTGTTTCCGATGTGATAGTGAAGTGAAATCGTGAAGGGACACGTACAGCACAAAAGCGTACAGGCCGACCTCGTCTGTTGACTGACAGATACCGCCGACAATTGAAGAGGGTCGTAATGTGTAACAGGCAGACATCTATCCAGACCATCACACAGGAATTCCAAACTGCATCGGGATCCACTGCAAGTACTATGACAGCTAGGCGGGAGGTGAGAAAACTTGGATTTCATGGTCGAGCGGCTGCTCATGAGCCATATATCACGCCGGCAAATGCCAAACGACGCCTCGCTTGGTGTGAGGAGCTTAAACATTGGACGATTGAACAGTGACAGACATATAGAATAGAAAGTTGTAACTACATTTGTCACTTGTAATAAGAAATCCACTACCTTGAAACTGATACAAAACGCAGAACCAACGAAAATGTACGATGGCAACTGAACAAACAGAACATTCGTAATAGAACTGCGATTGACGAGCAGCGCATACATGAGATAAATATGAAGAGTATTGCAAAGAGTATACAAAATATGCTGCCGACCCCAGAAGTATATGAAGTGGTCTGATGAGATTACTTTTACACTGTTTCTTGTAGCAGGTTGTGTTTACGTATGCAAAATACTTAGTACACTCGCATGGAGTCACTGAGAGTTAGCAACATTCGGTCTCCTGATGGAAAGAAAAACTGAAGGTCGCGGCAGGCTGATGTGCCGCACTTGCGAGATTTTATTACGAACTTGGACTACCAAAAACGAAAGACGATCTAGCACTTAAAATCGGTTCTAATTACGATAAAATCAATTGGTATACTTGAACACGAGAAGCTGCTGCTGCCAACACACCTCCTCAGTATGCTTTGCGCTATTGAATGAAAACGGATAACATCGCAAATAGGTATAATGATGTGTAGTTCAGATTTACAGGCCACACATGAAAAGTAATGTGAAACTGCACCTCTCGTATCAGTGCATTACCTGCCGTCTCTTGTCACGTAAAATCACACCAAAAGCGCTTCAGACACAAAGTGAATATGTAATCTATTTCACCACAGAGAAAACGTTGTCACAGTACCCTTGGTGAAATAAAGCAATAAATGGTCGGAATCATTCAGATATGACTTATCAGTAACAAAGACTCTGTAAGATGGTTGTAGTCTCTTTAACATTAACGATGCTGTTCCTAAGAAGTTGTCCACTGAGCTAAAGTTTGGCTAATATGTTGATATTATGACCATCGACCTACTATCGACAGCAACCCGTCCAGGCGACAGCAGCGTCACCTGGCAAGGATTGACTGCTGATCAGACACACGCACGGTACATGTGGTATCAGTAAGAGTGCTACCCCTGTGTAGGCTGGGGAAGGCGCGCTATCTGAGTCTGACCGAGGGCAGATTGTGATAGTCCAGAGGTTCGGCAAGAGTATTTCGGAAACTGCACGACTTTTCGGGTGTTCGAGTAGTTCTGTGGTGAGTGTCTTCAACACGTGACGAAACCAGAGTGAAACCACTTCCAGACGTCGTGGAGCTGGGCGGCCACCCCTCTTTACAGATATCTGTCGTTGTGGTAACACAGGACGGGCAGCGAAATGTGGCTTAATTAACGTCAACCTTTAATGCTGGGCAGAGTGCAAGAGTGTCTGAACACACTGTGCACCGACAACTCTTAACGATGGGCGTCCTTAGCCGACGGCTCGTGCACGTGCCAATGTTAACACAACGACACCGGAAACTACAACAGAAATTGGCAAGTAACCATTGGCACTGGACTTTGGCGCAGTGGCGGAGCGTTGCATGGTCTGATGAATCCCGATACCTTCTTCATCATGCCGATGGGAGGGCGCAAATCCGTCGTCTTCCAGGGGAACAACTTGTTGACACCTGTACTGAGGGACGAAGACAAGCTAGCGGAGGCTCCAGTATGCTCTAGGGGACATTCACGTGGGCATCCATGGGTCCAGTGGAGCTCGCGCAAGGCACCATGATGGCCAAGGAATATCGGACAGTGGTCCCAGACCATGATGACGATCATGTTTCCCGACGGCATTGAAATTATGTAACAAAATAATGTGCCACGTCGCAAGGGCAGAAGTGTGAGGGAGTGGTTCGAGGAACACAGTAGCGAGTTACAGTTGATGTTCTGGGCCCCCAGCTTCCCAGATCTGAACTCGATCGAACACATCTGGAATGTGATTGAACGTGGCGTCAGAGCTCATCGGCCCCTCCAGGGAATTTACGGAATTAGGTGACTTGTTTGGGTAGATGTGTGCCAAAGGCCTCATTGCTTCCATGCCACGATGCGTCGCTGATGTTTTCGGTGTCAAGTGTGGGCATACATACTGGCTATTAGGTAGGTGGTTGTAATGTTCTGGCTGATCGGTGTATATTGCAATGTTTCTGCTGAAAGTTGAGTATCATTCGAACCAAGTAGTATTTAAGTTCTTTGTGTAATTTGTGCTGTATTGTATTGACGCATGCAACGATTTCTTGAGGTAATTCTTACATGACCTAGGATACTGTTTCATGTAATGATTCAGCTTCGTTTCTGTCTCCAAGTTCAGAATAAGCAAGTACAATAAATTGGGAAATTACTTCAAACATTTGAAATTTTCTGCGTAATGAGTCGTAGACTTACGTGGATAGAACAACACTATATCTCACAAAGGAAATTATTTTTTAAAGATGAATGTTATTAGTATGTTCCTATTTTAATTAATTCATCCGGGATACAATCAGAAATCCATTTGCTTGCAAATATAGTATATTTGTCTCGATTTGCTGGGTGCTAGAGGTGAAACTTACTATACAAACTTGCCTAACACAACCATGTTAATAAGGACTAGAAATAACTAGTTATGCACGCTATGCCCCCTTTCAGCCTCCGTTATTCTCGTTCGTACGCAACGCAGCCATACGGAAAGGGTGCTGCTATATGGCGTCACGGTCGTGTCAACGCGATGATACGGAACAAGCAAAGAAACTAGAAACTACATCTACTCCCTCCCCCCCCCCCCCCCCCTCCTGTACACACACATACATACACACAAGCCTTTGAACAGTTACATGTGCACCTCCATTTTTTCCTAACTGTCGTAGCTGTCTCTCGTCTCTTCTGACGAAGGCCGTTATCGATATCTTCGTACTAATATTGTTGGCAAAAACTTTGTATCATGAAAAGACAAATATACCTTAAACCACACAAATGTATTTAGTTGCAAGAGAGTCACTGAATAAAAGTGTTTCAGCAAAGACATCTTAAAACCAAGAAATGCTGCTGTAGTCATAATTTTGTTTAATGTCAAGTAGTTTCATTTTAAAACACCAATTTGACCAAAATCATCAACTAAACTTGGAACGTCGCTCAGTCGTCGTAAATGTGCAGACAGCACCCTGGATTTCACTGTATCAAGCATGTTCGTTTTACAATCTGATGTCAACAAACTGAATTATATGTAAAACTACGATGCTTGATACAGTGACAAGGAAGAGTCCGCCTACGTTACGTTAATAACATTTACCATTTTGAGGTTCACTTAAAATCGAAACTATTCGAAAATAATAAAAATTGTTGTAACAGCGTTTGAATGTTTTAAGACGTGTCTTCTGAATCATGGAAGAACTGTGAGGTGCTGGCTGCAGAAAGTGTTCTTGTTGTGATCATAAGTTCGAGGATTGTGTCTGGTGGAGGTTCCGACACTAGACCCTACAGTGCAGGCCTCTTTATGTCTGTATAACTACTGCAGCCCACACCCTTTTGAACCTGTTTAATGTTGGCTTCCTCTACAATTTTTACTCCCTCCCCACTTTACACCCATACATTTTCAAATTTACGACTGCTTGACGACTAGGGATGTGTTATATCAACCAATCCCTTCTTTTAGTCAAGTTGTGCCATAAATTCCTTCTTTCCTCATTTCTGTTCAGTACTTCTTCATTAGTTATTTGGTCTAGCTATCTAACCTTGTCCTGTAGCGCTACATTTCAAAAGCTCATTTTCTTTTCTTCTCTGAACTACGAGGTGTGTGAGAAAAGTAATGAAACTGATTTTTTATGTTTTACATTTTTCCAAACAACAATATTTTCCCCTTCAAAGGATTTTCCTTCGGCAGCTATAAACCGGCGGAATCGTTGTTCCTGATCTTGGTAGCAACGCTGAAAGGCTTCAACAGGCAGGGTCTTTAACGTGTTATTCAGGTTCCTTTGAATGGTCTCCAGAATCCCAAAATGAAGATGTTTCAAGAAGGTTTTCAATTTTGGGATACTTAAAAAGTCACAATGGCTCAGATCAGGCGAATAGGCTGGCTGGGGAACAACAAAAATGTCTTTTGAGGTCATAAATTCCTTGACAGAAGTGACTGTATGACCTGGGGCGTTTTCATGAAGTAGCATCCACTTGTCTGCAATGTCCGATATCACTCGATTCACCCTTTCCCTGAGTCTTTCAAGGAATTCTTTGTAAAATATTTGGTTGACAGTTTGTCCTGGTGGAACAATCGTACAAACGCACACACACTTTCGATGTTTCCATCGTTTTTTGAAGTTGCAGGTCTGCCTGAGCAAGACTTGTCTTCAATGTATTCTCAGCATTCCACGCATGATTTCTGACATCGAAAAACTTGAGCTCTTAATAAGACATGTTCACCATAGGCCTGTTCCGACTTTTCAGAGGTCACACTCGTGGATTCCCCAAGTTTAACAAGAAACTTGATGGCATATCGTTGCTTTAAATGCCGCTGTTCCATTTTCGTAACACATAACAAGAACACAACTTCATTGATGGCACTCTTAAAAATCACGTGATTGCTCAACGGAGCTGAAACTCAGACTGAGCACTGGAAGGGACGCACACACCGGTCTGCAGAAGCAGAAAAACACAGCGTTGCCAGATCGCTCGTAGCGTTGTCAGTCTCATCACACACATCGTGTATATCGTCCACGTTTCACTCTCGTATGAAACTACATTTCAAACAAATATCTGCAGGGAAGAATTACTAACACTTCAGTTTGTGTTCATAGTAACAAATTTCTCTTTCACAGGAACGCTTTTCTTGCTATTTCCAGTGTGCATTTTCTATTCTCTCTGCGCTTGCCCTCGTCAGTTACTCTGTAGTCCAAACAGCATTCTAATGTAATTTCCTCGGCATCGCATGATTTGTTTCGCTTTATTTCATCACTCTTCTACTACTTTTGTTGATGTTAATCTAATATACATTTTACAAGATACTATCCATTCCTTTCAACTGCCGTCTGTGAACTGCAAACATGAAAGTCATTTTAATGCATACAGCAACCAGCTACTTCGTTACGTATTTTTATTCAAATACTTTGTGTTCGGGCTGTCAGCCATCTTCAATTAGCGTAATACATATCTGAGTCGTCAATCAGTACGAAGTTACATCATAGACGGAAAATTGTACGCTGCATCTGTTTTTCTACGAGTGTGAGCAACATGGCAGATATAGGATGCTTTTGTGCAAAATGGAGTAAAGAAATGTTTGTACCACATCCACAAATCCGAAAATCGGAATAAGAACAAGCAGTATAGAAAGACAGTTGCAGCATAAAATTTCCATCGATGTTGTAAATATCTAGTAAATGAAGACTCAAAAACGTATTACGCTAACTGATGATGGATGAAGGTCTGGAACGTCTGTTAGCTTAAATAAAAATACATAACAAAGTTGCTAGTTGCTGTATTTATTAAAATTATATAATCCACAGCATGGTACTCAACAACCAATAAAATGGACCTATTATTGGAAACATGAAAGTATTTTAATAGAGGCATCATATTCTTTTTCCCAAATTCGATAGTTTGATTATGATCCATCATGAATAAGAGCGTCTCAGCAGTATGATGAATCTTTATTTTTGATACAACCACATTCGTGGCTTTAGAACAACATCTATAGGGATACAGCTGTTTGTAAAGAACAATAAAAACGAATAACGATCCTGTTCCTGTTAAAATTTAGCTGTATACACGAAGCTATATAAGAAGATTTATGTTCTCACGCTTCTTTCACAATTTATTCCAAGTGAAGTAATACGCAGTAGATGACCCAACCTTCTTTGTCCAATTGCGATAAAACTGTTTAAGCATCAAGAGATGTGTAGTCCAATTTAAAACAGATTAGAATGCAGGGAACATCATTCCGACACAGGAAAACTACAGTAAGAATGTAGTGGTAACCCAGATGGATATCAAATAGAAAACAAATGATATGTGTAGGTGGTGAAAGCTACGTTGACACTGACAAGGTAAAATAAATCTCAAAGCAGAACTTGTATGATTGTACGGGAAGTCAAGTTAGGTAAAATGCTGCTTACACAATAAACCGTCACCTAACTACAACACTGGAGAAAGGAAAACATAAAATCTTATATAGACATAAAATCTTATATAGACATAAAATCTTATATAGACACGCCCAACGCTTAACATCGTTTAGACATGAGATAGGCAGTGACAGTTTAGGCGAGCTGAGTTGGACCGGCGCCGGGGCCGACAAGGAAAACACGCGTATGCACGTAAAAACGTATGCGTCAGAAGGCGACATGGGAATAGAATAGTAAATAATGACAGAGAGGGTTGGGTAGCATCTTTACAAGCAATTTTACACTCGAAAGTTGGAAAAACCTAAATATAATTATTATTTTATTTTATTTTTAAGACAAGGGGACAACCATGCATAGTGGAATACAACTATAAAATAAATAGAATTATATAGGAAACTTCCTGGCAGATTAAAACTGTGTGCCGGACCGAGACTCGAACTCGGGACTTTTGCCTTTCGCGGGCAAGTGCTCTACCAACTGAGCTACCCAAGCACGATTCACGTCCTCTCCTCACAGCTTTACTTCTGCCAGTACCTCGTCCCTTACCTTCCATACTTTACAGAAGCTCTCCTGCGAACCTTCCAGAACTAGCACTCCTGACAGAAAGGATACTGCGGTGACATGGCTTAGCCACAGCCTGGGGGATGTTTCCAGAATGAATTCTGGAAATTATATGGGACTTAACAAATAATTTCTTTATGAATCGCAAATACATAAATGGTGATGTATGAATCTTACAATGCTTAACAATTGTAGAGGCGAAGCACGGAACAGCGGAGTAGGGAAACATGATTTCAAGGACGACTGTCAAATACGTAACTGCATGTAACATCAGGGAATAGGCCTATGTACTAGGTTATTCTATTTCAGCGGTCGAAATTTGCTAAAAATGTTGCGATGGCGAAAAACTACTTGCCCTTTGAGGGTACGAATTGTGAAACGCTTTTTGCACCTTAATATCTCAGTCCCCTCGAGGACGTTGAGGTTATGTCCCTTTCTTTCCCGATGAAGAATTTTAAAATGATTTTGCAAATTTGTAATGGTGTGTCACTTCTCATGCAGATGTTTACTGAAAGCTGACTTATTGGTTCGATTATGATTTATAAATCTGTCTGCGCTCTCAAACATCCACCCCCGTCAGGCAGTCTGAGGAAAAATATATCTGTAAATCCAGTTGAAAGAAAGCTGAGATTGTCAGTGTCGGACACTCTCCCTGTGGAGGCTGCATTTCGTGCTGGTGGGCTGCTTCCGCGCGGCGAGCCGTCGGCGTGTCCGCAGGCAGCTGGGAGAGAGGGTGACGCAGTGAAAGAGCCGTCGCCGGCGCACAGTGCTCCAGTGCCCGGGCCTGCTAGGCCAGCCCGCCAAACGCAATTTGCGCGTCCGTCGCCGGTGCGAGCGGGTCGGGCCGTCCGCCGCCGCATTAATTGAGTTTGGCGCCGCTGAACTCCGGGATCGGCCGCACCGGCACCGCCACCATGGCGAGCGGGACAGGCGGGGGCGACTGCGGTCTCCAGGAATTTCGGGCTCGCACCGGGATCCCTGGCCGTGGCGGAGTTGTGCGCTATCGGCCGCTCACGTTACGGGGACGTCGCCCACAACTGTGTTACACTGGCCTGCACTCGACAGGCAGCAGAGTCTGCGAGTGCGGTGGCGTGCAAATACGGCGTCTGCCTGTCTGCTGGAAGGAAAGGACTCGTCCAATGGGAAAAACTACACAAGTCTAATGGAAAGAACGCTTTTTGCTGTGCGAGGCTGTCTTTTTGTTTCAAACTAGCTTACCACCCACTGCTTCGCTTACGTAGAATATAGTGTGCACAATTTTATTCTTCAATGGAATTTTTACGTTGCAACACATTTTAAATTTTTCGCGCTTATTAGGGCCACATGATCATGGTCGTTTACGAATGTACTTCTGACCAGTATGTGATACTAGTAGCTGAAGTCCAAGGTTTTTGTTAATCACGCCTTTTGCGTTCTTGTAGTGACATCTATACAGAAACTTTCATCCCATATTTCTTTATATTTAGCCGAGAAGTGAAATGTCGATTTTCATAGATTTGGCTTTGAAAATATTTTAATACAACGATATATTTTCTTATTAATTTTCATCCCCAAGATCAGTCATTTAGGGGTTGAATTTAAAGAATCAGCGAAACACGTATTTCTTTTATTTCTAACAGATATGTCAAATACAAATTTCATAGATTTAGCATTGAAAATGCTTTCACAATGAAATAATTTCATAAAATTTTTCATCCTCTACTTCACTCCCTCAGGGGGTTGAATTTCCAAAAATACCTGAACAGGTATTTTTTATTTCTGACCGAGAAGTCAAATACCAATTTCATAGATGCATCTTTAAAAATCCTTTAGTAGTTCTTTAACACAGATTTGCTTTCAAAAAAACTTTCACCCACTATTTTACACCCCTTAGTGGCTGAATTTCCAAAAATGCTGAAATACCTATTTTTTTACTACCGACTGAGGAACCAAATAACAGTTTTTGTAGTGCTACCTTCAAAATTGCCTTAATAGTGACATTTTTCTAAAAGCCTTTCATCCTCTATTTCATCCCCTTAAGAGTGGAATTTCGATAAATTCCTTCTTAAGTTCCGCCAACTATATAACACTGACGCTATCTCAAAATTTCAAATTTTTGTACTCACTGATTAAAGCTTTATCTCCTGTTTGAACCCCTTAGGGGCTAAATTTCAAATATTACTGAAAGAAACATTTTTTTATTTCTAACCGAGATGCCAAATACATATTTCCATAGGTGTAACTTTAAAAAAGCTTTGATAATGAAAGGTTTTCATAAAACTTGTCATCTGCTATTGTACTCCCTTAGTAGTTGAATTTCCAAAATCGCTGATGCATGTATTTTCTTTATTTCAGCCATAAAAGTGAGGTACCAATTTTCGTAGTTCTAGCTTCAAACTTGCCCTTAGGAGCTGAATTTCCAAAAATTGCCGAAGTAAGTATTTTTTATTTCTGACCAAGACACCAAGTACTAATTTTCTAGTTCTAGTTTTCAAAAGTGCCGTAATATTGACATACTTTCACAAATGCTTTCATTCCCTGTTTAACTCCCTTATGGGTGGCCTATCAAAAAATCACTTCTTAAACGACTCCTACAGAATAAGATCAACACCTTCTACAAATTTCAAGATTCTATCCTTAGTGGTTTCGGCTGGGCGATGATGAGCCAGTTAGTGAGTCAACCGGGATACTGCCTTTTATATATAAGCAGTTTATTTCATTTGATTTGTGATCAGATAATCTCCGTTTGGCATTTTAAAATGACGTCACACAAAATATTCGGAACAGGATAGAAGTGATATCTGGCTGTCCCCAAGTAAGTGGTATCGGGCCTCTGCTGTCCCTAATCTGTACCTTCCTTCCAGAAGTTCGAGACTGACTTCCTGGCGTGCAAGCGATGTCAGTGCGGTAACTATCTAAACATTCTGCGTGGTGTCTGTTTGTTCTATATCGTGTCTCCCTACCACTTTCGCGCAACGACGCCCTGAACGTGGTTTTTAGGGAATTGACTAGTTTGAACCTGGGACCTGTTGCTGGTAAGGAGACGCCAGACCACACATGACATGTAGAATTCAGAAGAGTTCAGCGAGACTAGCGATATTATAACCAAATACTTAATGATTTCAGCGTCAGCTCCACTGCACTCCCTGTAAAAGAATCTTAATACTAACTAAATTTAGTGGAAGGGGTTCAAGGCTTTCCTATTTTTAGTTAGCTGATAAAATAACGTCGAAAAAGCAGTTAAGTTTACCATTGGAAATTTTATTCTACTCACAAAACATCGTTTATAAATTGCACTATTGATAAAAGCAAATGTTTTAATACAGGATGGTGAAAACCAACTGCATTCAGCAAAAATGTGAACGAATATTCCCTGAATGGGTTTCCAAGTTCCACAATGGATCGAAGGATGAACTATGCCATATCACATCTATAATCTAGGTTTAAATTAAGTTTCACAAGAGAGAATACTATCAAAATGGTCTACAGTGACCCTCAATTATCTTTAGTTACTTATCTAACTTGTAAATTACAGTGACTGATGTGGCTTCTCAATAACTATATAACAGAAAAATCATCGAGTTTCAGATTTTTACTTCAAGTGGCAAATGTGAACACCATGAGCTTTAATTGACGATCGACACTAGTATTACGTAAAGGGGATGTAACAGATGAGTCTTCTGCAGTTCTGAGTGAAGCCTTATGTGCTCAAAAATGCGGCATCACTTGCGGTCATTACCTTGTCGGTGTTCGTCAGGGGGCGGCGGCCGGCGCAGCTCCGTCCAGCTCGCCCTCTCGGAAGCAACTCTCTCCTAACTTCTCCTTACTACAATTTACCGAAGTTGATTTAAAAAAAACTATCTGGCTGTGTTTTCACCTGACCAATCAGGGTCTCAATGTTAACCTTAAGCTCCGCCTACAAAAATTCTGTCTATCGAATGAGAAACGTTATACTTTTCGTGGTGGGGCAATGTTTTTAAAGTTTGCAACGTAACAGAGACGCGAAAAAGTCTCATGCTAAAACTTGCAGCTGGTGTAGTCCTTTTAGCGTTATCGTAAGATCTATACTGTTCTTCTGGAGGGCTCTATCTTTTAACATGGGCTGGGGGGTGGTCATGATGTAACAGAGATGCGAAAAAGTCTCACACTAAAACTTGCGGGTGGTGTGGCCCTTTTTGTGTTATCGTAAGATCTATACTGTTCTTCTGGAGGGCTCTAGCTTTTAACATGGGCTGGGGGGTGGTCCTAACGTAACAGAGACGCGAAAAGTCTCACGCTAACAACTTGCGGGTGGTGTGGTCGTAGCGGTGAGCTGGCGACGTGGGTGTCCGTCCCTTATCGTAGGGCCTTCTCGCTTAACACGGTTCTGCTCTCGTCTTCTGTTCTCGGTTCTCCCCTCGGAACTGCGTCTGTCTCATGCTGGGAAGGTATGACATGCATTCAGGCATTCTTGTGTTAGTCTGTGGTATTCCATTTGCTCACTCGTTACTCGTATAACTTTGGTTAATTTAATGTCACGATTTATTCGGAGCTATGTGACATACTACTGGATTTGCTTATCATGTCAGGGTTTTCATGGAAGGTGTTGGATTTGCCTGACACCTTACAACTACGGTGGCTTGAATTAACATCTTTAAACAACAGATGTGTATTTCCAGCCTTTTTTTAATGTATTCTGTAGTGACTTTGTACGGAATATTAACAGAAGCATATTTATAAATTGAAACGTCCCTCAGCTCCAACCTTAGTCTGACAAGGGGACATAAGTACGTCAGTTTCGGTTGATAAGTGTGACCCTAGGAAGGTTTTGCATCATAGAGTTCCCTACTATGGTAGGTGTTAGCACACAATTTTCGTCTCATAAAATTATCCCGGTATATTTCATTCCCAGCAATAATGGAATGAGGTCCAGACAGAGTGAAAAAATGAAGGGTGGTCCTTTCAAGTCTCCGGGTATTTAACGAATTAGGTGTCACGAAAACCTATAAGAATATATCGGCCAGACAGGTAGAACATTTGTGGTCAACTCTATGGAAGAATTACATTTTCACTCTGCAGCAGAGTGTGCACTGATATGAAACTTCCCAGCAGATTAAAACTGTGTGCCGGACCGAGACTCGAGCTCGGTCCTGCACACAGTTTTAATCTGCCAGCATGTTTCAACTCTATGGAACATTCATCTGGCTCGGGTTCCGACTCAGCTCTGGGTACCCATTTTTCTGAGACGGGTCACTCTGTTACCAGTATTTCAGCTATCCTTTCAGAGTAGCATAGGGAACGTAACGGCAATGTTCCAAATGTAATACAAGAACTAGAGATTTATTATACCTTAAAACTACCTCATAGTCATACTCTCAGCACCCAAGATGGATTGAAATATAAATCGATTTTAGCTAATTTTAATTGTCTCAGTTGCTAGCACGGCCCATTTAGCTGTTGGCGCATTGACTTCTTCTTCCCCCTCCCCATCTCCCCCTTGTTAGAGTCTATTTGTGTGTTGATATTTTATGCATCCTCCGTCCCTTTTCACTTTTAAAAGAGTTTTAATCCTTTTAGCAGCTTCCCACAGTACACCTTTAGGCCCTCCAGTAGTATCCAGTTATACATTGCGGTCTAGTGTATACCGGATTCCTAGTAACGTTCTCACACTGAGCGTCCGCCTAGAGTTTCTGCTGCTCATGCGCCACTTCCCCAGTGGCCCTTCACACGTTTCCATCTTAGTTTGTGGTCAGTCGCGGCACTGCCCTGTACTCCTAGCGTTGGACTCACTTAAACATCGTATGGCTTTTTTCTAGTTTGTTCTTTTATCTGTTTCCTTCCGTTCTATCCACTGCACAGTACTTTTGATGGTTATTTATATTCCTTTTCTAGGTTCCCATTGTTGTGAATACCGACCCTGGATGGTGATAGCAGCATCACATGGCGAGGAATGACTGCTACTCAGACACACACACGGTGCGTGTAATATCAATAAGCGTGCTGTCCGTATGTATAATGGGAAAGGCGTTCATCTGAGACTGACCGAGGGCAGATTGCGATGGCCCAGAGGCATCGCTGTGGCCTCATGAATCCATGGAACCTGCATGTCAGCAGGGGACTGTTCAAGTTCGTGGTGTGGTGGCCACTCAACTCGCCAGATCTGATCCTGATCGAACACAGCTGGGATGTGATTGGACAGGGCATCAGAGCTCATCAGCCCAAGCCCCCTCCACGGAGTTTTGGGAATTATGTGACTTGTGTGTGCAAATGTGGTGCCAACTCCCTCAACGACCTACCGAGGCCTCACTGCTTACATGCCACGACGCGTCGTCACTGTTATCCATGCCCAAGGTGGACATACCGGCTATTACACTAAAGCGTCAAAGAAATTGGTATAGGCATGCGTATTCAAATACAGAGATTTGTAAACAGGCAGAATACGGCGCTGCGGCCAGCAACGCCTATATAAGACGACAAGTGTCTGGCTCAGTTGTTAGATCGGTTACTGCTGCTACAATGGCAGGTTATCGAGATTTAAGTGAGATTGAACGTGGGGTTATAGTCGGCGCAGGAGTGATGGGACACAGCATCTCCGAGGTAGCAATGATGTGGGGATTTTCCATTATGACTATTTCACGAGTGTACCGTGAATATCAGGAATCCGGTAAAACAGCAAATTTCCGGTATCGCTGCGGCCTCATGAATTCATGGATGCTGCATGTCAGCAGGGGACTGTTCAAGTTCGTGGAGGCTCTGTAATGGTGTGGGGCATGTGCAGTTGGAGTGAGGTGGGACCCCTGATACTTCTAGATACGACTCTGGCAGGTGACACGTACATAAGCATCTTGTCTGACCACTTTCATCTATTGATGTCCATTTTGAATTCAGACAGAGTCGGGCAATTCCAGCAGTACAATGCGACACTCCACAGGTCCGAACATGCTACAGAGTGGCTCCAGGAACACTCTTCTGAGTCTGAACACGTCTGCTGGCCACCGAACTCCCCAGAAATGAACATTATTGAACACGAATGAGATTTTCACTCTGCAGCGGAGTGGGCGCTGATATGAAACTTCCTGGCAGATTAAAACTGTGTGCCGGACCGAGACGCGAACTCGGGACCTTTGCCCTTCGTGGGCAAGTGCTCTATCAACTGAGCTACCTACTCCGCTGCAGAGTGAAAATCTCATCCTGGAAACATCCCCCAGGCTGTGGCTAAGCCATGTCTCCGCAATATCCTTTCTCTCAGAGTGCTAGTCCTGCAAGGTTCTCAGGAGAGCTTCTGTAAAGTTTGGAAGGTAGGAGACGAGGTACTGGCGGAAGTAAAGCTGTGAGGACGGGGCGTGAGTCGTGCTTGGGGTGCTCAGTTGGTAGCGCACTTGCCCACGAAAGGCAAAGGTCCCGAGTTCGAGTCTCGGTCCGGCACACAGTTTTAATCTGCCAGGAAGTTTCATTATTGAATATATTTGGGATGCGTTGGAACGTGCGGTTCAGAACAGTTCTTTACCCCCCTCCCACTCTTATGGATTTGTGGACGGCTCTGGAGTATTCATCGTGTCAATTTCCTCCGGCACCACTTCAGACATCAGTCTCAAGTCGTGTTGTGGCACTTCTGCGTGCTCGGGGAGGGGGGGGGGGGAGGGGGGAGGGGGGAGGGGGGTCTTCAAGATATTAGGCAGGTGTACCAGTTTCTTTGGGTCTTCTGCGAGGGGAGGTGGTGATAATGTTCTGGCCAATCAGTGTATATCCAATTCCCATACATATTAGAAACGTGTGCTTGCCGGCTGATGTGGCCGAGCGGTTCTAGGCGCTTCAGTTTGCGACCGCGCGACCGCTATGGTCCCAGGTTCGAAACGTGCCTCGGGCATCGAAGTGTGTGATGCCCTTAGGTTAGTTAGGTTTAAGTAATCCTAAGTTGTAGGAGACTGGTGACCTCAGATGTTAAGTCCCATAGTGCTCATAGCCATTTGAACCATTTGAAGCAAACGTGTGCTTGCTTTTCCTTTTCCATTTAACCAGACTGAGCCATGGCAACGCTTGGCCGAAAACAGCTAGCTTGTAACATTTAAGTGGTGTCCGACTTCATCACATGAGGGAGAAGAAGGAAGAAAATCAGTAATGGTGGGGATACTTGGGCGGCCACCGTACTGGGGACTGGAAGATTCCGTGTTACACGCTTCATAAAGAAAATCTTAAACTGCTCCACAAAAATAATAGGCGAAATTGAAATGGAAGTACGGAGCGCTGCAGCGCGGTAACCCTGCTGCTAGCCGGACGGAGCTCCAGTCTCCAGAATTTGCAGCCTGGCGGACAAGTGGCTGCCGGCGAGCAGTAATTTGGCGGAGCAGGCTGTCTGGCTGCGAAGTGGAGCGAGGAGGCCCGGAATCACAAAGCCGATAATTATGGGCCGGGGCCGGCGGAAGCGCCGCGGTCGCGGACCGCAGTCAAGTTTCCAGTGAGCCGCAGAGCGGCCGCCGAGCAGGCGCGGATCACGTAGCCGGCGCGGCGTCTCTGCGTCCGGCGAGTCCTCTGTTTAATTAGCGGCCGGCGCAAGTAGCGACACCGGAGCCCGCACGGCCGGCCTGTGGGATCAGCGAGGCGAGGCATCCATCGCGGTAGGGTCGGCCGGGCCGCGGACGGGCCTCGCAGGCCGTCAGCGGGACACGAGACACTGCTGCCCGTACTCGCACTGCGGCTCCCGCTACAAGATCTGAGAGCAACTCCTAATCACCGTGAGTACCAAAATTTCCTTCGGGACAGGGTTCGCGTCTCAAATTTTCAAAATACTCACGAGTAGGTTAATTTGTACATTGAGCAAGCAGTAAAGGAGCAAGGAAGAAATGGAAAAAGAAGGTAAAGTTCAGAGAGTAGAAACAAAAATTTCGATGTTTACTGAAGCGAGTGGGAAGATCAGTTGAACGGAAAGGACAATGTCTTGAAAACAGTTTGTAAGATAAATAACAACAAAACTGAAACAAGGCTAATGAAAGGTTATAACATATACACTTTGTTGGTCTATGAAAGTGCATACTTAGCTTCGATTCTTGTAATTGAAGATCGGGTTTATCTCTTCACTGAAAACATGTCCATCTCTAAGAATGTCTGGATTAGCCGTAATTTCAGGATTTGCGTGCTTCATTAATCAAATGATGTGGGCGGAACAGTTAATTACTTTGGAATTGTTATATATAAACATTAAAAATTTACACAGTTTTCGTGCCTGAGTGATACAACACTGACTCTATCCTCAGCTATTGGTGCCGATCATTATATACTTTATAATAATGGAAATCCGAGTACAAACATTGCTTAAAGTGTTAATTTTGTATTTTATAATTAAAATTAGAGTAGTTTTCCAGGAAACCTTACAGCGTTTGGATACTTCAGAATAATACATACGCCGAAACAAAACAATTATCACTGCCAAAACATTTATTGTGTTTTTCTACATTAATATTTAATTTACAAAGTGTAATAATTTTTTAGTTTCAGATTGTCTTTTGTTTCTCACATATTTCCTGGGCCTTTTTATTAGGTTCTAAAGTAATTACTAATTGTTTAGCCGGCCGTGGTGCCCGATCGGTTCTAGGCGCTACAGTTTGGAACCGCGCGACCGCTACGGTCGCAGGTTCGAATCCTGCCTCGGGCATGGATGTGTGTGGTGTCCTTAGGTTAGTTAGGTTTAAATAGTTCTAAGTTCTAGGGGACTGATGACCTCAGAAGTTAAGTCCCATAGCGCTCAGAGCCATTTGAACCATTTGCACTAATTGTTTCTCGTGTATAAGTTTTATAAATATGACTTTTGAAGTTTGTTTGCACTTCTCATACATACTTTCGAAAATAATCTGTATTTCACCACATTTTTTACTACAGATCATGATAATTATGTTAATCTGCAGCTATAGTCAAATGAGCATGGTTATAATATAAGCTCATAAAGTATTCCTAATTCGCATATACGTCGCGTAGCGATATCGAACGGGTCATGTGGCCGGAATCGTAGTTTTTAATTAAGTATCAGCTCAGTATGCTACTTAACGACGTAATGGAATTAAATCAGGTAATTCTGTTGGAATTCGGTTAATAAATAACATACACTAGTAGAAGAGTTTTGCTTTTTATAACTAAATAACTGAGGATGGGCGAGATGTAGAGAAATAAAATTTAGACTGGCACTGGCAGGCAAAGCGTTTCGGAAAGGGAGATATATTTACGTCGAACATTTTCTGAGGGCGGTTGTGTGGAGTGTGGCGATAACGCAACGTCAACCGCTTGTCACCTGTAGTGGCACTACCCAATATTTTAGGTAAAAGTACCAAATCTTTAGTGTAAGTGACTGAAAGTAGCACGGGGGCAGCCGCGGAATCTTGCAGTAACAGCACTTTCCGTCAGACACGCTATGTCGGCGTGTGGGGCGTAACAGCAGATGAGCAAGTGAGTTGCGAAGTGAGGACAGTTGAGCGCAGCGGTAAACTGTCCCGCGTAGGGAAGGACGATGCAGCAAGCGAGTCGTTTTAACCAGTTTCAGAGAGTTCATAGATCTACAATTAACTGACGGAATAATGGAAGAAAGTAAATAATGCATGGGGGGCAGGAATTGTAATCGTACTTAAGAAGTCTACGGACGGTTCACAGACGTATCGGTTTTGTTGCGTGCTTTTTGAACAGAAAGACACAAACAGATGCATACACTGTTCCGAACATCACGGACTTCTAAACAAAAGCAAGCATTCCTTGACGTTGGTCTTAATGAGCGGATACCATTAGTTAGAATGACCTCTGAGGATAGACCAAAAACAGCTTTTTCAGCAAACTGGGGACTCTACCAGTATAGGAGGATGCCTTTTGGGTTGAAAAACGCGCAGGCGACATTCCAACGGTTGCTGGACGGAGTGCTGAGAGACTGGTGGAAAGGAAGGAAGGATGATGTGGATCTGCACGTCGGGAATTGTGTGGATTGTATACAGACAGCAAATTTGAGTCGGATGCAGGTATAGTTACAAAGTTTGCCAGAAGCAATAGAATCTTTTAGTTTCGTTGGGGGATGTGTTAGGACCATTCAACCGAACACCGTCTGTTAATCGTTTTCTGCTATCCATAATAGATCATTTTCCTCGTTACGTCGAGATGGTGCCAATGCCGGACAACAGGCAATCACAGCTACACAGGCTTTAGTTAATAGATGGATACTGAAGTTTCGGAATGCCACTGACGGTGGTAACGGTCCAGAGGAAAAACTTCACGACAAACCTGATGAAGGAAGTGTGTCGCTTGCTGAGAGTGATGAAGTTGACGACTTGCCCACTACACCCGCAAGCTAATGGAAAGACACAGAGAGTTCATAGAGCAAGTTTGAAAATACTTAGTTACTACATGGATTCAAATAATTCAGACTAGTATACGTACTTAGCTTTTGTCGTTATCGCATATAGCTCTAAAGTACATTCTTGCACTGGGTTATTCCCATTCGAGGTATTGTATAAAAAGAAGCTGCCGTCGCTTTTCAACATGACTGACCAGAAGAGTGGCCGAAAGGGAGAAGCAGTCCGCAGTTTTGCAGAATAATTGAAGGACGTGTGGAAAAAGGCACAAAGAGAAAATACGAAGGCTTTGCAGAAACAGGAAGAGGCAGTGAGGTGTAAGAAGACATTATCGTAGTATACGGTGGTCCAATGAGTGATGTCGATTCCATATACGCGGAACGCAAATACAAAGATGGTTTTAGGACGGTACCAGGATCCATAACAAGTAATAGAAACTACGTCAAAGGTCAATATGAACCTTCAGTTGTCAATAAGGACGACGATTCTGCATGTGGTACATCTGCAACCACTCAAGAGTGCACTAGAGGTGACTCGAAGAGAAATGTTAGTAAAGACAAAGGAGGATATTAACACATTAACTGCAATTTTTTTTTATTTTCCTGAGAAATTCTGTTTATCTGTGTAAGAGATACGAACCTGTCATACCACTTTTATCTACAGATTACGTGTTTCAAAAGTATAGCTGCTTTTTTCAGAACGCCCCAAATGGGGATCGTGGCAGATGACATGAAAAAAAAGGAATAATTGGAAACAAATTTTATTTGTGATAATATTTTACAGTTCTGTTTATTTTTAATTATTTCAACATAACGAAATAAATCTCGGGTGAACAGCCTGACATGAATGCGCATAGGACACAATATTTGGGCAATCGACCACGTTGCCATCATCAGGTGCCTGATTTATTTCATCATAAAATACGCCTGGAGAAATTGAAGAATCGCATTTGGACATAAATTACATTACATTTCGTATGAACTCATGTTTTACATTTGTGTGAGTAAAAAACTAATTCATGCCACTATTCCATACATTCCATATGTAAGCCTACATTACATTTTCTAGTTTTCTTACGTTCCTCTTGCATGTCACATATTTTCTTTGTTTTCCTTCGCAGGTTCTTTCCAGATAATGTCCCAATGGATTTTTTCCACTTGTTTATGGAACACGTTTCTGGGTCTTTTTCTGCAGTGATGGTCTACCAAGATTTTTATGTTTATAAATAGACTGTGTTTGTAGGTAACCTCCAGTTATTTGCCTCCGAAACTCTAAAAGGGGTATATTACTGTTAGCATGCCAGTATAATATGTAAGCATTCACTACTGCAGTATCAATTGTGTTTGTGACCATGGGAAAATGCCATTTCTTTCCACCTATTTTCATTGTATATTTATTTATATACCGGTCAAGTCTGTCCAACCCACCCATGAATTTATTGTAGAGATGTATACAGAGAGGCTGGGGTATTTCCATATCTTTTTTCTCCAGTCTGTACCATCTACTTACATTCTTCTGGATATATTCCTTGATGGTTTGACAAGACTCGTACACATTTATTATCTTTCAATGCAGCACAGAATATTTTGTTTTTGACATCAAATCTGTAATCCATAGCTCGACGAGGTTCCTCTCTGAATTCATTATCTCACTTGAGAGGGCATTTATTTACCCCTGTTCCTGCTACATTTCGGCCTGTTAAGGTTTTCATTGGATTAAAACTAGTGAAAAAATTATCAAAAAGGAAATGTGGTTAGAGGGATTGTTCACGATGGATATTTTTCTCATTATAACTGATACACCCAAACCTTGCACCTCATTGGCATTGTTATTTTCCCAGTATACAGTTTTGTATCAAAGCAGTATCCTGTTTCTGCACAGCACATTGTCCGTTGTTTGAACCCAAACCGTATGGGTTTACCCCGAATAAATTGTATGAAATAGTGATGCCCGTAATATCTGACCATCTGCTCATCAGTGTTTATATTTTTCGAAAAAACACCAAACTTCATATAATTTTGATTCATTTTGTCAATGAGGTGGCATATGTTGAAATATGCGGTTTCCAAATTGTTATCTGCCAGTTTATAACTGTCGTTGAAGTGCAAATTTTTCTTTATTTCTAAATACCTGTTCCTGGAGAAACATCTTCGCACCAATACATTTGCTCCTGAGGCAAAGAATGGTAACCTGTAAGGCATAAAAAGCCTACAAATTTTCGAGGACAGTCTATCGGAAACGTAAATGCATGCCTGTTATTCTGTGCAGCATATCTGACACATTCTTTGACAGTGAAATTCTTTATTTCTTGGTCAAAGAGAAATTCGAAAATTTCGATCGCTGATTTTCCTTTGAGAGAAGTTACTTGTTCCATAGCTCTCTTTAAAAATGGTTCAAATGGCTCTGAGCTGAGCACTATGGGACTTAACATCACTCCCCTAGAACTTAGAACTACTTAAACCTAACTAACCTAAGGACATCACACACATCCATGCGACCGTAGCAGTCGCGCGGTTCCGGACTGAGCTCTCTTTATATCGTCATTAAGCCCAAATGTCTTTTCGTAATCAGGCTGAACTCTTTGCCAACCGGAAGCTATTTGAACCATTTTCAAGTCACACTTCTTTGACCGTTTGGGTCGTGAAGTATTAGGGTCTTTTTTGGTCAGAGGTTCTGTATCGGTATCGGCAACTGCAATTGCACTTGAATGAACTGATTACCAGGAACATCGTTAGGGCAAGTGTCTTCCAAAATGTCGTCATCGAATTCATCAGCGTCGGAAACACTATCCACACTGTCAGGGGAAGTTCTATAATATCCATCTCACCAACATCATTATCTTCGGTGAGAAAGTTAGGATCATTTATCAAATTTTCTACTTCGGCTAGTGTGAGGAACTTTCTGGCTCTCATATCTAAAAAAAATAAAAAAATAAAAGATACAATGATTGTGATTGTATGAAAGTACTTCGTATCAGCCACGATCCCCAAATGAGTAGCGCTTTAAAACATGTAATAAAACAACATTTACTAATAATAAATGAACGAAGAAACATTTGTGAGTTTCTGTAACTTACAAATTTACAATACGATCGCATCATTTGACGGAATAATAAAAAATAATCCAAAAATAACACAGTTGAAAATCTATGATATTCGTATTACATGACATAATATCCGATTTATGGTTTACTGAACTTTACCCAAGAAACCAAACGCAATATTTTCATTCTGCTCTGTCACTCACTTTAGTTAGACTGTTGTCAAATATTATGAGCTATTCGGAATTACAACAAAGACACTGCTGCTTACTGATGGAACAAAAACTATCCGGTCGCCAAATGGGGATCGTGGCAGTTAAAGGGTTAAGAGGAGAAAGCGAAACTATGATCAACGGGAGAGCGAAATTCGGATACCTCAGACTCATACATTAAGAGAGTAGTTATGTGTATCGATTTTGTGCAATTTGAATGTGTAGTGTAGGACGTAATGTTGATGGTAGTGATAGACCTACATAATTATTTGTGGTAGTCTTATCAGTAGAACAATAAGATGACTGCTGTTCAGAGACAGGAGGTGATAAGGATCCCTGTCTCCACGTTACCAAGAGAAGGGGAAAAAGAATGCTAGTTTTGACAGTACTGTACCTCTTCGCCGGAGGTGGAGTAAGGGGACGGCAAGTGCATCACCTGGACGGTTGAGTGTTGTTTTCCAGACAGCGAGATGTGATATTTTCTAGCTGTGAATGGTATTTAAGTTTAGCATTTAATGTGTAGGAGGAACGAAATGAAATCAGAGTGGCTGGAAGAAGTATTTTCAGGGATGCAAGAATTGTTGATTAGTAGTGGGAAGCAGAGGGAGATCTCAAAGGAACACAAGAACTTGCTCGGGGCATAAGCACCATTAAAGGAACAGATGCAAAAGGTGATCGAAGTAGTTCCGCACGAGCTTGGGAGAATAAAAGGGGATGGATAGGCGCTGGGGGTAGAATATTGATGACAGTCTTCGAGACAGTAGACGCAAGCGACGTGAACAAATTGAATTCAACGGAAGAAGCCACAAGTGGGTTAGCAGGAGCGAATAAGGTGACTGTAGAGTGAAAGTCCACGAAAATTATGAACTTGGAGAGCGGTGTGCTGAACAAAACATGCATGCTTCGCCAGCTGACTAACGAAGTCAAGGATTATGCTAGAACCTTGGCTAGTACCCTGAACCGTAGTGGTAGGTAGTGCATGCACGTGTGCAGTTATTAGACGCAAGGTTAACCTTGACAATGTTACTGTTGCTAACTGCTAGGTGATAGCATCTGGGACGCAAGGGTCGAGCCAACAAATTTGTAGGAGGCAGTCAATCAGGTGCTAAATCGTCAATTAAGTCCTGTCTTGCTGTCCCCCGAGTCTGCAGGGGTAGATGAAGTTGCAAGGTGAGTTGCGATCGGAATTGTAACTAGTAGCGGAACCGGATAGTCAGAACTTACTATTTTACTACCATAGTGCAGCAGTGGGTGTAATAACAGATAGCTAGCAATTGTACGTAACGGTAAAAGTACCAGTAGCTGGGAAACACGCAGTATTTAGGTGTTGCACAGTGCTCACGTATCCGGTGAAGGTAGCGGCAGTTGGGAAATTTATGCAAGTAAGGGAAGCAGAGGTGTTACTATTAACAAAAGACAAGGATCGACGCGTGGAGAAAAGTGTGGGTGAGCTGCAGAAATGTCAGAACTAGGTGGTCACCATATGCCCAATTCGCGAGGTTATAATGAGTATAGACACATGCATCCTGCTACTATTTAAAGGTAAAACAGGAGAACATTTTTGCCCAAAGTAGGTGATTGAACCAAAGCCTTATTTTCGGAGAGCAGGGCTCCACTGGGTGTATTTAGTGTACAAGGGCAAAGTGACGGTTGCTAGTTTTTATGAGCAAACGAAACATGGGGGCAACACGATTAGAGTTGCGAGGCAGCAGACTACTAATTAAAGGAACAACGTGTGATACAGTAGCAACTACGTTTCATTTACCAGAGGCCATGATGGGAGTTACCCTATTTAATGTGACACAGCCACAGCTGCACTGGCTAGGCGAATCGCTACAGATCTTATCCAAACAGAATCTTACCATTCTGAATCATACTTGGGAGCCAGGTCTGTACCACTCCGTAAGCCAAAAAATAGCAGCCCAAGAAGGGGAAATAACTGCAGAACAAATGCTACAGCATGTGGAGCAGTATCGGAATAGGAAATGTCAAGTAACAGTGACTTTAAGCGTCGTGATTCCTAGCACCATGGTGATTCTGATTTTGAGGCGACGTAGAGGGAGGAACCGATCCAGGGGTGATACAAGCTCCGGTGGATTAGATTCCCAGGGAAAGAGATGACAGATAGATCGGCAGATTTGAGATAGTACTTATGTAACAGTTAGGAATAGACAGGTTAGGGTAACTCTACAGATAGAGTATAGCTGTAATCCAAGTAGAGTAATGTCTCAGGGTAAGACCCCAGGGACCGGGTATCCTCCATGGAGAGAGGAGACAGGGTAGTAGGTAAAAGTTTTAAATCTTAAGTGCAATTGACTAAAAGAGGTATGCAGGCCGTCACGGAGTGTTGCGGTAATAGCGCTGACAGTCAGACACGCTATGTTGGCATGCAGAGCACAATAACAGATGCGCAAGTGAGCTACGAAGCGATGATAGCTGACGGCAGCGGTAAATTGCCCCGCGCGGCAAAGAACGATGTAGTAAGCGAGTAGTGAGGATAACGCGCAGCGGGCACTTCATCAGTAGTGCGTGGATAAGTTGATAATTTGGGTTTGACGGGAGTGTGCTAGGATAGTCCGTATAACTGTGATGACCACTGTGTCAGTAAGGCGCAGTGATCAGCGCATCTGCTGAAGAAGCAGAGACACGTCTTCGAACCCCTGTCCGGCACAAATTTCCAACTTTCTCCATTCATTTAAATCAATAACTTCTGGCAGCTGAAGTCTGTAATTCATTTTGGTCGCGTAGGAATGCTGTAAAACCAAGTCCTCAGAATGAAGACCGTAACAACAAAAAATCATCAGTATCTAGACACTCTTAATTGTTGTATTTAATTTGAAAAATTGCTCTTTTGTTTTTTTTCCTAGCAAACTATAGAAAAAAATTATGTGTCGTAATAGGTCACAAATGAAACCAATAAATAAGTAATCATGTTTCAAGAATAATACCTGATCAGCCGCCTTCCTCGCCCATTTAGGGTTGCCAGTTCTCTAAACGATGTTTTATCGTAATTTCAATCCAAAAATACATAAGACGCTAATTAAAAACAGCCACTACGGCATATCGTACCCATAAATACGTATAAGACTTGACTTTCGTGTGTTTTCTAAACATTTTCTTCAGTGTTTGATAACATCAAATTTGAAGATGTAGGAGACTCATGTCTGCGAGGTAAGAAACGTCCAAACTCATTCAACGCAGAGATTGACGGTAGTGGCGCAGGATGGTTTTTTTTTTATTTTGGTTTTATTTACACCCGAGTAAGAACAGTAGCATACAAGGTAATGTAAATAATTTAATGTTGTATGATAGTGATGATTTCGATGTAAGCTGGTAACGCATAATGATTTATTCCATCAGCAGCTCTTGGCAGTTTGTAAAGGTGGATTAACAGTAAATATAGCTTTTGTATCGCGTGCTAACGACAGTCCAGGAATGGAATTTCCGATAGTTAGACCCGTAGCATTCCGACACTTACTTACGAGTAAAACACGGCTTTTCTTACGTATACTGGAAACAGTTATTCAGGAGACAGTGCTTAATGCTGAGGGATCGCTCCGTGAAATACCGCACTGAAGCTCGCTGGTCGAGGCCTTTCTCCCCTCGTTCCGCAGGAGTTCGATATAAAATTTAGCGTCCGTGTGTCTTGGAGTTGAGAGCAAAGTTCGATATTGCATTAGTTTCGCACTTCTGTGCCGCACAAAGAGGTTCCGCTCGCTTCCAGACGGTGGGGTCGAGAGAGCGAAAACTTGTTCAACTATGTGTAGATGGGTATTTATGAGTTGTCTCCAGATTCAAACACAGGACGGAAATTAGTTTCTCGAGTTTCAATTACATTCCTCGCTCCTGCACAACATAGGAATTGCAGAATCTGAAAAGATAATTAACCAGCAGTTGGAAAGTTTTGATTCCTCTCGGTAGAATGCCAGTTAGTAGCTGATTAAGACCCGAGTACTTGAGTGAACCGCAGGGAATGCTGCTGTACCAGCACCGCCTGTGCGAGCAAGTGGCGCTCGTAATTGGTATCATTGCTACCCACACGACGACGCTTGAGGATATATCCATCATGAAAAGAGAATCAAAACCGATCATCGACTCATATGGCTGACATAAACGGACTGACAAAAAGAACTGTTACATCTGTCAACCACAAGAGCTATATAAGATACTCTCAGCACACAAATGTAAACATCAGCAACAAAGTAAATGAAAAGTCCCCAAAAGATTGCTTTTTTGGCAGTTGAGTATCGTCTCTGCAATGGTAGTCACAAAATAATCCTTCTAGTCTTGAAGTAAAGTCTGAGTACTTGCATGCCGAACACCAGTATACAGTCTCTCTCAAGGAGACCAACAAAACAACGGACTCGTCCAAAAAGAAGAAAAACATTACCCATAGTTACAGCAGATATGGACACCGATTTCCTTCGTCTACTTGATCGTAAGTGACATAGGCATGACGGTTATAATAAGTCGTTACTAGTTTCTACAATAAAGTGTGCAATAAAGCATACATCCATAGATAGACGTGGATCGATTTCGTTCAATGATCAGATTTCTTGCTACAGACACAGCAATGAGGAATACCATAACCTCTGAGCTCAGAATCAAATAATTTTTGTTGTTCACACGTAGATATAAATCACCTTGTATATGCCTGAAAAGAAGATAGTAACCATGTGACTTGAGAACAAATTTGCTGTTCGCCTGTGTTGCAGATATGTGGTCTCTCTTTCCCGATGAGCCACCAATGTTTGTGACTTAGTATTGTCTTTGGACAACTTCCTTTTGTAGGTGAACTAAAGAAGATCAGTAGTGTAATGTAATGTTCCTGGTTTTGTAGTCACGTAATTGTTTTTATGACTTTTAAATTTTAAGTTACGTATTAAGCAAATTTTGATCCTCGACAACAATAAACATTCTTTAGGACCTAAGAGATTCGATAATGTCTGCACTACGAAGAGCTCCGAACATTTGTCGCAAAGTGAAAATTATTTTTTTAATAATGTTACTTTTTGTAAAAGAACCGTTGTCAAGAGCACCCTAAGAAGTTGACTAAATCAGCAGTTAAAATAATATGAGCAAAAAATACGAAAATAGAGGTCGCTGTATCATAAATCGAAGTAACTTGATCCAACACTTGAAACATAATATTCCCGAATTAGAAAGCACGGAACGTAAAAAACATTTCCACAAAATATTGAGTTACACAAAATATTTTCTCTCCGTAATAGTTCAATAATGCGTCGATTAATGTAACGGGGCTCCATCGGACGTCATGGACTAGTCAGTTTGGGTGATGAATTCCGAAAGTAGAATACCACTGATTCGCTGAAACTAGCTAGAATGTTTATATCATTAATTATCATGTATTTCAGCGCAAATGTAAGCAGTTAATCGTAAGGATAAGTGATTCACAAACAGAAAGTAAATATTTGTTACACACTGTAATTAAAGTTTCTGTGATCCACACGTGATGAGCGCAAGCTAATCCTGGATTTAGAAATTATTATTATCTATGGTCATATTCTGACTGAATCTTGTGTATTTCTAGCAAGTATAGCAAATAAATTTGTTTAATGCCCCTAAAATAGTATTCGACCATTTGTACTATTCTTTTTCTGCCAAACGAAATTTCTAAACCGTTAGTGAAAGTAAGTTTCTGAATTCAGAGTACCTACCCCTGGCGTAATAGCCCTATTTTCGATTCGTTAGCAAAATTTCTCCCAATTAGTTCTGCTTCTGGCCACCTCGTGAGCTCCAGTTTTCGTTTCCGTGGTCTAAGAGTAGCGTTTTTGACTACTAATTAGAACGTCCTGGGTCCCGGTTTTAAACTAGCCACTGCTGAAACTTTGAATAAAAATCGTCAACGACAGTGGCAGAGGACTTCCGGAATAAGTAGTCATCCTTGTTCTGCCAACGGCAGTGTTAAAGGCGGGTGGATTAGCGAACAAGGATTCAGTGCATTCTCTTGTCCTTGGGGTGTGAAACAGCTCCTAAAAGACGGAAGAATCAACAATGATCAACGGCATGTGCTAGCCGGTGACAATGGAAACCACTGCACTAAAGACATATAATGTGTATCTACATGGGAAGAAGATGGAATAACCAACAAAGGGATATTCTGAGAGTCAGAGCCAGGAATGTCAGAGTTTTGAACGTGACAGGGCACCTAGAAAATCTGGAAAGGGAACGTTAAGGATCAGTCTAGGTGTAGTGGGGGTTACTGAAATCAGATGGAAAGAAGATAAGGCTTTGCTTGTCTGACGAGCATAGGATAATAATGTCAACAGCAACAAAAAATTATATAACGCAGTAGGATTCGTTATGAGTAGAAAGGTAAGATAGAGAGTGTGAGTCATTGTGAACAGATCAGTGACAGGTTTGTTCTCATCAGAATCGACAACAATCTAACGTCGACAGCGATAGTTTTTTATTCAGGCTGACGTCGCAAGCAGATGATATAGTGATAATGTATATACATGAGGATAATAAACGGGTAATTCAATATGTAAAGGTAGGTGAAAATCTAATTATCATGGGGGACTGAAAAGAGTTACGCGAGAATGTGGGCTTAGTAGTAGGAATGAGACAGATTCACAAGAGGAGGAGATAAGCGTGAAAACAGGAAGATTCCATCTGCATTACGCCTTGGACAGACAAAGGTTCCGCAATCACATATCGTATTGTAAGGCGTACCCAGAAGCAAATATAAACTCGGATCACAAGTTAGTAATTATGAACGGTAGTCTGAAGTTTTAGAGAAACGTACAGAAGAAACAATGTAGAAGGAAGTGGGGTACTGAATTACTGAGGAAGGGTGAGATTCATTTGATGTTCACTAAAGATGTGGATGAAGCAGTAAGAAATAACACAGTAGACAATTCAGTTGAAGAGGAGTGGTTATCTCTAAAAAGTGAAATCACAAATGTAAAGATAAAGTAGCTGTTAGGAAAGTAGGTGCGAAGAAATATTGGGTAACAGAAGAAATATTTCAACTGATGGATGAAAGGAGAAAGTAAAAAGAAATGTTCAGGGAAAGATAGGAACACGGCAACATAAACCACGCAGGAATTATAAATAGGAAGTGCAGAGAAGTCAAAGCTAAATGGCTAAAAAATGTGAAGAAACAGGAAAAGAAATGATCGTCCTCTATCAAACGCAGAGAAGAGAGCGGATAGGTGGAAGGAGCACAATAAATGCCTCTGTGCTCTGTGGGAGGGGGGGGGGGGGGAGGGGGGGAGAGAACATCTCTAATGACGTGATAGACGAAGAAATTGGAGACCGTATGGAAGAGATAGGCGATCCAATATTACAGTCAGAATTTAAAAGAGCATTTGAAGACTTGAGATTAAATAAGGCAGAAGGGATAGATAATATTCCATCGGATAAGTTTGGAAGACCAAGAACGAAGTGCATTGATTAAGACAATGGTAACAAAGATGCAGGCTCTCGTCCCTGTTGTCCAATCTGTACATAGAAGAAGCAACAACAGAAGTAAAGTAAAGATTTAAAACTAAGATTAAAATTCAGGGTGAAAGGATGTCAGTGATAAGATTCGCCGATGACATTGCTATCCTCAGTGAAAGTGAAGAAGAATTGGGAGATGTGTTGAACGGAATGAACAGCATAATGAACACAGAATATGGATCGAAAGTAAACCAAATGGAAACGAAATTAACGAGAAGTAGCAGAAATGAGAACAGCGAGAAACTTAACATCAGAACTGATGATCACAGAGCAGACAGAGTAATTTTGCTGTCTTGGAAGCGAAATAAACCATGATGGACAAAGCAAGGAGTACATAAAAAGCAGATTAGCACAGGCAAAGAGGGCATTCCTGACCAAGAGAAGACTACTAATGTCTAACATGGGCGTTAATTAGAGGAATAAATTTCTTAGTTTGTACGTTTAGAGCACAGCATTGAATGGAAGTGAAACACAGATTGTGGGAAAACCGCAACAGAAGAGAGTCGAAGCATTTGAGACGTGATTTTATAGAAGAATGTTGAAAATTGCGTGAACTGATAAGGTAAGGAATGAGGAGGTTCTCCGCGGAATCGTCGAGAAAATGAATATAAGGAAAACAGTACCAACAAGGACGGACAGGATGAGAGAACATCTGTTAAGATATCACGAAATTGCTTCCATGGATCTAGAGGGAGCTGGAGACGTAAAAAGTGTAGAATGGAATACAGAACGTAGGGTGCGAGTGCTACTCTGAGAAGAGGCTGCCTCAGGAGATGAATTCGTGGCAGGGCGAATCAAACCAGTCAGAAGACTGTTGACTAAGAAATTAATAATTATTGCTTTTTCGGGGTCAATGGATAAAGAATCCATGCTATGAGCATTATGATTGCTACCAACGTTTATGCACGCTGTATTCATATACATAACAGAGCAGGAACTATAAAATTTTGTGTAATTTACTTTCATTTACGATTTCAAAGCTACCACACCATACAGTTTGGACGATGGAGAAAATAATTTATTATTTCCGCTAACATTTTCCATATATGTGATGCTAAGTCACAATAATTTAATGCTACAAACTCGCATCGTGACGATGTACTTAATTTCCTACCAGCAAACTACACTAAAAACCGCCGGCCGGGGTGGCCGAGCGGTTCTAGGCGCTACAGTCTGGACCGCGCGACCGCTACAGTCGCAGGTTCGAATCCTGCCTCGGGCATGGGTGTGTGTGATGTCCTTAGGTTAGTTAGGTTTAAGTAGTTCTAAGCTCTAGGGGACTGATGACCTCAGAAGTTAAGTCCCATAGTGCTCCGAGCCATTTGAACCATTTTTGATCACTAAAAACCTGTTTTCATTAAGAGTAGTTGAAGAGATCAGTCACACGAATGCTATAAATGTGGTAGTTGTAATGACATAATGATTGATAATTAACAGTTAGTACCGAATAAAAGTATCATTTTTAAATTTCCTTTTTCCTGTGAATGCAGTTTACAATTAAATGTAGGGTTTATAAATCGAAGGAGTATAATTTTTCCTTCTTTTGTCATTAACCTTTATTTATTTTATATGTGTTCCATGTAAACATTAGCAACTCCGAGAATTGAATCTATGGGGTAGTGTGTGCCTGGTAGATGGTACAGAGTATTTATTATCTGTTCCTTTGGTCGTGAGAGGAGAACGTTACTGAAGGGGTCTATTGCTGCGGTGCCGGTAGCGTGCGCTGCTGGCTGCCTGCACGGCAGGGGCAGAGCTTGAGCCACTGAGTGAGAGAGCGAGCTGTATACAGTAGTGGCAGGGGAGGCGGTGGGAGCCGTAAAGCAGCTGGCATGGCCGGCCGGCCCTGCGTGACTCACTTCTAAGCACACAGCGTGCAAATCAGCCGCCGTCTCCGCCTTCGCGCCTCGGGTGCTGAGCCTCGCACGAAAGCCTCCGCAGACGAATCAGGAGAGGCGCCCAGATTAAAGTAGATGAAGGAATTCCGCCTCGCTCCGAACCAGAGACGATATTGCCCACGCCCTAGTGGGGCACAGAATGTAATATTATCGATCCCTTTAGACTCGTTTAGCCTGAGACATTGGTTTTTCTTTCAGCTGCACCAGTGCGGAAACAATATCAACTACTTACAGTGCATCATTAAACCAATACACAAAGCACAAGTCTACGAGCACTGTTCGTCCCGTAATTAGGCCTCGTTCTCGTGAAAGGCAAAAACTCGGAAACTTAGTGTTCTGTGAACATTATAAGGTCATCTTCTTTTTTTTTTTTTTTTTTTTTTTTTTTTTTGTAAGTGTTTGTTGATGTTGTCGTCGAAGGCCAAGTACAAGTTAATTTCACTACTTTTCATTGTTCCTTCTGTAGTATATAAATGTCCTTTGTTATATTGTTTGTAGCGGTGTAAAGTTCACTTAACACTTTGTTGTGCAATGTAGTGAAATGTGCGTGTGGCGAGGGGCTCCCATGGGGCATATTGGTCACCTGGTTCAATTCTTATGTCTTTGACGCCACTTCGGCGACTTGCGTATCGACAAAGATGAAATGAGGACGAAGATAACACAACATTCAGTCCCTGAGTGGAGAAAATCTGCGATCTGGCAGGGAATCGAACCTGGACTTGATTATATCGTAACTTTCAACATCACTTTCAACATCACTCAGTCCTATCAAGAAGACGTATATAGCGGAATTTTTTGTTAACAATGAACAGGCAGCTTGTAACAAAATAAAACCGTTGCGCAACATTTTGATATATCCGGCCGGTGTGGCCGAGCGGTTCTAGGCTCTTCAGTCTGAAACCGCGCGACCGCTACGGTCGCAGGTTCGAATCCTCCTTGGGCATGGTTGTGTGCGATGTCCTTAGGTTAGTTAGGTTTAAGTAGTTCTAAGTTCTAGGGAACTGATGACCTCATATCTCAAGTCCAACAGTGCTCAGAGCCATTTGAACCATTTTGATATAAACGGACTTTTCAATGTTAATAAAAGATTCTGTGACATACGAGATATTTTTTTTTCAAAACTTAATCCCATTGCCTTTATGTTGAAAGTTATGATACAATCAGGCCTAACACATATGAAATTTACGACCCACCAGGTCTCGATATCTTCACAGAAATTTAAATAGCAAATCTGTATAAAAATCTATATTTATGTAGGGTGTTAACCGCTATTTCACTAAATATGTTTTTAATATTTCTGTAATTAAAATTAACCAAAACATAAATATACTACTTACACCAAGTCATTTACATACATATACTGTAGCAAATTTTTGTGATAAGAAAATATAATATTTAAAGAAAACAGTTTTAAACATTTCCATGGAACGTCTTTGACGACGGCTTAATTCTTTAAGCTACATTTATAACAGAATTTTTGACCTCATTGTTCGCACGTGGCGGGAAGAGTTGTGTGATACAGTATTGAAAAGACAGTTGTTTAGTAAATGAAAGTAGTCTTGTGGAATCTTTTGTGAGACATATTTTGTGGACCAATCATCTACCAAATTATCAATACCGGTGATTCAGTAAGGAAACTATTTTATTTAGTAGCTAATAAACCATCAACTCGACAAACCTTGAAATAATATGTTTCTCTTACTATCATACCCCTGAAGTAACGATGGAGAATATTGTAAGTGTGGATAAAGAGTTTGGAACGAAACTGAACATTGGCAAGACCAAAGCGATAAGAATCGGAAAAGAAGACAACACGATTAATACACAACTAGATGGAGTCGTAATAGAACAGATTCGGTCATTTCGGGAAGTTTGACAACTTCCGGCGGAATCTATACAGAGGAAGTGAAATGCGTAATCTCTGTGTGAAAGAGAGCTTCCTGGAGAGTGAAAGGTTTGTTGACAGCCAGAAGCATTCTTATTACGTTTAGGAAGAGTTTTCCCAAATGTTTTGTGTTGGGTCTGGTGTTTTATGGTTCTGAAAAGTGGACATTCAGACAGGAAGAACAAAAATCTGTTGAAACTTTTGAATATGGTTATGGAGAAGGATGTAGGAAGTAAAATGAATCGCCAGAATACTAAAGGAGGAGATTTTCAGGAGAGATTTACTGAAAGAAAAAATATTCATGGTAAGGTGTTTGAGTTAAATAAGACGCCCACCACTCTACTCAAACTTTTGGGTCACTAGTTATTATTAATTAACTGTTTTGTCTTTTATTTCATTCTAACTTTTCTTAACGTTCATCCATTTTGAGCACACTCATCTCATCATATATTGGTATGGGCGCTGAAGACCTCGACATCGTGAGCCCAAAACTGGAAGTCTAATTCCAGAAGTCTAAGAGTGACTAGGCCAACAACAATATGGCGGCCACAAAGTGACACTAGAAGGTATGAACCTCTTGAACCGCATGTTCCAGATGTCTGGAGAGAAAAAGATGGACTGTTTCAAGACTTGGGTGATAATTCTGCTGTGTCATTTAAAAAAAAATCTCATGTGTTGCGGTCACTGACACGATTATTTCAAAATTAATTATGCTTCCAGATATTACGCTTTTTTTCGCTTTTGTTTAATTCACACATTCCACTGCCGTGCAAAAGAATGTCATGAAAATCAGCATAAATAAATGAATTTGGCACTCTATTAGCCAACAATTAAATAATTACCTTGCAATTCGTAAAATCAGTTCTTGATCAAAGTAGATACTTTCGTTCACACATGGCACTAATACTTTAATATATGTTGCGTATGAATAAAGCAGACACCTCTTGAATACAAAATAATGTTAAAATGTGGAATGGCATCTGCATCACAGTCTTAAATGAAATATCTTTTTACATACTAGGTATCTGAAGTGGATCATGGCCTGGTAGCAACTATGTTGCAAGTCAGTCTTATAGAGACAATATATTTCCTTCAACAGGGCTTAAATATCGAGCTTTCAGGAAAATTCTCTGCAGTTATGGGTTATCTGTTCCGCAACACAGATACCTGTAAAGGACGAAAGATTTAGGGAATGGTGTTTCATTTGCTTGTTAGTTTCCTGCAGGCCATAGACAGTAGAGATACAGAGCACACGAAATATTTGTAGAGCACGGAATTTTTCTCTTACCATTTGCATAACTAAAACACGAGAGATATTGTAAAATTCGTGGCGTACGTGAAGTAGGCACTTGTTCTGGTTAAGAACGCCTCGACTAACGATGTGGTGCAATACTTTGCTGATCTGATAATTCCTTAATTCAGCCATTGTGGTAGTCGATGGCACAATGTTTGCAATCCTCAGTGAGACACAGACCGATCCAATCTTTTTGCCCAACTACAACATGGCGGATGGTGCAAAGCACAGGAATAGGCAGCCACGCGAAAGTTCTACGCTCAGAGATCAGAGTTGTAATGAAGCTAGTATAGACACGTCATCATCATTATTACTGGAAACCGCAGTCAATGAAAGTTCGTGGGTAGTCTTGGACTGCATGGTCGTCATCTCTTGCTCTATTGAAACGGGCTCCTTCTCCTCCTCTCTCTGCCTCCCTTCCTCCCGCTTCAGCCGTTACTGGACAGAGACCGCACGGGGCACGGTACAGCGGCAGCATGGCGGCCTAAGCCAATGGCTCTGCTCGTTCGTTCTCTGCCCGCAGTATCGCTACCCCCCTCCCCCCTCTCCGCCGCACTACAGCCGATGGCCATGGCTAATCCCTCACCTACCTCTCGCTCTCTCCCTCTCTGTCTCTCTCTCTCTCTCTGCGGGCTGAGAAACGTTGGATTCGTGGAACGAGAAAGCGATACCCGGCCGCGGAAGCACGAGAAAATAAAACGATTGGCAGATGGCGATGCCCGTGAAATATACGGCCCATGTGTGGGTGGTCCCGTGGCCCGCATTTAGCTGATTAAAACTGACCGGTTTGCTGTTCCGGTGGCGATCTAATAACGCGACCCCTTGTCCGCCATCATCCCTCCCACCGCCCACAATCGGCTCAGCCCCGACAGTCCTTTCAGGCGGTCGTAGAGCACATTTGTCATGCCTGCTGTCCGTAATTCCGGCGAAGTGACACCGAGCCTGTTCCCACGCAGCAGCTTCCTTTCACTCACAATAACCGTTTCAGACGGCTTTTTAGAACTACACGAATTATGCATTTTCTTCCAATGACTCACATCATTTTGACATTTTTATTTTTTTAAATTTGTAACTCATGTGTAAAATGAAAGACAGTGTTTGTCCATTATGCCTGGACAATTCCATGACAGTTGGTAATCATAATGGTGAGAAAAACCATTGCAACCAATCACAGTTTCGACCAATAAATTTGTTGTCATTACTACCTACGAGTCGAATTCTTCTTTAACAGAGCAGTATATATCCACAGTTCAAAATACACGTAATTTCTCAAGTATTACCCTTTCAGTTTACAACTGATGATTTAGCTGGACTCTCTGCGAACTGTTGACATGTGCTACTGTTGTTTCTTCCGGATGACGCACGAGCGGTATAACTACACACGATGAAAATGTAACACGGTTCGTGAAGTGTACTTGGTACACGTGCAGTAGATACAAGAAATATACATTCTCTTAACACATTCTTGTACAGAAAAATACTCTACATGAACAAAAACAACATAAAACTGTTGTTTTACTGTCGAACAGTGCGTTTCGGAGACAACGGTACATTCGCTTTCAGTATATGATTCTACAGGAAAACGTAGGAAGTGAAAAAACTGTCGTGTTACGATCTAACAACTGCTTATACATTTGCTATTAACACATTCTTCAATATAGAATCGTGCGAAATTAAAAGAAAACTGTAATTTTTGGATCTGATAACTTGAGCTGGGCGTACAGTAGATAAAAATACATTCGCTGTTTCTACATTATTCTACAGGAAAGCATAAGAAATGAAAATGAAATAGAAATTTTGGGCCGCGCGGGATTAGCCGAGCGGCCTTGGGCACTGCAGTCATGGACTGTGCGGCTGGTCCCGGCGGAGGTTCGAGTCCTCCCCCGGGCATGGGTGTGTGTGTTTGTCCTTAGGATAATTTAGGTTAAGTAGTGTGTAGGCTTAGGGACTGATGACCTTAGCAGTTAAGTCCCATAAGATTTCACACACATTTGAACGTTGTAGAAATTTTGGTGTACGTTCTAAGAACTGACAAAGAGAGGTCCCCACTGGGGCGATATCGACTCTTGAAACCATATAGATGGTGGTGTATCTTAGGGTCCGAGTTATCACATCCTTTAGCAATTCACTTTAGCGGGCCTCGTTTGCAAGTAATGGATGAAGAAAAAAAATGATTCGGAATTTAGCGCGATAATCTATACTATGCAAATAGAGTTCACATACTGCCAGCGGAAATACTGCAATGGACAATATGTTTGCTTACTGTGAAAGAGATTGTTGTTGTTGTTGTCTTCAGTCCTGAGACTGGTTTAATGCAGCTCTCCATGCTACCCTAGCCTGTGCAAGCTTCTTCATCTCCCAGTACCTACCGCAACATACATCCTTCTGAATCAGCTTAGTGTATTCATCTCTTCGTCTCCCTCTACGATTTTTACCCTCCACGCTGCCCTCCAATACTAAATTGGTGATCCCTTGATGCCTCAGAATGTGTCCTACCAACCGATCCTTTCTTCTCGTCAAGTTGTACCACAAACTCCTCCCCAATTCTATTCAGCACCTCCTCATTAGTTATGTGATCTATCCATCTAATCTTCAGCATTGTACTGTAGCACCACATTTCGAAAGCCTCTATTCTCTTCTTGTCCAAACTATTTATCGTCCATGGTTCACCTCCATACATGGCTACACTCCATACTAATACTTTCAGGAACGACTTCCTGATGCTTAAATCTATACTTGATGTTAACAAATTTCTCTTCTTCAGAAACGCTTTCCTTGCCATTGCCAGGCTACGTTTTATATCCTCTCTACTTCGACCATCATCAGTTATTTTGCTCCCCAAATAGCAAAACTCCTTTACTACTTTAAGTGTCCCATTTCCTAATCTAATTCCGTCAGCATCACCCGACTTAATTCGACTACATTCCGTTATCCTCGTTTTGATTTTGTTGATGTTCATTTCATATCCTTCTTTCAAGACACAGTCCATTCCGTTCAACTGCTCTTCCAAGTCCTTTGCTGTCTCTGACAGAATTATAATGTCATCGGCGAACCTCTAAGTTTTTATTTCTTCTCCACGGATTTTAATACGTACTCCGAATTTTTCTTTTGTTTCCTTTACTGCTTGCTCAATATACAGATTGAATAATATTGGGGAGAGGCTACAACCCTGTCTCAGTCCCTTCTCAACCACTGCTTCCCCTTAATGTCCCTCGACTCTTATAACTGCCATCTGGTTTCTGTACAAGTTGTAAATAGCTTCCTGTATTTTACCCCTGTCACCTTCAGAATTTGAAAGGGAGTTTTCCAGTCAACATTGTCAAAAGCTTTCTCTAAGTCTACAAATGCTAGAAGCGTAGGTTTGCCTTTCCTTAGTCTATCTTCTAAGATAAGTCGTAGGGTCAGTATTGCCTCACGTGTAATATTTTTTATATTTTCAAATCATTATCGAAATGACTTTGATTACTATATTATTAAATCTGTAACGAAAAATACATTTTTGGCCGCATTGTACAACCAATAGAAACAGATTATTCCACTTGTGCTTCTTAACCAACATATTATCATTTTCAAACACTTAATGTTACGATGGATAGATAAAAATAATTAAAATCACATACACAATGATGTCAAATCAAAAACGAAAGACAGGAACAAAATATCTGAGCTAGTGAAAAAAGTTAATAGGACGCATTGAACGACTTTTAATCCATATATAAGGGCTGAAACCTAGCTCTTCTGCGTACAGTGCCGCCTCATGTGCTCACTCTGTAGAGCTGTTGCTGGTGTCCAAAGCAGCTGCCTCTGTCCAGTCTGAATCTGCCTCGTCCGATGTGTCCTCACGACCACGCGACGATATTTCACTGTCACTGTCTGGTCGAAGTTGAATAATTACTTTCTCAATAACTTGGGCCATCAGTGTGCCAGTATTCGTCCATAACAGTTTTCACTTTATCACACGTCTTCTTCCAGTCGTCTATCGTAATGCTCTGTATTGCAGCAGTAGTCATTTATTTAAGTTAGAAAAGGGTAACGCTGCTGACGTTGTTCGATGAAGCTTTCTGTTTCATTAAATTCCAGATACGTTCGGTGCGGTTCAGATCACAGTTGTAGGGTGGAAGGCGTAACACTGTTATGTCCTTTCCCGGATTCTTTTCTTACTCTATCTGGCTCTATTCTGGCTCGGTTTGTAACGTTTCATAACTTCCAAGAGTTCGTTGCGTGTTAAATCCGCACGGAATCCGAACGGAATTTTGTACTTAATCAGCCATGACTGTATATCTGCTTTACCAGAAGACGTGTTAGGCCCTTTATTTTCATGAACACAATGGTAGGGCGCATTGCCTAATACCGCAATACTTCCACGTGGAATATGTAGTACTAGGAGCTCTCGCAATCGTTTTATGTGATTTTCACTGTTGATTTCGTTGTGATAATCTTACGATGTTGATCTCAAATCATAGATGACCTCTACACCCTCAATGAACCCCATTTCTCCTCCCGCAATAATCACTATCGCTCTTTTTCCGGAACTTTCATTTTTCCGCACGCCTGGTACATCACTATATTGGCAACATTTACAGACATTATACAGTGTATGCAATCATGTTTCATCAGTATACACGACGGGTTTCTTCGCACTTTCCTTGTTTTCTTTCAAAGTTCTAAGAAAGCGTGCACGCCATGCTACAATGTCCTCCATCTCAACCAGAAATGTTCGTCTATTTTTACATTTTTTAACGAAACTCTATATCCTTCAAAATTTTTCAGAAAGTGGTTCGCTTCCCCGTGAAATTAATGTCTGTATTCTCTTTCACCCAATTCTGAAGCTTCCTAAGAGTGGGTATTTCTCTTTCAACGTCGTATTATCCAAAAACCTTCTTTTCAGTAAACAGTTGTCAAAGTCGTCGAGACACTTCATTTTCTTCCTCAGTCTCTTCTTCCTTGGTGTCTCAATTTTCTGACGAATTCGTCTACCTTTTTTAACATCGTTCGCAACCTTACGCACTATCCTTACATTCCTTCTTACTGCGGCTCCAGAGCTCTTCGTAACTGTGTTAGCAGACCTTTCTGTTTTTTTCTCGGCAGATCTGAACTATGTTACTCATCAGGAATTTTCCGTCTGAGCATACTCTTCGATACCGTATATTTGCTCGTTCACTGTCCATTTCAGCAGACGCTAAGAATACACAGCAATAACATGACTGTACAATGCGGAGCCACGAGCGTAATTCGTCTGATGCCGAGTATTGTCGGACACCTTCTGACCTGTCAGTATGTAAACAATGATCAGTTCCGGGTTCTGCTGTCGGCAATTGCAAAATGAACGGGTAATACGTATTTGAGCTGTTCCCAAAATAACATAGAATTCAGGAGGAATTTTGAGCATCGTATCTATTTCGCTGGTCGACTTGGTGCAAAAGAAGGCACTTATTATTTTGAGAACAGAGAGACTATGCAACGAAAGCCGGTCTATTACTTGTACGCGAAATGTATGCTCTGAAGTAGGCTTCTTGCGGATAAAAAAATTTGCCTCTCAACTACGCTCTGATAAGTCTCAAGATTTTCGTTTCTTTCATACTGTATATGTTGCAAAGCATTTCCTCCGTTATTCTATGTAACTAGTCAGCGATAAGAGGGTCGAATTTCAACGAAATACAATGATTTCCTAATTTTCCAAAAAACCGGTCCCACTTCCGCTACTACAGTTACTTGAGTGCAACATAAATCATCGATGAGACAGTTGGTTGCATTGTCAAATTGGAGTCGTATTCTGTTTTGAAAAATACGGTTTCATTCACAACTGTCTTGATCGCAGTTGGTGGACTTATGACAGTTTGTCCTTTACTAGTCTAATGCGTCATCAGCAGGACCAGGTTCTAAAGCTGACTCAAAAGAGTCCAACAGACTGTCAAGATTATTATGAATAATTTTCGAATTCGAAGAGCTTGTCCACACATGGGGCACCCTGAGCAGGACAGTGGCAGACCAAACACGAGTGCTGCGACAGCTACAACAGTCCGACGCCTTGTGTTTACTGTCGTCGATCATCCTTCATGGAGTCCCGACTTGGCCCCATCCGATTTTCATTCGTTTCCAAAATTTAAGTACACCTTCTAGGATTTCACTTTGATAGTGATGAAGCTGCGCAAGCAGATTCGAGGTTGTGGCTCCATCAACAAAATCGAACTGTCTACAGTGACGGTATCAACAAACTGGTCTCTCGTTGGGAGAATTGTGTTCGTCGCCATGGTAACTATATTGTTAAATAAGGATGTAGACATGAAGAATAAAGATATAGATATTAAAAAGTTTGTTCTGTTTAAAAAGATTCAAGAACTTTAAAAAAATCGAAGGCATTCTTTTCAGCTCTCCCTCGTATGTTACGAGACTAGGGGTAAATAAGCTTCCTTGTAGTAAACAATATTTCGGACGCCACCGCTGATTTCGTTGTCTCTGAAAGTCTTCGTATGACCTTCTCTTTTCAGTTTACTCCTCAATGAGTTTTGTGAAGCTTTAGTCCTCGGTAAGCCCATGGATCTTTTTTTATCAGTATACGATGATTGCATCGTAGGCAGCCGTGAAGTCGATGTACGCCACACCTTACGCATTATGTGATTCGAATATATCCTGTGTATACTGAGTTAGATAAAGAATCTCAGACGCGCAATTCATTAATGGTCTGAAACTTGCTTATTATTGAGTTAAAAATGGTTCCAACATATGCTGTAAGCGATTCAACAGAAGTCTTTACAATATTTTATACAAGGGACACAGTAGTGTCTACAGATTTAGGCATCTGTTGGTGGTTTACCTGACATTAGAACGGATATCGCACGTGATTTTCTTTAGATTTTTGGGATGTGACATGTTTTGAGACAGTAGTTACACGGTTCAAGAATCTAGTCTTACAATTTCTTGCTGATATGTTCTGTCCATTTAGTTCTGAGATAAACTACTTCAGATCCTGGGAACTGTCAATGACTATCTTAGTTCAGCTGTACTATAGGGCGGCATTACTTCATCACTTACATGTTTTTCAGATCGATTTATTTTGCAGGGAGAGAATCTTATTGGATTTTCAGTTTTGCCGTAGATGACGAATTGATAGGCTAACTAATTGGCAACAACATTTACAAGAACTGTAATAGTTGTTGGATGGTCAATCAGCGTCTTAAGTTGTCTCCAGACTTTCCGAAAGAATAATTAATTGAAAAGACGCTCGGGTTGCTATATATATATATAAAACAACTGACTTATTTATTTAGCGTATGGCTAGTATTTTTTCTTTAACAATATACATACACAGATTTAACATATAGAAGATTTCACAATTATGTTAAATAAATGCACTACTTTTAAGAAGCAGCAAAGGTCACAGACACATATCCAACTACTGAATATCTTCATTAATGTCTTTGTTGCGCTCAGCAACCCCTTCGGAACGCCAGGAAACCTTTGGGAGACGCACGTATGATATGCTGAATAGTTTGTAGTTGTACACCACCGTCACAGCTGGATGATGTTAATCTCCATTTGTGCTTTGCGTCAGCTGATCTTCCACTATTTGTTCTTGTTCTGTTGAGTGTACACCTGATCCAGATCTTGAGGTGTTCTTCAAAACCTATCCTCCGTATTCATACCCATCGGTCTGTTTTCTTTTACCATTGTACATCAATAAATTGGGCCTTGAAGAGGTGAATGACGGGAGCGAAGTCTGTTCTGTCGAATGCAGGACAATGAACATAGCCAGTACGTGCTTCAGAAAATGGACAACTGGTGCTTTTCATGTACAAGTTTTACGATCATCTCCACTATTCTACAAATCTGGAACGCTTCTTTCTGTTTCCGCATCTTAGGAAATTTGTAAATTTGCCACAGGTTAACGTTTTGAGATCAGTGAAGAGGTTGTGACAGTCGTTCATGAATGTGCTACAATAGGTAAAGTGTCTTACTTAAGGATTAGAACCTAATAACTGTGAAAACTTCGAACGCATCGGAACTTCAGTACTGTGTCTCAAAGCAGTGGATTTCAGATTTAAATTACACAGTCATTATTGCCACACTGACAAATTTTCTCCATAACTACGTAATTCCTTTTCAGAAAAGAGTACATCATTCTACCGCATGGATTCTTTGTAGATAAATTTCTAGTGGTAGCAATTTATCAAACACACTTCCTAGGGAGCATTATGTTCGTTTCCATGTTTGTAATAAGAATTCTGTAATTGAAGTTTCTTTCGCCAAATTTTTGTCTTAAGTAGTACTGCATTGTGAATTGTTGCTTTGGACAAGTAAATGGCGAAATCCTGAATGAACTTAAATGAGACTAGCATAAAATATCTCGGAGATTTCGCTGCAACCTACAAACTTTCTCGACAGTAGCGAGAATATTGCTACATAGATTACATCAATGCATTTCCCTCCATAGATTGATTTTAACATCGTATTGCTGTATTTATGGTTGTCCTACGACAGTAAGTATTGACTACTTTATAGTTTAGGAAGTCAACTGTCTTCGTGTCCAGTTTTCGAGCTATGAACAAGAGATACAAGATAACAGGATTTAAAACTGTAAGACATTGTTGCTGTTATGGACATGATGCCAATGAACATGATGAGTGATTTTCTTCTTTATTCAATGTTTCCCAAAATAGCTTATTGACCGATGAAGAGATCCGCGTACATTTAGCACAAAACTCAAAACTCTGCGACCTGCCCTAAATTATTTGTTTCGCGTACATTAGAGAAACTTTTACGTATCATTATCTAAAGAATGAAAAGTAATATTTGCTATCTTTTCAGCAATTCTCTGTAATAGTTATATCACATGCTTTGCCCATAAGCTGTCTCGCAACAGTGCCAAGTCCATATTAACGCACAAATGAAAATCTTCACTGACCAATGAAATTTATGATAAATTATTATTTCATAAATATTGTTTGGCTATTAATAACGTTCGTTGATATGAAACGAGATCACAGTTGTTGACATGGGAGGTGTCAATACACCAGCAATGTAAATTTAATTAAAACTAATTTTAATTAACTCCCCTCATTGCCGTTGATATGTGATGACATGCATTACAAGACCATCGCTGGTTTCCAGTCACCTTGCTGCAGCTGCATGCGAATGCTTTTGTACAGTAGCTGGCAATAAAATATTCGCTTGTAGTAGCGTAAAAAATTCGCGTGAAAAGCTCTGAAACAACTAACAGGTGCAGTTAATCCAAACTGCCGCACCTTTGCGAAAGTGAAAGTCGCCATTGTTCTAGAGCAACTTCTGTCTGCTGAGTTGTTAACGGCTGTTAGCTCTCGACGGAATATGCGCTCGTTTGTTGCTAAACTTCATTTTACACAGTTACTGCTTTGCCACTGCACACGTTGACAGACGGCACGTTTACTGGTGCAATTAGCGCTAATTTGAGTTTGCACTGCTACAGTAACTAATTAGAAATTAATATCTCTGCAGTTTAATCCTAGAGCAGGCAAACCGTAGGCCATATGACGGATACAGCTGTACTCTTAAGTCAAGAACATAACTGTTAATGAAGTAGGAGAAAATAGCTTCATATGGGAGAGTCTGTATTACGTTTCCAAGAAAATATTTGTTCGAGAAATATAAACCAATTTTATCAGAAGAACTCCTGACTCATGTTTTATTCACCACTAAAAGCCAAGTTCAATCTAAGTTATTTTCAAAATTTAAAACTTATTCGAATAATACCAGGGCTGTAAATAAATCAGTAGCAACATCGATAGAAGACAATATTTAATGAACTAACAAATACAACTGCACTGCATTCCATCAGTACAGTTATCCCCAAAGTATATCATCTTGCGATAGCAAGGAGTTAGGTGGTGTTGTGGTGAGGGGCTGAGTTAGATAATAAACACGTAATACTTGAAAGTGCATTTATTACAGATAAAATTTACCAGAATAAACAGGATCTTAATCACCCTTTGATTGATCACGTCCACAATGGACTTAAACAAGGGAACATTACAGAAAACTCAACTACAATTTCTCGTTTTAACCTCGAAACGCTCAACTGACTTTAAACTCCTGAAAATTACTGTGGCTACAAGCAAAAGAGTTCTTGTAGTGACAAAATCTACCAGTGACCAAAGTAAAATTGCAAGACACTAACAGAGTTAAGAGCCAGTTAAGACATTACACAGCATTCTATTAAATGGATTATTTTCGGAGCCACTTCAAGAATAAAATTTTACACGTCATTAAGGCTGCTGTTATCTCCCGAATTGCAGTGATAACAGGTTTAGGTATATCCCCCAAAACCAGCGGAGGTAGCTACTGGCCTCAGACGACGGAATAATTACACGTGGCGGTAACAAGGGACCACTATGCCATAACGTACATAACGCTATCATCCATGAGTACAAGCTCTAGCATTTACAAGCTTAAATATTAAGCTACCTGGAACATATGAAAGAAATACTGGCACAAGCTTAGTACAGATAAACACACACAACTAAAACGGAAGGAGTCAGATTTCCATAAATGAACAGAGTTTAACTACTTGGACTTTAGCAACTTTCGTGCTGATTAATGAGCCGGCTCAAAATAACCATTTCAATGTATCAACGGCTCCGACCAGACTTGTACACGATTAGGCAATTATTTAACCACTGTGATAATCTCAGTCGCACTTTAATTACTTCACAAGTACCAGGACAAACTTTATCACAGCCCAGATAACTACACTTAGTTCGTTCCTGGACTCTATTATACGGTCACGGTGGCAGACAACGGGAGTAGGTTTCCCCATAAGAATAACAATTTCCCAAATAAATTTATCAGAGCTCACCATTACACAAAGGAAGTCTCCACAAAAAGCAGACAAATTAAGCCGGATCCACAGAATGTTTACTACGCAGGTGAGAAGTCACCGTTCCGCTACAGTATCACATCTACATCTACATCTACATCTATACTCCGCGAGCCACCTTACGGTGTGTGGCGGAGGGTACTTATTGTACCACTATCTGATCCCCCCTTCCCTGTTCCATTCACGAATTGTGCGTGGAAAGAACGACTGCTTGTAAGTCTCCGTATTTGCTCTAATTTCTCGGATCTTTTCGTTGTGATCATTACGCGAGATATATGTGGGCGGTAGTAATATGTTGCCCATCTCTTCCCGGAATGTGCTCTCTCGTAATTTTGATAATAAACCTCTCCGTATTGCGTAACGCCTTTCTTGAAGTGTCCGCCACTGGAGCTTGTTCAGCATCTCCGTAACGCTCTCGCGCTGACTAAATGTCCCCATGACGAATCGCGCTGCTTTTCGCTGGATCATGTCTATCTCTTCTATTAATCCAACAGCTATGGCTCCCGCCAAGAAGTCCAGTAGAAGTTTCCGTCCACTGTGCAACAACCCAGCAAACCCTTTCGCCGCGACGCGCTATAAATCACCACGGCGATGCCGGCGTGCTCCATCCTTTCGCCACTCAAGTCTGCACAGTTACTACTACGAGCGCATCAGCTCACGCCGTCCCAACACACCAAATTCCACCGTGTTTATCTGGCGGCCACTCACCAAGCGAGCCCTATCGAGTATCCGCGCCCCTACATTGTACCCTCTGGTCGCAACCAAAGAACAGAACACTCTTGAGATATGAGCCAAAGAGGATATTCGCGCAAGAATAATCGAGCCGGCGTGCCGCGGCTCACTTGTTCCGTAATTCTGGAAGCCGTTGGGAACCGTTGGCAAGGTGGCCTCTATTGATGACATGACGGAGCACCTTACTACGAGGGGCGCAGGTGCCACATCCGGATATCCGTGGTCTCTGAAGGTTTCCTTAAACTTCGGAAACAGGTCTAAGACGCAAGGAATCATGTCTGGTGAGTACGGAGGGACTTCCAAGACCTTCTACTGCTACCGATGCAACAAGAAAAAAATGGTTCAAATGGCTCTGAGCACTATGGCACTTAACATCTGAGGTCATCAGTCCCCTAGAACTTAGAACTACTTAAACCTAACTAACCTAAGGACGTCACACACATCCATGCCCGAGGCAGGATTCGAACCTGCGACCGTAGCGGTCGCGCGGGATGCAACAAGAGCTTGACGTATATTGCGACTTGACGAGCGTGGTAATGCAAAACGATAGGGCGATCCCCTCGAAATAAACGGGGCAGCTTGCGCAACATAACAGAAGCAATTCGGAACGGATTCGTGGCGAGCCGCATCAAACCAGTCACAAGGTGTGACTATACAAAAAAAAAAAAAGGTCAAGTCGCGCTCCATAGTCACACAGACACAGCAAGAGTAAGAAGAAGTCTTATGCCACAATAAACATAAGCCTCACCCGACTGGGTTCCTGTGGAAATTTCTGTGGGCGTGGCCAACCTGAACCTGCCATTCATCTTATTAACCCTTTAAGGCGGTATACTAAGTTAGATATATTTTTATAGCCAATTTTTTTTGTTGGCGTAAAATGTCCCTTAGAGAGTCTATTTTTTTAAGATTCATTCATATTAAGTGTGCCATAAATGTTAAAATATGTTAAAACCGCGATTTATTGCATTGGAGGTCTGTCGCATCCAAGATCTCGAATGCAATAGATGTAATACTATAACAGTTGCCGACAGAATACACGTCCTCATAGTTTCGGATAGCACCAAAGAGGGCATTAGTATCAGCCGGCCGTTGTGGCCGAGCGGTTCTTGGCGCTTCAGTATGGAACCTCGCGACTGCTACGGTCGCAGGTTCGAATCCTGCCTCGGGCATGGATGTGTGTGATGTCCTTAGGTTAGTTAGGTTTAAGTAGTTAAATTCTAGGGGACTGATGACCTCAGATGTTAAGTCCCGTAGTGCTCAGAGCCATTTGAACATTTTTTCTCAGTAATATGTTACGTTTATAGTAAACAGCTTGAAAGCACATGCTTGCCCCGTGTCCACTTAACGTGTCACTTCGCTTGTTTTGTATACGAAGTAAAACGTGAGTTCTTGCAAATGGCGAACAGATGTTTTTATACAGATAGAAAAGGATCGAAAAGTAATTCCAATCGCGGAAAAAACGCTTCAGTAGCTATGCGGAAGCCAGTTAATCGATATAATTTCGTCAAAATGAGAGTGTTTTGAACATCGGCGAAAAAAGGCCAACTGTACTGTGCTGTTAATACCGCTTAAAGGTTTGTTCAGTTTCAATATTAAAAAATGCAAGTTGTAAATTTGAACGTTTGTTTTTGCAAAACAATATTTTTCAAGTTGACGGCAGCTACAACCATGAAAGGTACATGCAGTTACATTATAGTTTTTTGTAACTTCTGAGATATATTTTGACTTTGATTTTTAGTACCTTTTTTATAACGACTTTTTTATGGAAAAAATGACTTTTATTCAGCATTGCTGTCATTTTGTTAAAAACCACTTTTGTAAAAAATTCCTTAGACAATATCATCATTTTCAAAGCAATTTTTGACATTTTGTTCAAGGTTGAAAATTGTGGAGTTCACAGCTCAAACTAACCTCTCTCACACTCCACGACGGCCTTTCGTCGAAGGCGTGTAGTACCCTCTGGGTAAAAGCTTTTTATTTAAAAAATACGTAATACAATCTTAATGGTGTACAATAAAGGTCTAAAATCAGTTCTGTAATTTGTTTGTCATTTTAGCGATGAAAATCACGAATATAGGTTCTAAAATCGAGCGTCACCCTGGCCTACTCCCTTAATTCAGGCTCGCAGGGTCGTGCCCACGTCTCATCAGTGGCAGCACTACACTTCGTTGCGGCATCTGTCCAGGTGGATGCCAGCCAGTGCGTACCGGTGCCATTTCTGTACCGGTGCCATTTCTGTACGTCAATGAGTCCATGTGGATACCAACGGGACGCAGTTTCGTCGCGTTGAAACATTTCGTCAATATGCGCCACATAGTTTAATGACTGAGACAAACCTCAACAGATAATTCGCGGACAGTCCATCGATGGTCTACAGAAACGAGACCACACACAACACCAGCGTGATTTTGAGGAACAGACGGCGACCTGTGAGGTGCAATCTGCAGTCTCATTCCGGCCCGCGAGAAACGCCTCGAACCACAGTGTAAGAGTACTATACGGTAATGCATTCTCACCACAGGCTTCACTTAATTCTCGATAACATGCATTTTTGCCACGGAAAACTTCGATTTTAACCCACGAACGTTGATCAACTTTAGAAAACATGCGTTAGAGTGGTGAAATCGACACTCTTTACTTCAACGCCACACAACACCACCTCCACCTGGATTCCCCTCAAATACTCAATACACATGGACAACAGCGCCACCTCAGCCTTCCCATATATTATTCGTAATGGTCGATCTCCTGCAGGAGTGTGGATTACGCTACCACTACTCCATTTACAGTCCTCGTATACAGCCTCAGCCGAACTATGAATTCTTTTAATCTATATATTGCATGTGTGGGACCAATCACTGTGGAAATAATACGAGTGGCGCACAAAACGTAATGAAACACTTTCTTTTTTCTGAAATCAGGTTCGTTTTATTCAGGACTCCATAGCACCATGTTATTTCCCATTCTTTTTGCTACAAAACGCTGTTTTTTGACATAATCTCCGTTCAATGCGACGCCTTACACTGCCTTACTAGGAGGGCCTATACGCCCGCACGCCCGCATGGTCCAGTTCTACTGGTCGACATCGGAAACGACGTCTTGCTGCATCAGTAATCTCCGTATCATCCATGTACTGTTTCCCGCGGAGTGCATCCTTCAACTAAGCATTTCCGTTTAGACGTTCCTTCGCCGCTCTTTTATGGCCTCTTGTCCGGTGGACACACACCTTTACGTAACCCTAACTGGTGGACCAGTATATCAGCACTAAAAACGGAGACGTCCAGTTGAGCAGCGAAGTGTCTGACTGTGATCTGTCGATCATCTCGAATGAGAGTGTCCACACGTTCCAACACTGCGCGCCGGTGATCGGACCGGTCTGCGCAACCTTGTTGCAATGATGGAAGACGCCTGGCCCAACGATCACTGTGTTTTTGTTCACTGCCAGGTCTCCGCAGACATTCTGCAAGCGGCTGTGAACAGTAGCAATGCTCTGGCTTTCTGCCAAAAGAAACTCAGTGACAGCTCTCTGCTTGGAACGCAGCTCCGTTACAGATGCCATTCTGAAGGCTACGTATAGCGCTGATACCTGTCGCAACAAACGGAACTATAGAGGCTGAAGCGGGAATATTCCACGTAGTTACACAACAAATTCCGCATTTTTCAAACGAAACTGGCCGAGAAAAAGTTTGTTGCATAAATTACTGAACGTCCCTCGCATTTGAACTTATTACTGCTATAGAGAGCAAGGCATGTATCTATTGTCAATACAACTGCCGTTAGCAGAGTAGAACTTGCATGTAGTAGGCAGCGCAAAACCCTTAGTCCTCCCATCCAAGGCCATACGAGGCGACGAGAAAAATTACGTTTTCTCTCCAATCACAGCAGCTTGAAGGGTTTATTTAGGACATTTATATTATTCAACCCAGTGTTGAATATTGCTTAGGTTCCTAGAGATCAAATAACTGGATGATAGCCTCAACTTTGAAACATGTAACCTGTTAACGAGCAAGACTCGTCGCAGAAACTTTTATGCAATGGGGAAGAAATATTAGGGCTTAACCTCTCATCGATGAGAGGTCACTAGAGACAGACCAAATGCCTGTATTGTGAAAGGAAATCGATTGTTTCAAAAATGGTTCAAATGACTCTGAGCACTATGGGACTTAACTGCTGTGGTCACCAGTCCCCTAGAACTTAGAACTACGTAAACCTAACTAACCTAAGGACATCACAAACACCCACGCCCGAGGCAGGATTCGAACCTGCGACCGCAGCGGTCGCCCGGTTCCAGACTGTAGCGTCTAGAACCACTCGGCCACTCCGGCCGGCACGATTGTTTCCTTTGAAAGGAATCATCTTGATAGTTACAGTAGTCTATTTTGAAAAAAAAACACGGTAACTTGAAACTGAATGGGACGACAGGATCTATTGTCAGCGCGTTGTCTCACCATCACATCTCGATCAGTATCTGTGAAGCATTTCTTCCCTGCTCCCCCTGTCTTTTCCAAATATGGGCTAAGTGTCTGCCACCCATAAAAATACGAGATGCTTTAAAACGTCCCTTTGTTTAAATTTCTAATAGCTAGAACAGTGACTTTTGTTAGTTCAGTATCCTATTCCTTTCTTCCCATTATACAATACTCTTCTGGGGGGTTTTCAGTCTTCTGAGAGGTTATTCGTTGAAGTCTGAATACATCATCGTCTTGTCAGTGTTTTGCAAATGTTCCTCTCTTCGCCGACCCCGTAGAGAACCTCTTCATTTCTTATCCTCTCAATCAACCAAGTTTTTAACATCCCTCTACAGCATTCCCGGTCGGGTTGGGCATTTTCTCTGCTCGGGGACTAGGTGTTTGTGATGTCCTCATCATTTCATCATCATCATTCGTGACAGTGGATAGATTGGACTGTGAAAAAATTGGACTATGTAAAAATTGGGACTTTGTACGGGCGTTGATGACAGCGCTGTTGAGTGCCCTACAAACCAAACATCATTATCACCTCTACAGCATCACATCTCATATGCCTCGATTCTCTTCTCTTCCGGTTTTCCCCCAATCCTTGATTCACAACCGTCCAATGCTGTGCTACAAACATATTTAACGGCCAACAATACTTCTACACTAATTTAATACTGCTCAGTGCCTAATACCGGCCTCCCCAAATTTGAAAACCACGACTCTTACAATTGGGTTGGTTTCTGTCGTTCCCTACCTTAAATCAAATAACGTTATTGGCTAGTTGTACACTGGTATATCAAGGCAGTGTTACTGTGTGCTCTTCAAAAATATTTCAGCAAAATAATGTTATTAGTTTTTATTGTGTGTTTCGAGTCGTTCTGAGCGCTGAATAATACTTCACGATGATAGGAGAAGAAAAACTCCACTCAGAAAATGACTGCAGCACGTAGCAGACCGATTGAAACGTCATGTACTACCAACGCAATAATTGGACTGAAAGTGCGCACAGGTACCCCTGGAGTGTAATATTACGGCACTGAGAAATAAACCCTCTCCATATTATGCAGCCTCACCATAATACGCGATTTTCCCTCATACATCAGTCAAAGTAACAATTATCGAATTGTATCAGCTTGTGTTTTGCCAGTTTTCTGTAAAGAAAGATTTTCTTATTTTCTATGAAAAGCTTCATTTTTCCTTAGGTTTCATGAGCAATAATTTTCGGATACCATTCATCAGCTCCTCATTTCCTTAAACACTGAGGGAAAAGCATGCTCGGAGTAGGAGCTCGTGCACGTTTAGTCGCTATCCTTAATAATCTCTCCCTCCGCCACGCGAACGAGAATATACTCCGCCTTCGTTCTTGGTTATCAAGCACATTTTTCATTCCCAGGACACGAAGAGAACGTGTTATCACAATAAGCAGTGGTTTCAGCACAATCTGACATTAAATCACTCCCATTTCGCTTGTGGACTATAAATCATAGCTACTCCCTTGAGCGAACTGGCTTCCATTAGGTGAAAACGTGCCATTTCATTTCACTTCGTGAATACACCAAAAAACTCTGTGGTTTTCCTTTAAAATAATCCTCATGCATCGTGATCTAAATCAGACATTCAGTACTAAGTTTGTGATAACGCACTCCATATTTCTCTCTGCTTTTTGAAATACAGTTAATCCTGCGAGTTCCCTTTGCCAGTTTGTCACTTACTACATATAAACGTTACAAAAATTGTTAATATCAACTCAGTTAGAATTGATACAGACATGTGTATCTGATTTAAAATGTGGTTAACCGACCATACTTTCGAGTGTGACTTCGTGAGACACGTCAATGAGAAAAGTATCCGCATAAAACCTGCCGTCTATAGTTACAGATCCTTCTTGACATTATCAATAATTTTCCAACATTTTAACTTCTTTTTTTTAATTAATCAATGTGTCCTTCATATTCACCCACCATAATCCAGCATTTTATAGAAACTGACACTTATAATTTCCATACAAATACTTTTTCATCATTCATAGTGTTTGTTGAGTTATTCTCGATTACTAAACTACACACGTAAAATTAACAGAAATGAACCATCCTACGCTTTTACTAGGACTATCGATAGATTCTGCCAACGTTTGTACCATTTATGTCCTTGGTTTCAGGTGCTTAGACTTTCGTGTGTTTTCAAAACCTTCATCAGTCAGGCCTCTAAATAACTTACATAATCGAAAAGGTACTTTTCGTTTTTTTACATTTTTATTCTTATAGTAAATACCGTTTCGCTTACTCAGACATAAAATTACATGCATCTGTGTATTTTCACGATAGTAGGCTTCAAACAACAATGGCCGTTACACTGTTACCGTTTTTAAGCGTAACGTGTTTGTGATGGAACGTTAACACGGGACCATGGCTCAGCATTATAAGAAAGTAAAGCTTTACAGTTGTGGAGCGATACCTAACGGCATATGTGCCGCGTTAATCTTAGGGTTTGACTGTGATCACTGAATTCATGTGTAGATCAGTACTTATTTTAAGCGAACAGCCGATAGTTGCTTTACATTTCTCATTAAAGCATGTTAATTTTTATTACCCTACTTATATAAGTCTTTCACAATATTTGCTGGTGACGAAATTTCCAGGTTAACTCAGTTAATGTTCGAAACTATCAAAAAATTATAAAGAGTATATGAGCTCCAACTGTAAGCGTCTACAGGCTTTAGAGACAGTAGTATCATCACCAGTGTAAAACAGTACTCAGAGTAAACCTGCAATGTACTCCGTCTTTGAAGAATTGAATCGTACACTTAACGTGAGAGAAATTACAGACGTCAGTCTGTTGCTAGCAATGATAATGATCGGATGTGAAATATTCAGCGGTCTTAAAACGTCTGTACGAGTGATATCTCACATTTCTAAGTAAGCGCGGTCACTATAGTCCGTCTTGCCGGAATATGAGGCCACCTTTACTGAGAAGGGAGAAATACCACACTACTTCAATGACTGGATACATTAAACCGTCAAATACAACAGTGATCGACAGTCGAAACTGAGTTATAGAGACAGGAGGGATCTGAAGTGGATTCTGACTAGAAAGCACAAGAAAGAGCACGCCAGGTAACATCTCAGTGGAATGCAGGTCTACAGGAAAGTGCCCCATCAAAAAATAACCGGTGTGAACTGCATACGGAGAAGAATAAGATGGAGTGGCTAAAACGAATTCATTGATTACACCATTCAGAGCCTCCAGGCAAACAAAACTCATGCCGATACATTTAAATTTGACACAAAAGAAGTTCAAATGTGTGGGAATTCCTAAGGGACCCAACTGCTGATGTCATCGGTCCCTAGACATATACACTACTTAAACTAACTTAGGCTAAGAACAACACACACACCCACGCCCGAGAGAGGACTCGAACCTCCAGGGGGAGGGAACGCGCAGCCCGTGACATGGTGCCTCAAACTGCGAGGTCACTCAGCGCGGCAAAATTTCACGCAAAAGCGATGCAAAAACGTAACATGGTGAGACGAATTGTCGTCTGCGTTATCCCGACCTATGAACGTGTTTATATTTGAAGAACCCAGCAGAAGCTTATCGTGTTGATATAGTCCTAGTGTGAAGCATTCAGTGATTTTATCACTTTAGACAAGAAATCTTTTACTACATCTGCGATCATATTTAGCAGAGAATGGGAATACACTGGTCATGTTACCAATACAATACATTCTTTCGGAATGTAATACGAGACGACAGGACACTGTAGACGGTTTTTGACATATCTAATGATGGAGATATTCCGAAACGCGGGATAAGGTCTTAATAGAAATTACATTACTGACCAAGACTAGTGTACTTCCATCCAGCTTTCACTGATGCTTCGAGGTGCGATATCTCTTTGTGGTCTTCGTTCATGTGTTGATCTGCTTAAACTTGTTACGGCGCGGGAGCAAGCCTTCACTTTGGACGATCATAAAATTCAAATGGCTCTAAGTACTTCGGGACCTTACATCTGAGGCATCAGTCCCCTAGAACTTAGAACTACTTAAACCTAATTAGCCTAAGGACATCACACACATCCATGTCCGAGGCAGGATTCGAACCTGCGACCGGAGCGGTAGCACGGTTCCAGACTGAAGCCTCTTGAACCGCTCGGCTACACCGGCCGGCTGGACGACCATCTCCACCCAAAATTGCAAATTGTGTTCCGCGGTGAATGACCTGTCTACCAAGAGGGTAATGATTGCGTTCACAATTCTCGAATTCTGGTGAACACTTACCATGTCTATGCCCTCTATAATAGGGTAGACCAGGGCTAGTTGGCGTAGATTTTGATTTTAGATTTTTCTGTTGTTTTGGGCAGTACTTGGGGAGATTCTGGTTAATGCTGCGGATATCTGAACCATTTGGTAACGAAACCTTGTAGGACTCGATAATTTAATACGGGTCAAGGTAACCCAGAAATACTTTTCCTGAAGACTCGCATTTATGGCAACTAAAAACAGTTGCGGTGTTAGTCGGCATACTCCCAGGGGCAAGTTGGCATAAGGTAGCACTCATAGGAATGCTTAGACAGGACACAGAAGAAAAACATTTAGTTTTATCAGAACTTGGATAATTTACTTTTCAAAAAATAAAGTGTTCAAAAACTGAATTTCTCATGAAGGAAGAGCATTTGAACAAATATTATGCTTGGATCTGTAAACAACAAAATGAACTTAAACGTCTTTACAATCAATAATCACTGAAGAAAAATAAATTCGGCTCATTACTATATCTACCTACACTTTTTCAAATCGAATTAGACCAATGTTTTAAATCAACCACAAATGTAAGAGTTTGGCACTCGTGTATTTCAGCAGGTGGATTCAGTTTCTCCGCAATTTTTCTTTGGTCGTATCCTACTGGATCATCTCCAGGTTTGCCCTGTTTCACTTTGGTAGCCACTCGAATTTCTATGGAATCTCGTTGCCATCGGTTATGACAATCTTCTCAGGGTACGGGCAGGGATGATTAGGAGGCCCTTGAGATTTTGGAAGATTCGATGATTGTCTTGTTCAATGTGACCTGTTGAAATGTTTTTGAGTTAAGCTGCTGTCGTGGCCTGGCTATGGAGAAAAGATGAATTTCTTCTGGGATGAGGTGTATTTATTCATTTTTACAGAAAGTGTTTCCTTTTTAATCAACTGCTGCGGAGAGTTAGTTGGCGTAGGTGCAGGCAAATTGTGACTGGTATGCCAACACATCCCATACCTAACTATGCCAACCAGGCCCACGGCGATATCGAAAACGTAATGTATAGCACACAGTCCGTAACAACAGAAACAACAGATTATGATGCCTTCGTGCAACAACGGTTAACCACTCTTTCAAAAACCGCCATCAGTAGCTCCTCAGTTCGATTTACAGGTTAACTAGAAAAAAAAATGGTTCAAATGGCTCTGAGCACTATGGGACTTAACTTCTGAGGTCATCACTCCCCTAGAACTTAGAACTACTTAAACCTAACTAACCTAAGGACATCATACACATCCATGCCCGAGGCAGGATTCGAACCGGCGACCGTAACAGTCGCGCAGTTCCGGACTGAAGCGCCTAGGACATCTCGGCCACCGCGGCCGGCGAACTAGAAAAAAAAAGTTACGATGACAAAATTTACTCACCAGTTGGAAAACAATTAAAAAGGTGTCCTTACTTCGTGAAGTTTGCAGGTGGACTGAAGTTGTAGTGGGTGTTACACCTTTACATACACTCCCCACTAGCAGGATGGCAGCACTCTTATCCCACTGTGGCAGGAAGCAGCAGCAAAAAAGCCCCTTATGCCAACTAATCGCAGTCTCCCTAATCAAGTTCTTCTGACCTTAATTTTGGTACAATTCTCGTTGTAGGTACCTATGAGGATGGATAAATTTTTCTATAAATCATACACCACATTGTGTGCTTGCAAGAGAAATATGATGGCTCGAACAAGAAACAAATAAATAAAAACGAATGAAAATTATTTTAAAATACGGAGAACTGTGTGCTCAACCACACACAGAGTTCGTTTATCTACCTACTTTTGCATTTGTGTAGAGTCGAAGTCCAAAGGTTCGCGAACGTAAAGGTTCTGAGGAATCAAAAAATAAGAGCGTTCTGAAAAGTAATGTCTCCGAATTTTTTGTGAAAACTCTTAAAGCCTTTTAAAGAAAACGAATTTTATTAAAAATTTAAGTCTTTATTCTTCATGTCCATATGTATTTTCCTCAACATTGTTACGCTGGCGACGAACGCACTTCTCCCAAAGAGAGACCCGTTTGTTAGTTTGTTGATACCGTCACTATACAATGTTTGACACAGTTGACGGAGCCACAACCTCTCCTGTGCTTGCACCACTCCATCACCACCAATGTGAAATTCTCGAAGGAGTTTTTTAAGTGTTGAAGACAGATGAAAATCGAATGGGGCCATGTAGGGACTGTTTGCAGAAACCCAAGGCGTAAGACCGCTGAGATGTCGTAGCGCTCATGTGTGATCTGACATTGCTATGCTGAAGCAGAGGGTGCTCCATGTGTCGAAGAACTAGTCGAGTTCGTGTTTTCGATTCCGCTGTTCCTCACGCACCGACGTACACTGTCCAGCCACATTCATGTGGCCACCGGCTATGTTGCGGTTCGAGGTGCAATAATCACTTACAGATGGCGGGTGGTAGCACTGGCAGTAGAGGGTAAATAAAGCGTGTCGGGGGAACGCAGAAAACAGTGCAGCCACTATAGTAATGCGAAAAAGGAGAGAGTTACCTGAAGTCCTACAGGGCATGATCATTAGTTTTCGGACCAACGGTGGTAGGATTTTCGAAATGAGTAAGTTTGTAAACTGTTAGCATGGCGCTGTGATGTTCAAATGTGTGTGAAATCTTATGGGACCTAACTGATAAGGCCATCAGTCCCTAAGCTTACACACTACTTAACCTAAATTACCCTAAGGACAAACACACACACCCCTGCCCGAGGGAGGACTCGAACCTCCGCCGGGATCACCCGCACAGCCCATGACTGCAGCGCCTAAGACCGCACGGCTAATCCCGCGCGGCATCGTTCGTAGACGATAAGAGTGAACGATAGCTGCGGGCATGTGCGCAGGCGAACATACGTGCAACTGACCGCCCAGGTCATCCATCGGGCTACCAACAGTGCATCCTCAACGCTCTTTCAGCGATTGTTGCTGCGTATGGGCCTCCGCAGCAGGCGCCTGGTCCACGCACCCACGTTGACTACTGTTCATCAGCGTCAAAGGCTGGAATTTACACGCTGATACCCGTATAGGACGTCGATAGGTGGCCTTTTCAGATGAATCACGTTTTACGCTCCATCGTACAGACAAATGTTGGAGTGTATGGTGTGAGCCGACTGAATGCAAACACCCTGCAACAATCGAAGCATGGGTCCAGGCCAGAGGAGGGAGCGGAATGGTCTGAGGAATAGTTTCGTGGCATGCCATGGGTGATCTTGTCATTCCGGGAAGCTCAATGGATCAACGCAAGTATGCATCTATCCTTGTGGGGCCCGCCCAGCTAGCCGCGCGGTCTGCGCTGCTTCCAGAGCGCGGAGGTGTGCCGGTTCCCCGCACGAATCCGCCCGGCGGATTAGTGCCGAGGTCCGGTATGCCGACCAGCCTGTGGATGGTTTTTAAGGCGGTTTTATCAGAACTTGGATAATTTCCTTTTCAAAGAATAAAGTGTTCAAAAACTAAATTTCTCCTGAAGGAAGAGCATTCGAACAAACATTATGCTTGGATTTGTAAACAACAAATGCAGACTGGTCCCCTTATTCCACCTCAGTTACACTTTGTCGGCAATTGCTGTGCAAACACCGTTTCCACGTACGCCTACGCCATACTTATTCTACAACGTAAACATTGTGGTTAGACTCGTTTGGTATGAGACGTTCCCCCTGAGGGGGGGGGGGGGGGGGGGGGAGGGGATGGGTTCCGCTAAGGCCCGAACCGCAAAACCCTGTGTTCGGTGTGGGGTGGCGGTGCGGTGGGTGGACTGCTGTGGTCTGTTGTGGGGTTGTGAACCACTGAGGGACACAGCGGTACGAAGCCATTCCGTCGTTTCCATGTCCCCTGTTTAATACATACGTATCCTAGTGGGTCATGTCCACTCGCTGGGGGTCGAGCCGCACAATAATCCTGGGTTCAGTGTGGGGCGGCGGTGGGGTGGGTGGATTGCTGTGGCCTGTTGTGGGGTTTTGAACCACTGAGGGCTACGGCGGGGCGAAGCCTCTCCGTCGTTTCTAGGTCCTTGGTTTAATACACACATACATACATATCCTTGTGGATCATGTCTACCCATACAAGCAGTTTATTTTCCCTCGGCGCTATTTATCTACAACAGGACAATGCGACTTGTCACACACCTCGTAGTGTACGTGCGTGGTTCGAAGAGCAACAGGATACGTTTACAGTTATCCACTGGCCACTAAACTCCCCGGAATTAAACCCCATCGAGAATCTGTGCGATTACCACGATCGATCTGTTCACGCGATGGTTCCTGATCTGAGAAGCTTAACGTAGCTGGCCATGGCTGCGGGGTCCACATCCTTGTTGGTACATTCCATAATTTCACTGACTTTCTTCCTGCGCGTCTCGCAGTGATATGCGATGCAAAAGGTGCTTATTCAGGCCTTTGTCAGGTGGCCACATAAGTGGAACTGGACAGCGCAGTTACGTTACACACAACCATGTTATACACTACAATTCGGAGACCTCAAGCGCTAGAGAGTTGCGATTTGGGTCAGCGACCGAGTAAAATGCATGACACTTAATACCTCAACCGATGTTGAGAACAGTATAAGCAATTCGGAGGGATACTTTTCAGCAGGCTCTTGAATACTGTTAATCAGGTATCGTAGTGCACGGTGTACGGCGTCCTAATTGCAGGTTTCGCTATCTAATGGCTTCCAGAGCAAGGAGAAAATCCATTTTGAATATTTCAGATAATTATTGACTGAATTTAAAAATTTAAAATTCTGTACTACATTATTCATTAAGAAATATTATTTTGTGTTAAAACTTCAACACAGTAAGACAAGTGTTACAGTCAGAAACAGCGTATATGTCTTGCAGCAGCGAACTAACTGTACCCAAATTACCCATACTATATTCATCCAGTATTTGACAATGAGAGTACTTAGTCGCTTCCAACAAACTTTACATAAAATTCCGAACCTTTCCGAAAGTTTTTCTCGTTGACTCCCCCTACAAAATGATGAAATTAGTGTGTTATTCGGAATATCCTTTGCAGTCAGTATCCACATACGCCACTGAATGAAACTGCAAAATTACATCATTTTACCACACATAGTTCAGTAAATATGACGTCATACACAACGAAATGCGTGAAGAAGTAGCTGTTGCATAAAGTGGAGTACAAATTACCCAGGCAATATGCATCCAATATTTCACCATGAGGGAACTTAGTGACTTGCAACAAACTTTAAGCGTAATTTCAAACATTTTGTATACTTTTACTCGGTTTCATACGTCAAATATTTTACACATAAACTAGTCTGTAAAGTAAGCAGTTTTATTCATCGGAGTTCGAACAGACTGCTACGACCAAGACAGTTACAAGTGTCATAAATTAACTATTACTTGACAAGAAGCTCAAAACATGCCTGAAAAAATATGTCTTAACATATTCAGTGGTTAAAAGAGCTATAATTTTTAAAATCGAAGCTGCTGTGTTGGCGTACATTTTTACCTTAGTCGCCATCAAAGTGGAATTGAGGATTTTTAAACATTCGCATCGCCGTCACGTCAGAGGCCAGCACATGCCTTGACGACACGCCGAACTGTTCCAGTCGCCAGGGCGACAGATGCGCTTTCTCTGCAACTCTCCCATATCCCTAATTCAGTAGCAAGCTAGTGTACTGGATTAAAATCGGAGAGAGCCAATATGACTCCATTTACTTGTTTATACCATGAATTTAGTCCGATAATTTGTTCTCTTAAGGGGCGTTTTCCTTGTAATCTGTACACATCATAAAAGTCGATGTATGCACCCTTCACACCTCTTCCTAAACCACGGATCTATTTCAGCAAAACTTCTAACACATATGACGTACTGTCTGGAGAGAACCACTACCCATCTAAGAGGTGAGAGTGAAAAAGAAGCGTAGCGCACGGCGCGCAAATATCCATATTATATTCATTTAGTATTTGAGAATGAGAGCGCGTAATTACCTGCAACGAACTTCATACATAGTACACCTGTAGGATCCTTTTTCTCGTTGACTACCCTTACAAAGTAATGAGAGGAAAAAAAATGTATCTCTTAGTAGGCCTACATTTTCGCTGTTCATGCTGTAAGGCTGCAGTATCAGGCATGAGCTTCTAATTACGAGTAGCCTGGAAACTAAACTGTAGGGTGAAATTCTCTAGAGATATAACTGAAATACACTCCTGGAAATTGAAATAAGAACACCGTGAATTCATTGTCCCAGGAAGGGGAAACTTTATTGACACATTCCTGGGGTCAGATACATCACATGATCACACTGACAGAACCACAGGCACATAGACACAGGCAACAGAGCATGCATAATGTCGGCACTAGTACAGTGTATATCCACCTTTCGCAGCAATGCAGGCTGCTATTCTCCCATGGAGACGATCGTAGAGATGCTGGATGTAGTCCTGCGGAACGGCTTGCCATGCCATTTCCACCTGGCGCCTCAGTTGGACCAGCGTTCGTGCTCGACGTGCAGACCGCGTGAGACGACGCTTCATCCAGTCCCAAACATGCTCAATGGGGGACAGATCCGGAGATCTTGCTGGCCAGGGTAGTTGACTTACACCATCTAGAGCACGTTGGGTGGCACGGGATACATGCGGACGCGCATTGTCCTGTTGGAACAGCAAGTTCCCTTGCCGGTCTAGGAATGGTAGAACGATGGGTTCGATGACGGTTTGGATGTACCGTGCACTATTCAGTGTCCCCTCGACGATCACCAGTGGTGTACGGCCACTGTAGGAGATCGCTCCCCACACCATGATGCCGGGTGTTGGCCCTGTGTGCCGCGGTCGTATGCAGTCCTGATTGTGGAGCTCACCTGCACGGCGCCAAACACGCATACGACCATCATTGGCACCAAGGCAGAAGCGACTCTCATCGCTGAAGACGACACGTCTCCATTCGTCCCTCCATTCACGCCTGTCGCGACACCACTGGAGGCGGGCTGCACGATGTTGGGGCGTGAGCGGAAGACGGCCTAACGGTGTGCGGGACCGTAGCCCAGCTTCATGGAGACGGTTGCGAATGGTCCTCGCCGATACCCCAGGAGCAACAGTGTCCCTAATTTGCTGGGAAGTGGCGGTGCGGTCCCCTACGGCACTGCGTAGGATCCTACGGTCTTGGCGTGCATCCGTGCGTCGCTGCGGTCCGGTCCCAGGTCGACGGGCACGTGCACCTTCCGCCGACCACTGGCGACAACATCGATGTACTGTGGAGACCTCACGCCCCACGTTTTGAGCAATTCGGCGGTACGTCCACCCGGCCTCCCGCATGCCCACTATACGCCCTCGCTCAAAGTCCGTCAACTGCACATACGGTTCACGTCCACGCTGTCGCGGCATGCTACCAGTGTTAAAGACTGCGATGGAGCTCCGCATGCCACGGCAAACTGGCTGACACTGACGGCGGCGGTGCACAAATGCTGAGCAGCTAGCGCCATTCGACGGCCAACACCGCGGTTCCTGGTGTGTCCGCTGTGCCGTGCGTGTGATCATTGCTTGTATAGCCCTCTCGCAGTGTCCGGAGCAGGTATGGTGGGTCTGACACACCGGTGTCAATGTGTTCTTTTTTCCATTTCCAGGAATGTATGTGCACAAATAAGATACAGGTGAAATATGTGTACAAGTACGTGTGAAACATTCTAAATTTATGAGACATGTGTACTCAGGCAAAGCCAGAGGGATAAAGCTCCTCCTAAAACCATGGATCGATTTCAGGTAACCTTGATGGTCATACTATTTATTATCTATAAACAAATACTGTGTAGGTAAAAACCAACAACCTCCTACTGGGGGTTTGGGTGATAACGTGGAGAGTGCTGGTGGCAGAAGGATATCTACAGGCAGAGAGGGGAAGAAAGAGATGGACAGAGGCAAGCGAGAGAAGGAGATGGACAGAGAGAAAGAGAGGAAGGCGGGAAATGGTCAGAATGAGAAGAGAAGGACAAAGAGAGGGAAGGAGGAGGAGATGGACAAAGATAGGAAAGAGGAGAAGGCAGACAGAGAGAGAGGGTTCAAATGGTTCAAATGGCTCTGAGCATTACGGGACTTAACATCTGTGGTCATCAGTCCACTAGAACTTAGAATTACTTAAACCTAACTAACTTAAGGTCATCACACACATCCATGCCCGAGGCATAATTCGAACCTGCGACCGTAGCGGTCACGCGGTTCCAGACTGAAGCGCCTAAAACCGCACCGTCACGCAGGCGAGAGAGAGGGGAGGAGCAAATGGACTAATAGAAGATTGGAATAAATATGTACCTGTGCAACGCAGGATACTCAGCTAATCTTACTATTAAGCGGACGTAACAGTTTATACTCGTAGTTTTGCTAATGATTTTTCTCAATTGAATTCAATTATCAAATTTGATGATATTCTTTCTCATCGATCTGACATCGATCTGTTGTAGAATTTTAGAACATGTTTTCTGCTCGCGTATCATGTCATTTCTGGAAACCCAGAATCTACTCTGTAGGAATCAACATGGAAACAGCGATCGTGTGAGACCCAACTCGCTTTATTTGTTCATGAGACCCAGAAAATATTAGATACAGGCTCCCAGGTAGATGCCATTTCCCTTGACTTCCGGAATGTGTTCGATACGGTTCCGCACTGTCGCCTGATAAACAAAGTAGGAGCCTACGGAATATCAGACCACCTGTGTGGCTGGATTGAAGAGGTTTTAGCAAACAGAGACGTCTACAGACGTTAAAGTAACCTCTGGCGTGCCACAGGGGAGTGTTTTGGGACCATTGCTTTTCACAATATACACTCCTGGAAATTGAAATAAGAACACCGTGAATTCATTGTCCCAGGAAGGGGAAACTTTATTGACACATTCCTGGGGTCAGATACATCACATGATCACACTGGCAGAACCACAGGCACATAGACACAGGCAACAGAGCATGCACAATGTCGGCACTAGTACAGTGTATATCCACCTTTCGCAGCAATGCAGGCTGCTATTCTCCCATGGAGACGATCGTAGAGATGCTGGATGTAGTCCTGCGGAACTGCTTGCCATGCCATTTCCACCTGGCGCCTCAGTTGGACCAGCGTTCATGCTGGACGTGCAGACCGCGTGAGACGACGTTTCATCCAGTCCCAAACATGCTCAATGGGGGACAGATCCGGGGATCTTGCTGGCCAGGGTAGTTGACTTACACCTTCTAGAGCACGTTGGGTGGCACGGGATACATGCGGACGCGCATTGTCCTGTTGGAACAGCAAGTTCCCTTGCCGGTCTAGGAATGGTAGAACGATGGGTTCGATGACGGTTTGGATGTACCGTGCACTATTCAGTGTCCCCTCGACGATCACCAGTGGTGTACGGCCAGTGTAGGAGATCGCTCCCCACACCATGATGCCAGGTGTTGGCCCTGTGTGCCTCGGTCGTATGCAGTCCTGATTGTGGCGCTCACCTGCACGGCGCCAAACACGCATACGACCATCATTGGCACCAAGGCAGAAGCGACTCACATCGCTGAAGACGACATGTCTCCATTCGTCCCTCCATTCACGCCTGTCGCGACACAACTGGAGGCGGGCTGCACGATGTTGGGGCGTGAGCGGAAGACGGCCTAACGGTGTGCGGGACCGTAGCCCAGCTTCATGGAGACGGTTGCGAATGGTCCTCGCCGATACCCCAGGAGCAACAGTGTCCCTAATTTGCTGGGAAGTGGCGGTGCGGTCCCCTACGGCACTGCGTAGGATCCTACGGTCTTGGCGTGCATCCGTGCGTCGTTGCGGTCCGGTCCCAGGTCGACGGGCACGTGCACCTTCCGCCGACCAGTGGCGACAACATCGATGTACTGTGGAGACCTCACGCCCCACGTGTTGAGCAATTCGGCGGTACGTCCACCCGGCCTCCCGCATGCCCACTATACGCCCTCGCTCAAAGTCCGTCAACTGCACATACGGTTCACGTCCACGCTGTCGCGGCATGCTACCAGTATTAAAGACTGCGATGGAGCTCCGTATGCCACGGCAAACTGGCTGACACTGACGGCGGCGGTGCACAAATGCTGCGCAGCTGGCGCCATTCGACGGCCAACACCGCGGTTCCTGGTGTGTCCGCTGTGCCGTGCGTGTGATCATTGCTTGTACAGCCCTCTAGCAGTGTTCGGAGCAAGTATGGTGGGTCTGACACACCGGTGTCAATGTGTTCTTTTTTCCATTTCCAGGAGTGTATATAAATGACCAAGTAGATAGTGTCGAAAGTTCCTTTTGGTTTTCGCGGATGAGGCTGTAGTATACAGAAAAGTTGCAGCATTAGAAAATTGCAGCGAAATGCAGGAAGATCTGCAGCGGATAGGCACTTGGTCCACTCGTTCGACCTATACTTGAGTATTGCTCATCAGTGTGGGATCCGTACCAGGTCGGGTTGACAGAGGTGATAGAGAAGATCCAAAGAAGAGCGGCGCGTTTCGTCACAGGGTTATTTGGTAAGCGTGATAGCGTTACAGAGATGTTTAGCAAACTCAAGTGGCAGACTCTGCAAGAGAGGCGCTCTGCATCGCGGTCTAGCTTGCTGTCCAGGTTTCTGGATGAGATATCGAATATATTGCTTCCCCTTACTTATACCTCCCGAGGAGATCACAAATGTAAAATTAGAGAGATTCGAGCGCGCACGGAGGCTTTCCGGCAGTCGTTATTCCCGCGAACCATACGCGACTGGAACAGGAAATGGAGGTAATGACAGTGGCACGTAAAGTACCCTCCGCCACACACACCACTGGGGGGGGCTTGCGGAGTATAAATGTAGATGTAGATGTTTAAAATCTACGATTGTACTCTAGGACGTATCACTTGTCACCTTTCCTATCATACGTATGAATTGTAACTTAGTACGTTCACTTTATAGAAATAGGTTTGTCCTGTTCTCATAACGCTACTTTCCTTAAGTGTTTGTTGTGTTCCTGGAAGTGCAGTACACCTCAACGCCGTTTCGTCAGGAGCATAATAGCCTATAGTTTTCGGTAGTGTAATATCTTCACTAGCTTTCCGTATGACAATAATGTTTGCTTATTTTCAACTGCTTGAAAAGTGTCATTTTGGAGAAACTGGTAGTAACGACTTTCGAATGTTTGTGAGAACTTTTAAATTTTTACGAGATTGTTCTATCGTTTGAGATGAAGCATTTAGCTCTCTTCGGAAACGACATAATAGAAGGGCTTATGAAACTTAGGAAATACGATTTCTTCACCTTACTCATTCGGCGTTAACTTTTGATGTCCAACAATTTTGGTTATAATATTCTCAAATAGTTAAGTTCGGGCAACTAATTCATTATGGATAGCAGATCTGAGACAACATAAGTTCAAACTTAAACTGGAACCGTCACATAGAAAATATTATGCAGAAGGCGAAACAAAGGCTGTATTTCATCGGACGAACACTCAGGAGATGCAACAAATCTACTAAATAGACTGCCTACAATACGATTTTGTGTAATAATTCTGCAGTATTTCTGCGCGGTATGGGATCCGTACCACACAGGATTGACAGAGAACATCTGAAAAACTCAAAGAAGGGCAGCTCGCATTATCGCGAAATAGGGGGGAGAATGTCACGTCTATGATACACGAGTTGGGTTGGTAACTGTTAAAACAAAAGCGTTTTTCGTTGGGACGAGATCGCTTTACGAAATTTAAATCACCAGTTTTATCCTCCAATTGGCCCCCACCTGCATGAGAAGGAATGACCATCGTAATTCAGTAAGAGAAATCAGAGCTCACAAGGAAAGATTTTATTGTTCGTTTTTACCACGTGCTATTCCAGAGTGTAAATTGCAAAGTAGTCATGTAGATCGACTTCGTAGTAAATCACCATTCCTCTCGAGAACAGAGCATGTCTACCCAGGCTTCACCTCATCATTCGGCTAATGTTTTACTTAGTTCTCTTGCAAACATGCCACTAAAAACAATCCTATAGTCTTCACTGCCAACAGAAAAATATTCTTTCTGGTAGATGGCTAGCTATTCAGTCTTAGATGCCTAACATCTGCCCATCTAGAGGAAGGAATTATGTTTCGGTTGTTCATCATTCTTGTGTAATCCATATAGACCACTGATGTCTCATATTATTGTTCAAAGGTTTCATTGAAGTTAGCCGCATTTGGGTAGTGACATGAATCATTAGTAACAGGTGAAATTTTTCTGGCGAACCCGGACTCGAACCCGGATTTCCCGCCTTACGCGAGCGGTCGCGTTTGTCGCCTCAGTCATCCGAGCACGCTTTCTTTCCGACCCAAATTCCCAGGCTGTTACATACTAACGACACAGCGTCATCTACACATGAACTCCTTACTCGCAGATCCCTGATTCGAGCAAGAGATCGGGCATGGTGTGCATCCACACTGAAAGAATGGTCGTCGTCACCTTCTTACTTTCGGACATGTCCGAAAGAACAGACATCATATATGTTTATAGTCTCATATATATTCTGGTACTAGTCAAATTCAAGAAAGCGACTACGGCAAGAAAAAGGAATAAAAGTGGAGATAGTGTTAATACTTTCATCCTTCTTTACCTCCTCTGCGTTACTGCAGATGGCGTGCCACTGAGCACATTTGTACTGTGCATGCAGTACACGTGAGGTGCCTAGTTGTTTCCACTGCCCTGTGTGGAATACGTAAGTTCTTGTACACTTCACTAACCTGCTGCCTTCATGATGATGATGTCCCCAGCGCAGAAAACAGCACGCAGGTCGTGGATTCTTTTTCTTGAGGCTGAAATTAACTTCGCAAGGAACTGCTGCTACGAATAAACTATAACTCATTTGGGATGCCACTCGCGTTTTTATTGATATAGACACGAGAAACTATGCTTGACCACAACGTATTGATCTTTCCACAGTCATTATATCTGGCTAAAATAACATGAAATACATCCTGCCACAGACAACATGTCTTTCTACTGGAACGGTCAGAACTGGAGAGCCGGACTGCCCGAGACACTTCGCGCGCCAAGCCAGAAAGGCCTGACCCGAACGCCACCGAAGTGCATCGGCAGTAATATCGTCTGTCTTTTGTTTGAGTAATACTTTGATTTTAATAATTTTGAAACGAACGATTGATAGCTGGCTGTTGAGAGATGTTTATTTAAAAAAATGAAGTAATTTGGATGACAGTTTTAATTAATAATAGCAACTAAAGTTTAACGTTTTGGCGCCCTACCGCCGAACACAGCAGGCAATCACAGAGCAGCAGTATCATGCAGGCGGTCTTTCACACGGGAATGGTACCGAATCTAACATCTGTCACCGGTACCTCATCCCACATTGCGTCATCTCTATGCTTCTTGCATCTCCACTGCCATGGGGATAGCTTCCTAGAGCCTAATATGATGGCTGAATAAGTCAGAAATATTACACGACGCTACGCAAACAGAATCCCATGTCCTGAAACCGTTAATGCTACTTCTGGAGGAAGACAGTTTTAAACTAGTCGACACGTTGGCTGTATGTCCTTGTATACTTACAAAATGAAATCGAATGATTTCTATTCTGAAGAAGCTAATGACTAGAGAGATACTGTACACTAATGACCTTCCATTCTTCGACGATATAAGTTCATAACTGGTTTTTGCAGTTGTCTCTTTCTAATTCTTCTTTCTTGTAACTACTTGCGCCGTCGGAATGATAATAACTAACAAAATGCTGTTATGCGTCTGCCACAAGAAGAGAATAATCTTCAAAGAACCGTCGTGAAATTTTGAAGAGATTTCTTTAACAGTGAATAAGTAAATTAATATTACAAAAGACAGAAAACAACTAAATTTTAGTAGATAAACATGATTGTCCCTGGAAATAAAAACTATTTTAACGTTTCAGAGATTGTGTGAAATATAGTTGTAATGCGCATAACTCATGAAAATTCTTCCCCGTGAATATTTTAGCACCTGCCCACCGTTTAATTTATTACTGTTCAACATGCCCCTGCCACCTAAAATTGAAGCGTTAACCGTGACATCATAAGGTTTTTTTTGGCACGAAGCCATTAAATATGAAGGGCACGCCTGAATACATTTACGTTAATGTTTCTGATGGTCTTCAGGGCATTATTCCGCATGAACGACAGGTAAATATTTATTGCTGTCAGTGTAACCAGCTGGGTGTTGTAAACAGCGACACAATTCGATGGACATTGCTGCCGCGATATATTACCACGTGTTTCCCTCTGAGTGCATTGCAAGGGTTTTTATTTCAATTCTGTGCGGTTCTCGACACAATAGAATTTACTGTATAAGGCCCGAATACTATAAAGCTGGAAACAAAAATTATCATAGAAAAGTAAAAGACAAACAAAACATTTCGTTCGTCATATTTCGGCACACACGACGAGCGATTCCCGCGCATCGACACCTGAGCGAAGCCAGACCTTTGATAGCACCTTCGGAAACATCGTAGATGAAACAGAAAATAATGTCTGTGATAGAGACAAATGTCAATACCGTTTTTGATCCTTGCTAGTGCTGTTTTCTTTTTTTGTGGAAACTGCTCGGCTAAACAATAGTGCTGCATTATTACAAAACATAAACTGAAAATCGAGTACTAGCAGAACTAAATGTGTACTTAGAAATATTCAGTAAGTGGCCTATTTAGCATTTATTCACGGCGTAACAATGTGAAATTACAGTATTTTCGTTATTCTTATATCAGTAAACCAGATCCAAATGACGCTCAGAGGTAAGGCTGTGCTTTACCGTTCCATCGATTCTGAGGTCATTACTAACAGAGTTTAGTTGAACTGCACAAAAAAATGGAGAAGTGTGGTATATTTCATCATGTTATTGGACATGGCAATAGACTGAACCTTAGCTTAATTCACCTGATGTAACTGAGTCCAGCGTCGTTGCTACATCCAACTGCAACACGTAGTTCGGTGTCACATTCAGGGTTCTAGGTCTTATCACAGAAAATTTCTATCGTACTCTGCACCCCCCTTCTCGCTCTCTCTCTCTCTCTCTCCCTCCCTCCCTCCCTCTCCTTCTCCCTCTCTCTCTATCACTATCTCTACCCATCTATCTCTAAGTGAATCACTTTCCTAATCTATCAGACTTGGGAAAGCGTTTTCTTCACTGGCTGTCAGTTTTAGACGAATTTTTTCCATCTCCTTCTAGATTCCTTGTGTCTACTAGTTAAATTTCTGATGAAAAGTGTTGCCTTTTGCATTCCATAAATACGATGCCTTCGCGGGCATTGTCATTCCATAAATATCGTGGTTAAGTAGGTCGTTATTTTTTAGACGGAATTACAATTTTTTTGAATGTTACTCAAAACCAGAGACCTCAGTAGTCATTAGACCTCTTGAGAGAGCAGAATGGGCCACTCTGCGGAACTCACAGACTTCGAATGTCGTCAGGTGATTGGGTGCCACTTGTGTCATACGTCTGTACGTGAGATTCCGACACTCCTAAACACTCCTAAACATCCCTATGTCCACTGTTTCCGATGTGATAGTGAAGTGGAAACGTGAAGGGACACGAACAGTACAAGAGCGTACAGGCCGAACTCGCCTGTTGACTGACAGAGACCGCCGACAGTTTAAGAGGGTCGTAATCTGTAATAAGCAGACATCTATCCAGACCATCACACAGGAATTCCAAACTGCATCAGGATCCATTGCAAGTACTATGACAGTTAGGCGGAAGTGAGAAAACTGGGACTTCGTGGTCGATCAGCTGCTCATAAGCCACACATCACGCCGGTAAATGCCAAACGACACCTCACTTGGTGATAGGAGCGTAAACATTGGACGATTGAACAGTGGAAAAACGTTGTGTGAAGTGACCAATCACGGTACACAATGTGGCGATCCAATGGCAGGGTGTGAGTATGGCGAATGCCCGGTGAACATAATCTGCCAGCGTGTGTAGTGCCAACAGTAAAATTCGGAGGCGATGGTGTTATGGTGTGGTCGTGTTTTTCATGGAGGGGGTCTGCACCCCTTGTTGTTTTGAGTCGCACTATCACAGCACAGGCCTACATTGATGTTTTACGTACTTTCTTGTTTCCCACTGTTGAAGAGCAATTCGGGGATGGCGATTGCATTTTTCAACACGACCTAGCACCTGTTCACGGTACCGCCTGTGGCGGAGTGGTTACACGACAATAACATCCCTGTAATGGACTGGCCTGCACAGAGCCCTGACCTAAAATCCTGTAGAACACCTTTAGGATGTTTTGGAACACCGACTTCGTGCCAGGTCTCACCGAACGAAGTCGATACCTCTCCTCAGTGCAACACTCCTTGAAGAATGGGCTGCAATTCCCCAAGAAACCTTCCAGCACCTGACTGAGCGTATGCCTGCGAGAGTGGAAGCTGTCAAGGCTAAGGGTCGACCCACACCATACTGAATTCCAGAATTACCGATACAGGGCGCCACGAACTTGTAAGTCATTTTCAGCCAGGTGTCCGGATACTTTTGATCACATAATGTATATAAGGGTACCAAAGGGAAATACAGTACGTAAAGCGAGATTAAAATCGAATAGTCATGGAAGATTGGAATACTGTTGTAAGGGAGGCAGTAGAATAACCAACATGGGAGAATATGGGCTTGGTGTTACGAATGAGAGGGAAGAACGACTAATTGAGTTCAGCAGTGAATTTCAACTAGTAATGGCGAATATTCTGTTCTAGAATCACAAGAGGAGGAGGTAAATTAAGAAAAGGCCTGGAGATACTGGAAGATTCCAGTTAGATTACATCACGGTCAGGTAGAGATTCGGAAACCAGATGTTGGTTTGTAAGACATACCCAGCGCAGATGTAGACTCAGATCACGATTTAGTAACGATGAAGAGAAGACTGACGCTTAAGAGAGGAAGAATCGACGCGGAGAAAAGTGGGGTACGAAGGTACTAAGGAATGGAGAGATACACTTGAATCACTCTGAGTCCATAGAAACTACGGTAATGAATAGCTCAGTAGGCAGTTCAGTTGGAGGGGAATGGACGTCTCTAAAAAGGGTGATCACAGAAGCTGGAAAGGAAACGGAAGTACAAGCAAAGTAATTGCGAAGAAACCATGGGTAAGGGAAGAAGTACTTCAGTTGATCGATGAAAGAAGGAAGAACAAAAATGTTCAGGAACATACAGGTATACAGAAATACAAACCGCTTAGGAATGAAACAAATACGAAGTGCGGGGAAGCTAAGACGAAATGGCTGCATGAAAAATGTGAAGAAATCGAAAAAGATACGATTCTCAGGTAGACTGAGTCAGCATACAGGAAAGTCAAAACAACCTTTGGTGAAATTAAAAAAAAAAGCAAGGGCGGTTACAATAAGAGGTGCAATAAGAATTCTACTGAAACTTCCTTGCAGATTAAAACTGTGTGCCGGACCGAGACTCGAACTCGGGACCTTCGCCTTTCGCGGGCGAGTGCTCTACCAACTGAGCTACCCAAGCACGACTCACGCCCCGTTTGGAAGGTAGGAGACGAGGTACTGGAAGAAGTAAAGCTGTGAGTACGGGGCGGGAGTCGTGCTTGGGTAGCTCACTGGTGGTGCACTTGCCCGCGAAAGGCAACGGTCCCGAGTTCGAGTCTCGGTCCGGCACACAGTTTTAATCTGCCAGGAAGTTTCATATCAGCGCACACTCCGCTGCAGAGTGAAAATCTCATTCAAGAATTCTACTGTTCAATACAGAGGAGAGAGCGGATAGGTGGAAAGAGTGCATTGAGGGCTTTTGTCTGGAGGACGACGCGTCTGAAGACGTGATGGCCAAGTTGTGTTGATTTTACATAACATTTTCAAGTAATTTCTTCGTTCGTTCTGTTCGCAACATGCATTGGTCGCTGCCCTTTTGACCTTGGGCAAGCGATGAAGAAAAATAAGTATATTGAAGAGCCAAAGAAACTGGTACACCTGCCTAATATCGTGTAGCTCCTATCACCTCCCCTCCCCCCCCCCCCCCCCCCCCGCCGAGCACGCAGAAGTGCCGCAACACGACGTGGCAGTGACTCAACTAATGTCTGAAGTAATTCTGGAGGGAATTTACACCATGAATCCTGCAGGGCTATCCATCGATCCGTAAGAGTACGACGGAGTGGAGTTCCCTTCTGAACAAAACGTTCCAAGGCATCCCAGATATGCTCAATAATGCAATAATGTACACGTCTGGGAGTTTGGTGGCCAGCGGAAGTTTTAAACTCAGAAGAGCGTTCCTGCAGCCACTCTGTAGCAATTCTGGACGTGTCCGTTGTCGCACTGTCCTGCTGGAACTGCCCAATTCCGTCGGAATGCACAATGGGCATGACTGGATGTAGTTGATCAGACAGGATGCTTACGTAAGTGTCACCTGTCAGAGTCGTATCTAGACGTATCAGGGGCCCCATATCACTTCAACTGCACACGCCCCGCACCATACAAACCCTTTACCAACTTTAACTGCCCCTGCTGTCATGCAGGGTCCATGTATTCATGAGGTTGTCTCCATAGCAGTACACGTCCATGCACTCCATACAATTTCAAACGAGACTCGTCCGTCCAGGCAACATGTTTCCAGTCATCAACAGTCCATTGTCGGCGTCAACGCATCTCGTGGTCGTGCGGTAGCGTTCTCGCTTCCCACGCCCGGGTTCCCGGGTTCGATTCCCGGCGGGGTCAGGGATTTTCTCTGCCTCGTGATGGCTGGGTGTTGTGTGCTGTCCTTAGGTTAGTTAGGTTTCAGTAGTTCTAAGTTCTAGGGGACTGATGACCTAAGATGTTAAGTCCCATAGTGCTCAGAGCCATTTGAACCATTCGGCGTCAACGGGCTCAAGCGAGGCGTAAAGCTTTGTGTCGTGCAGTCATCAGTGGTATACGAGTGGCCTTCGGCTCCGAAAGCCCAAATCGATGATGTTTCCATGAATGGTTCGCACGATGACACTTGTTGTTGGCCCAGCATTGAAATCTGCATCAATTTGAGGAAGGGTTGCACTTCTGTCACGCTGAACGATTCTCTTGAGTCGTTTTGGTCTCATTTTTGCAGGACCATTTTCCGGCCGCAGTGATGTCGGAGATTTGGTTTTTTTACCGGATTCCTGATATTCGGGGCTAACTCGTGAAATTGTCATACGGGAAAATCTACACTTCATCGCTACCTCGGAGATGCTGTGTCTATAACACCACGTTCAAATTGCCATTGTAGCAGCACTAACCGATGTGACAACTGCGCCGGACACTTGTTGTGTTATATAGGTGTTGCCGACCGCAGCACCGTATTCTGCCTGTTTACATGTCTCTGTACTTGAATATGCGTGCCTGTATCAGTTTGTTTGGCGCTTCAGTGTATTTCGCTCACCATTGTATTGTATTGTATTGTATGTTAACCGGGGACCTAGAAACGACGGAGAGGCTCCGTCCCCGCCGCAGCCGTAGTGGTCCACAACCCCAACACAACTACCGCAGTCCACTTCACCCCTCCGCCGCCCCACACCGAATCCAGGGTTATTGTGCGGTTCGGCCCCCGGTGGACCCGCCAGGGAACGTCTCACACCAGACGAGTGTTACCCCTATGTTTGCGTGGTAGAGTAATGGTGGTGTACGGATACGTGGAGAACTTGTTTGCACAGCAATCGCCGACACAGTGTAACTGAAGCGGAATAAGGGGAACCAGCCCGCATTCGGCGAGGCAGATGGAAAACAGCCTAAAAGCCATCCACAGACCGGGCGGTTCACCGGACCTGGACACAAATCCGCCGGGCGGATTCGTGCCGGGGTCCAAACGCTCCTTCCTGCCCGGAAAGCCGTGCGTTATACCGCACGGCCAACAGGGCGGGCTTCGCTCACCATACTAGACATTTCAATAAGTGCTTGATTCCCTACAAAGAGCAGTTCTCGTGTACCACGACTTTTTAGGCTTGACGTTTGCGAAGTGTGAGCTGCTAAATTATGTGGTAACTTTAGTGTAATGCAAACACGCAGTTTCGCATTTCATGATTACCATTCCTTGTAGATAATGGCAATTTTGTATCTAGCTTTTCCTTACGAACTTCGCACAATCCTGATATGTAGACGCTGATGCTGTGGTATCACCCTATGGGCGTCGCAAAGTTGGCAACGGAGCTGTAAGTCTCGGTCAGACGCTGTAGCAGTCGCGCAGGATCTGGAGGACTCAGTGGTGCTCACCCGCAAGGCCACGCCTCCAGCTGCTCAGGATTACGAGCGACCTCTTCCATCGAAGTATAGGATGGCCGGCGGCAGTCACTAAGCCCAAATGCGCTTTGAGCCCCTTCGCTACAACACCGCCATTCATCTTCCTTTACGGAGCATCATCCGTGCAGACATTGAGTGCTTCACTTCATTTCTTGCTGCATTATTTGTAATGAGCCTTCGTTGTTGTTGTTGTGGTCTTCAGTCCTGAAACTGGTTTGATGCAGCTCTCCATGCTACTCTATCCTGTGCAAGCTTCTTCATCTCCCGGTACCTACTGCAACCTACATCCTTTTGAAATTGCTTAGTTTATTCATCTCTTCGTCTCCCTCTACGATTTTTACCCTCCACGCTGCCCTCCAATACTAAATTGGTGATCCCTTGATGCCTCAGAACGTGTCCTACCAACCGATCCCTACTTATAGTCAAGTTGTGCCACAAACTTCTCTTCTCCCCAATCCTATTCAATACCTCCTCATTAGTTATGTGATCTACCCACCTAATCTCCAGCATTATTCTGTAGCACCACATTTCGATAGCTTCTATTCTCTTTTTGTCCAAACTGTTTGTCGTACATGTTTCACTTCCATACATGGCTACACTCCATACAAATACTTTCAGAAATGACTTCCTGACTCTTAACTCTATACTCGATGTTAACAAATTTCTCTTCTTCAGAAACGCTTTCGTTGCCATTGCCAGTCCACCTTTTATATCCACTCTACTTCGACCATCATCAGTTATTTTGCTCCCCAAATAGCAAAACTCCTTTACTGCTTTAAGTGTCTCATTTCCTAATCTAATTCCCTCAGCATCACCCGACTTAATTCGACTACATTCCATTATCCTCGTTTTGCTTTTGTTGATGTTCATCTTATATCCTCCTTTCAAGACACTATCCATTCCGTTCGACTTCTCTTCCAAGTCCTTTGCTGTCTCTGACAGAATTATAATGTCATCGAAAAACCTCAAAGTTTTTTTTCTTCTCCATGGTTTTTAATACCTACTCCGAATTTTTCTTTTGTTTCCTTCACTGCTTGCTCAGTATGCCTATTGAATAACATCGGGGAGAGGCTACAACCCTGTCTCACTCGCTTCCCAACCTTTCGCTCCCTGTATTTTACCCCTGCCACCTGCCTTCGTAAGCTTGGAGAAATGCAAGTTAAGCAGATCTTCTGTTCGTTAACTCATTCTCTAGTCATTTCTGCTCCTGCCCAGCTTTCCTACAACAATTTGTCAGACCACTTTACTCTGTAGCCCACCTCTTCTTACCGTTGTGTGCAAAGTCGTGCACAGATGCGTGCCTGGATGAGGAGAGCCGGTGAGACTCCCCGTAGGGTAACCACAGTCGGCCCCCGGTCCCTGGCAAGGCTACTTTGCCTTAGCTGGAGCGGTAGCGGCGTCGGAGCGGCAAGTAAGGCAGCCTGTGTGCGCGCGGTCAGCGCCCGTCCAGTGCGGCGTTCTGCTCTGCTGCGCTATGCTGGTGTGGCGTGTTGCGTGCTGGCCGCCCCCTGATAACGCGTGCTGCCTAACGTGCTGGCTAATCGGGCGCCGCATCACTCGGCCGAAATAGCGCCGTAGGCTCCCCCTATCTGTAGCGGCCATCCCTCTCCCCCTCCCCCTCCGGCACGAGACGCGCGTGTCGCCCCGCCGCTGGCCAGGCCCGTCTCCATTCCCAAATTAGATTTTTCCTCCCTGCCCGCCAGATTTCTCACGCTCACGTTATCGCCATTGTCTCTTCAACGTCCGCTTCCAGTGCTGTGTGTCAAGTTCTAAAAATGCTCCGTGACCTTGCACTGAGCCTAACAATTGAAGTGGCGGTAAGAGCATAGGAGCCATCCGTCTTTGTCACGTCTTAAGCGCCGACAAATACGCTTCGTTTCGCCTCAGACACAATACTCACTAACAGGCCTTCTGCATGACGGGAGAGATGTACAATAAAAAGAACATATCCACAGAGGCAAAGATAAGCCACTACAAGGCAACGGTGAGGAATGCTGCTGAGGCGATGAGACTAGAAAGAAATGGGGCAGAACAACTAGAGACACAAGAGAGAAAAATACTGAGAAAAATACCAGGTCCCAGAAGAGGTGGAGGGAGGTGGATACGAAGACCTAGGGAAGAATTGTACCGGAACATGAGAACAATATCCGGGGAAATCAGACGCAAAAGGGCAAGGTTTGCTGGACATGTAGCATGTAGTTAGTATGAGTATGGACAGAATGACGAAGAGAGTGTGGGAAACAACAGGAAGAACAAGAGGAAAGACAGGAGCCAAGTGGATTGTTGAACTTCGGAAGGACTGGTTGGAATTGGGGATCAAGGTCGAAGGAAAGGAAAATTGTAGGAACAAATATACACCGACCAATATGCCGGAGGTCAATGACGGAAAAGAATACAGGAAAAGATTAGTGTGTCACCAGTGGAGCTGACAGGAGAAACGGACACTTAAGATCTCGGAAGAAGAGCGGGAGAGAAGAACAGAAAGAATGAAGAGGTTCTGGGAGAAGAGGAAAATGCAGTCCACGAAGGGGCTACTTGTGGTCCTACAGAGTCCGTAACGCAAGAAGAGGAAGAGAAGGAGGAGGTTAGGATTAGGATGACGAATGACGACAAAGCCAGTAGTTCCCGCTCTGTTGTCCGGGATTTGTCATTTTAGATTGTAAATTCCCTCCTACTTCGACACATTCTCCTTTGTGGTTAGTCCATGTTGTCCAACATTTTCCCACTGAGTCAGTTATAAGGGGACAGCAATATACAAATCATCAGCTGCCAAACCCCTTCACTGGGCTCCAAACGCATTCCGCCGACAGCTATTACCAAATTGGGAAACACACAGCTGGCAGTAAAAATGAATCACCATGATGATGGCGTGCAACAGATGTCAAATTGGCAAGAAATGTATTACGTGACTGGATACACAAATCTGAAATGGTCGGGGAGCTTGGGAGTGGGGAGTAGAAGGTGCAGGTGATTTTACTGGACAACTGATAAACTGTGGAGACAAAAGTCATGCGATACCTCCTCTTCCCGGGGTAATGCAGCAGTTAGACGTGACATGGACTCAACAAGTCTTTGGAAATACGCTGCAGAAATACTGTGCCATGTTGACCCCATAACCGTCCATATGTGCGAAAGCGATACTAGTGCAGGATTTTCTCCACGAACTGACCTCTCGATTGTGTCCCATAAATGTTCGATGGGGTTCGTGCCAGGCGATCTGGTGGCCAAATCATTCGCTTGAACTGTCCAGAATGTTCTTCAAACCAATCGTGTATATGGTTCAAATGGCTCTGAGCACTATGGGTTAACTTCTGAGGTCATCAGTCCCCTAGAACTTAGAGCTACTTAAACCTAACTAACCTAAGGACAGCCGGCCGCGGTGGTCTAGCGGTTCTAGGCGCTCAGTCCTGAACCGCGCGACTGCTACGGTCGCAGGTTCGAATCCTGCCTCGGGAATGGATGTGTGTGATGTCCTTAGGTTGGTTAGGTTTAAGTAGTTCTAAGTTCTAGGGGACTGATGACCACAGATGTTAAGTCCCATAGTGCTCAGAGCCATTTGAACCATTTAACCTAAGGACATCACACACATCCATGCCCGAGGCAAGATTCGAACCTTCGACCGTAGCGGTCGCGCGGTTCCAGACTGTAACGCCTAGAACCGCTCGACCACTCCGACCGGCCAAATCGTGTACAATTATGGCCCGGTGACTTGACGCACTGTCACCCATAAAAATTTGCATCGTTGTTTGGAAACGTGAACTCCATGAGTGGCTGCAAATTATCTACAGGCAGCCGCACGTAACCATTTCCAGTCAGAGATCCGTTCAGTTGGACCAGAGGACCCAGTCCATTAAGTGTAAACACAGCCCACAGCAATATGGAGCCACCACCACCTCGCACAGTGTTTTGTTAACAACTCAGGTCCACAATATCGTGGGGTCTGTCTCACACACGAACCCTGCAAGCAAGTCTTAGCAACCGATATCGGGACTCATTCGACCAGGTCACGGTTTTTCTACATCTACATCTACATCATACTCTGCAAGCCCCTTAACGATGTGTGGCGAAGGGCAACTTTTGTATCACTGAGCCCTCCAACCCTGTTCCACTAGCTAATAGCGCGTTGGAAGAATGGTTGTCGGTAAGCCTCTGTATTGGCTCTAATTTCTCTCATTTTCTCCTCATGGTGATTACACGAGGCGTATGTTGGGGTAAGTAGTATGTTGTCCAACTCTTCCCGGAAAGTGCTCTCTCTAAATTTCAGTAGTAATTTTTTTTTCAGTCATCTAGAGTCCAACCGACATGGTCAAGAGCCAAGGAGAGGTGCTGCAGGCAATGTCGTGCTCTTAGCAAAGGCTCTCGCGTCGGTCGACTGCTGCCGTAACCCATTAGCAACAAATTTCGCCCCACTATCCTAATGGATAAGTTCGTCGTATGTCCTACATTGATTTCTGGGGTTATTTCAGGCCATTTTGCTTGTCTGATAGCACTGACAACTCTGCGAAAACACCGATACTCTCGATCGTTTAGTGAAAGCCGTCGGCCACAGCGGTGTCTGTGGGTAGAGGTAATGTCTCGGCACACTCTTGACATTGTTGTTGTTGTTGTTGTTGTGTTCTTCAGTCCTGAGACTGGTTTGATGCAGCTCTCCATGCTACTCTATCCTGTGCAAGCCTCTTCATCTCCCAGTACCTACTGCAACCTTCATCCTTCTGAATCTGCTTAGTGTATTCATCTCTTGGTCTCCCTCTACGATTTTTACCCTCCACGCTGCCCTCCAATACTAAATTGGTGATCCCTTGATGCCTCAGAACATGTCCTGCCAACCGATCCCTTCTTCTGGTCAAGTTGTGCCACAAACTTCTCTTCTCCCCAATCCTATTCAATACTTCCTCATTAGTTATGTGATCTACCCATCTAATCTTCAGCATTCTTCTGTAGCACCACATTTCGAAAGCTTCTATTCTCTTCTTGTATAAACTATTTATCATCCATGTTTCACTTCCATACATGGCTACACTCCATACAAATACTTTCAGAAATGACTTCCTTGCACTTAAGTCTATACTCGATGTTAACAAATTTCTCTTCTACAGAAACGCTTTCCTTGCCATTGCCAGTCTACATTTTATATCCTCTCTACTTCGACCATCATCAGTTATTTTGCTCCCCAAATAGCAAAACTCCTTTACTACTTTAAGTGTCTCATTTCCTAATCTAATTCCCTCAGCATCACCTGATTTAATTTGACTACATTCCATTATCCTCGTTTTGCTTTTGTTGATGTTCATCTTATATCCTCCTTTCAAGACACTGTCCATTCCATTCAACTGCTCTTCCAAGTCCTTTGCTGTCTCTGACAGAATTACAATGTCATCGGCGAACCTCAAAGTTTTTATTTCTTCTCCATGGATTTTAATACCTACTGCGAATTTTTCTTTTGTTTCCTTTACTGCTTGCTCAATATACAGATTGAATAACATCGGGGAGAGGCTACAACCCTGTCTCACTCCCTTCCCAACCACTGCTTCGATTTCATGTCCCTCGACTCTTATAACTGCCATCTGGTTTCTGTACAAATTGTAAATAGCCTTTCGCTCCCTGTATTTTACCCCTGCCACCTTTAGAATTTGAAAGAGAGTATTCCAGTCAACATTGTCAAACGCTTTCTCTAAGTCTACAAATGCTAGAAACGTAGGTTTGCCTTTCCTTAATCTTTCTTCTAAGATAAGTCGTAAGGTGAGTATTGCCTCACGAGTTCCAGTGTTTCTACGGAATCCAAACTGATCTTCCCCGAGGTCGGCTTCTGCTAGTTTTTCCATTCGTCTGCACAGAATTCGTGTTAGTATTTTGCAGCTGTGGCTTATTAAACTGATTGTTCGGTAATTTCCACATCTGTAAACACCTGCTTTCTTTGGGATTGGAATTATTATATTCTTCTTGAAGTCTGAGGGTATTTCGCCAGTTTCATATATCTTGCTCACCAGATGGTAGAGTTTTGTCAGGACTGGCTCTCCCAAGGCCGTCAGTAGTTCCAATGGAATGTTGTCTACTCCGGGGGCCTTGTTTCGACTCAGGTCTTTCAGTGCTCTGTCAAACTCTTCACGCAGTATCATATCTTCCATTTCATCTTCATCTACATCCTCTTCCATTTCCATAATATTGTCCTCAAGTACATCGCCCTTGTATAGACCCTCTATATACTCCTTCCACCTTTCTGCTTTCCCTATTTTCCTTAGAACTGGGTTTCCATCTGAGCTCTTGATATTCATACAAGTGACTCTCTTTTCTCCAAAGGTCTCTTTAATTTTCCTGTAGGTAGTATCTATCTTACCCCTAGTGAGATAAGCCTCTACATCCTTACATTTGTCCTCTAGCCATCCCTGCTTAGCCATTTTGCACTTCCTGTCGATCTCATTTTTGAGACGTTTGTATTCCTTTTTGCCTGCTTCATTTACTTCATTTTTATATTTTCTCCTTTCATCAATTAAATTCAATATTTCTTCTGTTACCCAAGAATTTCTACTAGTCCTCGTCCTTTTACCTACTCGATCCTCTGCTGCCTTCACTACTTCATCCCTCAAAGCTACCCATTCTTCTTCCACTGTATTTCTTTCCCCCATTCCTGTCAATTGTTCCCTTATGCTCTCCCTGAAACTCTGTACAACCTCAGGTTCTTTCAGTTTATACAGGTCCCATCTCCTTAAATTCCCACCTTTTTGCAGTTTCTTCAGTTTTAATCTACAGGTCATAACCAATAGATTGTGGTCAGAGTCCACATCTGCCCCTGGAAATGTCTTACAATTTAAAACCTGGTTCCTAAATCTCTGTCTTACCGTTATGTAATCTATATGATACCTTTTAGTATCTCCAGGGTTCTTCCATGTATACAGACTTCTTTCATGATTCTTAAACCAAGTGTGTATATCGGAATACTGGATTCCCTAACGATTTCCGAAAACGAGAGTCCCACGTGTCTAGCTTCTACTATCATTCCGCGTTCAGTCTGTTAATTGCAGTCGTGCAGCCATAATCATGTCGGAAAGCTTTTCACATGACTCACCTGAGTAGAAATGACAGCTCTGTCAATGCACTGCTCTTTTACACTTTGTCTATGCGATGCTACTGCCAGCTGTACGTGTACATGTCGGTATGGTTGGTTGGTTTGTGGGGGGTTGAAGGGACCAGACTGCAAAGGTCATCGGTCGCTACATTTCGGTATACCGGGACTTCCGTTACCTCGGTGTATTTCATCATTTATTAATAGAAACAAAAACATGAACATTACACAACATCCTCATATATATATTTATTTATTTATTCAGGTGTACGCATACTATTAAAGCACAATGATTCACCAAAGGTTGTAACAACACTGAGTGCTTATGACCAACATTTAAAAACAGATTGTTACGGTAAATATTTAAATTTAGACTTCGCAGACAGTGCTACCTTTTCCTGGTGAACACGGGAGAGACATTTACATGCAACCAACGAAATCTTTAAAGTATATGTTAACATGAAAACTCTACAAAATCAACATATGTCGCAAACAGCGACAATAAGTCTCAGAAGCATGCTGTAATATACAATAAATAAGGTAGTATGAAAGTATCCATAGAAAACTATATTTCAAAAAACGAATAGTAAAAGTATAATATTGAGCCACTGTGTTGTATGGTTCGAATGGCTCTGAGCACTATGGGACTTAACATCTATGGTCATCAGTCCCCTAGAACTTAGAACTACTTAAACCTAACTAACCTAAGGACATCACACAACACCCAGTCATCACGAGGCACTGTGTTGTATAACCATGTTATTTTCTGCATGTTATAGATTAAAAAACCCACTGATTATGGCGATATTTGTCGCCGAAACTAGTTTGGGAAAAGAAAGAAATAAACAAATACAAGATGTTTTGCATTAAGGCGGACTCAGTTTCTGATATTGTTGTTTTTGTACGCAAACACGGACCAAATGGAAGAGTTCCAAGATAAAATTATTGAACATATATGACATGCACGCCAATTATTTTGACACGTCGAAGTGTTTACATGACGTTGGCGCAAATGGCACATTGAATCAAACGGTGGTACCCTGAGGTCAATAAAAAATATGTCGAACTATTTGATAGACAACCTCAGTGCTACAAGTGCAATAAATATTTAAAGGTAAGAGAATGGCGGAAAACCTCACAATTCAACATCTCAGTAAAATATGGCATTCCTTTGCAGCACTTAAAGCACATTATTATAGAGAGAAGTAGACAAACGACGAGCCAAACTTAATGCTAAACGTCTAAAAACAAGGATGAAAGAGAATGAAGATTGCAATGAACATTGCAAAACTGTCTCCTCACTTGTACCAGTGAGTAAAGAACTCACGTACACAATTTAATAAGGACAGTGACTTACGCACGGAGGGAACACTAACGTAACTCAAGGAACGACACAGTCAAGACGTAAAAGTCGCGAGAGAAAAACACACAACGCCGTACAAATCAATATGAGCGGCAAAACAACGCCACTCACACAAATATCGAGCTGCTGCCGCCTCAGCTGAGCGGCCAGCTAATGTGATACCTCCAATTTCGTATCCACACCAACCGGCCACGCATAGCAGCGAGAATATGGGAGGCGAACAGCCTGTACTCGTTTTTGGCAACTGCAGAGCGTCCATCCAGGCTTTATATCCGGTTGAAGGCGCCGAGGTAATGACGGGCGGACAACATGCACTCGGTGCCGTTTACTCCACACGGGCGCCGTACTCCGTGCACGGCACCAAGAAGCAGCGTACAAACAAACAGCCTGCCCTCAATGCGCACAGTCCAAGACTGTGCTGGTATCTCAGCGGTCGCGGCCACAGCGCCAATACACAGGCTGGCTGCTACCTGAGGCACTCCAGATAACCGAGTGTTCCCTTGTTCGTTCCTAGGCAAACTCCAGACAGAGTGCGCTCCAGCCGACATCGCTTCGCTTTCGCCTTGGTCACTGATAATGAGCGCGGCAGTGCACTTTCGGTAAGATTCCCCGGGGTCTAAATTTAGTAGCACGCCATCTTCATATAATACACTGTGAAGATGAAATTTTCAAGTGCTGATTTACATAGGGAAGTAACAAACATTAAAAAGAATATATGTTAAAAAATGTATCGTTACCCAACAGGCTGGCAATTGCCAGGTCTGGAACAGCTATACTGACCCCAGTCACAAAACTGGCTGAACAGCCAGGGGTTAAACTGAGTGGAAGAGGCCACGCATGAGCCGCATGTCGTTAGTGTCAGGCAACGGGAAACGATTAACATGTCCTATGTTAAGTTTTAAACGTCCATTTAAAAATGTACATAAATTTAACTGTGATCGGCTAAAAACAGAAATTTCACTACCCTATGGATGTCGTATACGTTAAAACCAGTGTTATGAAGATTAAACAACAAAATATTAAATAACAAGCCAACGTGATAGGTTTAACTGTAAACGAGAATGCCGTCTGGTGACGAAGACGCTGTTTCCATAGCGTCTGCTACTAAGTCGTCAATTATATATTCGTAATAGAATAAAATTCAGGGTGGTCGGAAATTCCCGTTACAGACTTTTAGGACTTGAGCAGGGGAGTGAGTACATCGTATTTTGAATAGGAACCGATGTCCGGAAACGTCATCCAAGGAGACTACGGAGCGTCAAAGTTATAGGTACGGGCGTCTGTAAATGTACGTATACACGGGGCGATTCCGTGATGATGTCACAGACTTTCTATGATGATGGAGAACGATAAATGCATTAATTTGAAGTAAGGATCCCTGTAGCGGAAACGAACGAGTTGAAAGTTATAAACGAAAGCCATTTTGATACCTCAGTTGAATAAATGTACCGGTTCTTGTGTTGCGTAGAGTGTAGGGCTGGTAACTTTCAGTGGTGGTAGTGTGGACAAAAACGAGAAGAAATGTCCAATAAACGTGGGCTCTAAATTGCATACCTGAGGAGTTATGACCATTCGTCCAACTTCGCTAATGTGAAACACATCTCCTCTACTGGGCAAGTGTTCATAGCTGTTAAGGTACGCACTTTAGAGCCCACGTTTATTGGACATTTCTTCTCATTTTTGTCCACACCACCACCACTGAAAGTTACCAGCCCTACACTCTTCGCAACACAAGAACCGGTACATGTATTCAATTGTCAGAGGTATCAGAACGGTTTTCGTTTATAACTTTCGACTCTTTCGTTTCCGGTACAGGGATCCTTACTTCAAATTAATACATTTATCGTTCTCCATCATCCTAGCAACTCTGTAACATCATCACGGAATCGCCCCCTGTATACGTACATTGACAGACGCCCGTGCCTATAACTTTGACGCTCTGTAGTCTCGTTGGAAGACGTTTCCGGACATGGCTTCCTATTCAAAATACGATGTACTCACTCCCCTCTACAAGCCCTAGGAGTCTTCATGTAGATGTAGTTTCTTACGAATAATTCCATGGGTACGGGAGTATTACATAAAATAGATAACGGTGACAAAGAGTGTGCACTCGGGTGTTTGCGAATTAAGCGCATAGACTAGGAAGAAAATTAACACTAGATACCGAGGCCATATCAATCTAAGTGATAATAACTAGTGAACAGTCCGCACACATTTTTGCACTTAAGGGCACTGTGTTAACGGCACTAAGAGTAACTTAACTACTCAGGTTATCAAAGTGAAGGTTAATTAATAAATTCAGAAACTTTTGATTTTCACACAATGAAACAAAAAGCAAGGTATAGAGTTGTATAATAGAAGGTTCGTGAACATTTTTAGTGGTTTGTAAAAGAAATAGTTGCTCATCCTATTCCCACTGTGTTTTACTTCCAACTTTTTAACCCATATTTGATAATAGATGCCCCTTCCAAAGGTATCTAACACGTTGATGATTTACATTTTTTATCGTAACAAGTGAAACCCCCAGATAAATATTTATACCTTGCGTGTTCCGTGATATCACCTCTTTTAGCCTTGTCAAATTCAACTTTATAAGAGTAAGTAAAACAACTGAGGATAAGTGTGCAGGCATTCACCATCTTCAGACTAAGATTTTCTCACATTTTGGATAAGTTATTCTCCACGTTATCTTCCTCATTTTGGCTGCTGCGATGTACTTCAGGAACACCTTCATTAACAAACTGTGGGATCACCATCAAGCTACTATAAATCGCAATAAAAATCGTATTATTTCCGTGTTCTTCAGCCGCCTCTGCAAGGGCGCTCTTGAAGTAGATGAAAGTAGCCAGTCCGTAATGCTAAGATAAAAACGATGCTGTGAATGACGCGGCCTGACACCAAAACATCTTTTACATTGTTTCTAATCTCCTATCGGAATACAAGTATCAGGGAGAAAGACACCTCCGGGAAGGGTTGTTCAGAAGGAGCTCAATCCAAACGGCCGACGTCTCTGCCTCGTGCCTGTCTGCGAGCAAACATGTGGACACGGCTAATATTGAAAGAGACTCTCGAGACTGTGAGGACGGGAGTGTGTCGCAGCCCCACCAGAGTGGTCGCGGCTGCTCTGACGGCAAACAGCGGACGGCAGAGGGAGAGAGCCGTGGTCGACGGTGTCGGAATCGCAGAGAGGCCGGCGCGGCCGCGGGCGGCTGGTAATGACGTCAACAAAGCCGCGGGATCGCCGCGCCTCCTTTCAGATTCCGCGGCCCTTCGAGCGGCGGGATTTGCCGTAATGTAATTTGGCGCGGGTCGCCCGCAGTCGGATACAGTGAGAGGGAGCCGCTTGAGCCCGAAATGTCCGGCCAAATCCAATATAGCGGCGGCGCCACTCGCTTCCGCCCCATCGGCCGGGACCTGTCCGCCCACGTCACGCCAGCGGCACGTCGCACCAAAGCAGCGCCGCTCTCTCCGTCATCCGACACTGCACGACCCACTGGACTACGGAGGCACGCCAGGGCACTGGCTACAAATGACAACACTTCCCTCAATGCTATCTCACAACCACCACAACTTTTTCATTCCTTTATAACTGTTGTTGTTGTTGTTGTTGTTGTCTTCAGTCCTGAGACTGGTTTGATGCAGCTCTCCATGCTACTCTATCCTGTGCAAGCTTCTTCATCTCCAGTACTTACATATCCTTCTGAATCTGCTTAGTGCACTCATCTCTTGGTCTCTCTCTACGATTTTAGTAAAGGAGTTTTGCTATTTGGGGAGCAAAATAACTGATGATAGTCGAAGTAGATCGGATATAAAATGTAGACTGGCAATGGCAAGGAAAGCGTTTCTGAAGAAGAGAAATTTGTTAACATTGAGTATAGATTTAAGTGTCAGGAAGTCGTTTCTGAAAGTATTTGTTTGGAGTGTAGCCATGCATGGAAGTGAAACATGGACGATAAATAGTTTAGACAAGAAGAGAATAGAAGCTTTCGAAATGTGGTGCTACAGAAGAATGCTGAAGATTAGATGGGTAGATCACATACCTAATGAGGAGGTATTGAATAGAATTGGGGAGAAGAGGAGTTTCTGGCAGAACGTGACAAGAAGAAGGGACCGGTTGGTAGGAAATGTTCTGAGGCATCAAGGGATCACAAATTTAGCGTTGGAGGGCAGCGTGGAGGGTAAAAATCGTAGAGGGAGACCGTTATAACTACCAACCAGTTTTTATCCACTGGTGGACAAAGATATCTTCCAATCTTTTCCACATCTTACGACCCTGGATGTCTAGCGCCCAATTAAGCACATCGGACAGAATTTACTCAATCCCCCGAAGGAGACATCACACTAGCCTTGATAATGGCCTCGAATCAGATCGGAAGAGAGGCCACAACTTTCTTCAGCTACTTACAGAGTGAAAATTATTTAAATCGACAGACTCTGGCAGGTTGCATAAGACATCAAAACATACAATTGGCTCTATTGTCGCCAGCCGCTGTGGCCGAACGGTTCTAGGCGATTCAGTCCGGAACCGCGCTGCTGCTACTGTCGCAGGTTCCAATTCTGCCTCCGTTCAAAAATGGTTCAAATGGCTCTGAGCACTACGGGACTTAACTTCTAACGTCATCAGTCCCTGAGAACATAGAACTACTTAAACCTAACTAACCTAAGGACATCACACACATCCATGCCCGAGGCAGGATTCGAACCTGCGACCGTAGCGGTCCCGCGGTTCCAGACTGTAGCGCCTAGAACCGCTCGGGGCCACCGCGGCTGGCAATCCTGCCTCGGGCATGGAGGTGTGTGATGTCTTTAAATTAATTAGGTTTAAGTAATTCTAAGTCTAGGGGACTAATGACTTCAGATGTTAAGTCCCATAGTGCTTAGAGCCATTTGAACCATCTCTACTGTCATAATTACCAGCGTGCACTTTTTAATCCAGTAGAGGGCGTAATCGCTCTCAGCACTCATGCAACAGTATGAAATTCATGTTAGCGGCAAGACACAGTCAATGCCATCTCTGCGCGACAAGAATAGAAATGCTACAGATGACAGTGCCGCGAAAGCAGTTTTGCTAAACACAGCATTTCAAAATTTCTTTACCAAACAAAACGAAGTAAATATTCCTGAATTCGAATCAAGACCAGCTGCTAATATGAGTAACTTAGAAGCAGATATCCTCGCGGTAGTGAAGCAACTGAAATCAGTTAGTAAAATCAAGTCTTCTGGTCCAGCGTGTAAACCAGTCAGGTTCCTTTCAGAGTATGCTGATGCAATAGCTCCATATACAACCGTTCGCTCGACGAAATATCCGTATGCAACGACTGCAGAATTGCATAGTTCACATCAATATTCAAGAAAGGTGGTAGGAGTACTCCACGAAATTATAGGCTCATATCATTAACGTCGATATGCAACACGATTTTGCAACATATATTGTATTCGAATATTATGAATTACCTCGAAGGGAACGGTCTATTGACACTCAGTCACCACTGAATTAGAAAACATCGTTCTTGTGAAACACAACTAACAGTTTAATCTCACGAAGTGTTGAGTGCTATCGACAAGAGATTTCAAACTGATCCCATATTTCTAGATTTCCATAAGTATTTTCTCACCGTACCTCACAAGCGGCTCGTCATCAAATTGCGTGCTTGTGATATATCGTGTCAGTTATGCAACTGGATTCGCGATTTCCTGTCAGAGAGGTTAAAGTTCATAGTAACTGACAGAAAATCATCGAATAAAACAGAAGTGATTTCCCGAGTTCCACAAGGTAGTGTTATAGGCCGTCTGCTGTTCCTTATCTATATAAAGGATTTAGGAGACAATGTGAGAAGCCGTCTTGGATTGTTTGCAGGTAATGCTGTCATTTATCGTCTAGTAACCTCATCAGAGGCCAACGGCCTTGCCGCAGTGGTAACACCGGTTCCCGTCAGATTACCTTCCTTAAGCGCTGTCGGGCTGGGCTAGCACTTGGATGGGTGACCATCCGGTCTGCCGAGCGCTGTTGGCAAGCGGGGTGCACTCAGCCCTTGTGAGGGAAACAGAGGAACTACTTGATTGAGAAGTAGCGGCTCCAGTCTCGGAAACTGACATACGGCCGGGAGAGCGGTGTGCTGACCACACGCCCCTCCATATCCGCATCAAGTGACGCCTGTCGGCTGAGGGTGACACGGCGGCCGGTCGGTACCGTTGATCCTTCATGGCCTGTTCGGGAGGAGTTTAGTTTTAGTTTTAACCTCATAAGAAGGTCAAAACAAATTGTAAAACGATTTAGAAATGATAGCTGCATGGTACGAAAGCTGGAAATTGGCGTCAAATAACGAAAAGTGTGAGGACATCCACATGAGTGGTAAAAGAAATCCGCTAAACTTTGGTTACACGATAAATCAGTCAAATCTCAATGCCATAAATTCAACAAAATACCTATGAATTGCAGTTACTAACAATGTCAAATTGGAAAGGACACATAGAAAACATTGTGGGGAAGGCAATCCAAAGGCTGCATTTTATTGAAAGAACCCTAAAAAAATTTAACATATCTACTAAAGATGACGAGTATGCTGTGGGCTCTCCCGTCTTCCACTACCCACTACGCTTGTCCATCTTCTTTTGGAGTACCTCTGCACCGTCTGGGGTCCTTAGGATAGTATTAACGGAGTATATCGACGATATAGTTCAAAGAAGAGCAGCACGTTTTGTACTATCGCGAAATAGGGAAGAGAGTGTCACGGTCATGATAAAGGATTTGGAATGGACACCATTAAAACAGAGACGTTTTTCATTGCGGTGACAACTTCTCACGAAATTTCAATCGCCAACTTTCTCCTCGGAATGCAAAAATATTTTGATGATGCCGACCTACATAGGGAGAAACGATAATCATGATAAAATAAGAGAAATCAGAGCTCGCACGGAAAGATATAGGTGTTCATATTTTCCGCGCGATATTCGAGATTGGAATAATAGAGAATTTTTGTGAAGGTTATTCGATGAAACTTCTGCCAGGCACTTAAATGCAATTTTCAGAGTATCCATGTAGATGTAGCTGTAGGAAACGTCCTTCGAGAGCAATTTGTTTATCCATTTCACTTACAGCGTGTACACAACCTGGAACCAGGTGATTATCCATCCAGACCACAGTTTTCGCAGTGGTGCCTGGAACAGTGTCGAATGCATCCTACATTTCCGTTCTCTGTGCCGTTTACAGATGAAGCAACTTTTGGGCGCGACTGGATCTTCAACATCTACAACCCGCATGTTTTAAGTGAGTTTGATCCCCATGCCACCTTTCCTCGCGCTCCTCAGTTGCGGTTCTACTAGAATGTTTTGGCAGATGTTGTTGGTGACTGCTTAACTGGGCCATATCCCCTACTTAGGCCTTAAATGACAGACATTACTAGAATTTCCTCTTCATAGATTGTCACAGTTGCTGGATTATTTGCCACCCGCTACAAGACAGCGCATTTGGTTCCTGAATGACGATGCTGCGCCACATTTCAATCATCCTGTACGTTGATTCTTGTACCGGCAGTTTCCAGAAAACTGAATTGGTAATGGGTGTCCTGTATCATGGCCTACTCGATTTCCTGATTAGAGCGCTCTTGTCCTATTTGTGTGACGTGAGATATGCAGCCTTGTTTAGACAACCCCTACTGTATCAGAAGAGGATCTAGTTGCTCGGATAGTAACATTATCAGCGCGAACTGAGGACACTCTTGCAGTTTTTAAGCGTGTGAGACAGTGCAGAACCCATCGGTGTAATCCCTGCTTACAAGTCAATGGAGGCATTTTGAACCTCTACTGTAACTGAAGTAACTGTATTATGTTAATGTTGTTGTCTGTTACAATTAAAACGTGAGTTATTTTTGTCCTCACAGTAGAAAACATTAGAAAAAGTGTTTCCATTGCGCCATGTAGCCTCAAGAGAAAACTCCCTCTACCGATTTAAAAAATCCTCACAGAAAATATGACATTAGAGAAATATTTGCTTCGGTGCCCCGTGCAACCTCCCAGAGTTTGTCGGTTTAAATAATTGTCACCCTGTAGAAATTGAATGCGGAATCACCCCCTTAGGCACAAAATGTAGTGGACCGGGAATAGCTGCGGACAAACCAGACTGAAACGTGAGCAGTTCTTGATTGTCGGGATGAGTTCGAGTCTTCCTGTGGGCATGGTAAGGTTCGCATAAGGCGGGAACCAGTGAAACGTGTCGTGAAGCGGCAAACAGTTCAGCGGCGTATATAAGAATAGTCTTTCATTCAATAATTCAATCTGAGTCCTACATGAACATGAGAAAGTCTTTAATTATTCCACCCAACTAATACAGTCAATTGAATGCATTTCCTTCTTCAAGTAGTATTTCGCGTTGAGCGGCAGGCGTAATCACGGTGTAACGAATATTAGGGTCTGTGGTAAAATGTACGTAACTTCCCAGTAAACGCATATTTGGCCCCATATGAGTTACAGTAAATGCAACTTGACACTTTAAAGACGTGCCGGAATTATAAACACGGTGGATTTTAGCAAGACATGTCTGCCATCACTTTCCCTAGCACAATTCCTGGAGACAATCTACTTATCTCACGTCATCTAAAGATGTCCCGTAGCCGTTGTCCCGCACGATTTCGTCTCCGTCGGTCGCGAACGCTAACTCTTGTGCCGTAAACAGTTCATAATAATGTGAGAAGTGCGTAGGTTTAGATGCTAATTATAATAAGAACTGTATAATGTTAGGAAACCAATTAATTTTGTTTTACTTCATTAATTACAACTAGGTAAAGCGATTTCTACAGCAAGTTTATCGTTAATACATTAAGACTCAGCAACGTAGCGCGTCAAGATTTGGGAAGGCAGAACGTGCAGTAGCTGAGCAAACGAGGCATCCCTCTACAGCAGGCTTGGGCAACCTTTGCTGACCCGTGAGCCGGAGTCACATACATATTTCAGTTCCAGGGCCGCATTGTGACATGACGTGAGAGCAGCGCTCCCAACACACAAAGACATAACTAATGTGTCCGTGACGTTAATGTGTAATTGGTAACGGACCGATATGAATGACACCCCTTTCCCAACAAGCCATGCCAACAAATTATGACTCGAAAATAGCTTTGTTGAATGTAAGTTTATATCGACCCAATCTTCACGTTTTCTTTTATTTTGTAAACAAAGTTTCTCTATCTAAGACATTTTGCAATAGCTGGCTTAAAACACCATTAGTAAAGAAATTATGCTCGTGTCATGTAAATAAATGAAATTATGTGAAGATGGGACGCCAGGCATCTTGCAGTGGCATCATGGGAAATAAATTCCTGTAAAAGTAACTGTTTGCAGGTAATTCATTATAAATTACCAACAATTTCCACAGTTTCAGTGTTCTAACACGTCAACAACAGACAAGAATTAGTTGCTAACGTGTATACGAGAAGAACTGAAAACATGTGAACAGAATGGCAGTTCGTCAAACTAATAATAATCGTCCTCACACGCTCAGTACGTGTTGGTAATACTGAGAATATTTTGGATGGTATCATTACCGTTCCTTTATATTTCTAGTATTAACAACAACATAACACTCACCCTCAGACGGTCATTATACTGACATATTGGCAGTAGTATTGAATGTGTGAGGGCCTCCTGATTTCCGTGTGATATTTGTATCATTGCTAATGGTCCGCACAAATCGTATATTGTTTATTCTGAACGAAAAGGCCGAAACGGATCAGACCAATTACAGCAGAGGCTTTACAGACATTATAGACAATTTATTTTTTTATTTAATCGTATGGCTAGGGGCCCCCGTCTGGCAGACTGTTCGCCGGGTGCCGCTCTTTCAATTTGACGCCACTTCGACGACCTGCAGTCGATGAGGATGATGATAGCACAACACCCAGTCTCTGGGCGGAGAAAATTCCCCGACCCAGCCGGGAATCGAACCCGGGCCCAGAGGACTGACAATCCGTCACGCTAACCATTCAGCTACCGGGGGCGGATATAATATACAATGAGAAGACAGTACTCATGTGATGCGATAGCAGCGCCTGTAATGCATACGTTCGTAGACATCTGTGACAAGCAGGTTTGCAGATAATATATTTGGACTCACCCATAAGTTTTTCAAGAGAACTTGAATATTATCATACATAATGAAATACAAAAACTCGGCCATACAACCGAAAGGAAAACCACCTGGTTTGAAGGGAGCTTTCCCAGCGAATAAGGTGACTGCGACAATACATGACACCCCATATTCAGATGTTAATATTTATTTTCGCGACGTACTTTAACTCGGCGTCTTGGTTCGTTGCAGTTCATCATAATAACTCATACCCTAAAATAAAACCGAGTGAGGTGGCACAGTGGTTAGCACACTGGACTCACATTCGGGAGGACGACGGTTCAATCCTGCGTCCGGCCATCCTGATTTAGGTATTTTCTAAATCGCTCCACGGAAATGCCGGGATGGTTCCTTTGAAAGGGCACGGCCGACTTCCTTCCCCGCCCTTCCCTGATACGACGAGACCGATGACCTCGCAGTTTGGTCTCTTCCCACAAAGAAGCCAACCAACCCAACCCAAAAATAAAACTTTTCAGGGTTATGTGATAGCACAGAAACCCATGACAAACATGGCGACTTTTTCTAAATCCAGTACGCTGAACACACAGATTTTGTCATCATCCATTAGAGAATCTGAAAAGAAACACTAAATAAAAATATTTACAGAGGATTATTGATTTTAAAAAATATTCAGCAGCAGATTAATGTGAGCTCTGAGTTTCAATTTTTAACACAAAATTGTTGATATCTGGATTTATGTCACTGATACTGAGTCTTAAGGTATTTTCCAGGTTGTTGTCTGTTAATCCTGCATGTGTGTTGCATTCATTTGTTTTCATAAGAGAAAATAGTTGTTCACACTTCTATGTACTTCCAAAAAGACAATTTCTCTTCGGTCAAATACGTTTTATAAAATTGGACCAGGTTTACTTCTTCAAATTTAGATTTTAAAGACAAATCTTCCTGAAGTTCAGTAAATTCCATTTGAAGGTTTTCTAGTGCCTTTTCTACATCACAAGTTATTGAGTTAGCAGATACAACAAACATGCTGTTTGCATTCCTGAAATCAGAAAACCATGTGCTAAATTGCACTAATAATGATTTCAGCTCATCAGCATAAGAAACATAATCAACATTTTCATGAGTTGACACTGTAGGAAAGTGGTAAAAGTTTCCAGCTCTCACCCGAATTTCCCATAAGCACATCTTTGTCTGAGAAGCTTTCAGATGGCTACATAATTCGTAAATTAACTGTTTCTTTCCTTTAGTTTGTTATTAAGTCATTTAAATGAGCAGTGACGTCAACTAGAAATACTAAATCACAAATCCATTTGGGATCTTTTGTTGCAGCCAGTGATTTCCCTTTGATAGCCGTAAAATCTACTGTTTGTTGTTGAAGATGATAAAAACGTTTTAGCATTTTCCCTTAGTGAGCCATCACACTTCGCAATCGTACGTTAAATTTTCAAGTTCGGACCACTGGTCGTCCAAATACTGTTTGAATTGGCTGTGATTTAGTGCACAGGACTTAATGAAATTGATTCACTGGATAACGACATCCATGACATGTTTCATTTTAACTGATTTACAACACAAAATTTAAATGCAGTGAAGAATTGTTAAACTTTCTTTGTCAGTATTTAGTTCAAAAGACTTTTCATTTAATATACCAATGAAATCTTTACGTGAACCGACCATCGCAGGTGCTCCATCAGAACATACTCCAGCAAGTTGACTCCATTGCAGATTGACGGTTTCGATGAGTTTTTTCAACTTCGTGAAAAGCATCGTCACCATTAGTGGTTCCTTTCAATGGCTGTAATGCTAATAATTCTTCCATTGTTTTGAAGTTCACGTCTACACCACGAACAAAAATCGCCGACTGAGCTGTGTCTGTGTGTCTGACAAATCAGTGTTCCCGTTCAAAGCGTGGAAAATGCTTTGAACGTGACAGCACGGCCACGCAAACTTTTTTTAACGTCGCCAGTCATCATCTCAGTTTGTCGAACCACCGTTTGTCGCTACAAACGTATTAGTTCAAACACTTTTTTTAATCACGAAGTAGTTACATCTCCAATGTGCAAGAGGCACTCCTTCACGAATTCGTCTTCAGAAAAAAGCTTCAATGACTTGGAAATATTTCTGCTCTCTATAAAACTAGCTTTAACCAAATTGTCGCACTGCGTCCTCGGTTTGGCAAACATTTGCTATTGCTTCTCCAAATTGTAAATTAATAACTAAATTTTGTCTACCAGCAGTTGCCTTGTAAGCTGTTGTTGAGCAATGTGTTTCGTTACATTCTTCCACAACAGATAATGCTTCACTACACAGCAACAAGTTTCTGTTGTACATCGTGAAGAACTAATTCTCAGTCCATTTATCCTGGAATTGACGACATTCAGCATCTACTTTCCTATTTTTAACGCCAAACGTTTTGCGAATAAACTCGATGTACAGAGACACTTGCACAAAATTAAGAAACAACTAGCACAAAACTTCACGCGCTAACTGACAGCAGAGAACTAGTTTGTTTAGGGGCATCTGCTGCCGTTGTTGAAGTCGGCACATTTCGGCAGTCTACATCTACATCTACATCTACATCTACATTTCCACTCAGCAAGCCAACCAACGGTGTGTGGCGGAGGGCACTTTACGTACCACTGTCAGTACCTCCCTTTCCTGTTCCAGTCGCGTATGGTTCGCGGGAAGAACGACTGCCGGAAAGCCTCCGTGCGCTCTCGAATCTCTCTAATTTTACATTCGTGATCTCCTCGGGAGGTTAAGTAGGGGGAAGCAATATATTCGATACCTCATCCAGAGACGCACGCTCTCGAAACCTGGACAGCAAGCTACACCGCGATGCAGAGCGCCTCTCTTGCAGAGTTTGCCACTTGAGTTTGCTAAACATCTCCGTAACGTTATCACGCTTACCAAATAACCATGTGACGAAACGCGCCACTCTTCTATGGATCTTCTCTATGTCCTCCGTTAACCGGGCCTGGTACGGATCCCACACTGATGAGCAATACTCCAGTGTAGGTCGAACGAGTGTTTTGTAAGCCACCTCCTTTGTTGATGGACCACATTTTCTAAGGACTCTCCCAATGAATCTCAACCTGGCACCCGCCTTACCAACAATTAATTTTATGTGATCATTTCACTTCAAATCGTTCCGTACCCATACTCCCACATATTTTACAGAAGTAACTACTACCAGTGTTTGTTCCGCTATCATATAATCATACAATAAAGGACCCTTCTTTCTATGTATTCGCAATACATTACATTTGTCTATGTTAAGGGTCAGTTGCCACTCCCTGTACCGTGCCTATCCGCTGCAGATCTTCCTGCATTTCGCTGCAATTTTCTAATGCTGCAACTTCTCTGTGTACTACAGTATCAACCGCGAAAAGCCGCATGGAACTTCCGACACTGTCTGCTAGGCATTGTTACCTACTACAAGCGTTTGCGCTATATCAATGTATACCATAGACTTAGACCGTAAATACCGTGCGCATTTGACTGCCATGCTGCATCAGCGACGGGAGGCAGCTCTGTACCGCTTTAGACAGGGTACTAGTGAGGTATCTGGTGCTCCCACGGCGACAGCTGACACAGCAACAGCCAGTCGCTGAGGTCAGCTCTTGCCTATGTGGCGTCCCTTGCCTTGTAAACACCGGCCGTCCTCCACGACATGAAATGTGTCACCAGGCTGCGTTCTGCCTGGCCAAATTTTTAAGCAAGACTTTCACTGATCTGCTTCGCGAGCTGCACACCTGTGCTGAGCCTAGCAGAGCGTTGGCAGGAATACCCGAAGATGCGTCCCAGGCGTACAGTGTGAACGCCTTGTCCTCTCCCGCAGATATCGTCCACGGGCCGGTTTGAAATCAATCTGCCGCCAGTTGCCCACCCGTTTTCTACAGCATGGGTGGCGAAGGATTCGGCTCACAAGTCGTGGCCTGGCACTAGTGCCATAGCGCTCAGCCTGGTTGTATATTGTCCCCACCATCACGATACACTGTCTGGGCGTGAAGAGGTGGGACGGGCAGAAACTATGAACGCACATAATTCAAAAGGCGGTGCAGTTGCACTGCCCACGTCTCGGTTTTATACTTCACATTTCTCAACAACACAGATCACAAACAAAACAAATTTACAGTGTTATTTGTTTCTGGCGCGCTTTAGACATAATATACTTCTTTTCCGGTACCGACTGTCAGCTCACGGACGGACGCAGACAATTTCCCTCAAGTTGCCACGTAATCGTGGAATATTTTGTTTCATAATCGAGCCGAGCGGTTCTAGGGACTACAATCTGGAACCGCGCGACCGCTACGGTTGCAGGTTCGAATCCTGCCTCGGGCATGTATGTGTGTGATGTCCTTAGATTAGTTAGGTTTAAGTAGTTCTAAATTCTAGGGGACTGATGACCTCAGATGTTAAGTCCCATAGTGCTTAGAGCCATTTTTCATAATCTAAAAAAGGTCTTTCACACACATATGTTGAACAAAGTATTGTAGCGCTTTTGGAGTCTCATTATGGAGACGTGGAAACTCTACCTGAGAAAAACACTGAACAAGGCCTAGATAGTGTTGACGTAAAAGAGATTATCTTTGAAATGGGAATTACATTGCAGATTACTCAGTTACACTTGCACATGCATGGAGCCGCTTTCGATTAAAATGGTAAGAGGTCTCGAACACAGCACCAAAATAGATGTGGGACTCGTATGTCCACAAAATGTTTAGAAAAGTATCCTTGTAATTCTTTCAAGGCCACAATCAGTTCTCCAAACTTCGCGTTTTCTTTAACGCCAGTAATCTTAGAGAATTACTCTGTGGTTGTTACTTCTACAACACAGTCTTCTTTTTAAATGTATCCCCATCAAATCAGAAATAAGTTTCTCCCGACCTTGCGATATGTTTATGTGGCCAGTGTGCGTTCGAGGCCACTTAAAATACGAAGTCTGCCATCCTTTATGGATGATCTAATTGTGTTCTAGCACTCCTTTCTCCTTCATAGCTTCAACAATACCTGGTTTAAAATCTAAAAACCATTCCAGGAAAGCCTCCTTGAGTTAACCAACTTATTTTGTAGTAATATGCAAGGTTTCCATACTCTTCGTTCAGTTCGATCGCAGACTGTTGCAACTGACAGTGGAATGAGACAAGCAACTTCAGAAATTTTACCATTCATACCCCCAATTTCTTCACATGTTCCACGGAGGCCAGATTAGCACAAAGTACTTCTAGATGTAGAGAACAACGAATCCATCTGTCGATCGTTGTAATTTTTTGTTCTTTAATTGTCAACTAAATCTTTAAATTCCCTCTGCATGGTATTGTAATGTCGTTTCATAGCAAAGCTGTCCGCCCTGATAGCTGTTGTGTACCACTTGCAACCTGATTGACACAGATGAGCATCAATTTGTCTGTGGAAATGCAAATAATATATGGTTGTCAGTCAGAAAAAAATTAGCAACTATGCAGAGAAAACCGCCATATTTGATAACGCCAACGTGCCTTTTATACCCGGAAGAAGAATAACGCCCCACCTCGAAGAAAAATGCCGCCAACTGATTGGTTGAAGGGACACGCGGTATTTTACCTACTGTCCAGTAAGGAAAGGAGCGAAGGAGATTTTTGGACGTACATGTCCGACCAGCATCACAGGCTACTACGCATGCAAAATTACTATGATACATACGCCAACTTCCTCAGAAGAACTGTCATGTGAACTCCATTTTCGATTCCGAACATGAAGAAACAAGAGACAGTTTGATCTTTGAAAAACAAATATGATCAAGTGACGTACATCACTCTCTGGTTTAGACTTGGATTTCTTCTAAAATGTCAAGGAACCTGTAATTAATTTTAGTTTGCTTTATTACTTTTAAATGTCAATTGAAAATTATGTACTACCATGGAATGTTATGACCAATAAAGTTAAAAAAAGGGTAAGTGCGATGGACTGTCGTCCTAAGGGGCCCGGGTTCGACTCCCGGCTGGGTCGAGGATTTTCTCCACTCAGGGAATGGATGTTGTGTTGTCTTCATCATCATTTCATCCCCATCCGGCGCGCAGGTCGCCCAATGTGGTGTCGAATGTAATAAGACCTGCACCAAGGCGGCCGGACCTGCCTCGTAAGGGGCAAAGCTGCAGGATCTATCGACTATGCGACTGTTTGTTAGACACTGAGAATTCTTATCGCTCTTCTGTCATTCTCATTCAGTTTTAAACGCTTGCGAAGACAGATCACTATATAGCGTCTACTCCTGTAAACAGCCACTGCACCTGCGAACTTCATTCATACAACGAACAAACAGCGTAGCGTAAAAAGCGCTGATACCACGTGTCAGTGGAACTGGAGAGAGCTGTGCCGGCCGAAAAATGCCACACCACAATGCCAATGGAATTGTCGTGCTGCACTAGGCACTTTCGACAGGTGTCCGCGAAAGCTAAGACAGGTTGAGCCGTGGCCCGCACACAGCACGGACGTCGGTGTCGCTCGCCATTTGGCACACCGTGGCGGCCCTGCTTTGCACGGGAGTCGGCCTCCCAGTAACAGCAGTCACAATGAACTGTGCCAAGTGTCAACTTATTTCCAGTTTACAGTGTTGAATTAATTATGTAGGTTCATAAGATTATAATAAAAGTTTATCTTAAAAAAAAGAAAGCCGGTCACGTTAAAGCGGCCTTTTCCAAGGCAGGGAGGCGCGCCGGTCTCGGATCAAGTCCGTCCGGCGGGCTGATGGCGAGGCCTGGTGTGCCGAACAGCCTGGTCGTGGTTTTTAGGCGGTTTTCCACATCCCGCTAGGTGAACACCGGGTTGACATCCACGCCCTGCCTCAGAAAGACGCTGATCGAACGTTTACAAAATTTTCTGATAGTTCTACACAGAAGTTCTCTAGACACAGACAGTCAGGGTACACTCATTACATCATGAGGAGGGGGCTAATGCAAGATGATTTTAGTGTCCTGTAACCCGTAATCAGCAGCAGCAGCATGACTGCAGTTCTCACGCCGTGTTACGTTACTGCTAGCGCCACACCTTTCTTTGTAAAAAATGGTTCAAATGGCTCTGAGCACTATGGGACTTAACATCTATGGTCATCAGTCCCCTAGAACTTAGAACTACCTAAACCTAACTAACCTAGGGACGTCACACAACACCCAGTCATCACGAGGCAGAGAAAATCCCTGACCCCGCCGGGAATCGAACCCGGGACCCCGTGCTCGGGAAGCGAGAACGCTACCGCGAGACCACGAGCTGCGGACCCTTTCTTTGTAGAGAAGTTGAACAGTCCACATTGGTAAACCAACAAATCGACCAACTCCATAGATAGTGGGGCCATGGGAATGTCGAAACACATAGCTCCTCTCTGGATTCCGTCGCACTTCCACATCTGTTGTTGTGGTCTTCAGTCCTGAGACTGGTTTGATGCATCTCTCCGTGCTACCCTATTGTGTGCAAGCTTCTTCATCTCCCAGTACTTACTGCAACCTACATCCTTCTGAATGTGCTTAGTGTATTCGTCTCTTGGTCTCCCTCTACGATTTTTACCCTCCACGCTGCCCTCCAATGCCTAATTTGTGATGTCTTGATGCCTCAGAACATGTCCTACTAACCGGTTCCTTCTTTTTGTCAAGTTGTGCCACAAACTCCTCTTCTCCCCCATTCTATTCAATACTACGTCATTAGTTATGTGATCTACCCACCTAATCTTCAGCATTCTTCTGTAGCACCACATTTCGAAAGCTTCTATTCTCTTCTTGTCTAAACTATTTATCGTCCATGTTTCACTTCCATACATGGCTACAATCCATACAAATACTTTCAGAAACAACTTCCTGACACTTAAATCTATACTCGATATTAACAAATTTCTCTTCTTCAGAAACGCTTTCCTTGCTATTGCCAGTCTATATTTTATATCTTATTTTATATCATATTTTATATCATCAGTTATTTTGCTCCACAAATAGCAAAACTCCTTTACTACTTAAAGTGACTCATTTCCTAATCTAATTCCCTCATCATCACCCGACTTAATTCGACTACATTCCATTATCCTCGTTTTGCTTTTGTTGATGTTCATCTTATATCCTCCTTTCAAGACACTGTCCATTCCGTTTAACTTCTCTTCCAAGTCCTTTACTGTCTCTGACAGAATTACAATGTCATCGGCGAACCTCAAAGTTTTTATTTCTTCTCCATGGATTTTAATGCGTAATGTGAATTTTTCTTTTGTTTCCTTTACTGCTTGCTCAATATACAGATTGAATAACATCGGGGAGAGGCTACAACCCTGTCTCACTCCCTTCCCAACCACTGCTTCCCTTTCATGGCCCTCGACTCTTATAACTGCCATCTGGTTTCTGTACAAATTGTAAATAGCCTTTCGCTCCCTGTATTTTATCTCTGCCGCCTTTAGAATTTGAAAGAGAATATTCCAGTCAACATTGTCAAAAGCTTTCTCTAAGTCTACAAATGCTAGAAACATAGGTTTGACTTTCCTTAATCTTTCTTCTAAGATAAGTCGTAAGGTCATTATTGCCTCACGTGTTCCAATATTTCTACGGAATTCAAACTGATCTTCCCCGAGGTCGGCTTCTACCAGTTTTTCCATTCGTCTGTAAAGAATTCGTGTTAGTATTTTGTGGCTGTGGCTTATTAAACTGATAGTTCGGTAATTTTCACATCTGTCAACACCTGCTTTCTTTGGGATTGGAATTATTATATTCTTCTTGAAGTCTGAGGGTAATTCGCCTGTCTCATCAGATGGTAGAGTTTTCTCAAAACTGGCTCTCCCAAGACCGTCAGTAGTTCTAATGGAATGTTGTCTACTCCATGGCCTTGTTTCGATATCCACCACTCTGTTTTACAACGACCTACTGGCACATACGCACCACATCAGTTCCATGGCTTACGTCAGCGGTGGACGAACACTCACCGCCCGCTACGAATTTTACACCATATTAATTGCCCTAAACCGAGAAGTGTGCTCTTTTAAGGGAGTCAGTATTATTTCGTTCGGCAAGCTTATATCGTGCCTCAAAATGAGTCTTCTAGATATTAACGCTCAACGTTTTGGTTGCTATCGCATGCGGTCTTCATCAACGTTCGCGTGATACGTATAGTAAAATAACGACAGGCATTCCGGTGATTGCAGTCGACATTCCTCGTCAGACTGACGATTACAAAAGATGCCTCGTGCAAAGATACGGAGAGCAATCGCTTTCGAAGTCTGTTTATTTTCGAACTCAAATTTCATCTGCTAAATGGCGTCCATCGTGTGAACGAAGAGAAACTCAGAGAAGGAGCTGCGTTGCTAATAATATTGATGTTACAGCACAAAATGCAGAACAGAAGAAATGAACGATGATGCTTGGCAGAAAACTGGCGAAGCACTCAACTTTCCAACTCCGAAAGTTATGAGAAATATGAATACAGTATTTTCTCCCTTCTAGCAAGGGTTGAGTAAACAGTGCACAAGCTCGGCAATGGATTAAATGGGAAACGAGTATGTTCTATCACCGTGACCGATTTTCTCTTCAAGTGACATTGAAGGCGGTGCAATTTTCTTCCCAGTTACAGCGAGCAGGTGGCAAAATTCATCCAGAAAAATACAGGTATGGTTTTGGTAAGTGTGTCAGGAGGGCTGGAGGCGTAACTCATTGGTAAGTATACAACCAGCTCCACCACCAAATGTTTCACGCTTGTGTAAATTTGCAGAGTCTACATTTATCTTTCCCAACGCCGATTTACTTGTTTTATCAACAGCAAGCACGGTCACCATACTAAATAGTCCTGTTTGAATATCTTAGTCTTGCATGACAACGTATTACTACCGTTGTATCGATTGAAATTCCTATCACTTTACACAAAAAAACTGTTCCCTAGAGTTTATAAAACTTGTTCGCAAGTGCAAGCGGATGGGAGTGATTACTAGCGAATCGCTTGATGTATGTTCGTTCGCCCTGTTGCCTCCCATTCGCTTCGGTGTAAATGCAGCTTAAAACGATAAGGCATTTGTCAGTTTGAATACTCGCAATAGGACACGGCCGATTCCCCCTCTCCTTCTGGTCCAATTCGAGATTCTAGTTCGTCTCTAACGACCTTGTTTTTCGTTGCGACGGGATATTCTCACGAAATTTCGGTCAACAACTTTCTCCTCCGAACGCGAAAAAATAATTGTTGACGCCGACCTACATACGGAAAAACGATCATCATAATAAAAGATATGAAATCAGAGCTCGCACGGAGTGCAGAAAAATAAAGAATTGTTGTGAAGGTTGTTCGATGAAATCTCTACCAGTCACTTAAGTATGATTTGCAAAGTAGTCATGTAGATGTAGATGTTGTCTTTAACGAGACTTTAAATGTTAGTCTTTCCTCATTTTTTCTTCTTTCTTCCAACGTTTTCAGCTAGAGCATTAACGAATCGAGCTCCCAACAAAATTTGTTCAGACTGTGGCATCAGAAAATTTTCTGGATATCCGATACTAAATACGACAGTCTGAAAGACACTTCTTGCGAGTCGAAGTTTGTGCAGATAGAATTTCAGTTTTTCAGCACAATCGGAAGTGGCCTAGACTTTCCAGTTGCTATCTACACTGATGTCTATTAAAACTGCAGCATAATGAAGGCAGTGCGCCAAACACCTATATGTCTAATTGACATAGTTTGACATGCAAATGATTAGCATTTCACCTCAACCACGCAAGGTAGATACGAGCAACGCCATCTACATTTTGTGTATAAGGAACGATTACGCAGTACGATTCTCGTTGAGAAATAGCGTTTCAGTGTTGCTTGTTTGGAGAAGACTGTGTTGAGAAATATCTACCAGAAAGATGTAGGTGAAGTATCGCCATTCGATTATCGAGACTGAAGTTTGTGTCCAGTGACATTGTTGCTCGCTTTGGTCAGGATCCTACGGCTTACTTGCGTATATTGAATCGATGCGTTCAGGAGGGCCATGCCAGCCGGAGTGGCCGTGCGGTTCTAGGCGCTACAGTCTGGAACCGCGGGACCGCTACGGTCGTAGGTTCGAATCCTGCCTCGGGTATGGATGTGTGTGATCTCCTTAGGTTAGTTTGGTTTAAGTAGTTCTAATTTCTAGGGGACTGATGACCTCAGAAGTTGAGTCCCATAGTGCTCAGAGCCATTTGAACTATTTAATCCAGAAGGACCATAGTCAAAGACATGCTGGATCTCAGTGGCCCGAGAGGACACACATAGTCTTCTCACAACAGTGAGGAGTGTACATCCAAGAACATACCTCGGTTCAAGAAGTGTATTCTTCGTACGGGCACATCACCTGACATGTGTGCCAACGCTACAAAACAAAGTCACATCAGCCTCCCACAGCCCGTAATTTTAACAGCAAGCATTTATGGTGCTTTAGGGCCGGTGGCTGAGCAATATGTACGAGGTTTACGTGATGTTAGCTTTCAACAAGACAACGCAAGACAGCACGTTGCCCTTGCTATCAGCATCCACCTCTTTACCTATCTCCATACAGGCGGTGTTTGGAAGCACGATCTCCAGATCTCTCATTCACTGCAAACGTCTGGTCGTGTTTTTCCAAGAGAACACCACACCTTCACTCACGAGCACTACGACTAGTGAACACTTAGCATGGTGTTGAAGCACCATCAAATTAATCCAAGCTCAATTCGACTCGGTGTTCAACCAATTTAGAGCCAGTGGGGCTGCCAGAAGTGGCAAAATGTGTTTAGTTAATTTCGTACTCTCTATGACCTCAAATCACTTACAAATTTAATCTTGTTCTAGGGCTGCCATATTCTAAACACACAGTAATATTTCGTTAATTTCTATCCTTTCTGGCCTTTGTAACACCTCCGTTTTTTATCCCAACCTGATCTGATCGAATAGCAGCCCAATATTTATTATTAACATGACCGTGAACCTAATCGGGCTGGTAATCGGAATTGACTGCTACGGAAGTTGTTACTTTCCAGTTCGTCCTGTCCAATACTATAATACTGAATGTATGGTAATAAGGAACACCAAAACAGCTTTACTAATTACGAACTTATATTCTTCTCAAAACACAAAAAGGATACAGCCACTGCCTTCGTCATACATATATAATTACGGCTAACCTTAGCACAGGCTTTCTTCAGTTGCCATTATCGTCACACGCTAATCCATCACTGCATCCAACACTGCAATCCTAGGTTAGGCCGGCGCGGTAGACGCGAAACTGAATATCGGCACTAGTAACGTCACTGATCACTTTTATAAAGATACTTCATCACTTTCCCGGTATTTATTTATTATTTAGGGGTCTAACCACGGCGATGGTGACACTCTTCTCGGTTAAAAACCCTGTATTCCAATAATGGCCTCCACACACACATCATTCCCACCAACCACTCTGGCACATCTGGACACTCGCTCTCGCAACACGTCACAATCGATTGTTCGCCCTATCGACCTGTGCCGAGTGCAAAGTTATAGTAAGGGCCTACGGACCCCTTACACCTTGCAGTTACAATAGCCAATGGTGTACGTTCCTTCTGCGCACTCATGCCATTGTTACAAAAAATTTAAACGTCATTAGCTGCGTTCTTACCTATACGGTAGCCGCTACACTATCTCTGTTGGTACACGAAGCGCTAGGGGAACAGTGCCGGTGTTGTGACTTCATAGCCCGGCACTTTGTTGTCGTTGCGGCTCTGGCCAGGACGGTAAACTTGCACCCGGTGTCGCGTGTGGCCGCCATTGTTGCTGCTCTGAGCGATAGCGGCGCGGCAGCACGCGGGGCCCGCCGCCGGGATTAGCTGCCACCACAATGGCGCCACCGGCCAATTACAGCGGTAATTGCAGCGAGTGGCGGGGTGCTGAGCCGCTGGCCGAGCTCTGCTGCCGGTGCTCTCTCAGCCCTGGCCCTACCCTGCACACCAATACTGCTATGAAATGGAAATGATTGTCAGAAGGTTTTACTTTGCAACTTTAGTGTCCATTTTGTACACACTATACTGTACGGTTAGTGCCAACACTTTATGAACGTAAACTATCTGAGTAGCTGGCGTTGCCATTGTATGTATTCATTTCAATCTTCTGTTAGTTCATCTCATCCTTCCTTCTCACTATCCCTTTCTTCCCCCCTAACTACCCATCTTCTCCACAACCCTCTCTGTCCACCTCCTCCGCCACCAAGTTCTGTCCGAGTTGTAGACACTTGTGAGAAGCGATACTTGTGAGAAACTTGAATGTGGGGACACTTGTGAGAAATCCGGCATGCTTAGGGACCGGCACAGGGTGTGTCGCAAATGCTGCGCCACTACCTGCTCGGCGACTACCTGCTGCCGCTTGGTGTGACTGAGCGCTCGGCTTGTGCCGGCACGGGCAGCTGCCGAGGGACATTGGCACTCCTCCAGTGCAGCCAGGTTACATTACTGCAGAATTTTTTTGGACAAGGAAGAGTGGCCTTGGTCAAATTAGAAATCGGAGCTGATTTTGCCCCCACGATGTCATGTCAACCATTAGTTGCAGCACAGTTATGCTTAAGACCTTTTTCATTGGAATTTTTGTTCTGGATAATCTTACACTGGGCATAATTTTCGCTCAACCCAATACTTAATGATGTATTTTACAGAAACTATAGAAACCGAAAATGTTTTCCATCTTTCAACCCCTCACACAAAATTTGATACGATAGGAGTGGCAACCTTTTACCATATATTAAGAGGAGCCAGCTAAAGAATTTGTTTCTCGGTAGAAACTTTTATCTTCAATTATTTCGAAATAAATATCAACTTTCCCGTACCACGCAGGGAAGCTTACTGAGGTCTAATGTGAGTCCTGCTAGCGATTAGCGTTAAGGAATGCAATTTATGTTGTAAGTTGGCTGTTTAGGTTTTCTTATTGGTAAGGCCACGTAGCGCTCTGTATGAAAATCACTGGCTGTGCTGTGTGCAGTCTGTGGCTAGTTTGCATTGTTGTCTGCCATTGTAGTGTTGGGCAGCTACATGTGAACAGCGCGTAGCGTTGCGCAGTTGGAGGTGAGCCGCCAGCAGTGGTGGATGTGGGGAGAGAGATGGCAGAATTTTGAGAGCGGACGATCTGGACGTGTGTCCATCAGAAAGAGTAAATTTGTATTATTGGATGTCATGAACTGCTGTATATACTATGACCTTTGAACACTATTAAGGTAAATACATTGTTTGTTCTCTATTAAAATCTTTCATTTGCTAACTGTGCCTATCAGTAGTTAGTGCCTTCAGTAGTTTGAATCTTTTATTTAGCTGGCAATAGTGGGGCTCGCTGCATTGCAGTAGTTCGAGTAACGAAGATTTTTGTGAGGTAAGTGATTTGTGAAACGCATAGGTTAATTTAGTCAGGGCAATTCTCTTGTAGGGATTATTGAAAATCTGATTGCGTTGAGCTAAAAATATTGTGTGTCAGTTTAATGTTGATCAGAATAAGTGAAGAGAGTAATGTCTGAGTACGTTCACTTATGCTCAGTTGTTTGAAAATCAAATAATGTAAGAGGTTTATCAGCACAGTAATTCATTAAGTTTTCTAAGGGGACGTTTCAATGTATCGAAAAAATATGTATTCATCATCCACTCAAACAGACATCGTTTCTAAAATTCTCTACACAGAAATGCTGATTGTGATTGTTAGAAAAGCTATGACTTTTCGGACTTCATTAGTGAATTTTTTACAATTTGCAAGAGACATTTGGCCGACTTCGTGTCGTTTCCAGGGAACACCACGAGTAGGGAGTTTCTCTTCGTCCACCATTATACTTATTTACAATATTTACAGGACGATTATTTATTTACAATTTTTACAGTAGAACGATCGGCGTGAGCTGAAACCCTTTTCAATATGTACTAGTGTGCTGTACCTTCAGCCATTTCCTTTTCATTGTAATGTCTGTGCTCAGGCCATGCAAGTAAGAAATTGTATTATATTAGCGTCAACTAGGAGTCTTGTAAGGGCCTTAGAAACTTTCTCATCTGTCTTAATTTCGGACTTCTTTCTTCTTTTCCTACCTAGATTTAAAACTAGTAGGTCAAATGGTGCCCATGATATTCTGCGTCCTCTCTGCGAATTTTTACTAAAGAGTAAAAATTTGGATGACCTTCGAAATTAATGTATTTATCCTCCGCCTTCCTGCGCATCACCAATAACTTATACCTTCATTGTTGGTACATTCCACTATATACTGGTAACCGTCATCACTGGAGGCTTCCCTTTCGTTGTTGTGGTGAATTCCATCTTTACAACAGCAGTACTGAGCTGTGGTGCGCTACCTGTCTGATGTCCACAGCAGTACTGTTCTGCGGTGTGCTACTTGTTTGGTGTCCCTGCAGACCGCCCGCTATCTCCTCGGCCGGGCCTCCTCACAACTGTCGCTCCTCACAACTGTCGCTCCTCACAAGTGCCCCAACTCCCTTCTGTCCATCTCTTCTTCCCCCCTCTCTTTCTATCCCCCTCCTCCACGACCTACTCTCTGTCCACGTCCTTCATCACCTCTCTCTATCCACCTCCTCCTCCTATCTCTCTCTGTCCACCTCCTCCACCACCCACTCTCTGTCCACCTCCTCCATCACCCTTTGTGGGGCGGTGGGTGGAAAATTTTAAAAATTATTATATTTTCTATTTTTATTGCCGTTCTCAACACAGGCTCTCTAACTACAATGTTGGCAACCAGAAAGTGATTAGCAAAACGTGATGCCTGCAATTAAAGTTCACCGTGCCCACTCTGATGGAGAAAGAAAGTTATTGATTATTGAAGTTCATTACTCTGAGGATTTAGGATGATGTCTGGGATTCATAGAAAATGCAGCTTACTATAACAAACCGCATTCAGTCACAAGTTGTGTTTATTTACTGCACTATGCATTTCGAGCCCTGGAGGCTCATCTTCAGGTGCTTTTTAGTGATTTACATCATGTTTTTTTTGTTTTAGTTGTTTGCAGTTTAACATTGTATGATGTCTGCTTCTGTTGTGCAGTTGGTATACACAATACATATCTTTAATTTTGTAGTACATACATAGTCACACAGTTTTTCGCACAACTTGTGACTGAAGGCGGTTTGTTCTTCATTTTACGAAAGTAAAACAGTCGCGGACGGAACAGTGGAAAACAATGGATAAAATTAAGTTACTATAACAATTTTGCACTATATTCTGGAAACGATAAGGCATAAATTTCGAGACAAATTATTACCCATATCAGCTATTGTACTATCAGAGCTGTTCAGAGTCTATTGCGTGGATCCTATTACCCCTAGATAACGAAACTGTTCAATAATCGTTATCGATGTAAATGTTCAAAGTGAATGCTCGCAAAAATTTGATGTTAATTCTCAACAAACGCCACTCTAGTAATAGTAGAAGGTCTGTCCTGCGGCGACATGTGAAAATACGACATACGCAAGCTGAGAATAAATCACTGAAGTCGTTCTGCAATTAACTCTTTACCACAATGCGAACTCATTGTTAAGTGCATATCCAAGGCTGCTCCTGGCAACTGCACAAATGAGACGCGGCTTCCAACACGGAGTGCACGCTGACACGAATCTGGAAGAGAACTGGGGCCTTACTCTAGCTCGCACGCTCTTATTTATATATCCGCGGCGCGGACCGCCGAAGACGCAGCTGACAACATTTGCTTACTGACTAGCTGCTGGGCTAGCAAAACACCACTTTAATTTACTAAATAATGAATTGCTTCATTCGCTGAAGGCCAATGAAGCTCGCAATTTAATTGTGCTATCAGCACACAGGTAAGTATCTATAATAAAATTCTAATGTGGCTAGGTTAAATACTTTTGGCGAGGCAATTATTTTAGTTGTACTGCACGCAATAAATGATCTCTGAACTTGTCCTTTGGAGAGACGCTACAGCTATAGTTTTATAGCTACCTTTTTGAAACTTCTCACATCTTTGTTATTATAGCGTATCTCCATTCTACCTAAATCTAAACATCCTAGCTTTATTTAATCACATACTTAATCTATCTTGCTTCCGAACTTTTAGGACACAAAAACAGAAAATCATGAATTTCAACCAAAATATTACTTTGTGAGATCCAGCATGCTGTTTTCATTAAATTACAATGAAAAAGGAATCCGAATATGATTTTTGAAGTTTCTAGCTCCTTCCTGTTGTGCCGATGATTTTTATGTAAAATGTCCAAATTTCTAAAACTGTTTAAGTTACCAAACTGAAACTTAACACGTTATCATTTTAACATCATTCCTGACATCCTATCAACTTTTCAGATTATTTACTTTATTTTTAAGGTATTGTGCAACATTCGTGATGTCATACCTAGTTACAGCGGACTAGGCTGGAACACAATGGAATGCATATGAATTGTATATGGCGTGAGTAGGCTGCTTCCCTACATCCTCTGTGTCCACCTCTACCTCCTCCTTCTCTCTGTCCATCTCGTCCAACAAACTCTCTCTATCCATCTCCTCCTGCCCCCTCTCTCTTCGTCTCCTCCAGCCCACCTCTTCATCTCCTCCTACCCCCTCACTCTTCCCATCTCTTCCTTCCTCCTACCTGTCTCCTCCTCTTTCCTTTCTCCGTCCATCTCCTCCTCTACCCTCTCTCTGTCCATCTCCCCCCCCCCCCCCACCCTTTCTCTCTCCATTTCCCCTCTCACTCGATTTGCCCAACTCCTCCTTCTCACTATCTGTTCGGATTCGTCCTTCCCCCTCTCTGCCCGTCTATCTCTTCTTCACCTTCCTCTCTCCACATTATTACTCCCACCTTAATAGGAGACTGCCGATTCTTTCTTTCCAGATAGTAAGTAATATGTGTACCAAATTTTGTTGAAATCGATCCACATGTTTAGGAGGAGCGTTTGTCCCTCGGTTTTTCCCACACACACGCACATCACATATATTTCATACGTATTTGCACATATTTTCCACTTTTATCTCTACCGAATTTCACCCTGCAGTCTCACTTTCAAGCAGCTCATATCTCCTGAAGTACGTGTTGTAGAATGATATAACTTTGCAGGTACATCCAGTGGCATATTTGTATATTGTTTGCAAAATGTATTGCGAATTTTGTCAGTACTTAAGAAGTAACAAATTAAAATGTCATGCATGTTGTGACAGTTTTCCACGCATTTCAGTGCGTATGGCATCATATCTCGTGAGCTATGTGATGTACAACGGTATAATTTTGTTGCCACATTCAGTGGTGTATGGGAATACTGTGTGTAAAATGTGCCGCAAATACTGTTAGCACTAAAGAAGTAATAATTTCGAACGCCATGCCTCACATTGTGAGGATTGTCAGCGACAAACAATTTTGTAAAGATTCGAAATTACGTGCAATGTCTGTTGGAGGACACTAAATGTTCTCATACTGAAATACTGTATGAATGAAGTCTAGGCATGCATACGCCATTAGCGACACTTCTTTCTCCTCCCCACCCCCATCCCTTTTATAGATTGATCGTTCTGTAAGTAGCCTGTTTATGTGTTTGCAGCGCTATAGACTATATTAAAATCTCTGACAGCGCTATGCGCCCTCTCTAAGAGACTCTGTGGTTGGTCGGACTCGCAGTTGGAAGTTAACAGCCAGCAGTGATGGAAGTTAGAAGTTAATAGTCAACAGTGATGGACGTTGGAAGTTAACGGTTAGCATTGTTGGAGGTTTGCAGTATTAGCGCGAGCGGACGCTCTGGACGTGTGTCCGTCATGGAAATGGAGTGTAAAATGATAATGGAATTACTGACGATTATATAATTTTTCGAACTGGTTGTCACATGATTAAGGTAAAATCTGCAAAATACATTGTTTGCTCTGAAATGAATAAAAAATAAATAAAAAATAAAAAACTATTAAACAAAGAAGTTTCAGTTCTTACAAGCACAGCGATTCTTTCCCTACGGGAAGCGATATGTGTGCTAAGTTTGGCTGAAGTCGGTCTAGTGGTTCAGAAGGAGATGTTGAACATATATACATGCATATGTTTATAATGTGTTTGTGCACATATCTCACGTGCATGAGAGACTCACAGAGCGCCACAGGTACACCCGGCTCTTAGAAACATCGGCGGTGGCAGAGCACTATATTGACACTCAGGACTCTACGTTGTACGATAACATCTAAATTTTAGCCTCGACTTCATCTTTCTGGGCCTCAGTAGTGAAAGAAGCTATTGAAATTCGGTTGGCGACGAATTTAGTTAACAGAGAGAGCGGCTTCAGTTTGGACAAATCACTTAATCCGGAACTTTCTGCAATAAACTCACAAAGACGTCGCGACGGTGCAGCTCATAGTGGTACATCGATATCACCGCGTCGATCGATTGCGCAGCCATAAATCTAATCTCATGCGTACGTTACACCTCTTTGTCACCGATCAACGCTCTGATGCCTTGTTTATCTATGGTCGCATGCGCAGTGACGCAGTCCGCGGGTTTCAAAGGACGGAGCAAGTACTGTAGCGTCAGTCACCTCGGCTCACTCTGAAGATGACTGGACGGTATACAGACAAAATATTCGAAGAAGTGAAATTTATGCAGCTGCACGGCCGAAATTTTATGGAAAAATCATAGTGCCACGAAAATATGAAGATGCACAGGAAGTAAACTGTTTATTATTTAAAAAATTTTTTGCCTTTACTGTTGATACATTTATCCCGCTGTGAGACAAGACGACCAGTGCCTTCATGGAAAAATGGGGGCCCACCCACATGTTGCGAGGGTTGTTTCGAGTACGCCGCTAAAGTTTTGCTGAGAAGCCCTTACACACACACCCTGATGCCCGATCTGTTCTCATGCTGTTTCTGTATTTTTGGATTCCTGAAGAAAGACATAGGTGGCCGTCGATTTGCTTCTGATGAAGAAATGCATGGCTGGGTGGAATCATGGTCCCGCAGGTTACTGAAAACATTTTTCCCTGTAGGCACGGGCCATCTGAGATCACAGTGGACTAATATATTAATGGTTATGTCGGCTGCTTTTGAAATAACAAACATTTTACTTACTTCTTGACTGCTCCTCATATACTGAGGTTACAAACATACGTGACACTTTCTACTTATCTATGATATAGCGATAGTATAAATTTCTATTTACAAATTTCGTAGAACAAATGTGGACATCACCTACGAAATTTGTATGTAGAAATTTATACTATTGCCTCATCATAGGTAAGCAGGAAGTGTCAGAACTGTTTTTTACCTCAGAATAACCTGTCCAAAATGTAAAGCAAATTAGTTTTAACACAAATATGTATGTATTCAGGCTACTGAAGATGCCTTGCAAAAAATAAAGGCGAAAGGATTATGGCCAGAAAAAATTGTTTTATTCAGTGGTGAATAGGCGTTCTAAAGCAATAACTATCATCACAAAATCACTACAGTCCATTTATATTGTTGGTAGAAAAACCACTATAAACATTTGCTACCATAAAATATATCAGGAGCGACCCTAAAGTGCGATACACATATACAAAATGACTGAGATTCGCTAGAAGAATTCATAATTTATGATCGCTGGAAGGAGCTTAGGGAAATGTAATTCATCCACGAAGGGCGTGTCTTAGAAAACATTGCTCGGTCGATTCTTTATTACTGCTCATCATACCGGAACCATTACTCAGTTGGATTAATAGAAGAGATACGATCCAACGAAGAGCTGCCCGTTACCTCATGGGATCGATTAGTTGGGAGAGAGCATTATACTCAACAAGTTCAAGCGGCAGAAGCTACATGGAGAAATTGTTTTATTGAAGTTCCGGGAGAATTCGTTGGGAACATGGCTTTCTTCCCCTCAGTTATGAAAAGATAACGGTTTAACAATTTGATGTTAATTAGAATAAAACTTACCATACACAAATCTGCACAGATAAATTATTCAGCCTGTACATACATCTTTTATACCAAGAGAAAGAACCAGGCCAAAACTCACTTCTGCAGTGTAATGTAGAACAAGCTACCTGGCGTAGTAAGTGCAGGACAAACAAAGGTGAGTGACTTTATTATAGTACAGACCTGCCTTCTGATACTGCGTACTTGAATTTCAACAGCACATACTCCACTTCTTAACCTACCTTCCTTTACCTGTGACGTCGTTGTTTTTACGGTGACCTTCCTTATGTGAGACCTGAGTTAACTTCGCATGAATAAAACAACACTCGAGAGGAGTACACCATTAAAGAAAGAATAAACTAGTCTAGTAACGTAAAATATGTTACTGAGGTCTTTCGTCCTCCACTTAAGTTCAAGTAAATACGTTACGACATTTATCCAAGAATGACCATAGTAGTCATCTGAATTCAAGGAGATTGAGCGACTGTTTTAATTCCGACTGAGAAAACAATTCTGCCCAAATGGATTTGCTACTTGTTCGTAGCGTTACAATCACTTTGTTCCTTTGCCGAGTGGGATTTAGACTCGAAACGCTAGAACAACTTTGGATCTGCGAGCAGTATCACACGGTTTCTTCAAGGCAAAACAGATGCCACAGTCGAGACCATATGCTTTTCAGTGTCACTCTGTCGCGACACTGAGACAGTACATAACTAGATAATCAACATCATCCAACGTACCAACATTTGATTCAGTCATGTATGACGCTCCATAAGATTTGCTCAATTAACCTATCTCCTTCTAAGTCTGTCTATATTGTCAGGACCAAAATATATTTCTATTTGGAGCGCTACCTATGTGACTGTAGGCATTCAGACTTAGTCAACGTCAAGTGAATTTATACAAAGCTTATAATGTAACTAAGGTAACAGTCATCTGACACAGGTCGTGCCTCTACACAATTGTCTGTTACGCTTACCTATGATTTTTCGGACTTCTTTGACGTGAGACAAGCCACTTTACTAACAGTTTTCCTACAAAAATTGTAGTGTCCTACATCGTTTCCTCCAGAGGAAAGTGTACCGAAACACTAGCTGAAACAATCCTCCCTTAATTCTTAAACTTATAAAATGAGTTCTTTTTATGGACTGTTTTTCTTTCCCTAGCCGTCCATTCACTGGACTCGTCCACCTGCTTGTTGCCGAGAGGCGTCCGCTCCCATAAATTGCGTCTAATTCCTTCGTATTCTTACACGAACTCCTGAAAACGTCCCAAAGCCGCACACAGTAACTCCCCCCCCCCCCCCCCCCCCCATCCCAATCATGATGAGTTAGCGTCATTGGACGCCCTGTAGCCCCACCTCGTGACAATGAATGTCGTCTCCATGTACTGCAACAAATTCTCATTTCAGCATTTAATTAAAATGGAAATATCTCGAGATCGATAACTAAGATCACTAAGCGATTTTCACCAAACGCTTTAGATATCCACGTTAAAAAATGTTTTCCATCACCTCGGTTCCGAGAGTTCTGGAACCTGTACAGGAAACTGGAATAGAGATCAACATAAACATCATTTCCGACCTCTTTATTGCTCATGAAAACCACATATTGCATGTTGTACCACCATACAGCAAGACCTTCAGAGGTGGTGGACCAGACTGCTGTACACATCTGTACATCTAATACCCAGTAGCACGTCCTGTTGCATTGATGCATGCCTGTATTCGTCGTGGCATACTATCCACAAGTTCATGAAGGCACTGTTGGCCCAGATTGTCCCACTCCTCAACGGCAATTCGGCGTAGATCCATCTGAGTGGTTGGTGGGTCACGTCATTCATAAACAGCCCTTTTCAATCTATCCGAGGCGTGTTCGATAGGGTTTATGTCTGGAAAACATGCTGGACACTCTAGTCGAGCGACATCGTTATCCTGAAGGAAGTCATTCACAAGGTGTGCACGATGGGGGCGCGAATTGTCGTCCATGAAGATGAATGCCTCGCCAATATGCTGCCGATATGGTTGCACTATCGGTCGGAGGATGGGGTTCACTTACAGCCGTTACGGCGCCTTCCCTGACCACCAGTGGCGTACATCGGCACCACATAAAGCCACACCAAAACAGAAGTGAACCTCCACCTTGCTGCACTCGATGGACTGTGTGTCTAAGGCGCCCTGCCTGATCGGGTTGCCTCCAAACACGTGTCCGACGATTGTCTGGTTGAAGGCATATGCGACACTCATCGGTGAAGAGAACGTGATGCCAATCCTGAGCGGTCCATTCGGCATATTGTTGGACCCGTCTGTACCGCGCTGCATGGTGTCGTGGATGCGAAGACGGACGTCGCCATGGACGTCAGGAGTGAAGTTGCGCATCAAGCAGCCTATTGCGCATAGTTTGAACCGGAACACGACGTCCTGTGGCTGCACGAAAGGCATTATTCAACATCGGGACGTTGCTGTCAGGGTTCCTCCGAGTCATAATCCGTAGGTAGCGGTCATCCACTGCAGTAGTAGCCCTTGAGCGGTCTGAGCGAGACATTGCATCGACAGTTCCTGTCTCTCTGTACCTCCTCCATGTCCGAACAACATTGCTTTTGTTCACTCCGAGACGCCTGGACACTTCCCTTGTTGAGAGCCCTTCCTGGCACAAAGTAACAATGCGGACGCGATCGAACCGCGGTTTTGACGGTCTAGGCATGGTTGAACTACAGACTCTCGAGCCGCGTACCTCCTTCTTGATGGGATGACTGGAACTGACGGGCTGTCGGACCGCTTCCGTCTAATAGGCCCTGCTCATGCATGGTTGTTTACACCTTTGGGCGGGTTTAGTGACATCTCTGAACAGTCAAAGGGACTGTGTCTGTGATACAATATCACAATCAACGTCTGTCTTCAGGAGTTCTTGGAACTGAGATGATTCAAAACTTTTTAGGTGGGTATATCGAGAAATTACGCCTGCAAGGTAGATAACACGTTATACATCGCAGTGTCAGGGGTTGCCTGCATTCCAGGCAACGACGTACTGCCTGTTTTTCTATTAGGCGGCCCTAGCATCGCCGCCAGAGGTCGCGGATCAGTGGGGCCTAGCTGTTTCCGTAAGACACGTGACTGAAAATGGATCTCAAGATATTCTACCGCCAGGCAGTACTCAGGCTGGCGCACAGCCATCCATCGGCAACTTATTCCGAGCAAGGACTTCAGTTCGGACACCAGCCCACCCCGACGCCAACGTCTCCACCGCCAACTAGCCACCGCCGCCGCTACGAACAACGGTCTGGGTCGCCGCGACGTCGCTGATAGATTTGTGTTCTTGGTTGTGGATGTAGTAGAAATTGGCTCAGATTATTTTAGTAATACACTAATTGTAGAATTTTCCAAGGGAACTTCGTGTCTAGATGGGAAAACCGAAGGTGTAGTTATAACTTGCTTCAAGGTAGTCTCAACGAGACCTTGGTTTTTCCGTTTTGTGTGAAAAACTTGTTAGTTTCTAAACTATAGCCTTCAGCCACTGACGTTCACAAGCAAATATGTAGTATTATTCGTCGGAGTAGACGCATACTGTTTCTTGGGTTTTGCTAATAAACTTTTTCAAGAATCTTGATTTTATTTGTATCGCCTAAGGTGCAATCTTCGGCTCTTAAATAAACAGTTTCTGTTCCAATCTCCTTATCTTGATAACCATTCTTATGATTCCAGCCCCTATTATGTCGGCAGTGAGTGAGGTCAGTGAGTATATCTCTCAATCCGTGTGTCATGTTTATCTAATATACTTACATGCTCCGCAAGAAATCACAAGGTGTACGGCGGAAAGTTCGCACCATTTCTAGTCTTTCCCTTTCCTGCTTCTCTCGCAAATGGAATGAGGAAAAAACGACTGTCTTCATACTGGCGAACGAGCCCTGCGTCACCTAGACATTTGATCCTTACTTTGTTGGAAGTAAAATGGTTCTTCAGTCTATCACAAATGCTGGTTCTCTAAACTTTCTAAATATTGTGTCACGAAAAGAACACCTTCTTCCCTCCAGGCATTTCCATTTAAGTTCATGAATCATTCCCGTAATACTATCGCGTTGATAGAAGCTACTGGTAATAAATCTTGCAGCGTTTATGAATAATCGAAAAACTGGAAGCTGAAAAATTCGTGTATTTTTTCCGACTCTTCTTTGAAACAGGTTTAGTTTAAGATCCATTTGTAAAACAGATGATACGTAATTAGAATTGTTATTGACACGTACATCTACGAAAAGTAGGCAAACCATTGTTATTGGAGTGATCAGATGCCTCCAGTCTGACGGATAAATCACTCAGATTCAGAAATTCGCTCTAACTAGAAACGCGAAACTGAAGAACACTCCAAATGCCTATCGGATTCCTGTAAATGCCAACGTGAACAGGTCTAATATCGAGTTATTCGTCGAATTCGGAGTTATAAGACTTTCCTGCCGTAATCTACATCGCTGATCACTTTTCAGTTTGGTCAGTGATAAATGAGTAACAATAATGTTACACTTATATCTTCAGTGTATCTACAAGAACTGCTATAACGTAGCACCATTATCGTGTGTAACGTAAATCGTCGGTTAAGATTGTTCATCGAAATGTTTTGAACAATAAGTAAAGTCGTAGAACTACGATTCTGTCAATGTTTATCTAGATAAGGATGAGAAATATCGTGAATTACGGCTGGTCAGAATGGCAGCGTCTGCTATTCACTATTCACACAAGACAAGCCGCTCTCCTGAATGCCCCAGGACACGTCGCGTTTTGGAGCGTTACAGCGGCTCTGTTTTAGCCAGTTTTCTACTTTATAATATTTACGATTGTAACACCGTAAAATTAAGGTCATCTCATTATCTGTAGACATTGCAGGTTTCTACTTCTTCTCCCCAGTTGTAACAATGTGCATATAAAAAATAATGTAATGGAAAATATCGAAATTTAAGACGTTCTCGCCCATGAAAAACAAGTATTCTTGATTACAGTTTACAAAACTAGGGACATCAGTAATGCGGTTCCTAGGTATGAAGTATATCAGGAAAGTAAGACTACAAGATTCTCTTACGCAAACACAAATGGATAAATTTCAGTGAAATATACCAGAACAAATAGCATAGGTATTACATAATTTTTCCACATAATCGCCATTTACCTCATTGCATTTTGTCAACCGTGGGACGTGTTTTTAATACTTGCGTCGTAGAACTCTCCCGCCAACTCTTTAAAACACTTCTCCACTTCGATTATCACCTCCTCATCGTCGGAAAACTGTTTCTTCAGCCACACATTCCTTTAACTTAGGAAATAAATAATAGTCGCTAGGTGCGACATCGGTACTGTGAGAGGAGTCGTTTACAAGATGCCAAAGAAATGAGGCCAACAATTCTTGCGTTTCTCGAGTGGGCTGTGGAATAGCGTTGTCACAAAGGAGGCAGCCTGCCTTCGTCAGTATGCCACTATTTCATTCGGCATTATTTTTTTCCATTTCATAAATAGAGTAGTGTATTCCTGATGCCTTTACAATAATGTCCCAGATACGAGAGAAATGGTTTACAAATAGTTTCTAAGAATGAAACGGAATCCTGCAGGTACTGTAGGTTATTTACAAAAGTGAGCAACGAAGTGGGGAACCAGATTTTTTCATAAACTTCATTAGTATAATTTTGGATCCTTTATCAGAAATCTTCTCGAAATTTCATACTTGATACAGTGGAAGTTGAGTCACACAGCCCCTCACGGTAAAAAAAGAGAATTCAGTCTCCTGCTAAAAATCAAACCAACCGGACGATCCAAAACACGTACGTATATTCTACGTTGATATTCAGAAGCCGTTGAAACGAGAAATTCGAATTGCGACGCAGAGACGAGTTGTTCCTGCTGGCCGAAAGGCAAACCGCGTGGAAAACAAGCGGTTAATGAGGCAGCCAGGCCACTGCACGAACCCAGCCAGCACCGCTCGCTTTGTGTACTCCGCCTCTAATGATGTCTCCGACGTAGGGACGTAGAAGGGGAAGGAGAGTTTCGCGTGTATTCCGACAGAATGGGCACGTGTCGACTTTCCCTGGTCTCGGCAAACAGCTCCCTCGGGTCATCGTTGCCAGGCTCAAATTCAGACATCTTACTTGTTTATTTCCGACCTAAGCATCTTTCAAACTAGCACTAGCACAGACAGATATTGTAAGAGGCGTATTCGGAAAATAAGGTTCGATTAGGTACGAAATGGACACTACTGTGAAAATCGTATGGAACTGTGCACAGATGTATTGAGCAGTGTCTTTGATGTGTCTGTCGTTCGCTTCACGTCGCTCTTTGCAGTTCAGAGCGAAATCACGTAGAAGTGCCTAAAACAACAGTTCCCCCGCCAAGTATGTGGATCTGGTGAGAGACTTCGCCTACAGCTATGCAGCCCACATAACATATATGTCGTGCATTTCTTGCTTCAAGATAATTTTCAGCCGCATTCTGCAGGGTGCAATGAAGACGCTCCTGCAGCGTTTTCGATGGGAAGTGTTTCATCACCCAAAATACAGCTCTTAATTGGCTCCCTCCGTTGTTCATCTCTGCTCAAATGAACCCTGGCTATGAATACAATAATTTGGCACAAACAACGAAAGGTAAACCAGCATAAATAATTGGTGGAAAGCACAGGCGTCAGCTTTTGTGGCGAGGGTACTGGAAAGTTTGTACAAATGTGTAAGTCGGAGAGAGTGAGTGTGCCGTGTTCAAAGATTTGGAGGTCATTACGCAGAAGCCATAAAACCTGGACAACCAAAACCATCATGTTCGACAATTCTAGACGTGTCCTCATATGTCGAGAGACAGGAACAGGTAATGTACCCGGGAATATTATCGACACCCACGTGGAGAAAGCTGTGATAAATGAAAAGAAACGGCCATATGACAATGATGGCCGCCGTCGAGTTGCAAGTCTTTTCAGTTGACGCCACATAGGGTGGCTTGCATGTTGATGATGACCAAATGGTGATGAGGACAACACAACACCTTGTCCTCGAGCCGAGAAAATCTCCGACTCGGATGGAAATAGAAAACGGCTCCGCTGCGTGGCAGTCACATGCGCTGAGCCCTCAGTTAAGAGGACTGAACCGTCATATAATGCAAACCACGGAAAAGAATTATTTAATTTTTTATTTCCTGAAACAGTGGCTCCATTCGCCATATCCGGAGAGATTTCCAGACCAACAAACGCATCTATATTCCTCCAGCTGTCTTCACTCACGCACGGAAAAACCAGTCTTCCGCTTGGCGGCACTGACGTCACAAACTTCTGCATATATCAGCAGTTTGATTGGGCAGACATCGTCGTGTGAGATCCGGTGCGTCTTTGCGTGTAAACCCACAGAAAATAGCCTAAGATGAGCTGCGCAGGCTATGATGGACCATAAACAGACAACCAAAGCTCAGAAGGAGACATCTCAGCTGTAGATCATTCTGCGTTCACAGATGCAGATGTAATGTTACAGTCAAAGACGTTATGTGACAGGAAAAAGAATGACTGAAAGGTTTTCAGACCTATTGGGATGCTTTCAACCGGTAACGCTATAACATTACAGGTCGGGATTGATGAATGAGGTCTTGAATATCTTACTTGTATCTGTCAATTGGTATGGAGAAATTGAGATTTGGGGGATTTCTTTATACAGTTTTGCGTGATTAAGTCTCGACGCTATGCAAACCTGTCATTTAGTTAGTGCGATTTGCGATCTGTTACGTGTTACTTTCCGATAATAAATCTTTTTTTTCTGATTACCGTTAAAACATAATGACGATAAATGTTTGACATCGTTTTGGGCCGGCCGGTGTGGCCGTGCGGTTCTAGGCACTTCAATCTGCAACCGCGTGACCGCTACGGTCGCAGGTTCGAATCCTGACTAAGGCATGGATATGTGTGATGTCCTTAGATTAGTTAGGTTTAAGTAGTTCTAAGTTCTAGGGGACTGATGACCTCATATGTTAAGTCCCATAATGCTCAGAGCCATTTGAACCATCTTTTGGAATAATAACTATATAGATGACGTGACATCATTCGTTTACTCTCAGAAAAAAAAGAGTGTGTTAATTGTGCGTTTATGGACGTTCAGTGTCGCGATCAGTGATAGCGATTCCAGAAATAATTGTTTGGACGAAGTTCAATTGCACACAATCGTGTAGGGCGAATTATGACCTTGAAATTGGTTGTAAATGTATGCAGGTCAATTTCGTGACAGGCTAATAAGTGTCGCGAGTGTGTCGCGGTATCAAGACTGCTTTAGCACCGCCGATGGTTTGCTTTAAACTCGCAAAAATACAATTTACGCGAATTCTTAATTATAGCAAAAGGGCAGAATATTTGATGAGCCATTGTGGAGGACGTAAGTTTGGATAGAAAGATCATTTTCAAAATCCAATATAAATCCTGTTGATCGAAGTAGCTTGGCAACCCAAAAGTTCATACGTGGTTATCAGCAGAAACAGTGTATCATTTTTCATACACGCGTTTACACTCTACATCGAAGAGTGTATGATTTGTGGGCGTGAAATAAACATTTGAGAGCATTTGATTAAAGGAAAGGAAAAATATAAAGAAGTTTATTCGTATATTTTGTTAGTTCATGAACAGTGATATTTTCTTATAGTGGGAGTTGGGTTGTTTTGGGAAGGAGACCAGACAGCGAGGTCATCGGTCTCATCGGATAAGAGAAGGACTAGGAAGGAAGTCGGCCGTGCCCTTTCAAAGGAACCTTCCCGGCATTTGCCTGGAGCGATTTAGGGAAATCACGGAAAACCTAAATCAGGATGGCCGGACGCGGGATTGAACCGTCGTCCTCCCGAATGCGAGTCCAGTGTTTAACCACTACGCCACCTCGCTCGGTGTCTTATAGTGCTATAGAGCCTTACGTATTATTAATATTGTGACAGACTGATCGTCTGTGCTCTAGTTGCAAGTCGAGTTTTGGACCTGATTAATAGTAGATGGTTCTTAAAGTCTCAAAGGTTAAGTGAAGAATAATATCACACTTAAATAACGCTGCATCGAAACCCACTATCTTTATACTATATTAAGCTAGCTATTAGGTGATACCGTGGCCGTGTGGTTGTGTATTGTCGACAACAAATGGGTAAACACAAACATAAACATTTCTCATGGTCTGATATCGACGAGGGAAAAAAGAGACAACAACGACGACATACACGTATACGTATAGAAACGGTATACGTGGCGCCTTACAATACAACAACACAACGGACGTCACGGTATAACATCTAAATGGCACGATGTTCTGTTTGTCGGTTGCTATGTCTAGGTTCCCATTCACTGTATTATGACAAACAATTCCTTGATTCACAATTACTACTGTGTCATATAGTAGCAGTCTTTCAGCCGCCAATTAACGAAACCAGTTGTCTCGTGAACTGGGCTCTTGCTGAGGCAATACTGAGGACAAGTGGAAGACGTACCGGATGAGAAGCTCGCTCCCTGCGTCCGCCTCGGCGAGTTACTGCTGCCGGGAGGCGGGCGGGTTGCCATAAATCTCCGCCAGGGGCGGGCCTTTACGAGGTGCCGAGTAGTCCCGGGATATGACGGCTGCGCTGCCGCGTAAAAGTCACCGGCACCTCGGCTCCCGCGACGGTATCCGCCGCACTGCTCTCGCAGAACCTCCTCCTCTCGGCTCCTGTCCATCTCTCTACGTAGAGTTCTCGACACACTTCGGTCTGACTACATCGTAAATCACTGATCAGTAATACGCGTGAGACATGGAGCTCCGGAGTTATATTCACTGACCTTTGGCACTTCCTACAATCCCTCCACCCACCTTCTACGTCTTCTCCATCTTTTAGCCAAAGACAGTAGCATAACCAGAAATACACTCCTGGAAATGGAAAAAAGAACACATTGACACCGGTGTGTCAGACCCACCATACTTGCTCCGGACACTGCGAGAGGGCTGTACAAGCAATGATCACACGCACGGCACAGCGGACACACCAGGAACCGCGGTGTTGGCCGTCGAATGGCGCTAGCTGCGCAGCATTTGTGCACCGCCGCCGTCAGTGTCAGCCAGTTTGCCGTGGCATACGGAGCTCCATCGCAGTCTTTAACACTGGTAGCATGCCGCGACAGCGTGGACGTGAACCGTATGTGCAGTTGACGGACTTTGAGCGAGGGCGTATAGTGGGCATGCGGGAGGCCGGGTGGACGTACCGCCGAATTGCTCAACACGTGGGGCGTGAGGTCTCCACAGTACATCGATGTTGTCGCCAGTGGTCGGCGGAAGGTGCACGTGCCCGTCGACCTGGGACCGGACCGCAGCGACGCACGGATGCACGCCAAGACCCTAGGATCCTACGCAGTGCCGTAGGGGACCGCACCGCCACTTCCCAGCAAATTAGGGACACTGTTGCTCCTGGGGTATTGGCGAGGACCATTCGCAACCGTCTCCATGAAGCTGGGCTACGGTCCCGCACACCGTTAGGCAGTCATCCGCTCACGCCCCAACATCGTGCAGCCCGCCTCCAGTGGTGTCGCGACAGGCGTGAATGGAGGGACGAATGGAGACGTGTCGTCTTCAGCGATGAGAGTCGCTTCTGCCTTGGTGCCAATGATGGTCGTATGCGTGTTTGGCGCCGTGCAGGTGAGCGCCACAATCAGGACTGCATACGAGCGAGGCACACAGGGCCAACACCCGGCATCATGGTGTGGGGAGCGATCTCCTACACTGGCCGTACACCACTGGTGATCGTCGAGGGGACACTGAATAGTGCACGGTACATCCAAACCGTCATCGAACCCATCGTTCTACCATTCCTAGACCGGCAGGGAACTTGCTGTTCCAACAGGACAATGCACGTCCGCATGTATCCCGTGCCACCCAACGTGCTCTGGAAGGTGTACGTCAACTACCCTGTCCAGCAAGATCTCCGGATCTGTCCCCCATTGAGCATGTTTGGGACTGGATGAAGCGTCGTCTCACGCGGTCTGCACGTCCAGCACGAACGCTGGTCCAACTGAGGCGCCAGGTGGAAATGGCATGGCAAACCGTTCCACAGGACTACATCCAGCATCTCTACGATCGTCTCCATGGGAGAATAGCAGCCTGCATTGCTGCGAAAGGTGGATATACACTGTACTAGTGCCGACATTGTGCATGCTCTGTTGCCTGTGTCTATGTGCCTGTGGTTCTGTCAGTGTGATCATGTGATGTATCTGACCCCAGGAATGTGTCAATAAAGTTTCCCCTTCCTGGGACAATGCATTCACGGTGTTCTTATTTCAATTTCCAGGAGTGTAAATAACCCGGGAATTGTATTTTCATCTCTCATTTATTCCAGAGACAACCCGTTTCCACATTCCATTATGCCATCATCAGGCCCTGTATGGTAACATGGTTGCTGAACTTATACTCCGAGACAAAATACTATGCGAAAACGAACCAATATCCACACCAGCGTACGTAACACGACTGTACGCTCGCAAACAGTTGGAGGTGTATTACATACCCTGGATCGGATATTGGTTCGCTTTTGAATGAAATTTTGTCTGGCAATATAACCTCAGCCACCATGTTAACATAGAGGGCCTGATGATGGCTCAATGGAGTGCCGAAACCGGTTGCCCTGCAGTAAATCAAAGATGAAACTGCAGCTGTTGGTTTATTTATTGCTGTATATATACATAAAACAGCTATCGTCCTATCCTTCCTCCTAGCAAGGATGGATGACGTGAAAAAAGACAGGAGTCTCTGTCTCTTTATTTGAAACAAAGTCGTGTCAGAATTCTGACATTGCCTCATTTCCTGTATCTTATTTCATGTATAAATTAAATAACACGGAATCTAATACCATCCCTTGCCAACGGCCTTGCCGCAGTGGTATCACCGGTTCCCGTCGGATCACCGAAGTTAAGCGCTGTCGGGCTGGACTAGCACTTAGATGGGTGACCATCCGGTCTGCCGGGAGCTGTTGGCAAGTGGGGTGTACTCAGCTCTTGTGGCATACGGCCGGGAGAGCGGTGTACTGACCACATGCCCCTCCATATCCGCATGCAGTGATGCCTGTGGTCTGAGGATGACATGGCGGCCGGTCGGTACCTTTGGGCTTTCATGGCCTGTTCGGGAGGACAGGAGGAGGAGGAGGAGGACTATCATCCCTTAAACAAGATGACTATTCAGGGCATCTATTTTAACAAAGCTAGAAACGAGCTGAAATGCAGCAGCATTATGGTTAGTGTGCCGCAGAAGATTTCTGATTTTTAGGTATAGCCGTTTATAATAGGAAAACAAAATGATCCTACTGTATGTCAGCTGCTGACTTGAAACACACTGAATATGAGTCCGTATTGTAGTATTCGTAAGATAGCTCATGTTCACCTTAAAATTTGGCCATCAGATTCAAATACACTCCTGGAAATGGAAAAAAGAACACATTGACACCGGTGTGTCAGACCCACCATACTTGCTCCGAACACTGCGAGAGGGCTGTACAAGCAATGATCACACGCACGGCACAGCGGACACACCAGGAACCGCGGTGTTGGCCGTCGAATGGCGCTAGCTGCGCAGCATTTGTGCACCGCCGCCGTCAGTGTCAGCCAGTTTGCCGTGGCATACGGAGCTCCATCGCAGTCTTTAACACTGGTAGCATGCCGCGACAGCGTGGACGTGAACCGTATGTGCAGTTGACGGACTTTGAGCGAGGGCGTATAGTGGGCATGCGGGAGGCCGGGTGGACGTACCGCCGAATTGCTCAACACGTGGGGCGTCAGGTCTCCACAGTACATCGATGTTGTCGCCAGTGGTCGGCGGAAGGTGCACGTGCCCGTCGACCTGGGACCGGACAGCAGCGACGCACGGATGCACGCCAAGACCGTAGGATCCTACGCAGTGCCGTAGGGGACCGCACCGCCACTTCCCAGCAAATTATGGACACTGTTGCTCCTGGGGTATCGGCGAGGACCATTCGCAACCGTCTCCATGAAGCTGGGCTACGGTCCCGCACACCGTTAGGCAGTCTTCCGCTCACGCCCCAACATCGTGCAGCCCGCCTCCAGTGGTGTCGCGACAGGTGTGAATGGAGGGACGAATGGAGACGTGTCGTCTTCAGCGATGAGAGTCGCTTCTGCCTTGGTGCCAATGATGGTCGTAAGCGTGTTTGGCGCCGTGCAGGTGAGCGCCACAATCAGGACTGCATACGACCGAGGCACACAGGGCCAACACCCGGCATCATGGTGTGAGGAGCGATCTCCTACACTGGCCGTACACCACTGGTGATCGTCGAGGGGACACTGAATAGTGCACGGTACATCCAAACCGTCATCGAACCCATCGTTCTACCATTCCTAGACCGGCAAGGGAACTTGCTGTTCCAACAGGACAATGCACGTCCGCATGTATCCCGTGCCACCCAACGTGCTCTAGAAGGTGTAAGTCAACTACCCTGGCCAGCAAGATCTCCGGATCTGTCCCCCATTGAGCATGTTTGGGACTGGATGAAGCGTCGTCTCACGCGGTCTGCACGTCCAGCACGAACGCTGGTCCAACTGAGGCGCCAGGTGGAAATGGCATGGCAAGCCGTTCCACAGGACTACATCCAGCATCTCTACGATCGTCTCCATGGGAGAATAGCAGCCTGCATTGCTGCGAAAGGTGGATATACACTGTACTAGTGCCGACATTGTGCATGCTCTGTTGCCTGTGTCTATGTGCCTGTGGTTCTGCCAGTGTGATCATGTGATGTATCTGACCCCAGGAATGTGTCAATAAAGTTTCCCCTTCCTGGGACAATGAATTCACGGTGTTCTTATTTCAATTTCCAGGAGTGTACATCGGAAAACCCTGTTTGCTCTTGTTCGCCTTGGATTAAGATGCAGAAAAACTTAATTTGAGCTATTTATTGACATAAAAATCTGGATTAAAAATTCGGAATTTGAAAGCATAATAGGAAAGAAGCACAAATTACTTTGGGAGTTTGGGAGTTTAATTTTATTTTCTTTAAATAGATCAATATACGAGTACACTATGACTTACTTGTCATGTAAGAAACAGGCAAACACATTAAACCTTTCCGTGATACCAAACTCTTACGTGAGTTTTAAAACTCTTGTGATATCATAAATGTATTCCAAGTACAGAAATAATGTCCACGAGCTAGAGCATTGTTTCATGATCTACGTATTCCGGTAATGTAAACGTATTAGGAAAATTAAATATATATACTTATTTAAATGATAGTCATACGTTGTCAAAGCCGCTTGGAAGGATTGGAACATCTGTTCAACAACAAAAAAGAGGGCTACCTCGCATCTAATTAGTTATTTTGCCAATGATGCAAAGAAAAGGTTAAATTTTGTCGGCTAGTGCAATAATCCCAGTACCAAAGTAGATATGTGCTGACGGGTGTGAGTATATGGGAAGCATCAATTTAATAAGCCAAGCTTGCAAAATATTAAGATAAATTATCTCGAAAAGAACTAAACGACTGGAGTCATGTTGGTGCACTCAAAGTCGTACTGACCGCACGAATTACTTTACAAACCTAAGTAGCATTTGAAGATTCAGAAAAATAAATTGACAGTTTAGCCTGGAATACACTGGAGTACAGTACTCTGTGTTCCTACGTTATCAGGAATAAAGTGTAGGGACCGAAATGTTATCTAAAACGTCTACAGAAACCAGGAAGCGGTTCTAACAATAGAAGCACATGAAAGCTAAACTGTGAGCGAATCTGCACAGAGAAATCAATAAGGGAAATCATGAAGAAATTTGGGAAAGGAATTATTGTTAGATGAAAGAAAATTAAAAATTTAACGTTTTATAGTGAGCTTCAGATCATGTCAGGGACACAAGGGATTTTGGAACGTAAGTTCAACGTACTGGATAATGTCCTCCAAATATGATCGAACATCAACAAAAGTAAAACAGACTTAATGGTGTGGAGTATTAAATCACTTAATTCTCTGGGATTTGGGTTAAAAAATTAAACACGAAATGTGTTAGGAGAGTCTTATTATTTGAGCATCAAAGTAACTGACGATGGCTGATGCAGCAGGATGCAAAATGAAATAGCAAGAGAAGCGTTTCTAAAAATCGACCATAAATTAAATATTAGAAACTCGTCTATGAAGTATCAGTCTGGAGTCTAACCTAATATGTAACTGTATCTATAAAGAAAAGAAGAGAAAAATGCTGGAATCGATTCGGGAAGAGATGATATTTATGGCACAATTTCTCTAATAGAAAGGATGGGTTAGTAGGACATCCCCCGAAGCTTGAAGGAATACATAGATCTGTAATGCAGGCAAGATAACGACCGCAGGTCTGGTACGCCAACAAGGCTCAGTATGATTTTAGGCAGTTTTCCACGCTCGTAGAGGCAAATTCAGATCCGTATTTCCCGCTTCATAAAATATGATGCACAAACAAAGTACGATAACTGACAGAACAAGTTTTACACGATTCGCAGACAGGTGGGGGCAAGCAACTTCCCTCGCTTAAGGTAAGTGGGGGCCAAGTTAAAACAAAAACCAGTTTGCCAAATCATGAGAAACATAGGACGCCGTATGACAGGATAAACGTTAGGTTCAAATGGCTCTGAGCACTATGGGACTTAACAACTGAGGTTATCAGGCCCCTAGAACTTAGAACTACTTAAACCTAACTAACCTAAGGACATCACATACAACCATGCCCGAGGCAGGATTCGAACCTGCGACCGTTGCGGTCACGCGGTTCCAGACTGAAACGCCTAGAACAGCTCGTCCACAACGGCCGGCTAAACGCTAGGGCAGAGAGATATAAGGGGAGGGGGGAGGGAGGGAAATGTCGGCGTCAAAAATTGTAGAGAGAGATCAAGCCACTAATATGGCAAACAGTTTCAATGGCACGTACGTTGTACCTGTATAAGTTAATTAGAGTCAAGTAAATGTGGGCTTCTGTAGTTAGATAGAGATGAAGAGATTTGCACGGCATGTGGAAAAAGCTGCATCAATGCGCTTTTTATTCCTTTTATTTTTGCCAGATAATCAACATTTATTGTATGAGGGAAATCTGATTTCCTTTTTTAGCTGCACAAGAATTATTCGTCAAATGTGCGCAGGTGTGTTGTAAGAGCTACTTCTGCACTACACACCACTGACTAGAGAAGGTTTGGATTCATTGAGAGCCTGCAGTCTGTAGGCAGAGATGGGCAGTAGTCCCTGGAGAACGAATTAGTCGCATATTCAGTTGGTGCTTCTCGAGTGAATCACGATGATGGGTCAGTTACCATCCGCAGCTTACGGAGTGTGTCGGCCATAGTCTGAACAGCGTTAAAGTGCTCCCCCCTCGATGCGCCTTCTGAAAACTTCCTTTTGTTTAGTATAGTGGCATCATTACAAGTTAATAATAATTTGTAGTAGGCTACCGTATGTTTCTTGACATTTTGACTCGGTTCTTACATTGTGATGTTCGTAACACCAACAGACCTTGTAGCTGGCTTAGCACATCCGTATTACGTAAGTCAGTGCGTATCCTGTAATCCATGTTGCTTGATTGATGGCGGATATCGAACCTTCTCGAGGTATGTTAATGAGACTACCCACCGGCTTACAAATCTCGCGTACTGATGTGAGGTACACATTAATTTTGCTCAGTTCGTCGTTTGTCGGAATTTTACAACGAGGAACCACTCTAATCTTACTGTAGATGAGGGTTGTGGACGTTTCTCCAGACGACACTTCGACAATGGTAACTTCTCTCAGACACGATTTCGCTTATCGGTTTCAGTCAAGAATTCATACAGTTTAGAGACAGGTAGTGGCACCTGGGAGCTACTCACATTGTGTACGCAGCTGCACTCGAAGTAGTATGGCCTAATGATGCATAGAAAGTAAAGGCGTCGAACGTAAGGTCACAACAGCAACAACAGTGTTGGTTCAAATAGCTCTGAGCATTATGGGGCTCAACTTCTGAGGTCATTAGTCCCCTAGAACTTAGAACTAGTTAAACCTAACTAACCTAAGGACATCACACACATCCATGCCCGCGGCAGGATTCGAACCTGCTACCGTAGCGGTCTCGCGGTTTCAGACTGCAGCGCCTAGAACCGCACGGCCACAATAGTGTAATTCATAGCCATCTGATATACGTTACAGCTCTACAGCTGATTCTGCGAACACCATTGACCCCTTTAACCCAATGAGACAGTATTTCAATAGCGTACTGATTGCCGTGAAGTCAAATTTAATACATATCGGCTAATTTAATTATTTTGCGTGTCAGCTAGTACGATGTTGAGTATGGTGGGCCTCAAAACAGTCTTCTAAGCGCATAACAACAGCGCACTTTTTATTCTGCATGCACTTTTATCTCTTTTCACTCTTCAGCAGTGCACAACACACCTATTTATGATACTTTTTTCTCACTTGATGATATGTACATCAGGAAAAGAGCGCATGCCTTTGCTTGAAATAGGAAATTTGGAAATTTGTGGTAAGGTCTTATAGGACCAAACTGCTAAGGCCATCGGTTGCTAAGATTACACACTACATAAATCTAACTTAAACTAACTTACGCTAAGGACAACACATACACCCATGCCCGAGGGAGGACTCGAACCTCCGACGGGGGAAGATGCACGGACCTCGACAAGGCGCCTTAGAACGCGCAACTACCCCGCACGGCTTTCCTGAACTCTCACAATGTTCGTACTCGCCGGTGGTCGCACGAGAACAGAGAACACACGTGGCTGTGCGCGTGCTACCGGTTGTTACGTAACGTCAGTGTAGCAATTTTTTTTTTTATTTCGTCTGATGTTGTGATACACAGTCAAGAAATTGAAAATACGTGTGCCAGTAAAATAAAAAAAAAATTCTACAGAAGGCCAAGTGCAGACACCTGAGCGCGAAGTCAGGATAGCTGCTGGGAACCTGTGAATTGTCTACGACACTAGTAAAATATTATTAGAGATCAGTTACTTATTCACAATGTACGTAAGTCGTCGTTCTTTTGTACCAGCCTCGAATGTTGCTCATTCAGCCACTTGTTGGCCTTCTGGTGACGTTCATCGAATCAGCACAGCGGTTGCGCGCCCAGGAGATGTCAGCGGCCTATGCGCCGCGGCAAACACCCTGCAAGCATGTGCGGCCATTTCGGCTGGTAGCTGGAGTGTACTTCGTCCCACTCTGAATTCTACATAACCCTTTATGACCCATCCACAATGTACCTGGTATCGGCAGTCATGTGGTCTGTTGATCTCCTCCCTAGCCTTGGAAGGAGTCAGCACCCGAAGGCGCCTGAATGTTGGAAAGCAACGTGGCCCCAAGAGGTCGTGTTGCTGGCTTCACTGTGGAAGTCCAGTACTGGCAGCACTCTACGATGTGTCGTTGTTGGAAGACAGAGAGATCCTCCATCAGTAGATGGTAGGCGGCGAGCAGCATTATGTTCCATCAGCTGAAGACCATTATCTTGAGTAGATCCTCGGCTAGCTCATAGACCATGCTGGAGCGTCTAGGACGTAGGTTCTATTACTGTGAATGCTGTCGATCCCAATAATCAACTCACTGTGAGAGCTGGAGATCTAGAGTATTTAAAGGGCGCTAGTGCGAGGCTGAGAATGCCGGCCGCTGTGGCCGGGCGGTTCTAGGCGCCTCAGACCGGAACCGCGCTGCTGCCACGGTCGCAGGTTCGATTCCTGCCTCGGGCTTAGGTTAGTTAGGTTTAAGTAGTTCTAAGTTCTAGGGGACTGATGACCTCAGATGTTGAGTCCGATAGTGCTCAGAGCCATTTTGAACATGCTCAGTAGCTAACTGTTACCCATGTCTCGGTTCCTTCACTTTCCTGTTGCAGTCGGTTTCCTGCTGAATGCATATGCTTACTCGGCAGACTGTGCAGTCGACCTGACGCTCTTTCGACATATTAGCTCGTTTTCCGATTCCGCCTCTGTCTCTGGCATAACTTGAATTTCCCTATAGCAGTCTGAATGAGTTTTAATAATTCTTTTCTAATTTCTACCCCCTACTATTACGTGCCGTAACATTTTTATATTCTTTCACTGTGAGTCGCACGGTTGGGAAGAGAGGTGCCATCTGGTCTTGAAAGTCTACGCCGCCCGTCTTCTTTTTCACTTTGTTTACTAATGACATCTACCAAGTGACATAAATGGCCTGCGTTTCGTTTTAGAAATGGCTTAAATGGTTCATATGGCTCTGAGCACTATGGGACTTAACAGCTATGGTGATCAGTCCCCTAGAACTTAGAACTACTTAAACCTAACTAACCTAAGGACATCACACAACACCAAGTCATCACGAGGCAGAGAAAATCCCTGACCCTGCCGGGAATCGAACCCGGGCGCGGGAAGCGAGAACGCTACCGCACGACCACGAGCTGCGGACGTTTTAGAAATAAGAGCCATTATAAGGTGTTCGAAAATTCCCCTTATAGAGTTCTAGGACTTGTAGAGTTGGTTGAGTACATAATATTTCGCATAGGGACTCATGTTGGAGAACCTACCGTTTCAGTTAAGAGTGCAACGCGTCCACGTCTACTGACGGAAGGTGAAAAGTCTCAGACTTGCTAATCCTGCTAAGCAATGGGGTAGGTAGGATGACGTGTACTACGTCAGGTGGTCAAGTGATGTCACTTAACGTCTGCCTTGCTGCGAGGCCTATTCAATGCCTGTGCGTCTCCGATACAGTAAACATGGTTCAGTATACGTTTTCAGAATACACAGACATGCTCCTTGTGCTTGGCGAAGCTCGAGGTAACAGAAGAGCTGCTAGTCTGCTGAATCACGAACGTATTCCACAACACAGCACTCCATTGCACAGACCTTTTGCTCAAATTCTGCAGCCGCCCCGAGAAACAGGTACCTTCACCGTTGAGGAGGCAGGACTGTGGTGCTCCACGGCAATGCCGCACGCCCGAATCTGAAGATGTACTGCATCGTGATGAAGAGAACCTGTCAACGAGTACTCTAACAATTGCGCATGCAGTGTGTGTTAGTCACAGTATCGTTTGGGACGTTCTACATGAGCAGCAATTACATCCGTACCACCTAAAAAGGGCACACATTATGGGCCCAGCCGATTTTTCACAGTGCATTCACGTGGTTCCTGCATCAGTGAGTCGGCACACCCCTGTTACCACGTCCAGTTCTCTTCACAGATGAACTTACGTTCACTAGGGACTGTGTTCTGAATTCGCGAAACAGCCTCGTCTGGGCAAATGAAAACCCGCTGCCACAAGGGAGTTCAACACTGGTTTGGTATTACCGTGTGTTCACGTACTCTGGACCGTCGTGTGATTGGACCACACCTCCTCCCACTCGAGCTAATTGACCCAGCATACTTTATCTTACTACAAAATATATTTGGTCAGTTCTTGGAAGCTGTGACATTGAATTTTAGTCAGAGAATGTGGTTTCAGCTTGATAGTGCACTACCTTACTTCTCACGTGCGGTTCGCAGAAATCTCAACAGACGAAATGGTGAAACATGGATAGGCCGATACTGTCCTACCGCATGGCTGCAGTGATCGCCGGATTTATCTCCTACGTACTACTTCGTGTGGGGTTGTATGTACCGTTTAATTTACGAGACTGCTATAGAGACAGAGGAAGATCTGCTGGCTCGAGTTCTGGCCGCTGCACTAGAAAGTGAAGAGACATCCGGTGGGATGGAGAGTGTGTACCAGAACATGCTTCGTAGATACAGTTTCTGTAAAAAATAGGTGGCGGCCACATCCAGCCGCTGTTGTAATGCTTCACTACAGTAGTGCACGTACAGTAGCTGGACTCCTTTTTTGTCTTGGAGTAACGTCAACACATAATGCTTAAGTATTAATACAAACAATTGTGCTTAAGTAATAAATGGATGTTTCGTTATGTTTCCTGTCGAATTATTGCCTAGTAATTGCACTGTGTCACGCCTAATTCAATTTATCGAGCAGACGTGGATGGGTTAAATACCTGGACTTAAATCTCTGGATTAGCTAGAAAGTGAACTACCCGCATTTTTGTGCCGAAGGGCACATTTTCGAGCTGAGCTCGTCGTACAATTTAAACGCCTTAGCGACCTCGTACGTGTACACCTCGTCATTTGATGCAATTGAGTTAATGGAGATGTGAGGGAATTGAGAACGCCCCGAGCTTGCTGGCGCCACTTGCTGTATTTACCCACAGCAGCGACTGCAGCCGCCCTCGCGCCGAGTTAGGCCGACGAGCGCAGCGGTAATGCCAGTTGGGCTGGCTCCTTCGCAGGGGCTTCAGCGCGGCCGGCGCGGGGCAGGGATGGCACTTCGGCGGATTCCTTTGCGCCGGCCGCCGCCCCCTCGTCTGCATTTCTTTTCCTGGGCCTCCCTCTGTGCTAACATTCTTCCCGTACTTGATGCTGTTCCCCTTCTCACTCACCTTTCCCCCGGGGAATTTCCACTCTGCCTTTTTATTTCTCTTTCTCCTCTGGTAACAGAGTTTGCGACGGCTAGCACCGCTTCTTTGAGGTCTGTGTCTGTTCTCTACTGTATTACCACGTTCCTACACCTCTAATTTACGTCACTGACAGCACTGCGCCTCCTGAAGACCGTGTAACGCACTATACCAAGCACTCTAACTTCCGAATATCATTAGTGAACGCATTACCCTACTTGCTATCTTAAAAAATAGCCGAAGAGTGACTTCATATCAAGTAAGATACAAATCTCCTACTACAGCCTCTTCACTTTCGACAGGTGACAGTTTCTTAATTAATTTGTACGAATCGAGCAGCAAAAGCGGTATAGTCCCAAGACCTACCGCCGCACAATCAAATTTTCCTAAGAAGCAAGTGGCATGCGCTTAAATTGCTGGGAAATTTCAGTTCACATATTTTATCACATCTTTATAACAAGGGAAACTGTTGTTCTCTTGGCGTCACAAGTCACCCGATTGTGTTGATGTGGACCCAACCAATTCCTCACCTGTCCAGGTTCTTCAGCTCAGCATAGCCCTCAGTTGTGTATCTAAATAACGTGACAATTTTATATCAGTTATTTCCAAAAGTTTCAGTAACGTTACTTTTTTCGTAATTACGTCATAAATAAAGGAATTTGACACGCAAACAGAAAATTTTCAGTTTAACCATTACGAAATAGTTTGTTGCGTACGAGTGCAAAAACAATCATTCTTTTTAACATAAAAACATCCTCTACTTTTACTCATGATATTCCCTTATTTAATTACTATCCGTCGCCCTGTGGCACTTAATTTCCGTTGTCAAATTTACTGACTTTTTAAACTGATATAAAGCTATTTTTCTTCATTATATACTGGGGTAACAAAAGTCTTGGTATACCTTCTAATATTCCAGAATGTTCTTCAAAGCCGGCCGGAGTGGCCGTGCGGTTCTGGGCGCTGCAGTCTGGAGTCGAGCGCCCGCTACGGTCGCAGGTTCGAATCCTGCCTCGGGCATGGATGTGTGTACTGTCCTTAGGTTAGTTAGGTTTAATTAGTTCTAAGTTCTAGACGACTGATGACCTCAGAAGTTAAGTCGCATAGTGCTCAGAGCCATTTGTTCTTCAAAGCAGTAGCGAATAATTGTGGCCCGGTGACATGGCGCATTGTCATTTATAAAAACACCGTCGTTGTTGAGGAGCACGAGCCAGACCATTTCCTGTCAACACTGTCCACTCTGTTGTGGAGCCACCAACAACTTGCACAGTGCCTTGTCGACAACCTGAGTTCATGACTTCATGGGGTCTGCGCCAAACTCGAACCCTACCATAAGCTTTTACCAAATGGAATCGGGACTCATCCGAACAGGCCACGGGTTTCCAGTTGTCTAGGGTCCAACCGATATGGTCACGACCTCAGAAGAGGTGCATCGGGCGATGCCACGCTGTTAGAAAAACCACTTGCGTCCGTCGTCTGCTACCGTAACCCATAAACGCCAAATTTCGCCGCACTGTCCTAAGAGATACGTTCGTTCTTACGTCCCACACTGATTACTGCTGTTGTTTCAGTCAGTACTGCTTGTCTGTTAGCACTGACAACTTTATGTAGACATCGCTGCTCTCGGTCGTTAAGTGAAAACCATCAGACACTGGGTTGTCCGCGGTGAGAGGTAATGTCTGAAATTTGTATTGTCGGCACACTATTGATAGAGTGGATGTTGAAATATTGAATTCCCTAACGATTTCCGAAACGAAATGTTCCATGCGTCTAGCTCCAACTAGCATTGCGCGTTTAGAGGCTGTTAATTTCCACCGTGCGGCCACAACCACGTCGGAAATCTCTTCACATGAACCACCTGAGCACCAATTACAGCTCTGCCAATGCACCGTCCTTTTATACCTCATGTTCGTGATACTACCGTCATCTATATATGTGCATATCGCTATCCCATGACTTTTGTTACCTCAGTGTAGTATCTTTACAAGATAGTGGCTGAGTGGTACCATCGTTTTATAGCTTCCCTCTAGTACAAAGAAAATATCGGGTAGTCACTTACATAAATAGATAAATATGTCTGGAGTAGAATTCTTCTTGCAGCTCAGAAATAAACTTCTAAAATAACGTATAAGGATTACTCGTCTCTGTTGGGTAAAACAGGGGAGATAATTTATGGTGACTCTGGTACATATTACATTCATAGAAAACTAAACCGTAATGGCACAGTCCGGTGCTAAAGTACCATAAAACGTGCACTATTCACGTACCACCTTCCGCATTATGTCTTTCCATCAAGTTGTGGTTCGCATCACACTCGACTTCTACGACAGCAAGCACGTACATTATGGCAGCATTCAAGCATTCACCAGCTGGTTACAGATGTAGCAGTTACCGAAGTCACAGAAAATTAGTGTTCCTCTTCGGCCAATAGACCTGAAGGACTAGATTACATTGTCCTACTTCTTTGCTTCTATAGCACAAAAATGGTTTGTCTGTGTGCTTGGAATGCTATTCAGATTAGTATCTATCCTGTTCTTTTCCAAGATTTTGAGATGGAATTAACAAATATCTCGTCAACTAAACAGCTAGAGTTTCTGAGCAAATTTGTGCCGTCAGAGAGAAATTACAAAAAAGTGGCAACTTGATAAGCGAAATATTTCGTTTATTCAGGTGAGGTCATGATGCCGAGAATTGTCGTAAGTATAGGACTACGCGGTAGTCGAAACTAAGAAATAATAAAACACCACTTGCCAAATCAACAGTAACACAAGCGTACTACAAATGTATAGTTCGATTAACGTGGTCGTCTAAAGGATACTATTATCGGTGAATGTAATACGCCGACACAAACACAAACCCCAATTGTGTAGAACTTGAAACATATGGACATAAAAATGCTAAAATATAAATAATAAATAAAAATCTACATCCGAGTGGATACTTTCACTTTGCCTAGATCTTTACCAATAATTTAAACAGCATTATACGTAGCAAATTATCCGCGAGTTATTTAGTTATTCATATTAATACTTCAAATAAATCGCAGGAATTAAGCAACATGGTATTCACGTTAGAAGTAAGTAATATAATGCTTACTGTCGAATAACAACTTTGTAATCAATACAAATTAATCCAATGATTGTTCTGAAACAAAAGGTTATCAGCAATTTTTTTCAAATGTTTTGAGCACTTAATCTCGGGATAGTTGTAAGAACGTCAGGGAAAATAAAATGGGTTAATAACTAGATTTTTCAAAGAAAAAAGTTAAACCGTGCTTAATCATGACATTTTCATCCAAGACAGCATCTTGTGATACACACTTATGTATCAAAGTTAAACATAAAAAGGAAAAGAGAAATAACAAGAGATTGCCTTAGCTACCATGGTAAATGATCGTGAAGAGATCTAAAACTAAAATTATGCAGTCTGTATAGGAAAGGTGTAAACCCACTGTTCAAAGAAGCACTTAATTTAAACATAAAGAATAGGAGTTACCTCTAATGTACCAACGCGTACAGGTCTGAGCAGAACGTAATTTTTATAAGGGTTCCGTGCTTCAATATGTAATAACAGAACCCTTTTAAGATCGCTTTGTTGTCCGTCTGTCCGTGTGTGTGTGTGTGTGTGTGTGTGTGTGTGTGTGTGTGTGTGTGTGTGTGTGTGCTTGTCTGTCTGTCACGACTGTTAAGACCCCTTTTTCTCAAGAACGAGTGGACGTATCCAGTTCAAATATATGTCATATATTAAGGCATAGCATCCTCTTACAGTAAAACGTTTAAGCTTCTAAGGCAATTCAGTCGAAAGATTCGGTCATTTATGACACATATTTTGATAATCGAAAACTCACTCATCAAAACCTATACGGTACTTCTCATGGACCTACAATAACGAAATTTACCAAGAAGTAAGGTTTCACAGTAAAAGTAAACGTAGACATCCGAAAATTCTTAATCTGTAATTACATAACACGAAAAAACGTTTTTTTTTTCTTTTTCATCCATATGTCTTTTTGTTAAGACCCCTTTTCCTCTTGAACAAGTTGATGTATGAAATTAAAGTTTTTCTCACAGAATAAGGTCTATGTTCGCTTGGCGGTGTAAAGATTTTAAGTTCCTAACTTAACGCAATCAGTAGATAAGGGGGCAATTTATGTCTCACATTTTGCTACTCGAAAACTCACTCATCAAAACCTGTATGGTGCTTCCAATTGACCCAGAATCATGAAATTTGACAAGAAGTAAGGTTTCACAGTACAAGTAAAGGAAAAAATCTGCAACTATATCACACGAAAAATATCTCTTTGCCACTGGAACACACATTGCATTCATCATAAGAGACGAACATCACTGCATGCAAACATAAAATGTAATTTATAGTCACTTTTTAGTAGGCAAAAAAAAAATTTTATTAAGTCTTCTATACCTACGTCTGTAAACTGATGTTTCCTGCTCGCTTCTTTTTGTATGTCCGGGCTATTCGGCGGAACTAATGTAGAGATTCCGATACGGTCCTGGACTCCTGGGACCTATATCTTGTTGATATTTATATCGTAAACAGGCAAACATCGTTGAGATTTTAGATTCACTGGGTGTATGAACTATATTTACATACATGATTAAGTTTGCACGGAGCCTTCAGCGTGCGAGTCCTACCCGCGGTTGGGAAATTTTTGGTATTAACGCTATGTACTGCCACAAAGAAGCCTCTTGGACTCTTATTTAACACTGAAGGTTCCACAGATATTTTGAATCAGATTAGACACAAACTGCAAAGTAGACACCCTTGGCAAAGACAGAAAATGGCGTTTTCAGGATTTGACAACGCTTCCGGGACTTAATGAATGTTATTTACAATATAAGAGTGTCAATCCGAAATAGCAACGATATCTAGTCTAGACGGCAGAACAAAATCTAGCGATGTCTGCAAAACTTGCAACATCCTCAACTGCAATTTCATGTCAGGTTGTTATCGGTAGCTCACAGTCGTTGCCCGCATCTCGTGGTCGTGCGGTAGCGTTCTCGCTTCCCACGCCCGGGTTCCCGGGTTCGATTCCCGGCGGGGTCAGGGATTTTCTCTGCCTCGTGATGGCTGGGTGTTGTGTGCTGTCCTTAGGTTAGTTAGGTTTAAGTAGTTCTAAGTTCTAGGGGACTGATGACCATAGATGTTAAGTCCCATAGTGCTCAGAGCAATTTGAACCATTTTGAACTCACAGTCGTTGGCCTGTGCATCAGACGGTTGCCATCGCAGTACAGAAACGTGTCAATTTGTTACGAAGTTAGCAACACCCAAATCGGATCGTGAGCGAGTTCACACAGGATTCTCGCTTCGAAATGCAAAATTATTCGGTCGTATATTCATTTGGAGGTAAATTTGCAGCCGGTACAATTGTAAAAACATCGAGAAAACCAACTAATGTGGTAATGGTAAAAAAAGTAGCATGTTTGTTGTTGGGCTACAGAGTCCATAGCTTTGAGATTGACTATACCCGGCATATTCATTACGATAGACAGCAACTGCATTGATATTTTTAAAAAATTCCATTTATTCTTCAGTCTCAGTTACACATTTTTAAAATATATGACATGCATTGAACTCTCGGAATCACTTTCAAATCTACAATGAAGTAAAATTGCACTGAACTGTTTGTTTTTTACAATAAGTAGAAAAGAATTGTACATCAATGTACAATTTACCTATCAATCTCCTCCTCCACTCCCTTAACCCTCCCTCTACCCCTAGCTCCCAATACCCCCTCTGTTTCCATCAGATACCAATATAAACATGACGACCGCAGTTGCAAAGCACAATGCTCTGATATGAGATATATCACATTCTGACACAAACACGACGAGTTGTCGACGCAACTATATAGGTAACTACTACAGTTATGTACAATTCTTTTCTAGTTCTTATAAAATAGTAGAAAGTACATACTTACCTTTACTTTATTTTAAATCTGATTATGGTCTAGAGACATCGAAATGTGTCACGTATTTACAAAATGTGCAACTGGGACTGAAAGAAAAGGAGAGTTGCTTTGATATTCAACGTAGCAATACTGTTGTTTCCCAGAGATGCACAGATGGACACGGGAACCATATGTGCGACTTGTCATTTTTCTCTTCATAGACGATAGAGGATATGTACATCGAACTCTTTGATTGGATTAATTGCTCGCTCGTGTAGATGTGCACTGTACTGGCCTGCGGAGCTTCAAAGATGTGTTTTCGTAACGAAGATGTTCTGCTCATGGTGTAGTTGTTAGGTACTATATAGAGCATACGTATGTTTTTTTTTCTAAATTAGTTGTAACGAGCCAGTTTACAGGCGAAATATTGTTGTAAGACTTGTAAGCGAAATGCAGGTACTAATAGTAAGGAAATGGAAGAAATTGAAACTGATGAATCAGGGAAAATTTACGTACATATCATCAATACGACAATCACAGGGCTGATTTGATTGGGTCTAGACACAGCTCGGTAAATGGACATGTAGGTAGTGGTCATCAACTTAATCTTACCACACGACGGAATTGATGACACGTGTAGACGTGGGCAGCTGGTGTGACGTTGGCACGATGCGTTGATCTCGCTGTGAGCCTCTGGCCGTTGGTTGACAGCCGGCAGCCTTTGTCTCCATGTATTATGGCTTTGGGATGATGCTCAGAGTGGCTTAACCCATTCACTATCCCACACTTCCTCCCTAATCGCTTCCCAGGTAAAGCCTCTATCCCAGCAGCCGACGCAGTTCCATTGTACTGTTCAGAGTTATCACTTTCCATCTCGCAGCACACATGCGACGTCTATTATCTGCAATAACTATACCACAGAGATGATATCACTGTTATATTTGCAAGCTGAACTCATATGACGGGAACGCAGTCAGCTGCTTGGAGATTAAAACATTGGACAACAAGAAAAACCATCCAACTTGGAACGGACAGTGAGGTGTCGTAGACTTTGAAATGAATCCAGGGATCAGATTCGGTGTCTGAAAACTGAATAGAAATTTTCTATTCAATGATGCACGAAAATATTCTTAATGATTTCACTGTGTAACTTTCGAATCACCGCGGAATGAACACCCAAAGGTCTTAGCAAGCTCTTTTGAATCATCGTAGATTCTGAATGATCTCCGTTTGACTTCCGAAAAGAGGGCTTGGACTCGAATGTTGACTCACATTGATCCCTAGGTTACTCCTGGTTTTCTGTTTTGTTCTTTTCCCCGTAGTCTGTCTTTCAGGGAGCTGAATTTTCCGTCGTCTCACCATTGATGGGCTCCGTTTGCATTGGCACTCAGTGAGCGATCGACGCTAGGTAACCGCCATTGTTAATCTCCATTGCAGGATGCCAGCCTTTCTGACACTGCTTTTGAAACGTCACTGGGCGACGGACAGTTGTGCATCACGAGAGTTGGGAACTAGATTTCTAGCGGCTTACATGCCACATTTTCTTGAGAAAACCGCTCAAAATCCTTCAAGTGTTTTTTGCCATTTCTGAGTCCGCACGTTTAACAACTGGCCCGTCTGTTCCTAACGGGAAGGCCTATAAGCCCCTGCTCAAGTACCTCAGTTCCTCAGAAATCGGCAGAATCCCTCCGCTGTCAGTCAGCCTGAACGAAGCACAACACCGCACTTAAACAGCGCCTGTCCGTCTTCAGTGGCTTTCATGAGTCTCTCGCATTATCCAAACGTGGCCAACTAAAAATTTTTTGTCCAGAGCAGAGGGCTGCAAAGTACTATAGTACATTTGTTGAGAATTCCTACATGCTGGCCTTCTGTGGAGTACTAAACAGCACACGGCCTTAAATTTAGTAATAATGAACATATTACTGTATTTGCACCAAACTTGTCGCAAATATTTAATGATTACTTGTTGTCAATAGTCAGCAACCTGAAGAAAAATTTTATTGGTTTAGGACTCTTGAATGCCGGTGTTCTGAGACATCTAAATCACATGCAGCCAGAAGAGTAAAGATAAAATTAAATCAGTTGTTACATCATTTAAGAGTAAACACTCGCACCATACATTAGTTCTGTACCCACTCACCTGTGCACTGTGTCTTTCAGATGTAGTCAGTTTCCTACCAGAATTAACTATTCGTTAGTGAAACTACTTTATAAAAAAGATGAAAGAGAGAATGTAGACAGTTACTGGTGAGTTTCTTTATCTGTGTTTTCACTAGATTTTCAGAAAGAAATATATATGACATATTACGACATTTAATTTGGTATCAGAGTCAGTTTCGTTTCAGTGAAGGGGTTTCCACATAAAATGCCATTTATTCTTTTCTGTGTGAGCTTGTATATGGGCTAAACCATAGGCTGATGAAGTATGTATTTTCTTTGATTTAAGAAAAGCATTTGGTTGTGTGGACTACTGTATAAGTTGTGAAACTATGGCTTTAGGTCTCACGGAACCCGACAAACAAATAAATTAGTCTGTAATGGTACTCATGTTGCAATAGGTTCTTTTTAGCTACCCAAATTATAAGTCTTTCTCATTCGTCCATGGAATTGAAGGAAATGTCTAAAATGATATAGCAGCAGACTTAAAATTATCTTTGCCACCCGTTAGCTGTTTTAAGTTCTTGAGCAACTGATCAAAGATTTTTCTTGCTGTATATTAAAGTCCTGTCTAGGTCACTGACAGTATTAGTAACCAACCATACAGGTAAGTTTTATTCTAGTGTTACATCTGTGGACATGACCATCGTCCTAAAATTGTGACTGATTATTAATGACGAATTTCATTTACAAACACGCATATTGTGAATGAGTTTTAAAGTGTGTAACATCTGGAAGATGTGTCTACCGATGATCGTGGGTAAACAGCACACGTTATTCTCACCACTAGCCTTAGTACGCTCAATACTTTCCTTCGAAATGATAAGTTATACTAGAAGATTATGCTATAAAACATTAATTAGGGGCAATATGACGTGATGCGTGTCATTATTACAAACCTAGGTGGACAAACGATAACGACAATGGTCCCGATTCCTCGTTTTCTCATTCTCCTTGCGATGGGATACCAAGCAATGTTATGAGCGTTACATGACGAATTTAGAGGCCTACGACATAAGGATGTAGACAGTTTGGACATATGGAAGTTTGGTCGGGCCATGGAGGGTTGGGTTGGGTTGTTTGAGGGAAGAGACCAAACAGCGAGATCGGATTGGGGAAGGACGGGAAAGGAAGTCGGCCGTGTCCTTTCGAAGGAACCATCCCCGCATTTACCTGGAGCGATTTAGGGAAACCACGGAAAACCTAAATCAGGATGGCCGGACGCGGGATCGAACCGTCGTCCTCCCGAATGCGAGTCCAGTGTGTTAACCACTGTGCCACCTCACTCGGTCGGTCTATGGAGCGTGAACGGATACCACAGTGGTTACGGTGACCGTTTACGTTAAATGGGAAATTCGGGTTCGAGTCCCGGTGTGGTACAAATTTTCGTAATTCAGTATTGGGTACTAGATACGTACCTAATGCAGCTAATGCCAAGGAATTCGCAGTCAGCACATTAATTTCTAACCCAGAACTTTGGAGCTTTCTACCCTATTTACTGACGATGTCATTTAAAGTAGGCCTGTATGAGATCCAGCACTGATTCTCGTTCACGGCGAGAATTGAAAATTTGTTCCAGACAGCAACTATTTCCCGGATTTCCTACTTTACGCGAACAGTCACCTTAACGATTACACTGTTTCAGCATGCCTGCATCAAACCTCATGATAACTGATGTTTCGACCTATGATTTGCGAGAACTACTACGATAATGTCTCACACAGGGCATGTGGCAATAGTATCACTGGTGAAACGGGGTCAGTGGGCGACGGTGGCTTTAGTTGTCACACTAGATATACATGGAGTGAATTAATGCAGTCAAATGAAAGGAATGGATCAATATTCGTGAATAACATGTGGATGCATCAGCGAGAATGAAATTTTGGATCTGGTCAGGATGCGTGTTTAGACAGCCACATGGTTGAAATGAGTGATTGCGATAAACAGCTGGAACGATCCTCTTCTCCTACCTGGGAAATTTTGTGGCACAGCGCACAGTCACACCCATGCCAGACGAATCACGTGACGTGCCGCTCCTCACATTTGAGCCGAATTTTCCTAGGAGCAGGAATTTTGCGCTCTTAGCAGCAAATAATCCAGAGCTAATGACGCGTATCAAAAAGGAAACAGGTATTAGTGAACACAATATTGTCGTAGCGGGACTCAATTCCGAACTCACAAATCCTCCAAAGATAAGCGAAAAATATACCTATTCGAAAAAGCAGATAAAAATTCGCTTGACGCCTTCCAGAGAGACAATCTCCACTGCTTCCAAATTAACAATATAAGTGTAGACCAGATGTGACTTCAATTCAAAGAAAGAGTATCGACAGCAATTGAGATATTTATACAAATAAATTAATAAACGACGGAGCTGATCCCCCTTTGTACACAGAACGGGTCAGACCAATGTTGCAGGAACAGCGAAAAAAAGCTAGCTGTATTCAAACGAACAGAAAATCCCCAAGATTGGCGATCTTTTACAGCATCTCGAATTACAGAGCTAACTTCTATGCGAGGTTCTTATAGCAGTTTTCAAAACGAAACTTTGTCTCGAAACCTGGCAGAAAATCAAAAGAAATTCTGGTCGTATGTAAAGTATGCTGGCAGCAAGACACTATCGATGCCTTCTCATGTTATAGGCGACAGTGCGACTAAAGCAGAGTTACTAAACACAGTCTTCCGAAATTCCTTCACCAAAGAAGATGAAGTAAATATTCCGGAATTCACATCAAGAACACCTGTCAACATGAGTACGGTGACTTAGAATTACATATCCTCGGAGTACTGCAGCAACTTAAATCACTCATTAAAAGTAAGTCTTCCGGTTCGGCCTGTATTCCAACTACGTTCTTTTCAGAGTATTGTGATGGAGTAGCTCCATACTTAACCATCATATTCAACCGCTCACTCGACGAAAGATCCGTACCCAAAGACAGGAAAACTGCACAAGTCACAGCGATATTTAAGATAGGTAATAGGAGAAATCCTCTAAAATACAGGCCCGTATCCTTAACCTCGATATGCAGCAGGATTTTGAAACACATACTTTGTTAGAACATTATAAATTAGCTCGAAGAGAGCGGTCTATTGACACGCAGTCAATACGGATTCAGAAAACATTGCTCTTGTGAAACACATGTAGCTCTTTACTCACACGGTGTTGAGTGCTATCGACAAGGGATTTCGAACTGATCCTGTATTTCTAGATTTCCAGAAGAGTTTTCACGCTGTACCTCACAAGCGGCTTGTGATAAAATTGCGTGCTTGTGATACATTGTCTGAGTTATGCAACTGGATTCGTGAATTCCTGTCAGAGAAGTTACAGCTCATAGTAACTGATGGAAATTCGTCGAGTAAAACAGAACTGATTTCTGGCGTCCCCCAAGGTAGTGTACCTTATCTATATAAACGATTTAGGAGACAATCTGAGCAGCAGTCTTAGAAAAGATGGCTGCATGGTGCGAAAATTGGCAATTGGCCTCAAATAAAGAAAAGTGAGAGTTCATCCACGTGAGTGTTAAAAGTAATCCGTTAAAATTTGGTTACACGGTAAGTCAGTCAAATATGAAGACGTAAATTCAATTAAATACCTGGGAATTTCAATAATGAACAACTTAAATTGTAAAGAATACATAGAAAATGTTTTCGGGAAGGCGAATCAAATACTATTGGCAGAATACTTAGATGGTGAAACGGATCTACCAAAGAGACTGCCTACACTGCGCTTGACCGCCTCTTTGGGAGTACTGATCAGCTGTGTTGGATCCAAAGCAGATAGCACTAACGGAGTACATGGAGAAAGTTCAAAGAAGAGCAGCTCGTTTTGTTCTATTAACAAATAGGATAGAGAGTTTCACTAACATGATACAGGATTTGCGATGGACATCATCAAAACAAAGGCGTTTCTTGTTGCGGCGGGATCTTCTCACGAAATGTCAATCTCAACTTTCACCTCCTGATGCGAAAATATTTTGTTGATGTCAACCTACATTGGGTGAAACAATCATCATAATAAGATAAGAGAAATCAGAGTTCACACGCCAAGATATAGGTGTTCACTTTTTCTGCGCTCTGTTCGACAGGTAATTAATAGAGAATTATTGTGTAGGTTATTCGATGAACCTTCTGCCAGGCTCTTAAGTGTGATTTGCAGAGTATCCATGTAAATAGAGACTTAGCTGTAGTACGTAATGCACCCGGCGCAGCGCATCGGCTCCTCGATAATAACAAAATAGTGGTATTTTTTACAAACAGAGCGCAATTCGTAGTGCGCGTCAGGTGTGAGACCAACAAGATAAATGGGCCCTGGAAGGAACTTGTGACGTCACAATAGTCGACTTATCCGCCAAACTTCGCGAACGCTCGGTTTCGTACGGGACCTACCGGAAATCAGTATGTAAATGAAAAGGTACCCACAAAAGGTTTTAAATTAGTCGTGTGATATCCCGAGCTTGCATGCAATTCAACGCGAAGCCGAGAATTACTAAACTCGTATGAAAATAGTAACTGACTACCCGCCGGTGGCAGCTGTTGGCATTCTCAAGACCTGAAGTGTCACATGCTGTGACATACGCGCCATGGCTCGTCTTTCTCATGGGCCTCGCTCAGGCGTTACAGACCAACTGCTTCTGGTCGAGTCTAATGCGCTGTACGCTGCGGCCAGGTAAAGTTCGTTTGCCAATTAGCTACAAAGAGTAGTAAAAAGCTGCAGTTCCGTTTCAATACCGAAGAAGAGAAACTTCAATTGACGCAGTGTCGAATACATATCACTCTTTGTTTTTCTGCGCTTCACGTAACTCTAGAGCAAATAATCCTCTTCTTGAATGAAATTTTCTCTCCGCCGCAGAGTGTGCGCTGATTTGAAATTTCCGGGCAGATTAAAACTGTGCCGCGCGGGATTAGCCGAGCGGTCTGAGGCGCTGAAGTCATGGACTGTGCGGCTGGTCCCGGCGGAGGTTCGAGTCCTCCCTCGGGCATAGGTGTGTGTGTGTGTTTGTCCTTAGGATAATTTAGGTTAAGTAGTGTGTAAGCTTAGGGACTGATAACCTTAGCAGTTAAGTCCCATAAGATTTCACACACATTTGAACATTTTTTTACTGCATCTGTGTGTTGTGTTATACACCTTGTTTTCTCATTTTAAATTTACCGCCTTCCTTCATATTTTACTTCGTCAAAATTTTAGGATAAGTTAAGCACAGGTGTTGCCGCTAGTAATTCAAATGGTTCAAATGGCTCTGAGCATTATGGGACTTAACTTCTGAGTTCATCAGTCACCTAGAACTTAGAACTACTTAAACCTAACTAACCTAAGGACATCACACACATCCAAGCCCGAGGCAGGATTCGAACCTGCGACCGTAGCGGTCGCGCGGTTCCAGACTGTAGTGCCTAGAACCGCTCGGCCACTCCGGCCGGCCCCTAGTGATTCCATCTTATCAATGATTTATGTGCTTTACATTTATAAAGTTTTAGTATGTATGTATATCCAGTTTACGATTTCTCATTTTTAATCACTGCTGCGTCGCAGCACCACCTCTTGAGGTGATTCTGCATTAGGCTTCAGTACCGGCACACGACGCTGTGGCGCATTATGCTTACTACCTGAGCCCCCATCTTACTGTTACTCGGTCCTGTGAACGGGAACGCGTTATGCAGATCTTGGTGCCTCTCACGTCCACCTAGAAAAGGTAATGATTTTACTATTTTATATTTCTAGTTTTTACTGATTTGGACGAAGGCGAGTTGGCCTGATATATTCTACGATGCCCTTTGGCTACATTGACTAAAGGATTCTTAAGAAATACCAAATTAAGGACACTGTACTCGCATTCGGGAGGACGACGGTTCAATCCCGCGTCCGGTCATCCTGATTTAGGTTTTCCGTGATTTCCAGAAATCGCTCCAGGCAAATACCGGGATGGTTCCTTTGAAAGGGGACGGCCGTCTTCCTGACCCGTCCTTCCTTAATCCGATGAGACCGATGACCTCGCTGTCTGGTCTCCTCCCCCAAACTATCCAATCAAAATTAAGGTATTTGCTCTTTCAATAGGTGATCTGTTTATATTTTCAATAGCTGATCTGTTTATACATGCTTATAGGTTATCCAAGTCTGCACAACGCAATCGCGATTCTTAAATAGCTGTATTTGTTCTCTGTTTTCTATTTAGATAACCTGAAGATGCCTAAATAAAGCGAAACGCGTAGTTGAAAAATAAAAAACCTAAAATTGCAACCAAGACTGTTTTTAACCAATACTGATATAAAATCGCCCTTCCTATCGAGCACTTGCATGCTCACTAAACTGTAAAATTCCCTAAGAAAACCGGAAAATAATTAAACAGAATGCCACATGTGCACACGAACAGGCAGTTCAGACTCTTTTAGTCCTCCGTCTCCCCAACTTCGCCGCCTCCAAGGTGTTCCGTGAAACTCCTTAACATCAAGCTCTTTCAGCCAATCAGAACGCAGAGCTGAATGTAGGCATCTCCAATGGCTATGTTTTCATAAGAGTAACATCGCGCCTGTAACGTGCCGGGGTTTCCAGAATTTTTTCCAACAGGTGACGGAAATCAAGGGCCTTCGAGCGAAATTTTCTTCCCCTGGAGTCTACCTAGTATGCTCAGACCACTACTCGTTGAAGAGAATTAGGGACAGGCCAGACTATCATTTTGAAAATTATAACCAATGCTGATACATCTTTACTAACGGTCACAAGTCGTTAGTTAAACTTCTTTATTGTATCATGCACTTAGGGCGTAGCCTATCGTCAAATGATCTGCCAACACATTATTATACAATCATAAACACAAAGGTAATCCAGACCTCACCAAAATACAAAGTTGATGAAGAAATTTTAGAAGCAAAAGATGTCACATCTAATAATTCACAATGCTAAAATAGTAGTACTAAATGATAAACACCATCGTCAGTACAACACTAAAGGAAGTGGTGCTTCCGAAAGTAAGATTAAAATTGCACTCACCACACGGCGTGCAAGCTATTGCCCATGAAAAAAATTATTACATTCCATTGCTGCAAATACGCCGTAACTTTGAGCAAAGAAATGAAAGGTACTTACATGCAAAGGATCAGTTGTATAAAACAGATAAATAAGACAGGTATCACAATAACGGTTAAAGCGCTGTTTTATAGGCCACCCCCAGATGGCGGAGAAACCTATTTTTAAAACATAAAATATGAACATATTTTGTATAGAAAGCAATACAGAGTAATGAAGTGAAGAAAACAACATGAATTCCCGACAATGTAAAAGAACGTAGCCAAGTACTGTTTTCGCATATGGACAGGAATGCGCTTGAGCCTACTAACTGACGTAGCACACGCACTCAAATTTAATCAAAATGCCGTTAGGGACTAAGTGAAATAAAAACGACAGTATGTACAATAAAAATGCCAAATAAGAGAAGGAGTAGGCTGAACATTATATCAAAAATCTTACAATATTACAGAAAATATTGCAATAAAAAGAGAAAGTAGATGAATCTGCATTAATTACGACACAAGTAAGGGAGAGATGAAAGAGAGACTAAGGAATTAGTAAATCGTCAAAAATATTAAAAAACCAGTGCCTACCATTTGCTACTTGATCATCGATGACAACATCCGGATCAGACCGCCGATGCATATAAATTTCCAACTCCTCAAGAATGTCGAGGTCCCTATGCTTAGTTTCAACATGGAAGATATCTAAATCATGGTTAATGGAGGGCAACAGATGATCAATTTCTTTCAAATGACATCCAAGTGCAATACTATTTTTATAAGTGTGCTCCCTAAATTTTATTACAGAATCTCTCCCCGTCTAGCCAACATAGATGCCGACCATTGTTAGCCTGGGAAGAGCCTCTGTCCACCATGTACTGGAATCGGATCCTGACACCTACAACAGCGAACACAACGAGCACACAGGCGTCGCCAGGAAATGATATGCTGGGCATTCTGCGGAGGGAAACGGCAGGCGAGTCCTAGCCTGGCACAAAATTTCAGTTGTTTTGAAGTTTGTATCAATGCAGTTTCAGAATACCTGCTCGGTTCGCAGATATACCTTTTCACATCATTGTAGAAGGGGCGTTCAGCAAATAATGCAACACTTCTTTATGAAAGCAGCTTCATTTTGTTCAGGATTCAATACACCTTATTATTCCCCACTATTTTGATTACAAAACCATATTTTTCAATATAACCTTCGTTCACCGTAACGATCTTACCACTCACCTGGTCGATGTCGGGGCCAACGTCTTGTTCCATCAGTAACCTCTGCATCGTCCTCTTACTGCTTCAAGCGGAGTTGGTTGGTTAGTTAGGCCAAACTGATGGAAATCGAAAGCTGCGGGATCCGGGCTGTAGGTTGGGTGAGGACGAACAGTTTTGTGAGCCTCTCTCGGCTGTGCGGCTGTGAGGCCAGTTAAGCAGCGAGCTGTTTGATTGTGGTCCGTCGATCATCTAGAATGAGAGTGTCCGCACGTTCAAACATTGCACAAGTATCAGACGTGGGCGACCCGCCGGTACGGGGAAGATCGGACAGGTTTGTGCGATCCTATTGCGATGATGACAAACGCCTCACCAAATGATTCACCGTTCTTTTACTCGCAGCCAGGCTCGAACTCAACACCCTTCCAGACGCTATTTTGAATGCCACGTATGAGGCGGTCTGTGAATTCGAAAGTAGAGTTCTATGCACTGAATTGGCAGAAAATCCTAAGAAATTTTCGTCTTATGTCAAAGCGGTAGGTGGATCAAAACAGAATGAAGAGACACTCTGTGACCAAAATGGTACTGAAACAGAGGATGACAGACTAACGGCCGAAATACTAAATGTCTTTTTCCGAAGATGTTTGACAGAGGAAGACTGCACTGTAGTTTCTTCTGTAGACTGTCGCACAGATGACAAAATGGTAGATATCGAAATAGACGTCAGAGGGATAGAAAAACAATTAAAATCGTTCAAAAGAGGAAAGGCCGCTGGACCTGATGGGATACCAGATCGATTTTACACAGAGTACGCGAAGGAACTTGCCCCCCTTCTTGCAGCGGAGTACTATAGGTCTCTAGAAGAGCGTAGCGTACCAAAGGATTGGAAAAGGGCACAGGTCATCCCCGTTTCAAAGAAGGGACGTCGATCAGATGTGCAGAACTGTAGACCTATATCTCTAACGTCGATCTGTTGTAGAATTTTGAAATACGTATTATGTTCGAGCATAATGACTTTTCACGAGACTAGAAATCTTCTCTGTAGGAATCAGCATGGGCTTCGAAAAAGACGATCGTATGAAACCCAGCTCGCGCTATTCGTCCACAAGACTCAGAAGGCCACAGACACGTGTTGCCAGGTAGATGCCGTGCTTCTTGACTTCCGCAAGGCGTTTGATACAGTTTCCCACAGTTGTTTAATGAACAAAGTAAGAGCATATGGACTATCAGACCAATTGTGTGATTGGATTGAAGAGTTCCTAGATAAGAGAACGCAGCAAAGGGGAGAAGTCTTCCGAAGTAAGAGTGATTCCAGGTGCGCCGTAGGGGAGTGTCGTAGGATCGTTGCTATTAACAATATACATAAATGACCTTGTGGATAACATCGGAAGTTCACTGAGGCTTTTTGCGGATGATGCTGTAGTATATCGAGAGGTTGTAACAATGGAAAATTGTACTGAAATGCAGGAGGATCTGCAACGAATTGACGAAAGGTGCAGGGAATGGCAATTGAATCTCAATGTAGGCAAGTGTAATGTGCTGCGAAAAAACAGAAAGAAAGATCCTTTATCATTTAGCTACAGTATAGAATGTCAGCAACTGGAAGCAGTTAATTCCATGAATTATCTGGGAGTAGGCATTAGGAGTGATTTAAGTTGAATGACCATATAAAATTAATCGTCGGTAAAGCAGGTGCCAGATTGAGATTCACTGGAAGAATCCTAGGGAAATGCAGTCACAAAACAAAGGAGGTAGGTTACAGTACACTTGTTCGCCCACTGCTTGAATACTGCTCAGCAGTGTGGGATCCGTACCAGATAGGGTTGATAGAAGAGATAGAGAAGATCCAACGGAGAGCAGCGCGCTTCGTTACAGGATCATTTAGTAATAGCGAAAGCGGTACGGAAATGATAGATAAACTCCACTGGAAGACTCTACAAGAGAGACGCTCAGTAGCTCGGTACGGGCTTTTGTTGAAGTTTCAAGAACATACCTTCACCGAGGAGTCAAACAATATATTGGTCCCTGCTACGTATGTCTCACAAAGAGACCATGAGGATAAAATCAGAGAGATTAGAGCCCACACAGAGGCATACCGACAATCTTTCTTTCCACGAACAATACGAGACTGGAATAGAAGGGACAACCGATAGATGCACTCAAAGTAGCCTCCGCCATACACCGTGAGGTGGCTTGCGGAGTATGGATGTAGATGTAGATGTAGACGCCTGTCGGTATTTCATACGGCATAAAAGGTTAAAGCGAGATCGTCGATACGTTGCTGCGTAGTTGGTACGAGGAAGGCGAGGCGCAGGTCATCAGGATAGTTTCGGATGTGCTCCCAATTGAGTTAATCCTATATCAGTCTATGTATCTTAGCAATTCTGTGTATGTATCACTACGCTATTATTGTGGAGATCAACCCCTGGAACGTATATTTGGACGATAGGGATACTGTTGCGTAACCGATTACTCGACCTGATTGTCAGGAATGCGTGTAGCACTTTACACATCATCCATACCTACTTTAACTCCACGGAATGATGTGTTTTTTCAACCGAAATTGGCCGAAAAAAATGTGTTGCATTACTTATTGAACGCCCCTCGTATTTTTATTTATTTCACCCTGATTGATCCATTAAGTTTCAGAGGATTTCTGCTCACTGGATACTTGGTCGCCCGTAAGTCAGCTGGAGAGCAGAGTGTAGAGTGAGGCGCGCCGTGTGCGTGTTGCAGAGCCGTGCGAGCGCCAGCAGTGCCCGTGGGGCGCGGAGTGCGTGACGGTGGGCGGGCGCGCCGCCTGCCGCTGCCCCGAGCTGTGCCCGCGCGCCCACGAGGCCGGCCCCGTCTGCGGCACCGACGGCCGCACCTACCCCACCGAGTGCGACCTGCGCGCCGCCGCCTGCAGCCTGCGCGACGGCACCCGCCTCAGCCACCACGGGCCGTGCGGTCAGTCTGCACGCTCTCTCTGCACGCTCCTCATCCACTAATCACACTGCACCCTCTCGTAGACACCGCAGCCACTTTCGCGATACGTTCCACAGTCACCTACCGAAAATGACTTACTGATTGGAGTGTTCTGTGCACCACGACCAGATAATGGATATAATTGGAAGGAGAAACAGCATTGGTCGTATTCTTTTGTTTTATTAACCGCAAAATCAATTTTCGGTCGCTTAGTGACCATCCTCAGTGCTAGAAGTTAAAAATTCCACATAACGATCGGAGAGTATAAAACAGAAAATCACAAATACACCTGCGTATGAACATAACAGTTGGTAGGAACATACCCGTGGTATACAATTAAAATTGGTAGGCACTGGTATCAACAAGCTTAGAGCGATCACATAAACTGAGGCCGCTGTTTACATGCACATGTTCAGCAGACCTCGATGTGACAGGGCTTGGAACGCCCTCTATGTGACATGTGTCACGTGAAGACTTAATATTACTGGTTTTGCAAGATACTAACACAAAATGTACAAGAGTTATTTTGTGTTAATATCTTGCAAAACCAGTAATATTAAGTCTTCACGTGACACATTTCATATAGAGGGCATTCCAAGTCCTGTCACATCAAGGTCTGCTGAACATGTGCATGTAAACAGCGGCCTCAGTTTATGTGATCGCTCTAAGCTTGTTGATACCAGTGCCTACCAATTTTAACTGTATACCACAGGTATGTTCCTACCAACTGTTCATACGCAGGTGTATTTGTGATTTTCTGTTTTATACTCTCCGATCGTTATGAGGAATTTTTAACTTCTAGCACTGAGGATGGTCACAAAGCGACCGAAAATCGATTTTGCGGTTAATAAAACAAAAGAATACGACCAATGCTGTTTCTCCTTCCAATTATATCCGAAAATGACTTACGTATACCACTTCTCCTTATTTTGTGTTAATATCTTGCAAAACCAGTAATATTAAGTCTTCACGTGACACATGTCACACAGAGGGCGTTCCAAGCCCTGTCACATCGAGGTCTGCTGAACAGGTGCATGTAAACAGCGGCCTCAGTTTATGTGATCGCTCTAAGCTTGTTGATACCAGTGCCTACCAATTTTAATTGTATACCACAGGTATGTTCCTACCAACTGTTATGTTCATATGCAGGTGTATTTGTGATTTTCTGTTTTATACTCTTCGATCGTTATGTGAAATTTTTAACTTCTAGCACTGAGGATGGTCACTAAGCGACCGAAAATCGATTTTGCGGTTAATAAAACAAAATAACACGACCAATGCTGTTTCTCCTTCCAATTACATCCGAAAATGACTTACGTATACCACTTCTCCTGCTACGCCATTTTTTTTCTTTATTGAGTTTCGATTCCCCCCCCCGAAAGGGGCGGGCTGGCAGCAGCTTAGTATGCCGCTCTTCAGCCTACAGAATTTGTTTTAAAAAGATGAAGATAATAATAATAAAAACAGGCGATAAAATCGGAGACTTAAATGGGAACGTGGCGGAAAAATCGTGGAAACTTAAAATATAGAACATAGGGATGTTGATGCTAATAAAATATATATGAATCAGACAGGTAAAATAATAGACAGACAATTAAATAAACACGGCGACAGTCTGGTTTCTGTTCGCAAGAGACATAAAATTCACACCTGGCGACAGCATCACTTCTGTTCACAACACTTTGGAAAGACAAACAACACCGAACATTCACTTGAACACTGCACTAAAAAGTTGGAAAATATGACATACTACAGCCGAGGGCACATGGGGGGACCAGGACAGATGATGGGAAAATATAAAGGGTGGAAGGAGAGGAAAAACGAAAGGGGGAGGGGGGGAAGGAGCTGATGGAGGTTGAGGACTCATAAGAGGGGGGTGGGTTGCTGGGCAGGCGCGACAGGGAGTGGGGAAGGCAGAGGAGGGGAGTACAAAAGGACTCAGGGGGGGATAAGGGAGGTAGGGAGAAGTTAGGCGGGGAAAAAACAGGGTGGAAGGGGGGGGGGCAGAGGGAGCCCAGGGAAAGTACAGAGGAAAGGACGGGGGTGAGGATCAGAGTTGATAGGAGGGATAAATGGAGGGAGAGAGGGCATCATCTGGGAAGGGGAGTTGATGGAAGCCACCTTGGGAAAGGAGATGAAGGGTGTAGAGATGGAGGGTAGGGGGGACACAACAGTGAAGGTGTGGCAGGGAGCGGGGATGGGAGAGGAGAGGAGCAACCAGGGGGTGAGGGGGATCAAGGCAGCAGGAGGTGTAGAGGATGCGGATATGTTCGAGGAATAGGAGCAGATGGGGGAAAGGAATGATGTCTCATAGACGATCCACGTGGGGGATGGGAGGCGTATACAGAAGGTGAGGCGGAGTGCATGATGCTCGAGGAATTTGAGGGGGGGGGGGGTTTCCAGGCGGGACTGGCATAACAGAGGATGGGGCGGATTAAGGATTTGTAGGTGTGGAGGATGGTAGAGGGGTGCAACCCCATGTCCGGCCAGAGAGGAGTCTGAGGAGTCGGAGGCGGTTGTGGGCTTTGGATTGGATGGAGCAGAGACGAGGGATCCAGGTGAGGTGACGGTCAAAGGTGAGGCCAAGGTAGGTGAGGGTGGGGGAGAGGCGGTCACGACGGGCACAGACGGTAAGGGAGAAATCCAGGAGCCGGAAGGAGCCATTGGTATGACCTACGATGATTGCCTGGGTCTTGGAAGGATTGATTTTCAGGAGCCACTGGTTACACCATGCGGCAAAAAGGTCAAGGTGATTGTGGACTGCCACGCCATATGTTCGACTATCTTAAAAGTGTACGACGTTCTATCTGCTTACACAAGAGGACAATTTGCACAAGCTTGGACTTTGCCTGATCCGGTTAAATAAGGCCTGGGCAACCTTAAGCCGCCGGCATGCGGGCCTTGCTTTCGAACGCTATTGTTGAACTTGCCGTGTTCGCCGAGTTCAACGCTCAGAAATTATGCAAACAGTACGTGGGTTTCAACACCGTATATGAAATGCAGCGCGCTCCAGCGGCAGTTGTCGGCCGTAACTGGCTCGCAAACCACACTGTTTACGAAATGGACTGGCTTACAATTCCTACATTATCCCTATTAAATTGCACATTTCCAGCATTGTCCATATGCTAGTCGTTCTGTCTGTAGTATGCATAAATAAAAACTTCAGTAGCCAATAACATGTTACGTGGCAAAAGAGAAAGTAACAAGTTCTGCTAATAAGGACATCCACTTATAAAAGTTCCATTACAAATACAATGTTACAAATTTATAACAGTTCGCCACACAAGATAAAAGCTATTTCATCGGTCTCGCTCTTTAGGGAGACCCCAAGCGCGTTCTTATTTGATCACTGTTCCTATTCATTAGTTGAAGCTTTAGTACATGTGAAATACATTACCGTAAGTAGTGCAAACTGTCTTGCAATTAACGCCAATCGAACAATCTCACTCCTCAGACAGAGCGTACTTATATTTACGTAAAATCGAATATTATAGAATATGCTTCTATTAAACTAATAAGAAAGTATTAGTACCTATTAGAAAACGGAAAGGCGACTAAAAAAACATTTGGATCCAGTGAAACGCAAACCAACAGCGTATCATCCATTACCTTACAACCCTGCGTCTCTACTTATTACGCTACAATTATCGCGAATGACTTACGACCATATACTGCATATCAGCATTAATTGTAAATATCTTACTAACTGACGTATAATTATAAAAAAAATTTATCAAGAACATTGCGTTTTTGATGAATCCTCAATCTTATGTTGCGTTGAATCGACATACGTTCATGATACGCACTTACTATAATTCTTTAACCACCAATACGACGTTTCCAATCATTTTATTACAACAAATAGTACAACTAACAACGGGTTTTCGAGATACCTTAGTTCGCACGTCCTTACGGATGACATGTATATACAGGGTGGTCCATTGATCGTGACCGGGCCAAACACCTCACGAAATAAGCGTCAAAAGAAAAAACTACAAAGAACGAAAGTTGTCTAGCTTGAAGGGGGAAACGAGATGGCGCTATGGTTGGTCCGCTAGATGGCGCTGCCATAGGTCAAACGGATTTCAACTGCGTTGTTTAAAACAGGAACCCCCGTTTTTTATTACATATTCGTGTAGTATGTAAAGAAATATGGATGTCTTAGTTGGACCACGTTTTCGCTTTGTGATAGATGGCGCTGTAATAGTCACAAACATACGGCTCACAATTTTAGACGAGACGTTGGTAACAGGTAGGTTTTTTAAATTAAAATACAGAACGTAGGTACGTTTGAACATTTTATTTCGGTTGGTCCAATGTGATACATGTAGCCTACCTTTGTGAACTTATCATTTGTGAGAACGCATGCTGTTACCTGTAAATACCACATTAATGCAATAAATACTCAAAATTATCTCCGTCAGCCTCAATGCATTTGGCAATACGTGTAACGACATTCCTCTCAACAGCGAGTAGTTCGCCTTCCGTAATGTTCGCACATGCATTGACAATGCGTTGACGCATGTTGTCAGGAGTTGTCGGTGGATCACGATAGCAAATATCCTTCAACTTTCCCACAGAAAGAAATCCAGTATGACAGATCCGGTGAACGTGCGGGCCATGATGGTGCTTCGACGACCAATCCACCTGTCATGAAATATGCTTTTCAATACCGCTTCAACCGCACGCGAGCTATGTGCCGGACATCCATCATGTTGGAAGTACATCGCCATTCTGTCATGCAGTGAAACATCCTGTAGTAACATTGGTAGAACATTACGTAGGAAATCAGCATACTTTGCACAATTTAGATTGCCATCGAGAAAATTGGGGCCAATTATCCTTCCTCGTATAATGCCGCACCACACATTAACCCTCCAAGGTCGCTGATGTTCCACTTGTCGCAGCCATCGTGGATTTTCCGTTGCCCAATAGTGCATATATGCCGGTTCACGTTACCGCTGTTGGTGAATGACGCTTCGTCGCTAAATAGAACGCGTGCAAAAAATCTGTCATCGTTCCGCAATTTTTCTTTGCCCTGTGGCTGAACTGTACACGACGTTCAAAGTCGTCGTCATGCAATTTCTGGTGCATGGAAATATGGTACGGGTGCAATCGATGTTGATGTAGCATTCTCAACACCGACGTTTTTGAGATTCCCGATTCTCGCGCAGTTTGTCTGCTACTGGTGTGCGGATTAGCAGCGACAGCAGCTAAAACACCTACTTAGGCATCATCATTTGTTGCAGGTCGTGCTTGGCGTTTCACAATTGGCTGAACACTTCCTGTTTCCTTAAATAACGTAACTATCCGGCGAACGGTCCGGACACTTGGATGATGTAGTCCAGGATACCAAGCAGCAAACATAGCACACGCCCGTTGGGCATTTTATCACAAGAGCCATACATCAACACGATATCGACCTTTTCCGCAATTGGTAAACGGTCCATTTTAACACTGGTAATGTATCACGAAGCAAATACCGTCCGCACTGGCGGAATGTTACGTGATACCACGTACTTATACGTTTGTGACTATTACAGCGCCATCTATCACAAAGCGAAAAAAGTGGTCCAACTAAAACATTCATATTTCTTTACGTACTTCACGAATGTGTAATAAAAAATGGTGCTTCCTATTTTAAAAAATGCAGTTGATATCCGTTTGACCTACGGCAGCGCCATCTAGCGAGCCAACCATAGCGCCATCTGGTTTCCCCCTTCCAGCTAGACGAGTTTCGTTCTTTGTAGTTTTTTCGTTTGATGCTTATTTCGTGAGATATTTGGCCTGGTCACTAACAATGGACCACCCTGTGTATAAAATCTATCAAGTATGGGCTTCAACTGAAAGCCAACAAAGCCGATTCCGTCACAAAGGAGAGATGCCGTCATGTGATGTAGCTGGCGTTCTTCCATTTCATTGATCAACGTTCAGACGCACTTTCGCCGTACCTGAAATGCTAGATATTGTTCTTCATCTCCTGAAAGACTCATCAACGTGTGTATTCCACGCTATGACGACAGAAACTCGCCACGCTCAACAATGACATTTGGATGCCTTTAGAGAGCGTTCAATAAGTCAAAGAGTTTCTTTGATACTTACAGGTTTATTCCTTTAAGAAAAACGAGGGCTTGCTTAAAAGTAATGCCTCCGATTTTTTAATTCTGTTTTCAACATCGGTTGAGATATCACATGTTATGTATTTATTCGGCCTACTTTCCCAATTCAATGATGCAAGTTGCAACCCTCTGCCGCCAGAGGGACGCGAACTCTAGCGTGTAACATGGCGCTGTGTAACGTAACTAAACCGGTGCGTGAGAAACTCTAAAAAAACTGAAAACACTAATTCGTCCACACATAGAGCACCCCCTCCTTCAGCAATACAATGGCAGACCACACACGAATTCTGCGACATCTGCAGTAATCCGACGCCTTGGGTTCGCCATCATTCGTCATCCTCTGTACAGTCCGAACTTGATCCCATCCGATTTTCATCGGGTCCAAAATTTAATGAACACCTTCCAGGACTTCACTTTGATAGTGATGAAGCCTTGCAAACAGTGATGAGGTTGTGGCTCCGTCAACAAAGTCAAACGTTTTACAGCGACAGTATCAACAAACTGGTCTCTCGATGTGGGAAATGTGTTCGTCGCCAGGGTGACTAAGTTGAGAAATAAACATGTTGACATGAAGAACAAAGATGTAGATTCTTAATAAAGCTTTTTTTATTTAGAAATCGTCAAGAGTTTTCATATAAAAAATTCGGAGGCATTAATTTTCAGCGTGCCTCGTACAATTAGGTACTCGACATGGAACCAAAGTTATCGCTACTTTACTCAAAAGCAGTATCGTAAGAAAATTATAGTTCTCATAAAAGAATCGAATGATAAGTATCGATACCTTGAGCAATCTCTGACAAAAAGAGTAGAGTAGATAGTACAAAACTATTGAGGTTTTCGTGGTCACTTGCTACCGTATTGCCTATTGGCTTCTGTCTCACATTCTTCGGCCGACGATTGTTTGACGATTTTTCTGACGTTTCTTCAGAGTGAATGGCGGTCATTGCTTCACCCTGAATTGCCGGTGGCGGACTTTCTGTCTCTAGCAATGGCAGGTGAAGCTTCGACAGTGCCAGTCACTCAAGTTGGCTAAACGTTAAAAAAAATAATCGTCGAACAAGTGTCTGACGAAGAACCCGAGACAGAAACCAACAGTCAGTATGTCATTAGAGTAGATAATTTCTGTCGCCTCCAATCGCTTCACCTCCGTTTTCAAAAACTGTAATATAGAGATGATTTTCAGAATAGTTAACAAATGTTGAAACAAGCAACATTTCTGTTTTCAGTACGGATAACAATATAAAAAACTGGAACATTAAATCTGAAATTATAGAATAGATTATCAGGAAAACATGTGAATGGTACCCAAAAGCAAATAAATTAAGTCATACATAAACTGCCAACTCTTTCTCCGTACAGTCGCTCTAAATCTCTGTTTTATTCACTTGTTTCACTAATAATCGGTTACATGACTATGAGAACGTGCTGTCTTCCTTTGAAAATAAACTCTTCGCTGACGTCACAGCGGTTGTAGGGTACTAGTTGGTTAGTCTATACCACTGTAGTCGCTTGAGGCTGCTGAAATCCCGCATAGCGTTAGTACGGGTCTCGTTAACCCACTGATTCAATGTGTGAGTAACAGCTGTGAGATGCAGACCAATACAAGCAGCAGTGTTGTAGAGAGACAAACCTCTGACTCGATAGGCCACCATACTATTACTGTCAAATTCTGACATGTGCTGGGACTTCTCTGCTTCTCACGTGAGGGATTACACAGTTTTTTTTACAAACAAAAACATTCAAATGCTATTTTTCAGCGACTAATTCGCTGCGCAATTCTGAAAAGCTTGTGAGGTGAGGGCGTTGCAGGGTAGGTTGTGCTGAGAAGTAATCGATGAGAAAAAAATTCGACACGTTGCACCGTTTACGATTTAACTAACACTGAATTAGCCAATCAGGTCGTTGTGCGCGCAAATACAAGCAGCTTACCAAAGGCGGTGTTGCCAAACGTGTTTTGGTTTGGTTAGCTGAAACTGAAATAAAAAGAGAAAGTATCAGTCTCTTCTTTAGTCTGAGGGAACCAAATGAAGAACACGTTTGGCAACATCGTTTCTGGCAGGCTGCATGAATTTTCGCATGCAAAGATGTGACTGGCTCACTTCATTGCAAATTAAAGTGGAAACGGTGCAACGTATCGTACTTTTTAACAGTTATTTCTCAGCACAACCAATCCTTTAACACCCTTACAAGCTTTTCAGACTATTTGTTACCACCTTGTATAATCAAAATTTTGGTGTTCCTCATACCTCCGTTGTGGTAGTCACTTGCAAATCGAAATGCAAATATGGCGATTGTTGCACGCCGAATTCATGGTACGGTAATTTTAATCATCAACACAGTGTACATTAGTCTTTCCACCAGACGTAGAGTTGCAAGGGTTTCACCTGTGGTTACATGGTACGCGTGTCCTGCAGACAAAGTTCTGCTGCGGTACAGATAACAGGTGCATCGCGGCGTGGCAAAGAAATGGCGCGGCTATTGGAAATATACCACAAAGCCATGTAAGACACTACGATTCTTGGAGGTAAAAAGTTTGAATTTATACATATTCACCTTAACGTTCTGGCAGTATAGGCCCACGGACCAAATGCTATGACGCTTCCGGGTGTAATGAAATGGTGCCCAGTATTCGACCAAAACTACACAGTTTTTGGTGTCTTGACCCGCCACATAGTTCAGATCTTGCCCCATGTGATTTCTACCTTGTCTCCAAGCTGAAGTAACATCTGGGGGGGGGGGGGGGTGGAGGAATAAGAGATTTTCCAGTGATGGGTACGCTCAAACAGCGACATCGGTTCTCAAAAAGCTCCGACACTAATGAACGGATTTCTATGATCGAGAGGTTGAATCATTTGTATACCGTTCCGATCGTTCTTTACAGCGGCTCCATGACGAAGTTGAAAAATAGTCTCACGTATCTGTGTCTCTTTGAAGTGTAATGGAGCATTCATTAACGTTACTTGTCCTACCATAATAAAGCGTAAATTTGTTTTTGAAGTACCGTCGTAAATGTAAGTGGCAGAGATTGCGGTATCAGGTACGAACTTTGATGACATGACGGCGATGCTACAAAAATTTATACCAAATATGAACAATTAGGTATCTTTTAAAGTTAAGTTCCATGTAATCCAACACACTTCCTTCCACTGCTCAAGACATTTCGACGATTAATTTTCCGTGAGTCTACGAAGGACATCCGCCATTTATATCTTCCGGTAGATAGCAAGGATATGCCTGAAGTATGCAGCTCGTTTACCGACACTGATTTGATCGATTTTCACCAATTTTATAGCAGGCTACATATAGAGTTGAAGGTGGAACAGCAGTCGTGCATTGATCAAACTCGACAAATAGTTCTTTTGTAGCGCAAGGGGTTTCATTTCTTTCGTCCAGAAGCAGAAAACCGCATCATATTGAGCCGGTTTTCTACCCAAGACTCTTTGCTACTAAACTCGGGAAAGATCACTTTGGATGGCCAGACAGTTATTTTAACTATGCTTTTCCCAAATACGCAATCGATGTAGATCTAGCTCGAGAACTATTGGCTAGCCTTCCGTTCCACTACTACAAAAACTGTTCAGTCCATCGACGATGTGGTCTTCCATAACCCTCCTTTCTTTGGGTTGATGTTGGAGCGCCTAACATGTCATCCAGCAGCATGCTGGTATCATCTAAAGTGGTTCCACTTCATACCTCTACTTGTCGGCAAGACCCAATTCTTTCTTAATGTGACGTAATGAAATGTCGTGGAATGCGTTTGACGTTCAGCTATAAACAATTTATACAGTAATGCGATAACCTAATTATCCGTGTTGCGAGAAACTTGGCGAAAGGGTCATCTATTGTAGGGGCAACTATGAAAACACACCAGCGGAAAAAATACCAACACCAAGAACGAGTTGTGCGACATAAACGAAAGTTGGTAGGCGTGTTCCTACATCCGAAAGATTATGCCTATTCCAAGTTTCCAAGTTCGCCCAATGGCAAACGTGTTGCGCTAGTAGCGTCACTGTGAGGATGTAAAGCAGGTTTGCTTTAAATAAACGCTGTAACGTTCGTGAGCGTTGGTTACTTTTGACAATGGATGTGTTAAGTTGACGTCAGTCAAGAATCCCTTTAAGGCGACAATGACGCCTTTATCAACACCGTACTGAGTTTGAATAAGGTCGTGTAATAGGGCTACGATAAGCTGGATGTTCCTTCTGTAATACTACAGAAAGATGTGGCAGGAATGTAGACGCTCTCGTACATGATTGCCATCAGTGGTGGTCACGATAATGTACGGTCACAAGAAGACTGGGCTCCGGACGGCCACTTGGTACAACCGGGAGGGAAGACCATCGTATTCGGTGTGTGGCTCTGGCGCATCGTACTGTATCTGCAGCAATAATTTCAACAGCAATTGGTACCACAGTGACACAGCGAAGCGTTACCAAAAAAAAAAAAAAAAAAAAAAATGGTTCAAAAGGCTCTGAGCACTATGCGACTTAACTTCTGAGGTCATCAGTCGCCTAGAACTTAGAACTACTTAAACCTAACTAACCTAAGGACATCACACACATCCATGCCCGAGGCAGGATTCGAACCTGCGACCGTAGCGGCCACTCCGGCCGGCCTCCAGCCCGCAACCTGACATGCGACAGCTGTACATCACAAAGCATGCGGATTTGCATGCTTGCGTTCACCGTTATGGCGGTTACACCGGTTATTAATGTACCAGCACTTCACATTTGCAGTGACTTATCTCGCTCTTACATTAACCAGTGACCTTCATGTTCACTCATTCACTGGTCACACCGGACTTGAGAGTCCATTACCGCAGCAACGTATGTTCGCCATCTGTCCCTGTCTTGGGCTATTTCCTTCCATTCACCTTCAATACCTAGGCTCCTCAAATCAGCCTTCACATTGTCCTCCCTTCTACGCCTCGGTCTCCCCACAGGATGTTTTCCGTCTAAGAGTCCTACCAGTACTCTGTGCGCTGCCCTGCCCTCATCCTTTCGAGCTACGTGCCCCGCCCATCGCAGCCTACGTGATTTAATAATACTGATTATGTAAGGGCTTGAATAGAGTTCGTGAACCTCTTCGTTATGCAGTATTCGCCACTCTCTGCTAATGTCATCCCATTTTGCTCCGAAAATTTTCCTCAAAATTTTGTTTTCAAATACTCGAAACGGCTTTTCATTTTGCTCAGTGAGAGACCAAGTCTCACACCCATACAGCATAACTGGTGGAATAATAGTTTTGTATATTCTAATCTTTAAATTCCTAGACACTATCCGTGATGAAAGTAATCTATTCAGTGAGAAGTAGCACGCATTTCCCGCCCGTAATCTCTTCTTCAGTTCGGATTCAATATCATTTCTCGAAGTGATGTCCACGCCTAGATACTTAAATGTTTTCACTTTTTCAAACTGCATGTCTCCAACTCTTAACATTTCCTGATCTACTGCTGTTGGCATTCTAGTAGTAACCAGGTATTTAGTTTTGTCTTCACTTATTCTTAGACCTACATCTTCACTAGCCTTGATTAACGCATTCGCATTTGCTGTTACAGATTCTTTCCTATCGCTAATGATGTTTAGATCATCTGCATACCCTAATATTTCCATTTAACTCCACACCCTCTGAATTATCTGCTGCCATTCGTACAATATATTCTAGGGCTAAATTAAAAAGTAGCGGAGACAGGTCATCTCTCTGCTTAAGTCCGTTCTTTATTACAAATTCTTCTAACTCCAATTTCCCCACGCATACTCTACCTTTTGTGTTTCTAAAACTCGCTTCTATAAGTCTAACATACTTCTTTGGTATTCCAAGTTCCAAAATAATTCTGTATAATTTTGATTGCAATAATGAATCATTTGCTTTTGTAAAATCTATGAAAAGATTATGAACTGGTTTATTGTATTCCCATTTCTTTTCCAATATTTGACGAAGGGTGAATATTTGGTCTACAGTTTATCTGTTCCTCCGAAAGCCAGCTTGATAATCCCCCACAATTTCATCTGCATATGGTGTAAGCCTGCTTAGCAGAATATTCAAGAAAATTTTGGAACATGCTGGTAATAACGATATCCCTCTATAATTACTACAATCAATTTTGTCGCCCTTCTTAAAAATTGGGATCAGAATCGACTCCTGCCACTCTTCAGGTATCATCTGTGAGTTCCATACTTTGGTTATCACTTTGTGAACTACTTCCACCAATTTCTGTCCCACATTTTTAACTAATTCTGCAGTTATGTCATCTGATCCTGGTGCTTTACGGTTTTTCAATTTGTTGATTGCATCTCTTACTTTCTTTAACGTCGCCTCAGGTATCTGGGATTCTGCTGTATGTATTTCGTACGCCTGCTCATTTCCTGCTTCCTGGTGTACATTTAATAGGTGCTCCAAATACGCCCTCCATTTACTTAATATAGCACTGGGGTCTGTCAGTATTCCCCCGGCATCCCCTCGAAGTGCATTTGTCCTAGCCTTGAACCCCTTCCTGTACCCATTTACGTCTAGGTAAAGTTTCCTTCATGTTACCTAGGCAGATTTATTCCCCAATATTCATTACTCTACATTAATTAATTTTTGGTATTGTCATTTTTTTCCATTACTGAGTGTTAGTAGTCAGCATGCACCACTGGACTGACCCGCCTGAGAAGCTAAGGGCCTATCCTCAGTGCCGTGACGACGCTCAGCGCAAGTAGAGCCCCCTGCAGGTAGCAGCGCGGCTTTTCACGTTTGAAGTTTTCGCGGGCCAGCCTCGAGGTCTCTGACACACGTGACACAGGGCAGGCACAGGCTGGGGATGAGCTTTGTGGTAGCGCAGTGGACTGCCGGCGCACTTCAAAGCGCTTTGTCGCGCCCGGCCCTGCACAGCGCGGACAGGCCAGTCGCCGCCGGCTGCTTCAGACCACAGTTTAGCTCTGTAATGTAAACACGTGTGATAGTGCGGGCCCACGAAGAAAAACACGTTGTTTCAGCTGTGCCCAACAGCCATTGTTTTTTGACGTCTCTCCGTTTGTTCATGTGCGGCACCTGTCAGTAACAGAACAGTGGTTACAAAGGAAGCATGAAACACAATCCAGCCCACACTAACAACCACTTTTTTCCCATCACATGTTATTTATTGTTTTCATAAAATGTCATCTCCGTTGGAGCATAAGAGTTCAGAAGGAAACTTCTCTGTTACAGAAATAAACGAATGCATTCCTACCATGCAAACGTTTGTCACTGCTACTTTACAGATCATCCAACCATCGTATGATCTCCACTAACGCTCATGTAACCTCTGGCAACCGGTTCGACCATAACTGAAGTTTAACATTACTGCACAAATACTGAACAGGTCACATACTAAAACGACTTCAACTACGCGTTTTCAGGATAAGCCACATCAGGTATATGTGAAACAGAGGCTACATAATCATGTCATAAGAGCAACAGCAGTGACATGGCGCGTAGCAGAAGTTAGGAGTAAAAGACATATACCAGGTATAAATCACGCGTGTCCTTTGGAAGTCAGATCTGGAAGCTGGAGATATTGAATAAGAGTCCCTAACTGTTCTTTCCACCAAGCTGTCGTCTTCTAAAGTTGTGTCCCTAGCGCAGAAGACAGCTCGTCGGTCGACGGAGGCTGCTATGCCGTCATCTGGAACCTGTGATTGTGCTTTTTATGGGATGCCACTTGCCCAGATTAGTCTCCGTATGTACAGAGGGCAAGATCTGTAGTACTGGCAATGATAATAGGCGACACTTCTCATTACTGTATCCTGTTTCATTACATTTAAATAATCACACTTTCTACACCGTCTTTCACAACACTCTACATCACTTACTTAATTGTACGTTAACTTTTCTATCCACTTCCGATATGGAATACAACATGACCGTTCCTCCTGGACGACCGAAACATGAAACTTCCTGTCAGATTAAAACTGTGTGCCGGACCGAGACTCGAACTCGGGACCTTTGCCTTTCGCGGGCAAGTGCTCTACCATTCTGGACCGAAACATAGTTACACGTCCATCCCTCTACAACGACCGAAACAGACTGACCAGCGCAGCCGAAGTACTTCGTCTCCCACGCGCACCATAGCGATCCGAAGGTGTCCAAAGCATTTCAGTTGTAATATCGTTATACTTATGTTTCTCAAAAGTAGTGAAATTTAATAAACAAAAACGATAGACTCGTAAGGTAACCACAAGAGATATACTGAAAACTGAGTTAAATACAATGAAAAATATATCAATAATTAATAAGAGAATTTAGGCGTTTAGGCGAATGTGCAAACCAGTCAGAAGCAAGTTCAGTACAAATGGCGGGCTCTCCCACGGGAATGGTACATACTGTACCATCTGTCGCTTGTACCTCACTCCACTTCACTTGTATCAAGCTGCGTCGAGGCGAGCTTCTAGCAAAATAATATATGGTGGCCACAGCCAGGAATATCACACAGGCACATCAAGTTGTACAGATTAAATGAACTTATATGTTACATTTGTAACTATCAGAGGCAGACTGACGGTTCCACAGTGATAACAGCAAAGCGAAACAAAATTCTACCGGTAGGCGCCGGTAGTGTACACATAGTGGCTTTCCACAGCCTCAAGTGACAAACGAATCCTTATGTATTATAATTTTTAAAACACGTCAAGTCATATAACCAGAAAAATACAACAACAGTATAAAATATATACGCGCCAGTTTAAAAGCGCCAATACAGGAGACATAAAGATGTTGAGGTTATTTTACAAGAGCAAACTAAATCATATTTTTTTAAAAACACTGTAGAGGCATTTACTATGTTGGCGTTCCACTATGACGGAAGTTATGACTAATGATCCAGACTGCAACACAAGAAAATAAATATAAAATTACTGTTGGCTTATGAGCACCAATGTAGCAGACATGAAACCGGAGATGATTTTATTTTATATAAGTAAAATGATTTTTAAGTGTACAGATACGTATAGAATAATCATTTACATATGGCATTATAAAAAAGTGGGGCATGAACACTTAAAAAGTACATTTTAATGATTACATCTCTTCTGGTGCCCTAATACATGTACCGTATAGAGGTTAGCGAACGTAATATATAAAAATATCTAAAATGAAGTTGTACACCAGACACCCGAAAGAACATGAAATCATGGAATATGCAGAGTCATTCAAATTTAAAATACATTTGAACAAGAAGAAAACATAGGTAGCTGGATAGGGGCTGTGATGTACTAAAAGTTACGTAGTCATCAAGTCGTTAACAATATCAAAAAACCGTTGACAATTAGATTGCAACTGTTCATTCAGTATTGTAAGCGTGTTACATGATCCATGCATATACATATCAGTCTCTTCCAGAACACCCAGTTCCCGCCCTTTAGATCATATATGGAGGATATTTATTTCTCTGTCAATCTCAAGCATGGATTGCCGTTCTTTTTGTTGTGTAGCGCCACTAAGTGTACACTATCGCCGCCCAAAAGCAGAATTTTGTTTCGTGTTGCTGTTACCATTGTGGAACCGTCAGTCTGCGTCTGACACTTATGAATATAACATATAACTTCACTTCATGTGTACAGTGCTGTGTTTTCTTATTACGTGACTATTTATCCTCTGTTTCATAGATATCTGATGATGGGTTATATTAATGCATAATATTAAAGTCATTCAGTCACCAGTTGAAGAAGTTCTACCACGTGACCTGTTGAGCATTTGTGCAGTACTGTTCTGTTCCAACTAATAAGGTAGTCCCATGCTTCCTGTACGACTTCTTGCCCGCATTTCCACATAACTGAAGTGTCAGCGTTCCCACTTTTCCGATACTGATTTCAGGCTTCTTTTGAGGCGGGGGTGGGGAGGCAGCTCTATCGCATTCCGTTAGAAAACTGCTATCGCAGATTAAAGTTATAAATATTTTTGGCCTATTAACATAAAGGTTTTAAACTTACAAGCCGCAGCTTGCGTAAAATACCTGTCATTAAGTGGATAAAACCTACGTTTCAGCCACATTTGCTGTGGTCCTGCCCTAGATCTACTAATAGAGGAGCAGATTGCTGTGTTGGCAAAGACTCACTTATAATTATTAGTTATCTACTGGGCATAGGATTACTCACAATATTAAAAACTGTGTATCTCATTAGTTTCCTTGGATGGAAGGAGTAGGAAACTTAATGTGATTGTTTTCATGTCGTGGAAATGGTGATGGGTCTCACATTACCTGTTGCCCCACCCGATATGAGCGATGATTAGCAGTCATAGGTAAATAGCATGTTGATCACTGTAAACGCTATTTCCCTGATTCGGGATATTATGCGCACAACGACACTTTCTTCTCGGTAATATTGTCAGTATGATCTGCTGAATTTTGCCGGATAGTGTGGCAGAGCGGTTCTAGGCTCTTCAGTCTGGAAATCGCAAAAGCTCCCAGGAGCGTCTCGTGGAGTGGAGGAACGTCACTTTGTTAACGGGGACCTGTCCGTCGGTTAGGGACTTTTAAGGTTTTCTCCACTTGGGCCATTTAGAGAGGTGTCTACGGGTTATAATCGGTCTCTCTCTCTGTCTCTCTCTCTCTCTCTCTTTCTTTCTCTCTCCCGTATCTGCTTTACCTCTCACGTTTCTTTCTTTCTTTGTTCCCACCGCCCCTCTGTCTTTTATCCTTCTCTCTCTGTCTCACTCCCACCCTCCTCTCTGCCTCTTACAACTCACAGTTGCACTCCCAAACTTACACGTAAATAAGGTACAGTCTTTTCCTCATTGCTTTGTACCGCTTTTCTGTGTCTACATTTCGTTACATAAATAGAAGCAGCTTCGCAGATTTTCACAACGCATACAGTCGACAATAGTACACCACACGAACGGCGGGAAAGAGAGAGACTGTGTCCAATGAGATCTGAAGCAAACTTTGTAAGTTAAACATTTAACACGTTGACTGGCGAAAGCCGGCCGGGGTGGCCGAGCGGTTCTAGGCGCTACAGTCTGGAACCGCGCGGCCGCTACGGTCGCAGGTACGAATCCTGCGTCGAGCATAAATGTGTGTGATGTCCTCAGGTTAGTTAGGTTTAAGTAGTGCTAAGATCTAGGGGACTGATGACCTCAGATGTTAAGTCCCATAGTGCTCAGAGCCATTTGAACCATTTCCGCTGAATTTTGGTGACTGCCAACCAGGATAGGGCAAATCTATATATTTGTTTCCAACCATGTACTTATCGGACTTTATTTTCTCATTTGGATCAACCATGCCTAGCGTCAAAATTTTGGCATCTGGTTTTAAACACTCTTCATGTTTTTTGCCACGTGTGGAGTTTCCCATTGCTTCAGACTTCACACCACACACGATGGAAAAGTAGCTGGGATTCAAAAAATTCCGCGATTGACTCCTACAGTAATCGAATCCACAGCGATTCCATAAAATTATTGAGTCACTGGTTTTTTATCCAGTTCACACAATGGTTAATGGCTGATTGGCTTTTGGATTAAAACCAAGCATTACCCTCGCTTCCACTAATTACACGCTATGCCCTTCACCGCCTCCCAAACGGACTTCTCGCTGCAATTATTTATATCCTGCTGTTGTTCAAACGTGTGTGAAATGTTATGGGACGTAACTGCTAAGGTCATCAGTTCCTAAGCTTACACACTCATCATCATCAGTTATCTGCTATATTAGCAGGTCCTTTGCCTCTCCATTTTCTGCGATCCATTGCTTCTTTCTTAAGGCTGCTGTATGTTGTACCGTCCATCATGTCATCCAGTATCTGGAATCTCTTCCTTCCTCGCTTCCTTTTCCCTTCTACATAACCTTCTAAAACTGTTTTTATCAGTCCGTCATTCTTTCTTAATATATGCCCAATCCAATTTCTTTTTCTTCTCTTTATTACACACTACTTAACCTAAATTATCCTAAGGACAAACACACACACCCATGCCCGAGGGAGGACTCGAACCTCCGCCTGGACCATGCTGTTGTTGTTATATTCACTCCTAGGACTGGTTTGATGCAGCCACCGACGTTAGACTATACTGTACATGCCTCATTATCTCTACAATTTTAACCCTGCCACTTCCCTTCATTAGCGAACGAAAGATTCCTTGATGTCTCAAGGTGTGTCTGTCAACCGAACCCTTCTTTTAGTCAAATTTGGGGATAAAAATATGTTTACCCTAATTCGACTCAATATGTACTCATTAGTTATTCGATCTACCCATCTACTCCTCCGCAGTCTTCAGCAGCACCACATTTGGAAAGCTTCTGTTTTCTTATTATCTGTACTATTCTTCCTCAACGTTTCACTTTCGGACAAGACTACACTCCAAAAAATACTTTCAGAAACGATACGTTAACATTAAATCTCTGTTCTATGTTAGCTGATTTTCTTTTTTCCCCCAGAAATTCTTTCCTTGCTGTTGCCAGTTTCAATATAATATCCTTTCTACGTGGGCCATCATCAGCTATTTTGCTGCCAAAGATCGAAATACTTCTACTACTTTTAATGTCTCGTTTCCTAATCTAGTTCTATTTGCATCATTTGATTTAATTCGACAGCAATTCCATTACCCTTGATTTACTTTTTTATATTCATCCTGTAATCTTTTGCCATCCACTTCAAATTCTTTGTTGTTTCTAATATAATTACAATGTCATCGACAAACTTCCCTCTGAACTTTAACTCCCTTTCCAAAATTCTTATTAGTTTTCTGTGGTGCTTATGCAAACATACAGATTTAATTTTGGTCTCAAAAACTAGAAATGTTACACCTGAAGTTCTGGAAAATAACAGTCTACGTCAGCCCAGAAACTCCTGAAAGAAAACTCTAAAAATCACTGGGAATCTTCTCAAAGCCAACGCTATATAAGGTGAAATGCTTATCACAGCCAATTGACTCTAAATAATGAAAAGTGTTAAGTCATCCACACGAGTACTAAAAAGAATCCCTGTTCTGCGCTCATAGGTAGCACACCGCGCTTGGTTCACGCGGCGCTCGGGGACCACACCACAGTTACGACACCTGAAGATGGGCTTACAACAGTCCGAAACCGGTTGTGTGAAAATAAAGAAATTTACAACGTAAGCGGTATTTTCAACCTCTGTTAAAAAGAATCTGTCAAATTTTGATTACACAATAAATCACACAAATCTAAAGGCTGTAAATTCAACTAAATACTTAGGGATTACAGTTACGAATAACTTAAATTGTATTGATGAAATAGAAACAGTTGTGTGGAAAGTAAAACAGAAGGCTGCGATTTATTGGCAGAACACTTAGAAAATCCAACAGGTCTACTAAAGAGACTGCCTACACTACGCATGTCCGCCCTCTTGTGAAGTATTGCTGTGCAGTGTGGGATCCGAATCAGATAGGATTGTCGCAGGACAATATAAAAAGTACAAAGAAGGGCATCTCGTTTTATCGCGAGATAGGGGAGAGAGTGTCATGGATGTGATACACGGTTTGGGGTGGCAGTCTGTATCTACATATACGTCATTACTCTGCAATTTACAATTAAGTCCTTGACAGAGGGTTCACAGGACCATTTCAAGGTATTTCTCTACCGTTCCACTCTCGAACACGGCGCAGGAATAGCGAACACTTATATCTTTCCGTGCGAGGTCTGATTCTCTTATTTTATTATAATGATCTCTCCTCCCCAATACAGATGGGCGCCAACAAAATATTGTCACACTCTGAGAAGAAAGTTGGTGATTGAAATTTCATGAAAAAGTCTTGCCGCAGCGAAAAGTGCCTTTGTTTTCATGACTGACACCCCAATTCGTGTATCGTATCCGTGGAACTCTCTCCCTTATTCCGCGATAATACATAACGACTTGCTTATCTTTAAACTTTTTCGATGTGCTTCGTCAGTCCTATCGATGTGGGTTCCACCGCGCACAGCAATACTCCGGACGGAAGGCAGACAAGCGTAATGTAAACAGGGTCTGCATTTTGTATATATTCTGCCAGTAAATCACAGTCTTTGATTTGCTTTGTCCACAACAATATCTATGTGATAGTTTCAATTTAAGTTATTCGTCATTGTAATCCTTAGGTGTTTAGTTGAGTTTACAGGCTTTCAGTTTGTATAATTTATCGTGTAACCGAAATTTAGCGGGCTCCGTATAGTACTATTTGGGTGACTTCACACTTTTCGTTATGGAGAGTCATTACAACAATGGCGTTTTTCGTCGCGGACGGTCGCTCTCACTAAATTTCAATCACCAGCTTTCTCCTCGAAGTATGAAAATATTTTTTTTGGCTCCCACCTATATAGGGAGAACTGATGTTCATAATAAAATGAGATAAAGCAGAACTCGCACGGAAAGATGTAACTGTTTGTTTTTCCTGCGTGCTGGTCGTAAGTGGAACGGTAGAAAAGTAGCTTGAAAGTGGTTCGGTGAATCCTCTGCCAGGCACATAATTATGATCTCGCTCGGACGGAAATTCGCCGAACGCTTCCCTCGCTCTAGAGGTCAAATGTAACGTCTCAACTGCGATGGACTTCCGCAAAACAGTTTAAGTGCCTCAAAGCATTCCTCGAATCAAAATTTTAATCAGTTACGAGTAGCTCCTTAAATGCTCGGAAATGACCCGTTGAAGTTAGAGGGGGCTAAAGCAAAGTCTTTCAGTGTCTATTCGCAAACAAAACTAGCTGCTAGCGGCTCGCGGAAACGTTAACGAAAAAAAAGATACAACATTGTTTTGTGGCAGGAGAGGAAGTGGTGCAGCAGCGTTTTGTTGTAATAAATTGATAGCGATGGCATCCGAGAATATACGTACACGTAACCAATTCCACATTCGTTTCCGACGGGCATTATTTTTTTGTGCGAGGAATCGTGAAAAATAAACTGTCAGCCGATCCCTGAATATTCATTACCCATAACGGGCGGATTGGGGGGAAACAATTGTCTGCGGCCTCACTTGAGCTGACGGCGCGGTTTGTCGCAATTTATCGCCAGAGGTGGCCGCCAGCCACTGGCCGCTGGTGCTGCGCCCTGGTGGGCCTCTCGTAATGAAATGCTGCGGCACTTTATTAGCGGGCTCGCGGCTCCATTATCCCGCCGGCACAACGAGAGAGGACGCGCGAGCGCAATTGCATTCGGATTCTTTCTCTCTCTCTCTACTCTCTGTGTACTTCCGTGTGTTTGCAGAGCGCGATGTTTGCTTTATTGTCCAACAAATGTTTTTTGCTTGTTCCGAGTCGTAAACAAACTTTTTTTGAGAGCAATGAAATTCGGGAACTGCGTACTCTGCCTCCTCTCTCTCCGCGTTGGTCAGGTGCTTTGTGCACGCCTGTTTTAGCAGGGTATACATGGTGTTTCCTCACTACAATACTGCGGAACAAGATGTTTGCAATGGTGTTGGTACACGCGCCGTATTTGCCTATTGTCTGCAACTCGGCGTGTATAACGAAACCAAAGACGTAGAGTACATTTCGAGCGGTATATATTTTTAATAGCAGGCTGGTACCCACGTAGTTTGCTACATGCAGTGCTCTTGCATTGCCATGAAGACATTCCTTGTAAATAAATTCGTCTCTAGTAAGATACTTTGATCCGAAAGTACCTATCAGTAATGAATTTCTTTATTCTGTTCGTTGCCTAAGTTCAACCCTAAAACAAACAAACGACCGCTCAGCAGGACTCAGTGATTAGTCGTCGGACGCAGTGCAACAGCACAACGTTTTGTCACGCCACTTATGTAGCGATTACGCATTTCGTTCACATGCATGTCCAGATGTACAGACACCAATGATCATTGAAAACCGTCCGAAATCAGTTCGAAATAAATTCACGGATATCTTGGTACCATCTTTGTTATGCATAGATATACTACAAGTTGGTGAGACGTGAAAATTTGTTTACGTTGAATCCCGATCCAGCACAAATTTTCCTATGTCAGTAACAGTTCAAAAATGATTCAAATGGCTCTGAGGACTATGGGATTTAACATCTGTTCAAAAAAAATGGCTCTGAGCACTATGGGACTTAACATCTATGGTCATCAGTCCCCTAGAACTTAGAACTACTTAAACCTAACTAACCTAAGGACATCACACACATCCATGCCCGAGGCAGGATTCGAACCTGCGACCGTAGCGGTCGCGCGGCTCCGGACTGAGCGCCTAGAACCGCTAGACCACCGCGGCCGGCTTTAACATCTGTGGTCATCAGTCCCATAGAACTTAGAACTACTTAAACCTAACTAACCTAAGGACATCAAACACATCCATGCCCGAGGCAGAATTCGAACCTGCGGCCGTAGCGGTCGCGCGGTTCGAGACTGAAGCGCCTAGAACCGCTCGGCCACAAGGGCCGGCAATTACAGTTATTATACGGTATCTACACCTAATACATCTGATGACAAGATATTCGCAGCCCTCGAATTTATTTCTGACTATTTAGTTGTTGTTTTACCGTGAGTGTCACAGTGAGGTACACTAAAGCACTGAAATTCTTCACTGTTTTCGCCAGTCACCTTGTTAAATATTTAACTCACAAAATTTTGTTTCAGATCTCATTGGACACAGTCTCTCTCTCTCTTTCCCGCCATTCGTGTCGTGTACTATTGCCGACTGTAAGGGTTGTGAACATCTGTCAAATTGCTTCGATTTCTGTAGCGAAACGTACACACAGGAAAGAGGTAAAAAGCAGTGAGGAAAAGACTGTACCTTATTTACGTGGAAGTAAAAGCCCGTAGACACCTCTATAAATGCACCAAGTGGAGACAAGCTTAAACCGAGTCCACTTCACCTTCACCCGCCTCAACACCCTAGTTTAAGTCTCTTCCCTTCCCTCTCTTCCCCCCCCCCCCTCCTTCCCGTCATGGCGCGGCACGAGTCTCGCATCCTCTTCCAGAACATTCGCTCCTTCCGCTCCAACAAATACCTCCTCATGCACACCCTCTCCCACCACCAGGTCGACACCTTCCTCTTGAACGAAACCTTTCTCCAGCCCCACCATTCTATCCGCACCTCCCCCTATATCCTCCACCGCACTGACTCTCCTGGTCCTCGTGCGCAGGGTGGAGCCGCGATTGGCCACCTTAAGCATATCCCCGTCTGGCCACAACCTTTCCTCAATGACCCCACTGCACACCTTATCCTTAGTGTCTTCTTCCCCTCCCTCACCATTACCTGTGCTACCATCTATGTCCGCTCCACTGCTCCTCTTCCTTATGACTTCATCTCACACATTGACCACACCTTCTCCACCTATGTGATTGCTGCCGACCTCAACATCCATAGCCGCACTCCTGCTGCCCTTCGGCGGTGGCATCAGTTCCCCTCCACAATCCAAGGTGACCTTGCTCCCCTTCCCCAGCACACCCGACCCGAAAGTGACACCACCCCCGATGTTGTCATTGCCTCCGCCAACCTCCTTGGCCGTGTCGCTGTCGCCGTCCTTGACCCCACAGGTAGCGATCACCTCCCTGTCCTTCTCACCATAACGTCTGCTCACCGCCCCCCTCCGGCTCCGCACCCTGCACCCCCTCCCAAGGTGGTCCATGACTATAGCCGTGCCAACTGGGATGCCTACCGGGATTCCATCTCCACCCAGGTCGAAAGCCACCCTCTAACCTATCGCCATCCTGACGACATCCTCCACGCCTCGTCCTTCCTTCAGAAGGTAATTACTGACGCCGTGGAGGCCCATGTTCCTACTAAAACCATCCAACCACACCGTCCCACTCTCCCTCCTCGGGCTGTCCTCCTCCTCCGTGAATCCCGCCGCCTCTATCGCTCCTTCCTGCGCACTCGTGACAGGGATACACTCCAACGCCACTGGAAATTACAGCGACACGTACGGAACCTTATTACAGCAACGAAACGCTGCGACTGGCGCCAGACCTGCACGCATCTCAACGCCACCCTCCCTATCAACTCCTCCAAGTACTGGTCCGCCTTCCATCATCTTACTGGTTCCCTTTCCGCTCCCCACTACCCCCTTCTCCATAACGATCGCCCCCTTCCTGACAACAAGGCCAACCACTTCGCTTCCCACCTTTCCGAGGTCTTCTCCATCCCCGATGATCCCCACTTTGATTATTCTCTTTTCCCCACAGTCATGGAATGTGCCAATACCTCGGTCGCTCCACTTGCTCCTAGTCTCCAGTACTTGGGGCAGTTGCCCCCCTCCGACGTCAACACTCCCATCACAGCACAAGACATTAAACTTATTCTCCGGTCCAAACGCACCACGGCTCCTGGTCACGACTGTGTCACCTACCGTCACCTTCGCGAAAGCCCTTATTCCTTCCTGACTGTCCTCGCCCATCTCTATAATGTCGTCCTCTCTACTGGCTTCTACCCTGACCTGTGGAAGACCTCCTGCGTCCTCTTATTCCTCAAACCCAACAAACCCCCTTATGCCGCCTCTTCCTATCGTCCCATCTGCCTCACCTCTGTCTTCAATAAGGTCTTTGAATCCATCCTCTCCCACCGTATCCATTAGCACTTTGCTCAATACCACCTCCTCCCCCTTACCTAGTGTGGCTTCCGACCCTCCTTCTCTGCTGACGACCAACTCCTCAACCTTGTTCACCTTCTGTCCCTCCAGCTCAACTCCCGTCGCTCCGCCATTTTTGTTTCCCTTGACCTCCAAAATGCCTATGACCATGTATGGCATCCCGGTCTCCTCTTTAAACTCCAAACCTACGCCCTGCCTATCAATTTTGTCTGTCTGGTTGCTTCCTTCCTCTCGCACCGTCCTTCCTATGTCACCCTCCACAACACCAACTCCCGTATCTTTTATCCCACGGCTGGCGTCCCCCAGGGTTCTGTCCTCTCCCCTCTCCTTTATCTCTTGTATACAGCTGATATGCCCAAGCCACCCCCACCAGTCCACCTTCTCCAATATGCTGATGACACCGCCTTCCTGGCTCTCTATTCTACCCCTCAATGGTCTCAAAGTACCCACCAAACCCACCTTAACCAGTTCACCACTTGGTGTAACCAGTGGTTCCTCCGTCTCAACCCCTCCAAAACCCAGGCAATCATCATAGGCCGCACCACTCGCTCCTTTCGCCTCCATGATTTCTACCTCACCCATTATGGTTGTCCTATCCAACTCACCCCCACCCTGAAATACCTTGGCCTCACCCTTGACCGACACCTCACCTGGACCCCTCATCTCCTGACCATCCAGCAGAAAGCCCATTCCCGCCTCCGCCTGCTGAAACTCCTGTCTGGCTGGACATGGGGATTGCATCCTGCTACCATCCTCCACACCTACAAATCCCTCATCCATCCTATGTTATGCCAGCGTCGCCTGGATCTCCGTCCCCACCTGCTTTTACAAGGCCCTCCAAATCCTTGAACGCCATGCGCTCTGCCTTGCCTTCCGTATCCGCCTTCCTTCCCCCACACGGCTCCTTTATGAACTGATCCCCTTCCTCCACCTCCTCTTGTTCCTCCAACATCTCCGCATCCTTTACATTGTTTTCAGGCTTGATCCCCCCCACCCTCTGGTTTCCTCCTTCCTCTCCACCCCCCGCCCGTTGCCGCGCCTCTATCGCTGTATCCCTCCCTCTCTCCACCTCCACACCCTCCATCTCCTTCATCAGGGCAATTTCCAACACCTCCCCCTCCCGGATGACGAACTTCGCCATGACATCCACCCTTCCTTCCAACTATAACCTGGCCTTGTTCACCCCCCCCCCCCCTCCCCAGGGCCTCCTTTTCCTCTTTCCTCCTTCTCCCAGAGCGGATTTTCCTCCGTCCCCCCCTCCCCTGAGACCCTGCACCCCATACTTGCCTCTCTCCTTCCCACATCCCTCCCTACCTGGCCCTCTTCCGCGCGCCCCCCGCTCACCTCCCACATCTCTTCCCCTCCCTCCCTTCTTCAGGTCTCCCTCATCTCCTAGCGTCTGGCAGATCCTCTGTATTGATCATCATCAGTGTGCCACATCAGTGTTGTGTTTAGTGCTGTTTCTCCTGTGCGTCTAGAGGTGTGATTTTAATTGTGTACTGCCTTGAGGTTCGCCGTCAGTGTTACGTTATGTGCTATGCCATCCGTCGCTACCTTTATGCTCTTGTCGCACTGTGCCTTGTGTTCTTTTAACTGTCACAGTGTGTGGCTTTTTGTGTGTGCTACTTTTAAACAGTTTTTTATCTCCATTTTACAGTCACCTCGTTTTTTGTCTGTTGCCTTCCATGATGTTCCCCCTTTTATATATCTATGTTCGCCTTATTCTCTCCTTTGCTGTTTTTAAATGTCTTCTATTGTTTTGTTCTATGTCTTTCGGCTGAAGAGCAGAGCCTATGCTACTGCCAGCCCGCCCCGATGGGGAATTGAAATACAATAAAGAAAAAAAAAAAAAAAGCTTAAAAGTCCCTATCCGACGAACAGGTCGCCTTCAGTCCACGAGACGCTCCTGGCGATTTGATCCGCAATGTTGGCGCATCGTCTGATAATGAGAATAATACGTACTAAAGTTCCTCCTCTCGCCGTCCAACACTGGAGATGGGACGTTTTGTCCCTTCAGACTTGATGGTTATCGAGCGGCCATATTTGGCAACCACCGCCATGTAGGTGTATCCTAGAATATTTTACATACGTTTGGTATTTTCTCTTTAACTGGTGTTAAGCTATGGGTGATTTTATTTTATTTTAATCATTCTTGTAGGAAGTTAAATATTTAACCCTCGCTACAAACAGCACTACAATCTGTAACTAAAACAGAATGTGCAACACCCCTAACTCTTGACAATTTCAAGCCATTTTCGCAACCTGTTGCAGCTTTCTAAGAAACGTCCGTGATTTTCTTTGTTAGCTATTATAACATTTGATTTGCGCCCACTGTTTTCACTTCTGTAGTTTTCATTAATTTTTTTTCTCACATACGGCTTCCAGACATTCTTCTTCAGCTATTTTTGCTTACTAGTTTCATTGTCTATCGTATTCTGATTCACTTTCCCCTTTGCATTTTCTTCTTTCAATGCTGTTACGCATTTCGTGGTTTCCTGAGTTAGTTTTGTGAGAGACTAGATGTGTACTTTGTTGCCACTTTAACTACATTTTTTTTTGAATTTTTCATTAGTGGTTTGTTGATTCATTTACACTGTTTTCGAGCTGTACGTTCACCGATTTGTTTTTCTCTCGTACTCAATGTTTTTAATTTATACGAGGGTGAGTCAAATGAAAAGCTTAAATGTTTTTTTAAATATTATTTTTTGTGCAGAAGTGGTACAAAGCTGTATCACTTTTCAAATTAATCTCCCCCACGCTCAGTGCAAGTCCTCCAGCGCTTACAAAGTGCATAAATTCCTTTAGAAAAAAATTCTTTTGGTAGCCCGCGCAACCACTCATGTACCGCGTGGCGTACCTTTTCATCAGAACGGAACTTCTTTCCTCCCATTGCATCTTTCAGTGGTCCAAACATATGGAAATCACTTGGGGCAAGGTCTGGTGAGTATGGTGGATGAGGAAGACACTCAAAATGCAGGTCTGTGATTGTTGCGACTGTTGTACGGGCAGTGTGAGACCTTGCATTGTCATGTTGCAAAAGGACACCTGCTGACAGCAATACACGTCGCTTTGATTTGATTGCAGACCGCAAATGATGTTTAGGAGACCTGTGTACGATGCACTGGTGAGAGTGGTCCCTCTAGGCATGTAATGCTCCAAAATGACGCCTTTTTCGTCCCAAAAGAGAGTCAGCATAACCTTCCCTGTAGCCCACTTCTGAGGTTTTACTTTGAAGTTTCAATTTCTTTTCGATCGTAGTTTTTACTGCATTGCAAGTTATAGTAGCTGCATATAACAGCTCCTGGATGAAAAAATACTTTGTTTCATTTGCTTTCTTTGTTTTTTCTGAACATAATGTAATCAATCTGATAATGCCCTGTACACCCTAGTTTTATAAATGTATAACGTCACTGGTAAAACGTTACTGGTTACCACGCACCTTGAAACTTCCTTCAGCTGTTCCTCGCTTTGAATCACGCACTCTTTCAAATACATCTGGCTCCATGCCAGTTCGTAGGCTTTCCTGGCGTAAGACATCGTGAAAGTCTCCTCGAGTTTGCTACCGGATTGTAAAATGAACTTGATTCAATATTCCGGCGATCCAACTGTCCACTGTCTCTTCTTCTATGTAGAAGTCGCAGAAGTCTTTGTCCTCTCTCATTTCTAGTTCCTAAGCCTTACTTACCACCACCTTCTTACGTCTCCCACCACAGTATTCCAGATACCCGTAAGATTCTGTCTTCCACAGGTTACAGAACGTCCTCAAAATGTTCCTTTACTCCTTTTTGATTATCACTACGTTCAGATGTTGGAATATACATATTGTTAAACAGAAAAGTGGATGTATTGGTCAAAATTAGAAGAAAGGTTCCTATAATTTCCTAATCGGAAGAAAGCACACACCCTAATTAGAAGAAAGGTTGCTATAATTTTATGTTCAAAAAGCAATACTGTTGAAATATGGGCCAAGCTCCCCTTTCATTCTCACCGCTCTGTTACATAGAACAATGCTGCATCTGGTTACCACGCACCTTGAAACATCATTCGGCTGTTCCTCGCTTTGAATCACGCACTCTTTCAAATACATCTAGCTCCATGTCATTACGTAGGCTTTCCTGGCGTAAGATGTCGTGAAAGCCTCCTCGGGTTTGCTACCGGATTGTAAAATCAACTTGATTCAATATTTCGGCGATCCACCTGTCCACTGTCTTCAGGACAACGCTCCTGAATCCTGCTGAAAATTGATGCCAAGGCTGCAAATCGCCTTCCTATATAGGCCCCCGTACTGTACAAAGAGCATGCGTAGCGCGGCACAGTTGCTGCCCCTCAAGACTGAGCCCTTAGTAGAACACCGGCGGCAACGATACAACGCGCTCAAAGACTATTTTCAAACACTCGAAATGGCCGCAATGAAGAACGTTCTTTTTTGATGCGCGATGGTACAGGGTTCCACGTGTTGCTTAGAGGAAAGCCACTGTCTCAATTAAACTTATTGTCTGCCAACCTAATTTCAATTGCCTCTTTCTAAACATTATTTTAAAAAAAAAAAAAAAAAAAAAAAAAAGCAGAAGTGTTGGGAAGGACGAGAGTCACGTCAAATTTCATCCCACATCCCTCATTTAAGCAATGTTCCGGGTGTTGTAGCTTCGTATGACGGCGAGGTAAGACGCACCTGTCCTGTGAACTGTGCGAATCGAACGGCCGATGAAAGCCTTCCCACATTGACATGGAATTCGGTATATGTCAGACTTCCTAACACCAAATCATCTTTTGCAGAGCCGAGTAGTGCCCTACCTTGGAAGGTGGACGGAACACACTCTTAGTGTTAGAACTTATATACTTAAACGATAAGCATCAGGGATAAAGGCCACATATCTGTGCGCCCTCCTGAAGACGGTGGGCAGCTGCGTCGCCGAAATATTAAATTAAGTTGATTTTAGAATCCGGCAACAAACCCGAGGAGACTTTCCTACCTGGCTCCAGTCAGGTTGTGTCACATGTTTTTGTCGTACGCTCCTGGAATGTCTCCACATTGTGAATTGGTTAGGGATACATTAATGCCTTTAATCGTTTTAAATCCAACGGATTCAGGCCCGGTGAACGTGGAGGCTATGCTGCCGGACGTCCTAGATCGATCTATCTCGCACGAAACGTTATGGTGTAGTAATGTCACACGATCTGTGTATAATGGGGTGATGTCCCATCGCGCATAAACGACACCCGTTTTCTTTCTTCGAGGCGAATAATACCGGCAATTCGGCGTGCAATGATCCATATCAGTAGGACGGCCTATTTTACCGAGTGCTACACATGCCTCGTCACAAATAAAGTGGTCCATATCGCAACAGGTGTTGGTTTCATATGATTATAGGAAATTTTCCTCTAGTTTTGACCAATGCTGCCTCGCGTCGGAATATGTGACATTTTCTAACACGCTGTATACACGGATGACTGGTAAATCTACAAGTCCGGCTTCCAATTAATTAACTTTATCCTGTCACTTTACAGGAAATAACTTTTGATTCTTTATCCTTAGTCATATTTTGTTTGATGCTCGATCACATGGAAATTTTCGCTCCAGTAATCTCTTCCATTTTCCCCTTTAATTTCTCTCATTTATAATACATATTTTTGCAGCCTTGTCATCTCCCATTTTATATTATTTAATTTACCACAAACTACCAATGATCTAACATTCCATGATGCCACTTTTTTAAGCAGTTTCTTTGCTTTAATTTTATTCTTGCCTCGGTTACTGTTATTAAGCCCGGAGATCCGAATGGGGGACAATTTTACCTCTGGAAAATGTGGTCCCAGAATGATACATCATAGATACAAACGGTTTTTTTACTGTGGGATGATTTAGGAGGAAGCTTCTGCTTGCTTTCGACACCGCAATGAGATAGCCAGGACGATAGATGCCATTCTCACCTGTCTTGAATTTCCTCTGTATTGCTGTACCGACTTTGCTTCTACCTGGAGTCAATACCACAAGTGCTACAGCCCACTTGTAGACTAGTTTATTTAAGGTCCGCCCCGGGTACTATATAGGGTGTTCGGCAATTATCATTAAAAAATTTGTAGAACTTGTAAAAGCGTGCGAGTACATAATATTTTAGATTGGAACCCACGTCCAATAATTACCATTTCGGTGCCACAACCATCTGAAACCATTATGGTGCCTCGCGACGTAGCCGCGCGGTCTCAGGCGCATTGTCACGGATCGCGCCGCTCCACCCCGTCTGAGGTTCGAGTCCTCCCTCGGACATGGGTGTGTGTGTTGTACTTAGCGTAAGTTAGTTTAAGTTGGATTAAGTAGTGTGTAAGCTTAGGGACCGATGACCTCAGCAATTTGCTTCCATAAGATTTTACCACAAATTTCCAGATTCCATGTTGGTAACGCGACCACTTCTACAAGTAATTGATTAGGCGTGAACGAGTACATCACTTGTTTTCCAGTTCCATTCTTTATTAGCCAAAGAAATAGCTCATGAACTCGCTTGGGTTCTCTTCAACGTGATGCAGTTCGGCCTCTTCCAATTCCCGTGTGTGGCGGCTCCTTGGAGCACCACAATCACATCTGCTGACTTTGAAGATACCCTTTCTCGAAACTGTTGCGTAATTGTGGCGAAAAGGATATGCGATAAATCGGATGTTGCGGAGAACGATCTCGATAGAGGTGACGAGCAGCTCTTGCATTACTTTGAGCGTCACCATTCACAAGTATCATGTCAGTGTATCCTGCGAACGTATACTCAACCATGTTGCTCTAACACTCACAAACGTATAAGTACGTGGTATCAAGTAACATTCCGCCAGTGCGGACGGTATTTGCTTCGTGATGCATTACCCGTGTTAAAATGGACCGTTTACCAATTGCGGAAAAGGTCGATATCGTGTTGATGTATGACTATTGTGATCAAAATGCCCAACGGGCGTGTGCTATGTATGCTGCTCGGTATCCTGGACATCAGCCAAGTGTCCGGACCGTTCGCCGGATTTATTTGAGGTAACAGGAAGTGTTCAGCCACATGTGAAACGTAACCCACGACCTGCAACAAATGATGATGGCCAAGTAGGTGTTTTAGCTGCTGTAGCGGCTAATCCCTACATCAGTATCAGACAAACTGCGCGAGAATCGGGAATCTCAAAAACGTCGGTATTGAGAATGCTACATCGATTGCAAAAAAATGGTTCAAATGGCTCTGAGCACTATGGGAGTTAACTTCTGAGGTCATCAGTCCCCTAGAACGTAGAACTAATTAAACCTAACTAACCTAAGGACATCACACACATCCATGCCCGAGGCAGGATTCGAACCTGCGACCGTAGCGGTCGCGTGGTTCCAGACTGTAGCGCCTAGAACCGCTCGGCCACTCCGGCCGGCACATCGATTGCACCCGTAACATATTTCCATGCACCAGAAATTGCATGACGACGACTTTGAACGTCGTGTACAGGTCTGTCACTGGGCAAAAGAGAAATTACGGAACAATGACAGATTTTTTGCACGCGTTCTATTTAGCGAAGAAGCGTCATTCACCAACAGCAGTAACGTAAACCGGCATAATATGGACTATTGGACAACGGAAAATCCACGATGGCTGCGACAAGTGGAACATCAGTGACCTTGGCGTGTTAATGTATGGTGCGGCATTATGGGCGGAAGGATAATTGGCCCCCATTTTATCGATGGCAGTCAAAATGTGCAATGTATGCTGATTTCCTACGTAATGTTCTACCGATGTTACTACAAGATGTTTCACGTTCACCGGATCTGACGTCCCAGGATTTCTTTCTGTGGGGAAAGTTGAAGGATATTTGCTGTCGTGATCCACCGACAACGCCTGACAACATGCGTCAGCGCATTGTCAAGGCATGTGCGAACATTACGGAAGGCGAACTACTGGCTATTGAGAGGAATGTCGTTACACGTATTGCCAAAAGCATTGAGGTTGACAGACATCATTTTGAGCATTTATTGCATTAATGGGTATTTACCGGTAATCATGCTGTAACAGCATGCGTTCTCAGAAATGATAAGTTCACAAAGGTACATGCATCACACTGGAACAACCGAAATAAAATGTTCAAGCATACCTACGTTATGTATTTTAATTTAAAAAACCTACCTGTTACCAACTGTACCTCTAAAGTTGTGAGCCATATGTTTTTGACTATTACAGCGCCATCTATCACAAAGCGAAAAAAATGGTCCAAGTAAAACATTCATATTTCTTTACGTACTACACGAATATGCAATAAAAATGGGGTTCCTATTTTTAAAAAACGCAGTTGATATCCGTTTGACCTATGGCAGCGTCATCTAGCGGGCCAACCATGGCGCCAACTGGTTTCCCCCTTCAAGCTAGACGAGTTACGTTCTTTGTAGTTTTTTCGTTTGATGCTTATTTCTGAGATATTTGGCCCGGTCACTAACAAAAGGACCACCCTGGTTACAGTATACTCACTTCACTCTACGAGTCCTACAAGATTGTAACGGTACTTTTCGAACACCTTGTATTTTCTCGGTACCACTAACTCGCATCTAGGAGGCATTTTGTTATAGGACACCTGGTGGAATTTGAAGGTGGGGGGGGGGGGTTAGAGGAAAATAATAGTAAAATCCCACGCAGAAGCCACTATTGGGCCCTCAATTTATATCCTCTGATCCTTGTCTGGTGTAAATCTTCTTTATAAAGAAGTGTCGGCGTTGTTCCAGAGGGCTGTTTTACGTTCCTCACCCTGTGCACCTCAGGTATATGCTTGAAGATACTTTCAAAACTGAGTCAGCTGCTGACGTATTTCCTCGCTGGCGCACTAGACGTGTATGTATCGTGTACATAGTGTGTTCCCGCACCTCTAGGCGAGCTATTGAGTTAAGCAGTCCTCTGGAGGGCAAACTTGTGTGAGGCGACGGCAGAGACTTGGGCTAAGCCCGCGGTAACCTCCGCTGGGAGCGCCAGCGCCAACTCCGTAGCACCCGCCATCACCTGCGAGCGCTCCGGCTGTGTGCTTACCGCCGCGGCCGTCTCACAGACGAGAAAACTTCCCGTCTCAACTTCGGGCCTCTGCGGGTCCCACAGTGCACTTCCCTAAAGCTCCTCGGATACTTCAGTTACCTTCATATGATGACCACAAAACTCTCAAAGCAGACAGTTATTCTTTCGAGCTGATTGTTAACAGACCAAAGTACCCCCTCCCGCCGCTCAAACCTAGGACAGTAATGTACAACGTCACCCGCAAAAAAAGGCAAAACTACTCAATTCGTTTTTTATCACTGATTTCCACAATAATTGTTGTCTTCTTTGAGTAATACATTAGTGGCATAAGGCATTGTTGTTTGTTTGTTTCCTTTCTTCCATTTTTTGCTACAAACTTACATTCTAGGATATCGACTATATACGTATACACTTCCTCAGATTTTTCTAATCATCATTAGCCCAAGAAACGTTATACAGTGAGTGTCCACACATAACCACTTTACCAGCTGGTGAAAATGCAGAGATAACAAATAAGTATTTCTCAGAATATAATAAGTATTTCTCAGCGTATATACAAATGAGAATTACGCTACAACGGAGAAGTACATAATAAAAGGAGTGTAAATCAAGCACTGCTCGGATGTGAAAATCTGAGGTTTATTGCCCTCATTTCCAATTTCTATTGGTTCAAATGGCTCTGAGCACTATGGGACTCAACTGCTGTGGTTATCAGTCCCCTAGAACTTAGAACTACTTAAACGTAACTAACCTAAGGACATCACACACATCCATGCCCGAGGGAGGATTCGAACCTGCGACCGTAGCAGTCGCACGGTTCCGGACTGCGCGCCTAGAACCGCGAGACCACCGCGGCAATTTCTATTGGTGTCCTCTGGAGAAACGAACTGACAAAATAGTGCGTTACTTTCTACACAGGGTGCAAGAGTCGTCTAAAAGGTTTTCTTTATCCTGTCTAGTGTTCATTTTGACAACGTATCTTTGTTACCAAAGTATTAACCCCATTTATAAGTTTCGGATCGCCGTCTCCAAACTTCTGAACGACTGTAAGGAGGTGTACAGTGTAGTGTTCTAGCGCTTAGAAACTTTATTAAGTGGAAACGTCATACAAGACATCGACGGAATTGAGAAACGTGTTGCTGGGATCGTAGAAGCAGAGTATACAACAGAATAAAGTATACCAGATCTAAAGTTTTGTTGTTATTTCGAAACCCTGACACGAAGTTTAGACAACCGGTATTCCAGGAAGTCTATGTAACCCTTTACTGTATACACAGTGTACCTTATTTAGAGATGAGAACGCCAAAATAAGAAAGATTATGGTGCGTATTAATGCATACATATAGCAGTTTTTGTCTCTTTCCACAAGCGAATAGAACAGCACAGAACATAATAATGATATGAATTGTCCTCCACCATTTTCTGTACATTTGCCTGCAGGGTATATATGTAGATGTAAATACTGTAGCAAAATTACTTAATTTGCAACTTTATATTTCCAAATCAGTATATCCTACAGGTATGTCCGTTCTCAACTCCTGTTGATAGTACGGTAGCCTTATCACTTGTGATTTCCGTGCTTCTAAATGATGATCACCGTAATTAAATATAAAGTTATTAATGACTTCGAGAACTCGCAAGCTCAGATATTTAAACATAATTTTAAACATAACAATACCAGCTTCGCTCTTGGTACAAAACCTAATTCTTCTGAAGAGCACATCTTTTCCTTTGCCTCCTTTTGCGCACGAATTCAACAAAGGTTTTATAACAAATGCCCACTCTGAGATGGAGCCTAATGCCTTACCTACATCATACTTGCAGTAACGCTGAGTGGTAAGTGCGAGAGTAGATTCCTGTAAAAGGCAACGGAAGAGTACGTTGCAAATTAAAAATTTGCAAAAATCACATTGAGAGGAAATCACTGTAATAAATCTTCTATCGTATCTGCATATGCGCCGATACTCCAGTCGAAATATTTTCGTGGTCCTATTTTACGTCATGTCTTCGCCACCAAAACTATAGTTGTCAACAAACGAGGATTTCTATTCTGTCAAATGACATCACAGTCGTTACGGCCAGTATCTCCAGTCAGCGGTCGAGAGGTGTGTGGATAGTGCAAAGGGAAGTGCAAGTAAATCATCGGTTACATTCGGGTGAAGACTCTGGAACGAATGTGTGTTGCTGACGCTCGGTGCTGTCACGATACAAGCCACCAGTGCTATCTACAATGTCAGTTGTTGTTCTGTCGAGCTACTGCACGCAGTGCTTTTTGGATGACATGCAAACGAAGCGCTTGTAGGTGTCAGCCGTAGAGTAGCTCTCTCTCCGCAAGGAAACAAGACCACACTGTTACGTTCCGTGTCCAGATTTTCCTGCAATTGCTACTCCCGTCAATAAATGCCAGTCCTAAGAATCCCAAAATTGACACCGTGGTACACTCAGTTCCATAAAGTGCAATTTTTTCAGGTTATTGTCAACAGCATCGATATACTTGGATAAATGCATGATACACAATGCACTGTCTTATAACACATTTACTCACTACCGGTTTCGATCAGGAATCATCTTCACAGTGGAAATATTTCTATTGTGACAATTTCACATGTACTGTAAGACAGCACAGCGTTTATCATAAGCTTCTCCAGGTCCATAAAGTGCCTTTCTACCATTTTATGGCACGCAACACTTATGGGGCTCTCCTCGAATGACCAGCAGTGCTGCCAATGCTGCTGTTTCAGAATACATAAGGAATGTATTTTGCATTGTTGATGTTATGTATCACACAGAATTTACTGTTTTACTACGAAGGGTTGAGCTAAATAGAGTAGTCTGGAATATCTTACATAAAATTGTTGTACACGTGTTTCGCAGCCGATACGATATATTCTGTAGCCACTAATAAGAAATGTCCCTTAACTATAAATTGAAGGATAGTAAGGACAGACTGTGAAGTCCTTTAGATGTCGAGATCATAGCACTGTAGCAAGAGAACAGGACCTGGGGCGGGATGTGTCAGACGGCCGTTAGCTGGTGGAAGATATCACTATGGCATTTGCCTTCAGTGCTTTATGCGGACAACGGAAAATGTAAAAAAAAAAGTGGGGATTTGAAAACAGCCTTTTCCCTAATGCGTGTCCAACGTTGCTTTGTACAAGTAAGGATGAAAAAGGCTTCAAAACTAATCACAAGACCACTGAACACTATGCACAGTAAGATGGCGAGAGTTAAGGCCGTGCGGTATCGATTGATCTTCAGTCGTAAAGAATCCAAGCAACTCGCCGGGGCGAGCGAGAACAGTTCCATTAGCACGCGCGTTCGCGATAGGATCCATTGGAAGACCGTTCATCAGTATCGGCCATGGAACGCGATGTGGTGCAGGTTGCGCAGCATGAAGTTTCGTCACAGAAAGGATTCTTGCTGCTGTCTGCTCTCTTCACGAAATTGTAGAAACAAGATCATTGACTTCTCCTGGCCAGAATCCTGCACAATAATTTTTATTCCTTTTATGTATATTGTATTCTTTATGGTAAAATGTTTGAGCGGAGTGAAAACAACATTCCCTATAAATTTCAAAATGGATTTTTGTCCGAGTTCTCACAGCCAAACGAAGAGTGTGACATTAACAAATTGGCAGTGTGTCAAGTTAAAAAAAAAATGCTTGAAAGCGATCAGGGTACTTAAGAAAAAACGTTACTAGTCATCTGAGAGAAAATTGAAATATTTCAAGAACAGTTACTGTTAGCAACGTAAATGAAGTGCCAAAAAGCTTATCTCTTCAAGGCGTAGCTCTTTCGCAACTAAAAAATTACATTGCTGTGATAATTAAGTGTCAAAGCGGCTTCCTTCGAATCAAATACTAAATTTAGGACAATTCGAGAACAGAAGGCGCTATAGAGACCAATGCGGGGCCAAAACGTTAATCTCTTCAAGGCGTAGCTGCTACGGCAAAAATGTTGTTGAATTCGTGCGATATTTCATTTCTAAAATGGCTTCCTTCGAATCGAGTAATAAACTTGAGACTTTTCTAAAAGAGAAGATGCTAAGAAAGTAAATGATATGTCAATAACTCGTTTTTTGAACAAAAATATAAAAAAATGGAGAGAATATTTTATGAAATGTGTTGTCTAAAAAAAGTGAAACAGATTACAAACGTTTAACGCGCGTTTTAATGATGCTCGAAATGTTGCGCAATAAGTGAGGTGGGTCAAATGCTTTCTGTAATCTATGTTATTTCTTAGTTTTGGATAAAACTGTTCACACAAAATTTCATATATTCTTTTTTCGAACATTTTCTTGTCAACAAAGGGTATAACGTCACACAATACGTCTTAACACGTTTAGAACGCTTTTAAACGAAAAATTAGGATAATAAAACTTTGAAATATTTCCAGACTGAAAACAAAATGAGACTAATTATAATAATACATACTTACTGAGTTATACGCCGCAAGAATTTACTTCATTTTAGTAATGTTACCAACGAACAAGGAAAGTGTGGTGTTAGTCCTGTTAGTAGAAACAAGCTATGATGCGGGAATAACAACCATAGGCCCAAATAACGCACAATTTCAGCACCTCACGTGTACTTCAGCTCAATCCTCTCTTCTGGTACGATTTAGTGTGTACTTGACTAACTTCATAATGTAGCTGCTACGCCTCCTCTTCGAGTAAAGATTTAGTGACTCTCCGTAAGTGAACACTGCCACAGCCGTTTAAAAACAAAGCATTTGAAACGGTCGTTACAACAGTTTCAGTGTAATTACAACCAATGTACTTACCCGTTCTCCCGAACCCCTTTATCATCTCATTCATAAAAAAACAGCAACGGGGTCTCACATTTGTAAAATTGAGAGCGAACGCTGTAGTGCAAGAGCCACATGGATTTACTATTTCAAATGGCTTTCTATCTCCGACCATACATTTACAATAATGCAAAGCGCGTCGTTGAAATATAGCACTCAGCTGTGCCTGCACATAATTATTTCAGCAGTAGAAGCTACGCACAGATTTCGGCACCTCATTACGCAGCGATGCATGACATACACCGTGCTGAATCTGTATCGATATTGTGCTGCTTAATTAATTAATTGCTCATCGGGCCTTACGCCCCCTCACATCAGTTATTTATATGCCATTAACAGCCATTCCCTGCTGGGCCTAAATGAAACGGTGCGACCGGATTTCATTGCACCTCTTCGTGGCTGCAGGTTATATCACTGCCTTCTCGTACTAACTTAGGAATAGTATACGGACTTCTTCCAATCCTGGTGGACATCGAAACGGACAGTTAGCTGATTACCTGTTAAGAATAGACAGTTTGGTCTTAATAGGAAATGTGTTGCGTCTAGCTCGAAAACACACGCCGTCCTTCTTTTCATTCGCATTGGCACTATCATCAATAATTAATATTCAGTTTTAATTCCTAGTCTTTCTTTCACTGTTGTTTGAAATATGGGTTTCCATGGTAATTTATGAATCGGTTATATGGTTTCAGCCACTGTCAAAAACTTTTAATTACTTGCTCAGTGAGGCATGAGATATATATCACCGAATTGGTAATAATTCAGTGATTTCCTGCTGTTCGAAATTTATTCACCAAGTATGAAAATTCTGAAGAGAAATTTGAATATGTTATTCAGAGATAATGTTGGAGCATTGCAGTACAATGAATACAAACATCAAGTCACATTTCATCATTGTTAACATAAAAGAAATCACTTGTTTGGACACTGCATATATTCTCATATAATTCGTTCAAATGATACAGATACGTACTTGACGGGCAAGTTGAAGAAACAGGACAGACCCTGCCATAGTGTCACGGAATGTGCCACAAATATCTATGAAAATGAGGCAGGTTCTAAGTAACGACTAGTTAATTAGATATGAGGCTGCTGCACAACCCACATGTAGAAGCAGTTCACGGAAGCATGTCCGTAATATGAATAGTAACCGCAGATGGTTTTACAGATGATACAATTATGTGTAATGAGATTTTGAAGTGGTATAAACATTTAAAAGAAATTAACAGAAATGTATAACTGTACATAGCACAAAACGAGAAAATGTTGCACCCTATGACGACACCATTGATAATTGGAATGATACAAATACCTAGGGATAACAATTTTTGGGGCAAGAAAATGGGTCGTAACATCGACTTACTCGTAGATAAGGCACTTGATACACATTGGTCCATTGGTAAGATACTGGGAAAATGAAATATGTGTACACAATGGATAGCTTATACAGGGTGTCCTAGGAGAAATGGTTCATATTCAGGGATGTGACAGGAATGATCATCTGAAGCAAAATTTCTAGTAACACTTCAAGTTTTTTGCTTTCCTTATTTTGGGAGTAGTTGGTATGGACAAAACAAGAAAAAAATGCGTAGGAAAAATGGGCTCAAAAATGCATGCCTTAAGAGCTATGAGTACAGTAGTGAAAACGATCAAATTGAAAATTTTGTATAGACTTTCAGTTGGTAATTGGAAAACATTGTGTCTAGCTAAACCTCTCTCTAACACTCTAAAGGAAATGTTCTAAAATTCCGATTATAGATTCAGACCTAGAATAGGCTTTGCTACCATACTTTTGCACATGAACAGATCTTGCAAATTACTTTCTTTGTTGTGTGATTTTAATTAATCTTACTGTGTGTAAATTAGGTTGTATATGAAGAAGGGTTCACAAGAACGCAAGACTACATTGGACTTGTGGTATGATTTGAAGGGCTGCAGGCGACTATGAGTTTACACCCTGACAGCAGTCACTTTAATAATTAAGTCTTGCACTTGACTACCTGGCCCATGCATCTGCTGAACTGATTTTATCCTTTGACTGTGGTTGTTGTTGTTAACCTGCATTACAGGTTATCAAATTTATCATGATCTAAATTAACTTAAATGCTGACATAATATTAATGAAATGGTGGCCCTGTCATAATTCTGCAGATGATGCTGTCATTTACCGTCTTTTAAAGTCGTCAGATGACCAAAACGAATTGCAACACGATTTATATAAGATACCTGTATGGTGCGAAAAGTGGCAGTTGACCCTGAATAAACAAAGTGTGAAGTTATTCACATGAGTACTGAAAGAAATCCGCTAAATTTCGATTACGCGATAAGTCACACCAGTCTTAAGGCAGTATATTCAACTAAATACTGAGGGATTACAACTGCAAATAACTTAAATTGGAACGATCACATAGATAATGTCGTGGGTAGAGCAAACAAAAGACTGCGATTCTTTGGCTTAACACTTAGAAGGTGCAACAGGTCTACTAAAGAGACTGCTTACACCACGCTTGTCCGACCCATTCTGGAGTACTGCTGTGCGGTGTGGGATCCGTATCAGGTGGGACTGACGGATGACATCGAAAAGTTCAAAGAAGGGCAGCTCATTTTGATTTATCGTGAAATAAGGGAAATAGTGCCACAGACATGATATGTGAATTGGAGTGGCAATAATTACGACAAAGGCGTTTCTCGCTGCGACGGGATCTTCTCAAGAAATTTCAATCACATTTTCCTCCTCCGATTGTGGAAACATTCTGTTGGCACCCACAACATAGGGAGAAATGATCATCTCGATAACATAAGAGAAATCAGGGCTCACATAGAAAAATTTAAGTGCTCGTTTTTCTCGCGAGCCGTTCGAGAGTGGAACAGTAGAGACACAGCTTGAAGGTGTTTCATTGAACCCTGTGTCAGGCACTTTATTGTGAATAGCAGAGTAATCACGTAGATGTAGATGTAGTCTACGGTTGATGGGTGATTAATTTATTAACATGGAATTGATCTTTCATAAATGTTATGGCACAAGTTTATTGATTATAATAGGACAAACAATACATGCTGAGCGTGGTGACATAAATCATGAACTGTTGGCACCACAGACAGATGCAACAAAAAGTTAACACTCCACTGAGTGGCGATTGGATGGCAAAGACTAACGTTTGATTAAACTACACTACTCGACATTAAAATTGCTACACCACGAAGATGACGTGCTACAGACGCGAAATTTAACCGACAGGAAGAAGATGCTGTGATATGCAACTGATTAGCTTTTCAGAGCATTCAAACAAGGTTGGCGACGTTGGTGACACCTAAAACGTGCTGACAAGAGGAAAGTTTCCAACCGATTTCTCATACACAAACAGCAGTTGACCGGCGTTGCCTGGTGAAACGTTGTTGTGATGCCTCATGTTAGGAGGAGAAATGCGTATCATCACGTTTCCGACTTGTAGCCTATCGCGATTGCGGTTTATCGTAGTCGAGGTGACAGGCATCTTATCCGCATGGCTGTAACGGATCGTGCAGCCACGGCTCGATCCCAGAGTGAACAGATGGGGACGTTTGCAAGACAACAACCATCTGCACGAACATTTCGACGACGTTTGCACCAGCATGGACTATCAGCTCGGAGACCATGACTGCGGTTACCGTTGGCGCTGTATCACAGACAGGAGCGCCTGCGATGGTGTACTCAACGACGAATCTGGGTGCACGAATGGCAAATCGTCATTTTTTCGGATTAATCCAGGTTCTGATTACAGCATCATGATGGTCGCATCCGTGTTTGGTGACATCGCTGTGAACGCACATTGGAAGCGTGTATTCGTCATCGCCATACTGGCGTATCACCTGGCGTGATGGTATGGGGTGCCGTTGGTTACACATCTCGGTCACCTCTTGTTCGCATTGACGGCACATTGAACATTGTACGTTACATTTCAGATGTGTTACGACCCGTGGCTCTAACCTTCATTCGATCCCTGCGGAACCCTACATTTCAGCAGGATAATGCACGACCGCATGTTGCAGGCCCTGTACGGGCCTTTCTGGATACAGAAAATGTTCGACTGTTGTCCTGGCCAGCCATTCTCCAGATCTCTCACCAATTAAAAACGTCTGGTGAATGGTGGCCGAGCAACTGGCTCGTCACAATACGCCAGTCACTACTCTTGATGAACTGTGGTATCGTGTTGAAGCTGCACACGCCATCCAAGCTCTGTTTGATTCAATTCCCAGGCGTAACAAGGCCGTTATTACGGCCAGAGGTGGTTGTTCTGGGTACTGATTTCTCAGGATCTATGCACCAAAATTGCGTGGAAATGTAATCACATGTCAGTTCTAGTATAATATATTTGTCCAATGAATATCCGTTTATCATCTGCATTTCTTCTTGGTGTAGCAATTGTAAAGGCCTGGCTCAAAACATGGATAGTGGAGTTTGACATTATTCAACGCTGAGTACATATTAATGGATTTACTCTACACAGAATTTATAAAACTTTGGTGCAACTGAGAACAAGCGGCCGTGGTTCAAGCATCTGTAGAGCAGCGATGTGCGGTGCCTGTAATTCATTGTCTCGAGCACAACAAAAGATGCAAAGTCGCGGCTGGCGATCAGTTAGACGTATCACAATTGCTCTCTAATGGAGCCCTGAAGGTAGATTCCAGCGTTTGGCACTCCCGTCCACCAGTCGCACCATGGACCAATTTGACTTACCTAGCAGTGCGCACAAGGAAGTCAAACATCAAGGTGGAAGACCTGATGCAAATAAGATTGCCCTTATCAGAGCGAGTTGTCCTAGATGACTGATATCTGAACTGTCAGTACAACTAAGTCCTCAGCACAGGATCCCCAGTCAGGACCAATGCTAGTGTGAAGTTACACCCACGACGAATGTCCCGAGTGCATCCCACTCATAAGAAGAGTCAGAACCAGAATCTTCTCCTGAATGCTGTCTGAATCAGAAGCCCAAGTTTCTCCTCGCCTCATTTTTCATCACTACTCCACCGAATCAGTATGCAACCACCCCCCACAAGGGTTTCGTGCCAATCACAAGACTCCACAAGCTGCCTCTTTCCCCTCTAACTCGTCGGCTCTACGTATCAGCCAATTCTAATCAAAGTTAACAATATTCTTCTCTTTTCTGGAGGAGCAGCCAGTCCCTGACACACAAATTCCCGCGCAGAGAGGAGAAGGCAATGTATTCCTGACTTTCATTCTCCCGCGTCCACTTTAGGCAGCGCGATTAGAGTTTCTGTTTAGACCTAAAGTGAACAACACATTTATTACAGAGATCATTATTTTGACAGCCCAAATGTTACAGCACGTCTGGCCACGGGCCTCGGGTGCACTAAGAGAAGTGATTTTGTGTCCGAACATAGATCATTTCAGAGCCGCCCTAAATGTTGCATTCCATCCTAAACATGTTTCGAAGGTCTCTGGCTTCCAAAAAACTTTGCAGACAAGGTGTCAGCACAACCTGATGGCTCCCTTGATAGCGTCCGATCCACAGAGAACACGGAAACTCACGAATTTTTATGGCTGCCACCCTTGCTCACAAAGAGCATTTATCACTCTGTCAAAACGCTTTGGCTGGGTAACTAATTTTCTCTCGTGCACCTTTCCTTGGCGTGGCTAGAGGCGCCTAACAGATAGGTCTAGACAGACAGTGTTTCTGTCTCATCAACCGAAAGCATTGTCTGCACACTGGTGTGACCCAATCTTGGGACCAGCATTCTGTCCCTGGTAAGTGCTTTGAAATGTTCCTTTCCCCGAAGAGATGCACGTGGTTTCCAAGCCCCAAACTTCCACAGCAAGATTTGCTGTTAAATGATAAAACTACCTGCTTGTTCTCAATTCCAGAAAATACTATTCGAAGGAGAGCCTCCCATTAATGCTTGCCCAGGTTGATAACTTTCTGTTTCTCTCACAAAAATGATGCCTTGGGTGTAAAATCAACATTACAGGTAGCTTTGAATATGACAGATAGTGAGAGAGTGACCGAACGGTTCTAGGCCCTTCAGTCCGGAACCACGTGGCTGCTACGGTCACAGGTTCGAATCCTGCCTTGGGCGAGGATGTGTGTGATGTCCTTAGGTTAGTTAGGTTTAAGTAGTTCTAAGTCTAGGGGACTGATGACCTCAGATGTTAAGTCCCATAGTGCTTAGAGCCACTTTTTTGATTCATTCTCTCTCAAATGGCTGTATCATGACACAATGAATCAGGGTGACTAACTATTACTTAATGAAAACTGTGCCCTGTTAGAAAACGCATCTACTGAATTTATATGAAATTTTGTAAGTGAAAACTTCTCTGTTTTCTCTCTCAAAATATTTATTTATGCACTTTGGTTGTTTCTCACCTTGCACTGGATAACTTAGCTCTGCTCAGTCTACGCTACAAAATGATGAACTGAAAGAAACCACTGCGCAGAACTCTTCCTTCTTATTTTATTTTAATCTTTTTTCATAAATTAAACTTCTGTTCCTCTTTTTTTTCTTAAGTATAGTCTCTGTCCAGACAGTAGCGCAAGGCTTGACAGTGCACGTTTTGTCAGATCTACCTTACCCGTGGCGATAAGCTTCACGAAATATTTATAAATGAATAACAAAACATTTTGCAATTATACTGAATCCTTTTAATGAGGCAGAAAAGAAACTCAACTGACAAGAACTATAACTTCTTTCTTCTTGTCATACACCGTCAAGAATACGTTTCACACACACATACTTTCCAAATTACATCAATTTTACACTTTCATTTCCTCATCAAATATGTTGTAAGTTAATCTTGGTGAACACATGTCAGATACTCCTCCCTGAATACGAACACATGGATATTGTAAAACACACTGAAAACTTTACATCACAATTTTATTTTTGTTTTCCTAATGAAATATTTTGAACATACATTAGAGGGAGTGAGATAATTAGAAAACTAATCACATGTCTGATACTTCTCCCTGGATAGAACACGTAGGTATTATTAAACACAGTGAAATCTACACGTTACAATAACTACTAAACTTGGACTTGCAGCAAAATACTCAATGCAGTTACCTTTTTTCCAAATGAGCTGTCTCCCTGTAAAATTCTTTCTAGAAAATTATCCTTTATCCTTAGTCCTCAATTACATCTCAGATAACAAATTCTTCCTTTGTGCAGCACATCTGCCATCAAGATTCCTCACTCTGAGAGGACACAACAGTATCTATCTTTCTCCCTTTCTCCCTCCCTCCCTCCCTCCCTCTCTCTCTCTCTCTCTCTCTCTCTCTCTCTCTCTCTCTATCTCTCTCTGGCCAACAACTGCACATAACTGCAACTGCTTCGCTAGCCAGAGCTCTGCTCAATTGTATTGCGTCAGGTAGCCATCGAACACGTGTGACTCATGTATACAGGCATACAAAGATGCTCGTAATGAAAAACATTCCGAACAACTGTGATTTGCTCAGATATTTTCATTTTTTATGATTATTTCTTATAAAGTGAATACCTTGCAAAGTGTTCATGGCTCTTAATGTATGATCTAAGGCTCACGATTAATGGATATTTGTTTCTTGTTTTGGTCCATACTATCACCTCTCAAAACATATAAAATAAAGAGCTTTCAGCAGAAGAGATTTGCTCCACAGTATCGAGTATGAAGACGCGCTCATAGCCCGTAACGCATGCATTTCAGAGCCCACTTTTACTAGAACTTTTTGCTTCGAATGATCGTTCCTGTCGTATCGCAGAATGTATGCAGTCCCTCCTGGAACTGACTGTATATGACTCATACGGTCCTAACTATAATATTCCTCAAGTGTTTGGGACCAGCTCGAAGAAAGACGAAAAGGGAATGTTAAACGTTTACAAAGAAGGGCTGTACTAATGATTACAAGTTTTGTGAGTCACCAAAGAGCGTCACGGACGCCGGAAGACAAACATCAAGCCAGCCTGTGTGGTCGAGCGGTTCTAGGCGCTTCAGTCTGGAACCGCGCGACCGCTACGGTCGCAGGTTCGAATCCTGCCTCGGGCATGGATGTGTGTGATGTCGTTAGGTTAGTTAGGTTTAAGTAGTTCTAAGTCTAGGGGACTGATGACCTCAGCTGTTAAGTCCCATAGTGCTCAGAGCCATTTGACAAACATCAAGTATCCCGCGAAAACCCACTTACAAAGATTCAAGAACCATTATAGCTCGAGGAGTCTAAGTATATATCGCAACCACGTACTACTGGTTCGCATAGGCACTAAGAGGACAAGATTAGACAAACGAGGAGAACATAGCAAGTGCCATAACCCGATTTCCCGGAAACTTCTCTCAGTGAAAGAGGGGTCAAAATAAGCGAACATGTGTCTCGGCTTGTCCGTAAATTTTCGACCATTTTTGAGAAAACAAAGGCCAAAGTTTCCGAGTTAATCTGTGTGCCTTCCAGGGAGTAAGTAGTTCAGCCGAAGCGGTGCCACTGTGGTCAGCGTCGTGGAATCACATTCCTTACGCACTGTGTTTTAAACGCGACCGTCTTTTTTTTCGTTTGTCTTCCCATGTCCGTAGAAGTTTATTACACGAATCTTTTCCAGTGTATATTGAAATAACATTGTCGCTATTCATCAACAAACTGTACGGTGAATGAAATTAAAAAGAAACAGTATATCAATGGAAAAATTATTTGGAATTGTTTTCTGTGAAATTTCTGTTGTTTACCTTGATTCATAGTCAACTGCATGCGACACTTTTCGGAAAAGTGATACGCTCTCCGTCGTTTGCCATGAAGCTGTTGCCAACGCGTGAAATCTTCAGCAATTTTCTTTTCCGAGCGAATTCATACGACGAACTGTTGCTGTGGCAAACCTGCTTTCGCGCAGTGCTCGTATTGTTCGTAACTTCTACGTTTCTAATGTTTTTACGATCGGTATCATCCAAGGGTATGCATCAGATCTTCCTGAAGAATGAACATATGAATACTGTAAGAATTAAGAACTGATATGAGAATGAAATGTAAGAATATGAAAGCTTAAAATATGTAATCTCTGAAAACACCATAGTACATGTAACAAGTGTATGACGCTTACTTATCAACCTAGTTGTAATTTTACAATTGATATAACGCCATGATGTATCCTAACATGAGAAGAAACATTCGTGTGGTAATCTTGTAAGGACCTAGGTACACAAATGAAAAAATAAAATAAAATAAACAAAAACAATAAACGGGTTTGGAGCGCGTAAGGCTGAACTGAAATGTCGCCACTGTGCCACCAGTTGAACCGTGCTCATTAAGCACCAAAAACCATCAAAGTTACAGCAAAAACTTTGACTGTCGGTTTCTCAGAAACACAAGTATCTATAGATAAGCCGACTCACGTGTTCGCTTATTTTGACCCCCCTTCCACTGATCGAAGTTTTTGGGAAATCGTGGTATGGCACTTACCGTGTTCTCCTTGTACGTAGGACGCACACGGAGACATTTAAACTGTCATTCTTGACGGTCTCCTTACGTCAATGCAGTCTGAAAAACAATCTAATATGTGAAGCATTGAGCAATTCTGCACTCCTTACGTGAATGTAATCTGAAAAAAAAATCTAGTATGTGAAGCATTGAGCAATAACCCTCTGCCAGGGGCGGTTTTTAAAGAGAATGAACCTAGAAGTAGATGCAGATATATACGCACATGAAGATGCAGGTGTGTATGGTCATCGTTCATCTCGGAAATGTACGAGACGTGCACGAAGCCGACACTTCTCACCAACCGCTAATTGTATTCATACTGACCGATAGGAAGGAGCAATAGTTGCGAGAGACATATGGAACGCAGTAGTGTGTGTGTGCGTGTGTGTGTGTGTGTGTGTGTGTGTGTGTGTTGCGAGTGTGCGTGTCAAATTATGAAGTTCATGAGGATGATGCTAAACTCTGCCTGAGCAGTTTGTCTCACCTAAGAGGGCGTGCTGCAAAGTAATGCCTCTGATTTTTTATGTGAAAACTCTTAAAACTTTTTAAATAAAAAACGTTATTACCATCCACACCTTTATTCTTCATGTCTACATATTTATTTCTTAGCACAGCCACCCTGGCGACGTACATGTTTCTCCAACAGAGACACATTTCGTGATACCGTCACTGTAGAAGGTTTGACTATGTTGATAGATCCAAAAGCTCACCTCTGCTTGCACCGCTTCATCATTATCAGTGTGATGTCGTCAAAGGTGTTCTTTGACTTTCGGAAACAGATGAAAATCGTATGAGGTTAAGTCGGGAATGCATACAGGACGATCGATGACAGCGAAACCAATACGCCAGTTGGTTGCGGTTGTCGCAGCGCTCGCGTGTGGCCTAGTAACGTCACGCTGAAGGAGAGGGTGCTCCATGCGGCATCGAAGTCTTAGAATTCTAAACTCGATTACAGCACGCTATTTCTCTTTCACCGACATCGTTCCGTTACACACCACCACGTTACACACCACAATGCGGAACCTTGTAGCGGTGGAATTCAGCATATATTGAAAGCATCAAAGATAAAATTGTTCCAAATTAGTTATTCAACAAATCTGCGTATGACTGCATCTGCGAACTTGTTTCGTGCCCTCCTCCATTTTGCCAGTAATGAAAGATGTACTCGACTCAGCAATCAAGATTAAGAGAATAATTCCGTTTGTGCAATGGCATTAAGATGGTACTGACAAATTAACTTTTGGCCCCGATGTTTACTTAATGAAATTATATCTTGACTTGAATAATGCGAGTTGTGCAATGGCATCAAATTAGTTGTTTGAAATAACTTTGCTCTGATAACTTTAGTTATACCAAAATCGATTTCAAACCATGAACCGCACATATTGCATAGAGGCCTCATTTTCTTTGCGTTCTTTCATTTGTGGGTAACTTTACTTTCCTACTCATTGTCATATTCAATACAAGCAAAGGACGTGGATTATGATTCAGGCTGTTAGATTTAAACACAATGTTGTTCTCAATATATATATTGTTAAAATTTTAAGTCATACACAAAAACTACCATTTTCAACATTTTTTTAGCATGAATCACTCTTACAAAAAAATTTTACAAAACGCTTACTGCGTCAAACCTTGGACGTACAAATCCTAACTGTGAACATTATCTAACAAAATACATTTTGAAATCATTATATAGCTTCTCCCATTAACGTGCTAAAGTTTGCTCAGTGTAAACTGCACAGCGCGAATCCTACCTTAAAGCTGTCACCACACGTCTGCTTCCTCCAGGCACCTAGCTGCGACTCTTCTGTTTTTTACTGTGCGCGCCCGGCTCTCTTAACCATCAAAGATCCTCCTACTCGAAGATATTATACTCATTCCACCTTGTGGTTGGCAACTATCGACTTTATTTTCTGGATCTACCCTGATCAGACCTCAGCACATACATTTCAATATGTAGAAATGAAGAAAAATGGTGAAAATATTAATAACGTTTTACTTAAAACGCCTTAAGAGACTTCACACAAAAAATTCGGAGGAATTGCTTTTTAGCACGCCCTCATAACATAAAAGTTAGATTTTTCGTTTGAGAACAGTGAGTATTACTGATCTGTTCGACGAGAAACTAAATGCGCTGAAGTCTCCAAGAAAAAGCAGCATTTAGATTCCATCAGCGTACTGGTTACACAGAATTTCCGGTGTGTCGGGGGCGGCGGGTGAAGACGCACGGGCTGCCAGTGGAACGGGAGCAGGCAGCGCAAGGAGCCGTTTCCACGTGAGCTGGCGCCGCCAATTCCGTATTAGCAGAGCGTTGGCGGCGGTGGGGGCGGGCGGCGGAGTCGCGAATTATTCGTGACATGCGCTGCCTCAGGCTCGCTGAGACAGCCGCCGCCCCCACCTCCCCCCACCCCGCCTGCTGCCGCCAGCTAATCCCATAAGCGGCACGGCAAAACGGCCGTCGTTACACCAGGAGGCGAAGCGCCGCCTTATCTGCGCGTACCGCGGAATACCGTCTGCATTTTCCACTACAGCGCATCCCTTCACTCGTGGAAGGTATTCTGCTAGGTCTTACGCAGCCTGTGGGAAACACTCTTGCAATTCGCAACCGTAACCGAAGATCGTTATCTTAACTTCGTGAAAGGAAAATAAACAATTTAAAATTTGAAAAATATATAAATACGCCAACGGAAAAAAAATCACGACACTAAAAATTTGTTAACGTAGAGTAATAAAATTTCGCCAATATATTTGTCTAGGTAACATATTTACGTGACTAACATTGCAAAAGCACCGGACAACGGGAAATAACCACTGCAAATTTGAAATGCTAGTACATTAATAACCAGTGTGACATCCAGAATGTTGAATGACATCATCCAGACGTGCATGCATTATGTTGTACAGGTGCCGGATGTCAGTTCCATGCACCTCTAGAAATAAAAAAAATGCTAAAACTAATCTTTGAAGAAATCTGGAGAGCAAGAAAACCACAGGAGAGTGGAAGGTACCTTCGATACACCCACTATATAAGAAAGACAATATACAAGACGTAAACAGCCACAGAGGAATTTCTTTGCAACCAGTTGCATATAAAATATTCTCCAAGGTACTACTAAACAGAATACAAACAGCACTGGACAATCATTTATGTGAATATCAAGATGGTTTTAGGAAGGCAAATCATGTTCTGAGCAAATATTTAATCGGAAGTCAATCATTCGCCGTAGATTACTGAAGTCAAGAGATGTTCCTGTAATGTTTGTTAATTTCAGAAACGCCTTAGGTACTGTTAACCAAGAAACTGCGTAATTAATAATCTGAGAATTTGGTGTTAAGTCTAAATTAACAAATATAATTCGTGTAACACTTACACAGATAAAATCTGAAGTGAAAATCATGGAAGAAATTTCTCAGTCCTCTGAAATAAACTCAGGTGTATTGTAAGGCGAAGATTTATCCTACGTTGTTTTTTATTTGTGGTCTAGGGAACAGTAAGAATTTTCAATTAAAACCTGAATGAATAAGAGGCTTCACCAATAAGGTTGGGAAGAGAAAACAAAAAAATGGAATAAATTATCCTGCATTTACAGATGACGTTGCTATACTCTAAGAAAATGTGACATCTGCTGTAATACAAATTGATATTTTAAAAGAAATAGCCAACACGACCGGATTAAAATTCATTGAAATTTCTGAAAACAGTTATTGGCCAAAAAGAGAAGGTTAAAAAAATTAAATATCTTGGAGAGGTAATCCAAGGAATTCGTATACAAAAAGAAGCTCTAGTCGAAAGGATACAGGAAATTGGAGGACATATATATAAATAAAGACATTTACACTAAAAACGCCTGTCTAAAAGTGCAAAAATAAGCCACTATAGTACATTATTGAGGTCAGAATGTGTGTATGCAAGCGAAAGTTTTGCATTAAAATCGATAAATCGCAAATAATAGAAAGGCGAATCATCAGGATAATATTAAGCCCACGAATAACTAAGGGAGATTGAAAATGAAAAAGTAACGTGAAATTTGTTGAAGCATAGAAAACATATCGGAAGTAATGAGATGAAGAAAACTGGCATCTTTTGGACATTTATATCAAATTCTAGAGAGTAGATTTAGCAAAAATATCTTCGAACATTTGTGGGGTAAAAAGTCAACAAGAAGCTGATACCACGAAATAAAGAAGGAAGTAGCAAAAAATAATACAAACGCTGAAGAAGCAACTGACACAGATATACCGAGTGAAGAAGTATTTAATATGGACGGATTCCAAGACAGAAACGTGAAAGAAACTGGTCAGAACACAAAAGTAAAAATATAGTGAACAGATGAAATAAAATTAAAGAACAACGAATAAGGAACTGAATCTTGCGCGTGGTGCCTAGTTGGCTCATTTGCTAAGAATAAGAAGAAGAAAAAAATCAACATCAAACCAATACAGAAATTCATCTGCAGGCAGCCCCTGCCATTCCGTAGACGAATTTCTGGATGTGTTATACAATGCGCTCTCTCTCTCTCTCTCTCTCTCTCTCTCTGTGTGTGTGTGTGTGTGTGTGTGTGTGTGTGTGTGTAACTCCAGACGTAAAGATCGATTCCGGCCTCTTATTAAGGAATATGCCCTCCTCGGGCACTAATGCCCTTTTACACCTTGAGAAGTTCATAGGGGATATTGTCCCCCTCCCCTCTCACGGAGGTTTTCAATTCTTGCTCGGTTCGGGGAGGTGCTGTTGGTTGAGAAACACGGCTGCCATGAGCATCTCAGGCATGGGCTGTTGGATTTAGGCCCGGGGCGTACGCAGTCCATTCCATACTTTCAATATCTTCATTTTCCAATGTGTCCGACATCTCAGCGGTCGTTCATAAACAGAAATTCTGAAGCAACCGTACTCCTAAACAGACGGACATGATCCAGCATAATCTTCCTACAATATCGCTGTGCTACAACGGTACCCCAGGGCAAAGATATGCAACGCTGTTGGGCCATCATGCGTAATGCCTTCCGCACCACAAATCCTAGGCCATAACGATGACGTTCATGAACATTCTGTGATGTGTAATGTGTTCCCCTCCCTCATCACACCGACTGGTGCCAAGAATCACTTGCCACAGGGAAGCGGGATTTGTCGGAGAACATCACTGGGAACAACTGCTGATGACTCCAATCATCGTGCTCTCTACACCACCAACGAACTCTTTCTCTATGACGGCGTGACCGAAGTCGGATGCTTTCAGCAGGTTTCCGAGCGTACAAACCAGCCTGATATAATCGCCGTGAGATATTTCTGGTAGAGACACAAGTACCAATGACGTTTACAAGTTTTGTAGCCATCTGCCAAGGAGCGAAATGTCTGTTCCTTTTCGCACTAGGGCTAGTATCGTCCTCTTACGGTGTTGTGCTCCATCTACGAACACCGGCATGCTTTCGCATAGCATTCCCACTTTCAGCGGCCTTTTTTCCCAGCGAGATGACACTTTTTGGACACACGCATTACTGTGGTCGCAGTAGTGACACTTTGAGCGGCTTCCAGACGTCCAACTGCTCGTCCACGATCGTCGTACTAAACGGTTTCACAACGACCTTCGTCAAGCACCATTCTGCATGAACTATCGAATGCATACAGGACGATCGTGCACAGGCTTTGCTGCAGTTAATAAGTCCTATCATCTACATTTCCTTTTACTATCCTTGGTATGGTGTTCCGTATCAATTGTCAGTTGTTCCGCAGCAGTTGGCAATTGTTCCATAGCACTTGTCAAGCGATGTACACAGCCCTTACGGCCAAATTGAAACAGGTGATAGGGGATAACCGTTTATATTGACATAGGAAACCAATGGCCGGAAATGCATATTTGTTGTGTTATGGACGTACACAGCGTACACCACGTAACAACAACGTAGCTCACAGTAGTTGTCCAAAGTGACGACCGTTAGTCTCTCAATGCATACATGGCAATGGCACATGTAGTTCTGCCGACTCCTCACAAGATCCCGTGTGTCTGTTGTACGCTGGAACAGACAGAGAGTGATAAATAGCGTACACCCCGGACCACCAAACAGACGTGCTGTACACAACGTAGCTCATAGCACGTGTGTCAAGTGACGACCGCAAGCGTCGCCCCGGTGCCTTAAACTGTGCCATATGCGTACCACTGTCATTGCATCAGACAGCTTGTGAGGCGTCCATGGGGAGGTGCGTTGCTGAGTACAGAGCATGACACGTCGTCGAACATGGAACTTACTCGTCACGACAGTTGGCAGACACACATTTAAAGTACGGTGCGGCAGGACGTAGTGCGCCTAAAGCAGCATCAATTTACAATGAATGATTTCCCAACAGGCGACATCCTACTAGGTAGGAGCTTATCTCCACGAACACCAACCTACGAGAGACGGGGTCATTCACGCCAGACAGACTTGGCCAAGGATCTCACCAAAGACATGCCCCAATACCAGACTTTGAGGAGGCGGTGTTGCATCGAGTGGCCGACAATCCAACTTGCCCGTGAAACGCACACTTCGAAGAATACAGTGTTTAGGGCACTGGTCAAACGGTTATACAGCCCTATCATAAAGAACGTGAGGAAGCACTGGGAATAACAGAATTTGAGTCACGCTTTGACTTCTGTCAATGGATTGTCCACCGCAGTGTAGTGCCGAACTTCGTAAAGTTTGCACTATTCATGGTTGAGGTCTCATTTATCCGTGATGGTGTTTTCAACAACAGAAACAGCCATGTCTAGAATGAGGACAATCCCCACGCCACCAACATTTGTGGCCAACAGCAACGATTATCCACCAACGTATCGGCAGACATTATCCAAGATCTCCTAATAGGATAGGTTTTCCTGTGAGATATGCTGTCATAATCTGTACCCTTTTCTGTCATACAAAGGATGTGGTTTCAACTCTATGGTGCTACAGCCGACTTCGGTTATTACTGTCCACGAGCACCTGAACAACACGCACCGTCATCGTTGGTTTGGAAGAAGAGGTTCTGACCGATGACTAGCGTGATCGCCTGATCTCCCGTAGAATCGGATGATGACTCGCTTTCTAGATTCCAAGCTGCCTTTCTCCTGGTACAGTAGACACCAGGTATCTTTGAGAGCTGGCGTCGTTGCCATGCATGCATTGAGACTGGCAGTCGTCACTTTGGACAATTACTATGAGCTACAGTGTGTTTATGTGATGTCGCTGTGTATGTCTATAACGCAATAAATGTTGGTTCCCGACTCAGTGTTACCGGTTGAGTACTCGCTATCACCTGTTTCGATTTGACACAGAAGCTTTGAAATACCCTGTATTGTTCCATAACGTAGCATGTAAATTTGCATATATAAACTTTCGGGTTACTCTCGTAGCCGATGTCATGACAAGCGGCTAAAACACCATCATGTCTTTAAAAAATTGCTTTGAAAATGCGTTTGAGCATCCTGTTCCACGCCTGAGCTACACATTTGAAGAACTACACTCTTTTTACAACGTGAGGAGACTGGCTCGGACGTGGTCCCCAGACAGCGCTGCAGCCGGAGACGGCGGCAGGTGGCTCCCCTGTTCAGCTCACGTCGCCGTATAAACAGCGCCTGCGGCTGGCGCCTGCGTGCTTTACGGCGGAACACGCGCGTGGAACGACGCCAGCGGCGCCGCCTCAGAGCCGTGTGGGCCCCGCAAAAAGCGCCGCCTGCCGTTCGCCACGTGTCCACCCACCGTGCTTACGGCAACGCGTCTCTGTCCAGGGACTCTGGCAGGTTTACTGCCGATATAGCTCGCTGTTTCCCAGTGATGTGTGATTGTCTTATGCTTCCTTCCCCTAAAGTTGCTACTCTCTACAGCTTCAACAAGTACTTGGGGAATAAACTTTTTTTATGTCCCCGTCTATGATCAGAAAATGCACAAATACACAAACACAAATACAACTATTGGCTTGTCTACATCTTACAACAATAAAATAGGCCATAATGAAAAGTATTACTGGCATACATTTGGAAAACATGCGTCTAAAATATGACGAGGCATACCTCTTTTAAAACATATCCTAATATACTGAAATCGAGGTGGCATCGTCTATGGATAAACACAAAATCAGCTTAACATTATGGCATATACAGGGTGCTTCAAAAATGACCGGTATATCTGAAACGGCAATAAAAACTAAACGAGCAGCGATAGAAAATATACCGTTTGTTGCAATATGCTTGGGACAACAGTACATTTTCAGGCGGACAAACTTTCGAAATTACAGTAGTTACAATTTTCAACAACAGATGGCGCTGCAGTTTGGGAAACTCTATAGTACGATATTTTTCACATGTCCACCATGCGTAGCAATAATATGACGTAGTCTCTGAATGAAATTACCCGAAACCTTTGACAACGTGTCTGGCGGAATGGCTTCACATGCAGATGAGATGTACTGCTTCAGCTGTTCAATTGTTTCTGGATTCTGGCGGTACACCTGGTCTTTCAAGTGTCCCCACAGAAAGAAGTCACAGGGGTTCGTGTCTGTCTGGCGAATAGGGAGGCCAATCCACGCCGCCTCCTGTATGTTTCAGATAGCCCAAAGCAATCACACGATCATCGAAATATTCATTCAGGAAATTAAAGACGTCGGCCGTGCGATGTGGCCGGGCACCATCTTGCATAAACCACGAGTTGTTCGCAGTGTCGTCTAAGGCAGTTTGTACCGCCAAAAATTCACGAAGAATGTCCAGATAGCGTGATGCAGTAATCGTTTCGGATCTGAAAAATGGGCCAATGATTCCTTTGGAAGAAATGGCGGCCCAGACCAGTACTTTTTGAGGATGCAGGGACGATGGGACTGCAACATGGGGCTTTTCGGTTCCCCATACGCGCCAGTTCTGTTTATTGACGAAGCCGTCCAGGTAAAAATAAGCTTCGTCAGTAAACCAAATGCTGCCCACATGCATATCGCCGTCATCAATCCTGTGCACTATATCGTTAGCGAATGTCTCTCGTGCAGCAATGGTAGCGGCGCTGAGGGGTTGCCGCGTTTGAATTTTGTATAGATAGAGGTGTAAACTCTGGCGCATGAGACGATACGTGGACGTTGGCGTCATTTGGACCGCAGCTGCAACACGGCGAACGGAAACCCGAGGGCGCTGTTGGATCACCTGCTGCACTAGCTGCGCGTTGCCCTCTGTGGTTGCCGTACGCGGTCGCCCTACCTTTCCAGCACGTTCATCCGTCACGTTCCCAGTCCGTTGAAATTTTTCAAACAGATCCTTTATTGTATCGCTTTTCGGTCCTTTGGTTACATTAAACCTCCGTTGAAAACTTCGTCTTGTTGCAACAACACTGTGTTCTAGGCGGTGGAATTCCAACACCAGAAAAATCCTCTGTTCTAAGGAATAAACCATGTTGTCTACAGCACACTTGCACGTTGTGAACAGCACACGCTTACAGCAGAAAGATGACGTACAGAATGGCGCACCCACAGACTGCGTTGTCTTCTATATCTTTCACATCACATGCAGCGCCATCTGTTGTTGAAAATTATAACTACTGTAATTTCGAAAGTTTGTCCGCCTGAAAATGTACTGTTGTCCCAAGCATATTGCAACAAACGGTGTATTTCTATTGCTGCTCGTTTAGTTTTTATTGCCGTTTCAAATATACCGGTCATTTTTGAAACACCCTGTATTTAAAATATGGTATATACACTGAAGCGTCGATGAAACTGGTACAGGCATGCGAATTCAAATACAGAGATATGTAAACAGATAGAATACGGCGCTGCGGCCGGCAAAGCCTATATAACATACCACGTGTTTGGCACATATTTAGATCGGTTATTGCTGCTACATTGGCAGGTTCTCAAGATCTGAGTGAGTTTGAACGTCGTGTTATAGTCGACGCACGAGTGATGGGACACAGCATCTCCGAGGTAGTGATGAAGTGGGGATTTTCGCATACGAACATTTCACGAGTGTACCGTGAATATCAGGAATCCGGTAAAACACCAAATCTCCGACATCCGGCTGCGGCCGGAAAAAATATTCTGCAGGAACGGGACCAACGACGACTGAAGAGAATCGTTGAACGTGACAGAAATGCAACCCTTCCGCAGATTGCTGCAGATTTCAGTGCTGGGATATCAACAAGTGTCAGCGTGCGAACCATTCAACGAAACATCATCGATATGGGCTTTCGAAGCCGAACGCCCACTCCTGTACTCTTGATGAATGCACGACACAAAGCTTTACGCCTCGCCTCGTCCCGTAAACACCGACTTCAAACACTTGATGACTGGAAACATGTTGCCTGGTCGGACGAGTCTCGTTTCAAATTGTATCGAGCGGATGGACGTGTAGGGGTGTGGGAACAACCTTATTAATCCATGGACCGTGCACGTCAGCAGGGGACAGTTCAAGTGGTGGAGGCACTGCAATTGCTGTGCGACGTCTGCAAATATCCAAATGGCTCTGAGCAGTATGGGACTTAACATGTGAGGTCACCAGTCACCTAGACATAGAACTACTTCAACATAACTAACCTAAGTACAGCACACTCATCAATGCCCGAGGCAGGACTAGAACCTGCGACGGTAGCAGCAGCGCGGTTCCGGACTGAAGCGCCTAGAACCGCTCGGCCACAACGGCCGGCGGACGTTTGCAGTTGGAGTGATACGGGTTCCCTGACACGTCTAGGTACGACTGCAACGGGTGACACACACGTAAGCTTCCTGTCTGATCACCTGCATCCATTCACGGCCATTGTGCACTCCGACGGACAACTCCAGCAGTACAATCAGGCACCTCACACGTCCAGAATGGCTACAGTGTGCTCCTGAAAACTCTTCTGAGTTTAAACACTTCCCCAGCATGAACATTATTGATCATATGCCGGATGCCTTGCAACGTGCTGTTCAGAACAGTTCTCCAACCCCCCCCCCCCCCCCCCCAGTACTCTTATGGATTTATGGACAGCCCTGCTGCAGGAATTCCTTCGAGCACCACTTCAGATATTAATCGAGTCCGTGCCACGTCATCTTGCGGCACTTCTGCGTGGTCGCGGGGTCGCTGCACGATATTAGGCAAGTGTACCAGTTTCTTTGGCTCTTCAGTGTACTACGCCACAGTGTGGCCGGGGTCATTTTGTTAATAGCATCACTGTTCATACAAACCACTGTATGGTAGCCACAAACTGTCTGTAGCCACAAACTGTTTGTGTCGTAAGTTCGTTAGATGCTGCTGCTGAAATCCTACACATATTCGACAATTACATATTTGAACGATATGGAATAAAAAGAATAATGTAGTAGGGAAAGTCTGTAGTAGGCCTACCAGGAATATAAGGTGTCACAGTAATAAAATGTAATAAATTAAACACACAACTAAACTTAAATTTAGCTTACTAAAAAGGAAATGATTATGTGACAATAATTCTAATACGCTATTGTTCTAAGATGTAAATAATGCACTGGTTATATTTGTGTTTTCTCCCATGTTTTGCTGCAGATATGAAGATGGTCTTCGCTGACCCAAACGAGTAGTCTAAGGACCTAGTAATTTCGTGATCATAGGCGGGTATATAAACGATATTTACTATACACTTTATGGATATTTGTTCTATTCGGGACGATGCCTTTGCTGGTGACAGTGTTATTGGAGCTATTTCTTAATCTCTTATCACATGCTCCATCATCCCGTCAATTCTTTTTGTCAATGTTGCGAACTTGCTTCTCTCCTCACAGATTTTTCGTAGAAGGGCTACATTTTGTATATTGTCTGCTGCTGGTAGCATAGGATCTTAAGTTGACTATATCGAGATAACAGTACAATTTTATTACGTAAACAACTATTCAGAGTGTCGATCGGCAGTCTCAGAGGATGCATTACAATGTGGCAATGACTCTTGTCGCACTCAGTCAAATATCCGTGGCGTGTGTTGTACTCCAACTAATTCATGTAAGCACCAGCCTCCATAGCCGAGCCCCCTAACGCATACCTGTACCGTAGCGCTCTATGTGGAGGAAAGCCTTTCGAAACCTTATTCAGCGCCAATATTTGGTTGGCAAGAGAGTGAGCCACCGGGGCCGAATGTTCAAGATCGCTGGACTTGGCGCAGATGTCCTGGGTTTAGTTACAAACTCTTCTTAGTGTCTCAGCAAGTGAGGCTATGTGAGATGTTGATGGTGATTCAACAGCGGGACGGGGTCGTTAAGCTCGGCAGTCCAATTAGTGCTATTAGAAAGGAACAGGTTCTATACCGGCAGCTAGATTCACCCTTTTCCTTCTCTCATCATCACACAACACATACATGACATCACAGAATTGTTATGCTCACCTACACTCAACAAACAGGCATAGAGCACAATGCTCAAATACCAAATGGGCCAAGGCCCATAGTGTGCAGTGGGAGAAAACGCATTCCGATTTGCCGGCTGAACCTACCTCTTCGGTTTTCCCAGCAAACATTGCGTTGCAACTCATTCTTTCTTTCCAGGTAACTACACATATAACAGTATCGAGGACTGTCACACAGAGAACGTTACTCGCCATACATAATAAAGCCCGTGAAATACTAGAATTTAGAAATATTTCGTAATTTTGAAATAGAAAGCGCATTCATCCACTCATAGGAAGATATTAACTACGCAGGCATTCACTGTAAATAACCTCTGCCTCTGCTGGTACAGTTCATCGGTCTCAGCAAGAGAAACAAAACTGTGGGCAAACTGTACAATGTACAGGGCGACCCAAAAGTACGATAATATTTGAAAATGACCTAATTCACGGGGTAATGTATGTAGCGTGGTAAAACTTGACACACATGCCTTAAATAACATGAGGTTTTATTAAAACAAAAATCAGTGCACACACCGGCCAGCAATAAGTCAGTGACGGCGCCTGAAAATTGCGTATAAAATGAGCTGCAGCGAGAGAGCGAATCAGATGCACCAGCAATTGCAGCATTTTGACTTTAGAAGAGGCACTGTTTGTGAAGCTTTATTATCGGAATGGAGAATTCACTATTGCAGTTTTACGATCATATCGCCAGAAGAAGGGTATTCGAACGGGTAAATGTTCTGTGGCAAACATCGTAGTGAACAAAATCATCACGAAGTTCGAAGCCAGTGGTTGTTTTGACAATAGGCCCCATAGTGAGTAACCAGACACATGTGCTACTGCTGCTCTGACAGTTGTGACAAACGTCGTAGTGAACAAAATCATCACGAAGTTCGAAGCCAGTGGTTGTTTTGACAATAGGCCCCATAGTGAGCAACCAGACACATGTGTTACTGCTGCTCTGACAGTTCAGGAAGAAATGAACACTTCAGCGGGTTGATATCCTCTTGGTGAAGGCTTCGCTCGTGAAGTCGCACGTCGCACTGGCATACCACGTGTTACTGGTTGGAGAGCACTAAGGCGTACCCTTCAATGCTATCCGTACAAAAAAAGCCAACATGAACCGTTAGCCACCCATTTTGTGACGTGGAGAATATTTGCTGTGGGGGCACTTCAAAACATGAGGGAAGATGACGATTGGTTGTGTAACGTGTAGTGGACTGACGAAGCCCATTTCACACTCCGAGGGTCTGTCAACACCCAAAACTGCAGAACTTAAGCAACCGAAAATTCTAGGCAGTCGTCGATACATAAGTGCATAACGAGAAAGTCACGGTGTGCTGTGGCTTTACCATATCAATTGTGATCAGATCCTTTTTCTTCGAGGAAATACTGGGATGATGCTTTTCAATTGGTCAGCGTGAAGGGTGCGAGGTACACCAATATGCTAAAGAATCGCATCTTCCATATCCTGGCTGGTGAACGCTTGCTGGGAGATACGACTTTTAAGCAGGATGGCGCTACATCCCATATTGCTCCACACGTGAAAGATCTCTTGCGCACATCGTTTGATGAGGATCGCGTGTTGAGTCGCCATTTTGCCACGCTTGGCCTCCCAGTTCCCCAAACCCCAATACGTGTGATTACTGATTGTGACGTTACCTGAAGTCCCAAGTCTACTGCTATCGTCTTACCTCATTAAGGATGCTATAAGGTAACATCCGACGGCATTTTATCACCATACATGCCGATACGCTGTGCAACTGTCTCTCGATTATAGGTATTGTTGATGAATGACTGCCGGCAGGCTGATCATTTGTTATAAAGAAGATCGTCTTTGCTAACAATCAGTTGTCATGTGAAGTATTGCTTTTGTATCATATGAAGCGCCTTGTGTCGGTCATTTTGTGTCGTTTTTTGCTTTCAATAAAATCTCATACCATTTCAAATATATGTGTCAATATTGAGATCACTTGATGATGGCAACGAGGTATATTACCCAAATATTGTGCGAAGGAAAACTACAACAAATCAGTGAACCATCGCAGATGAAATTAGGCATCATTAATTGCGGTAAAATATGAGGTGACACTTGCTGACAGATGAAAACTGTCTTTCCTGCGCAGTGCTCTGTCCATGCAAAGGCAAGCTTCTGGGATAGATTTTCGATCTGGTAAAAATTTGTTATCTGTCAGCATGTATTATAATGTCCACTCAGCTGCTGGCTCATAAACGCAATTCCCAAACATTAAATCATAAATTTTTCAGCTTTATGTTCTGCAAGCTATCAGTTCCTGACGCGATAGTGGATTATAAAAACTTTATAGCTTCCGCATTTTCTCCTCTCATTTACTTAATGACACCAGATTCGATAACATCAATCATATTTACAACAATTTTTCTCAAGAACCGTGTAATTTCTTATGTGTTGTAGCTTAGCCCGAACGCGTAACGTTAAATTTTTAAAGTGAATCTTCAGTACAAACAAGAAAGTCTACTTTCCAGCTGCACCAGATATTTACATCTCATATGTTGATAGGTTTTGCTGTTCTGGCTCGTCGTTTATGCGACCACGAACATCGAAGACGTGGTCGGCGTAACAGACTAACAACCTACAACATTTGTGAAACGTAAGTAAACTTAAAATGAAAAAAATCGTAGCGGGTAGAATCCTGTTGTACATATTTCTTCTTCTTAAACCCCGGCTTTCACCAGGGTGCTCTTGCATTTACAGCCTCTTCTATGAGTCTAACGCTCGTCTTCTCCACTGCCACTCACTCGCAGCAGCTTGCAGAGTACAGAACATCACATTTTGTTTTTTGCGGTCATTGATGTGTACAAGAACTTCCTCTCGGAATGTTTTCTCCAACTGATGCCTTCCGTTCATTAATTTACACACTAATCCGTAAAAAGACTAGTATCATCACTTCACTTCTTTGTGGCAAGCTACTTTTCTTTATTTTGTTGCGCTACGCGTCCATAATAACGTGCTCCGAAAATTTGTTCATTTGGAAGTTAGGTGTTGCGAAGATACTGAGTATTTGCTACTAGAAAGATTACGTGGAGAAAGTGATGAGATTATTTTGCCTGATATTCTCAGAGAATCTGCAGTAATATACTGTAGAAACATTACAATTAAGACTCAGCTTTGTCATTGAGATTGTAATCACTCATTTTTGGGAATGCCTTTAACTTACCGTAGTTGTTGACGTGTGCAGTAGTCGGACTCGTGAGATAACACATGTACTTAACACCCGGGAATAGGTGAACAGCAGTCACCTGAGACGTCAGTCCGACAGACAATGCAGAAAGCTGCTAACTGCTTTGTTTAGAAACACTGCCTTATTGGCATGAATATAACGTGATGCGTTATTTTATACTTGTTAATCGTCGTAACATAGTGAATTTCATATGGTTTTTTCAGAGTACTTTAGTTTTAACGAATGTGTGTCTACCACACAACTTATTAATGGTGCGATAATGAAGCTTTTGTGAAAAAATTCCATTGTCACTGTGAGCAGAAACTACTACAACCCAAAAAATATGAGGGCGCGTATACACATCTCTGAAAGAAATATTCACAGAGACAAATGTTGACACGAGAAATCAGTTAGGCCTATACCGAAGAAAAGGTGAATATTTTCAGAATGTTGGTTAAGGCTTTACTACCTCATCAGTGGTGAGATGATTATGGATGGAACACAAGCTCGAACTGGGGAACGATCGGGTAGGAAACCTGCGGCGTTCTTTCCAAAGAAGTCACTCTGGGAATAGACTACTAAAAGCGCCGGTAAGCTAAATCTGGATGGACAGACGAAGATTTGAAACATTATTCCCAAATACGAGTTCACTTCTTAACAGTGCCACATGACTGTGAGCATGTTAACTGCAAAACTCGTGCATATTTTTCGCTCAGTCGTATTACGTGATAGAGAAAATTGTAAATATCAGTGATTTTGTATATACTGTACAGCAAGCCTCCATAGCTGAGAGATCACCGCTTTTCACTGCCACGCAGAGGATCTGGGTTCAATTTGCAGTAATACCAGGGATTTTCCGTTGGCAACAGTAATGTTAAGATGTCCACTCAGCTTCTTGATGCAAAGTGCGGAGCTGCTTGAAAGAGAAGTAGCAGCTCCAAATTCTGGAAAGCCGACAGTGAGCGAGAGAGCAGTTAGCTGCCCCATGACCCTCAATACCTTACCCAAACGACGCCATATAGGAGAGAATAACATGACAGCCATTCGAAATCATGCGATTCTCTGCGTCTGATCACAGGGTTTAGTTTACTTTAATATCTATATTTATACCTATAAAGTGGATTCTAAGCATATATCTATGTATGTATGTGGTCTCCTACCAAACCCCTGGCTTGATTTGAACCAAATTTTGAGCACAATCAGCAAAGTTCACGAGTATCATCTCTTTGGAGACCATAATATAGCCCCAACAGAAGCGAAGATATGGGTAAAAACTTTTTTTTCTCTCATGATATACAGGCTGCCCTGCGTGACATGAGTGTGGTGTGGGAATAATATCAGCCTGCCTTATCAACCTGCTTTGCAGAAAAGTTTATGCAACAGGGGAAAGAAACGGTTTCCAGGTCCCAACATCTGGGCTACCCTGTGGGACGAGTGTTGTGTTGGAGTAATATTCGAATGAATTATCGACCTGTTGTGCAGAGGCATAAAGTATATGGGTGCAAAGTTGAGCGAAAGGTGAGATGCATGAAGGAGGGGATGGACAGGAAAATGGGGCTAGGGGTGTCGATAAGGAGAGTGGGGGGGGGGGGGGTCAGAAGGTAATTAATAGGGGGAGAAGGCAGCAGGAGGGAACGGAGAGAGAGGGGAGCAGATGGAACAGACAGAGAAAGGGACTACAGAAAAGGGAAAGAAGGAGATGGACAGGCAGGGGCAGGAGAAGGAGATCAATAGCTTGAGGTTCGCAGAAGGAGATGGATGAGTTGGCAGGAGATGGGCAGAGTGACAGGGCAGGGGGAAGTGGACAAAAAGTGATGGGGAGAAGGTCATAGACAGGTAGAGGAGGGGACAACATGGATGGAGAGAAGAGGTGGAAAGGAGATGGACAAAAAAGAATGGAGGAGGAGTAGGAGGAGTAAATAGACAAATAACTGTGGAAAAGGAGATGGGCAGAGAGAGAGGAAGAAGGAGAGGGCACAGAGGGGGTGAGGAGGAAATGAACAGCGGGGCAGTAGGGTATGGACGGAAAGATGGGTGATAGACGTGATGGTGAGAGAGGGGGAGAAAGAAAGGGACAGAGGGAGAGGCAGAGATGCAGAAGAGAGTGGGAGGAGAAGATGTGTGTAATATGTGTGTCAACAAACACAACTGCAGACGAAGCTGCAGGAAAAGGCTTATAATATTCGCCGAATACGACGTAGTCATCTAACGTGTATATACAGAGTGCCGAAAGTATGACAGTAGCTGAAAAGTTTGTGGGTGCTTTTTACTAGGTGGGGTCGTGTCAGAGATACGAAGGTCAACTTTGTTTTTTCAATGGGATGCTATAGTTTGGTACTTATTTTCTGACAGCGGCTATCAGACGAATCCAATGATGTGTAACCGAAAGGTCAACGAAGGTCAGTAAAGGTCAAAAAGGTGGCATGAACGTCCATTTACAGAAGGTGTTCGAAGTGATGACCATTGGTATCAATTTAGAGCTGCAATCTTGTTGTCATGGATTGTGTGGTATTAATTATCACTTCAGCACTTATCTAAGTACACGCTCTGATAATTCTCTCTCGTATTTAGTGCAAATTGTAGATATTCGCCAAATACGGCGTATCAATCTAACGTACCATTGACATGTAAACACCAGTCAACGGTTTCGCAATGCAACACTAATAGGAACGGCAAGACTAGTATCTTCGAATCAAGCGAATGTGCATACTGTATTCCTCATTTACGGAGAATGCCAACGAAATTCAGTGAGAGCTAGAAACTTAAACGATGAAACATATCCTCAGCGTATGCACCCTGCACGACGTATATTTATGTATTTGTATGATAAATTGAGAACAACTGGATCTTTAGCGCATCGGAAACATATCCTGCAAAGGAAACTTACCCTCGAGAAAACGGAAATTGGTACTCTTGCCACTGTGGTTCGAGATCCTCGTGTTAGTTCGCGTCAGATCGCAAGGGAATCTGGCCTGAACCAGAGCAGTGTTGTTCATGTTCTGCATCTCCCTAAATATCATCTTTACCGTATCAGTCTCCACCAAGAATTAACTGGTACAGATTGTATGCGTGGCATTGAATTCTGCCAATGGGCTCAACTTCAGATTCAGAGGGATGAACATTTATTAATTTGGTTTTATTTGCTGATGAGGCTACATTCACGAACCATGGAAATGTTAATTTGTGCAACATGCATTATTGGGTAACTGAAAATCCATGTTGGCTGCAGAAAGTTGCACACCAATAACCTTGGTCGTTGAATGTATGCTGTGGGATTCCGGAGGACAGAATTATAGGCCCCTATTTCTTCTAAGTAAATCTTAATAGCAGGAAGTACACCATATTCCAGCAAGAAACATTAGGTCTGTTATTGGAAGAAATACCTTTAGGAACAAGGAACAGAATGTGGCATCAACATAACGGGTGTCCGGAACATTTTTCGCTGATGGCTAGAAATGAGTTGCAGAGACAATTCCCAGACTTGACGCCACTGGATTTTTTGTAGTGGGTTTCGTAAAAGATATTGTTCATAAAGCGTTCCGACTACACCTCAAGATATGCGAGAGAGAATTGTCAGAGCATGTGTTTCGATAATTGCCGATGTGGTAAAGAATATCACTCAACCCATGATAAGAAGATTGCAGCATTGCATTGCTTCCAATAGTCATCACTTCGAACACCTTCTGTAAACGGACGTTCGTGCTACATTTGAGACCTTCGTCGACCTTGAAAGACCTTACTGTTACACATTATTGGATTCACTTCGATAGCCTCTATCAGAAAATAAGCACAAAACTGTAGCATCCCATTTAAAAACACGAGGTTGGCCTTCATATCTCTGACACGACTTCACCTAGTAACAAAAAACCGTCATATTATGGCCCCCGTTGTCCCATGCAACTTTTGTCCCACAAACGTTTCAGCTCCTATCATACTTTCGGAGTTATTCTTGGTGGCAGTTGCTAGTGACACACAAACAGTACACCTCACAGGTATCATCGCTATGATGTTTACAACCCGCTATCTGTCATAGGAGAAGAGATACATGGATAAAACGGTTCTCATGCCTCTGACATGTAGGCTGGCCTGCACAGCACACATACACTCCAAGAGTGGTGTCAGCCTTCCATATCACACTGTTTTGTTTTACAGGGCAGCCTATACATCAGAGGCTAAAGATTATTATCAAACCCATGACATGTTGGCTAACTGGCATGACAGGTGTATTGCGAGTAGTATCAATCTGTTTTGTCAACCCATTTTACAGGGGCTAAAAGTGTGATGGTCATAGCTGGGTGAAGGTTGAATGTTGTGACGGACACAGGAGCAGGAAGGAATGGATATGGAGAGACGATGGGGTGGAGAACTCTTCTGAACAGCACGTTGCAAGGCTTCCCAGATATGTTCAATAATGTTCATGTCTGGGGAGTTTGGTGTCCCGCAGAAGTGTTTAAAATCAGAGGAGTGGGCCTGGAACAATTCTGTAGCAATTTCGGACGTGTGAGGTGTCGCATTACTCTGCTGGAATTGCCACGGAGTGCACAATGGACGTGAATGGATGCACGTGATCAGACAGGATGCATACGTATGTGTCATCTTCAGAGTCGTATCTAGGCTTATCAAGGGTCCAATATAACATGCACATGCCCCATACCATTACAGAGCCTCCACCAGCTTGAACAGTCCCCCGCTGACATGTAGGTTCCATAGATTCATAAGGTTGTCTCCATATCCGTACCGGTACACGTCCATCCACTCGATACAATTTCAGACGAGACTCGTCCGACCAGACAACGTGTTTCCAGTCATCAACACTCCACTTACGGTGTTGACGGGCCCAGGAGAGGCGTAAAATTGAATCAGTATCAACTAGTCTACTTCAAAATAGTCCTCCAGCGCAAACATACAGTGTTGCCAATCATGGGCAAGGCTTTGAATAGCACTGACATTTCCCTCAAAGTATGCCATCCGCCACCGAAATACCATGAGGGCATTCATCCTGTTTGCAAAGAGGCTCTGACCTAGTCGTTTCCCTTAGTCGTGAAACAAAGTCAAAGTAGCATGGACTGAGGTCTGGTGAGTAGGGTGCGTGAGAGAGGATTCATCTTGTAGCATGGTCAACGCCATGCTGAATGTTTCAGGCAGTGGTACCGAGCCATCCTCGCATGCGGTCAGAATCAGTCAGTTGATTTCGGTAATATGTGCCACGAGGTTACGAATATATTTACTGCAAATATGGTAATAACACACGTTCGCATGATATACTATAGTCGCCATGACTTACCACCCTCGTATGTTACTGTCATACGTGTGGTGTCCGTCCTGTCGGAAATGTCAGGAAGCATAGACACCCCAAGAAAAGACACCGCACATATAACAGTAATATCTAAATGCTTGAGTATGGTGGAGAGGAAGCGCGAGAAATTAGACACCACAAGTTGGAAATTTGGATTGCTTGTAAAGTGTGCTCGGACAGCAGAAGCAGTTAAGGCGACCACTCGTGTAAAATGTGAAATTTTCACTTGCCGCCATTGAATTATTTGAGTGTCCTTGTGCCTCTGAATCGGTATTTCTCTTTCTTCAGACTGAAGTATACAGCGACCCAATGTTTAAGAACTTGTAGAATCCAAAGCAGAAACTGATCGCATGATTTTTCTTTTTTTTTATAATCGGTTTGGATTTGTTAGATAGTCATCAGAAGCGTCCGTATTTTAATTAGCTATAGGCGTACGCTCTTGGACCGTTAGTAGCAAATCACAGTGTAATACACGACGTCTACTCTTGTAGCGTTTGCGATTGGAAATGGATGAACATCTCCTTGACACTGTGCGCTTACTAAAGGAACTCATGACGAAAAACAAAGCTCCTATTTTTGAATATCCCCAATATCCTGTATCAGTCCTACCTGATAAAGGTTTCTTTCCCTTACAGTTTTTACCCTTTAGAGCCCCTCTAGTACCGTGGAAGCTGTCTTAAGAGATGCCCTGTCATCCTGTCCCCTCTTTTTGTCAGTTTTTTTCCATATATGTCATTATAACCGATTCAGCGGAGCACCTCCTCGTTCCTTACTTTACTAGACCATCTAATTTTCAACATTATTCTGTAGCATCATATCTCAAATGCTTATATTCTCTTCTGTTCTGGTTTTTCCACAGTCCATGTCTCACTACCATAAAGCGCTGTGCTCCAACTTTGGGTTCCCAGAAATTTCTTACTCAGATTAAGACCTATGTTTAATACTAGTAGACTTCTCTTGGCCAGGTATGCCCTTTTTGCCAGTGCTAGTCTGCTTTTTATCCTCCTTTCTCTGCCCGTGATGGGCTATTTTACTGCTTAGCTAGAGTTATTTATTAACTTCATCTACTTCGTGATCACCAGTTAAGTTTCTCGGTGTTCTCATTTCTCCTACTTCTCATTACTTTCGTCTTTCTTCTATTTATTTTCAATACATATCATGCGTACATTGGACCGTTCATGCCATTCAACAGGTCCTGTAATTCCTCTCCACTTTTGCTGTGGATAGTTATGGCATCAGCATATCTTACCATTGATATCTTCTCGCCCTGAATTTTAATCCGACTCTTGAACCATTTTTTTTTATTTTCGTCATTGCTTCTTCGATGTACAGATTGAACAGTAGGGGAAAAAGACTACATCCCTGTCTAACATCCTTTTTAATTCATGCATTTCGTTCTTGCTCTTCCACTCCTATTGTTCGCATTTGGTTTTTGTACATATTGTATATTATCCGTATTTCCATATAGCTTACCCCTATTTCTCCGGATTTCGAACATCTTGCACCATTTGACATTTCCGAACGCTTTTTCCATGTCGACAAATCTTATGAACGTGTCTCTATTTTTCTTCAGTCTTGCTTCCAGTATCAACCGCAACGTCAGAACTGCCTCTCTGGCGTCTTTATTTTTTTCTCAAGCCAAGCTGATCGTCACCTAACGGATCCTCACTTTTCTTTTCCATTCATTTGTATATTATTCTTGACAACAGCTTGGATGCATGAGCTGTTACGCTCACAATTATCGTACTTTTCGACTCTTGCAATCTTCAGAATAGTGTGGCTAATGCTTTTTTTCGGAAAGTCTGATGGTATTTCGCCAATCTTATACAAGTATGATACTTCTTCAAAAAGTGTACGTTCGTGGATCGGAATCATATGGCACACTTGCAGGAGTATTGCGCCCAGCGCCACAGCCACTACGGTAAATGAATTGGGGGCTGGTGTGGAAAGTGGGTGATAAAGTGGCTGGTTGAGAGCTTGTCACCGGGTCGCGGCTGGATTGTAGCAGCGACAGGTTCCGGGACAGGCGGGTCGCCGCGGAAACCAATAAGCAGGGTGTGGCCGCCTCCACCCCCGCCGCCCCCGCCGCCCCTGCCCCTCCGCACGCCTTGGCGTATCGGCGTCGTATATGTGGTGGGGCCGGCGCGACCTGCAGGCGTCCGCGACGCTACGTGCCCAGAGTCGGCAAGCGCGGGGCGCAAGCGCCGGCCTAATCTACACGGCTGGCCGCCGCCTCGTCCCCCGGCCCAGACGGACCGCCGCGGCCCAACTGCGCCTCCGGAAACCTACAGCTGCCCCACTACTGCCGGGACATCGACATTGTCGTATAAAATTTTACACCGCCCCCATTCGTTTTATTTTGCTGTATTTCTTTTCATTCCGCTTCGTTTCCCGTCAGACAAGCCGTGCAGTACCGTGAATTTTATATCTCGAATTACAGCTCTTGATGTAAGTTATGAAAGTGAAGCACTCATTGTGAAATTCAATCTGAACTCCACGCTGCTTCAGTAAGTGTGTTTCTCCCTCAAGGCTTCGAAGTACACTATCTGGTCGGAAGTATCCCGACACCTGCTACTGCACATTAATACGGGGCTTGTCCAATCTTCGCCTTCACGACGTCTTCGACTCTGCGGGGATCACTTTCAGTGAGGTGTTTGAATGTCTGTGGAGAAATGCCTGACCTTTCGTTTTCAAGAGATGATATTGATGTCGGATGCTGGAGCAAATTTGACCTTCTGACGCATCCCAAAGGCGTCCCATTGGGTTCAGGTCGGGCCTCCGTGTACGCCATTCCATTTCAGCAATGCTATTGACCACAAACCACAGCCGACACATGCTTTATGATAGGATGCACAGTCAGGCTGATACAAACAGTTATCGTCTCCGAGCAGTTGTATTACCATATGCAGTACGCACTTCCGTGAAAGGTGTTCATATACTTCTGAATTTAGCGTTCCTTTAACTACAATAATGGGACGACAACCCAACCAAGAAAAATACCCTCCATACCGCAACACCATCCCTTCCATACTTCACTGTTGTCGCTACACACGAGTGCAGCTAACGTTCTACAGGCATTCGCTATTACACCGGCTTAGGCATCGCTTAGCACTGCTACAGAAATGCGTAGCTTATGAGAAACTGCTGACCACCGCAGTGCATTCATTTTAAGTCGCTGCGCACTCTCACTGTGCTACCTGCACTGCTCAAACTGACGAGTGATTCCTTCCGCTGACGTCATGTGACTTTTTTACAACCCATGTCAGCAATATTTGCGGTCCCTATGCCTCAGCACACGATGTCCACCTCGTCTTGCTTTTACAGTGATCGTTCGTTCGCTTTTGCGTTTCAGAATCAAATCGCCAACATTCTATTTGGACAGTTTAAGAAGGTTTGAAATGCACCTGTTGGAATTGTTTCTCAAGTGACTTCCGATGGCTATTACACGTTCGAAGTCACTCAGCTCTCAGGACCCACCCATTCTGCTGTTACTGCTTCCCTACTGACAACACAGGACACCTCCTTTCATACTTACGGGTCTGTCTCTGGTGGTCAATTCCTCATTACAAGGGAATGTCTCGATAATTTTGATTAGGCAGAATTGGTGACTCCCAGAAGACATCACGCTAATACCGCGTAACACCGCCTCTAGCATTGAAAATGCCTCCATTCGACCAGAGACAGCATCACAGACCAATGGAAAATAAGTTTCTCCAAGTATGCTATATCGATCTGAATCAAATCATTGATCGTTGCAGCCGCTAAAGCTACCAAATTGGGAAGCATCTATTCCAAATACACTCAAAACCGACGCACAACGAACAAGTTTGACGGAAATCGGTATATGTGATGTACAAGCACACAAACAAATTATCGCAATTTCAGAAAAGTCTATGATTTATTCAAGAGAATGACCTTCACAAATAAAGCGAGTCAATAAAGCTTTGGTCCACCTCTGGTTCTAACGGAAGCAGTTATTCAGCTGATAATTGACTGATACAGTTGTTGGATGCCTTCCTAAGTGATATTGTGCCAAATTATGTGCAATTGGCGCATTAGATTCTCAATATCTCAAGCTGGTTGGAGGGCTCTGCTCATGATGCTCCAAAAGTTCAAATATGGGGAGAGATCTGGCGACCTGGCCCAGGTAGGGTTTGGTAAGCACGAAGACAAACAGTGGAAAGTCTCGGCATCTCCAGGCGGGCTTTATCTTGGTGAAAAGTAAGCCCAGGATGGCTTGCCACGAAGGGCAAAAAACGGGAGCAGAATATCATCGACGTACCGCTGTGCTGTAAGGGTGCCGCGGATGACAACCAAAGTGGTCCTGCTATGAAATCAAATGTCATCCCAGACCATCACTCCTAGCTGCCGGTCCGTATGGAGAGTGGCCGTTGGGATGGTATCACACCACTGACCAGGGCGTCTCGAGGCATGTCTACGGCCTGGAATCTCATTCACTGGAGTAGAATTGTCTTCAGTGATGAGACCCGATTCGAAGTGAGCCCCAATTTGTGTGTGTGTGTGTGTGTTTGTGTGTGTGCATAATTCCAGACATTTTCTACAGGTTTAAGATCGGATGATTCAGCGGAACAGGGGAGCTCACACTCAATCAGAAAGAAATAGAAGAAAGGGAAACACCTGATGACGGAGAATGCTGAAATAATTGTCCTGCTTGAGTTTACCAAGTGAAGGTACGGATAAAACTCCGTTCTGAACCACGCCCTTCACACACTACGTCTTAAACACTGCATTGGGACGTCGGTGCGTTCGACGCTTTACATAATTTGAAAAGATGCAAAATCGAGACTCGACAGACAACACTATATGCTTCCAGTTAACGACTCTCCCCGGTTGTGTGGTATTTGGTCCATTTATGTGCCGCTTTAGCAATGCGCATTTTAAAGAAACACTACTCCAAACGTCCGTAGCGTGCAGTCCATTTCCCAGTATTCGCTCCGACGCTATTCGAGATGGACCTTCATTAAATACCAGCAACCGATCGTCACTGACAAGACGTTACACTCGTCTCCGGTACCAGTAGGCTAGTTTCGTTATACGACGATTATTCCTTCGAAGTGTTACTTGGCTGTGAGGGGTACATCTTTCCACATAGACACGTTGAATAGCCGCCGTTAATACGCCAGAAAATCTGACAACTTCATTCACGGTGTGGACAAGGGCACGTCCAGGCACGATAGCTCCTTTCTGCAGTCTGTCGTGTCACCACGTCGACCCATCTTACTCCGCTGTCGGCATCTACATATGCGTGATAACTCTGCTATTCACATTAATTGCCTGTCGGAAGGTTTATGGAACCAACTAATTCGTGTAATTAACTGAACCCACTGGCTCAAGTATCTCACTTCACTGCCATTGCCTACACTAGCGGTAGATGGTCACATAACCTTTTCTATTTACCGTGATCACACACCTTGGTCAGAAAGGTATTTAAAGCGAAACGATCATATCAAACGAATGACAGATAAGGCAAGTGCCAGACTGATATTGTCTTCAAGAAGCCTCAGGAAATGTAGCCACCCAAAAAGGAAGTGCACTACTGGCCATTAAAATTGCTACACCACGAAGATGACGTGCTCCAGACACGAAATTTAACCGACACGAAGAAGATGCTGTGATATGCAAATGATTGGCTTTTCAGACCATTCACACAAGGCTGGCGCCGGTGGCGACACCTACAACGTGCTGACATGAGGAAAGTTTCCAACCAATTTCTCATATACAAACAGCAGTTGACCGGCGTTGCCTGGTGAAACGTTGTTGTGATGCCTCGTGTAAGGAGGAGAAATGCGTACCATCACGTTTCAGACTTTGATAAAGGTCGAATTGTTGCCCATCGCGATTGCAGTTTATCGTATCGCGACATTGCTGCTCGCGTTGGTCGAGATCCAACGACTGTTAGCAGAATATGAAATCGATGGTTTCAGGAGGGTAATACGGAACGCCGTGCTGGATGCCAACGGCCTCGTAGCACTAGCAGTCGACAGGCATCTTATCCGCATGACTGTAACGGATCGTGCAGCCACGTCTCGATCCCTGAGTCAACAGATGGATACGTTTGCAAGACAACAGCCATCTGCACGAACAGTCCGACGACGTTTGCAGCGGCATGGACTATCAGCTCGGAGACCGTAGCTGCGGTTACCTTTGACGCTGCATCACAGACAGGAGCGCCTGCGATGGTGTACTCAACGACGAACCTGGGTGCACGAATGGTAAAACGTCAATTTTTTCGGATGAATCCCGGTTCTGTTTACAGCATCATGATGGTCGCATCCGTGTTTAGCCACATCGCGGTGAACGCACATTGGAAGCTTGTATTCGTCTTCGCCATACTGGCGTATCACCCGGCGTGATGGTATGGGGTGCCACTGGTTACACGTCTCGGTCACCTCTTGTACGCATTGACGTTACTTTGAACAGTGGACGTTACATTTGAGATGTGTTACGACCCGTGGCTCTACCCTTCATTGGAGGTCTTCTATGGGCCTTTCTGGATACAGAAAATGTTCGACTGCTGCCCTGGCCAGCACATTCTCCAGATCTCTCACCAAATGAAAACGTCTGGTCAATGGTGGCCGAGCAATTGGCTCGTCATAATACGCCAGTCACTATTCTTGATGAACTGTGGTATCGTGTTGAAGCTGCATAGGCAGATGTACCTGTATGCGCCATCCAAGCTCTGACTCAATGCCCAGGCGTATCAAGGCCGTTATTACGGCCAGGGGTGATTGTTCAGGGTACTGATTTCTCAGGATGTATGCACCCAAATTGCGTGAAAATGTTCTAGTGTAATATATTTGTCCAATGAATATCCTTTTATTATCTGCATTTCTTCATGGTGTAGCAATTTTAATGGCCACTAGAGTATAATCATATACAATGTACAACCTATACAATATTTCGTTCAGACAACTGTCATTTATCTTGAGTATGTTTTCATTGTTCTGAAATAGGCCATCTTGTGGAAGATAAGTTGTGACGTCAAGTTCCTGCCGTCTTACTGAACACATACATACAGTATTAATTTCCAAAGTGTATCACAGCTTTTTCCACACGCTGTCGGTGGGTACCCGCATTTCAGATGGATACATTAAGCACGGCAGACTACTTTTCAGAGTAGTGTTTCGCCATCTTGCTTTCTTCTTCCGTATCATCATGAGCCACACAAGCAAATCACTACACATTACTTACAATCATAATAGTAATAGGCGCGAAACATTTACACTGAAATACAATACTTACTCTTCATAAATAAACCATGTGGCCGAAATACTGATAACCTAACCCTTTAGCTGATTAAATATCTGGAGTAATTTCAAGCCAGAAATTCTATATAACATTTACATTTTATGTTACAACATGTAGGTATTTTTCTGTGGACTCAGAGTCTTTCACGTCTGTATGCCTGAACAAAACCCTCGCAATTTTGAAGCTGTGTCATTTGGAATGAATCCTCATGCTTTCGACGTCTGTATCCATCATCGCCATTAGAAAAACTAGTGACTGGTCATTTAGGCCGTTCTGTGGAAGACTCCAGATGCTGCTGCCTCTCCTATACAGGTTGTAACAGTGATAAGTGCAGACATTTCTATTGGTGAGTGAGGGCTGTGTGCTTAGTAACATCTCATCAGCATTTACATCATCTGCAGGCTAATAATTATAGGTATTAGCAGTAGTATGTTTTTAGGTTGGTTAGTCCCTCAAAGTACATGTGGCAAGAGCAAGTCATTAATGTCTATTTTGCCCTGCGCGGCGGACAGGTGTTGAAATGTTGGTGTGTGAACGCCAAACGGTTAGTCTATACTCACAGGCACTTACAGATTGCAGTTGTGTCCATGCACAAAAGATCAGGTGATAAAGTTTGTGGTGTGTTTGTGGGAATAGTGTGTGACAAAGAGAAAAACTATCAACTTACTGATGTGTGTACGTCACGTGTAAAACTATCTGCACTTATACAGGGTTATTACAAATGATTGAAGCGATTTCACAGCTCTACAATAACTTTATTAATTGAGATATTTTCACAATGCTTTGCACACACATACAAAAACTCAAAAAGTTTTTTTAGGCATTCACAAATGTTCGATATGTGCTCCTTTAGTGATTCGGCAGACATCAAGCCGATAATCAAGTTCCTCCCACACTCGGCGCAGCATGTCCCCATCAATGAGTTCGAAAGCATTGTTGGTGCGAGCTCGCAGTTCTGGCACTTTTCTTGGTAGAGGTGGTTTAAACACTGAATCTTTCACATCACTATGCGTGAAACTTGCCCGCACGTGTTCATCCGTTTCTTCGCTCACTGCAGGCCGACCAGTTGATTTCCCCTTACAGAGGCATCCAGAAGCTTTAAACTGCGCATACCATCGCCGAATGGAGTTAGCAGTTGGTGGATCTTTGTTGAACTTCGTCCTGAAGTGTCGTTGCACTGTTATGACAGACTGATGTGAGTGCATTTCAAGCACGACATACACTTTCTCGGCTCCCGTCGCCATTTTGTCTCACTGCGCTCTCGAGCGCTCTGGCGGCAGAAACCTGAAGTGCGGCTTCAGCGGAACAAAACTTTATGAGTTTTTCTACGTATCTGTAGTGTGTCGTGACCATATGTCAATGAATGGAGCTACAGTGAATTTATGAAATCGCTTCAATCATTTGTAATAGCCCTGTATTTGTTACTGTAGAAGCGAAACACTATATCAGCACTGCCAGTCCAGTTTTACTCGAAATGACAAGATTTGAAAGATAAGAAAATATTGTTCAGACGTTATTCTAATAGTTGAACAATACAGATAACATGATGCACTAAATTTTAAGTCCAGCTCGCTTTTTAGGACTGTATACTGGACTGGGACTCAACTCTGGAGTGTAACATTTTGTGGAAATCGCTCTAGACATAAGTCATCCCAGCCCCTCATTCCAGCTGCTGTCACTATCTCTCCCCAGCCCTACTCCATTTGTAATGAACCAAATGTCGACAATAAATCGAATAAATAATAAATTCTTATTTTTTCCCACATTTCAGGGGTATAAATCAGGTTTCAAAACTCAATTCGGCACACAGTTTAGGCCTGTTTTGGATGATTACTCCAGACTAAACTTCTTTACAAAGCACAAGTTTGACTCCAGCACATAAAAATTATATAAAATAACAAACTCAAATACGAAACCTCATTTCAGATACTCAGAGCCCGTTAAAAAACATCGCCAAAGATTCATTACCTACATGATGCGTTGTTCTAATGCTGCTTCAAGTCGATGGATTTCATCTTTAGCTTTATTTTTCCCCTTAGTGTTCTCACCTATGCATTGGCTCATCATAGCTCCACATAAACCTTTCGTCACCTAAAATAGGTGTGAAATATTTCCTGATCACCTGTTAGAATTCTTTTCCTAGTTTTCATGCCACAGCTACATTGTGAGGAGGTGATAGTGTGAAACCCCGTTTTGGTATAATTTAAAGTAAATCACATTTATTTCCATGCCCATATTACTATCAAAAAAAGTTTTAATGTTACCTTGTTTATGTAAGTACGTCTGTACTCGCAAGGTCTTTCATAAAATTCAAGGCTAATAATAGAATGATACCACTATCGGTAGAATTCCGTTCCTTTCGAGAATGAGTTGGCTTCATTTATGGTGACTGGATCAATTGTAATAACGTACACGATTTGTGTTACTCCTAGATTAAAAGTTTTTAATTTCACACAGTAGCTGACTAATTGTTCATTGTCTTGTTTCTTTTCTGTTTTTGAATGTGCTCCTTACGTTCTTCTATTGACGTCATGTTATAACCTTGCGGCTACTCTTTACTTCAGAATTGCTACGAGTCAGGAGGAAAGGTACGTGCTTTAAGGGGTGACAGTGCTAGTGATTCTGAACAAAAAACTTCATATGGACGTATGACCTATTCCGAATGGTTTCCGAGACAGAACACGTTTAATATCACTTTTGTACGTTTTCCTTGAATAACTCGAAAACCGCACCCTCCAGCGAAAACGTGTCGCAGTACAAAATTAAATTGTATTAAATTTTCTACACAAAAGGTCCTATTCATTTTTTTCTCTATAACTAATGGTTTGTGCGAAGAGAGCGAGAGAATATTGAAAAACTCCCTCGACGCGCATTCGCTGTAGCTTATGTAGTTTTTTTAGGCCCAAATTAAGGTTTACAATATACTACAGTAGTGTAGAGCAAGTCGAGACGAACAGTCTCATACGGGACACTTATGGTCTATCAAATCGAGCAACTACCTCAAAACGTAAGCTACAGCGCATGTGCGTCGAGCAAGTTTTTCAACATTCTCGCGCTCTCTTCGCACAAACCATAAGTTCTAGAGTAAAACTGAATAGCATCTTTTTTGTAGGAAATTTAATATAGTTTAATTTTGTACTGTGACACGTTTTCGCTGAAGGGTGCAGTTTTCGAGTTATTCAAGGAAAACTTACAAAAGTGATATTAAATGTGTTCTATCTCGGAAACCATTAGGAATAGGTCATACGTCCATATGAAGTTTTTTGTTCAGAATCATTAATACTATCATCCCTCAAAGCATGTACCTTCCCTCCTGACTCACCCTGTATATTCTCGCGTTGAAAAATTCCATCAATTCTGTTATGTAGAGTTTCATGGCAGAAGCAAACATTTATCTTATAAATTTAATATAAGCGAAACAGGTCTACTTCTATTCCAAAAGACCAGATTTTTGGAAATATATAATGTAGATTCAAGCAAACTACAGTGCAGCTTTCTGAATAAACGATTCATATTTGTGCTTGTTTTGTTAGAGCTATACAATTTTTTTTCCATTAAACGTTTACAGATCTTTCTTGGTTTCGATTTGCTTAATTTTGTTGTGTTAATTTTACATTCTTTTTGTTTATGTAATTTGCTTCAGATTTTTATGTTCTTTTGTTTTATTCTACCCACAGATGAGACAGAAGCATTTGCAGACGAAGCAGCAGATACTACTGTTGGCTAAGCAGCTGGTTTAGTTTATGAGAGTAGCAGGAAAGTAGCATTACATCTAGACGCGTGCCGCGGCGATGGTTCGGGAAAAGAACGACTTCGCAGCTGGCAGCCGGTTGACAGCCTGTTCTCTGGCGATAGCTTTCACTCTCTTCACAGAGTCTGTTATCTGTAGCTTAACATGTACAAGTAGTAAACAATATAATACAAGCAACAATGGCCTTGATTGCTTTTTCAGATTTCACCACACAACCATTACAGCTTAACTCGGTTTTTTCCGGAATAGCAAAATACTGAATATAGAGAATTTAATTTCCTTGTGACAGATACGCTACTAACAGAATTCTTGTTTTTCTTTTTTATTTACAGCTGCACCGTGCCAGAATTATTGTTTTTCTCTTTTATTTATAGCTACTCTGTTTACCTTAGCTGGTGTGCTGTAAAAACAAGTAAATGAAGTACCATCAAGTACAGTAAGTTCATTATATTCAACATCAGATCTCACTTTGAGTCTGGACTTAGAAGGCAATCAGACGTTTTTGCCAAAAATTACAACACTGAAGCCGTTATATCAATGTACTCTGCATATGGAGGCAGTGCAATACATATATATTTGAAGCAATATGTAAGTCTGCGGGCTTTCACGGCTGTTGTCAGTGAAGGTGAAAATCTAGATTGTTAGGCAGCATCACGTTCAATTTCTTCTTCACAGTCACCGGTTCGACCACTCTGCTGGAATCTTCGTCAGGATCTTCTGGCGTTCGTGGTTAGCTGAACACTCTCAAAGACCAGTTTCGAATTCTCTTACAAAGGAGAGTTTTCCTGCACTTAATTCTAAAGATGTGGAGTTATTGATGAAAGCCTTTCATTGACTGCTGATAGGCCACCATGAGTAGAGAGAAGGTGAAAGAGTGGTGGACTGTTCATCAGAATGCTATTGTGCTACCTTAGGCGTCAAGAAACCATGTGTGAAAGAAAATGCAACTGCATAACTTTGAAAGCATAGGTCTTTTCTCCTCATGAAGATGGAATATCGTCGACTGCTACACAGTTCACAGTTTGTGTGTGTGTGCGTGTGTGTGTGTGTGTGTGTGTGTGTGCGTTTGTGTATGTATGTGTGTGTGTGTCAGAAAGAGAGAGAGAGAGAGAGAGAGAGAGAGAGAGACGTTCTGTGCATTCCAGTGGTTTGCGCATGCTTCACGATCGAACGATTTTTAACAGCTTAATGACATGTGATGGGGGTATCACGACAGTGTTTCTTATGCAATCGTAATAAATAAAAGAGATCGATTTCATTACTTCTTACAAGACCTGCACCTTCCCAAACAGCAGAGAATGATGAGCAAGGGAAACCCAACCCCTGCAGACTGAATTTTGTATAAATAAAAAATATATCCTCTGCAGTGTAATTGAATTTCCTGTCATGAAATCCTTCGTCTCCAGCACAGGGCCATCAATTTTCAGGTAGGGAAAGGGGAGAGGAGGTTTGGGGGTTTACCAGAGGGGGAGAGGTTAATTAATTGATCAATTTAATGAAGTAGTCAATGAAACTGATAGAGTGGGAGGTGGCTATTCGAATGACTCAGGCCTGAAAGTGTATCTGTATCAATGAGGGGAAGGGGGGTTGGAGGTTTCCTGAGGTGTTGGAAGGAGGAGGGGGGGAGAAGTGGGGGGCAATAGATTAAGGACCTGTCAATCACAAGTAAGTATTATCCCCAGGGGGATGTCAATCAAAAGAGAACAACAGGTTTGTGTCCGAAAGTCACACTTGCTTCTGATGTAGGCAACCTGCACTAAAAAGGCTCATGCCCACATTGCCCTACTACTGGTATTTACATGAAATGGTGGAGATGTCGCACTTGGTGTACCCTGCTCAGAATTCATTACTGCGAGATATTTTGTTCACAATCAATATATTTCAAAAATAGTGTGGGTTGGCATGTGAGGATTGATGATGCAAAAATTTTAGACAGCAGAAAATAAGTATGACATGAAATAGCTTCCAATTAATATAGAATTGACTCTTCAAGCTTTCCCAGTGGATATGTTGTAAATAGTCTTCACGGGTTTACTGCCAGAAGACATTGTGACAATTCCACAATATTTCCTTGGAGCAACTGTCCGTCATCCTCAGGTGGTTGAACGTTGCAGGTGGCTACGTACAACTGGCAGTATCCGTAAGTCGACGCCCTGTATATAGAACACACGCACAAAGAAAATGCAGGCCCGGAAATCACGCATGTGCAATTCTTTGCAGATAGATGCCGCATAGTCAAACGCCCTCTGCCGAAAATCGCAGAACGGCCTCCTGCGAGTGCCCTGTATGCTGTGTTTACTCACAGTGCAGTCGGATTTTATTCACTAAATGAACTGGACCAATATTTATGAAGGGTCTGTTATCGAAAAATCTTGATTTTCTCGTCATGATTTAATTGCTGCCAATGCAGAGTTCCAGGTTGTGCTTAGTTGAAATCCCACATCCCTATTGATGAGATAATCAGCTGTATGAATATGTATTGCTTCCTTAATGACGAAATCCCAGAAACATGATGCCAGGGATAAAACTTCCATCTTTTCATAAATCATGCGATATTCTGTATTCAGACAGTGTTCTGGAATTGCCGATTTCTCCAGATGATGTAGACGTGTATGATGCTGATATTCAGAGTGACGTTCTTCTACTGCGCAACATGTCTGGCCTTACATGCCGCCCCACATTGACAAGGAATCTTACATACACCACGTTTCCTCAGGCCAAGATCATCCTTAACCTAACCCAACAGGTTCGTCAGCTTTGCAGGTGGTCAAAAGAGGCAGTTAATGTCATATCTTCCGAGGACGCTTCCCCTTCTTGACGACATGGCATTAAAATACGGCAAGAAGGCCAAAGTACTGGATGTCTACGCAGCTTCGTTCTGCTCAATGGTCTGAACCCGTTTGTGCCTGAATGCATTGCGCATCTGTCTCTCAGAATAACCTTTTTCTCTAAACACTGCCTTCAAATGTTGTATCTCCCCCGAGAGCCTTTCAGGATATCCTACCACATGCACTCAATGAACAAAAGTATTGAATGAGGGCCGCTCTATAATGTTCGGCGGAAGGCGTTTGAGTATGGCACCATCTATCTGCAAATCTTTGCGAATGCGTGATTTACACACCTGTGCATTCTTTGCGCGTGTGTTCTACATACAGGGCGTCGACGTGCAGATACTCTCAGTCGTACCTAAGCACCAACAAGGTTCAACCACCTGAAGATGTCGGACAGTTGCTACGAGGAAGTATTGTGGAATTTGCACAACCTCATCTGGCGGCAAACCCGTGAAGACTATTTACAATATAGAACTGTAAACACAAAAATAATAATACATAATTTTTTCAGCTTACATTTAAGTGTGCATAAATGTTTATGTTGGTTGTGGTGGCAACACTATCTATTATCTGAAATACAGAGTGTTTTAAACCTCAGGATGGATATTGGGGTAGGATATTTAATAACCGCTCTGTAACAAAGGGCAAGGTACAAGGTACCGTACCTGATTCTGGGGATTTCATGGTAACACTAAGGAAGGTGATAGAGGTTATACCCGATTCATTATATTGAATGTAACCTAATGAGACAGAGACCATCCTGCAACCAGATATTACCAGTGACATGTGGAATTTGTAATCAGTTTGGCTACCTAGAGAAGACTGCCAGAAATGTGTGTGGTTAGGCTGGTGTCACAAGAAGTAAATGAGTCTGCTGGATGTGAAGAGTGTGGATGCATAAGGGCTATGTTTTTCTCAGTGAGCCAGACACACTATGGATAGTGGTAAGGATAAAGGGGAGGTAAATATCTAGGAGGCTCTTCCTCACTTGGAAATGATTGTATGATCAAGACCATGATTGAGTTGAAATGGTATTAGAGCACCCCTGCATCTATTTCTAAGTAATTTTGTAATACCGAATCAAAATTTCCAATTTGCAATCGAAGTATATGTGATACTAATCATGAGCTACTACTATTTGTGCATTGCTGAGGAGGGTATTGGAAAGAACAGTGGGGCACAACAGACAATATGTATGATTTAGGGGACTGCAGGGCGGTGGAAGTCAGTAAAAAATCAAGGGTCGCGCAACGACTCCTGGGAGTCGTATCAGCTTTTATACAAGAACTTCTGGCAGGCATGAAAGCTGGAGAGGCAGTTGAAACGAATGGTTTTGATTCAGATTCAGGAAAGGATGGAGGCATGGAGAGGTGCACCAACGAAAGAAAAGAGGCTGAATTGAGTGGTACAAATGTGGCAACCACTAAGACAGATGAGAATAATGAACCGAACGTGCGTGAATTCATGGATTTTATGATTGGAAAAATAGAAAATACGTCTAAGGAACAGCAGTGCAGCAGAAGAGAAAAGAAGAAAAGTGGAAAGAACAAATAAGGAAATAGCTGAACTGGTGAAGAAAAGAGAGGAAGAAATTGTCGAATGAGAGAAGTGAAGAAAGGTAGAGGGGAAAACAAGGGTGTGGAAGCAGTAAGAACAGATAGGATAAATATTGACAAATCTACCAGTAATCAATCAAAAAGTAAATACAATCGAGGAGAAACGGGAGTTACAAGAGAAAAAGATGGATAAAGCGAAAAGGCAAGTAGGTACAGCAGAAGGCAAGATAGTCCAAGTTGCACAACAGATAGCAGTTGTGTAAAGCTACAGATGATTTATGTATTGAAAACCAACTGATGAATCAAGAAGAAAAACGGAATAAGTGTACAGCATCAATGAGCACTACTCCAGTTCCAGTCTGCAAAATGAAAGAGGTACAATTGACAATTGCTTTTACCATGTAAAGAGAAGCAGAAAGGCACTAACGAGAAGCAAAGGGAAAAAGTAGAAGAGTTGGCAGAATGATGCGACGGTATGGAAAGATGAGAGACAGATGCCACAAGAACGAGCAGTAGTGTGGAACTATTAACAGTACAGTCTAACCGTTTTGCATACATGTGTCCCACTTCAACACCTGATCTGCTACCCAGGGGAAAATAATTATTAATGGCTTGCTCTTGTCACACGTAGTTGGAGGTGCTAACGAAACTGAAAACATATGACTTTTTTATAGTTATTTAAATTTGATAACTGACTTTTATGTACTGTTCAGCGCTGATTTCAAAAATGCAACCCATTTTTTTCTATCGCATCAGGTTTTCTCACAAAGAAGGGAGTATTTTTGGGTTTAATAAGAAAATTTAAGCAATTCATCACATTTTCTCCAGTGTTATAAAATTTTATTTTAATTATAATAATTATATAATTACATTTCCAGTACACTTCCATTTCTCTTTAAGCTCATAAGTCCTTATAATGACGCCTTCGCTTTCTGTCGAAGCTTCTTTTATTGCTTTTCTGGCTGTGGACTCATTGAGGATCATCTCTTTTTATCATCCAGCAGTAGTCCGCTATCACGTTGACATTCCATTTTCCTTGATATCTTCTTTCCAATTCTTTGATGTTTTGGTGGAATCTTTCGCCGTGCTCTTCACTTACATTACCAAGGTTTGCAGGGATGTAGTCAAGATGTGAGTGGAGAAAATGAACTTTAATGCTAGTATTACAGCGCAGCTTCTTAAAGTTGTCGAGCATGGCTGCGACGATTGTTTTGTAGTTTGGATCTCTTTGTTTCCTACGAAACCGGTAACAACTAATTTAAAAGACGTCCATGCCGCCTTTTCTTTTGTTTCCATTTTGTCCACAAAGTTGGGATCTGTCACTAGTTTTCTAATGTCTGGTCTGACAAGGATTCCTGCCTGTAGCTTTGCCTCGGATAAACCACGAAACTGTCCACAAAGATATCTGAAATACTCCCCTCCATTTGGCAATGCCTTAACCAATTGTTTCATCAGCTCCAACTTAATGTGAAGTGATGGGATCCACAAGGCTTTTCCACTCAACATTTTTAATCCCTACCTGTAAAGTTTTTCTCAAGGGCCAAGTTTTTTTTTATGTAGTGTTGCTTTCTGTCTCTACTGTCTCATTCACAGAGAAAGCAAGGGAACTTTGTATAACCACTTTGTTGACCAAGCAGCATTGAAATCACTTTTAAATCACCACATAGTGTCCACTTGTGGTCTGAATAGCAGAGTTTGCTTAAAACCAGTTCAAGGTTTTACGTACATTCTTTTAAGTGAACCAAGTGTCCAACTGGTATAGAAGCATATTTTTAGCCATTGTGTAGAAGTAGTGCTTTAAGGCTTCATTTTGAAGAATCAATAAAAAGTCTCCACTCATCAGTAGCATATTCAATTTTGGAGCATGCCATGAGTCGAGGAACATCACTGCAAAACACCAGGTCACCTTCCTGAGAGAAGAAAGATACAAACTCCTTTTCCCTCGATCGATACCAAAAAAAAAAATATGTATCCGGAGCCAACATTTGTTTATCTTTCAATCGAGATCCTAAAACCTCTGCCAATTCTTTAGAAAGGCCTAGGTCGCTAACTATATCATTCAGTTAAGATTGTGAGAATGGAATGGGATCGGTTGTGCCAGGATCGTAGCACCGTCTGTCTTCTTCAATATCGCCTTGCTGAGTCAATGGCTCGTGATCATCTATATCATCCAAAGAATCTGGAGGAGAGGGTATTGGTACTTCAGTTCCATGAGGAACAGGGCGAATGGCTGACTGAATGTTAGGGTAAGAAATATCCTTTTTGTTTTTCAAATTGAAACCTCGTACATTGCAAGAACAAAAATAGCAATCATCACTATGATTTTTGGGCTCCCTCCAAACCATTAGTATTCCAAAACGTAAGAACTGCGTTTTACATTGAAACCATTGCCTCAGTTCTTCAACACACATTGAACAAACTCTGTATGGGCCCCAAGGCTAGTCTTGATCGCCTAACTTTATGCCAAAATAGGCGAAATATACTTTTTCAACAAAATCAGAAACGTTTCTTTGTTGCTTTTTAACGGTATAGTTACCAAAAATGTAGCAGAAGCAATCTGGTGAGTTTATACATCCTCTGGTAGCCATTGTCCATTTTCCATAAAACAACTTCACAACACAAGAAAATAGTCACTATTTTAAAACACTAGTAACAACAAGATGTGAATATCACAGAGTGAAGAGGTACTGTGAACTGAAGGACAATAGCATAAGCCCACTGATTGGTGATGGCAGGGGAAGGGGCAGCGTGATAGACACGCACTGACATAAAAAAACTGCTGGTTTCTCCTAATTACTCTTTATTTTACGTATATCTAGTATAAAAACGGCAAAATAACAGTTTATAGAGATCCTGAAAACCAAAATTCAAACTCACTAGAGTGCTGAAATATCGAAAAAAGCTAAAACTAGACAAGCAGTTTGCGAAATAACTGTACCTGATGGAATTTTTTCACTATTTTTCCTAAAATCAGCGTTGAAAACATTGTAAAAATCACTTAACAAAATTTAAAACAATTTTTACATCGCAGACCTGTGTTATATAAAATCATTTTGAGACCTTGAGGATCTATTTCTCTCTCTCTCTCTCTCTCTCTCTCTCTCTCTCGTCTCATGCAGAGTCCACAACTGTGCTTTCTGTGAAGTGAGAACGATATGCTTCACGTGTCGTGGTGACAAATAGCAAAGCGGTAGTTAATTATTCCAGTGGGAATTTGTATGGGCAAAGAAATTGTGCACGTCGCTCCAACCCATAGTGAGTATGCAATAGCCATTATTTCGACTAGGGAAAGATTAACGTTCTACAGAATGGAGGAAAGTTGCGACTGAGTGAATTCAGTCAAGGCCAGAGTAGGGAATTAGCGTTTCAGACCCAGCACAGAGACAATGCTGTGGCAGATGCCACTTGATAAAGTACCAGGCCACAGTAAATGTTCAGTCTAGATTTTGCTCACTCTAACTTGTGTATGCTTTGACCATTGAATGTCAAAAGCTAGGATACTAACCTACCCTCACATTGAGTACATGAGAGTTTTTCATTGGTCCAAAAAGTAAATTCATTCTTCACCAACTCAGTGCATCGACCAGCTACAACAATGTAGATTTAAATGAGCTGATGAGGATTTTTAATAATCGTTCTTCCCTGTGATAAAAAAAATTTCATCTGTAGAGATAAAGATTTTAAAAATCGTCATTTCAATATGTCCAGGAATTAAATTTTTCGTTATCGAGTGCCAAATGTAATTGAACATAACTGTTGTTTATCACAGTTGAGAAATTATATGTAGAATAAAAACGGGAATAGCTGTGTAGTCTTTCTAGAATAGACCTCAAACTTTCACTTTTATTAATTTATGCATTCTAGGTACGTGACATTTGTATTTCCAATGATTTTTGTTACGATCCGCATCTGATATTAGCTTCCTTACAGGGCCAGGGTCATATTTATTTAGAATGTCTGTTTGACACCTTCAGATGTTTTGTCCACTTGCACGCTAAGTGGTGAGCTAAGCTTGTACACATTAGTGGACTCGCTGTGCGGATACAAAGGTGGGACGTGCGACAACTGTGAAGTGGATATGCAGAGGAGCAATTACAGCTAAACCAAGATGTGGTGGGCCTCATGCAGTGGCGCACATCGACTGTCGACTATTGTAAAAACCCCATGAAATCAGTGGAGGGGCCACTAGTGAGTTGCAAAGTGCTACCAGGAGTCCTGCTATCACAGTGGCTCTGCGTAGGGAGTAAAATCTGGTGAAAAACGGTGGAGCAGCTCCTCAAGAGCCACACATATCTTCAGTCAGTGCTGAGCGACGTCTGAGTTGGAGCTATGATGTGCAACTGATTAACATTTCAAAGTAACATCACAAAGCTGGAAGGAGGGACGCCAATCACATTCTGGGCATACACGGTGGTCACAAACAGTCTCTGTAGAATGTAATGGTGTAACAGGGTAGAATGTGCTGAGAAATAATTGTTAAGAAAAAATTCTGTACGTGTGCCATTCCGATTTAATTAGCATTGAAGTTAGCCAATCACGGCATGGTGCGCGATAATTCAAGCGGCCTACAACATACAATTGTATCAGCAGTTCTCATAGCGTAGGTGACAGCGCTCGAGACTGCTCAGACTTTGGCTCGGATTCGATCCCTACTACCATCCCATGTCCAATTTTTATAATGCCCTCTGGTTTTTGGGAGGATAAGAAGGAGAAACCTGTATATACGTATAGGAATCCGATAGCGGCAGGATCGCGGCCTATCGACCCTCCGGTTTATCGTTTGCTTTATTGTTTCTCGCGTTGTTCGATATCCCATGATGTCACAAAAGGACGTCATGTTAGGCAACTTTTTGCACGTCACTGAGGAGGATCATCACAGAGGATCCGAAAATAATATAGTTGATTATAATTTATCTGAAATCTATAACACTACATGATTTATAATCTTAAATCATTATGTTATATCGTTTTTCATAAACTTTTGCCACGCCCAGAAATTTCAGTCTGTGAGGTAATGGGCCAGTTGTGGCGCCCTGAAAATATTCTAAGTTCGGAGTTGGGGTGGCCGCATAGGGCCGCTCGGCGGGCGTCGGCCGCTCGGCAGGCTGACCACGTGGTGCCAGACGTTGGCCGAAGCAAGAGGGGTCCAGCGGTCATGTGGTTGGGAATTCCATGCTGATGCTGTGTCATTGAAAGAGACTTGTACGTAATGGCAGACATTTCACTGTTCATATAGAAATTAATAGTAGCCAGATGAATCATCCGTCTCTAATGACCTCGTTGTCGACGGGACGTTAAACACTAACCACCACCACATGCCCGGGGGAGGACTCGAACCTCCGCCGGGATCAGCCGCACAGTCCATGGCTGCAGCGCTACCTCAAAAAGGAACATGTATATTACCATTATGTGCGCGACGATTCTGCTGGTGTAATCAGATTTTCAATATGTTTATTAGTTTAAAGTTTAATATCTGACGATAAAATTTACAAGTAACATCCACCAACGAATTTCCAAACTCTAAGCGATTCGTCCAATTTCGTCGATCTAAGCTATTAGAATCAACCTAAATTTTTATCAATTACAGGCATGTAACTTAAATAGTACATGAGTTATTGGAGGTCGAAGTGGCCGATTACTATCGATCGCATCAGGCCATAAGTACTCCACAGTTACACGAGAAAAGGGTAGCCGCATGCTTATAAATATATTTATTCATCTACGTCTTTGTTTATATCCGATATATACTATTCATGAAGAAATTGATTAAATATTTACTGTGTTTTAGAAAGCACAGAGACATTAGGCTACTGGCCTACCTTTTGTTGCTATTCCTTTGATATATGTTTATTTAATTTGTTTATGTATTTAATAATGTGCGTTAGAGCATGTTTACGGTCCAGCCATATTAATATTTATTTAATTTCAAGTTATTTAAATGTAAATCCAGTATTTCGTATGTGTTTCAATATGTTTGTGAGTGCACGTTGGCTTGGAGACATGGAGGGAGCGCTCTAGCCAATCACAGCGCTCGTTACTAAGAGAGACGTATGGAGGTTGGGGAGGAGATCGTTTCCAGAGAGGACACGAGGTTTTTCGAAGGGAGAGAGTTCTGGGCAGTGCGGCGCGAGGGAGAGTCGCACAGGACATGGGGAGGGACGGTCGCACAGGACACGGGAATTGCTGGCCGCTACGGCGCGACGGACGCAAAGTGGCGGGAAAGACTTCGAGTGGAGCAGTTTGCGCGAGGGCGAAGGAGATAGAAACAGTTCGCACTGCCGACTTGTGTACTTGTGAGATTTCCGTGGCTTCTGCAGTGAAGACGTAGTAAGCATGTGGAAGTGATATCTCACGAGCTATGTTGTTGTTCATTACTGATTACTTGAAGTAGGAATCTATTGTTTCCCTGTTATTCAACTTGTATTTTATTTAATTGCTGAACCATCGACACCAATAAGTGTTTTGCATAAATTTATCGCGTTATCAAAAGTACATCAACTGTCGTAATCATCATTTAAAGTCGCTAAGAAAGTACCTGCAGATTTTATTTAATTGCAATCTTTCATTTACAAACGTCTTGGTTAGTTCTAAATTCGCCACTGCCGAGTGATAGGAATCTTCGACCATTCGATTCATGTGTCTGTTCATATTGAACACTGTAGACACAGCAGTATTTGGCTTGTAATGCGGCAACTACGTAACCCAGCCCCTACACAACGAAACCAGCCAAAACTTTTAATATTTCAACTCTGAGTCAGAGGGTACGTAGTTGAGGGCCATACCTCATCATTTCATTGATTGCATTTTATTAGAAAGACCGCAAATCCTTGATACACAGAAAATACAATTCATGCAAAACTGTATTTACTGATATTACCCACTGTAACATTATACATTATTACGGAAAAGTTTTCGTTTGAGTATTACACGCCTTCAGATGTATTGCTACAAGCTTACTGTTTTAGGAATAGTAACCAACATGTAAGACTGCCAGCCGTTCAACTTTTATGTTTATGTCTGTCCGCAACCTCGTATCCTCAGTAAGCCTCAATGCCTTTCACGTTCCTGCCGTGCGTCCATCTGCGCTCTGTAGTGGAAAGCAGGCATTTGTAACAAATGTTCGATGACATGTAGGTATGTCGGCAATATCAGTTTTTCTGCATAGGTTTCGGAATTTTAATTATTCTTGTCAGAACAGCAGATTGACATGGTGGGAGGTTTGGCGAATGTCTGGGGAATATCACCTGCCATCATGTGTAATGCCAACAGTGATTTACAGGTGTGTTATCGCAAAACGCTAAATGCAAGAGGATATGGACACATTTTAAAGTATAGTGAACTGCGTACTGTAGAGGAACAGTACAGAAAAGACGATTGTTTGTATGAGCACGGTAATGCAGTCTGTCACGAAGAAGTATCTGTGTGGCAATGGTTTGTGGAGAATAACGTTACTGAAATGGACGGGCCTGCCTGAGTCCCTGCCGGAACGCAATGGAACGCACTTTGGATGAGGTGAAACGCCACTTCACACACCAGCGTCGAATACCACTACCTCCTCTGGTTTCCGCCCTAGAGCAAGAATGGGCTGCCATTCCTCCACTGACATTAAGAATTATCTTTCAAAGTGTTCCCAGCAGCGTTCAAGTCTATATAAAGGTGAAGAGTGGACATGCCCCGTTTTAGAGTCTAGTATCATTGAAAGATTATCGTCAAACCTCCGTGCCAGATGAAAGTTGATGTCGTCAAGCCCTGAATAAAAATTGCGCAACGGATAACTGGGGAGGAGAGCTTGAGAGCGCTACCCAGAGAGCGTGCCCTTTCTGTACGATACTACAAGGGGCTGGAGGGCTCACACGCTGATCTTTTATTCTAAATGAATTCCTTTAACTTGACTCCTTTGTCATTTTTAGGGCATGTTAAAGATTGATAACAATTGATTGCCTATTTATTTTAAACATTATCACTCGACTTTACAACGATTGCAGCAATTGTTCCAGTTTACAGATGTTACAATTTTACAACTTATAGCTAGGATATATTATATACTAACCTGCACGCACATTTCTACAGGCAAGACGGAGTTGCGTTGGCCAAATGTATACCACCAAAGTCTCCCAATATTTTACATGGGACATTCACTATGTGAGGAGGATAACGGGCAAACTGGGGACCAGATACATTAGCACAGAGCGGTCAAATTTCCGAAATTGAACGAGAACATTCATTTCCTTACACAATCCGAAGGCGGAAATAAAAGAATTAGTGCAATTATTCAAATACCTTTCTTCCACGCGTGAACATCGAGACAGACGCACCGAGGGTACGTCTGCTCACTTGCCCGTCTTCCGTAACACTCCCAGAATATCGCAGGCACCCAGAGGTCTTCCTGGGCCCCGGTGGAGGGGATGGTCGAACCACTTGGCCGTGACCAACCTCTCCACCCCGAATCATGTGACAATGGAACGTCTTTGACTTTTACCTGCCTGTGCTGTCTCTGTGACAGTAAGATTGGTACTACCATACTACAGAACTACTTCCCAACTAAGATTTGGCCACGCTTTATGGAAAGGTGTGAGGAGGATTAGGAAAGTTCATGTGCAGATTCACATTCACGTACAAGAAATGCATAATACAGGACACATACAAATATGTATTATGAAGCCTGACACATTTCTTTCCACCCGTCCACACGGGTTCTGTTGCACCCACGGCCGGCCGCGTCGTGCAATAAAATTGACGGCGGAGCCGCCTCCGTTTGTACTTCCCGGTGCGAGCGAGCAGCGAAACCTGCTGCTTATGGAGCGGAAGCTACTGTACTGTTTCAACATGTGTCCAAATATTTTTGATTAGACAGTGTATGTCGTCAGATGTGAGCACACATTCTCTTATCAGTGAGTGTGTGTGTATGTGTGTGTGTGTGTGAGAGAGAGAGAGGGAGAGAGAGAGAGAGAGAGAGAGAATAGCAAAGACAAATCTCTGAAAAGAAAAAAAAAGGTAGGCGTGCACGGAGCAAGGTATTGAGGATTCTGGATGTGGCAGTAACGAAGAGATGAAGAAAGCGGGAAGGAGAGGCAAGAGGGGAGCAGCGGCCGTCTGCGAGACGTCTGGGTTCGCGCGGCGCTCTGACGCGGCCGGCAATCTCGGGGTGGGCGGCGCTTTTACGGCCTGGTGGAGAGACGAGAGGCGCCGGCCGTATAACGCGGGCCGCACCCAGCAGCGAGCAGCCGGTAGCCGGCCATTACCGCGGCCCCCATATTGAAAAGTTTTTAACAGGCGGCGCCCGGCACGCGGGGCCAGCTGCGGCCGCCGTTTAACCTCCCGTCAATACCCGCTCGTTACGGCCGCCGCCGCAGCATCCACGCTCCACGACTGCCTAGTCTCGCAAAACTGCCCGCACTTTTACTGCGGCCGTATTAAAAGTTCTTGGGGTGCATACTGAGGACTGAATACCTTACAGAAAAAGGTATTAAAAAAAGCACTTATTATCTGTATTTAGTAGCGTAACACTGATCAGTCTGCTAGTAAGCGTCGTCTCCACTGAGCTTAATATCTCCACAGAGCTCAATGCAATTGATTCAGCGACACTACTTTTCCCTCAAAACACAATATTATTTCCGTTTCTACAAAGCGATCGTCACCGCGCGGGGTACCCGCGTTGTCTAGGGCGTGTTGCCACGCTCCGTGTGGCTACCCCCATCGGAGATTCGAGTCGTCCCTCGGGCATGGGTGTGTGTGTCGTCCTTAGCGTAAGTTACTTTAAGTTAAATTAAATAGTGTGTAAGCTTAGGGACGGATGATCTCTACAGTTTGGTCCCATAAGACCTTACCACGAATTTCCAAAGCAATCGTCTACTATTTATCTTCTTCGGGCCCGCTGCGTAGCGTACACTGAGGTGACAAAATACATGGGATAGCGATATGCACACACACACATATATATATATATGGGGCCAAATATCTCAGAAACAGGCATCAAACGAAAAAACTACAAAGAACGTAACTCGGTTACCTTGAAGGGGGAAACCAGATGGCGCTATGGTTGGTCCGCTAGATGGCACTACCATAGGTTCAAAATGGTTCAAATGGCTCTGAGCACTATGGGACTCAACTTCTGAGGCCATCAGTCGCCGAGAACTTAGAACTACTTAAACCTAACTAACCTAAGGACATCACACACATCCATGCCCGAGGCAGGATTCGAACCTGCGACCGTAGCGATCGCGCGGTTCCAGACTGTAGCGCCTAGAACCGTTCGGCCACTTCGGCTGGCGCTGCCATAGGTCAAACGGATATCAACTGCGTTTTTCTAAATAGGAAACCCCCATTTTTATTACATATTCGTGTAGTACTTAAACAAATATGAATGTTTTAGTTGGACCACTTTTTTCCTTCGTGATAGATGCCGCTGTAATAGTCACAAACGTATAAGTACGTGGTGTCACGTAACATTCCGCCAGTGCGGACGGTATTTGCTTCGTGATACATTACCCGTGTTAAAATGGACCGTTTACCAATTGCGGAAAAGGTCGATATCGTGTTGATATATGGCTATTGTGATCAAAATGCCCAACGATCGTGTACTATGTATGCTGCTTGGCATCCTGGACGACATCATCCAATTGTTCGGACCGTTCGCCGGATAGTTACGTTATTTAAGGAAACAGGAAGTCGCTACGATCGCAGGTTCGAATCCTGCCTCGGGCATGGATGTGTGTGACGTCCTTAGGTTAGTTAGGTTTAAGTAGTTCTAAGTTCTAGGGGACTGATGACCTCAGCAGTTAAGTCCCATAGTGCTCAGAGCCATTTGAACCATTTGAAACAGGAAGTGTTCAGCCACACCTGAAACGTCAACCACGACCTGCAACAAATGATCATACCCAAGTAGGAGTTTTAGCTGCTGTCGCGGCTAATCCGCACATCAGTAGCACACAAATTGCGCGAGAATCGGGAATCTCAAAAGCGCCGGTGTTGAGAATGCTACATCAACATCGATTGCACCCGTACCATATTTCTATGCACCAGAAATTGCATGGCGACGACTTTGAACGTCGTGTACAGTTCCGACACTGGGCACAAGAGAAATTACGGTATGATGACAGATTTTTTGCACGCGTTCTATATAGCGACCAAGCGTCATTCACCAACAGCGGTAATGTAAACAGGCATAATATGCACTATTGAGCAACGTAAAATCCACGATGGCTGTGACAAGTGGAACATCAGCGACCTTGGCGGGTTAATGTGTGGTGCGGCATTATGCGAGGAAGGATGATTGGCCCCAATTTTATCGATGGAATCTAAATGGTGCATGTATGGTGATTTCCTACGTAACGTTTGTCCGATGTTACTACGGGATGTTTCACTGCATGACAGAATGGCGACGTTCTTCCAACATGATGGATGTCCGGCACATCGCTCGCGTGCGTTTGAAGCTGTATTGAATAGCATATTTCAAGACAGGGGGATTGGTCGTCGAAGCACCATACCATTTCCCGCACGTTCACCGGATCTGACGTCCCCGGATTTCTTTCTGTGGGGAAAGTTGAAGGATATTTGATATCGTGATCCACCGACAACGCCTGACAGCATGCGTCAGCCCATTGTCAATGCACGTGCGAACATTACGGAAGGCAAACTACTCGCTGTTGAGAGAAATGTCGTTACACGAATTGCCAAATGCATTGAGGGTGACGGACATCATTTTGAGCATTTATTGCATTAATGTGGTATTTACAGGTAACCACGCTGTAACAGCATGCGTTCTCAGAAATGATAAGTTCACAAAGATACATGTATCACATTGGAACAACCGAAATAAAATGTTCAAACGTTCTGTATTTTAATTTTAAAAACCTACATGTTAGCAACTGTTGGTCTAAAGTTGTGAGCCATATGTTTGTGACTATTACAGCGCCATCTATCACAAATCGAAAAAAGTGGTCCAACTAATTTATATTTCTTTACATACTACACGAATATGTAATAAAAAATGGGGGTTCCTATTTTTAAAAAAACGCAGTTGATATCCGTTTGACCTATGGCAGCGCCATCTAGTGGGCCAACCATAGCACCATCTGGTTTCCCTCCTTCAAGCTACACAAGTTTTTTCATTTGACGCTTATTTCGTGAGATGTTTGTCCTGGTTACGATCAATGGCGGTAGTATCGCATGCACAAGGTGTAAAAGAGCAGTGCATTGGCTGTCGTCTGTACTTAGGAGAGTCATCTGAAAAGGTTTCCAACGGTATTATGGCCGCACGACAGCAATTAACTAACTTTGAACGCGGAATGGTAGTGGGAGTTAGACGCGTGGGACATTCCCATTTCGGAAATCGTTAAAGAATTCAATTTTCCGAGATCCACAGAGTCAACAGTATGCCGAGAATACAAATTTTCAGGCATTACCTCTCACCACGGACAACGCAGTGGCCGACAGCCTTCGATTAACGACGAAGAGCAACGCTATTTGCGTAGAGTTGTCAGTGTCAACAGACAAGCAAAACTGAGTGAAATAACCGCAGAAACCAATGTGGGACGTACGTCGAACGTATCCGTTAGGTCAGTGCAGCGAAATTTGAATTTAATGATCTATGACGGCAGACGCGAGTACCTTTACTAACAGCAAGATGTCGCCTGCATCTCATGGGGTCATGACCACATCGGTTTGGCGCTTGACGACTGGTAAACTGTGACCTGGTCAAATGAGTCCCGATTTCAGCTGGTAAGGGCTGTTGGTTTGGTTCGAGTGTGGCGCATACCCCACGAAGCCATAGACCCAAGCTATCAACAAGGCACTGTGCGAGATGGTGTTGGCTCCATAATGTGGGCTGTGTTTACATGGAATGGACTGAGTCCTCTGGCCCAACTCAACCGATCATTGACCGTAAATGGTTACGTTCGGCTGCTTGGAGACGATTTGCAGCCATTCATGGATTCCATGTTCCCAAACAACGATAGAATTTTTATGGATGAGAGTTCACCGTGTCACAGGTTCACTATTGCTGGCTTTTGGTTTGAAAAACATTCTCAACAAATTGAGGAATGATTTAGCCACCGAGATCGCCCAGCATTTATGGCACATTTATCCTGTACGAGCAGCACTTTCGCAGTTATGGACGGCCATAAATGCACCATGGTTCAGTATTTCTGCAGCAAATTTCCAACGACTTGTTGAGTCCTCCCCACTTCCAGTTGCTTCACTAGTCCGGTTCAAATTATTCAAATGGCTCTCAGCACATTGGGACTTAACATCTGAGGTCATCAGTCCCCTAGAACTTAGAACTACTTAAACCTAACTAACCTAAGGACATCACACACGTCCATGCCCGAGGCAGGATTCGAACCTGCGACCGTAGCAGTAGCGTGGTTCCGGACAGAAGCGCCTATAATCGCTCGGCCACAGCAGTCGGCCACTAGTCCGGGCAGAAGGAGGTCCATCACGATATTATAAGGTATTCCATGAGTCTATGTCTTTTAAGGACATTGAATAATTGTTATTACAAGTGTGCTGCTAAGTTTGACTGTTTTTATTTTTACAATAGGCCTATTTCGGCTCATTTGCCACCATCTTGTTATTTGTAAGTAAACAGTAAACAATTTTGGTACATTATTTAAAATGTTATAGGTAATCATTAAACGTATTTCATTATTATACATTTTACGTTAATCTGATGGTTTTGACATCCATGTGATATCGGTGGTTCTCTCACTATCTACTTGCTTGTTAATTGCGATCATTTGGTGCAAGAGTAATAATCGCTGGTTATCTTTTTATCTGACTTATTACTTTATGTAGCGGTCAGATTACACTCTTTATATCAGTATTTTTGTGACAGCATCTTTGACAGATAAGCCAGCGATATTATGTAGTTGCAGTAAGTTTTGTTCTTCATCTCTGTTATGTACACATTGATCATTGCTAGTCTTATAGTACCAAAATTTTTCCATAATACTAAAAATTAAAATATACGCACAGTTATAAGAAAGAAAACATATACATGTAGACGTAACCCACAGAAAAATAAATAGCAACACATTAGTTGATGATGGCAGTTCAGCAGATATAGGCCTACTGTAAAAATAAAAGTAATTAAACTTAGCAGTGTACGTGGCATTACCATTGTGCTGCACAACCGTTTACTTACAGTGACGTAGAGCTTCATCTTCGGTGCCCCATCTCATTCACTTTTAGGGTTTCGTGCCTCAGTCGGTAAAAGCGGAACCCCTATAGGATCGCTTTGTTGTCTGTCTGTCCCTTTTCCTCAGGAAGAGGTAGACGTATAAATTTGAAATTTATACCACATACTTAGGCTTATGTTCCCTTGGTGGTGTAAAAAACTGAAGCGTCTAAGTCAATGCAACCAAAAGATACGGCAATTTGAGTCACATATTTTAATACTCGCAAATTCACTCATCTAAACCTAAAGGGTACTTCTCCTTGGCCTAGAATCAAGCAAAATTTGGCAAAAACGAAGGTTTCACAGTAAAATCTGTGGGATCCTGCCCACTCGTCTCTTATAGGGTGCCTAAAGGATGCTATTTTCTGAGATAGCTAAACAACAATTCAATCAAATCACATTAACATTAGTGGTTTTTATTACAATAAAGTAGATGGACAATACTTAACTTTGGTTTACAAGAACGTGTCGCAAGCGACCGGCGACATGGGAACAGTCAGTGTCCTTCTCTATATACACTCCTTGAAATGGAAAAAAGAACACATTGACACCGGTGTGTCAGACCCACCATACTTGCTCCGGACACTGCGAGAGGGCTGTACAAGCAATGATCACACGCACGGCACAGCGGACACACCAGGAACCGCGGTGTTGGCCGTCGAATGGCGCTAGCTGCGCAGCATTTGTGCACCGCCGCCGTCAGTGTCAGCCAGTTTGCCGTGGCATACGGAGCTCCATCGCAGTCTTTAACACTGGTAGCATGCCGCGACAGCGTGGACGTGAACCGTATGTGCAGTTGACGGACTTTGAGCGAGGGCGTATAGTGGGCATGCGTGAGGCCGGGTGGACGTACCGCCGAATTGCTCAACACGTGGGGCGTGAGGTCTCCACAGTACATCGATGTTGTCGCCAGTGGTCGGCGGAAGGTGCACGTGCCCGTCGACCTGGGACCGGACCGCAGCAACGCACGGATGCACGCCAAGACCGTAGGATCCTACGCAGTGCCGTAGGGGACCGCACCGCCACTTCCCAGCAAATTAGGGACACTGTTGCTGCTGGGGTATCGGCGAGGACCATTCGCAACCGTCTCCATGAAGCTGGGCTACGGTCCCGCACAATGTTAGGCCGTCTTCCGCTCACGCCCCAACATCGTGCAGCCCGCCTCGAGTGGTGTCGCGACAGGCGTGAATGGAGGGACGAATGGAGACGTGTCGTCTTCAGCGATGAGAGTCGCTTCTGCCTTGGTGCCAATGATGGTCGTATGCGTGTTTGGCGCCGTGCAGGCGAGCGCCACAATCAGGACTGCATACGACCGAGGCACACAGGCCCAACACCCGGCATCATGGTGTGGGGAGCGATCTCCTACACTGGCCGTACACCACTGGTGATCGTCGAGGGGACACTGAATAGTGCACGGTACATCCAAACCGTCATCGAACCCATCGTTCTACCATTCCTAGACCGGCAAGGGAACTTGCTGTTCCAACAGGACAATGCACGTCCGCATGTATCCCGTGCCACCCAACGTGCTCTAGAAGGTGTAAGTCAACTACCCTGGCCAGCAAGATCTCCGGATCTGTCCCCCATTGAGCATGTTTGGGACTGGATGAAGCGTCGTCTCACGCGGTCTGCACGTCCAGCACGAACGCTGGTCCAACTGAGGCGCCAGGTGGAAATGGCATGGCAAGCCGTTCCACAGGACTACAGCCAGCATCTCTACGATCGTCTCCATGGGAGAATAGCAGCCAGCAATGCTGCGATAGGTGGATATACACTGTACTAGTGCCGACATTGTGCATGCTCTGTTGCCTGTGTCTATGTGCCTGTGGTTCTGTCAGTGTGATCATGTGATGTATCTGACCCCAGGAATGTGTCAATAAAGTTTCCCCTTCCTGGGACAATGAATTCACGGTGTTCGTATTTCAATTTCCAGGAGTGTACAATGTCCATACAAGCAATTAATATAAGACACAAGTCTCAGTATAACAGTTAGGATGACGGCTGTCCTAGTGTGCGTCTACTACTGTCCTGCGCTGTTAGTGCCCGTCGACTGCTGTGCAGCCGAGGCTGTCAGGAGCGGAACTTACATTGTCTTTTTCTAGAGGCCGCTCCTGTCCTGCTGACGTCTTGGTCAGCGTGCTGTTGGCTGACGTCATGTCACAGCCTTCTCTGCTCTTGCGTTCTCTATCTACGTGCCGTCACTCGTTGTTTCGCCGGAACACAACCAAAGGAAAAAAAAATTCGAGAACTGTAAATTTATAATTATATCACAGGAAAAAAACATTTCCTTTGTCTTTTCGTATCCGACGCCACACTTGCAAGTAAAACAATCAGTAGTTCGGCATTCAGGCTGAGTGTGTCGCAATGGTAAATGTCAGACATCCGGCAAGAATGAATTTATTGCTCATACGACTCTTTTCAGGATTTATCCATCGTCACATGTTCAGAAGTAATTAGCGCACGTAGATGTGGTGTTTCACATACAACTTCAGACGCCATATCTACACTGAAGCGCCAAAGAAACTGGTGGTACACCTGCCTAATGTCGTGTAGGGCCCCCGCGAGCACGTAAAAGTGCCGCAACACGACGTGTCACGGACGCGACTGATTTCTGAAGTAGTGTTGGAGGGAATTGACACAGTGAATGGTGCAGGGCTGTCCATAAATCCGGAACAGTATGAGGGGGTGGAGATCTCTTCTGAATAGCACGTTGCAAGGCATCCCAGATATGCTCAATAATGTTCATGTCTGGGGAGTTTGGTGACCAGTGGAAGTGTTTAAACTCAGAAGAATGTTCCTGCAGCCTCTCTGTAGCAGTTCTGGACGTGTGAGGTGTCACATTGTTCTGCTGGAATTGCCCAAGTCCGTCGGAATGCACAATGGACATGAATGGATGCAGGTGATCAGACAGGATGCTTATGTACGTGTCACCCTTCAGAGTCGCACTTAGACGAAGCAGGTGTCCAACTGCACACGCCCCACACCATTAAGCCTAGTTTACAGTACGACACTAGGTTGCACGCAACTGCGCTACCGGCCACTGCGCATGCGTGCCGCGCGTCTTGCAACTCGTCGGTGAAACTAAACACTTTTGGCGTGTTCCAACTTTGGCGACATTAGTTGCATGAGTTTTGAGGTTATGTGTGTTCGTAGAGTGAAGACAAACTGAAATATGCAGTGAGGAACGGAGAATAATGTTCGATTTTTGGATATCTATGCTTTGCATCGGTGTTTGTGGGATTTCAGTGATGCTGATTACAAAAATAAGCAATATATTGCTGCTCCTGAGACCTTCACGTGCGATCAGAACACATAAAGTTTGACAATATCTGAGGGGCAGGGCAAAATTTATTGAATTAGAAACAGATATACAACTGAATTAAGAAAAATACAAGCAAATGTTATTCTAGCTGTGAAAATGCTCTCGTCTACAAGACAAAAAACCCCTCGTTCGAGTTGGCCGACTGTTTTTCTTAATGCTGAGCAACCGAGCTGACGTCTTCTCTTCATCCAGTCACAAAATGAAACACGTTTCTTATTTTTTTCTTATGCAGCGATTCCACGCAACAAGCTTTAACTTCATCACAACACCTGCGACGTGCAGCTGCCAAAACTTTCATTTCAGACACGACACAGGAACCCACAAAATGACGAAACTGAACTGTATACTGGTTTCGCCGTGTAGACAGTCAAATATGAAACCATTTGCGTGCAACTCATTGCACTCAACGAGTGCTGCAACCCAATGACGTCGTGTAAACTAGTCTTTACAGAGCCTGCACAAGCTTGGACAGTTCCCTGTTGACATGCAGCATCCATGGATTCATGAGGCTGTCTCATACTCGCTCACGCCCACCCACTCGATACAATTTGAAATGAGACTCCCCTGACCAGGCAACATGTTTCCAGTTATCAACAGTCCAATGTCGATGTTGACGGTCCGAGGCGAAGTGGGAAGCTTCGTGTCGTGTAATCATCAAGGGAACATGAGTAGGCCTTCGGCTCCGAAAGCCCGTATCGATGATGTTTCGTTGAATGGTTCGCACGCTGACACTTGTTGATGGCCCAGCATTGAAATCTGAAGCAATTTGCAGACAGGTTGCACTTCTGTCACGTTGAACTATTCTATTCAGTTGTTCTTTGAGTCGTTCTTGCAGTATGTTTTTCCGGGTGAAACGATATCGGAGATTTGATGTTTTTTTCCGGATCCCTGATATTCACGGTACACTCGTGAAATTGTCGTACGGGAAAATCCCCACTTTATCGCTACCTCGGATATGCTCTGTCCCATCGCTCGTGGGCCGACTATAACACCAAATTCAAACCAACTTAAATCTTTATAACCTGCCATTGCAGTAGCAGTAACCGACCTAACAACTGTTCCAGACATTATCTTTATAGGCGCTGCCGACCGCAGCGTCGTATACTGCCTGTCTACATATCTTTTTATTTGAATACGCATGCTTTTAGCAGTTTCTTTGGTGCTTCAGTGTACATGCAGTAATGGATGCGATAGTTTGTTTCGTATGCAATTTGAAACGTCATGTCCAAGTGTAGTAATCGCTCAAGAATATTTGATGATGAATAAATTCCGAAACGAATCCTGTGAGCAATAAACTCATTCATTGCCTGATGTTTGACTTTTACCATTGCGACCCAGTCACACAGAATGCGTGACTTCTGGTTATTGTAATAATGATCGTCTGGCCCCTCCATGAATCTAAGTGACATTTATATTATTAAATTAAAACATCTAAAAATCTGGAAATCTCTGTGACCGATATTTCGTCATTCATCATTATGAATGTCGATAACAGGCAAAACTGGTCGATTCCCAGAATCGATGAACTGTCTATATACACTGTTAAGTGTGTATAGAAGTCTTCAGTGTGTTATTCCCACTCGCAGGTGACCTTTTTTTTTTTTTTTCAAGTCAACGACTGATGCCTCAGAAGTTACAGAAATTCTTAATCACTGGTTGTTGCCGTACAAACTAAATGGATGAGCACGTGAGCTGAGCTCTCAAGCAATTAATCTCTTAATAATACTGAATAAATCTACTTGGATGAAAACTTCTGAGTTAATTACAAGACCGAGCAAAGCTCACGGTTATCCGTACCTGCGGGTGAGAAGGGGCGCTGAAGAACGAACACAAAACGAACCCATGTGTTATGAACTGGTGTGGATTTAAAGATAATCACAAATAAATTGAAATCGAAAACTGTACAATGAGCCATTCTGTTGAACACCATTTGTCAGTCCACTGTCTTCGAGCTATGTGCTCACACATTACGTGTGTGAAGCACCACGTGGCGCGACCCCTGCAATATTTCACAACAAATGCTGTAACCACCGCCCTGTTCAGTTCTTTTTGCTCCTGTACTGGATGGAAGTCCTGTGACGTCACGTGTCACGAGTAAAACCATTTGCCAGCCACCTCATATACTACTAGCTTTGCTGAGATATCGACGCATACCGCGATAGTCGATATCGGCATGCGAAGGAATGACAAAGATATATTCACAAGTGCAGCAGTACAGCAAACAATTATCTGCCGAACGCCAATAGAGATCAATGGTTTCAGAGTTTATTGCCACCTTTTACACTAGTACCAGTTCGAAAGGTACACAACCGGTTAAAAGTTTTCGATCACCCATGATCTTCATGTACAATGTACAAACAAATCGTACTAACTAAATAAATCAACAAATGTCTTACCTCTCTATCATTAAGTACAGTGCAAGATGGTTTAGGTTTCATCCTCTTCAAAGTATCCAGCCTTTGACTCAGAACAGGTCCACAAACTTCTGGCACTCTGGAGATAACATTTTTGTAGCGTTTTCTGAAGACAATGCAGCACAACACGTCCGTAAATTATTTCATAGATCTTCACATAATGACTTCGGTTTTATGATCTCTTTGTCAAGTTCATCCCATAGGGGTTCAACGAGATTTAAGCCAGGTGACCGCCTTGATCAAATCACATTCTTCAGTTCCTCACATTTCTTTTTGCTATTGACATACCATCTGCACAATTTGGAATTTTGTTTGGGATCACTGTCCTGCTGGAGAACAACCCACGTCCAGTAAGTCTCTTGCCAGACGGAACTTTATTGCTGATCAGTGTCCTGTGATATCCTTCCTTCTTCACTGTTCCATTAATTCTCAGTAGGTCACTGGCTTTATCACACACGAAACATCCCCACACCATGACCGACTGTCCACGATGCGTCACCACTGGTGTCACATTAGATTAGATTAGATTAGTTTTTCGTTCCATAGATCCGTGCTGAGGAGATCCTCGTGGTTGTCGAACATGTCAATTATTTTTTTTTACTAATAGTATGAATATATACAATACATCATTTGTTTCTATTAAGAAATTCGTCAATGGAGTAGAAGGAGTTGGCCACTAGTAAGTCTTTCAGGCTCCTTTTAAACTGATCTTTATTTGTAACTAATTTTTTTATATTTGCTGGCAAATTATTGAAGATGAGTGTTCCTGAGTAGTGGACCTCTTTTTGAACTAAAGTAAGTGCTTTTAAGTCCTTGTGCAGATCCTTTTTGTTCCTGGTGTTGTATGTATGAACTGAGCAGTTTGTTGGAAAAAGAGATATATTATTAAGGACAAATTGCATTAAGGAGTAAATATACTGAGAGGCAGTAGTTAGTATACCCTGTTCTTTGAAGAGGTTTCTACAGGACGTCCGTGAATTTACTCCACAAATAATACGTATTACACACTTTTGGACTGTGAAAACTTTTGTTTGACTTGAATAGTTACCCCAAAATATTATACCATATGACATTATGGAATAAAAGTAGGCAAAGTATGCAAGCTTTTTCATTTTTCTGTCGCCTATGTCAGGTAACACTTGAATTGCAAATACAGATTTGGTAAGGCGTTTCTGCAGTTCTGTGGTGTGTTCCTCCCAACTGAATTTATTATCAAGTTGTAATCCCAGGAATTTAAGACTGTCAACCTCTTCTATCTGCTCTTCTTCATACTTTATGAATATGCTGGGTGGAAACCTCTTACAGGTTCTGAATTGCATGTAGGGAGTCTTTCTGTAGTTTAATGTCGGTGAGTTGGCTTTAAACCATTTATCAATATCCATGAAAATATCATTAGCAGATCTTTCTACAACTACACTCGACTTACTATTTATGGCAATACTTGTGTCATCTGCAGACAAAACGAACTCTGCTTCTGGCAGTGTAACTGATGAGAGATCATTAATGTACACAAGAAAAGGCAGTGGCCCTAAGATGGATCCTTGTGGGACACCACATGTAATTTCTTCCCATTCTGATGATGCCTGATGACTTAATTCACTAGTCCCTTCCACTGACACCCTTTGTTTCCTGTTAGCGAGGTATGACTTGAACCATTTTGCAGCACTGCCTGTGACACCACAGAATTCTAATTTATTTAAAAGGATGTTGTGATTCACACAATCAAATGCCTTTGACAAATGACAGAAAATACCCGCTGCTTTTAATTTGTTATTTAATGAATTAAGTACATTTTCACTGTAGGTGTAAATAGCCTTCTTGATATCAGAACCCTTCAGAAACCCAAACTGTGTTCTTGATAATATGTTATTTACGGCCAGATGGTTGAGAAGCTGCCTGTACATTACTTTTTCTAAAATTTTTGAGAATGCTGGCAAAAGCGAAATCGGTCTGTAGTTTGATGGTATCTCTTTATCCCCTTTCTTGAATAGATGCTTGACATCTGCATATTTTAGCCAATCAGAAAATGTCCTAGTTATAAGTGACTGGTTACACAAGTCACTTAGAATTGTACTAAACTCACAAGAAAATGCTTTAATTAATTTTGTTGATGTTTCATCATAACTACTAGAATGCTTTGTTTTTAAAGATTTTATTATGGAAGTTATTTCTTTTGGTGAAGTGAGTGACATATTCATGTACGTGAAGCTATTTGTAAAGGCTAGTTTCAGATATTCAAGGGCATTATTTACTGATCCTGACAATCCCATTCTATCAGTAACAGATATAAAGTACTTGTTAAATATAATTGCCACACTATGCCCATCAGTTACTAATGTGTCATCTACCCTTAATGCTATTTGCTCCTGTTCCTTTCTAGTTCCACCAGTCTCCTCTTCCACTACATCCCATATTGTTTTTATTTGGTTCCCTGAAATTGCTGTCTTTTTCTCGTAGTGCGTTTGTTTAGATGTCTGAATTACTTTTTTTAATATTTTACAGTATTTCTTGTATTTAGCTAAATCATCAGCGTGGGAGCTATTCTTGGTCGACAGATACATAATCCTTTTTGTCTTAGAGGAAATCTTTATTCCTTGTGTAATCCATGGTTTTATTAAAGACTGAAACGTCCCCTTTGAACAATTTTACACGACTGTGCTTAAACTGACATACAATATTTTTAGCGCAACGCAATCTGACTTTCAAAATTCCCTACAAAAGAATGGCCCTGACTAACATTAAACTATACCTTTCACAAATCACTTACCTCACAAAAATCTTTGCTGCTCAAGCTACTGCAATACAGCGAGCGCCACTACTGCCAGCTAAATAAAAGATTCAAACTATGGAAGGCACTAACTACTGATAGGGATAGTTAGCAAATGAAAGATATTAATAGAGAACGAACAATGTATTTACCTTGATATCATCACAAGTCATAATATATATATCAGTTCATGACACATTACAAATCTCCGCCATCTCTCTCCCCACATCCACCACTGCTGGCGGCTCACCTCCAACTGCGCAACGCTACGCGCTGTTCACAGCCAGCTGCCGCTGCCCAACACTACAATGGCAGACAACAATGCAAACTAGCCACAGACTGCACACAGCACAGCCAGTGATTTTCATATTGAGCGCTACGTAACGTTGCCAATAAGAAAACATAAACAGCCTACTTACATAGCCCCCATGCTCCCCACAAAAATTTTTACAAATGGTGTTGGGCACTGGCCAATACAGATTTGACAAAAATTTTTCACAATTACAGTAACAAAGATATAAAATGCGCACACTTATTGATACATTGTTGGTCAAAAGCTAAAAATTTCTCACAGTCCATAAAGACAGTCCACATTGTTCATCACAGTGAAACTACCGTTTCTTTTCTCAAAGTCTGAGCAGTAAAAGACAATGCACACAGAAGTAGTGGACTTCCATGCAGTCTTGAAGAAGTAGTGTTGTCCTTCCAATGGAAAGACAGTGCTGACTCTTGACATGCTGACAGGTAATGGGCCACAATGGAGCAAACCCACAGCAGAGTCATTCGAAGTTTTGAAGAATATTGGTAGGTAGGTCATCACAGAGCAGACCCACTGGAGTCCTGGTAGAGATTGTGGTATTGGTGGGCCACCAGAGGTGCAGACCCACTGTAGTCCTTGTAGAGATTACGGTATTGGTGGGCCATCAAAGATGCAGACCCACTGTAGTCCTTGTAGAGATGGCCAGCAGCCATCTGTTGTGACTGTGCAGGTGCACAATCACCATTGAAGAGTCTTGCGGATAATATAGCAAGTCCATAAACCACCACTTGTGCACTCACAAAGTTTTTGAAATTGTCCTTAGAACCAGCAATGCTGTTATCCAGTCCCTTGCTGAGTTATTAACACACGTGCAAAGACTAACAGTCCCTACTTCTCACATATTGTCCACATACTATGACCAACAGAAACGTGTGCAGTGAAATGTAACTAACAAGTTAATAATGTCATGAACTGGTGACAATTACAATTTTATAACATAAGAATACAATTACAAAGGTACAAAATACATAAGGGGACGTTTCAAGACTTCTGTTCAATTTCAGTAACTTTTAGAGGAAAACAGTTTTCAAACATGGTACTGACATTGTACATGAATGTGTTATATTTTTCATTCATGTCATGAGCGCTATAGACATCTTTCCAGTTCATATCTTTGAGCAGTTTTCTAAAACACTCAATTTTTGGTTGATTGAGTACTCTCCTGTACTCAGATTTAGCAGTGTTGATAATCTGCTTAGAAGTTACGTCTAAGACAAGGAGCTGAATGTCATGATCAGATAGTCTATTTATTACGGGTTTTATGATATGATTTTGTTCCTTCGATTTGTCTATAAAAATGTTATCAATGGCTGGCCTTGAGGATTTAGTCATCCTAGTTGGAAAGTTTACAGTGTGAGTTAGATTGAAAGACAACATTACTAACTGCAGTAAATGTTTACTGGAAGTTTGCATTAGAAAATCTGTATTAAAGTCACCAGCAATCAAAATTTCTTTGTTTGTTCCTGTTAAATAACCCAAAAGAGCTTCTAGATGATTTATGAATAGATTATAATTTCCTGCAGGTGCTCAGTAAATAGCTACTATTGTATAGGATCTGTTATGGACCTCTACTTCTGTTGCACATGCTTCTAGATGTTTCTCTAAACAGAATCTATTAATGTCAATGTTCTTGAATTTGTGGCAGTTTTTAATAAATATGGCAACTCCTCCTCCATCCATATCTACTCTGCAGAAGTAGGAAGCTAGCTTAAATCCTGAAACGTCTAACATATCTATACCACTTGATACCGACTCTTGATACATTCTGCACGAAGTCAACAAACGAACATTCAAGGATAGCTTCCAAAAAGTTCAAACTTTCATTCGTATGCGAATAACAACTAGGACCAATGCTGCACGCTCCAGTTTATATGTTGCTACACTCATTGCCATTTTTTCACCTTATTTTTATAAAAATCTTTTGGCTGCAAGGCAATACTCTACACCTACTTCACAGAGTCGCGCTGTTGAGACAGAGATTGGAGCTGCTGGCACACTATTTGCTTCGTCACGAATTTCAGAGGGTACGAGTCCTCTGACTTTTACTCTATGCACTTATGAACTGATCTTCCCCGTGTGATTTCACTCGGGGTCTTCCAGATCGCGAAACACATGCATTGGCACGAGTTTCCTCGAACCGCTGCAATATATACACAACTGTAGAGCGGGACATGCCAGCTTTTCTGGTATTGTCCCACTAGAACAGTTTTAGTGATGCAGAAGTACCATTGCCGCACGTTTTTCGATTCCAGTCTCCTGCTTCCTTTCGATTAGGTGCTAACATTGTACACAGGTACACAGGTGCACTGCTAGATGCACGCAACTTACTGTAAACTAATGTGAACTGATTACTAGACAGACGGCTGAAGGAATGAGGTCTATTCGAATCGAGCCGTCTCAGGTAAAGGCAATGTCAGTGTTGCAGTGGATACTCATCAGCGCCCCTCTTTGTGAACAAATACTGAAATAGACAACAGAGGCTCTTAGTCTTTACATATTTGTATTTTTCTTATGGTCAGAATGGGTATGTGATAGAATATTCCAAATGAAATTCCTGTTTTAACCACAAATTCAGTGTATATAAATATGCACTCCGCAAGCCCCATTACAGAGAGTGGCGGAGGGTACTTCGCGTATCAGTGGCACTTCCCCATTTTCCTGTTCCAGTCGGGACTCGTTCGTGGGAAGAACGATTACAGATAACCCGCTGTGTGAGCTCGAATCTCTCTTATTTAACCTCCCTATTCTTTTTGCGAGATGTTCACAGAGGAAACAAACATATTGCCTGACTCTTCTAAGAACGTACCCTATCGAAACTTTAACGGTAAACCACATCACTCCTATAAAACGTCTGCTACAGGAGCTGCCTGAGCATCTCCATGATGCTTCCGCCCTTGCTGCATGAACCTATAACGAAATGTGCCGATCTTCTTTCGGTGGAGAAACATGTGATCATACACAAGTTTAATGTGAGGTGCTGTAGCTACGCTGAAGAATGGTGTGAGTGCTGCTGCAGAAGTGGGAGTTAGCTGTCAGGAAGGCACATGACGAAAAAAAGATTTGGAGATCGAAAATAGCTCTCTGATCGTGTTCTGGCGGAATGTGGCCCAGAGGGAGGCGGGCGACGTGCTGCCACCAGGTAAAACCGTTGATTGCCCTGGCCTCGGAGTCAACGGTGCAGCTGGCGTTGCGCGCCTAAAAATACCACATTCCACCAAAAACTGAGCCAACGGATCGCAGATTTGTATTTAACTTGTGTACGTACTGCTTAATATGAAAACAGCCTTCTAAATTCAAGACAAATAGCGCAGAAAGTCGGCGTCCCACCAAGGCATCGAGAAAAATAATTACTTCTTCAAAGCGGCGCTGTTAATACAAGAGTACATTAAAAGCTAATGTAGCGTGAAGGGAGGTACAGGCCCCTGGTTGGCTGTCGGAAACGTTCGTCGTGTGAGGTGGTCGAAAAGCGATACCACCGTACAAGTACAATCATGCTCATAAATTAAGGATAATGCTGATACATGGCGAAATCTACATCTACATCTACATCTATACTCCGCGAGCCACCTTACGGTGTGTGGCGGAGGGTACTTATTGTACCACTATCTGATCCCCCCTTCCCTGTTCCATTCACGAATTGTACGTGGGAAGAACGACTGCTTGTAAGTCTCCGTATTTGCTCTAATTTCTCGGATCTTTTCGTTGTGATCATTACGCGAGATATATGTGGGCGGTAGTAATATGTTGCCCATCTCTTCCCGGAATGTGCTCTCTCGTAATTTCGATAATAAACCTCTCCGTATTGCGTAACGCCTTTCTTGAAGTGTCCGCCACTGGAGCTTGTCCAGCATCTCCGTAACGCTCTCGCGCTGACTAAATGTCCCCATGACGAATCGCGCTGCTTTTCGCTGGATCATGTCTATCTCTTCTATTAATCCAACCTGGTAAGGGTCCCATACTGATGAGCAATACTCAAGAATCGGACGAACAAGCGTTTTGTAAGCTACTTCTTTCGTCGATGAGTCACATTTTCTTAGAATTCTTCCTATGAATCTCAACCTGGCGCCTGCTTTTCCCACTATTTATTTTATGTGATCATTCCACTTCAGATCGCTCCGGATAGTAACTCCTAAGTATTTTACGGTCGTTACCGCTTCCAATGATTTACCACCTATGGCATAATCGTACTGGAATGGATTTCTGCCCCTATGTATGCGCATTATATTACATTTATCTACGTTTAGGGAAAGCTGCCAGCTGTCGCACCATGCATTAATGCTCTGGTGGGCGGTTTGCGGGGTTAAATCACCTCGGGGTATGACCATCTGGTGCATTTGACCTGCAGTCGTCGCTCAGTGGCGCTGGCAGCAGTCCACTTACGCAGAGGTGTGTTGGTGCATGTCAGGGTACGGTGCAGCGAGTAAGTGTGCAAACGTTTTCAGACGTGCTAATGGTGACTGTGTGTTGAAAATGGCTCAAAGAACACATACTGATGACGTTATGAGGGATAGATTACTAGGGCGACAGGAGGTTGGTCAAACACAGCAGGTCGTAGCATGGATCCTCCGTGTGCCACAAAGTGTGATCTCAAGATTATGGCAACGATTCCAGCAGACAGGAAATGTGTCCAGGCGCTACAGTACGGGACGTCCACAGTGTACAACACCACAAGAAGATCGATATCTCATCATCAGTGCCCGCAGACGGCCACGGAGTACTGCAGGTAGCCTTGCTCCGGACCTGAGCGCAGCCACTGGAACAGTTGTCTCCAGACACATAGTCTACAGACGACTGAACAGATATGGTTTATTCGCCTGGGGACCTGCAAGGTGAATTCCATTGACCCCTGGTGATAGGAGAGCCCGTAAAGCTTGGTGTCAAGAACACAGTACATAGTCATCGAAACAGTGGTCCCAGGTTATGTTCACGGACGAGTCCAGGTATAGTCTGAACAGTGATTCTCGCCGGGTTTTCATCTGGCGTGAACCAGGAACCAGATTCCAACCCCTTAATGTCCTTGAAAGCGATCTGTATGGAGGCCGTGGTTTGATGGTGTGGGGTGGGATTATGATTGGTGCGCGTACACCCCTGCATGTCTTTGACAGAGAAACTGTAACAGGTCAGGTGTAGCGGGACGTCATTTTGCAGCAGTATGTCCGCCTTTTCAGGGGTGCAGTGGGTCCCACCTTCCTCCTGATGGATGATAACGCACGGCCCCACTGAGCTGCCATCGTGGAGGAGTACCTTGAAACAGAAGATATCAGGCGAATGGAGTGGGCTGCCTGTTCTCTAGACCTAAACCCCATCGAGCACGTCTGGGATGCTCTCGGACGACGTATCGCTGTACGTCTTCAAACAGCTAGGACACTTTAGGAGGTCCGACAGGCACTGGGGCAGGAATGAGAGGCTATACCCCAGAAGCTGCACGACCACCTGATCCAGAGTATGCCAACCCGTTGTGCGGCCTGTGTACGTGTGTATGGTGATCATATCCCATATTGACGTCGGGCCGGCCTCGGTGGTCGTGCGGTTCTAGGCGCTGCATTCCGGAACCGCGGGACTGCTACGGTCGCAGGTTCGAATCCTGCCTCGGGCATGGATGTTTGTGATGTTCTTAGGTTAGTTAGGTTTAAGTAGTTGTAAGTTCTAGGGGACTGATGACCTAAGATGTTAAGTCCCATAGTGCTCAGAGCCATTTTTTTGATGTCGGGGTACACGCATGTGTTTCGGAACGGTTTTCTCAACTTATCGCCAATACTGTGGACTTACAGATCTGTGTCGTGTGTGTTCCCTATGTGCCTATGCTATTAGCGCCAGCTTCGTGTAGTGCCACGTTGTATGGCATCACATTCTGCAATTATCCTTAATTTATGAGCATGAGTGTACATCATCCTGGCCACTCCAGCGTGGCAAACGCATAATTTTTCCTCGGCACTCACTAGCTGGCGGATAGCTTTGACTGTAGTATTTCACAGCATTGATGGCACGTTTGTGCAGCAGTCACCTTGTTCTATTAGCGTTGGTTTTCCCTATCGCATAACAATTCGTGGCCTAGCCGTGTTACTGCAAGTAATGGTAGCCTATGATATGAACAGTGCTTCCGCAAAGTTAATCAGAATGTACAGAAAGGTTTGATAACAGCACTGAATGCAGCACATCCTCAAGTTTCATTTGCAAATGTTCAGTGTAGCTATCATTTTTAACACGACAAATTGTCCCACGTGTAATCCGTTTCCTGCCAAATTCTATGAAACAAGTCTTGGTATATGATGGCAACTGCTTGTGTTTACCGTTCAAATAATATGAAATGATCGTAGGGCACTCACGGATAGGATTTCCCACCTGGAAAGTCTCGACTGGTCGTCGATAATCAGGAAATGATGATGAGGACTACACAAAATCAGTCCCTGAACGGAGCAAATCTCCTACACCACCGGGAATCGAACCCGGACCCGGTACATGGATGTTAGACGCGCTGACCACTCAGCTAATGAGGCGTTCTGCGTTATCTGCTGTTGTGGCTCGTCGACTTTTCCCGGAAGAGGAGGAACACACATTCTGTCTTTTAATGTAACCCCATACACAGAAGTCCAGTGGGTTAAATCAGGTCATCGCGGTAGGTAGTCCCATCGATATTCTATTACGTGACGCGGTTTTGCTGACTCAATATCCGAACATTATTCTGATTAGGAAAACAACATCGCTTGGTTGGAGGAAAGTGTACAACAGACTCTTCTGAAAGAAGAATCTATTCTAAACTTACGCTAAATAGTGACGATAATTCTGAAATTTGTGGAATAAAGTGCAATCACTCACGAGCCGCAAGGGGAAAAAGGGGACCATGTAACATTTACTATAAAAATCACTGAGAGTACAAATAAAACATTGATTAGCTAAAAATGGGGATAATTAAACGGTCGCCAGCCCGCTAGGGCAATGAATTTCCAGAATCTTAAGAAAGGTAATAGCAAACAAATTCAAGTAAATATTGTCACGCTTTCCCATGGCACAACCGTTCACAGGAAAATAAATGAATCAGAAAGCACTGAGTTTGCAGTTACTTATTCTGAAATACTAAATTTTGGAAGTAAAATCGAATGAAGTTACTGGTAAAATAAATGACTGGCTTAACTTAAACTTTGTGACGAAAAAAATGACTTTCAGTAACCTCAGTGTAACGTAATGCAAAATTTAGAAAAAGGCAAGCAATTTCCTTTTAATTATAGAAAGATTGAATTGAATTTACTTTAAGAAAATAAGCAACTGGTCTTACTTTTAATAGAACAACAATAAAATACAGACAAAGCCAGAAGAAGTCACTCGCTCAGCTAAATATAGAATAAATGAAAATGCGCGCTCTTAATTTGTGCTGTTTCCTTAGTTATTAGTTTTGTCAGTGAAATCTTACGTTACTTTATGTATTGTATTGTATTGTATGTTAACCGGGGTCTAGAACCGACGGAGAGGCTCTGTCCCCGCCGCAGCCGCAGTGGTCCACAACCCCACGACGACTACCGCAGTCCACTTCACCCCTCCGCCGCCCCACAACGAACCACTGTTTCAGGTTTTTTTTTGCGGTTCGGGCCCCGGTGGACCCCCGCCCCCAGGGAACGTCTCACACCAGACGAGTGTAATCCCTATGTTTTCGTGGTAGAGTAATGGTGGTGTACGCGTACGTGGAGAACTTGTTTGGGCAGCAATCGCCGCCATAGTGTAGCTGAGGCGGAATAAGGGGAACCAGTCCGCATTCGCCGAGGCAGATGGAGAATCGCCTAAAAACCATCCACATACTGGCCGGGCGGATTCGTGCCGGGGCACCAGGCGCTCCTTCCCTCTCCGGAAAGCCGTGCATTAGACCGCCGTCTAACCGTGTGGGCCTACTTTAAGTATATGAAGTTAAGACTAAATTTTTTTAATTAGTTTAGCCTCTGTTACGCAATACAAGTATGAACACTACTGAGCCAGAAAATCTAGACTGACGCTCGTCATTAGCAAACTCACAAAACTGGCAATAATTTACCACACCCGGTGATCGCATGGAAAGGAAAAGGGATCCTGTCTGGTAACAATGTCTGAGGACAATTACAACACAGGCGCCCTACAAGTTTCAACTATTGCAAGTTATTATTCAAGTTAGTCATACTTTATGAAAGAAATGTAACTAGGTAAAGCCTCTGAATTCCTATATCTGTCAGTTAACAGTCTTACGATGTTGTAGCTGTGCGGACGACGAAGAATGTAGCCGAGGACAATGCTGAGCTGCCGTTGTTTCTGCTGTTGGTGTTTGAGAATCCTGAGTCGTCTCCAGAGCCACGGTAATTACTGAACAGGCAATAGTTAGAACTGCAGCTTCATCCGCCTGTCCAATCCTACCGTGCTCTCAATACTCGCGGCTTAACGGTTGAGACGCTCCTACATTGGCGCGCGCATAGCTACACACCGCGACTGCGGGAGCGCCCAACAAACACATCCGCACTCCTTCATCACTCAGACTACTCTGCTTCCTCTCTGCTCGCAACGCAACAGAGGCTCTCCATACGCAAGGACAACCAACGGCACAGCTACTGCCATTTCGTCATTGCTATCAATACATTAAATAAAGTTCCCTTGACTATTACCCAGCAATTTACAATATTTTCATTGTAATTACAACCAGTTGTATACAGTCAGAAATAAATACACTAATACATCGATTACGTTGGTCAACGGTGATTTTGTTGCCAATTAATTGACAGTGACTTTAGGATAACTTTATGGCTCTGAATTTGAATATGTTACTCGTTTTGCTAGATTGGCTGTATTTATTGTGGTGATGTACAATATGTAGATAAACAAACAAAAATTCATAATATTAGTTGAGATACTTTGTGTACACAGTCAAATGAAAATGAGAAAATCATATGAAAACCATCATAAAAATGTAGTTTCATTGTTGATTCAGCGTGTAATACAAGAAGAAATGAAAAAAGACAGTCTTTTAAAAACATTACAATTAGCATATGGAAAAACTCCACCTGTATGATTTGTTCTTGTGTTGATCGTCAGGACAGGCACGCTGAAGATTCCGGCGGTAGTCTGCCATCATGTGCTTGTCCCATCTACCTTGATATCGTTCTTCCATCACCTGAAAATCTTGATGGAATCCTTCACCTTGTTCCTCGCTCTAGTCATCGAGATTGTCCGGAAATCTATCAAGATGGCTATGGAGGTAGTGAATCATAATGCTCATTTTAGCCCCCAACCTTTTCAAGTTTCTGAGCATGTTTTGTACCAGTTCCTCATAATTATGTGTTTTGTGTTTACCCAAGAAATTCTTGACAACACAGACAAAACTGCTCCAAGCAGATGCTTCAATGCAATTCATAACTTTAATGAATTCCAAATCATGTATAAGCTTCTGAATTTGGGGACTACCAAATATACCAGCTTTTAATTTTTCGTTACTGAGTCCACGGAATGTTTTGCATATATATTTGAATCAGCCACTATATTTGTCTATTGCTTTCACAAGTTGCTTCATTAGACCAAGCTCGATATGAAGTGGTGGAAGAATGATTTTGACCCTGTCAACTAATGCTTCTTTTAGGATATTAGATGCTCCTACAGTAAAGCTATCTCTTGATGGCCATGAAACTTTTTCCCAGTACTCATGCTTTGCTCTTCATGCAAATAAAGCAAGGGAATTTTGTGTATCCACTTTGCTGTCCAAGCAAAAAGTTAACAATTTTTAAATTAACACAGACAGGCCATTGGTGTTGACTATAACGAAGCTTCTGGAGAATTCATCATGAAGTTTCGTCGAGTGGCCAATTGGAATGGATGCATATCAGTTACCATCATGCAGCAACACAGATTTTAAGCTTCTGGTTGAGCAATCGATAAAAAGCCTCCAGTCCTCAGGTTGATATTTTATTAGTCCCACTTTTAGTAGTAAACCAGGGATGTCACTGCAGTAAACAAGTGGACCATCTTGACTGAAGTGTGGAAGTAGATCATCTTCTCTTGTCCAGTAAGCTGTAATTTTAGTTCCTGGTTGTAGACAATTCTTCTTATTTAGTCTAAATGCAAAGAGTTCAGAAGAATGTTTAGAAAGACCGATGTCTCTTATCAAATCGTTAAGCTCTTCCTGACTGAAGAGCTGATGTCTTGTGGAACTTCCTCCATATTCATATTCACTACAATCTTGCAAATCATCATCATCTGAAGGAAGTAGTTTTGGCAGAGTGGTGAACACTGGTACTGGTACAAAAATAACAATCATTATGGTGGTACTGTGGCTCTCGCCACACCATTGGCACTCCAAAATTCAAATCCCTTCGTTTACCATTAGTCCACAGTCATAAAGACTCGACACAAATATTGCAAACTTGATGAGGAGCCCAATGTTTATCTTGGTCTCCCAGTTTCAGCCCAAAATACGCAAAATAGGACTGTTTCAAATGGTTCAAATGGCTCTGAGTACTATGGGACTTAACTTCTGAGGTCATCAGTCCTCTAGAACTTAGAACTACTTAAACCTAACTAACCTAAGGACATCACACACATCCATGCCCGAGGCAGAATTCGAGCCTGCGACCGTGGCGGTCGCGCGGTTCCAGACTGTAGCGCATAGAACCGCTCGGCCACTCTGGCCGGCAGGCCTGTTTCACAAAGTCAGTGATGTTCGTCCGTTGTTCTTGCAGAGTGTATTCTCCACAAATATAGCAGAACACTTCAGCAGGGTTGAAACAAACTCCATTTGAAGAACCCATGTTTATCTACGAAAGGAATAAAATAAAATAAAAATTATATTTGAAAAAATATGTTATTATTATTATTATTATTATAAGGTGAAATTAATAATACAATATATATTAAAATATGACCTATAACTTACATTTAACCAACAATAACGTAATAACTAGTCGTGACAAATCATTTTCTTCATACAATGAATGAAAAATTCTTTACTAACAAAAACTTTTAACAGCCATTACACAAATCGCGTCCTCTCACATGCTCGTTACTCGCTCGACCGCCGCTCTGAGCACAAACAAAGGGGTGGGGGAAACTGGCTTTCAATGTAGCAGTGTGACCAACTGACTCTAATTGAAACTGTGAGACACAAGAGGGTGTCTCAAATTACTATCAAGTCCCATAATCTCACCTTCTCCTCTATAACGTGTAACATATAAGATATTACGTATGTACTTACGCAGTCACAAAATATAGAGTGAATAGGCATACAGAATTATGGAATTCACAACCGATTTACCAATAGTTTAACGAGTAAAGGCTACACGTCAGAAATAGTCTCTATCTAAAGAACTAGAGCCAAATGGGAAACCTGTTTTCAGATTGAGATTCAGCATACTAAACATACCCAGTATCCGTTCAAATATCCCTGGAAACAATTTTTTTTTTGTAGTCTTGTGTTACTTATTAAATATAGTTTCTGTAATACAGCTTACAGCTTCAGAATCAGAAGTACAGCACAAGTTATCAACGAACATTAAACGGCGAAAATTTTGAATGGTGCAGAAGATATTTTATCTGCATTTTCAATGTTACAAGTGCCTACCCGCGAGGGTGCTGCTGGAGACAAATCGGCCGCCACCCTTCAATTCAAAAAATGTATACATACGAATCAGCGACCTTATCGCTGATGTTGAACGAAAAGTTAAGAAGCAAAAAAAAAAAAAATATTTTTGTTTACCAAGTGTGATAGGAAAATGATTACAAACTACCTGAGACGTCAGCAGCAAAAATACAATCCTGGGGAGGAGGATGTGGAGCATCTCTGGCAGAAATTGAGACTTATGTCAGATGTGAGCCACGTCGTCGGTTAGTGGGAACCAAAGTAGGTAATGAGGGACAGTAAGGACCCATCATGGTACACTACCCACATTATTTACTACAAAATCAGACATTACTACAAACTTGGTTCAAAATGGTTCAAATGGCTCTGAGCACTATGGGACTTAACTTCTGAGGTCATCAGTCCCCTATAACTCAGAATTACTTAAACCTAACTAACCTAAGGACATCACACACATCCATGCCCGAGGCAGGATTCGAACCTGCGACTGTAGCGGTCGCGCGGTTCCAGACTGTAGCGCCTAGAACCGCTCGGCCACCCTGGCTGGCAACTTGGTTCAAATGAAGTGAATGCCTAGCTGACAAATAAATTCTGAACGGAGCCAGGATGAAGGTAAAGACAGCTATGTGATAAGCGTTCAACGAATTCAAAAACATACGTTTTGAATTGCCAAAACCACTAAAACGTTGTAGTTCTACGAAAAAGTTGTCACTGGAATAAAGACGTCGGTTCAGTTGTTTTGACATGAAACTAAAGATGATAAAATGAAAGCCTAAACACTGAATTCAGTCTTCCGAATTTGTTTTCCAGACGAAAATTCATGGCGAAAACGACAGATATGAGAGTAAGTGAGCACGAAATTGAAAAACAGCTCCAGACTACAGATGTCTGTCGAGGTGCCTGTTGGATTCTACACTGAATATTCGGAGAAAGTGGCCTCCATTCCAGCAACAGTTTTCCGTAGATAGCTGGCACAACAGAAGCACGCAACACGACTGCAGTAAGTCGTACGGCGTACACGTCATATGATGGATAACTAGACTGTTGCGCTGATCTACAGAGATAAATAACTGGCGTCAGTTTGTTTCAAAATTATGGGCTAACTCATACTGGAGTATGTATACAATTACTGCTTGCAGTGTACGTGTGAAACCCAGATTGCTCTTTTCGATCATGATATCCAGATCGCTGTTGATAGTGGAAGTCATGTTCACGTCGTTTTCCTTAACTCCCGAAAGTCTTTGATACAGGTCCGCAAAATACCCCAACATACAAGCGACTGAACTGAAAACTAGGCAGTAAACTGAGTCGAATGAGCCGTTCTTAGTGTGTATCAGTGTCAGAAGTGAGACTATCGAAGGAGTACTTAGACGTGTTGTGACAGGGCCTCAGTGTTCACGATATAAATAACCTTACAAGTAACACCCTCATATTGAAGGTCGGCCACGTAATCAACCTTTTTTGCAGTCACAAACCAACATGAGCGTTAATTATGGTCCTGATATTTTAATGATGAGGCTCTATGCTACCTTCAAAAAATGGAACTTGTAGAGCTATACTATAGATCGTTATAGAGAAGATTGCTGCCATTTTCAATATTCAGTGATGTTTTTGGCTGAGACTGTTACATACCGATGATAAAATAACTACGCTAGTAGATTCACATCCGTCAAATCTCATTCGATAGCTGGAGCTTCTCCTGCCCAAATCAGTGTTCACTGGAACAGGCGAAAAACAAGTGGAAAATTGAATGTCACTGATGTATCCTTACATCTATCATATAAAAAAATTAAATGGTTCAAACGGCTCTGAGCACTATGGGACTTAACATCTGAGGTCATCAGTCTCCTAGAACTTAGAACTACTTAAACCTAACTAACCTAAGGACATCACACACATCCATGCCCGGGGAAGGATTCGAACCTGCGACCGTAGCGGTCGCGCGGTTTCAGACTGAAGCGCCTAGAACCACTCGGCCACACCGGCCGGCCAAAATTTAAATACACCTTTTTAAAACATACAGGGTGTCCTAAGGAAACCCGACCACGCTTGTGCAGGAAGGTAAAACGATCGGTTTTCAAGAAGGACGCATATCTGGAAACGCACGGCTTGGCTACTGGGGAGCGTGGAAGTCTGAGATGGGAGTTCCACATTACATCACTAAGACCGACACGAGAAGCACGTCGTGCTGTCTACATTACAGTCGGGCTTCGAACTGCTTACTACCTACGGCAATGCGGAACCTACGTCGGCGATGCTGAACCTCACTCACATGAGCCAATACGTGCGGCTATATTTGAAGAATTTCAGTCGCACCGTGGACTCGAGCAATAAGTCCTCCGCTTACGATGCTGATGTGCCATACACCATACTCTTGATACTACCCACAGAAAATAATCTACAGGCGTTAGACCTAGCGACCGTGTTGGCCATGGAACTGGTCCACCCCTACCAATACATCGACTGGGACATGCGACTTTGAGGTAATTACACACATCGACATCAAAGTGTGCTGGAGCTCCGTCGTGTTTCAGCCACATGTAGCGGCATTACATCCAATAGGGTAGACAAAACATCTCTAGCAAATATGAGGTAGATCGGTCTCGTTAGTCTGCTTGGCAGTAGACGTGGCTCAGTGATATGGTCACCAACAATCCGAGCCCTGATGTTAACTCCAACACTGTAGTGGACATTTTGAATTACCAGCGTACACGGATTTTCGTCAGACTAAACACGGATTTTGTTCAAGTTTATTATGCCGTCTCTAGTGAAAGTGCATTCATCCGTGAATAGCACCCAGTTCGAGAATTGTGGCTCGAGTAAGGGCCGTCGTGGGTTGTTCTCCTCCCGTAAGGCCTGAACTTTTTGCAGACGGTATGGATGGAGCCGGTTTTCGTGGACAACACGTCACATGGCACTTTTACCAGCGTGCAGCCTCTGTGCCACCTGCGAAGTGCTGTTAGCTGGGTCCTCTTCGAACACTGTGAGCTCGTCTTCCACCAACTGTTGCTTTCGAGCCGAGCGTAAGCGACCCGCATCGCGTTTTGGCACCTATCACAGGACAAACAGTAGACTGAGGATAGTATGCGCAAGTATCAGCCGCGAAGTGCCATTGCCTTACTGTACAATGGACGGGAAAAAAGACCTATGTGCAACTTACCGGCTTCTCTGAGGCGTCTCTCAATGGCTACAAATGTGGAATGATGTGGGGTATGTCTGTTTGGAAAACGTTCCGCATACTGTCTTGCAGCAGCTCTCCACTGCAATCCGCTCTGCCATATGAAGGAATCATTTCGGTCATTTCCGTATCTGTGTACTGATACACTTCGTACTACTGTCAACAACGTTACTGCACTGGCAAAGCACACAAGGTCCGCAGCACGATGAGCAAAAGGGCTGTGAGGGGAAATGCAGTGCGTGTGCAGGAATGTTATTAGGTTCAGGTCGTACATCGCCAGTACACAGATAGCTAAAGGGTTGCATACCATCCGTATTCAGACATAAAAAATAATCGGAAGAAACTGTGACAACCGTTCGTTCTCAGCCTTTGACGCTCTCCAGCGCCGAAGCCGTGCGTTTCCGGATATGGGTTCCTTGTAGAAAACTGATCAGTTTGCCTTCCGGCACAACATACTATGCGTTGTCGATGTTTTTTGGGACAACCTCTATATCTACAAATTTTTCGTAAGTTAGTTAATGTAGAGCATATCATTTCAAACATAGTCGGTGAGCTAAAAGAGAAAGGTAAGAAACGCCTTTAGCAATAAAAAGTACTGCACAAGAGTGGCTGTTGCGATAATTGTTGAGATGAAGGCACAACTTCTTTCTCGACTGGCCACAGTCTCACGGCCGGCCGAAGTGGCCGTGCGGTTCTAGGCGCTGCAGTCTGGAACCGCGAGACCGCTACGGTCGCAGGTTCGAATCCTGCCTCGGGCATGGATGTGTGTGATGTCCTTAGGTTAGTTAGGTTTAAGTAGTTCTAAGTTCTAGGGGACTAATGACCTCAGAAGTTGAGTCCTACAGTGCTCAGAGCCATTTGAACCAGCCACAGTCTCACGTGTCTGTGGAACGCAGCGGGCCGCTGTGGCCGAGCTGTTGTAGGCGCTTCAGTCCGGAACCGCGCTGCTGCTACGGTCGCAGGTTCGAATCCCGCCTCGGGCAGGGATGTTTGTGATGTCCTTAGATTTGAGTAGTTCTAAGTCTAGGTGACTGATGATCTCAGATGTTAAGTCCCATAGTGCTCAGAGCCATTTGTGGAACGCAGTCCGCAGTACTTCGCATATCTGCAGCATATTGATACTGTTTAACTCGGATCTCCCTTCGACGTCGTTGAACTATACTCAGAATTCGTACACGACTTAAGGTAAGCTCTGCGTTACTGTGAATACGACAAGTGTGTTACAGATTCTACGTATCTTGAGGAAGAATTAAACGAAACGAATCATACTCGTCGAATGTTCAGACCTCGTCCTATCTTGCTGTTAACTTTGTTCAGTGCTGAATGACGCGTAATATGTGGCTGTTCTCATGGTATTACGTCCTAAAATGACAGTGTCAGGGAGTAACTTATTTTAAAACCAGAATATTCTGAGTCGTCATAAGAGTGACAGGGGGTTTGTAGTCCCATTCATGCTCAGTTCAAAGAACACCAAAGCTATAACTGGAAACTGAACTGGGAATTCCGATGAAACCATTTACTGCCATACTAGAAAGACTATGTGGCGAAAGTTGCAGGGATGCCCCTTTTGCTTTCAAATTATTTCCTCCACCGGTAATATCTCCGACGGAGTACGTATAAAAGAAATTCTTTTCAGTCGTTCACAGCGTGAAAATTACTCACCGTCTTCCGAAAGGTGAGAAGAAACGTTCTCATTACTCTAACAACCGGCCATCTGGTGGCGGCATTTAGAATTTCAAATGTCGCCCGTATTACCGGTGAGGGGATTTCGAAAGAAGCCGAACATCCAGCAACGGAGATAGAGAAGGGGGAAGGGTGGGGGAGGTAAGAGGAGGCGTCTCCACCGGAAGCGGAGACGAACGGTCGGCAATTTCCGGCGTCAGAACGGAAAGCGATGTGCGCGCCTCCGCGTGCGAGTCTTAGAATAGGGCCGGATTAAAGCCAATTTGTAGGCTCACTATCTATTTAAATAACCGTGGAAGCCAACGGAGTGTGATATTGCCCGAGGCGCGGTAGAAATATCTTCGAGGAGCCACACTTTGCTCAGGGGCTCTGGGTGAGGGGGAGCTGTTCTACGATTCGGATAGTAATAAGAGGAGGAGTTAGGAGAGCGGCGACGTGGGGCCGTCGATTATGGCGTCGCTACGCCGCCTTTCCTCTGGAGCGGCTGCCTTTGAACCACGCACCTTCGCAGTCCTCGTAAGACAGTAGCGGCCAAGTAAATACTATGACTCAGATGAAGTATTATTCAAAGGGATTCTTCTTGTCAGTTCTTATAGACCAAAGGGACCCAAGTAACAACCAATTCCTCCTTCTTCTTTGTTATTTTCTATTTTCCCCCACTTTTTATTCACTTACAAGTGTTATCTTTTCAGAACATCCTCCCATGTTGATCAAGATTCCTTATCTATCAATGGCATAATACACTTTGTTTAGTGTTTTAGTTATAAATGAGCACTTTATGTTATTTTTTGTGCTTTCATTTTTCCTGTTCTTGCTTTATTTCTGTAGTCCACGCTAATTTCTCGCACAGCACATGACATATTGTTTCAAATTACGAGTAAATACTAACACATACTGCTCCAATACACTGACTAACTGGTTCCATTGGTAGCATCGCGCAAGGAACTCCTCAGCTACATAGTCAGGTAGGAACTAGCTGACGGGCGAAAAAATATTACTGTAAACGGAACAACTGGTATAAATCACCGATATTGCATTAATTGAGCGTCAAAATAATAACCTCCAGATGACAGACATTTTGGATAAAACTTATCGTGTTAAATTCACACACTGGTTTCCTAGAAAAAAAGGAACATTTGTTTCGATACATTGTTTTACATGATTATGTACGTGTCCAAAGAAACTGAACCTTAGCTTTTATCATCGGCTGTCGATATTCCGGACAATTTATCCTCTTCAAACCTTTTTCTGTTGCTGACTAATTTCTCGCACTTCGCTTCAGATACTGTTTCGAGTTAGGAGTAAATACTATCACATTCTGCTGCGATGCTTTGAATAATTGGTTCCATTTGTAGCACCTAGCGAGGAACTCCCGTACTACATTGTCAGGTTGAAACTAGAGCTAAAAGTAAAAAATAAATAAATAAAAAATACTGCAGACGGAAACATCTACTATATATGTCATCGATACTGCATTAATCTACCCATGAAAATAATGACTTAGAAATGACCGTAATTGTGGATAAAACTTATCGTTTAAAATACACACAAATACTTCGTAATACAGATTTATAGACTGTCTCGTGGTGAGTTCCCTGTTTGGTGAGCAGCAACTACTGCGCCAAAGTGGGGAAGAACGGTGAGGGGGACGGGGGTGAGGGAACACGTAACAACCGCCCCAATCTACGAACGAAGTGTTAGAGCAGCCACAGTATGTAGACGAACACAAGTTCGTAAAATTTAAAATAATAAATATATTCGGGGAACTGTAAGAAAACATTGTTTTATATGCTTTATTGCTTTATATGTCGTTCGCCACAGAAATGGAAAGAGTTGGGAAAAACTATCAGTAAGCTAAAGGTAAAGCCTGTGTTGCAAGCCCATGGGTGGGCACTGGCCCGTCTGCAGGTGGAGTGCAGCCCTTCTTTGGTGCTACACCAGAAGGGGGAGGGGTGGCGTGCCTATCAGTCCGGCCACCTTTTACCTCCGTGAAAGGGGCCCGTTACTCACATGACAACAACGTAAGTGAACCTGAGGCCGTCCTGGAAATACTGGAACGAGAAACATTCCCTGCTCCTACTCGAGATTGAACCCGGAGCTTCAGGGCCGGTTTCTAGTGCTCTACCCGTCAGAGTGGTCTGTACAGGGAGGCGGTTAGGCGAGTACCAGCGTTCAACGCTCGTTCGCTGTCTATATAGTGAATGCCTGCGATACAATGGGCGGTCAGAAGTAATTATGTAGCGCAAGACAAATAAAACGTTACGCTGTCTTCAGAGGAATCACCAAGCGTTAAGTTCGCCATAGTCTTAAAAGCAAGTCTACGTACTCAGTATCACAGTGCGTAAAGTTGCATGTAGATCTTTTAAAATCGATGAGAAGGGGCTTTATCGTCGAATTAGGAACTTCAAAGGGAAGATAAGACACACCATTATCAATTCAAAACGCGTCAATGCAGGACGACGCCCAGCTACAGTTAGAATTTATGGACCTGCAGCGTGACACGCAATTGTGTGATAAGTTTAATAATAAAATAAGTCTTGTAGACTCATATTAAAAACATTCTTATACTTAATTTTCCATGACTTCACAAGTCTGCAGCTACGATTAAGCTGATGTTTGTAACTACATATTTGTGCGAGTAACCTTTTTCCTCAGTGAAGCGAATGAAATCTACCCACTAAAGTTCACTGACACACTTCAACATAAAAGCTTACCTTCGAAAACAATGCGCAGAAAGTGGAATCATAAATTGACATTTTAGTGAGAAGCGAAATAAGTTGTGTTAATTGACATCCAGACTCTGTGCTTAATGTGCAAATAAAATAGTCACAAAATACAAGTTAATATCAATTTAAACTTCATTCGAAAGCGATATTCGTCTTAAGGCTGAATCATTCGTAAGAAATATCTTGTTTCTTACTTAGCTGACCCATGTTCTTCACCCCATTAAGTAAAAGAAATGCAGATAAGATTCACTGCCATTATCAATGTAGTCGTCTTAGGAAATAAATTTGCCATGAAAGGCATAAATTAGCCACCGTGAGGTGATAAATCTCCGTAGATCTATCATTAACGGCCTTAGAATAGACATTAACCTTTCTTGTGCTGCTTTCTTGTTCCGATTCCCCTCCTCTCGTTCCTAATACTCGCCGTGAGCCGGCCGGTCGCTCAATGCTGTGGCGTGAGCGCGAATAATATGACCATTTTATGTAAATTATTTTCAATAGTTTTTGTCAGTATCGGTATTAATTTCGTAATGGCGTCATGAATGTCGGAGGAAGGCAATGGCAAACCACCTCCGCTAGGACCTTGCCTAGTCGGCGGTGCGGGTTTCTCCCATCGTCCCCTACTCTCCTCGGAGTGTGGGACATCATCATCATCATCGTCATAAATATGGGCATTTCCAGTCTAAACATTATGAAACACTTGTTTGTTGCCTACCACTGCTAAAACAAGGATTCTTACTAACACAAAACGATCCTCTACTTTTATTCACGATATTTCTTTACTTAATCTACTGTCCGACACCTTTCGACACTTAATTTCCATTGTTTAGTGTAACTGATTTTTTAAATTGATTTATTGATATTTCTCTTCATCATATCTACATCTACATCTACATGGCTACTCTGCAATTCACATTTAAGTGCTTGGCAGAGTGTTCATCGAACCACAATCATACTATCTCTCTACCATTCCACTCCCGAACAGCGCACGGGAAAAACGAACACCTAAACCTTTCTGTTCGAGCTCTGATTTCTCTTATTTTATTTTGATGATCATTCCTACCTATGTTGGCTGGGCTCAACAAAATATTTTCGCATTCGGAAGAGAAAGTTGGTGACTGAAATTTCGTAAATAGATCTCGCCGCGACGAAAAACGTCTTTGCTTTAATGACTTCCATCCCAACTCACGTATCATATCTGCCACACTCTCTCCCCTATTACGTGATAATACAAAACGAGCTGCCCTTTCTTGCACCCTTTCGATATCCTCCGTCAATCCCACCTGGTAAGGATCTGACACCGCGCAGCATTATTCTAATAGAGGACGAACGAGTGTAGTGTAAGCTGTCTCTATAGTGGACTTGTTGCATCTTCTAAGTGTCCTGCCAATGAAACCCAACCTTTGGCTCGCCTTCCCCACAATATTATCTATGTGGTCTTTCCAACTGAAGTTGTTCGTAATTTTAACACCCAGGTACTTAGTTGAATTGACAGCCTTGAGAATTGTACTATTTATCGAGTAATCGAATTCCAACGGATTTCTTTTGGAACTCATGTGGATCACCTCACACGTTTCGTTATTTAGCGTCAACTGCCACCTGCCACACCATACAGCAATCTTTTCTAAATCGCTTTGCAACTGATACTGGTCTTCGGATGACCTTATTAGACGGTAAATTACAGCATCATCTGCGAACAACCTAAGAGAACTGCTCAGATTGTCTGAGGTGACAAAAGTCATGGGGTGCCTCCTAATATTCCAGAATGTTCTTCAAACCAGTCGCGAACAATTGTTGCCCGGTGACATGGTGCATTGTCATCCCCAAAAATTCCATTGCTGTTGAGGAGCATGACCCAGTCCTTTCCATGTAACCACAGCCCACACCATTACGGAACCACCACTAGCTTGCACAGTGTCTTGTCACTTCCATCCATGGCTTCGTGGGTTCTGCTTCAAACTTGAACCCTACCATCAGCTCTAAAAAGCTGAAATCGGGACTCGTGTGACCAGGCTACGGTTTTCCACTCGTCTAGGGTCCAACCGACATGGTGGCGGTCTCAGGAGAGGCGCCGCAGGCGATGTCGTGCTTTTAGCAGACGGTCCAAGCCAAATTTGTATGTTACGGTCCAAGCCAAATTTGTTTCTTGGAAAGTTTCATTACAGCCGCATGACAAGACGTTGTCCCATAAACCCGTCATCAGAGATTCACTACATCCGCTAGATGAGGTAGCGACAGGACGGGGAACAGACTAATAAACACAGCTTTGCACATCGCACTACCATAATGGTAACAGCACGCTAGTCCATGCAGTTGAACACCCACGTACTCAAAGTACTTGTCGTTGAAAAATCTCAGAGCTCTGTTGGCACTTAAGCGACTATTTAGATGCAAGCAGCACGACGCAATTTCCTACCGGGATTGCTGTCAGTACTGTGAAGCGCAGCGCGGCCTGTTGATGACAACGGCACCCGCATCGCTTTTCCGAACAGGGCGGCGTCTGCGCCACCCTGCACTGGCATTACTGCCCCTGTAAATCTCTATTAGCGGGGCAGTTTCCAGTCCGAATGTGGAGAGGCCGTGTTGCCAGAATTGCCAGTTTATTTCGCCATGCGCGCGGCTGGGGTGACCACCATATATTTTTTTTTTTTATTCCGTGCGCCAGATTGCACACAGTGGCTGACATATTTCCCAACGGCCGACGTGACAGCGTGAGAGCGCGAACCAGATGTCGGCATCTGCGGCGCGCCACAGGCACCCACCCGATGGCCAGGCGCCATGGGCCGACAGGGCAAATATCGCGGCCCTCTATTCACGCGCTCAAAAATATTGCTCCTCTCTGGATACCGCGACGGAGAAATTTCTGTACTAGCCAACGTCTCACACAACGATTTCTGCACCACGTTTGCCGAAATATGGCAAATAGTTTAAGCAATGAAAGCTACAATTTGGCTGAATCTTCCTCCTCGATAGCAATCATCATGATACAGCGTACATTCCATTCTTTTCCGAATATACATAGCAATCTCCTCTACCCAACCACTGTGTTTAATGGCTTGATATTTATTTCCCTTCCACAGCTCAGACCTTATCACGCTTGTCTTGTCGACATTCAGTAGATACATTGAAGCGCCAGAGGAACTGGTATCCGCATTCGTATTCAAATACAGATACATGTAAACAGGCAGAACACAGCGCTGCGATCAGCAACGCCTGTATAACACAACAAGTGTTTGGCGCAGTTGTTAGATCGGTTACTGCTGCTACAATGGCAGGTTATCAAGATTTAAGTGAGTTTCAACATGGTTTTATAGTCGGCTCACGATCATGGGGCACAGCATCTCCGAGGTAGCGATGAAGTAGTGATTTTCCCGTACGACCATTTAACGAGTGTACCGTGAATATCAGAAATCCGGTAAAACATCAGATTTCCGACATTACTGCGGCCGTAAAAAATCCTGCAAGAACGGGACAAAAGACGACAGAAGAGAATCGGACGGAAGTGCAATCCTTCTGCAAATTGTTGCAGATTTCAATGCTGGGCCATAAAAAGTGTCACCGTGCGAACCTTTCAACGAAACATCAACGAATGGGCTTTCGGAGCCGAAAGCCCACTCGTGTGCCTTTGATGACTGCATGGCACAAAGCTTTACGCCTAATCTGATCACGCCAACACCGACGTCGAACTCTTGATGACTGGAAACATGTTACTAAAATGTAAACTTTCACGGCCGGAAATATCATGTCCATTATAATTATCCGGGCTGTTATGCCGTGGTCGGTTGATGAATTCTGAGGTGATTCCCAACGTTTCGTCTCCGACTTCGGGAGACATCTTCAAGGGGGTCCGTAGCTTGATGGAAGGTCCAACACACACACTGGCTCGCTACTGACTGCCGCTAAATTCCGTGTCCGCGCGCCCCCGCGCCGCGGCGTGACGTCACGTGTTTTGAAAACGTCAGTGCAATTGGCCGCTGTCCGTCGCCGTCGATCGCCGTTGCCATCACCCAGTAGTGGACGAGTGGTACACATCTTCTTTAACACCGGCATCCATATACCGTTTAATTTCTCCCAGCTGACAAAGGAAGCGCAACGGTGGTTATGGATGTGGCCGACTATCAGAGAAAAATTACGGATCTACTGGATCCGCAAGCATATAGGAAGCTGAATAAGGACCCCACTAACAACGTTCTCAGAACTGTGTCGCGGTTAATAAAAAAGTCCTCCATTGAAGAGAGTGTACAGAAAGGTCTCTGCAGTTCGGTTGCGCTACCACCGAGGCTTTATGGATTGCCCAAAATTCATAAAGAAAATATTCCGTTAAGACCGATACTAAGTGCCATTGGTTCGCCCACCTACTCGTTAGCCAAGTTTTTGACTACGCTGTTAAAACCACATGTGAGCCGTTCGGACTCGTATATAAAGAATTCGACACATTTCATCAGCAGATTGAATAGCATAGTGGTCCAGCCGGAGGACATATTGGTCAGCTTCGATGTGGTATCGCTGTTTACCATGGTTCCACTTAATGATGTATTGGAACAGCTGGATCGAATTTTTCCTGCCGATATTTTAGAGCTGTTTAAGTGTTGTTTGACGACCACATACTTCAAGTGGAATGAACAGTTTTATGAGCAAACGGATGGCGTGGCTATGGGAAGCCCCCTAAGTCCCGTAATAGCAAACTTCTTTATGAAGAAATTCGAAGAACAGGCCTTAGGTACTGCCAGCAAGAAACCAAATGTATAGTTCCGATACGTGGATGACACGTTTGTGTTGTGGAAACATGGTAGGGAGGAACTAAGCCGGTTCCGCGAACATCTGAACAGTATAAACTCAAGAATTCAGTTTACTATGGAGGAGGAGGTAGACGGCAAACTACATTTCCTCGATGTGCTTGTGTTTAGAAACGAAAATGGTAGTTTGGGCCACTCAGTGTACCGCAAACCCACGCAAACCACTCACAACAGAAGCGGGGTGTTATCAAGACGTTAGCGGACAGAGCTAGAAATATTTGTGAACCTGAGTTGCTCGACGCTGAGATGGAACATCTCCACAATGCACTAACGAAGAACGGATATTCGTCCGCCGAAATAAAACGTGCGTTGAGGCAGCCACGCAGAAATCATACTGACGTACAGGCTAGTGCAAAATCTAAGGTTTTCCTGCCGTTTGTTAAAAATGTAACGGAAAGAATAGGGAGGATCTTGACGAAGCGGAATATTACCGTAATTTACAAGCCCACCAGGAAGATACAGGAATACCTTAGGCCTGCCAAGGACGCTCGCAAACCATTGGAAAAATCTGGAGTGTATAGGATTCCATGCAGCTGTGGTGATGTTTATGTGGGTACCACCAAAGAACTGTTTCTAAACGTTTGGAAGAGCACAAGGGAAATTGTAGAAGAGGAGAAACGGAACGATCAGCTGTTGCGGAGCATGCTTTCCAGCCAGGGAACCACAATATTCGTTTCGAGGAGACGCAAGTACTAGCGGCCACGAGCGGATACTACGAAAGGCTCTACAGGGAGGCAATCGAAATCGCTAAACACCCAAATAATTTCAACCGAAAGGAGGAGGGCGTCAAGTTAAACGGTATATGGATGCCGGTGTTAAATAAGATGTGTACCACTCGTCCACTACTGGGTGATGGCAACGGCGATCGACGGCGACGGACAGCGGCTAATTGCACTGACGTTTTCAAAACACGTGACGTCACGCCGCGGCGCGGGGCGCGCGGACACGGAATTTAGCGGCAGTCAGTAGCGAGCCAGTGTGTGTGTTGGACCTTCCATCAAGCTACGGACCCCCTTGAAGATGTCTCCCGCAGTCGGAGACGAAACGTTGGGAATCACCTCAGAATTCATCAACCGACCACGGCATAACAGCCCGGATAATTATAATGGACATGGAAACATGTTGCCTGGTCGGAAGAGTCTCGTTTCAAATTTTATCGAGTGGGTGGACGTGTTCGGTTATGGAGACAACCTCACGAATCCACGGTCCCTGCATTCTGTAATAGTGTGAGGAGTGTGCAGCTGGGGATATGGGACCCCTGATACGTTTAGATGCGACTCTGACAGGTGACACGTCCGTAAGCGTCCTGTCTGATCACCTGCATCCATTCATGTCCCTTGTGCGTTCCGACGGACTTTGGCAATTCCAGCAGGACAATGCGACACTCCACACGTCCAGAACTGCTACAGAGAGGCTGCAGGAACACTCTTCTGAGTTTAAACACTTCCGCTGGCCACCAAACTCCCCAGACATGAACATTATTGGGCATATCTTGGATGCCTTGCAACGTGCTGTTCAGAAGAAACCCCTTCGTACTCTTACGGATTTGTGGACAGCCACACTGGATTCATGGTGTCAGTTCTCTCCAGCATCACTTTACACATTAGTCAACACCATGCCAAATCGTGTTGTGGCACGTCTGCGTGCTCACGGGGGCCCTACACGACATTAGGCAGATGTACCGGTTCCTCTGGCTCTTCTGTGTGTATTGCACTTCATTTGTGCCAGGGATTCATAAAGTTTTAATCATCACCATGAAAAAATAAAGCTACGAAATTATTTTTTCGTTTGTTTGCAGCTAAGTGACTGCTGTCCTGGTTCACATTTAAATACCGTCACTAATGACCTCCATGTCTACAGTACTTTAAACCCACACTTCGTTCACGCCTCTCTTTCACACTGATTTCCCCGCATCATAGCGTCGTAGCAAATCACTGTAAGACTAAGTAGAAAATGGTTTAGCCCTTGATAAAGTGGAGTATCTTGCTGTAATTTGTCTCTGCATTTGAAAGAGAACATAGATGCAACAATACATGCTGAGTTAAGATGTGTCGTGGCCGATACACAATTAAGTAATAATTTTTATTGATCTCAGTGGCTCGTCAATGAGCTGAAGGTATTAATCAATAAAGCAGTGTTATCGATCTTGTCATAGGATTCTCTATCTACACATTTTAATATAACAGATAGCCTGTGTTCGATTTGCCAGTGCCAAATAACAACGCCATTCTGAGTTGTTGGAAGTGTACGGAAAGAGTGCACTTGCATGTTACACAGTGGTTAGATGCTTCAGGCGCTTCCAGAGTGGTGAAATAAATATTAATGGCGCCAACATCACCTTTCTCTGTGAAGGCCTGGGAATCAGAAGAGAAGTGGGTGCTCCAGTGCTAGAAGACCGGCGCGTCACAATCGAAGAGATGGTTGAAAAAGTGAAAATCGGTCTTGGCTCAGTTTCCAGCGTCTTACAGGACTTTTTTTGAGCGCTACAAAGCTCACAGCTCACAGAGTTTCGCTACTGCTCACACACTGGCTCATTCTATACATGACACGATCATACATACTACGTCTTCGGGTTATCAAATTTTGTCTCATCCTTTGTATTCTCCTGACAAGGACCAGGTGACTTCTTCTCCTTTCCTCTGACAAAAAAACGTGGTAGGCCTTTGCAGAATCACTACGAAATGAATTTGGTGATGACGCGTTTCCCTGTAGCCATACAAAGACTTCTACAACCGAAGTTTCCAAACGTCATCCATCTTTAGGATAATTTGTCGCGTTGAAGAGTGAATGTGTATAGAAATACTGACATGACACAAAGTTTCATGCTTGCACCTCAGTTTTTTCGATGAGATGATTATAACTTTATGATTACCTTCGTACTTACGCTCTATCTCTTTCTCTCTATTTCTCCCTCTACTATGCTTTCCGCTCTCCCTCTCCCTTATCTCTGTTCCTTCTACCTCCCACTCTCCTCCCCACCCCTCCCCTCTCTCACCCACCATCTCCACCTTCCCCTCCCACTCCCACCCTTCCCTCCCTCTCTCTCCGCCTCTCCCCCTCCCTCCCTCTCTCTCGCCTCTCCCCCTCCCTCCCTCTCTCTCGCTCTCTCTCTCTCTCTCTTTTATTATCCCCCCCCCCTCACTCTCTGTATGTGCTTTGCAATTTTCCCCTTCAGTAGAACGCATGTGGCAAGCTAGATGAAATATGAAGAATGAAAGTTGTTTTGTCAACCAAGGACAAGCCAAACCATCAAAAGTACAAACTCGTTCTTACCACGGATCCATTCCTGTATTTAGCAGCGTATACGTAGGCCCACACATCACGTACTCTCTAGACTGGGCGGCATCAGTCGCCATCAGTCGCCATCAGTCTCTCACCTGAGTCCTCAGTCCTCTATTCAGTCCGGTATTGTGGCAAAGATGACACAAAATAATCCAGAATTCTTGTCGATTTAAATTCGAAAATTTTAATAAACCGAGGAATGCATTTATAACTTTTTATCTGGTAATCATTGCACAAAAGAGCCATTTTCAGTTATTGTCGATGTGTGATTACACGAAAACATTGCAATTAATAAGAGTAAATAAACTTGAACACCTTAAAACAGGAGACAGTGATCAGTACTACTGCCGCAGTCCTGCCGAAAATTTTGAGAAGCCTTGAGCAGAAAAATGATACACAGGCAACTGAGTAATGTACAACATTTACAGAAACCAAGAAAAGTAATATTCATGAACTATCAGAGAAGACAATCTCAGGTTCAGAAGAATATTAGACAGCATTCCAGCTTATCGTCACTGTTGCTTTAACTCGTACGTCGACTGAGAAATGAAATAATGAACTATCCAGAAATCAAAGGAATTCATGAGGTTCACAATCACAATTGGTAAGGTCCAGAAATGATGCAGACCTTCTGATGAACAGTAAGAAGAGAGGGGAACTGATGAATGAAAACTTCAGAGTATTTGCCACACCATTTTGGTTAAGGTTAAATAAAGGAAATTAGAAACTCATAGAGACAATATTAACATGATCTCATTGTTTCAACGGGCTTATTTCCCTGTACAGACGGAGAAAGATAGCGCATCAGAGGAGGTGTGGGGTAGGCAAATGAAGCATCTCCAGCGTAAGAGACCTACTAACATCAAATACTGCCGTAAAATTGATGGAGGCATAATTTTTTTGGAGCACAGTACTGTACAGAAACTTAACGTATATCACAGGAGCACCACTGGAGAAGAAATTAAAACTTAGTATGTTAAAAATTAATGCCTAGATAAACAACCATAATTGGATGAAAATATAAGTGTGTAGAAAACCCTTAGCAGAAGAAGAACTGAGGAGCGCCTCCAGTGCAGAGCGTCTGATCGGCGTCGCCCTCTCGTGGTATTGCTGTGTGCCATACGGGTACGTACAAAGCAGGTTTGAAGGTGGATTCTCTTCTTGTTGTATTAGTAACATGATCTCATTGTTTCAACGGACTTATTTCCCTGCACAGACGGAGAAAGATTGGCGTCACCTTCAAGGGGAATCCCCGACAGAGCAGCACCGCGGCAGTTCCTTACCCGGACGCAAATTAGGCGCTGTCTGCAGGCAGCCCCAGGTCGCGGCAGCAGTTCTGTTGGTTCCACACAGATCATGAAAAATTTTCAGCTGTCAACACTCTGTTGGCTCTGTGTATAATAAGATACAAGTCACCATGTGACAGGAAATGTTAGGTGGTTGTGTAGCTACTAGACTTCATTCACGTTTGTTGTCTGTGCTTTCTGTTGAGTTTGCCCCTCAGCGCTTCATAACGTCGTTATGTGAAGGTCAGTACCACCTCATCTCAGAAGCCGTTCTGAGAGACAGAGACACTGCCTTGATCTTCGTAGCCAGTGAGGTAGCGCAGCGGATGCTGCCTCTGGCTGCTCGTCTGCGCAGTAATTACCGCGGGCTCAGTCGCGTGGGCGGGCGGAAGGTGCGCCGAGAAATAAAATATTCACCGCCTGCCGCGACCTGGGGTGCCTGCAGATAGCGCCTAATTTGCGTCCGGGTAAGAAACTGCCGCGGTGCTGCTCTGTCGGGGATTCCCCTTGAAGGTGACGCCAATCTTTGGGACTTCCCCTGTTGTGGCTGGGCTTGTCACTGTAAAGCGTGACGTAGCTGTATTTCTGGCAAGCTGCCTCTCCTTCCAGCCGCCATAGTTAGGGACGCTGTGTTGGCTATCCGACATATCCTTATTCTTTCCTCTACACCTCTCATCTGCAACTGCTTTTGTGGGTAACTTCGACAAGCCTCGTTGAACTGTCAAAGGTTCCTGACATCCTGAACACCCGTTTGCTTCCGTATTAAACAAGGATGTCATTAATAATCACGTTGATTAATCGGTGAGAGCTGCAAACCTGTCAGATCTGCTGAGGCTATTTTCATAGTATTATTACTAGTTTTACACGCTGTCCAGTCACACTAATGCGTCCGCCTGTCGAAAGCCTTACTAACCACCTTTGCAGTGCGAACCTCTGTAATACTCGTTTGTACAAGAAGAGAGTCGTTCAGGTTCTGGAAGTTACCAACAGGAATGTGGAACTATGCCACTCCAGTGCTGTAACCAGCTACGCTAGGTCCCTCGGTTGAGGACCCACGGCGCGAACAGCCCGGTCGTGGTGGTCCCACAGATTCTCGATTGGGTTTTAATTCAGGATCCGGAAAGTCTGATCGCCAGAGGACTTCGGTAAACCGATCCTGGTGCTCTTCGAACTATGCATATCCACTGAGAGCTGTGTGCTTGTCCTCCTGGTAGATGCCATCCCCCTGAGGAGGAACAAACTGCGTGCAAGAGTAAACATGGTCCCCCAGGATAGATGTATACTTGTATTGATCCGTTGTGCCTTCCAGACTAACAAAATCCTGAGGCCATTACGCTTCCTCCTCTTGCCTGGTCCCGTCCGGCGATTGTTGCAGTGTGTTTGCTTTCAGTCCTGTGGAGCATAAAACGTGATTCATCTGAAAAGGCCACCTCTCACCACTGACCGGAAGTCCAGATGCCGTATTGGTATGCAAATTCCATCCTGTGCAGCCCATGGGCAGCAGTCAACATGGGTGCATGAACCAGGTGCCTGCTACATACGCCCATACACGGCAACGGTCGCAGGAAGCTCATTGAGGAGATAATGTTGGTAGCCCCTTGGTTCATCTGGACGATCAGTTGCTCAACAGTTTCACGTCTATTCGCTCGTACACATTTCCACAGCCGTCGTTCCCCCTTTTCGTCTATGGCGGTAGCGTACCACAGTTGCCTCCGCGCCGGTTTTGGATAGCGCCATTCTACCATGCACCGTATACTTTAACCACGGAGGCACGAGAACAGGCTACAAACTTAGCCATTTTGGAAATGCTTGCCCTCTGGCTGGAAAGTCAGCGATCATGCCCTTTTAGACTTCAGACAAATCGCCCCTTTTTTGCGTAACGACAACGACCGCAAGTACTTTTCCATGTCTCCTCGACACGCTTTACACACCCTCCACTGCTAGTGCTACTACCTGCCGCCTGTGACTGGTTATTGCACGTGGACGTCGAACATAAGCGGTGGCCACATTAATGTGAATGCACCGTCTAGTAACTTACTTGAAGATTTGTATGTACTTGCTAATTTTTGATATGTCCGTCTTTTCCCATTTTGTGTCAATATATTCGTTTCTAGCTTGAGTAAAGTCAAGCAATTTGAACAGCGGATATGTCGGACAACAACCGCTTCTAAACTCTAGCATTAGTGACAGCACCTGTTCCTTCACTGCATTGTGAATTATGGAGGGACAACAATACTAACACAATTTTGTCACAGTGGCAACAAATTACCGGTTTCTAGTGAGTTTTTCGATGCACGAACTTACCTATGAATATTTTGTTTTGTTTGTGAGTAGTAATATTACATTTTTACTGTATCTTTAGATACAACTGATACTATTCCCTGTGCTGCAGACTGTGACGTCTATCCCACGTAAAACCATGGGAATGTTACGCCATCACAGCAATACATTTAGGTTGTATCGTACAAACCTATTTATGATTATACCAGACAGAGCAGACTGCATATATACTAAATTTCTTACGATTTTTTCTTTAACGAGCAGAAATGGGTCAAATGGCTCTGAGCACTATGGGACTTAACTTCTAAGGTCATCAGTCCCCTAGAACTTAGAACTACTTAAACCTAACTAACCTAAGGACATCACACACACCCATGCCCGTGGCAGGATTCGAACCTGCGACCGTAGCGGCCGCGCGGTTCCAGACTGTAGAGCCTTTAACCGCTTGACCACCACGGCCGGCTAACGAGCAGAGCTAGATAAGCCAGACAAGAATGGGATCATAACAGTTTGCAGGAAGCTGTCGAAAAGTCAGACTTTCTAGAATGACAATCGAGGGAGTGGGTGAGAAATATTCACTTCCAAGAATTACATTCGGCGATACATTTAAAGCTTTACAATCAAGAGGCCCATGAAACCTGTTTTTGGAAATAAGTTTTTTTTCCGAGAACAGTCAGTGATGAACGGGAAACAATATTATATGTTCATGCTAAATATTTAGACAGCAATCTTATGCCTTTTAGTTCTTCAATCTAGAGTAAAAATACGCAGAGCAACTGAAAGTAAAGAATCGTCACAATAAGGTAAATAGTGAGTTCAAAATGGTTCAAATGGCTCTGAGCACTATGGGACTTAACATCTATGGTCATCAGTCCCCTAGAACTTAGAACTACTTAAACCTAACTAACCTAAGGACAGCACACAACACCCAGCCATCACGAGGCAGAGAAAATCCCTGACCCCGCCGGGAATCGAACCCGGGAACCCGGGCGTGGGAAGCGAGACCGCTACCGCACGACCACGAGATGCGGGCAAATAGTGAGTAAAGACATTCACTTTGACTTTATAAAAATACGTGAAGACTGAGGTTGAGGTCAGCCGTTTCCATGATTCTGCAGTGATCATCAGGTTTCAGCAAGGACCAAGTTGGCATAGCCTTTGACAAACTAGGTAAGCTGATGGACACGAGGTTTGTAACCATTTACCATCCAATTAAAATGTTTGCGAAAAAATTGACGGTTTTATACATTCCACGATCATGTGCGAAAGAACCCTCCAAAAATTTAAACGAACTGAGTGCAAAAGGTGGAAAAATATTGAAGCATCGATGAGGGTAAATTCTTATGACAAAGAGTTTTATAATTCCATTAAGTAACGCATCATTTTATTGATTAATGTCAATAATGTAGGAAGACATACTTCAGAAAACATTTTATATTTCGGAGGAACTTACGCGTGCCAACTACCCAAAGTTCCTCTACAGTAGTTTGCAAACAGTAAGAACACAAAACTTCTTAACTGTTCTTCGTCATTCAGCCGGGTGGCATCGTGCAGATGGTGCGATATTACGGTGGTCCTGATTAATGCCTATCTCACCACTGAGCTCCGTCTTCTCATCTCTTCCCACCTGGTGTCGGCCACGGGTCGGCAGTACCCAGACATTGCTCCGCTAGCGAGGCGGTGGGGGAATCCTGCAGTCGGGACACGAACCGTGGGCCTCAGTCGCTGTGTTGTCAGCACGAGGATGGGAAATCTTCTGTTGCGGAGGAGGCGCGCGGTTAAGTATCTGCTCTTTGAATGTCGTGATGTGAGTGGGTCTTTCCACACACGTACATTGCTTAAGGCCGCGTATTTATTTACAAGTTCACCTTGTACCGGGATTAAAGTACAGATACACCACCTGTGGTAACATACTGCTTGTTTTATTACTAGTTTCCGTCAACAGACGAGAGCATCTTCATATGTAGTTTGCTCTTTACCCAACACTTTAAATGTTCATAGCTGCGCCCAGCACTGTCGCCAATACGTTAATGGGTTGCCATAAGCGCAATGTACAGGATGACAGTTATTGAACTACATGAAAAAAAGGTAAATTAATTACAAATTACGGCGTGCACATAGTTTATTCAACATCTATACGCTACTACATATATTCAAATGGTTCAAATGGCTCTGAGCACTATGGGACTTAACATCTGAGGTCATAAGTCCCCTAGAACTTAGAACTACTTAAACCTAACGACATCACACACATCCATGGCCGAGGCAGGATTTGGACAAGCGACCGTAGCGTTCGCGCGGTTCCAGACTGAAGCACCTAGAACCGCTCGGCCACACCGGCCGGCACGGGTTCTCAGTCCCCCAAATTGAGCCAGTTTTGCTTATTGACGAACACATCCAAATGAAAGTGGGCTTCGTCGCTAAACCAAACCATATTCACATACTAATTCCCATCATCCCCCGCGGCCAACCGTGCAGTTTGAACGTTCTAACGCAAACCGTTCAGAAGTTATGACCATTATATTTCACTTAGTTCAGTAATTATCACCCTGCATGTCTGAAGACATTCTCATCTGTAAAGTGGGACTACTGACAAAGCAATTAATGTGGGGGTTTACTTGCACTTTAATTCCTAATTTACTCTGTGTCCCCTGTATGAAATGCCTACCTGTGGTAAGTGTAGCGAACTCCGTACAGAGTCTTTTAAGATGATATCCCATAGTGCGTCAGGCTGATGGAACATCGTGGTACCGTCTTCATCCGTTAGAGGTGCATTTCTCTGCAATAGTTGAAGGTAGGGTATATAAAGACCGTGCCCAGGGGATGACGGTCATCAGGAATTCTGAGTATATCAATACGTCAGATTGCCAAAATACTTCACCACCTTGAGGGAGCCACCCACATGAAGACCTGAAGGGGGTTCAGAACAGTCATACGACAGTAAAAATTGTTTCTGAACAACCTGTCTGGATGGTCACGACGTATTTGGCCACAGTAATGTATGTAGAGCACGAGCAACTGGAATCGCACAGGAGAGGAGACAGAGAAAGCAGACGGCCTCTAGTGCCTGCCTGGTCTCCTAGCAGGTGTGCTCCCCGGCGTCTACCAGGCGTCAGAAAATCAACTGGGTCGAAATATGTTTTATAAAAGGTACCTGTAAACAGCCTATCCAAGGTCCAAATCAATTACAATTTGCTCTATTTACACTGCTACAGCTGAAGTCCCATATTTTATTTATTATCACTTGCAAATGCAGAGAGCTTGCATACTTGAGCGAATCGAAGTTTAATTATCACCTAGAAAAAATAAAACTACGTAATTAATAGTTTGTTTGTTTGCATTCCTGGTACACGTTGAAATCTCTACACCACAGTACCGCAGCATGCCGCTAGAGGAACCCAGACAAAAGAGTTGAAAAGCTGGAGTATTGCACAGGAATTCGTTTCCAGCAACGCTGAAAATATTTCAGCTATCTCACGCCAGCACACGCGTCTTAAGAATTCATTTGGATGGGCTTTGTCTTTCAGCGTAAATGTGTGGCTAGGCAGGACTCTGTAGAGGACCACCAAGATACTGAAATCCCTAGGCTGCGGTATGTGATGATTTTGTCCTGGACGTTTGTCTCGCAAACGTAGATGTCCAACAACTGATAAATCAGCGCATGCAGTAGCCATTTCTGCACAAATATGTAAGCCATTGTCTATGTTATTATCAGTGCTGTTGTTGTTGTTCTTGTGGTTTTTTCCTTGATTTATGGAAACCAATGTATTACGGTTGCAGTATACCGTTTCTGGTTACACGGACGGAAAATCGGAGGGCGTGATGAAAAGTGATGCCTACAAACTTTTTATGGGAAAACTCTTAAGACGTTTTAAAGAAAACAAACTTTATTGGTTAAAAACAGTCTTGGTTGCAATTTTAGTTTTTTTATTTTTCAACGACGCGTTTCGCCTTATTTAGGCATCTTCAGGTTATCTACATAGAAAACAGAGAACAAATACATCTATTTAAGAATCGCGATCGCGTTGTGGAGAATTGGATAACCTATAAGCATGTATCAAAAAGATCAACTATTGAAAGAGCAAATAACTTAATTCGGTATTTCTTAGAAGAATCCTCTAGTCAGTGTAGCCAAAGGGCATCGTCGAATATATCAGGCCAACATCGCCTTCGTTAAACTTACTAAAAACTAGAAATATAAAATAGTAAAATCATTACCTTATCTAGACGGACGCGAGAGGCACCAAGATCTGCATAACGCGTTCCCGTTCACAGGAGCGAGTAACAGAGTAAGATGGAGGCTCAGGTAGTAAGCATAATGCCCAAGTTTTATTAACATTCTACATCTTTACTCTTCATGTTTACATATTTGCAGCCGTCTGCCGCTAGAGGGCTCCGAACTGTAGCCCGTAACTATGTCGGTGAATAAGGAACAGCGTCCTGTAATCGAGTTTCGAATTCGAGGAGTTATTTCACACGTTGACCACCCTCTCCTTCAGCATGACAATTCCAGGCCACACATGAATGCTGCGATATCTGAAACAAACAGACGGTCATCGATCATCCTCCATACAGTCTCGACTTGGCCCCATCCGCTTTTCATCTGTTTCCTAAACTCAAAGAACGCCTTCAGGTACTTCACTGTGACACTGATGAAGCGGTGCTAGAGAGGTGAGGGTTGTGGCTCCGCCAACAACGTGAAACATTCTTTAGTGACAGTATGAACAACTTCGGGGAAAAGTGTTACGTTGAGAAATAAATACGTAGACGTGAAAAATAAAGATGTAAAATATTGATTGTTTTATGTAAAAAGTTTTAAGAGCTTTCACGTAAAAAATTCGGAGCATTACTTTTGAATATGTTCTCGTAATTGGTACAGAAGATAAACGCAAACCAACCAGTACATATGATTAGTTTCACATATCTTTCATTTTATGGGCTGCCGTTACCTATACTAAAATATTACGATTTACTGCAATTTGTACTGACAGATTTTCGCTAAATACATGTTTTAGTGTGAGCGAGACGATCGGGAATTTTCTTTCAACCACAGCTACGGTACTCAGTCAATAATGGTGAAAAGTGCACCACAAAGAAGTGCTTTTCGGTTCAGCGATAACAGTGCCGCGCGCCCATGAATAAGACATAAACGTAATTAAATTAAACGGCCCGCCATTGAAGGCTGGCTGCGTGGTACACAACAAAGCGCGGTCGATGCCGGACTGCGTTCCGCGATGGGACCGCCACTCCACTTGTCACAGCACGCTCTTCCAGAAGCGGGCCGTAGTGACAGAGAACCCGGCCACACAGAGATCGCGATCGACCCCTTTTTCAACCAGCAATTTAGATTCCTCATATCGATCTTCTGCCCCCATACTTACTGCCTCCTAAGTTGAGGAGTACTTTCACGAACTTACAGCATGGGCGTATCTAAAGCAGCAAAGTTCCTGCGCTGTTCGCTGTCTTTTCTATGATAATCCAGTCTCATACAATAATAAAATTTTCGTGATCTTTATGTCTCCGTGACAGTCTTCTAAGGGATAATTTTTCCTGAGCTTACCATGGTCATTCGTACTATGGCTGGTATCTTGCCAAGTACACCGTAGCATTACGTATCATTCGTACTGGGGTTGGTATCTTGCCAAGCACACCGTAACATTACGTAAGTGCAGGCAGCACCCGTAATGAAATCGTTGAATTTTCCGACTTTGATGTGTGACAGCTAACTTGCACTGTTAAACAAATCTGATTATAGGTACCAGCTGGAAAATGCTCCTGTTGAAGTAGAAAAGAGGCGGATAATTCTAAATCGTCTTACCCAGTCTCTCATTGTAGTTAAGTCTTCATACTCAGCATCTCTCTTTCACTGTCACTGTCCATACATGTCTCCCTCTCAGTGTCTTCTTGTTCTCCCACTGATTTGTGTATCCCATTGTCACTGTCTCCTCTCTTACATTGTCTCACTTTGTCTTTCTTTCGGCTGCTGCTGTATCCACCATACCTCGGCAGTTCAAAAATTCTGGGAGGTGTGACTTATTTTTTTTCCCCTATAAAAAAGCAGTCCGTGTTCAGGCCACGAGTGGCCTACCGGGACCATCCGACCGCCGTGTTATCCTCAGTGGAGGATGCGGATAGGATGGGCGTGGGGTTAGCACACCGCTCTCCCGGTCGTTATGATGGTATTCTTGGCCGAAGCCGCTACTATTCGGTCGAGTAGCTCCTCAATTGGCATCACGAGGCTGAGTGCACCCCGAAAAATGGCAACAGCGCTTGGCGGCCTGGATGGTCACCCATCCAAGCGCCGACCACGCCCGACAGCGCTTAACTTCGGTGATCTAAGGGGAACAGGTGTATCCACAGCGGCAAGGCCTTTGAGTTTTCCCCTATACCTACGTGTTTAAATTTCGGCCCAAAACGCGGCTTCCCCTATACCATGTGTTAAAGTTCGCTGCTCTAGGAGGGTCCAGACCCCTCCAAGTGTGAGTGGTCTCCACTCATCTGTATTTGTCATTTACACTGTCTCATCTTTCTTTTGCTCCATCTTTCTATCTCCATTTCTTTCTCTTTTATTGCCACTGTCTCTCACTGATCATCAATATCTCCTCTTTCTTAAGCTCCAAGTGTTATTGTCTTCATCCATCTCACTTTCTCTTTCGCTGTCACTTTCTCTCTCTCGAACCATCTCTCTTCGTCTCTCACTGGCATTGTATTCTCTCTCTTCCACTGTCACTGTCTCTCTATTATTGCGATTCAGTACGACAAAGTTCGATTTTGTTCACATACCAAAATTTTTGATGAGGAAAGCAGAATGAGGATTGAGGTCAGACTCTTTGAAGGGGGAGCATATTCACATTTTGTGTGCTCCGACGGGAGCATTTTTCCTCTGAGTCCCTTCTTTTCTGTGTTATAGCTAGATGTGCATCTTATATAAAATGAATTTACAGCGCAATAAAATTTTGATAATTGACTTGTACACTTCGACACATGTATATGCGAATACAACAAATAAGTGCTTATAATATAAGTCAAAATAAAATCGTTTGCCTTACATTTTTTCTGGGTATTTTGCTCATCGATAGCGATTAATCAAAACACCCGACTTGTGATTTGTGTCTTAAAAGAGAAAAATTGTTATTAGAGATATTTTACTGAATTTGCAGTCTTTCCTGTTTTATATAATTTTTGTCAGTCATTTTAAGTTCTTTTCAGGTACGTCACTGCAGTATCGCTTTTGACATATCTGGACAGGTGTGAAGTGCCCATCGTGCAGAGACAGCGCTTCGAGATGGAAAATGCTGACTTAAAACATAGTTTGGTGATTTCAGAACCTTTCGGGTGAACCTAGAACCATTGCCGTGTCTTCACCAAGTCACTTTAAACTACATTTCCGCCTCAGACCGGATATTATGTGCATATTTTACATGCATAAATACGGTAAATTTTAACATCTGGATTTAGGTAAGAGATAATCATATAGAAAAAAGTTTCAAGGTTCCTCGAGAAAATCATCTTAAGAACATGTAAAGATTTCGGCAGTTTGCCATGAATGGAAATTATAGAAGTGGCCGTCCCCAGAACTGGTACTTTTCGTACCTGGGTTTTTTCAGGAATCCCCCATGAACAAATGGTGCTTTTATAAGTGGCTTAAGATCCACCTTAGACCATACCTGCTGCAAAGTAACCAACCGATTAGCTCAATTTGCCTACCTGTAGGATGCGTGTAATGCTTAAATTATGATCCTATACGTAGAATAACTATAATATGCCCGTTGTTCTGGTAGCTGTATAAATGGGAGCTGGCCAAGAGATATCCAAAACACTTGATTCACTATCTCTGTGATCAATAGAACCCGACACAATAAACCCTGAAAAATCACATTTTCGCGCGCGGGGTTTTTGGAACGTATTGGTACGGTGTCCTGTCGCGACGGAACTACGAAACATCGCACTCCAGGGCGCTGTTAACTTTGCTGAAAAGAATTGAAATTTTGGAGGCACGTTCATGTTCGAACGTAATGTAGGATGATAGCTAGATGCGCATGTCAAGCACAAGATATCTAAGGATGATATATATCCACCATGGTTTGATAACAGAACTGGAAAGCTACAAAAAAAAGAAAAGAGGTCTAAAATGCAGATTAAATGGAAGCCATAACCTCCTTTCCAAACAAAAACATTGTGATATCATGATGAGAGATCGTTAGGCCAATGAGGACACTGAAATAATTCTGTGGTGATATATGAAAATCTGTGCCGGACTTGGAGACGAACCCGGGCGGTCGCCTTAGCCACTTCGACTATCCGAGCACGCTTCCTACCCAACCCAAATTCCCAGCTTCTGTAGTGCCCCTCTGTCCATTTTCTTCATTGCTCGTAGCATCTCGCATGATTCCTGCAAGAGATCGGACCTAGAGTGAATCCATAATGAAGATTTCATGAAATGACGTCAAGGCGTTGATATTATTATTATATGTCTAGTGACTGTTATTTCGGACATCAGCTCTACTGCTAAGAAAATCGTGAAAAATACGATTCTATGAATTTGAAATACTTATTTGATATGAGTACAGCGAATGGTCAAAAGACCACCAGCAAGTTATCATCTACCGTACGGTTGACATTATCTACCGATGTCGTCAATGGCTTTGGAGGGACAGAACTTGATGGTATAACAAAACCATAGATATTTTATTCTGTCAATCGAAATATCTCCTCTAAAAGACATCTCATCTCTCTTCCCCTTTGTGATTAATGAATAAATTCAATTTTGGGCTCTAAGCAGCAGCGTCATGACTACCCATTCTCAATATAGTGCTATGAGTGATTATAATTGCTAAAATTAAAAATGGAAACTATTTATCAATCCCCTTCTCCCCCCCCCCCCCCCCCCCCCACCTCCACCAACCCTCTGCTAATGTTTGAGAAATAAACAGATGGCGCTGCTGCGCAAGGTAGGTGTATATAATAGTCCCAGTAGTAGGTAGTAGAGGGGTTTTGTGGGCGCACGACAGCAAGGTCTTCAGCGCCCGTTCAGTATCATAGTGAGACGGGTGTCAAGGAAAAAAAAAACTCAGAATATTTACATAAAACGGAACATAAAACACGGGAAACAATCATCGGAAAAGATGTGCTCACCCACACCGAAGCGTGGGATGAAGCAGGGCGTCAGCAGTAAAACATGGACAACACAGGAAGAAAACGAGAGAGGGGGCTAAAACAATGTAGCAGATGGAAGTGGCTGGCTGACCGCAAGGAAAAAAAAGGGAGGAGTCAGCCACTCTGCAATACACTAAAACCTCCAGCCTAAAAGTTTAGGCCAGAGTCCAGACACATCACAAAACTTAAAAACCCTAGACACACACGTCTCATCATTAGCTAAAACACAGGGCAGATCACCATCAACTTGTGCTTCTGCCCTTGCATCACGGTATAAAATGCAGTCTGTTAAAATGTGGCGGACAGAGATGGGCACACCACAAGCCTCACAAAACGGAGGATCCTCCCGCCGTAATAAATAGCTATGCGTCAGAGGACAGTGCCCGATCCGAAGACGTGTGAGGGCCACCTCTTCCCGCCTGAGCAACCGACAGGAGGAACGCCACGGCCGAGTGGTTGACTTTACCGACCGCAGTTTATTGGCCGTCACCGCCAGCCATTCGTCCTCCCACAACTCCATGCACTTCCTGTGGAGTGCAGCGATGACTGACTGCAAGGGGATAGGACACTGGACCACATCCTGCTCTCTGCAGGCCTCCTTGGCAGCCCGATCAGCCTGTTCATTGCCCCAGATGCCGACATGACCAGGCACCCAGCAGAAGGATACCTCTTTACCCCGCTGTTGGAGCAAGTGCAGTTGGCTATGTATCAGCTGGACCATCTCTTCAGTCGGGTACAGGTTCTGCAGCGATTGTAAGGCACTAAGAGAATCGGAGCAGAGAAGAAATCGATCGCCCCGAACACGATGCATCTGCTCCAGTGCCGTCAGGATCGCGTGGAGCTCCGCTGCGAAAACGGTATATTCAGCAGGGAGGCGAATCCGGGTAACATGGTCAGGGAACACCACAGAACAGCCAAGGAAATTCTCCTGTTTGGAGCCATCAGTGTAAACGACAGTGAAACCGTGATGCACATCTAAAATGTTTAAAAAAAGTGACTGGAATGTAAAATCTGGCGTGCCATCCTTCTTAAAACGAGTCAAATCTAAAATAAGTTTTGGTCTCCGGAGGAGCCAAGGTGGAGATCTGCTCCAACCGCGACGTAAAACACGAAGACCAGCCATAGACATTGCAGCGAGGCAATCCTGTGCGCGAATCCCATAGGGCTGCGTCGCACGTTGCCGGTTATGAAATAACCGTGCCAGAGGAGGCTGAGCAACGGTATGGTATGCAGGTGTGTACGGTGTGGACAAAGTTTTATACGCCTGGCGTACCGTAAGTAGCCGTCGCCGCATATGAAGTGGCGGTTCACCAGCCTCTACACAGAGGCTTGGTATGGGGCTAGTTCGGAATGCCCCAGTGGCCAACCGCAGCCCATCATGGTGGACAACGTCCAAAATCTTTAAGTACGAAGGCCTCGCAGACCCATACACCGTGCACCCATAATCGAGCCGAGATCGCACAAACGCCCTGTAAAAATGGAGCAGACAAGTCCTGTCAGCTCCCCATGTACTGTGGCTAAGACATTTTAAAATGCTTAAAGCCTGAAGCGACCGCCGTTTCAGGTCTTTAAGATGAGGTAACCACGTGAGCCTCGAGTCAAAAATGAGACCCAGAAATCTCACCGTGTCTTTAAAAGAAAGAATAGTGTCCCTCAAGCGCAACTCAGGAAAGGTGAAAATCGAACGAGAACGGTTAAAAAGAACACATACAGACTTATCGGTGGAAAACTTAAATCCACTCTTCAGCGCCCAGTCATCCAAACGCCTAATCGTAAGTTGCAACAGACGAGTTGTCGTTGCAAGGCTTGAAGAAGAGCAGAACAAAGAGAAATCATCCACAAACAAAGAACACTGGACAGGACTTTTCACCATGGACGTAATGCGATTAATAGCGATGGCAAACAGAGTCACACTTAAAACGCTACCCTGAGGGACACCGTTCTCCTGCTCAAAGCGATCAGACAGGACGTCACCAATTCGGTATCTAAAATATCGTGGCGAGAGGAAAGACTGAATAAAAAGAGGAAGACAACCACGAAAACCCCATTCGTGAAGCTGCTCCAGGATGAGACGCCGCCAAGTGGTATCGTAGGCCTTCTCGATGTCGAAAAATACACCTATAAGGTGATGACGGCGTAGGAAAGCTTGTTGGATAGCCGCCTCCAGGAGGGCAAGGTTATCGAAGGTGGAACGAAACCTCCTGAAACCACACTGATAGCGACTAAGTAGTTGCCGGGATTCTAACATCCAGACAAGGCGGCGGTTGACCATCCGCTCCAAGGTCTTCCCTATGCAACTAGTGAGGGCAATACTACGGTAGCTACTTGGGCTCGAGCGGTCTTTCCCAGGTTTTAAAAAAGGGATTAAAACTGCCTCACGCCACGCGTCAGGAAAGTGACCCGACGCCCAAATGGCATTAAAAAGTGCGAGGAGGATTTCTTTGTTGCGCATTGTGAGGTGCCATAGCATACTGTAATGGATCCTGTCGTGACCAGGGGAAGTGTCACGAGCTCCAGACAATGCAGAATCCAGCTCCCACATAGAAAAAGGGCAGTTGTAAACTTCATGAGAGGTGGGCTGGAAGTTCAGACTACACCTCTCAGCAACCGCTCTATGGCGCTGGAAACCTGGATCCTGACTGGTTGTGGCAGTAACTGTCGCAAAATATGCTGCCATAGTCTGGGCAATGTCTCGCGGATCTGTGTGGAGAGTGCCGTTATTCATTACAGCAGCTATGGGGCACCTCCCTCCTCTGCCAGAAATTCTCCTAATGGTCTCCCACACAATGGAACTTTTGGTGGAACGATTAATGGTGTTCAGGAACTTTTGCCACGACCTCTTCTTGCTCTCACGAATAATGCGGCGACATCTCGCCCTCGCCACCCGAAAGGCTGCAAGATTCTCAGCAGTCGGCCGACACTTGAACCGCCGCAGAGCCGCACGCCTAGTCCTGATTGCAGAGCGGCATTCGTCACTCCACCAAGGCACAGGTGGCCTGTGGACTGTGGAATGGATGCCGCAGCGGCATGGTGGACCGTTTTGGTAATATGATCCACCCACACCTCAACATTCGCACAGTGTTCGAACTGGGCCAACTGGCTATAAAGTGTCCAGTCAGCTCCACTGAGTACCCATCGTGGTGGTCTCCTTTCGGGGCCCACGCCATCTGGCAGGTGAATCCAGATTGGGAAATGATCACTGCCGTGCAAGTCAGCGACCACTTCCCAGTGAGCACTGGCGGCAAGAGCTGGAGAGCAAAGCGAGGGATCAATGGCAGAGAACGGCCCAGTCGCCGTGCAGAAATGAGTACTCTGTCCTCCATTGAGCAAGTAGGCACAGGATGACAGGAGAAGCCTCTCAATTGCTCTACCCCTGGGACAGGTAATTGCAGAGCCCCAAAGCATATTGTGGGCATTAAAATCACCACAAATAATGAATGGCTGGGGGAGCTGTGTAAGAAGGTCGGTGAGGGCCGCTTCATCAAGAGCATCATGTGGGGGCAAGTAAAGTGAACATACAGTCAATGGATGACGCACGTGCACGGACACAGCGACGGCCTGTAGAGTCGTCGTAAGTGAGAGAGGCGAGGAATGGTAGTCCGTCCTGACGAAAATACCTACGCCTCCTCTAGCTCTCTCTCCACGCAGGTCGTCCTTTTTGTGGAGTGTATAGCCTCGTATCTCAGGGGAGTATGATGGATGGAAATACGTCTCCTGGAGACAGAGACACAGTGGTCTACCCTGAGAAAGTAGACGAAGTTCCTCCACATGCGTCCTGAACCCTTGCAAGTTCCACTGGAGTATGGGAGCCATCTATGTTGGGGGTAGCACCTTCATCCTGTCTCTCCGACGGGGCGGGGAGACCGCAGCAGGTGGAGGGGCAGGCGTGGGACGAGATGATTGCCCCACACATACATCGTACTCCATCAACTCTGGGGAAGAGTCAGATGAAGCCTCGCGTAAAACAACATCCGCATGGTCAGATGGTTTACCACGGGATTTGACCCGCTGTTGCTGCTGCACAGTAGCTTTCTGTGGCTTGGTGGACTTTGGGGGAGCGGATGTGGGAGTGGTAAGTGGCGCACTGGGCTTGGGGACAACCTCAGCTGTTGGAGGTGCGAGGGGCTGGACCAAGTCCGCCACTGTACTTTTGTCTGCCGTTCGAGTAGGGGCTACTGGCTCTGGAACACTGGCTGCGTTGCAAGTGCACTGACAGCTACAGGTGTTAGTGCCAACACTCACCACCTCAGTCTGCGTTGAGGCATCGACTTTTGGAGTAGGCTTCTGTACCAGGGATGCAAAAGATGTAGCAAATGTGGGAGGTTGCATCGACTTATAAATCTTCTTGGCCTCACCATAGGAGATACGCTTGGTTGTTTTTATTCCCTGGACCTTGCGTTCCTCTAAAAATATGCGGCAGTCCCTACTCCAAACAGGGTGGTTCCCAGAGCAATTAAGACATTTAGCCGGAGACGAGCAACCAACTCCTTCATGAGCAGCCTGACCACAGTTTCCACAAGTCGCATCGCCTTTACAGCCTAAGGTGGTATGCCCAAAACGCTGGCATTTGAAACAGCGCATTGGGGCCGGGAAATAAGGCCTCACACTAAGGCGAAGGAAGCCAGCTTTAACATGTTCAGGAAGTGTTGTGCTACTGAAGGTCAGAATAAAGGAGTCGGATTTGACAAGAGTGCCATCAACCCTCTTCATGATGTGTTGGACATCAACGATACCTTCCGGAGCCCACTCACGTTGCAGTTCTTCCTTGGGAATATCAGCTAGATCCCGGCATGTCACAACACCTTTGCTATAGTTCAAGGTGCTGTGCAGTTCGGTGTCTATGGCATACTCTCCAAGGCATTTAGCAGATTGGAGGTTAGTTGCTTGCTGAGAAGTGGAAGTTTCCACTAGCAAGGTCCCATTACGTAAGCGCTTCACCGATTTTAAGGAGCCACAGATTCCCTCCAATCCCTTTTGTATATAGAAGGGCGAAACCTTCTCGAAACTACCCTCCTTCCGTTTCACAATGAGAAACACATTCGGATTACCAGAATGCATTCTGTTACCTAAGACAGGACTTTTCAAAGAAGCGCCGGAGTCAGGGGGACTGACTGCACGGGCCCTCTTAAGAGACTGGGTGTTAGAACCTTCCAGCGGCCCACCCTTTCCGCTGGGAGGAAGAAAAGAGAATTTCGAAGGATCCATCTCGGTCCCACGAGCAGCTAGGGAACTAGAAGTCCACCTAGACAGAGCCCCGCGTGCCTAGGTAAGCCTTATACAACTGAGGTGCGGCAGGTTCCCCAGAGGTTGCCCGCTATCGACTGTTCCACCTCAACAGCCATGCATCTCATCAGCGCGCAGCACACCTTGAGATTGAGGGTTTTTTTATAGAGGTTTATTCCATCCTCGCGATCCGGGCGGTCAAGCCAAGATCCCCATTCCCTGAGACACACAACATTCCACCGCCGCGCCGCACGGTGGTCGTTGAAGTATGCTTAGAGGTTACGGTGACAGGGGACTGGCGACGCTTACCAGTCCCCAGCTCAGGAACCCCGGGGTGGCCAAGCCCGTACCCAGCAAACGAATGCTGAGCCCCTGGGGGCAAATAGTCCCAGTGAGTGTGGACTTTCATATGTCGGGTAAACATAACGAACTGTTCATAAACATTGTGAGAAAAATCGATGCTCCCCCATTCTCCCCCCACCCCACCACCACCACCCTCTGATACTGTCTGAGAAATCAACAGCAGTGCACTGAGATAGGCTGCGGAAACGTCAAGATTCTTTCTGGGACTCTGCCCCTACGGGACCCATCGAATTTCGTCCAGAAAACGATTTACTTCATAGCGATGATAGCTTAAACCTGAATAAAATACAGTGCTCCGTACTTAAAATAGTCAGCTCTCATGTGTAACGGTTCAGCACTCCTGTCTTCTACGCCTTGTGTTACCGAACTAGAACATCTAACATGATGTTCGTTATAAGGGGCTTGTTAGTCTATTTCATTGCATCCCGAGCGATATCTCTGCACCTGCTACGAGTAATGTTTTTATTGGGCTGCACTGTCAATGTTTACGGCCTAGAAGATGGCTGGACAATTCTCAGACATGGTACCAGCAGAGGAGACTACTTGGATCCTGATTTATTACTGTGATTTTAAAGAATTATGTATCATTTGTTTAATTTATAGTACGAGTCACCATAGTTTTAACCCTTTTTATTGCCGTGTTGCAGTTCTGCTATGTACCACCCAGTTTCCTGTAAGTAATTACGTTCTAATCTTAGAACAGGAAACACGCAGCGTTGCAGCTGTATTGCAACATTCCCGGTGTCTTTCTAAATTCTGAGAGATTCCACCAGATGACCCTGCTGCGAGGATTCGTCAGTTGTTTTCCTACATGGTTGTGAAGTCAGCTGTTTTGCAAGCACGAGAAATCGGAAAGAAGTGTCATGTAAGATAGAATGACACCGCATTTAGTAGGTAAACTTTCATTTTACACAGTCTGTTAGAGTTATTTGTGAAAGTACATAGTTTTTCTTTTTTAAGTGAAGTTCTTTCTTTGTTGCGGAAATACAACATTTCGTAAATACGGCCCTGATAAACTAATCAGTTAATTTCTGACACCCAATCTGGTTACACGCTATTTTACGTTTTCGCAATATTTTAGACATTATGGATACTTATTATGTAGAATGGCTAGAGTTTTAAAGCCCAATTAAAAAAAAGATTTGTGGCTGGAAATGGTCTGAAGTTCAGCCTAGCAACTGATATTTCAAAAAAATCAAAATTATCGTCTGATTTTTTATAAGTACTTTGGTTCAATTCTTTTGTGAAAGTACCTGCACCTAGAAAGTATTCTTAGCTTGGGCACTATTAGAAGAAACTGAATTTCGAATTGTAAAATGCCAGAGTGGAGGAGGTACAGGAAAATGTAGGCGGGTATTTGTTAAAGTGTACGGTGACAACAGTGGGACAGATGTTACTGTACCTGATTGAAAGGATGATAATGTAGTAAATTTCGCTTCAGTATTTCAGGGGAAATGCCTAAACCACAGTACTAGCGGTATGATAAATCTCACAAAAAGTTATACTACCATTGTGAGACCGTTCATTGTTGGTAAATGGCACATTGATGGGGTAGATCTGATAGATAGTACCGTAGGGAGATATAAAATACTACTGATGAGGAAAAATTGGCATGCTCGTATGTTTAACCACTTTTTTTCGTAGCTGTAGCGAATTCCTAATCATTATGCTAAAGTGTACGAAAAGAGAAAGGGTTTTCAGAGAAAATAATGAACTCAGCAGAGTTCCGGCTGGCTTGGCAGAATTATTGTACAAACTAAACATAGAAGACGACGGAAGCAGAAAAAATTGGCTCCATAGAAAAAAAAAAAATTCCAGCAAAGGAACGTAAAGGCCCCATAGAGCATTTATCACCAAAACCTATACGTCAGGTCACTGACCAATATGTACTTACAAGAAGGTTAAATGCAATTTCCTTAAATGTAGAAATTATGAAAAGACCAGGCGTGAAAAGTGTGGTGTTGGACTCTGTTTAAATAAAACCTTTGTTTGTTTCGCGAGATTCCATATCGTGTAACACAACTTCCTCTCATATAAAAACTGTACCCTAATACTGGAACGTTGCAGAACTGCGACACGAACCTTTTTCAATCCGGAAACAAAATGAATTTTTGTTAATTTTCCATCATGCCATGTGAAACAAAGAACATGACTTTTGCAATGTTACCTAAATTATTGAGATACAAAGGTTTAAAAACACCTTGTATATGTGACAGACTGAACAAATAGTTAATTACAGAACGGCAAGACCTCATGGTCTCATGATATAGCTGTTAAATTGTACGCGAATTATGACACAGTAAGGTCTATCAGGCGTAAAAAATTAAAATGTCGTAGTTGACTGGGATGGTCTACTGTTCGATCATAATTGTCACAAGCAATGACGAAACCTTAGGTACAGAACTGACATTGAAGAATGCAGAATTAATCTAAACAATTTACAAGTAGAACCTAAAAAAGTTAACAACGCAATATTCACAAAAACAAGCGAACGAGTGACAGTGCCTACACCATACTTCATCGTCATTTGACAATTATGACATTCAGTGAATAATTATAAAATAAAGTTGGAAAATAATTGAATAAAACATCAGGAACAGTCCTTAATAACGAAGTCACAAAACATGCATTATCTCTGAAAATGTAAAACACTAAAGCAACAAAACTAGTGTTTATGTTATGCAGTTCATAAAATGACAAGTGAACTCTGTTAAATTAGCTAGTTATTTACAATGGAAGAGAACGTAAACCAGTGGTCACACAAATCTGTGTTACCATTAGGTTGATAACTATAAAGTGAACGTGAGTAACGAATAAAAGCGATTATAAAAATCGTGTTGTCATTGGAAATACGGAAAGCTAAACTAACTAAGCTGGATGATTTCAGTAGTGTGTTAACAACTAAGATCAAACAGTGTTATAGTTACCCCTATTATGTACCACAAAAGAGGAAATGACCAGTGGTTGCACAAAGCTGTAATATCGTTAAACAGATACGTCAGTAAGTAAATGATTAAACAAAAGACCATGACGCAAAAACCCCTGATGGTTCCGTCGCCATTATGTGAGATAAAAGAACGTAATTTTTTTAAAAAATGAGAGTTTTATAAAAAAAGGGATTTAAAATACTTACAAAACGTACGTCTGAAAGAAAGTTGCACCATTAACGTTATGGGTGAAAAAGTATAAAGCAATATATAAAACATAAAACTTCATCATAAACAGAGTGACTAGACTCGTACTAAGAACCACCTAAACATCAGTTGCAGCGCCTCTGCATTTGATTGAACATCAGTATACAGTTGAGAACACTAATACCTATCAGAGAATGGAAATAGAAAAGAACACTTCAAGGATAACGAGTTCAATCACTCATAATCTAAAAACTAGGACTTTTCAAAGATTCATATCACTTGCTGCGTCGGTACATACATAGAAAAATTAATGTAGTCACAGGACACAGTCATGTCTGTCAGATGTAGAAATGCAAACATAACAAGGTACAAATTTGTCACTTTACGATACCCTTATGTAAAGAAATAAAAAGTAGTTAAAAACTGCAAATCAAATAGGCTTTACATCGTAATACTCCCTATCGGGGAACAGACTGCGCAAAACGATAAACAACATTAAAAGGAGGTCGGGCACTTTTAGCAGAGTAAATACATTAAAGAGAGTAAAAACAAACGGCAGTTACTAATACAAAACAAACAAATACATCGTGTGAAACCGAAGTACGAACTCACGAATATAAAATACGTGGTTTCTACCGTGACAATTATAAGGCACTATACAAGTGTATTATGCTTAAAACTATGTATTCAGATGTAATTATAAACATCTGAAGAAAGTGAAAAAACTGAAAGTCAAATATAACAAGGAAAAAAACGACGGCAACGGAATAACATTCAGGGCACAACAGGAATTTTAAAATTCGTTAAGGATCTGTTTGAAATTTACAGTGCAATTACTGTTATATAATGCTGTTTGCTCATTTAACACACTTTCTGGTTGCCTCTCTAAAAGTGTGAATGTTTGTAGCTCTTCCACTATATTCACACATGTAGCTTTTTCAGCTTTGTGGAAAATACTAATATTGTTTTCTACGCTATGGAGGGCTGACCACCAAAAGACGAAGTGTTATTTTCACTTAAATTAACACGTTCCCTATATCTTGTGATGAGCTTCCGTCCCATCTGGCCAACGTAGCTGCATTCCCCATAATCAATATATCTTAGCTTGCATGTGCCGGACAGATGAAACAGGGACATCAATTTTGTGCTTACGGCAAGAATTCAGTATATTGTTAGTAGTGAAACCAGTATTAACTTGTTTGTTGCAGAACGCATACGCTGTTTTTTAAAACACTTCAGTCACGTATGAGACTGCGACGTACTTTTTATTTTTTTCGATATGTAATTTGCTGCAGAGTAATTTCCCTGTTGTCCTTGAAGGTTAAACATCCAGCCACTCGTAAGAAAAAGTAAATATTCTGAGTGAGGATTTAGGGGGTGTTAATGTCACGGGATTTTCCTTCGGTTACAGCGTAAACGTGGACTACGATTACAATTTAATAAGAGAGTTAATCAGTACCAGCTACGTACCACAGAAATTCTACATGACGTCAACATAAATCTGTCTTTGGACATTACCCTCACGTTGAGCGTTATGCTCGAGGCAGTGCTCCCAGATTCTGTGGATAACTTCTGAAAGCAGGTTGGCGCAATATAACGACAGCTGTTTCCCGTTGGGGAAGTAAGTGGCACTTGTCGAGATAGTCGGCACTGAGAGGACAGGACGTGTGGTTCCGCACGTCACGCCAGCCGACAGCCGGTGGTTGGCGCCCCCGCAACTACCAGTCGAGTGGCAGATAAACCGGCACCAGCCCCCCGTGCTGCCCCGATAACAACACCTCTCCCGCTCACCCTCACACTTACCCAACCTTTTTCCCCAACCGCAGAGGCCACTGCTTCCTGACAAAACATTACGCCACACCCTGGCCGCGACGTCGCCAGATGCAACAGGCTACACGGAACTCCTGGTAGGGCCCGCTCTCCAAAACACTGTATGTCCACAACAATCGGATAAGGCCACTCTGTAAGCACTTTGTATTGACTTTCACTGCCCGTTGCTATTCTGTTATGAAAATAATAGCCAATGTCATGTTTTTCCTTACCTTTTATGAACGGCTTCGACCATATTAGACCCTCTAAGGCGTGTAAAGAACAGGAGGATTGTTTCCACCAATGACATCTGCTTTACACCAGCAACCCATAGATGACGCGTTAGTGGTAATAAAGCAGACCCTGACAGTGATATCTAAGAAACCGACATATCAAACTATCGTAGGACTAATATATCCTCTTGATCAAGTGTTAAAATATAACTTCTCCAATAGTAATGTTTATAGGCAAACTAGCGGCTTTCCCGTGGATGACTGTACATCGGGCCTCATTGTCGAAATATTTTTAAATTAATTGGAACATAAATTATTCAACCAAAATCCTACGTGCATGCAGAGTGTTATTTTCTGCAAGAGATACGTCCATTATCGTTGATGGGGACGAAGAGATGATGTCACAGTATCCTTCAATTTCAAAAAAATCCACAAGAATATTAACCATTCCTGTGAGCATGAAGTACAAAACACATTTCCTTGATCTAAATATATACACGCGAAATGATAAAAATGTTCTTAATATTTACAGGAAGCCCACTATCCCTGACATAAATACGCATTCTACCAACTGTCATCCAACCATACGAAGAATAGCAGCATACAACTAACTCCATGATCGATAGGGCATTTAGAATCCCTCTCTGTGCAGAGAATCATGACGAGGAAGTGGATATAACTAAACAGCTTGCTGAAGTTAGTGGTTAAGCATCCACACTGATATACAATTTAGCTGAAAAATAAAAAAATTATGAAAACATTAAAAAGCAAGAAAAATACTCAAGCATGTACTTAGGAGACGTTTCACAAAAAAGGCGTTGTTTATAAACCACATAAAATGAGAATAGCTTTTTCAAGGAACAACAAACTCTCTCACTGACTAATCCGTTATCTTCCAAGTAATGATGAGAAATTCAAAAAAACTAATTTAGGAAATTACTTTCTAATGAATGCTCACTACAACATAGGAATAGAAAAACCTGCCTCTTGCTCTCACACTAAGTTCAAGAAACATAGAAATGCATTGTGATATAAGACCAGAAAAATCAGCAACAGTCACACACATCGAAGCTACAGGCACGGCCTGTTTACGGCCCAAGCGAAATAAGCCGTCGCTTGGAGTGCTAATCTGATAGGTGCAAAATTTGTACTCAGGGTGTATCATAATTAGCAGCTTAAACAAACGATTTCCTCTCTCACCATATTTATTTGTGACGGTCTTACCAGGAGCCCAAGGTACCTACCGTGTAAGGGAAGAGGGGAAGGGGTGAGGGGCACCAAATGAATGTCGCCAGTGTGGAAGAAAGGAGGGGGCAAGGGGCACCAAATGATATGTTGCTTGTGTGGATCAAAATGTTTTGGAACTGGTCCTGATTGCAGATCACACATTCGAGGACATAAATGATGATCTCAAGGTACTGCATACTTTCAATAAAAAGAAAGTATGCCAAAATACACTCAATAATTATTCTGCAAGCAAATAAAGCATTCTCTTTGAAAATTTCGACGCAGTGTCCAATACAGTTTTGAATATGTGTGTCTATAATGAGTGTAACTATTTCTTGATATACAACTTAGCTACCAGTACATTCATACATGTTATCATATAGGCACTAATTCTAGAACTGTGTGCTTATCAAAACACGTAACTTAAGTATCATATTTATCTTGTCTCCCACATTTTTAATCATAAACATTATAATGAAGGTATGTATAAGCAGAGTCTTTAGCATCTACTTGCAAAGAATTTCATAATTTTCATGACTATATTTAATTTTTATTATGGTATTAAAGAGAAATTTATTACAGTTTAACGGTGCAAGATTAAGACATAATTTAATCAGGGCCTGCGTGGTGTATAGTGGGACGCAGTTGCGATTTTCAGCTGTAGAATGCATCACAAATACTGATTCACTTGCACTGTTAGTCATTTTAATACCCTTAAACCATCTGCTTTTATTACATCTTTAAGTTCTGTGTTTAATTCGTTGAATTACCAACGGCCCGTATCACAACATAACCTCTTGACCACCTCACACGCTGTTGTACATAATCATCACCGCTTCCCACAATCAGTTACAATTAGAAAATATCTTCTACCTGATGATAACAGTTAACCATTGAAACACGTAATGGATAAAATAAAACTTTGCGGCTGACGTAGAATTAAATGTTAATTAATTCAGTATGTGAGTTACAATAATGGACATAAAATGACGTTAGTGGTGGAAACAGTCCTCCACTTCTTTAGTTTTAAGTTTGCACAGGGATTAATTCGGCGGAAACCCGGTCGTAAAAGTTATAGGAAAAAGTGATGTAAACTGTATCGTTCATAAAATGATAAAACAAGCTCACTGTCATCTCTTGAGCCCCAGTGGCGCCATTCATCTGCGTGGAGATGAGTTGCCGCTTCATTTTGCCATCCGATGTAATCATCTTCACACCGAGGCATTTCTCAAATTAGGTAGTGGAATATGATGAATGATGTAGCTGCTCGATAGTTTTTATCGTGGCATCTGCAATGATTGGCATACGCATTGCTGTGGTAAAAGAAAAACTTTCTTCGAAAAATATTGTTTGTTCTCACATATTTCTTGTGAAATGTGTGCGATAAAAAGGACTGATCTTTGCTGGTTTCCATTTTGCAGATAGTCGACAAATGTCACCCCGTAGAAGTTTCAAGACTTAAATCTGCATCTTTTGTAACTGATCGAATGGTTTTCATTTTCTTTGGAGCACGTCATAATTGGGGAATAAACTGATTTGTTACTTCGCCAAATATCGTGAACTATCGTTTATCTGTGACGCAGGCCTTACGGATATAATTATGTAGCACTTGATCGTGACTATACATAAATATATGAATTTAAACGACAGATGAAATTATTATAGATGTCCAAATATTGCAATACAATTATCCTACAGTTACATTAGGTATTGTTTTACTACTTTTAATCTACTGCGAAACTCATCTCGTCGATAATACTTCAAACCCAAAAAATTTACGCATTGTTTTAAATCCAGCTGCATGATAAGTACTTAAGCTCAACATGCTATATCATTTATATAGTTTGTGATACACATTCCTGTTTACATTTTTTGATGTCTACGACATTCTTCAGTGACGAGTTAATCAATCCTTGAGGCCATAACTAATACGTAATTTATGCATCTTTGATTATTGTTAGTGATTTCCAATAACCTTTTTTCGATATCCTTTTTACGGTTATTTCATTTCATAGTTTGTGGGCTCACCCACTTTTTATCCATCTTCTTCAACGAACAGTTCCGTTTTGTATCCCGCCTGGAAGGCGGCGCGTGGGACTGCTCCTGTAATTTAGAGGGTAGGCCGAATGTAGGAAGCTAGGAGGAGCAGGTGAGGTAGAAGTGTCGGTACCGGAAGTAAAGTAAAAGTGGTTTTACTATATCTCAACACAATAATAAACGTGAATACATAACCTTGTACTGAGGAGCACGTAGTTGCGAAGCCGGATGTATCAAAGCTGACAGAAGTTACACAAGCAAAATCGGTAGTGGCTCGCCCACTATGAAAATGAAACGGTGTTGTTTGGTCGTCTACTCGTGATCAAATGGGTAGAATCTAGAGCGGCGCCCGTAGAGCTGCACAGCGCCGGCTAGAGGGCGCTGTCGTCGGTGTGGATCGTCCGCTCTCGTAGTGCCAACCTACGAACTTGCACCTACGCCGTGGCTTCGTAGCTATCGATACCATATTCCGTTCTCTTCCTCGGCGATGTTCTCCCTTGTATCGCTTGTACACAGACTTCAGAAGCTTCTTCCTCGACTAAGGTTTGATGTTCGATACTGGCAGATTCCTCAGCGAGATGAGGGCGCTTCTCGCCTGCAGCAGTTGTCTCCTAAGCATTCCTCTCTCCAGACGTCGTATGTGATCTAGATTCCTAGCCAGACTATTGCTTTTGCATATTCTGTTCTGCCTTCTGCAATTTGTTGATTAGCTTCTTATACTCAATAGTGCTTTGCTCTTTGTTCTATTAATCCTTAACTTGAATTTTGAGGCCAGAAAACCATATATGCCGTTCGGCAGCTCGCCTCTGCGCTGTAGTAATAGAATGGAACATCAGTGACTCACCTAAGTCTTGATTACTGAAGTGAGAAAGTATCCAGAAACAATTTACTTCAATTTTTTCTTGTATGATGACGTATTAGCTTCAGAGGTGTTTGTTTATTGACGATATAAGTAATATAAGACTCTTAGATTGGCGCTAGGAAATAAGAACTCATTAGATTACTATTAAAAAAGGCGCATTATTAAATTAACGTTCAAAAATGAAGTGTGTTCTTCATGATAAAAGGGGAGTGCGTAAGCAGCCTTCAGGGTGGTTATAATTACATTTCCGTTACTTGAGCAAGGGTATAAGACGACTATTTACATATAGGTACTCAACTTTACAGGAACAATGTTCACACTTCGGATGCGGGATTTGTGTCGTTAGCGGTGCCGGCCGGAGTGGCCCAGCGGTCCTAGGCGCTACAGTTTGGATCCGCGTGATCGCTACGGTCGCAGGTTCGAATCTTGCCTCGGGCATGGATGTGTGTGATGTCCTTAGGTTAGTTAGGTTTAAGTAGTTCTAAGTTCTATGGGACTGATGACCTCAAGTTAAGTCCCACAGTGCTCAGAGCCATTTGAACCATCGTTAGAGGTGTTAGTGTCATGACTTGCCGTCAGGCGCCGGTGCTGGTGCGGCGACATAGGGTTGGAACACAAGCATCAGTGTGCATTTCAGTTGCAGACGTCAGCATGGGTCTCGACAGGTAAGCAGGGCTTTACTCGTAAAGCTGTTTTATCAAACTAGCAGCGACAGTGCTGCTGATCTTCGCGAGTATCGACGCATTACAGGAATACGGAGAGCTCCTCTTTCCGCGCCGGGGTTGAAGGACACGATTCGGAACTTCAAATTAACTGGGGATTTGGGAATGGCTACAGGGAGAGGCCGACACCCAATTGCACCACAAATTGTTGAAGAAGTTACTGTTGCCACGGACGCAATGTGCGATCTCCAAGCAGTGGACGAGCCGTGCCATCAGAGCTGAAGGTTTCATGGGTGACCCTTCGACAGTCGGAAACGATACCTCTATTGCAGTTCCAGGCTGTCGTGCATGCAGATGGTCGCCACATTGAGTACCGTTTGTAACTCGAATGTAAATATTGTACGCAATTACCAAATTTTACCCTCATCTGTGGAAATTAAAATGTGTTTATTCAGTGATTTATTCGGTATTCTTCCTCATCGTGTGCTCACAAACTTTTCCACAAAAATTCATTGTTCTACTATGACTCGTTATTCATAGGGATCCTCTCAAGTAGCGAAAGTTTAATGATAACCACCCCGTACATCACTAAGCTACTCCTGGGAGGCGGAACCAAAACCAGTTGTAACTTGTACCTCTCTAACGTGTTCCAGGAGCAACAAACATTAGATTTCCAATATTTCAAATAAATAGCGATCGAAGTTAAATATTTAAAATCATGAAATAATCAACTCACTAAGAAGTATAATCTGATGTGGAAAGTCCAATACAGTGAGACAAGTATAACAATTATAAACTTGGTGTATATCTTGAGGTCTCTTAGGTTACTGCGCGCCAACACCCAAAGTGTATTCATCGAGTATTTGGGAATGAGAGCACTTATCGACTTGCAGTAAACCCTGCACCTAACTTACAACCTTCACGGAACTTTTTGTCGCTGACACCATCCATAAAATTACGCAAAGAAAAAAGTTTATCGCTTACTACAGTATCACTGGTCATGCAGTTAAACTACAGCATCACGCATGAAGTTTTAATTTATTTCTGCTGTACTGCTAACTGTATTCGCAACGTATTTTACACACAACGTCCATTTATATCACTGGATATACCTGCAAAGGCCGGCCGATGTGACCGTGCGGTTCTAGGCGCTTTAGTCTGGAACCCCGTGACCGCTGCGGTCGCAGGTTCGAATCCTGCCTCGGGCATGGATGTGTGTGATATCCCTAGGTTAGTTAGGTTTAAGTAGTTCTAAGTTCTAGGGGACTGATGACCATGGATGTTAAGTCCCATAGTGCTCAGAGCCATTTGAACCATACCTGCAAAATTATATCACTTTACGACACATTGTTCAGCAGATATGACGACAAAATCATTGAGAATCGTGAAAAACTAGCTGTTTCTTAAAACGGAGCTTAAATTACCCTCGCTATACTCACCCAGTGTTTGATAATTAGAGCACTTCGCGACGTCCAAGAAACTTTAAATATAATTTCAAAACTTTTCTAAACTTTTTTGTCGCTTACAAGCACGACGTCAAATATGTAATACATTAGCTCAGTTGTAAAGTAATCAGGAGTTTAAAGCTGTTTCATCCAGAGCATATCGAGTCTTTGAAGAATCGGGGCCTTACCTGTGAAATCTGTAAGATTCTACAGGTGCTAGCAATACGAGGCTTGTTTTCGGAAATGAACAAAAAACATGCATGAAGCGCCGCAGACATGACGACTTTCGCTTTCAAACCCAATTTTACCAAAACAAATTCAGTGAATTATTAAAAGGATTGCTGAGGACAAGACGGGTCGAAATAAACACAGTCTCATTCGTTTGCAGTGATATACTAAACAGCTCCGCTTATTTTCCTTTTCTTTTTTTCAAATTAATTTTCCGAGGTTTTGTTCGGTCGTGTGGCTACCGGGTTGTGACCCAGTGACATTTGTTTGTTTGTTCAGTTGGCTGCTTTCCGTTGGTTTTTTAATTTCTCCTTTTCTGCTGTCTTCTCAGCAAAAGTGTTCACCGTGAATAAACAGATGCGCCAACAAGTCGTTTTCACTAGGACCTGTATTACGACCTTTTATTCGTTTTAAGACGTGAAACGCGTCTTGGGATTACGATGATGACAGATTTGTTCTTTACGTTTCGAGAGGTCGTTGCACCAGTCATATGGGCGTGGGAGAAATGTTCATTCGTAAAAAGTAAGTACGCATAATTTTATTTTTAATTATATTTTTTTATCCTTTTTACCTATTCTGTTTGGTTCATCTCTTCGTGTGAATTACTACTGCAGACGTAAGATTTCGCAGCTTAGTATATAACGCACATTAATGTAAGACATGAAAATCCACAATAATTTCAGCTAAAGTGGGATAATACTTAGTTATAAAAAGCATAATAATGGTAAAACAGTTACAGATCTATGTAGCCCAGAGTAGAACGGAAAAGTAGCGTTTTTTTGAAATACCTCGACCCATACACCAACAACATAAGGATGCTTTCCCGTAATTTTACGTTGTGCTGTTAGCCTGAAATGGTATCAACCGAATATCTATTTCTGTATCAAGACTGCTGAACACCGTGCCACAAAAATTAAACAAACAGGAAATAAAGGAGTGTCAGATTATGAGATCAACCGTGACAGCCATCCGCATCTTCCTTGAACCTAACACTCCCATACACCAGCTACCTGGTCATTCTCAAGAAACAAATGATAACGTATGGACCATATTTCCGTAGTTGTCAGTATCATACCTTCCGCATCCCTCCACCCCCCTCCTTTCACACACACACACTATCTCTCTCTCTCTCTCTCTCTCTCTCTCTCTCTCGCTCTCTCTCTCTCTCTCTCTCTCCCTCCCTCCTCCCCCCCCCTCCCTCTCCCTTTCCCTCTCTCTCTCTCTCTCTGTCTCTCTCTCTCTCTCTCAATTTATTTCTCTCTTCAGCATCGACCCACTCTCGTCTACGAATACACACGCACTATCGTAAGAAAGTTACATGTGGCACAAATGAATACTACACAACCACTGAATGGGATTAGAAAAATATACAAGGTCCCTGATTCAGTTGGTATTAAGTTTTCGTGTGCTACAATCTTCTGAATGTCGTGACATATAATTAGTCAAGGCGTGGACATTTTCCTGGCAAACACCTCCCCCCCACGCCATTTGCACACGCATCCACAACACTTCGACAGTCAATGTTGGAGGCTCGTGACAAATAAATTGCCTGTCAATCATTAACAACAGTAGGTAAGCACACTCTCGGTCTCCATTATCGGTCTCCAAGGACACTGTAGTGAGCAGACTGGATATGAATTTGGGAAGTCTGAGTTGACGTCCCAGCACGGCCATGCTCATATACGTTTTCTGTGATCTCCGTAAGTCACTTCATGCGAGTTCATTGTGAATCCTCGAAGTATAGCATGAATTTTCTCGTCTATTTTTTTCATCTATATTAGAGCTCCTACTGCGCTCTTCTTAATACCAAGCGAAAAAAATCGAATATTACATCCTTCTCCTTTCTGAAGGAACGCAGCGTGCTCTTATTTAGAGCCTTAAAGTTGTCGGATGCTTCGGCAAAGTCGGACAGCAAGTTGCACTAGTCCTTAAGCCGTCACTGTCTGTGAAGAAAGCGCGGGCACAGAAGCGACAGAGAAAAAGTCGATGGTATCTCATGGCAGTTCTCGAAATGCTGACCACAATTTCGGAGCTAAGAAGCAACAGGTATTTTAAACCAATATTATCTCTTTCATCTGCGTACTGTTCTATATTTTGAGACATCCCCTCCCCCATACGTATGTGCACACAATTTCCGGTTGTAGAAGTAAGGAATGGCATTTAGAATAGATCATTTAGATTACAAAAACGAAAAGAAACTAACTAACAAGGAAACAATCAATATATGCACATAGAGCACTTCATTTTATGTAAAGTAATGCCGTACTCTTTTCGAAAGAGAACATGGACGTTCGGATGGCCTGGTACTAAGAACCGTACCCTTGTCTCAAAGTATACTACACTGCGCAACACTATTGAAGGTTCACTTTTTTTTAACTTCACAATTTTCTCCCATTCCGACGTAGAAGTTTGAAACTTGACTAAAATGTGGCTGTAGCCTTCCTCTGTAATTGTGCGGAAACGTGCGCCCTGTGAAGTCACCCTCAAGCTCGACATAGCTTCAAACAGAAAATTTTGCCATGCTTCTGCACAACACTTCCGTGGACAATTTGGGAAGGTCGTCACACTCTTTCTCACCCACATCTCACCCATTCTCTTGACGGCTTTGCAGCTGAGATAACAACGACACCCAGGGTTCAAATAACACGCTTTTCTTATGGGTGGCTGGTTGGGTGGTTGGTGTACACGGTGGAACCATTAGGGACCTTTCGAAACAATTCTGCGAAATCTGAATATGATCCGAAGCAGAAAGGAGTGTTTATGGCTTGTCAGTCCTCCTTTCTCGCGTCCTCCTGTGTTATGATCAAGGGCAAGTGCGACATTGACACGTACGTGAATAAAACGGCAAAGGGTCCCTCTAAGATCCTCCAGTTCGCCAGCATCCATGGTGGCACCCAAGCACCTTTGGTGAGCATTTTAAAAATATTCCTGTGTGTAGATATTCATTTACCGATGACTGCGCACTAGCAGGACAGGCCACACTTTTAGTACCTTTCACATTGCGCATGCCGCTAGCAGGCGCTAATACAGCGATGTCGCGACACTCAGCGCACGATGTGGAGATAAGGCTGCCAATGCGGCTGGCACGTACTCATCGGTGAACGCATGTCTTCGTACAGGGACATTTTTCAAGTGCCCATCAAAAATGCGTGTGTGTCACTGAGGGTGTTGTCACACTGGGAAGGGGTAATGGTCTTAGAGCCATCCATTGCATTTTTATTCATGTGCTTGTCCACCTCCCACGCCTTTCCCCCTCCCTCCCTTCCACACACCCAGCAATCCTGCTACAGTAGGAGACGGAACAGGAGCACTGAAGAAGCATAAACATCTGTTTCTGTTTCATATTTCGTCGAGGGATTTTGAATGGTTCCTGCATACCAAATCAAAAACTGCGGTTGCACTACACTCCAATGGAGTCAGATCTTCTTCAGTGGAGTCGTAATGCCACGATCTTCTTAGAGAAGGGTTGAATGCTCTAGGAGGTGTTAGGAGTGGAAAAGGTTGTCAATAACATCGTTATGTTACACATCGCACTGCAAACTGTCGTCTTCGACCGCGAAATGGTGGTAAATGAACGACCATTGAGAAGTGGTGGTTCTACTGACATCTTCTGTGACATCTCTTGAGGCCTTTTCGTGACGATTCTGAATGGTGGAATGTCTGTAACGTTTTCCTTCATTACTAATAACAAAATCGTGTGATTTCAACACGCTGGGCGTCGCCGTTCTGCCCTCCATCGCTGAGGCGTCAAGAAAGGATTGACGTGTGGGGAAGGGAGAGGGGTGACGATCTTCATTCGGTTACAAGACCACGGTGGCGTTGGACAGAAATGTGATGATGTTTGGTGCTAAAGTGAGATCATTCAAAAATGGTTCAAATGGCTCTGAGCACTATGGGACTTAACTGCTGAGGTCATCAGTCCCCTAGAACTTAGAACTACTTAAACCTAACTAACCTAAGGGCATCACACACATCCATTCCCGAGGCAGGATTCGAACCTGCGACCGCAGCGGTCGCGCGGTTCCGGACTGTAGCGCCTAGAACCGCTCGGCCACCCCGGCCGGCGTGAGATCATTAATCCAACTTACATCTCACACGAATTTCTATGCTCTGGTCTTTTTTTTTCGTAAGTGTCGACACCTTTCTGCTTGAAACATCGCCGGGCCCGAGTGTGACGTAGCAGGAGGCCACGCTTTTGTGCTATTGCAGAGGTAGATTGCAGGCACCTCCGAGCCAAATTTAGAGCTCCGTCACTATGGAAAAAATTGACAGGGTTTCCAAAAAAGTAAAACCTACTCAAGTGGGCAGGATGAGCTAATTTAATACTCAGGACCTCGACCCTTAGAACAATTCTGAGATCAAATTCTAGCAAGATGGTAGTGGAATGATGAATATTTGCGACGAGATTTCCATTTCTAGCATTTCCCTTGAAAAATCGGAAGACTCCCTTGGTTGTGACCAAGGGGCGGGAGAATAAGTTTGAGATAGGTTTTAATTTAAAGCTAAGAGAATATTATCGCACTCTATGCAAGGATCGTGTCTTCGTTCATCTATCTCAAAGGGCGGACCGATGAACATTCACTGACATGTATTAACAGAGCTCATGTCAGCAAAAAGCAATGATTCACATTTGAAAGGGCTTGTTAATGCTTTATTTAGATTATATTATCTCTGTCTGCCCTCTATTTCCACGGACATTAGCTCCACATGATGGGTCACTGTTCTTCATATCAGGTCGATGTCTGATGTTCGCCATTGGATTTAATATGAAGATCCCACATGCCAATTTCTAAAGTGAAGTATAAATGTTAACGAAACAAAATTCAGACGCTTTCCATTCTTATGTTGCTAGTAACATAATATGCACTGAATCACACTCGCAGTCTTTGCATTGATCACGTTACTGCCACTACATAAAATGCGAGATTTCCATTGCCTAAACACTCATCTGTCACATGTACGTACGTCTCTCGCTTCCAAATATTCATCGTCAATCTCGCGTATGCCATCAGCCGGAAAACACCGCAAAGATAAGTTTGTAAAACCATACCTGTCGCCGCAGCTTCCAGGTAAGAGAGTAATGTTTCCTCCAATTCCATGAACCTAAAAAAATGACATAGTCAATCTAAATATAATGTTTAGAAAATTATGCAATAATATGCTTACAGTACTTCACTGTCACAACTAATGGACAATGTAATACCATTTAGATGAACTTACATAACAGACCTACATTTTAGCATAATTGAAACAGTTGGTGACAAGTGTTCCTAATATCCCTGTTGCATGGGAAAAAACATCGGTTCCGAAGAACAAAGTAAATCCAAAAAAATGTAGAATCAGATAGAACCGAATCGTTATTGGTCGACTACTTCTATGCAATTACGATCGAAAGAATTTTTACAAATGGTAAAAACTGTAAAGTAGTTTGTGAAATTACAGATAATGCAGTTCAATATTCTTTAGTATAGATTTCAATGGTTACAGAAAACGGTCGTCAGCTAATTGTGAGTGTGCAGCATTGTACAGTTGTTGATCAATTTCCAACAGTATAATTAATGCAAGAAAATCAGGGGCGAAAGGGCGCAGTAACACTGACTTGAGCTCAGATTCAAAATCACGGTTATCAACAAGAAATAAAATTAATAGTGAAATCAGTAAAGCAAAAAGCGCTAAGCATATCCACTTGACTGCTAATTGTTCGGCACTCAGTTTGCGTAATAAGTAGCTTCGCGCAGCCTAATATAATCGGTATTATTAATGTTTCTACTATTGCAATTCTTAAATAAATATTTCCTGTTAAGCAAAATATGTCTTACTAGCGCGTAACTTTCATTAAATAACTAGTGATTAACTTTTCCATAACACCGTTACGTATTTTGAAATTGGGATCAGAAATTATTGATCACACAAAGAAATTAAATATTCTAATTTATAATAATTTTTAACAACTCACAGAAATAACTTTTGCATAATCTCTGAATGTCAATACCTTTTTTTTTTAATTGCAGATTGCGCTGAGCAGCAAGATCCATTATCTTTAACTACCATTATCAATTATTTTTTAAGTTATAATAACTTTTCTCTTTTTTAAACACATTATCAAAATTAAATTAGTTCAGCAATTTTAGTCTTTTTATCATCAACAGTTACACTCGCTTTTAATTAATAATGACAGGCTAGGATCCTACTTGGTAATAATTCAGGTTTACGCAATTGTTACACAGCGTGAACATTAAGTTAGTAATTATTCACAAAATGAGACTACTGTGCTGGCTAGCCTTGATACACTTGTACACATTAAAGTTGGTCTGGTCTTACTTCTGTGAGTGACTGCTGGTGCTGCGTAAGGTAATAATCGCCGACAATGCATAGCAACAGACTCTTCTTAGTATCACTTTTCAATGAACAATTTTGTACCCACAACGATCTTCTCCCGTATTAATTCCTGTTGATGATTTTTACACGGTGCCCAATTAACACTGCGATTATGCCTGGCCATAACGCACAATTCTTCCAGTTTCTCGCTTACAATGTGTCGCGCTACATGCTGAGCGCTTCTGTCCGTCTCTACTGCATAAGAGTTTGCACCAGACTCAGCTGCACAACTGAGAAAATGTGCACCCAGCGACAATGGTCTCTACTTCAAAAATACTCTTTGACTGTTCACAACAGCATATCGCCCTCACCAGGCCACCGTGTTTTATACAGTTCTTTTTCGAACATTGCATTTTAATTACATAATCACATTCATTTATAAGAAAAAATTTATAAAATAATAACAGCCAAACAGTTGCAGAATAAAGATTTATTGAAATCCTCGACCACGGCTTCGCTATATCTATATATACCTTCATTAGAAGCAAGCATACACTTGAAAAGGACAACTTGACAGCATCACTGATATAAAAGAAAAAAAAACAATTATAGCTTTAAGTAACCATAAAAATTACCAAAGTATTACAAGCACAAAAACTTTTAGTCACTTACTAAAATCACATCCTGCAGTGGAGATGCATAAAACAATGGTGCCAAAGGCATTGTCAGTAGCTAAAATAAAATACCACCTGCATCTGTACAGCATAATTGTAATGAGATGGTCGATGCGAACACGGCATACTATCACTACTTAGCCTGTGAACTGGCGCGAAGAGGGTGTGGAAGCACTAGGGCAAACAATTTCACAGAGAGAGAGCACTTGTGGTATGCGTGAGACACTCGCGCACCTTAAAACACCGGGATATATGTATACTCATACCCATCAAAATTTTAAAGGTTGTGCTAATTTAAACCCTCTGTCTTAATAAATAAAACATATGATAACCATTTAAAACACTCGCATACGTAGAAAATATGAACACCAATTTGCCTGTGTCCTATCCTAGTGTTAAACAGGTGAAGCTTGCGCTATGGAACATATCCCACGAGAGAGGGAACTAGTGTTATGCGCGAGAATCTTGCGCAATTAAAGGCTAGGATATGTACTAGGGAAAACGAACAAAATGTTGTAAATCGAAACTATCTGTCGTCATGAATAAAAAACATAACAGAAACATTTAAACCACATATACACATCAAAAACCGCGAACAACAATCATTAAAAATACGTAAAATCCGAACAAGACTGGAAAGGAGCATCTCACCAGTATCAACAGACAAAAAAAACTAGCTTCTAGTCAGCCAGACTATATTACGTTAGAGCAAGAAGGGATCTGAAACAACCCAAAAAATTTTTGTTTCTAAGCTGCAACAGTTCGTTAAAAATAAATCCATCTTTTTGAGATAGATGGTTGAAAATTTCTAATTCCTCAAACAAGTCCAGTTTTTAATCCTTACTCACTTCGTGTAGCAATTCTTCGTCATCCAATTTACGTGGCGTATGTTGTAAGAGCAATAGATGTTCAGCAAACGTGAAATTGTACACGTTTTCCCCATGTTTACCTAGCATGTGTTCTTTATATCTTACTTTAATGGGTCTACCTGTCTTTCCAACGTAATAGTTTGGGCAGTCGTTACAAGTAATTTTGTAAACTCAGGATTTAATGCCATGTTCTTCCCGTGCCCCAATAGTATGAATCACTCTTTGTTTTAAGCTATTGTTTATGGAAAAGGCAACTTTGTAACCGTATTCCTTCTGTAGAAGTCTCCTGATCTCGTATGATACGTTCCCCAAAAATGGAATGGAAATAAAGTTATTACCCTCACTCATTATCGCCCTGTTATCTCCTAAGGTTGAACATTTTACAGCTGTTTTTTTTCTAAAAAGTTGTTCAAGTAACTTAGGGTCGTATCCATTATTAATAGCAATGGACTTTACTAAAGATATTTGTTTTTCTAAACGATCCTGTTCTAAAGGTGTGTTCACTGCACGATGAACTGCACAGTGAAAAATGGCAATTTTGTGAGTTTGTGGGTGATAAGAATCTGCTGGGATAATATTATCAGAAAAAGTATTTTTACGAAAAATGTCGAAACTAATGGCATTGTCAAATAACTTAAGCTTCAAATCAAGAAAATTGAGTTCTCTCTAATCGTTTTGCATCTCTTTTGTGTGAACTTCATTTTTTCGTGAAAACTGTGAAGAACATGGAACATTAGTTGCAGATCTTGGTCACTCTCTTTAAATATTATGATCATGTCACCAACGTAACGAGCATAGAAAGAAATCATATTACTCAACACAGGATTATTTCTGAAAAAATTCCCTTCTAAAGCATTCACAAAGATGTAAGCTAAGATACTAGCTAATGGGCAACCCAATTTCAATAAATCTTCATTCTGCAACTGTTTGGCTGTTCTCGTTTACCGTGAAGATTTTCAACAGTTGCTGCTTCAGCCATGTTTAAAATTTTTATTTACAAAATAGTAACACAATATATTACATAAAAATTACTCGATTACTTAGCATTAAAATATTAATATTGTGAAAATTTCTTATGCAAGACACTGTGTTGTTGTGATACAAACTGAACGAACTTCGGGAAAGAGCAACTGATACGCTCACGTGATTTATTTACCATTGCAAGGTCTTGAAATTTTATCACCTGACTGCAATTGATTCCCTGAAATAGGTTTGGAGGTGAAGAAGTAAAATCAGGATTTAACGTCCTCTCATAAAGCAATCGTTGGAGACGGACGTCTAAGTCACATTACCAGAGGAGGGGGCCGAAATGGGTCGTGTGGTTCTTGAATGAAACATACTGTCATTTCCATTCAGTGACTTCGGAAAACCACGGAAAACCTCCGCCGTCCCAAATGTCCAATGCCTTACCACACCGCCACGTCGTTCACGCTGTTTTCGACTAGCGACCTGCATCTTATAAATGGATGGAGAATCCTTCCAGGACCCATTGCCCGGGAGAATTATGTCCTGCCTAATATGCTGGGCGATTCAGCATCTTTCCCTTCTGAGATTTTCAACATCACGAAACCCGGAAACTGGAGGAGCGACGCAGTAAAGTCGGCCCCAGCCAGTGATTGCTTTCATTTGCGAATCTCATGTTCCACGGGAGCTTCTACAGGGGACTGCAGCTTTCGTGCCAGACACGTGCGGAAAGCGACGCGGGCGTGGCAGGCAAAGGAGAGAGACCCTTGTGATTATTCTGTGCCTGCCGTTAGCTGTCCCAAAGCTATATTTAAAAAAATGTAGATTCAGTTTAGAAAATTGCGAAGCTAAGTCGTTCACGGTAGTTAACATTTGCTCGATGGGAGGTATAAGTGCTTCTGCTTCATAAAGCTCTGAATTTTCGTTGGCCAGTAAAGGCTAAAGTAAAAGACCGTAAAAGGCAATACATGCTAAAGGATTACAAATTACGTAACAACAAATAGCAATAGCCGAATTACCCCCCCCCCCCCTTCCCCTCACACGTACACACCCAGACTGTGTGATTTTGTGCGTGTCACAGGAAGACGATATTAAGGCCTGATAATCCTACCATTCGACACACTGTAGTACAAATCTATTGAAATTTTCAAAAATCGGGTATCAATTGCGGCCAGTCCATCGATTCTACCCTACTTGAGACGAAAACCCTTCGTGAAGTATAATCTAAAATTTTACGTAACAAAAATTGGTTCTGTTTTAACTTCAGACACTTCCGGTCACTACATAAAATTACTTGAAATTATTCGTCCCTTTCGATATCGATCTTTTTACTTCTATTTAGTTTATAACGTTTCTTCGTGAAGTTGTCCGCCTCCGATAGCTGAGTAGCCCCCGGCACGGTAACTCAGCGTGTTCGGTCAGAGGGCTGCGTGATCTCTGCAATAGAAAAACTGAGCCAAGGAATCAACGATCAACTTGAACGGATGTCTTGTGACGTCCGCCCAGACCGAACGCAACGAACTATATCGAACAAAATGAAAAAGAAGTGGTCAGCGCGACGGAATGTCAATCCTAAGGGCCCGAATTCGATTCCCGGCTGGGCCGGAGATTTTCTCCGCTCAGGGACTGGGTGTCATGTTGTCCTAATCATCATGATTTCATTCCCATCGACGCGCAAGCCACCGAAGTGGTGCAAAACCGAAAGACTTGCACCAGGCGAACGGTCTACCCGACGGGAGGCCCTAGTCGTGCAGTTCAAGTTTTCGTATTTGAGTTCTCTTTTGGAAATCATCCCCACCTTTGCTAAGGTATTGAAAGTCATAACCACCTTTTATTTACAGTAAATAATAGGTTTTGTGCAGGTAGGGAGGGGAGGGGGGGCTCGCTTCTATGATACGAGAGCACTGCTCATCTTAACTTTGACACTTTATTTAGAAAAGTCTTTTGAAGTAGTAGTATTTCAGTTGCAGCACGATCTCAAAATACCTGATCTGATAACGAATTTTAACTAAAAGGCGATACTTAATTACTATTAATCAATTAAAACATTGCTAAATTATATCGTTTACTGTCGTAATGCGTCTCCCACACAAAATTCAGTATCAGTTTCTCAGTTCTCTGGCGAATCATTATCGTTTGTATACTAGTGATGATAATTATTAATGAAAGCTACCTTAGCCATATTATTACACATTTAGTGGATTGCAGCCAGTTTCGTTGCAGAACATCTTTAGGCTGCCTAATATCGTGACACAAATTGTTGTCTAGTGCAGTGTTATGGACCAGATCCAAAAACGCTTATCATAAACTTTATGCCGACTGCATGGCAGAAGTATGGCGACCAGGCATGACATGCTGCGTATAGTGAACAGTTTACTGACTTTAGCACAACTCGACAGCCTGAAGATTTTCTTTGATGGAGACCTGTCGTAGCACAATAAATGAGTAACAATATAGCTGAGGTGCTTTTCGTTAATCATTGCTATTAGTGTCAGCTGTGGTTCTCAATATGATCAAGCTTATTTCGTTTGATACACATCGCTACAACATTGTGATAGAATTTTGTTTGTTTGTTTCTGTTAGTGACCTTTTTCCTGTTGTATGTTTTTAGCCCTTTTCAGTCCGATTCAATTAGTATATTATAAAGAGAACTTGCATCCAAATAAAACTAGCAGTTCGTGAGAAACACCTAATTTCAGTTAAAGATACTGAATTATCCATGTAATTGGTCATCATCATAGCTAAAAATTATATGCAACTCAACATGAATTTTTAGGCACATCGTAACTGACACGGAATTTGTTAGATGCCAGCAGAATACAAGAAGCAGGCTAAGCTGAGTGCGAGCAGTTTTCAATAGTGTTCAGTTGGTTAGGTCAGTGATTCTGATTGTTATATTTTGTAGAATAATAGTTTGTCAGTAGTGACGGAGTCAGATGCCAAGTGTCTTGGTTTTTGTACAGTACAATAACAAATGTTACTCACAGGTTTTGTTCGTTATTTAGGAAGTCATGACGGACAAACAGTAAATGTATATGTAGACCCTCTATCCCGGAAGCTCATCGACCACAAGATAAGCATGTCCACAGGATTAGTCCGCAGCTCGTGGTCTCGCCGTCATGTTGTCGCTTCGCGAGCACGGGGTCCCGGGTTCAATTCCCGGCGGGGTCAGGGATTTTCACCTGTTTGTGTTGTCTACATCATTTCATCATCATTCGTGAAAGTGGTGAGTTTGGACTGAGCAACGGTTGAGAATTTGTACGGGAGCTGATAACCGCGCAGATGAGCGACCCACAAACCAAACATTATCATCATCAACAGGATTATGGGAAATCGTGATGTCCGAAAGAACAGGTACCACGCATTCACATAACTGATTCGCCTCAATGAGCAATGAATTCACAATCTTCAGTGCGGATGCAGCTTTACGTTCGACCTCCAGCTAAAATCTAAAGTTAAGGAGCATGGAGAACGTAGACGAGGACTGCAGACAGGTGGCACTAGGTGAGAGTGTGGGTCAGCCAGGGAGCGTGCCGAGATGGTCCAGCATTTGCGATACACACTGTGTCCGGGTGGCGAGCAGTTAAGGCAGCTGCGTAGTAAGCAGGAGATCCCGGGTTCGAGTCCCAGTCCGGTACACATTTAGACTCATCGCCGCTGATTCCGCATAAAGTCCCAATGCAGCAGATACTATCAGTCCCTTCCTTTTCCTTTCCTTCCTCTCCCCCTCCACCTTCAGATTACATAACATATCCACAGGAGTTGTGGATCTGGGAACCTGCTGATGGGGACTCGCTGTTTAACAGTAAACAACGGTACAAAAAAGTTGGAATCTAATTACTAAAGAGTTACGTTCAAATCTGCGCTTCACCATCTCAGTTTGATTCAATGCATTCATAACTGTTGCTTAATATGACTGTCATAAATACGCAAGACACTATGCATAAATCGTGACAAATAAAAACACCTACAGCCGTCGATATGATTTTATTTTATTTTGTCGTTTCCAGTTTCGACGCTTCATTGCGTCATCTTGAGACTGTTTTGATGCGGTACAGGTTGATATGGTCCCCATGCATAACCCATCAGTTGCCAGCACTACTGGATTCGCAGATAATGTGTCAGCTCTCCAACCATCAATTGTGAGTTGACAGATAGATTAGTTGGATTCTTCATGCCTGGATGTCAGCAGCCAAGTCACGTAATGCACTACATTAAGGGTGTTCCTCCGCGTGTGTGAATCGTACTGATTCCAGAACTTTACAAAATTCAGTAAAACGACTTGGTTATTGGAATATCATCGCCTTTCGTGCCATCCGCGTTCCAGAAATCGTGCATGGCATGGAATAGCCTATTTTCCGTAGGTACATGGCATGCGGTTACTTTTTAATACGTCACTGCGCTTGTAAACATATTTTTTTTATTTATTCAGCAGTCATCGCAAGACGAGAGACATATTTCGTAAATTGGAACAAGAATACTCTCGTAATATTTTCAGTGCTTCTTCGTGACATTCTGTCGCCTTACGCGCACGTTATAAACTTAGTGGATTTCTAGAATGGGAGTTCCATATCACAGGTTCAGATAAGCAGTTATCACGACAGCCCATACGGTCACTACAGGTTTGCATAGACGTGAATGCAGAGGTGCACGTCAGCTCCCTTCAGCACAATTTTACAAGTCACGCAAGACAGATAAGCCGCTGTAAAACTGCTGTTCACCCAGTAAAACACCAGTCACACTACAGAATCGATACCGAGTTTCGAACAAGCTACACTATGTGATCAAAAGTATACCAACACCCCCAAAAACATACGTTTTTAATATTAGTCGCATTGTGCTGCCACCTACTGCCAGGTACTCCATATCAGCGACCTCAGTAGTCATTAGACATCGTGAGAGAGCAGAATGGGGCACTCTTCGCAACTCACGGACTTCGAACGCGGTCAAGTGATTGGGTGTCACTTGTGTCAAATGCCTGTACGCGAGATTTCCGCGCTCCTAAACATCCCTAGGTGCACTGTTTCCGATGTGATAGTAAAGTGGAAACGTGAAGGGCCACGTATTACGCAAAAGCGAATGACAGAGACCGCCGACAGTTGATGGGGGTCACAATGTGTAATAGTCAGACATCTATCCAGACCATTACACAGGAATTCCAAACTCCACCAGGATCCACTGCAAGTACTATGACAGTTAGGCAGGAGATGAGAAAACTTGGATTTCATGGTCGAGCGGCTGCTCATAAGCTACACCTCACGCCGGTAAATGCCAAACGACGCCTCTCTTGGTGTGAGAAGCGTAAACATTGGACGAATGAACACCGGAAAAATGTTGTGTGGAGTGACAAATCGCGGTAGACTATGTGGCGATCCGATGTCATGGTATGGCTATGGCGAATACCCGGTGCACGTCATCTACCAGCATGTGTAGTGCCAACAGTAAAATTTGGAGGCGGTGGTGTTATGGTGTGGTCGTGTTTTCCGTGGATGGGGCTTGCACCCCTTGTTGTTTTGCGTGGCACTACCACAGCATAGGCCTACATTGATGTTTTAAATACCTTCCTGCTCCCCACTGTTGAAGAGAAACTCGGAATGGCAATTGCATCTTTCAACACGATCGAGCACCTGTTCATAATGCACAGCCTCTGGCGGAGTGGTTACACGAAAATAACATCCCTGTAAGGGACTGGCCTGCGCAGGGTCCTGACCTGAATCCTATAGAACACCTTTGAGCTGTTTTGGAGCGCCGACTTCGTGCCAGGCCTCACCGACCGACATCGATACCTCTCCTCAGTAAAGCACTCCGTCAAGAATAGTCTACCATTCCCCAGGAGACTTTCCAGCACCTGATTGAACGTATGCCAGTGAGAGCGGAAGCTGTCATCAAGGGGGGCCAACACCACACTGAATTCCAGCATTACCGATGGAGGGAGCCACGAACTTGTAAGACAATTTCAACCAGGTGCCCGGATACTTTTGATCAGATAGTGTATCAACTTGTATAGAAATATTAGGTTCCACCAATCGCATTTTTCGTTTCAAAAGAAAAAACTGAAAAATTAGATCAGTCGGTGAACAAACATCAGCTTTTTAAATTTATTGATAGCCAAGTAAAGCAAGTGCACCACACTATACAAGCAAATATTATAAATATGCCAGCAGTGGTGGCCGAGCGGTTCTAGGCGCTTCAGTCTGGAACCGCGCTACCACTACGGTCGCAGGTTCGAATCCTGCCTCGGGCATGGATGTATGTGATGTCCTTAGGTTAGTTGGGTTTAAGTAGTTCTACGTTCTAGGGGACTGATGACTTCAGATGTTAAGTCCCATAGTGCTCAGAGCCATTTGAACCATTATAAATATAAAACATATTAAATTAGGATGTTAAGTAGAATTTCTGGTTAACTAACAGGAATGCGAACACGAAAAGAGTGTAGGCCATCATTTTAATACATTCTTGTTTTGTCACTGCAGCCATCACTTGATAGAGCCGTACGAGGGAGTGCTGGAAACCAACGCTTCGGAATTTTTTACTGAAAACGTTTAAAGCTATTTAAATAAAACAAACTTTTACTCTTCGTGTCTACATATTAACTATTTCTCAACATAATCACCCTGACGACGACCATATTTTTTCCCAACGAGAGACCATTTTTTTGAAACCGTCGCCGTCATTGTAGAATGTTTGACTTTGTTGGAGGAGCCACAGACTCACCTCTTCTTGCACCGTGTCAACTCTACCAAACTGAGGTGCTCAAAGATGTTCTTTAAGTTATGGTAACACGAATACCGAATGGGGCCAAGTTGGAACTGTATGGAGGCAGATCGATGACAGTGAACCCAAGGTGTCGGATTGCTACAGACGTCGCAGCGTTCCTGTGTTGTCTGGCATTGTCATCCTGAAGAAGAAGGTGTTTCATGTGTGGACAAACTCTTCGAATTCGGAACTCGATCAAAGCATGCTGTTTCTCAGATGCCAACATCGTTACATTACACACCGCCAAGTTGCACCGAACCTCTGATGGCAGAGGGCTGCAAATATGTAGACATGAAGAATATAGATGTAAAATATTACTAACGTTCGTCTTATTTAAAAAGCTTCTAGAGTTCTTATAAAATGGTTCAAATGGCTCTGAGCACTATGGGACTCAACTGCGGTGGTCATAAGTCCCCTAGAACTTAGAACTACTTAAACCTAACTAACCTAAGGACAGCACACAACACCCAGCCATCACGAGGCAGAGAAAATCCCTGACCCCGCCGGGAATCGAACCCGGGAACCCGGGCGTGGGAAGCGAGAACGCTACCGCACGACCACGAGATGCGGGCAGAGTTTTTATATAAAAATATTCGGAAGAATTAGTTTTCAGCACGCCCTCGTATTTTGCAAACACATGGTACGGCAATGTTCACTACTGTAATGACCTACCTTCTTGGAATTGGGATTCTTACATTCTTCCTCAGGGCGTCGGGTTTTTCCAGAGTTTCGTATTTCTTGTTTACCAGGCAGAATAGATTTATCATCACTGGTTCTTCCAAGGATTGCAAAAATTCTGAGTAAATGTTGTCTACTATAGGCGCCCTGTTTTTGGCCTAGCTCAACTGCTCTGTAGAATTCTTCTGCTCCATTACATCTCCCATCTCACCTAAATCTGCTTCCTCTTTGCTGTAGTATTCAAGTTCGTTTCCCTAGTCAATCGCTTCTCTATAGGGCGATTCAGCTGTCCCTACCAATAGGTTTTTTGCAACCCACAATGCCATCAAAAACCACTTACAAGATTTTCATATTCTCTTCCTCATCGAATGCAAACTATCAGTCCTACAGAAAAAATGAACAGTACTTTTGTAGTAAATTTAATGTAGCTGAATTTTATACTGGAATAAGTTGTATTTGAAGATCACAGTTATTGAGTGGTTTACGAAAAACGCGTTTCAAGGTCAATTTTGTATGTTCGTGTTAAACTATGGCCACTAACGGAAAAGTATCCCAGTACAAAATTAAACTACATTAAATTTCCTACAAAAAGGCTCACATTTTTCTAATAGTATGCAGCTAGCAAGCCAGAGAATATGACAATCTCGCACGCTGTTTTTTAAGGCGTTGCAGGTTGCGTAAAACCCATGCCTAGGGGGCTGAATCACTCTTTATATTCCGTTCACCCGTCAGTCTTTCCTTATTTCGTTGCACAGCCTCTTGATAGTCACACAGATGACCTTTTTTTTCAACTGCTTTTTTCTTAATTTTCCCACATGAGACAGCTATAATTCTCATAGCCACTCATGCTTCTACAGATTTGCATTTCTCCCCTATCAATCCAGCATTGTTATTTTTACCCTTGCTGTCGATCTCATGATTTAGACGACTGTACTCTCTTTTGCGTGCTTCATTTGCTGTATTTTTATATTTTCTCCTTTTGTTACATAAATTCAGTACCTCGAAGATTTCCCAAGGGCTCCTTCTGGGTCTTGTCTTTCAGCAGACTCCATAATTTCATCTCTAAAATCCATGCATTTGTCTTGTTGTATTTCTTTCACTTGTTTCGGGAAGTCGTTGACTAACGCTCCATTTACTGGTCTCATCAACATTTGTTTCTTTAAATTTATCTAGGTTCCATTACCTTATTCTCATATAACTTTCTGCAGTGTTTTAAGTTTTAATCTGCAGTTAATAACCGATAAGTTACAGACAAGATCGACATTTGCCACAGCAAATCTTTGTAGTTTTGAACCTTGAATCAAAATCTTTGTCTCTGAAACCTAGTGGTGCCTTCACAGCGCTTCCAGGTATAAAATCACCCTTCATGAGTCTTAAACCATATTTTCCGAATAATTAAATTTGTTCTTGTTCAAAATTCTAGCAATCGTCTTCCTGTCTCATCGTTGTCCGCTACTACTCTTGTTCTTCCGCCTTTTAACACTGTCGAATTCTAGTGCTGCATCACAGTTAAATTTTTGTGTCCCTTTACTATCTGAATAATTTCATTTACATGATTTCAAGCTCTTCACGACGTTTGGAGCCAGTAGGAGGGTTAACCTATACTTCTACAATGAGTGTGTACTACAATGAGTGTTAGCTTTGTACTGTATCTTTTCTAGGTCATGAATTTGTGTTCGCTAAGTTGTTCACAGTATCTGACCTGCATAACTACTTTCTTATTCATTGTTACACCTATCCTTATTTAATTCTGTTTTCATAACATTATACTCACCTGACCGGAAATTCTGGCCTTCCTCTCACCACACTCCATCATTTCCCACTATAGCTACCTCCATCCTATCCGCTATTCTTTGCATCACACTAAGGTCATGGATAATCTTACACGAATTACATGTCGGACGATATGAATGGCCAAATCATATGCTCAAATTGTTCAGGATGCTCTTCAAACCAATAGTGAACAATTGTGGCCCGGTGACATGGTGCGTTATCATCCACAAAAAATTCCATCGTTGGCAGGGAACACGAAATTCATGGATGGGTGCAAAAGCTCTCTAAGTAACCGAACAGAACCTTTCCCAGTCAGTGATAGTTTCAGTTGGATCAGAGAATCCAATCCAATACGTGTAAACACAGCCCACAGCGTTATGGAGCCACCACTAGTTTGCACAGCGCCCTCTCGACAACTTGGACCCATGGCTTCGTGAAGTCTGCATCACACTCGAACCGTACCATCAGCTCTTACCATCTGAGCAGGCCACTGTTTTCCGTTCTCTGGGTCCAACCGGTATTACCACGAGACTAGAAGAAGCTCTGCGGGCGATGTCGTGCTGTTAACAAAGGCACTCGAGTCGGTCATCTGTTGCCATAGCCCAGTAACCCCACATTTCGCCTCACTGTCCTAACGAATAAGTTCGTCGTACGTTTTACATTGATTTCTGCCGTTATTCACGCAGTGTTGCTTGTCTGTTAGCACAACTCAACACAAACGCCGCTGTTCTCAGTCGTTAAGAGAAGGCCATCGGCCACTGCGTTGTCCGTGGTGAGAGGTAATTCCTGAAATTTTGTATTCTCGGCACACTCTTGACGGTTTGTGTCTTGGAAGATTTAATTCCCTAATGATTTCCGAAATGGAATGTCCAATGCGTCTAGATCCAACTGCCATTCCGCGTTCAAAGTCCCATGGAGAGGCCGTAATCACGTCGGAAATCTCTTCTCATGAACCACCTGAGTACAAATCACGGCTCCGCCAATGCATTGCCCTTCATACCTTGTGTACGTGATGCTACTACCATCTATATACGTACACGTCGCTGACCCATAACTTTTGTCAGATCAGTGTAGTTTGATCATAGTTGTTTCTGAAGGATTCTAGAGCACTTGCCCGCGAAAGGCAAAGGTCAAGAATTCGAGTCTCGGTCCGGCACACAGTTTTAATCTGCCAGGAAGTTTCATATCAGCGCATCCTCCGCTGTAGAGTGAAACATCCCCCACGCTGTGGCTAAGCCATGTCTCCGCAATTACCTTTCTTCCAGGAGTGCTAGTTCTGCTAGGTTCGCAGGAGAGCTTCTGTGAAGTGTGGTAGGTAGGAGACGAGGTACTGGCGGAATTAAAGCTGTGAGGAGGGGGCCTGAGTCGTGCTTAGGTAGCTCAGTTGGTAGAGCACTTGCCCGCGAAAGGCAAAGGTCCCGAGTTCGAGTCTCGGTCCGGCACACAATTTTAATCTGCCAGGAAGTTCCATGTTTCTGGAGGCATTGCGGGTCGCTTAAAGCCCACAGGTAGTGGCAGTTTAATCATCCTTTATGTTAAATCGTACTAAATAAAAAAATGATGATTAGCGTTGCAATTTTTATTAAGATAAAAAGACCATGCTTGAGTTGCGATGAAATTGAAACAATTTCACGAGCGACATTGTAAACGAAAAACTCGCGTGTATAAGGATTGCTGGAAGCCAACAGAGAATCCGATTCTGAAAACCTGAAACAACACCGGCAATTTGTGCCGAAAAATACAGCCTACAGTATATTAGACGCTTAATGTTCGGAGAATGTGGGTGGGCCGACAGGGGCTTAAAGGCTGTACGTTGCGGATAACAATACACTCTTGCAGCCTAAAACAAGAAGATAAATGGCCATTGTACATTTTTCGCGTTTTTCGTGTCGCTGTCTGAAACTATGACAGCGAGAGAATAAAAAAAGGGAATACAGCTACTCGCCACTCGTTGTTTTTTTTCTTTTGCCTCCTGTTGTGCGCTGCCTTCTGATGGAATTTGTGGCGCGGCCCCCTCCTGCGGAGCTGACTCGGCAGTTCCGGCGACGGCGGCGGATGTCGCCCGCAGAATAAAAATGCGGCGCTGGTGGCGGCGGGCCCGCGTGTTGCTGCCAGGGACCGGGGGGGGGGGGCGGCGCGTTATTGGCCCGCAGCAAACAAATGCCTGTCGTGCCTATAGCACTGTGACGCTCGCCGTGGCCGTAGCTGCAACAGCCAATACTTTACAGAAGCTATTGTCTTACCCGTCTTCCCCGCAAATACTGCGACTTTCCGCGTCACTCCATGAGAAGTACCGGTGGTAATTTTAGAATACTGTCTTCATCGATTACATGCAAAGGACGGCGTCTACAGGTAAAGGAGGCACTCCCCCCCATCCACAGTCACGGTGAGTGGAGGGGTGTGTGAGGGAAGGGGGTGCGGACTGCGTGCTCATCAAAACGTACGGTAGGTGCAGGAGGGGTCTCCGTGGAGAGGCCAGACAAACATACTGTTCCTGGAAAGGCCATCAATCTCAAAGCAGTTGCAGGGGGAGCAGTCCGGATGATCGACTAATCGAGTGTCGCATTGTCGCATTTAGTCAATATGGCTTGGCTACGAGAATGTACAATTTTCAGTCACATTTACGTGACGACCTGTCAAAAGCCTGATTAACCAACTTCTACAGAGCTGACCTCTTCGAGACATGCAGAAAGAGAATCAGTGAGGTTCTTTAAGGTACCGACAGGAATGTGGAACCATACAGCCGTGACCAGCTGCGTTAGGCTTCTCGATCGAGGATCCATGGCACGTGCGGCTCAATCGCAGTGATGCAACGTGTTGTGGCGTAGCAAGACAGCCACGCCACGGAAGTAGCCGAAAGGCACGCGTTTAGTTCACGCAGGCAAGAGATAGGTCTGTAACAGGATACGTAATGAATGCTATAAAGAAAAGTACGTAGCTTCTGGGATACTTAACTTTAATCCATCCTTGGTACATCGCTATTGACGATATAAGTGAGACTCCATAGATACATGCAATGTTACTAATGGCGCCTTGCTAGGTCGTAGCCATTGACTTAGCTGAAGGCTATTCTAACTATTGGCTCGGCTAATGAGCAATGCTTCGTCCATGTAGTCGCTAGCAAAGTCGTCCGTACAACTGGGGCGAGTGCTATTCCGTATCTCCAGACCTGCCTTGTGGTGGCGCTCGGTCTGCGATCACACAGTGGCGACACGCGGATCCGACATGTACTAATGGACCGCGGCCGATTTAAAGCTACCACCAAGCAAGTGTGGTGTCTGGCGGTGACACCACACAACGGATTCTCGATTGGGTTTAAATCCGGTTAATTTAGTGACCAGGGAACTACTGTAAACTCATCCCGATGCTCTTCAAACCACGCACGTACACTGTGAGCTGTGTGGTGCGTTGCACTGTCCTGCTGGTAGATGCCATCGTGTCGAGGAAAAACAAACTGTATGTAAGGGTGCCACATGTAAGCTTTTACTGATCCATGGTGCCTTCCAGAATGATACGATCACACAGGGAATGACACAAAAACATTCCCAAGACCATTACGCTCCCTCCTTCGGTCTGAACCCTTCCGACCACAACAGCCAACTGTCCCATTGAGTCATCTGAAAAGGCCATCTGTCGCCACTCATTGGACGTCCAGTTGCGATATTGGCGTCAATTTCCAGCTTTCGTCATCAGGGGTGCGTAAACCAGACGCCTGCTTCTGAGGCCCATATGCAGCAACATCTGATGAACGCTCGTTGAGGAGGCACTGTTGATAGCCTTTTGTTTCATACGGGCCGTTAGTTGCTCAGTAGTTGCACGTCTATTCGTCTGTACACATCTCCATAGCAGTCGGTCACCCCTGTCATCTGTGTCTGCATCCACATCTACATCCATACTCCGCAAGCCCTTGACGGTGTGTGGCGGAGGGTACCTTGAGTACCTCTATCGGTTCTCCCTTCTATTCCAGTCTCGTATTGTTCGTGGAAAGAAAGATTGTCGGTATGCCTCTGTGTGGGCTCTAATCTCTCTGATTTTATCCTCATGGTCTCTTCGCGAGATATACTTAGCAGGGAGCAATATACTGCTTCACTCCTCGGTGAAGGTATGTTCTCGAAACTTCAACAAAAGCCCGTACCGAGCTACTGAGCGTCTCTCCCGCACGCTCCGTAACGCTTTTCGATTACTAAATGATCCTGTAACGAAGCGCGCTGCTCTCCGTTGGATCTTCTCTATCTCTTCTATCAACCCTATCTGGTACGGATCCCACACTGCTGAGCAGTGGGCGAACAAGCGTACTGTAACCTACTTCCTTTGTTTTCGGATTGCATTTCCTTAGGATTCTTCCAATGAATCTTAGTCTGGCATCTGCTTCACCGACGATCAACTTTATATGATCATTCCATTTTAAATCACTCCTAATGCGTACTCCCAAATAATTTATGGAATTAACTGCTTCCAGTTGCTGACCTGCTGTATTGTAGCTAAATGATAAGGGATCTTTCTTTCTATGTATTCACAGCACATTACACTTGTCTACATTGAGATTCAATTGTCATTCCCTGCACCATGCGTCAATTCGCTGCAGATCCTCCTGAATTTCAGTACAATTTTCCATTGTTACAACCTCTCGATATACTACAGCATCATCCGCAAAAAGCCTCAGTGAACTTCCAATGTCATCCACAAGATCATTTATGTATATTGTGAATAGCAACGGTCCTACGACACTCCCCTGCGGCACACCTGAAATCACTCTTACTTCGGAAGACTTCTCCCCATTGAGAATGAAATGCTGCGTTCTGTTATCTAGGAACTCTTCAATCCAATCTCACAGTTGGTCTGATAGTTCATATGCTCTTACTTTGTTCATTAAACGAGTGTGGAAAATTGTATCAAACGCCTTGCGGAAGTCAAGAAACACGCCATCTACCTGGGAACCCGTGTCTATGGCCCTCTGAGTCTCGTGGACGAATAGCGCGAGCTGGGTTTCACACGATCGTCTTTTTCCAAACCCATGCTGATTCCTACAGAATAGATTTCTAGTCTCCAGAAAAATCATTATACTCGAACATAACACGTCTTCCAAAATTCTACAACTGATAGACGTTAGAGATATAGGTCTATAGTTCTGCACATCTGTCTCGTGGTACGACACAGTTGCCTCAGTGCGGTTTTGATTATCTCTATTTTGCCATGCACGGTATACTTAAACGACGGTGGCACGTGAACAGTTTACAAATTTAGCCGTTTCCTTGGCCCAAAAGCTGATGATCATGCCCTACTGAACGTCAGATAAATCGCTTCGTTTGTTCATTACCACAATGACTGTACTGTTTCACGTGTCCTTCCGACACGATTTATATACCATCCTCTCATAGTGCTGCCACCTGCCATCTGTGAGTGATTACTGTACGTCGACGTCGAAAATAAGTGGTGGTCACATTAATTTCACTGGACCGTGTAGTTTTTCGCAGTAACATTTTCAGATAAATCTTTCACGGATTCTTGCCCAGTGAGATTTCTATGTAAACTCAAATTTTCGGCGTCATTCTCAGGAGCTACCTATAGGTCGTTTGTGTTTTATTTATTTCGTCGAATTATGTCACGGACGCGTCACGAAATCATAGAACTTCCTTACGCTATTAGAGTTCATCTCGATGTCTATGATTTCTGCGATGAAACGAAAATCTTATCCCGTGTGTCTACCTACAGGAATTCTGTCATTAAAGAAGTCCCTGAGAATATTCAACAATGATATTAATAGGGACAGCTGCTTAGTGCTGTGTGGAAATAAGCGCTTGATGTCGGAAGGATACAGAGATGTGAACTAAGTTATTCTCCGTTCAAACAGATTAGACGCGCTACCAATGTTCCTCCATCACAGACGATGACATACTCCATGTTAGCATATGAAAGATCCGCGACATCTTGCCGTCACTATGACATATTTCGGCCAACTATATAAGGTACTACACGGCGCGAAGCTAACTACTGGCGATGTCAGCATGTGATATAACCGAGTTGTCAGTTCATGCATAAAATCCTGCAACGGCAATATTTTCGCAATTATGGATTGTTACACTGTTTCTGCAGGGGACTTCCAACGACTTGTTGAGTCCATGCCACATCAAGTTGCTACACTACGCTTGGCAAAAGGAGGCCCGACACGATATTCGGAGGTATCGCATGCATTTTGCCACTTTAGTGTATTAATCCTATACAAAAACGAACGAGACCTTTTTGTATGAAAATAAATGTTGTTAAATTTTGTACTGGGACACGTTTTCGCTAGAGGCCGTAGTTTTCGAATTATTCAAGAAAAACTTATAAAAGTGACCTTTAAGTGCGTTTTCCTTGAATAACTCGGAAACTGTGGCCTCCGGCGAAAACGTATCCCAGTAAAAAATTCAGCTAGGTTACATTTCCTACGAAAGGGACCCTTTCATTTTTTTATGAAAGATTAATAGTTTACACGTAGCGAGGGAGAGAATATATATATCTTGCTCGTTGTTTCAGAAGGTGTTGCGGGTTGCATAAAACCAATAGTTAGGAGCAGATGAATCAATCTGTATAACCAATTTTTTGATTTCTGAAATTGTATGTAGTGCACGAATAACAAGGTAAATGAAGAGTGGGGCTCATCAATTATTTTCATCAATAAACGACAAAATAATCTAAATCGGAAAATAACAAAGCAGCAAAGGCCAGGCAGAATTTGGGTGCTCCAAGAATTCGTGATTATTTCTTTCTGTCAATTCACCAATGACGCAGTCAACTTTTAACTTGAAGAAATTGACAGCAATTAAGTTAATTCTCGACAAGATATCATATTTGACTGCACACATAAATTTTGAAATTAGTCCGAAGGTTAGAAAGAGAAAGTGATATAGAAAGGGCCATGACAGTGGTGCAAATCTCAGTATTTATGTATTACACAACTGCTTCCTAATATCACTTTCCATTGGGTGCAGTTGGTTGCACGTGAAGTTGTAGGATATAAATCAGTCTTTCACCGCAAAAGAAAAAAAGAAAACTTTTTTGGGGTCAAAAATTATTTTATACTCTACAAGTTTTATATATCGTGTCGATTTGTTCTTCACTGCAATTGTCATATTTTCATCAAGTGACATTACGATATCTCTTCCACAACATTCTTTTGAAACATATTCGTAAACATCAATGCGATTAGTCTCGACATAGTACGTCTACTTCTTTACCTTTCAGCTAGCTGTAGTACAAGCGCTTTAGCACGCAAATGCTTTCTCCTTTTTCAGAGAATCTATGAATCTATTAGTCGCTGGGCGCATGTGAAAACCCCGAAGGGAAGTGCAAAACCGAATATGGTTAGAGAGCAACGTTCCATCGACATAATCATCATTAGAGACCGTTCACGAGCTCAGTTGGATAGTGGCGGCGTCGGAAATCGGCAGTAGTGTCCTAGAATTTACCATATCATGATTGGTTTAAAATTAGTTGGGGAACCATGCAGAATATGAAACCCCATAGGTACACGGGAGTTACAGTCCGATCTTCCTCAAACGAAACTCCGTTGTTCGTCAAACTACATCGCTAAATACGCCCAAAGGTGATCAGGGGACAATCGGAGCTAATGATATAATGTTTCAATGTGACAAAATCGAAGTATTCAGTACGGTAACTGATTAGAGAATAATGTTCTTATGATAGGTTAAACGTATGCTCGTATTATGATTCTTGGACCATAAGTGGCGTTAGTTCGCACACTTTTCACGACTAATGAGCTATTCAATGCGACCCGTTAACATCAGACGTACGATCAAACTGTTTGTCCGTTTGAATCCTCAAGAACTTTAAATTATATAATTTTTCACGGACGTGTGCAGAAGTTTAAACACAATCATCCGGCTTGTATTCATTACATAAGTTAAAATTCACACTACAATTCACGTCGTCGCCACATAGAGACTGATATGAACACACTTTTCTTTCGGCTGCAAAGTATGGTTTTCACGATTCGTTCCCTGTAAGGGCCCTTGCGTTACCTTTATAGCAGGGCACTATCTTTTCACAGTAGATTATGTTAGAATTCTGGTGAACAGCCTTGTTACTGCCTCTAACAATTTGGTTCGCGTGAGCGCTGAACCCTGATAAACCTCAGCCAGTACTCTGAAGTAGGAACCAGACACGCAATCTGTAGTGGCGCACATTGTGCCTAAGACGTCAGTGACACAAATTAACTCTTTCAACTACACTATTGGCCACTAAAATTGCTACACCACGAAGATGACGTGCTACAGACGCGAAATTTAACCGACAGGAAGAAGATGCTGTGATATGCAAATGATTAGCTTTTCAGAGCATTCACACAAGGTTGACGCCGGTGGCGACACCTAGAATGTGCTGCATGAGGAATGTTTCCTACCGATTTGTCGTACACAAACAGCAGTTGACCGGCGTTGCCTGGTGAAATGTTGTTGTGATGCCTCGTGTAAGGAGGAGAAATGCATCCCATCACGTTTTCGACTTTGATAAAGGTCGGATTGTAGCTATCGCGATTGCGGTTTATCGTTTCGCGACATAGCTGTTCGCGTTGGTCGAGATCCAATGACTCTTAGCAGAATATGGAATCGGTGGGTTCAGGAGGGTAATATGGAACGTCGTGCTGGATCCCAACGGCCTCGAATCACTAGCAGTCGAGATGACAGGCATCTTTTCCGCATGGCTGTAACGGATCGTGCAGTCACGTCGCGATCCCTGAGTCAACAGACGTGGACGTTTGCAAGACAACAACCACCTGGACGAACAGTTCGACGACGTTTGCAGCAGCATAGACTATCAGCTCGGAGACCATGGCTGCGGTTACCCTTGACGCTGCAACACAGACAGGAGCGCCTGCGATGGTGTGCTCAACGACGAACCTGCGTGCACAAATGGCAAAACTTCATTTTTTCCGATGAATCCGCGTTTTGTTTACAGCATCATGATGGTCGCATCCGTGTTTGACGACATCGCGGTGAACGCACATTGGAAGCTTGTATTCGTCATCGCCATACTGGCGTATCACCCGGCGTGATGGTATGGGGAGTCATTGGTTACATGTCTCGGTCACCTCTTGTTCGCACTGACTGCACTTTGAACAGTGGACGTTACATTTCAGATGTGTTACGACCCGTAGCTCTACCCTTCATTCGATCCCTGCGAAACCCTACATTTCAGCTGGATAATGCACGACTGCATGTTGCGGGTCCTGTACGGGCCTTTCTGGATACAGAAAATGTTCGACTGCTGCCCTGGCCAGCACGTTCTCCAGATCTCTCACCATTTGTTAACGTCTGGTCAATGGTGGCCGAGCAACTGGCTCGTCACAATACGCCAGTCACTACTCTTGATGAACTGTGGTATCTTGTTGAAGCTGCATGGGCAGCTGTACCTGTACACACCATCCAAACTCTGTTTGACTCAATGCCCAGGCGTATCAAGGCCGTTATTACGGCCAGAGGTGGTTGTTCTGGGTACTGATATCTCAGTATCTATGCACCCAAATTGCGTGAAAATGTAATCACACGTCAGTTCTAGTATCATATATTTGTCCAATGAATACCCGTTCATCATCTGCATTTCTTCTTGGTGTAGCAGTTTTAATGGCCAGTAGTGTATTAATCCATTGCCTGCTGCTTGCGTATTACTCTGTAAATGTCTGTTTTTATTCCTTCTTCTATCTGCATAGCTGCTACCCGATTCCAGGGTCAGGTCAGAATGACACGTTACAGAAAAGGAGCGTCGCAGCACGCAGCGTATCTCCTATTTTATGCTTTTTGTAACGCTAGAGAATTTTTTTTAAACGGAGCTGCACCTCAACGGACATCCATCAAACAGTTTTATCACACAATGCATTAATGAATTCGGATGAATTCATTAATCGATAACCGCAAAATATCAGTTAATAAACTAAGTTACGATTAAAGAAAAATTTAAAGCAGTGTGAAACACACAAGCGCGTTACTAAACCCTTAAATGCCAATCAAAAGTTGCATGAAAAAGTATTACGACAGTTTCTTTGTGATCATATCAGTATTACGGAGCTATTTACCTCGGATTTTTAAGAGTCAGCATATAAAGAGGATTTTACCACCAAGTACAATAGTAATGGTAATAGACCTTGGCCTCCTTATTAAACGATGTAAAAATAAACATAATGGTAACATATATGACATCCTGTATGTGATACCAAGCATGAAATATGTGTTAGCTAAAGGAACAATCACTATAGACGCCGCACAGATGTGAGGAGGAACAAAAGGAATAAGCAGTGTACAAACTGGCCCAACCAAAAGTGGAGGTTTAAATATTCGATTAACTAAGAACGCTGATAATACTGCTTAGGTCTCCGTACTTTCAGCTTCAATTAAAGCTTTATAACTTTCTCTCGTAAATACAGACTTTATGGAAAGACATATACATACCTTTTTTATTTTCTGTATTCTGAGGCATGTGATCTGGATCTAGCGAAGATCCGGACAACTCAACGAACTAGCAATAACGCAGTATTAGTAACGTAATGATATGTATGCCTTAATGTGTGATGATGAGCACTACCAGCTCGAGACGCGTTGTAAGTGAATTAATATTATAAGATCAATAATCTTTAAACATTGTGACTGGCTACTCGATTTTAGACACATTCCGTACTAGAATGCAGATATGTGATCGTTCCTGTTACCGTTTCATTAAATGGAGACGAGAGACATGCAGAAAAGGCACCTTTAAGGCTAACGCGGTTTCCTGACGCGGGGCTGCAACCTGCCACATCCGCTTTAAGAGACAGTAGTGGTTTCCCAGGCCACTGAAGGTGGAAAATTATACTTTGTGAACAGTTCCTTGCAGTACTTTAAATATTTCCACATCAACAGAAAGTTCTTGACACAGGCAAATGAGAAACACAACGGTGATGACTACTTAAAATCATAAATGACTTCCATCTTTTCTAGGGACAAGGGTGCTCCTGTCCTTCCAGGAAATGGTTCTGTTTCTTCCCTCGCAGAATAAATCACTTCAGCTCGGAAACAATATCTCCTTACACAACTTGCGTATTGAATACGGCAAAATATTATCATCTCATTGCAGACCGCAAAAACCTCATATTCACTCATAATCAATACCGTGTTTCGTATGTAAGTGTCAGCTGGGTCATCGAGCACATACAGAAATTCAGTGAATAAACGTTTGCATTAACTTAGTCACTTCCCAAAAAATTAGTGAAATTTATTTTGACCAAAATAAGAATGGCAAAAAGAAGGTAGATCTGATAATTTGTTTCAGTGATTGTGCTGAGTACAAGGGATCTGGACTAATATTATAGTCTTTCAACAAGCATTAAAATGTAAATTAGGTCGTGATGAGAATGTGACCAACGTGTAGACTTTTATAATCCAAAGTTTCAAAAAAATTACGCGACCGACATGAGCACCTTTGTACATTCGGACGATCGTTTTGAAAATTTTTTCGACGCAGATGAAGCCGAACATTCCCTTACTTGAATACCACCACCCAAAAACTCAACGGTATACTTACTTCATGAAAATAAAAGTTATCACATTACAGTTCAAATGGTGATGTGACACAGAACCGCAATGCAATGGTTGTTTTGAGGTTGTTTCTATTTCTTGTTGGCTCTAGAAAGACCCCACATTCATTCTAAAACAGCCTTCTCATCTCCGTCGATCCAATGTGTGTGCGACACAGCACCTGACCAAATATTTGCCAAGGAAAATCGCCAAACAGCTGACTGTCTATACATGAAGTGCATATGGCGCCCGTAGATGGCATTATTGAGATGGCGAAATTGGTGCCTTGATAAATCCTTCTTATCTGTCTTTTATGTACAGTGCGATTACATCGCTATTTCCCTATGGATGAACACAGACGTAGTTCATGATTTACACTTCAATCTATCGGTTATTGTGCAAGCTGAGCAAGTATCCGTGATCCAAAGGTCTAATTACCTAATCGGCCGCTCTAGTCGTATGTTGCGTCATTCAGGAGATTTCATATATAACTTATGTGCTTAAAAATCATTATCGGTCTTGACTGTAATACCAGTGGGCTACAAATACGGTTCCACTCAGCCATAAATATTCTTAGTACACTGCGTGCAGTTTCACATATTCTTTCAATTTGGGTTGTCTATTACTACCTAACATACCCCACTGATTTCAGCTTGTCTCCCACTCTGTTTCTCACTCTGCAATAATTCTGCTTTGTTTCTTTGTTCCCTTTCTTGTCTCTAGTAGCATGTTCTTCTTTTGTTTAACTTGAAAATAGTTGCAATTATGCATCAAATTTTGCATAACATTGCTTCCACACATCTTCGGTTGTACACATTTATGTCATGTCTTTCTTTATTCCTTGGATCCACTGGTTGCCTCTTGACTAAATTCGTCCAGTTAGTCCTGTATTCTTCCTTCTCGCTATATTGCCAAAGAACATTACTCACGCTTTTCAGTTTTTACTGATGCCAAAATTTTTCTTAAAATATTTTTTTCGTACCTGACATAACTAAAAATACTCATTGTGCAGCACCAAAACTTCCTCGTTACACTACTTCATTGCTGTATCTTGACTTCTTGTTTTAACCGAGAAATATGTGTTTCGTTGTTTAGCCACTAACAGAGAGACATCGGAAAAAAGATTAATTCGTTTCCAGATTAATGTATGCCAGAAATTCCTTTCATTGCCTCGGTTACTAACAAGTTCTTAAAAATTATCTGTAAAATATTCTGCTGAAGGCATCAGATGAATAGCATTATATGGACCTGATCTTTTCCCTCCCATTTCCTTCATCAGATAACAGGCCGGAAGCTGAGACTTAATAAGCCCAAGACGTTAAGAATTTCGATACAACAGCGTAAATGGTGCGAACGAGAAATGTAATTCGCTGCTATTTCTCTTCACTTTCCTGCGTCCTGTGCGGAAATCATCTCCACGCAGTTAACTGCCTTTTCCGTTGCGTTGGCTAATTTTGAGAGTTACACCATCCTAGGGCCAATCCTTTCCAGGAAAAATCCATTCATGATGATTACATCTGATTCTGTCATTTCCAAATAAAAATAACATAAGTAGCAAATTTAAGAGCTCCAATGTATATTTTACGTGTGGAATGAGATATATGGGCACAAATCTTATTTCCTGTAGCGCGTTCCATTCAAAGGTTACTTTTATGTGATACTGGATATTATTTTTTCATCATGTTTAATTTATGTTGCAGTTGGTATTGACACTAATCAAAATCAAGGTCTGCAGTTGCGATTTTAGATTGTACGTAAACATACGGTTTTATCTTCGAGGGGACAGACTTGTTCGTCTTTTAAGAAGTTGATATTAAGAAAGACAAGAGCGAGTCATGTTATTTGATGGAACAGTTTACTTTTGATCTTTCCTGTATTCTAGTTCGTTGCAAAGTTTCCCGTCAGCGTCTGAGTTTATAAAGTATTCGTTTTATTTACATAACTTTTACCTGGTACTGAAGTGGGTTGTATTCAGAAACTGTGATGGGGCAGATACCACAAATTCTAACAACGGGCAAAATTTTGCGCGACATACCAGCAGATATGTATACTAAACGACAAATTAACGACGGTAATGGGACTATCATAAGTCAAAGTTATTATAATAAAAATTAATCACTGTATGAGAAGGATTCCCAATTTTTTAAAATAGCTCTTTACAACGAGCCCGACCACTACCTCCAGTTATTATTTTATGATCCTTTTCTGCAGTTTAAGAACTTTGTCTATGTCCTGCGCCTTCGATCCCGAGAGAAGAATCCCGTAGGTGAGAACTGAGTGTATGAAGACATAGTACGTCACCGCAAGACATTGCCTGTTACAAATTTATACTAACACCCTAAGGGCACAACATACTGATGACATCCAATTTGCCAGTGCCTCTGTATGTTCATACTACGTTAGATGACAACCCTAAAACTCGGTGTTTGCTTCGCAGTCTATCACCTATTCCTTATACTTAAACCGACAGAATTGCTTCCCCCCCCTCCCCCCCCCCCCCCCATTATGCTGAAGTATATATTGTTCATTTCCTTTATGTTCAACGTCAATCTATTAAATACTACCCAACAGTAAGCATCTCTGAGTGTTTCATTTGCTTCCTCTAATAAGAGTTCCGATGTTTTATTAGCGACTATGATGTTGCTGCCATCGGCAAGGAGAATTTTTTCTCCATGTCTTAAAAAGAACCCTGTATACTACCCTGAGAAACACATATTTTTATGTTTCTTGTCTGAAAATTATTTCACTGTATATTTATCATCAGCAGTAAGGCGAATGTATAACCTCCTCGCAAACAGGGTTATCTTACAACTTCCGTCTTACAAGGAACCCCTTGTGTACGATATATCAAAAGGGCAATGATGTTTACGGTGTTTGTGTTTGACGCCCCACATATTATCTACCATGCAGGCACAATATTGACTGCTAATGGCAACGGGGGGGGGGGGGGGGGGGGGGACGACTGAAGGTATCAGGTATCCTATGGTGAACACAGCATGAGGCTATGGAGCGCAGTTGAACTGTTTAGTCGCAGAGTAACTCAAAAGTGCTACAATGCTAGTGATCTAGTGGTGTTGATACAAATCAGATCAATGGAAACTATAGACAAAGCAAACACTTCATTATATTTACAACAGCAGTTGCCATTATTGACATTTCTTCAGAACGGAACCCAAAGAATATCGCAGAGTGAGAAAGAAATGGCAGATGAAATACTAACGTTTCTGCAAGATGAGTCAGTGGAATGTGTGGTGTCGTATACGCCTGACTATGCGGCAATGTAAATGGCCAGTTAAATGATGACGATACGTGTTTAACAAGTGAAAGTGATACTGAAACAGGTGTCGAGCCATGTAGTTCATCGTCATTGTCGGACACGGAGCCACAAATCCGGTCTCCAGTGAAACGTAGTAAAGAACAGTCATTGTCCAAGGAGAAGGTACTAAATATAATTACGTTTATGGAAGATCATGTGTGACATAGTGAAATGAACATACTTAGAATAAGTTCGCAGCAATCTGACTGTGTAGCGCTTAAGAAAAATTGTGGATGTTCAAGGGAGGACAAGGCACACTTGTTACAAAAATTGGTTTCTACGCATTTCAAGGATGCTCGACACAAATTACAGGATGGGCATAATAGTGTCTGATTACATTATGCACACTAAATTGCGCGCGAAATAGATTACAATGATTTCCAGGGAAGAAGTGGATAGCTGCACAACATTAGACAGTGCTACAGAATTGGAAGACGTAACATACCGAAATTTCAAAGAAAGCGTCAACTTGACGATGCACAGAAAACAGCGGAGTCGGCCCAAAAATTATTAGATGAGATAAACAAACGTATCCCCTCGTTCAATAAGGAATTTGTTTTCAGCAGGGGATTTGAACCGGAATTGCATGTGAAAGGAACCCTGGAAATCAGAGCTATCAAGAGAGTTGTATCAAGATCAACTAACATCAATGCCTTAACGCATTCGTGTACAATTATGCCGAATGTTAATCTGGATGATAAATTGGTTCAATGGTTCATATGGCTCTGAGCACTATGGGACCTAACTTCTGAGGTCATCAGTTCCCTAGAACTTAGAACTACTTAAACCTATCTAACCTAAGAACATCACACACATCCATGCCCGAGGCAGGATTCGAACATGCGGCCGTAGCAGTCAAGCGGTTCCAGACTGAAGCGCCTAGAACCACTCGGCCACAACGGCCGGCAATGATAAATTGGCTGTAGGTTATTTATTGTGCCGCGGGAAGTCGAATCTGCTCTGTCCCCTACGATTCTTTCTCGTGTGCGTGATCTTGCAAGGGCAGCGGGGAATATCTGTTCCACAGCAAGCGAGAGTGGGAAAACGGAAGCAAGAGTTGTATAACTATGGTATGAGCACTATATTTGCCCAATATCTGATCAAAATAACTTGCTTGATTCTTGGTGCGCGTACAAAAATCATATTGCCTTAGAGCACACTATCCCTTCTGAAAAGTGTGTGACAGTGCAATTCAAACCACCCGGAACCACTGGACGAATTCAGTCTCTAGATGTTTGTTTCCTTCGTGCCTATAAAACACACATCGCACTATCTGAAACTAAGCCTTAAAGGATAACCCGTTTCACAATATACTGCACAACACACTGTTTCGCATCCGGTTTCATGCTCCCACATTCCATCAGTTCTCACATCCCCGTTACGAAAAACAGAGAAAACGTAAATTGTGATGAGCAGACAGGGATTTGTGGCTCACTCCTCCTATATGCAACTCTAGTGCCTTTAACCAGTGCACCACCTTGAGTGGTAGGTTGTTGTATAGATAGATAAACTGAAAAATTGGTAGCTGTAGTCAAAGAGAGACAGTCGGAGTGAGAAAGGAAAGGTGGAAGGGAGGCAGGGAGGGAGGCAGGTATAGTGACAGGAATATTAAATTAGTTACCGGATGGTTCGGTGACTGAACAAACGGCAAATAACTGGTTGCCCGAAAGAGAGCAGAGAATTAAGGAGTCCCTTTGGAACACACGACATTTTCCCTTCAGTGTATCCATCTGTGCCTATAGCAGACGGCGCTTCATCCAGTCGAGAATCGCAGAATCCAGATAAACTGCGAGTATTCCCGATATTGAGAAAGATGGCTGTCCGGTCGAATGCACGGCTGTCTGGGAACCGGCCCGATACGTTTACCCTCTATTGTCAACAGCAGAGGAAGGCGAAGCAGCAATCCACTTTTGCCGGCCGGGGGCGCCTTCCGGCGACGGGCGTTCTTCCGGCAGCCTCCTCTTCCTGCTGTCGTTCCTCCATATCCTTCCCGATGCTCGCCTGGGGACGAATTTGGAAGGAGCGGGCGCATATTTTATGGGGCAGCGGGCCTATATAAAATAATTGACCGTGAGTCTGCGCCGCGGGCTAGCGACCGCCAGCTGGGCGTGTTGCGGGCTGCAGCAGCAGCAGGCGCTGGGCGGTCCGACAGGCCCTGTGGACGTGTTGCGGCTTGCGGCGCAGCGCAGGCTGTTCTGTGACCTGCAGAAGCGCTTTCCGTGCGCTCGCAACAAAACCACGGTTATGAAACAGTCAGTCAAGAATAGAGCATTCAGCTTGTAAAATATGTCACTTAATGGCTCATGTGTGTACCACGTTTTCATGTTTTCACCCAGCTGCCACGCTTTCCTCGAGAATGAAATGCCGCGCGGGGTAGCCGTGCGGTCTAAAGGCGCCTTGCCACGGTTCGCTCCCCCCTTCCCCGTCGGTGGTTCGAGTCCTCTCTGGGCCATGGGTGTGTGTGTTGTCGTTAGTGTAAGTTAGTTTCAGTTAGATTAAGTCGTGTGTAAGCCTAGGGACCGATGACCTTAGCAGTTTGGTCCTGTAGGAACTTACCACAAATTTCCAAAAACTTCCAATGAAATCCAGGAGGCAGTAGAGGATAGAGTTTGATGCCGTATTTCTTGACTTCTGGAAGACGTTTGGTACACCTATGCACTACTCGAAGATGTATCGGAACTGCATCAAGTCGTGGTTTATTGTCACATAGACGTCAGACCACATGCGAGGTTGAAGAACATTGCGTAGCATATCAACGCAGCACCCATTTGTTCGACCCACAATTTGTGCCATTGCTGCACACAACTTAATACGAAGAAACACCCGTTTCTGACTACTATAAATGCAGTTTCGGACATTTTTAAAGAGCCCGTTGGATATACGCAAGCGGAAGACATTGTGATCCAGGACAGAATCTATCTGTTGGGTAACACAAGCAGTCACATCATTTCCACGATTTGCTCTTAGCAAAAACGACAGGCATCTAAATTATTACGCCGACTGCGATTCCTTGACAATATCTGCATTAGGTATAGTTCTACTACCCAATAGTAACACATGAATATTTTTTTTCCGTACCGGTACTCGATCGTGGATTTCCCACTAATCGCGAGTGGTCTTCGCAACCACTTTGAAGATCCGAGATATACGTGCACGCTCTCCTGGCCTACACAAAATTCCATTTGTCATACTGTAAACATCCTTTTATAGTGGTCCACTAAATTCATCACCTCGCAACATTACTTGGATTCGCGCGACAGGAAAATGAAAGCCGCGCGGGATTATCCAAGCGGTCTAAGGCGCTGCAGTTATGGACTGTGCGGCTGATCCGGCGGAGGTTCGAATCCTCCCTCGGACATGGGTGTGTGTGTTTGTTCTTAGGATAATTTAGGTTAAGTAGTGTGTAAGCATAGGGACTGATGACCTTAGCAGTTAAGCCCCATAAGATTTCACATACATTTGAACATTTTTTTGAAGAATGAAACAACGAGTAATCGAGACCAGTGTTGTTATAGTTGTCTCATTCTCCCTGCTGCGGGAAGCCTAGTAATGCTGCGACCATTAGGTGATAAATTTAATTGAGTACGATATAAATCTGCAGACTGTGTGACATATGGAAGTTTGGGGCAGTCCGCGCAGCGTGCACGGATAGCCGAAGTTGTTAAGGCAACTGCTCGCGATAAGTGGGAAATCCGGGTTCGAGTCCTGGTCGGGTAAAAATTTTCATGTGTTACCAATGGGTAGTAGATCTATGCCTAATATGGCTCATGTCAAGGAACTTGCAGTCAGTGAATTAATTTCCGAAGTATTTCATACAGCTGTGAATCATCAACAGTGTCTGCACTTTTAGACATAAACGTAAGAAAACGACAGGGTAGGTCATCATCTAGGGCTAGCGGATAGCTGAATTTCACATCTCTGCCATCGAGAGTGCTGCTTGTTGGCAGTGTGGTCGATCTTGTAGTTACGATCACACTATGCCAGGTGCCGGGGTGGAGAAGAGTTTGTACCTCTTTAATTCTGACGAATTTTGCCTGAGAAAGAGACATGCACTCGTCCCCTTCCTTACCTACCACCTAATTAATTATGCGCACAACGGTAACGAAAGGAAATGATGGTGGACCCTGCTAGTTGGTAAAATAAGGAGTGCACACTCACAATAATTTAATAAAAATCGTAATCTACTCAGAGAAAAAATAGAGAATATTATCATAATAAACAGCAGGAAATGAGATTCTGCATATATCTACGAAATTATATGCGGATTAAACATTACAGTGAGATTTATTATACATCAGAACATAAACGCACATGATCATCGACACAAACAGTAGGCTAAAGGATAGGGCATACCGAACTATTATGAGAATACGAGTTGGCTCGAGAAAAAGGGGCTCCTACTCTCTGTGATGCAATAGACTGACGATAATGACTGGAGGTCCTAATGAATCAAATATTATTCTCCCGACTATATTGCAGTATCGCGATTAATAGTGAGAGCTCAAATGGGATCACATGGATAGACGAGCGATGTGGACTTGTACCAAAGCGAGCGCGAATGCTGTTGAGGACTTCAGTATAAAATTGATAGGTTCTACAATGCTGGAGCCACAACATACTTTACCAATACTGAAATCTGTAGCAGGTCCTCGGTAGGCAGCATTCTGATTATGTAGGCACCGACTTCTGCTGTGCAGCAACTCTGTTTCAACGCTTGGCCTCGAAGGCTGCCCGAGAATTCTGCCGAAAAAGTGCGACTACGTCGTAAGACCGTCCGACTCCGACGAAGATCAGATCCCGAAATCCTGCTCCCGCGCAACGCAAGAGCAGAGCCAACATTGCTCCACTACCTACCATCCTCGAAAACCGCGAATCAGCATGCAGTGCTGATTCAAAAATTCCCCCACATTGTCACGCCAATAGCGACCGTTCCCTCCAATTTCGAGCAGGGCTTTCTGGCGTCAACTAGTCTCAGTTTAAGTTGACCAACCATGCCTCTGCTATTCAACTGAGGGCATTGATTTTGCCGTTTGACCGGCTACGAAAACAACATACCTAGACCACCGGCCATCTGGCGCCAAACAGTCGCGCCCAGCAGGGCACGGTCCACAAGTATTCTCAGAATCATGAGGCTAATGCAGTCAGTTGGTGCCAGCAGTCTTCGTTCCGGACGCGCCGAAACGGTAAATACATAAACTGTGGCGACACTCAGACTTCTCGCAGCTCGTTTTGCCCTGCGTACAATATGCGAAACTCGACCAACGTCAGTCATTCCGCCAGACGCTTAAGCTCATTGATATTCGACCCTCTCAGTATTTGGAGATGTGCAGCCCCGAACTGGAAACGCAGTGTGCCGCGTCCTCCGATGCTCGCCTCGCACAGGCCACCCAGGGAAGTAACCAAACATGCATAGGAATCAAGTGAAAAGAATTTTGAGCTCTCAGCACACATACTCTCATTACAATAACCTTATTTGGCCCGTTACCACCGTGCAATGACATAAAACATTAATAAAACTGATGAAAATGAAAGGCGACATGTTAAAGAGGGCATGGAACCTCTCAACTGCATGCGCAGCATGCAACGCAAGAATAAATTCTGTGAGATGGGTAGCTGGTCAGTCTTCGACAGCTCATCTGGAGGTGCCCAGATGAAATATCTTGCGTGGCAGAATGAACTAAATATGAGGTAATATCACACAAACGTTATTGTTAGATTGAGAATTTTGGGCGAATGGAATAACGGGTGTCATTCTTAATGGAGAAATATCTTTAGACGTAAGAATTGCTTCAGGCCTATCCCAAGGGACTGTTATAGGGCCACTAATGTTGAGAATATATATAAATCATTTAGCAATCAACAAGGTCCGTGAGGCTCTTCGCGGATGGTAATATTGTATTAGTGGTGAACATTATTAAAACTGACGAATTGCAGGGACAGATTCCTGACTGGAAATGGAGGAAAAGAGATCCTGTGAACATATTTCCGGAAATGCATCGTCGCCACGGTAGATGATGCTGACGAATGAAAGTTCCTTTGACCACGTGCCGTGTGTTCCTAATATGTTATAGGCTGTGTGATTGACGCAGCGTACTGTAGGCAGCAGAATAGACCGGTATTCATGTCGGGAACAAACCAAGATGGAAACGAGTGCAAAGATTATCAGCAGTGGATTTCCCTCTACAGGAATGATTTGTTTCGTTGGTTTTTGCACCAGACCATCACAGTTATTGGATTTCTGCCCTCAGTGCTCTTTACCAATTAAACAAACTTTACCAGAACTGGCATTATCAACCTGAATAATCGTCATCTACAGGCTATAGATAATCCTTGGGGAATGGTTGAGGTGTCTCATCGGCATCTGTTCAGCATCAGTGTGTGGACAGGGGCTCTTGGCGACCACGTACTTGGACCGCTAATTATTCCACAAACCTCAACAGAGGAACGTACTGGACTTCCTGCGGAATAGTCTGCCTGAGCTGCTTGAGAGTGTGCCTTCGGCAGTACGACAAGTTATCTGGTTTCTGCATGACTGAGCACCACCCCACTTCCGTATTATAGTTCGCCGGCAGATCAACAACGTCTTCCCCTGACGTGGGGAGAATGGCCTGCTAGATCACCGGACTTAAACTCCCTGGATTATTGCCTCATGGGGCATCTGAAAAGTGTTGTGCATGCTGAAACAGTCCCTGATGTGAAAACCCTTCAAAATCGTTTCCAGGAGGCCTGTGACGCGGATCGGAGAGAGGCCAGAACGTGCGAAAGAGTCCGGCAATCTACGATAGGATACGTGAACGCGTGCATTGCATCCCACGGAGGCCACTTCGAACGTTTGTTGTCACGTGCGTGCGATGCAGCTCTGTATTGCTTTCCGAGAGGATTTGTTGTAGTTGCACGCACTCCGTCCATTTCTGGATACACATTAATGGAACATTTTTTCCTCCACTTCCGTAAGGAGCCCGTCCCTGCAGTTTTTCGGCTGTAATAATGTTCACCCTGTTCAGATAAGTGGCAACGCTGCAAAATTGTAACGAAATGCAGGAAGACCTACAAAGGATCAACGCTTGGTTCGTCGTTCGGCAGTTCTCCTAAACATAAACTGCGTATTAATATACACTCCTGGAAATGGAAAAAAGAACACATTGACACCGGTGTGTCAGACCCACCATACTTGCTCCGGACACTGCGAGAGGGCTGTACAAGCAATGATCACACGCACGGCACAGCGGACACACCAGGAACCGCGGTGTTGGCCGTCGAATGGCGCTAGCTGCGCAGCATTTGTGCACCGCCGCCGTCAGTGTCAGCCAGTTTGCCGTGGCATACGGAGCTCCATCGTAGTCTTTAACACTGGTAGCATGCCGCGACAGCGTGGACGTGAACTGTATGTGCAGTTGACGGACTTTGAGCGAGGGCGTATAGTGGGCATGCGGGGGGCCGAGTGGACGTACCGCCGAATTGCTCAACACGTGGGGCGTGAGGTCTCCACAGTACATCGATGTTGTCGCCAGTGGTCGGCGGAAGGTGCACGTGCCCGTCGACCTGGGACCGGACCGCAGCGACGCACGGATGCACGCCAAGACCGTAGGATCCTACGCAGTGCCGTAGGGGACCGCACCGCCACTTCCCAGCAAATTAGGGACACTGTTGCTCCTGGGGTATCGGCGAGGACCATTCGCAACCGTCTCCATGAAGCTGGGCTACGGTCCCGCACACCGTTAGGCCGTCTTCCGCTCACGCTCCAACATCGTGCAGCCCGCCTCCAGTGGTGTCGCGACAGGCGTGAATGGAGGGACGAATGGAGACGTGTCGTCTTCAGCGATGAGAGTCGCTTCTGCCTTGGTGCCAATGATGGTCGTATGCGTGTTTGGCGCCGTGCAGGTGAGCGCCACAATCAGGACTGCATACGACCGAGGCACACAGGGCCAACACCCGGCATCATGGTGTGGGGAGCAATCTCCTACACTGGCCGTACACCACTGGTGATCGTCGAGGGGACACTGAATAGTGCACGGTACATCCAAACCGTCATCGAACCCATCGTTCTACCATTCCTCGACCGGCAAGGGAACTTGCTGTTCCAACAGGACAATGCACGTCCGCATGTATCCCGTGCCACCCAACGTGCTCTAGAAGGTGTAAGTCAACTACCCTGGCCAGCAAGATCTCCGGATCTGTCCCCCATTGAGCATGTTTGGGACTGGATGAAGCGTCGTCTCACGCGGTCTGCACGTCCAGCACGAACGCTGGTCCAACTGAGGCGCCAGGTGGAAATGGCATGGCAAGCCGTTCCACAGGACTACATCCAGCACCTCTACGATCGTCTCCATGGGAGAATAGCAGCCTGCATTGCTGCGAAAGGTGGATATACACTGTACTAGTGCCGACATTGAGCATGCTCTGTTGCCTGTGTCTATGTGCCTGTGGTTCTGTCAGTGTGATCATGTGATGTATCTGACCCCAGGAATGTGTCAATAAAGTTTCCCCTTCCTGGGACAATGAATTCACGGTGTTCTTATTTCAATTTCCAGGAGTGTACATGCAGACCTGTTACTGTTTCATTACACGATCGCTGAATACTCAGTCTAATCAGTCACATCCAAGGCATCATCCCAAGATTGCACAACTTGCTCAGTTAGGAGGTGTGGTATCTCGCATATCAGTTTTCAATTTTGATCTGGAGAATCGCAGTGTCTGAGACTGCTGATCATGAGATGCGACATTCGATATTCAGAATATTTGAGGAGGAAATTCGTATACTTATGTGTTAAAAGGGAGTACAACATACTGGAGGAAAAATAATTCGCATAATAATAAGCAATTAGTACAATAATTTGCTTCATTTTACAAACCATATTAATAAATGAGAAGTGGGAGGCGTCAGGCATGAGTTTGTCAGTAACAGCAGAACATCTAGATTCAGTAAATTAGATTATTTTAATTTTCGCTGTATGTTATTCTGTAACTGAGTATTCGGCTGAAATAATTCGATAAAAACTATGGAAAACCCAAATTATAGTGTCTAGGTCGCCTAAACAAGACAGAAACTCTACATGGTCATTTGTTTCGTACATAACTACCATAAAAGATCAAGCGCATCTAAAAGTTTACATGAGCAGCATGCTCCTACTCTCCGATATATTTCGATGAGCTGCAGTTCTCCTAACACAATGAAGTAGACCTAACACTGTGGCGCACAATTTTCATTGCGGTGGACAGCTATTAATGATCACTTCAGTCAGTCATGGGGCTGCAAATGCATGCAGGACACAACGTCAGTAGAGAGTGCCCACTGCAGTGGACTGTTTGTATTTGCAGCCTCAGGACTGATTGAAAACTCCAAAGAAGCGATCGTTAACAGCTTTCCTATGTACTGGACGCTATGCGCCATATAGTTAAAGTATTGTTACCGAAACAAGAAGGCGTTAGTCATGAGAGAAACCTTCAACATTTGTTTAATAATTCCAGACTAGTCAACCAATGATTCGTACGTGAAGTACGTTGAAAGTGAGCACTTTCTGAACAGTACTTCAAAATGTGCTCACCGCATCTAGATATTTCGTCTGACTTCTTTTCACAGAATCGATGTAGCTGCTTCTATTAAAGAAATTCGTGTTACCAATGAAAACGTATTAAGCGTGTAGTTGTTCTGTTATCTCAGTATATGACTACTACGCAGCTTGTTACATTGAGGCCTGCTTGACGTTAGTGAGATAACCCGAAAAAAAAAATGGTTCAAATGGCTCTGAGCACTATGGAACTTAACTGCTGAGGTCATCAGTCCCCTAGAACTTAGAACTACTTAAACCTAACTAACCTAAGGACATCACACACATCCATGCCTGAGGCAGGATTCAAACTTGCAACCGTAGCGTTCGCGCGGTTCCAGACTGTAGCGCCTAGAACCGCTCGGCCACTCTGGCCGGCCCTGTACTGTATTCCACCACAATATTATTCAATGCGACCTCAGGAAATCGAAGTTCAAGTATTAAATAAGCTTTATCGTAGAGTTGGTGGTGGTATTTGCGATCAGCTGCACATTTTCTTCCGAGTTAAATGATTTCGGTATAAATGGCCAGTAATGCGTTATTGCTAGCGTAAAGGTTATGACATAATTTGAAGCTTTCTGGAAAGCTACAACTGTGCAAAGGACAGGTGCTTACAGGGTGGACAGCGTTTCTCCTGTTGATCTGTCTGAACAGTCCCTGAAGACTGAGCTTCAGACGGCCATTGATTCGTCTTCGTTGATTATCTTTCTGCTGTCCATCGTGAATATAGCTGAAGTGACTTGGGTACAGGGAAAAAGTACAGAGAAAAAATGGCAACGACAAGACAAATATTTCAATTATATTCGTTCCACATGCGAATTTCACGTTTTAATGACATTCTGGGCTCTCGTGGTTAAAATCGGAGACTAATGTGGTGTCTCTGAACTTCTGTGATAAATCGTAACACTCAACAGAGCTGGGTGTTATAATTTACCTTATATTACTTTACCCTATATTGCTGAAATGAAATTGGAAATACGCAGTTGTGGATGTCGGCTATGGGATTTTCACGAGCGGATGGGTCCTTGTCCGAAATTCAAAATTTTCCCGAGGAAATATTTTACTACTTTTTTCTGTTTTGGCATGGAGGAGGGGGGGGGGGTTTCAGTATGCAAGCTACAGTATGCTTACTGATAAAAAGATAGGGTCAAGTGTTTTGATAACCCTTTGACCAGGAACCATTTGTGCAGCCAATGGAATGTCGTCTCATGGTTATTATCTTACAGTACAGGATAAAATTATGAATGTTACACTCTTCCTGATGCTTAGACAAATGGAGCAAATCGGTTAGTTCTTTCCGTGTTTGATATGGCCTACGGTGGGCTTGATGGGATTTATGGAACACCATTAGTTCATTGGTGGTTTCTCGAAAAACCTTACAAAAAGGTTTTTTTACTATGTTTTCGCCATCACTAGCTTACCAAAATCCTGCATAGGATTTCAAGAGGCTATGTACAGAAAATGGCTGAAATTTTAATGATATGTTGTTAATATTCCGATCTCTAACAACCTTGAAAATTTTTTTGACATCTTTGTCCTTTTCGAAGATGCAGAGGTGCAAATTTTGGGTACCAAAACCCAACTGCGGATTCGGAGACGGCTATGCTCAGCAAATGGCTGTAATTTCTACGAGGTATTCCTAAAATCCCGATCATGCACTACCACGAAAATTTTCCTCACATCATTATTCGTTTCCGAGGTACAGAGTTTCAAAGTTATTCTAATTGTACACGTAAAATACGCACTCAGTATCCGATGTGAAGCGGAAGTGTATTTTATAAAATGACTTAGAAATATGCCGTAAAATGTTCCCGTTATCATCTGGGAATCCCATGTTGTAACACTAAAGCTAACGCAAAATTTTTTTGCACGTAAATTACGGCCTGAGGTGTAAAATTAGTTTTGTGTTATTTCAGTTTCAATCTAAGTAAATTGTTTAAATTTTACTGACCAATACATCTCTTTTAATATGAGTTACATGCACTGCTGCAGCAGGAAAAGGAAGGGAACAGGCGGAAAAATGATCCTATCGGAGGAAGGTAGACTGAGGCAACTAGCACCTCGCTTTCCAGTAAGAGTATTTTAAATAAGCAGGAACATATTCGCATTTTTTGTGCTCCGATAGGAGCATTTTTCGGCCGGTTCAGATATGTCTGTGCACTGTCGTAAATTAAACTGCGATACGAGCCTTGACGGTACGGGAGGAATGAACTATCAAGAACGATAAAGAATTAAGAAGGCTATCAGCCTCGGTAGTTGCGCGATCAGTGCGACAGACCCGGGCGTGTCTGAGAGTTTCTCTACTTGGGGACTGGGTGTTGTGCTGTCCTTACGTTCGTATCGTCGTAACTGACAAGAAAATCGTTTACAATACGCTTTCGCATCGTCTTTCCTTTACTGACATGACTGAATGGGCATGAAACGATAGCCAACACATTGAAACAAAAAATAGGAAGGCAGACTAAGTGAAAGAATGGCCGTAGGATTTGCAGCATTGTATGGCTTCCACACAATTATCTACAAACCATAATCTATAAACAATAAACTGCAAAAGAAAGAGAATCGAAACTTTTGAGACGGAGTGTTACAAAAGGGTGATGAAAATAAATGGTCAGAGGAGATAAGAAACGAAATAAGGAGGACCCGCAAAATCGACGAGGAAATGAATGTATGGAAATAAAAACTGACGAGGAAAATGGCCATGGCATGGTGATAGAACGTCTGTGAAGGCGGCAGGGTAGCAGAGGAAGCCGTAAAGGGTAAAAACTGTAAGCGTGTGGAGGGGGGGGACAGGGAGTGGAATATATAGAATAAATAATTGAGGAAACTAGAGGTTAGCTCAAATTGGAAGTAGGTTGCGGGCTGCATAAAACCAGTTACAAAATTGGCATTACAAAAACTGTATGCAAACATCTTGTATATTTACTCTTAATTGTGAGGCAAATACCACCTCAAGTAGGGCGAATAATCCCTGCATTACTAACTGCCGTATCTGACCACAGCTTATTAATAAAGGAATTCAATTTACTGAATGAGTCTGCGATCATGGTAGATTTTTGTCAATAAAGATATCGAGATCGTTGTATACAACTCTTTATTTATAACGATGTTTCAGTTCCACTATCATTAGATGAAAATCTAGCACTTGTAACGCGACGTTCAATGTCAGTTTCTATAAAATTTATGCATAACGAGGCGTCAGCTCATTTGAGGTTTTCGTTGAAACTGACATAGAACGTTGTTTCACGGGCGCTGGATTTGAGCCTCATGGAGGTAGTAGCCGAAACGTCGCTATAAACAAAGAGATATTATTAAAAGTTCTAGGCTATTGTCTTTATAAGAATGATCCAAGTGCATTAATCATTACCAAAGCGGCCACGCATTAAACTTGGACAAAAAAACGTGGGTTGCGGTTGCAATGCTCTTGCCAGAGACTTGGTTGTGAGCGAGTACACATCCAGACCGAGGACGCTGAGAAACATTTCGTTTTCATTACCTGAAAATCACACTACAAAAGGAATGTTGCCCTCGTGATTTAGCAGTCGCGGTTCGCTCGGAACTGAACAGGTGACAGCTGCCAGAAAGCGATGAAAACGTAACTACTGTAACGACACAGCGGCCGCCGGTTTCCACAGAGGACGTCACAGTTACGGCGTCACGAGTGACAAAGCACTAACCCATACGTGACTGGTCGTCCGACCACCACGCCGTCACCAGAATCGACTGACAATCACCGCGCGTGAGATCGAAATACGCGGCAATTATCCAAACGGATGAGCGTAGCGCGGCAACGTTCCGCAAACAGCGGCGTGACCGATGTGCGGATCGATGGTAAATTTACAACTGCCCTCCTGCCGTCCAAACTGGATTATTCCCGCTGAGGCACCGCGTTGATTTATTTAATCTGCGACGGAACTGCAAATAACGCAAAATAAACTTCGTTAGGCCCCGTAGTCTCTTTCGGCCGCACCTCTGTCGAACTCTGCTCTGATTGAGTTAGCCGGCTCCGCCTTGCGCTCGCTATTTACTTGCTGCCTCACAATCCGGACTTCTACTTTGTTCGCCGACGCTTCCAACTATCTACGCCAGGGCCCCGATTGATTAGAAGGCGTACTGCCTGCGTCTAGCTGCTTAATTCAGTTACATAATTAACAGATGAACAGAGCGGTCAGTCGGATGAGCAGACAAAGTTCATGAGAAGCGTGCTTGTCTGTTGTGATAGAGGCATCTGAGAAATACAGATATGTATTACTCCGTGACCCTACAGTTCTTAAAACAGCCTTCCATTCGCCAGCAATAGTTACCGTAATTTTGTGAAGCATTTGCCACACGTTAATCAGGGTTCTGCCATTTAGCGCACGTCATCTAGTACCTTTTCGTTTAATTACGCATTATCAGGCTTGGACAAATAAAAGTATCCCAAACGAATGGATGCGATTGGCCAGAGGAGGAAAAGACCTGTAGTTACTTCCAACAGGATGGGGCAACTGCCCAAACAGCTGGCCGAACCTTGGAGCACGTTTACGCAATCTTCACGCCTGCCAGAGTTATTAGGAGAGGTCACTCAGTCTGGTCGCAGCCCTAGCTGGCCAGCCAGGTCACCTGATATGTCAGTGTGCGATTGCTTTGTGTGGGGAGGCCTGAAGTCTAATGTGTATAGCAACAACCTTCATGACGAAATAAATCTCGGGTGAACAACCTGGTATGAATGTGCATAGGACACAATACTTCGGCAATCGACCACGTTGCCATCATCAGGTACGCTGATGTACTGACAGGCGGTGGGACAGCGCCACGTATATATAGGACAATCCCCCTCCCGCTCCTCCCTCAGGCGTTTCCTATGAGTCGGTGCGATCCGCGCCCCGCTCGCGGTCCAGGTACAGAGTCCGTTCTCCCGCCGTCTGGGCGCTGCGTCCTAGGTCTTCTCGTTCAGGAGGGTCTGCCGGCACCACTCTCGTTATTCTTCCCTTCTCCACAGCACGGATTATGACCAAACCAAAGTCTTGACACAGACTTCCAAATACTGGGACTGTGTCATCAAAGAAGCCATAGAGATCCACAACTAAATCGTGACAACGGTTATATCCTTAGCAAGGCGTGGGAACCCGCGATCACCCGGATTAAGAAGAAAAAGGATATTTCCCAGAGTGTACCGACTTCGGGAGATAAAATACGCCTGGAGAAATTGAAGAATCACAACAACCGTCATATTCTTCAAGAACTACAGCACAACATTTAGGATGAGACTGCAGCAATTCCAGCCTTGAGCGGCTTGGTAATCGTGACCCAAAAGTGCCAAGACATGAATCCTGGTCACAAATTCACTTAATGTACTCAACAACTTCCCCAGTCCGCCGTTTCTCGCCACAGAACGGCAAACGCGCTTTCTGTTGTTGCCACTCGGCTTTCCCCACGGCCCCTCGGCTCCGCCTCTGAAGAAAAAAGATGCTAGACGGTAATCGATAGCAAAAACCGATTGTATTCGCACAATCATGCCAACCAGTACAACGATTACTCGCACCTCATCATGCTTGATGTCTTCGCCGTCAGCAATGGAATCTTTCAGCAGGATAACTGTCCGTGACACAAAATCAGAATAATGTTACAGTAGTTGGAGGAGAATGATAGTGAGTTCACACTAATGCCTTGACCACGGTATTCACCTCATGTGACCCCGATGGGTTATACCTGTCAAGCTGTTGGGGCCCAGTTCAGTGCTCACGAACGACTGGCCCTTAATTTACGGAAATTGCGTGGTCGGTGGGAAGACACCTGTTGCCATATACCTCTGGAAACCTACCAAGGACTTGTCTAAGCTACACCTCGAAGATTCGTTGCTGTATTACGTTCCAAAGGTGTACCGAAACGCTATCAAGTACTTACATCCCGCTAAATAACAAACTCGTTAAAATAAGACTAATTCGAGCTTATGCTGAGGTTCACAAGTGGTCGTTCTTCCCGCTGGCCGTTTGTGATTGGAACAGGACAGGGTATAAATCAGAATGGTGCCATAAGCAAACAGCGTCAGACGACGAAAGAGAAACTGCAGAGTATTGACGTAGATGTAGAGAATGTAGATTAGGATGTAGAGGACCCGTTCTTTGCAGGGTAGCATTAACCGACTTCTACAGGCACTTTGTTTCCGAACACACTTCAAAGCCGCTGAATGTGCAATTTCAAAGATTTGACAGTACTTCCCTTTCACTGCAAATATTGCCCGTTGGCGAATACTAAGAGGAATCCTTCAGCAGCACAGACGATATCTGCTATTAATGAAATTTTGTGACTTCAGCGTAACTTGGAGATGCCTCAGAGATTACAGTTTCCCAAGAAAGTTAGTAACTCGAGTTCAAAGCTGATAGTGTATGTCAGATATCCTATACATTGCAGTAAAGAGCTTCTTGAAGAGTCGGAAACGTTGAATTTAGGCCAATAAATGAATCGAAGAATGTGCTATTCAAAGATAGATATCGCTTAAGTTTGCATACGAATCTCGTCGAACGTTCGTCAAGAGAATAAGTGGTGCACGATGTAGTTAAAGATACCTCGTGGAAAGAGACCAGTCTGGTGGTAGTGAGATCACGATAACGAAAGATAGATGGACGTGGAAAATGTGACATCGTTCTACGCTCTTGAAATAAATCCGTTTACGTATTGTGGTACAAAGGCGGGATACTACAGCCACATGTGCTATTTTTCAGTGGTACTGTTGCTCGACGATGATGTGTGTCCCGTCAGATTGCTCTGTTAGTCAACCGGATGGGGTGGCCGGCGAGACCTCGGGTTTTAATCGTATACAGCGTGTCTGGGATGCGAATGCAAGCAGTCAGCCGAGATCAAAGGCCCTGTCGGATCTACGCATAGCTCTCTGTCAGCACTGCCATCGATCGCCAGTACAGCTCTCTAGTCACCTCACAGAAACCGTGGCACGCCACTTCCAAGTATGTGGAACAGCTCGGCGACAAACGTATCAGTTATTAACTGTTTTCTGGTTTTGATTCTTATTTATAACTTCTAAGAACGGTTTCAGAAATGTTCTAAACACTGATTACGGGCACTTTGGTGTTTTTTGAGTCTTCTAATCAAATCTAGAACTGTTATTGACAAATGATTTCAAAATATAGAGTAAAAGTACATCAAGGATAAGATTGGCTGACGGCATTCCAGTCCTCTGCGGAAGAAATACAGTAATTGTTGAACAGGGTGAACAATCGATTGAATACGAAATATGGACCGAAAGTAGCCCAAAGAAAGACTAAAGTGTTATAGAACATTATAAAAGGGTTGAAGGAATTCTACTGCCTAGGAAGCAAGCTCTTCGAGGATAAAGAAGAAGAATAGCTGAAAGAAGTCTGCTATGATCAAACATAGGAATGAAATTTTCTCCGTGTAGCGGTCCGTGCGCCGATGAGAAACTTCTTGACAGAATAAAACTGTGTGTCGGAACGAGATTCGAAATCGGGACCTTAACCTTTTACGGCCAAGCTACCCAAGCACGAGTCACGACGCCTCTTCACAGGTTTACTTTCGCCAGGAGCACAAACTCTGCAATACATTTTCTTCACATGAGACCTTCTGTGAATTTTGGAGAGTAAGAGATGAAGTACTGCAGAAGTTAAAGCTCTGAGGGCCCATGGTCAGCCGTGCTTGGGTAGCTCAATCGGTAGCGCACTTGCACACGAAAACTGCAGGTCTCGAGTTCCAGTCTAGTTCCGCCGCACAGTTTTAATCTGCCAGGAAGTACCAGACATAAGCCTTAACTTGAGAAAGAAATTTGTCAAAATTTTCGGGTGGAGTAGAGCATTTTCCATATTTAAGTCCGTACCCTCTTTCTGCAAATTGTGTATTAATTCATTTATTTAGTATTGCCGAACTTTGATTAAAGTAGTTACTATAAGAAATGTGCACCAGCTTTCCGCACACATTCACTCATGTCCATATTAGCTAAAAATGAAAAAAAAGTGTGAAATCAAAGACGGTGGAAAAACTGGAAAAGAAAGGAATCGATGCGTTTGAGCTGTGATGTTACAAATGCACGCTGATACTTAAGTTTATCGATAATAAATGGGGACGTAGGACACAGAATCACTGAAAAAAAGAATGTGTGGAACACACTAATTAAAATAAGAGCTAGGACGTGAGGGAATGCCGTCCATGCTACTAGAGCGAACCGCAGAGTGAAAGAAATGTTTCGGAAGACATAAACTAGAATACACAGAAAAATTAATGGAGGATGTTGTGTGTTAGTGCTACTTTCAGATGAAATAATTGCACTAAAGGGGGAGACTGTGGTTGACTGCTTCAAACGAGTCTGAAGACAGCTGAGCATTTAAAAATATATATAAAAAGAAGAAGAAGGAAGAAAGAAAGAATTGTGTAGCCATTACAGCATCTTCTTAACTCCATGTACTTTCATTTATTCACTATGTTTAACTTCACCACTTAGCTGCATTTCTCCCAAAAGTTGCCCAGTAGTTTTCAGTTTAGGGCTTTGAATACGTAGGTGTTACGAATTCACCTGGTTCATGCCGAATCATAAGGAGCTATTCTTTACGATATTCCGCGCACTGGCACAATGGGGTCAAGGTAATGGCGTTATTGTGGAAATGTTATGCACAGAAACTGAATTTTCAGCTAGGCTGGATAGTCAGAACTCACTCTTTCTGTGTCGCGGCTTTTTCACTAATGTCGTTGCTGATATTTACTTCTACAGTTGTTTGAAATGTATTTTCAAAAACAGTTTCTTTAAACTCTCTCAGTACTATGTTGCCGAGCAATCGTCACTATTTAGCGTATAAGTGGATGTGTATAATACATCATGGGTCATGAACGACAGGTGCAATGTCCACCCAGTTCAGCAAATATATGACTTACCATTTGAAACAAACACCGTAAACCGAAACAAGGGAAAGAAAGAAAGAACCATAGTAACCCTAGGAGTGGGAATGTGTGTTTGGGAGGGCATGATTCGTAAGATAAATCTAAAACACCTGATATTAGCGCTGAATTCCTACATTTCGAGGTCGATAGTGCGCGGCTCCGGTAATTTTACATCGGCTGTTAGTTGTGGTTGCAGGTGCTCCTCGTCACTGATTACTTCATAAATCAGTGACATTGTTTCGAAATCTGTTACGCAGCGGTTTGAGCCAGAAGTAAGTTCGTGAAAACGAAACACATTAAGACCTGGTGACTCCACAGAGTTGCAACCGACTCCGTCTGTGTGTAATATCAACTAAATAGTGAGGCTGATAAAAAGAATAGACGACAGAGGCCAGACTATGGCTGAGGTTTTATTACGTCATTCTGAAAGGTTGACTTGCATCACTTAAGCATACAATAAACCGACTCTAAATTAAGCTTAATTAGCAAAATTGTATAACATTTTAATGAAACTACAATTGTTGCCCTCGAGGCAGGCAGTAAACTAGTAAACAACTTGCATTGTGCAGCGGTCTTGACCTGCGTCTACCACCCATTTACCATAGCTGACCGAAAGGAAACGTCTGCTTGCTTGGCCGATTCTTCATGAGGTGAACAAGGTCTTGTACGAGCTAAGGCTGTTCTGGACAATTTACAGCCTAGTAGTGTGGCGATCTTTCTGGGTCGGTAACAGTGGATGTTGGTTCGCACCGAAACCTTGGATCCTTCGAGCGCAAAGGTGGGCTTAAATCCCGTTACGCATTGAGCTCCTCGTCTGGAAATAGGGACGCTTTGCTCACCAAGAGCGGCGAGACCGTTTTCAGCCAGCATGTGGTATGTCGAAATCTCGCACCTTATCCCACCACAGGCCAGAGTCTCACTCCTACACTGCAGCTAATACATGATCTGGAAACTGATAACACTCTGGCCTCTATTAGACCATACGCTTGTTTACAGACTCATCCTCGCCACACCCTCTCGTCGTCTGCTCAATCGGCACTAATTGTGCCATTTAATTTGACCCATTAAGAATTATCTCCAGTAGCTTAATTTGTGGCAATCTCAATAACATTGGAGACTTTCCTAGAAGGAACTAACTGCGGAAGATACTAATATCCCATGACTCCATGTCACGTGAAATTGTAAACGTCGTGTGACTAGGGCCTCCCGTCCGGTAGACCGTTCGCCGGGTGCAAGTCTTTCGATTTGACGCCACTTCGGCGACTTGTGTGTCGATTGGGATGAAATGATGATGATAACACAACACCCAGTCCCTGAGTGGAGAAAATCTCCGACCCAGCCGGGAAACAATCAAACTCGGGCGCTTAGGATTGACAGCTTGTCGCGCTGACCACTCAGCTACCGGAGGCGGACACGTGAAATTGTGATAAGTAAATAATCAGAAATGTCTGATACTATGCAGAAAATGCCAATCGTAGATTTACGAAAGGAGTGTCAATAAACGCTTATTAGGAAGCATATTAGAAACAGTTCACATCAGTTTTCACGCATTCAACTAACGTCAAATATCACAGCAAATAAATACATAAACAATATAGCTTAGTAAGATTGGTAATTGTCACCATAACAATTCTTCTGCCATGGCTTGACGTGTCTATTCAAAGTTGTCAAATGCATTAAATGAGCTTCTTGTATTTCAGGTTCGTACTACACATTATGTCTACTATGGGTTTTTGCAATACTCCTGATAATCTCTAAACCCACGAACCACCACTGCAAATGCCCGGTGTGATTTTTCCAATACAGCAGCAGGCACAGTTAAATACGTGCTTAAAAGGGAACTACGGAATGAAAAGAACATTTTTCGTGTGCATATGAAGAGCTTCCTGTAAATCGGACGTTTCATTATACGTGTACAGCTTCATTAAGGACTAATGAACTGTTTTCCCAGTTATTTGTTATTTATGCGTTTTGAAGCGATAAGACTGTTTGCCATATGTTTACGACATTATCTTTTAATATAAGCTTTTTTAATCACAAGCGTAATGTTTGTAAATAATTTATTTAGACGATCAACAGAAAGATAAAGTAACATATTAAACGAATCCATTGAAGCTTCATTAATGCGAACAATCAGAATTAGATAAAAAATGAAAGACAACAACTCCTGTTAAAAATAGCAGCGCTAACAGTAAATTAATTAAATGTGTCCCAAAATGATCATATTATTCGTGGGCTATATCTACACATCGTATGTGAGGATGTTTTACGAGCTTTGACTAAGTAAATGCAGTCTTATTGCAACTGATGGACATTAATTCAACAAACTGCGGTTTTGCCAAGATATAAAATACTGTTAAATCATTATTTATTTACTGATGGCTTCCTAATCCCATAAAAATAGTTTAATCGGCACCAATAAAACATGTTTCACATTCGGTCATACCAGAAATTTTGAGAGTCAGAGATAAGTCAAAATGCATCTGACTGAGATTCAATTTACTATATGACAACAACCACGCCTTTCAATCCACATTTACATTTAAAATCACAAAATTAGCCACATAACAATTACAGTGAAAGCAAGAAAATAACAGAACGTGGTAATTAGTGTTTCAAGGAATTAACGGACAGTGGTTGTAAGAATGAAATCAAATTCTAGATGAGAAACACTAAAAGAAAATCCACATTACGTTAGTGTTTTGTGTGTTGGACACTAAATAAAATTGTTTCTAACTCATTTCTTGTTTATAAAGCCACCAGAAACAATCTTCACGAACATTGCACATTAATTCATGCACTTTTTTTGTAAAATATGTAATATAAGAAATTGAGGAATAGCTAATGTGTACCTCTATTACTCTTTGTTTTTTTTTCACTAGACGAATTTTCTTTAGCCTAAGTAATGCTTCAAACTATTTCTGGAAAATTAAGTATTTTAGGTTCCTCTTTTTCTGAAGTATCAGAATCGGTATATTCAAAAATCTGAGACAATCAAGAAAAATCTACTTCATAAAATTTCCATCCAAGGTAGTTGTGATGCTGTGTAGTTTCCGAAAACTTGACTAATAACGGTCTAAGAGTTCATTACCACCACAGAATATTTCTCACATGTATCAGGACTGATTTCTCTGTCAATTTGAAGAGTTGGAAGGCGGTATCTTTGGAAGGATTGATGAAGCGGGATGTTCTGAAACCTACGAGTGTGTAGATGGCTCCTGAAGTGATGTTAGCAGTTATTTAACAGTCGATCGACGTCGTGCTCTCAAAATTTGCTTTACAGTGAATCCACTTGCTGCGATGAATTAAGGATCTTTTCAGATTGCAAGGAGCCTGAAAAGTCACCATTGCGGGAAGAGTAATGTGGTCCAAGCGGCTTCAATGGGGTGCCGGAACACCCTTGCAGACTGTCAAGGGAAGTGTGAATACTGCGAGAAGAGCTATCAGCGATGCACCACGGCAGGAGAATAATCTTACATACTATTAATCTTCAAGAAGCTAAATGAAAACTGATTTGCCTTGTTAAATTGCAGTTGTAACAAACGTGAAACTGTAACTTAAAGACGAACATCAACGTAACCTTATTGGACGTGATGTTACTTACTGTATGTTTCTGCTTCAGTCTAGACCTGTTACTTCTCTCCCAATGTTGTTTGCAAACATTGTAACTCATTTGGTGACAATACTCAGTAAATGGCTGAATATAGCCTTGTAAGCCGAAAACCGGTTAACACAATAAAAGTAATATTGTAGAACAAAAGCAAACTGGTGCTTTTCATTTATTAAAGGACGCACATTTAAAAATAATTCTAGAGTATTTATAACAGATGTTATTCCTGTTCTTTGCTGGCACTGCATCAACCAACGATTAACCTCACTTATGTTTTAATATTGCTTTAATACACTCTAATATCTACACACATCAGTGTGTTGGGCGTTTTTCCTCTGTGCCTAACGGTCTTCCCACAAACACGTCACAGAGTTTATGGCCCCATGTTTTCTTCACGGTCGCACTGCACCACTAAGTGGTCTATGCCTGTCAGTACACACTAATCGATTTGCGTCCACGTGTCCTCAGCTCAACACTTGACGTGCTGCCCAGGCGAAAATAAGCATTATTGGCTTGCTCTTGCCACATGTAATAACCAACCTCAAAACATACGAATTGTAATGCTTATAATTATTAGTGTGCAAATGACATAAATACTGATATGATGTTGTACATTGTCCTCAGTCATCAACAGAAATATTTGCTCATACCCATTACACCCTGTACTATCCAGTCAATTTAAATTTGGTGTGTTGTAAGCAATACATGGGCGTTCATCAGCCATTCTTGAGATATCTCCTCATGACGGTTTGCACTGCAGTTCCACTTTTTTCACGAGGTCTTATATATATTCTAGCCACAATCCAATAAACCATCTATAAATACATAAATATATTGACATATGTTTGTGTAGGTCGACCAGCAATTACTTCACACACTATGCTTAAAAGTCACTGTCATGAAACAGAGACCAAATCGCGTATGCAAAAGTAGAAAAATGTAATGCGTGAGCCCTACGAAAATATAACTATACATATGGCTATATCAAAGTATGTTTGCAGCTAAAGAGTTGTGAGCTCAAAACTCATCTAAACTCAGCCCTAGCCAAATGTACCGTAAGTATGACAGTCAAGACACGATCGCTTTGACCGGCTTTGGAGACTTTTTGCTGGGATACTTACACTCTGAATCTGCCGAAGTTTCCACAATTCGCACTGCTACCCCATTTAGATTAAATGAATTGTTATTGTCTCCTCAGTGACTGCCTTAACGATTTCACTCAACCTCTTGGGCTGCTTATGGCGCTGTAGCCCACATATTAGTCAGATAAGCGCTCCTGAAAACAAGTGTCAACATGGAAACATTTTGTACAGAATCTCACTTCCATATACGTTTTCAATAATTTGTGAGCCATTTTCTTCATTTCCAAAACTAATTAAAATTATTTGACGATATTTGGATTATAATGAAACGTAATTCTCTAAAGGTGAACAAGTATAACTAATATTTAATTTATTAGAATCTATTTATGCAACATATGCAGGTAACGAAATTCGTTGTCACAGAATGGAAACAGTCTTCAAACTTGCAAAAGACACCTACAATCGAAAATGCATTTCAAAATACACTAAACTGAGACTGTATATGACAGTCATCAAACTAGAATTCATTTACTGGGGGTGAAACACTCATTTTAAAAGAGAGACAGTGAAGAGATCAGAAAGAGTGAACGAAAAATAATCAGGAAAATCTAAATCTAAACTGAACTGAAGAAGTAATATAGAGATTAAGACCAAATAAGTAAATTTAAATATGTACCAACATTCATCAGACTTGAAAAAATGCAGCCTAAAAATTCTCTGAACATATTAAAAGAATGTCTGATGATTTGAAAGGAGCCCGTTCTGAGAAATTGAAAGTAATGTACATACAAGTAAAAGCTGCACAAAACTCTGAAAATGCTCTTGTTGCACGTCATGAGCTCCAGTAGAGAAGAAACTCTTCATGGAGAAGGCTTACACATTGTTCCGTCTTCACTGAAGCCAACTGTTTCCCGTAAATCCTACATCTCTCTTTCTTGTTTGTTTATAACTGATTACTTGTTTAACTAACTTGTTTTCCCCCATTTTGTTGATATATCGTTTCCATTTAATGCACACTTTCTCTATTTTTTAGCTTATACAGTACATATGAAGTTCTTCTCTTATTGATTTTTATTTGGTCTCTAACCGTACAGCCTTTATTTTCCTTAAAAACTCTATTTCCGCTGACTGTATTTTTCTTTTGTCTTTCTTAGTTAATGTTCAAGTTAAGCTCATAGATATTAGAATACGCGTAGACGTCACATTGTAAAGGTTTGACATTATATCCTTCCTTGTCTTGCCACCAATTGTTCTGTGTATCGTGTCACGCATAACTTGGCATTTATTTAATTTATTACTGAATTAGTTCCTATATTCACCGCTAATATCGCATCATAACAGCTAGAAATATGATATATAGTCTATTGATTGTTCATCTAGTACTATTTTGTTGTGCATTGGAAACTTCCCTTTGAAGGACATTACTTCATTTTTACTGTTGTTTTTTTTTTAGATGATAATTCCTACACATTTTGTTTACGCGATATATTCCATGAAGGAGGTAATTTTCTTTCTTTTCAATTATTATCTGGTCATCGACAAAGATCATTTATGTGTTTGTATGTCCTAGTATTAAAGTGAAACCTCGATTAACTTCTCATCTACACTAACAATGTCGTCAAAGTATACACTGAATGCTGCAGGTGATAGCCTACACCACTGTCGCACTCTTCTGTTAATCTTTATTGGTATTGTTTAACCTTTTCTTGTAGTTAGTATAATTTATGCGTGCTGATACCAATTTCTTATTACTTGTATTAAATGTCACGGATACCCACGTTTTTCTGCGATGTTCCAAAAGTCGCTGCTGCTCACTCTATCGAAAACCTTTTCATAATCTATGAATGCGATGTGAATCTCCAGTGTGTATTTTCGGAGTTTTTCAGTTAGTTGGTGTTCGATACTAACATCGTCACTATGAGATCGTCCCTTTATAAAGGAATTTCTTCTCTGTTAGCAGGATGTGAGCTACATTTCATTCCTAGGAGTAATGAGCTGAGGTTTAAACGCAGGGAGAGGACGAAACGGGATCTCCGCAAGTCGCAGATGTTTGCAACATCACCTGTGATGATTGGCAGTCTAACTATGTAGGCCAAACTCTAAGTTTTTTTGAAGTTAGGTTTAAAAAACCTATTACTGACTCGCGTTCCAGTTCTGCCTTGAGTTCACATTTACCCAAAACAAGTCACTCAGTTTCTCGTATTACTATTCTGCATACGCAACTCAAGGTTAACGTCGTTAATATCTATGAAGAGCTCCAATCTTTGGTGTGTTGAGAAAATATTCAAACCAAACACTTAATTGTAAAACTGAACTAGGGCACAAAGTCATTTTGGCTAACTTTGATTGCTTAAATTAACAGCCTGGTTCATTTGCTCTCTACGACTTACTTCTTCTTCCTTGGTACCTTTACTAAGGCTATTCTCCTTGTTGTAAAAAAAATTTAAAAACTTCTTTAAAAATGAGTAGCCTAGTTCTTTCGCCCTCTTCCCCTTACGTCTTCTTCCTTTGTGCCTTTACTAAGACCATTCTCCTACTTGAAAAAAAAAATTAAAAATTTGTTGTAAGAATTTTTAAGATTTTAATTCTAGATGTTATATTTATAAATGGAGCACAATAGGTTCTAGACTTTTATCCCTACCTCTATAAGTTACTCACTTGACATTTGCTGTCTTTATTAATACGTTTATTCCTGTGCGCCAGATTCCGAAGCGTTTTCTTAAAATTTATCGGATGTTATATATGCATCCACACAGGCACTGGTTCCCTCGGGCCCTTTGTTTTGATATCCTGTCAGTTGGTGCATGGCAGTTGCAGCGTTCTGCCCCACCCTGCTCCGGCTGCGGAATTGCTTATACTTCGTCTTCCCCTCCGCCTTCCCCCCTCCCTCTTTCCGGCGCTTTTTAAAATCTTTTCTCTCGTCTCATTTGTTCATAGCTTCAATTTTATTGCTGCGATTTAATCCATGAGTGTCGCTTTTAGAAATTTCAGATATTTTAAAGAAAGGGTTGAGATCTGACTGTAGAAGTGGCTTCACCACTACCATGTTAAGTATTGAGTTGTGCGGACACTTTTTATCACTGTGACGTGGTCTTTGCGTAACATTGTGTACGGTCTCCTTCTTCTTTTTATCCAGATCTGCACCTGATGATGTAATTTAAGTTACGAAACCGGACGCACGCCTTTACTAAAGGATTTGCATTAGCTGCAGCGGTTTTCATACAACATTTGTAAGCACTTGCAATCTACGTCCTCAATTATTTGCTTGACGTATTCCAATCTCTGCCTTCCTCTACAGTTTTTGCCCTCTACAGCTGCCTCTAGTACCATGGAAGTCATTCCCTCATGTCTTAGCAGATGTCCTATCATCCTGTCCCTTCTCCTTATCAGTGTTTTCCACATATTCCTTTGCTCTCCGATTCTGCGTAGAACCTCCTCATTCCTTACCTTATCAGTCCACCTAATTTTCAACATTCGTCTATAGTACCACATCTCAAATGCTTCGATTCTCTTCTGTTCCGGTTTTCCCACAGTCCATGTTTCACTACCATACAATGCTGTACTCCAGACGTACATCCTCAGAAATTTCTTCCTCAAATTAAGGCCGGTATTTGATATTAGTAGACTTCCCTTGGCCAGAAATGCCTTTTTTGCCATAGCGAGTCTGCTTTTGATGTCCTCCTTGCTCCGTCCGTCATTGGTTATTTTACTGCCTAGGTAGCAGAATTCCTTCATTGACTTCGTGACCATCAATCCTGATGTTAAGTTTCTCGCTGTTCTCATTTCTACTACTTCTCATTACTTTCGTCTTTCTCCTATTTACTCTCAAACCATACTGTGTACTCATTAGACTGTTCATTCCGTTCAGCAGATCATTTAATCCTTCTTCACTTTCACTCAGGATAGCAATGTCATCTGCGAATCGTATCATTGATATCATTTCACCTTGTATTTTAATTCCACTCCTGAACCTTTCTTTTATTTCCATCATTGCTTCCTCGATGTACAGACTGAAGAGTAGGGGCGAAAGGCCATAGCCTTGTCTTACACCCTTCTTAATACGAACACTTCGTTCTTGATCGTCCACTCATATTATTCCCTCTTGGTTTTTGAACATATTGTATATGATCCGTCTCTCGCTGTAGCTTACCCCTACTTTTTTCAGAATCTCGAACAGCTTGCACCATTTTATATTGTCGAACGCTTTTTCCAGGTCGACAAATCCTATGAAAGTGTCTTGACTTTTCTTTAGCCTTGCTTCCATTATTAGCCGTAACGTCAGAATTGCCTCTCTCGTCCCTTTACTTTTCCTAAAGCCAAACTGATCGTCACCTAGCGCATTCTCAATTTTCTTTTCCATTCTTCTGTATAACATTCTTGTAAGCAGCTTCGATGCATGAGCTGTTAAGCTGATTGTGCGATAATTCTCGCACTTGTCAGCTCTTGCCGTCTTCGGAATTGTGTGGGTGATGCTTTTCCGAAAGTCAGATGGTATATCGCCAGACTCATATATTCTACACACCAACGTGAATAGTCGTTTTGTTGCCACTTCCCCCAATGATTTTAGAAATTCTGATGGAATGTTATCTATCCCTTCTGTTTTATTTGACCGTAAGTCCTCCAAAGCTCTTTTAAATTCCGATTCTAATACTGGATCCCCTATCTCTTCTAAATCGACTCCTGTTTCTTCTTCTATCACATCAGACAAATCTTCAACCTCATAGAGGCTTTCAATGTATTCTTTCCACCTATCTGCTCTCTCCTCTGCATTTAACAGTGGAATTCCCGTTGCACTCTTAATGTTACCACCGTTGCTTTTAGTGTCACCAAAGGTTGTTTTGACTTTCCTGTATGCTGAGTCTGTCCTTCCGACAATCATATCTGTTTCGATGTCTTCACATTTTTCCTGCAGCCATTTCGTCTTAGCTTCCCTGCACTTCCTATTTATTTCATTCCTCAGCGACTTGTATTTCTGTATTCCTGATTTTCCCGGAACATGTTTGTACTTCCTCCTTTCATTAATCAACTGAAGTATTTCTTCTGTTACCCATGGTTTCTTCGCAGCTACCTTCTTTGTACCTATGTTTTCCTTCCCAACTTCTGTGATGGCCCTTTTTAGAGATGTCCATTCCTCTTCAACTGTACTGCGTACTGCGCTATTCCTTATTACTGTATCTATAGCGTTAGGGAACTTCAAACGTATCTCGTCATTCCTTAGTACTTCCGTATCCCACTTCTTTGCGTATTGATTCTTCCTGACAAATGTCTTGAACTTCAGCCTACTCTTCATCACTACTATATTGTGATCTGAGTCTATATCTGCTCCTGGGTACGCCTTACAATCCAGTATCTGATTTCGGAATCTCTGTCTGACCATGATGTAATCTAATTGAAATCTTCCCGTATCTCCAGGCCTTTTCCAAGTATACCTCCTCCTCTTGTGATTCTCGAACAGGGTATTCGCTAATACTAGCTGAAACTGGTTACAGAACTCAATTAGTCTTTCTCCTCTTTCATTCCTTGTCCCAAGCCCATATTCTCCTGTAACCTTTTCTTCTACTCCTTCCCCTACAACTGCATTCCAGTCGCCCATGACTATTAGATTTTCGTCCCCCTTTACATACTGCATTACCCTTTCAATATCCTCATACACTTTCTCTATCTGTTCATCTTCAGCTTGCGACGTCGGCATGTATACCTGAACTATCGTTGTCGGTGTTGGTCTGCTGTCGATTCTGATTAGAACAACCCGGTCACTAAACTGTTCACAGTAACACACCCTCTGCCTTACCTTCCTATTCATAACGAATCCTACACGTGTTGTACCATTTTCTGCTGCTGTTGATATTACCCGATACTCATCTGACCAGAAATCCTTGTCTTCCTTCCACTTCACTTCACTGACCCCTACTATATCTAGATTGAGCCTTTGCATTTCCCTTTTCAGATTTTCTAGTTTCCCTACCACGTTCAAGTTTCTGACATTCCACGCCCCGACTCGTAGAACGTTATCCTTTTGTAGATTATTCAATCTTTTTCTCATGGTAACCTCCCCCTTGGCAGTCCCCTCCCGGAGATCCGAATGGGGGACTATTCCGGAATCTTTTGCCGATGGAGAGATCATCATGACACTTCTTCAATTACAGGCAACATGTCCTGTGGATACACGTTACGTGTCTTTAATGCAATGGTTTCCATTGCCTTCTGCATCCTCATGTCTTTGATCATTGCTGATTCTTCGCCTTTAGGGGCAATTTCCCACCCCTAGGACAAGAGAGTGCCCTGAAACTCTATCCGCTCCTCCGCCCTCTTTGACAAGGCCTTTGGCAGAATGAGGCTGACTTCTTATGCCGGAATTCTTCGGCCGCCAATGCTGAATATTTATCAAAATTTAGGCAGTGGCGGGGATCGAACGCGGGACCGAAGACGTTTTGATTATGAATCAAAGATGCTACCCCTAGACCACGGCGTATAGAAGGACTATTTGTTTACAGTTCTCGTAAAGATTTGTTCCTCAGTTTTTGTAGAGAGGTATCACCTCCGCTCTCTCCTACAACTCTCGTATCACCCAGAATTCATTTAAGAGATGTAGTGACAATAATAATAATAATAATATAATCGTCTTTCTCTAATTCACACTTCTTTTAAAATGTTTAGTAAACATGTCAGACGGGCCCTTTTCACTGCTTGCGATCCGAGGTATCGCCCCGACTCTCATCCCATCTGCTCAGGTCTTGTCACTAAGCACTACCCCTATCAACAAAAAGGGTGAAGTAAAAAATGCCGCACTTTGCGGTCGGCATGCGATTCCTCAACCAAATGCAATACAAAAGAGTGTACCAGGTTTAACAAAAATGCAATTTAAAAAACGAGGCTCTGGCAATACTGCAATTGCGTGCAGCGTTGCCAAGAACAGGTAACATGACCTCTGCGCTCTGCCCGAGCTGTCCCATTAGCTCTTTGAGCCGAGGCAATAGCGTCCGGAACAGATATATAGACAAAGAGAGGCAAAATACACAATAGGTAAGCTACACCAGATTGCACGTTATACTACGCACAATAATTCCGTATTGTACGTTTGACGACCAGGCTTAGCTTCACAGAGCCGGTACGTACATATGTGAGCAACGTTCACTTTAGAGAAGATATTCGAGGCGACCAACTTACATTTGGAGACACTTCGCCAATCGCTGGATAACACACACATCAAAAAAAGTTTTCCATCACCTCGGTTCCGAGAGTTCCGGAACCTGTACAGAAAATTGGAACACAGATCAACATAATCATCATTTCCGCCCTTTTTATTGCTCATGAAAACCACACATGGCATGTTGTACCACCATACAGCGAGACCTCCAGAGGTGGTGGTTCAGATTGCTATACACAGCGGTACCTCTAATACCCAGCAGCACGTCCGTTTGCATTGATGCATGCCTGTATTCGTCGTGGCATACTATCCACAAGTTCATCAATGCACCGTTGGTCCAGATTGTCCCACACCTCAACGGCGATTCGGCGTAGATCCCTCAGAGTGGTTGGTCGGTCACATCGTCCATAAACAGTCCTTTTCAATCTATCCCAGGCATGTTCGATACGGTTAATGTCTGGAGAACATGCTGGCCACTCTAGTCGAGTGATGTCGTTATCCTGAAGGAAGTCATTCATGCAGGGGGCGCGAATCGTCGCCCATGAAGACGAATGCCACGCCAATACCCTGCCGATGTGGTTGCACTACCGATCTGAGGAAGACATTCACATTTCATACAGCTGTTACCGCCCCTTCCATGAGCACCAGCAGCGTACGTCGACCCCACAAAATCTCATCCCGAAACAGCAGGGAACCTCCACCTTGCTGCACTTGCTGGACAGTGTATCTAAGGCATTCTGCTTGACCGGGTTGCTCCAAATACGTGTCCGACGATTATCTGGATGAACGCAATGCGACACTCATCGGTGAAGAGAACGTGATGCCAATCCTCAACGGTCCATTCGATATGTTGTTGGGCCCATCTGTACCGTACTGCATGGTGTCGTGGCTGCAAAGATGGACCTCGCAATGGACGCTGGGAGTGAACTTGAGCATCATGCACGTAACACGACGTCCTGTGGCTGGATGAAAAGCATTATTCAACATGGTGGTGTTGCTTTCAGGGTTTCTCCGAGCCATAATTTGTTGGAAGCTGCCATTCACTGCAGTAGTAGCCCTTGGGAGGCCTGAGCGAGGCATGTCATCAACAGTTCCTGTCTCTCTGCATCTCCTCATGTCCGAACAACATCGCTTTGGTTCACTCCGAGACGCCTGGACACTTTCCTTGTTGAGAGCCCTTCCTGGCACAAAGTAACAATGCGGACGCGATCGAACCGCGGTGTTGACAGTCTAGGCATAGTTGAACTACCAACGACACGTGCCGTGTACTTCTTCCTGGTGGAATGACTGAAACTTACCGGCTTTCGGACCTCCTCCGTCTAAAGGGCGCTACTCACGCATGGTTGTTTACATCTTTGGGCGGGTTTAGTGACATCTCTGAACATTCAAAGGGACTGTGTCTGTGACACAATAACCAGAGTCAACGCCTGTCTTCAGGAGTTCTGGGAACGAGGGTGATGCAAAAATTTTTTTATGTTTGTAATTTGCTGAGCCCTACGCAATACAGCTGCACCTACCATTGCCGAAGCGGCATGCACGTGAGCTACTAGGTCGCTTACGTCCATTGGTGGAGAACTATAAACATGTTCCTTTAAGCGTTGATACAACCAAAAGTCTAGTGGATTATGGTCCGGGGAACCTGGAGGACAGAGCATTGGACATCCACGACCAATCCATTCAAATTCATGACAATGTGGGGCGGTGCAGCATCATGCTGAAACCATAACAATCGCCGAATATCAAGTAGAACGTTTTCTAATGCGTCAGGCAAAGTATTCCAAACTAATCTACGTCACAGGGTAGCATTCAACTTGTCGGGCGATAGGTAAGAAATCAAAAGCACTTCTCCCACGATTCCAGCCCACAGGCTTACACCACGCGTGTCTGAAAGCCGCGTTCACCGGTGACTTATGAGTTCTGTTTCGGCCAATACTAGCTGTTGTGAAGGTTGAAAATACCTTCGCGAGTGCAGCTAGATTCGTCAGTTCATATGACATTTATAAGATGTCCGTTATCTTCCACTTGGTGCAGAAGCAATTCACAAAACTCTACACGTCGAATGCGATCCTCTTTCGGCTAGTAATGAGTTAGCGTTTAATGATATGGATGCAGTTCTTTATCGTGCAGCACCTCAACGACCAGTCTTTGAGATATGTGGAACTGGCTCGAAATATCACGGCTACGTCTCCGAGATGACTGGTAAATGTTTTCAAGAATTGTAACCTCTGCTTGTGGAGTACGTCTAGTCCTTGGATGACCTTCGTCTATTACTTCTGGACGACGATTACCGTTTTCCCGAAGGCGTTGCTCCAGAAGATGAAAAATATTCTTACCGGGATGCAGAAAATCCTCCAGAACTAGGAGCAGCACCAGCAGGAGCTTGCTTATCGGATGCAGCCAACACCAAAGCGTATCGACGTATTCATCGTTTGCGCATTCCATCGAGAAGTTACCATAGGTGAATGTGACTAGTTATGGTTGTGCACTGCGAGGTTAGTAGACACGAGCAAGCAGTTTAATGGGTTCCACTATCATATGACAGCCTATTCTCATGTGACACACGTCGTTCTGGAGATTTCGATGCGCTATATGTGACGACAATTTTGCCAGTTCTTCGTTTTCAGACATGTGTTTTCAAAATGCACCCGATCTGATTTTCCTAGATAAACTTTTGTCTTAAATGTGATTGAGGAATCACATGCCGATCTATCCGCAAGTGCGGCATTTTTTTCCTCGCGCTGTATAGTCCACAAACAAATCGACAAAGTAACTGCTAGTCAGCGAATTTCCCTAAGTTATTCAGCGGTTTCTGCACAATGCGTGGAGAGAAACACGAATAGTGTAACCGGGTCGACATCGATTACGGCATTGGCGAGGCCCGGCTTCTTGGGTGAGCGTTGCTCTACCGGCTTTTCCGATGACGTCGAAATGGTCGAACGATGTTAGCGGGCCAAATGGCGTGGCGACGTTCCCGAGCGACGCCGCGAGGCCGGTAATCAAATGTACAGAGCGGGCCGTCGCGGCGCTATAACGCCCTCGCTGCCGATGGCGCGCACGCAATCCCAGCGCTAACTGACGTACGAGCGGAAATCGCCGACACAGATTCGTTTTGCGTTGCCGATGGGGGTTTCTTACTGCTTGCTTCTGATAGCAAAACGCCGCGGCGAGATAGATATTCATCTCTCTGGCAATCTTCAGCCAGCAGATCATACCACATCTGCTATTTACTTATTTATTTTATTTTGCACCAAAGAGTCACTTGAGCGCTTCAAGATGCCGTAACCGATTTCGGCCAGCCAATGGTGGTCATCTTCAAACTGTAAATAGATAAAAAGAACCGTTAGTTTCGTCAGATGTGGGTACACAACTTCGACTTAACTTTCTAATGATAAAACGGTTTTAAATGGCAACCACACGCTGTCGGCATTTTTCTTTATACACATAAAGGTTATTGCATCATTTATTACATCAGTAGCCAGTTTCGGCCTCTGACCACTTTCAGATGCTTCCAGTATCAACAAAGTAAAAAGATAAAACAATCTATTATCGTTACACTTCTCAAATCACAACTAGTGTTACGTCACATACAATTGTGCCCTATAAGTACTGTGTTTGTTATATTTAAAAACTATTTAGTGTTAGGTGTACAGGGGTCAAAAATCTGTGTATATGATCTTGAACATCACATAATGCAATGTGCAGCGCGTCATGTAACCGCTAACAAACGACTCCCAAGCCTTTGTTTAACGTGTGCAACAACACAAAAGCACTGCTAAATACCGTGAGCGACGACTTCGCAGTCGTCTCTCAGCAACAGTGCTGTTTCCCGGCATGTGCTGGGGTGAGCCTCCAGTGTAGGCTGTGAATCGTGAATGTGAGTAGTACATTCGTCATTACACACAAGGGCGCACTGAAAAGCAATGCCTCCGAATGTGAAAACTCTTAAAGGTTTTTAAATAAAACAAAATTTATTAACATTCTACGTCTTTGTTTTTCGTGTGTGTATATTCATTTCTCCACACAGTCACCCTGGCGGCGAACACGTTTGTCCAAACGAGAAACCTGTTTGTTGACGGATCCACAACCTCACCTGTACTTGCGCCGCTTCATCACTATCAGTGTGAAGTCTTCGAATGTGTTCTTTAAGTTCTGGAAACAGATTAAAATCGGGTGGGGCGAAGGTGGGACTGTGTGGAAGGTGATCGATGGCAGTGAACCCAAGTCGTTGGATTGTTGCCGGTGTCACTGCACTCATGTGTGGTCTGCCATTGACACACTGAACAAGAGGTTGCTCCATACGTGGACGAACTCTTCGAATTCCTACTTTTCTGAGGGTCTCAAAGTAGCTTGCAGAGTTTATTGTGATGCCTTCAGGAATGAATTCCAAATGCACCACACCTTCAACATCCCACAACAGAGTGAGCATGAGTTTGCCTGCTGATGACACGGTCTTAAACTTTTTTGGAGTCTGTGACCCTTTGTGGTCGAACTCCATAGATGCTCTGTTGTTTTGAGATCAAAATGGTGACCGCAGCTTTCGTCACCTGTAACAATGTTGCTAAGGAACCCATCAATCTTACGATCAAAAAGCAAAAGAAATTATTAACAGTTGTCTAGTCTCCTCCGTTTCATTCCTGGAGTGAACGTTCGAGGCACCCGCCGCGCACACAGTTTTCCGTACCGCCGTTCTCCAGTGAGGGCCTGCAGACTGTCTCGTGATATGCCACACATACCTCAGAGCTGTGTCTGTGTTACCAGACGATCTTCGCTGATGAGTTCATCAACCTGATTCCGATGAGTCTCGTCGGCTGCCATACGAGCTCGTCCAATCTGAGCTCCGTCACACACGTTGAAGTGAACAGCATGTTTCCCTCATTACGAGCACAACAGCGCAATGTCGCCTATTACTGATGTCGATGTAATCATCACCGTACAAGCTTTGCTTTGCTTCTACTATGAATTTCAAATGGAGACACGTTTTTTGCAATTAAAAACTCGACTGCTGCACGTCGTTTCTCTCGGATCGACATAGTTACGTTACGCACCGCCATGTTACATGCCAAAATTTTGAGTTCTCTAGCGGCAGACGGTTGTAGCTTGTTTCAGCAAAGCGGGGAATTGAACGGAGAGGGAAATCTACCGGGTAATATGCATAACATGTAAATTCCTCAACTGATATTGAGTGCAGAATAATAAATTCTGAGGCATACGTTTCAGCATGTCCTCGAATTAAATGCTTCAAATGGCCCTAAGCACAATGGGACTTAACATCTGAGGTCATCAGTCCTCTAGACTTAGAACTACTTAAACCTAACTAACCTAAGGACATCACACACATCCATGACCGAGGCAGGATTCGAACCTGCGACCGCAGCAGAAGCGCGGTTCCGGACTGACGCGCCTTGAACGGCTCGGCCACAGTGACCGGCTCCTCGAATTAAAAATTTAAAAAAAAAATACTAGAACCGATTCGAGCTTTGTGGCACTGGTATAAGGTCTTATCTAGGATATTAGTTTAATATTCTTCGGAGCGCCATTACCAAGAGCGACAGTTAACTTTGTCTGTAACATGCATATCGCTCTTCTTCCATCTGTAAAATATTATGTAGTGCAAATTATCTCTCCACTTCCTTTAGAAGGAATTCCTGCGCAATTTCTTTCCGAAGCCACCAACCTACTGTAACACATCATTTGGCAACGGCTGACCGTCGTCTACCTTTTTTTTTTTAACTCTTCAGTCTATACTCTAAGGAGAAGAACGGACTGTTTATGATCCGGCCCATTGTGCAGCTAGATTCTTCACAGTTAAACTCCAATGATCTGGGAATGAAGCAGAAGCGTTCTCCATCACTAAAATGTAAGGCAGTAACCAGTTTCAGCATTTGCCTTACAAACTAGGAAAACCTCCATGAAACTTTGGCCGAAAAATGTTGATTTATAATTAGTTTCTGAAGCAACTTTTGTCTGAAACAACCACTGAAGGCCTATCATGGGTATTTGTGTTATTGTGAATCAGTAAAGTCGACAACTTGCTCGACGATTGTTAAGACAATGGTGGAACTAGATCATAATTATCACAGTCAGATGTAGAAATTACCGCGAAAATCTTGGCTAACGTTGATTATAGGTTCGCTAGCTTTAGGATAGTAGTAGCACGGTTAGTCTACGTGCAAGAAAGAGAGTGGTGTGAATGAAGGTTACTTCATTACTTTTCGTTTACTTTGGACCTGTAATTGGCATGGTGTGTCTTGAAGATATGCATCGTATTTTCTCTAATGATTTTTCTAACGGAAAAATTGGCATTCCGAATGTCCACGGACAATGTCCTGTTCTGAGTATCAGGCTACACGTTCGCTGCACTACTGTAATTTTTCACTGCCATATTTTAAATTTTAATTTTTTTTTTTTACTAAGACAATGACAGAAAGTACGTCGTCAGCGTTTAACTTCTGCACAAACTTAAAGATCAATGAGTATTGCCTTCCGCAGTAATAAACACTGAAGAGCCAAAGAAAATGGTACAAATGCCTAATATCATTTAAGGCCCATCCCCTCAAGAGCACGCAGAAGTGCCGCAACACAGTGTGGCATTGACTCGACTAATGTCTGAAGTAGTGATGGAGGGAACTGACACTATGAAGGGTTGTCCATAAATCCGTAAGCCTATGAGGGGAAGGAGATCTGTTCTGAAGAGCACGTTGCAAGGGATCCCAGATATGCTCAATAATGTTCAAGTCTGGGGAGTTTGGTAACCAGCGGGAGTGTTTAAACTCAGAAGAGTGTTCCTGGAGTCACTCTGTAGTAATTCTGAACGTGTGGGGTATCGCATTGTCCTGCTGGAATTTCCGAAGTCCGTCGGAATGCACAACGGACATGAGTAGATGCAGGTAATCAGACAGGATGCTTACGTACATGTCACCTATCAGAGGCGTATCTAGACATATCAGCGACCCCACATTACTCCAACTGCACACGCCCCACAACATTACAGAGACTCCACCAGTTTTAACAGTCCCCTGGTGACAAGCAGGGTCCGTGGATTCATGAGGTTATCGCCACACCCGTACATGCCCATCCGTTCGATACGGTTTGAAACAAGACTTGCCCGACCATGCAACAAGTTTCCAGTCATCAACGTCCAACTTCGGTGTTGACGGGCCCAGGCAAGACGTAAAACATTGTGTCATGCAGTCATCAAGGGTACACGAGTGGGCCTTTGGCTCCTAAAGACCATGTATATGATGTTTCGTTGAATGGTTTGCACACTCACCCTTGTTGATGGCCCAGAATTGAAAACTGCAGCAATTTGCGGAAGTGTTGCACTTCTGTCACGCTGATCGATTCTCTTCAGTCGCCGTTGATCCCGTTCTTGCAGGACTATAACATCACGTTCAAACTCACTTAAATCTTGATAACCTACTATTGTAGCAGCAATAATCGATCTGACAACTGTGCCAGACACTTGCTGCGTTGCCGACTGCAGCGCCGCATTCTGCCTGTTTCATATCTCTGTATTTGAATGCGCATGGCTATACCAGTTTCTTTGACGCTTCAGTGTATAAATAATGAATTTGTCATTTCATAGAGTCTCTCAGAACCCTTCAAGTGCAGAAAGGTTCCGCTTCTATCAGGTTCTATCCTCCGCTCCGTTTCTATCGGTTTCTATCGTCCTCCACCAGAATCAGAAGACCTACTGAGCGAGTATGGAAGAGAACCGCACACCTGCTGCACACCGCCATACAGCTGGAGACCTGCGGCGGATGCTCACGCCACACACACAGACACACACGCACCACACACACACACACACACACACACACACACACACACACACACAGCTCGCGCAAGCAGTCGCGCCAGGTCCAGTTCATAAAATTTCATCTGAAATTCACAAAATGAATTCTCAGTAATTACAGTATCGCATACGCCAGACCAGCCAGTCTGCGAAGCAACGACGAAAAAAAGTGCATGTAATCAAGGGTCTCACGTTCCAATAATTAAACTTAATTAAATGTAATTAAAAAGCGTTTAGCCGACGCTGTAACAAACCCTTTTTTTAATTTTAGAATGTACTTCAATTACGTGATGGAATTACCTGCAGCAGTAATTGCTAATCAGGATGGATGACAAAAATATAAACACTGAGTCTACTGTTGCATCCTTCTATACCCCATTTTTTTAATTTATTATTTTCTTGTGTGGCCTCTACATGTCCAACTGTTTAGTCTCCTACATAATTATTCCGTATGTTTACGAGTTACATAATTACTTGGAATGTTTACAATGCATTTAGGAAATATCAATCGCAGCATTTAATTACATACTGTCACTGCAAAATACACAATAATATATGATGAACCCCAACTCCACCGACATAATATCGAAGGTTGTTCAAGGATGTATTTTATTATAAAATACCATTGGACTCCGAAGATTCGTTACAGAGTAATTACATCTCATTTGATTTCTTACCTCATATATTTTTATATCTTCATTACACTAAAATTGTCTGCACAACAGTGAAACTGTGGAGAGCATGTGTGTCTTTATCAGAGAAATTGTTCCGTTCACTCACGGTAATTGCTGCTGATAGTAGTAATGCCTGCTTAACTCTGCGACCTGAAGTTAGTATTCAGTACTGCTCGGTTTTGTCTCAGATTTGTTTCACCGGCAGTGTTAGTACTACATTAACAGCCACACACAGCATTATGCGTGGCCGGCCGCGGTGGTCTAGCGGTTCTAGGCGCGCAGTCCGGAACCGCGCGACTGCTACGGTCGCAGGTTCGAATCCTGCCTCGGGCATGGATGTGTGTGATGTCCTTAGGTTAGTTAGGTTTAAGTAGTTCTAAGTTCTAGGGGACTGATGACCACAGATGTTACGTCCCATAGTGCTCAGAGCCATTTTGAGCCATTATGCGTAGATTTACTGATGAATAATTGACCAATATGCACTTTGTGTATTGGTTGACTCAATCCAGATTAAGAGCAGTGCAGTGACGCTCTGCCAATCTGCTTCAACACTGATGGCAACGGCATTGTAGCAAATTTTGCGTCTATCCGTAGGCATCTATGAGAAACCATATCCTTCCGTGAGAGAATGGATTGCATGTTATGGGCCTTTTCATGGTTGTGGAGGTATTTTCCTAGAACACGTTGTATCAGAAAACATCTATTTTGTAAATCTATAAATTCTTCTTTTATCTGCCACTATCATTATTGTTATTAATTTCACAGTTATTGTCATTATTATATTGTTGTTATTATTAGGTTATTATTATTATTGTTATTATTATTATATTAACTATAGTGACTGCAGCTGCAGTAGAATAAGAAATGCCAGTGTTAGCTTTATTAGTTCAAATACCCACACCGCCATTGCGGACACTCATATCATTTTAATACTAGTTGTCACACTAAACTCGTTATTTTGTTAGGTGAGTATGATGTAATAATACTGTATGTGTCAGACCCTGTTTCGCTGTAGGAGAAGGCCTGATGGCCCTAACCAGATAAGTTTAAATAAATTAATTGGGTTAACAAACCAAATAAATAATAATGACATTATCAAGAGCCTCCAGCGGGTATGGCTCACTTTTACAAAAATATTCAGAAACTATTCCTGAACAACGTTCTAAATTTTGACAGTGGAGTTATTGTTGTGGCTGTATAAACCTTTCCTGGCATTACTTAAACAAGTGGTAATAACTGTTCTATGCTGTGACTCTATCACAGTGGTAATCGTATAGTACTAGGGGTAAATTACATGAAGTTTATCGTCAGAAATAAATAACTAAAAGACGCTAGGGATTATCGCTGTGAATATATTTTTATTCTTGGACGAAAAACGTATTACATTGTACTGAGGATTAGGACTCGTAATTTCAAGTAACCAAATGTGTCAACACCCATGTCTCTCCCTAATTTATCACCTACTAATTACACTCAAAATTAGACCACAAACATCAAAAATAAACTTCAAGCCATATTTATACAGTGTCTATATTCTTAATCGTGAATATAGAGCAGTTGTAATACAGCAGGCATTCGACACCAAGAAAGATGTTTTGCAAATCTTGAGAAAAATGAAATTCACTGATTATGATTAGTATGTCACAGATGTGGAAAGACAAATGTGATTTTTTTAATTGTCTGTGCACATATGTGAGATGAAATTAATAATGAAGCCATACCAATTAACAGACATATACCAGTATGGTGTGTGTGTGTGTGTGTGTGTGTGTGTGTGTGTGTGTGTGTCTGCGCGCGCGCGCGCGCGCATACATGTGTGTGCGTGCGTTTTGTGTTTCTTTAAAATTTAGAACAAACTTGTCATTTAAAGTATATCATCTTGCTACACAATTGTAACAACTTGCCCCAACTGTATCAATTAGACCCTAAAATTGTATCAACTTCCTCTTGAAATTGCATCATCTTGCCCCAAAAAATATATCCACTTGCCCAAAACTGTATCAGTTTACCCCAAAAATGTACCCCTTGCCCCAAACCTGTATCGATTTGCCCCAAAACCTCTATTAAGTTACCGCAAAACTGTATTGCTTGACCCTGAAACTATATCAATTTGCCTACAAATCTGTGGCAACCTGAGCCCAAAACTTTAACAACTTACCTCAAAGCCAAATTAACTTGCCCCTGAAACTATATCAACTTGCAACTTCAAAACTGTATCAACTTGCCTGAAACGTGTATCAACCAGTCCAGAAAATATATCAGCTTACACCGATAATATATCAATGTGTCCCTGAAACTGTGTCAACTTGCAGCTGATGAGGAATCAACTAGCCCCTAAACTGTATCCTGAAACTGTATCGACTTGACTCAAAACTGACTATCATAGCCTCATCCACTACTATCTCCAGGGATGTTTCGATGATACATTTTTGGGGTAAGTTAATACGCTAGGAAGGAAAGTGGATATGTTTTCCTGGCAAGTTGCTACATTTTGAGGGGCTAGTTGATGAAGACTTGGTGACAAGTTGGTGCAGTTTCTGCGGCAAGATGACACAGTTTCAGGAGCAAGCCGATACACTTTCAGTGACGAGTTGATACAGTTTTTGGAGTCCAGTTGATTCAGTTTTGGGATGAGCTGATACATTTTCAGTGCAAGTTGATATAGTTTACAGGCAACTTAACACAATTTCAGGTGCTAGTTGATACAGTTAATGGAGCAAGATGAAGTAATTTTGGGATAAGCTGTTATGGTTTTGGAGCAAGTTGTTATAGTTGCCTTGCAAACTGATACATATTCTCTATCTCTCTCTCTCTCTCTCTCTCTCTCTCTCTCACACACACACACACACACACACACACGCTATAATTATGGTACTGCTTCATCCGCCGGCCGGAGTGGCCAAGCGGTTCTAGGCGCTACAGTCTGGGACCGCGCGAGCGCTACGGTCGCAGGTTCGAATCCTGCTTCGGACATGGATGTGTGTGAAGTCCTTAGGTTAGTTAGGTTTAAGTGGTTCTCTAAGTTCTAGGGGACTGATGACCTCAGAAGTTAAGTCCCATAGTGCTGAGAGCCATTTGAACCATTTGAACCAACTGCTTCATCATTAAATTTCATCTCACATGAGTGCACAGAACATTAAAAAATTACATACAGTATTTCCACATCTGCCACATCATTATCATCATCATCATCAGTAAATTCCATCTGTCTGATTTACACACTACAGTAAATTTTACCTCACTCACTGAAACGCTTACTTTAATGAGACAACAACATTATAATACATTACAGAGGGAGTGAGTGGAATATAGTAGCCGACAAACCCTCCAGTAGCTGACATTCTCATTATCTGACATTATTTCTCGAACGTACACAGCACAGTAAATTTCTTCGGTCTCTCTCTCTGTCTCTCTCTGTCTCTCTCTCTCTCTCTCTCTCTCTCTCTCTCTCTCTCTCTCTCTCTCTCTTTCACACAAACACACACATACACACACACACACACACAAACATTTTCTCTCTCTCTCTCTCTCTCTCTCTCTCTCTCTCTCTTTCTGTTCGGCATGCTTACTTTAATGAGGTAGAACATTACAATATATTACAGAGGAAGGAAAGGAATGCAGTTTTAGACAGCAGCTGACACCTCCTCCACTAACTGATGTACCTAGTATCTGATATAATCTATCTCATATATTCATAAAGTGAATTTCTTTTTTCTCTGTTTGTAACACTTACTTTAATGATGCACCAACATTATAATACAGTGGTGGTGGTGATGTGTTGGGGCTTATGGGCGCTCAACATCGAGGTCATCAGCGCCCTGGCACACATTAAAAGGAACGAATGTGGACAGACCTAAGAAAACCAAAGCACACACTCAAAGAAAGCAGGAAAAGAAGGAAAATGCTACATAAGAATGTAAAACCTAAGGAAAGGGGAAACATAGCAACAAGAATGTCGCAGCAAATTGTTATTGGCTGGCCACTTACATAAAATATGGGCGAGCTTGTCTCACAGTGAGCAAATTAAAATCCTCTCGCTAAAAACTTTGTAAAAACATTTGACAGGGCACAGAACTTTAAAACCTTAACCACATTCGTCCGAGTGTTGTCTAAAAGAGACGGCAGGTCCGCTGGCAAGTCAGCCGCGACCCGCTGGTCAGAAAATAAAACGCGATCCAATAAAACTTGGCGCACAGTGACCTGGACGCCGCAAGCACCACACATTGGAGGGTCCTCTCGCCGGAGCAGGATGCCATGCGTCATAGGGCTGTGGCCTATTCGAAGCCGAGTGAGGAGAACCTCGTCCCGTCGATGGGGCTGAAAGGAAGATCATCACACACGCGTTGTGGGCTTGACTATACGGAGCTTATTGTCAGTCACTTCCAGCCACTCATCCTCCCACCGACGCATGACCCGTGAGCTCAACAGCGAGGTGAGTGCGTGCAAGGGGATAGCACACTGAGATACTTGTGGGGCGAGACACGCCTCCTTGGCTCCGAGATCTGCCCTTTCATTCCCAGCAATGCCAACATACCCCGGAACCCAGCAGAAAGCTACAACCTTCCCCAGTCGCTGTAGTCGGAGGAGGGCATCCTGGATGGTCTGGACAATTTTGTCTGCCGGATACAAACGTTGCAATGAGTGAAGGGCACTGAGTGAATCGGAACAGACAAGAAATTTAGGAGAGGAAGAATGTCTCATGTGCTCCAGTGCCCGCAAGATCGCAAACAATTCTGCATCAAAGTCAGTGAAAGTCTGAGGCAGTCGGACCTTGAGGACACGATATGGAAAAACAACTGAGCAACCAACAGAATCCCATTGTTTCGACCCATCCGTAAAAACAGCTACATAGTCGTGGTGCTCAGGTAAAATGGCAGAAAATGCTGCATTAAAAACGGTGGCAGGAGTGCAGTCTTTCTTGTACTGCAATAAATCTAAAATCACTCCTGGCCTCTTCAGTAACCAGGGTGGCAGGCGGTTAAAACCTTGGATTTGGGGTTGTACAGACTCCACACCGAGGGACTCTAGTACACGCTGCACACGGATCCCAAACGGCAACGTAGCCCGGGGACGGCGGGAAAAAAGGCGGTCCAGAGGTGGATGGGCAACAAGACGTTGAGCAGGCGAGCTGGGAGCTGCAAGAAACTTTTAAGCCTGGCGCACCAGCAGGAGCTGCCGCCGGATGGTAGGTGGCGGTTTGCCAGACTCAGCACAGAGGCTGGGTACGGGACTGGTCCGATAAGCAGCCGTGGCCAGTCGGATCCCAGCACGGTGAACAGCGTCAAGGATCCGCAAATAAGATGGCCTCGCTGACTAGAGTGCTGCAACGTTCAGTGTTTGACCGGTCACGGCTCGCCTGTTGACGGGGGGACCGAGCCGCTCCTGTCCGGCCCCACACGACTCGGCTCGGTCACGTACTCGCCCCACGTCTGTTGTCCGGATTCCGGACACGCGGATAACCGAGCGTGACCGGTCACCGCTGACGTCTCACCTCACCTCGCCTCGCCCCGGCTCGCTGCACTGAACTGACAAATCTGACGTCTCTCTCTCTCTCTCTCTCTCTCTCTCTCTCTCCCCCCCCCCCCCTCTCACTCACACACACACACACACACACACACACACACACACACACAAAATGTATTTATCTCTGTCTCTCTCTCTCTCTCTCTCTCTCTTTTGATAGAAAAGTAACGTTTCCATGAACGGGTACGTGACACAGCTAAATTCATAAAGCTTGGAAAGTAAAATGATATTTAAATACAATCGCGGATAGAGGACGAGTCTTATTTCCAAACAGAAAATGTATTTTTTCTTTCATTAAGAGAAAACATTAAATAAGTGCTGCCCTGTAATCTAGAAGACAACCATCTTCATAAAGAAAGCATACAAAGAACACTAAACATTTACATACTTAACTTGTCATACTTTGCACTTGTTTCCAACAGAAACAAAATTATAGTTATTGTTGATCAGCAGTAAATCACTAACGCGTTCCGGATTTATTTGGTTGGGGCGATTTGTTAGTAACATGCCGGCTTTACTAAAGCATCTTTCACTAGGTGCGCTTGTTGCTGGGATACGTAAAATACGTCTTGAAACTGCAACCAGGCCTGGCAGATTTGTTTCATGTCTGCTTCACCACTTTAAGATATCATCATTGTATATAAAATATTGTTCACAAGAGACCAATCTGTGTTAATGTAATGTGTTGTAAACGTCAAATAGTGCACCTTATTATGCGAATCAGTCCACATATCAACTGCCGCAGCACATGTTTCATTAATAACTTCCGCAATAACAGAAGGCATTATGCTGTTTTGTATTGCATCAGCTTGTTCTTTGACATGTCTTCTTATAGTAGAGGGATGTGGTATGACATCTGCCACGTTAACTTCTCCATAATGCGCACCTAGATGTATTAATTCTTGGCCTAGTTCTCTGAAACCTTCACAGGAAACAGTATTAAAAGGTCTCATAGCTTTAGCACACATTGCAACACACTTTGCTGTAATACAATTTTTTATTACTGCCGGTATCCCTGGAGGAGCTGTATCTTTGTGAGGTTTCTTGCAACTGTGTTTCTTTAAATGAGTGGTTCCCGACTGCAAACACAATAATGTGGAGCAGTTTATGCACGATACGTACCCAGTAGACGCACTGTTTTCGTCTACAACTAACAGAAATGTACTCCATACTTGGCTTTTTAGACCTTCCCGTTTCTTCAATGTGTAAACATTGGTTTCAATCTTACGTCTTACTGCACTGGTTTCTTCCCGCTGCATGATTACAGAGAGACACCGCAAATGAGAAGCCCTTACTGGCTGCAGTCTCACACGGATAATGACACGTGTAATGTGTTTGAAGTTACGTGCTACGTATTCGGTTACGGCTTCTATGCTCGGTCACTAGGACTAGTGCGGGCAGCCTATCCAGTTAGGGAGTGCTCGCCCCACCTCGTATTTTGTGCTCGCTTACTCGGTCATGCAGGACTCTATCGCTGACCCATATACTGTGCATCCAGAGTCCAGCCGTGAACGCACAAAAGCTCCATAAAACTGTAGGAGACGCGCCCTGTCCGCGCCCCAAGACCTGTAGCTGAGGCACTTGCCTTCAGCGTTCTGGCTTTCAAGTCACGTAGGTGTGGCAGCCATAACAACCTGGAGTCAAAAATTAGGCCCAGAAACCGCACTGTGTCTCTAAAATGTAGGACAGTATCCCCCATATGCAAGGCAGGCAAAATAAAAAGATGACGAGAACGATTAAAACGAACACAAACACGCTTATCGGCAGAAAACCGAAAACCCGTCTTTGCAGCCCACTCCTCTAACCGCCGCACTGTTAGCTGCAACTGACGGCTCACGGTTGCAACACTGGAGGAGGAACAGAAAACAGCGAAGTCGTCCACAAATAAGGAGCACTGTACTGGACTCCTCACTGTAGACGTTATACTGTTGATGGCTATGGCAAAGAGGGTAACGCTTAAAACACTGCACTGGGGGACACCGTTCTCTTGCTCAAAGCGATCAGACAGTGTGTTACCAACGCGGGTCCGAAAAAACCGCTGAGACAGGAAAGACCGAATGAAAATCGGGAGGCGGCCACGAAAGCTCCATTGATGCATTTGTGCAACAATACAGTGTCTCCAAGTAGTATCATATGCCTTACTGATATCAAAGAAGATACCGATACAGTAATGCTGACGGAGAAAAGCCTGCTGAATAGCCGCCTCTAGGAGGGTCAGGTTGTCGACCGTGGACCGAAATTTTCGGAATCCACAGTGAAAGCGGCTAAGGAGCTGTCTGGTCTCTAACAACCAGACCAGACGCCGGTTAACCATCCGTTCCAGGGTCTTTCCGTCACAGCTTGTCAAGGCGATACTACGATAACTACCGGGACATGTGCGGTCCTTTCCTGGTTTGAGGAGAGGGATGAGAATTGCCTCCCTCCACGAGGTGGGGAACACTCCTGTCTGCCATATGAGATTAAAACATTCGAGGAGGATTTCCTTTGACGCCGCTGGCAGATGTCGAAGCATGGAGTACCGGATGCGGTCGTAACCTGGTGCAGTGTCAGAAGTCTCAGTAAGTGCCGATTCAAGTTCCCACATGGAGGGGAATTGTAGGCCTCAGAACTGTTCGACCGAAAGTCCAAGGTCGCTCTTTCGACAGTCGCACGGTAGCGATGAAACGCTGGATCCTGATTTGCAGTGGCAGTACTTTGTGCAAAATGCTCTGCCAGCGTCTGAGCAATGGCTCTGGGTGTCGTTTGGAGGCATCCCTGGTTCAGGACAGCAGCTATTGGTAAACGGCTATGTTTACCGGAAATCCTCCGGATGGCTTCCCATAATCTTGTGGAATATGTGGAACGGTTGATGGAGTCCAGGAACTCCTGCCATGACCTTTTCTTGCTCTCTTTAATGACACGGTGTGCCCTGGCTCTCGCGATTCCAAAGGTTGTAAGATTGACCGCTGTTGGGCGGCATTTAAATCGGCGAAGAGCCGCACGCCTGTCCCGGATGGCTGAACGGCACTCTTCTGTCCACCAAGGCACAAGGCGCTGCTTAAGAGTGCCAGAAGACTGTGGTATGGACAGGTCAGCAGCATGATGGACCACAAGCGTGATGTGATCCACCCATTCCTGTACGTTATTGTGGCGGTCAAAGACAGCCAACCGATTGAACAGTGGCCAGTTAGCCCTGCCAATCATCCACGATGGTGGCCGCTGCTCCAGCAATACACCATCCAGGAGATGAATGCGGATAGGGAAGTGATCGCTGGAATGAAGGTCGTCAATGACCTCCCAGTGAACAGAGTCGGTGAGGGTTGGAGAGCAGAAAGATAGGTCAATGGCTGAGAATGATCCTGTAGCAGTAGAGAAATGAGTCGGAGTACCTGTGTTGAGGATGCACAACACTTGAGATGTTAGGAGGCTCTCCAAAATTCGACCTCGAGCGCAAAGAGAAGTGGAGCCCCACAAGACATGATGGGCATTGAAGTCTCCCAGGAGGAGAAATGGGCGGGGGAGTTGGTCGATAAGATCTGTGAGAGCGTCTAAGGTCATTGCATCCAGAGGGGGTAAATAAATGGAGCAAACGGTAAGCCTCCGAGGTGAATGAATTTCAACTGCAACTGCTTGCAGGTCAGTATCCAGGGGGAGAGCAGAGGATTGGTGATCATTATTGACAAACACAGCGACTCCGCCTTTGGCCCTTTCTCCAGTCAGGTCATCTTTGCGATATGACGTATAGCCCCTTAGTACAGGAGCATCAGATGGTTTTAAATGCGTTTCCTGTAAACACAAGCACAGGGGGCGTTGCCATGCTAGGAGGTTCAGTTCCTCCACATGTGCCCGGAATCCATTCATGTTCCACTGTATAATGGGAGCCTTCTATCAGGGTGGGAGTACCTTCATTCTCACTTTCTGTCGGGGAGGAGAGCCCACAACAGGTGGAGGCTCAGTTTTGGGGCGAGATGATTGCCCCAGTCTGACATCAACCTCCATCACCTCAGAAGAGGAGTCGAGAGAGACGTCAGAGAGAATGACATCCACATCAGGAGACTGTATAACTGCAGTCTCCTTTAGTGGGCGAGTCTTCACCTTCGTCTTTGGCTTCGATGTTCTGGCCTGAGGTGGCATTGGAGCCAAAACCTCAGAAGCAGTACGGGGTGTAGCAGCGCTGGGCAGTGCACAAGACTGGACCCGGGAAGGGGCAGGAAGTTCCATGATGTCAGCTACCACAGTCTGGTCAGAAGGCCGGGGGGGGGGGGGGGGGGGGGGGGAAGCAGCAGGCTTCGCAGGAACGGCAGCAGCACACGTACATTGACAAGCGCAGGTGCTAGTGCTGACAGTAGCAACCTCCGTTTGTGTAGCGGCATCGGTTTTCAAGACTGGTTGTTTGAGAACGAAAGATTTTCTTCGCCTCACCATACGGGATGCGTTTTGTAGTTTTTAGTTCCTGGATCTTCCGTTCCTCAAGGAAAACTCTGCATTCCCTACTCGACACAGGGTGATCCCCAGAGGAGTTGACACACTTGGGAGGAGAGGAGCAACCAACTCCCTCATGGGTGGATTTACCACAATTCCCGCAAGTGGCTTCCCCTCTACAGCCGAGAGTAGTGTGTCCAAAGTGTTGGCATTTAAAACACCGCATGAGGTTGGGGTAATAAGGTCGTACACTGAGACGTAGGAAACCTGCCTTCACGTGCTCTGGCAATTTGGTGCTGTTAAATGTAAGGATAAATGAGTCAGTCTTTATGAGAGCACCATCCACCCGTTTCATAATGTGTCGCACGTCGACAATTCCTTCCCGGGACCATTCAGCCTTCAGTTCGTCTTGGGGAATGTCAACGAGATCTTTGCAAGTCACAACACCCTTGCTGTAGTTCAAGGTGTTGTGAAATTCAGTCTCTATCGCAAACTCCCCAAGAAATTGTGCCTTCTGAAGGTTCTGGACTTGCTGGAAGCTAGATGTTTCAACCAACAAGGAGCCATTTCCCAAGCGCTTTACAGATTTTAATGTGCCAGCAATACCTTCTAAGCCCTTCTGTCTATAAAATGGCGCAACTTTTTCAAATCTCCCATCTTTTCTTTTAATTATGAAAAACACATTCTGCGAAGCAGCATGCGTTCTGTTACTACTACCTGAATCAGGAGGACTGGCTACACGAGCCCTCTTGTTGGATTGGGTGTTAGAACCCACCAGCGGTCCACCCTTTCAGCTGGCAGGAGAAGAATAAAAGTTCGAGGGTTCCATCTCGGTCCCACGAACAGCTAGGGACTAGAAGTCCACCTAGACAGAGCCCCGCGTGCCTAGGTAAGCCTTATACAACTCGGGTGCGGCAGGTGCCCCAGAGGATGCCCGCTTGCGACTGTTCCACCCCAACAGTCATGCATCTTATAGGCGCGCAGCACACCGTAAGATTGAGGGGTTTTTATAGAGGTTTACCTTCCTCGCAATCCAGGCGGTCAAACCAAGATTACCATTCCCCGCAGCACACAACATTCCACCGCCGCGCCATGCGGTGGTCGCTGAAGCATGTCCGGGGGTTATGGTGACAGGAGACTGGCGGCGCTGACCAGTCCCCAGCTCAGGACCCCGGGGTCGCCAAGCCCGTACTCAGCAAATGAATGCTGAGCCCCTGGGGGGCATTATAATATAATATGTACACAATAAATATATTACAACAGTAGTGTCGAATGTGTATTGTGCTTGAAATCTTACACATTTTGAGAAATAGTACACTTATATTTTGGAGCAAAGTTGAAATTTTTGTTCACGGTCAGAGATCCGGAATTGTACTTATACTCTTATATCACTTTACGCAGCCTGCATATGTTTTGCACTCGAAATCAATAGACACCATGATAAATAATTTTATTTCTATGTAAAGATTTCACTTTCGACGTATCGACTTTCCATCTCCGTCGTGCTACAATATTGTCTGTAGCTGTATTTCATATCTATCTTGTTCCAACACTGACTTTGGTCGTATTATGATGAATGTAAACATACCAGAATGTCTCCTGGTCTATTATTAACATGTGTGTGTGTGTGTGTGTGTGTGTGTGTGTGTGTGTGTGTGTGTGTGTGTGTGTGTGTGTGTGTGTGCGTGAGTGTACTTTCCTCATGTATTTTATGTGTGGAAATACTACAAGCTACACCCTTTACGCATTTTTTTGCACAAATGGTTTTGAATGTGGAGAAAAATACCGGCATCGTTACAATACTTTTTTACACATCCAAGATCACTGTTCCGGGGCTACATTGCGATTGGCTGTATCATTTTAGTCATCTATAAGTACTGGAATGTGACTGGCTATTTCGTTTTAATGACAGCCATCATTCCAAGATATGACGTGTAGCTTCTTCGAATGCGAATTACATCGTAGATTAGGGGACATAGTTTGTTATTTGATGATTATGACCTCATTGTAAGAACGCAGTGGGTAGTAGAGCAGTAGAGTTTCTAGGCCACAATTGTCAGTTCTGCATCTGCAGTGGACACCCGAATGCGTTGGCAGTATTTTTTTTTTTTTTTAAGGTTGGCAAAGTACTCTGCTTGGTCTGGAATGTCCATTGCATTCCTACTCATAGCTAATTAATTACAATATATGTCATAACATGACAAGTAATATCTGTAAGGTGCTCCACAGACAACGTAAACATTTTGATTGCTAGCTATCAACAGCGAAAAAGTCTAATCATACTATTTAAGTGTTTGGAAATGAAGTTTACTTTGTAAAGTATGTCAGTTTTAGGCGTACATACCGTTTTTCATCCGATTCCGCTCTGTATTATACTCTGCCTGCCCAACATAAGTGTCCACATTCGTAAGGAATTTTGTACACACTGGGTCTTCTGATTCCTACATCCATTTTAAGAAGTTTCTTGCCTTACCGGAGGCAACTGATTTACTATTGCGTCTCTTCAGCAGTCGTGTAACATTCTCCACCAAAGAGCCAGAGAACAGCCTAAACGAAAACATCGCATTACAGCTCGGTGATATTTTGATTACTGGCTCGGTCATAATCTTCTGCGATATTTGGCAGTATTGTAGTTATATTTTTCAAAAGATATTTCTTTTGAGTTCACGCGCGAGGTTACCTGAGACTCTTTTCTTCGATGCACCAGGGTTGTCGGAAAACAGCACTTCTGAGCTGGGGCGCCATGGGCGAGAATGTGCAGATACTGGTCCGTAAGGGTGGGTTTCTTGTGTGTGCTACGGCTGATATGCTAGTTGGGTCTTCGATGGACTTTTCGAAGGGTTTTCCGTCGTTTTGTTGCAGAAAAAAGAAAATATACTGCAGTTTTTATTCATAATATATCTCCTTGTGCTCCATAGCCATCTTTGTCAAAGACTTCCGTCTTTGGTAGTTTCAGCGTGCTGTTAAGGTCGATCGTTTCTTAAATAGGTCTAGAAATTCAAAATACAAAATAGATGACAGTGTAATACAACTCGGTTTTTGCAACTCATAGTGTTTTAAAGTCTTCTTAAGGTCCGTAACTTTCATAGCTCTTGTAACGCGGAAGCAATTGTAATTTTTAGATGTAACTATTTTTTTAGTAGTAGCATTCGATAGTTCAAAAATAGTTTTAATCTTCTCCTAGGTACAGCAGCTTGTGCTCATTACGCAACTGCCAGTTTTAGAAACAAATAAATGAATACTGTAACATATTTTCCCTATATCAACTCATTATTGTCTTCTTCGACAAATCGTCGTTTACAAAGAAACTATTGTTTCCATAAAAAAAAGCAGTCTGAATAACACGTTCGCCGAATGAAATTCGTTGTAAATAACCATCGATGCCATTGTCTAAGAACAATGTTGAATATGCATCCACAATACAAAATGTCTAATGGATAAAAAAGCAAATTTTAAACTAAACTACAAGCGTTTCTCCTGCATTACACCTTCTATACTGCAAGCAATTTTCAATGGAAACAGCATGACAAATTAAGGAATATTTAATTTGATAATGGCGGAAATTATGAGGCGAACCATTATAAATGTAGAGGTAGGTCTATATTTGACTACGGTAAGCAAATTAAAGTGGACATATGTTGCAGTAGTTATACATAAATGAAACTTACACAGGATATAGTAGCATGTAGTCGTATATCAAACCAGCTCACAACGCACATCATGGTTCAAATGGCTCTGAGCACTATGCGACTTAACTTCTGAGGTCATCACTCGCCTAGAGGTTAGAACTAATTAAACCTAACTAACCTAAGGACATCACACATATCCATGCCCGAGGCAGGATTCGAACCTGCGACCGGCGCACATCATGTTCCATATGGAAGATAATGTTGTTTATTTGTCGCTAAATCGAAGTCTGTTTCACAGGTAATAGTGAGAATCACGAGAGACTAATATATCCAAGTGAATCAATTTGAAGCTACTACCCTGTTTAGGAATTTATAAGTACAGGGTGTTTCAAAAATGACCGGTATATTTGAAACGGCAATAAAAACTAAACGAGCAGCGATAGAAATACACCGTTTGTTGCAATATGCTTGGGACAACAGTACATTTTCAGGCGGACAAACTTTCGAAATTACAGTAGTTACAATTTTCAACAACAGATGGCGCTGCAAGTGATGTGAAAGATATAGAAGACAACGCAGTCTGTGGGTGCGCCATTCTGTACGTCGTCTTTCTGCTGTAAGCATGTGCTGTTCACAACGTGCAAGTGTGCTGTAGACAACATGGTTTATTCCTTAGAACAGAGGATTTTTCTGGTGTTGGAATTCCACCACCTAGAACACAGTGTTGTTGCAACAAGACGAAGTTTTCAACGGAGGTTTAATGTAACCAAAGGACCGAAAAGCGATACAATAAAGGATCTGTTTGAAAAATTTCAACGGACTGGGAACGTGACGGATGAACGTGCTGGAAAGGTAGGGCGACCGCATACAGCAACCACAGAGGGCAACGCGCAGCTAGTGCAGCAGGTGATCCAACAGCGGCCTCGGGTTTCCGTTCTCCGTGTTGCAGCTGCGGTCCAACTGACGCCAACGTCCACGTATCGTCTCATGCGTCAGAGTTTACACCTCTATCCATACAAAATTCAAACGCGGCAACCCCTCAGCGCCGCTACCATTGCTGCACGAGAGACATTCGCTAACGATATAGTGCACAGGATTGATGACGGCGATATGCATGTGGGCAGCATTTGGTTTACTGACGAAGCTTATTTTTACCTGGATGGCTTCGTCAATAAACAGAACTGGCGCACATGGGGAACCGAAAAGCCCCATGTTGCAGTCCCATCGTCCCTGCATCCTCAAAAAGTACTGGTCTGGGCCGCCATTTATTCCAAAGGAATCATTGGCCCATTTTTCAGATCCGAAACGATCACTGCATCACGCTATCTGGACATTCTTCGTGAATTTGTGGCGGTACAAACTGCCTTAGACGACACTGCGAACACCTCGTGGTTTATGCAAGATGGTGCCCGGCCACATCGCACGGCCGACGTCTTTAATTTCCTGAATGAATATTTCGATGATCGTGTGATTGCTTTGGGCTATCCGAAACATACAGGAGGCGGCGTGGATTGGCCTCCCTATTCGCCAGACATGAACCCCTGTAACTTCTTTCTGTGGGGACACTTGAAAGACCAGGTGTACCGCCAGAATCCAGAAACAATTGAACAGCTGAAGCAGTACATCTCATCTGCATGTGAAGCCATTCCGCCAGACACGTTGTCAAAGGTTTCGGGTAATTTCATTCAGAGACTACGCCATATTATTGCTACGCATGGTGGATATGTGGAAAATATCGTACTATAGAGTTTCCCAGACCGCAGTGCCATCTGTTGTTGAAAATTGTAACTACTGTAATTTCGAAAGTTTGTCTGCCTGAAAATGTACTGTTGTCCCAAGCATATTGCAACAAACGGTGTATTACTATCGCTGCTCGTTTAGTTTTTATTGCCGTTTCAAATATACCGGTCATATTTGAAACACCCTGTATCTGGCATGTAGACATAAGGTGCAATAAATTACATATACGTAGGTTACAAACGACACCATTAACATGGTTTCTATTTATCTATAGCCGACATATTCGTCTTCAGAGATTCAGCTACTGCACTGATATTTAAGCTAATTCTCAGCTACTATGTCACTCTCATCTGCACATTTTTAATTAGATTACCTTCAGGTTCTAAAACAAAGTAAAACTAAATACATACCTTCCTAATATTTCACAATAATTTGAAAAGAAAAGAATTGTACATAAATTTACAATTTATCTAAATAGTAGCGTCAGCAGTCCATCTTATCTACTCCGAACGACATTCCAGGGTACTGTGTTTTGCAACTGCAGTCATCGCTTTAAGTAGATGCATTTGGGGGGGGGGGGGGGGGGGAGAGAGACGGAAAATGGAATGAGGCTGATTTTGAGAGGAATATGAAACAGGAGGGGGGGGGGCATGTCATGAGTTTAAAAAGAGGGGCCATGCAATTCTAAAATTATAGAACGTATAATTATGTAAAAATTCTCGTTGAAATAATAATAGTATAGAACAATCGGTTTGTGATATTGTGATATGTAAATGGCATGCAATAGTAAAATTACAAAATGGAACTGAGACCGGGTAAAAAAGGTAAAGGGACCAGGGATGGAGGGACAGTGGCAGGGATGGAATGGGCTCAACAAGAGAGAGTCTTATACTAAAATTGCAAAAATTCAATTATGTAAAATTATATTCTGTTAAAGCATCAAACTGGATGTGTAAAACTGTAAAAGTGGGATGAGAAGTAGATTATAAACTTAAAAATAAAGTAGTGAAAACAAAATTAGTATCTTAAGATATTCAAGGTGAGAAATGTTGAAAGCATAAAGTCTGAAGGTCTCATTCCAACAACATGAAAATACAAACTGTATGAAAAAATTTTCGTTAAAATATTGAAAATATAAACGTAGAACAATGAATGCACAAATAATGAGAGATAAAGATCGTAAAATTACACAAGTAGAATTATGTAGAGAACTTATAACTTCGTGAAGTATCATTAAATATCATAAATTTTAAAAACATAGAAAGTATAAAAGCGTAAAAAAAAAAAGAACAATAAGTTATAAAAGTGAAACTGTGTGCAGCGACTAAAGTTAACGGGGAACAGGACGTGACAATTACGGTTCGTTGCATTTGCTCAGGCTTGGTGGCGTTGTACGTCGCTCAGTTTTGCAGTATGTACGGAAGTCACTCTCCACGTCGGTGTGCTGCTAGGACGGTGAGTGGCCGATGTGCTGCCACTGTGTCTTCTCGGTGAGTGGGGCTGTTGACCACACGTGCGCTGCGGTGCGGTGGACGGTTGGAAGAGGCTTTCAAAATTTAATGAAATCGTTCTCCTGGTTCAATATGCTGCCAGGCTTTTGCAAAAGGTGTATAAAAAACTCAAATTGGTTTGTATCAGACATGAGACAGAGTCCTATTGCCTGAATAAATACAATACTAGCACAAAAGCTAAAAACGTTTTACACATTTTACGAGCATTATAGTTTCAAACTTACGTAAGAGTTTGCGGACAAAGTTAAGGATACAGTCATACCATCTGATTCTATCTTTGCGTACCTAGCTACGAGGGTTATTCCAAAAGTAAGGTCCGATCGGTCGCGAAATGGAAACGACTATGAAAATCCGATAAAGCTTTGCACAGATGTGTTGGGTAGTGTCTCTAGTATAACCCCAGTTAGCATCACGTCGCTCTTCTCATTTCTGAGCTCGCAGTGAGTGCGTAAAGATGTCTAGAAAATAGTGTCTGCCGCCAAGTACGAGGGCCTGGTGAGAAATTTCGCCTGAAGCTATGCAGCCAACATTACATAACTGTCGTGCTGTTTCGTCTTCACGACAATTCTCAGCCGCATTCTGCAGGGGCAATGAAGATGCTCCTGCATCGTTTTCAAATGGAAATGTTAGATTACCCACAATACAGTCCGCAATTGTCTCCCCCTGAGTTTCATCTCTGGTCACATGAACCGCTGTCTTTGAAGACAACATTTTGACACAGACAACGAGGTGTAGGCCAGCGTGGAGAATTGGCGGAAAGCACTGGCGGCTGCCTTCTATGATGAGGCTATTGAAAAGTTGGTACAACGCTATGACAAAAGTCTAAGTCAGAACGGCGACTACGTAGAGAAGTAGCTGAAAGGTGTAGCTAATTGTTACAAGTAAAACATTTCTGATGTTTACTGTGGTTTCAATTTGGCAATCAATCGGACCTTACTTTTGGAATAACCCTCGTAGATGCATGCCTCTCCATGAGACATTAGACATAATTAAGAACAGCTTTATAAAACACAATAAAATAGCTGTAGAAGAAAGAGTTGAATTAATGGAGCTTCTAGAAATGCCGTTATCATACAACTATTTCTAGTTTAACGGTAAGATGTATCACCAATCTGAAGAGGTAGGCGTCGGAAATTCCCTAGTCGGCATTACGGCTGTGATTTTACTTAATCATTTAGAAAACCAGTTTCTCACTAGCAACCCTGCAGTAGCCAGCAAACTTCTCTATTATTATGCTATCGGGATGATGTTATTTTGTTAATTAATTAAAGCAGATCGAAACGATGTTAATGATATAGGGGAGAGAGTGAGTGCTGTTTAGTTAGGTTTACAGCTGAGCACGAAAACAAACGAGCCATCGATTATCTCGACGAGCATGAGAGGAATAAAGAAATTCCTATTACAAAGCAACGTGCAGAAAGCAACGCTTATCCTGTCTCAGCAGTAACTAAGTTACTACAGAAAATTAAAAGATAACAACCGAGTAAAAACAACGGCAGGTGAGCAGGTAGACAAGAAAGTAGTGTACATGCCCAAGAGTTATACAGGACGCGTTTCAGCAATTATTGATAGACAGTTTCGCAATACTAATTTGCGTATACTGTGTACGTAGGCTGTTTAGGTTTTCTTATTGGTAACGCCACGTAGCGCTCTGTATGAAAATCACTGGCTGTGCTGTGTGCAGTCTGTGGCTGGTTTGCATTGTTGTTGGCTGTTGTAGTGGTGGGCAGCTGGATGTTAACAGTGCGTAGCGTTGCGCAGTTGGAGGTGAGCCGCCAGCAGTGGTGGATGTGGGGGAGTGAGATGGCGGATTTTTGAGAGCGGATGATCTGGACGTGTGTCCATCAGAGACAGTACATTTGTAAGACTGGATGTCATGAACTGATATATATAATATGACTTTTGGACAATATTAAGGTAAATACATTGTTTTTTCTCTATCAAAATCTTTCTTTTGCTAACTGTGCCCATCAGTAGTTAGTGCCTTCAGTAGTTTGAATCTTTTATTTAGCTGGCAGTAATGGCGCTCGCTGTATTGCAGTAGTTCGGGTAACGAAGATTTTTGTGAGGTAAGTGATTTGTGAAACGTATAGATTAATGTTAGTCAGGGCCATTCTTTTGTAGGAATTTTTGAAAGTCAGATTGCGTTACGCTAAAAATATTGTGTGTCAGTTTAAGCACAGTCATGTATAATTGTTCAAGGGGGACGTTTCAACTGCCACGCAAGTCGCCGAAGTGGCGTCAACTAAAAAGACTTGCAATACGGCGGCCGAGCCCCGAAATGGATATCCCGGCCAATAAATGTCATACGATCATCATTTCATTTGCGCAAATGGTATAAGACTAATGACTCGCTTTAGACTGAGACCGCGTAGACAGAAAAGCCTCCAAATTCACGGCAATATGGGTATATAAATTTAAGTGTTGCAGCTGTCCAAACGTTTACGTAGGTCAGTCAAGGGGGGCGTTAGAAATCCGCTTCAATGAGCACGGTTCAATTCATAGTTCTAAAAAGGCATTCTGTGAGCATCTCCTAACATCGTAGCCTGCTGCTGAAACTGTTGATACGCATTTGAAAGTGCTGCACAGTGAACCTAAAGTACACCTCACGGCATTCTTGGTAAAAACTGAGTTTTTACACACCACCTGCAAGAAACTGGCAAAAAATTACGTCAGCAGAACGATTTTATTAACAGTGCCTTTTCAGAAACTTTGAAAGCCTCTTCCAATCGTACGCTTCACCGCAGCACACGGGTGATCGGCAGTCCCATTCATCGAGTAGACACAGTGGCTGTGCATCGGCTCACACACCGTCCTAAAAACAGGCTGGCGTGCAGACTGGCTTCCGTATATAACGCAGAAATGAGAGCCGTACAACGGCACCAGGCAGGAGCAAATGCAATTGACCATAACTGTCACAGCCGGCCGGGGTGGCCGAGTGGTTCTAGGCGCTACAGTCTGGAACCGCGCGAGCGCTACGGTCGCAGGTCCGAATCCTGCCTCGGGCATGGATGTGTGTGATGTCCTTAGGTTAGTTAGGTTTAAGTAGTTCTCATTTCTACGGGACTGATGACCTCAGAAGTTAAGTCCCATAGTGCTCAGAGCCATTTGAACCATGTCACACCCTGTTCTCTATAACATTAGTTGCCCCACTAGTTTGACTGTTACAATTTATTGTTCTGTCTTGTCTTCTTCGGCCGACGTTTGTTTGACGGTTGTTCTGACGTTTCGCTTTCACGATTGGCTGGCACTCTCAAAGCATCACCCTCTATGACTGGTGGGGGCTGGGGTCGAGCTCGTGGCCGCAAATTGTATCTGCCTGACGCACCAACATATGAGGGCTTTCCCGTGGCCATTTCCGGTACGGTTCTCCTCTTGCTACCTGCATCGGTCGTTCGCTGCAGCACAGGAATCCTTGAGGCTTCCTTCTTTCTTGTTGAAGCTTTTCTCACGTTTGTATATTTCTATAGCTTCTCTGAACAAGCAGGTGTGATAGCTCTACTCTACAGCCAGATCTACCATGTCAGTGAATTTTACTAATCTCGACCTCACACAGCGCGTGCTCTTCCACGGCCGATTTCTCCACCTGCCCCAATCTGCAGCGCGGCGTATGTCCTGTGATCCTGGTGTTGATTGATCATCCAGTCACTACAACATAAACTTTTCCACAAGTGCATGTTATCAGGTATATTCCCGACGTTGCAAGGGGTCCCTTTTATCCTTTGCCGATCTGAGACACTCTTTGATCCTCTTTGTCGGTTTGTAAATAGTCTTTACGCCGTGTTTGTAGGATATACGGCCGATTCTGGGAATGTATGGCAGAAAGGCGGAACCTGACATTTCTTTTTCCGACGTGTCACTTCACATGTTACACTCCTTACACAATTGGTGGAGTACCCATTGCTCCTCAGATCGCCAGATCGCTCTCCAGGTTTATGAATCCTGTGACTCCTAACGATCTATGATTTTGTTAATATGCCATGTACTTTCTCGGGCTGAGCAGGCTCATACATGCCCACTGTCCACAGATATTGTTTATGAATCCTGTGACTCCTAACGATCTATGATTTTGTTAATATGCCATGTACTTTCTCGGGCTGAGCAGGCTCATACATGCCCACTGTCCACAGATATCTCTGTTTTAAGATAACTAAACAACAAACTTAGTTACCTTAAAACAGAGATACCTGTGAACAGTAGGCATTAGTATTTTTGTATTCCTTGTTGTCGGGTGAAAGCAGGTATGTATGAGCTAAAGCTACAAGGCCCATATCAGAAAAACTGCCACAGGGCAAGGGATTTGACATTATGAGCAAGTCAGAGAGAGGAAGGAAGGGATGGTGCGTGAATTTCAATAAGCAATACAAAACTGCGTATCAAGCGAGACATAATAACAGTAAGACATAATACCCGTAAGCAGGGTATAAGAATGAGGATGGGAGAAAAAACAGAGTGTAAAGTGTAACATCCTGGCCCGACGAATTCGAAATCCCACCGGAACGCACTGACCAAGACGACAGCTGCAGGCGGCGTTCCTGATATTTGCGAGCGCTGCTGTCGCCGCCTCAGCGCTAGGGGCGAACCCTGCCCACACGCCAGCCTATCGGCGCCCGCAGCCACGCAGCGCAGGGTCCCAAACCTCAGTCGTGTTCCGACTGCGCTCCTGTTTTGTTCGTAGTACTCAGCGTTGCTTGGTTCTTGATACTGCAACGCCTAGTACGATTCGAGTGAATCGGTTCACTCTCCCAACTTGTCATTCTGTCAACAGGACTTCGTTGTTCGTCCATCACTGTTGTTATCTTCCTGTGGAGTTCAGCGACTCACCATCGACGTCCTGGGACGATCGGCTAGTGTCTTCTGATCGTCTGCGATTCCGGTAACTATAGGGAGCTGTAATGGGAGTTAACTCACTCAGGGCATGATGAAACACGCATGATGTAAGGGATTCTTACAAGGCAAGTCGGTGGGATTTAGCGGGCACCTGAGCAACGAGAAGCAGCAGGGACGTGTGTTAAATCAATAACATACAGGCAACGAAGCCAGGAAAGGGCAAATGTCACAGTCAACAGATCATTGGAGATGTTATTAATAAGCTATGGACTAGAGCCTATTTGATCATTAATTACTACGGAGTGATTGGTTGAACGGTGCTCTTGAATTTCCAACTTCTCAAGAATATCACGATAACGTTCTTTAGGCCCAACAAGTAAGACACTCAAACCCTTATCCATGAGTAGCAAAATATGAGATTTGACTCTCAAATGGCATCCAAGCACACTACTATATATGTTTGTATGCTCTCTATACCTAATGATGAAATCCCTCTCCTCTCCCCTCCATAAATGTCACTGCAAGAGCCACATTAGATTTTACAGACGCCAGGTTCCCAATACTTAATAAAGTGATGTAAGGCTAGTCCAGTTTTCTACGAGTGCGAAAATCCACTTGCACTGTTGCTTCCTTAAAAGCAGAGGTGATTTTTTCTTAACATGGGCCATGATAGGAAACGGAAACAGGTTTTGCTTTTTCACTTGCTTGGGATTTGGGATCTTGTCTGTTAATGGTTCTCTCGCACATTTTTCGGATATATTTCTTTTGTATATCGATTGGCTAGATCCGCCAGAACAATCATGTCGTTTTCCTTGTTGATGACTTCATTGCTAAGCTCCAATTTGGCTAATCTATTGAAATTACAAGAAAAACGCATATGGTAATCAGCGCACAACAGAAATTGTATTTGTTGAGCTGTGTCAAACACCCAATGCCTCTGTTCAGAAGAAGGGCAGTAGCTGCCTGAAACTGGTCAAGAAATAAAATTTCTTTTGTGCAGTTCGTTGTTGATTTTATCGATAGCTGCTCTTACAGCTGTTGAGGATGAGTAAAATACTAAACTGCAGAAGGCTCATCGTTGAATTATTTTTATATACACAGCAGATAGTATCAGACGAAACTAGGGAAAGGGAACAGTACTGGATATTGGGACAAGTAAATTACATACGACCTGCACCTTTTGCTTGCTTCCTCCACCGTCACGACCACTTCAAGTCCTCATTCCACAGAAATTGTGAAAATCGGAAGTCTTCGCTCGAATAACATATGACCTTCAGCACCGCGCGCCATCCTCTGAGACCATACAATAACCTAGTGAAGTAGCAGCAAAAAGTCCATTGTTGAATATGAGGGAGCTGTGTGGCCTAGAGCTGGAGGAACAAGCCCACGGTTACCACATAATACACATTAGAGCAACAGAGACACGTTTAGAAGTAGTCGTTCCTTTATGACGCTACATAGAGGAAATGACACTGCGGCAACAGAGGGAATTTATACTTGCGGGACGAGGGAAAGGCTGTTTCTCTTATAAGCGGATCTTTACGAACCTCCCCGCACCGATTTGATTTCTGCTGATAGGGTGTGCAGGCCACGACTAACACTTCAACACATGCAAACGGGAAGACGGAAGTCTTAATCGTTTCCGAGAAGGTCGCGTTTGAAAATTATGTTCGCTATTACTCAAGGAGTCCGCATCGGAACGAGTAGTGCCCTGAATGCGTTTCTTTGCTGACGGTGGTAATGGACACAATGAGGCTTGGCTTAGTGGCACTTGTTGCTGTCCTTTTTTGACATTGTTTACTCTAGTGGAAACAACTCTGCAAACAAGAATACCAAATTTTCATTATTTTGGGAGACCAAAGTATCGATATCCATACTGTGATGAATAAAGAAAGAGGACGTCTTTCGTACAGATATGGAGGTTCATAATTGTATCAGTAATATCTGTTGCAAATTGTATCTTTAATGCCTGTACTAAGTTCTCTGTTTCAGATAGAAGATAACCATTGTGTTAAACTCAGCATCACTAGTTTCTTTCCCCAACTGTACTGAAGTTCGTTGCATGCACATCAGGATAATAACTTCGTAGGGACTTGAATCTCCGTTATGCATGAATTCTCACCACTATTTCAGCCATGTGTACGTTAGTTTTCTTGTGGATACAAATTAGAAGCATTCATCGGACAATTTTTACTTGACAGTTGAAAATATTCTATTGAGTCCACAAGCTTTCATGTCGTACCAATATTTAGTTTTCTGTTCATTCTATAGCCATGTTAAGTTACTGGTTAGGATATAACTTGAAAAAATGGACAGACTTTTGTATACAATATGTTGTAGATTTGAGATACGAGCTTGGTATATTTTCAAACTGTTACTCAATGGTCATGTATTCCTACCAACATAATTAAATGCAATACTGCAAAGCATTTTCGGTGCCGGTCGGAGTGGCCGTGCGGTTCTAGGGGCTACAGTCTGGAACCGAGCGACCGCTACGGTGTGATGTCCTTAGGTTAGTTAGGTTTAATTAGTTCTAAGTTCTAGGCGACTGATGACCTCAGAAGTTAAGTCGCATAGTGCTCAGAGCCATTTGAACCATTTTAGCCATTTTCGGTTCTGGAGGTAGCTGTTGCCAGTTCACATTGACTAATGACTGAAAATTCCATTAACAAAGAAGAACTAAGTGGAACATCAATTGTTAACAGGATATTAATGAGATACATAATTATACAGCGCACATTTATTGTTGTCACATCATACTGTTGTGAAAAGTCATACCAAACATACATCGCCCAGTTTTTGCCAAAGCCAGTTTTCTTGTAAGAAGTAACTAGAACGTATACATGGATTAAATTTAAAAAAATAACAAGTAAGTGCTTAGGTTCATAAAGTTGAGTTCTGTGGATCGAATCTCAATGCTGGTACATCTTTTTTCCATTCACACGTAATTCTAACAACATGTTTATCACGATACTGTAAATCATCAATACTTAATAATTCTTTCATTTTTTTTCACAATTATTGTATTGAGAAAAGGAGAAGAAACATTTTTCGTAAGGAGGCTAGCTATAAAAATCGGATATACAACAATTCCAGCAAAATCAGTGTAACAGTTTTATTTGCATTATTGTATCTACATTTGTGGAAAGTATAACTTGTAACCTATTGAGCACTGCACGAATCAGGATGATATTAACAATAGCAATATGGAAAACAATAATTATCAGGATATACAGTATATATAATAAAGCCGAATTTTGCATGTGCATGGTTTTTTCAGTGTGTCTATTGCTAAACACATTTGGTTTACATTCGTAAACGGTTCTCAACCATCGCACAATTTCGTTGCATATCACGCATATCTGTTGTTAGAATTAGAAGAAACGAAAAACAATACCTGAAGCGAGTGTCCATTCAGAGACCTCGCGGTTATAAAACAAAGCGATTTCTCGCTCGGTTGTGGACTCCTTAAATATTAGTGGCCATCGTATGAAGTATATAAAGACCCTAAAATTAGCAGACTGTTGCGTTTCCCTGTTTATACACACTGATGGAAAGAAATCGCATCACCAAAAACTAACTAATGTAGAGTGATGAGGTCCCAAGAATACATTTCTCTGGGTAACGTATTTAAGTGATGAACGTAGCAAAAGCTCTCCGTCTTCAGGCCACAAGTGGCCTACTGGGACCATCCGACCGCCGTGTCATCCTTAGTGGAGGATGCGGATAGGAGGGGCCTGGGGTCAGCACACCGCTCTCCCGGACGTTATGATGGTATTCTTGACCGAAGCCGCTACTATTCGGTCGAGTAGCTCCTCAATTGGCATCACGAGGCTGAGGTCACCCCGAAAAATGGCAACAGCGCATGGCGGCCTGGATGGTCACCCATCCAAGTGCCGACCACGCTTAACTTCGGTGATCTCACGGGAACCGGTGTATCCACTGCGGCAAGGCCGTTGCCGATTAACGTTGCAAGACCAGTGGGTAATGTAAGCGCGATATAAGCCATTACAAATGTGAAATGGTGATACATTAATAACCGGTGTAGCCACCAGAATATTGAAAAATAGCATGCAAAACATACAAGCATCGTATTGTACAGGTGCCAAATATCAGTTTCTGGGATGGAGTTCCATGCCTGTCGCACTTGGCCGGTCAATACACGGACGGTTAACGCTGGTTGTGGATAACACTCTACTTGTCGTCGGGTGATGTCCCATATGTTCGACTGAAGACAGACATAGTGATCGAGCAGGACAAGGTAACACGTCGACACTCTGTAGAGCATGTTGGGTTGCAACAGCGATATGCGGACGAGTGTTATCCAGTTGGAAAACACTCCCTGGAATGCTGTTCACGAATGGGAACATAAACGTTCTGATCAACAGACTGACGTAGTTTTAAAGTCAGGGTACGTGGGATAGCCAAGATACTGCTCCCGCTGTGATTCGAAATCGCACTCCAGATGTATGTACGTCTAGTGTGTCTAGCATGCAAACAGGCTGGCTGCAGGCCCTCACCTTGCCTCCTTTTAAATATCACCGGCACCGAGGCAGAACCAGTTTTCATCAGTCAGCACAACAGACCTCTACCCTGGCCACCAATGAGCTCCAAATGGCAGTGGAATGAGGTCAGTGGAATGCACGCCGCAACAGGGCGCCTGGCTCGGAGCTATCGTTGAAGTAACCCGTGAAGTTACCGATGCAAAACATACAAGCATCGTATTGTACAGGTGCCAAATATCAGTTTCTGGGATGGAGTTCCATGCCTGTCGCACTTGGCTGGTCAGTACACGGACGGTTAACGCTGGTTGTGGATAACACTCGTTTTGTCACTGGGGTGCCAATTGGTGCTGAAATTGCCGCTGCAGATGTAGTATGATACGCCAGAGCCATAAACCGAACACAATGGTCTTCCCTCTCGGTAGAGCCACTTGTCCGTTCGGAGCCCAGTCTCCTTGCTACTGTACAATCGTGTGACCACAACTGCCAGCAATCATGTACAGTAGCTACATTCCTGACAAGTAGTTCTGCAATGTCGTAGGTTCTCGTAGCCTTATTAAGCTATCTCGTTAAAAATCAGTGTTAATCATGGCGTCCTTGTAGGGTTAAAGGCATCATCACGTCCAGTCACCTCCAACAACGTCCAATCTCAAAGGTAACTGACGCTCACGGCCGTTACGAGTATTTGAAACAAACCTGATTTGCATCCTCGTAGTGGCTCTCTTATGCGACTGGCGTGAATATGAATAGTCGTCATGTTTCAGGCGGAGAAACGCACCTACCAACTTTTGTCAGTATTGCAGAGCCGCTTCTTGGTGCTGCGATTTTCCGTCAGTGTATAGTGAAGTGCTAGTTGTGCACTACGGCCCCTGTCAATATGCATCGAATCGGTGAGCGGAAGTTCATATGGTCCCCCTGTGAGGCAAAATATAGGAACACGAGGGATGGGACAACCGGCGTACCTCTCCATGCCAATTCTTTTTGTCAGTCAGTTATTGCTACCTTCGCTGCCAGTGCCATTGGCGGGATTCCATTCCTCCACTCCGTAAGTAAGGCCCTGTTCTTCAGGCTCTGCTGCCCTTCTGGGCCTTTTCTTCTTACAATGGAAGCACTAGAGACGCATTTGGAACTGAAACCCTTTGTAGATTTTCTGGTTCCTCAACTTCCCTACACACAGAGACAAAGAGATAAAAGGCCTAACGTGTTGCGGAAAAAGACCATAGGAAGTGTTTGTGCGGAATAAACCGTGTCAAATGTCTTGTCACGGGTACAAGAGGAGCGCTTAAGAGCGTGTGCAGAAGGGGGGGGGGGTGAGACAGGGTGGTTGGTGAGAAGAGAGCGCTGGCCGCGAGATGTGTATCTTAAAGGGAGTCCCGCACGTGCCAGGGGAATCGTGTGTGGTGTGTGGCGTGTGCACTCAGCCCGCCTAATCCGGCCCACGGCCTAAAAAAACAGTCGGTCTGTTTGCTCCCTGGTGGAATTAGTGGCCACTGTGTCGCGGGGAATCGCTTTTGACTGCCACCCTGCTCCGGGCTGTGTGTGTGTGTGTGTGTGTGTGTGTGTGTGTGTGTGTGGATCGGCAGCAAAGGGGAATAATACCCAGCCGCTGCAGCGCACCGCTTTGTGGACCATCTCCGCCCGCGGCGACTGTCTTCTGCTGCTGCCGCCTAAGCTCTTTAGCCCTTCATTCTAGGAAGGGGACACAGGTCGGAGCCCTGAAATTACTTTGCGCTCTCCTACTTGGAGGCAAAATTGCTTCAGTCCTTCCGACTACTCTCGGTTCGTCCTCATCGCAAGAAATTGCTTCGCAGATACGCTTCGAAAATTGGTTCAAACTGGGTCATCGATTTGAAATGGATGGGGCGTTTAACATTTGCCCTGCTACTTAAAATCCAATTGCTTCATACGTGTATTAGCCTGCTAGTCGAATACAGTTTCTCGGCCTCCGATTCATAAAACGTGTGGACGCCTAACACTGGAACATTTAGAGGAAAAACACTGTTACCCGAGCCTGCGTGCGCATAGAGTAATTTCGTTATGATGAGGGATGGTGAGTAAGTAACTTACTGTACGTGGAATAACATTAGTTGCCCTCATCTGCCTACCTGTTCGGGAAAGATGTGTGCATTCCCCCCTCCCCCAGCTTCCCCAGCTGTCCCAATGCACGCGCTGCATCACTCACGAATGGTGTGTGTGATGCAGGGCCCACCGCAGGCTTTCGCATCTGTTCATCATGCTACAGAATCAGATACACATTACACAATGTGTAAATTATGCAACAAATTTAATAATTTTTATCGTGTTTTATGTTCGCTGATGTAAAAAAACGTATATAGATGATCTATTCCCTACTTCATCTTCTTGCGGGTCGATTATATACAGGGTGGTCCATCTGAAGTTTCGGATGAGATTATCTCGAAACCTATACATCGGATAAAAATAGTGGGTGAGACAAGTTCGTAAGCTCAAAGGGGGACATCAAGTGATACTACACGTGACCTACAGCCCCGCCCCCTTGGGAAGGGCGGGGGCAACTTTTAAATCTTAAACGGAAACCCCCATTTTTTTATTGCAGATTCGGATTCTCCATAAAAAAAGTAATCAGGTTTTGTCTGAAACATTTTTTAAATCATTGACACATGGCACTGAAATCTAGAAAAATTGAAATTGGGGAAGAACTCTGATTTATTTAGAATGATCCGAGAAAGACCGAATCGATACAAAATGTGCACAAATTCTTTCATTACGCCAAATTAAGCTATTTTTTTACGAAATGTATCCTACCCGCCACAGTTTTTTATGGAGGGAGGCGGAATGGTATTAAAATCTCGTTACGGAACTCTTCACAATTGAATTACTCACCCGACTGTGGCACTACCGCGGTCAAACTGCGAACTATGGCTAAATGTAAAGGTCGGTGCAATGCGATCAGACGTCACTTCACTTTCAGTTTGTGAACCATAAACATCAACTCATTAAAGTAAATGATTCTTTAGCGAAACATGGCTCACTATCCTCCTACAGAGATTGTTGATGTGATGTTAATAGCCCCCGGTAGCTGAGTGGTCAGCGCGACAGAAAGTCGATCCTATGGGCCCAGGTTTGATTCCCGCCTCGGTCGGAGACTTTCTCCGTTGAGGGGCTGGGTCTTGTGTTGTCCCAATCATCATCATTTCATCCCCATCGAAGCGCAAGTCGCCGAAGTGGCGTCAAATCGAAAGACTTGCATCCGGCGAATGGTCTACCTGACTGGAGGCCCTAGTCACTCGACATTTTTTACCATAAGCGGAAAAGCTTGAATGAGCAAATAAAGATTCGAAATGATGATGGTTTTTTTCGATATTTGTGGCACTGTGTATCTTAACTGTGTTCCTGAAGGTCAAACTGTTAAACAATATTGTTGCCTTGATCTTCTTCTACAACTCCATGAGAAATTAAGGAAACAACGATCCGAATCTTGGAAGACAAGTCATGGGTTCTGCACCAAGACAACTCACCGACTCATACTGCATTGTCTGTTAAGAGATTTTTAGCGACGTACAGCATCCCAGTGTTAGAATACCCACCTTATTCGCTTGACCTAGCACCATGTGACTCATCTATTCCCCAGGGACATGTCTGCATTTAAATGAACAAATTTTTAGTCCATTGAAGCGGCGAAAAAAAAAGCGGCACGTATCATCAAGGAGCTCACAGAGGAAGACTTCCAACACGTTTCCATGAACGGAAAATTCGCAACGAGTATTGTAGGGGCAGAGGAAAAGATTATATTGAGGGTCACAATAACTAAATATGAACGGTTTTGAAATAAATTGTTTTGCAACAATAGTCTTGTATATGTGAACAGCTTAGTAAATATTTCTCCTACGCTTGCACTGCCATCCCGGGATTCCTAGCGGCCTCGAGCACCAGGGCGTCACCATTGGGCGGCGATGGCTTCATTTCCTCTGGTTACCTTGTTTGTTCAGCTCCTCAAGAGTCCTGTAAGATTTCCCAACTTCCCCTCCCAGAGATACTGGTCGGCGTTGTCAGCATCCTGAATACACCTTCTTGCGAAACCGGATCTGGATTTCGGCCTGACGACTGCTTCCTCCTCTATGACGTCGTTCACCTGAGAGTCGCAGGAACAGTACATCACCCCTGGCGAGACCATGATCCAGCAACCCTCTTTATATATTTTTCGCTTATTTCACTTCTACAAAGGATTATGTAGTCCTAAGATAAAAGGAAATATAATCACTACATCACAATGATTTAGCTATATAACTGAAAGAGTAATAAACCTGCGATTCCACAGGTGCTCCTCGAGCCCCCTAATGCATTGATTTTCCACGTGAAAAACAACGCACAGCTGATTTCGACATACAGTTTGTCATAGAATGACTGATACATCATATCCAGTACTAATGCGACATCAGCATTGTGTTGAAAGCTTACCGTAGTAGCTCACTCCCATCATTCGCAGTAGTGTATTTCAAAGTTTCCACTGCCGTAACTCCTCGTGTTGCCTTTGGCTTTCTGCGAGCCCGGCCAATTGGCTGCCGAGAAGATCTCCGTGAGCTCTTTTGTGTTCAAATTAGGGAACTTCTCCCGACAACTTCAGACTTTATTATACAGCCTTTTAGGTATTATTTTTAGGTCCCGAGCGCAGACAATAGACCTCGACGCGGAGAAATTTTCTTGGCTCAACTTGCGGAGCTATAAAAGGAAACAATAAGCGTTTCGTTTAAGAACGGCTAACAAAGGAAATAATAGCAGGGTGCTATATAAAATTCGTATCATCAAGTACTGTTCTGCTGTACTGTTGGTGGGAAGCTACCAACACACCTACGGTGGTCCTTTCAAATTTGTTCGTACGTTAAAATTCAATTGATAAGAATAAATCACTCGTAAAAAATTTATTGGTTGTTGCAAAATGCCGATTTCGAACATTCCCTGCCGATCATAAGCCCGTAATCCTCACGCACTCATCTTTGGTCTCTCAGGTTATTTCTCTTTCTGTAAGTTTTCTCTGACTTGACACTATATGCTGTGGAAACATCTTCGATACGATGAGTACAGGAATGAGGAATATAGCAATATAAATTCCTTATGAATGAAAGAAACAAAAAGTTCAGGGCAGCCAAGTCGAAATCACTGCGGCAAAGGTGTGAAGAAATCGAAAAAGGAATGATCGTCAAGAGGACTGGCTCACGATATACAAAAGACAAAACAGCCTTCGATAATATTAAAATTAACTGTGGTAACAGTAAGAATGCAATGGGAATTCCACTGCTAAATGCAGCGAAGAGAGCGGATAGGTGGAAAGAGTACATTGAAGGCCTCTGTGCGGGGCAAGACTTGTCCGATCAAGTGATAGAGCAAGAAATTGCAGTCGACATGGAAGACATAGGGGATCCAGTATTAGAATCAGAATTTAAAATGGCTCTGGAAGACTTGAGATCAAATAAGGCAGAAAGAATAGACAAAATTCCATAGGAATTTCTAAAATCAGTAGGGGAAGTGGCAACCAAACGAATATTCAAGTTGCTGTGTAGAATCTATGAGACTGGCGAGATACCATCAGGCTTTCGGAAAAATATCATCCACACAGTTCCGAAGATACCAAGGACAGATATGTGCGAGAACTATTGCGCAGTCAGCTTAACAGGTCACACATCTAAGCTGCTCACAAGGATAATGTACAGATGAATGGAAAAGAAAACTAAGGATCTGATATATGATGATCAGTTTGCCTTCACGAAAGATGACGGAGCCATAGAGGCAGTTTTCTGACGTTGCCGTTGACACTGGAAACAAGACTTGACGACATGGAAAAGGAATTCGACAGTAAAAAATGGTGCAAGATGTTCGAAATTTCGAGGAAAATAGGGTTAATCTCTAGGGAAAGGCGGGTAATTTACTACATGTATAAGAACCAGAGGAGAATAATAAGAGTCGACGGCCAAGAACGAAGTGATCGGATTAAAAAGAGTGCAAGACATGGCTGTAGCCTTTCATCCATATCGTTCATTCTGTACATCGAAGAAGGATCAAGAATGCAATTAAAATTCAGTTATAGGACTTACTGATAACATTGCTATCCACAGTAAATGTGAAGAAGAATTACAGGATCTATTGACTGGAATGAACAGTCCGATGGGTACGGAATATGGATTGAGAATAAACCGGAAGAAAGAAAACGTTACGAGGAACAGCAGAAATAAGAACAGCGAGAAGCTAATCATCCGAACTGGTGATCACGAAGCAGACGAGCTTAAGGAATTCTGCTACCGTGGAAGCAAATCAACCCATGACGGATGAGGCAAGAAGCACATAAAAAGCAGACTACCACAGGCAAAGAGGGCATTCCTGGCCAAGAGACGTTTAGAGGTATCAAACATAGCCTTTAATTCGAGGAAGAAATTTCTGGCAATGTACTCCTGGAGCAGAGCACTGAATGGTAGTGAATCATAGACATTGGGAATACCGGAACAGAGGAGAATCGAAGCGTTTGAGATATGATGCTACTGAAGAATGTAAGTGGTACCATGAGATGAAGTGAACAGGTCCTAGCGCAGGAGAGGAATTCGTGGGGGACCACATCAAACCAGTCAGAGAAACAAAAATAGAGACAGAGAGGTGAGTGTCCTCTCTCCGTCTCTCTCTCTCCTCTTTTGTCCAACTGTTGCCTGTGTGTGTGTGTGTGTGTGTGTGTGTGTGTGTGTGAGGGGGTGGGGCATGTACGGTACTGCACCCACCATTATGTTATATCTTCTGGTCCCTGCAGGCATTTCTCTGAGATAACCAAGTAAGGTCTTGAACATAACATACGTTAACTCATGTTTAGATGAATTATATCTCTCGGCAAAGAATGGATATGCACTCGACCAGTCAATTCTGAACAGGCAGCGTTATGTAGTGAACGTGCTGTCATTCTCTAGAATGTTTTTTAGAAGAGAAAACAATTATTTGTATCTGCTGAGTGTAATACTATTTTCATAAGTGACACACTTGAGCGTCCCGAACCTCTGCAGAGATACTGTCGCACAGTGACCGTACTTGTAACAGAGCTTTAACAGAAGGGCGCGATCCTGCATTGAGACAGTCACGCTGAGCGAGTCAGACGCAAATTGCACATTCTACCACTTACAATGTCATCTACTGGTAAAATTTTTGTTAATTTTTTATGTTTCCTTACCTTTTCCCCCTTCTTAGATACTGTTCCGTTCAAATTTGACTTCGTTCTGAGCAGTGATCCATTTTTACAGAGTTCTGGAACGTTAATTATAATAAAAAAATGGTTCAAATGGCTCTGAGCACTATGGGACTTAACTTCTGAGGTCATCAGTCCCCTATAACTTAGAACTACTTAAACCTAACTAACCTAAGGACATCACACACATCCATGCCCGAGGCAGGATTCGAACCTGCGACCGTAGCGGTCGCCCGGTTCCAGACTGTAGCGCCTAGAACCGCTCGGCCATCCCGGCCAGTAATTATAATCACCCTCCATTTTATTCTACGTCGTTTGTGTTGTATCGGTAGCTGAGACGGCCAGTAAATAAAATCAGACATGCACATAAAGATAACAAATTAATAATTTTATTTAAAGATAACATATTAATAAGTTTATTTAAACTATGTACTCTTAAAAATGATTTATACATAACTCTAAACACTGTTTCTTCTGTGGTGCTGATTTATACACAGAGATGGTGAAGTTTTTGATTGTAACAAATAGTCTTGAGTGTTGATAAATTTATATAAGTCTCTGAATATTAGTAATGCTTACTGGCGTCGCACTGCGTTCGATGTATTGTTCCTCAATGTAGTCTTCCACATTTGTGGTGATAAGTCAATAGTCAATTCGTTTAAATATTTGGGCGTAACGTTACCAAGTGATATGAGGTTGAACAAGGAGGTGAGAACTGTAGTAGGGAAGGCGAATGATCAATTTCGGTTTATTGGGAGAATTTTAAGAAAGAGTGGTTCGCCTGTAAAGGAGACCAGTATAGGACGCTGGTGCCACCTATTCTTGAGTACTGATCGAGGGATTGGGATTTGCACCAGGTCGGATTGAAGGAAGCCATCGAAATAATCCAGAGGCGGGCTGCCGGATTTGTTACCGGTACGGCCCAACAGTGTTTGGTAATTCATATCGTAACTGGACTATTTTTAGCTATACATTATACATCAAATACTGAATGCTTCGGAAACTCAGAAGGGAATCTCTGGAGGGAAGACGACGTTCTTTTCGAGAAACACGATTAAGAAAATTTATAGAACCGGCATTTGAGGCGGACTGCAGAACGATTCTACTGCCGCCAACATGCACTTCGCGTAGGAACCTCGAAGATAGTATACGAGAAATTAAGCCTCACGGAGACAGTCGTTTTTCCCTTGCTCTATTTGCGAGTCGAACAGGAAATGACACGTAGTGGTAGAGGGTACCCTCTACCACGTACCGTACGGCGGCCTCCGGAGTATCTACGTACTTGTACACTGAAGAGCCAAAGAAACTGGTACACGTGCCTAATATCGCGTAGGACCCCAGAGAGCTAGCACAAGTGCCACAACACGGCTTGGCATGGACTCGACTAATGTCTGAAATAGTGCCGAAGCGAACTGATACCATGCATCCTGCAGGGCAGTCCGTAAATCCGTAAGAGTACGACGGGGTGGAGATCTCTTCTGACCAACACGTTGCAAGGCATCCCAGATGTGCTCAATAATGTTCATGTCTGGAGAGTTTGGTGGGCGGCAGAAGTGTTTAAATTGAGAAGAATGTTTCCGGAGCTACTCTGTAGCAATTCGGGACCTGTGAGCTGTCACATTGTCCTGCTGGCATTGCTAAAGTCGGCCGGCCGCGGTGGTCTCGCGGTTCTAGGCGCGCAGTCCGGAACCGTGCGACTGCTACGGTCGCAGGTTCGAATCCTGCCTCGGGCATGGATGTGTGTGATGTCCTTAGGTTAGTTAGGTTTAAGTAGTTCTAAGTTCTAGGGGACTGATGACCACAGCAGTTGAGTCCCATAGTGCTCAGAGCCATTTGAACCATTTTTTGCTAAAGTCCGTCGGAATGCACAATGGACATGAATGTATGCAAGTGATTATTCGAATTGACGCGGCTTGAAAACTGAGAACGTTTTATACACGTTTGCTATCGCGAAAGACTCCGAGGACAGATTTAACTGCTCTCAATATGTTAGGCAGACGTAGCCATAAGTTTGTAATACTGAAAGCTACTCGAGATTTGCTGCCGTCTCTCTAAATTACGATAAAACATTACACTGGTTAGTTAAACGTCAGTGATAATCAATGAATAAATTCATTCTCATAATAGTAAAGGAAAAACGGGCTCTAAAATGCATTCTCATACGAATTTAAAGAGGGTATAGGTCATATCACCGACATAGTGCCTACATTCGGAGGAGAAGTAAATTTGCAGCATAGTACATGTGTCCATGATAAAAAGTGACCACTGTTAAAAACACCTGCTTACAATCGTATGTTTCTTTTGTGCTGCCGATCAATGCCACCAAAGGTCTACTTTCTGCCCTCCATCGCAGCAAAGTTACACTGAAGCTTTCACTCGATCGTGTGCAAATGGTTAGGTTTCTCTGAACTATGTCTCGTCATTAGTTTTTGAGCCTAAGCGCTCTGTGAAGCTAGAAATTAGCTTATTATCTCTTTTCTCTCTTTTTCCATACCAATTACTAACAAGTTCAACCCAGTTTTTCTGCTATTCTCTCTCTCTTCCTCTCTGTCTCTGTCTCTCTCTCTCTCTCTCTCTCTCTCTCTCTCTCTCTCTCTCTCTCTCTCTCTCTCTTCCTCTAACTGTCTATTTATCTCTCCATGTGTGCTCTCTTCGTTAATAGTACAATTAAATGCGGCTAATACCGAAGTAGAGTGGATACAAAATGCAAACAGGCAATAGCAAGCAGAAGATTTCCCAACAAAAGGAATCTGTGAACATCTAATATAAATTTAAGTGTTAGGAAGTCATTTCCAGAGGTATTTGTCTGAAGTGTAACATTGTGTGGAAGTGAAAAGTGAATCATAGAAGGTTCAGACAAGAAGATAATAGAAGCTTTTAAAATGCTGAAGACTATGCGGATAGCTCGAGTAATTAATGAAGAGGTTCTGAATACAACTAGGGAAAAAATAAATGTATGGCATAGCTTTACAAAAATAAGGAATCGGTTGATACGAAACATCCTGAAGCAACAAGTAATTGTCAAATCGGTGATTTTGTAATGGAGGGAAGTGTAGGGAGGAAACGGATTGGGTGGGGGGGGGGGGGAGGAGGGAAGAACAAAAGTTGTAGAAGCAGACCAAGGGAGGAATACAGTAAGTAGGTTCAGATGCATGAAGGTTGCAAAAATTATGCAGAAATGAAGCGGTTCGCACGGGGTAGATTAATGTGGAGAACAGCACTGAGCCAGCCTTCGGACTGTAGATCACAACAACAACGCTGTTTCAAAAATATATTTTCGTTAATAGCATTTCTATATGAACACTAAAATATGAAGCACCCAACAAACCAAAAACTGATTCGAAACCGACAGTGGGTTACTGGTGTTGGTCGTAGTGCAAGCCTTCTTTGTACCTGGGTAACAACAGTTCAGTCTGTCAGCTGTTACTGGGAACACAGATCCACGCTGAAACTGAAGGACGCTTCAGCACGGATGCTCGCAAATTCAGAAACTTTTTACCTCTCTTTAATACTTGCATTAAGAGCCAGAAAAAACTCCAGAGCCAACCAAGAAGCAAACCACATATTTTTGGACTGCAGAGATTACGCATATCTTTGCTGTTGTAATGAATATTGTTTCATGGCATTTTAATTGTTACTTAGTGGCAATTTTCGCACTATTACTATTTGTTATATATTTGACTTCTCAGTTTTAACGTAAAATTTTACGTAAATCAAGAACGACATACTTCTAACTTCCCACGCCAAATTGCGGGTGCTATGTTTTACATTAAGAAACCGTGTATGTTTGATGTCATGTATGTATGGTTTCTGACCCAGTGCTTATGCGGTAGCATATAAACATTGTTATAATAATGTTAGCTTGTCCAAAGGGACAAACGAGATGTACATCATCATGTCGGTTAAATATGATAACAAAATTGTTTGTCTGCACCTTCAAAACTTTTTTTATAATGAATGTTGTGTTTCACCGCAATTTTAATTATTACGTAATGGCACTTTTCGCACTATTACTATTTTTATATATTTGACTCCTTAGTCTTAACGTAACAGTTTAAGTAAATCACGAACGTTGCACTTCTAATTTCCCACGCCAGATGGTGGTACTACGTTTTTTAAAAAACTGTGTTATACCTCATTTCGTGTTATTCATATATTACTCTGCTTCCTTTTCTTTTTCTCTTTTACTTGTCCTGCACTCTGACAACTTACTATCGATCTGTCTTATGTTTTGTAAGTTGGTTTTTTCAAAAACAATACGACAGTGTATTTTAGATGTTTCCTTCCCCCTTCGTCTGCTACGTTTTTTACGTACATTTTAAATTTGAGTTACTTCATGAGCCACAAATCCACAAGAAGTATTTTGTGTTAATATCTTGCAAAACCAGTAATATTAAGTCTTCACGTGACACATGCCACACAGAGGGCATTCCAAACCCTGTCACATCGAGGTCTGCTGTACAGGTGCATGTAAAGAGCGGCCTCAGTTTATGTGATCGCTCTAAGCTTGTGGTTGTAGCTTGATACCAGTGCCTACCAATTTTAATTGTATATTACAGGTATGTTCCTGCCAACTGTTATGTTCATACGCAGGTGTAGTTGTGGTTTTCGGTTTTATACTCTCTGATCGTTATGTGAAAATTTTTAACTTCTAGCACTGAGGATGGTCACTAAGTGACCGAAAATCGATTTTGCTGACAATAAAACAACAAAATACGCCCAATGCTGATTTTCCTTCCAATTCTATCCACCATTTGGTCGTGGTGCACACAACACGCCATGGAGTCGCCAATCAATAAACTTATCTCACTCGACACCGAGCCAGAAACTAGTACCACATAACCTTCAAATAACACATTATTTCAAAGAAGTCATTAGTGCTGATACTAGTCTCATAGAGCGTAAGCGCACGCTTCTCTAACCATATTTTTACAGATATCTGATAAATGTATTATCACATTCGCCAATAAAGTGGGTAAGGAACTTCTCTCCTTCTACGAAAGGTTAACATGTTCTTTAAGGGCGAAAATGTAGGCGTTCCTCAAGCGTAAGAGGCTCTACATAATGCACCGTGGATGCAAAGTTTGTGGTTCCCTAGAGAGACGTGGAGCTATTGCAAAAGGTAGCCGGCTCCGTCCTCCTTTGCAGGCCCTCGTAATAGCCGCCCCCACTGGGCCGCCTGCTTCCCACTCCCACCCCCACATCCTCTCACCCCCAGACTCTGCCACTCCCCCTATCCCTCCCCCACTCTGACGCACTAAGTACCTCATCTGCGCAGCCCACCCTGGTCCTTTGTCGCCACCGAGGTGTGGAAGGGCGGAGGGACTTATAAAAGAATTCTCCTACAGAATGAGGGCTTTTTACTTGCAAACAGCGGAAGGAACGTTTTAAAACCGCCTTGTCTGAGGCACGGCCGCAGCCGCACCGCACCGCGACCTCCCTTGCCTTCGCGCGAGACTTTTTCTTGTCAAGCCCTCTGTCATTGTTCCTCTTCTCCTCCGTGACAACGGATCGCCTGGTGCGAATTGGAGGAAAGTGGAAATTTCTTACGCAGAGAAGCAACGAATTTCATTTTATGTCGTTAAATTGTCTTTCTTCCACGATAATGCTAACTAAATAGCGGCTAGCAATATTGTCAAACTAATGTTTTCTACATCAGGATGACACTAAATGCTGATTCTGTATTTTGGAATAACAAGAAACACGCTGTGCAAAGGAAGCCAAACCCTAGGGTTACCTACGGCTAAGAAACAGGAAAAAATCTTCTGCTGCTTGACAACCACCAATGTCATTTTATAGGTCATTAGGAACTTGACAGTGTTAACTTTATCTCTGCTAGAAGTATTTGCAACATCACAAACTACACTGACGGAAAAAAATCGCAGCACCAAAAAATTATTAATGTAGACAAATGAAATTTCTGGAATATATTGATGTGTTGTTGTTGTTGTGGTCCTCAGTCCTGAGACTGGTTTGATGCAGCTCTCCATGCTACTCTATCCTGTGCAAGCTTCTTCATCTCCCAGTACCTACTGCAGCCTACATCCTTCTGAATCTGCTTAGTGTATTCATCTCTTGGTCTCCATGATTTTTACCCCCCACGCTACCCTCCAGTACTAAATTGGTGATCCCTTGATGCCTCAGAACATGTCCTACCAACCGATCCCTTCTTCTAGTCGTGCCACAAACTCCTCTTCTCCCCAATTCTATTCAATACCTCCTCATTAGTTACGTGATCTACCCATCTAATCTACAGCATTCTTCTGTAACACCACATTTCGAAAGCTTCTATTCTCTTCTTGTCTAAACTATTTATCGTCCATGTTTCACTTCCATACATGGCTACAGTCCATACAAATACTTTCACAAAAGACTTCCTGACACTTAAATCTATACTCGATGTTAACAAATTTCTCTTCTCCAGAAACGATTTCCTTGCCATTGCCAGTCTACATTTTATATCCTCTCTACTTCGACCATCATCAGTTATTTTGCTCCCCAAATAGCAAAACTCTTTTACTACTTTAAGTGTCTCATTTCCTAATCTAATTCCCTCAGCATCACCTGACTTAATTCGACTACATTCCATTATCCTTGTTTTGCTTTTGTTGATGTTCATCTTATACCCTCCTTTCAAGACACTGTCCATTCCGTACAACTGCTCTTCCAAGTCCTTTGCTGTCTCTGACAGAACTACAATGTCATCGGCGAACCTAAAAGTTTTTATTTCTTCTCCATGGATTTTAATACCTATTTTGGTCTGCATAATATATTTTATTGAGTAACATTGCAAAGATTACAGATTAATGTAAGCGCGAGATAAGCCATTGCAATTAATGTGAAATGCTGGCACATTAATAACCGGTGTAACCGTCGGAATGTTGAATGCAAGCGTGCAAACGTGTATGCATTGTGTCATACAGGCGCCGAATGTCTGTTTGTAGGATGGAGTTCTACCCCTGTTGCACTTGGTCGGTCAATACATGGACGATTAACGCTGGTTGTGGATGACCCCTGAGTTGTCGTCCGATGATGTCTCATGTGTGCTCGGTTGGAGACAGATCTGGTGTCGAGTAGGGGATGTTGGGTTAACAGTGATGTGTGGGTGAGCGTTATCCTATTGGAAAATACCCCTTGGTATGCTGGTCATCAACAGCAGCACAAAAAGTAGAATCACGAGACTGACGTACAAATTTGCCGTCAGTATGCATGGGATAACCACGGGAGCGCACCTGCTGTCATACTATTCGCACCCCAGGCGACAACTCCAGGTGGAAGTCCAGTGTGTCTAGCACGCAGACAGGTTGGTAGCAGGCTCTCACCTGGCCTCCTTCCATCCAACACACGGCCATCACTCGCACCGAGGCAGAACCAGCTTTCATCAGAGACCACAATCTTGCACTCCAGTGAGCTCTCGCTTGACACCACTCAAGTCGCATATGGTGGTGGTTTGCGGTCAGTGGAATGCACGCGACAGGGCGTCTGGTTCGCAGGTGTCTTTGAGGTAACGTATTTGTGACACTTCGTTGTGTCACTGTGGTGCCAGCTTCTGCTCAGACTGTTGTTTCAGATGCAAATTGCGGCTTCCAGAGCAATATGTCAAACGCAATGGTCTTCCCATTCGCTACTGCCACATCGTCACCCAGAGCTCCGTCTTCTTGTGTCCGTTCATTCGTTTCACCACCGTTGACAGCAGTCAAGTACAGTGGTTACAGTCTTTCCGCAGTACCGCAGATGGAACATCAAGCTCTAGTAGCCTATTACACGACCTCGTTCAAGCTCAATGAGGTGTTGATAATGGCGTCTTTCTCGCCTTATAGGCATTCTTGACTAAAATCAACTCACCACGTCCAATCTCAAAGGTAATTACCGCTCACTACCGTTACAGTTCATATATGAAGCAAACATGATATGCTTCCACTGACGCTACTAGCGCCATTCTTATGCGACAGACTCTAAATTTGAATAGACATCATCTTTATGATGTAGAAAGACGGCTCCAATTTTCGTTATGTCGCACAACTCCTTCTTGGTGCTGCGATTTTTTTTCCGTCAGTGCGTTTGAAGGACTATGGTGGTCGCCATTCACACGTTGGTCGGTCAGTTAATATGTGTCGTGCGACAATACGCTGTGAAGGAATCACAAATGCTATACACGGCACTATAACATGGAAAGGTGCGGCTTGCAGTGGACAAATATTTACAGACAAATGGCGAATTTTCTTTTTCTTTTAAGTTGCTCAGTTATACTGTAGCATAACATGTTGAAAGTTAAACTGGCACTATTGTCTGTGTGATTTTTTAAGGAAGCAACCACTAAATGCCCCATGTGCTTACATCACATACCTTGTTTTTCTAGTACAAATTCCTCTGTCTTCTGAGAAATAGTCAGAAAACTTTGTCAATGTTTTTAAAAGTTACAATTTGGAACGCGTCGAAAACGCAACATGTGCGTAAATTTCGAGATATTAGTAAATATGTAGTTAGAACATATTATGATCAAATATCCGAGAATTTTATTTTTATTGAATCACGAAAGTTGTAGTAAGTTAATGAGGAATTTTTAAATAAATCTGACTTATTGAGCGGCCACCGTCCTCCGGTTTAAGTCATTGTTTTTCTGACATTATCGCTGTCATTTGTACCCAGTACTTCTTGAGTTGTCTCGTAATGGTAGCTGTGTCACAATGGCCTCATTCTTTTCGTACTTACATAAATGGACACGGTCGTGAGTCACAGTGGAACCAACATAGGTAGGGACATTAACTCTGCTTTGAGATTTGATGTGTTGGTCACTAATATTAAATGTTTGATAATCATATTACAAATATTAGCTAACTTCTAGATCTTTAATTTGTTTTTTGATTAGCCAGTCTGGATTGGGCGTGAACTCACGTTTGTCTTGGCCGCAATAATCCGAAATTCAAAGCCTTGAAAATATGTGAATAACATGGTGTACACAACGGACCTTACTGTTAACATTAAATCACAGATCAACTCTTTAATTTTACTTTGACACATATGAAACTCGTAAATATTAATACGTTAGGGACCAGATCCTTTTGTTCCGACCTACCAAAGTGACCGGGAACTGCGTGCTGTCTGATTCATAGTGCCCAAGCAATGTATCTGTCTTGCAGGACCTCTCACCTCCTTTCGGTACAGTCGTTTGACTTTACAGAAACGTATTTTTTCGACTTGCTGTTCGGTGTTTGCATGTAACCACGAAAAATTTACATTTCATTTACTTTGCTTCGTTTTTATTTTAAACTTTTAATTGTCACAACATAAAAAGGTTCTCCACATTGTGAAAGAATAATTTTAAATGCGTGTAGAAAAGTTCCACGTTTTGTAAACTATAATTATGATGTAAATGTAAAATACTTTTAAAAAATAATCATCATGATCCACCATATTAGCGTGCACAACAATAAATGCATTATATCACACAAATATACCTATTTTTGGACTGTCCATTTGTTGATCTGTTCTTCTGTTATAATATTTACAACTGTTACTACATAACACTCTATTGAGACATAAAGACAATTTGCATATATTATCACTGAGCTCTTTGGTTTAATTTATCGAGAAGACTTCACCCTTTGCAGTTACTGTTATTTCATTTACCGTAGAGCCCATGCAGGGCATCCAGGAAATATTGCGACAGACTTCGAGGGGCTGTAGAGGGCGTCTTGAGCAACAAATCTAGGATAGGAATCCGTGTCAGAAATTGTCTTCCAACGACGCTACAGAGCGGCGAAGTTAAACGAGCCGCCTCCTGCCGCTAGGCTACATTTTCGGCAGCTAACGTGACTTTGAACGCTGGTGGACCGTAGGCGCAACATCTCGCAGTGTTGTCTGCTACACTCATCATCATCATCATCAGTTATCTGCTATATTAGCAGGTCCTTTGCCTCTCCATTTTCTGCGATCCATTGCTTCCTTCTTAAGGCTGCTGTATGTTGTACCGTCCATCATGTCATCCAGTATCTGGAATCTCTTCCTGCCTCGCTTCCTTTTCCCTTCTACATAACCTTCTAAAACTGTTTTTATCAGTCCGTCATTCTTTCTTAATATATGCCCAATCCAATTTCTTTTTCTTCACTTTATTACATCTAGTAACTGCCTTTTCTCTCCCACTCTTCTCAGTACTTCTTCATTTTTTACTCTGTCCATCCAACTTATTCTTTCCATCTTCCGCCATGTCCAGATCTCAAAAGCCTCCAGCCTTTCTCTGTCTTTTTTCCTCATAGTCCATGTTTCAGCACCATATAGAAGAACACTCCATACAAGACATTTTATGAGTCTCTTTCTGAGTTCTCTGTCCAGACCGCTGCAGATGATTCTCCTTTTCTTATAAAACGCCTCTTTTGCCATTGCTATCCTTGTTTTAATTTCTGTGGTGCACTTCCAGTCGGTTTCTATCCTGCTTCCAAGATACTTAAAATTTTGCACCTGTTCTAGTGTTTCTCCATTCACCACAATTTTTATTTCCTTATTTCCTCCTATTGCCAATAATTTTGTTTTATTTGTGTTAATTTTCATTCCATATATTTTTCCGTTAGTTGCAATGGTGTCCACCAAATCCTGTAATTCTTTTTCCCCTGTGGCTAGAAGGACCATGTCATCAGCAAATCTCAAGCACCCTACTCTTCTTCCTCCAATTTCTACTCCTTTGTCATCTAATGAGCATTGGTCAATCATATTTTCCAGGTACAGGTTGAAAAAAGTAGGTGATAAACAGCATCCTTGTCTTACTCCTTTCCCTAGTCTGATCCAGTTTGTACTTTCTCCTCTCACTTTAACTGAAACTTTTTGATTAAGGTACAATGAGTTTATAAGTCTTCTGGTTTTCCAGTCCACTCTCTTTTCCTTCATAATAGTCGCCAGCTTGTCCCAAACCATATTGTCAAATGCCTTTTCCAAATCGATGAAGCACATATATAGGTCTCTTCCTTTTTCAGTAAATCTTTCTCCCAAGATTCGTAGGAGCCCTATTGCATCTCTGGTGACCGTATTCCGTCTAAAGCCAAACTGCTCCTCGCCGAGATTCTCCTCTATTACTTTTTCAAGTCTTTTATTAATTATTCTTAACATCACTTTGGCTGCACGTGAAATGAGTCTGATTGTCCTGTGCTCGCTGCATTTCTTGGTTCCTTGTTTTTTCGGTAATGGAATCATTACTGTTGTCAAAAAGTCTTCAGGCCATTCACCACTGTCATATATTTTATTACATAACCTCAATATTTCTCTTATTCCATTGTGGTTCAAGCATTTTATTATTTCTCCCGGTATTGTATTTCTACCTACTGCTTTGCCATTTTTCATTGCAGCAATGGCAGACTTTACTTCTTCCATTATGATGGTCGGTCCTTTCTCTTCATCACTTACACTGTTGTGTGATTCAAGTTCCAGAGTTTCTGGTTTCCTATTTGTGTCATATAGCTCTTTTATATATTCTTCCCATCTCTGGAGGACATCGACAGAATCTTTGTACACTACCTCTTCGCCTTTACTCAAAATTTCCATAGTAGCACTTCCTGCTCTGTTTTGTTCCCATGTCATAGTCTGTACTCTGTTGTATAGTAAGTCGTATCTTCCCTTCCTGTCCAGTTCTTCAATTTCATCACATTCCTCTTTTAGCCATTTTTTCCTAGCCTGCTCTGTTTCTCTTCGCAGTTCGTTATTTAACCTTCGGTATATCTTTCTTATATCTTCAGTGTTCTTGTTTTTCAATTTTCTTCTCTCCTCCATCTTGGAAATCATTTCTTGTGTGACCCATGGTTTTTTTGACCTTTTCCCTTTTACATATCCTATATTTTGCTGTCCTGCTTTAATGATTCCTCCTTTCAGCATATTCCAGTACTCGTTGGCATTATCAGGTGCTTCTTTGCCTCGTAATGTGTTTAGAAAGTCCCGAGACAGCATTTCTGTAATTTGTTCTTTGTTGCACCTTATCTTCTCTAGATCCCACTTCTTCACCATTGTCGCCTTTTTCAGTTTTTTCATTCTTATTTCTATTTCTGCCATAAGTAAGTTGTGGTCACTATTAATATCTGCACCTGGTAATGTGTGTACCTTCTTGATTCCATTCCTGTATCTTTCTTCTACCAGTATAAAATCGATTTGGTTTCTACATTTATCCCCTGGTGATTTCCAAGTGTAGAGCCTCCTCTTATGGTTCTTGAATCATGTGTTTGCCGCTATCAGCTGCCTTTCCCTGCAGAAGTCAATTAACCATTCACCTCTGTCATTTCTCTTTCCAAGACCATGACTGCGTATGTTTCCCTCTTTCCCTTCTCCCACAATGGGGTTCCAGTCTCCCATTACTATTTTGCAGCATTTTTTATTTTCGTCCATTATTCTCTCTATTACATTGTACGTTTCCTCTACAATTTGGTCATCATGTTCTGAAGTTGGCATATACACCTGGACAATCAGTAAATCTTTTTGTGCTTCTTTCAGCCTTATACCAATAACCCGGTCATTTGCAAAGTCTACATATTCCACACATTTAGCCAATTCCTTTGTCATAATCATTCCTACTCCAATAATTCCTTTTACTTCTCCTCCTGAGTAGTAGAATACATATTCATCTGACTGCAACTCTCCATGTCCATTCCATCTTACCTCAGCAACTCCTACGATGTCCATATGATTCTTTTCCATCTCTCTTTTAAGGTTTTCTAGTTTTCCTGCTTGTAGCAGAGTTCTGACATTCCAGGTACCAATTCTCGTTTTGATTTTTTGCCTCCTTTCAAGTTGTCCCCCTCCCCCCACCCCCACTCCCCGCAGATCCGAATGGGGGGCTATTTTACCTCCGGACACTGATTTAACATGAGAGGAAGCCATGCTACACTACACGCCATTAAAATTGATACACCCTGAAGATGACGTGCTACAGACCCGATATTTAACCGACAGGAAGAAGATGCTGTGATACGCAAATGATTAGCTTTTCAGAGCATTCACAGAAGATTGGCGCCGGTGGCGACACCTACAACGTGCTGACATGAGGAATGTTTCCAACCGATTTCTCATACACAAACAGCAGTTGACCGGCGTTGCCTGATGAACGTTGTTGTGATGCCTCGTGTAAGGAGGAGAAATGCGTACCATCACGGATCCGACTTTGATAAAGGTCGGATTGTAGCCTATCGCGATTGCAGTTTATCGTATCGCGACATTGCTGCTCGCGTTGGTCGAGATCCAATGACTGTTAGAAGAATATGGAATCGGTGGGTTCTGGAGTGTAATACGGAACGCCGTGCTGGTTCCCAACGGCCTCGTATCACTAGCAGTCGACTGACAGGCATCTGATCCGCATGGCTGTAACGCATCGTGCAGCCACGTCTCGATCCCTGAGTCAACAGATGGGGACGTTTGCAAGATAACAACCATCTGCACGAACAGTTCGACGACGTTTGCAGCAGCATGGACTATCAGCTCGGAGACCATGGCTGCGGTTACCATTGACGCTGAATCACAGACAGGAGCGCCTGCGATGGTGTGCTCAACGACGAACCTGGGTGCAAGAATGATAAAACATATTTTTCGGATGAATCCAGGTTCTTTTACAGCATCATGATGGTCGCATCCGTGTTTGGCGACATAGTAGTGAACGCACATTGGAAGCATGCATTCGTCATCGCCATACTGGCGTATCACCCGGCTTGCTGGTACGGGGTGCCATTAGTTACACGTCTCGGTCACCTCTTGTTCGTATTGACGGTACTTTGAGCAGTGGACCTTACATTTCAGATGTGTTACAACCCGTGCCTCTACCCTTCATTCGATCCCTGCGAAACCCTACATTGCAGCAGGATAATGCACGACCGCATTTTGCAGGTCCTGTACGGGCCTTTCTGGATACAGAAAATGTTCGAGTGCTTCCCTGGCCAGCACATTCTCCAGATCTCTCGTCTGGTCAATGGTGGCCGAGCAACCGGCTCGTCACAATACGCCAGTCACAACTCTTGATGAACTGTGGTATCGTGTTGAAGCTGCATAGGCAGCTGTAGCTGCACACGCCATCCAAGCTCTGTTTGACTGAATGCCCAGGCGTATCAACGCCGTTATTACGGCCAGAGGTGGTTGTTCTGGGTACTGATTTCTCAGAATCTATGCACCCAAATTGCGTGAACATGTAATAACATGTCATTTCTAGCATAATATATTTGTCTAATGAATACCCGTTTATCATGTACATCTCTTCTTGGTGTAGCAATTTTAATGTCCAGTAGTGTATTTAGTGATCGCGAACCACGACTGATTGCCACGATCGATAGTGGAGAAGATAGAGCTGGTTGGTGCGTAGAAACGCCTTCTCTGCTATGTATGTGATGCTCAATTGCCACCATGGTTGATGGTTTCGGACACGGGTTTAAATCCACCATTAATCTTTCTCCTTGGACAGGTCTCTTGGAGTACGCATATGTCATATCACGTGAAACATAGCCGTTCTTTCGGAGCACGTACTTCAGATGGTTAGTGGCGGAATGCAAGATGTCTTCGTCAGAAATAGTTTTTGCTCAGTGTACCAATGTATTTAACACTTCTCTCTTCGGGATTGCATGATGAAAACTCTGAGCGCTAATATATAAGCCGGTGTGCGTCAGCTGGCGGTACACTGAGTTGCCGAGACGTCCATCCGAGTTACGTGTTATTAAAATATCCCAAAAAATAGCTGCCTTCCTTCTTTGTCTGTACAATGAACTGAAAGTTTGGCGGTAAATTATCTGAAATAACGGACAGAATAGCTATTGATTTTCTGCTGTCTCCAGCATTGGCCAACTTTTAAATGGAACGTTTTGAGGAGAGTACATTAGATTTGACTGCCCTTCGTCCATCCTCATTTTATCGCTATGTTGACGACACCTTTATGGTCTGGTCACACGGTGTAGAACCTCGTGATCACTTCCTTGAACATATGAACAGCATGCATCCGAACATCCAGTTCACTTTCGAGACAGACAGAGAAGGAAGGCTACCATTTTTAGATGTTTTGGTACAACGAAAGTCGGATGGACGTCTCGGCTACTCATTGTACTGCCAGCCGTGACAACGGATATATTCTTAGCGTTGCATGGAAACAAGCTCTCGATGCAGAGAAGAGGCAGAGATTTTCGTCTCAATGTTTACGCTACCACGGGAGCGGTGGTGTCACCAGTGCAGACGTTGGCACCATCTGCGACAGCATTACGTAGTTACCGATCAGTCAGGCCACTATAGCAATAGCTTAGACAGTCAGTCGTTCCTGACGAAAGCGATGTAGGTAATTGTCGAAAGGTCGAGACTTTACACTCCACTGACGCGTCACGAGGTTTTATACGACAGTGTCGTCGCGAAACACTTCGTTCTCGTATTCTACATTCTTGGTTATGCAAACAGTAAGCACTTCAGCAGAACTGCACAAAGTACATGGGAGTAGCCCCCCCTGCTTTCTGTAGATAAGAAACGATATTGCAGCGGGTTTATGCTTCAAAAATCGAGTTTGAATGTTGGTTGTTGGTGAGATAACTGTGTAATAGCTCGTGTAAGAAAGAGAAACGGCTCCCACAACTTGTAGGAACTCAACACCGATAGGATCGTGATCTTTCCGTTTATCCTCCTGCGATATTGCGGCCAAGCTGGTCGGGAAACGCAAAGATGTCATTCGAATATGATATCGGAGAGCTTAGAAGGGCTATACTGAAAGCCACACAATACCTCAGTGGCCCTACGCGATTAGTGCCTGAGAGGGTTTAACAATGTCACGCACTTTAGTCATAAAATGGGCTTGTTTGCAACAAGGTAAGTTCCCACTCGCACAGTGCAATGACGTCCGTAGTATCTTTGACTCTCGATACAGTGGCATTTCGTCTTTCTTTGACGCGGAACAGAAAGGGGCACGCTGACACTGGCGCACACAGTGACAATATTGGGATTTCTTCAGAAAAGTCGCAGATCAGCGGAATAGGACCACGATGGACGTATCTGTGTGTGTAGGCTCTGAGGAGAGCGAATGTTGCCAAATTGTATTCGTCATCGTCATACGGGTACAGCACCTGGCATAACTGTACAGGATCCAATTTGGTAAACAACATTATCGCATCCGATTGACATACCTGATAATTTCAACAGAAAAAGTTACATTTCTAGCTTCGTAAGTCTGATTGATGTGACCTATCTTCCCTTATGCCAGTGCTGTCCATAGTAAACACAATGTGGGTGTTCGCTTAATCAAGTTCTTTACATCTATTACCCATTGAAAAATCTGGTCAAAGACTGCCGAGATACTGACACGCTATCACTCGCTAGCCGTTGTGATTGGTGAATTCTAGCATAACAGTGGAATGATGTACACACCTGTGCGTCATTCAATGACAGTTCGACTCTATCAACAGCTGTGCCAAAACCCAGCTCGCTCTGTTCGCCCATGAGACACAGAAATCAGTAGTTACAGGTGCCCAAGTAGATGCCGTGTTCCTTGTCTTCCGTAAGGCATTCGATACAGTCCCACACTGCCACCTAATGAACAAAATACGAGCTTATGGAATATCAGATCAACTGTGTGACTGGTCTGAAAAGTTTCTACCAAACAGCATGTCATTCTGAACGCAGAGAAGTGTTGAGATATAAAAGTGACTTCTGGCGTACCCCAGGGGAGTGTTATACGACCACTGCTTTTCACAGTATATATATATGACCCATCAGATAATGTCGGAACTTCCATGTGGCTTTTCGCAGATTGTTGTATGCAGAGAAGTCACCACGCTATAAAATTGTATCGAAATGCAGGATGTGCATCAGAGGATCGGTGCTTAGTGCAAAAAGTGGCAACTGAGCCTCAACATAAAGTAACGTATTCCGAATACATAGACAGGAAGGTCTTTTTTGTATGATTACAAAACTGCAGAATAATCACTGGATGCATTTACTTCCATAAAATGTCTAGGAGTATGCGTACGGATCGATTTAAAGTGGGACAACCATACAAACATAATCGCGAGTAAGGCACATGCCAGACTGAAACTCAGTGGAAGGATCCTTAGCAAATGTAGTCCATCAACAAAGAAAGTAACTTACAAAACATTCGCTGGACTAATACTCGAATATTCCTCGTCAGTACGGGATTCATATCAGAAAGGACTTATAGAGGAAATAGAGAAGCTCCAAAGGAGACCAGCTCGTTTCGTTACAGGTTTCATTTAGCAAGCCGAAAGCTTCACGGAGATACTCAGCCAACTCGAGTGGAAGACACCGTAAAATAGGCGTCTGCGTCGCCTTGTAGTCTACTGGTAAACTTCCGATGGAGTACATTCCCAGAAGAGGCAATCAGTGTATTGCTTCCTCCTAAGTGTGTCTCGCGAAAATACCATAAGATAAAATTAGAGAGCTGCGAGACCCCACAGAGGCATACGAACAGTCGTTTTTCCCAAGAAACATACGTCATTGGTACAGGAAAAGGGTACACAAAGCAGCCTCCACCACACTTTATAAGGTGCTTTGTCGGGTATAGATGTAGATGTAGAAAGCTGTTGAAGTCATAGGTGGCAGCTGTGTGTACCAGTAACCGCAACTGTACACAGTTATACCACCTACAAAGGCAATTCTTCCTACTGGGTTGCACATGCACAATGAGTTGAATTTCGTTGTTTGCTATCCTTCCTGGTGTTACAATTGTCATGGCCATCAGTGTATTTACAACTTTTGTAGTGGTTCCGTAACGAATTCTTTTCAAAGCTACAAGATAACCACTAGGCAAGAAAACTTTCCTCCTACAGCATTATTTCGTTGCAGCAAGCTGTATTAAGTTCAATAGCTGCCAAAAAACAAGCTTGGACATGTACATCTGCTTTCCTGTCTGACAGTGATACTACAAGGCCCTCTCGCTTTGGTTTCCACCGTCCATCTACAGACGTCTCACTAGTACCACTCATTACAAGACCCCCATATGTCTTCTGTCACCCTACCTCCTGTAGTTCAGGGCCACAGACATCCCATCAGGCCAACTTTACAAGCATTAGGTCCTTACACAGACAGTCGGTACACAGTCCAGACAGCAGTGTCTCTCTTGTGACTGTTTACATTGCTGCTACTACAATGCTTATGTGTTCAGTCAGTGGATACAACAAGTTCCTATGCATCGAAGAACGGATGCTGAATTACGCATTGTAGCCATGGTACGGGGTGATTGACTTCTACTCCGAATTGTCTTAATTGAACGTGTAGTTTTGCCCACGGTGTTGAGTTTACGATGTCGTTCTGCAATTCGTTTCCACTAGGCTATGTCGACAGTTGGACACCTTATTCAGCGAGCTTAACAGGTTCCAAACATGCCACTGAGTCGCCATGCGCATTCTAGAAATAATACACACGTCTGGCTCCAGAAGACGAATGAACGCTGCCACTAGACGACTGCATACTTGAGCATCGTATTACATAAACTCTAACCGCAATAGCTCCGCACGCTACTGGCTATATCGTGAGAAGTATTCAAGGGATGAGATTTCCACTCTACACCGGAGTGTGCGCTGATATGAAACTTCCTCTACAACGGAGTGTGCGTTGATATGAAACTTCCTGGCAGATGAAATCTGAGAAAAATCTCATCCTAGAAACATCCCCCAGGCTGTGGCTAAACCATGTCTCTGCAATATCCTTTCTTCCACGAGTGCTAGTTCTGCAAGGTTCACGGGAGAGCTTCTGTGAAGTTTGGAAGGTCGGAGACGAGGTACTGACGGAATTAAAGCTCTGAGGACGGGGCGTGAGTCATGCTTGGGAAGCTCAGTTGGTAGAGCACTTGCCCGAGAAAGGCAAAGGTCCCGAGTTCGAGTCTCGGTCCGGCACACTGTTTTAATCTGCCAGAAAGTTTCAGTATTGAAGGGAATCTGACCGCCGGCACCGACGTCTAGAAACCCTTATCTCATAGGACAATATCCAGTCATTTCATACATTCATGATTGTTTCCCTCTTTTTTCTTTTCCATTACCTCGTATCCCCACTGAGTGATCATGTTAATGGATTCCTCTTTTTTCTTTGCCATTACCTCGTATCTCCACTGAGTTATCATGTTAATCCGGATTTAGCAGTGTTACTGGTACAGGCCGGCGCCGGCCGCGGTGGTCTAGCGGTTCAAGGCGCTCAGTCCGGAGCAGCGCGACTGCTGCGGTCACAGATTCGAATCCTGCCTCGGGCATGGATGTGTGTGTTGTCCTTAGGTTAGTTAGGTTTAAGTAGTTCTGAGTTCTAGGGGACTGATGACCAGAGATGTTAAGTCCCATAGTGCTCAGAGCCATTTGAACCATTTTGGTACAGGCCGGCGGAATGCCCTTCCTTTCACCACTCGTCCATCCCTCGCAAGCCTCCCTCCAGACAGAACGGAAATTGTATACCACATCAGATTGCGTCGAGTGTTATCCATGTGAAATTGTCAGAACGTTTACGAAATGTCTGCGAATCGTATAACTGAGGCGGGATGTGGATACCAGCCAAGTATTCACCCAGTACGATGTCGAGAACCGCCTAAAAATTACATCCAGGCTGTCCGACACGTCGGCCATTGTCCTAAAGCCGCGGGACGGATTCGGTTCGGGACCGGGGCGGATGCTCCTCCTGCCTCCAACCTGCTACCTCAACCTCCTCCTGGGGCAAAATATGTGTACCCCAAGTGGCTGCGCTTAGTGTTATTCATGTGAAATTCAGCCAAAATTTTGTAAATATTTGTGAATCACGTAAACAAAACTTCGGTGCCAGCGCAGCATTCACGTAGTGGAATGTGGGAATCAGTCTAAAAACCAGCCGCGCGGGATTAACCGAGCGATGTAAGGCGCTGCAGTCATGGGCTGTGCGGCTGATCCCGGCGGAGGTTCGAGTCCTCCCTCGGCCATGGGTGTGTGTGTTTGTCCATAGGATAATTTAGGTTAAATAGTGTGTAAGCTTAGGGAGTCATGACCTTAGCAGTTATGTCCCACAAGATTTCACACACATTTTTTTCTAAAAACCACATCCAGGGCTGGCCGATGTGGCCGTGCGGTTCTAGGCGCTTCAGTCTGGAACCGCGTGACCGCTACGGTCGCAGTTTCGAATCCTGCGTCGGACATGGATGTGTATGATGTTCTTAGGTTAGTTAGGTTTAAGTAGCTCTAAGTTCTAGGGGACTGATGACCAAAGTCCCATAGTGCTCAGAGCCATTTGAACCATTTTTGAACCACATCCAGGCTGGCCAGCAAACAGACCCTCGTAGTTAATCCAGTTGCCGGATTCGGTCCCGGGCCGGTGCATTTCCCCATACTGGAAGCGGCGCTTTAATACGTACGGCTATCCAGGCAGGTCTCACAAAGAAAGACTATAATCCAGATTCATTAAATTGCTTACAACGTGTCGCCTAATAAAATGCGCCACTACGCCGCATTTGCCTATTTGTCGCAACAAATTTCCATAACTCTGATGTGTATGTGACTCGCTACGAATGTCCACCAGATCCCCGTGCTGACAGTGCGCGCCCCACCCGTGTTCTTACAGAGGACCACGACCCGTGCGGCCGCGTGACGTGCCCGCCGGGTTCTCGCTGCGTGCCGACGTCGCCGGGCGGCGCCGCCTCCTGCGAGTGCTCGGCGGACTGCCCGGACCTGGAGGCGGCGGCAGCGGGGGCGGCGGGGGCGGAGGAAGGAGCGGCGCCGCCCCCGCAGGTGGTCTGCGGCTCCGACGGCCGCGATTACGACAGCCACTGCGCGCTGCGGCACGCCACCTGCCGCAACCACTCGGACCTCAAGCTGCGCTTCGTGGGGCCCTGTGGTGAGTAGTCCGCCATAGCGGCGGCTGGGCCGCCCCGCCCCTGTACCGGTGTGCTAAGCTTCTGACGTCACGACATACAACATGAATGGAGAGATGCCTGTCTTAAGCACTCTACATGATTTTAAAAGTATTGGTTAAAAACAGTCTTCGTTGCAATTTTAGTTTTTTATTTTTCAACGACGCGTTTCGCCATATTTAAGCATCTTCAGGTTATCTACATAGAAAACAAAGAACAAATACATCTATTTAAGAATCGCGATCGCGTTGTGCACACTTGGATAACCTATAAGCATGTATAAACAGATCAACTATTGAAAGAGCAAATACCTTAATTTGATATTTCTTAGAAGAATCCTTTAGTCAGCTCATTGGCTACACAATAGAATAAAAATCCGATTTAGCTGCTAGTAATTTTTCTAAATTTATTCCACAATTAGCTTCGAAGCTTAAAAATTCATTTTCAGGTGCTACCAACTGCGAACAAAAGGAGGGGCCTCCAACGTACAGATTCTATGGCGTTGACATACTCGAATGAAAGATTCTGTTGTAGAAAGTGGTGTACTCACACAATTACGAAACCACAAATGCATGGTGATCGAGCGAGTTAGTCAACGGAGATGCCATCCAAGTCAGACAACCGCATGGGAACGTATGACGAGCAACCACAGCGCCCGCCTGACGTCATTCATTCCCGCTGCCGCGGTCTGCTGCTTTCTGGGGCGTCTGTTTTAGTCGCTTCCGTGTCGTGATGTCCAGGGGAGACCCTGTGGTTGCTGGTCACACGTTCCCATGCCGTTGTTTGAGGTGGGTGCGATTCTCATTGACAGACTGACCAGACCGCCGTACATTTATGGTTAATAATTGTGGAGTACATCACTCTCCACAACTGACTGTGTCAGCCCCGTAGTACTGGTAAGTAAGAAGCCCCTCCTCTTTTTCGCACATGGTATCACCTGAAGATGAAGCCTTAAGCTTAGAAACCAGTCGTGGAATAAATTTAGAAAAATTACTAGCAACTGAAGTGGATTTTTACTCTATAAATAGGGTACGTTACTCAGTTGTGGATGCTCGCCTGATCAAATATTTTATGTAAACTATTAGGTGCAGTTCTCACTGAGTGTAGACGATATGCGATACGATGTGCTATGCGTCTCTGGATACGACGCAGAAACAACGTTCATCGGCAGAGCGTATAAAACGTAGTGGGAGCGACTTGACCCTGGTTCACACCGGTACACGCCGGGACACGCACCGACACGCAACACGGGCGCAGACAATGAGGGAAATTTCAAGTCATCCGATGTGCCTCACAAAAATTGTTTTATAGAGATGAAGCAGAGCTACATCCGTCTCTATAGATGTTTGTCTCAGGAAAATTTTTACTTTTCGCATAGAAACTTAAATACCACTGTTTTGAGATTCGCGCGTGTTCCCTGCTAAGTACTCTTTGATATTCAATTTTGAGGAAGTTATTCGGCAAAAAAATTATTTTTTACATTTTACAGTCTGACGTCATAGCTTGATAATGGAAGAAAGAAGCTTTTAACAATTTAAGGGGAAGTGAAGGTCTAAGTGGAAAACTTATGAGGGAAATAACAACCAAACTGTTCCTCCAAGTGTGGTAGGTCTTGACTGTTAAAGTCAACGCTCTAGGTTACCTGTATTCCAAGATAAGCCTACTCACACTATGGTAGTTTTAACGCTTTAATATTTTTAGTAGTTAACTGTGCAGAATATCAAACACGTTATTACTGGCAATAGCCGCAAAGCCTCTAATGTCTTGTTGGTTTACAATTATGTTGTACGTCGGTGCTGTTATGAATACAGGAACATTGGTTACGAATATATATTTAATTAATTTTATTGCCTGTAAGACAACTTGAAGCAAAATTAACATCTAATGGGACTGTTAGGTGTTAGCGTCGTTGAACGTAGTGGGCGACGTGGTTCGTACACAGCTCCAGAAGGAACTCGTGGGTTGGCAGCTGTTTTCTTCACAATTTCTAATGGCAAAAGGAAACGCACACAGGTGTGGGGAAAAAGTCGAAACCCTAGTTGCACCAAAAAAGCGGGGTGACGTCACCTATGTTGAACGTAGGGGTAACAAAACTAGAAACAATAAGTATACCGCAGAAAGATGCAGAGCTAATAGCTGATCATATTGTAAGTTACCGAAAGAGGAAACTCACTACGCCAAGGCAAGGAGTTCAGATTTGTTTTTAAGTGAACATATGAACTACAACAAGTTACATACAGTTTTTAGACATCATAATACTAATGTTCATGTCGTAATATTAATGTTGATTACCGGTTTTACCTAGAAAAAGTGAGGGAAAAGCTTTCCAAAACTGATATTTCTGAAGTCGAGAAAAGACACATGTAATATGTGCGATTTATCACACAACAAAATACAAAATAGCCAGAGGAACAAAGAACTACACTGAAGCATCGTTGAAATCCACGACAGGAAAAGAGAGCGAGCTAGAGAAATGATGAAGAATTAACAGCTTCTATAAGAGGCACCTGTACGTTTTCAGTCGGACAAATCCTACTTTTTGTTACTATTTGAGGAGAGCCCCGGTAGATGACGCAAACAACTTGTCTATTAGCTCGCAGAAAACTGGTGGATGCACTACGGCTAACAAGAATCTCTTCAACGGTCCGAGCTAAGTACATTTCTGAGGTATAGGCTTCAACTATTTCCCGGGAGCGAGATCTAAAACGGTAAACTAGCAGTCGGAGAACTGCTGCCTACTATGAAGTCTAGCTTCTTGGCGTGATGCAGTCTTCACCGATGGCACGTCGACGACAGCTTAAAGTGATGGATTGCAATCAGTCGGCACACGACTCGGACTGCTTTTGCCGACGGGAACTGTCCGCAGTAGTTTTCTTTCCTTTTTTTCTTTTTTTTTCCTTTATTGTTATTTTAATCCCCACAGTGGTGGCTCGCTGGCAGCGGGTAAAAACCGCTCTTCAGCAGAATTTTATATAAACTGTAAAGATCGTTAAAATATGTAAAAGCTGACAATAACAGATGATTTTGTAAAAAATACACAAGTGGACAATATTGATGATGTTTACGTAAAACCAAGGCACAATAAACGAGGATTTTCTAAAACACACATAGATGGAAAGTACTGATCGTTTTTAAGACTCCTTTGACGATTTTATATTACAAGTAAGACAGAGTTATTGATCAATGTAGATGACGCCATGGTGTAATGATGGTGCTGGTGACGCATCAAAAATTTTCATGATGAAGGTGCAATGATGAGTATGACTATGTGGGTCCGCAGCGGTCCCTGGGTCGGTTTAAATAATCAGTCTGCAGGAAGAAACGCACTGCCCCCTCGTCATTCGTGACCGGATGGAGGCGTGATTTTGTGATGCTGCCAGCGACCTCTTGTTAATGCCTGGCGAGGTACCCTGTGGTCCGCAGCTCCTAGTGCGCCTCCTGACAATATGGATCTATATTTGATGTTCCCGCGTGGCTGTTACGGAGCGCTCGAGCGTCGCCTACTTTGACCCCAGCATCGAAACTGTTGTCAAGGTTGCGGATGCCCCTGCTCACCATAGCACAATCGACTTGCTGCAAGTTTTTTTTCTGTAGCAACATTAACCACTTCCAAATGTATTACTTACGACAGTTGTCTTCTTTTAATCTGGGTCTGTACGTGGCCGGCAACAACCATGATTTTTGTTTGTTTCACGTGACCGTTTGAGTGGCCAAGGAGAATGTGAAAGCGCCAGTTCAATATTGAGAGGCATTAAAAATAAAATAACAAAGAAGAAAGAAATAATCGTATGGAGCGACAACTTTAGTATTCAAAATAATAATGCCATTTTTTTCTTTCGATATATTTGGGGTCTAACTACCATGCTGTCGAGGTTCAACATAAATACATTATGCCAGGCCATCCCTGCTTAATCTGATGTAATTTTTCCTCCTATCTATGTAATTATGTAGTTATGTAGTTCTCAATTCGTTCGAGCAATCAATCATTCATAATAGGAAACACAGTCATAACTCAGTCACTCAAAATGATTCAGAAATGTTACTTGTTAGAATGAAATCAGGCGATGATTCTTCTTCCCTGCAGGCTCGTGCTTTGCGGCAGTCTGCTAATCTGTACAAATAAAATGCCTCGTATTTTTGGGAGCGTTGTATAATCAGTCGGGAAACCTCAGATCAAGCGGATATTTGGCTTTGACGAAGTTTAACCTTCCGAAGAAGTAATGGAGCTCTTAGATTATTAAATGCAGGTTCGTATCCCGTCTTTCGGAACTATGCAATATATCGATGAATATCATTAATTCTCAAATCTCAAATAATGTAAATTGTTACACACCTTTTGTATGAAGGAGCAATATATATATATATATATATATATATATATATATATATATATATATATATATATATATATATATATATCGGAAGCTTTTTTCTAACAACCACCAGAGAGTGTACTACAAAGAATGATTATGCGCTCATGGCATAGCTATTGTATGAAACTACTTTGCGCATGGATTCTGCGAGTATGAAGATAGAAAATTATAAACGTCATTCAAGGGTAGAATTGTATCAGAATAATTTATCGAACATAAAGAGATATTACACTGTGATGGCGACTTTGGTCTCATGGAAAAAGAAACAGAGATGAGGAATGTGAGGTTCCGTTGGATGTTGTCAATCTTCTCCGTATGTTTGAACGAAAATATCATTTCTAACAATTTTGATGGATGATGAAGAATTTTATGAGTTCAGTGCATCAGCGAAAAGTCGCCTTAATGCAACAACTTTAGAGATTTCTGAGGCTGTTGGGTCTAAATCGACAAGGAGAAACTAGGAAAAAAGCTTTCAGTGGCATTGAACCATGGGTGAAAACAAAACAATTTAAAACATGAAACAAACAAAAAAATCCTTGAACGTTCACGGCTGAGAATGACGTCAGTATTGAATTCTGAAATGGTTTCATACACAAACGGAGGAAACAAACTTTTCTACAGTGAACTAACACGGTAACGACGGTCTGAAAGTTGTTCTTTACGTATTAAAACTTTTAATAATATATTAATATTTTATGTACCCTAAAGATCAGTACTGTATCCTACATTTTCTCAAAGTAGATATTTCAATACAAGAGTTTTCAAGAACACTACTTTTTACTTAGGACCTACAATTTAAGACTTAAATACTAGTTTCTTACGTTTTATGAATAATGGTTCAAATGGCTCTGAGCACTATGGGACTTAACATCTATGGTCATCAGTCCCCTAGAACTTAGAACTACTTAAACCTAACTAACCTAAGGACATCACACAACACCTAGTCATCACCAGGCAGAGTAAATCCCTGACCCCGCCGGAAATCGAACCCGGGAACTCGGGCGTGGGAAGCGAGAACGCTACCGCACGACCACGAGCTGCGGACTTTTTATGAATAAAACTTGTAGAAAAACAACTATTTTCTCCCACTTTTACCAAAATATTGTCCATAACTTGTTTTTAGCTTACTTTTTACTTGTGTATTTTGCCTTTGATGATGTATACTTCAGGGCGCTTGACCATGTTTAATGACACAAAAGTTGACACATACCTGCTTTCATAAAATGTTCAGACCAAAGAGGTATTTACAAGAATAATATTCTACAGGTAACATTAAGCTTTCATGCGTTCATATTCTGACTGTTGTAAATGTTTCTAAAGAAGATGTAAAAAAACTGTTATAAAGACAATGTTTCTTCCATTTTCTCAAAACTTAAAGTTTGGGATGTGGCTCAGTTTTTGTTTTCAGACTACATATATCCTTTCTATTATATTGCGTGCTCAAAAGAGTAAAATTTCGATATTCGCTATCGTTCTTGGTGTTATAGTTTTATTGGTGGCTTTTAATTGAAAACACATTCAGCATTTCATAAACATAGTAAAGAACTTGTGGTTTTGCTTCAGTTTGAATATGTGAGTGTTAAATAGAGTCTGTTACCAACATACTTCGTGAATAACACCTTCTTCTCTGACCAGTAGCTGGCTTTGACGTGTTTGCAGCCGGCCGTGTGCAGTGTCAACCCTCGCGCGGGCTCTCCAGCTGAGAACTGTCATACCCAGGGCGCCAGTGGTGGCTGTGCCGGAGTGCAGGTGTTGAGCATTGCCCTTTCCCAGCCGCTGATGTCAGCCTGCGCAACCAGTGCTACTGTTTCTTCTTCGAACCGTTTCTCAGTGATGACATTCCTATTCCTTTCACCAACGAAAAATGTCTTGACTGCATAGGGAGTTAGAATCTGAGTCCCTGTATAGCATTTAGATGTGCAGACCGCTCAGTTATTCACATGGGTATATAGACATATAATTTAATTTTAATAGATAGAATTCCTTCTAATCGCCGGATTACCTCAATGATAAGACTATGTGAAAAGACTTGTTGCTCTGGATACAATAAATGTTGTTATGTTTTGAAAATACATCTTGGTTTGCCCTATGAGACTGAAACGTAAGAACTGATGAAGAAGAGCAAATCGCGAATATAATAACAGTTTCTGATTTTTAGGACTAACAAGCAACATTTTGCTTTGTAGCTGATTGTGATTACTGCATGCCAGGATAGGGGAACCGCAGAGCGTATCTCGCGCAAACACGAAGTTCTAATTCTGTCCTTCGCAAAATATTCTCTCCACTCTCAAAGCACCGCAGATGTCATCTCGGTTTCGGCCAAATTAAGTCTTGGTCCTTTGTTTTATCTCTCACTGTTCGGATAAGTTAAAACAAGATACAAACCTCGAAAAGTTCCCCCCCTTCCGCTTCTTGAAATTAATTAAATTTTCTTTCCAGCTGGTAGTTTCCGAGACAACTTTATTATAATTAATTGTCGTTCTTGAGTGTATCCAGACTGTGGGGAAGGATGTTTTGCTGCTGCCTTCTTTGGTCTTGTACTGTTCCCGACCATCATTTCAATTACCAAGTTGTTTTAGCGTTTCTCTCAGTTATATAGTGGGTGTGATTTATGAGTAAATTTTTTCTTTCATATTTTATTCAATTACTGTTCAGTAAAGCATTGCACATGGTCGTAAGCATCTCATAATATACATATCAACTTTTATAAAGAATTATTTACATTTTTTATGATGAACGCGGAATAATCCTTAAAATCTTTGCGTAGTAAACACGTAAATAAATTACAAGCAATGGCTATTACTGGTTTCACCCATTGCTCGTAATAAATTACAAGAAATGGTTATTAATGGTTTCACCCATTGCTCCATGGCAGAGAGTAAAAGACACAAAAATGCACAGCGACTTTTCGACGCCTTTTGCACACATTTCCGAAAGCACTACAAAACGCTGTGAATCTAACGGCACATATTGAGTAGTGTGAAACAGAATTTATATCATTTAAAAACACAAATTATGGTGAGGACGTTCTCCCAGGCGATCACGACACAGACCGTCGAATCGACATGAACCATCGGTTTTGCCACATTGCCGCGACCATCCGCATCTGCTATCTGTGTTTTTCTGATCAATGTTAAATATTCTCAGTAATTAACTGTTGCCTCAGACAGATACTGCAGTGTAACTCAGCATCCACAGCAACTTTATTTTTATACATCTCCTTTCCTAAGATGTGAACAAGTGCATGTACGCAGCGGAATCTACACCACAATGGAACCCCTGAAATAAGTGAGAAATTGTGCACGACATGGAGTCCAACAAGAACTTCTGCGAACAAAACTGCATCAGATGATCTTGTAGTTCCAACTGGATTTTTTCTGCAGTAAAGGAACAAAAGATGACATTAACGTAGCAATTTTCGGACTAACTGTGTCTCACTCTAATTACACGTTTTTGAACACAGGTTAGTAACTAATTCCCATAAAGTATTGTAAATACTCCTAATCCCTGTTTATTCTGCGTCTTCGTTTTTTCCTCATCTAGTTACAAGCTAAGTTTCAGTATTGTTATTTGTTACTGCGTGTTTAATATGCTAAATATTTCAGCACGCATTATGCCTACCTTTATCTTGCAATCATCGTGATCATTCAATTACAGTCTAATTATTACACATAAGACCGTTTATTTCAGCAAAACTGACACACAGTACAAATGAAAAGATAATAAATTAGCAAAAATAAAACTTAAGCACAACACAAATATATTTAAAAATGTATTGATTCACTAAAATTCGATTACTATAACAATCATAAAGAAAGAAATAATACTAACGCATCTACCGAGTTGCCCAAGAATAACTTACTAATTATAAATACATGCATACAACACAAATATATTTAAAATGTATTAATTCACTAAAACTCGATTACTATAACAATCTTATAGAAAGAAATAATAATAACGTATCCTCCCTGGTGTCCAACAATAACTTTTTAATTATTAATAAATACATAAAGGAAAGAATGGGTCCAAAATTATTAGATACATAAATGTAATATATAATAATAATTATTGCATTTGTTATAAAAGAAAGAAATTTAAATTTAATATATCATTTATCTTTGATACAGTTATTTTAACTGCATGTGATATGTAGTATAAAGTGCAGTAATATGCAATTAAGTATATTACATTACAAAATATTTTGTTGTTATTAAGTAGTGAATTTATTATACACTGATATACATCTTATATGGCATGTTAATGTAGTAACTGTATGACAGTGTAGTAAATTACTGAAAATACATAGTAAGACAAAAAAACTACGTACCACGAAAGAATTATCAGAATGGGTTGTTCAAAAATGGCTCTGAGCACTATGGGACTCAACTTCTGAGGTCATTAGTCCCCTAGAACTTAGAACCTAACTAATCTAAGGGCATCACAAACATCCATGCCCGAGGCAGGATTCGAACCTGCGACCGTAGCGATCTTGCGGTTCCAGACTGCAGCGCCTTTAACCGCACGGCCACTTCGGCCGGCAGAATGGGTTGTAAATCGGTAGATTTGATGTACATGTAGAGACAAACAAAGGTTTACAATTTCAGAAAAACTGATCAGTTTCACAGGAGAAAGAGCTTCACAAATTAAGTAAGGCAATAAACCCGTTGGTTCACTTCCTCCCCTTACGCAAGCAGCTGTTCGGCTTGGCATTGATTGACAGAGTTGTTGGATGTCCTCCTGAGATATATCGTGTCAAATTCTGTCCAATTGGCGCGGTAGATCGTTAGAATCTCGAGGTGGCTGGAGCGCCCTGCCCACAATTGTCCAAACGTTCTCAGTTTGGCAGAGATCCGGTGACCTTGCCGGCCAAGGTAGGGTTTGGCCATACGAAGGCAAGCAGTAGAAACTCTCGTCGCCGTATGCGGGCGGGTATTATCTTTTTGAAATGTAAGCCCAGGATGGCTTGCCAAGGAGGGCAACAAAACGTTGCGTAGAATATCTTCAACGTATTGCTGTGTTGTAAGGATACCGCGGTTGACAACCAAAGCGGTCCTGCTATGAAATGAATTGCACACCAGCTCAGCACTTCTGGTTATCGGGCCGTAAGGCGGGCGACAGTCAAGTTGGTATCCCACCACTGTCCAGGACGTCTTCAAACACGTCTTAGCTCGTCATCGAGGCTTAGTTCGAAATGGGACTCGTTACTGGAGACTATTCCACTCCACTCAATCAGATTGGTGGCCGGAGACGTGTCCCATTCGTATAACTCCTTCGTGGTAGATCTTTTCTTCTTTTTTGTCTTTTGGAGTTCAGTTTAAGTTTGGATTTCTGAATTTTTATTTTATTCAGCTACATTACAAAACGCATTTAATATTATACGAGCATTATTAGTTTCAAAATGGGCTACTCGTCGTCAGAAGCATTCCGTATCGCTATACCACTCAGCATCTGGTGTCTGGTTGCGTCATACATTAAGTACTGGTCGTGCATTCGAGTATTGTAAGAGACATACTTTTCACTTGACATCCGCTGCCTTCTTGACTCCTGAGAATAGAGTCTCGCCACACTTGTAACGGTAAATCTGAGCAATACGGCGCTGTGACCCGCACACTACACTCGCATTCAGCAGAAGAGAGCTACAAATACCTGCCATGCTATCCTGATTCAGGTATCATTGGTTTCTGTCTGATAGAAACCATTCGAACATCTCGACGTATTACGGAATTGACCAGTAGGAGTCGTGTGTGTGTGTCTGTCTGTGTGTGTGTGTGTGTGTGTGTGTGTGTGTGTGTGTTTATTTATGGTTTAGGGGCGCTCAACGGCTAGGTTATCAGTGCCTCACTAGATGTTACTACAGGGGCACCTGCATTTAGGGAAGAACGGGTCGGTCAGGAGAGTTCAAGGGAGATCACTCGAGTATCAAATCCATACCGGACATCGCAGTCCTTACAAAACCGCCTAAGTCGACTACTGGTGGTGTGGCAGTGAAGTGGAGACATCAAGAAACAGTCAAAGTTAAACGAAGGTCAGGCAGATCTCTTGGATTAACGTACAGGGATCACCGAGCATTTTGGACGGTGGTTGTAAAAGATCGCATGAAAGTAGCGTATGGATTCGCTCGTGTGTTCCAAAGTGCTACCAGCGCTCCAGCTAGCACATTACTGTGCACGGGGTATAAAAAAGGATGGGGCACATTGGTCGAGCATCTCCTCATAATCCATATATTTCGTAGACAGTGTTAAAGGATAATTGGGACTGTTTAAAGACCGACGCCGCTAGACAGTGTATGACTAGAAACGAGTGATTTGAAGTGATGAGTCTTGCTGTACCCTGTGTCCATTGAAACGCCCGCTAAACCCGCTGGGCAGAACAGGTAATTAGGATTGTGGAAAGGGCCAAATAAGGTTGGGGTCTGTTTCACCTTAATATTGTAATTTATTCTAATTTAATAACACATTTACCACACAAGTGGCACATAGCCGAACCTTTACAACTACGAGATTCAAAATACAAATATTTCATGGCAGAATGGCTGAAGGCCTCCAAACAAGAAATCTTAAAAATCAACAAGATAAAAGTGCAGTTAAAATAGCAAATAAAATAATTAAAATATATTTCAGCTAGGCTGAAAGCCTCAAGGCAAGGGTGGAAAGACAAACAAAAACAAGATGCAATACAAATGGCTGAAGGGTCACAATTAACTTCCAAAATTTAAAAAAAAATATAACCATAAGCCTTAAGTTTTAAGTAGCTGAAACCTAACTAAAAGAAAAGACAACAGAACGGCAATAACCTTTCAGCAAATATCCACTTGCCGGAATTCAAACTTACTAACATAAAACACAGTAAAACCAAGAATTTTTCTTTTATCATTGGCTATGATTGATTATAAACAGACAATTAAACACCGGTGAGAAAGACAATAAAGACAACAGCACTCAGAAGCCTCCAGGGCGTCGGTCTGGCCTCGTTAACTTAGGTGAGACATGTGGTGAGCCCAACTACACTTGACCCGTCGGAACCCAACCAAGGGACAGCCACGGACCGACCGACAAACGACTTGAAATTTCCTGGCAGATTAAAACAGTGTGCCCGACCGAGACTCGGACTCGAGACCTTTGCCTTTCGCGGGCAAGTGCTCTACCATCTGAGCTACCGAAGCACGACTCACGGCCGGTCCCCACAGCTTTACTTCTGCCAGTATCAACCAGTATAGTTAATTCCACCGCATAGCGGTTAAATTTCAGCAATACAAACACTCGGTGTCGCTCACAGGAAAACCTCCCAAACTGTGAACCACCGAAACGAACCACACAACATGAATGGACGTGGCTTGGGTACTTGAAACCACTACTCAACTTTGACGTCCTGGGTCCGTCAACCACGAAGCTCGTAGTGATCGGACAGCTCCGCACACGCTCCGACACTGCGCAGGAACCGCCAGCGGACCCAGCTGACTGCATCGCGCGGAGATAACTTCCCCGGTCCGCAGCAACCGACCGACTCCTCAGAATGCCGACAACATCTAAAACAGTCGTCAGTGGACACACCCCAACTACACACACAACCTGAAAAACAATTGCACGAAGGCCTGAACGATACCCAACAGTGACTAAGCACGCGCGAAGACAAATCGGGAGTCAATGCACACACACACACACAGCCGACTCATGAGGACTGGCGAGCCAAAACGCATCTTCCGGTAGGACGACCGATCGACGATCCACCAAGCCCGTGGCCCAGCTCAAGTGATGCGTGGCGGCAATGGTGGGGTGAGCCATGTCGATGCTGCAACCCGACTGCACGAGTGCCGTATTGCAACTCCCTGACTGGCAGTTCCAGACTGCGCTCCAGACGCGTTCCAACTGACTGGCAGCCCGAACTCGAGACCCGAACTGCTTTACGACGGACAACGACCGGGAAGTAATAGCGGTCGAGTAAAGATACTACGAGAGGGGATATATCGATACGCGCTACTAACACCGGTCACGGTCAGGCAAAGCAGCGACTCAGTGACAGTAGTAATTTTAAATTAACGTAGTGAGGTGGAAGTACATTAAAAACAGGGTGTAAAATACATGATGGTGGGAACATGAGCCACGCACTGCTCATCCATATGGTGGAAGGGTTTGGGATTGGCGGTCTGACACCAGCCATCGTGTGCAGTGTCAACAGTGGCGTAAGTTGGAGGTGATGTTATGGCATGAAGTGTTTCTTTCTGGTCAAGATGTGGTACCTTGTATATGAAGAAGGGTTTGAATAGATTTTATAGTGCACTATCAGCAGCGTCCGCAGCTCGTGGTCGTGTGGTAGCGTTCTCGCTTCCCGCGCACGGGTTCCCGGGTTCGATTGCCGGCGGGGTCAGGGATTTTCTCTGCCTCGTGATGACTGGGTGTTGTGTGTTGTCCTTAGGTTGGTTAGGTTTAAGTAGTTCTAAGTTCTAGGGGACTGATGATCATAGATGTTAAGTCCCATAGTGCTCAGATCCATTTGAACCATCCATTTGAACTATCAGCAGTAGAGGAACAGTTCGGAGGCGATGGTTGTATCAACATGACAAAGCAACCTGTAATGAAGCAACATCTGTGAGACGATGGTTTCTGGGCTATAACATACCTAAACTGGCCTGGCCTGCCTTGACTCCTGACCTTGTCTCAGTGGAATACATTGGGGATAAATCAGAACGTTCACTTCGCTCCATACTTCATCTCTTCGCAGAACCTTCTACGGATAACTCATTTTAGATCTATAATGGCAACGCCAGTATTGTACTGCAGGCTACAGGGAATGCGCAAATGATACGAACACTGACCTGAAGTGATATAAAGATACCTTTACAATCAAAAATAGCGTCAGTTATTTCAAAAATATACGCTATCAACACTCATTTCTCAATAGTGTTATTTTACGTTGCTCCTAGTACACCAATTGCACAATTCCTTGTGATGCGTTGGAGGAAGTGGTGGAGTACCTTCCTGCATTCCACATTCTGAAGTCACAAAACTCGTCCAGCTCCACGTTCACCCTCGTCTTCACGTCCTATGTGAGAACTTGTTTCTGGAAACATTGCGGACGCCCTTTATGTACATTTGATCTGGTCGGTCTTCCTTCAAACACACACATTCGTTTCGCTAAGACCACCTGAAGATTCATTCGCCGATTGCGAAATGTCGTGGAATATGCGTGGTAGTGAAATTCTTACAAATGTGAAATCTACTTTCTTCGGGTGTTGCGCACAGCTCCTATATTTCCACGCAAGCACCATTTTACGTTCTCCCTGCAAATAAAAGAAAGCATACCGTTGACCTGGTAGTTTCCGTACCACCGGAATACCTGCGCTGAGCCGTAAACTGCCCCATTTACAGCGCCTTTAATGTGCGCTCGCAAATTGCTGAGTTCTGCCGCGGCTGATACGATAGTCGCGGCTATACGATTACGTTGCCGGCGGTTCCACAGCGCGGCGCTGCCGTGCTGCGATGGCGGGCGATGCCCGGCCGTCATGTCACGCTATCCTGATCCTAACTGCTCGTCGCGTGTCGCAGCGGCGCGTGCTGCCTTCGCAGCTAATGGCTGCTTACCGGGTGAGCACTGGGTGACGTCACCGACAATAGGGCGTCATTCATTCCCTGCTGCGCTAGTCATGAGAATTCCTGGGAGACGGCATGACTTTGCTCGCACACGGAAAGCTTCCTTATTGCTGTGCCCAAACTCTCTCGCGAGCTTTCTTCTGTATCATTTGCGACGTGTAACTGTATATTGACAAACGCCATCTAAACTCCCCAATAACACCTGCATATCACGGGACCTGCGTGGGCTTCTATTTAAGACTAGCGGGAAAATGAAGCAATAACATTTACCAACATTGAAAAAAAAATTTCGTTCTAAGACGAAGAAAACGACACACAATGAAGGAATTATCGGAATGGGACGGAAATCGGTAGATGAGATGTACAGACAATAACTGACTAATTTCAGAAAAAAAATTATGATTTATTCAAGAATAAGTGTTTCACACATTGAGCAAGTCAATAACGCGTTGATCCACCTCTGGTCCACATAAATGCAGTTATTAGGCTTGGAGTTGATTAATAGAGCTGACTGATGCCCTCCTGGGAGATATTGTGCCATATTCTGTGTAACTGGCGCGGTAGATCGTCAAAACTCCGAGCTGGTTGGAGAAATCCCCCATAATGCTCCAAATGTTCACAGTTGGGGAGAGATAAGGCGAACTTGCGGGCCAAGGTAGGGTTTGACAAATACGACGGTAAGTCCAGGAATTCTCGCCTAGAAGGGCAACAAAACTGGGCGTAAAATATCGTCGACGTAACGCTGCGCTGTAGGAGTGCCGTGGATGACAACCAAAATGATCTTGCTATGAAACGAAATGGCACCCCAGATCATCAACCGTGTTTGTCTGGCCGCATGGTGGGCGACAATCATGTTGGTATCCCATCGCTGTCCGGGGAGCCTCCAGACACGTCTTGAGCTGGTCATATGGGGTCAGTTCCAAGGTGGACGCATCTATGAAGATAATTCTACTCCAGTCAACGAGATACCAGGTCGAATGTGCCGGACACCACTGAAGACTGGCTTGTTGGTGGTAGTCAGCGAAAGGGGCACTATGAGCTCAGCTCACTTCCTATGACCACCTAAAAATATGGTTCTTGCAGTCACTGAAGCACCAGTTGCACGCCGGATCGATGATAATGATGAATCCCTGGCTCTGAGAGGATCTCTGATGTTTGATGCTTCCTCGGGTTCTGTCATCTCTCTAGGTCGACCGCTTCGTTCTTGACACTGTGTACAGCCCTGGTCACCCATTCCTGCCAACATCGTCGAATAGTGGCATCGCTCCTATTCAAATGTCGAGCGATTTTCCGGTTACTCCAACCGGCTTCTTGAGCCCAACCACACGTCCTTTCTCAAATGCATCTCTCTGACATCCTCATACACTGCCTATGCATTTGTCAACTGGGTACACCGAAAGAAATCGGCAAAGAGCTGCCTGCCCTGGCATCGAAATGTCCCCTGCATACTGTTCATGCCAGTTATGCACGTACACGTAAACAAATTCGCAAAGAGCTGCCTGCCCTGGCATCGAAATGTCCCCTGCATACTGTTCATGCCAGCTACACACATACATGTAAACAAATTCGCAAAGAGCTGCCTGCCCTGGCATCGAAATGTCCCCTGCATACTGTTCATGCCAGCTACGCACGTACACGTAAACAAATTCGCAAAGAGCTGCCTGCCTGGCATCGAAATGTCCCCTGCATACTGTTCATGCCAGCTACGCACGTACACGTAAACAAATTCGCAAAGAGCTGCCTGCCCTGGCATCGAAATGTCCCCTACATACTGTTCATGGTCAGGGATTTTCTCTGCCTCGTGATGACTGGGTGTTGTGTGCTGTCCTTAGGTTAGTTAGGTCTAAGTAGTTCTAAGTTCTCGGGGACTGATGACCATAGATGTTAAGTCGCATAGTGCTCAGGACCAAATTAGCCATACTGTTCATGCCAGCTACGCACGCACACGTAAACAAATTCGCAAAGAGCTGCCTGCCCTGGCATCGAAATGCCCCGTGTATACTGTCGATGCCAGCTGCGCGGTCAAATTGCGCTGCAGCGTCACACATTCATTAAGGTCCGCAAAACTTTGAGCAAACTGACGGCGTGGCTATGGGGAGTCCATCCTCCCCCATAGTCGCCAACCTTTTTATGGAAGACTTTGAGGACATGGCACTCAAAACTTCGTTTCTTAAACGAAAGTGTTTTTTGAGATTCGTTGATGACATTTTTATTGCTTGGCCACATGTAATTGATGCTTAAAATCGTTTTTTAGATCATTTTAATTGTCTACATCCGAGTATTCAATTTACTATGGAAATTGAAAGTGATGATAAACTTCCATTCCTGATGTTTTAGTTCAAAGAAGGGACGATGGGACTTTTGGTCACAGTGTGTATCGGAAGGCTACAGATACTAACCGCTATCTTCATGCGGCCAGCTGTCATCCACCACTCCAACGTAGTGGAGTTTTGCGGACTCTGGTGAAAAGAGCTTATGCCATTTCTGACGAGGAACATTTAAAGGAAGAGCTTGATCATCCGAAGATTGTTTTTAAACAGAATGGATATACGGAACAACAAATATGCCGTGCTCTTCAGTTTGGTCCGCCACACGAGCCAATAGAGCATATTTTTGAAGCTGTTGCTTATTGACCTTTTGCGGGAAGTATATCATCCAAAATTTCAAGAATTTTAAAAAAATATAATATTAAAAGTATTTTTACGCCGGTGGCCAAGACTATAGAGCCCTTTTTGGCTCAGTTAAAGATAATTTGGGCTTGAGGAAGCCCGGGGCTTATGAAATTCCGTGTCACTGTGGAAAGAAGTATATTGGTCAAACTATTCGAACTATTCGGGACCGGTGTGTGGAACATCATCGGCTCACTCCGTTATTCCAGCCTGAGAAGTCGGCAGTGGCGGAACACTGCCTTAACGAAGGACGCAGGATGATGTATGACAAGACACAATTGATCTCTCCTGCTTCTCGCTATTGGGAATGCGTTTCTAAAGAATTCATTGAAATTAGATTAGCAAGTAATATTATTAACAGGGATAAAGGTTTTCCTCTAAGTAAGATATGGAAATCGATTTTTTCCGACATTAAACAACAACGGTCTTTTTTTCGGTCGTTGGATTCTTCTAACTAGTGCTGTTGCGATTAATCGTTCTTACTCACTACCTCCCCTCCTTCTTGAGAAAGATTCTCAGTGTGTGTCGTCTGCGGCATCCGTCACATAATACACCTGTAATCTTACAATTCATTCAACTCGCTCTTTTCCCACCGGCGCGCTGCGTGTCTACTTGCCGCCAGGAGGCGCTGCCCATCATCTCGCGCACGCGCGGTGCTCTGTCCGTGGTGTATAAAGGTTTCCGTCGTTGTGGCTGGAATTCAGTTCCGGCGAGGCAGTGCACGAGCATTAACTCACCTGAAGATAGCGGCCAGCTGGTCCACCGAAATATTGTGTCTGGACGACGACATGATCCGGCTGCAAACCCGTGAAGAATATCAGCAGTTATTACGCCGGGAAAGTCTACGAGACGCCAACTTTTATTATTATTTTTGTGTGCTTTTATATGCTTTTTATAGCTTGCCTACGAAACCAATACTTCCCATTGTTTCTTTGAGGTAACCATGAACCGTAATTTGTAGGAACTGGTCATTATTTACGATGTTGACTGCTGGCGACCGCTGCGAGGCATAAGTTCGAAGTTTTGTGTCTCACAACAATATGTTAATGTCCAAATGACGTCTCTATGGTATAAGCCACTTCGACAGGGAACCCCATTCTGACAAGTGCTGACAATGCGACATTGTCTGATAGTAAGCAGAGAGTGGCCCTTTGAGGCATTCTGACAGATTTGAGAATGTACGTAAGACTTATTGTTCCATTCACGATTGAGAAATAATACGTGGCGTATTCCGAAAGTAAGGTCCGATCGGTCGCGAAATGGAAACCACAGCAAATATCTGATAAAGGTTTGATAGGTGCGTTGGACTGTGTCTCTAGTAAGCCCGTTGATCGCCTCACTTCCGTCTTTCCAGTTCTGAGCTCACAGTGAGCACGTAAAGATGTCTCCCACCAAGTATGAGTGTCTGTGAGAGATTCCGCCTGGTTTGATGCAGCCCACACAACGTAAGTCATGCATTTCCTTCTTCATGGCAGTTCTCGGTCGCACTCTGCAGGGACAATGAGAACGTTTTGGCACAGACAACGAACTGCAGTTCAGCGTAGAGAATCGATGGAAAGTGCAGCGGCTGCCTTCTATAACGATGGTATTGGAGTGTTGGTACAACGCTACGACAAATGTCTCAGACGGAGCAGCAACTATGTAGGGATGTTGCTGGAAAGGGTGGATAACTATTGCAAATAAAACACTTTTGATTTTCACTGTAGTTTCCATTTCACTACCGATCGGATCTTACTTTCGGCATACGCCGCGTAAAATCCCAGTACAAATACTTTCTGTGCTTCATTTGTGTCGTAGCTTTAACACGCATACATAGTTTCTCCATTTCCCCTTGAACCACAATAGCCATGGAAGTGTCCGTATGTGAACATTGTGGTGTTGTGTTGATTTGCCGTCGTGCTGGATGTTACATAATGGATCGTATGAATAAAAAAGGGATCATTCTGCGGAGAAGAATCTCAGCAAGACTACGTTCCCTGGAAAAGTTCTCAGTTTCGCACGAGAGAATTCTTACTTACTACCTCCCCTCCTTGAGAAAGTTTCTCGATTTTTGTCGTCTGCGGCGTCCGACACATAATACAAGTGTAATCTTACATTTCATTCAACTCGCACAAATAGGCAAACTATTCAGTGTACAAATATGGATGTTGCAACAGTGTGTTTCGGAAGAAAGACACTCCATTTCGATTTTAGTTTTATGAGTGGCAACAAATCATTAAGGTGACACACGGACAGTTTATGGAAATAAATTTCGAACTCTGGGAAGCTTTTATTGTTATTGAAGCTAGGTAACACAAGGACACGTCGCATTTTCGCCCACTCCAAACAGGAACTCTGTCAGAGTTTTCTAACAAGAGATGGTTTTGGTTAAATATGATGCATAAAGCTCCGATCACGTGTCAAATACTTTAACGGTAGCCCTCGTGGTTTCGTTACAATCAGCACATCGCTATGTTTGTAATAATCCAGTTATAACCTTTTTTGATCCTTACACTTACTTCTAGCACAAAAAATATGATTTATGCTGTGAGAAAATATGATGAAGAACATCTGAAAATGTCAGTTACACAGTTGTTTGATGTACACCTAGATCTTCTCCTTCAGTCTGAAAACTTGGGTCTGCCAAATAGCGCAGAAAATGTTTTCATTTTCGCTTCGTCTGAAAGATCGCCCGCTCGTCCTTCATAATCTTCGGGAAAGAAGTAATCCAAATAATGTTTTTATTCTTAAACCTGTATAAACTTCTATAGTTTCTGTCTTCAGTATTTCTTTGGGCTAAGTATATCCGTTTTGCCTTCCGAGCAACATAAATTCTGCCATTTTTAGCAAAAATCTCAGTAAAACTTAATCTCAGCAAAAATACTGAGCTTGAAGTATGCTACAGAACTCACTTCAAGAAACAGAGAATTTTATCTGCTTGTGGGAAACTTGTCTAGTTCTGCTCATACAAAACCGGAGAATGTTCTTCCCGTTGAGCAACTCCCCTCAGACTTTTACTCAAGGTGAGTGCATTATTAGGCGAAATATGTTCTCTGGCTCACTTTATTCATGCGATTCTGAGAATCTTCCCCGAAATTCCGAGAATAAAGTAGATTCTCAGGTTTATTCCAAACATGAAACCCAGAATCAGACGTTTTAGTATTTTGCAGCTCGGAGAAGGACGTGGCCGATGAGCTGCACGATCGCTATATACGTCCCAAGTGTAAAACAGGAAATGCCATACTGGCCTAAGTCCCTTGTGGATGAAGTCTGTATTTCGAGGCTTTCAATTTGTAACTGACATGCAATGATTATAGGCCATTTAAAAGTAGCGGGACATTTAATATAAACCGAAAGCGCGGCATTTTTGCTTCGATTTGTTATAACAAAATGACAGGAAACAGGATGTCGGTAATTAACGTCTTTTCGTATTTGGTGCTTTTCCTATTATAACTTGTTTGCTTGCTGTGGAAGATGTCATTTTCAAGTCTTCGGAGCACTGAAAAGAGCCGTTTTAGTTACAGTAATATGTCAGGTAAAGACATAGAGGTGGCTAAACACTGCAGGTCATCGTAAGATCTACTGGTCTCCTGGAAACTAGTTAGGACGCCGGCCATGATCCTTAGGAATGACCTGCACGCTCGCTAACACCAGTGGATTTCTGTTTATGGGCATATCTAAAGCATCGTGTTAGTGTCACCGAACCCACAGTCCCAAATGACTTCAAACAGCGCAGAGAGTAAACTTCTCGTTACGTGTATCAGAAGCTTTATATTTCGTCCGCAAGTCGTTTAGAAGGCGCACTCAGTCGTGCATTCATGTTTCAACACCTCACCTATATCAACATTCCAACATCACATCCTTCTGAGCACAGTCAATTACGTACAGCATGTTGCAGCCACGCCTAAAAGTTACAACACTTCTAGCTCCGTAACTGAAAGTGACAAAAATTTTATTTTAATTGATTTTTACTCAGATGGCTTAAATATTAGGTTGGCGGATAAGTTCGTAGAGTTTTCGTTTTTCATATTGTTACTCTGGTTTCTATGGGTTAATTCATCAGTTGTCATTTATTATTAGTAGCTTATTGTAACTACCTGAGTTTACGTAGCGTCATTTTGTCGCCTGGAGATAGTGAGTGTACCTGTGGACCCTAGAAATTGAAGTGTCAGGTGCAGAAATCGCTACATATCCGACATATTCTTCTGTCTAAGTATAATAGAAGGGTGACATAGCGGAGGCAGCAAGAAACATTCACGCCGAGTATGGGAATAATGCCACTGGACAGAACAAGGCAAGAAAATTTTTTCTCGTTTTAAGGAGGATCTTATTGACGTTAATGACTCTACACATTCGTTTGAAAGCATTAATCCAGTATGATTCACGTCATTGTACTGGAGAACTAGCATATGTGATGAACTGTGATCTTTCCACCATCATGCGACATTTGCATGCTGTGGGGAAGATACAAAAGCGGTTGTATGGGTATCGCATGCTCTGAGCCAAAATCACAAAAGTCAGCGGAAGCCGAATGTGCTTCTCTGGTTGCTCGTCTTCAACAACAACACCGACCTACCATTCCTATCCTTTGTTGTTGCCGGTGACAAGAAATGGTGCCTTTATGCTAACATTAGACGTGCGTGCATTAACAAAAGGTAATGTTATGCATATGGTGGAACAGCAATGGTTGGTTTACCACGAATTGCTTCCCCGAGGTACAACCGTCACTCCTGACATTTACTGTCAACAACTGAGACGTCTTGCAGACGCAGTCCAAGAACAACAACCATGCAGACTGCGGGGAGTGATGCCTCTCCGCGCTAACTTCCGCCCGCATTCTGCTAGAGTGACAAAAAAACACAATAAAGGAGTTTGGTTGGTAAGTCATTTCGCACCCTCCTTATTCATCTGATTTTGCACCCTCATATTTTCATCTTTCCGCTCCCTCTCAAATAACCGTCTTCCTTTCCGGATTAAAATGCGCTTCGAACATGGCTCGAGAGTTCTTCGTCTCAAAATCACAGATTTCTACAGTCCTGTAATCGAAAAGTTACTGCAGCGTTGGCAGACTGTTATAAACAGAATATACACACATTAAAACAAGTTTTGCATCGCCTCGGTTCCGAGAGTTCCAAAACCGGTACAGAAAATTGGAATAGAGATCAAGATGAACATCATTTCCGCCATTTTATTGCTCATGAAAACCACACATTGCGTGTTGTACCACCACACAGCGAGACCTTCAGAGTTGGTGATCCAGACTGCTGTACACAGCGGTACTTCAAATACCCGGTAGCACGTCCTCTTGCATTGGTGCATGCCTGTATTCGTCGTGGCCTACTATCCACAAATTCATCAAGGCACTGTTGGTCCAGACTGTCCCACTCCTCAACGCCAAAAATGGCTCTGAGCACTATGGGACTCAACATCTTAGGTCATCAGTCCCCTAGAACTTAGAACTACTTAAACCTAACTAACCTAAGGACATCACACACACCCATGCCTGAGGCAGGATTCGAACCTGCGACCGTAGCAGTGCCGCGGTTCCGGACTGAAGCGCCTAGAACCGCACGGCCACCGTGGCCGGCCCTCAACGGCAATTCGGCGTCGATCCCTCAGAGTGGTTGGTGGGTCACATCGTCCATAAACAGCCCTTTTCAGTCTATCCCAGGCATGTTTGATAGCGTTCATATCTGGAGAACATGCTGGCCACTCTAGTCGGTCGATGTCATTATCCTGAAGGAAGTCATTCACAAGATGTGCACTATGGAGGCCCGAATTGTCCTCCATGAAGACGAATTCCTCGCAATGCGCTGCCGATGTGGTTGCACTATCGGTCGGAGGATGGCATTCACGTAACGTACAGCCGTTACGGTGCCTTCCGTGACCACCAGCGGCGTACGTCGGCCCCACAAAATGCTATCCCGAAACAGCAGGAAACCTCAACCTTGCTGAATTCGTTGGTCAGAGTGTCTAAGGCGTTCAGCCTGACCGGGTTGCCTCCAAACACGTCTTCGACGATTGTCTGGTTGAAGGCATATGCACACTCATCGGTGAAGACAACGTGATGCCAATCCTGAGCGGTCCATTCGGCATGTTGTTGGATTCATATGTACCGCGCTGCACGGTGCCGTGGTTGCAAAGATGCTGCATCATGCAGCCTATTGCGCACAGTTTGAGTAGTAACACGACGTCCTGTGCCTGCACGAAAAACATTATTCAACATGGTGTTGCTGTCAGCTTTCCTCCGAGTCATAATCCCTAGGTAGCAGTCATCCATTGCAGTAGTAGCCCTTGGGCGGCCTGAGCGAGGCATGTCATCGAGAGTTCCTGTCTCTCTGTATACCCTCCATGTCAGAACAACATCGCTTCTGTTCACTCCGAGACGCCTGGACACTTCTCTTGTTGAGAGCCCTTCCTGGCACATAGTAACAATGCGGGCGCTATCGATCCGCGGTACTGACCGCCTAGGCATGGTTGAACTACAGACAACACGAGCTGTGTACCTCCTACCTGGTAGAATGACTAGAACTGATCAGCTGTCGGACCCCCTCCGTCTGGTAGGCGCTGCTCATGCATGGTTGTTTACATCTTTGGGCAGGTTTAGTGACATCTCTGAACAGTCTAAGGGACTGTGTCTGTTATACAATATCCACAGTCAACGTCTATACTCAGGACTTATGCTAACCGGGGCGATGAAAAACGCTTTTGCACCAACCCATACGCCAGGTACATGATAGAAAAAATAATGTTAGAAAGTGTAATTAGTTTCTGTAATTCTCTCCAAAATAGCTAATCTGTGTTCATAATTCGGTAGCCTTTTCTACATTTAACTGCCTAGGAAAAATTTGTAAGTTTGTGGTAAGGTCTTATGGGACTAAACTGCTGAGGTCATCAGTCCCTAAGCTTATACACTACGTAATCTAACTTCAACTCACTTACACTAAGGACAACACGCACACCCACGCCCGAGGGTGGACGCGAACCTCCGACGGGGGAGCCGCGCGAACCGTGACAAGGTGCCTAAGATCGCTCAGCTACCCCGCGCGGCTTAACTGTCTCAATAACTATTCTTTTCACTTAATATTTTATGGGTTGCAGAGAAAAATGTCGTATCTGAAATTCCTCGTATCTGTAGAGACTGATGCAGAGTCTGTAGCATAATTACACTCCTGTCGCATTCACCCAAATGTTTGGTGAAAGCTGTAAATATTAATAACGAATAAAATGTATATTGTTTTAAATGAATCGGTACTAAATTAGTCGTGTTGTCGTTTCTGGTGAAAGAGAGGGATAACCAAGAATAAACTGTGCCTTCGCGTAGCTGGAAGGCACTCTGTGGACCAGATATAAGCTGGTGGATACACCTGTGTTGTCAACGGCCCCACCGGCTTCCTCCGCCACAGCTGCCGCCGCCCCGTGACAGTTTATTTCGCACAGGCCGGGCCGCATATTGGCGCCCATTCTCATCGAGGAAATGGCCCTCTACCAGAGTGGCTGTCGCGTCGCGGAGCAACAGGTGGCAGCCGCCGCTGGGTGCCGAATCGCTGCTGGCTGCACCAAGCACAGCGCGAACCACCGGCTGTACGCACGGTGGGGTGCACAAAGGGTCACGGACGAGAATGTTCAGACTGCAGCTGGTGGACTGAAGAATGTGAACTGTAGTCGGATACACGTCCGCCAGCTTTGATATTTTCTGCATCTACATCTAGATTACGCTGAGGTGACAAAAGCCACCGTATTGCAATATGCATACACACAGATGGCGGTAGTATCACGTACATAAAGTACAAAAGGGTAGAGCATTGGTGAAGCTGTCGTTTGTACACAAGTGATCCATGTGATAAGGTTTCCGATGTGGTCATGCCCGCACGACAGAAATTTACAGACTTTGAACACGAAATGGTAGTTGGAGCTAGACGTATGTGACATTCCATTCAGGAAATCAATATTCCGAGATCCACGGTGTCAACAGTGTGTCGAGAATACCAATCTTCCCGGCATTACCTCTCACCATGGACGACGCAATGCCCGATGGCCCTCACTAAACGACCGAGAGCAGCGGCATTTGTGTAGATTTGTCAGTGCTAACAAACAAGCAACCCTGGGTTAAATAACCGCAGAATTCAACGTGGGACGTACGACGAACGTATCCTATAGGTCAGAGCGGCGAACTTTCGCGTTAATGAGGTATCGCAGCAGACGACCAATGTGAGTGCCTTTGCTAACAGCACGATGTCGCCTTCAGCACCTCTCCTGGGATCTTGACCACATCGGTTGGACCCTAGATTACTGGAAAAAAATTTGAAATTTGTGGGAAGATCTTATGGGACTAAACTACTTAGGTTATCGGTCCCTAACCCTACACACTATTTAAACCAACTTACGCTATAGACAACACACACACACTCATTGCCGAGGAAGGACTCGAACCTCCGACGGTGGCAGCCGCACAGACCGTGACGAGGCCCATAAGACCGCGCGGCTACCCCGCCAGGCTGACTGGAAAACCGTGGCCTGCTCAGACGAGCCCAGATTTCAGGTGGTAAGAGCTGAAAGTAGGATTCGAGGGCGGCACAGACCCCACAAACCCATGGAACCAAGTTGTCATGAAGACACTGTGCAAGATGGTGGTCGTCCATAATGGTGTCAGCTGTGTTTACATGGAATATACTGGGTCCTCTGGTCAAACTGAACCGATCATTGACCGGAAATGGTTATGTTCGGCTAATTGGAGGCCATTTGCACCAATTGATGGACCATGTTCTCGAACAACGATGCAATTTTTATGGATGCTAATGCACTGCGTCACCGGGCAACAAGTGTGCGCGACTGATTTCAAGAACATTCTGGACAATTCGAGTGAACGATTTGGCCATCTAGATCGCCCTACATGAATCTCATCGAACACTAATGCGACGTAATCGGAGAGGTCAATTCGTGCCCAAAATACTGAATTTTCACATTAACAAAACCGAAATTACATTGTTCGCCCAAAATACAAAAACACGTCCTATCACATCAGAGACATGTTCACTACTACACCACTCTGCGGTAATAACCATATTCCAAAAGGTTTATAATTTTTCTTGCCAAATGAATTTCTATTAATTTCGATTGTTATTTGATAAATGAATTCAGAAATAAACAACGTAAACAGTATTACAATGCGTAAGTAATAATAGAAATTTTAATTGTGTCAAATAATTCGTAATTTCAAATGTTTCTAAAATAATTATTTCAACTAGCATTCAGAGCTAGTACTTATCGATTGTAAGATCGAAAATACAGTAATTCTTTTTCGTAAATTTTAGCTTGTAATATAACATATTGTGTATAAAATTATATGAAAGTTTTCAGAAAAGCATCTGTGATAATAGTAACCTGACCAAAATTCGAAAAATAATACTAGTATCGACAGCTACTGTTCAGGAAAAGTACTGCTAGAGAAGGATGTCCCGTCACATCTTGCAAATCATTTTCCAAGGTTTTATAGTCGAGCACTTTATTGGACTGTAAACGACAGCTGATTTCCGTCCCCCTCCTTTTCTTTACAGTATTTTGTTTTTGCAAGTAAGGCCCCGGCGAATTTGGAATATGCATTAATGACCACTAAACTACGGGGTGTTCAAGAAGTCTTCCCGCAGTGCCATATGATGGTTAGCCGCGCTTGCCGTACGCCGCAGTGAACATACCGAAATGAAAGTCAGTGAAATACAAGTTATTAATTTATTGAATATTCATTTTTACGTACAAATTTTCACATTAAATGTTGAAAGTGTCCCCCCCCCCCCCTTGTTGTTGAATACACAATTCAATCCGTCTAATCATGATTTCAAACACAACATGTAACATTTCTTCTGTAACAGGAGCAGTGAAAGTGGATATTGCAGTTTTCAATTCATTGATTGATTTTGGACGGTTTGTAAAGACAGTTGCTATCGATGCACCCCAGAAGAAAAAATCAGGTGGTGTTAGGTAAGGCGATCGTGGAGACCAAAGTCCTTGTGAAATTATGCGATAACCAAAACCATCAGCAAGGAGTGACAATGAAACGCGAGCTGTATGCGCGCTTGTACCATCTTCTTGTTAATAAACGTTAAGTATTTCACTTAACACAAGTTTTCCTATGAATGGGTACAGAATATCACTGCATTATCGTTGTGCGTTTGTTGTTTCGTTGAAAAATACGGGACCCACAATCCGACGACTAGAAATTGCAATCCAGACTCTTATTTTCACAGAATAAAGTGGTTCCTCATGAATACACAATGGATTTGCAGTACTCCACATACGAGAATTTTGCGAGTTCATGTGCCCGGATAAATGAAACCACGCCTCATCAGTGAAAAACGTTTCAATAAGAATATCCCTTCCATTTTGTTGAACGAAATTTTTGAACCATCGACTATAATGCAGTCTCTTGCCATGATCAGTATTTTTTCAGTGCTTGCACGACTGTTACTTTGTATGGGAAAAGTTCTAATTTTTTTCCTTACAGCTGTGTGTGCCGACACTAACATCGATTTCCTGGGAGAGTTTTCTTACTGACTTGTTCGGACTCATGGACATTTTATCGGAAATATAGAGTAGTTTATCCTCAGACAAAACGCTAGGACGACCACTTCTCGGTGCATCTGTCACTGAACCCGTACTTCGAAATTTGTTAATCAAACCTCGCACAGTATCGCGATGTGGGAGTGTTGTGTCCAGGAAAACTGAATTAAATGTTTGACGAGCTGAAACTGTGTATTTACCGCCAGCTTTGAACGCTTGTTAGACTAAAAACACACGTTCTTCAGTTGTCAGCATTTTAACAGTGACAAAAACGAAAGAAACGAACTAAACTTAAACGTTCACGTCAACACGGAACGACACACACCAACGATACTACTGACGCTGGCTGAGATAAACAAAACAGTGGAATGTTGGAAGAGTCCACTTGAAGGGAAGTAACCCAGGTAGGCGAACAATCATACGGCACGCGCAGCTGACAAACATACGGCACTGCGGAGAGACTTTTTGAACACCCCGTATATTTGAAACCTTTATTCTCCCGTTAATATTGCTTCACATCTACAAGATCTGCACACCTAGGCGGGGATATTTTGTGCATTGGTTTGTCGAGTTCTTGAACTATTGTCTCTATACCTATTCGATAACGAATCTTTCTCCAAATTCTGAAATATACATTATTTCGCTTGTATGAGCAATATTTCCTGTGCAGGCTGACAATGTTAGTATTTTTAATCATTCTGTTAATTCACTGTGATCATCGCAATATATATACTCTACGACAAATAAACGACACACCACGAAGTAATTATCTAAATGGGACCGAAATCGGTAGATGAGACGTAACTCTACAGACGGCCGTCCGCGGTTGTCTCGCGGTTCTAGGCGCGCAGTCCGGAACCGCGCGACTGCTACGGTCGCAGGTTCGAATCCTGCCTCGGGCATGGATGTGTGTGATGTCCTTAGGTTAGTCAGGTTTAAGTAGTTCTAAGTTCTAGGGGACTGATGACCACAGCTGTTAAGTCCCATAGTGCTCAGAGCCATTTGAACCATTTTGAACTCTACAGACAAATAAATTGTTACAGTTTCAAAAAACTGGCTCTTAGCACTATGGGACTTAACATCTGAGGTCATCAGTCCCCTAGACCTAGAGCTACTTAAACCTAACTAACCTAAGGACATCACACACAACTATGCCCGAGGCAGGATTCGAACGTGTGACCCTAGCAGCCTCGTGGTTCCGGACTGGAGCGCCTAGAACCGCACGACCACAGCGGCCGGCTGTTACAGTTTCAGAAAAACTGGATTATTTATTCAGGAGAAAGAAGAAAATATAAGCAAGTCAGTAACGTGCTGGTCCACATCTAGACCTTATGCAAGTAGTTACTCGGTTTATCATTAGTTAATAGTTTTTAACGTCCTGCTGAGGGATATCTTGCCAAATTCTGTGCAACTACGAACTATATCGTCAAAATCCCGAGATGGTTGGAGAGCCCTACCCATAATGTTCCAAACATTCTCAATTGGGGAGAGATACGGCGAACTTGTTGGCCAAGGTGGAGTTTGGCAAACACCTGGAGGACAACCAAAGTTGTCCTACTATGAAAAGAAATGACAACAGAGACCATATGGTGGGCGACAGTCAGCTTGGTATATGATCGGTGTCCGGGGCGTCAGACTCGTATTCACTGGTCATCGTGGCTCAGTTCGAAGGGGACGTATCACTGAAGATAATACTACTCCACTCAGTGAAATTTTAGGCCAAATCCTATTTTTTCCAGCACGGGAGCCGGCTCTCTTCCCAATTGAGAGCGTTTGGAGCATTATGGGCAGGTTCCTGCAACCAGCTCGGTATTTTGACTGTCTTACGTGCCAATTGGAGAGAAACTGGCACGATATATGAAAGAGGACATCCAACAATCAATTTCAAGCCGAATAAATGGTTGCATAAGGGCCAGAGGTGAACCAACGCATAATAGCTGCTTGCATAAGGGCAGAGATTAACCAACGCATTACTGACTTGCTCAATTTGTGAAGCTCTTTGTCATGAATAACTCATCCGATTCGTCCGAAAAAGTAATCATTTGTTTGTCTGTAGATATACGTCACATCTTCCTGAACGACCGTTCCAGTGGTCTCCAAATGTTTCCTTAAGAGGGATTGCCATTACATGTGTGGAATGAAAGGGACATCCGTGATGTTAGTACCACTCTTCTTTATGTCCAGTGGGATGTTTTCCAATTACCGTTTATCGTAGGAACGAGAGATATTTGAATGTATATAGATTCCCACCAGTAAAACAGGGATTAATGACGAGGATCTTGAAAACTTGCACCAAACGTCCAAAGCATATTTGCTTATCCACCTCTTTGAGTCAATGTGGATTTTCAAGTGACGATTAGTGCCCATTGCGAAGACTCACTTGCTCGTGATTTCTAAACGATGCTTTTCTCTTAAACAAAATTTTATCTAAATGGGACCGAAATCGGTAGATGTGATGTAACTGTACAGACAAATAAATCGTTACAGTTTCAGAAAAAGTGGATTATTTGTTCAGGAGAAAGACCACAAACTGAGCAAGTCAGTAACGTGCTGGTCTTCATCTAGCCCTTATGCAAGAAGTTATTCGGTTTGTCATTAGTTGATAGAGTTTTGGACGTCCTTCTGAGGGATATCTTGCCGAATTCTGTGCAAATGGAATTTGGAAGTCATTGCCACGAAGCTGCAGATACAGCGAAATGTGAAGATGATGAAATGCGATGGAATGTAGTGTTCGCAGAACAATCGCTTGGCTGATCTTCTCGTATTTCCGAGATGCTTCTTAGTGACATTTGCAGCAAACGTTCCGAAGTTAATGTGCAGTGTAGCACGTCTCAGAATTTGGCTCGCGCACCGCAGAACGGTATCAGTGCATACCCAACCAGTAAGTAGGTCTCGGTACATCGCCATGGAAGTTCCGGAACGAAACGAAAGAAGCTTTTCAGTGTTTCGAAACGAATGTCGCGTGACACTGTGGGCGGAGTTCGGTAGCTGTAAGGTGCTATTAGGAGGTTCTGCAGGTGCTAAGGAGTGCGCGTGTGTGTGTGTTGCAGACCCGTGCGCGAGCGTGCGCTGCCTGGAGACGGAGTGGTGCCAGCTGGACGAGGAGCGGCGGCCCGTGTGCCGCTGCGGCGAGGCCTGCTCGCCGGACGTGTCGCCCGTCTGCGCCTCCGACGGCCGCACCTACGGCAACGAGTGCGAGCTGCGCCGAGAGGCGTGCCGCACGCGCCAGCCGCTGCGCGTCATCTACCGCGGCATGTGCAGCTCCGGTCAGTCGCCTCAGCCTAAACGTACCCGTGTGCGAGAGTATTCGTGATACACCTTCCTTTCCCGTCTGGCATTTACAGATTTCCATTTTAGTGTCTAAATTGAGATAACTGTACGTACAAAACACATATTAACAGTCACTCGATTATTGCTGCCGATGCTCAATGGCTTTCTTTCAGTACTGATGTGGATGACAGCACACTTTCACTTATTCAGAGATTATTGACACTTTTCGTATCACATAGATGACTAGACTGGATCTTCTGATGGCTTTACTAGACGAGAGAAAACAGTATCATCTCCTGAATATACAGGGTGGTCCATTGATCGTGACCGGGCCAAATATCTCATGAAATAAGCGTCAAACGAAAAAACTACAAAGAACGAAACTTGTCTAGCTTGAAGGGGGAAACCAGATGGTGCTATTGTTGGCCCGCTAGATGGCGCTGCCATAGGTCAAACGGATGTCAACTACGTTTTTTTTAAAACAGGAACCCCCATTTTTTTATTATATATTCATGTAGTACGTAAAGAAATATGAATTTTTTAGTTGGACCACATTTTTCACTTTGTAATAGATTGCGCTGTAATAGTCACAAACATATGGCTCACAATTTTAGACCAACAGTTGGTAACAGGTAGGTTTTTTAAATTAAAATACAGAACGTATGTACGTTTCAACATTTTATTTCGGTTGTTCCAATGTAATACATGTACCTTTGTGAACTTATCATTTCTGAGAACGCATGCTGTTACAGCGTGATTACCTGTAAATTCCACATTAACGCAATAAATGCTCAAAATGATGTCCGTCAACCTCAATGCATTTGGCAATACGTGTAACGACATTCCTCTAAACAGCGAGTAGTTTGCCTTTCGTAATGTTCGCACATACATTGACAATGCGCTGACGCATGTTGTCAGGCGTTGTCGGTGGATCACAATAGCAAATATCCTTCAACTTTCCCCACAGAAAGAAATTCGGAGACGTCAGATCCGGTACGTGCGGGCCATGGTATGGTGCTTCGACGACCAATCCACCTGTCATGAAATAAGTTATTCAATACCGCTTCAACCGCACGCAAGCTATGTGCCGGACATCCATCATGTTGGAAGTACATTGCCATTCTGTCATGCAGTAAAACATTTTGTAGTAACATCGGCAGAACATTACGTGGGAAATCAGCATACATTGCACCATTTAGATTGCCATCGATAAAATGGGAGCCAATTATCCTTCCTCCCATAACGCTACACCATACATTAACCCGCCAAGGTCGCTGATGTTCCACTTGTCGCAGCCATCGTGGATTTTCCGTTGCCCAATAGCACCTATTATGCCGGTTTACGTTACCGCTGTTGGTGAATGACACTTCGTCGCTAAATAGAACGCGTGCAAAAAATCTGTTATCGTCCCGTAGTTTCTCTTGTGCCCAGTGGCAGAACTGTACACTAAGTTCAAAGTCGTCGCCATGCAATTCCTAGTGCATAGAAATATGGTACGGGTGCAATCGATGTTGCCGGCTAGTGTGGCCGAGCGGTCGCTACGGTCGCAGGTTCAAATCCTGCCTCGGGCATGGATGTGTGTGATGTCCTTAGGTTAGATAGGTTTAAGTAGTTCTAAGTTCTAGGGGACTGACGACCTCAAATGTTAAGTCCCATAGTGCTCAGAGCCATTTGGACCATTTTTTGCAATCGATGTTGATGTAGCATTCTCAACACCGACGTTTTTGAGATTACCGATTCTCGAGCAATTTGTCTGCTACTGACGTGCGGTTTAGCCGCGACAGCGCCTAAAAGACCTACTTGGGCATCATCATTTGTTGCAGGTCCTGATTGACGTTTCACAAGTCGCTGAACACTTTTCTATCCGGCGAACGGTCCGGACTCTTGGATGATGTCGTCCTGGATACCGAGTAGCATACATAGCACACGCCCGTTGGGCATTTTGATCGCAATAGCCATACATCAACACGATACAGACCTTTTCCGAAATTGGTAAACGGTCCATTTTAACACGGCTGATGTATCACGAAGCAAATACCGTCCGCACTGGTGGAATGTTACGTGATACCACGTACTTATACGTTTGTGATTATTACAACGCCATCTATCACAAAGCGAAAATGTGGTCCAACTAAAAAATTCATATTTCTTTACGTACTACACGAATATGTAATAAAAACGGGGGTTCCTATTTAAAAGAACGCAGTTGATATCCGTTTGACCTATGGCAGCGCCATCTAGCGGGCCAACCATAGCGCCATCTGGTTTCCCCCTTCAAGCTAAACGAGTTTCGTTCTTTGTAGTTCTTTCGTTTGATGCTTATTTCGTGAGATATTTGGCCCGGTCTCTATCAATGGACCATCCTGTATACACTGACGGAAAAAATCGGAACGCCAAAAAATAATTAATGTAGAGTCGTGAAATTTCGGGAACACTTTTGTCAGTGTGACGTATTTAAGTGATTAACATTGCAGAATCACAGGCTAATGCAAGCGCAAGATAATCCATTGCAAATTTGGATTGCTGGTACATTAATAACCGATGTAACTGCCAGACTGTGGAATGCAAGCATGCACAAGTGCATGCATTGTGCTGTACAGGAGCCGAATGTCAGTTTGTGGGACGGAGTTTCATGTCTGTTGAACTTGCTCGATCAACACGGGAGCAGTTAATACTGTTCGTGGATGACGCTGGAGTTGTAATCCAATAATGTCCCATATGTGCTCTATTGGAGACAGGTCTGGTGATGGAGCAGGCCAAATCAACATGTCGACACTCTGTAGAGTACGTTAGGTCACAAAAGCAGTATTTATGGGAGAATTATCCTGTTGGAAAATACCCTCTAGAATGCTTCTCATGAATAGCAGTATAACAGTTCGAATCACCAGAGTGACGAGGCAAATTTGCAGTGAGGGTACGTCGGATAACGGCGAGAGTGATCCTCCTGCCACACGAAATTGCACCCCAGACCGTAGCTCCAGGTGTAGGACGAATGTGTCTAGCACACAAACAGGTTAGTTGCAGGCCCTCAAATCGCCTCCTTGTAACACACGGCCATCACTGGCACCGAGGCAGAACCAGCTTTCAGCAGAAACCACAACAGAGCTCCGCCCTGCCCTGCAAAGAGATCTCGTTTGACACCACTGAAGTCTCAAATGGCGGTGGTTTGGGATCAGTGGATGCACGCTGCAGGGCGTCTGGATCGGAGTTGTCTCTGAAGTAACCGATTTGTACCAGTTCGTTGTGTCACTGGGGTGCTGAAATTGCTGCAGGTGCAGTACGATATGCCATGCCATACCCCGAACACCGTGATCTTGCTTCTTGGTAGTGCCACGTCGCCGTCTGGAGCCCGGTCTTCTTGCACCGAACATTCTCGTGAACATCGATGCCAGCAATCATGAGCGGTGGCTACGGTCCTGCCAAATCTTTCTGCAATATCGCAGAAGGAACATAATCCAGCTTCTATTATACGACCTCGTTGAAACTCGGTAAGGTGATGATAGTGACCTGTCTTTGCCTTTAAAGGCAGTCTTGACTGACATCAATTCATCACGTCGAATCTCAAACGTAACTAACGCTCATGACTGTTACATCGTGTATTTTTGTATCCTTATAGTGGCGCTACTAGTGCCACTCTTATTCGATTGACGCGAAATTCGAATACACATCACATTTCAGATGTAGAAAGACTCCTGCCAACTTTAGTTTATGTCGCACAACTAATTTTCCGTCATTGTAACCGTACATATAAAACTCAAATTAATAGTCTACCGCCTACTGATATCGGTGGTCAACTTGTTTCTTTTTGTACTAATGTGGAAGCTGTCACATTTTTCCTCATTCAGAGACCATTGTAACTTATCCGCAAGATGTAGATATCGTGCCGTTTTGCAATTGCTTTAGATCTTCTGATGACTTTTCTGGACGGTAAATGGCAGTATCATCTGCTAACGACCTGAGATTATATGCCAAATCGTTTATGTACGAGTAGATTAGGAACAACAGAGGGCGTATAACACTTCCTTAGGGAACGCCGGATATCACTTCCGTTTTACTCGATGATTTTCCGTCGATTACTACGTTCTGTGATCTTACTGATACAAAATCACGACGTGTTACTCCGTAGGAACGAAATTTCATTGTAAGTCACTTGTGAGAAAACGTCAAAAGCCTTCCGGAAATACAGAAATATGGAATAAATTTGAGGACCCCTGTTAATAGCAGTCATTACTTCATGAGACTAAAGATATTTCGTCAATCCGTGCTGTATGTTAGCAGACCGTTTTGTTGAAGATAATTCACAATGTTAGAACAGAGAATATGTTCCAAACACTTGCTGTTAATCGACGTCAGTGATATCGGTCTTTAATTCATCGGATTACTCCTAGCTGTCTTCTTGAGTATTGGTACGACCTGTGCAATATTCCATGCTTTTGGTACGGAAAACGATCTCTTGTATATGATTGCGAATTATGAGGCTGTTGTATCAGCATTCTCTGAAAGGAAGCCTTTATTACGAGGGCTATCCACAAAGTACATTACGTTTTGGAATTAAAAATAAATAAAGTATTGGAAAATGTTTTTATTATATACAGATGAAAGCCACACTTAAATACTACTTTTCTACATAGTTGCCATTTAAATTAAAGCACTTATCGTAGCGATGGACGAGCTTGAAAATTCCTTCGTCGTAAAATTCGGCCGCCTGCGCCTTCAACCACGTGGTTACCTCTTCTTGAAGCTGTGCGTCGTCATCAAAACGCTGCATAGCCAACCACTTCTTCATTGCTGGGAATAAGTGGAAGTCACTCGGTGCCAGGTCGGGACTGTACAGTGGATGAGGAAACAACTCCCACTTAAAAGATTCGAGAACTTCACGAGTGGCATTTGCCGTGTGGGCCCGGGCGTTGTCGTGAATCAACAAGATCTTTGAGCCCAACTTTCCCCTGCGCTTGTTTTGTATTGCTCTTCTGAGGTTGTGCAGAGTTTGGCAATACCTTTGAGAGTTTATTGTAGTGCCTCTTTCCAGGAAATCCACAAAAATCACACCTTTTCTGTCCCAAAGGAGGTAACCACGTGGTTGAAGGCTCAGGCGGCCGAATTTTACGATGAAGGAATTTCCAAGCTCGTCCATCGCTACGATAAGTGCCTTAATTTAAATGGCAACTATGTAGAAAAGTATTATTTAAGTGTGGCTTTCATCTGTATATAATAAAAAAAAATTCCAATACTTTATTTATTTTTAATTCCAAAACGTAATGTACTTTGTGGATAGCCCTCGTAGATGATTTAAGCTCCTTGGCTACACCGAAGTTCCTCACGTTGGCAGCTATTTTTGATTCGAATTCTGGAATATTTACTTCATCTTCTTTGGCAAAGGAATTTTTGAAATTTCATGCGCTGCATTAGGCCGTCTGGTACAGCAACCGTATATAGAATACATGCATTAAAACAACGTTGGTTGGAACTTATTAACGACGCGTTTCGCCTTCGCGGACATCTTCAGATTATCTTAGAATTTTCCTGTTACAACGTATTAAAAACAATAAATCGCGTGTGTGCTACAGTGAAGCATCGGAGTCGATGCATTCTTTAGTCTAGCAAATAGTCGTTTTATTGTTTTTGATATTTTGTGACAGGAAAATTGTAAGATAATCTGAAGACGTACTAAGAAGGTGAAACGCGTTGTTAATAAAAGAATAATTTGCAACCAAGACTTCTTCATTCAAATATCAAATTTCGGAAAATTATGTTTAATAACAGAGATTAAGTAAGGCTGTCATAGGTAACATAACCACTGGTATCGTTCAGTGAAGGTACTGATGGTGTCTTGCCGCTGGTGTAGCCTACTTAACATACGACTATCTCTTTGGATTTTCTGAAAGATTATACACCTTTCATCTTTTTTTAATACTAGTGTTGAATTTTATTTGCGAGTGTTGCCCAAAAAGTAATGCACCGTATCTTTTTCTTCAACAATTCTACATTGAAGAGAATGAGAATTACACACACGAAGTAATGGTGTTGTATCTACACATCCTATTTTTCCACGTAATCTCCATCCCGTTCTATGGCCTTCCGCCAGCGCGAAACAAGGGCGTGTATGCCCTGTCGGTACCAGTGCTTGTCCTGGTAGTGGAGCCAGTGCTTCACTGTGTGAACTTTCTTTGCTGATTAACAGATGCAGCGCCAACTGCCGAGTGGTGATGCGTCTGTCCTCGCGAATGACAACACCAGCTCGCTGCAGCATGTCAGGTGTGACAGCCATGGATGGTCTCCCCGACCGCTGCAAATCGTGGAGCTCCGCCGAACCCGCTTAAGATGACCTCACCCTCCTTGTCCAGCGACTAACTGTACTTCTGTCGACAGCAGATGCTCCACAGAGTTTACACAAGTGTTCGTACATATTCCTCACAGTTTCTTCCTCTGCAGTGAGAAATTCAATGGCGGCACGTTGCTTGTAACGTACAGCACCTACAGACGCCATTTTGAAACTGACCTGCAGCTTGTCGGAAGTGACGTAACTTGGCGCGGTTACTCACAAGGGAATCTCCCCATCGCACCCCCCTCAGATTTAGTTATAAGTTGGCACACTGGATAGGCCTTGAAAAACTGAACACAGATCAATCGAGAAAACAGGAAGAAGTTGTGTGGAACTATGAAAAAATTAAGCAAAATATACAACTGAGTAGTCCATGTGCAAGATAGGCAACATTAAGGAGAATGTGAGCTCAGCAGCGCCGTGGTCCCGTGGTGAGCGTGAGCAGGTGCGGAACAAGAGGTCCTTGGTTCAAGTCTTCCGTCGTGAGAAAAGTTTAATTTTTTTTTATTTCCAAACAATTATTATCTGTCCGTCCGTCCGATGCGAGGTAACTGCGCCGTAGTATGGGGACGCTACACCTAAACAAACATTGAAACACATGACGTCAGTCGACTACAGCGCACGGAAGAGAGAGTATTCCTGCTAACGAGGTTCCCTGGTTGGCAGTTGACTGTTCGCTACTTTGGACGAGAGTGCACTAAATACGTGAGATGTATTCCGTGGGTAATATGAATCCAGCAAATATAGCTCGTGACTTCAATAACAAGGCACGTACTTTCGTCAACTAATCGCACGGTTTTGCGGTGCGGTCGCAAAACACTGACACTAAACTTATTACAGTGAACAGAGACGTCAATGAACGAACGGACAGATCATAACTTTGCGAAAATAAAGGAAGTAAACTTTTCACTCGAGGGAAGACTTGAACCAGCGACCTCTCGTTCCGCTGCTGCTCACGCTAACCACGGGACCACGGCGCTGCTGAGCTCACATTATCCTCGATGTTGCTTATCTTCCACATGCACTATTCAGTTTGTATATTTTGCTTATTTTTTTTTTTTTTCATAGTTCCACACAACTTCTTCCTGTTTTCTCGATTGATCTGTGTTCAGTTTTTCAAGGCCTATCCAGTGTGCCAACTTATAACTAAATCTGAGGGGGGTGCGATGGGGAGGTTCCCTTGTCAGGAGACTTCAAATAATACGTGCGTAACGTTTCGCATTCGTAACATTGTTTTTTGGGTGAGAAAAAAAATATGCGATGCATTACCTTCTGGGCAACCCCGTACAACCAAAAGTTTGCTTATGTGTTGTCCTTATGAAAGAGGGAGGAAGAGTGTTGGCTGTAACCTGATCTCGTTCAGGGGTCATATTCCTAGAAAGGTTGCGTAGTACTGGAGCTGCCACTTGCTGCCAGCTGCAGGCACGCCTGATTGTTGACGTGTCGGCCGCAGGGAGCAACCCGTGCGCGGCGCTGCAGTGCTCGGGCCCCGGGCAGCGGTGCGCCATCAGCAAGCTGGGGCTGGCGCGCTGCGAGTGCCCGCCGCCCTGCGAGCCCGTGCTGCGGCCGGTCTGCGGCAGCGACGCGCTCACCTACCCCAGCGCCTGCGAGCTGGCGCGCGCCGCCTGCCTCGCCCGACAGCACGTCGCCGTCGCCCACCACGGGCCCTGCGGTCAGTACCGCTCGCTCCAGCACCCACCACTAGCACTAGCACTAGCAGTACGGGTGGGGCAAATAGAAGTGGCCCGGAGAAAAGAGTTCCAGGCTACAAACACAGCAGAAGAGAGGAAATACACCCAATAATCCCACTATAGAAGATGCTGAAAGTGACACCATTCATCTCTTGGCGCTTCTGGGCCCTGGTCAGCAAGTTGCTGAAGGCGGATCGAAGATAGACTGCAGTCTCATCCGAAGTGTTCTGCTGCAGCTCTTGAAGACTACGAGGGCTGTTGCGATACAACTTAGACGTAGGACTTCCCACACGATGTAATTACTAGGGCCCGGATTTTAATTACCTAAAAAACAGTGAAATATAAAAGCATTTATGACCTAAAACTTACATAAATATGACCTAAAAAAATAAAATATGACTTAATAGAAGCTTATTTAAAGCATTCTTATTTGTTTATTTAATTTTTTATTCACCATAAAATAATACAAAATTCACTTCTCAAAATACTGTAGATATAGTTCCTTCTTTCTGTAGGTTTTGTGGCTGATTTTCACCTGTTTTTTGAATGTCTGAATGTTTTATTTTCTAAACACGAAGTACAGTGGAAAGATCGTCTATCCAAACAGTAAAACAATGTTTTTTACTTCTACATAGTATTTAAATCGTTTCACATTATTTACTACCGTATGTCAATCTTCAGTATCTGCAAAGTTGCACTGGATCACAAGGTGCATTTTCAGGTTTTCCATTGTCAAAGATCTTCGGTTGTCGCTGAGGATAGTTTTGTACCTGGAAAACCTCCTCTCCACTTCACAATACGTCACTGGGGCGTATTTGAAGGCAGCCAGGTCACTGGAGTTCAGCTTTGTTTCAGTATCTTCAAATGTTGCGGCATTCCCTCAAAGACTGTCATTAATTTTGCACAGTGTAGAATATCCAGGATTCCGTTGGAGAACACTTTGCAATTTGGTTTTCACTTTGTCAGCCACATGACCACGAGGTCGTCCCAACTCCCTCTGCACATGTTGCACAATACTCAGGGCCTCTCATAGCTGAGTGACAGCACCTTCCAGTCGTTTGATGGCTTTTTATATCACTGAAAAATTGGCGTTGATGTATGCCAAATTTCGACACAATGTATCTGTAAAAACTTCTTTCACAATTTTGATGGCACTTGATTCATTGCTATCAAGCTCACAGAAGATTGTCTTTATTTAGGTGTACTTCGTGCAGTAATACTCAGCAGCGTTAAGCTAAGAACACCATCGTGTAAGAACAGGTTTAGGTGGGAGGGGCGTTCAAGGTGCTTGTTCCTTGAATTTCTGCACCCGTAGCGGAGCCTTCACATAGATTTTCTTGCCACAGGAAATTAATTTGTCCACGTCAGAGTAATATGATCGCACCTCTTCGGCAAGTCTGTGCAACGCATGTGCAAGGCAAGTGGCGTGAACCATACTGCGGTAGCGAATCTGAAGCCCTTTGGTTGCTTTAGTCATATATGAAGCACCATCTGTTACAAGTAGCAAAACGTTGTCTCTTTTCACACCATCCGGCCACAGTAGCTTCAGAGAGTTGTCAATCAAAATAGCAATCGTCGAATTGTTTACTCTATCGAGAGCTTCACACGTTAGTAGGAACATATTTCCAGGGCCATCAACTTTTAGGACACCAACAACAATATTTGCAATATACCGCCCATTAATATCCGTAGTTTCTTCTATCGACAGCCAGATCTTTTGCTCAGGAATAGTAATTCGTATTTTGTTGACTACATCATTGTAGCATACGGATAAATAGTTCTTTCTCAGTGTAGATTCATATGGAACTGGATGTTGGTTGGTTGGTTGTTTCGGGGAAGGAGGCCAGACAGCGAGGTCATCGGTCTCATCGGATTAGGGAAGGACGGGGAAGGAAGTCGGCCGTGCCCTTTGAAAGGATCATCCCGGCATTTGCCTGGAGCGATTTAGGGAAATCACGGAAAACCTAAATCAGGATGGCCGGACGCGGGATTGAACCGTCGTCCTCCCGAAAGCGAGTCCAGTGTCTAACCACTGCGCCACCTCGCTCGGTGAACTGGATGTGTTGTGTACTTCTCCAAGAACGGTCTGAAGCGTGGATTCTTCAGCTTTTCCAATGAGATGTTGCAGGACACCATCATCTCACAAAAATCCTTGCAGAATGATTGCACGGTTGACGATTGACCTGTCTGCACAAATAACAGAGTTTGCCTGCTGTTATTTTCAGCACTTCGTTTCACACAGCTGCTGTGTTTAGCGGTATTACAGTGTTGTTGCACATTAAAGCGCTTTTCTGCATTAACTTTAACTGCACTCTGTTTACAAAATAATATTTTCCCATCAGTACTAAAGAACTTCTCTCCAAATTCTCGAACATATCCTCGCAACTTCACGCTGTCGGAGCACTTTGCTTTAGGCATGTTGAACAAGGCAAAGACTGTATTCAAACTGGTTACTGGGAACACCTGTGCGACTGCGATGATTATTGCAGCAGAAGCCGCCTTTGTGGGTTCTGAGAGCGTATTGTCGACTCTGCGCAACAGTGTTTATGTTCGTGAAACGACTGTTGTGGTACACCGATTTTCTGCTCAGTCCTGAGAAATAAAGCTGTGTACTAATTTATGTGTTTATCTTTCATAATAGCACGCTAAATATTGTCTCGTGAGCAACATATTCATTTTCTTATTCGTGTGTCCCGTAAGATACGAGAAAAACGGTATATGCATTTTTGGCAAAAGTTGACGGAAATATGACCTATTATATTAAAAGTTAGCCGCAATATGATCTATTACTAAAATTTGTTGAAATATGACTTTATGTGCACAATCAAAATACATTTTTCGGCACTAACATGCCTAGATTTGTGTGTAAATTGTTCTAAAATTCACCCTAGAGTTCAGAAATAAATATCACTTGTCATTAAAATCCGGGCCCTAATAATCACACTGACAGATCATGCGACCTGGGTGGCCAGCTAGGGCCGTGACCAGACTGTAGGTTCATCCACATGATCGACGAGATATACTGGTCTCTTGCGGCAGGCGTCGGGTTGATTTGGTAGCTCTCTGAAGTATCTTCTGGTGAACTGCAGCCACATTTTCAGCATGTTTTTGACTTGGTCAAAATAGACTCTGACTGACACCACTTTCGGGTTAAGTATTGCATGGCATTCTTTGATGGCACTTTGACGCCATTAAACCTTAGCAAACAACTGACCACACCGTTTCCGCGACTTTATTATCACGTATCTTTCCGCAACGAACACCCGTTGCTTCGCTAAGAGTACCATCGCCCCTTTGCACTGCTGGACTCACACTGACATAGCCCGAACTACGCTCTGAACCAGCGTGGACGTACACATAGTGTGCGCGTCACGGAGTGTATGCACACATTCACGTCCAATTGTATCCTCTCGTCTGGGCCATTTTTATTTGCCCCGCCCTGTACTAGCACTGCTTTTATTCATCCGTGCATGTCTTTCACAGGGAAATTGGACATGTCACGTTAACCAGCTTGATTGTCTTTCTTATAACTTTGTTCGTTATGAAGATATGAACAGCACTACGTCTTTTTTAAACAGCACCCTGCATTTTTTATTCTGTAATCATCTTCCTCATCTCAAGAACTATTCTAATACGTATCACAGTACCAGTTACAAACACGTGAAGTTGTTAAAAACGTAACACGACTCTCCTGTTCTAGCGTACGGTTTAGGTACCCAGGGTAAAATACAATGAGGTAACAAAAGTCATGGGATACCTTCTAATGTCGTGTCGGACGTCCTTTTGCCCAGTGTAGTGCAGCAGCTCAAAGCAACATGGACTCAAAACGTCATTGGAAGTCCTCGGCAAAATTAATGAGTCATGCTGTCTTTATAGCGCTCCACAACTGTGAAAGTGTTGTCTGTGCAGGATTTTTTGCACTAACTTACCTTTCGATTAGGTACCACAAATGTTAGATGGGGTTCATGTCGGGAATCTGGTTGGCCAAATCATTCGCTCTAACTGTCCAGAATGTTCTTCAAACAAGTCGCGAACCATTGGGGCCCGGTGACATGGCGCATTCTCATCCTTAAAAATTCCATCGTTCTTTGGGAACAAGACGCGCATGAATAGCTGCAAATGCTCTCTGACCAGCCGAACATCCAGAAGACCCAAGCCACTCCACGTAAACACAGACCACACCATTATGGAGCCACCACCAGATGGCACACTATCTTGTTCACAACCAAGGTCCATAGCTTCGCGGAGTCTGCATCACACTTGAACACTACCGTCAGCTATTAGCTACTGAAATGGGGACTCATCTGACCAGGTCACTGTTTGCCAGTTTACTGGCGTCCAGCCGATATGGTCACGAACCCTGGAGAGGCCCTGCAGTCCCTGTCGTGCTTTTAGCAGAGGCGCTCCTGTCGGTCGTCAGCTGCCATAGTCCTTTAACGTCGAATTTCGCCCCGTTAATCTAACGGATAGGTCCTCCTACGTTCCACACTGATTTCTGCGGTTATGTTGCTTGCCTGTTAGCACTGACAACCCTACGCAAACTCCGCTATTCTCTATAATTAAGTCAAGGTTGCCGGCCATTGCGTTGTCTGTGGTAAGACGTAATGCCTCAGACGTGGTACTCTTGGCACACAGTTGACACAGTGTATCTCGAAACACTGAATTCCTTAACGATTTTCGAAATGGAATGTGCCATGCTTCTAACTCCAACTACCATTCTGCATTCAAAGCCTGTTAATTCCCGTTGTGTGGCCGTAATTGCGTCAGAAACTTTTTCACAAGGATCACCTGAGTACAAATGACTGTCCGTTTATACCTTGGGTACGCGATGCTGCCGTCATTTGTATATTTGCTTATCGCTATCCCATGGCTTCTGTCACTCCATTGTAAACTCGTCCACGTGCCGGATTTGAGAGTAAACAAACGGAAACACGAGGACAACCCACATCGGTCATTCAGTCAGTCGTCTTCAACTGAAGGTCTGAGTGAGCACAGTGTACACCAACGAAGAAAAGGAACAAATGCTGCTCTTCCAGGGAGATGTAAGTTACCAGATACGTAATTGCAATAATGTTTTCTTATTTACAATACGGGTATACGTTATACAGTGCTGTAGTACTTACAAATGAAACGTGGGATAAAGACATAGTCGATTAAAAAACCACATCATCATTGCTTTTTGTATTGTACTGGAAGGTAGGAGTAGTGCTACTCAGTGGTACTATACTGAGAGCTATATCCTGACAAGAACCCACGTTACTTACTGATGCTTACTCGTCTTGTTGTCGCGCTTCAGGAAACAAGAAATATCACCCCAAACTTGTATTATGCATAGATAAGGAGCATTCCTACCTTTTCTTCGTCGGCGTAGGCGTTCTCTCGAGCAAACTTTCTGTTGAAGACTGTTGACTGAATGACCAGAGTGCATTTTTCATCTGTTTCCATTTGTTTACTGTGAGTTCCAGCACGTGAACGAGATATCGATGCCGGAGAACCTCCAGTGTACGCTAGAAAACAAGAGTAAATGTCATTTTTGTGTTGCATCTTCGACACCTTCATGCGTATGAGGCTGGTAGGCTGTGATCCGTTTTTAAAGTTATTTGGGATGGTCGAGATAAAAGTGCACCCTGTATACAGAACACTTACATACTTACACGGCTAGTTTCACAATGCTGGGACAACTAGTCGACCATAACCTTATACTAGAACCATCCTACATTTCTTTGAAGTATTTTGGGGAAAGCACGGAAGAACCAAAGGAGATGACCTCTTAGAGACTGTACCTCCATACACCCAAATTCATGTTCTGTCTGTATAAAACAGCGCAATCTTATTCCGTTTAGCCGTAGTGTACAATACTGTTTTGAAAATAGGTTATCTAATAAAGTGAAAAGTTCATTTCTCATTACCATTCACTACACACACTGTACACTCTACGCGCATATTTTGTAATGTAAAATTACACACAGTATCAGCTGAACATCATAACCATAACCACGATGTTGTTGTTGTTGTTGTTGTTGTTGTGGTCTTCAGTCCTGAGACTGGTTTGATGCAGCTCTCCATGCTACTCTATCCTGTGCAAGCTTTTTCATCTCCCAGTACCTACTGCAACCTACATCCTTCTGAATCTGCTTAGTGTATTCATCTCTTGGTCTCCCTCTACGATTTTTACCCTCCACGCTGCCCTCCAATACTAAATTGGTGATCCCTTGATGCCTCAGAACATGTCCTACCAACCGATCCCTTCTTCTGGTCAAGTTGTGCCACAAACTTCTCTTCTCCCCAATCCTATTCAATACTTCCTCATTAGTCATGTGATCTACCCATCTAATCTTCAGCATTCTTCTGTAGCACCACATTTCGAAAGCTTCTATTCTCTTCTTGTCCAAACTATTTATCGTCCATGTTTCACTTCCATACATGGCTACACTCCATACGAATACTTTCAGAAATGACTTCCTGACACTTAAATCAATACTGGATGTTAACAAATTCCTCTTCTTCAGAAACGCTTTCCTTGCCATTGCCAGCCTACATTTTATACCCTCTCTACTTCGACCATCATCAGTTATTTTGCTCCCCAAATAGCGAAACTCCTTTACTACTTTAAGTGCCTCATTTCCTAATCTAATTCCCTCAGCATCACCCGACTTAATTAGACTACATTCCATTACTCTCGTTTTGCTTTTGTTGATGTTCATCTTATATCCTCCTTTCAAGACACTGTCCATTCCATTCAACTGCTCTTCCAAGTCCTTTGCTGTCTCTGACAGAATTACAATGTCATCGGCGAACCTCAAAGTTTTTATTTCTTCTCCATGAATTTTAATACCTACCCCGAATTTTTCTTTTGTTTCCTTTACTGCTTGCTCAATATACAGATTGAACAACATCGGGGAGAGGCTACAACCCTGTCTTACTCCCTTCCCAACCACTGCTTCCCTTTCATGTCCCTCGACTCTTATAACTGCCATCTGGTTTCTGTACAAATTGTAAATAGCCTTTCGCTCCCTGTATTTTACCCCTGCCACCTTTAGAATTTGAAAGAGAGTATTCCAGTCAACACTGTCAAAAGCTTTCTCTAAGTCTACAAATGCTAGAAACGTAGGTTCGCCTTTCCTTAATCTTTCTTCTAAGATAAGTCGTAAGGTCAGTATTGCCTCACGTGTTCCAGTGTTTCTACGGAATCCAAACTGATCTTCCCCGAGGTTGGCTTCTACTAGTTTTTCCATTCGTCTGTAAAGAATTCGTGTTAGTATTTTGCAGCTGTGACTTATTAAGCTGATAGTTCGGTAATTTTCACATCTGTCAACACCTGCTTTCTTCGGGATTGGAATTATTATATTCTTCTTGAAGTCTGAGGGTATTTCGCCTGTTTCATACATCTTGCTCACCAGATGGTAGAGTTTTGTCAGGACTGGCTCTCCCACGGCCGTCAGTAGTTCCAATGGAATATTGTCTACTCCGGGGGCCTTGTTTCGACTCAGGTCCTTCAGTGCTCTGTCAAACTCTTCCCGCAGTATCGTATCTCCCATTTCATCTTCATCTACATCCTCTTCCATTTCCATAATATTGTCCTCAAGTACATCGCCCTTGTATAGACCCTCTATATACTCCTTCCACCTTTCTGCTTTCCCTTCTTTGCTTAGAACTGGGTTTCCATCTGAGCTCTTGATATTCATACAAGTGGTTCTCTTATCTCCAAAGGTCTCTTTAATTTTCCTGTAGGCGGTATCTATCTTACCCCTAGTGAGATAGGCCTCTACATCCTTACATTTGTCCTCTAGCCATCCCTGCTTAGCCATTTTGCACTTCCTGTCGATCTCATTTTTGAGACGTTTGTATTCCTTTTTGCCTGTTTCACTTACTGCATTTTTATATTTTCTCCTTTCATCAATTAAATTCAATATTTCTTCTGTTACCCAAGGATTTCTACTAGCCCTCGTCTTTTTACCTACTTGATCCTCTGCTGCCTTCACTACTTCATCCCTCAAAGCTACCCATTCTTCTTCTACTGTATTTATTTCCCCCATTCCTGTCAATTGCTCCCTTATGCTCTCCCTGAATCTCTGTACAACCTCTGGTTCTTTCAGTTTATCCAGGTCCCATCTCCTTAAATTCCCACCTTTTTGCAGTTTCTTCAGTTTTAATCTACAGGTCATAACCAATAGATTGTGGTCAGAGTCCACATCTGCCCCTGGAAATGTCTTACAATTTAAAACCTGGTTCCTAAATCTCTGTCTTACCATTATATAATCTATCTGATACCTTTTAGTATCTCCAGGGTTCTTCCATGTATACAACCTTCTTTCATGATTCTTAAACCAAGTGTTAGTTATGATTATGTTGTGCTCTGTGCAAAATTCTACCAGGCGGCTTCCTCTTTCATTTCTGTCCCCCAATCCATATTCACCTACTATGTTTCCTTCTCTCCCTTTTCCTACACTCGAATTCCAGTCACCCATGACTATTAAATTTTCGTCTCCCTTCACAATCTGAATAATTTCTTTTATTTCATCATACATTTCTTCAATTTCTTCGTCATCTGCAGAGCTAGTTGGCATATAAACTTGTACTACTGTAGTAGGTGTGGGCTTCGTATCTATCTTGGCCACAATAATGCGTTCACTATGCTGTTTGTAGTAGTTTACCCGCATTCCTATTTTCCTATTCATTATTAAACCTACTCCTGCATTACCCCTATTTGATTTTGTGTTTATAACCCTGTAGTCACCTGACCAGAAGTCTTGTTCCTCCTGCCACCGAACTTCACTAATTCCCACTATATCTAACTTCAACCTATCCATTTCCCTTTTTAAATTTTCTAACCTACCTGCCCGATTAAGGGATCTGACATTCCACGCTCCGATCCGTAGAACGCCAGTTTTCTTTCTCCTGATAACGACATCCTCTTGAGTAGTCCCCGCCCGGAGATCCGAATGGGGGACTATTTTACCTCCGGAATATTTTACCCAAGAGGACGCCATCATCATGTAATCATACAGTAAAGCTGCATGCCCTCGGGAAAAATTACGGCTGTAGTTTCCCCTTGCTTTCAGCCGTTCGCAGTACCAGCACAGCAAGGCCGTTTTGGTTATTGTTACAAGGCCAGATCAGTCAATCATCCAGACTGTTGCCCTTGCAACTACTGAAAAGGCTGCTGCCCCTCTTCAGGAACCACACGTTTGTCTGGCCTCTCAACAGATACCCCTCCGTTGTGGTTGCACCTACGGTACGGCTATCTGTATCGCTGAGGCACGCAAGCCTCCCCACCAACGGCAAGGTCCGTGGTTCATGGGGGGGACCACGATGTATGACATCTATTTATTGTACGGTAATTTCCCATTTGCTTCTCCAGAAAATTTAGTCAGCATCTCTCCATAAGGATCGAGATGCTGATCTCAGAAAGACAGTAAGGCGTTAGTATTACCACTGCAGAACTTGGAGAGTAAAGTTTCCCAAACAGAAAAGAAATTATATAGTGCTAAAGTGCTATGTGAAGTAACACAGCTGATTTATTATTGTTGAAATTATTATTGTTTAGTTGTTTTACATTTTTTACCAAACCCTTAGTATGTTATCTAAATACTCCCCAAATATATAGAATGTATTGCTAAATAGCCTTTATAAATAAGTTCGTCTTAGTAATCTCTTTAATCTCATTGGAAAATTTATTATACAGTTTTGTTCTTTGGTAGAAAATGAAGTTTGAGTTTCATGCTTATGATTTTTGCTTGTTCCATAGTCGTGGACAGAGCATTTTGTGCCGTAACTGTCAAGGTAATTTTTATGTCCGTACCTGATTTGTAAAAGTACTCACTCAGTATGGTTAAAATACCCAGTATTTTGAGCAGGTCTTTCCAATAATCCCGTTTATTACTTTCGGTTATTACTCTTATGGGTCTTTTCAGTATTTTGAAAACTGTGTTCATACCTTGGCCATTGGTCCCCAAAAAATAATTCCAAAGCTAAGTGGTGAGTGCACAAGTGGACAATATGTAAGTAAATGACATTGGCCTTTATACACTGCTCATACGCCTCTAAGAGCACAACATGCTACTTACTAGCATATTATGTAGCAAAGCAAACTGAAGGCCTTGCCTGGTGGCAGCCTCATCGTGATTACTCCCTAGTGATGGGGAGCGAAGGTATCAACAGCAACAGTACATTTACAGATGTTGTTCCACCATGACTATGTCCTCCATAGCATTTCCACTAAACTTTGGCCAGCATATTTTATTGCACAAAATGTCTTGTACACTATCATTGTGGCAATATTTACTCACAGAGTGAAGGACCTGAAACAATGTTTCGTCTGCATGAAGCATTGGCGTCTTTACTTTGATGCTTCAGTTTCTCTCAGGAATCTAATGTTATGGCTTTTTTGAAACTATGTAATCTCTTTCTCACACACTAATTCGTTTTTTCTGGCAGCTTTTTAAACCGAATTCCATAAAGGGAACAATATTTCCACAGAGTTTCTTAGCTACCCTTGTTCTCTGAGCTAGAAGCTGCGAGGTTTCCACGAAGTTCATATTTCGCTATGCAACGGTGGCTAACGGTTACTGCTGCTGAATTGTTCTTCCACACAGCATCCCACACGAGAAAACTAGTTTAGGTACTTGGGCTAAGCACGGCTCTGTTTAAAAAGATTAGCTCGACATAGTCATAGGATCCAGCACCTAGTTCGCTGTAAGTAACAGTAACCTGTAGCTGTTATCCTGCAGTCAAATAGTCTATGCATTGGCCATAATTGCGAGATAATAAAATAAATAAAAGTACAAGTTGAATGCATAATTTAATAGCAAGGGTTCAATTCCAACGTCTGTAATTTATGTAAACGATAGAGAATTATGTTGAATAATGTTTATTCAAGACACGTCAGATAAGCGGGAAGTGTCCTAAAATATTCAGTTAAAATACTGACAAAAATACTTTTACCAAATGCAGTAAAGTTACGTTGAGAGCGTTATGAGAATGGCAATAAAATCCCCAAGTCAAACAGTCATCGAACAGACTCGAAAACTAAGTCCATTTCATAATCACAGTATATGAGATATTCACCATATCAAAACAGTTGTGTTCAACCTGATGATTTACAAATTATCATAAGTGATACAAAGAATAGTAACTCATACCCTGTGTATCCTCATTTCCGTAATACATGCGATGTAACTTAAGAGTCCTATTCTGGAGTACATTCAGACCTGTCCAAATATAAAGTCCCTTCAGAAATTAAGCTACGGTAATGGACGTTCACCATCCAGAATCAAACACGTTACCCCAGGTTCTGCAAGAACTTGACATAACGTGTCCAGTACCGCCCACTTGAGTTCTCCACTTTAAAAGCCCCAGACTAAAGTCTGCTTTTCCATTAGCTAAAGACCGTCCCCATCAAAAATATATCGTTCTTATGTTCTACAGACATGATTCGACTCACCTGACTACTTCCTCACACTAAACTAATATATTATAACAATATTTAAATAAAAGAAATGTTATAAACATTTGTTCACGTACAGACCATGTACAATGAATATAAATAAAGGTATGTCCATGAATAAATAAGCCAGTATTCTTGTACAAGGTCGCTCATAATAAATGACAACAGATTGTCCTTAAATATTAATTAAATAATTAATTATTCATACTTGACAGAAGTGTCTTTTGGTTCTCTTTCCAGTTGTGGTGTCCGCTAACCCATGTAACTGATCGCTTTTAAATTAGCACAGTTTCTTTAATAGCACTCTGCGATCAACATTCCAATAAAGTCACTGGCAAAATAGTGAACGGTTCATTGAATAACTACATAAGTGTTACGAAATGTTTGATACTGATGCAGTGTAAATATGGAGAACACGATGGTATGACAAACATTTGCGTAATAAAAAAGATATAGAAGACACAATAACTCAAGAAGCCGGGAGTGTGTGGAGGATGATCGATGGCAGTGAACCCAAGGCGTCTGACTGTTGTAGATGTCGCGCCGCTCATGTGTGGTTTGGGATTGTCATGCTGAAGGAGAGGGTGCTCTATGTGTGGACGAACTCTTAGATATCGAAAGTCGATTACAGCACGCTGTTTCTCATGCACGGACATAGTTACGTTGAGTACCGCCATGTCACACGCTACATTTCGGAGCCCTCTACCGGCAGAGGGTTGCAACTTGCATCGGCGAAGCAGGAAAGTCGACTGAGTAATATGCATGACATGTGATACACTCCAAGATAAAAAACATCTCGAAGGAACTATCCGAAAGGGACAGAAATCGGTTGATGTGATATACCTGTGGACGGAATATAGTACGATATTCCTCATGAGGCTACCAATCAATTTCAAGCCGAACAATTGCTTGCTCAGTTTGTGACGCTCCTTCTCTTGAATAAATCATCCAATATTTATGAAATTGTGATCGTTTGTTTGTACTTATATCCACATAACATCTACCGATTTCTGTCATATTCGGATGATTACTGCGTGGTTCTTTCTTTTTTTTAAAAGAAAAAAAAGAAGAAGGAAAAGTGAATCCTCAACCGATACTGAGAACATTTCAGCACGCCCTCATAGATTGGGAATGAGACACTGAAAGTAATAGATGAATTCTGACATTTAAGAAGCAAAATAACTAATTTACAATTTGCATTAGTGATCTAATGGATAACGTTGGAGGTTCATGAGGCTATTCGCAGTCGATTCGTTCGTGTATAGGAATGCTGCAATACCATAAGGCTATCGAGAAATGCAGCAAGATCTGCAGAGGATCGATGATTGGTGCAGTGAGTGTCAGTTGACACTGAACGTAAATACGTATAAGGCATTGCGAATAAATAGGCGAAGAAATCCACTACTCTTGAATTACACTACTGACGAAAAGTCATTGGAAACAGTTACTACAGCAAAATACCTAGGGATACCCGTCGAGAACAACCTAAAGTGGAATGTCCAAATAATAGGGAAAGCAGATGCCAATCTGAGGTTTAGTGGAAGAACCTTAAGAAAACGTAATTCATCCACGAAAGAAGTAACTAAATGTTAGGGATCTTTTCTGAAGGTATTTTTCTTATATATATAGTCCTCTGCGGAAGTGAAACGTGGACAGCAAACAGTTCTACCGATTCTTGACTATTGTTCATCAGACGCGGACACTTATGAAGTAGCAGCAACAGAAGAAATGGAGAAAATCCAGCGAAGGGCAGCACGTTTTTTACAGGATCGTATATACGGCGGGAGAGCCTTTCGGAGATGCTCAACACACTCCAGTGGCTGCAAGAGCGGCGTTGCACATCACGGAGAGGTTTATTCTTCAAATTTCGTGAGTTCAAGTTTCATGAAGAATTGTGGCAACACACCTCAAAAAAGTTTTGCATCACCCGATTCCCAGAACTCCTGAAGACATACGTTGACTGTGGATATTGTATCACAGACACAGTTCCTTTGACTGTTCAGAGATGTCACTAAACCCACCCAAAGATGTAAACAACCATGCATGAGCAGCGCCAGGGGGTCAGACAGCGGATCACTTCCAGTCATTCCACCAGGAAGGAGGCACACGGCTCGTGTTGACTGTAGTTCAACTATGCCTAGGCGGTCAGTAACTCTGTTCGATCGCGCCCGCATTGTTACTTTGTGCCAGGAAGGGCTCTCAACAAGGGAAGTGTCCAGGCGTCTCGGAGTGAACCAAAGCGATGTTGTTCTGACATGGAGGGTATACAGAGAGACAGGAACTGTCGATGACATGCCTCGTTCAGGCCGTCCAAGGGCTACTACTGCAGTGGATGACCGTTACCTAGGGATTATGGCTCGGAGGAAACCTGACAGCAGCCCCATCATGTTGAATAATGGTTTTCGTGCAGCCACAGGACATCGTGTTATGACTCCAAATGTGCGTAATAGGCTGCATGATGCGCAATTTCTCTCCCGACGTCCAAGGCGAGGTCCATCTTTGCAACCACGACACCGTGCAACGCTGTACAGATGAGTCCAACAACATGCCGAATGGACCGCTCAGGATTGGCATCACGTTGCCTTCACCGATGATCGTCGCATATGCCTTCAACCAGACAATAATCGGAGACGTGTTTGGAGGCAACCCGGTCAGACTAAACGCCTGAGACACTCTGTCCAGCGAGTTCAGCGGAGGTTTCCTGATGTTTGGGGATAGCATTTTGTGGGGCCGACGTACGCCGCTAGTGGTTCACCTAACGGTAACGGCTGTACGATACGTGAATGCCATCCTCCGACTGATAGCGCAACCACATCGGTAGCGCATTGGCGAGGCATTCGTCTTCATAAAGGACAATTCGCGCCCCCATCGTGCACATCTTGTGAATGACTTCCTTCAGGATAACGACATCGCCCGACTTGAGTGGCCCGTATGTTCTTCAGACATGAACCCTGACAAACATGCCTGGGATAGATTGAAAAGGGCGTGTTTATGGACTACGTGACCCGCCAACCACTCTCAGGGATCTACGCCGAATCGCCGTTGAGGAATGGGACAATCTGGACCAACAGTGCCTTGATGAACTTGTGGATAGTATGCCACGACGAATACAGGCATGCATCAATGCAAGAGGACGTGCTACTGGGTATTAGAGGTATCGTTCTGTATAGCAGGTGGTACGACATGCAATGTGTGGTTTTCATGAGCAATAAAAAGGGCGGACATGATGTTTATGTTGATCTCTATTCCAATTTTCTGATTTTTTTGATATGTGTATTTCTCATGCATCTTTCGTGAATGGGACAGGAAAAAAGGTGAAAAGGTAATTAGACCAGAATGACTCTCCGCCACACACCGTAAGTTGGCCTTTGGAATAGACAGGTTGGTCATAAACAGTCTGAATAGTTTGTAAGCGTCTGCAAGGAAGAAACACTCCTGGAAATGGAAAAAAGAACACATCGACACCGGTGTGTCAGACCCACCATACTTGCTCCGGACACTGCGAGAGGGCTGTACAAGCAATGATCACACGCACGGCACAGCGGACACACCAGGAACTGCGATGTTGGCAGTCAAATGGCGCTAGCTGCGCAGCATTTGTGCACCGCCGCCGTCAGTGTCAGCGAGTTTGCCGTGGCATACGGAGCTCCATCGCAGTCTTTAACACTGGTAGCATGCCGCGACAGCGTGGACATGAACCGTATGTGCAGTTGACGGACTTGGAGCGAGGGCGTACAGTGGGCATGCGGGAGGCCGGGTGGACGTACCGCCGAATTGCTCAACACGTGGGGCGTGAGGTCTCCACAGTACATCGATGTTGTCGCCAGTGGTCGGCGGAAGGTGCACGTGCCCGTCGACCTGGGACCGGACCGCAGCGACGCACGGATGCACGCCAAGACCGTAGGATCCTACGCAGTGCCGTAGGGGACCGCACCGCCACTTCCCAGAAAATTAGGGACACTGTTGCTCCTGGGGTATCGGCGAGGACCATTCGCAACCGTCTCCATGAAGCTGGGCTACGGTCCCGCACACCGTTAGGCCGTCTTCCGCTCACGCCCCAACATCGTGCAGCCCGCCTCCAGTGGTGTCGCGACAGGCGTGAATGGAGGGACGAATGGAGACGTGTCGTCTTCAGCGATGAGAGTCGCTTCTGCCTTGGTGCCAATGATGGTCGTATGCGTGTTTGTCGCCGTGCAGGTGAGCGCCACAATCAGGACTGCATACGACCGAGGCACAAAGGCCAACACCTGGCATCATGGTGTGGGGAGCGGTCTCCTACACTGGCCGTACACCACTGGTGATCGTCGAGGGGACACTGAATAGTGCACGGTACATCCAAACCGTCATCAAACCCATCGTTCTACCATTCCTAGACCGGCAAGGGAACTTGCTGTTCCAACAGGACAATGCACGTCCGCATGTATCCCGTGCCACCCAACGTGCTCTAGAAGGTGTAAGTCAACTACCCTGGCCAGCAAGATCTCCGGATCTGTCCCCCATTGAGCATGTTTGGGACTGGATGAAGTGTCGTCTCACGCAGTCTGCACGTCCAGCACGAACGCTGGTCCAACTGAGGCGCCAGGTGGAAATTGCATGGCAAGCCGTTCCACAGGACTACATCCAGCATCTCTACGATCGTCTCCATGGGAGAATAACAGCCTGCATTGCTGCGAAAGGTGGATATACACTGTACTAGTGCCGACATTGTGCATGCTCTGTTGCCTGTGTCTATGTGCCTGTAGTTCTGTCAGTGTGATCATGTGATGTATCTGACCCCAGGAATGTGTCAATAAAGTTTCCCCTTCCTGGCACAATGAATTCACGGTGTTCTTATTTCAATTTCCAGGAGTGTAGTTGCCAAAAATAAAAGTCGATACGTTGCACCGTTCCCGAGTTAATTAGCATTGAAGTTACCCCATCAGGTCGTTACTCGTCCAAATGCAAACTACCTACCAGATTCAATTAATGATAGTTGTCTTCATAGCGAAGATGATAGCGCACGAGACTGCTCAGCCTCTAGCTTGAATTAGATCTTTACTGGCGGCCCACGTCCGGTTTTTGTATGGCTTTCTTCTTCGGCTTATAACACCAAACGAAGAACACGTTGGCAACACCGTCTCTGGGAGAACGCTCGAATTTGGGCGTGGAAGGGCCTGATTGGCCAATTCCAGTGATAATTAAATCGGAAACGGCGCAACGTTTTTTTTAACAATTATTTCTCAGCTCAGTCTAACCTGTAACACTCTTGCAAGCTTTTCAGACTGCTTGTCACCACCCAGTAGATATAGATTCAGATTTAGCAGACGTGAAGAGGATATAACATTTCCGCTGACAACAGCAAGAAACGCTCTTCTGAAAAAGATAAATTTATTAAACAAATTAACGTTTGTGTTAATTTAAACGTTAGGAATCTTTTCTGAAGGTATATTTTCTTACATATAGCCCTCTGCGTAAGTGAAACGTGGACAACAAACAGATCGGAGAACAAGATAACAAGTGTGATGACACAGTGCAATGCTGAATATTAGATGAGTAGATCAGACGACTAATAGAAAACGGAAGCAAGTCAGAGAAAAAAAGAAGTTTGTAGCACAGCTTGATTGAACGAATGGTCATATCGATCGGGCTCACGCCGAGTCAACAAGGAATACGTAGGCTGGTAATGGAGAAAACTGTGAGCGATAAAAATTGTAGTGGGACACGAATGCCTGAGTACATTAACCAGTTTGAAATCGATGTAGGGTGCAATAGCTACACAAAAGCGAAGAAAGTTGCCAGTATAGAGTAGCATAGGCAGCTGCATCAAATCAGTCATCTGATTGGTTACTACAAGAATAACAACAGAAAGACAGTGATTCAGAGCGCCATGTAGTGGGCGCAGTAGAAACGACGACAAGGGTTTCGCCAAGAACGCCCCAGGGAAGTGTGATAGGACCACTATTATTTTATATATACATAAGCAATCTGGTGGACAGGGTGAGCAGCAATCTGCGGCTGTTGGGGGACGATGCTAGGGTGTTAAGGTGTCGAAGTTGAGTGACTGTTGAAGGATACAGGATGACTTAGACAAAATTTCTAGTTGGTTATAAACGGCAGCTAGCTTTAAATGTAGAAAAATGTAATTTAATACGAATGAGTTGAGGAAACAAACACGTAATGTAGAATACAGCATTAGTAGTCTCCTGCTTGACACAATAATGTCATTTAAATATGTGGGCGTAACGTTGCAGAGCGATATGAAATGGAACGAGGATGCGGGTATTGTGGTAGAAAAGGTGAATGGTCGACTTCGGTTTGTTGGGAGAATTTTCGGGAAGTGTGGTTCCTCTGTAAAGGAGACCGCATATAGGACGCTAGTGCGACGTATTCTTGAGTACTGCTCTAGTGTTTGGGATCCGTACCAGATTGGATTAAAGGGCATCGAAGCAATTCAAAGGTGGGCTGCCATACCTGTTGCCAATAGTTTCGAAAAATACGCAAGTGTTTGGAAGATGCTTCGGGAACTCAAATGGAAATTTTGGAGTGGAGGAAACGTTTTTTTTCTAGGAACTCTATTAAGAAAATTTGGAGAACAGGCGTTTGAAGCTGACTGCAAAATGATTCTAATGCCGCCGACATACATTTCGCATAACGTCCACGAAGATAAGATACTAGAAATTAGAGCTCATACTGATGCATACAAATAGTTGTTTGCGAGTGGAACAGGAAAGGAAATGATTACTAATATTATAGGGCACACTCCGCCACACATCTAAAGGCAGCTTACGGAGTATTTATATAGTTTTACATGTAGGTGTAGACTTACTTCGTATGACTACTGCTGAAAGAGTGGTCGCTCGTTTCGCGCATCGTGCTGTGTTAATAAAAATTGTAGACGTACTAGGACAATGTAACCTCAATAACGTAAATTAGTAAATATAACGCAGTATATAGACTAAATTTTCTGACAAATATGTTATTAATATAACATCTCACTGCATACAACATCTGGAGACTTGTAAATATCTCCAGATATTGTTTGCAGCGTACTATTAGTGACATTGAATCATCTGAACAATATTTAAAATTCTGTTGTCCAGTTCACGTCTTTGATGTTACTTAGAGGTGGAATGCCATGTATACGTCCATACAAATGTCGTGACTGAAAATCGTCCTGTACCTTATGACGATTTTCAAAAATCGAAACTGGTAACAGTAACAAACATTTTCATAAATGCTGACGGTGTGCACTCTAATTTTCGATAAGTATTTATTAAGTATGCAGTGTTTCGTGACTTTTGTCATTAAAGGCAAAAATCTTCTGGACTATTAGGTGGTATCATACTTCCTCTACACGCTCGACGTTTCGATCCCTCTTCTGGAATCTTCTTAAGGATCTTGTGGTGTTCACGATTAGCTGAACACCACAAGATTCTCAAGAAGATCTTAGCAAAGGGGTCGAAATGTCGAACTTGTAAAAGAAACAGCATGCAGCCTAACAACCGAGGAGATTTTACCTTCAAGTATTTAATAGTCTACCATGATCAACTCATTACAGATATTCCTACGTGATTTTATTAGGTTGGTGCGTAATTTCGTAGCGGCTGCTATGGGTTTATTTATTTGTAGTTTTTGTAATATTTGTAGTTCACTGTTGCTGTTTGTGTGTACATATTGTCATTTTGTCATCAGGAAATAATGAGTGGAACTGTGGACGCTTTAAACGGAGTGCCAAGTGTAGAAATCGGAACATTTCCGACATATTCTACATGTTCTTCTACCTGAGTTCAGTAGAGGGATGACAGCAGCAGAGGCAGCAGAAACATTTGTGCCATGTATGGGGATAATGTCATTGGACAGAAAACAGGAAAATTGTTTTCTCGCTTTAAGGAAGATCGTTTTGACATTAGTGACTCCTAAGTTCAGGAAGACCTTCAGGTTTTGATGAAGATCGTTTAGACGCATTAATCCACTCCGATCCATGTCAGTGTAGTCGTGAACTACCAAATGTGATGAACCGTGATCATTTCACCATCGTGCAAAATTTGCATGCAATGGTGAAGGTTTAAAAATCGGATGTGTGCGTATCGATGCTCTAAGCCAAAATCACTCTTTCCTCGTCATCAATTGACTCGTGAACAACACCGACCATTCCCGTCCTGTATCGTTACTGGTGATGAGAAATGGTGTCTTCACGTTAATGTAAGGAAAAGAAAGGAATGGCTGAGCCAAAACAAAGCAGAAACTCCTCGTATAAAGACCTGTGTGAATGCACAAAAGATAATATTATTCATCTGGTGGAACTGCTTCCCCTAGCTGTAACCATCACTCTGACATATATTGTCAACAACTGAGACATCTTGCAGACGCAACCGAAGGACAACGAACAGGAGGTCTGCGCGAAGTCATACTACACGATAACGCCCGCCCGCAGTCTACTAGGTTGACTAAAAACACTTATATGAGCTGGGGTGGGATGTCATTCAGCACCCACCTCCGTCAAGTAATCGTGCACCCTCAAGTTTCATCTTTTACGCTCTCTATCGAAAAACCTTCAAGGAACTTTCTTTCCTGACGAAAATACTCTCCGAACATACTATGTCATATTATCTTCTGTGAAACAAGAAAATCGATTATATTTAGAAGTAGAACATCTGTATGAACGAGAATCTTTGGCATGTTTACGTTCTGCTACTACAATGTGCGAAAAAGTAATATCCCAGTATGTACTGCAAAATTAAAGATGTGTAGTGTGTATACCAACCGCACAACAGAAGCAGACATCATACAAAGTTAAACTGTAAGTTAGTTTCATATTATTAACGCTGTTAAACTTATATCTACAATATACCATGTTGTAACACAAAAATGTAATATCAACAGGCAAGCAACAACAAAATCTGATGTAAATCACTAAAAAGCACCTGAAGATGAGCCTCCAGGGCTCGAAATGCATAGTGCAGCAAATAAACGCAACTTGTGACTGAAGGCGGTTTGTTCTTCATTTTACGAAAGTAAAACAGTCGCGGACGAAACACTGAAAAACAATGGATAAAATTAAAATAATTCGAAGAGCTCTTCCCCTTAAAAACACGAGATTTCTAAATCCGCGGAAACGAAAAGTTCAAAAAATGGCTCTGAGCACTATGGGACTTAACATCTATGGTCATCAGTCCCCTAGAACTTAGAACTACTTAAACCTAACTAACCTAAGGACAGCACACAACACCCAGCCATCACGAGGCAGAGAAAATCCCTGACCCCGCCGGGAATCGAACCCGGGAACCCGTGCGTGGGAAGCGAGAACGCTACCGCACGACCACGAGATGCGGGCAAACGAAAAGTTACTCCAGCGTTGGCAGACTGTTGTAAACAGTGAAGGGGAATATATTATTGATGACTAAAGCCTCGTAGATGTATTTGTTGTGTTTCTTTAACATATGGAAAAAAGCTACGAACTTATGCATCAATCGAATGTATTCTCAGATAGCTTGTAAAATTTTTTGTATGTTTTATGTCATAATTATCACAAGATATTGGCCATAGGGACAGAAATCAAATGGTCGTGGTATACTAATAACCACCACCTTATTATGGAAAAGTGATGTCAATAATTTCACTCATCCTATGGACACCCGTTCTAACGTGGTTTTCTAGTGCTGAATGGGTGAAAAGGGCAGGTGTTATCACAATATAGTACATCAAGCAGCGGCAAACAGTACCAACTCCCATACTAAGGCGATACTCAGCTTACATTAACTGATACTCTGTACTGACCGTTGCAGGATACATCCGTAATATCATACAGCCCACTCTGTTGCCATTTTTACATCGGCAAGATAAAAGCGCTTCCTGCACGACCATGCGGGTGTACACATTCTCGTATCAGTCGTCAACTTCCTTGGCCCACTCTGTCATCTACCTTGTCGCCCATGGAGCAACGAGGAATATAACAGGACGACACAAGTATCACGAGATATTGGCCATAGGGACAGAAATCAAATGGTCGTGGTAGACGAATAACCACCACCTTATTATGGAAAAGTGATGCCAATAATGTCACTCATCCTATGGACACCCGTTCTAACGTGGTTTTCTAGTGCTGAATGGGTGAAAAGGGCAGGTGTTATCACAATATAGTACATCAAGCAGCGGCAAACAGTACCAACTCCCATACTAAGGCGATACTCAGCTTACATTAACTGATACTCTGTACTGACCGTTGCAGGATACATCCGTAATATCATACAGCCCACTCTGTTGCCATTTTTACATCGGCAAGATAAAAGCGCTTCCTGCACGACCATGCGGGTGTACACACTCTCGTATCAGTCGTCAACTTCCTTGGCCCACTCTGTCATCTACCTTGTCGCCCATGGAGCAACGAGGAATATAACAGGACGACACAAGTATCACGAGATATTGGCCATAGGGACAGAAATCAAATGGTCGTGGTAGACGAATAACCACCACCTTATTATGGAAAAGTGATGCCAATAATGTCACTCATCCTATGGACACCCGTTCTAACGTGGTTTTCTAGTGCTGAATGGGTGAAAAGGGCAGGTGTTATCACAATATAGTACATCAAGCAGCGGCAAACAGTACCAACTCCCATACTAAGGCGATACTCAGCTTACATTAACTGATACTCTGTACTGACCGTTGCAGGATACATCCGTAATATCATACAGCCCACTCTGTTGCCATTTTTACATCGGCAAGATAAAAGCGCTTCCTGCACGACCATGCGGGTGTACACACTCTCGTATCAGTCGTCAACTTCCTTGGCCCACTCTGTCATCTACCTTGTCGCCCATGGAGCAACGAGGAATATAACAGGACGACACAAGTATCACGAGATATTGGCCATAGGGACTGAAATCAAATGGTCGTGGTAGACGAATAACCACCACCTTACTATGGAAAAGTGATGTCAAACACCCCTTGGCCGATTACAACAAGTGGATGTTGCGTGAAACATAATCTTCTAAGCTGATCATGTCGTTAAGGAGGTTCACGACTTCACTGTAGTTATAACAGACTGTACAACGTACTAGATCTGTGACAATCTGTTTGCATGTGTATGTGATCATACTCATAAATAGGGTCCATCCTATTTTTAAACTCCATTCATGGTGTCCATAAGATGGCCAAAGCGCAAAGCCTCGTCTGCAGATGGATCGCTGTCTAATTTGTCAGACCTTACGCGAGAATTGCAACTGAGAAAGCCGCATGTGGGTGACGCTGCCCAATGCGCGGCAGAAGCACATTTTTCAACTTTCTGCATCAAACGAAAAGGATCCGAACTCGGAAATTTTAGAAACAATCAGAAATTTTATTCCTTTACATGTTTCATTTAAAATACCAAATAAACCAAAAGCGTGCTCTTATTTTTCGTATCGTTTACGTTAGGTGTAAAATATGAATAATTTCTATATATAATCTTTCCCATAAAAACTTAGGGATCGAAAAGTTGTGAACTGGAATGGAAACAAAATTTTGAAACTCTCTCCCAAATTATTTTCCGTTAAATACATAAATGATTGGAATTTTAGATAGATTCGCTCTCTGTAACAACCTTAACAAAAAGAGATCTCGAAATAACGAAGGCACTCTAATCTTGGAAACATAAACCTACTTCATTTACACTACAACTACACTACATTTAACAGAGTAGGTGTTCGACGAGTTGATACATTTGAAACACGTAAAAACCTATACCTTACACAAATGGATAGACATTTCACAAGTCTTTCTCATCCACATATTTTCTGAGAACGCCACGCAGCTGGATGTGAGTCTATACCTTGGATCATATAGCTGCTTCCTGCAATGTCGGCTTATCAAGTTCTTGCCTTTTAAAGTTGGAACGAGTGACATAGCTTGCAATGCGCATGTGACGCGACAGTTTCCATAAGAAACCGCAAATTAACTGCTGGTGGGTAAGGGGTTTTCGAAGGGTAGATCGTAAGTTAATATCGAGGAAACATTCACTTCATTAACTAAGAGTTAATAACGAGTGAGGTAGTTGAAACGTACTCATAGAAATATTTTATCATACCCTCTCCCTTACTTTTATGCAATAATTTTTTATCTCCTCTCAGACCAAGCGTAGTCTCTCCACTGCTAAAGCCGAAACCTTGTGCGGAATGTTTTCTGCGTCTCCCACGGATACTGCTGCTGCGTCAGTAGTCCAACCGTGGCGATGGCTTCTTGCTTCCATCGCGAACTCTCCTGCAACTTTCCGGAGCACAACAAGCAACCTCCTATTGTGCGCTCTCCTGACTGCCTCCGGAAAATTTCTTGCTGCCTACAGGCTCATTCTAGAGAACTAAACCCGACGTCTGCGGTTTTACCCGACCATGAAGATGCAAATGTACTTGAGTCACAAACCGTTAAACTGTTGTACGTTCGTTAGAGCACCTAACAGTCTTCCTTGAATTCTATGATAGCATCAGTGATACGAATTTGTTTCAGAATTTACGATGGCTGACACGTCTATCTCACAAGGGACCATGAGACCTGTAAATCGCGGTTTTGATGAGTCTTATGTTTCTTGCAGAGGGACCTGTGTTGAATACCTGGAAAGCGGCTTTTCGTGCCAAGGCTAATTTTCACGGCTACATCACTGGTTGTAAGGGTTCGAATAGTGCCCGTGTACTTTTTTTTTAGTTTCATGGCACAGAATTTCATCAAATAGTGTATGTCATGCCCCTGAAGAATAGTGAACAACAAGAGCTGCGGTCATGTCTAGGAGATGCAGAAAGCGAACATTGTCCAAATATTTGGAATTTTAACTATTAACCACAAACGGAATACACATCTGAAGAAAGTGAGCTTGATATTCATACAGCTACTTCTCTTTTCCCCAAAGGTCTCTTCAGTTGTTCATTGGCAGTACCCATCTTTCTCTTAGTTATAACCTTTCTAAAGACATGCATTTCTCCTCTAGCCATTCCTCCTTGCCATATTTCACCTTTTGCCCATTTCATTTTTTAGACGTTCGTATTCCCTTTCACTTGCTTCATTTGCTGTGATTTCATATTTTCTCTTTTTGTCAAGTAAACTGTATATACCCTGTCTTATCCAAGGATTTGTAGAGAGCCTTGTCTCTTTGCGTTTTTGTTCTGTGCCCTCAGCATTTCATCTCTCAAAGCTATCCATTCGTCTTCTATTATATTCCCTTCCCCTGTTTCAGTCAAACGTTGGCTGTTTGATGCTCTCCTGAAACTCTGAATAACCTCTGGTTCTTTCTACTTATCCAAGACCTTTCTCCTTAATTTCTTACCATTTTACGACTTATTATTGGTTAACTTGCACTTCATTGCCAATTGCTACATGAGGAATGAGATTGCTCACACTAGTAGGGAACTATTTAACTTTGCATATCAATGCATGGCTGTTCATTCACCTTCAGCTGCGTCCTTAACCCGTGACAGTTTTCGTTAAAGTGAATCATGTCAGTAACAGTGGACAGTTAGCTAACAAGATGCGTTAATGAGAATCGTTCGAAAATTTCGTGTAGAAGAACTGACTTAAAAGAAACGCCACTGTTGCTGAAAATAAGTGTATTTAGCAAATACGCTCAACTGATAAAAAGGAAGTAAGATTAGGATAAATTAATCTCACATACCCAGCTGAAATAAGGAAGATCATCATTACTTTAAAAAATAGAAGTTGATATGGGTTGGATAATACTTCCACTAAGATACTAAAAAGTTGAGGGTGTATAATATGTAATGTCCTTAGTCACTTATATAATGCACCATTAAGTCAGCACTTCTTCCCAGAAAGATTGAAAGATTTCATTGTTAGGCCACTAAAAAGGATGACTCCTCTGACGACAATAACTATTGCCCACTGTCACTCCTTACGCCATTCTCCAAAATTTTTAAGAGGTTAATGTACTTCAGTTACCACCCAACTGTGTAGTTATGATACCCTTAGCCAATTACAGTCAGCTGTTTACACTTTTACTGAGCACTTGGCAAAATCTATGAATGATAAAACACGAGCCTTTGGGATCTTCTGTGATTTACCAAGAACATTTGATTGTTGAAAAAAATGTGTGTGAAATCTTATGAGACTTAACTGATTAGGTCATCAGTCCCTAAGCTTACACACTACTTAACCTAAATTATCCTAAGGACAAACACACACACCCATGCCCGAGGGAGGACTCGAACGTCCGCCAGGATCAGCCGCACAGTCCCTGACTGCAGCGCCTTAGACCGCTCGGCTAATCCCGCGCGGCACATTTGATTGTGTCAATCAAAATATTGAATTAGAGAAATCAAGCTTTTATGCCATACGTATTTCAGCACATACCTAATTTAGTTTCTATATAAGAAATCGAACTTATAAAGTTACCTTAGGCTGTTCAAGTAATACAAAGAAGGTTGCCTTATCATATGCATGGTGAAAAATTACAATGGAAATCCCACTGGTTTCAATCACTGGCCCACCACTGTTCTTGCTTTATGTTAATGATATGCCTTTTTATTTCAAGCAGGTGCCAGAATTAGTACCATTTCCAGATGATAACAAGCACTGTTGTAAAGCCGAACAAAGAACGGCAAACAGAGAAACTAGTAAACGATGTTTTTGAAATGTTACTGAGTAGCTTTGCTTAAATACACTAGCTTTAAAGTTTGAAACAATACGCAGTTCGTCCGGTTTTGTACTGTCAAAAAATCCCACCTCCTGTTAACCCAGTGTACTACCAAGAAATACTGAACAGGATAGAAAATTGTGAGTTCATAGGTGTGCACACCAATGAAAACTTAAACTGCTACACCTGATGATGTATTTAGGTTCGACTACTTTTGCTATAAAAATAATAGGCAACTTTAGGGGTACATAAGTTAGTAAATTAACACATTTTGCGTATTTGTATTCACTGATGCCTTATGGGATAATCTTCTGTGGTAATTCCTAACTTATGCAAAAAGTATTAATTGTACAAAAGAAAGTAGAATTGTGTGTAGAGTTGACACATATACATCTTGCAGGCATTTCTTTAAGCAGCTGGGAATGTTAACCACAGCCATACAGTACATTTATTAGCTAACTAAATTTATTGTCAACAATCCATCTAAGTTCGAAAATAAGAGATATATTTAAAAGTACGATACTAGAAGGAAAAATTCTCTGCATTATAATTAATGAATCCAACTTAGGCACAGAAAACTGTGAAATATGCAACTATAAAACTCTTTTACAATCTTCCCATGCATATCAAATGTCTGACAGATAGCAAAAGTACTTCCAAATGTAGATTAAATTGCTTACTCCTTAACAACTTCTTTACTGCAGAGGAATTGTTGAGTAGAGATAGCCAGTCATAAAAAAATTGTAAATAACCAGCATGCGGCCATTCTAAATATTATGTTTTTAATTAGTTATGTATATAAGTGTTCTACGTCTGTTCTGTTGATACGTTCCACATCGTAGCTTTTAACGTGAATTTGATGAATGGGGCAAGTAAGTAACTAAAAGACCCGCCTGCGACGAGATCATCACTAACGCAGCGCGAGCTCAGAATGGGAACGATGGGGAAGAAGTTCGGCGCGTCCTTTTCAAAGCAACTACCCAAGCATTGGCCTTAATCTACTAGGGAAACCACGGAAAACATAAATCTGGATGGCAGTGCGGAAGTTATAATCGCCGTCCTCCGAAACGGGAGTCCAGTGTGTTAACCGATCACTTAGTCACGGTCTCCAATAAAGCAGAGCCTACTTGGTTCCACATGCGTAAGCACACATTTCCTCCACTGTTCAAAACTTTTCTGCTTGTCGTTTCCCGCGAAGCTCCTTCGTGTTCGAAACTTACTGCCAGATTAAAACTGTATACCGAACAGGGGCTCGAACCAGGTACCTTGTCTTTCGTTGGCAATCCTTTCACCTACTCAACTTTACACGCATGGCTCACGATCTGCCCTGCCCGCCTCACTTCTATCCGTGAATCTGTCTCGCCTTTCCAACTTCACAAAAAATCTGCTGCACACTTTGTAGGACTATCATTCCCCGAGGAAAATATATTGCAGAGAACTGGCTTACAGTACAGGGATTATTTCCAGAATGAAATTTCACTCTGCCGCGGATTAGGTGCTGTTCTGAAACTACCTGTCAGATTAAAACTTTGTGCCGACTTTTTTCTCTCTCGAACTGGAGATCCTTTCCTTTCGCAGGCAAGAACTGTACCGACACCGCTTTTTACCCGGATCTCCCACATAATATGAATAGTTGCCTTAAGTTCCTTTTATGCAGGTAAGTGTTCTACCGCCTTTTTTAATTTTGAACAGGAACAACAGAAAACAAAAAACTGCCTTTTTGTTGGAGTTACAAAATGACATTAACAATTTTCTATGTAAGTTGAACAGTATAACTATGAACCAGACTGACGTAAAACTAACATTGTAGTAAGTAGTAATCTTTGGAAAGCTAAACATATATCAGAAATTGAAAAACACAATAAAATTATGTTGAGAAGAAATACTTCTCCAACTATGCCTCAGATTTTAATGAATATCTTTCAAAAATTAAAGCAAATCGTGGTATAACATTTAAGTAAAGTTAAATTTCAGTAACAACAATTCCATTACCATGCCACAAATAATATTTGTGTATTGCTTGAAAGATATTAAACTAAACATTAATTTCGCATAACATAAAGAAGAAACACACAGCACAATGGAGAACGTATTTCCAATCCCCCGCTGCTCTGTCATCCGAGTATGCCTCGTCGTAGACATATGGTGTCCACCGATTCTCATCTTCTGCTCATTCTTTCATCGCATCGATAATTTAACTTCTTCTACTATGGACATTCCAACTATGCGGGGGATCTTGAAACGCACTCCATAGGAAGTTAGAGAAAAACGGTCAGTATTTCGGATTTCTCACAATCTTCAGATGTCGTTCCTGTAAAAAAGGTCCAAAAGTCCATCACATTCCTTGGGCCATCTCTGAACAAACAGAGCACCGTCTGGCCTCGAAGCCACTTTACTGCATTCGTTTTAGTACGTGGGCAGTACGTCCAGTCCGGGAAGAAGATAATCCCTGGTCTAGTGTTGTATTGTCCCATTCGAAGAAAGAAAATGATCATTTGTATAGCCAAACGGCACACTTCTGCCGAGGGTCTGCATATGAGGCGGTGGTCATCGTTGTCCAGAGATTAGCACTGAGGGCATAGTGGTGAATCTGTCATACGAATCGCATGGGGTCTGGATCGGGTAACATTTTTACCATTAACTGTTAGGTACCACATCGCACGTGTCTCTGTGTCTAAGGAAACATGATGTATCGATCGCCATACCACATGCCAAATGATATGTGGATGCTTCCTCTCAGTAGAATTGCTGCGTCGTCTGGTCATTAGTATCCGATAGGTGCCAAGCGCCGTTGCACGTCTGCTTTCCGGCAGAGCCGTCCGAACACAGCTGCACAAAAAAAGGCCCTTATATTGTGATATGAGTGTGAAATGTGCTGGACCGCCACTGGCGCCATTCGAGAAACTGGTGCTAGTTATTCTATTAAAGTTCCTGTCGGACAAGTCTGATATCGTCTCCACACTTTAACTTTGTGCTAATGTGTAGCGCCGACGCTCGATGGTGAACGTGCGCAAGACCAAGTGCATCCATACTAAGAGGGATGGTGAGGGCGTCGTATCTTACTTTAAATAGTAGACCTGCACTCACGAAGGAACAGAATGCCGCCAGTATTCGTCGCGCTATCATCAGCAGCATCGAGAGTACTTGAGCAAAGTGCGGAATTCGTGACGCCAGGAAAGTGTTAACATATGTGCCCCGTTGGGTCAGGTCTAATGCCCGTGTGATGTCCCTTCTAACGTCCGCCGCGACTGACTGTAGAAGTCTCTTATAGCTGTACGCTGCTGTGCGACGTATATCGTTGGTAAAAACAATACCTGGGAATTACAAGGTATCCATGAGCCGTAATGGTGCTACACATTCTTTCGTCAGTCCAACACCAAAATTCATCGCTACAGACTTGTCCACATTTAAACGGCTGCCTGTGGTCGTTCCATATTTGCATATCCAATCTAAAGCCACACTCATATCGTTTTCATTTCGCACTATCAGCACCAGGTCATCCCCATATGACTTGCACGTTAATGCGTATCCTCCGTTATCAAGCGTTGCCGTAGGCCGTAAAGTAACGAGCCGACAGACAGTGCATATAATGTCATAAGTAATGGACATCGTTGTCTGATAGACCTCGCTACGATGAGAGATTTGGTCGTGCGTCCATTGACGAGAACTTTGTAGGAGGCATTGCTGAGTAGCGGCATCACGACAGCGATAAATGGTCGTGGAAACCGCATATGTGTCAGGATCTCTGCAAGATAGGCGTGGCTTACTCTGTCAAAGGCTTGATCAAAATCTATCGACGCCAGTGCTGCTTGGACGCGGCTAGGGCTATCATATCGCGGTATTAAACAAGCGCCGTCTGGATTTTGTTATCTCCGCCGAGTGAAGTCTGATCGAGTGAGATCACTTGACGTAATACTCTTCAGAGGCGTGCTGATAATGATCTGGTAAATATATTAAAGTCGCGGTTAAGGAGTGTCAGTGGTCGGTAATCCCGTATCCGTGTACCGTCCGAGAGTTTGTTTATCGAGATAATCAGTCCCTCCATAAAAGCCGGCGGGGCACGTCAGGTGACATTAATTCGCGGCAGATAGTAGTCCATCGTGGTGCTATCATGTAGTTAAAGGCCCTACAGAATTCCAGAGGGAGGCCATCTGGTCGCGGCAATTTATTCACCGCTACCCTACCAATGGCCTCCGTCACCTCCTCCTCTGTAATCTCCTCCATCAGTCGTACTTCCACTTCTGGTTCAATAGAGCCGAAAATCGTATTTGTAACTTCGTTAATGGCCGCCATATCGATATCCATTGCATTGTAAAGTTGAGCGTACTGTTTTACAAAGGCGTTGCCTATTTCGTTTTGCGATGTTAAGTATCTGCTATCATCCGTGTCCACGGAACGTACCAGGGCTCTTGATCTCCAATTATCTTCAGTGGTATTTCGACATGCTGTGTCCCACAGGTTGGCGACGTTCATTTTTCAAGGACTGCGGCTACGCTACACTTGCTGCTGCCAGAGGGAGGTTGTACAGACGCCATATGGTCAGTATAGGCTGTAGGCCACAGCTCCGCTTCCGGGACCTCAGCATTAAAATTGCATGTAACATATATTCGGTCGAGACGGATTGCGGAGTGACTCCTTGTATGGGTGTATCCAGGGCTGAGGCCATGGACATGTTCCCAAATGTCAACCAGATGAGTAGTCTGCACGATCAATCGTAGTTCTGAGCACGGGGTATATCGAGGAAATTGATCTTCCTATGTAAGTATACAATTAAAATCTCCGCCAAGTACTGTCATTGTTAACCTCCACGCCGACGGCAGGTACAGTACATCCTCTGCCGAGGAGCCTTCTTTGAGAAGTACTGCTGTGCTGCTGCCAGCTTTGGAGGCGTTTGATATGTAGGATTCGTACCCGTAAATGACTGGAAATTCATTGTCGTATACTTATCGCAGGAGGACGACGTCGATGTCCCTGCTTGTAGCTTATCTTCAAGTAATGACCTCTTAATCTGCGGTCTTATGTTATTTATATTGATAGAGGGAAGCCGATAGGCTTGTCTTCGTTCCATCGCATGTGTATCGGCCATGGGAGCTTACGTCGACGCCTGTTGCGACAGTCAGTAGGTCTCCTTCGCAATCAACAGCCCACTCAAATGGCTCTGAGCACTATGGGACTCAACTGCTGTGGTCATAAGTCCCCTAGAACTTAGAACTACTTAAACCTAACTAACCGAGGCAGGATTCGAACCTGCGACCGTAGCGGTCGTGCGGTTCCGGACTCAACAGCCCAGTCTACATGGGACAAGTTTGCCGTCGGCCGAGGCTTTCCGTCCCCGCCTCTGTGTGTCTCCTCTTCTACTACCCTGGATTGGCAGTGGACTGCTGCTAACTGTGCGTTGTCAAATTTTTCAGGTCGCTCTTGACGTATGCTGCTGTCGAGACGGTAGTGTTCTGAATGTGAGGTCTCAAGACCCTCTGTAAGTTGACCGTCTACTTTTGGCGAGTGTAGTTCCCTTCACATTCCCATTGCGTCCAACATTATGCATTTTTACGTTCTAACGCTCCACATTTCGGAAATACTGCACGATTAGCCAGCTGGCTCTATGTAGACCCATAATGACGCTCTTTTCAAGCTCTGTCAAGTGCTGGTAACGTTGTCTCGCACTACCACGTGGCACGGTCTGTACTCCTTTAATGTGCTCCTTAACCAATCTGACTTCTTCTCTTCGTTCTTATTCTTTAATTCCTTGGCTCCTCACGGGTGTAGGTGAACCGGCTGAGGTACAACTTGCCGCTCAAAAGCCTTTATACTAACACAAATAATTTTAAAATATTAGAAAAATTTACACGTTTTCTAAAATAATTTAAAATATGATTACTCACTGATAGTTGTGTTGTTGTTGTGGTCTTCAGTCCTGAGACTGGTTTGATGCAGCTCTCCATGCTACTCTACCCTGTGCAAGCTTTTTCATCTCCCAGTACCTACTGCAACCTACATCCTTCTGAATCTGCTTAGTGTATTCATCTCTTGGTCTCCCTCTACGATTTTTACCCTCCACGCTGCCCTCCAATACTAAATTGGTGATCCCTTGATGCCTCAGAACATGTCCTACCAACCGATCCCTTCTTCTGGTCAAGTTGTGCCACAAACTTCTCTTCTCCCCAATCCTATTCAATACTTCCTCATTAGTTATGTGATCTACCAATCTAATCTTCAGCATTCTTCTGTAGCACCACATTTCGAAAGCTTCTATTCTCTTCTTGTCCAAACTATTTATCGTCCATGTTTCACTTCCATACATGGCTACACTCCATACGAATACTTTCAGAAATGACTTCCTGACACTTAAATCAATACTGGATGTTAACAAATTTCTCTTCTTCAGAAACGCTTTCCTTGCCATTGCCAGCCTACATTTTATATCCTCTCTACTTCGACCATCATCAGTTATTTTGCTCCCCAAATAGCAAAACTCCTTTACTACTTTAAGTGCGTCATTTCCTAATCTAATTCCCTCAGCATCACCCGACTTAATTAGACTACATTCCATTATCCTTGTTTTGCTTTTGTTGATGTTCATCTTATATCCCCCTTTCAAGACACTGTCCATTCCATTCAACTGCTCTTCCAAGTCCTTTGCTGTCTCTGACAGAATTACAATGTCATCGGCGAACCTCAAAGTTTTTATTTCTTCTCCATGAATTTTAATACCTACTCCTAATTTTTCTTTTGTTTCCTTTACTGCTTGCTCAATATACAGATTGAACAACATCGGGGAGAGGCTACAACCCTGTCTTACTCCCTTCCCAACCACTGCTTCCCTTTCATGTCCCTCGACTCTTATAACTGCCATCTGGTTTCTGTACAAATTGTAAATAGCCTTTCGCTCCCTGTATTTTACCCCTGCCACCTTTAGAATTTGAAAGAGAGTATTCCAGTCAACATTGTCAAAAGCTTTCTCTAAGTCTACAAATGCTAGAAACGTAGGTTTGCCTTTCCTTAATCTTTCTTCTAAGATAAGTCGTAAGGTCAGTATTGCCTCCTCTTTCATTTCTGTCCCCCAATCCATATTCACCTACTATGTTTCCTTCTCTCCCTTTTCCTACACTCGAATTCCAGTCACCCATGACTATTAAATTTTCGTCTCCCTTCACAATCTGAATAATTTCTTTTATTTCATCATACATTTCTTCAATTTCTTCGTCATCTGCAGAGCTAGTTGGCATATAAACTTGTACTACTGTAGTAGGCGTGGGCTTCGTATCTATCTTGGCCACAATAATGCGTTCACTATGCTGTTTGTAGTAGCTTACCCGTATTCCTATTTTCCTATTCATTATTAAACCTACTCCTGCATTACCCCTATTTGATTTTGTGTTTATAACCCTGTAGTCACCTGACCAGAAGTGTTGTTCCTCCTGCCACCGAACTTCACTAATTCCCACTATATCTAACTTCAACCTATCCATTTCCCTTTTTAAATTTTCTAACCTACCTGCCCGATTAAGGGATCTGACATTCCACGCTCCGATCCGTAGAACGCCAGTTTTCTTTCTCCTGATAACGACATCCTCTTGAGTAGTCCCCGCCCGGAGATCCGAAAGGGGGACTATTTTACCTCCGGAATATTTTACCCAAGAGGACGCCATCATCATGTAATCATACAGTAAAGCTGCATGCCCTCGGGAAAAATTACGGCTGTAGTTTCCCCTTGCTTTCAGCCGTTCGCAGTACCAGCACAGCAAGGCCGTTTTGGTTCTTGTTACAAGGCCAGATCAGTCAATCATCCAGACTGTTGCCCCTGCAACTACTGAAAAGGCTGCTGCCCCTCTTCAGGAACCACACGTTTGTCTGGCCTCTCAACAGATACCCCTCTGTTGTGGTTGCACCTACGGTACGGCTATCTGTATCGCTGAGGCACGCAAGCCTCCCCACCAACGGCAAGGTCCATGGTTCATATGATAGTATTAGGGATAAAACTACCCAACTATTTCACTGCACCAAACCCGAAAGGAGTATACAGGGTGGGAATAATTTGCAAGAGTAGATGCAGGTTTCTGATGACGTAAAGTGTGGGATCTCAATGGAGCGAAGGGTCTTATCCGGAATGGTTTCAATGAAGGACGGTAAGTTATAAGAATACATGGAATTTCGGATGTGAATAACAAGCGTGAAATCAAGCTATGGTTTTAAGGGGAGAGGGTGGTAGAGGATGGGACGGGAAGGGAAGAGGGAGCCCTAATGGTGGAGAGGATAGGAAATGTCTTCAATCTGAGAGGAAGAGTAAATGTCACGGCGGATGGGAGATGGAGTCTGTTAAAACTGCTCAGAGAGACGATATGGACAGAGTGTAAATGTAGGGTTTGTGGGATGTGCTGCTACAGGTGTAACAACATGCCAGAATTGGACACTATAAGTGAAGCATGGGGTTGTTAGAGGCGAGTTTGCGGGATGTGTAGGGTATCCTGATGTGTATGAGATGAGAGGGAAAAATGGGAATCTGATGAGCTGATAAATGATTCGAATAGAAGAGGGTAAACGGATGCGGAAAGCAGGGAGGAGTGCATGGCGTTCAAGGCTGTGCAGAGGGTGACAGGTTTTTGGTTGGAAAGGATATTCAAACTACAGTAACATAGCAGGGGGTGGAACAGATCAAGGCTTTGTATATGTTGGGGATAGTGGAGGGATGCAGTTCCTTACTCGATCAGCACGTGCACGGCCTTGACATGAAATGTGAAGCGCCCAGAATGCATGGACGAGTATGAGCATAACGTCGTAAATGTACTCGCAGTTGGCGAGTAATCCTCTGTGGCAGGTAGAAAGGCACCAGAGTGCATGATATTGTTTGTGTTTGCTGTTGCTACCAGACTTCGTAGGATATGTAAGGGTCGTGAACAGCGTCAGATACTGGTTGATCACTGTAAAGGACGCGGAGATGCCGGATACTTGTATGAGACAGCGGTCTCGACGCCTGAAATAGCTTGAAAGGACCTCATTGTATGCCTCCATTTGGCCACACAGCTGAGCTCTGTAACGCCCAGATTTCTGAAACGTACGGATATGGCAGTATCTCGATCTTGGATTGCATGGGAACGATAGGGCAGAAATAAACATCGTCGAGGTTCCAGTCGCCATTGCCTCACAATCACGAGAGAGAATCGCCGTACTGTGCACCAAGCACGTAGTAACTCATAGTAACTTGGCATTAGAGAACAAGTAACAGACTCCCAGCAACATTCTGTGTCATCCCGCACCGTTGGTCGGAGACTAACAACAGCCGGTCTGGAGAATTAATATCCATTGCTTAGGTTACCGTTAAGGCAACACAAACGAATGCGTTTGGAGTGGTGCAGTAACTGGGAACAGTGGGTTGTTGGTAAATCGCTTAGCATTGTTTTCAGCGATCAGACGTGGTTTACCAGTACCCTGGCTGAATATCGTCGCAACCTGGGGGCAGGTCTCATTCTTTCACTGTTTCAGAGAGGCACAGCGGTGGTATTCCTGACGTCATGTTCTGGGTAGTCTTGGGATATGACTTCAGGTCCTGGCTGGTAGTGACTGACAGCAGAACAAAACGTCAGGGACATCCTGCATCCTCATGTGTTACCTCTCATGCGACAGTATGGTGGAGCCATTTTTCAGTAGAACGATGCTCGTCCATACAGGAACGTGTCTCAATGAACTGTCTCCATGATGCTGAGATATTCCCATGGCCAACAAGGCACTCAGTTCTGTTCCCGGTAGAGCATGCGTGGCACCAGGGCGGACGTCAACACCGACCCAGCACCAGTACCCAGGGTATCAAGGACCAGTTACAACAGTTGTGGGCCAACTTGCCCCAGGAGAGGATGCAACCCTTCTAAAGCGAATCAGTGCGTGCGCTCAGCCCAGAAGGCGTGCGGCGTCATACTGATAAGTGAGATCATACTGCCTAGTTCTTCGTAAAGTTTATCCGATTTTGTATTCACTGAAATAATACCACACACCCACTCAACCCGTGACGTTTCATTTCGTTTCCTCCTCCCTTCTAGGTGCTTCACGTTTGGTGATATGAAGGAACCGTTGGTACACCTCGCTGACGGGACAGAGGATTATGAAAGTGGAGTCATAGGTATACTGAAAAAGATGGGAAGGAGGTGGTGCCCTGCCTTGATATATGATGCAGCACACACTTATTATATACCTTGTCGGGCACGATAAATATGGTTATGTGGTGACAACACTAAGACAGAGTAGTTGCCTTACAACCGTCATAGGTCATTGCAACCCTAATCGTTTACATCTCTGCTGATGGTATGTACGGGGGCGTTAAGTAAGTACGAGTAATTCAACTTTTTTTCGGAAAACAGTTTGGTTTTATCAAGGATTCCTATACACCACATTATTCGCCATGGTTTTGGCTACAAACTCATATTTTTCAAAATGATCTCCGTTCAATGGGATGGTCTCACACACCCTTACTTGCAGGATCGACGTTGAAGATGGACGCCGGAATATGCGAGATCTGGGATGTAGTGTGGATAAGGAAGAACAGTTCAATGTACACTACTGGCCATTAAAATTGCTACACCACGAAGATGACGTGCTACAGACGCGAATTTTAACCGACAGGAAGAAGATGTTGTGATATGAAAATGATTAGCTTTTCAGAGCATTCACACAAGGTGACATGAGGAAAGTTTCCAACCGATTTCTCATACACAAACAGCAGTTGACCGGCGTTGCCTCGTAAAACGTTGTTGTGATGCCTCGTGGAAGGAGGAGAAATCCGTACCATCACGTTTCCGACTTTGACAAAAGTCGGATTGTAGTCTATCGCGATTGAGGTTAATCGTATCGCGACATTGCTGCTCGCGTCGGTCGAGATCCAATGACTATTAGCAGAATATGGAATCGGTGGGTTCAGGAGGGTAGCACAGAACACCGTGCTGGATCCCAATGGCCTCGCATCACTAGCAGTCGAGATGACAGGCATCTTACCCGCATGGCTGTAACGGATCGTGCAGCCACGTCTCGGTCCCTGAGTCAAGAAATGGGGACGTTTGCAAGACAACAACCATCTGCACGAACAGCTAGACGACGTTTGCAGCAGCATGGACTATCAGCTCGGAGACCATTGCTGCGGTTACCTCTGATGCTGCATCACAGACAGGAGAGCCTGCGATGGTGTACTCAACGGCGAACCTGGGTCCACGAATGGCAAAGCGTCATCTTTTCGGATGAATCCAGGTTCTGTTTACAGTATCATGATGGTCGCATCAAATGGCTCAAATGGCTCTGAGCACCATGGGACTTAACATCTATGGTCATCAGTCCCCTAGAACTTAGAACTACTTAAACCTAGCTAACCTAAGGACAGCACACAACACCCGGTCATCACGAGGCAGAGAAAATCCCTGAACCCGCCGGGAATCGAACCCGGGAACCCGGGTGCGGGAAGCGAGACGCTACCGCACGACCACGAGCTGCGGACGATGGTCGCTTCCGTGTTTGGCGACATCGCGGTGAACGCACATTGGAAGCGTGTATTCGTCATCGCCATACTGGCGTATCACCCGGCCTGATGGGATGGGGTGCCATTGGTTACACGTCTCGGTCATCTGTTGTTCGCATTGACGGCACTTTGAACAGTGGACGTTACATTTCAGATGTGTTAAGACCCGTGGCTCTACCCTTCATTCGATCCCTGCGAAACCCTATATTTCAGCAGGATAACGCACGACCGCATGTTGCAGGTCCTGTACGCGCCTTTCTGGATACAGAAAATGTTCGACTGCTGCCCTAGCCAGCACGTTCTCCAGATTTCTTACCAATTGAAAACGTCTGATCAATGGTGGTCGAGCAACTGGCTCGTCACAATACGCCAGTCACTACTCTTGATGAACTGTGGTATCGTGTAGAAGCTGCATGGGCAGCTGTACCTGTACACGCCATCCAAGGTCTGTTTGACTCAATGCCTAGGCGTATCTAGGCCGTTATTACGGCTAGAGATGGTTGTTCTGGGTACTGATTTCTCAGGATCTATGCACCCAAATTGCGTGCAAATGCAATCACATGTCAGTTCTAGTATAATATATTTGTCCAATGATACCCGTTTATCATCTGCATTTCTTCTTGGTGTAGCAATTTTAATGGCCAGTAGTGTAGTTTCTTGAGCTCCTCTCGGATGCGCAGAGTTGTGCGAAGCCTCGCGTTGTCATGGAGAGGGACAAGTCGTTTGCATATTTGTGGCGACGAACATCCTGAAGTCGTTTCTTCAATTTCCTGAGGGGTGCACAATGCTTTTCCGAGTTGATAGTAGGGCATCAAACAGAATAAAGCCTTCAGAGGCCTAGAGGACCGTCGCCATGACTTTACCGGCTGAGGATGCAGCTCTGAACATTTTCTTAGGAGTAGAGGTGGTGTGGCGCCGCTCCATGGATTGCAGTTTCGTTTCCGTTTCGAAGTGATGAACCCGTGTTCCATCGCCTGTGACGATGTTTGTCAAAAAATTGTTACGATCAGCCACGTACTGCGCAACTAATTACTCACTGATGGTCCTCTGTTGTCCTTTACGGTCTCCTGTTAGGCACCGTGGTACCCAGCAGGCACACACCTGTGAGTACCCAAGCTGGTGGACGAGTGTGTCAGCACTACCATCAGAGAAGTCCAGTTGAGCAGCGAGGCGTTTGACTGGAGTCCACTGATCACCTGGAATGAGACTGTCCGTATACTGCCAGTCGGCACGTGGGCGATCGGATCGGTTTGCGCTGCCTTGGTGCGATGATGACAAACGTCTCGCCTAACTACTCAACGTCCGTTTATTCACTACCAGATCTCCATAGAGATTCTGCTAGTGCCTATGAATATCTGCGATGCTCTGCTTTTCTGCCAAAAGAAACTCAATAACAGCTCTCTGCTCGGAACGCACCTCCATTACAGACGCCATTTTGAAAGCGAAGTACAGTGCCGCCACTACCGGAAATTCGTGAAACTACAGGGACTGAAGCGGAAATATTCCACGATGTCCAGCAGCAAGTTCTGCACTTATCAACTGAAATTGATGGACAAAAAAAATTTGATGTATTACTTATTGAACGCCCCTCGTACGTACATGTAACTACTGGCCATTAAAATTGCTACTCCAAGAATAAATTGGACAAATATATTACACTAGAACTGACATGTGATTACATTTGCACGCAATTTGGGTGCATACTTCCTGATGAATAAGTACCCAGAACAACCACCTCTGGCCGTAATAACGGCCTTGATACTCCTGGGCATTGAGTCAAACAGACCTTGGATGGCGTGTACAGGTACAGCTGCCCATGTTGCTTCAACACGATACCACAGTTCATCAAGAGTAGTGACTGGCGTATTGTGACGAGCCAGTTGCTCGGCCACCATTGACCAGACGTTTTCATTTGGTGAGAAATCTGGAGAACGTACTGGCCAGGGCAGCAGTCGAACATTTTCTGTATCCAGAGAGGCCCGTACAGGACCTGCAACATGCGGTCGTGCATTATCCTGCTGAATTGTAGGGTTTCGCAGGGATCGAATGAAGGGTAGAGCTACGGGTCGTAACACATCTCAAATGTCACGTCCACTGTTCAAAGTGCCGTCAATGCGAACAAGAGGTGACCGAGACGTGTAACCAATGGCACCCCATACCATCAGGCCGGGTGATACGCCAGTATCGCGATGACGAATACACGCTTCCAATGTGCGTTCACCGCGATGTCGCCAAACATGGATGCGACCATCATGACACAGTAAACAGAACCTGTATTCATCCGAAAAAATGACGTTTCGCTATTCGTGCACCCAGGTTCGTCGTTGAGTACACCATCCCAGGCGCTCCTGTATGTGATGCAGCGTCAAGGATAACCGCAGCTATGGTCTCCGAGCTGATAGTCCATGCTGCTGCAAACGTCGTCGAACTGTTCGTGCAGATGGTTGTTGTCTTGCAAACGTCCCCATCTGTTGACTCAGGGATCGAGACGTGGCTGCACGATCCGTTACAGCCATGCGGATAAGATGCTTGTCATCTCGACTGCTAGTGATACGAGGCCATGGGATCCAGCAAGGCGTTCCGTATTACCCTCCTGAAAACACCGATTCCATATTCTGCTAACAGCCATTGGATCCCGACCGCCGGCCTAAGTGGCCGTGCGGTTAAAGGCGCTGCAGTCTGGAACCGCAAGACCGCTACGGTCGCAGGTTCGAATCCTGCCTCGGGCATGGATGTTTGTGATGTCCTTAGGTTAGTTAGGTTTAACTAGTTCTAAGTTCTAGGGGACTAATGACCTCAGCAGTTGAGTCCCATAGTGCTCAGAGCCATTTGATCCCGACCAACGTGAGCACCAATGTCGCGAAACGATCAACCGCAATCGCGATAGGCTACAATACGACCTTTATCAAAGTCGGAAACGTGATGGTACGCATTTCTCCTCCTTCCACGAGGCATCACAACAACGTTTCACCAGGCAACGCCGGTCAACTGCTGTTTGTGTATGAGAAATCGGTTGGAAACTTTCCTCATGTGAGCACGTTGTAGGGGTCGCCACCGGCGCCAACCTTGTGTGAATGCTGTGAAAAGCTAATCATTTGCATATCACAGCATCTTCTTCCTGTCAGGTAAATTTCGCGTCTGTAGCATGTCATCTTCGTGGTGTAGCAATTTTAATGGCGAGTAGTGTATTAAACTGAGTCTACGTGCGATGATACCTTCCAGGTGCCTAACCTTTTTTGTCAGTGTATAGTTCTGGTTGTAGCGTCACTTTACAACTGTGGTGTGCAGGCACCGAGGACCCCTGCTCGGGCCACGCGTGCGCGCGCGGCGCAGAGTGCGTGGAGCGCGGCGGCGCGCCGGTGTGCGAGTGCCCGCGCTGCCCGGCGGAGTTCGCGCCCGTCTGCGGCTCCGACGGCCTCACCTACGGCAACGAGTGCCGCCTGCGCGCCGACGCCTGCCGCCGCGACGCCGACCTCCACCTGCTGCACGACGGGCCCTGCGGTGAGTCCGCGGCCCGACGCTCAAGCTGCTGCTCTGTGCCGCGAAGACAAATTATTTCACCATTTCGTAAGACTAGTCTTTTACAAACTTTCGCCATTAATACATAGTCTTATCACGTCAACCAGAGAGAAGTGAGAAGGAAGGAAGATTAGGGTTTGACTTCCCATTCACATCGAGGTAATAATGAACGAAGCAGAACGTTTCAAGGGTGGGGAAGCAAATCAGCTGTACCCTTTCAAAGGAACCATTTCGACATTTGCCAGGAGCGATTTGGGGAAGTCTTGAAAACCTCAATCTGGAGGCCTAGCACGGATTCTCTCCTCCCGAATGCGAGCCCAGTGTGCTAACCACTGCGCCCTCTTGCTCAAAAAAGAGGGAAGTCTGCATTCGATCTGTGCCTCGTGTGTAACACAAGTACTTTGGCGATATTCAGTTTCTCGCCAAGTTCTCTAGAAGGTCTAATGTGACGTCTGTAGTAAATCACCTTCTCCATCCTAGCAACATTCCTGCAAGAATATGAATGTGTGGTATCTGTACCTTCGAACATGTCAAAAACAACGGACACTGCGGATTCGTATGACTGATTCGCCTCCAAGGGTAATGAATCCCAACCTTCAGTGCAGATGCACATTTACATTCGACCTCCTGTGGGAACCTAAATTTAGCGAGCGTGAAGGACATGGCGGACACTGCAGATAGGTGGCACTACATGGGAGTGTTTTCGAGCGGGGAGCGTGCCGAGATAGCCCGTCCATTTGCCATAAACGCTGTGTCGAGTTGGCGCAATGGTTAACGTCACTGCCTAGCAAGCAGGAGTTTCCACTTGGCAGCTGCACTTCCCGCGTGGGAACTCTCGGTCACTGATGCCATACGATCATTTCCATTTTTGGATGCAAATTGTATTGCCAGCACGGTAGCTCAGCGTGTTCGGTCAGATAGCTGGTTCGCCTCCGTAATAAAAAAAAATGAGTGAAAGGATCAACAACGAACTTGAACGGATGTCATGCGACGTCCGCAACGACTAAGCACAACGATCAACAACGAAAAAAATGAAAAGTAAGCAGGAGATACCGGGTTCGAGTCCCAGTCCAGCACAGATTCTCACTCTGGTTCCGCATAAACCCACGAAATTTCCGACGTCATTAATTCCTTCACTTTCCTTTCTGCCTCATCTACCTTCAATTTACTTACTTCTTGGAAATGCTGCGGTGTCAAGTTTTTCCTTGGCCATACTCTACATGTAGGATGCACACAGTGAGGAATCTGACAAGTGATGTGGGTATCCGAAGCAAGCATTACGTGTAGCTTATGTGCTTGTTGGTGACGATTTTGTTACTCAAAGACGTTCGTGACGCTCTCTTATCGGAATAAAAATTAATCACTGTTTCTCGTCCTCCACGTCATGTTGATGAACTTAATTACAGTTCGTAATGCCACTGGTATTTGCTGCCGGGAGAAACATGTGTGATTATATTACAAACAACGTACATAAAAGTTTTCTACACACATCGTGAAAACCGCTGTGGAGGGTCACCTAAGACATGCAGCTACAAACACCGATGGTGAGACATATTCTGCAAAATGAGATTTATATGAATCTCATACTTTTTTAGGTGGGACACAAACTTCAGCCAAACGATTCCGTAAAGGAGGAAGCTTTTTTGTAGCAATCTGATGGCTACTACTGAATAGGGTTAGTATTTTCCTGAAGATATCATTAGAAGAGACGAAGCGACATTCAGTGAAGCTGTAAGTGTCTGTAGGTTCAGTATCCGCATATGGCGGATGCAAAGGTCACACCTTCATCGTAGTCGAACAGAAGAGCCCAAAATTAAATTTAGCGTTTGGCCGCTTTTTCACCACTGAGAGATTCATCCCAAGATCATAAATTTACATTGCTTAATGCCACATCCCATCCGCAGAGAAGGAGGAAAGTGGCTCATTTTTGAGCATGAACGCACATCAAACAGGACATCCGGAACAGAATTGACATTTGTGAGATTAGTAAACTTAAATGCATTCGCCATAGTTGATACCTTCAGTACATGGAAACCTCATTCATCAGCTCGATTAGTGTTTGAATGCTTCCTGTGCGGTTTGGTATAGGGGAGTGTTACATTCTTCCATTTCAGCGGAGTTGCCGAAATCGAGAATACATCTTGTCAGAAACGTCGATAACAGCCACCGGGGCTGCCTATGGACTGGAGAGCATGTGCTGACCGCGGCAAAGTCTGTCACCTTCCACGCGAGACCCACACACAGTGTATCTTTGCTCAGAGTAGAACTTCAAACTTCCCACTTCCATATGGTGTTAAGATTGCGCATTTATGTTCAGTGTTGACTAAAATATATGCTTATTATATAGTGCAGCAATTAATAGTCGCTCTAAATATCTGATGGCTGTGGTATACTGCAATGAAGAAGACTGAACCAGCCATCTAGCACTCTGCTATCTCCTGAATAATCGTAGATTGTCAGTACATTCAAGAAAATTCGTCTTTTTCGTTGTGATTTCGCTTGTGTTTGTGCACGTGGTGCTGGTGTCTTTGTCATTTGGAGGAAACGTCGCCCTAGTTGAAAACATTGGTAACTCATTGTCTTTTTACCTACTGAGCGTGAAAAATTATGTTTTGGTTTTTTCAGATGGTTGCGAGGGCCACAAATGCAGCCACTACGCTGAGTGCAAAAGCGAAGAATCGGGGAAACCACGGTGTGTCTGTCCCGATGCGTGCAATGACGTAAGTACTACCGCTCCCAGACCTGCAATAATGTAAGTAAAAGACCACAGAGACGTAGAAGTTCTTGTTTCTCGGATATATGTTGGTCTAAATTTGTTCCCAGCTGCTTATTAGTACTGAAATTTCGGCAATGGCTAGATTTATTTATCTGTTGTTGACAACAAACTTCGTAACAATTGCTTTATTTACAGAAACTGTTTTTATGCTCGTTGCTGGTAACACGTGATTGCATCAATTTCATATTATGGATGCAATCACGGTACATTGCACCCCGGCGAGAAAAGTGACGCAAGTCGAAAAACGGCACTTGCAGTTTAATTCACTGAGAAATTCGGATGAAGTTCCCCAGGGTGTAGGAAAAATATAACCGAATATGCAGTGAACAATAGCTGCTTGAAATTTAAATTAATCTTATAGTATTTCAATGTAAGTTCAACAGGATTAATTTTTTTTGTCGAGTTTTCTGTAGTGTTGAGTTTTTCAGTTGTGTTACTGTTTTCGTCTTGGTGCGACATCCACAGCCGAGCACAGAGTGTTTTAGGTGACCAGCCAGCTGTGTGGCTGAAGTGCGCCGTGCGCCTAGCATCTAGACTGTACCAGCACAAATAGTTGGTTTTTGAACGTGTTTTCTTTTTTTATTATTATTATTCCAGTCCTTTGTTTCTCGAGAGGTACTCGATTCCTTATAGTTCTCTGTTTTGCTCATTATTACACTGAACGTGCTAAAGAGATACCTAACGTCCATGATATGGATGCATTTCCGTCACGGAAACTTCCCCAGTCACTTCCCACAGTACACGGTTGGTCGTCAAACATTTCTGCTTAAGAGTCAGTACTGGACTGCAGGGCCGCATATGTACCGATCTTCTTATTAATTGGCAATCTACATCAATCAGTGTGCTGTGACCTCACAATAGAGTAACTATATTAAGAGTGCAATAACTAGGCAGCCATCCACCAAGTACCTATTGTTAGGAGTGGGCACCTTTCGGAACACTTCACGTCGTCTGTTTTCTGTTTGAGATTGCTCCCACCCTCAATGAGCCCGAAGTTTTGACACTGTAATTGCCTGTCGAAGTGTTGTTGTATTGTCTGTGTGAGCGGATGATCAAGAGGTTATAACAATAATTGTACTTATATTTAAATGCATTAGGCAATATGAAACACGATCACAAAAGTTTAACTAAGTGTTTTGAATGTCATTTTTCTGCTACTCATTGCTCTTTATTACAACAGCCTTAAGTTTATTTCATATTTCTTTCCAGAAATACGTACCACATTTGAAGATGATCTCTATAATACATATTCACGAATACATATTACTTCCGTTTGAAGTTTGTAACAGAGCAGTAGATCGGTAATAGACACATGTGCCCATGACTTGTCAGCGCCGGAAGACAAAAAATAAAACACTCCCCCTATCAAGTCCCCTCACCCCGCAGTAGCAACGCTATTTAACCCTCTGCTCCTGATGCTAGCAACCAACTTTCAATAGCTCACGATCGAATTCACGAATGTCAATTAAAATTAAGAACATCTTAAAATATTACTGTCTCCGTATGTCTGTTCGTTATTGAGCAGGAAAGGTACATTCACAGGCTGGTACACTATGTGATCAAAAGTATCCAGACACCTGACTGAAAATTGCTTACAAGTTCGTTGCGTCCTCTATAGGTAATGCTGGAATTCAGTATGGTGTTAGCCCACACTTAGTCTTGATGGCAACTTCCAATCTCGCAGGCATACGTTCAGTCAGGTGCTGGAAGTTTCTTGGGGAAGGGCAGCCCATTACGGAGTGCTACACTGAGGGGAGGTATCGATGTCGGTCAGTGAGGCCTGGCACGAAGTCGGCGTTCCATAGCATTCCAGAGGTGTTCTGTAAGATTCAGGTCAGGACTCTGTGCACCACTGCACCACTGCACCAAAGACCGTGCATAATGAACAAGCGTTCAATCTTCTTGAAAGATGCAATCGCCATCCCCGAATTGCTCTTAAGCAGTGGGAAGCAAGAAGGTGCTTAAAACATCAATGTAGGTCTGCGTTGTGATAGTGCCACACAAAACAATAAGGGGTGTAAGCCCCATCCACGGAAAACACGACCACACCATAACACCACGGCCTCCGAATTTTACTGTTGGCACTACACACGCTGGCAGATAACGTTCACCGGGCATTCGCCATATCCACACACTGCCATCGGATCGCCACATTGTGTACTGTGATTCGTGACTCCATACAACGTTTTACCACTGTTCAATCGTCCAATATTTACGCTTCTTACACCAAGCGAGGCGTCGTTTGGCATTTACCGACGTGTGGCTTATAAGCAGTCGCTCCTAACTGTCATAGTACATGCAGTGGATCCTGATTCAGTTTGGAATTCCTGTGTGATGGTCTGGATAGAAGTCTGCCTATTACGCATTACAATCCTCTTCAACTGTCGCGCCGGCCGAAGTGACCGTGCGGTTAAAGGCGCTGCTGTCTGGAACCGCAAGACCGCTACGGTCGCAGGTTCGAATCCTGCCTCGGGCATGGATGTTTGTGATGTCCTTAGGTTAGTTAGGTTTAACTATTTCTAAGTTCTAGGGGACTAATGACCTCAGCAGTTGAGTCCCATAGTGCTCAGAGCCATTTGAACCATTCAACTGTCGGCTGTCTCTGTCAGTTAACAGACGAGGTCAGCCTGTACGCTTTTGTTATGTACGTGTCCCTTCACGTTTCCACTTCACTATCACATAGGAAGCAGTAGACCTAGGGATGTTTAGGAGTGTGGAAATCTCGCTTACAGACGTATGACACAAGCGACACCCAATCACCTGACGACGTTCGAAGTCCGTGAGTTCCGCGGAGCGCCCCATTCTGCCCTCTCACGATGTCTAATGACTACTGAGGTCGCTGATATGGAGTACCTGGCAGTAGGTGGCAGCACTATGCACCTAATATGAAAAACGTATGTTTTAGGAGTGTCTGGATACTTTTGACCACATAGTGTAGTAACTAGATGCTAGTCGTTATAAAATACGGCTGAGAACTACGGGTCAAAAGAACATTTGGTTCGGGCCACATGCGGCCACTGGTTTAGAGAGTTTCCGACGTTCATCATTAGAATGTGATTTAATCCCATAAGCTTTTTGTGGAAATGGTGTCGCAATCGGCACGCTGCTTTGTGAAATAGATTTGTCACCACCTTCGCATCATAAAATGCAACAACTTACAAAATCATCAAGGACTTCATAAGATATTATAATCTACATACATATTTGTCTTTTTCCAGGGGGGGGGGGGGGGTCTGTACTATACGACGGACTGTCTCTCAAACGATAGCGTCCTAACGACTTATTGCTTAATCCTCACCGGTACATTTTGGAAGACACCGTATAAGCAGAAAAATTTTTGTATTTTTACTATTATTCATCTCTCCTCTCCATAATCTAAAGGAATTGCACTCATATCAGTTATCATGATGTGCTAGTCTCTTCTGTTTCAAACTCCTATGTTATCTGTATGTCTTTACATGAATTTGTTTTCATCTATCACATACGTAACATGGCTTTATGGCATGTATATCAAACATCAATACATCTGAATATAAAAAGTCAGTCGGATAAGACTACAGGAATTTGGTTACCAGAGAAGTGCTCTTCCAGCTTTCAGTCAATACTTCTGGTTGTATGTTATCTTATTAAAAGATCGCACAGCTACGTCATGTAACGAGAAACATGATGTTCGAGAATGAAAGCTTAACCAAAATGATGAAGCGTGCTTTCATGACAATATTCTTTAGATCATAACGTTGCGCTCTCCAACATCTTTTCTCCCAGTAAAAGATGTAGTGCGTCCAGCAGCGCTAGTTGCATAAGCTGACGTACATACATCTTGTGAAACAGCATACGTAAATTTGAATGTATGTATCTTGATCATGAGCGCAGACATCTTCCACGGGCAACAGAGCTCCATATGCAGCAGTGTTTTCTAATCTGTTGTAAAAAAACGCTGCTCTGGTAGCCGCTTAGACTTTGAACTGTTTACATGTAGCAAGGCAACAGGCCTCAGTGGGAGCCGTGGTATAAACGTCCATATCAGGCGTGCAGACCCATGGTTTTCACAATGGTTATTCACAAGTGTGTCACTACTCCATCCACGATACATTATCAACATAGACACGGTTCACAAAATTACCTGTCTCAATTTTAATGTCTCCCCCCTCCCCATCCTCCTTGTCTGAAAGCCGACGGTTACCCCTTTTTGCTTTACAGATAAGTCGCTTCCTTTATCCTTGACAGCAGAGCAATGTGCCCACTGAGAACCCCTGTTGTACAGCGTTTGCAAAACGACATTGACAAACATCGAGGGGCTTTAGAGCGTGTGTTGAGGAAAAAATTGAGGATAGCAACTTCTGTCCGGAAACGTCACCCACCTCCATTACGGAGAGTGGAAGTTATACCGACCAACACTTGCCGCTAGGCAACCCCTGACGGAGTGCAGGTAAAGGATGTCCCTTAAAAAACGCAACTTTTGAGTGCATAATAACATAAAAATTTATTCCTGCAATTAATTAATTTACATATTAATGCAATGCTACCTGTGGTTATGCATGAAATATGATATTACTCAAAAGCCCTCCATGTTTATTCTTACGACTAAATATTTCATAACTTTTCAGCGTAACTGCATCTCTCATTCTGAAATTACACGCTGCTTATCGTTCTTAGACTCTGGAAGTTATTACCGTTTATTGGCGTACACACGAGGCTTCAGATGCCCCCACAGAAAGAAATCACATGGTGTCGCATCGCAAGACCTGAGCGGCCAGTTCAAGTCACTGTTTCGAGAAATTGCCCCCAGAGGAAAGCTCTCTCATAATTTTCTGTATGTCCATCCTTGTGACTGGAGGCCTGGAGGACTACGGCCGTTCACTATGGTAAGAAAATGAAACACCAACAGCAGTCCTTATGATGTCATTTATTTTACAGCTACCATTGTCTGCGCTTCAACGCGCCATTTTCAGGCCTCAGCTGATGCTGAAGGAGTTAATACCATCCGTATACACGATGCATCTGTGGCCAACATAACTGCTTTACGCAGACTACCTGTAACTGTGATTTTGTCTCTACAATCATCAACTGTCAGCTGTCTCTAGTAATTGGTCCATTGTTGCAATTGATGTGTGACAGCTTGTACCATCTTGCTGAAACCAAACCTCTGCAGCAGTCAAACTATCCAGTTCAGATCACAAAAACTCAGTTTATATGCTGTGGTAGCGCATTCGTTGTGACTGCAATGATTTCTCCTTAATTACTCTAGGGTTTTCTGTGTCCAAAAGCATGCAATTTTGCTTACTCACTAAGCCATTCAGCAGAAAGTGCGCGTTATCAGTGAAAATTACTTTTTTGGTGAAATTGTTGTCCGCTATTTATTTCGCAAGCACCCAATGGGCAAATGCTTGTAGATTTTCGTAATCGTTTGACCTTAATTCTAGTGTCACTTGGATTTTGTTGGCCAAAAGGTGCAGGTCTTCTTTCAGAATTCGTTGAATGCTGGTCCTGAGATAATTGTGAACTTCAGCGAATAGATTTCCGCTGGCTTACTGCAATATTATCACTCACGATGGCGATGTTTATCGCAGAACGGCTGACATGAGTCGCTCCCTTTCTCGAGAAGGGTCGTCGAATAGACACACAACCGAATTGGTTTTCTGAAATTTACCAATCAGTCTCATCACAGTAGATTATTCGGTGCATTAAACGAAGCCAAAATTAGTGTAAGGAGAGATATGCTTTCAACGAATACGAAACTAAAACTCTAACTACCAACTTGACAGAAAATCCTAAGAAGATCTGGTCTTGTAATAAATCACTAAACGGCTCAAAGCCATCGGCCCAAACACTCTGCGACTATAATGATACTGAAGCAGAAAATGACACAGAAAAGACCGAAATGCTAAATGTCTTTTTTCAGAACTGTTTCACATAGGAAGACACACAGTAGTTTCTCGTTTAAATCGTTGCACGAACGACAAAATGACAGCTATCGGAATAAGAGACCAAGGGATAAAAAAGCAATTGAAATCGCTGAACAGATCAAAAGGCCACTGGACCTGACGTGATACCAATTCAGTTCCACACAGAATATGCGAAAGAACTTGGCCCTCTTCTAGCAGCTGTGTGCCGTAAGTCCCTCGAGGAGCGAAGAGTTCCTAATGATTGGAAAAAAGCGCAAGTCGCTCCCTTTCTCGAGAAGGGTCGTCGAATAGTCACACAAAGCTATAAGCCTATATCTCTGACATCGATCTGCTGTAGAATTTTTGAACACGTTTTATACTCGCGTATTGTGACATTTCTGCAGAACAAAAATCTCCTGTGTAGGAACCAACATGGGTTCCGAAAACAACGGGCGTTTGAAACGCAGCTGTCTCTGTTCGCCCACGAGACACAGAGAGCAGCAGAAACAGGCGCCCAGGTCGATGCCGTGTTCCCTGACTTCCGAAAGGCTTTCGATATAGTCGCGCACGGCCTCCTAATGAACAAAATACAAGCTTACGGAATATCAGTTCAGGTATGTGAGTGGATTGAAGAGTTTCTAGAAAACGGCACACAGCTTGTCACTCTGAACGAAGAGAAGTCTTCAGACGTGAAAGTAACTTCGGGAGTGCCCCAGGAGAGTTTTACAGGACCATTAACACACACAAATAATCAAGTGGATAGGAAGTTCATGACGCTTTTGGCGGATGATGCTGTCGTATCAGAGAAGTCGCGGCGCTAGAAAACCTTCGTGAAATGCTGGAATATCTGCTGAGTATCGACGCTTGGTGCAGGAAGTGGCAATTGGCCCTCAACGCAAATAAATATAAAGTGCTGCGAATACAAATAGAGGAAGACGCTCTACTGTATGATTACAAAATTGCGGAACAATCACTGGAATCAGTTACTCCCACAAAATATCTAGGAGTCTGCGTACGGAGCAATTTGAAGTGGAATGACCACATAAAATTAACCACCAGTAAGGCAGATGCCAGATTGAGATTCTTTGGAAGAATCCTTATGACATGTAGTTCATCAAGGACGGTACTTACTCACAGAACACTCGTTCGACCAATACTTGAATACTGTTCGTCAGTATGCCATCCGTATCAGATAGGACTGATAAAGGAAACAGAGAAGGTCCAAAGAAGATCAGCACATCTCGTTACAGGTTCATTTAGTACGTTCGAAATCATCAGGGAAACGCTCAGCCAACTTCAGTGGCAGACGCTGCTAGACAGGCGTTCAGCATCACGTTGTGGTCTACTGTTAAAGTTCCCAGAGCATACGTTCCTAGAAGAGTCAACCAGTATATCGTTTCCTCCTATGTGTATCTCGCGAAAAGGCCATGAAGATAAAATGAGAGAGATTCGAGCCCACAAGGCGACTTACCATCAAACGTTCTTCCCGTTAACGATATGCGACTAGAACAGGAAAAAGAGGAAAGTGACACTGGTACAGTAAGCACCCTCCGCCACACGCCGTAATGTAGGTTGCGGAGTATAGATATAGATATAGGTTACGTTACGTTGATCAAACGGGTCCATGGATTTTTCAAACAGTCTCTGCACAACATTCATCACATTTGTAATTAGTTTTCACTACGAAAACACGTCGTGAAGCGCTCCAGTACTAACCACAAAGACAATAGATGAAAACTCATGCAACGTTAAGTGCTACCAACTTACTCGATAAGAAACGGCGGAAATTTCAAGAGTTGCCTTTTCATGTGACGCGTTCTACGTCACCCAGACATGGGTTCCGATCCTCAATTTGTTGCTTTAAACATCCTCAACATAAATCCTAATGTTTGTTGGTTTACATTTGTTACATTCCGTATGACTTGGATGGTTTACTTCAAGTGACATATGCAACTCACGATATATGCGCTCTTCGTTTCTTGGATGTGATCGTAATACTTGAGAGTATATGAGCGTCATGAACACTTTTAGGGACAAATTCTTTCTCTGGAAATTAATGTTCTGGAAATACCCCTTTATAACAGTCATTAAAGTAGTGTACAAATGAAATTTTAGAACACGAGTCTTTGTGAGAAATCAGAAGTTGTGATGTGGCGTTTCTGCGCAGGCGCCCAGCCCGGTGTGCGGGACGGACAACGCGACCTACACCAGCCTGTGCGAGCTGCAGAAGGCGTCGTGCGAGAGGCAGCAGCCCGTCTCCGTGGCGCACGACGGACAGTGCGGTAAGCCAACTCCCTGTACTCGCCACAGCCCTCCAGGGCTCCATCCGCACTCCTCGCTGAGTTCGAGAACATCCGACCTCTCCCAGAAGCTCACTCTACGCTTTGGAGGTATCATTTCTCATTCTACACACGTCTCCACTTAACTACATGTTTGTAATTTTAGTGACGAACAGTTCAGAAAGTAAGTTCCATTGGTCGACCCTAACAGTACTGCAATTTAGCTACAATTTCGAACATGCGTCTTGAAGTGATTGCTTTATGGATCGAATTATACAACGTGGATCGTACCAGAGGGTATTTCATAAGGTTTAGACGATTGAAATTTCAATAACACACAAATTAATTGCGACACAAAGTTGAACTTTTTATATAAGATACAAAATTTATTCAAGTTTATTTCTGAAATAGTACATCAGAAAAACGACGACCATTCGAGGCTACACAATACTCGAAGCGTTTCGCCCAGATTTTGAACACATCTTTCGTAACTGCTGGAGGAATTCTGAAAATTTTATCGTGAATTCGATCTTTCAGCTGTTGCAAGCTTCTCGGCAGGTAGGAGTACACTCTCGCCTTCAAATAACCCCCTGGGTAACAGTGTGGCACTGTTAAATCAGGCGAGTAAGGTGACAATTCAACACAAGCGCGTCTGGAAATTATGCGGTTACCAAACGCTTCACGGAGTACTTGGATGCGTAGCACGTTCAGCGTTTGGACACATATTCGTGACGAGAGGCCCGCTGTGGCCGAGCGGTTCTAGGCGCTTCAGTCTGGAACCGCGCGGCCGCTACGGTCGCAGGTTCGAATCCTGCCTCCGGCATGGATGTGTGTGATGTCCTTAGGTTAGTTAGGTTTAAGTAGTTCTAAGTTCTAGGGGACTGATGACCTCAGATGTTAAGTCCCATTGTGCTCAGAGCCATTTGACCATTTTTTTTTTCTTTTTCGTGACGAACTACGCGGGATTGTCTGTAAACTACTATTTACCAGTTCGCTGTTCTCGTGAGTTTCGACTGCTTTTTAAGGCCCGGTTGACTTTCAATTCGATGCAGTGGCAGCTGCACGGAAGTTTCTTACTCAATTCAATATTGTTCCACCAAGAGGAATTGGGTATTGCGCCTGATGGTTACGAAAGGCACGTTTCCCGCACACGACAGATTGGCCGTTGCAAAAATGTCACTCCACTGCGAACGCACGTCGTTGCTTCGTTCAGTACCAAAGATGTACACATCGCGCTGTTAACCTGGTCACGCTTGCCTGTTAGCCAGGCAGGCAAGCTACTGCACATTAGTAGGTTGCTTTACTTCCATCCAAGCCAACCTGTGCCCAACCCAAGCAGGCTACGGGAGTCTAGCTAATCTGCCCGTCTCGTCGCTGTGCCGTGCTGAGTAGCAGTTTATTCTGTAGCGTTACGAGTAGCGTTCGGAAGTTGATAAAAGGAACAGAGTATCACAAAACGTATGTCAATGAAATATGTATTCATTCCTTGTTATTGCAGGCCAGAAAATGGCGGAGTTTATTTGTCTTTTTTTCCTTAATTCAGACTTATTTATTTATTTCGATATGAACGATGTGCTCTGCAACTTCATCCTCTTTCGACTAGTACTGCGTATTCCAATTCGAACTATCATCAGGTCACCCCTAATACACGATTTCTGCAGTGATGAGAGCCATTTCTGAAAGTCGAGATCCTTTGCACTTAAGGACCTGAAGATGTTTATAATAGTGAAACGCCAACTAAAGTAAGGCTCTGGAGCTTAGTTTCTGTAACTTTAGTTCACAAATGTGAGCACCGTTATACCAATTTTAATTTTTTTTTCAGGATGTGTATTGCGCTTCCATTAATTCATTCTAAGTGCCCCAAATAGTTCATTGTAAGTTACCCAAATGCTTTTTAGCAGACACGAAGTCCGATTTTCTTATTATGTTAATCTAAAATGTACACGTCTGCAAGAAGAAGTTTTTCTTTCGTACTAAGCTTTCTTTGCGCTACGTTGCGTACAACTTGAACGTGGTTTTTAATATCCACTGAGGCATATTTTTTTTCCTTTTTCAATCACTTCAAACAAGAATACGTAATGCGTATTGACAAGAAAGAAGTATGCTATTGTTGCTTCCCCAGATCCTTATCGAAACTTGGCCCTCATGGAAGTCAAATCGGTAAGAAAGTCTAACACAACTGTCAATTGTGGGATTCAGGAAGTGATTCAGTTGTTAAAAGTCAAGACTGGAATAGAATTTCAGTGTCTGTTGCATTATTGAGAAAGGAGACCTCTTTTGGAAATGTGGTTCTCAGGTGAGTGGATGTTCTGTACGCGTTGTGAGAATGTCCACAAGGAAGAGCACAATGGGCGAACTTCATAAGGAGTGAGGAACCAGCTGGAAAAATTGACGGGCCGCTTATCGTCAACATACGTTTCACGATCGTATCTTTGTTTTTTCTACAAAAACTGGAGTTAATTGTAGGATAGCCAATGTCGAGCCAAGTGAATATAGTGGTTGAGCTCAAACTCTTGTGACATTTTCTGAATTGATGGCTCAATAGACATACAGGCCGTGTCACATTCTTTTGACTATTTTAATGTTGAAAAATGCGCCCTGAAAACAAGTTGTAGCGGCGGTGGCGGCGTCTATTAGTACTATGCAGTGTCAAATTTCATCCCATATAAAGGTCAATCACCATGTTGCACTGATGAGAAGTGTAAAAATTCACCTTCCACCCTACCTGCCCCTATATGCGCCGCAACCATTAAAACAGCTCAACCTGCCGCAACGGAGACACAAGAGTGGTTAAAGACAGTGGTTAATGCAGGCCAGGTTGGTTTTCCGCCAGCCTGGTAAGCTCCACGGAACCCGTTCAGCCTGCTGCACCTAGCAGCAGGTAGCTCTGTCAATCCAACGTGACTACAGAACAGTCAGGTTTGTGTTTGCGTAAGTAGTTTCACTGCGGCTCATTTATGATGACGGTGGGAGCAGAAAAATGAACAAACTACGCTTAAAGGAGATTCGGGAGAAACTACGAACTGAGGAGTATTTTCCAGTCACAAAACAGAGCCTAAATCCAGTAGGGGAAAAAGCGTCGTGTACTTGTAAGGCTGCTTCATATAAATCGGGAGGTGTCTCGCAATACAACTTGAGTAAAAATGTTACTAAACACTCATTCGTCAATCTCGAGTATGTTACGACAGTTTTGTAAAGTTGACCAGCAGTTTCCTCAGTCTACAACTTTTTGTAAAGAGGACAAACACTTAGTGGAAATGTTTGCTAAGCACTTGACGACATTTAGCAGTACATAGGCCTTCTAAATTTAGGGCATACATTGATTGACAAAGGAAAAAAAAATGCCTCAGTGGATATTAAAAACCACGTTCAAGTTGTACGCAACGTAGCGCAAAGAAAGCTTAGTACGAAAGAAAAACTTCTTCTTGCAGACGTGTACATTTTAGATTAACATAATAAGAAAATCGGACTTCGTGTCTGCTAAAAAGCATTTGGGTAACTTACAATGAACTATTTGGGGCACTTAGAATGAATTAATGGAAGCGCAATACACATCCTGAAAAAAAAATTAAAATTGGTATAACGGTGCTCACATTTGTGAACTAAAGTTACAGAAACTAAGCTCCAGAGCCTTACTTTAGTTGGCGTTTCACTATTATAAACATCTTCAGGTCCTTAAGTGCAAAGGATCTCGACTTTCAGAAATGGCTCTCATCACTGCAGAAATCGTGTATTAGGGGTGACCTGATGATAGTTCGAATTGGAATACGCAGTACTAGTCGAAAGAGGATGAAGTTGCAGAGCACATCGTTCATATCGAAATAAATAAATAAGTCTGAATTAAGGAAAAAAAGACAAATAAACTCCGCCATTTTCTGGCCTGCAATAACAAGGAATGAATACATATTTCATTGACATACGTTTTGTGATACTCTGTTCCTTTTATCAACTTCCGAACGCTACTCGTAACGCTACAGAATAAACTGCTACTCAGCACGGCACAGCGACGAGACGGGCAGATTAGCTAGACTCCCGTAGCCTGCTTGGGTTGGGCACAGGTTGGCTTGGATGGAAGCAGTCGCAACTCACAAGAACAGCGAACGGGTAAATAGTAGTTTACAGACAATCCCGCGTAGTTCATCACGAAAAAGAAAAAAAAATGGTCAAATGGCTCTGAGCACAATGGGACTTAACATCTGAGGTCATCAGTCCCGTAGAACTTAGAACTACTTAAACCTAACTAACCTAAGGACATCACACACATCCATGCCGGAGGCAGGATTCGAACCTGCGACCGTAGCGGCCGCGCGGTTCCAGACTGAAGCGCCTAGAACTGCTCGGCCACCACAGCCGGCGTGCCTAATTTACTAGTTGACAAACCCGGCATTGCCCGGGTACTCATTTTGTCAGTTTTCTACTAAAAACGAAAAAAAAGTAACACTACTTATAGTGAAGTCTGAAAAAAATTTCATTTCCATGTATCCGTGAAAACACATTCTATCTTTTGAAACAGTCGTACAAAGAAATATGCATAATGAAGAAACGTATCGAAATCAAGAAACAAGATCGCAAGTAGTTTCTGTACACTGGGGGCAGCTGCTTCGCGTGTCTGCAATGCGATTTTGTAAATGTCTCTGTGACAACGCCTGTTCATAGCTCTCTAGACGGCTATCGTTTTCGTCTATAGCTGCTTGATCTTCGCAGTTGAAAGCTGTCAAAAGTGCCGCCAGGTGTTTGGGATTTCCTAAAGCTAACTTGACGGTGGGAGTGTGTAAGTAGTAAAGAACAAAAAATGGCTCTGAGCACTATGGGACTTAACTTCTGAGGTCATCAGTCGCCTAGAACTTACAACTAATTAAACCTAACTAACCTAAGGACATCACACACATCCATGCCCGAGGCAGGATTCGAACCTGCGACCGTAGCGGTCGCTCGGTTCCAGACTGTAGCGCCTAGAACCGCACGGCTACTCCGGCCGGCAGTAAAGAACAGAAACATTAAAACTTCCTGCATGATGCGGCAATTTTCATTTATCTTACTGTTTATTACGTCATATCTCTTGAACTGTGTGTCGCGCATTGATGTATTTGTGTAGATGCTTTCAGCGGTGTATTTGGATACTATCAGCGAAAGACACTGACGGAAAAAATCGCAACACCAAGAAGGAGTTGTGCGCCATAAACGAAAATTGGTAGACGTGTTTCTACATCGGAAAGAGGATGTCCACTTAAATTTCGAGCAAGTCGCATACGAGTGGCGTTAGTGGCGCTAGTAGTGCCACTATGGGGATGCAAATCAGGTTAGCTTTCAATACACGCTGTAACGGTCGTGAGCATTAATTACATTTGAAACTGGACGTGGTGCGTTGATGTTAGTCAAGAATGCCTTTAAGGCGACAAAGACGCTATCTTCAGCACCTCATTGTGTTTGAACGAGGTTGTAAAATAGGGGAAGCTGCATGCTTCTTCCGCGATACTGCAGAAAGACCTGACAGGAATGTAGCCACTGTACTTGACTGAGGGCAGCGGCTGTCACGATAATGTAGGGTCACAAGAAGACCAGACTCCGGATCGCCAAGTGGCATTACCGAGAGGGCTCTGGCTCTGGCGAATCATAACTGTATCTGCAGCAGCAATCTGAGCAGCTGTTGGCACCACAGTGACACAACGAACTGTTACGAATCGGTTACTTCAAGTACAGTTCCGAGCCAGATGCCCTGTAGCGTGCATTCCACAGCCCCCAACCACCGCCATTTGCGACTTCAGTGGTATCAAGCGAGACGTTGCCCGATGGCATGGTGGAGATCTGTTGTGTTTTCTGATCAAATGTAGTTCTGCCTCGGTGTCAGCGATGGATGTGTGATGGTTAGGAAGAGACCAGTTGAGGGCCTACAAACAACCTGTCTGAGTGCTAGAAACACTGGATCTACACCTAGAGTTATGGCCTGAGATGCGATTTCGTATGACAAGAGTAGCACTCCCGAGGTTACCCTAAGCATTCCGACTGCAAAACTGTACGTCAATCTGGTGATTCAACCTGTTGTGCTTCCATTCATGAACAGCAGTCCAGGGGACGTTTTCCATCAGGATAACGATCGCCCACATACCGCTTTTGCAACCCAATATGCTCTACAGAGTGAAAAAATGTTGCATCGGCCTGCGCGATCACCAATCGAGCACATATGCGACGTCACCGGACGACAACTCCAGCGTCATCCAGTACTAATATTAACCGTCCCTGTACTGACCGACCAAGTGCAACAGGCATGGAACTCTGTTCCACAAACTGACATCCAGCTCCTGTACAACAAACTGCATTCACGTTTACATGCTTGCATTCAACATTCTGTCGATTACACCGCTTATTAATGTACCAGCACTTCACATTAGCTGTGGCTTACCTCGCGGCTATATAAATCTCTTATCCCGAAATGTTAATACTTAAATATCTTACCTAGATAAATGTATTCTCGAAATTTCATTACTCCACAATAATTTATTTTTGTGTTCTGATTCTTTCCCATCAGTGTATATTGCGAGTAGAGTTAGTAGCTAAGATGTAATAAATTAAAACGTGACGCAGTTTTCGACGCATCTCAGTGTTTCTGACGTTATATCTCCGAGACTGTGACAGGTAGGTGGGTCTTCCTCCATAGCGATTGTTGACTAACACCAAGGGAAAGCCGGCCGGTGTGGCCGAGCGGTTCTAGGCGCTACAGTCTGGAATCGCGAGACCGCTACGGTCGCAGGTCCGAATCTTGCCTCGGGCATGGATGTGTGTGATGTCCTTAGGTTGGTTAGGTTTAAGTAGTTCTAAGTTGTAGGGGACTGATGACCTCAGATGTTAAGTCCCGTAGTACTCAGAGCCATTTGAACCATTTGAACCAGGAAGGGAAGTGTGTACCAAATTCGACTGAACTCTGTAGAACGGTTTAGGAGAAGATGTGGGACGTACACACACACACACACACACGTCTATGCATAAATAAGCAATTTAAAATACACTGAAACGCCAGATAAACGTATAGGTATGCGTATTCAAATACAGATGTAAACAGGCAGAATACGGCGGTGCACTGCGATTGGTAACGCCTGTATAAGACAAGCGTCTGGCGCAATTGTTAGATCGGTTGCTGCTGCTACAGTGTCAGGTTATCAGAATTTAAGTGAGTTTGAACGTTGTGTTATAGTCGGCGCATGAGCGATGCGACAGAGCATTTCCGAGGTAGGGATGGAGTGGGGATTTTCCAATACGGCCATTTCACGAGTGTACCATGAATATCAGGAATCCGGTAAAACATCAAATCTCCGACGTCGTTGGGGCCGGAGAAAGGTCCGGGACCGACGACGACTGAAAGGAATCGTTCATCCTGACAGACGTGCAACCCTTCTGTGAATTGCTGCAGATTTCAATGATAGGCCATCAACAAGTGTCAGCGTGCGAAAGATTCAACGAAACATCATCGATATGGGCTAAAGGCCCACTCGTGTACCCTTAAAGACTGCACGACACAAAACTTTACGCCTCGCATGTGCCTGTCAACACCGACATTGGACTGCTGATAACTGGAAACGTGTTGCCTGGTAGGACGAGTCTGGTTTCAGATTGTATCGAGAGGATGGACGTGTGCGGATATGGAGACAACCTCATGAATGCATGTCAGCAGAGACTGTTCAAGTTGGTGGATGCTCTGTAATGGCGTTAATGGCGTGGGACGTGTGCAGTTGGAGTGATACGGGACCCCTGATACGTCTACATACGACTCTGACAGGTGACTCGTAGGTAAGCATCTTGTCTGATCAGTGATCACCTGCATCCATTCATGTCCATTGTTCATTCCGATGGACTTGGACTATTCCAGCAGGACAATGCGACATCCCAACCGTCCAGAATTGCTACAGAGTGGCTCCAGGAGCACTCTTCTGAGTTTAAACACTTCCACTGGCCCCCATACTCCCCAGACATGAACATTATTGAGAATATCTGGGATGCATTGCAGCGTTCTGTTCAGAAGAGATCTCCACACCCTGTTACTCTTGCTGATTTATTTACAGCCCTGCAGGATTCATGGGTGTCAATTTCTCCAGCACTACTTCAGACATTAGTCAAGTCCGTGCCACGACGTGTTGTGGCACTTCTGCCTGCTTGCGGGGGCCTGCACGATACTGGGCAGGTGTACCAGTTTCGTTGGCTCTTCAGTGTATGTTTGGATGGGTTACCACTTCGCCAAAAAAAATCGCCCAACCGAAGATACTTGTACAGTGCGAAGCTGGAACGGATCGCTACTCTTAATTAATTATCCCACAGGAAACATCAACTAAGGCTGCGAGTGGTAAGTATCGGGGTCGAGTTGCAGCCCGGCAGACCTGTCGCTTTTGCCGCAGACTGTGAACGGGAAACCGAGCGCCGGGGTCTCGTTTGGTCCGCAGACGAGTGCGAGGGCGTGTCGTGCGAGGCGGGCGCGGAGTGCGTGGCGGGCGAGTGCGTGTGTGTGGAGGCGTGCGAGCGCGGCGAGCCGGCCTGCGGCTCCGACGGCCGCACCTACCCCAGCGTGTGCCACCTGCAGCGCGCCGCCTGCCTCGCCGCCGCAGACATACACCTGCTCTTCTTCGGCGACTGCCAGGACCAGCTCTCCTCGTCCGGTAAGTCCACGGCCCCTCCCCTGTCTTTCCTTCTCGGTGTCGTTCGCAACAGACTCAGTAGACCTACTTAACCCTGTGGCGCATAGCGTCCACTACAGTGGACAGCTGTTAATGGTCGCTTCTTTGGCATTTTCGATCAGTCCTGAGGCTGAAAATGCACACAGTTCACTGCAGTCGGCACTCTCTACTGGTGTTGTGTCCTGCGTGCATTTGCAGCCTCATGACTGATTGAAAACGCCAGAAAATTGGCCATTATAAGATGTCCACTGCAGTGAAATTCATGCACCACAGGGTTAATACGCTACACTGTGCGACGTTACGAGGAACAAATATGTTGAACTTTAAATTAACAATATAGCTCTCGTTGTCTTCAATGGGGATGATAGTTTCAGCTTTCTTTTCCCGTGAAAATAACAATTGAAATAATGAAATAAAACTGCTCCTAGTGCTGTAAAGAATATTAATCACTAGACATTATCCAAGTGCAAATTTTGTGAAATGACGTCCCGCAACTACCATATTTCAATTTTCAGTAACAAAAGTTTATCGCCTTTTAAATTTTCACGTCAGCTCGAAAACCGATGGAACCAACGACTTCAGTAAATCGTTAAAAGCGGCAGATAAGCTCTCTATGTAAAATTTTAAGAAGCTTAAAAAGTTCTGCTAAAAATTAACTATGTTCATCGCTAATCAATGAAGGACAATAAACCGTAGACTAAAACGCGTCCTATTAGGGTCAAACCGACGCGCAACACAAAATTCTAAGTGCCTATTTGTGGTAAAAATCGTCAGAATCTCTCACATGTAACACTGAGACAAAGTCTTCCTTCAGTGTTCAAAAATAGAGCCAAAAAAGTCAAACCCCACGAGAATCACAAGTGCAGGCGGTCACCTGGAAGAAAATAATCAGGCACCTGACTAGGTCCTTAGTTACTGGACTACCCGTAAAAATTTTTCTTCGTAAAACGTGCGCAGCTGGAGCCGCCGTTCGGCCTGACCTGGATGTTGCTTCAACCGCGCCGCACAGAACACTCTCCGACCAGCACAGTTCCTACCGCAACCAGGTCGTACTGAACTCTGCCCACATTATGACGGCCGTGCCCTTATATAGCCTCGGTCCATCCCCTCCCAAAATTCCCTTGTGCGTTACCTCTGTAATGAGGTTCACAGTCTCACCAGCCTCACTTAGAACTTTCGATACATAGTACTTATGACCGATTTGACTGCGTCATTAGCTGTGCACTGAAACTATAGTCTAAAATGACGTATTAAGTTCTAAGGAACCCGTAACACATTTTTACTGCTCTTTTCGTTGCACCACTCACAGTCAATGTATCTTTAATAGTTAATTAGGTATGGACGAAACTAGGAAAAATTATAACAAACAAAAGAAACGTATAATAAAAATTATGTATCTTAAGAACTAAAGATCGTAAATTGTATGTTACGACCTCCACCAATACATACTGCCTTGTTGTAAGTGTACTTGTTTTGTGGTAGATTTTATACCAAAATTCAGTTAATTTCAATTAAAATGTGCCTCACTGCCGAATTAATTACGCTATAAATCACGTGTATGTACCAGTCAAAGCGCCTCGCCAAGAGCTACAAATTGATTTCCCGATATTCACTGTTCATTAATTTGTAAAGAAATTATTATTATTTTCCTGATTGGCGCTCACAGGAAAAATTCTCGATGCTGTATCTTTTTATGTATAATGATTACAAATAATACCTGCACACTGACAGAATTGTAGTGCTCCCCTCTTTCATATGATGTATCGTCCTTCATTGTATGGTTAATCGTTTGCTTTGTATGAACGCAAACGCGAACAATAATTAGCTACCACTATGCATTCAACACCTGAGCTGTCCTAATGTCCGTATATGACTGTTTCAATTTTGACTGAAGCGTATGGCGCAGCCGACTGGCAGCAGCAGTCAGCGCCTAAAACGAGACTGACACAAGTTAGCGCATGGACCCAAGCTCTAGCCAGCAGCCGAAACACACACACACACACACACACACACACACACACACTCATCGTCCAGCCTCCACGTCATCGTGCGTTCGCCATTCAAACGCCGCTTGCATCCTATCCCTCTCTTTCACATATATAGACGCAGTCCGTCATGTCACAACGTGCACAATCATAACATGTCCGTTCTTGGCTTCCCCAAATCCAGGCGTGGCTCATGATTTCCGTAGTGTGGGAGGCTGCGACGTTCACCGATCTCAACTAACTTAGACTTCGAGTTATACTACAGGTAAGTCTGTCACCATAGCCAAGATTTTAGATATTGGGGTCAATATCACACTTTAGCAAAAGCTGGCACAGTGTATCCTCCTTCCTTTTCACAACAGACTACTAACTAACACCAAAAGCTAAATCCACAGTAAGACCTATGGGCAGCACATTTATCTGATGACTTCACATTTCCTGACACTTCATCACAAGAAACCGTAATAAAAAGAAAGAGAGATATTTTTATTGAGTGTATGTTCGCTTCGATGCATGCTTCCTGTTTTTCGTGTATTCTGATCTAATCCTGAGACATTTAATGTTTTGTGTTTGTTCAGTCCGCGACGTTTGTTAATTCTCGAGACGAAACAGTGATGTTTCCGTGACGTCACGGGTCTTGTGCTATCATTGGCTGATAGAAACAAATCGAGCAGCCGCCATGTTGATATGTTTCCGAAGCTAGCATACTGTGTTCGCTGGAATTCGAATTTACACTTGATGTACGAAAATAGGTAGTTTAAGTAATAAACTGCATTAAAGATCTCTCCAAAATGCTCCGTTTTTAGCACGATTTGTTTGTGCCAAAGCATTGTGAAATCTGATAGTGTAGAAACATCTTACCGCCCAATTTTAAGCCCTCCTTTTAGGAGGCTAACTAGGTAGTTACAGCAAATAAACTACTTCTTATCTCCTACTAATGCACGTTTTGCTTAACTTCATTCATTTGTTTATAGATGAAATCAGCTCGTCTCCCCTCTGCGCTGCAAAATGTTTTATCACTTATTCGTTAAAATTCGGACGACTCAATAGCAGTTTTTCAAGCTCATGTTCCAAATTTTTGCCTAATTAATTTCATACTGAATTCACGTTGAGCTGTTTTCTCACATGCTGCAGTTATTTGCAAGGAAACAAAACTTACTAGAGCTGAGGTTCAATATATTCACAAAAAGAAGCTTGCTAATAAAGGTAACAGGTCATTATTTCCTGTATTCATTCGTGAAACTTCAGACAGATAACGACAATGTTACCGTATTTTAGTGCTTCCAGGGAGACAGTATACAAATTTATTCCTATAGCGTATAGAACTGCCAGTAACATAGACAAAAAACTACCTCTAACACTATTAAAACACTAATACTAAACGTCAATTAATGACGCACCAGAGCATAATAGAGACATACAGAAACAGGGATTCAATCGCGAAGTTTTAAGCCACACTGTTCATTCGCTTTTGATGTAGGCAGTGGAACGTGAAAATCGTGTGGAAGTTGATAGAACACCCGTACGCTCTGCTAGTGGAACCTTCAGGAAGCCCATGAGAGATGTACTCTCTAGAAGCCACTCCCCCAAGCCTGTACTACATTGAGCCAAAGGGCGTATCAAGACGCAGTCTTAAGACTGGCTACTACCTGTTCGAAAAATGTCAGTCGATAACAACGGCTCCAAAAACGTTGACTGTAGTTGTGATTCTTCAGTTTCTTCAGCGTATTTCTTGCTCGAACAGTCCACGGGTGTACTACCGGTCCGTAGTGTCCAACGGGCACAATATTTCGGCGATCAGACATGTCGCCATCGTCAGGTGCGCTGACGAACTGAGCTCCTCAGGGCGGGCGGCAGTCTTAAATCCCCTCCCCTCGCGAGGCGTTCTCTCCGCGGTCCGCGCCCCCGCGTCAACGGTCGGCGAGACGCTGGCGTCGGCGTCTGTCGCGGCGTCGGTGTAATTGCCTCATCCGCCCTAGTCACCCGCTCGTTTCCTTTGCTGAGCGCCTTTTTAATTAGACTCAATGCTGGTTCCCATGCCCTGCTGAGGCTGTAGCCGCAATCTCGGTTGATGAGTCCGTCCCTGGTACGAATTTCGGTAGCCTCTCTAAAGACGCTGTCCCAGTATTTAGATGTCTGAGCCAAGGCCCTGGTATGTTGGTAGTCCATTTCGTGATTTTCGGACAAACAGTGCTCTGTGACCGCCGACTTGTTGGGGTACCCAAGTCGAGTGTGCCTCTGGTGTTCTCGGTGACGATCTTCGATGGTGCGCACTGCCTGTCCAATGTAAGTCTTCCCACATTGACATGGAATCTGTTTTATGCCGGCCTTCCGCAAACCGAGATCGTCTTTGACACTTCCCAATAATGCTCGCGTTTTATTTTGCGGGCAAAAGACAGTTCCTACTCGGTGTTTCCTCAATATTCCTACTATTTTCCCCGATAGTGCGCCATAACACGGTGTATAGGCAGTGGCTATCTCTTTCTCCGTGACTTCTTCCGTCTCCACACGCTGTACTGTAGAGGTGTGTCCGAGAGCGCGTCTTATCTGCCATTCCGAGTACCTGTTTCTTTTTTTTCGATATACGGTTTTGAGGTGTTCCAGCTCTTGGGACAGACTCTCTGCGTCCGAGATGGTGCGCCCAGGGTGCCATCCGCTCTTCTTTTGACCAGGACGTCCAGGAATGGTAATCTTCTTTCTGCTTCGGTCTCGATAGTGAATCTGAACATCCGGGCACGGGCCGCAGAGAGAACGCCTTGCGAGGGGAGGGGATTTAAAACGGCCGCCCACTCTCAGGAGCTCAGTTCGTCAACGCACCTGACGATGGCGACACGTCTGATCGCCGAAATATTGTGCCCGTTTAACACTACGGGCCAGCAGTACATCCGTCGACTGTTCGAGTTGATCTTAATTATTCGTGGGTAAAACAAATTCTGTAATAAATTATTGATAAGTATTTTAGGGCGGCTCTGCTTCAAAGCCTTTAACTACGAGCTGCGCCTGCCCACATCTTCCTAAATTGGTTGTGGCCGGAGCCTACATGCTGGGATTACAGGGAGAGTACCTTCCCCATGAGAAATGGCGTCTCTAACATCCATTGCAGAAAAGATTCTTCATCTCCTTCCGGGAAGCAGCATCTTTCAGAAACGCTGCAAACAGGTGCAGTAAATGGACAATGGGCAATGCTTACATTCTGCTCCTCATTATGACTGGCTGAAACAAAATCGTGGAGCGGTTTGGACCTCACAAATGGAGCGGTTGGCCTGCAGGCCTCGTATGGCGGGGTTGTGTGCCCTCCGGCACGGAGACGGCGCTTTTCACTGTGTATATCAAAAGTCGAGAGTAGGTGATCCTTCGTGATGAACCGTGCAGAACGGAAGACAGATAATTCGAGGTGCTCTCCTGGGCATGGTCGGGGAATTCTCCTTGCCGCTTTTCTGTTTTTCTCGGTGATTGTTCCGTATTAATGACTGTAGAGCTGTTTGGTAGCTAGAGAGCCGTCAGAGCAGATCCTGAGACATTTGCTAGCTGATGGTGGTGTTGTATAAATGTGACGCGCTTGGGTTAACTGATACCAACAAATGTCATTTGATTTCTTGGAAATTTGAGAGTTGTGTTTCAGAATACCTACCTGCTGTCCTCACACGAAAAGTGCACTGGCTGCTGCTGACAGTGTTGTAATTGTGCAGGAATCAGGTACACCTTCTCGCAGCAATGAATGTTGCAACCAAGAAAGTTCTGAACTTTATGAAAATACAGGAACTAGATCGTTTTCACGAACATCTGAACTGGATCAGTCCGATTCAGATTCAGTTTACCAAGGAGGACGAGGCAGGCGGGTTTATCGCAAACCCACGCACACAGACCGCTACCTACATCGGGATTCGCGCATCATAAGAACGTTGGCGGATAGAGCAAGAAAAATCTGCGAACCAGAGTTGCTCGATGCAGAATTAAAACATCTCCCCAATGCATTGCTCAAGAATGGTTATTCGTTCATTGAGGTGAAAAGAGCGTTAAGACCACCGCGTAGAAATTATAGCGGCGCTCAAGCGCCGGTGAAATGGAAAGTTTTTCCTGCCATTCAGTAAGGACGAGACTGAGCGCAGAGGAAAAATCCCAAAAAAGCGGAACATCGCGGTAATCTACACACCTACGCGGGAGATTCAAGATCAACTAAAATCGTCCAAGCATGCGTGCCAACCGCTGGAAAAAGCTGGAATTTATAGGATTACATATAGTTGTGGGGAGGCGTAAGTGGGTACTACAAAAAGAACTGTCAAAAAACGACTCGAAGAGCACAAGGGAAATTGCAGCAGAGGGGAGATTGACAGATCAGCTGTTGCGGAACATGCCTTACAGCCGGGAGACAACCGCATTCATTTTGATAGGCCTCAAGCACCGACAGCCACAAGCGGACACGTTGAAAGGCTACACAAAGAGGTCATAGAGATTGCAAAACGCCCCAGGAATTTCAATAGGAGGGAGGAGATCGTGAAATTGAATGGCATTTGGATTCTGGTGCTGAAGAAGAAGTGTATCAGTCTTCCACCATGGGATGATAGCAACAGCGGACGACGGCAGTCGACAATGGCCAACTGGGCTCGCGTATTCAAAACATGTGACGTCACGCCACTGCGCGGAAGCGAAATCTTACTGCGGAAATGGAAATGAGCGTTTGGCGTCATTGGCCGGGAGGCCCCTTGCGGGGCAGGTCCAGCCGACTTGGTGCAGGTCTTATTACATTCGACGACACATTGGGCGACCTGCGCGCCGGATGGGGATGAAATGATGATGAAGACAGCACAACACCCAGTCCCTGAGCGGGGAAAATCCTCGACCCAGCCGGGAAAATCTTGCTGTACTCAGTAACAAGCGAGGATGTGAATCGGACATTCACCAAAGCTACGATCCCTCTTGGTAATGTCCTCCGCAGATGGGGACGAATCGTTGGATTTTAAAGTGAAATCCACTCGACCACGGCGTAGTAGCCCGGAAAATTTTATTAATTGTATGAAAATAACTATTGGTCACTTTCATCTCTTCAAGACTGGTACCTTACCTGCCAGATTTGATTTATTTGACCAGGTTAATTGTGGCACTGTAATCCCTCTTTCGTGTTATTGTCATTTCAGGAAAATGATGGGGAATTACAGTTGATCAAAACTTGGTGAACAGCAGTCCTATGGAGTACCATCTCGGGGCTCAGAAAACCTGTTTCTCTGAATCCATGAGAACAGTTTACGCATGCGTCGACGGTTGGCACCCTCTTCCTACAGCCACGTTCGACGAACTTGTGAAATACATGTCACGACGAACCGCACGATTTTTTAAGTTCCAGTCGAAGATAAACGCGCTATTTCGGGGTAGTCGTAATGTCTCGTCTGATGAAAGGTTATGTTTCATGATATACGTGGTGCACAAGTGGTAGGTTGCATATCATAATGTGTTCGTGCGTGTGATCTATGGAATATGGAGCTGGCTAGGGACACTGTTCGAAAGATGATAACGAGCAAAAAGTAAATAAAATGGTAGCCTTATATACTAACTCAGACAAAATAATCGAGATTGCTCGCGCTACTAAGGAGCTGCTTGCCATCGTGTATCAATAACCGACTGGTTTTCGACTATGATCCGCCGTGATATTTTCATCAAGCTACATCGGGTCATTGGTAGTGAAGCAACACTTCACTGTAGGCATGTTCCTCTTGTCGTCAGTCTGAGATGTCGTGTTCGATGGTTGAGACAAAAGAACAGAGACTGATGTTGCAGATTTCTGTACTTACCAGAGTATTACAATTAGTGATGGTCTCCTCCAAAGTGGAACCCATTAAAATCCTCTGTTCAAAACATTTATAAGCGTCGTTTTCCGCCCGGCTTCGCAGTTTTGCCGTTTCTACCTGCAGGCACAGTGTAAGAAAATGTTTTTAGTACACTACTCATTCACTCCCACTGAGTTGGTTCATTTTGGTTAATCTTACCACAACACAGTGATACAATTCAGTGTCTGGAGACAGTATCTCACTCTTATGCCACCACCAGTAGTTCTTTACTAATGGGAGCACCGTCGCTTGTTTTTTAGAAAATAAAATTCTCCATAATTAGCAACAATGTATTTTTTGACATCAGTTGAACCTCATACCACTTGAATTGTATCTACCTACAACAAGTGCTGATTTTCTCTTGCGCTCTTTGCTGGTACCTACCGTTAAAATGGTCCATTATTCAATCCAGAGGTAAGCAGATATGATATTCATGTATCCTCAATCGAATGGAAACCGTGGCAGGTTGCTTGTGTTTACCTGGAAACATATCCTCAAACACTGCAACCACGTCACGTATCAGGGTTTTTCGGTTGCCGGAGTTAACGAAAATGCAGTCCTCATCTCCCTCTTCACTTTCACTGATAATCGGTTTGATGTTTTGTAAAAAATCACATGTACGCATCAGATCATTTTCTCTCCAATGATCATATCTGACAATTTCTAGTTGCTCCTGATATGATTAGCGGCTATTTTAATCACGCGTGACAATGGATGCGCTCTTAAAAGGAACGTGAGACAGAAATATAAGGGGCGTTCAAAAAGAAACGAGCCGAAGGCATAATTACAGAAACCAGTACCTGTATGATAGAAGTATTGACCTTGGCTGTTGAGACACTTGTCCCACTGTGACACAAGGCTGTGAATGGCTGTATCATAAAATTTCCGGGGCTGCGATGTTAACCAGTTCCGCATGTACAGCTGGACGTCGTCTTACTAGGTGAATCAGAAAGATTATGCTGACGTTCTTTTTTGACCGAGATGGCCCCCTTCTGATCCGCTTCCTGCAGCACGGGACAACAGTGAATGCCCAGTGTTAACTCGCCAACCTTGACCACCCTTCGCCAAGCGATCAAACCAAAACGACCAGACAATCTCACCCGTGGGGTCATCCTGCTCCACGACAATGCAAAGTCTCATACGGCCAACACAGTCGCGGCACTCCTGCAGGAATTTAAATGGGAGGTTCTCTGCCACCCTCCATACAGACCTCTCCCACTGTCATTACGCTTTTTTGGTCCTCTTAAAAAGGCTCTGAGGGGCAAACGATTCGCCTCGGAGGATGACGTCCAGCTGTACGTGCGGAAGTGGTTAACATCGCAGCCCCGGGTATCTTATGACCCAGCCATTCACCGCCTTGTGTCACAGTGGGGCAAGTTTCTCAACAGCCAGGGTCAATACTTGTAACATACAGGTATTGGTTTCTGTAATTATGCCTCCGGCCCGTTTCTTTTTGAACGCCCCTTATTCAACGCGCTAAAAGTGATGTATGTGTTATTTGAAGAAACTCTTTTAATAATTTTTCCATTTTCCTTGGAAAAACAAGCATCTTATGGTGTAAGCTGTGATGAGATTTTGATTCTTCTTACAAACAGAAACCAGATGCTGAAATTCGCCCATATATTTTAAAACCTTCCTCTGTTGCGTTTACGTTAAAATACCGTGTATAATGATTTTTATGAAATACGCTAATAAAAAATAAACCAAAATGAATCGATATTTCTGTCTAATTCCAGCATATTTTTCAGAGCGAACGCTGCCTCTGCTTTGGTTTTTTATCAAACACATACTTTTCTTTATAAGATTAGCTGACATAGACGGACGAGGAGCTTCTCTTAGAAGTCTACAGGTTTCAACAAATTTCGTTTTTGTTGCAAATACGAGAATGATATAGTACGGGCTACGGAAAATATTACCCATCATGCAGAGAGTGGCGGTGTCTACATTTACAAACATTGAGTGTCCTGGTAGCTGAGTGGTTAGCTTGACGGAATGTCACACCTAACGGCCCAGGTTCGATTCCTGGCTGGGTCGGAGATTTTCTCCGCTCAGGGACTGGGTGTTGTACTTGTCATCATCATTTCATCCCCATCGGCACGCAAGTCGCCGAAGTGGCGTCAACTCGAAAGACTTGCACCAGGCGAACGGTCTACCCGATGGGAGGCCCTAGCCACACGGCATTTCCATTTATTGTGTGTAACGTATCGTGTATAAGGTAAATGGTAAAAATTTGTGATGACCGCTTTTCAACAGTGTGTTAAAAGATCCATTTAGAAATGAGATGAGGAATAAAGATATGATTAGGAAGAGGGACAAATGGCACTACGGATTACGACGATGAATAGGAAGCAAAAGGTGTCAGTTTTTCAGCGCCCCAAAACTCTGAAATGTATCTGATATAAAATAGCCTTGATTTTTTTGGGTAGTCTTATCATGGAATATCCTTTTATGAACAGGAACAGCTCCAAAACAGACACCTCTCACTTTGGAATATTCAGTCTTAAAACTGTTTCTCTTGTTAGACTATGGATGTAAGTGATCCGTCCGCAGAAGTTAGTAACTGCAGTAAATAAAATTCGCCGCAGCCACAATGTCTTTCATTAAAAACTACCGGTTTTCGACGATTAATCCACCATCTTCAGGCATCATAATTGTGAGTCATTGTTGGTCAAATTATTACTCGCCAGATCGTGGATAATTATAGCTACATGGCATGGTATCGGCTACGAAACTGTAATTACACGGGCTGTGGCAGTAGGAAGAGCATTATCATGCTGTACGCCAGTCGTGTGGGGCAATATGCATCATGACCTTCCAAAAGAACGTCTCTTTTGGCTGGGGACGGATGCAGTTACCCTTAGAAAGGCCGAGTAGCACACCCGGTGTGCTGTCCGATAATACTCTTCCTGCTGTCAGGGCTCATACAAAATGAAGACACGGGAAAAATCACGGGATGCAATGCGCCACTTGAAGATGCGCCATTGATGACGCCCCGACACGTGCGTCGTATGGCGGGGGTGTAGACACGACGTGTGAACAGTCTGTCACTGGCAGGTGGGTAGCGGGCATGGCAGCAGATCGCGGGTTAGCCGAGTTTGCACTTTGGATGATAAGCCATGGCAAGACGTAACAGTTACAACACATTGTAGATTACACACGAAATCGCGTCTCGGAATTCATCAGCGTCTGGGTTAGATCTTCAACACAGCAAAGACCATGTGCATCTAAAGCGCAGCATAGGACAACCACAGGTTTCTCACGAACGGATGTCGCGTCGCTACCACAGATCCATACGGGGCGACAGACGCTCCAGTCTCGGTCATATGGTCGCCGATTAGAATGTGTAGCTCCAGGACACCATTTTTCGTCAGGACTGTACGGAGACAAGAGCAGCGCATAGGCCTCAGCTACTGACGACCGACATCACATCCTGTGCCTTCCCGCCACTTTTGGCGACTCACTGTATTTGGAGGCCACCAACGGAAGTGTACAACTTCTCCTTCCGGCCTACCTGCTGCCCCTATCTCCACCGCAACCACTAAAGCAGCTCAGCCCGCCGCAACGGAGACGAAAAAGTACATACGTACTGAACCACAGTGGCCAACTTGAGTTTCTGCAAGCCTGGAAAGCTTCGTGGGACCCGTTCAGCCTGTTGCATTTGACAACAGGTTGCGGTATCAGTCCAACGTAACAAGCCACCTACATGTTTCCTTAGGTAGTTTCATTGCAGCCCAGTTATCATAGCGGTGGGAACAGCAAAATGAACAAACCAAATATAAAGGAGACTGAGGAGAAATTAAGAACTGGGGACTGTATAGCATTCACAAAACAGAGCCCAAGTCCAGCAAGGGAAAAGTCTTCATGTGTTTAGGAGGCAGCTTCTAATACATCGGAAGGTGTCTCGCAATGCAAAACACTCATTCGGGAACCTCGAGTATGTTACGACATATTTGAAACTTTCACCAGCAATTTCCTCACTCTACAAATATTTTGATAGAAGACAAAGACTTAGTGGCTGACAAGGGTGTGAATATGTGTGCTAGGCACTTGCGGATTTTTAGCAGCATATAGCGTTTCTAAATTTAGAGCAAACATTGATTGAAAAAAGAAACAAAAACATGGCTCAGTCGACTTTAAACACCACATACAAATCCTGTAAAAAGTAAATAAAATTGGTATAACGGGGGTCATATTTGGCTGAAATACACTAAAGTTACAGACAGTAGATTTCCAAAACCTTACTTTAGTTGGCGTTGCAGTTTAACAGACATCTTCACATTCGTAGGTGCAAGGAATCTCGACTTTCAGAGATGGTTCTGCTTACTAGAGAAAATATGTACTAGAGGCAACCTGATCATGGTTCGAACTGAGAATAGCCAGGATTAGTTGAAAGAAAACTGTTCCTATCGAAAAAAGTAAATGATCCCAAAATACGCCGAAAAGGAAAAAAGGACAAACATAATTAACCTCTTTATGACGTACAATGACTCAAAATAATATATATTACATTGAGCCATGTCTTGTGATCTTCTTCTTCTTCTTCTTCTTCTTCTTCTTCTCACAGCACTACAACCCTGTGTGGGTTTTAGCCTCATCAACAAGATTCCTCCATTCTGCCCTCTCCAGCGCGGTTCTCCGCATCCTCGGACTTTGAGAGATTTTGTATCTTCTTCCACATCATCTACCCACCGTTTTCTTTGCCTTCCTCTCTGTCTTCTTCCTGTTGAGCTCCATTCAAAAATCTTGTTAGTTGTTCTTCCAGTGTCCATCGAGAGAACATGTCCAAGCCAGGCTATTCTTCTACTTTTTATAATTGTTACTATGTTAGCTCCTTGAATGAGGCGGTCCAGCTCAGCATTCGTCCTGGATCTTCAGAAACCCTTGTCAACCTGAACTGCCCCATAGATCTTGCACAGCAGTCTACGTTCAAATATCCTGAGCTGGTGCTCATCAACACTCGTTAATGTCCATGTTTCGCATCCGTAGTTTACAACTGGCCTGATCATGATCTTATATAGTTGCAGGTTCAGCTGCCTATTTAATAATCTAGAGGCCAACAATTTCTTAAACGTATGGAAGCACCTATTACCACTTTGGATGCGCAGTTTTGTTTCAATTGACATGGAATTTGTGCTGTTGATATTAGAGCCCAAAAAGTCAAAGTTCTGCTCATGTTGAAAATTGAAACCACCTGCTGAAAGTCTATCCAAGTTATTATTATCCTTTTCGGTGAAATTCATGTACTTAGTTTCATTTTTAGGAAGGCCTCTGGGTTCTGTGGCTTCTTTCGGCTCGCATTTGTCCTCTCTAATGATACCCTTCTTCTAGTAATAATTGCTACATCATCAGCATATGCGGGTATCTGAGTCGAATTTGATCCTACGTAGCCAGAAATCTGAAGCTTCCGCATGGTTGCTACAAGAGTCAGATTGAAAAGCATTGTAGAGAGGGCGTCCTCTTGTCTGACTCCTTTACTAATGCTAAACTACTTGCTCAGTTCTCCATCCACTCGCACTACAGCCTTGGAAACAGCCAGTGCTGCTTGAATAAGTGAGACATACTTCGATGGTGTACCAAGCAGCTGCAAATCATTTAGCATTTGTGCTCTACTGAGACTATCAAAGGCATGCTTGAAGTCTACATACAAGCTATGAAGCTCAACGTTATACTCATCTGCCTTTTCAGTATTTGCTTCAGCACAAATATCTGGACTGTTGTTGACTTATTAGGCCGAAATCCATACTGATACTCCCCAGAATCTCTTCTGCATATGGTGCCAACCTGTTGCAGATACCCGGCCGCGGTGGTCTAGCGGCTCTAGGCGCGCAGTCCGGAACCGCGCGACTGCTACGGTCGCAGGTTCGAATCCTGCCTCGGGCATAGATGTGTGTGATGTCTTTAGGTTAGTTAGGTTTAAGTAGTTCTAAGTTCTAGGGGACTGATGACCACAGATGTTAAGTCCCATAGTGCTCAGAGCCATTAGAACCATTTTGTTGCAGGTAATACCATAGAAGATCTTATAGGTTACAGTCAGTTGGGTAAGTTGTTGCTAATTTGACAGCAGGTCTTGTCTCCTTTCTTGTGCATTGGTTGAATTACACCTAAGGTCCATTCTTCTGGGATTCTTTCCTGATTGCATATCAACTTGATAAGTTTGCGGATCCGCTTATGAAGACCAGTTCCTCCATTTTTAGCACTTCTGCAGTTTTTTCATCAGTTCCTGGTGCTTTGTAATTTTTTTAGGCAATACACTATCTTCCGTACTTCCTCTAACGTTGGTTCCTCTACTTCTGGTTCTGCGGTATAATAATAGAGTGGCTGCTCATTCCTGATAGGATTGCCCTCCAAAATTCCCTTGAAGTATTCTCTCCATCTATCCAGAACATCTTGTTCATCTGTCAGTAGATATCCTTCTTTGTCCTACAAGCTGTTATTTTCGGCCTATACTGTTGAGTTCCTTCTTTAATTTTCTTGTAGAATTTTCTATATTCATTCCTATGGTAGTGCTCTTCCATCTCCTCTGTCTTTCTCATCATGGCTTCTTTTTTTTTCCTGCTACATACCCCTGCTGCCTCTATTCTCTTTTCGCTGTATAGTGCCTGATCTGATCTAGTGTTCCGCTGCAAGCATTTCAGCCTTGCCGGCCGGAGTGGCCGAGCGATTCTAGGCGTTACAGTCTGGAACCGCGTGACTGCTACGGTCGCAGGTTCGAATCCTGCCTCGGGCATGGATGTGTGTGATGTCCTTAAGTTAGTTAAGTTTAAGCAGTTCTAAGTTCTAGGGGACTGATGACCTCAGAAGTTAAGTCCCATAGTGCTCAGAGCCATTTGAACCATTTGAACCACTTCAACCTTGCTTCGTTTTTCTCTCCCACTGCCTGCCTACATTCATCATCATACGAGTCTTCATTCCTAAGTCTCCTTGTTTCCCCCAGTATTTCATGTGCTGTTGTCCTAATGGCATCTTTAATAAAGTTCCATTCTTTGTCTCCACCATCTTTTGTTTATAACTCCTGTCTCAATTTGTTCTGGTACTCCTGAACAGCAGCCCTATCTTTCAGTTGTTCTGTATTCCATTTCTTTATTCAGTAACTACTTCCTTTGGCAGCCATGCCAAGTTTCTGTCTCATTATGGCATATGGTCTAATTGGTTTGCTTCATTTGTTCCTGGTATTTTCCATGTCCCTTCGTAGATATTTTTACTTGGAAAACAGGCACTTACTGCCTTCAACTTGTTTGCAGAAACAAACTGGGCAACACTCATACCATTATTATTAGTTTCATCCGAATTTCCTTAGCAAACACACTTCTGAATGCCTCTTCCTTTCCCAAAAAAAATGGCTGTGAGCACTATGCGACTTAACTTCTGAGGTCATCAGTCACCTAGAACTTAAAACTAATTAAACCTAACTAACCTAAGGACATCACACACATCCATGCCCGAGGCAGGATTCGATCCTGCGACCAGACCGGTCGCTCGGTTCCAGATTGTAGCGCCTAGAACCGCACGGCCACTCCGGCCAGCTGTTCCTTTCCCAGTTTTGCATTATAGACGCTAAGAACTATTTTGGAATCATATTTGGGTTTTCTGTCACAAACCTCCTGTAGTTGATCGTGGAAGACGTCTACAGTATCTTCATCTGATTCTTCCGTAGGTGCACATACACTCACGAAGGTCACATTGTGGAATTTGCCTTTCATACGAAGAGTACATATTGTTTCATTATGTGGTGTGAAAGCAATAACAGATCTACGCATATCTTTGGAGACTGTAAACCCAATTCCATACTCCCCTTGTCTTTCGTCTTTTCATAAATAGTACAGGAAGAATTTCGGCTTATAAATCCTTCCATGTGATTTCCTGCAGTGCAACAACTTCCATTCCATACCTTAGCACTTCTTCTGCAAAGACTATTCATTGCATATTTTAACTAAAGTTCAGTCTTGATTACAACACTTTTGTCTCAATAACATAGGTGACCGGTTTCAGTTATATTTATATAACCGTCTTCAGATCTGTGAATTAATTTTAGAAAATACTAGAGATCAATCTTAAAATAAAATGAAAAGTGTCTAATGATGACAAAATTTTAATAAGATAAAATAAAACTTATTATACCCATGGCTTCCTTGAAGGATGGTAGGTGGAGATCTCCCCAGCTGCTACGAAGTCAGCTGATGGTTATGAGTGCTGGGCATGGGGTTAAATACGCAGAGGCTCCGCCTAATTCCTCTCTTCACAACTGCCAATCAGCGTTCATAATATGACGTTGTCGTCGTAGTGTAAAAGTACTAAATACACTAATAACATAAAATTGATTCATTTAAAATATCTGATTAACAGATAATTAGTATGTATCTAAAACATAAATATTTTAGATAAAAGCCGTAAACTACGATGTGTAGTAGTTGTGCCCTCGATGGGCAACCTTAATACTATTACAGTGTCAGTTATATCAAAGATGTAAAAGTCCTTGGAGTTGTGGTATATATCGATTATACTGAGTCGCCTACATCACAATTGCATCTTTGATGGATGTTGCAGAATCGTCTTACTTTAACTGTAGTTTTCATAGTGACATTCTTTATAGCTGTAGGGTAGCAGCCAAGAGTACATTCCGTATTATGTATGTCTGAATAACTGATGAGACCGCTGATTAAATATTTAGAACTCATCGATCTAATAGTTTTTATAATAATCAATCTCAATTTAATAAAAATTTTATATATTGTGTAGCATAGTTTTCATACATAGCTTTTGCCATGGCTATAACTAATCTTATATTTTAAAACAAAAGAGTAGGTGCATCTTCATTATAAAATTTCGTCAAAAAGGTCGTAAAAATATTTTTGGCGAAAATCTAATTGTTCATTGAGCAGCATTGATGATTTGGTTTTCAAATGAGCATATATCTCCATTTCTTCTAAGATATTCATATGCTGTTTGTGCGTGACGCCAGAGTTGTCGTCCAATGTTGTCCCATACGTGCTTTATTGGAGGCAGTTTTAGTGATCAAGCATGGCTAGACAACATGTCGACACTCTGTACAGCATGTTGGGTTGCAACAGCAGTAAGTGGACACGTGTTATCCTGTTAGACAACACCACCTGGAATGCTGTTCGCGAATGGAAACACAAGAGATCGAATCACCACATTCACGTACAAATTTACATTCAGGGTGCGTAGGATATCCCAGACCATAACTGCAGGTGTAGCTCCAATGTATTAAGCACACAGACAGATTGGTTGCAGGTCCTCAACCGTCCTCTTTCTGACCAACACACATCCATCACTGGCACAAAGACAGAACCAAATTTGATCAGAAAACACAACAGATCTCAAACCTGCCTTCCAATGAGGTCCCATTTAATATCAATGAAGTCGCAAATGGCGGTGGTTTGGGGTGAGTGGAATGCACGCTACGGGGCGTCTGGCTCGGAGCTGTCCTTGAAGTAACCGATTTGCAGCAGTTCGTTGCGTCACTGTGGTGCCAAATGCTGCTCAAACTGCACATGCAGATGCTGTACGATGCGCCAGAGCCATACGCCGAACGCAGTGGCCTTCCCTCGCCGCAGTGCCACGTGGCCCTCTGCAGCCCGGTCTTCCTGCGACCTACAGTCACGTGACCGCCACTGCCAGCAATCATGTACAGCGACTACGTTCATTCCTGCCAAGTCTTTCTGCAATATCGTAGAAGGAACCTCCAGCTTCTCGTAGCCCTAGTACACGACCTCGTTCAAACTCAGTGAGCTGTTGATAATGGCGTCTTTGTCACCTTAAAAGCATTCTTGACTAGCATCAACTCACCACGTCCAATTTCGAAGGTACATAATGCTCAAGACCGTTACAGCGTGTATTTAAAGCGAACCTGATTTTCCTCCTCATAGTGGCGCTACTAGCGTCATATGCGACTCCCGCGAAACTCGAGTAGACATTATCTTTCAGATGCAGAAACTCGTCTACTAACGTTCGTTTATGTCCCACAACTCCTTCTTGGTGTTGCAATTTGTTTCCCTTCAGTCTATTTTTCTGCGGTTTGCATATTCCACAAACACTGCAGTCTACAATGACGACAGACGCAGAATGACACTTTTACTCTCATAGTGCCAACTAGTCTCCTGAAGACGCTACCACGCTGTTGACGAGCAATGCTTTCGCAGAAGAAGAAGACCTGACTACGGTCCCGACGACGCTGCAGACGGAGGCGGAAGAGGTAGTGTTCCAGCCGCTGCCCGGCGGCGCCTTCGAGTTGGACCTGGACTCGTGGCAGACGTCGCTAGAGAACACGGTGGACGCGGAGCGCGAGGCCTGCCTCAACATCGAGTGCGACTTCGACGCGACGTGTCGGCTGGGGCCCGACGAGTACCCGCACTGCACCTGCCAGTTCGACTGCGGCCCCGAGCCGGAGGCGGGGGCGGCCGGCAGCGGGGGCGGGCCCGTGTGCGCCTCCGATATGCGCACCTACCCGTCAGAGTGCGCCATGCGCATGGAGGCATGTCAGAGCCAGAAGGAGCTGCGCCTACGGCCCATGGAGCTCTGCCAGGGTAAGACCCAGCCCTCTCTACCATAAAACGTACACGTCTTCGTCTGGGTTCGTATCACGTACAGTCGCGTGATAGATTAGTACATTAACGGAAATTGTTAGACCATGAGAACCTGGACCCAGCACTATCAAAATGTACTGTTTTCAAGTTTGTGCGATACGTTGATCAAATTTCATCCTTGAGAAAGCTTATTTTCAGCACAGATTAAAGACCTTTCTACACATAAAGATTAGTGTGACTACATGATGACGACTGAATGTGTCTAAAGTTACTGGAAATTTCAGGTGTAAATCGCTTATTAGCATCTTTCGGACTTGGACAAGGGCGAATCATTGCATGACGAACACCGGGCCATCATACCGACAAAGGCAGTAGTGGAAATGACTGCAGAACAAGGGCCGACCAGATGGACGCACGACAACAGTGTGGCAAGATGACTTGGCACGAATCTTTCCAAAAATACTGCACCACGAGAAGACCGTAGGATTGTTTGACTCTCTCTCTAACCAACAGAGGGATGACCACAGCTCATATTCGGGCAGACATTACACTCTTTATATCGATACCTATCTCCGGGGAAAAAAATTAGTGGAAGTGGGCTGAGGTCTAGAGTTGCGATACGTCGTTTACCGCTGATATCATACCGCGGACAACAGACTTGCAGGGTGCAGAGCTAGAGTCAACAGGCACATTGAGTGGTGTTCAGTGATGACTCTTGCTTCTGTTTGTTGCGGTCAGATCGACGTGTCTGTAGACGACATGCTGAAAGGCCACAGAAAGCAGCGACTCTCGAGATCTGTACTTCTACAACTCCTGGAATCGTAGTGTGAGACCTATTGGGTATCATAACAGGAATGATTTGGTAATTACTAAAGGGAGGTTGAATGCTCGTCAGTATTTTTATTTGGCAAGGATGATAAACCCTGTCGCCACATTCTGCATGACCGCAGTAGCAAGTGGTATTTTTCAGTAGGATAATGCAAGGCCGTCACTACAGTTCACACCACAAACACCTTTAGAAATGTAAGGAGCTTTGAATGACCTTCCCAGTTCATTAATTTGTCAAGCATAGAGAATGTCTGGGATGCGATGGGAGGCTGTATACTTTCACACTACCCTTCAACCAGCAAACTTCATGTACTGGCACAGCAAGCATTTCAGGCAGGGGAAGAAATTTCTCAAAATGATATTTGGAGGCTGTTTGGTTACATACCACGACGAATACTGGGGCATTTTTGTGTCTGTAGGGGTCACGCCTGTCATGTTGTTGATGGACTCCATTTTCGAATGGAATGAAACTTAAATCATTTGATACTTCACGGTAACGGAGAACTTTTTATCCAAGGACTCCATTGTTTAATCGTTTAGTACTCTTAGGTAATAACATCTCCACAAAGTATGATAAATAGGGCACTGGTACTTCATGTTGTAACATTTCCCACTTCTGTCAATACAATTTGCTTCGAGGACATCCTCGTCTTTACCAGGTTTACCGTCTGGTGATCAAAGGCATTAGTAAAAATGATAGGAAAGGCGAATATCGGACTTCCAGTGGTCGCCATAAAACCGTGTATTGAAACGTCATTCACTCAACTTCTTTTTTAAACTGCGATATAGAGGCTAACGCAGCGTTCTTGTCGTACACTTGACTTTCTGTTCAGGGCACTTCATGATACGTCATGAAAGGCGTTATTGGTCTGTTATTAAGGAATACAGACCGTTCGTTAGCGTACCTGCATCACGCCACATCTGGCGCTCTCCCTGTTGCAGCTGACGCATTCGAAACGTGGCTCCTATAAAAGAAAGTGGATAATGGCTGGTCGTTCACAGTGAAGTGTACATATTCTTTTAATTTTGTGTCCCACTGGAGAACATGTTTTAAGGGGCTCCGGAACGCCCTATACTTGCAATGTTAAAATAACGCTTATAAATTACATCTTTCCTCACAAAGTATTTGAGGTAGGAAGTGGAACTTTTTACAGATTATTTATTGGAATATGGGCTACAACTTAACACAGGGATTTTACAAAATTTTAGTTCAGTTATTAAAGATGAATTTTTTTTCAATTGTAATGAAAATTCACAACATTTTTTTGCAATTTTTTATTTATATATTCAAAAATATACAGTTTTTTGGAAAAAGGCTGTGTTAAATTATGCGGAAGGTACTGTGTAACATTTACTGAAAGTTTGAAACAAATATGTTTGAGATCCTTAGAAAACATGTAATTAGTATGAGAAAATAAAAGTTTTGGGAATCGAGCGACAAAAATTGGATTTACTTTTTAAGTGCATTCCAGGTCAATAGGATGGATTATCTTCATCCTCTGCAAACTCCTCCTCCAGCTTCCTCTTGTTCCTCCTCCTGTTTACTCTTGCTTGTATTTCTAGACTCTTTACAGCCCTGTCTGCAGCCCGAAGGCGTTCCTTGTCTAAAGCAAGCATCGTTCGTTGTTGTGTTCGTAGCTTTTGCTACCATTTTCTTCAGTTGCAGTTACTGCAACACTGTTCCAAAAGGTGGTCATGTATGAACACTTGTCACATTTCAGTTGTATTTCACTAGCAAGTCCTACGGGCTTTATTACGGAGAGTTCCAGACCAACTTCACTACAATGAATACATCTTACACAGTTTGAAAAAATTCCTTTGAGAACCGACATATCAAATATTTCGCCCATAAAACATTCATAGTTTTCACTCATTGAACCAAGCTTCTTCTGTGAAGTATTTTCAAAAAATGGTTCAAGTGGCTCTGAGCACTATGGGACTTAACAGCTGTGGTCATCAGTCCCCTAGAACTTAGAACTACTTAAACCTAACTAACCTAAGGACATCACACACATCCATGCCCGAGGCAGGATTCGAACCTGCGACCGTAGCAGTCGCGCGGTTCCGGACTGCGCGTCTACAACCGCGAGACCACAGCGGCCGGCTGAAGTATTTTCTTTCCCACTTTGACTGCTATGGGCAGGTGTACTTGACAGGTTAGGTTCACTCACTTGGTTATCGTCTGTATTGTTTACAGTAATAACACATACCTTTGGCTTTCCAACATTTCTCCTTTTCTTAAAAGCCTTCAGAGGATTTCTAATAACTTTACTTTTACTCATTATTATACTTCAACAAAACAGAGACTCAAGAAACAGAATTAATTACGAATATTTTCGAGATAACGACAGAGTAAATAAACATGAAACACTCGACAATCACACCAGCGATATATATTGAACCATCACAGGTTAGCCACAACACATACTTTATCTCACATCACTAAAATGTACCTGATGAACACGGACGTTAATAATAACACCATTTGACAGCAGTTTAACAGCGCCACAGCGGGTCTCGCCCATGTAGAACACATTTCTAAAAAATTTAAAAATAGTTGTAGTCTTCGAAATTGAATAAATTATACACTCCTGGAAATTGAAATAAGAACACCGTGAATTCATTGTCCCAGGAAGGGGAAACTTTATTGACACATTCCTGGGGTTAGATACATCACATGATCACACTGACAGAACCACAGGCACATAGACACAGGCAACAGAGCATGCACAATGTCGGCACTAGTACAGTGTATATCCACCTTTCGCAGCAATGCAGGCTGCTATTCTCCCATGGAGACGATCGTAGAGATGCTGGATGTAGTCCTGTGGAACGGCTTGCCATGCAATTTCCACCTGGCGCCTCAGTTGGACCAGCGTTCGTGCTGGACGTGCAGACCGCGTGAGACGACGCTTCATCCAGTCCCAAACATGCTCAATGGGGGACAGATCCGGAGATCTTGCTGGCCAGGGTAGTTGACTTACACCTTCTAGAGCACGTTGGGTGGCACGGGATACATGCGGACGTGCATTGTCCTGTTGGAACAGCAAGTTCCCTTGCCGGTCTAGGAATGGTAGAACGATGGGTTCGATGACGGTTTGGATGTACCGTGCACTATTCAGTGTCCCCTCGACGATCACCAGTGGTGTACGGCCAGTGTAGGAGATCGCTCCCCACACCATGATGCCGGGTGTTGGCCCTGTGTGCCTCGGTCGTATGCAGTCCTGATTGTGGCGCTCACCTGCACGGCGCCAAACACGCATACGACCATCATTGGCACCAAGGCAGAAGCGACTCTCATCGCTGAAGACGACACGTCTCCATTCGTCCCTCCATTCACGCCTGTCGCGACACCACTGGAGGCGGGCTGCACGATGTTGGGGCGTGAGCGGAAGACGGCCTAACGGTGTGCGGGACCGTAGCCCAGCTTCATGGAGACGGTTGCGAATGGTCCTCGCCGATACCCCAGGAGCAACAGTGTCCCTAATTTGCTGGGAAGTGGCGGTGCGGTCCCCTACGGCACTGCGTAGAATCCTACGGTCTTGGCGTGCATCCTTGCGTCGCTGCGGTCCGGCCCCAGGTCGACGGGCATGTGCACCTTCCGCCGACCACTGGCGACAACATCGATGTACTGTGGAGACCTCACGCCCCACGTGTTGAGCAATTCGGCGGTACGTCCACCCAGCCTCCCGCATGCCCACTATACGCCCTCGCTCAAAGTCCGTCAACTGCACATACGGTTCACGTCCACGCTGTCGCGGCATGCTACCAGTGTTAAAGACTGCGATGGAGCTCCGTATGCCACGGCAAACTGGCTGACACTGACGGCGGCGGTGCACAAATGCTGCGCAGCTAGCGCCATTCGACGGCCAACACCGCGGTTCCTGGTGTGTCCGCTGTGCAGTGCGTGTGATCATTGCTTGTACAGCCCTCTCGCAGTGTCCGGAGCAAGTATGGTGGGTCTGACACACCGGTGTCAATGTGTTCTTTTTTCCATTTCCAGGAGTGTATATCTATTAAAAGGTAATAGTCTGAAGATTCAGAAAACGGAAAAAAGTAAAAATTGAACTTTTCATGATTTTGAGCCTTTCCGGAGCCCCTTAACTATGTAGCGCTTTTTTCTCTTTTTCCTCCGAATACCTCTTCATCCATTCGCTGTGTTTTTCCTTTCCCGTTCCTCTAGACATTCTAAAAATTGTCAAGATGGCTTCTCAGCAAATCTCTGAGTGTTCATCATTATTAGAAATTTTGGTCTATCTTTTTTTAATAGAGTATTTCTTCCTGTATGTCAATTTCTTTTTGTGATCATGAATTTTTGTTAGCCAACTGGTAAGCTCAATCTAAAACTGAAATCTTTTGTGAGCCTGTTGAACATGCTTTCTACATAAATGATCAAAAAAAACTGTAATCGTCATTTTCCGATTGTATCTGTCACTTTTTCTGTAACTTGATGGGTTTCTTTTGAGTTATTGATCATTCGAATTCCATTCTCGTATTTTGGTCCTAGAATTTTACTCAAAATATTTCATTCTTTCTAGTCTTTTGATATTTTTGATTTGAGATCTGCTGTCAGATTCATATGCGCAAAATTCTTGTTTTAACAAGCGTATTGTAATGTCGTAATTTTGCATTCTGTAATAGAGATTTTTTTATTGTAATTGGTTCAAGTCAATTTATACAATCTTCGTAGTTTTGCAGTTCTTTTTTTGCTAGCTCCGCGACTTATCCAATCAGCTCATTAATCTCACCTAAATGTCTGAACCCGTCTACAGTTGGAAGACTTTTCCGAATCTGTTGACTGAAGGTTGGTTGTTGAATCCAAACAAGTTCAAAGATCACCGTATAATGCCACTATACTTATTGCATGTAATTAATCAGCCGACTTCATACAAGCGAGACGCAAGGCTGAGCGTCTGTTGCGGATGATCAACAATTTGTACCTGCCCTGACAATCGCCAGTCAAATGACTGAGTTCGCCCCAACGCTGGCGTGCTTCGATACACGCCTTAACTTCGCACCTTTAACTACAGCTGCTGTAACTTGATTTATATGGTACTTCCATGTCTTCCCAGTCGCTCCTCGCTGTAGCTTGCAACTTGTATGAAAGCAACGGGGCTTCTCCCCTTCATTTGCTACCAAAGATTCCAGACGGCTGGCGTCCCTGTGGCGACTATAGAGGGCCGAGATTGGACCGAGTGCCTGTAATCAAATATGTAGCAAGACTTTTCTGCACTTTGTCGAAGAAGCATTGCGGTAACTGCACTTTCGCTTTGCACACATAAATGGCATAATCTTCCAAAGGTCTGTTGACTACGGAATCCTCACAAATCCAGAGAAATACGGCCGACCGCGGTGGCCGAGCGGTTCTAGGCGCTCAGTCCGGAACCGCGCGACTGCTACGGTCGCAGGTTCGAATCCTGCCTCGGGCATGGATGTGTGTGATGTCCTTAGGTTAGTTAGGTTTAAGTAGTTCTAAGTTCTAGGGGACTGATGACCACAGATGTTAAGTCCCATAGTCCAGGGATTACTAGTTTCCGCAACCGTACGTGTCCACCACCTGAGATCATCGTCGCACTTACCCAGTCGCAAAAACGGTGCGATAATCTTTCGCCGTCGTTTATTACCCCGAGCCACTGAGGAAGCAGTTATAAGAGTCGAAGAACACAATAGAAGAACAGATGATAAGGTAGTGAAACAGGTTTGCACCCTATCATCGATCTTACCCACTCTGTACATTGTGCTGGCAGTAAAGGGAGAAGAAATTAAAACTTTGAGGTTTGCTGATGACATTGTAGTTCTATAGGAAACAGCAAAGAATTTTGTTAGTCAGTCGAACGGAATGGTTAATTCTTGACAAGAGATATAAGGTGAACGTCAACACAAGTATTACATGGGTAAAGGCGTATGGGAAAATTACCGGTCCTGTCACAGTAATGCGGGCATCACCTATGTTCGACATCAACGAGCTGTAACCACTCACAGACGGCAAGTGGTAGCACTAGCAGTGGAGGTACACGAAGCGTGTCGTGGGGGGGGGGGGGGGGGGGGGGGGATGGCGGTTTGACGCAGAAAACAATGCAGTCGTAGTCATACTGCGCAAACAGAGCGATTTACCTGATGTCCAAAAGAGCATGATCATTGGCTTTCGAGCCAGGGGTGGAAGCTTTTCCGAAATGGCTAAGTTTGTAAACTATTCGAGTGTCACCCTGGTTAAAGTATACCGCGCATGGCAAGATGGCACTATCCAGAACTGGTGCGGTGGCAACTGTGGTGCACAGTAGCGGTAGACAAAAGAGGTGAACGACGGCTGTAGAGATGCGTACGGGTGAATAGACGAGGAACTGTTGAGCAACTGACCGCTCACATGAACCTAGGGCTAACAACGGTGTCTCCTCAACGACTGTTCAGTGATCGTTGCTGAGTATGGGCCTCTGCAACAGGTGCCTGGTCCAAGCACCAACGCTGGCTGCTGTTTGTCAGCGACGAATGCTGAAATTTGCACAGGAATACCGCAACTCGACGTCCACTGAGTGGCGTCAGCTAGTCTTTTCAGTTGAATCACGTTTTGTGCTACACTGGACAGACGACTGTTGGCGTGTACGACTTGAAATGTATGGAAGAAAACACCCTGCAACAGCCGTCGGCGAGGACCGGGCTGGAGGAAGGAGGGTCATGGTCTGGGGAATGTTTTACTGGCATTCCCTCGGTGATCTCCCTATTCAGGAAGGCGCAATGTATCAACACAAGTATGGATGTCCATGTCCACTCCTACATGCAGTTTGGTTTTCGTTAGTATGCTACAGAAGAATGCTGAAGATTAGATGGGTAGATCACATAACTAATGAGGAGGCATTGAATAGAATTGGAGAGAAGAGGAGATATGGTACAATTTGACTAGAAGAAGGGGTCGGTTGGTAGGACATGTTCTGAGGCATCAAGCGATCACCAATTTAGTATTGAAGGGCAGCGTGGAGGGTAAAAATCGTAGATGGTTCAAATGGCTCTGAGCACTATGGGACTTAACACCTGTGGTCATCAGTCCCCTAGAACTTAGAACTACTTAAACCTAACTAACCTAAGGACATCACACACATCCATGCCCGAGGCAGGATTCGAACCTGCGACCGTAGCGGTCTCGCGGTTCCAAACTGACGCACCTAGAACCGCTCGGCCACACTGGCCGGCTAAAAAAAAAAACCGTAGAGGGAGACCAAGAGATGAATACACTAAACAGAAGAAGGATGTAGGTTGCAGTAGGTACTGGGAGATGAAGAAGCTTGCACGGGATAGAGTAGCATGAAGAGCTGCATCAAACCAGTCTGTGGACTGAAGGCCACAACAACAACATGGTGGCATCAATCAGCAGGAGAGTGGAACGTGTCACACAGCTCGCAGAGAACGTGCGTGGTTCGAAGAGCACCAGGACGGGTTTACCGTACTCTCCTGGCCACCAAACTCTCCGGATAGAAACCCAGTCGAGAGTCTATGGGACTACCTCAGACAGGTTGCTCGCCCCGTGGATCCTCAACAGAGAAACTAGCTCAGCTGGCCACGGCACTAGAGTCAACATGGCTCCACATGCTTGTCCGTACCTTCCAGAACCTAACGGACTCCCTTCCGTCACGTCTCGCAGCGGTCCATGCTGCAAATGGTGCTTATTCAGGATTTTGGTAGGTAGTCACATTAATATGAGTGGACAGTGTAAATCAGGTGATGTTAAGGAAATTATACTAGTAAATGAGACATTAACAGTAATAGACGAGTTGTGGTCTATTAGCAGCAATATAACTAACGATGGCCGAAATACAGGTGGTGGTGGTTAGTGTTTAACGTCCCGTCGACAACGAGGTCATTAGAGACGGAGCGCAAGCTCGGGTTAGGGAAGGATTGGGAAGGAAATCGGCCGTGCCCTTTCAAAGGAACCATCCCGGCATTTGCCTGAAACGATTTAGGGAAATCACGGAAAACCTAAATCAGGATGGCCGGAGACGGGATTGAACCGTCGTCCTCCCGAATGCGAGTCCAGTGTGCTAACCACCGAAATACAGAGGATATAAAACGCAGACTGGCAATAGAAAGAAAACAATCTCTGAAAAAAGGAATTTTTTAACGTCTAATATAAATTTAAATTTCAGGAAGTATTTTGTGAAGATATTTGTATGGAGTGTAGTTTTGTACGCAAGTAATATGTGGACGATACGAAGTTTAGACAGGAAGACAATAGAAGCGTTTGAAATGTGATGCTACATAAGAATGGTGAAGATTAGATGAGTAGACCGAATAACTAATAGAGAGGTAGAAGTAAAGTCTGTGGCGCAATTCTGTTATCGGGCTATTGGCCTTAGGCAGAGATCACTAGGAGGTGGAGGGTGGCAAGCCCATCACCCCAGGTGCGTTTTTTCCCGGGAAACATCCCCGGTACTAACTTGATAGCATGCTGAGTGTACCTATGGCAGTTCTGAAGCAACTGGAACGAGGAAAGAATCTCCGCCCCTATTCGGGATTTAAGAAGAACCTCCTGGACTGAAGTCTAGTGGTCTACCAACTAGACCACCACCGCCACAATGAAGAGGAACTGAATTTAATTGGAGAAAAAAAGAAATTTGTGGCATAACTTGACTAAAGGGAAGGATCACCTAACAGGACACTTCTCGTGGCTTCCAACAATCGTCAGTTTGCTAATGGAGTGAAGTGTGTGTGTGTGTGTGTGTGTGCGTGTGTGTGTGTGTGTGTGTGTGTGTGTGTGTGTGGAAGGTAGGCTGGGCGCAGGGGTAGTGAGTAAACTTATAGAGGTAGACCAAGCCTTCACTGAAGTAAGCAGCAGCTGCAGATAGTAGCACTCAGGTGGAGATGAAGAGGATCGCGCAGTATCGACTTCGTAGACAGCTGCTTCAAACGAGTCTTCGGACCGAAGACCGCAAAAGCAGAGTAAAAGGCCTTCCAAGCATCTGCAAGAGAGTTGGTAGTCAGCAGTTATGGCGCTCTTTCTCTGTGTTTTGTGAGTCAATTGGCAGTGTTCTCTAGCTGTTGCCATCCTTCGTGCTCTGTGACATGCTTTCAGCAGAATATAGGTGTTCTTGGATAGTGTGGTTGCTCACATGTTATTCTCCAGCGTTGCATTGGCAAGCGATGGCGCTGTGGCCCGTACACCAGCTACGACCCTAGGAGCTATCTGACGACAGTCCTTGTCAGCTACATGCTGTTGAGGACATCAGTGCACTGTGGTACTTACCATTTGAGCAGAATGGTAGTGTTAATCGTCAATATCGTGGCTGTAAAAAGCGCAGGGCAGTCTCTGTACGGCTTCGGAGAGAGACGCATACATACGACCACAATTAAATCTGTAAGATCCCATGTGTTGCCATCATATTGGCAACTGTCACCGTAGAAGTAGAAATAGGCTTCTTTTCTGGCGATGCAAGTACTATGATTAAGCCTGTTGTAGAAACTTCAGCACTGGACATTGTAAACTCAACAAACGAAAGTGTCAAAATGCTTATTTACTTTTCATCTTTTCGTTAACTAAAATCTTATGACATTATGACATTTTGTCGGCTAACTCTTCATTGAGGAAGAAAGCGCATGTGTGTACAGAAGCGTATAACAGGAATAACAGGTTGTGCCGACTCAACAACCACTTATAGACAGTTATTTAATCAGTTAAGCATACTGGCAGTAGCCTCACAATACAATTAGCCATTATTAATTTACTTTCAAAGATCAATCGCAATTTGAAAACAGTAGTAACACTCACGGACATATTATTATAAGGAGAAATGGCAGCCTATGAGGGTCACTCAGTTTGAGTGTGACACAAGAAGTGAAATACATAGCCATAACATTTTTGCAACATCCGCAATGATGCAAAGAATCTACACTCGTTTGCAAAACTAAAGGAGGAAAGTAGCTTTCACATGAAATGTCATAGCAGCTCGATGAAACATAGACCATACATAGAAAGAACAACTATTTTATAGTACAGAGGGCAGCAATAAAACGAACAGAAATGACACTTTTATTCAAAGACAATAATTACATTGAAGCCACCGCGGTTCATACTGGTCCCCGAGACATTACAAAAGGCGGGATATGAATCTTAACAAGCTGTGTGATTTTCACGGACGGCAGTGCATGTTCTGCATCGGGCTCCCATGTCGCCCAGTGGGTCTGGTAAGGAGTTCCCGTCGCAGGGACCGTCAACAACTGTTAGAGGGTCGTTGGTGCATGCGAACGTGCTGCAGTACGTGTCTCCAACGCATCGCACACGTGATCGATGGATTTAAGTCGGGGGAACGGACAGGCCAGTCCGTTCGCCGAATACCCTCTCGTTCCAAAGGTTCCCCCACCTGCGCAGGCCGCGCGGGATTAGCAGAGCGGTCTGAGACGCTGCAGTCATGGACTGTGCGGCTGGTCCCGGTGAAGGTTCGAGTCCTCCCTCGGGCGTGGGTGTGTATGTTTGTCCTTAGGATAATTTAGGTTAAGTAGTGTGTAAGCTTAGTGACTGATGACCTTAGCAGCTAAGTCCCATAAGATTTCACACACATTTGAACACCACCTGCGCAGTTCTGTGCGGTCGCGCATTGTCATCCACATAAATATGAAATCAGGACCACAGCACAAGGGAAGGAGTACAGGATCACAGAATCCAAGTAACGTTCACCGGTGTGGGTTCCGTGTTCAAAGATTCTGAATGTAATGGCCACCAAAGGAACCATGTTCGACAATGGTCAACGAATCATCAAATGCCGAGAGGCAGGAAACGCGTAACGCTCTCAGGAACATTGCCGAACATGATCGTTCTGGTGCCTAGGTGTCAAAGTGTGGCTTGAGCGCTCAGATCTCAGAATCTTTGAACACGGCACACTCATCGTCAACGTTATTGTGGCATGTATTCCCTCCTCGTGTGCGTCTCTTCGCGGGTACATTCCGCCCTGATTTCATGTTTATGGCTGACATTGCACGACTGCACCAAATAGCGCATGTGGAGGACCTCTTGGAACGAGAGGATATTCGGGAAATGGACTGGCCTGCCCGATCCGGAGCTTAAATGGCGTCGAGCACATGTGGAAACCGTTGGAGAGGCGTGCTGCAGCATGTGCACGTGTAGCAACGACCATCTACCGCGCTTGTGGAGGAATGGAACGCCCTACCACAAGAACTCCTTACCTATCTTGTGGCGATGATGGGAGCACCTTGCTGAGGATGCACTGCCGTCTATGGTAATAACGCACCCTGGTAACAAACATGGCCCGCCTTTTGTAATATCCAGCGGACCTGGGTGATTATTTTCTTTGAATAAAAGTGTCGTTTCTGTTCGTTTCATTGGATATTTCTTTCATTTACATTCTGTAGCCGGCCGCTGTGACCGAGCGGTTCTACGCGCTTCAGTCTGGAACCGCGCGACTGCTACGATAGAAGGTTCGAATCCTGCCTCGGGCATGGATGTGTGTGATGTTCTTAGGTTAGTTAGGTTTAAGTAGTTCTAAGTTCTAGGGGACTGATGACCTTAGGAATGGAACGCCCTACTACAAGAACTCCTTACCAGTCCCATAGTGCTCAGAGCCATTTGAACCATTTGATTTACCTTCTGTACTATACTGCAGCAGTTTTTTCTACGCATTGTTCAAGTTTTATTGAGCTATATTACTTGACAGGGAAACATCACGGAGAAGTTACTTTTGTTCCATGTCTTACACACCAATGTAACAGATTATAGCCGCGCGGGATTAGCCGAGCGGTCTGAGGCGCTGCAGTCATGGACTGTGCGCTGGTCCCGGGATTAGCCGAACGGTCTGAGGCGCTGCAGTCATGGACTGTGCGGCTGGTCCCGGCGGAGGTTTGAGTCCTCCCTCGGGCGTGGGTGTGTGGGTTTGTCCTTAGGATAATTTAAGTTAAGTAGTGTGTAAGCTTAGGGACTGATGACCTTAGCAGTTAAGTCCCATATGATTTCACACACATTTGAACGTTTTTGAACAGATTATAAGATTAACTTGAAACAGAAACTGAAGTCATGCCTCGTTGACAACTTCTCCTATTCCATACTAGACTTTTTGACTATGTTATAAGATAATGCATGGATGTCTCTACGGAAGATGGAGAGAGAGACGGAGACAGAGAGAGAGAGAGAGAGAGAGAGAGAGAGAGAAAGAGAAAGAGAGAGGGAGGGAGGGAGGGAGAAGAAGGGAGAAGAAGAGAGGGAGAAGAAGGGAGGGAGGGAGAAAATGAGCATGGTTAAGTACATAATGAAGAAGTAATGGAACACCTTCTAAAATGTCCATTAGTAGATGGAAGGATATACCCGTGGTGTAGGGGTAGCGTCTTTGATTCATATTCAAAACGGCTTCAGTCCCGGGTTCGATCCCCGCCGCTGCCTAGATTTTGATAATAATCAACATTGGCGGCCGAAGACTTCCGGCATAAGAAGTCAGCCTCATTCTGCCAACGGCCTTGTCAAAGAGGGGGGAGGAGCGGATAGAGGTTCAGAGCTCTCTCTTGTCCTAGGGGTGGGAAATTGCCCCTAAAGGCGGAAGAATCAGCAATGATCAACGACATGAGGATGCAGAAGGCAATGGAAACCACTGCATTAAAGACACGTAACGTGTATCCACAGGACATGTGGCATGTAATTGAAGAAGTGTCATGATGATCTCTCCATTGGCAAAAGATTCCGGAATAGCACCCCATTCGGATCTCCGGGAGGGGACTGCCAAGGGGGAGGATACCATGAGAAAAAGATTGAATAATCAACGAAAGGATAACGTTCTACGAGTCGGGGCGTGGAATGTCAGAAGCTTGAACGTGGTAGGGAAACTAGAAAATCTGAAAAGGGAAATGCAAAGGCTCAATCTAGATATAGTAGGGGTCAGTGAAGTGAAGTGGAAGGAAAACAAGGATTTCTGGTCAGATGAGTATCGGGTAATATCAACAGCTGCAGAAAATGGTATAAAGGTGTAGGATTCGTTATGAACAGGAAGGTAGGGCTGAGGATGTGTTACTGTGAACAGTTCAGTGACCGCGTTGTTCTAATCAGAATCGACAGCAGACCAACACCGACAACGATCGTTCAGGTATACATGCCGACGTCGCAAGCTGAAGATGAACAGATGGAGAAAGTGTATGAGGATATTGAAAGGGTAATGCAGTATGTAAAGGGGGACGAAAATCTAATAGTCTTGGGCGACTGGAATGCAGTTGTAGGGGAAGGAGTAGAAGAAAAGGTTACAGGAGAATATGGGCTTGGGACAAGGAATGAAAGAGGAGAAAGACTAATTGAGTTCTTTAACAAGTTTCAGCTAGTAATAGCGAATACCCTGTTCAAGAATCACAAGACGAGGAGGTATACTTGGAAAAGGCCGGGATATTCGGGAAGATTTCAATTAGATTACATCATGGTCAGACAGAGATTCCGAAATCAGATACTGGATTGTAAGGCGTACCCAGGAGCAGATATAGACTCAGATCACAATATAGTAGTGATGACGAGTAGGCTGAAGTTCAAGACATTAGTCAGGAAGAATCAATACGCAAAGAAGTGGGATACGGAAATACTAAGGAATGACGAGATACGTTTGAAGTTCTCTAACGCTATAGATACAGCAATAAGGAATAGCGCAGTAGGCAGTACAGTTGAAGAGGAATGGACATCTCTAAAAAGGGCCATCACAGAAGTTGGGAAGGAAAACATAGGTACAAAGAAGGTAGCTGCGAAGAAACCATGGGTAACAGAAGAAATACTTCAGTTGATTGATGAAAGGAGAAAGTACAAACATGTTCCGGGAAAATCAGGAATACAGAAATACAAGTCGCTGAGGAATGAAATAAATAGGAAGTGCAGGGAAGCTAAGACGAAATGGCTGCAGGAAAAATGTGAAGACATCGAAAAAGATATGATTGTCGGAAGGACAGACTCAGCATACAGGAAAGTCAAAACAACCTTTGGTGACATCAAAAGCAACGGTGGTAACATTAAGACTGCAACGGGAATTCCACTGTTAAATGCAGAGGAGAGAGCAGATAGGTGGAAAGAATGCATTGAAAGCCTCTATGAGGGTGACGATTTGTCTGATGTGATAGAAGAAGAAACAGGAGTCGATTTAGAAGAGATAGGGGATCCAGTATTAGAATCGGAATTTAAAAGAGCTTTGGAGGACTTACGGTCAAATAAGGCAGAAGGGATAGATAACATTCCATCAGAATTTCTAAAATCATTGGGGGAAGTGGCAACAAAACGACTATTCACGTTGGTGTGTAGAATATATGAGTCTGGCGACATACCATCTGACTTTCGGAAAAGCATCATCCACACAATTCCGAAGACGGCAAGAGCTGACAAGTGCCAGAATTATCGCACAATCAGCTTAACAGCTCATGCATCGAAGCTGCTTACAAGAATGTTATACAGAAGAATGGAAAAGAAAATTGAGAATGCGCTAGGTGACGATCAATTTGGCTTTAGGAAAAGTAAAGGGACGAGAGAGGCAATTCTGACGTTACGGCTAATAATGGAAGCAAGGCTAAAGAAAAATCAAGACACTTTCATGGGATTTGTCGACCTGGAAAAAGCGTTTGACAATATAAAATGGTGCAAGCTGTTCGAGAGTCTGAAAAAAGTAGGGGTAAGCTATAGGGAGAGACAGGTCATATACAATATGTACAACAACCAAGAGGGAATAATAAGAGTGGACGATCAAGAACGAAGTGCTCGTATTAAGAAGGGTGTAAGACAAGGCTGTAGCCTTTCGCTCCTACTCTTCAATCTGTACATCGAGGAAGCAATGATGGAAATAAAAGAAAGGTTCAGGAGTGGAATTAAAATACAAGGTGAAAGGATATCAATGATACGATTCGCTGATGACGTTGCTATCCTGAGTGAAAGTGAAGAAGAATTAAATGATCTGCTGAACGGAATGAACAGTCTAATGAGTAGACAGTATGGTTTGAGAGTAAATCGAAGAAAGACGAAGGTAATGAGAAGTAGTAGAAATGAGAACAGCGATAAACGTAACATCAGGATTGATGGTCACGAAGTCAATGAAGTTAAGGAATTCTGCTACCTAGGCAATGACGGACGGAGCAAGGAGGACATCAAAAGCAGACTCGCTATGGCAAAAAAGGCATTTCTGGCCAAGAGAAGTCTACTAATATCAAATACCGGCCTTAATTTGAGGAAGAAATTTCTGAGGATGTACGTCTGGAGTACAGCATTGTATGGTAGTGAAACATGGACTGTTGGAAAACCGGAACAGAAGAGAATCGAAGCATTTGAGATGTGGTGCTATAGACGAATGTTGAAAATTAGGTGGACTGATAAGTTAAGGAATGAGGAGGTTCTATGCAGAATCGGAGAGGAAAGGAATATGTGGAAAACACTGACAAGGAGAAGGGACAGGATGATAGGACATCTGCTAAGACATGAGGGAATGACTTCTATGGTACTAGAGGGAGCTTTAGAGGGCAAAAACTGTAGAGGAAGACAGAGATTGGAATACGTCAAGCAAATAATTGAGGACGTAGGTTGCAAGTGCTACTCTGAGATGAAGAGGTTAGCACAGGAAAGGAATTCGCGGCGGGCCGCATCAAACCAGTCAGTAGACTGATGACCAAAAAAAAAAAGATGGAATGGAGTGTACTCAAGAGGGTCTCCTGAATCATACCGGGACGGCTGCAGCTTACATCGAATTCTGGATGAGCGAAATATGGTATATCTTATATTTTTACTATTTATTTCTGTATTTTACTAGTATATTTTTATACAAACATACCTATCGTGCATTTTAAATTGTGCCCTTGGCTTTTTTCCAGTTGCTATATATTTTATATGGCCGGCCGGTGTGGCCGTGCGGTTCTAGGCGCTTCAGTCCGGAACTGCGTGACCGCTACGGTCGCAGGTTCGAATCCTGCCTCGGGCATGGATGTGTGTGATGTCCTTAGGTTAGTTAGGTTTAAGTAGTTCTAAGTTCTAGGGGACTGATGACCACAGATGTTAAGTCCCATAGTGCTCAGAGCCATTTGAACCATATATATTTTATGATGTAGTCCGTATGAATAAACAAAGTACGCAAGAAAACTGTAATTACACTACTCGAAAAAATAAAAGTAGCTTAAGATTAACGTAGAGGGTAATCATGTAAATGGTCACAATATTGCCATATTCTACACTGAGAAAGAGTCCTAGAATTGTACAACTGACTCATTCCTCATCACAGCGCGAAATCGTAGCTGCGATCCGTGGAACGTGTAAATACTGTCACTGAAATGTTTGTTCTCTTTGTGTAGTCTTAGCAGTTGTCATTTAGTACATTGGTTATAGAGTATGAGTCACGTGGTAAGAATACGTTACCGTCGCAAGTAAATGTGATGAATAGTGAGAGCAGGCGAGATACCACAAAAGCATCTCACAGAAATGGAAACAACAAATAAACGGGTGTGAACTATGTTACAACAAAGGAATTCAAGTGTCAAAACATCCAAAACGGAACGCAACTTCAAAAACGTTAAAACAGGTGTTGTGACAGAGCACAGAGAAACTGTGTGTGAAACTGTTGCGTTCTTTTGTTGCAGCTTATGTGACAAACTCTTATGTTTTCATCATTTCCTTGGGAGTGATCACATTCAAATTCATACGAACACCTACATCGGGCAAGGAGGCATATCTCACTCACTTACCAAGTGTATAAATTAGGTACGTCGATAAGAGATTCCTATCATATGACACATATGCCGCATATGACACACCAGACGTGTTTTCCGGTGGAGGATTGGGATGACTTGTCGCCTTGTCATCAAACGTGTGCTGTTCCCTTTCGAAAGCCACCTCATTTCGGCTGCTAACAGAGTAGTTGCCAGAGTCAGAAACAAAATAAAAATTGGCTCAAGGTAGGTTTAACGCAGCTCGCCCACTTGGCAGTCCTACACCGTAACCACTTAGCCGCTACGCCACTCCTCTTTGAGGCTGCTCTACAGGGTGAAAAGTGTTTAAGCCGACAAACTCTGGGAGGTTGTAGGGGACATCAAAACAAATATTTTTCCCTAACGTCATTTTTACCTATGAGGATTATTTAAACCGGTGGAGGCCGTATTACGCTCTTCAGTTGTTGAAGGCCGTATTAAGATCTTCAGTTGTTAGAGGGCGTATTACGCTCTTCAGTTGTAGGCAACTGCTGTCCACCAGTGTAGTAGTGCATTGTCTCTGTTTACTAATGGAGCGCGTGAGACCGGGTCATTTAGCAGATTACCTGGACAGGGACGCCGTGACACGGTAAGAACGCTGCAATTTCAGGAAGCTGTCTTGCAGCATGTGGAGCGGGATCCTTCAATCAGCACTCGTGCAATTGCACGTAACATGGGGACGAATCAGACGAACGTAAGAACAGTCTTTCGAGAGCAATTGTTACGTCCATTTCACTTACAGCGTGTCCACAACCTGGAACCAGTTGATTATCCACTCAGAGCATTGCCAGAATTGCTGGAAGACGTCCCGTTCCCTACAAGACAAAGCATGTGGTTCCAACATGACGGGGCGCCGGCACATTTCAGTCGTCGTGTGCGTCGATTCCTGGACCGACGGTTCCCAGCAACTTGGATTGGCAGAGGTGGTCCTGTTCCATGGCCTGCTCGATCCGCAGATATGTCCCGTCGGGACTTTTTTTGTGCAGGGAGAGATGCGCAACCTTGTTTACGCAACTCTTGTTGCATCAGAAGAGGATCTGGTTGCCCGGATAGTAGCAGCAGCAGGAACAATTCAGGATACTCCTGGGGTTTTTGCCCGTGTGAGACAGAACATGATCCGACGATGTAACCTTTGTTTACGTGTCAATGGAGGCATTTTTGAAAATCTACTGTAATTGAAATTGGGTTATGTTAATGTGTTGTCTCTTGGTCATAAAAAAATAGAAAAGTGTTTCTTGGTTTAATTAATTTGCCGCCAGAGAAATCTTCCTCTACCGGTTTAAATACTTCTCATAGGAAAAAATGACATTAGGGAAAAATATTTGTTTTGATGTCCCCTACAACCTCCCATAGTTTGTCGGCTTAAATACTTTTCACCCTGTATATTGCACTTCCTGTCCTTGGACCGTTCACTGACCTATTTTGCTTTTTTTTCCACAGTTCAGCACGCCTTCTTCCTGTTTTCAAGCTTGATCTGTGTTCAGTTTTCGACGGTCTATCCACTGGGCCACTTTACCACTAAATCTGCGGGGGGTGCGATGGGGAGTGTCCCTTGTCAGGAGACTGTAGGGGAAGAAGTGGCTGGTGCAGAGGCTTGTTCGCCAGCCGTGTGACGGCGGCCTGCTTGCAGGGATGGAGGTGAAGCCGTGCAACGGGGAGCCGCCGCTGGTGGACGAGGAGACGGGCAGGGAGTACGACTGCGGCAGCGGGCCCGCGCGCCAGGACTGCCCCTCGGGCAGCTACTGCCACCAGACCGCCTTCTTCGCTCGCTGCTGCCGCAAGGGTAAGCGCCTGAGCCGCTGCGCCAGTAGCTTGCTGAGCCCGAGCACGTGTTACAAAGCCACAGACCCCACTACACAGACTGGCTGACGGAACTTCGTGTCTGAGATCCAATGAGCACGCGTCCTACTTTAAGGTTTCCCTCGAATGTTATTGGGTTGGTGCATATGTTCGTAGCGTTTTTCCGTAAGTTCGAGAGCTACACGTAACAGAAACCTTAGTCATCTACTATGTATTCTGCCTCACTATTTACAACCATCTGCCAACACTGGAGTAAATTTTCCATTTCACGACTGCACAAATCACGTGGTTTTGAGGCGAAGAACCCGTCGACCCGTGTTCGGAGCACATTTTCATCCGGACAGTAAGTTCTTTGAAGGTTGTTGGACAGAGAGTGTGCAGAATGCAGATGGGCGTTATCGTGGAGTAGTGTCTCTTTACGAATTCTTCCTGGTCACTGTTCTTGGATTGCGTCCGCAAGTCGTCTCAGTTGTTGACAATAAATGTCAGCAGTGAAGGTTACACCTCGGGGAAGCAATTCGTAGAACATCACACCGTCGCTGTTCCGTCATATATATAACAATTTCTTTTTTGGATGCGCGCAGTTCTTTGTACAGAGAGTTACTCCTTTGTTTGGGCTCAACCATTCCTTTCTTTTCCTTATGTTGCCACAAAGACGCCACTTCCTGTCAACTGCAACAATACAGGATAGGAATGGTCGGGGTTGTTCACGAACCAATCTATGACGAGCAAGCAGAGAGACACGTAGGGCCATCCTCTCATTTTTGTGATTTTGGCTTACACCCAAAGCTCCAGATGCCAGACACTCAGATCTATATCAAAAGTTATACGTCGATAAGAGCGTCATCAAAAATTCCCATTTAGTTCGTAATATGCGCTGCCGTTAAGCAGAACGGACGTAAACGTTCATTAAAAGTAACACTAGAACTACAGAGCACACCAAAAGCATCACTGTGAGCGTCTAATAAGTGTTGCATCCGTGGGGAAGTTGGTAGAGCGGTAGATCCTCATACAAGCGGACCGTGATTCAAATCTCACTGACAAATTTTTTTTAATGTACTGTGCGTGAAAGTGTTACGCGAAACAAAGTGTTTATGACATGTAAAAGGGCTGTTTGGAATTTACAGTAATGTTCTCTTGGCAGTCTGCTTTCACTCTGTTTCTTCGACAGTAGTAAACCTATGGACAACATTTGTAGTTGGACGGAATATACTATCAGAGCAGAAAAATAAAGAAACCATTGCATCACACATGCGGAAGTAACAGTAATAATAATAATTAATAATATACAAAATAATAAGATCAATAATAAGTACGTAACGTTCGAATAAAGTAGCGATGGCAGGCTGCCAAAAGAACATTGCTCCAAACTCCGAAAAGTACTTTTACATGTCAGGAAAGTGCTCTCTCACACTACAGTTTCACGCTTAAACAGGTAAAAAAAATGCCATCAGTGGGGCTAGAATGCCGGATCTTTGGTACGATGACCAAACGCTCTACCTTCTCACCCACGCAAGATATACAGAAAGATAACTTATAGATACGCTTTTCCTGTGCTCCGTAGCTATGGCGATACTTTTAATTACCGTTTACGCATGCCCCACTCGACGATAGCATACAGCACGAACTATATCGGTGTTTTGGTTCGTACTCTATCGACATAAATCATTTCGTACCGATCTGAGTGTCTTATATCTGGAGGTTTGTATGCTAGAGCATGCGGTACCCACACGTCCGATTTCTGACCCTTTCCCATTGCCTGCAAATGTCGCATGATGGCGGAATGATCGCAGTTCATCACATTTGCCAGTTCTCGGCTACACTGATGTGGATCATTATGAATTAGTGTGTTTAAACGATCTGCATCAACCCCGAAGGTCTTCTCGAACGTGGAAAGTCACTAACGTCAGAACGATCCTCCTTAAATCGAGAAAATCATTTTCTTTCCGTACTCTGTCCGATAGCATTGTCCCCATACACGAAGCAAACGTTTCTGGCTGCCTCCCTTGCTGTCACCCCTCTGTGAAACTCAAACAGATAATACGTCGGAAATGTTCCAAATTCTCTATTTGGCACTCCATTTTCTAGTGTCCAAAGCTCCAGTCACTATCTCCAAATGACAATATGTTAATTCCAAATGACAGTAAGTGAACTTAAATAGCAACAATGAACTACAAATAAAAAACGGTAGTCGATAAATAAACCCATGGCAAACGGAATACCAACATGCAAATCAAAAACGCTACGATATTATGCACCAACCTAATATAAAGCTTCTCAAGGAGCCCCGTCAATCTGATTGAGGTTCTCTCTCGTCCACACTTGTTTTGTTTGCTTGTTTCGTCTGTCCCCTTTCGTTCATTCTCTCTATGTGTCCAAACCATCTCAACATACCTTTCTCGTTGCTTGAAACTACATCTTCTTTCACTCCACAGTGCTCCCTAAAATTAACTTATACTGTAGTTAAAGTTTTAATTTGTGGTTAAATTACAGGTACTTTGAACGAAAATTGATATCAACTTAACAATTGTATTTGTTTGTGTCAATAAAATTAAATCATGACAAAGGCTGACTACAACCAATGTGAAGATTGGTCTTGCATCACCTTGCAAAGTTTGGGCAAGTAAAATTTGTGTGGTGTTTTTAATTTTAGGCACGATTCCAAGATCTCATCGATAGGAGGGACTTGTCAATTTGCTCTTGATAAGGTTAGTCTTTGAAGATGATTGTTTGCACGAATTTGTAGACCCGAATAAGGATAGAGCAGCAAACACTAGTTCGGTCATCTGATTACACGATACAGGAATACTATTCCAGGAGTTAAAAATCAACATATCGTGCTTCTCCAGGTCTTTCAAAGCAGATCACTTGTGCTGCGAACTTAGTCCCCTTTTTTTTCTAATATTTATGTATCAACACAAAGACATACAAATTTCAAGCTCCTCGATTATTTGTCGCTTAAATCCAGCAACTGAATTTCAAAGTGAGCAATATCACATACTCAAGAGATCAAAGATCAGTATGAGGTTTGCAGGCCGCGGTTTGCCGACCACTGACTTAGAGATATCGTAGGAGACATAAAAGTGCCGCTCTAGTTTTCAGTACCTAGCAGTTACAAACGCGCACACTTGAAAACAAAGGGGACCATGTCCATTTGCACCGAAGGCCACAGTGGTCTCGAGATAGCATCTCTGCCTCTAAAATGGAAGTCTCGTATTCTATTGCCGCCTCAGGCATCAACGAGCGTTTCAAATGTCCCATTAAAGAGTAGTACGGTGGTCTTTGACTGGTAATCAAATGATCCAGTTTCACGTGTTTGGATCCCAATCACTGCTTAGGATCTGAATAAAAGAAATCAGCAAATTCTGGTTTAAGTAGTCAACATCTTTCGGGCTACGACCTTGTCAAAGAGGACAAAGGAGTGGACGTTTGGGCACCCTCTTGCCCCTGGGCTAAGGAACTGCCCCTAAAGGGCGGAAGAATAGCTGCACGAGCATGTAGAAATGAAGACTAAGTAAATCCTGCATTAACGAAACATCATGAATATCCACAGGAAATGATGATCTCACAACTGGCAAAATATTATGGTTTACTGCTCCCATCGCATCCCCGAGAGCAGGTTGCCAAGGGAAGGATGATCATCAGAAAATGTTGAAAACCAACGAAAGGGTAACATTCTGCTAGTCGGAGTGTGGATATCATAAGTATAAAATGTGTAGCAAAGCAAGGTAATCTTAAAAGGGAAACGCGAAAGGTCACGCTAGATATAATAGAACTGAGTGAATTGAAATGGAAAGAAGATAGGGGTTTTTGGGCAAACGAATATACAATTATAAGCCAAAACATTATGAGCACTGCCCACCGCGACGTTGGATGCCGCCTGGCGACGTTGCAGGCACATTACGCGGTAGCAAAAGTATGTAAGCGGAGCAGACACGGACGGGGAATCACCCTAGCGAAGATTTAGGCTGCAAAGGGGGAAATCGATTGAGATAAACGACTTTGACAAAGGGGCAGATTATTATTACGCAGATCCGGTGAACGAGTATCTCGAAAGCAACGAAGCTGGTCGAATATTTACGTGCTACTCTCGTGAACATCTACGGAAAGAGGCAGAGGGACAGTGAAACCCATGGTTGGAAGTCCACGGCTTTTCACAGAACGTGGGGTTCGAAGGCTTGTCTGCTGTGTAATTAGGGTAGATGATGATCTGTGGCATTGCTGAAAGAGCACAATGCTGGTGCACGTACAAGATTTTAGAGCACACCGTTCATCGAACGTTGTCGAACATGGAGCTCCGCGGCAGGCCACCCCTGCGTGTTCACATGTTGACCCAACGACATCATCAGTTACGATTTCAGAGGGTATGGAACGAATGGGATTCGACAGTCGATCAATTGTAACGTCTCGGCCCTTCGGCTGAATCATATTTTTGCTACATTAGGTCGATGGTCGTCTCCGCAAACGTCGTCATCGAGGTGAACGGCGACTTGAAACATGCAGCGCGCCACGGACGCAGGCTGGTGGGATACTATAGGAGACATTCTTCTGCGCTTGCATGGCACCTGTGGTAGTAATCGAAGACACGCTGGCAACTGCGAAACACCTGCATCCCTTCTGCTTGACATCTTTCCCACGGTGACATCATCTTTCAGCGGTATAACTGACCGTTAATGTATCTGAGAGCAAATTCGTCTGATGTAAATCCTATGGAACCCATCTGGGTCGCTATTGGGCGTCATCACCGCGTACGCAAATCAGCGGCCCGTTACTTATGCGAATTACGTGAACTGTAGATAGACATCTCTTGCCACATACCTCCACAAACCTACCAACAGACTATCGGATCCCTTATATGTGGAATCAGTTATGTACTTCGCAACAAAGACGGAAAACAGTCTATTAAGCAGGTGGTCATAATGTTTTGGCTCATCAGTGCATATTTCTGATACGGTTATGTGCAGTACAGATTTCGTGCATGACGTACTAAATCATAACGATAGGATACTACATAGCAACAAAGCGCAATGCTCATAGCACGTTTGCATGAATAAGATAGACTAGATTTATTTTACTTGCATTCTGTTAGTAACCTTGTGTGCAGTATTGCCAACTATACGGTTACGACCGCGTATTTACGGTAGGCCATTATGAGTAAGGGTAGATTAATAGGCCTTTTTGGTTATGTAAATAAATCGATTAAATATATCGGTTAATTGTGTCATAATAACCGATTATTCAGTTCATTGTTTTGTTACGTCTTTAGTTTTAGATCTGTAAGGCAACCCCTAAAATTATTTTTTATGACAAAATGATTTGTTCTACAACAAATGAAGATATGCTATCACACATATTTCTCTTTTTGCAACGAACAGTAGAAGCTCAGTTTTATGAAACACATAGTTATCACTTTTTATTCTCAGCAGAAATTGTAGGCAACATCCGTTAGAAATACTGATAGCCTGGGGAGAGCCGGCCATGACAAAATTCTTCCATCTGGTGAGCAAAATGTATGAGACAGGCGAAATATCCTCAGACTTCAAGAAGAGTACAATAATTCTAGTTTCAAAGAAATCAGCTGCTGCCAGGTGTGAAAATTATCGAACTATCAGTTTAATAAGTCACAGCTGCAAAATACTAAAACGAATTCCTTATAGACGAATGGAAAAACTGGTAGAAGCCGACCTCGGGGAATATCAATTTGGATTCGAAAATGTAGGAACTTTTCTTAGAAGATAGGTAAAGGAAAGGCAAACCTACGTTTAAGCATTTGTAGACTTAGTGAAAGCTTTGGACAATGTTGACTGGAATGCTCTCTTTCACGTTCTAAATATGGCAGGGCTAAAGTACAGGGAGCGAAAGGCTATTTACAATTTGAATAGAAACCAGATAGCAGTTGTAAGAGTCGACGGGCACGAAAGCGAAGCAGTGGTTGGGAAGGGAGTGAGGCAGCGTTGTAGCCTGTCCCCAGTGTTATTCAAGCTGTATATGGAGCAAACAGTAAAGGAAACAGAAGAAAAATCTGGAGTAGGAATTAAAACCCAGAGAAAAGAAATAAAGACCTTGAGGTTTGCCGATGACATTGTAATTCTGTAGGAGATGGCAAAGGACTTGGAAGAACATTAGAACGGAATAGGCAGTGTCTTGAAAGGAGGATATTAGATGAACGTCAACAAAAGCAAAACGAGTATATGGAATGTAGTCGAACTAAATCAGGCAATGCTGAAAGAATTAGATTAGGAAATGAAACACTTAAAGTGGTAGATGAGTATTTGCTATTTGGGCAGCAAAATATCTGATGATGGCCGAAGTAGGGAGGATACAAAATGTACACTGGCAATGGCAAGGAAAGCGTTTGTGAAGAGGAGAGATTTGTTAACATCGAGTATAAATTTACGTGTCAGGAAGTCTTTTCCGAAAGTATTTGTATGAAGTGTAGCCAAAAATGAACCATGGACAATAAACAGTTTAGACAAGAAGAGAATAAAAGCTTTTGAAATGTGGTGCTACAGAAGAATGATGAAACGTGTTTTTTGTTTTCTTTCCTTGAAATAGGATGAGTTTCCTTTTCTACTGAAATGTTAATAACCCTGGCCATTATTCATGTAGGCTACAACCAAAAGGGCTGCACAAGTATGTAAGCGAAAACATTCCTTTCGAGGGATTGAGTGGGAAACAAGTTGGTGAAAGCATTCATATAACATGTTACCGTCACAGATTTGTGTCAGTCGTTTATCTCACATTAAGTGAAACCACTGAAACTCAGTGTGTCATATAGCTGACATGGTTGCTGATACTTAATTCATTCGCGGCAATCCTATCTCAAACACCCAAGGGTGGGAACACTACCAAGTTTTTGCCCTGGTCCAGAAATGTTGAAGATCCGGGGCCGTGTTGCTCACATTCTGCTTGATTTTTGCTCGAATCCGTAATATCGGGTGGTCTAAATGATTACTTTTTTTTGTATAAAACAGGAGCTGGTTTCATCGCATAGTGTTCTGTGGACATTTGTTCCTGCCAACGAATCAATTTTTGAATGCTTGATTTCAGTGTGTTGTGAGTAGCCTGTATTGTTCGTATTCTTTTTTATTTTTGTTAGCATCCATTTTTATTCTTTTTCGCATTTAATGGATATCTCCATTAGCAACTTTTGAAAGAAATGTTGTTCGACTTTATTACCACTTGTCAAAGAATGAGTAACTAATTCTCCGTTGAATGGTATTGCTTATTGTCACTGAATGTCACACACAACACAATGGTTTGCAGACGTACATGTAGATGGGAATGCTTTGTTGTTTTAGTGACCAGAGCAAACGCTAAAAATACAACGGTAGTTACGCAGATGGGTCCACACGTTATTAACAGGCACTACAGGCAATGTATTTAACAGAAATCAACATACTGGGAGTTCTCCATTAAATGCGAGAAAATGCAAGCAACAGCTGTGAACAAAAATAAAATGGAATTCAAGCAATATGCTTACAACGCGTTTAAATCGAGCAGTTCACACACGGATACGTGTGCATGAGTACACAGAACACCAAGCGACAAACCCAGCTTCCATTTTATATGAAACAAAAACAAATATGGGATAATTTATCCCATCTGGTATTATGGATGCGATCACAAATCAGGCCGCATGTGAGCAACATATTTACAGTGCAATTCAAAGAGCGCACTACACACAAGAGGTATTAATCAAAGCATATAGAAAAAAAGAGTCGTTATAAGGTAAACAATGTGATAAAACCAGCTTCTGAGTCATTCGATGTGAGACGCTCTTTAGACATTTACATGCGATAAAGCGCAATTATTTCCACTTGATAATGCCCACACATTCGAAGACGCTAATGCCGTTCTCGGTTTTATGTTCTGTGTTGCTGGCACTATACTTGTGTTTACTGGTTTGACGTAGCATGACACCATTATTATTTCTTAATGTCTATGGTGCACGAGGGTACTGTATTGTTAACACTCCATTGTTCGTAGCCGCTTTAGGCATAACATTTGAGGGCCAAAGTCGACCGGCTTCTGATGATCCAGAACTAGGGATCCCTCTCATTCAGGACATTGTGAACTAATAGTACCGTAATTCTATATTGGGAATCTATGCCCACTATCGGTTGGTATGGTAAACTGGCTGAAAAGAGCTAGCCGAATCTTAAACAATCCACCCAACTCATTGCAGTGGAAAATGAAAAGGGGGGAAGAAAACAACGCACTGCTATTAGCTCCACGAAGTTTTTATTACTGGTATTCAGACAAATCACTTAAGTGGATTGTATTAAGAGTGTTGTTACATATAATGGGAGCTTCTGGCTTTATCAAACGCTCGAATTTAATTTTTATATGAAACCTATGGCAGTTCTACGATCTTAATTACGAAATAAATACAGCCAATTTGTAAGTATTCAAGTGACGATGATATTTTCATCGCAAATGTAACTGATGATACTGGTTGTCAGTCAATTGATCGTGTCTCCTAGACGTGTGAGGAGAGTGAGTGGTATACAATTCTTAATATCATTCTCAATCAAGAAGTTATGGAATAATTTGTTACAGTACTCGGTTGTTGATCAAATTTGTATTTTCTTTTCCAGCTGATTATCAGTTAGGCTTCCGTAAGGCCTGAAAGCTCCCAGTATACAGAGTTTTTCTTTTAGAAAATATTGATGCACATTTCTGGAATGGTCATTAATGGAAGTGTTGGTATTAGTGTTTTTCATACTTCACAGTGATGCAGTTACCATAGAACCACTTGTGGATATGTAATAGATGTAATGGTTGTGAAGTTCTTGAATCAAAATCGTTAAAGAGCATTGGGGTTTGCTTTGTTTAGAGACATGTCTTGCATGTGACAGCTACTTTACTCCTTGCAGCGCAAGACATGATGACATCCTTTGGTGCGTACTGCACAGGATGCTTCTGCAGTTTTCTGGTCTATCGGTGGATTTTCAGACATGGTATTGGATTGTCTATTATTGTCAACAATTTCTTCAGCAGCCGCAGCCACATGCTTTGTTTCACGTTGCCCATCCTCTACCCGACTATTATCAGGCAGATGCACTGGGTAGCTTATTTGCATCTGCAAAATTCAAAAGCCCTGCGCACCAGTGTCATAGGATATTTAAATTATAAGCAGACATATTAGCTATCACTTCTCTCTGTGTGTATGAGAAATAGGTTCAGAGTATTTATCAATGCTACTGGAAATGCAGATGTTGCATCTCTGTTGTATGTAGCACAGCCGTGAAGCCAAGCCTAAAATTTATTTTGGATTTGTTTTAAATCTTTCCATTCACTGACAGAAGATTGGAAGCAACTTTCGGTGTATATACTACATCTCTAACCTGAGTTTTTCTGTTTTCACACCAGTGATGGAGTGCCATGCACGTTGGTGGTTTACGTAGCGTAGATGTAGAAGTATATTTAGTGTCAGTTTGATATTTCACATACTTTATATCAGAGAAGGTGGCTTGTGGGCAACAGCAGTTCTGGGTCATGTCGATTTGTCACTACATAAAGGCAGCTGAGATTACAGATCAGTAATATTCATTGAATGTGAAGAAGCTATAAAATTTGAAGTGAAACTTTCATTTTCTTCAAATTTATTTGATGTCTTTCTCCTTCCTGCACATCATTATCTAAGAGTATTCCCGTATCTACTGCAACTGAACCACAGTGGTCACTTATTGCCTTTCACGGTGTTTTGACCATGCTCCAGTTTTCTTTATACAGCTCATGTCCCTGTGAAGAATTTCATGTAATAGTTTTCTTTTTAGTACGGTATCTGGATTTATCTTATTCCCACACTTTTTACTCCTGTTATCATTGCTTTGTATGTTTCTGTCGAACTGACAAACAGTTATAAACAGCAAATTTAGTGTTTCTCAAATTATAATTGGTTGACATGAATTTGTTCACATGTCTTAAATACTTTTAGACTATTCCAAAATTCCGTAATGGGAATTAACTCCTCCAATAAGTCCACTTGTCTGTTTAAACTACCAGTAATGTCATAGAAAGCTAACTCTAATTTCTACCAGATCTCTTTAGCTAAGGTTGTAACTTGTATGTGTACATAATTGATTGTATCTAATTATAAAATTAGATCTTACCCTTACTTTCTTTCTTTTGATTACTGTTGATGGTACGCACAGTCCTAGAGTTCATCATGTTCTGAATATGCTTGTATTGCAAAATTCCAACTTGCATAATTATTGCATTTGGTGAGGTCTTCAACATGGATTTGATTTTTGTTGAAAAACTACATCATCTTCTGTTAAATATAGGAAGGTACAGTGTGTAACAGTTCAAGCTCACAATCACCAATTTCAAATTTTCACCATTAAGTCAAAAGACAAAACACTGAAGAGTTTTCACCAAGCCTTTAGTTTCCTAAAGCAACTAGTAATCATTTAACCAAACAATGGGAAACACAGGATGGAATATTTACAACATTATGAAAAGGATAGATTGCTACTTACCATATAGCACAGATGCTGACTTGCAGATAGGCACAACAAGAAGACTGTCAAACAAGCAAGCTATTGTTCAGAAGGGCCTTCGTCAGAATTAGACAACAGACACACACACTCATGCAAACAGGAGGCAGCCAGAAACTGTGGTCACGTATGTGTGTGAGTTTCATTTTGTGTGTGTGTGTGTGTGTGTGTGTGTGTGTGTGTGTGTGTGTGTGTGTGTCTGTTTTGTCTAATTCCAATGAAGGCCTTTCTGGTCGAAAGCTTATTTGTTTGACAGTCTTTTCATTGTGCCTGCCTGCGATTCAGCATCATTGCCATATAGTGAGTAGCAGTCTACTCTTTTGATAGTATTGTCAATAACTGTAACTGGCACATTGCTACCATGAAGGAAATTTATACAAGTAATATCAGTTAAAACGAAAAGCTTTTTTAGCTCTTAGAAACAACAATATGAAACGAACTTCAGTTACTCCAGAGATGATAAACAACACCATCATATGCAGTCAAGACTTATGCTCATTGTAATCTTATGAGCGACTGCTAGTGTATACGTTAAAATGGTTTACATTCCAGTATATGACAAACACACAAACTAATTTGTGTTTCACATTTTTCTGTTTCTCATCCACAGTCATCCACATTTCAGACATGCATTCTCCCTACACTGTCTGATGTGATTTCCTCTTTAATGGCCTACCTAGCATATCACATTGTGTGATTTGGCGCTTTGGGCCAAGTAATTGGGTAGGTTACACTGTGTGCATCCAGTCTGTGGCATTGGTTCATCCCTTGAGCTCTTCCCATGTCCCACAAGTGAATCTATACCCGGTATCATGAGAAATAGGACTGTGGGAAGAGGAGAAGTGCAGTAACAACATACATAAGGACATAATGCACATGCTGCTGCTACTTGTGTTGCTATTTGCCGTTGCAAACATTGAAGCACCAATTCAGTCTCCATCAAAATTTCTGATGCCATTTATAGTGTGTGTGGCTATGATGCGATGGAGTATGCCGGATCAGGGTGCATCAGATGTTTGGAAACTGTATACTCTCTTTAATACACATCCAGCAGTTCGTAGTCCAACTCAGCTTCACATAATGCAGCGCTGGAATGTAGGCCTTGACCCACAGACTTTGGAAGGTACTAAATTTGGATTCCAGCCAGTGCTACACTTAGCCCGGCACAGGTGTAGTCACTTTCATGACCTGCTGACCTCTGGATGCTGAGGACCACCGAACCGTGGTAAGCGACAGATACAGACACTGAGGCAGCATACACCAAACTGGCTGCCGTGGGTGGTGACTGGCTGTTGTGAGCACCCCAGTGACTCGGTGTTTGGGAGGGCCTCAGTTCAACCCTTGGCCCATCAGGAAGCAGCTGGATCTCCTGAGAAGGCTGTCCTGTCAGGACAACTGCAGAGCAGTGGCAATCTCATGGTGGCACCTAACTTTATGACAGTTGACTAGACAATGACTCACTGCTTCAACACCTATCTGGCCTGGTCTGATGGCTAGTATTTATTCTCAGTGAAACGGGCTTCTTGTGGTATTGTGGATGCAGAAGCCATGTATGCCACATACCAAAGTGTCCCTGGTTATGGTAACCATCCAGACACTGATCAGCAGGTGGACAGTGAGTGTAGTGAGCACTTTGATGTGATACAGGGTCAACAAATTGCCTTACGTGGCCCACTTTGTGTCACTGAGATCATCTGCCTAGGCTCATGTCACTAAAGTTCTTTCCCCTGGAGGAGCGAGGGGTTGGTTGGGGAATGGTAGGTCACACAGACCTTTGTTTCCCCTTCATAGACTTTTTACAGTGAGATCTGGCTAGTATTGAAAAGACATTTTATGAATGATTCATTTGTCCCTGTCACATTTCACATTTTTGTAGCAAGCCACATTTATTTTCCCCGTCTTTGTTTTCACGACATCTTTCAGTTATTTCTTGTCTGAATATGGAAATCTGATGCTGTTCCATACTATTGCTTTAGGTTGCTCTTTTATCCATTTCCAACAGCTCCATCATCATCATAAATGCACCAATGTACTACTAAATTGTTTATGACTGAACCAGAATAACTTGTTTAACTGTACTTGTAAGAAAATTTTCATTCCAGATTTTAGTTGTTGAATTTCCTCTCTCTGACCAGTGCACATTTTTATAAGTAGGTTCACCTGCTAGTGATTTCATTACTAAAAGGCTGTCTTTAGCATTTTACTGTAGTCCACAAACAACAGTATGTTACAATGCTACAAAAGCGAGGATAAGAAAACACACTACCACATTTAATATTTTTATTTTTGTAAAAAGGCAGAGAGAGGAGTGTATGAAAATTAAGAATGCTCCAGAAAATCCAGGATGGAATGCAACAATATAATGAAAAGGATAGTTGCTACTCACCATACAGTGCAGGTGCTGAATCGCAGAAAGGCACAACTAAAAGGCTGTCAGAAAGTTAGCTTAACTTTTGACCAACCATGCCTTTATCAAAAATAAACCTACACAGACTGGCTCCAGCAGCCAGAGACTGTGGTCATATGAGTTTTCATGAGTGTATGCATTTGTATATGTTGTCTATTTTTGACAAAGGCCTTGTTGTCTGAATGCTAACTTTCCAACAGGCTTTTTGTTGTCCCTTTCTGCAACTCAGCATCTCCACTATATGGTGAGTAGCAACTACCCTTTTCATTATATTGTTAAAAATGCTCGAAGTGTCTGTACATTGTAACAACTTTCTTTCCTCTAGAAGCTCTTCGTCGTAATGATCTTTTGAGATGATGTTCACAGCAGATGCAGACAACAAGCAAGACATGTGTTCAGGTGCTTTCTACGGTTGTTGTCCTGATGGGAAGACACCTGCTCCCGGACCACTGAATGCTGGCTGTCCATCACAATGTGGTTGCAATAAATTAGGTAAAATTATTCTGTTTGATACCAATTCACTAGAATTTCTCTTCCAGAAGATTCTCTTTTAACGATATACACAGTGAGGCAGATAAGACAGGCCATCATAAACATGCCACCCATCCAAAAAGTTATGAGACTGGTTTTATTCCTGGTGTGTAAGTAATATCACCATAGCTACTGTGGTGGCAGCTTGAACTAACAACTATAAACAACAGATGTGCATTTGACCTGTCAGTTGTGAGTAGACAGTAGTGTGCCAACATGTCTGTGTTACAAATTGCAGTGGAGCAACAAACTGAACTACTCTAAATCAATTGTTCAGGACATTTTCCACGCTTAAAGCTTGTCCTGTACATATTGACTCCCAAGCAAAAACAATGACCCAAGGAGGCTTGTCACAGCTTCATTGAAATGAAAATCAACATTTCTTTTCTTGAAAAAATTATCACTAGTGATAAGAATTGGTGATCACAAACAGTACTTTATTAGAAATGCCTTTAGTTTCATTTTAAATATTGGATACACAGCAATTTTTATTTCCTCTGTATTTATTGTGTGGTACTACACCAGCATTACATATATTCTGCTAATAGGCTGTTGTTCTGTGGTTTTTTTTATCTACATTTTATTTCCCTCTGGAACAACAGTTGTGTACATTTTCATTCTGTACTAGTTTGCCTATTTTCAAGAGGTAGTCTCAAATGAACAAGATAGTTTCACAAGTGAATAAACTTGGAACTTTCAGAACACTAAGCTCAGTAAAATGAGATTTACAGGACTCCATCTTTTTAAGGTCACAAATTATTCTTCTGCATTCTAAAAACCTTTGCACCGGAACTTAAGTGTCTCCAGAAAATGATCCCATATCGAAGCAGTGAGTGGAACTGTGCATAGTATGCCTGCAGTACTATTGTTTTATTTGTTCTTGATTAATATTCTTAACCATAGCAAACAGATAAGAATTTCAGAATGATATTTTCTCTCTGCAGTGGAATGCACACTGATATGAAACTTCCTGGCAGATTGAAACTGTGTGCCGGATAGAGACTCGAACTCGGGACCTTTGTCTTTCATGAGCAAGTGCAAGTAGAGCAAGGTTCATATTGATATGAACCTACCACAAAACAAGAAAGTGCAGACTGGGTCTCTGATGGTTCACCAAGACTGAAGGAAGCTCGAATGTGTTGTGTGAGTTGAACAACTTCCCAAAGAAGGGCTTTTCTGATGGTTTCACGTTGTTATATGAACATTCTGTGTGTTGTACTCTAGTGGGTGGTGGGAATTAGAGGGCGGAGGAGTGAGAGGGGAGGGCTATGTAGGATACCTGAAGCATTAATACCCCCATCTGAACTTTCCAAATTTTTTATTCATTCAGGCTTGAAACTTTTTGGACTGATGAGATATACCTAGATTCAGTAATTATACTGATGTGCTGTTTTCACTAACCTATAGTGGAAAATGTGGAAAATTTTCTGCTGCAGACAAGTAACTTTGTAATACACTCCTGGAAATGGAAAAAAGAACACATTGACACCGGTGTGTCAGACCCACCATACTTGCTCCGGACACTGCGAGAGGGCTGTACAAGCAATGATCACACGCACGGCACAGCGGACACGCCAGGAACCGCGGTGTTGGCCGTCGAATGGCGCTAGCTGCGCAGCATTTGTGCACCGCCGCCGTCAGTGTCAGCCAGTTTGCCGTGGCATACGGAGCTCCATCGCAGTCTTTAACACTGGTAGCATGCCGCGACAGCGTGGACGTGAACCGTATGTGCAGTTGACGGACTTTGAGCGAGGGCGTATAGTGGGCATGCAGGAGTCCGGGTGGACGTACCGCCGAATTGCTCAACACATGGGGCGTGAGGTCTCCACAGTACATCGATGTTGTCGCCAGTGGTCGGCGGAAGGTGCACGTGCCCGTCGACCTGGGACCGGACCGCAGCGACGCACGCCAAGACCGTAGGATCCTACGCAGTGCCGTAGGGGACCGCACCGCCACTTCCCAGCAAATTAGGGACACTGTTGCTCCTGGGGTATCGGCGAGGACCATTAGCAACCTTCTCCATGAAGCTGGGCTACGGTCCCGCACACCGTTAGGCCGTCTTCCGCTCACGCCCCAACATCGTGCAGCCCGCCTCCAGTGGTGTCGCGACAGGCGTGAATGGAGGGACGAATGGAGACGTGTCGTCTTCAGCGATGAGAGTCGCTTCTGCCTTGGTGCCAATGATGGTCGTATGCGTGTTTGGCGCCGTGCAGGTGAGCGCCACAATCAGGACTGCATACGACCGAGGCACACAGGGCCAACACCCGCCATCATGGTGTGGGGAGCGATCTCCTACACCGGCCTTACACCACTGGTGATCGTCGAGGGGACACTGAATAGTGCACGGTACATCCAACCGTCATCGAACCCATCGTTCTACCATTCCTAGACCGGCAAGGGAACTTGCTGTTCCAACAGGACAATGCACGTCCGCATGTATCCCATGCCACCCAACGTGCTCTAGAAAGTGTAAGTCAACTACCCTGGCCAGCAAGATCTCCGGATCTGTCCCCCATTGAGCATGATTGGGACTGGATGAAGCGTCGTCTCACGCGGTCTGCACGTCCAGCACGAACGCTGGTCCAACTGAGGCGCCAGGTGGAAATGGCATGGCAAGCCGTTCCACAGGACTACATCCAGCATCTCTACGATCGTCTCCATGGGAGAATAGCAGCCTGCATTGCTGCGAAAGGTGGATATACACTGTACTAGTGCCGACATTGTGCATGCTCTGTTGCCTGTGTCTATGTGCCTGTGGTTCTGTCAGTGTGATCATGTGATGTATCTGACCCCAGGAATGTGTCAATAAAGTTTCCCCTTCCTGGGACAATGAATTCACGGTGTTCTTATTTCAATTTCCAGGAGTGTATGTAATGCTGGTGTAGTACCACACAATAAATACAGAGGAAATAAAAATTGCTGTGTATCCAATATTTCAAATGAAACTAAAGGCACTTCTAATAAAGTACTGTTTCTGATCCGTAAAATAATTTCTGAACATATAACAAAATAGTTACTTAAAATTAAATCGTAAGAATAGGTACTTAATTTTAATTTTCTTACTATTTGCTAATGCTATGTATTACTGCAGCTTTTCTTTGCCCTGTCCAACATCAACTGTGCAATTTGTGCTGTCCGATAAGACTGGACCAACAAAAAATCAATCAGTCAGTCTTGATGAGCTGTCTAATTTATTATCTGCTTGATGGCAAGTGGCTGTTTGGGTTTAGTTTCCTGTTGTGGTACACTGTCATATGAGATGACGTCACATTTTCTGAGATACGCTTTTCATAAAAAACAGTCTGTCACTTAAATTGTTTTTGTCTGTCAGCTCTCTTTTGCACTCTTAATAAAACTTCCTTTTCTTATGTGTGCATTTTTCTTGTCTTTAAGAACTTTCTTTTAATGACTGATTACATCTTTTCATAAAGACTATTAGGACTGCAGAAATATCTAGGTAAATTTACCTGTTTCCGTACACCATTATATCATCAGAACAAGAGTTACAGTTTTTTAAAATGAATGTCAACCAGTTATTGTTTCTTGATACTATGGTCCAGCTTCAGCTTAAATGAAATAATGGTTTAAACTGTCTTGATTGACAAGAAAAGAGCAAAATGAATTTGGCACTAACATTATGCTAAATTTTCTGATTTTCATAAATGGTGACAGAAATGATGTACCTTGTGGAAGTGTAGACTGCAGATGTACTCCATATTGAGACAGTATTGGAGCAGGTTGAAATGCAAGCATTCATGTCATTCACGAATAAGTTACTGCCATAGATGTAAGAACCTCTGAAGAAGACTTCAGGCAGGCCCTGTGTGCCTCGGTCGTATGCAGTCCTGATTGTGGCGCTCACCTGCACGGCGCCAAACACGCATACGACCATCACTGGCACCAAGGCAGAAGCGACTCTCATCGCTGAAGACGACACGTCTCCATTCGTCCCTCCATTCACGCCTGTCGCGACACCACTGGAGGCGGGCTGCATGATGTTGGGGCGTGAGCGGAAGACGGCCTAACGGTGTGCGGGACCGTAGCCCAGCTTCATGGAGACGGTTGCGAATGGTCCTCGCCAATACCCCAGGACCAACAGTGTCCCTAATTTGCTGGGAAGTGGCGGTGTGGTCCCCTACGGCACTGCGTAGGATCCTACGGTCTTGGCGTGCGTCGCTGCGGTCCGGTCCCAGGTCGACGGGCACGTGCACCTTCCGCCGACCACTGGCGACAACATCGATGTACTGTGGAGACCTCACGCCCCACGTGTTGAGCAATTCGGCGGTACGTCCACCCGGCCTCCCGCATGCCCACTATACGCCCTCGCTCAAAGTCCGTCAACTGCACATACGGTTCACGTCCACGCTGTCGCAGCATGCTACCAGTGTTAAAGACTGCGATGGAGCTCCGTATGCCACGGCAAACTGGCTGACACTGACGGCGGCGGTGCACAAATGCTGCGCAGCTAGCGCCATTCGACGGCCAACACCGCGGTTCCTGGTGTGTCCGCTGTGCCGTGCGTGTGATCATTGCTTGTACAGCCCTCTCGCAGTGTCCGGAGCAAGTATGGTGGGTCTGACACACCGGTGTCAATGTGTTCTTTTTTCCATTTCCAGGAGTGTATATTCTGCTAATAGGGTGTTGTTCTGTGGTGTTTTTTATCTACATTTTACTTCCCTCTGGAACAACAGTTGTGTACATTTTCATTCTGTACTAGTTTGCCTATTTTCAAGAGGTAGTCTCAAATGAACAAGATAGTTTCACAAGTGAATAAACTTGGAACTTTCAGAACACTAAGCTCAGTAAAATGAGATTTACAGGACTCCATCTTTTTAAGGTCACAAATTATTCTTAGAGCTCTTTTCTGCATTCTAAAAACCTTTGCACCGGAACTTAAGTGTCTCCAGAAAATGATCCCATATCGAAGCAGTGAGTGGAACTGTGCATAGTATGCCTGCAGTACTATTGTTTTATTTGTTCTTGATTAATATTCTTAACCATAGCAAACAGATAAGAATTTCAGAATGATATTTTCTCTCTGCAGTGGAATGCGCACTGATTTGAAACTTCCTGGCAGATTAAACCTGTGTGCCGGATAGAGACTCGAACTCGGGACCTTTGTCTTTCATGAGCAAGTGCAAGTAGGGCAAGCTGTCAAGCTGCCACATGGGAATTGCTTTAAACGTTTGGTATCATACTCATCATTAATAACCAGCCAAGGCTCTAGTTTTGTCTTAACATTACATGAGTAAATTGTCGGAAAACAAAAGTGCATACAAAAGAGTAAGACACTGAAAGAATTCCTGTTTATTAAAGGACATGGTGACGATGCTGAGTGTACAGTGTATGTTGTGAAATTTAGCATTGGGCATGGAGGACACACGATATAATAACTCACATGAAGTCCAACAAACATGAAGCTACACTTCAGATTAACTCTTCTGGATCAAAAATTGATAACTACTAATCAGTAAGGTAGTTTCAGATATAGATAAACAGCTTTTGGCACATGAAGCCACATTTGCATACCACTCAGAGATGTACAACTCAAGTTTCAGGTCTATAGACTGCACCGTTGTTCTAATGAAATCACTGTTTAACAAGTGGTTTCCATGCTCACAGGCAAGAACCAAAACAGTTACCACTAACATAGTTGCACCATTTGCTGTGGAATAAGTAATGAAGGAATTTAAAGAAACGCAATTTATTTCAGTGATGACCAATTCTTCCACCTATGTGGGCTTCAAGCCCTTTTCTTTAGTGATTGGTTTTTACCAACCAGATAAAGGCGTTGTACTGAGAGTGTTGGGAGTTGGTGAACTCTGGTGTTGAAAGTGCAGACTGTTTGACTTTGTGCCTGTATGTCTTACAGGTGTTTCAAAAGTTCAGTCTTAATTAAAAGGCTGTAATAATTTTGGCTAACAACAGAGTACAAACTATGGAGGTCAATATCATCTTTATTTCAAGTTTTTTTTTTTAAAAAAAAAAGAAAGAAAGTTAAAATAATTTAATAAGTTTATAATGCCCTGCTTATTTTATGCACAATTCTGTCCAAACAGGCACAGGCAACTTATCCATTGATTACAGCTCAAACTTGGTAAAATCCTTCAACAGTTCCTTACTTATGCAGTATGTGTTGAAAAACTAAAATGATTCTGGAAGTTTGCTGAACATACAAAACTTTTAAGTCATAATGAAACTAGATGTTTATCTCTTCTACCAACTATTGAAAAAGTTGTTGATATATTCCAAGTGTTAAAATCCTACTTACTGTCGTCCACTGATGACTGATCTATCACTCAGATTTTTTTTAAAGTCACCCTATACTTACAATCAAGCCAGTTACGTATTTTGTCCAACAGCACTCTGTGCACTGTATCTATAACTGAAGTTGCAGACAAAATAAATATGTTCCTTGACAAATAAGAAATCAGAAAATCTGAAAGATTTTTGCCATCTCCTTTTAAAAAAAAAGCAGTTACATGAATCGGGAAGAGATAAGCTAGTGACACTTTATCAGTTTAATGATAATACTGCAGCTTTATATATACCTACATTGGGTACATTCGAGAATGATGTCAACCATTTCTGGAGCCTATTCTACCAATAAAGTGGATAGCCTTAACAAAAACCATCAGCTGGATTAGTATTCAAGAATTGTATTGTTTTGTAAAATCTAGTATCATGAATTTTACTGTCGACTAGTGAGAATTATTTGATGAGTACTGTTATATAAGAAAATTCTGTGAAGCTAAACCACTGGACCGTAATATGAAATCAAATATCAGTGTCAGTGAAAAATAGAGGAAGTTTTTACTCATTTTCATGAGGAGCTAGTGTGTCTAAAACATGTTAAAATCTTGGTTCAATTTTCATCACCTATTCCAAGTTCTAATACATCTCCCTAAAGAATACTTTCAGTAATTAAACTTATAATGAGAGATGAAAAAACAGATTCAAATTAGAAACAGTAAAAACATTGACAATGATAACAACCACATTTGTTAGCCTCCCTTGTATGGACTTCTACAACTTGATGCTTAATGAAAATAAACTAATACAGCAAATACACCCCCCCCCCCCCCCCCCCCCCCACTAAAAAGAACTGCTCAAGTAACAGTGAGTCCATACTGTTACTTCAATCGAAAGTGTGATAAATATGTGTTTATATTTACATCCAAATTGTATTCACAAAATCAGTACAGTTCTTAACCTCACACAGTGGCGTGGTATAATATGTGAAAATAATTTATAATAGGTGATCAAAAAGTTTCTGTTTGAGGGTGCTGATGCAATACATATGCTCCCAACACATAACCAGGAAGTTAGCATTGCATTTATGTCTTTCCAACATTGTTGTTGTTGTTGTTGTGGTCTTCAGTCCTGAGACTGGTTTGATGCAGCTCTCCATGCTACTCTATCCTGTGCAAGATTCTTCATCTCCCAGTACCTACTGCAATCTACATCCTTCTGAATCTGCTTAGTGTATTCATCTCTTGGTCTCCCTCTACGATTTTTACCCTCCACGCTGCCCTTCAATACTTAATTGGTGAACCCTTGATGCCTCAGAACATCTTCTACCAACCGATCCCGTCTTCTGGTCAAGTTGTGCCACAAACTTCTCTTCTCTCCAATCCTGTTCAATACTTCCTCATTCCTCATTAGTTATGTGATCTACCCATCTAATCTTCAGCATTCTTCTGTAGCACCACATTTCGAATGCTTCTATTCTCTTCTTGTCCAAACTATTTGTTGTCCATGTTTCACTTCCATACATGGCTACACTCCATACAAATACTTTCAGAAATGACTTCCTGACACTTAAATCTATACTCGATGTTAACAAATTTCTCTTCTTCAGAAAAGCTTTCCTTGCCATTGCCAGTCTACATTTTATATCCTCTCTACTTCGACCATCATCAGTTATTTTGCTCCCCAAATAGCAAAACTCCTTTACTACTTTAAGTGTCTCATTTCCTAATCTAATTCCCTCAACATCACCCGACTTAATTCGACTACATTCCATTATCCTCGTTTTGCTTTTGTTGATGTTCATCTTATATCCTCCTTTCAAGACACTGTCCATTCCATTCAACTGCTCTTCCAAGTCCTTTGCTGTCTCTGACAGAATTACAATGTCATCAGCGAACCTCAAAGTTTTTATTTCTTCTCCATGGATTTTAATACCTACTCCGAATTTTTCTTTTGTTTCCTTTACTGCTTGCTCAATATACAGATTGAACAACATCGGGGAGAGGCTACAACCCTGTCTTACTCCCTTCCCAACCACTGCTTCCCTTTCATGTCCCTCAACTCTTATAACTGCCATCTGGTTTCTGTACAAATTGTAAATAGCCTTTCGCTCCCTGTATTTTACCCCTGCCATCTTTAGAACTTGAAAGAGAGTATTCCAGTCAACATTGTCAAAAGCTTTCTCTAAGTCTACAAATGCTATAAACGTAGGTTTGCCTTTCCTTAATCTTTCTTCTAAGATAAGTCGTAAGGTCAGTATTGCCTCACGTGTTCCAGTGTTTCTATGGAATCTAAACTGATCTTCCCTGAGGTTGGCTTCTACTAGTTTTTCCATTCGTCTGTAAAGAATTCGTGTTAGTATTTTGCAGCTGTGACTTATTAAACTGATAGTTCGGTAATTTTCACATCTGTCAACACCTGCTTTCTTTGGGATTGGAATTATTATATTCTTCTTGAAGTCTGAGGGTATTTCGCCTGTTTCATACGTCTTGCTCACCAGATGGTAGAGTTTTGTCAGGACTGGCTCTCCCAAGGCCGTCAGTAGTTCCAATGGAATGTTGTCTACTTCGGGGGCCTTGTTTCGACTCAGGTCTTTCAGTGCTCTGTCAAACTCTTCACACAGTATCATATCTCCCATTTCATCTTCATCTACATCCTCTTCCATTTCCATAATATTGTCCTCAAGCACATCTCCCTTGTATAGACCCTCTCTATACTCCTTCCACCTTTCTGCTTTCCCTTCTTTGCTTAGAACTGGGTTTCCATCTGAGCTCTTGATATTCCTACAAGTCGTTCTCTTATCTCCAAAGGTCTCTTTAATTTTCCTGTAGGCAGTATCTATCTTACCCCAAGTGAGATAAGCCTCTACATCCTTACATTTGTCCTCTAGCCATCCCTGCTTAGCCATTTTGCACTTCCTGTCGATCTCATTTTTGAGACGTTTGTATTCCTTTTTGCCTGCTTCATGTACTGCATTTTTATATTTTCTCCTTTCATCAATTAAATTCAGTATTTCTTCTGTTATCCAAGGATTTCTACTAGCCCTCGTCTTTTTACCTACTTGATCCTCTGCTGCCTTCACTACTTCATCCCTCAAAGCTACCCATTCTTCTTCTACTGTATTTCTTTCCCCCATTCCTGTCAATTGCTCCCTTATGCTCTCCCTGAAACTCTGTACAACCTCTGGTTCTTTCAGTTTATCCAGGTCCCATCTCCTTAAATTCCCACTTTTTTGCAGTTACTTCAGTTTTAATCTACAGGTCATAACCAATAGATTGTTGTCAGAGTCCACATCTGCCCCTGGAAATGTCTTACAATTTAAAACCTGGTTCATAAATCTCTGTCTTACCATTATATAATCTATCTGATACCTTATAGTATCTGCAGGGTTCTTCCATGTATACAACCTTCTTTCATGATTCTTAAACCAAGTGTTAGCTATGATTATGTTGTGCTCTGTGCAAAATTCTACCAGGCGGCTTCCTCTTTCATTTCTTAGCCCCAATCCATATTCACCGACTATGTTTCCTTCTGTCCCTTTTCCTACACTTGAATTCCAGTCATCCATGACTATTAAATTTTCGTCTCCCTTCACTATCTGAATAATTTCTTTTATTTCATCATACATTTCTTCAATTTCTTCGTCATCTGCAGAGCTAGTTGGCATATAAACTTGTACTACTGTAGTAGGTGTGGGCTTTGTATCTATCTTGGCCACAATAATGCGTTCACTATGCTGTTTGTAGTAGCTTACCCGCATTCCTATTTTCCTATTCATTATTAAACCTACTCCTGCATTACCCCTATTTGATTTTGTGTTTATAACCCTGTAGTCACCTGACCAGAAGTCTTGTTCCTCCTGCCACCGAACTTCACTAATTCCCACTATATCTAACTTCAACCTATCCATTTCCCTTTTTAAATTTTCTAACCTACCTGCCCGATTAAGGGATCTGACATTCCACGCTCCGATCCGTAGAACGCCAGTTTTCTTTCTCCTGATAACGACATCCTCCTGAGTAGTCCCCGCCCGGAGATCCGAATGGGGGACTATTTTACCTCCGAAATATTTTACCCAAGAGGACGCCATCATTATTTAATCATACAGTAAAGCTGCATGCCCTCGGGAAAAACTGAATGTGGTATATTCTGAAATGTGAACTATGGCAGTGTTATTACCAAATGTGTCCAAACCGGAGCAATGTGCTGTTATTCTTTTCTTGGCTGATGAAAGACAAACACCAGTAGAATGAAGAATGTGTATGGGGAAGCATGTCTGTTGAAAACCATTATTGTGTTATGGTGTGTCAAGTTCCGTGCTGGTCATGATTTGACACAAGATGCCAGTCAACCTGGAAGGCCAGCCTCATCCACTGCACACAACAAGTGGGTAGTTGATGATGCAATTAGGGCACTCCACTGCATAATCATTCATGCACTATCCAAGGATATCAACAACAGCTTTGGTAGCATGCAGGAGTTAAGCTACCATCAGCTCTGCAGCCAGTAGATATCCCAGACATTGTATGCTGAACAAAAAGCAAACTAGGTGGCTATTTGCATGAAGCACCTGATGCATTTCAATGTGGAAAGCAACACATTCCTTGAGCACATTGTCACAGGTGAAGAAAGCTGCTGCCACCACTGGGAACCAGAGTCGAAAGTATCGATGATGGTGCCATCCATCATACTCTCCCCCCCCCCCCCTATCCCAAGAAGTTGAAGAGGCAGCCGTCTGCTGGATATGCGATGTTGGTCGTATTATTTGATTACCAGGGCCTATTGATTATTGATTTCAAGGAAACTGGTGTCTCCATTACTGGGGAATTGTACTCTGCAACACTGGAGAAATTATGGCATGCTGTCAAGGCAAAACTTCCACATAAACTGCAACAAAGGATGCTGCTGCTTCATGGTAATGCATGTCCCCATGTCACAAATGTTTTAATGCAGAATTTATGCTATCTCAAGAAGGAGACACTTGAGATCTGATGTCTCTCTATGTAATTATCACACCTTTGGTCCCTTAAAAAAGCCATGAAGGTTTGACAGCTCTTGTTGGAAAAGGATGTGCAGCAGGGAGTTATGGACTTCTTTGTGCTCCAGGACACAGTGTTTCACCAAACAGGTGTCTTCAATCCAGAGCAGTGCCTCTATGCTCATGGCAATTTCATTTGATTGGTATAATGATTGGTATAATGTGAAAGGAAACTTTTTATCACCACTTATTATTAAGCTTGTGTCCTGATTTTTACTCATTTGTTCAGAATTTTTGTGTGTTATTTTGAAAATGTTCTGAATTTGGTTATAGATAATATGGAAAAGGTCAAAGTATTACAGTAATATACCTGTATTTGGTAAAACAGTTCACCATTTACACAAAACTGCGCACAGCTTTATCAATGTGTTGTTCTACACAAATGCCAATTTTCAGGTTCACTATCTGATACATGTGATCCCCTCACAAAACAGTGTGTCTGCAAACCAGGAGTTGGTGGATTGAAGTGTGACCGCTGCGAGCCAGGATTCTGGGGATTACCAAAGATCTCAGAAGGTCACCAGGGATGTTTACGTAAGTGTTCTGGACTTCACTAGATATATTTCTGTGTGCCTTGTTAGAGCACAGTTTCTCAAAGTTTGCCAAATGTCTTCTGGTATATTTAAGTTCATGAGATATGACTTTATGCCTTAATGATGGACTTACAAGTACTCTCTTGAACAAAAATACCTGTAATTTTCACAATTTTCTTTTCTATAGATGGTACATGGACATTCAATATACCCCTCTGGTCATATGTTAATAAGCCACATGCTTTGAAGAAATTTTCATTAGTGAACTATAATTAGAAGCACATAAGACCTAAACTTGTGTTGTTGACTGCAAGCTCCATACTGAACTTTTTAAATTATGCATTTACTGAGCTATCTGAATCCACAAACAGTCTTATACATTTTGCACATTTAAATCTTGTATGGACTTTTAAAACATTGAGAGAAAAACCTAACAGGATATGGGTGCTATTGTCTCTCTTATAACATATTTTATTTCACTTTGATTAAAATATTGCTGCTAAAAGTACCTGTCGTAAAGTATGTTCATGGTACACTCCAGCTGTTGATGTGGCTATGCAGCTAATACAGGCTACCATCCACTAATAACAAAATAACAGAGAAGTATGATGTTATTATGTGAGCATGATATAGCTAATGGCTGGACTAATCAGGCAAGACTTGGAATGATGTGCAGTTTATTTTTACTAATTCCTTTTTTTCAGTCGCACAACAGGTACAAGACAAATTTCCATCATCATTTTCATATTCATATGAGAGTGTAAACATAATCTGATGTTCTTTTAGTAAAATATTATGTATGTTTTTGGAAGAAGGGGAGAGTGTTGTATTGCCTTAAATGTGACAGTGGAAAGATAATGGAAGGTAGACATTCAGACAACTGTAAATGTAAAAACTGAATCAGGAAAGAGCAGTTTACTACGGAACAGTCACAGTTAAATTAGATAATGTTACACAAATTGTAAAATTACTCAGATTAAAGGTAGCAACCATTCCTCGGACTTAAATAAAGGGTGCATGAGCCAGGGGTTTGGGGGGGGGGGGGGGAGGGGGAGGGGGAGATTATATCCACGAGAGCTCAGTAATTTGAGCAGAATAATTTGTTCAGTCATTCTTACTTTGAAATATTTCTATGAGTATATGGGGCAATCAAATGAAAATGAGACAGACTACATAAAAAGCATGGTGTGGATACTGGTAATTCAGATAGGTGAGTGCACTCTATTGGGAATCTGGAAGGAACAGTGTGAATGTTCACCACTATGACATTTTTCTGTTAGACATTATCAACATGTTGTCAGAGAGACGTGTGTGCATCATAGTTCACTATGGAGTCAGGGAAAGAGGTACAGTGATTTGTAGTGCAGTTTCTGAGTTTGGAAGGAGTGACAGAAAGTGAAACTCGTGCAAGATCAGAGCCAGTGTGTATATGTCCTGGGACAACTGGGAAATCCTGAAAAAATGCAGGATCTTCTTCATCTGTTAAAAACCTACTGTGTATGGTGAACACAGTATGTCATGAGTGCATATGTTTGTGGGTAATAAACAATTTTGAGAAGCTGTGGTACCATTGAAAAACAGGATCTGTCTGTGACTGGATAATTGTGTCATTACCCATTCTGCCACGGCTGCAGTGGATGCTGTAATCAGAAATGACCAAGGCAGACACTGGAAGATATTTGGATCATGTTGCACCTCAGACACTGTACCTCTTACACCCTCATGACAGAGCATCTGAAGTTCCAGAAATCATTGTGCAGGGGGATTCCTCACAACCTGATGTAGGAACAGAAGTTGATCAGAATGTTGAGATTGCTGCAGCACCTGAAGTGGCACCACAATGATGAACATCATTCCCCATCTCATATTGCCACAGGAGATGAAACATGGTGTGATCATATTGAGCTGGAGAGCAAGCATCAGAGCCATGGTGTATATGCCTGGGACAGCTGGGGAATCCTGAAAAAAATGCAGGATTTTTTTCATCTGGTAAAAACCTGAGATTTTTTAGAAGTTTTAGTTTCATTGTCTTTGTAATTTTGACTGGTAAAAATTAAAGCTGTAGTTGCAAATAAAATGAGCCATTTAAAGCAGCAAAACACAGTGCACACACAAACATCTGCTGACAGCAAAATGTGTCAAAGGCTTTAGCACGATGACTACACTATACTTCATAACAGCAAACTGCTTTCAGTGAATGTGACATCACAACTATTTACATTTTGAAATGCTCCTACACAGGCAAGACCGACCAACCACTTTTGTGGCAGCCTGCACACGTCTGACCAGTTGCACTCAGCAATTACATCACCATCCTGTTATTGTGATTTTTTAATCTAGGTGTGTTTATTTTGTATGAAATCCTGGTGTTTTAGGGGTAACAAGGCCAAAAAAGCAATAGAAAGCTTTGGACAAAGAAGTGGCTAATGCAAGGAAAGAAATCTGCTCACATTCTGTTACCTAAAGCAGCTGGAATCTTGATGATTTCCATAACTGTCTAAGAATGGATGAATCATCAATTTCTGTGCTCTAGAACATCATCAGACCATCCATAATGAAAAAGTATACAGATATGAGAGAGGATGTGAGCTGTGAGGAGAGGCTGTTAGCTACCTGATGATTCCTAGTGACTGGCAGAGGTGAAGAGGTTCAGTGCTGCTGTATCCACACAATTGTTAACTAAAATTATTCCTGAAACCTGCAGCATGATTTATAGTTTAAGATTCTCATTAAAAAAATAAAAAATAAAACTTGCACGTGGTGGCGCACATCATCTAATAAATACAGCAACAGATACATGTTCATAAGAAATAAAGCATTTAGCAGCTGAAACTTCCTGGCAGATTAAAACTGTGTGCTGGACCAAGACTCGAACTTGGGACCACTGTCTTTCATCGGCAACTGCTCTACCATCTGAGCTACCCAAGCATGGCTCATGACCCGTCCTCACAGCTTTACTTCTGCCAGTACCTCGTTCCCACCTTCCAAACTTAACAGAAGCTCTCCTGTGAAACTTGCAGAACTAGCACTCCTGAAAGAAAGGACATTATGGAGACATGGCTTAGCCACAGCCTGGGGGATGTTTCCAGAATGAGATTTTCACTCTGCAGTGGAGTGTGCACAAATATGAAACTTTCTGGCAGATTAAAACTGTGTGCCGGACGGAGACTCGAACTTGGGGCCTTTGCCTTTTTCTTTGATTGAATGACCCAATCCTCATTGCCTTTCTGGAACATGGCACCACAATTAATGCATAGTGACACACAGAGTCTTTGCAAAAAGTGAAGCAAGCCATCAACTGCAAACACCCAGGATGTTTCAGATGGCATCATTCTGTTGCTGGATGATGCCCAACCTTTTATGATGCCAAAGTTATTTCAACTAAACTACAGAAGTTTTTTGGAGCCCAGGAGGTGCATACCAGGGTGTAGTTATGTATCTGAAGACAACCACAAACATTTATCGGTATATTTGACTATTTTTTTCTCACAGTGGGATAAATGTATTGACAGTTATTGGGATTACTTTTGAAATAATAAACGATTTGCTTACTTTTTCCCATCTGTCTGATCTTCATTTAGCTGAAACTTACTATGAAACAGTGAGCTAATGTTTAAAAAATGGTATAGGCTTAAATGTTTTGTCTGTTTCTCTAGTTTTCTAGTTTTATGTAGACTAAAATATGAAAAATTATGTACCAACAAAATAAATCATGATACTTAATTGATCTGCATATTCTCCATCTTTCAGCTTGTGATTGCCACCCACATGGCTCAGTGAGGGATGATTGTGAACAAATGACAGGACGTTGCATGTGCAAGCCTGGAGTTTTGGGTCAGAAGTGTACAGTTTGTACTATAGTCAGTTTTAAACTTACCCCATCAGGATGTGCTCCAGGTACCTATTTTATTTTAGACCATTATCATTATTTTACTTCATTCTACTGAATAAAAGATACTTGGCTCTTTTAGTCATACACAGCATTCATATTATTTCAACAGCCTATTTTAATTCTACAGGAGATGATCTAGCAAGTGCTGGTACAGAACGACCCATACATCATTCAACAGTACTGAGATTTACTCAGCCAGAGGCTGAAGGAGTGAGCTCACCTTTGTTTAAATCAACTCGTGACCTGTCATCACATAGGAGTGGCCACAGTTATTATTATGAGCATACTGACTCAATGGGCAAGCCACCTGAACTTGCACCAGCCTCCCTGCATCAGGGCGAGGCCACCAACAGTGAGTGAGCACCAACACCTGGCTGGCCAGGCAAAGTTTGTATTGCATATGGACTCTTTGAAGTTTCAAATTTAATTGTTGGAAAAAAGAAATAGCTAAATAACATTTAGTTCATGCCAACATGGACAAATAAGAATAGATAGTCTCAATTCAGTTGAACCTAATAATAAGCACAACAAATACATAAAAACTTATTCATTTGCAGCAATGCATATGTCTAATCAGTTTGTCTTCCCTTCTGGTAAAATTTTTCTCATATTTTGCACAAATACCTGATTATTAACTTCATCCTGTAATTGCTTCCAGTTTCCTTCTTCCAGTTTTTGTATGTTGTTTAAGCTTTGGATCTCAATGTCAGTAGGATTTTTACTAAGCTTCCTTGCAGATTAAAAATGTGTGCAAGATCGAGACTTACACTTGGGACCTATGCCTTTCATGGGCATGCGCTCTACTGCCTCAGCTACCCAAGCATGACTCACAACCTATCCTCTCAGCTTTACTTCCACCATTACCTTGTCTCCTACCTTCCAAGCTTTTAGAAGCTCTCCTGTGAATCTTGCAAGACTAGCACTCCTGGAAGAAAGGATATTGCAGAGAAATGGCTTAGCCACAGCCTGGGGTAGCCTTTCAGAATCAAATTTTCGCTCTGAAACAGAGCGTGCACTGGTATGAAACTTCCTGACAGTTTTAATCTGCCAAAAAGTTCTATATCAATACACACTCTGCTGCAGGGTGAAAATTTCATTCAAGATTGTTACTGACGATGAAATTTTGTGAGAGGCTCATTTATACTTACAGTAAGACTATACTATTTATGTACTTGATATAGGATGTAAAAATAAATTTTCAGTCATAGACAGAAGCCTAAATTTGTTGCTTGGTGAAAGTCCTTTGCAGATGAACAGTGGGTGTTACTTTCATGGGCATGCGCTCTACTGACTCAGCTACCCAAGCCTGATTCACTGTGTAACACTATTGTATTTAGTTGTATTTGTCATGTTTTTAATGACAGTGATGGGTAAATTATTTCATTATATTATATTTCTCTGCGTTTAATATAAAATACCACCCAGGCTTTAACACTGCATCTAAATGCACAGGAATTTTAAAACGTGGTTATTATTTGCACACATTGTTATTTTCCTCATCATACTGTTTATCAAGTTATCCTTCTACAGTGACTCCATTTGTCATTAATAAATATAAGGATTTGAACATCATATAGTTAATACAGTTTCTCTGAGCAACTGTCTCATGTAGTCCATTCTACATACATTTTCTCCATCTCCAGATTTCTCATTTTTGCAAAAATTACAGTTGTTATTTTTCTATACACATTTCTAAATTCCTGACAAACTTCACCTATTCTGATAACTGTAGTTATTAATACTATTTTCTACCCTCATTTCTGTTAGTTCTTCTATAGATCTAATGTAACTGGGTAGCTTTCTGTATTTTCCACTTCCAGACTATATGTTACCTGATAAAACAATATGTTTACCCATGTTCTTATTAAACATCTAAAAATTTATGTTATCTCTGCCAACTCTATCAAGGTCAAATCAAAGATGTAATCAGTGTTTCTTCATGCATTGGTTCCAGAAGAAAAGTGTTTTTTTTATGTTAGTTCAGCTCACAGAACTGAGATAATAGTAGTTGCTGGGAGTATTACAGTCATCCTTCAAAGATATTATATTTCTCTTATGTGCATTACATTTCTGCTATAACACCAGAGTTAAATTACGTGGGTCTTACCTACATTTTCCCTTATGGTTCTGTTGTTGTTGTTATTGCATGTCAGGTGAGGAGGACATGCAGAAGAATGGTTACCAAAGTGATGAGTGCTAGAAGATATTAGAACTGTCTGTTTTTTCTAATTACAATTCGTAGTGGAATACTGTAGATGTCGTCATGTTACGGTAGGAAACTGAAACACTAACCATTCCAGGAAAATGTCTTGAAAGTTATGCTGTACTACATAATGTTTGTATTGTGACTACATGCCTTGTTTTCACCCAGTCCCTAATGCAGTTAGTAACAACAAGAGTCTGAAAGGTCAGTAAACATTTGTTTATTACATCGTCCTTGCCCCATCTTGTGTGCCGGTCTGCACCACACTGTGTGCCATGCACCAGTATTACTCATTCATTGCTGGTTCCTTGTTGTTCTTCACCTACTACTTTCCCTGTTTGCATGTATCGTTAAACCAAGTATCACTCAAGACTACACTGGATCTGCTCTATCAAATGAGCAAAATAAATTTCAGTATAAAAAAAAAAAAGTTTGTTGTGAGAAACAAACAAACATCTCCTGCTGACATTGGGTGTTGCATGAAACCAGTAATGAGTATTATTTCGTGAGGCTGACTATATCGACACATTGCAGAAATGGGATTGGAAATATTTGTCAAAACAACAGAAAAAATGCACCTGCTGACTTGTTGTAAGGGGGGGGGGGGGGGTTTATACAAAAAAAATCAGCAATGATGCATCTGCATAAATCTTGGTAGCATGGTCACCACCTTTCAAATTTAGAAACCTCTTTTGAATTTTACTACATATGAGTTGCACCAGCAAATGGATAATGGTGTTATGGCATGCACATCCTCTGTCAGGCTGCTTGCCAGTGGAGTTAAATCACAGTATTATTTTATGTATATAGGCTGAAGTGGTGAGTGAAAATTTGTAAGAAGACCGGGAATCGAACCCAGGTCTCCTGCTTACTAGGCAGTTGCATTAGCCACTAAGCCACCTTGGCACAGCAGTTCATATAACTCCATGGATTACCCTGGTATGCCTCTCTCCTCAAACCAAATTCTCACTGCCACCTCAGTTTAATTTAAATTCCCCCTTACACATGAACAGAATTGTTGAGATTCTCCATATTCTGGAATAGCAACTCAGCATTGAAAGTAAATGGTTGATCCAGCTTGATATCCAGGTAGAACTATCATTTACATTTGCTGCTGAGGTGCTTTTCCAGAACATAGAGAGTCTCAGCAATTTTGTTTGTGTGTAGGGGGGAATTTAAAGCAGACTGTGGTGGCAGTGAGAATTTGGATTGAGGAGGGAGGCATGCCAGGGTAACCCATACAATTGTGTAAATTGTTGTGCCAACGTGGCATAGTGGCCAATGCACCCGACTATTAAGCAAGAGACCCGGGTTTGATGCCCAGCCTTGGTACAAATTTTCACTCACAGCTGCAGTCTGTATACATAAAATTGTATCTGTATGAGACTAGTAAAGTCTCTGAAGTTGTGTTATTTCATTTAAAACATGATAATCCAATTAATTTTATTAATTGCTGCTATGTGTGGTACTAGGCATATACTTTTGTCTTTGTGAACACATTAAAGGAGTGACTATGTTCTGTGCCTGATCCAGCCATCCCCATTAATAAGTACTTCAAGCCAAACATATTTCTACAGATTCCATCATACTCAAATGCCAAAAACCTATCATAATAGCCATGATTTTTGGATGGTAATAATACTTGGAGTATTAAATAAACAAGGGTTATCCCAGAAGCAAGGTATCTTATTCTTTAACAATGTAGAAAAAGATAGGTTGCTGCATACTGTAAAAAAGACACATAAAGTTGCAGACAGATATGATCAAAAGACACTCACATATAGCTTGCGGCCATAGCCTTTCTCAGTAAAGAAGACTTTGGCTGAAAGCTATATTTGAGTGTCTTTTAATCTTGCTTGTCTGCAACGTGATGTGTCTTCTTTACAGGAAGTAGCAATCTGTCTTTTCCTACATTGTTGATATTCCTACTTGGAGTTTCCATTGTCTGTGTCTTATTTTTTGGTGATAAAAAAGCCCTTTATTTTCTATAATATTTACACCATTTTTTCTACATAGTCACCATTTTGGTCAATGCGTTTTTGTAGGTGCAGTGACAGTTTTTGTATACTCATGTTGTACCAACTTACTGCCAAGTCCTTGAGGAAGTGCAGAAATTCCTGCTTCACCCTGTTAGAGCTGAATTGTCTTCTGGATAAATGTTTTTTCAACTTATAAAACAGATGGTAGTCACTGGGTGTCAAGCCTGGATTAAATGGTGGATGGGTGATTTATTTATTTTATTTGTTTATTTATTTATTTCATCTGTGAATCATCTCACAATGACATACGAGTTGTCACAGTATTACAATAAAAATCAGTAGCTCAAAATATGTATATACACACACAGAATACTAAACTATTCTTTAAAAGGATAGAACAAGTGGTTGGCCATGGTTTGGTGATGGAACTATTTTGACATTTGCCTGAAGTGGTCTAGGAAAACCACAGAAAACCCAAATCAGAATGGCCATACAGAGCAAACCCCATCCTCCTGAATGCGAGGTCAATGCCTTAACAGTTGTTCTGCCTCGTTCAGTTGACCCATATTACACAATGTTCTTTGATTAATGCACAAATATCTTCTGATAAATAATGATATAAAAACATAGTTTTGCTCTTTGTTGCTGCACACACTAAGGACATTAGTTATCAAGAATGTTTTAGGTGCCTTTTTGAACAAATGTAACTGATGGGGAAAAAATTGCCACATCAAGAAGGAGTAAATTAGAACTGGTAGTCTTGTTCCTACATCTGAAAGATGGTATGTGTTCCAATTTCACACCAGTTGCATTAGAGTGGCACTAGTAGTGCTGCTATAAGGATGAACATCAGGTTTGCTAAATTATGCTGTAATAGTTGTGGTATTGCTTATCTTTGAGACTGGATGTGGTGTGTTGATGTTAGCAAGAATGCCTTTAATGTGACAAAGATACAGTTATCAGCACCTCACTGAGCATGAACAAGGTCATGTAATAAGGCTATGAGAAGCTGGATGTTCTTTCTGAGATTCTGCAGGAAGACTTGACAGGAATGTAGCCACTGTACATGATTGCTGGCATTGGTGGTTGGGACAAAGTACAGTCAAATGGATCCAGATGGTCACATGGCATTACCAGCATACGGCTCTGGCATGATGTACTGCATCTGCAGCAGCAATTTGAGCAGCAGTTGGCAACACAGTGACACAACAAACTGTTACAAATCACTTACTTCAAGGGCAGCTCCAGGCCAGGCATCCTTAAGCATGCATTCCAATGATCCCAAACCATTGCCATTTGTGACTTCAGTGGTGTCAAAAGAGAGCTCGTTGGAAGACATGTAGGAGATCTGTTGTGTTTTCTGACCAAAAGTGGTTCTGCCCCAGTGCTAATGATAGTTGTGTACTGATTAGAAGGAGGCCAGCTAAGGGCATGTAACCAACCTGTTTGCATGCTAGTTACACTGGACCTACATGTGGAGTTATGATCTGGGGTGCAATTTCATATGGCAACAGAAGCTCTCTTGTGGTTATCCCATACATCCTGACTGCAAATTTGTATGTCAGTCTGATGATTTTACCCACTGATTTACTGTTCATGAACAGCATTCCAGGGGTTGATTTCCAACAGGACAAGGCTTGTGAGCATACCTCTCTTGTAAACCAGCATGTTCTACATGGCAGCAACATGTTGCCTTGGCCTGCTTAATCATCAGATCTGTCTCCAGCCAAGCATATGTAGGACATCATCAGACAACAACTCCAATGTCATCCATAAACAGCATTAACCTTCCTTGTATTGACCAACAAAATGGAACAAGCATGGAACTCCATCCCACAAACTGACATCCAGCTCCTGTGTAACACTTCATTCAACATACTGGCAGTTACACTGATCATTAATGCACCAGCATTTCTTTTTTGCAGTGACTTGTCTCACACTTACATTTCGACAGGAGCACACCCAGCCCTTCTCAACACACAAATGCAAGGAGGGAGAAATGTGCAAGGAAATTTAATACCTCAGTTCACTGAGGAGAAACAAGGAAGATACCACACACAGAACAAGTGTCAACACAAACAAAGATAACCAACACCAGAAATATCGATAGTGACTATTAATCAGCAGGTGAAGTAGCACTAATTCTGTCCCTCTGTGTTTTGATGAGAGACAGAGCTGGATTCCAAACAGTATTTAAACAAAATCCACCATCTCTGTTAATAAGGTTGCTTGATAGTTTGATTTCAACAGCTTCCTTAATAACACTATCCCAATAGCTGGACGTGCAAGCCAGAATCTCCGTGTTGTTGAATTCCGTAGGATGACCAGTGTCAATGCAATGTTCTGCAATAGCGGATTTGCTTGGCTGTTGTAAGCATGTGTGATGCTTATGTTCAATACACTGGTCTTCCACAGTCCTGATTGTCTGACCAATATATGACATGCCACAACTGCAAGGAATATGACAGACTCCAGCCTTACACAAAACAAGATCATCTTTTACGAACGCCAACAGGACCTTAATCTTAGAAGATTTCACGTCATATTTCCACAAAATACAGCCAATCCTGTTGGAAATGCTTCCTGCATAAGGCAAAAAGGCCGTAGACTTAGATGCCACTTCGTTGCTATCGTCACTCACGCATTGCACAGAAGGCTGATAGCACAACACACATTTATCTGCCTCTCACTATAACCATTCTGACGAAAGGTGACTTCGAGATGTGATAGCTCAGCTGTCAAACTTTAAGGGTCTGAGATAACGTGGGCTCTGTGAACCAAGGTACGAAGTACTCCTTCACGCTGAGCTGGATGGTGACAACTATCAGCTCGCAGATACAAGTCAGTGTGAGTAGGCTTCCTATAAACAGAATGTCCCAACGCACTATCAGTTTCCCTTTTGACCAACACATCAAGGAATGGAAGGCATCCATTCTTTTCCACCTCTATTGTGAACTGAATATTCGGGTGGATTGAATTCTGGTGTTCCAAAAACCAGTTTAAATTCTCACTACCATGAGGCCAAACAACAAAAGTATCGCCTACATATCTGAAAAATTGTGCAGGTTTCAAGGTCGCCGACTCCAATGCACGTTCCTCAAAGTCCTCCATAAACAAATAGGCCACAATAGGTGACAACGGGCTTCCCATTGCTACTCCAACAGTCTGTTCATAGTACGGACCATTGAATAAAAAGTAAGTGGAAGTCAGCACATGTCGAAGCCAATTTGTTAACTCGACACCAAACTTAACCTCAATTAGCTGCAATGAATCAGAGAGAGGAACGCGAGTGAAATGAGAAACCACATCAAAACTGACTAAAATATCAGAGTCATTCAAACGCAAACCCTGCAATCGACGTAAGAAATCTGCAGAGTTCTTAATGTGGCATTCACACCTACCTATTAGTGGGCTCACCAAACTAGCAAGATGTTTAGCTACACAATGTGTCAGAGTACCATTATTGGAAACAATAGGCCTCCATGGGACAGCCTCTTTATGGACCTTAGGGAGGCCATATAATCTAGGTGGTACAGCACAGTAAGAATTAAGACTCTTGACAGTCTCCTGTGACAAAGAACTTTTCTTCAGAAGGTTATTTGTCTTTCTCTCAACACTTTTAGTAGGGTCAGCACCGATTTTGCGATACGCCGAATCAGAAAGTAGACACTGCATCTTTTGAATGTAATCATGCTTGTTCAACAAAACGGTGGTGTTTCCCTTGTCAGCAGGTAAAATAACAATATCAGGATCCATTCTGAGTGAACGTAAAGCAGCCTCCTCAGCTGCTGTAATGTTACACTTGGGTGGACGGGCCCCAGTCAACACACGACAAGCTTCCCTCCTAACCTCTTCCGCAACCTCGGAAGGTAGTTTATAAATAGCCTGTTCGATAGACCTAATAAAATCAACAATTGGCAAACTCTTAGGTGTCGGTGCAAAGTTCAAACCTTTCCCCAGCACAGACAAAGCTGCGACGTCAAACGTTTTCTCTGTGAGATTGATCACAGAAAGTCGAGAATTAAAATTAGAATTAGACACTGAGCCAAGGAAACGTTCAAAGTTCGCCGAATGATGAGCAGTTACAGATTGAAATTCCCAGTCAGACTGCGACCAAGAGGCACCGTTCGCCCAATCCCAAGAAAATTCAGAAACATTAGCTGCCATCATTAAATGAAGCTGAAATAATTGTAATTTGTTTTGATTCTTTGATGACTTCACTAGAGAGTAAACAACAATGTCATCTGCAAACAGTGTAATAGGACTGGTCTTGTTGTTTACTAAAACATTTATATACAATGCATGAGAAAGAAGTGAAGCACACAGAAGACATAGTCAGATGTCAATATAACTTTGTACATGTATGCACCATTAGCAGGTATGTACAGGAACGGGATCAGATGTTGAGTCATCACTGTGAAGGACACAAGCTATGTACCTGTATGAGAGAGCATTATGAGTGCCTGACACAGTTTGAAAGGGGCATCATCATTGGTCTCCATTCGCTCGGCTGGTTGAATTGTGCAATGTCCTTATTTGTGATGCATTTGGATGTGACAGTGGCCCAGTCTTGTACTGCATGGGAAACTGACAGCAGACATACTCGTCATCAAGGTCCCAGTCGACCACATCTGACCATCACAAGGGAGGATCGACCTATTGTGAACCAAGCACATTGTAACCCTTTCACCTGTGCCTGCCATCTGTGCACACATTCTTTGTCATCTCGCACCACTGGTCAGAGGCTACCACCAGGCAGACTGGGGAATCACTGTCCATGCAATGACTGGAATTAACATCACAACAAAAAAGGCTGCATTTGGAGAGGTGTTGTGACTGGCATGATTATGATCAGCAGATGAATGGCATCGCGTTGTGTTCAGCGATGAACTATGTTTGTGCTTCTGCCCCACCCTGGGTGGCCATTGTCATCGAGTGTGTCAGTGATCTGGGGAATGGTTCCACACTTGCAAAGATTTGGAGAGGTACAGTAATGTTACTCCTGGTGTCATGGTGTAGAGGACCATTGGGTATGGCTTCAGGTCATGGCTGGTAGTGACTGAGAGAACTCAGACACATCAGTACATTGAGGTCACCCTGTGTCCTCATGGGTTACATATGGTGTGACAGTTTTGTGGTGCTATTTTTCAACAGGACAACGCTGATTCACATATGACACATGTCTCTATAAAATATCTGCATGATGCTGAGGTACTCGCATGGCCAGCAGGAACAAGCATGGGACCAGTTCAGGCGTCATCTCCATCCAAGTGCCTGTATCTAGGATCTCGTGCACCAGTTGCAGCAGTCATTAGCCAGATTACCTCAGGAGGGGATACAAGGGCTTTACAGTATGCTTCCTGACTGAGTCAGTGTGAGCATTCAGGTCAGAATGCGGGCAATGTCATACTGATAAGTGGGCAAATGCTGCCAAGTTCCTTGTGAATTTGACTGGATTTTGTAATCACTGAAATAATATCACATACCCTCCTAGACTGTGAAGATTCATTTCAGGCCCTCCTCCCCTTCTGGGTGCTTTGCTTTCGTTTTTAGGGCATGTAGGTTAAGATCAGCAGAGGGCTATAAAGCATACTTTCAAACCCTAGATACAGATTCAGTTTCACTAGATGACTTTCCAGTAATTACTACAAGTGTGATGTTTCTGGCAGAAAATCACATATCCAATCACATATCTTTGGCTGTAGTCTATAGCCCCACAACTTGATTAGGAGACACTTGAGATGAATAGTGTCAAAAGTCTTGTGAAAATCTAGAAATATGTAATCATATGAATATAATAGAGGGAAACATTCCACGTGGGAAAAATATATCTAAAAACACAGATGATGTGACTTACCGAACGAAAGTGCTGGCAGGTCGATAGACACACAAACATACACACGAAATTCAAGCTTTCGCAACAAACTGTTGCCTCATCAGGAAAGAGGGAAGGAGAGGGAAAGACGAAAGGATGTGGGTTTTAAGGGAGAGGGTAAGCAGTCATTCCAATCCCGGGAGCGGAAAGACTTACCTTAGGGGGAAAAAAGGACAGGTATACACTCGCACACACACACATATCCATCCGCACATACACAGACACAAGCAGACATTTGTCATGTCTGCTTGTGTCTGTGTATGTGCGGATGGATGTGTGTGTGTGTGCGAGTGTATACCTGTCCTTTTTTCCCCCTAAGGTAAGTCTTTCCGCTCCCGGGATTGGAATGACTCCTTACCCTCTCCCTTAAAACCCACATCCTTTTGTCTTTCCCTCTCCTTCCCTCTTTCCTGATGAGGCAACAGTTTGTTGCGAAAGCTTGAATTTCATGTGTATGTTTGTGTTTGTTTGTGTGCCTATCGACCTGCCAGTACTTTTGTTCGGTAAGTCACATCATCTGTGTTTTTAGAAATATGTAATCATCTTGAGATACCATGTCAATATCGTCCATTAATAAAGAGCCAACTATGTTTCACATGAACATTATTTTCTGTCTGTGCAGGTTATGTGTCAATAGATCATCACCTTAAAAGTATTTCATAATGTTGAAGTACAGTAAATGTCCCAAAATCATACTACAGATTGATGCCAGTGATATTAGTCTGTAATTCAGTGGATTACTTCTATTTTCTTTCCTGTGTATTGGTGTAACTTATGCAGCTTTTCATTCTTTCATTTTTTATCAAGTGAGCAGTTGTATATTACTGATAAAAATGGAGCTATTTCATCAGCATACTCTGTGGATATTGAAAATTAGCTGATAATGATTTGAGGAGAATGTATATCTTTCAATTTTAGACAGGTGGTCAAGTGCACTACTGAGCCATTGGCTCTGTATTGGAAAATGAATATTGTATAACAGAAAGGAGTTCTGAGAATACTGAAAAATTAGCTGCGAGTCATTCGAGAAGAATATATACATTGTAGTTTTAGGCTGATGGTCAGATCCTTCAGTCTGTTTGATACTGTTTTGTAATTTTTTCAGATGTTAGTTTTTTGGATGAAAATTTCCAGCCCACTCCAGCTACTGTTCATATAATAAGTCTTTTGGGTGACTTATGTACCTCAGACTCAGAATGCAGAGTGAGAAACAGCTGGTGTGTGCATGGAACATGCATGTGTAAGGATGAATATGTGGAAACTCCTGACAGGCAAGATTGTGTAGGTAAGTTTTAATAATACACACAGGGAGAAAATTAAAAATCTTTTGTACCCAAAAACATAAATTAATAACTAACTTCATTAACAGATTACCTGGTGCCTGCTTTTGATGGACATTCATATGTGCAAATAAGACGTCTAAAGGCTTATCACAGACTAAGTGTGGATGTAGAATTCAGCACATATAACAATAATGGAATTATACTTTATAACCAGCAGATGGCAGATGGTACTGGAGATTTTGTGTCACTTGCTGTTGTTAATGGGTAAGATACTTTAGTATTACATAATGTTTGTACAATATGATAGCATTTAAAATTGATCTCAGATGTATTTACAAAAGTTTTGTGCTCATTTTCCATGCGAGCTGCACAATGGAGGTTAACTTTACTGATGAAGAGGTGATCAGTTGATACTGTTTTGTAATTTTTTCAGATGTTAGTTTTTTGGATGAAAATTTCCAGACCACTCCAGCTACTGTTCATATACTGTTCCGAAAAAATAATGCTGGATGAATGATAGAAATAATTTTTTATCTCAATATTCTCTATTAAACTTCCATAGGTTAATGGTTTGTGTTAGTAATTTGGGGTGTTTGTCTGCAGGCACAGAATGAGCATTATTCAACTTCTGAAGATTAGGAGTTTAGAGGGGGACAGGGCCATTCGTGATATAAATTCTGTGTAGCCTTAAGAGATCAAACTGTGCACTAGATTGATGACAGTTGGTTTGGTACACAAGTCAGCCTGAGTTTGGGTTTTAGGTAGTTTTCTATGTTCATTTAGACGTATATCAGACTTGTTCCCAAAAATATAGAACACAAACTGTTAAAATATGATAATGCATAGAGCAAAGTTTGGGCAATAAGCAGATTGTACACTTGACTTCATTCACTTAGATTAACTGATAACTGGCATCTGACCAGAAAGATGAAAATAAAAACATTGGCTGAAGATACAAAGGCAGAAGCCAGCGGACAGTATGTCAACAAGTGGCAGCGAATGATAGGATAATGGCTAGGAAAGAGAGAATCTCATATTCATAGTCCATATTTGTTATTATTGCTATGCAGTTGTTTAATCTTCTGATGTTTGTGTGGGTTACTGATAACTGAGAAGGGAATATGTTACAACATCCAAAACTGCAAGTAATTAGCACTGCACAGACTTCAAAATAAATCTGTGATACTTAAAAAACTAATAACAGAAATTGTTCTCAATTATGGTAATTGTGTGTGTGTGAGAGAGAGAGAGAGAGAGAGAGAGAGAGAAAGGGGGGGGGGGGGGGGGTTAGTGTGAAATGCACCTACGAATCATACTGGAAGTAAAACCTTCTCATCTCTTGCAGATCTGGTTACTAATTATTTCAACTAGTCAATAGATAAGTGACACATTGCCCGTTGGCTTACATCTTGGGATTTTCAGCTGACAGGCCAATGTTTATTTATCAGTTTTTGTGATATTTCTTCAGCATGAGTGGCTGGCATTGTCAGACGTTCACCCTCAATTGCTGGTGGGAGATTGTAGGGTGAGCCTGTGACAGTACCAACCACTCATGCTGGCAAAATATCAGGAAAACTGTTAAACAAACATTGGCTGAAGATCCCTAGGCAGAAGCCAACAGGCAATATGTCAACAAGTGGCCATGAAAACCGCAACAATTTTGTAATAGTATAACTGTAATTTCAGATACTTACTTGAGTCATTTTTCTATAGGAAATTGAGCAGTAAGATAATATTGTTGAAAGCTGTCACACCCCAGTTCATTTCCACAAGTGGATGTTTTACACAGATTTTACTCGATTAAACACTCGAAAATGTTACACAATACCTCTATGAACATTTATGCAATTTTATTGCATAATATGTTTTTTTTAAATTTTCATATAATCTTCTGTTAATATAAATGCAGTGTGCACCTCATTAACATAATGGTTTAAGAAATCATTTTTGTTCTGGCAGGTATGTGGAATTCAGGTACAACTTGGGTAATGGTCCAGTTGTCATCAAGTCAACAGAACGTGTGAAACTCAACCACTTTCATAAAGTGAGCGCTAAGAGGTACCAAAGAGATGGCATGCTGCGATTGGATAATGGAGAGTTTACTCTTGGCCAGTCACAAGGAGCACTTAGATCATTGGACCTGCAGGAGGATGCCTTCATTGGCCATGTGCCCACCAACGCCTCCAAGTGTGTGGGACAACTGCTATCACGGGTATTCATTGTGAAACAAACGAGGAAATTCTTTTCATTATTATTTATTGCATGATATATTCTTAAAGTATCACACACAAATATTTAACACATCACTGAAACAGCTTAATTTTGTGGGAGCAAAAACTGCCATACAGCATCTAACCAAAATATTAATACAAAATTAGTGGAGAGAAGAGAGCTTCCCTTACTCAAAAACAAGGAAAGAAGAGAGGTGAAGGTGTGTGAAAGTTCAGCAGTTTTAGTTATTATTAAATGATCATTGTTTGATGACACATTACAGTTACCAACTACCATGAAGTGTTAATAATGCCAATTGACTGGAAAGGCACTGTTGGTCCAGATTATCCCATTCCTCAATGGTGCTTTGGTGTGAATCCCTCAGAGTGGTTGGTGGGTCACATTGTCCATAAATAGCCCTTTTTAATCCATCCCAGGCATGTTTGATAGGGTTCATGTCTGGAGAACATGCTTGCCACTCTAGTTAAGCGATGTCACTATCCTGAAGGAAGTCATTCATAAGATGTGCACGATGGGGTGCGAATTGTAATCCATGAAGATGAAAGCCTTATATGCTGCTAATATGGATGCACTATTGGTCGGAGGACGGCTATGGATGCACTGTTGGTCGGAGGACGGCATTCACATATTATTGAGCCACTACGGTACCTTCCATGACCACCAGCAGTATACATCAGCCTCACATAATGCCACCCTAAAACAACAGGGAACCTCCACCTTGCTGCACTCGCTGGACAGTGTGTCTAAGGCATTCAACCTGACCCAGTTGCCTCTAAAAACATCTCTGATGATGTCTGGTTGAAGGCATATGTGACACTCTCCGGTGAAGAGAATGTGATGCCAATCCTAAGTGGCCCATTTGGCATGTTGTTGGGCCCATCTGCACCGCGCTCAATGGTGTTGTGGTTGCAAAGATGCACGTCGCCGTGGACATTGGGAGTGAAGTTGCGCGTCATGCAACCTATTGCACACAGTTTGAGTCATAACATGATGTCCTGTGGGTGGACGAAAAGCATTATTCAACATGATGGTGTAGCTGCCAGATTCCCTCCAAGCCATAATCTGTAGATAGGGGTCACTGCAGTAGGTAGCCCTTGGGTGGCCCGAGTGAGGCATGTCATCAACAGTTCTTGTCTCACTGTATCTCCTCCATGTCTGAACAACATCACTTTGTGAAACTTCATAATTTCGCAGCGCAAAGAGTGATCCATAAAATTTCTTCTAATATTTCGACTGAATACCGTCCAGCCATCTTCAGAGTGAACCAGGGCGACTGACGCTCCAACACTTGCTCCATCCTTTTAAGCCCATGGACTGCACTACTGCGCATGCAGCCACAGATATACAAGATGCCAAAGACGTTAATCGGTGGCATAGAGGTATGGTATAGGCATGGAAATGAATCTACGGCTGTGCAATCGATCGACATGGTGATATTGATGTATCACTGCGAGCTGCACCGTTGTCATGTCTTTGTGATTTTATTACAGAAATTGCCGGATTACACAATTTGTTCAAGCTGAAACAACTATCTCTATTAATCAAATTCATCGCCAACCAAATTTCAGTTGTTTCATTCACTGCTGAGTCCCAGACAGTTGAAGTCGAGGCTAAAATTTCGACGTTATCGTACACCATAGAGTGCCCAGTGTCAATACAGTGCTCTGCCACTGCAGCTTTATTAGGTTGTAAGAGCCGGGTGTACCTGCGGTGCTCTGTGCATCTCTCCCGGACAGTACGTGTCATCTGTCCAATGTATCAACGGCCGCATTCAGAGGGGATCTTGTAAACACCAGGCTTCCGAAGCAACAAACCATCTTTAACGGAACCCAGGACTGCTGCTGTCTTTGGTGGAGGATGAAAAATCACTTTAACTTTCTGCTTACTGAGGATCCGTCCTATTTTTGCCATTAGGCTTCCCATGTGTGGCAGAAAAGTCATCGATTTAAAACTTCTGCTTTTCTTATACCCACAGTTGGTTTCATTTGTAGCGCCTTGTGTATCTGTTGTGAAGAGTAACCATTGGATTCAAAAAATCTTCTCAGGTGTAGAAGTTCGTCCTCCAGACTGCTCTTGTCAGCAATGATATGTACTCTGTGTTCTAAAGTTCTGAGTACACTCATCGTCTGTGAAGGATGGTGGCAGCTATTTGCGTGTAAATATAAATCCGTATGGGACAGTTTTCAATATACTGCATGTCCCAAAGTGCCATCTTTGCACCATACCAGCAAGTCTAAAAATGGAAGGCATCCATCTTTTTCAATTTCCATTGTGAACTGAATTTGTCTGTGGATGGAATTCAGATGATCTAAAAACTCTTTTTAACTTGTCTTCACGATGTGGCCACACTACAAACGCGTCATCAACATACCTCCAAAACACTGTGGCTGCAAGCTAACAGATTCCAGCGCCTTCTCCTTGAAGTCCTCTGTAAAAAAGTTTGCCACCAAAGGTGACAAAGGATTACACATGGCGACACCGTCAAAACATATTCAAAGAAAGTTGAAATCTCTTTATCAAAACTTTTTCCAATGAGAAACAATGATTTTGAAAGAGGAGCCTTTGTGAACAACAACAGTACATTGAAACTGACTAACATATCAGAATTGTTCAGTTTGACTAATTTCAGTTTGTCAATAAAGTCCACAGAGTTCCGTATATGATGAGCACATTTTCTGAACAGAGGCCTTAATCATCATCATCATCTTGGACAGTTTCCAGCCACTGGCTGGGTCTGTCGGGAACACAAGCCTCTCCATCGTGTTCTGTCTTTCCACCATTCCCCCTCTTCCACCTTCGTCCAGTTCTCTCCTCTTCTCGTCACACATTCCTTCACTCCCTTCACCCATCTATCTCTTGGTCTTCCTCTGGGCCTCTTCCCCTCCAGTTCCAGATCAAACATCCTCTTTGGAATTCTTCCCTCATCCATTCTCTTCATGTGTCCATACCACTGCAGTCTTGATTTTTCTATCCTGTCCTGTACTGGTTCCTCCTTTAGTCTTTCCCTCACATACAATAATGATGCTAATGTTTGGCACAATCATAGGTTGGAGAGCTGATGTTACTCACTATCGGACGCAGAGGAGCATCATGCTTGTGGATGTTTGAAAGTCCATAAAGCTTTGGATGCACCACAGCACTTGGTTCAATCTTTGCACAACTTCTGGTGGAAGGGGAGAGGTGTTCAGAAGCGAAGCAGTCTTCCTTACCACGTGGTTGGTGGGATCTTTACTGATCTTTCAGAATGTGCTGTCACTCAGTAAACTGTTCATTTTATTATGATAATCGTCATGACACATTAAAACAGTGGCATTACCTTTATCAGCTGGAAGAACCATTGTCTCCGTATCCTGGCAAAGTTTACATAGTGCAGCCCTCTCTGCCACACATATGTTACTCCTTTGTGGGCAAGCTTTCATAACTGCTCGACAAGTTTTACATCTTATTTCTTCTCCTGATTCTGTAGAACAAGGACGAACAGCTTCTTCAACAGCACTGATGAAAGCTGCTATTGGTAAAACCTTCAGTGTGTGTGCAAAGTTCAGTCCTTTAGCTAAAACCATCATTGCAGTGTTGTCCAAATCTTTATCCGGCACTTTAATGACGGATTAGCGAATAACAGTTTTTTGCTGTGAAGATGTCTCAAGACAGCTAAACGTTGCCATCTGTCTCGATGTGGCTACCTCATGAACCCAGTCTGACTTGGCCCATGTTATACCATGGATTCGGTTCCATGAAGTATTGGGTAACTCCACAGATATCCTTAGTAGATGTAGGCGATAAAGTTGTTCTGAAACCAGGCTCAATTTTTGGCAGGTAAAACAGTTCCCCTCCTTAACAATAGCAGCATCTGCATCCCTTAAAATTTTATTCATGGCAGTCGACTTTGTAAAATGTACTAACCTGGCAAATTTGGAACCATGCCATGGTCATGGCATCTTAATAAAAAACTTAAAGAGCTCAGTAACCTTGCTCTCAAGTGTCTTAACTTATACAATTGGCAAACACTTAAAACCATTTCTTCCCTAAAGAGGTACTTAATGTACATCTTCATATTTTCAAGGCGCAAAGAGTGATCCATAAAATTTCGTGACCGCAGCCACGTAAATTCGACTTCTAATATTTCGGCTGAATACCGTCCAGCCACCTTCAGAGTGAGTCAAAGTGACTGTCGCTCCAGCACTTGCTCCATCCATTTAAACCTGTGGACTGCACATGTGGCCACAGATACACAAGGTGCCAAAGATGTTAATCGGCAGCATAGAGGTATGACATATGCATGGAAATTGATCTATGGCTTTGCAGTCAATCCACATGGAGATATCGATGTATCACTGCGAGCTGCACTGTCGTGACATCTTTTTACAAAAATTGCTTGATTCCACAATTTGTCCAAGCTAAATCCACCATCTCTCTTAATTAAATTTGTCACCAACCAAATTTCAATTGCTGCCTTCACTACTGAGTCTCAGAAAGATGAAGTAGAGGCTAAAATTTCGATGTTATCGTACGCCGTCGAGTGCCCAGTGCCAATACAGTGCTCTGCCGCCACAGATTTAATAGGTTGTAAGTGCCGGGTGTTCATACAGTGCCCTGTGCATCTCTCCTGGACAGTACGTGTCATCTGTCCGATGTATGAAAGGTTGCATTCAGAGGAAATCTTGTAAACCCCAGGCTTTTGAAGCACCAAATCATATTCAACGGCACCCAAGAGTGCTGCTGTCTTTGATGGACGGTGAAAAATCACTTTCACTTTATGCTTACTGAGGATCCGTCCTATTTTTGACAATTGGCATCCCACATATAGCAGAAAAGCCATCGATTTAAAACTTTTCCTTGTATTCTTGTACTTTTCTTATACCCACAGTTGGTTGCATTTCTAGCGCCTTGCATATCTGTTGTGGAGAATATCCGTTGGCTTTGAAAAGTGCTCTGAGCTGTAGAAGTTCATCCTCCAGACTCTCATCAGCAATGATGTGCTATGTGTACTAGAGTTCTGAGTACACTTGTCGTCTGTGAAGGATGGTGGCAGCTATTTGCGTGTAAATATAAATCCGAATGGGTCAGTTTTTGATATACTGTGTGTCTCAAAGTGCCATCATCTTTGCGCCCTACCTACTCATTCAAAAATAGAAGGCATCCATCTTTTTTTATTTCCATCGTGAACTGAATTTGTCTGTGTATGGAATTCAGATGATCTAAAAAGACTTTTAACTTGTTTTCACCATGGGGCCACACTCCAAACGTGTCATTAACATACCTCCAAAACACTGTGGGCTTAAGCTAGCAGATTCCAGCTCCTTCTCCTCGAAGTCCTCCATAAAAAAATTGCCACCATAGGCGGCAAAGGATTACCACCCATGGTGACACTGTCAGTCTGTTCATAAAATTCATTATTGACTAAAAAATATGTTGAGGTCAAAACATGTTCAAAAAAATTGAAATCTCTTTATCAAAAGTTTTTCCAATGAGAAACAACGATTCTGAAAGAGGAACCTTGTGAACAATGACACTACATCGAAACTGACTAACATATCAGAATTGCTCAGTTTGAATGATTTCAGTTTGTCAATGAAGTCCACAGATTTATATGATGAGCGACTTTTGCCACCATTTCCCAAGAATTTTTAGATCATCTGAATTCCATCGGCAGACAAATTCAGTTCACGATGGAAACCGAAAAAGATGGATGCCTTCCATTTTTGAATGTGCTGCTTCGGCACTAAGATGATGGCACTTTGGGACAGGCAGTATATAGAAAACAGACCTGTATGGATTTATATTTACATGCAAATAGCTGCCACCATCCTTCATAGATCATAAGTGTACTCAGAACTCTAGTACACGGAGTACATATCATTGCTGATGAGAGCAGTCTGAAGGACGAACTTCTACACCTCAGAAGAGTTTTTGAAGTCAACGGTTACTCTCCATTAGAAATATGCAAGGCGCTACAAATGAAATCAAATGTGGGTATAAGAAAAGCAGAAGAAGACAAGGAAAGTTTTAAATTGATGGCTTTTCTGCCATACATGGGAAGCCTATTGTCAAAAATAGGATGGATCCTCAGTAACCAGAATGTGAAAGTGATTTTTTGGCATCCACCAAAGACAGCAGCCATTCTGGGTTCCATTAAAGACGATTTGATGCTTCGGAAGCCTGGTGTTTGCAAGACTCCCTGTGAATGCAGCCATTCATACATTGGACAGACGACACATACTGTCCAGGAGAGATGAACAGAGCACAACAGGTACACCTGGCTCTTACAACCTAATAAATCTGCGGAGGCAGAGCACTGTATTGACACCGGGCACTCTATGGTGTATAATAACATCAAAATTTTAGCCTCGACTTCATCTTTTTGGGACTCGGTAGTGAAGGAAGCAATTGAAATTTGGTTGGTGACAAATTTAATTAATAGAGATAGTGGTTTCAGCTTGGACAAATCGTGGAATCTGGCAATTTCTGTAATGAAATCACAAAGACGTGGCGACGGTGCAGCTCACAGTGATACATCGACAAATTTTAGCCTCGACTTCATCTTTTTGGGACTCAGTAGTGAAGGAAGCAATTGAAATTTGGTTGGTGACAAATTTAATTAATAGAGATAGTGGTTTCAGCTTGGACAAATCGTGGAATCTGGCAATTTCTGTAATGAAATCACAAAGATGTTGCGATGGTGCAGCTCACAGTGATACATCGACATCACCGTGTGGATTGGCTGTGCAGCCATAGATCCATTTCCACGCATATGCCATACTTGTATGCCACCGATTAATGTCTTTGGCGCCTTGTGTATCTGTGGCCGCATGCGCAGGAGTGCAGTCCATGGGTTTAAAAGGATGGAGCAAGTGCTGGAGCATCAGTCACCTTGGCTAACTCTGAAGATGGCTGGACAGTATTCAGCTGAAATATTGGAGGAAGAAGCCGAATTTATGCAGCTGCACCCCCGAAATTTTATGCATCACTGTTTTCGCCGTGAAAATATGAAGATGCACATCAAATACCTCTTCGGGAAGGAGGTGCTTATAAGTGTTCACCGATTGGATAATTTAAGACACTTGAGAGTGAGGTTACTGAGCTCTTTAGTTTTTTATTAGGATGCCATGACCATGGCATTGTTCCAAAGTTTGCCAGGTTAGAACATTTTATAAAGTTGACTGCCATGAATAAGATTTTAAGGAAAGCTGGTGCTGCTATTGTTAAGGAGAGGATCTGTTTTACCCCCAAAAATTGGACCTGTCTTCGGAACAACTCTATTGGCTGCATCTAAGGATATCTGTGGAGTTACCCTATAATTCATGGAACTGGATCTATGGCGTAACATTGGCCAAGTTAGACTGTGTTCGTGAGCTAGCCACATCGAGGCAGATGGCAAAGTTTTGCATCTTGAGATGTCTTCGCAGCAAGAAACTGTTATTCAACTCTCCGTGTTTGTTGGTAGTAGTTTATCTTGTAGTGAAGTTGAAATAGATAGTTCCTGCGAATTACTTTGGATAGAGGTTATACTCAACAACCATACCAAAACAATAATTGGCTCCTTCTACCGACCCCCCGACTCAGATGATATAATAGCTGAACGCTTCAAAGAAAACTTGAATCTCATTACAAATAAGTACCCCACTCATACAGTTATAATTGGTGGAGACTTCAATGTACACTCAATTTGTTGGTGAAAATACATGTTCAAAGCCGGTGGTAGACAGAAAACATCTTCCAAAATTGTACTAAATTCTTTCTCTGAGAATTACTTTGAACAGTTAGTTCATGAGCCCACACGAATTGTAAATAGTTGCGAAAATACTCTTGACCTCTTAGCCACAAATAATTCTGATCTAATAGAGAGCGGCACAACGGATACAGGGATTAGTGAACATAAGGTCATTGTAGTAAGGCTCAAAATCACATCAACCAAAACCTCTAAAAATAAATGCAAAATATATCTATTTAAAACAGCAGATAAAAATTTGCTTGATGCCTTCCTAAGAGAGATTCTCCATTCCTTCCAAGCTAATTATGTAAGTATAGACCAGATATGGCTCAAATTCAAAGATACAGTATCGACAGCAATAGATAGATTCATACCACATAACTTAATAAGAGATGGGATTGATCCACCATGGTACACAAAACATGTCAGAACACTGTTGCAAAAGCAACAAAAAAAGCATGCCAAATTCAGAAGAATGCAAAATTCCTAAAACTGGCTAAGTTTCATGGAAGCTCTAAATTTAGTGCAGACATCAATGCAAGATGATTTTAATAGTTTGCACAATGAAACATTGTCTCAAAATATGGTAGAAAACCCAAAGAGATTTTTGTCATATGTAAAGTACACCAGTGGCAAAAAACTGTCAATACCGTCACTGTGCTATAGCGATGGAAATGTTACCGATGTTGATGCCACTAAAGCGGAGTTACTAAATACAGTTTTCCATAATTCCTTCATGAAAGAAGACGAAGTAAATATTCCAGAATTCGAAACCAGAACAGCTGTTAGCATGAGTGACATAAAAGTAGATATCTTAGGTGTTGCGAAACAACTCAAATCACTTAAGAAAGGCAAGTCTTCTGGTCCAGATGGTATACCAGTCAGGTTCCTCTCAGAGTATGCAGACGCAATAGCGCCTTTCTTAGCAATCGTATACAACCGCTCACGTGATGAAAGGTCTCTTCCTAAAGACTGGAAAGTAGCACAGGTCACACCAATATTCAAGAAATGAAGTAGGAGTAACCCATTGAATTACAGACCCATATCACTGACCTCAATTTGCAGTAGGATTTTGGAGCATATACTGTACTCAAACATTATGAATCACCTTGAAGAAAATGACTTATTGATACATAACCAATGCAGATTCAGAAAATATCATTCTTGTGCAACACAGCTAGCTCTTTATTCGCATGAAGTAATGAGTGCTGTCGACAAGGGATCTCAGATCGATTCCATATTCCTAGATTTCCAGAAGGCTTTTGATACCGCTCCTCACAAATGACTATTAATCAAGTTGCATGCATATGGAATATTGTATCAGTTGTGTGACTGGATTCATGATTTCCTCTCAGAGAGGTCACAGTTCATAGTGATAGATGGTAAATCACCGAGTAAAACAGAAGTGATACCTGATGTTCTGCTAGGTAGTGTCATAGGCCCTCTGCTATTCTTGATTTATATAAATGATCTAGGTGATAATCCAAGCAGCCGCCATAGATTGTTTGCAGATGATGCTGTAATATACCATCTAGTAAAATCATCAGATGATCAATTCCAATTACAAAATTATCTAGAGAGTATTTCTGCATGGTGCGAAAAGTGGCAATTATCATTATACAAAGAAAAGTGCGAGGTCATTCACATGGGTACTAAAAGAAATCTGACAAAATTTTGGGTATATGATAAATCGCACAAATCTGAGAGCTGTCAATTCGACTAAATACCTACGAATTACAATTACGAGCAACTTAAATTGGAAAGACCACATAGATAACATTGTGGGGAAGGTGAAACAAAGACTGTGCTGTGTTGACAGAACACTTAGAAGATGTGGCAAACCCACTAAAGAGAGAGCCTACATTACACTTGTCCATCCTCTGCTGGAATATTGCTGAGTGGTATGGGATCCTTACCAGTAGGATGGACGGAGGACATCGAAAAAGTGCAAAGAAGGGCAGCCCGTTTCATGTTATCGCGCAATAGGGATGAGAGTGTCACTGATATGATACGCTAGTTGGGGTGGCAGTCACTGAAACAAAGGTGGTTTTCTTTGCAGCAAGATCTATTTACGAAATTTCAATCACCAACTTTCTCTTCCAAATGCATAAATATTTTGTTGACACCCACCTACATAGGGAGAAATGATCATCACAATAAAATAAGAGAAATCAGAGCTTGAACATAAAGATTTAGGTGTTCCTTTTTCCCAGCGCATTCTTACAGCTGATAAAGGTAATGCCACTGTTTTAATGTCTTGTGACGATTATCATGATAAAATGAACAGTTTACTGAGTGACAGCACATTCCGGCAGATCAGTAAAGACCCCAACAACCAGGTGGTAACGAAGACTGCTTCACTTCTGAATGCCTGCCCCCTTCCACCAGAAGTTGTGCGGAGATTGAAACCAAGTGGTGTGGGGCCTCCAAGGCTTTGTCAACTTCCAAACATCCACAAGAATGGTGTTCCTCTGAGTCCAATAGTGAGTAACATCGACTCTATAACCTATGATTTTGCCAGACATTTAGCATCGTTATTAAGGTCTCTGGTGGGAAAATGCGCTCATCATATACATAACTCTGTGGACCTCATTGGCAAACTGAAATCACTCAAACTGAGCAATTCTGATATGTTAGTCAGTTTCGATGTAGTGTCATTGTTCACAAGTTTCCTCTTTCATAATCATTGTTTCTTATTGGAAAAACTTTTGATAAAAAGATTTCAGCTTTCTTTGAACATGTTTTGACCTCAACATATTTTTTGTTCAATAATGAATTTTATGAACGGACTGATGGTGTTGCCATGGGTAGTCCTTTGTCGCCTATGATGGCAAACTTTTTTATGGAGGACTTCGAGGAGAAGATGCTGGAATCTGCTATCTTAAGCTCACAGTGTTTTGGAAGTATGTTAATGACATGTTTGTAGTGTGGGCCCATGGTGAAGAATCTTTTTAGATCATCTGATTTCCATACAAAGACAAATTCAGTTCATGATGGAAATCGAAAAAGATGGATGCCTTCCATTTTTGAATGTGTAGGTAGGGCCCAAAGATGATGGCGCTTTGAGACATGCAGTATATAAAAAACTATCCCATATGGATTTATATTTATGCGCAAATAGCTGCCACCATCCTTCAAAGATGATGAGTGTACTCAGAACTCTAGTACACATAGCAAATGTCATTGCTGACGAGAGCAGTCTGGAGGACGAGCTTCTACACCTGAGAAGAGTTTCCGAATCCAGTGGGTACTCTCCACAACAGATACGCAAGGCCCTACCAATGAAACCAACTATGGGTATAAGAAAACCAGAAGAAGACAGGGAAAGTTTTAAATCGATGGGTTTTCTGCTATATGTGGGAAGACTATTGTAAAAAAAAGGACAGATCCTCAGTAAGCATAAAGTGAAAGTGATTTTTCGCCATTCGCCAAAGACAGCAGCACTCCTGGGTTCTGTTAAAGATGATTTGGTGCTTCATAAGCCTGGGGTTTACAAGATCCCCTGTGAATGTGCCCATTCAAACATCGGACAGACAGCATGTATTGTCCAGGAGAGATCCACAGAGCACCGCAAATACACCCGGCTCTTACAACCTAATAAATCTGTGGTGGCAGAGCACTGTATTGACACTGGGCATTCTATGGTGTACAATAACATCAAAATTTTAGCCTCAACATCATCTGTCTGAGCCTCAGTAGTGAAGGAAGCAATTTAAATTCGGTTGGCGAGGAATTTAATTAATAGAGATAGTGGTTTCAGCTTTGACAAATCGTGGAATCCGGCAATTTCTGTAATAATATCACAAAGACATCATGACGGTACAGCTCACAGTGATACATCGATATCACCATGTGGGTCGATTGCACAGCCATAGATCTATTTCCATGCCTATTCCATACCTCCATGCCACCGATTAATGTCTTTGGCGCCTTGTGTGTCTGTGGGCGCATGCACAGTAGTGCAGTCCATGGGTTTAAAAGGAGGAGCAAGTACTGGAGCGTCAGTCACCTCGGCTCACTCTGAAGATGGCTGGACAGTATTCAGCCAAAATATTAGAGGAATAAGTCGAATGTAAGCAGCTGCATGCCAGAAATATTTTGGACCAATATCGCTTTGGTTCACTTTGAGACGCCTGGTCACTTCCCTTGTTCAGAGCCCTTTCTGGCACAAAGTAACAGTGCGGACACGATCAAACCACAGTATTGATCATCTAGGCATGGTTGAACTACAGATAACACGAGCCATGTGCCTCTTCCTGGTGGAATGACTGGAACTGATCGGCTTTTGGACCCCCACCGTCTAAGAGGCGCTACTCATGCATGGTCATTTACATCTTTGGGTGGGTTTAATGACGTCTCTGAACAGTCGAAGGGACCGTGTCTGTGATACAATGTCAACAGGAATTCTGGGAATCTGGGTGATGCAAAACTTTTTTCGATGTTCGTAGAAGACAAAAATATAATTGACAAGACAAACACCTACCAAAAGGTACACCGCAACATTGCAAGAACTCTCTAAGGGGAAGCTTAAAAAGAGACCAGCTACCTTATTCTTCGACTATATGGTTCAGAACATGGAGCAGTGAATAAAACCAGGAGGATGGGAAATATAATAAAGATTGTTGACGTGCTATTTTATTAATTATTTAAATCATAAAACCTACCTGCTGCATACCAGTGATAATCAGAATGTAGTTTTATTAGTGTAAGAGAGAAGAATAAACTTTGTTATATAATATTTTAAAGGATAATACAAGGAACAAAAATACAGAAAGCCTGTGATTATGGAAACAGAAATAGAATAACATGGAAACTTTCTAATGAGTGAAGTACAGATAAGTAAAGTGGAAACAGTTACACACAGTTGAAACAAATATCAAAGGAGTACAAGAAGTTAAGGTAAAACACATATGCAAAAATCAGTATGTTTAAGAGGATGCTGATCAAGTTCATTGGTGATACTGAATGGAAAACTGTAAAAACTGAAGCTTTGTCTATTGGCCTAATTAGTAAAATGAAACTACTAATGCCATTTAAAAAGTACTTTGTTCTACATTTTATAACATTTTGTACAATTAGCAGACAACATAAATTTTTCAAGTATCCAATTTCTTTCAAATGAAATATGTAATCCATTTCTATTCTGTTCTATGACTCCTGCAAGACTTCTGTCACATATAATTTGTTAGATTTTTTTAATTACAAATTTTCAATAATATGTGAATGTTTCTATTCACTATTGGTACCTTTTCCCGCAAGACTTCAATGCTGAAAGTCTATCTTTTATCTGTTTATTACTTTCAACTAAAGGGTACATTAAATATGATAATGAGAAGTTAATAATAAATTCAAAAAGTACAAGTAAGGTGACTGCCACCCTTTTCTCTGGTGTTATGTAACATCACACAGTACAGGCAACTTCTTCTTACATTTTAAAAAGTGTTTGATTTATTTAGAGTAAAATGTATTTTAAATATCCCAGCAGATGGCACTGTTTTTGCAAGTAAAATTTCGAGTTTTATTCCTTATTAGTTGACACCACTTTTTAGTTACATATACTGGTATTGGGAACAGGAAGTTGCATTCAGTTCACTTGCTATATCAGTGTTTCTTTTTCTTCAGAGTTTTCTCTATTGCAGTTGGGAGGTGTTTGTGTCAGTTTTGAGTTAATCTAGCCTAAATCAGTTCAAATTGGTCTTCAAAATGAGTAGAATCAGAATATTGTCAAATGATGTTTTACAGAAGCCAAGAAATTCAGGTTGTATGTAAAGGCTTTAAGCCACACCAAAGTTGCTAGAGAATGAGACAGGAAATGAAATTGATCGTAGCAAAGCAAAAACTTAAGTGCTTAACTCCATTTTCAAATGTTTCATTACAAAGGAAAATCCAGTAAACTTGCCCTAATTTAATCCTCACACCCCTGAAAAGATGAATGAAATCAGTACCAGTGTCAGTGGTGTTGAGAAATAGCTGAAGTCATTAAAATTGAACTAAGCTCCAGGGCCCAATGGAATCCCTGTTATTCTGTACTGAATTTGCTGCTGAGTTAGCCACTCTTCTATCTATAGTCTATTGTAGGTCCCTTGAACAAAAAAGCATGCCCAGTTCTTGGAAAAAGGCACAGGTCGCGCCAGTCTACAAGAAGGATAGTGGAAGTGATCCACAAAACTGCCATCCAATATTCTTGACATCGATTTGTGTAGAATCTTAGAACATATTCTGAGTTCAGCATAATGAGGTATCTTGAACAGAATGGTCTCCTCAGTGCCAACTAATGTGGATTTTGAAAACATCAGTGATATGAAACCCAACTCACACTTTTCTCACATGACATACTGAAAGCTTTGGATCAAGCCAGTCGGGTAGATGTTGTAGTTCTTCATTTCCAAAAAGCATTTGACTCAGTACCAGACCTATGCTTATTGTCAGAAGTATGATTTTATGGGGTATCAAGTGAAGTTTGTGACTGTATTGAGGTCTTTTTGGGAGGAAGGATGCAGCATGTTATCTTGGATGGAGAGCCATCGTAAGGTGTAGATGTAATGTCGGGTGTGCCCAGGGAAGTGTGTTGAGATGGGACCTTTGCTGTTCATGTTGCATATTAATGACCTTGTGGACAATATTAATAGTAATCTCAGAGTTTTTGCAGGTGATGTATTTATCTATAACGAAGTACTATCTGAAAGAAGCTGCATAAATATTCATCCAGATCTTAATAATATATCAAAGTGGTGCAGAGATTGGCAACTTGCTTCAAATGTTAAGAAATGTAAAATTTTGCACTGCACAAAACAAAAAAAACATAGTATCCAGTGACTGTAATATCAGTGTATCACAGTTGTGATTGACCAACTCTTAGAAAAACCTAGATGTAATACTTTGTAGGGATATGAAATGGAATGATCACATACGTTCAGTTGTGGGTAAAGCAGGTGGTATACAGGGAAGTGCATTCAATCTATAAAGAATATTGCTTATAAATAACTCATGCAACTGGTTCTAGAATATTGCTCAAGTATGTGCAACCCGTACCAGATAGTACTAACAGCGGATATTGAACGTATATGGAGAAAGGCAGCACAAATGGTCACAGGTTTGTTTAATCTGTGGGAGAGCGTCACAGAGATACTGAAGGAAATGAACTGGAAGACTCTTGAAGATAGAGGTAAACTATCCCGAGAAAGTCTATTAACAAAGTTTTAAGAACCAGCTTTAAATTATTACTCTAAGAATAAACTACAGACCTCTATGTATCGCTCACATGATGATCGTGAGGATAAGATTAGAATAATTACTGCATGCACAGAGGCATTCAAACAATCATTCTTCCCGCACTCCATATGTGAATGGTACAGGAAGAAACCCTAATAACTGGTAAAATAGGACATCCCCTCTGCCATTCACCTCATGGTGGTTTGCAGAGTATAGATGTAGATGCAGACATAGACTGACCTTCACAAAAATGAAAGACACAGTCCTGTAAGTAGTTCATCAGCATTTTATAAAAGTCTGAAAGAAGCTAAGCTGTTCAAAAGAATCTGCATCAAGGAGATGATGTTGGTATGCCTGAAGGTACCAAGATTTTAGATTCCAAGTATTGGCCAGAAATTCTGTGAAATATCTGACATTCGATGATGCCAAAATTAGGGAGTTAGCCTGCAAATTTGACTTAAATGAAGTAGGAGCAATTTGTGATTTCCATAAAGATCATCAAGAAAATAAATTCCCAAGTATGCTACTTCCTTTGAAACACACTTTGGGCGCAATTGCAATATCTTCTAGTGAATGTGAAAGGGGTTTCTCTTAAATTAATTTTATAGTTACTTCATCTAGATCATCTATGCTTGTATGGCCAACTTCTGCAGTGCTATTCATCATAATTGTAGGGCCTCCTCACACACAGTTCAAACCACAAATATGTGGATTCATGGCTGCTCCAAGGTCATCATTCTGCAGCTGATAGCAAAAGCAAGCAGCAATCTAGAAATGATGAGCGTACATCACAGGATATGTTAAAAGTGTGGAAGCTACTGGAATAACATCTTTGTGACTACCAGCACATTTTTTCCCCCAGAAAAGAAGCACTGGTTAACTACAGTAAGTAATCTCATTCTCTGAATAGGGATTGCTGATTTCTCAAAAGATAGTGAGAAGTGAGAGAAAATACTAGATGCAAACAGATCAATGAGTGGAAAGAATAGTATAAGCACAGTGTGAAAGAACAGGAGTTCTATTTCCATCCCTGTATTCCAGTATATAATTTTCGTTTTCAGAAGCTTGACATGTTTTGTATACACTTTTTTTATTGTGATTGGCCAAATTATGATCCATTTGCAGAAATACTTAATTTTTCTGTCTACATTTTACATTACAGTCTTTATTTTACTTTATTGGTTCAAATATTTTGATCAGGAACATTCCTCTATGTGAGATTTGGTGTTAAACATGAAGTATTAAATTTTGTGCACTTAGGAATGTCATTATAAGAAAATCTTTTGACATTTTATTACTATTTGATACTTATTTTTACAGCAATGGTGAAGAGAAGAATCTTTTTTCATTCTTTCTTTCTTTCTCTTCCATTTTTACTGTTGCCATATTGCTTGTGCAGACATTTCTTCAATACTTGTTTGTCATTTTCTCTTTTCTACTTGATATGTGTGTTTCAGAGTGTTTGAGAACGCTGGTACATCATCTGGATTAGTAGGATGTATACGACTCCTCCAAGTGGGAAGGCATCGTATCAGACTTCATGAAGGTCGTGATCCACATGTGATTCACACTTTTGGGCTAACTGAATGTAGGCATGATCCTTGTGCTAGTATGCCTTGCTTCCATGAAGGGACATGTGAACGTCTCAGTGTTCATGACAATCATTTTTCTTGCCATTGTCAGCCTCTTTACACAGGTGTGTATGGATACATTTGCAACTTATAAACTCTGCTAGTGACTGTAAGGAACTAATTTCAGTTTACTTCTGTTATTTCTTGTGGAGTGTGACTTGATGGCTAAGTACCTGCAAATCCGTAGCTATATGAGTCAGTCCTCAGTTGGTTTTAAGATATCTCCTGCACTTATCACTTCTCTTTCACCTCTGTCAATGCTTTTGTAGTTTGGAGTCCGCATAAAACTGGCTGCGTAAGTCAGTTCATGTGTGTGTGTTTGTGTGGTGTGTGTGTGTGTGTGTGTGTGTGTGTGTGTGTGTGAGAGAGAGAGAGAGAGAGAGAGAGAGAGAGAGGAGAGAGTCCACAATTGTAAACTGTTCTCCAAAGTTGATGTGTGGAGATAGATCCATGGAACAGGGACTAAAGAAGTCTCTAGATGCTGTCAACTGAGCAGTTGACAGCATCTAGAGACTTCTGCAGTTTCTTCTTCATGCGAAAATCTCTCCACATCACCTTTGGAGTACAATCTGGGGAGGTCTGCGTTTTGACTGTAACCAGTCACCAAGAAACGTGGTTTGTGTGATATAGACTGTTCTAGTTTGATTGACTCCCATGACTTGTTTCAACTAGGATTAGGTGTAATTTTCATTCCATAGATCTAACATGAGGAGGTCCTGTATAACATCTCATATAAAGAAAAATACAACAAAAACAAAAAAGGAAATTTGGTAATGTTCCTTCCAAAAATCCTAAGTAAATAGTTCTCATGGATTTGGAATAAGTCAAAAATCTCAAACATATTTTCATACAAGAAATAATACCAAAATTGTCACAAACACACAAATATACAAGGTTTGTTCAGAAAAATATGAGAATTTTTGTTTTTTGCACAGAATTTTATTTTTTCATCCACTTCAATATAATCTTCATTAGATATAAACAATGGAAACTCTACATTGGAATATCAACAGTACAGGGGAAAGATAGATTATTCATCACTGTAGAGGTGACATGTTGAACTGCAGACAGGCACAATGAAAGGACTGCAAACATTTAGCTTTTGCCCAAAGCATTCTTCAGAAAAGAAAAAACAACTGCATTCACACAAGCGAGCACATCTCATGTACACATGACCATTGTCTCCAGCAGCTCCAGCTGGAATGAAAATGCCGGTTGGAGTGCCCAGAGACTGCAATCATGTGTGTGTGAGGTGTGCTTGCTTGTGTGAAAGAGTGTGTTTTTTCTTTTGTGAAGAAGGCTTTGGCCAAAGCTTAATGCAGTCTTTTTGTTGTTCCTGTCTGCAACTCAACGTGCCATCTTTATGGTGAGTAGCAATTTATCCTTTTCCTAATATTGTTGGTACCCCAACCTAGACTTTCAGTTAAGTGAGTCTTACATATAATTAACACTAGATGATGACTGTCATGTATATTGTCTTTGTATCAGATGGACCAACATACTTTAAAATTGTTGTTGTTATAGTTTTTGAGGCTAACAGGAGGGGTCCCATCTCTCTGCATTGAGCTTGGTGAGCTGCCATTAACGACCCAGCAACAACTCCTCACAGTGCATACAAGCTCATATCCGTATGACTTTCAGCTCTCTTAGCAAGGGTTTGAGCTGACTGCTACTCTTGTTGACTATGTGGACTTCCATATACCAGTCTACACTGATGAAAAGATGCAGGGGGCAACCTTGGCTGATTTTCAATGTGGGTCCTCAAAATCTGTTAACTGAATGTATGCTCCATTTGGATATAATTTATACAAGACCTTGATGGAATTGAAGCAACTGATAATTATTTAAGCTACAATACTCCTCATGTACTCTGACTCCCAAATAGCACTCTGATCCATTACATGAACCAAAAAGTGAAACACACCGTGTCTGTTAGGAATACCTGAGCATCAGGTACCCAACAGAATATCACCTCCTACCCTAGAGGATGTAAGTCAATAAGGATATTCTTAATGGGCAGGACCTGTTTCTCAGTTTAACAGATTCAGCAGCCAAGGACACATGCACAGTACCTTCAATACTGCAGTATATTGCACCATTGCAAGCTAAGTCCTTAATGTTGAGAAACAGTATTATATGTCAGAATGAGAATGAATGGCTGCAAGTGAAACATACTACCCAGTTGTCAGTTGGCTGTAGGCCACTTTAATTATCATCTGGGCTGAGGCTAGTGTCATTTGGTTGGTTGCTAAATTAGTATATTTGTGTCAAAAACAAGCACATCTCTTTAGCCATCTCAGTTACAGAGAAATTTTTGTTAGGGTTGTAAGAAATATGTATATTCTTGAAACATTTTAATATTTGTTCATTATAAATATCAGTTCAGTAATTAATGTTTATTATGTAGATAAGAATAAATATTATCTTTCTTTTTCAACTGAATTTTTATTGTTGGTCTTACTAAACATGTTTCTCCTAATCGTATTAGGCACCTTCAGTGGTTTTTGTATATACTATTCTTTCTGTATGCTCATTGGCTCTCATGTAAGCACATGATGAACATAAACTAAATGTTATGCATTAAAGGAAAATTCATTCAAGAAAACTATAAAATTGTGTGATAGAATTACCGTCCAGTATTTACCTGTAGGAGATGAAATATTGAGTACTGCCAATAGAGATATAGTATTACACAGGAATATCCTAACTTTTAATACTTTTGGTTAGTTCCTTTCTCAGGAAAAATGAAATAATCATGTGGCATTGGTGGCAAGGAGACCCTGTCTGGGGAAGTTCGGCTGCCAGGATGCAAGTCTTATTTCAGGTGAAGCCACATTGGGTGACTTGTGTTTTGGTGATGATGAAATAATGATGAGAACAGCACAACATCCAGACCACAAGTGAAGAAAATCTCCAACCCAGCCGGGAATCGAACCCAGGCCAGCTGCAGGGTAGGCAAACAGGTTACCACTCAGCTAAGCAGACAGATCCTTTCTCAGCATAGGGAGAGGGAGGAAAGTTGTCATTCAGACCCCCGGATTAAAACCATTCACCTGTTGTAATGATAAGGGGATGCAAAGATCTTTTTTCAAATTTCATTCCACATAACCTTGCTTGCTGTACAATGCACTTAATTTGATGAAAATGCCAGTGGACACACAAAATGAGAGACACAAAAACCACTGAAGATGGCTAATACAGATAGGAAAAACATATTTGGCAAAAACAATGATAAAAATTTGATTTCAAAAGGTAGATTGTATTTGTTCTTATCTACATGATAAATATAGTTGAACCTGAGGAACAGTGTATTAAAATATTAACAGTAAACAGTAAATTTACATAAATATGAACTAGCAGTCATATATAAATACTATGTAAATAACAGACTCGATAAGCAGCTGTTCTCTGCAAATAAAATAAAGCAAAATAAAAAAATAAAAGTTATTAATAAATTTTTTTTGGTGTAATGAATCCCACAAGTGTTCTTTGTGTTACTTAATGTGTAGAAACTATTTTTACATGTTTAAAATAGTTGTTCCTCTCTTCTGTTGTGCTACTTGACCTATTCCACATCCCTGAAAATTTTCCTTCATGATGTAATGTACAAAACCATAGTGGAATAACTGAATCTTAATGGGAGGCCACTTACTTTTCAAATTTTGTTGAAATTTAAGACAAGGAACCCATGCCACAGTGACCAAGAAGGAGTGTGTTGGTTTATTACTGCTTATATATGTGTGCTCGACAGATATCATACTCCAGAATGACATGTTCACTCTAAAGCAGAATGTGTACTGATATGAAACTTATTTGCTGATTAAATCTGTGTGCCAGGCTGAGACTTGAACTCATTACTTTATTTTTAATTTGCCATAACCAATGAAGAACAGTAGAGGGACATTTTTACAGTATAATGTACATTATAAGAGAAGGAGGGGGAGAGGAGAACAATCAGGGCTATACATTCAGCAGCCGGTGAAGCCCAAGGGCAGGAGTCATAATTGATATCTAGTCATGGTGCCTCAGGACCTGATGCAGGGTAAGAGTGGGAGGGAGTAGGAATAAGGTCCATTACACCCTAACTGGACAGGGCACGCATAAATACTCCACAGTTTCTGGCAACTGGGTTGTTGCTCCCAGGTGGACATTCTGTAAGTTGCACAAAAAGCTGAGCCCTGATTTGTCACCATCGCTGTAGAGATAGCTGAGCATCCAAAATTTTCCCAGAGTATGGTGTTGGTTTTGGGAGCCAGGAAGTTAGGTTCAATCATTATTGGGGGGATGTGGAGAAATCAGGCAACCATCTATGGGCTGAGCTCCCAAATGTTAAGAGTTGATGGGCATGTGAGGCGGTGGGTTTGCTCATCAAGTTGTTGGCAGGCAGCACACTGTGGGTTGTCAGCTAATCCAGATGTATGGATCTTCTGTCATATTGCTCAAACATATATGGGGAGGTAAAATGGATGAATATTGTCCATACATTTGACCAACAGATCACAGGGTACTTCCGTTCAATGATGTTACATGACACCTGACATAAGAGGGTGAGAAAGATATCTTTGGCCATAGGTGGATGCGTGGTCAGGAATGCAAGATGCACATGACTATAAACTGCAAGGAAGGTCACAATATGTGACGAGGTATGAATGTGACCAATTGGCACTGGTGGCAGGGTGGACACCAGCATGAGGACATCCACCATTCTATGTGTGATGGATGCTCTCAGTCCAGTCCATGGTTTCCGTGTCATTAACATATACAGAGCATCAGACCTCTGCTGAATACTGAGTATACTGAGTAGACCAAGTCCTCCATGTGGACGGAGGGGGGGGAGGAGAGGTAAACATTGCATATCGGACCTTAAGGATCATTCCTGCCATCAGATAATATTCAAAGGTCACTTTCAGATCATGTCTAATTGTGTGCAATAAGGATAGGATGTGTGTAACATGGCAATTGAGGTAGACAACCCACTGAAGAGGGTTGAGACGGAAGAAGATTGTTGTAGGTCTCAGCTGCAATGCACACCAAACATTAGTGGCCATCATATGGGATGTATTGGGGGCTGAAGACAATGCCTGGGTACTTTATGGTCTGCACCCATGGGAAGAGGACTAGTTTGTCACTGGAGAGGCTGCATCCTATTGGCAGGGCTGCCAATTTATTTATGTTCATTGAACTAGTTGCTGCTGCACCAGATGTCATGATTGCTTCAATGGTCTGTCATGTTTGGTGTTGTTGTAGCCTGACTCACATGAATATTGATTTGGGGTTCCCAAGAGGAGTTCCAGTTCAAAGTTATATAGCAGGGTCAACAGTGAATAGCCTCGTGGGGTATATCACCATACTGGAACTGGACTCATTAAGCAATGGTTGACTTGTATGTGGGAGTTAGCACTGTCATATATGCCACATATGATTTTAAGGAAATGGGGTTGGGAAACCCATCGGAGTCATCAGAGAGAATAGGAACCCACAATGTACTTTGTCATTTGTGTTGTCGAAGTTGATTGTGACCATAGCTGCACAGAGCCAGTATGTCACACCCAGTGCTACCATACTCTGAAATTCACCAGCTGGTGGCTGCATAGTCTCCTGACCACCTGGGGTCATCTGTTTTAGTGAAAGGACCCAGGGATGAAGGGTTGCCACCAAAATGCGGGCAAAGATTTTGTAGTCCTCATTACAGAGGATTAGCAGGTGGATAGGAATGATGCTGCCTGGACAGAGTCAGGAGGGACAACATAGCCTAGTATGAAAAGTTCTTGAAACATGCTGTTCCATCTTGGGACCTTTAATATCTGGAATGCATAATAAAACTTTATAGGCAACATGTCTATAATAGGGTATTTGTTATTGGTATCCTTGTCAGTAGCAGCCACCACCTCATCCATGGTTATCTGTTCCATCAATTCGTTATCCTCTCTGTCATGGGCAGTGGAAGGGATGTAAGACAAGACCTGCCCAGTTACTGTCACATTGGCAGTCTGGCACTGTAGATGTTCCAGTAGTGATCGACAAAAGTGGTGACTATTTCAGATTGTTGGGTGATGGTTTGTGCCAGTGGCATGAAGGTTTGGTTATGAACTGTCATCGTGGATCATTGGTTGTGATATGATGCATGGTAGGTATCTAGTGGTCCAGTGAAGTCTTGGAGGATGGCATAATAGTAGTTAGTTGTGTGTCAGCACAATGTGCTTCCCTCATCACATCAGGGTTTGCCTTAAGGAGGCCTTGGCACACCCTAACCACCAGTCTAAAGTCATTCTTTAGGTGAGAAGTCATTACTCACAAGTTTTCCAAGTCTCTGTTATGTGACATTGACATCCCGTCTCCTGGAGTTGGGTGATGTTCATTTTTCATGGTGTGTGACGATCATATACTGTTTGCGATTTGAGGAGAGTCATGTAGATGCATGCACTGTGGTGAGAGAAAGCCAGCAGTCATAGATCAGCATCTTGGACATCAGACACTAGCTCCTGGGAGACACTTCTCTTGCCATGTGTCAATGAGCCAGAGGTCTCGGAAAATCAAGCAGAGCTCTTGACAGGTTTTAAAGTGGGACACCTGATCTTTCTGTTGTAAGAAGCAGTTGAAGATCCCTCCAAATATAGAAGTAGCATAATGCTGTAATAAAAATAGGGGGAGGGGGGAGAGATGTTTCCAAAGTAGAATATGGCTCTCACCTGCTGGTGAGTGGAACTGTGCAGAGCATAGATGTTGATGATTTGCATGTCTGTAGCGGTGAAGGCCATGCCTCATCCTGTTGGGAGAATGGTGAGATCCATAATGAGAATGCCTTCACAAACATATGCAACCACACCCCTAGCAAGGGGGTATTGGCAGAGGTATAATGTACATATCTGGCAATGTGAGGTAGAACAGCTAATTGTGCTTTTTGTAGGAGTGCAGTGTCAATTTCAAATGACCAAATCATGTCTCGCAATATCTTCACAGGCAAACTGATGTAGTTGGTATTGATATTTGCAATGCTGTATGATTGGTGGTGCAGTGAGGGTAGGTTTGGTATCACGTTGCTGGGAATTGAGAGCAAACAAGGCGGTCATAGACCATTCCATCCAGCCCATGAAGTTGTAGCCAGGGTATGGTTAGGTTGTGGCTGTGAAGGCACCACTCCAAATGGGGGTCATGGTCCATTTCTACATAGAAGAGTGAAGTCTTAGCAAATCATCCATTTGCTCTAGTGGTTTAGGGTGTTCAACTGAACGAAGAATTGTCCAAAGGGTCAGACACATCCTCTGGTTCTACAACCCCTGCGCTTGCTGGCCATTTGTTCATCAGAGACAGTGTTACATTGATCTCTTTGACACATGGTCATCATCCATGGGAACTGCAACCAAGGTGTCATCAGCAGGAGAGGGACCCTGATCTGAGACTGTGCAACATCTGTGTTTTTGGCACTTGGGTGACCATTGCTTCTGTGACTGACTTTCCATGTCAGAAGACAGGAGCAAATCACATGGTTCTGGTACAAAGCTTGTCACCAGTACTGTCATTTACGTAAACTCTATGTTGTTATCTGAGGGATGATAGGCTTTCACTAGTGGTGGTGTCAGTGGCGTCAACAGAGCCATTTTGTTGCCGTGGGTGTTGTACGACAGTTATATAGGTGGCATCTGCTAAGGACGCTAATATAGGATCAAAGTTGTGGTGCAGATTTGTGGGGGCAACAAGAGCCGTCATGTAGGAGACTGGAAGGAACATCGGTTGTGGTGCAGGTATCACGTTAGAGGCTGGAAGTTTTGTGATGCCCTTCCTTGCTGCATTCTGAGAAAGTCCAAGGTTGACCATGGTAAATGATGACCACAAGGCAGCCACATATCTGAAGGTAGGCTAGCACATTACGTCAGAGGTCTAAGGTTATCTGGTGAAAGGATTGAGTACCAGGTATGTTCACAATTGTGCCCAGTGCTCAGCTACATAGCCATGAATGGTGCGATATGGATGGAAGGTGTACATGATGTTGGCTGCAGAGAGTTCAAACAGCAGTTCAAAGATCCAAATTGTCCACATGCCTAACCCTGCATGTTTGTCCATCACCAGCCCAACTTTACCATCAGTGTGGCAGAAACAGAGTCCCTACTGCATGTTCCAAAGGATGTTATCACAATTCATGTCATTGACAGCTTGAACATAGACAGAGCTGTTCAGTAGAGATAAGTGGATGCCCTCAATGTCGTTTTTTGAGATTTTGGCTGCATCACAAAGAAAGCACTCTACTTCAAGATCTTTGGACTCACATAGCCATTGCAGAATGTGAAATGGAGTATTGATTTATGGAATCTGTTCACCATTGATCTAGAGCACAAGACAGCACACAAATAACGCTATAGAAGGTAAACGAAACTAGCATGTGCACTCCACAGGTGGAAGTACAGGATGTCCGTTCCACTCAGCTGCTTAAACCAGACTACCGACTGAGCTACCCAAGCATGCTCATGACTCACCAGTGCCAGTGCCAGTGCATCTCCTACTTTTCTAACATCACAGAATTTCTTGTGTGAAACTTGGGTGTTGAGCACCATGGAAGAAAGGATGTTGTGGAGACATGGCTTGCTGTAACCTGGGTAATGTTTCCAGAATGCAATTTTCTTCTTGAAAAGGGCTGATGAGTTCATTTTAGTCAAGAGTTTGGTCAGTTAAGCATAGATTTAGATTTCTTAAATGAGGTTTCTTTTTATTGGAATTCCTACACTTCCTACCTTAGTGCCCTAGGGGCTATGAAAGATTTTAAGATGACAAATGATGTGGCGGAAAGAGAAATGAAGTTAATGGAAGTTTTCAATAAACTAATAACAGCCAATGAAGAACAAAAATAATTAATTTTGTGATGTGTGCAAGATCACCAGAGACAATACCCTGGTTGCAAAGAAAACATATTAGAAATAAAATTGAACTAAATTGGTGTTGATTTACACTGCATTCACAATTTAGGCTGCAATCATGCACTTTTTATGTTCTGTTGCTTAGCAATACTTAAATTTCTCCCATTTAAATAAGTTTAAGCATATTTGCAAAACATATATCGGTAGATTTTAATTGTTTATTCCAGTATAAAATACCCACACTTTTTTCAGTATGTAAGCCTTATTTAAATATTTAAGTCCATTGCAGCATGGGATAATATTAATTACTTGTAATGAAATTAAATTTGTCACATTATCAAAACATGTCAAAAGTAAATATGGGGGGGGGGGACCGACATGTGCACTCAAACCTCGTAACATTTTTATGTAACCCCCATATAAGAACAAGCCTGTATAGAATCAGTGCTTGACCAAATAATCCTTCAGTGATTTGAAACTGTTCCCATCCATTACTATTTTCATGAATTTAGGAAATGCATTATACAGCTTGATGTTGGGTTGGAGCATGCCCTTACATCTTGCATTTGTCTTGTGTTGTAGCTGTGCACACATTCAATATGAGTGACATGTGAATGGTTACTGTTTAATTTCTTTTTTACAATAATGATGTTTTCTAGTACTTTTATGTAAATACATGGAAGTGGCAGTATTTTATTTTTCCTAAATAATTGCCTGCATGATGATCTTTGATCTACCCCTTCTGTTAGTCTAATAATCTTTCTCTGTAATCCAAATGATTTCAAACTTGGTCCACAATTTCTCTTAAGTGCTACAGCAATATTAAGTGAGCATAATCAAAACATATAGTCCAAAGATTATTGTCCAATGTAAACTGTCTTAGTGTTTGTACAATTTGAAATACATTTTCCTTAGTTTTCTGGTTATGAAGTCTACATGCATAGCTCATTTCATCTTTTGTTGTTTCTATATACCAAGATATATTGTACATTCTGTTTTTCCAGCGTATACCCATTTATTTCAGTATGAGGACTAGCTGGTGTCCTCATGTGGATGGGGAATATGTCCACTGCAATGGCTGTTTTCCAAATTTATAAACAAACTGTTAGCATCAAAGTACTGTACCATATTCTTTGTGAGGCCTTAATGTTATTTTCAAAGGTCTCTTTGGTATTTCCAGTAATTAAGATCCAGGCGTCATCCGCAGATTAGTTTAGTTTTCTGTTACTGCTGTTTATACATACATCATTTACAAATAGTTGTAGGCGTGTGTCCCTGCATAAGTTAATTAATCACAAAAAATCAGCTGAAACTGAGCATGTGAGAACAAGTATATTCAGTACTAGCACAAAGTATAATGTTGACAACAGAGTTATTCAAATAACTAAATTACTACTGGGAGCATTGAAATGATCTCAACAATTAATAGTTCTTAGAGAAAGTCACTTGCTGATACGACAACACTAAATATAAGAATGAAGCCATGAGTTGCTGTTAGAATAACATTCTATAGTGCTGACTCACCCAGAAAATAAACTGTACAAGTGTTCCACATGAGTGTGGGACACAGAACAAAGTCTCTAACTGGTCACTAAATATTCACCAGCTTCAACATGAAGACTGGGGATGATAATGTCTCTCATGGGAGAAATTGCCTGGGCAAATCCAAAGAAATGAAACACATTTATTAAGTGAGCACACTGACTGTGGCGGGCAGGAGCTTAAACCCCTGCTAGTACCCACATGGGTAAATGCAGTAGCTGGTCAGAGGGAATGTCTTGTGGCACAGAGCACTGTTTTACATACTGAGCTGCGTTGCTGACATGAAGCAGCACACTGGGAGTGAGTCTCAATTCTTTGCAATGAGGGTCTCAAATATGAAGTGTACAGCCAAATGACATGTTCGTCATGACACGTGCTCCTATGTTATCACCATGAAGGAAAGATACAAACTGAAGATGAGATTACCCCAGCTGAATCCTAGCCAGGTCTGGAGCTATTGTCTTGGTCCTGATAACCTGTGACTGTAGTAGATGGGTATCCACTCACATGCCTAAATTGAGGGTTTTGGGTGGAAGTAGGCACATGGAGAAAGAAACTCACTGCAATAGCAAATGGCTGTAGTGAAACAGGTGCATAGGGAATGGGGACAGTATGTTAAGATCAATGTGCAGTGATGGTCTGTCACATAGTGAAAACAGGATTAGACTTGGGTCCTTGGGAAACTCATTCTTTAACCACTATAAGTCTGACTGGTGGATATTGACTGTGCCACTTACTTCATGCATTATAGTTATGAACTGTCCCCCTCCTCCCTCCCCCCCCCCCCCCTCTCCTTCCATGGAAGTATGACTTAATCCAGTTACATGCTGCTCCCCTAATACCACAATTCTCAATTCTGAATGTTACTAAGTAATTCATCATGATTGATGGTATCAAAGAGTTTTGATACATATACGAATGTGCTTTAGGTATGTTTCTGTCCATCCAGTGTTTGAGGCATTTTGTATAGAAAAGATAAGATCACTGTTTTGGTTGACAGGCTTTTATTTATTTATTTATTTATTTTTGCTAAAATTACATTGTGGTTCATTTAGTATTTCATACTTATTTAAGAAATTAGACAGTCTTTTATTTAAAAAAAAAAGACATAAGGTGTCCTAGAGTTTTTGAACATACAGACAGTAGAGAAACAGGTATATCGTTAGATAGTTCTTGGCTTCCTGATTTATTTAACAATTTTAAGCACATTGGAAAGTTACTAGTTGAGAAGGGAAGGTTCAAAAGATAAGTCAATGGTTCAGAGATTATGTGTGTACATTTTATACAACAAAATCTGGTATATTATCTATTCCTAATAAGTGTTTAGCTTTTAGTAGCTTGGTTTATTTCTGTGCTTCCTACATATTTGTTGGACTGAGAAATATTGTGTTACCTAATTCTTAAATTTTTGATGTCAGGTCTGTGTAATGTTTATAGGTAACATTTTGCTCCCACTACATTTACAAAATAACTGTTAAACACATTAGATACATCCTTTGGTTTGGTGATAGTTTGCAAATTTTGATTAAATTGCGTACTGTTAATTTTCATTTTGTTACGACCTGTTTCTTTCTTTACAATATTCCAAACAGGTTTCATTTTATTTGGCATATTTCTGATGTATCTGTCATTTTACACCATTATGCTGTTTTTATTACCTTCCTGGGTATTGTTTTACAGTTTTTTAAAATAATTATCAATTTCAGGTTTTGTGTGCTATGCAGGAACAATTCCAATGTATATGATTTTGTGATACCTGAAGTGACCTAGTTATTTATGTGACTGGTTTTTACCTGCTAGTTTTAAGTGGAAATGCTACATCAAAATTATATTTAATTTATCAAAAAGATATTGACTTTCTCAGATATACTTCCAATACAGTAAACTTGCTCCCATTACTTTTTACATAATAATTCCTAAATATTTTGATTTCTACATCAACATCATATTCTGCAAGCCAAGCCACGTAATGGTGTGTGGTGAAGGGTACTTTTGATGCCACTAACTGATCCCTCCTTACCTGCTCCACTCATAAATGGTGCATAGGAAGAATGATTGCCAGTAAGCCACTTTCTTAGCTCTAATTTCTTGAATTTTTGCATTTTGATCATTTTATGAGATGTATGTGTAAGGAAGTAGTATGTTGACCACTTCTTCTTGGAAAGAGCTCTGTTGAAATTTCAGTGTAAATCTCTCCATAGTGCACAATGCCTCTCTTGTAATATCTCCTACTGGAGTTTACTGTGCATCTCTGTAACACTCTTGTACCAATGAAACAATCCCGTGACAAAACAAAGCACTCTTCATTAGATCTTATCTCTTCTATCAGTCTTAACTGGTAAAGATCCCAGATTGATGAACATTACTTAATAATTGGTTGAACAAGTACCTTGTAAGCAACATCCTTTGTGGATGAGTTAATTTCCTTAAGATTCTTCCTATGAATCTCAGTCTGGCATGTTCTTTTCCTGCTGTTTGCTTTATGTGGTCACTTCACTTAAGGTCACTCGGGATAGTTACTCCTAAATATTTTATGGTAGATACCAGTTGTAGAAGTATGAAACTGGAATTTCCATGTAGACACTGCGAACTGTCAGTGTAGGGCCCATGAGACCATGTCTGCAGTGCCATTTGCTTCCTATAACGGCTGATGGTGAAAGTCAACACACAGTAACCCAAGTTCCATACATCGAAATCTGTTTCAAACCCATATACATGTCGAGTTTTGTGCCTACGAACTATGTTTTGCAGACAGTATTGGTTTTCTGTTATCATTTGAAGAAAACTGCTGCAGAATCACATCAAATGCTTGTCAAAGCTTTTGGCAAACATGCTCTTGGGAAAACACAGTGTTTTTAGTGCTTCAAAATATTCAGAAATGGTGATTTTGACGAGCATGGGAAACCACGGAAAAAGTTAAAAGACAATGAATTGCAAGCCTTATTGGATGAAGAAGATACTCAGACTCAACAGGAAATCTTAGAACAATTGAACGTGATGCAGAAAGCCATTTCTCTTTGGTTGAAAGCTATGGGAAAGGTGCAGAAAGTGGGAAAATGGATTCCACAGGAACTGAATGAAAGACAGCAAGCAAATCAAAAGACCACTTATGAAATACTGCTCACCAGATACAAAAGAAAGTCATTTCTCCATTGAATAGTGATAGGTGATGAAAAATGGATATGTTTTTAGATTTCTAAGCGTTGTAAATCATGAGTGAATCCAGGCAAACCACTGTCATCCACTGTGAGACAAAATCGTTTTGGAAAGAAGACAAGGTTCTGTGTATAGTGGAATCAGAAAGGTTTCATCTATTATGAGCTGCTACAACCTGGTGAAAAAAATGCAAAACAAATCATGTTGCTCCATGATAATGCCCCATCACATACCCCATCACACACAGCAAAATGGGCCAGGGAAATGATCAAGCTATTCAGCTTGGAAATACTAGGACATGCAGCTTATTCTCCAGTCTTGGTGCCATCCGATTATCATCTATTTGCATCACTGGGACATGGTATCACTGAACAATGCTTCAGTTCATGTGAAAATGTACAAAAATGGCTTTTCATACTTCTACACTTGGTACTGTTTCCAACAATTTGTCATCACCACTGTACTTGTACAGTAGTGGATTTCTTTTCCTATGCATGCACAATATGTTACATTTATGTACCTTCAGGGTCAACCACCAAAGCCTGCACCATTCGTTAATCCTCTGCAGATCATTCTTCAAATCGATACAAGAGTGGCATGTTGTCTTCTGTCTACAAGGAAGTCTTGAACCCTGTTGCAAATTTGGTCTGGTTCTCAGTGAACTTGTTTTTTCCCATTAAACAGTAGTGTAGGACGGTGTCAAATGCCTTTCTCAAGTCAACGAACATGGGCTCAATCTGAATGCTGTTATCTATAGTGTTTTGAATCTCATGGACGTTGATAATCTTGTTGATCACCTGTAAAGTCAAATCTCGCAGAGGAACAAAATGAGCTGAGTTTTGCAAGATCTCTGTTTGTGGAATTCATGTTGATTTGTATAGAGGAGATTTTCATTCCCCAAAAACATCATAATTCTCAAGCACAAAACATGTCCCATAAACCTGGAACAGACTGACATCAATGATATGTGCATATGTCCTATAAACTTTATTGGAAACAGGAATGACCTGTGCATTTTTCAGTGAGTAAGTACTTTTCATTACTTCAGTGATCTACAATAAACTGCTGCTAGAAGGGGGGAGGGCAAGTTCTTTTGCATAATCTTTGTGGTATTGTGGAATCTTACAGGTACTGTGACTGGTCTTGATGCATTTCCACTGCTTAGCAACTGTAACTGCTATTCTATTCTGTGATTGGTTATCTCAATATGTGCCATTTCGGCATTCATATAATAATTGAAAGGAGGGGCCACTATCTTCCACAGTGGAAAAAGTCCAGAAGACCAAATTCAATATTTTGGCCATCTCTCTGTTATCTTCTGGTTTGGTGCCAATATGGTCATTGAGTGAATGAATCGAGGATTTTGAACCACTTACTGATTTTAAATAAGACCAAAACCTCTTAGGATTATTACTCAAATTGGTAAACAAAATTTTACTTTCAAAGTAATTGAATCCTTCTCTCATTTCTCTCCTTATGCTCGTTTTCACTTCATTCAGCTTTTGTTTGTCAGCTAGGTTTCGACTTATCTTGAATCAGTGATGAAGCTCTCTTTTTTTAATACAGCAATTTTCTAAAACTGCTATTAAACCATGGTGGATCTTCCCCATCCCTTAAAACCTGATTCAGAACATACTTGTCTAAGGCATACTGAATGATGGTTTTGAATGTTTTCCATTTCTGTTCTACATCTTCATCCTCAGCACTGAGTATTTGTTGCTGTCTACTCAAATACTCTGCATTTTGTATTCTGTCATTCTGGCTAAGCAATATTATTTTCCTACCTATTTTAACATTCCTTGTAAAACCTATAGTCATAGTTTCTATCACATCTTTATGACGTTCATACCTCCCTCTTCATCAACTGATTCAATAATTTCAGGGGAGTCTGTTTGTTACTAGGAGACCTAAGACATTACCTTCATGACTTGGTTCTCTAATTATCTGCTCAAAGTAATTTTTGGACAACACATTCATATAAATGTCACACAAATCCCTGCCCCCTGCACCAGTTTTGATGGCATAAGTCTCCCAGTTTATACCTGGCAAGTTGAAGTCACCTCCTATTACAACAGCATAATCCAGAAAACTTTTAATAAGATTCTGCAAGTTCTCTCTGAAGTGCTTTACCACTACCACTACAGCTCCTGTCCCAGGTGGCCAATAAAGGAAGACAATTCCCCCCCCCCCCCCTTTTTTTTTTTTTTTTTTTTTGCTTAACTTAACTTGGATTAATTCACCTACAGAATCCATGATAACCTCAGTAGATATTTCTGAATCATGAACTGCAGCAAATAAACCAGCAGCAACTAACCTGTCTTTACGATAAAGATTCCAATCCAAACTTAGGATGCCATTGGTATTCACTTCCGGTTTAGACCAACTTTCTGTTCCCTATTTGGACATTATAACCTTCAATAAGCAATACTAATTCTGGTGTCTTTCCTTGGATGCTCCTACAGTTTGCTAATATCATATTAACCTTTTCTATAGCTGATCTGCTAGGACAGACATTCTCTGAGAACATTGTGGCCAAAATAACTTTGATTTTGGCAGGCAATTCATCCTGATCCCAAGGGGGGTGTTCTTTAATTGAAAAAAAAAGCATGAGCTTGCCACATATAGTATGTTACACTTGTAGCCAATTTAACAAAAATTTGATCACATTAGTTTTGTCCTTATTCAGTGTAAGTTTATTCATGATTAGATATTCTGTGAACATTTCAAAGTTCTCTTTATTATTTTGAAACACCAGCTGCTCAGTGAAGCCCCAGCTAAAAGTTGAGCTATGTTATGTCATTTATATATAGCAGAAACTGAAACTGCCAAGAATACGTCCCCAGGACTCCAAAGTCTTGTATGTTGATTTTACTATTAGGATATTACCTTCATTCTTATAACACAGTTTAGCACACTTGTCTTCTATCCTGGGGTAAGAATTTGAGAAATTAAGTGCTACTCCTCATATACCATAAGTTTCTAATTTAGATAAAAGTACTGCATGATCCACAGAATCAGAAGTCTTAGACAAATTTAGAAAAAATTGAGTTTCTCACTTTCAACCAGTCTTTTTAGCAGTTCATGGAAGGAATTTATTACTACTGTTATTGTGGATCACCCTTTTCAGTACCATACTGTGGATGTTCAATATATTGTATTTGCAGCAGAAAGATTTCATTTGGTCTTGAATTAATCTTTCAAGTACAGGAAATTGGCCTGTAATTATTTGTGCCAGTGGTTGCTGCCTTTATATACACTGGTGGTATTACAGGAATGTTTAAAAGGCAATAGAAAGTCCCCTGGCTGGCTGAAATGTTCATTAAATTTGGTATTGGTTTTATTATTTCATTTTTTGCTCTGTAAGTACTGTAGATGATACATCATCCCAGCCATTAGGCATTTTTCTTTTGAGTTTTGGGGTTATTTTCATATTCCAGAAGTTTGATGATGATTGGGTCCACAACCTTCTTGACATTTTTAAATGAAATCATTCTGTTTTAGGATGTTAAAACATTATTTATAGCAAATAATGTTTTAACAGCCTAAAGTGGAATGATTTTATTTTTTAAAAATGAATTGCTCATTTTAAGTGTCTTTGTTTGTAGTGTTTATTTCTCAATGTCTTCTTTGCATGTCTTATTAAAATTTTCTATGAAGGCCTCACATACTGTTTTTGGCTCATTCACCAACATTCCATTTTCTCCTAGTGCTGTATTAGTGTAACGTGAATACTCTCTATTTTCATATTACACGTGTACTATATTGCAGGCTGTTTTACTAACATTACTGGATCACTTATCTGTTCAGTTTAATAGTGTGTTTATAGTGTCTTCAGGTATCTCCTGTACGTTTTCCTGTTACATTTGTGCTTTGTTAGGAAGCACTACAATTTTGTGTCTCTGAACAACACATATAGGTCCTACATATTTTCCTAGAATTCATAGATTCATGTAGGAATTTTAGATTCTTTATACAATCTGATTTCTTTAATTTTGTACTATTGTGTGTGCCCAATTAAAACTATGGTTAAATGTTTGTCAACATTTAGTGCAATGTGCTTCAAGGATATGTTTCATTATACTGACATGTGTAGCAATATCCAGAGGTACGATAGTTCCATGCTTTCATTTAATTCTATTTTATAAATTACTGATACTAATGCTGTACATATTCATCTTCTCTATTCATTCATGTATTTATAAATTTTGTGGAAACATTAATTGTCAGATATTATTTTTCTGTTTGCTAATAAATAACTTTTTCCTCTGTGTGTTAATTTAAATTATTCTCCTTCAACAGGTCAACTTTGTGAAGATAGAATTAATATCTGCACATCTAGTCCATGTGTAGCAGGATCAGTTTGCAAAGTTATTCAAGGTGGAGGATTTACCTGCGAATGTCCGTCAGAGGCAACTGAAGGACAGTGTCACAAATGTGAGTATTTACCAGAAATTAGAGCAAATTTGAAAATACTGTTAAAATTAAAATGGTAATAAAAGGCTGTACAGGTATTTCTTCATTTTATTATTTTTTTTATCAAGTATCTGTGTTTATGATTCATCTCTTGAACATTGTTGAGATTCAGATTTTACTTCCATGTAATATCTTCAGCTTCTATAGATATCACTATGCACATTTTCTTCAAGTCAATTGTTAGTAGTTCTCTGTTATTCTGCATGCAGTGAGGTGTGAATGAAGTTGTTCTGTGCCTGTCCTCTTAAACCACATCCCAACAGGTTATGGACCCAGGTTACACATTCAGCAAAACTGACTTTTTTGATTGCACAAAAACTTTAATTCATAATCTTAAAAGCGTTAAAATGATGAGTATGGCACATATGACTGCTGCACACAGAGTTTGACTCATGGACACTACAAGTCAAAGCACTACTCATCACAAATGACACTTGGTATGTGTCTAGAGACATACCACAACCTGCAGTGTGTGATGAAGGCAAAGTGCTTCCTGCTGCAGAAGCTGCATACAAAGCATGGCTAGCAGAAGAGAGAAAAGTAAAAGCAGGCTTGATTTTATCCATCGATCTCACTGAGCTGAATCAAGTAAAGAACTGCACTACATCATGTCAGGTAAGGCTTAAACTCAAACCAGTCTATGGATCCTAAGGATCTTTGATGCTGTGGATAAGTCACAAGCAATTGCTGTTGACATTAATGGTGATCTGCTGTCAATAATGCTGCTCTACAGTCTTGACATGTTGAAACTTAGTGTTGAATCCGATGGCAATCTGTCGGCTGTGTAGACACTAAAAGTAAATCTTTGAAGGACGCAAGCCAAGGATACAGAATGACAATGAAAGTGTGAGTGGTTGAATGCTGGTTAAACGGGATAAACATTTTGTGAATAAGCCAAAACTTTCTGGGAGTGACAGTGACAAAATTGGAAAAAAAAGTGAAAACAAAAGGGAAAAATCAGTGTACAAATGGAGATTTTGTAAGAAGAAAAAAGAAAAAGAAGATGAGTGCTTTTTCAAGAAGAAACTGAGTGTGCAAGCTGCAAACAGTGTCAATGAAACTTCCTGGCAGATTAAAACTGTGTGCCCGACCGAGACTCGAACTCAGGACCTTTGCCTTTCGCGGGCAAGTGCTCTACCATCTGAGCTACCGAAGCACGATTCATGCCCGGTACTCACAGCTTTACTTTTAGTGTCAATGAAGCTCATTGCTGTTTCTCTATGAATGAACCTGCTCCAAGGTTTTGTGATTCGAACATTATTTTGGGGCATAAACAGTGACTGCACGTCACACATGTGTAATAATTCTAAAGTGTTCACACATGTGATAAGAACACAAGAGAATTAAATGCTTGCGGACAACAGTGCCATGCAAGTAACAGCTAAAGGTCATGTACGTATCACAAACCCAGCCAAAGGTGCCACCTCCATAATGCTGAAAAACATTCCATACGTGCCAAAACTTGGAACCAGTCTCATTCCAGTGACAAAAGTTGCAGACAAACACCACACAGTGCCATTTAAGAATACTCATGCAGTTATATGAGATACAACAGTAAAGTCAAAATGATTGTAAACAGCATTGTTAATTTGTTTTTATTTACAAGAAGAAGGTCCAAAAGTCTGTATTGTTGCTGAGCTGAAAGTTACAGAGACTGATATGCAAATCTGAAATGCTCAACCACTTGGACATGCAAGATATGATCAAAATGCTCAGAAATGAGTAAGTGACAGGTTTGAAATTCAGTGATGTCAGTCTCGCTAGATGCACCACTTCTCTTAAAAGGAAAAATCACATCCAATCCGATCACTATATGAGGAGGGACTCAAATGAACTCCTGAAGTTAATATACTCTGATGTTTGTGGGCCAATGAGAGAAACATCTCAAGGTGATGTGAGATTTTTTGTGACTTTTATAGATGACCACGCCAAATGGTATCAAGTCTATTTATTTCAGTGTGAAGGAGAAGTTGACAAATTCACTGAATTCAAAAACCTAGTTGAAAATCAAACTGGTCATGAAATTAATCCTTTCAGTTAAAACAATGATAAGCAGTACTGCAATGAAAGGATGGACCCCATACACAGAGTGGCAAGAATACAGTGATGTCTGACAGTTCCATACATGTCACAGCAGAAAAGGTGTTGCTGAATAAACGAACCATTTGTTGGCCAAAGTGGCTCATTACATGCTGTTCAATCAGGACTACGACCATCGTTTTGGGCTGAATCCATCAAAGCAGCTAACTATGTCAGAAATTGTCGCTTAATGAAATGACTGTCTGATGTAACTTCATATGCGAAGCAGCTGAAGAGAAAATTTGACTTATCTCATCTTTTTACATGGCTTTCAAACAGTCAGAATAGCCTACAAAAATCCCTTCTTAGCCTTTAGGATCAAACTTTCCTTTGTTTGGCAATTTATCCAAGATGACAACATTTTAGTCAAATTGCTGCAGATTTCAATGCTGGGCCATCAAGAAGTGTGAGCACGTGAACCATTCAATGAAATATCATCAATATGGTCATTTGGAGGCGAAGGCCCACTCGTTTACCTTTGATGACTGCACAACACAAAGCTTTATGCCTCGCATGTGCCCATCAACACTGATATTGGACTGTTAACAACTGGAAACATGTTGCCTGGTCAGACGAGTCTCATTTCAAATTGAATCGAGTGGATGGACATGTACGGGTATGGAGACAAAATCATGAATCCTTGGACCTTTCATGTCAGCAGGGGACTGTTCAAGCTGGTGGAGGCACGGTAATCTGTGGGACATCTGCAGTTGGAGTGACATGGGATCGATGATACGTCTAGGTACGACTCTGATGGGTGACACATACGTAAGCTTCCTGTCTGATCACCTGTATCCATTCATGTCAGTTGTGCATTCCGACAGACTTGGGCAATTCCAGCAGGACAATGTGACACGCCACATGTGGCTCCAGGAACACTCTTCTCAGTTTAAAAATTTCCAGTTGCCACTGAACTCCGCAGACATGAACATTATTACTGTTCAGAAGAGATCTCCACCATGTCGTACTCTTATGGATTTATGGACAGCCCTGCAGGATTCATGGTGTCAGTTCCCTCCAGCACTACTTTAGACATTAATTGAGTCCATTGCATGTCTTGTTGTGGCACTTTTGCGTGCTTTCGGGGGCAGATGTACCAGTTTCCTTGGCTCTTCAGTATATAATAAAACATACATTCTTGTTAATATTAATTTCAGGACACATAGTATATACACAACAGTACAAGTGATATGTCTACTGCTGTGTAAAATAAGTGTATTTTGTTGTTCACAGCTACTTAATGTAATTTACTCTCAAAAAATTCTTACTCAAATCTGTTAGGCTAAATGCTACAGGCTATGCATAGTTTGGATATGGAGCAGCACAGGCACAGTACAGAATCATGGACATACAAAATGTACTGTGCATTCAGCATACGTGTCTACTATGTAGAAGCTTAGCATATACCGTACACAAAACAAAAGGACATGCACTGCATGAAAAGTTGTCGAACTTTTCACTTTCTCTGTACACTGTGATTTCTGTTTAGGTACACAAACAGCAGGTAAAAAGTGTGGCTAGCTTTCGGAATGCACTTCCTTAGGAGATGTAGGAGGAACATGCACACAAACACACACACACACACACACACACACACACACACATTCATTCAGTTACTCACTCACACACACATTCCTGTCTCCCTACATTGTGCTCAATCGATAAATGACAAGTGTCCTAGGCAAGTGTTCACAGTGAGAAAATGAGATGGACAAATGAATGAAAACCAAACAGATTCCAAACAGTGACTAAGTTTGGGATTTGCACTGATATGAAGCACTGTCCATTTGTCATGAATACTATTGCTGGTGTCTGTTTGTCATTACTCCCATTGGAAGAAGTCCAGAGGGCGGTGCCTGATGAGTAATGCTGTGGGGTGTCTTATCCAGGTTTCAGAGGGGTTGGTGTCAGCAAATAAAGCAAATTCCATGGCTGTCTTCTCTGGGGTAGTTCAGTTGGGCTACAATCTTCAGTTGGTGTGATCCTGTGGGTATTCAAAAAGAGTGTGGCAGCTGATGACATCTCAGCAGATTCTACAGCTTTTAACTTTTGCTCCTTAAATGTCAATACCTAGCATTGAGCTTTGTCATTAGAAGAAGGATGGAACCAAAGGCTGAAGTTATGTTTTATGTTCTTGGTGACACAGAAGTCCTTGAAGGCAGCCTCTGTAAATTGTAATAAGCATGCGTAGAAAACGTTCAATGAACGAGACCTGGGCCAATACATTTAGTGTGGCTTTCATCATAGTGGACACCATGTCTGCAGTTACTTTGAGCATGTATCAACAAAGAGTCACCACACGTTTCCCAAAAATGAGCCCACAAAGCTTGTCACAGAACCTTTGAAGTCTCTGATTCAGCCCGTCCTCTCGAATCCGAACCAGGGGGCTGCAATCAGCTCTGGGCACAATGCTGCAAATTGTAAGCTTTGTTAGAACTCCATTAGCAAAGCTGGACTTCTTAACTTTGTTTACGAGTCACTGGAATGATCCAAGTCTGACCTCAAAGCCCAGATGCTAGGTATCATTTGTTACAAAGTGCACCACAATCAATAATTGGTTGCACCCTGTTCCCTCAGTGGCTGCCAGAATAACCTCTTCAACATGTTGAATGAGGCCCCCAGGCATACACACTGAGTGCACTTGGTATTCTTCCCTGTCCCTTGCTGCCATTTCCCTAAGGGGTACCATTAGTCACCATAAATTTGAACTGCCAATGATTAATAACCCCTACCCTTTTGCATTTACTTACTCTGGACACAGGACAAAGTGGGTGTCCCCAAAACAGGTGAAGTGAGTCCTACTGGCTCAGTTTCCGCGAAAGGCAGCACCTTGAACTTCTTGGTTCTGGGGATCAGTATAACACCCTAAGTCCTCCCTGGTCCCTGTCCACATTGTACAGGATGCCTACATCTACCATTGAAACACCACTCACAGTCAAGTGGAATACTGGCACACTATCTCAGCATGTTTGGTTGGAGTGTTAGCTGCCCTCTTTCATTAAAAAACTGAGTGAATGGCTCAGTGGTGAACTTGGATGGGTGTCACAGGACATCCACCCTGAACAAATGCAAGGAACAGTAATGAACAAAATGAAATAAAAAAGTGGTTAGCATAAAAAAGCACTGTTACATTTTTTTTAAAAAGTGGGTGTGTAATGACAGATCCTGTACTTTCTGGAGAAGAGATGGATCCACAGGTGAGGATAATATTTGAGGTACCTTTGGTACTGGTATCACAGGCACGAGTCTCTGGGGCTCTTCCAACACACCAATTTGTAGCAGTTGCCAATTGTTTGACAGTGGTCATGGCAATATCCAGCTGCTTACAAACATCAGCCAATTCATCCTGTGTTCAAGAAAAGCATTCACACTGAGGCTGCATTTTGGCTGGTGCAACGTATTACAGGAAAGTGAACAAACAGCATTAAATTAAGTTTGCTGAAAACTTTCACCACTGGGAAGGTACATGTTGGGGAACTATGACTCAAGTTTAAAAGAATGGTTAACCATGCACTGGACACATATGTACCAAGTAGAACACTTCCATGGTATACAGTCACCGTAAAGAAAGTTCTAAAGAAACAGAGACTACTGCATAATTGGTGTAAAACAAAGCACAGGACTGTGGATAGAGAGAAGCTTAATGAAACGCATTTGGCTATCAAGAGAAATATGCAAGAAGCTATAATGGTAGCATGGCGAGGTAAATGCTGTTCTGTCACCTTAAGACATATATAAGGATAGTATGTACATGTAGTATTTGTTCTAGTCCTGTCTAAAGGCCACTTACAACACTCACCGTTTCTACTGTTCCAGTTATGTTTGGTACTCCATATGTTATTCTAGCTTCAGTAACTGAAGCACTTAAACACAACTACCTCCTTAACAACTACTAGTGACCTCAGATGCCGCGTAATGGATAAAGCTTGGTCAAATGTGTAGTTATTGTTTAGTCTTGGTTGCAGCTTTTCTATTTCGTCAGATTACTACTTTTTGCAAGTAATAGTATTACTGAAAAAAATGGTTGCCAACCAAAATGACAAATCAATTGACGTTATTCCTGAAAATCATGGTCGACAGCCAAAATGACAAATCGATTGATGTTATTCAACAAATTCACCAAATTTTGTCTTTGCTATATTTTGGTTCTTTTCAAAACTTTTTCTCTTTTAATAATTTCTATCACTGAAGGAACAGGCTAATGCATGTAGATAGCTGAACCATGACTGCAGTCAGAATTGGTCACACCCACACACTTAGAAAGTTTTGGTCCATGAAAACAGTGCCAGTACAACAAAAATGCCTACTTATGTTTCTGAAGGTAAGATCAGCAACACTGACTCTGAAAACATGTATTATAGACAAGAAATATTTTTACATTACTTTTATTAGGATCAAAATGATTGCAAAACGTTTTATACTTGGTTTTTATCAGTTTTATTGAAATAGTTACTTTACGTAATTTCACGGCCAGAAGGTCCCAATAACCAGGTTCACAAACAGGGTCAGATTGTTATTTACTTTACAAACTTTCAATGTAATCTACAATTCTCCACATTTACATTAATTGTTGCACTTGTGTGATAACTTAAATTTACATCAAAAGAAAACACTCAGCTGCGCAATAATGCTCCACACCAATGGATTCTCAGTTTCATTCTCTTTAGTATAGGAAAGGATTCCTACTTGGAACACTTGAGGTTAAATGAGTAGTTTTGCATAAGAAAGACACTTAAATGAATATTGAACAAAACATGCAAAAACTTGTCAACACAGCTCATATACAGAACTGTGGATGGTTAATTTCAGTAGTGTTGTTGTGAGGACAGTTGCTGTAGATTTAGGTGCTTTGAAGGCACATACCGTTTTGCAGCGGTGGAAATGTTTTCTTGTCCTCGTGGCATCTAATAATGTGACTTGTCCCATCACAAATATGAGTTAGTCTTTCCTGGGGATCTGCATCAGTCTAAGTAACGGATGCCTTAGACCATTTCACATCCAGGAACAAACACTTGTTGCAGACGTCGTTTTATATCTCCTCTAAAGCGTTGCAAACTTGTACCTCAGCACTTCCCCTTCACTCACATGTATTAAGCAATTAAACTTTTGTTTTGTTTAAACAATACTGCGGAGTACAGCGCGCATCAGCTTTCGTCACCTGCATCAATGTCTTGCGCCTGTCTGACCCGCTTCACTTCTCCCCTCTCCTACCTGCTTCTGTTAGCAGCAAAAAATGTCCACCTTTTCCAACCTTCCAGAACATCGGTAAATCCCTAATGGTTTCCACCCATTTTTTAACTTTAGCCCTGAGCTGGTGTTGACTTCACCTTACAAACAATTATAAATAGTTAAATAAAGGTAATTATTGTTACTTACATAATATTGCAAACATTTGTTAATTGCATATAAACATTAAACTACGCATAGTCAAAGAATATTGTCTTCTGCAGACACACTTATACGCTAAATACTGTTCAAATCTCATTCTTTGCTTCATTACTGCAAAGTCTCTTGACTCTCAATAGGTCGATAGTGTTACAAAGCCTTCAGTGACTACCCTATCAGAATGTTGTCAAACAATCTTTCACAAAGCCCAAAGAATTCCTTGTTGAATGTAAAGTGCCCAGTACCTAGTGAATGACAGTGGAACTGAAATTGAGGGTAGCAAAGCAAAAGCTGAAACGCTTAACTCTGTTTTCAAGTGTTGCTTTACAAGGAAAACAGAGGAGAATTGCCCCAATTAAATCCTCATACCACTGGAATGATGAGTGTTGGTGGTGTTGAGAAAGAGCTGAAATAGTTAAAATTGAACAAAGCTCAAGGGTTTGATGGAATTGCTATCAGATCCTGTACAAAATTTGCAGCTGAGTTAGGCCCTCTTCAAATAATAATCTATCATAGAGACCTTCAACAAACAACCATGCCCAATTGTTGGAAGAAAGCACAGGTCGCACTCATCCACAAGAAGGGTAGTAGAAGTGATCCACAAAACTGCCATCCAGTATCCTTGACATCTATTGTTGTAAAATCTTAGAACGTATTCTGAGCTCAAACATAATGAGGTATCTGGAGCAGAATGATCTCCTCTGTGAGAAGCAGCATGGATTCTGAAACTATCAGTAATGTGAAACCAAACTCACACTTTTCTTACACGACATACTGAAAGCATTGGATCAAGGAGACCAGATAGATGCAGTACTTCTTGATTTCCAAAAAACATTTGACTCAATATAGCACCTATGCTTCTTGTCAAAAGTTTGATCATATGGAGTATCAAGAGAAATTTGCGACTGGATTGAGAATTCTTGGACAGGGAGGCCACAGCATGTTGTCTTGGATGGAGAGTCATCATCAGGTGTAAGAGTAACTTTGAGTGTGCCCCAGGGAAGTGTGTTGGACCCTTGCTGTTCATGTTGTATATTAATGACCTTGCAGAAAATATTAATGGTAACCTCAGAGTTTTTGCAGATGATGCAGTTATCTATAATGAAACACTTTCTGAAAGAAGCTGTATAAATATTAAGTCAGACCTTGTAAGATTTCAAAGTGGTGCAGAAATTGGCAGCTTGCTTTAAATGTTCAAAAATGTAAAGATTTGCACTTCAAGAAACAAAAAAACATAGTATCCAGTGACTATAATATCAATGAATCACATTTGGAATTGACCAACTCACACAAATACCTAGGTGTAAGTGTCTGTAGGGATATGTAATTGAATGATCATGTAAGTTCAGTCCTGGGTAAAGCTGGTGGCACACTTTGGTTTATTGGTAGAATAGTGGGGAAATGTAATCAGTCAACAAAGATCACTGCTTAAAAATCACCAGTTCTAGAATATTGCTCAAGTGTGTAGGACCTGCAAAGATAGAACTAACAGGGGATATGAACATATACAGAGAAGGGCAGCATGAATGGTCACATGTTTGTTTAATCCTTGGGAGAGTATCACAGAATAATGAAGGAACTGATCTGGAAGACTCTGGAAGATAGACATAATCTATCTCAAGAAAGTCTATTAATAAAGTTTCAAGCACTGGCTTTAAACGGTTACTCTAGCAATATACAATGCCTTATGTATCGCTCACATAGGGACTGTGAGGACAAGATTACAATAATGAAAACACATGCAGAGGGATTCAAACAATTGTTATTCCTGCACTCCCTACATGAATGGAATGGGAAGAAATCCTAGTAACTGGTACAATGGGATGTACCTTCTGCCATACACTTTGCAGTGGCTTGTAGAGTTTGGATATAGATGAAAAGTATGTGCATCTCTTCTCAAAATAAACCTATACAGCTTTATACTCATTTTCTCCCCTGAAAATGTCAATTTAATTTCTCATTAGTCATGATGGAAATAGAGTATTGCCACCATGAATTAGAATTCTAACAGCTGTTTCTCATCATGGGAGACATGTCCATCAGGTGGGACAAACCATTAATGCAAACTATATCATTGCTAACATCTGTGGTCATCCACTGAAAACAGGTAAGGTTCTGTCAAAGCACTACATGGAAATCTCAGTAACATTCATCTGTCATAACATAAACACATTGTATCAACTTGCCTGTTTAACTTTTGCTATGTCTCAGCTCTTGAACTACTATCTAAAATTATGGACTCTGCATACTATGCCAGTAGTTTTTCCTGCACACATTGAACTCATGGCCAGTTTATTTTTGTTGTTTTGCAGTCATTGGCTATTTTGTATAACCATATTCTTGGCCAGTGCAAACAATTCCATTTTGTAATCATTTCTTTGCAGTGTTAATCTCTAAATAAAGGTTGGACCATTACAGTGCGCCATTAACATACTGCCTATATTGGTTGTGACCAAGTATTTTTAGATTCGTGTAGTAAGGCTTTTGTCTTTTGTTACAGTTAATTCAGAGTTTGAAGAGACATTTGTTCCTGAATTCAGTGGAGAGACTTACATAGAAATGCAACGCCTAGAAGGTGTGGTTCAAGCATTTTCATTGGAAGTGTGGTTTCTGTCAAGATCACTTAATGGTATTATCCTTTATAATGGGCAGACACTGCATGGCAAGGGTGATTTCATAGCTCTCATACTCACTGGAGGGCACGTGCAATTCCAGTTTGATCTTGGCAGTGGAGCAGCAGACATTATGTAAGTATTTAGTGTTAATCTTCTGTGTGCTATAATGTGCTAATAAAAAAATTGTAACTTTCAGGGAATAATTGAGATGAAAGAGGGTTCTGTAAAGTGTCAAGCTGCCTAATATCTGAATTAGAGAAGTCATTTGTTGCTTTTGTGTAGGTCTGTTTCCATAAATGATCACAGGTATGCCACTACATATTTGAGAAATGTTACTGTCATGCAAGCATGGAAAAACACCACTGGTAGAACATGGGCATCAGTTGTGATGCCTCTGTTCTCTGTCTGAAAAGGGTCACATTGCATCAGTTACCATTTTATTTATTTATTTGTCCATCTGTAAACAATAAATATTGTGCCTTTGGCAATTCCTATTGTGTTTTTGATTACTTATTTCTTTCCTACTGAAAACAATGGAGAGTATTTTCGAAAGCTGGGAATCTTGTTACCAGATTAGAATGAAAAGCTTGCAGAGCACTTTTATATGTGACACAGCTCTTGTACGATCGAGCTGTGAGATATAGCAAATAATGTCAAATGTATTTGCACTCCAGTCAATTTAAAACTTCAGGAACTTCATTTCCAGAAAGAGTCAACTCCCAAAACTTAAAAGAGTGAAAGATATCTCAACCCTTTGGGGTCATCACAGAAAGTAGTTTCAGTCTGATGAGAAATTTTAATAAAGTCCTAAGAGTATGTTGTAACAATATTTGATCTCAGCCAATTATAACAATAGGTCACTGATTCTATGAATTTTGATGCTATATCATATTGTTACAGATTACCAGAGGCAAAGCTCAAACTAATCATAATAGCATAAATTACAAAAGGTACATGTTGACATAGACAGTAAATACTTCAATGAAAATGATAGATTATCATCATGTCAACAGGTGATATAAACATTCACTTGCTGTGTACTGACTCCAGCTCAAAAAACTAATGCTAATATTACATCAGTTTAATTTCATTTTCCTGTTAAATGAGTCCACTGGAGAGGCCAGTTGTAGCAAATCATGCATTAACAACATCATAACATGCTTCATTTATGTTTAGTTCTGAAGCTTTCCATTCTGAGCAACATGCTGTTCAGGTACTGATAAAGCCTGAAAATCATTATGCCAGTAGCAGAAAGAAAATATATATTTTTCAAAAAGAACCACCCATGATGATAGTGTTGAAAATGTCAGCATTGGGCTAAAAATTTTTCCATCGTATGAAAAGTACTGCCTTACTTTCAGTGAAATTGCATCAAACTGTTATTATTGCTGCAGTGCCTCATACTCAGAAATGACCATGTTAGTAAATGAGTGTAAAAAATACAAATCATGAAAGTATAAATCATGAAATATAAGCAGCAAGAGAAAAACTTATATTTTTCCAATGTGCAATGCTAAAGGTTGGCAATAATCATAGACTAAAGGTAGAAATTAGGAGCTACCATGATTATTACAAAGATCTACCATTAGAAATTAGAAGCAAATATGCAGTGACAAAGTTAAGAAACTTGAGTAACACTGCCACAAATTTTCAGAAAGTTATGAACAACTTTAAGATTTATAAGGAAATGTCCAGTAGTGATCTTACAATAAACCGTAATAGAATTATCACTGGATGCCAACATCAGGTTTCACATGTTTTTAACAAGTACTTTTCTTCTCCTGTAAAAATCCATCAGTGACCACTTCAGCAATATACATCATAAATATAAGGTCTTTCCATTTAAACAAATCATATACTTTGCCCCACCTAACAGCAAGGATATAAGTTACAAAGTCAGGCCACTAAAACCATTGAAATCATGAGGTTATGATAAAATTTCTGTTATCATATTAAAAAAAGGTGCTCAGTCAACGTGTCTGATGCCATGACCCCAATATTAAATTATGTAATTGTGTCAAGTAGTTTCCCAAACAATCTAAAAATACTGCAAATATTCCCAGTTTGCCAGAAATGTGATAAATCTAAACCAGAAAACTGTCAACCCATTTCAAAATCAAATCAAACCTCAATCTTAGCTGTATTTTCAAACATAATTACACTAAATTGGTGACATTCCTCATGCATCACTATCTAATATTTGAAAATCAGAACAGCTTTCTGAAAAACAAGTCAAATTCAGTAGCAATAACACAACTAATAGATAAAATAAAACTGCCACAGAAAATGAGAGTGAGAAGTATGTTACTGGAATGTTCCTTGATTGTGGAAAAAAACATTTGATTGTCTTAACATTGCCATATTACTTGACAAGCTATGAAATCTGCATGTTGGAGGAACAAGCTATGGGTTGATAAAATAGTATATGGTATATGAGCAACTGGAAACAATTATCATTACTTGAAACAAACAGTGGGTTATTCAAATTCAAAATTACTAATATCAAACATGCAGTTCCTCAGACTTCCTTTTTGAAACCCCTTCTTTTCTTGATTTATGTTTATTTATTTATTTATTTGTCCATACAAATCTCATTTTCAGGACATGGATATTACTTTATTACTAGGTCTGCGTCATTTATCAGTCGTGACTGAACAGACTACATCAGGGTTACATATATAAGATTTAGTTAAAATTTTATACAACATACAGAAAAGTATCCAAAATAAGGGCAGGTATAACATATTAAGACAATATTATTTTGTCCATCCACTTTGATCAATATTGGAAAATTCTTCAATAGGATATAATGGGTGTTCTTTCAAGTCCTGTGCAATTGTCCTCTTGAACAGTCCTAGCAGCAGAGTCTGTACTTCTCAGTCCAGTGTATTGAACATTTTTAGGACTACCACTGGAAAACTGTCTTGTGTTCCAATCAGCACACCAGAATCAATATGGCTATGAAAGAGTGCATAATAAACTGTTAATAGGTACTGGTGAGTTAATATGCCTTTTAGTTTTCTTAGCAGGTATATAAGACAAGAGAGCTTGGAACACAAATACTCTGTGTGCTTGTCATTGTCAGTTTGCTGTCTGTCGTGAAACCTTGTAGTTTGACAGCCTCCATGTTGTCCTGGCAGCCAACTTTGCTGAGACTGCATATCATATGTTGTGTTTTTTCTTGATTCATTTTCATTTTATCTTCAATGAACCACTCTTTAATGCTTTCAAAGAGTGCATCTGCTCTCAACAGAGTTTGTTCAGATGTTTTCCCCTTGGCAAAGAGCGTGGTATCATCAGCAAACTCTAGATACACTCTATCTTATTGACATAGATAAGGAGCAGGAGGGGTCCTACGATGGATCCCAGGGATACACCATGCTCTAATTTTTGCTCTAGGGAGGTTGCTCCATGGACTGATACTATTTGTCTTTGGTTTTCTAGATAGATTGAAGAGTAGCTAGGACTACACCTTCAATACCATAACACTTGAGCTTATTAATCGGTATCTTTTGTGAGATGCAATCAACTGCCTTGCTTAGGTTGCAGAGTGTCGGTGCCACACTCTCTCTATCTTCAAACCCCTCCCTTATCTTCATGATTAAGGCCTGTACTGCTGTAAGTGTTGACTTTCCATTGTGAAAACCATGCTGTGTGTCCTGGAAGAGTTTATTGTTTTTGAAGTAATTTTGTATCTGATGTTTCATTACGGACTCCATGACTTTAGCAAGAATGGGTATTATTGAAATAGGTTTGAAGCTCGGCACTTTGCATGGGTTACTTTTTTTGTAGACTGGTACTGTCTGTGCCACCTTCAGAAAATCTGGGAAGATACCAGAAGATAAACACTTGTTAATTACTGTGGCTGATTGAGCTGTGGAATTATTTTCTTCAGTATTGTGCAGGGCATGCCATAGATATCTCGACTCTCTGAATGCTTGTAAGATTTCACTATATTTTACAAGGTCCTCAGGGTGTTTTTCCTTCCAGTTTTTAAAAGTGCAGCTTACAAAAAAATGGCTCTGAGCACTATGCGACTTAACATCTGAGGTCATCAGTCGCCTAGAACTGAGAACTAATCAAACCTAACTAACCTAAGGACATCACACACATCCATGCCCGAGACAGGATTCGAACCTGCAACCGTAGCAGTCGCTCGGCTCCAGACTGAAGCGCCTAGAACCGCACGGCCACTCCGGCCGGCAGTGCAGCGTAAGCCCATTGGATCTAAGCCTGATACTGGAATTTCATTTTCCGTACTTTACACTACGCTAACAAAGTACTGGTTAAAGGCATCAGGACTACCAGAATTTAAGATGGAAGTAGGCTTCTTCCAGTGCTCATTTACCAGATTCCATTCTGCTTTACATGGATTATGAGCCTCTTTAATGAACTTGTCATTGTGTTTCTTTTTTGCATCCTCCACTGCCTTTCTGTAGATTTTTTTGGCTCTTAAATAGTTACAGTGAAGCAGGTCTTTAGTTGAAAGGTCTATGACTATTTTCATATGGTCTCTGAATATTTTGCTGATGCATTGTACGTAATTTCTTTAGCTCAGCTGTATACCATATATTCCCTTTAATGTGTTTTTCCCTTCCTTGTGACTTGCTTGCAGAGTTCTTCTTGGGGATTTCTGGGAAAATGTCATCAAATTTTGTTCTTAAGGTTTGGAATAGACATTCAAATGAGTCACTGGATCCCATTTCTGCTAGTTTCTGTTGCCAGTTTACATTAGACAGTGCTGGTTTAAGGTCATTATATCTTTCTTCTTTGATAACCCTTTTACTGAATGTGTAACTTGAGTGCCATGTGATTGGTTGCAATTTACTTTTGCTCTCCATAATAAGCTCCATTACTAGTACACTGTGTTCTGCAATCATTGGTTCAACTACACTGATATTATATTCCCAAGTACTGAGGTTGGTGTCAACTGTGTCTAGATAGGCAACACCTCTTGTTGGGAGCTGGTTTGCTACAAACAACCCACAGCTGTTCATTAAGTTCATGAAAACCCTCTCTTTAGTACTTCCACATGCTATCTTTATGTTGAAGTCACTACACAATGTGAGTTTAGACTTAAGGTGTGTGTGTGTGTGTGTGTGTGTGTGTGTGTGTGTGTGTGTGTGTGTGTGTGTGTAAGTTAAGATAAACAGTTATCCATCAGTGCAATAAAGTTTTCGAAGTTAACATTAGGTGAATGATATACAGAGATAACAGTGAGATCAATATTTGGTAACGTTGATGCAGCTATTTCAAGATCCATATCTGTACAAAAGTTTTTAAAATCAATTTCCTTTACACTAAGATTTTTGTTTGCATACACAGACACACCACCGTGAGCTGCAGTAGTTCTATACCATAAATTTTCCACATCCAAATACTCAACAGATTTGTAACAGTCACCCTCTGCTTCAATCAACCAGTGCTCACAGATACAAAAAAACATCTGGTTTCACTTCTTCTACAAAGAACGATAAAAGGTCCACTTTGGTTCTTAAGCACTGTAGATATACACTCACGATTACTAATGGCATATTGCTGTTATCACTAATGTTCTTTTTATCTGATAATCCATGGTCCCGATTTTTGATCTCAGAGTCTATTTTACTGGGGCACCGGTTGATCTCTGGAATAAAAAAACGCCTTATTACAACATTCTTGAGCCATACGGTTTTACAATCGTCAAATGTAAATCATTTAAATTTTTGTAATAAATTGGATCTATACTGTTAATAATTATAAATTTTATTAAATATTGTATATTTATAACTTCCTTCTACAATTAAAGATACAAAATACATCAGGCATGACTACTTCCATGTATTTATGTAGGGAAGGGATAAGATATTTAGGTCTTTAAAGAAAGATTTGCATGGTTTTCTGCTGCTCACTTGTTTCATTATTCTTATAATTGCCTTTTGTTCCCTGAAAACTGTTTTGACTCGGTGTACATTTCCCCAGAAAATGATACCGTACTTCAGTATTGAACGTACACGAGCCTAGTATACAGCCTTAACTGTTTCTGCACTATTCTTACTACATAGCTCATTTTTGCTAGTTTTGAATTTAGGGATGTGATATGAGAGCTATTTTTAAGATTTTCCTGGATATGTATCCCAAGAAATTTAGCTTCAGTGACAGCACTAATGTTTTGATTATCTATATATATTACTAGTTGTGTTGCATTTTTATTTTGATCTGTGTGGAAATTCAAAAGTACTGTTTCTTGGGGATTAACATTAGCTTGTTCCTGGTAAACCATTGAGACACTTCTTTCATTATATCTTTTGCAGATGCAGTAAGATTTTCTTCTTTATTTCCTTCAATCAATAGACTGGTGTCATCTGCAAACAGTACTAGTTCAGAATCCTTATTGTGTAATGGGAAATCATTAATGCATACCAAAAAAGAAAGGAACCTACAATAGAGCCCTGTGGAACACCATGACTTAGTCTACAGGGTTCTGAAAGGTGCACCTGGAGCTCATACACCCCCCCTCCTCCTCCTTCTCGTCCCCCCCCCCCCCCCCCCACAAGCGCACACACACACACACACACACACACACACACACACACACACAAACTCACTTGTACAACCATATTGTGCTGTATGACTGCATAGTATTGACACTGTAGCTCTGCTGCTCAAATAGGTTAGGGGTTGTCCCAGGTGGGGATTGGGAGGGGGGGGGGGGGGCAGGATAGAAATATGGGAAGTAATGGCAGCAGGTGTCAGGGTAAGAATGTAGAGGGAGAGCCAGCAGTTGCATAGGATAGGAAAGCAACGCGGACACCTGCAGTAAGCTCAAGCTTGCAATGCATGATGACATGGAGAAGTGTATTGGGAGGGAAGGTCTTCTTTATGTATTATTCTTATATGAGGTGTGACACTAAAGTAATGAGACAGATGTGAAAAACAATGTTGCTTACCGTTTTAGTCAAGTTTAGTGTTGTCTCCTTCAAAGTAGTTCCCTTCTGATTGCACACACTTTTTCCAGCACTTCTGCCATTGATGGTAACATTTCTGGAACTCATCTTCTGTAATATCCTCCAAGACCCTCGTCACAGTTTTTTGGACATCTTGTGTTGTTTGAATATAGTGTCCCTTGACTTCTGTTTTGACTCTTGGAAATAGAAAAAAGTCGCACGGAGTGATATGTGGTGAATAAGGCGGCTGTGGTAGTACTGAAATTTGTTTTGAGGTTAAAAATTGCCATACTGACAGAGCAGTATGGGATGGCACATTATCGTGATGCAGAATCCAATTATCGTCATTATTCACACGGACATGAAGAACCCTTTTACGAAGTCTTTCTAAAATTTCTTTGTAGTAATATTGGTTAAATGTTTGTCCAGGAGACACCCATTCTTCATGAACAATTCCCTTGGAATCAAAGAAGCACACAAGCATGCATTTCACTTTTGACTTTGACATGCGAACTTTTTTTGGTCTGGGTGATCCCTTTGAGCACCATTGCGAACTTTGATGTTTTGTCTCTGGATCATACTGAAAAAACCAACTTTCATCACCAGTGATAACATGGCTCAACAATTCTGGATTGATTTGCATTTGCTCTAACAGATTGGCTGCCACATTTTTCCGTGTTTCTCACTGTTGTGGTGTGAGATTTTTGGGGACCATTTTGCACAAACCTTTCTCATACCAAGATCTTCAGTTATTATTAGACAAACCATTCCTTGATTGAAGTTCAGTTCTTCTGCAATCATTTTCATGGATAATCTTCAATCAGATCGTACGAGTTCACGCACCCTGGCCTAGTTGACATCCGCCTGTGAAGTTGGTGGTCGTCCATTGCGGTCTTCATCTTCAACATTCATTCTGCCTTCACCAAACATTTTATGCCGATGAGAAACTTGAGCTCTTGACAAAACCTCCTCTCCAAAAGCGTTCTGAAGCTTACCTTAAGTTGTCACCACATTTTCACCCAATTTAACGAAAAAGAAACGGCATACCATCGAGCAATATTATACGGTTCCATTTCCATGATGAGAGACACAAACATGTTAACTTATTACAGCACAACCCACAACTGAGCAATTGCATTGATGTGCTGCTTGGACTAGAAGCAGCTTATAGACCAAGATCAAAGATATTGTGCCTACGCAAGCCTGCAGGGTTGCCACATCCTGCAAAGAAAATCAGTCTCATTACTTTATTGTCGCACCTCATAGATCATTTTTGTTTGGGACACCATATTCTTCTTATTTTCACAGAAATGGTACTAGTGTATGAAAGGTATGTGATTTTACCTGTTTTCATAGGTGTCAGTTCCCTCAGCAGAGTGGTCATTTTGTGTTTGAAGAGACACTCAGTCTGTTGTTCTGAACACCTATTCATTTTTTTTAAAAAATCCCTCACATGTCTTAGTTCCTCAGTAAGGCTTTCTTCATCTGACAGCATACATGTTCTGTGGACCATTGTTCTGTGGACCATTGCTCTCAATGTGGAACTTCACTGTGATTGTTGTTGATAGCTTTTGGCATGCAGATAAGTATTGGTGTGGGTGGATTTCTTGTAGTCATTCTTTCCCATGGATCCATTCACTCTTCTCTTCACTAAAACATCGTGGAAAGGTAACTGACATCTCATTCTATTTCCATTGTGAATTTTATTCATGGGTGGATTCACTAGAGATGTAGGAATTTTTGAAGACACCAGTGAGGAAAAAGCTAGAATCACATATTTGCCATGTGCTTGTGCCCTTCCTGGGAGGATCAAGAGAATACTTCAAAAATAGAGTATCCAATGTATATTGATTCCACTAGTGAAATTAAAAGATTTATTTTGTTGCATGCAAGGTAATCTGGGGCCCCAAAAACTGGCTGTGTATCATGTATCATACAAATGTGCCAGACAATAAGAACACATGGACAAGATGTAAAAAATGAACACTGCTTCACCTGTGAGCAAGAAATGAAACATGAAAATACCAATACTGTGGGTGCAGGTAACAAAAAATCTCAAAGCAATAAAGGTGTTAACCAAGATTCTTGGAAACTAACACTAAGTTTGCTTAAATCACAGTGGAAAACATCTCAGTGCTCTCTCTCTCTCTCTGTCTCTCTCTCTCCCTCTCTATCTATCTACCTATCTATCTACCCTCTCTCACTCGGCTCATGTATAGCTTGTATTAAGTAATATAACCTTTTTTGGGTTTTGGGATATCCTTTTAGTTGATTTTAAATTTCTATTGGTTGTCTTATTGTTCAGTGGCACAATCACAAGTCAGCATGCAGCTTGTCCCATTCACAGTTTGGTTAGAGTCCAAACAGCAAAAAACAAAATCTGCATTCAATGCCTGACAAAGACAACCAGAGGAGCAGTTGAAATATTGTGTAAAGAAAAAATTACAACTTGGCCGCAAACTCAGATACTTGCAAACTATCAACTTTGCTTAGAAAACTCAAAAGATCACATGAAATGTCTGCTCATCACATTTGATCAAATGTAGGGCCTGTTTTAATGGTATGTTTTCAGTCAATGAAAGAGACAAGCCCCTCCCAAGGCTTCGCATCACTCAAAGTCATATATTTCAACCCTACTTTCTTCCAGATATACAGAAATCTAGGATGCCGTGTAGCTGTTTCCATTTCCTCTTTGAAGCTTATGAAAATGCAGTCAGCTGTAGGACACCAAGTTTTATAACAGTGAGATTGATAAATACAGAAAATATTGTCCTTGGAGAGAAGAATGGCTTTTGGAAATTTTTCATGCCAAGACTGCTCATAGAAAATAAACAGGAATTTAGTAAAGAGGCATATAGTTGTATATTATTCAGATACTTTTGGCAGTGTGTAAATGGACTGTTGGAAACAGAACTATGCATATAGAAAAAAAGGTGTAACTTTATTAACTACAAAAACTGACCTGGAAGTGTAAAGCACTCCTTTAAACTTATATGCATTATAACAGTGCAATTATAGAGTTGAAAACTAAACTTAAACTTCTAGATTTTAGTAAATATAGTGTAACAATAATGTCTTTTTCACTCTTATATTTATAGAGAATCAAATTATCAAATCAGACCAGTAAACAAGTTTATGAACTATGTTAAAATTGTACAGACATTTTAACTCAAAATTTCTATACATTTAATTAAGGCAATATTAATTATAGACTCCTCATTGATATAATACTCGCTAACTCTTGCAACTAATGGCATTGCACTATTTATCAAATTTAATTTTCTGAAGTGTGTCAGACATTCAAGAATCTAAATCAGTCGTAAGCTGGAAATTTTCAAAAATAAGTGCATGTAACTCATGGAAACTCATTGGACAAAACATCTAGCAAAGTACACTTCCATAAAACCATGATTATAACTAACTGCCTCTATGACAGTGAGTAATGACTAATAAAAGTAAATGACAGAATCAGAGTACAGGCTGCTAAATGAGACTTTGAGATAAGTAACAGATATAAGAGTGAGAGAGAGAAGGAGAAACATAGGTGTATGGCAGTAGTTTAAAACTGTAAACTTAAAATGATTGAATGTTACAGAAATGAATGGTTGAAATACTCAAAGAGTAAAGAAAGGTTACCTAAAATAATACTTCATTCTCACCCAGAAAAAAGAAGACATTTTTTATTCTTTGAATCAGAGTCAAACAAACAAATTATGGATGTGATCATAAAAAATCAGGATGGCTCCCTCATTTACTGTTTTGGGCTGCTTAAAGAAGGCTTTCATTAAAGTCCTTGGATATGGTCAATAGAGTGACAGTATTGCCTGTATTTGAATGTACAGTCAGGATGAGCTCCATGAAACATTTGAACTCATTACCGCAAACATGATTCTCAAATTCCTTCTCTGAATTTCATGCTATTTTACTTGATATTGATCTTCATTTTACCAGAAGCTGAATTAGGCAACTATTGTATTTTCCAGGAACTACCAAATTATCACATAATATAGCATTCTAGTTGTGAAAAAACATATCTGTTTGACTGCTTGTTTGATGTACGAATACACAGCTAACGTGAGTGCCATCTTAGCCAGCTTCAGAACTGCAGATTCCTTACAAATGTGAAAAACAAAACTTTCTGTCACGTAATACTTTTTGGCCAGAAACGCATCCACCTGACTTGGCTATATGAGCAAAGCTCTCTACCAAAGCTGCTATTGTTTAAAATTATGTATTAATACGAGGCCCAATATTATCTCCTCATCTCTCAAACAAGCATTTTCTCACCCTCTCAATCTCTTCAACATCCTAATCAGACCTGTGCTACTTATGAATTCATTTCCTTTGTATGTAGTTCATAGCCTTTTAAACATCACCACAGCAAGGTTCACCTTATATGCCCTTCCTGTCTACAAAATTATCATGTCTTTTCTAGAAATTTCTTTTGCTAAAGATCTATGATTTTGAAAAAGACCTCAAATCTGTTGCAACTAAAGTAATGTAATCCTGGAGGGTTCACCAAGTTTTGTTATAATGAATACATGTTTTTACCTCTCAAAGAATTTTAAATCAGTTCTAGCTATTGTTTATCCCAGTAGTATGTGTTTTGGTACAGTGTTAAATCACAGCCTAATAGCCAGTTATCCAGTTTGTATTCTGTTTCCAAATGTCTGGTTGGAAGAATATCTCCTGATAGTGTACTTGGAAAGGTTTTAGGCCTTGAGAGATTTCATATTAAACAGAGAAATTAAGTCCAGAATTATAGTTCTTTTGCTAAAAAAATGAATATATCATAGAAAGATCAATATTGTGCATAAAGTCTGTTGGTTGACTGTATGTGCACCACAGTGTTTAGATATATAAATTATTACATAATATTCATGTTCCCACATTGACCTTATTTAAAAATGTTAAATAATTTTATATTTTTTGACAGTTCTGAGGACACCATAATGGTGGGGCAGTGGCACTCTGTCAAAGTTAGTCGTTTTGAGCAAGATGGTACCTTACAGCTTGACATGGGTTCAGTGGCAAAAGGATCTTCTGGGCCTTCACTTACTGAACTAAATCTTGAGCTTCCCCTGTACATTGGTGGTGTTCCGTAAGTAATAATTAGCTGAAGTTTCATAGGGTATGTGAAATGTTTTGCTAGAAATAAACCAATGACAATGAATGTTTCAACTAACCACAGTGGCATTGCTGATCTTAAGAGAGTTTAGCTTTGGAATTACTGTTAATAAGTATTAACAAAGAGATAGAGGGGCTGGCCAGTACTTACCTCAGCTCAGTACAGCCGATAGATACACAAAACAGAACAGAAAATTTACGTTCCTAGCTTTCAGAACTTTGTTCCTTCATCAGGGAGGAGAGAGGGGAAAGAAAGGGAAGAAGGGAAAGTGGATTCAGTTACTCACAACTCAAGTTATGAAGCAACAGGGAAAGGAAAACAGGGAGGGTAGCAAGGATGGAGGCATGGTTGTCAGAGGGAAGCCAAAGATATCTTTGTTGTGAGTAACTGAATCCACTTTCCCTTCTTCCCTTTCTTTCCCCTCTCTCCTCCCTGATGAAGGAACAAAGTTCCGAAAGCTAGGAACATAAATTTTCTGTTCTGTTTTGTGTATCTATCGGCTGTACTGAGCTGAGGTAAGTACTGGTCAGCCTCTCTATCTCTTTGTTAGTATTTGTTTCACATCTTTATATGAGATTTTCTGTTAATAAGTATTAGCTTTTAACTCTAGCTTTTCACAGAAGAATCAACATCATTATATTCAGAAGAATTTGCTGCATTTACTTGATAAATCCAAGATGAGAAGCCAAACTATATTTGGATTTTCGTAACTCTCACATCCTGCATCTTTCATAACATCTTACACACTGCATTTGTGCTCTTTTAGTTTCCCATTCGTACATCCTTACATGATACTTTTAGGCATTCTGTCACACCTCAGTAAATCTCTAATTAGTTGCATTTGTCTGACTATTATGTTTTTCCTTGAACTTCCCCTATCTCTTACTCTTCAAAGAACTTCCTCAATTTATCCTGTCTGACATTATTGTATTATTATTATGTTTTTTGTCTGTTTTTCTAACCAATTGTTGCCAGCATTCTTTTTGTTTTTAGGTTTTGTAATGTTCATGTCTCGTAAATCTTCCCTAGTTTCTTCTTACCAGGTGACTTTGACCTTCTTTAAATTAATAATGTTGAGTAGACATTTAGTGAGTCTGTTGTTGTCCAGTCTGCAAATATATTAAATTTCAAGTAATTCTTGTGTACAATGTTGGTGAAACATTATGTTTGTGTGTAGAGGTCAGATGTTCTCCCCTTCATCCAAATTTCATCTTCTTGTGTGAATCCATATATTTTTCAAAGATTTTTCCACTCCTGTTTCTCATGTTTTACAACTTTAGTGTCAAAGTTAGTTGTTTTGAGCAAGATGGTACCTTACAGCTTGACATGGTTTCAGTGGCAAAAGGATCTTCTGGACCTTCACTTACTGAACTAAATCTTGAGCTTTCCAGCAGTTATGGTCTCCAATGCATGTAGTGCTTCCTGTAAAAGGAACAGCCCTGTAATGTTGCATTTTCACATTTCATTTCATGATATTACTTTTGTTATTATGGTGATGCATGATATTGCTTTTTGTTTTAGTGGTTCTGAATGCGTTTTGAACTTTCATGGCTCTTTACATGTTTGCACAACTGTCCACCACTGAGAATAGTAAGATTCCTATGAGGTATTTGAAGGAGTGTACCATATTGCATCTTCAGTAGGAGTTTCCTGCTGTTTTGATCCAGATTTTTCATTTTGATTATTGTGATTATTACAGCTACACATTTTGCATGGTGGCATAGCTCTGAATAGTTTGCACCTTTGTAATCAACATACTTCTAAATATATATTACATTTTAACAGAATGTGTCTTTTTGTGCTACCTCCTTAACTTTATCTGCTTATTCAGTCTATACAATTTGATCTTTATTGCATGTCTGTAGCAATACCTCAAATTCAGCTCCATCTTCTCTGTGGTCCAAGTTTCATACTCACAGAGAACAAAACTCCTTAAGCATACATTTAAAAACATTTTCACAGTTGTTAGACTGCTACATTGGGACATTAAAATCATTTTCTTCCTGTCAAATATATATTTTACTTGGACAGTTCTTTTTAACATTTCTATTTTACTCCATCTACTATTCCTCTTGAAGTTCATTTCTTGGATTAATCAGCATCTTATACAGCTCTTCTTGGTTCAGGCCATATACTTATTTGTTGTTTACCATGGCAGCATAATCACATCTGGGTCTCTTTCACACCAAACCAGACACCTTAAATTTTGTGGTTTTAAAAATGACTGTAAAATGAAAAAGGAACACCATGCATCATTTTACAACATGAAAATTTTTATTGTACACAGTATACAATCATAATCACAGGGTCACACACATACAGACAGATTGTCTGGGACGACAGTTACAGTATCCTGTATCGAAAACTTAGCTTTCCAATTATGTAGAGAAACAGTCACAATGGTGTCAGATGTCATTTTGGGAAACAGTATTTTTCACTATGTTTACCTGCGGTCACAAAAGGCGAAAGGATGTTGTTGGTAAGAGATGTTGCCTGGTAATTGTACTTACGAAGACATCTTGAAGATTGTGTTGGGTAATGCAAAAAATTTGTACATGAGCATTCCCTAGCTGGAAGACAGCACCACAATGATGATACAAGGCACAAAAAAGACTTTCACATGGTTAACAGAAGATTAACTTTAACAGCAAAAAGGCCCTATGTCAAAAGAGCTGTGTGTATATATATATGAAAACAAATATGATGTGACTTACCAAATGAAAGTGCTGGCAGGTCGACAGACACACAAACAAACACAAACATACACACAACATATTTCCCACCTCCGGAAAGGCAACTCACTCACCCTTCACAACCTTTCCAGAAAACCTCAACCACCTCTCATTGCACACAAACCCAGTCTCTCCCATCTACTCAGTCTCCCACTTCCAGCTCCACTCCCTCCAAAACCTCAAAATTCCAATCAACACAATCTGGCACCACAACACCCTAATTCAGTAGTTAACCTTTCCTCCAAACCTCTCTCCCAATCCGAAACCTCTGCCCTATCCAAAGGCCTCACCTTCAGCCCCACTCCCAGATTCAACCAAACAGCCCTCGTCAAAGATTTACTGTCCTACACTCGTACTCTCTGCTGGAAGTATCGCTTTGCCACGAAGAAAAATGATCCTAATCCTACCCCTGATGATCCAACTCCCCAAGACACTATCCAAATTGAACCCTGCCTGGAACAGTTCCTCCGTCACAGCGGGACCCACCTCCTCTTCCTCAAAATCACCCTCTCCAAACCTTCCAGGAATTTCTGACTTCCAGCCTTGCCTCTCAATCCTTCTTAAAAAACCTTAATCCTACTCCCGACATCACCACTGCTGAAGCCCAGGCTATCCGTGATCTGAAGGCTGACCAGTCCATCGTCATTCTTCCGGCGGACAAGGGTTCCACGACCATGGTACTTGATCGTCGGGAGTATGTGGCTGAGGGACTGCGTCAGCTTTCAGACAACACCACATACAAAGTTTGCCAAGGTAATCCCATTCCTGATGTCCAGGCAGAGCTACAAGGAATCCTCAGAACCTTAGGCCCCCTACAAAACCTTTCACCTGACTCCATCAACCTCCTGACCCCACCGACACCCCGCACCCCTACCTTCTACCTTCTTCCTAAAATTCACAAACCCAATCATCCCGGCCGCCCCATTGTAGCTGGTTACCAAGCCCCCACAGAACGTATCTCTGCCTACGTAGATCAACACCTTCAACCCATTACGTGCAGTCTCCCATCCTTCATCAAAGACACCAACCACTTTCTCGAACGCCTGGAATCCTTACCCAATCCGTTACCCCCAGAAACCATCCTTGTAACCATTGATGCCACTTCCTTATACACAAATATCCTGCACGTCCAGGGCCTCGCTGCGATGGAGCACTTCCTTTCACGCCGATCACCTGCCACCCTACCTAAAACCTCTTTCCTCATTACCTTAGCCAGCTTCATCCTGACCCACAACTTCTTCACTTTTGAAGGCCAGACATACCAACAATTAAAGGGAACAGCCATGGGTACCAGGATGGCCCCTTCGTACGCCAACCTATTCATGGGTCGCTTAGAGGAAGCCTTCTTGGTTACCCAGGCCTGCCAACCCAAAGTTTGGTACAGATTTATTGATGACATCTTCATGATCTGGACTCACAGTGAAGAAGAACTCCAGAATTTCCTCTCCAACCTCAACTCCTTTGGTTCCATCAGATTCACCTGGTCCTACTCCAAATCCCATGCCACTTTCCTTGATGTTGACCTCCACCTGTCCAATGGCCAGCTTCACACGTCCGTCCACATCAAACCCACCAACAAGCAACAGTACCTCCATTACGACAGCTGCCACCCATTCCACATCAAACGGTCCCTTCCCTACATCCTAGGTCTTCGTGGCAAACAAATCTGCTCCAGTCCGGAATCCCTGAAGCATTACACCAACAACCTGACAACAGCTTTCGCATCCTGCAACTACCCTCCCGACCTGGTACAGAAGCAAATAACCAGAGCCACTTCCTCATCCTCTCAAACCCAGAACCTCCCACAGAAGAACCACAAAAGTGCCCCACTTGTGACAGGATACTTTCCGGGACTGGATCAGATTCTGAATGTGGCTCTCCAGCAGGGATACCACTTCCTCAAATCCTGTCCTGAAATGAGATCCATCCTTCATGAAATGCTCCCCACTCCACCAAGAGTGTCTTTCCGCCATCCACCTAACCTTCGTAACCTCTTAGTTCATCCCTGTGAAATCCCCAAGCCACCTTCCCTACCCTCTGGCTCCTACCCTTGTAACCGCCCCCGGTGTAAAACCTGTCCCACGCACCCTCCCACAACCACCTACACCAGTCCTGTAACCCGGAAGGTGTACACGATCAAAGGCAGAGCCACGTGTGAAAGCACCCATGTGATCTACCAACTGACCTGCCTACACTGTGACGCATTCTATGTGGGAATGGGCTGCACATATCACACACGGTTCAGTGTTCCTCCAACAAATGCCAGAGGAGTATGGCTTATGCATCTGCACACAATAATGCCTGAAAGTTTTTTTTTATGTTGCTGACTGATATAATCTGACTAACAGTCTAAAATCCACTCCCCTCATTAAATGCAACTTTGTGCCACTCATCATTTGATCCAGCTGTTCGCACATTCTGTGCATGACTGGGATAATTACATATTTTGAAGTGTGCATTTCATTGGGCCAGTTGACAGGTGCTTATTGATGGATCTTCTTCCACCTCAGATTCTGCTGCATGAATCTGTCTGAAGCTTGACTCATTCAGTTTTGTTGTTTGTTAGTTTCTGTGCACAGGCATAAATCTCTTTCATTTAGGATGATGCCTGTTGCATAACTTTTCTCTGTGCCTGCATTCAGCTTTCTGAGCATTATGTCCTGCTATACCATAAATTAAATGCATGTCTGTGGATTCCTGTAATGACTAATGCTCCATCATCAACAACCTCTTATGTACTGTACACTGTAATAAACTGCCCTGTGGACACGTCACAGATGTCAGTGTATTGTTTTTCAGAGTAGAGTGACTAATCTTCATGTGGCAGGCAGCTGTTTATTATGAAACATAAGCAGTTTGCAAACATTTGTCTTACATGGAGTGCTCATTCAAGACATATTCATTTATGACACATGAGCCTTATCTCAAAATACATGGCTTAGGATGCTTCATCACCTGTATAATTTTGATACTGAAGACCTGGACAATCCATAAATATGTAAATGCAACAACAGCAAATATTTTGGTTTAAGAGCAGAGTAATATGACAGTGATGTACACCCTATATGCACAATCTTAAAGAGTAATACCATTATAAGATCCTGTGGAAACTAGGAGTTTGGAGTGTATAATGGAAATAGCTGAGGATGTTTTTGTGATAGATATCCAGAAATGGAAGATTGTGAAAAACTAATCTAGTTACTGATTACAGAATTGAACTGTGAAATTTCCTCTCTTGTTTTCATATTACTACATATTTCAAAATTGCAAAGCATGTAAATAAATCTCCATATCTGACATCCCTTAACAGGAGAGAATATGAACATCTAGGCCTTGGACCTGGATTGAATGGGGCAGTGCAGCGTGTCATTGTGAATGGTGAAGTCTTAGAAATTGTAGACAAGAAACATATTAAACAATGGTCAGGACCACCTTGCAATTTTAGTGCTTGTCAGAATGATGGCATTTGCCAACCACATTTGGCACAATATCACTGCAAGTGCTCCCCAAGACACTGGGGACAGTTCTGTGAAATAGGTAAGTAAACAGAATCAAAAGACTTTTTTTTTTTTTTTTTGGTCAAATGACATACATTGTATTTTCAGTGCATCTGCAAATTTAAGTGATAATAGAATAATATATTTGGATGAGTTTGTACTTGACATCCAAATTATGGTATGTAACAACAACATGGAACAGATAGACTGCTACTCATGACATAGAGGAGATGTTGAGCTGCAGACAGGCACAGTGGAAAAGAATGTTAGAAATATTCATCTTTCAGACTAATTCCTTCAAGCAATGGAAACTCCAGACAGGAATATCAACAGTCTAGGAAAAGATAGATTGCTACTTACCACAAAAGAAGACATGTTAAGATGGAGACAGGTGCAATTAAAAGATGCTTATATATACCTTTTAGCCACAGCCTTCATCAGGAAAAGAGAAACACATTCCATTCATACACTCAAGCAAGCATACCTCTTGCACATATGACCACCACTTCCAGCATTTCAGGCTGGAAGGTCCTCCTCCTCCACCCAGCACAGCATCCTCTCCCCCCCCCCCCCCCCCCCCCCCGCCCCCCCCCCCTTAACCTTGCAAATCACAGCCTTCTGAAATGTTGCTGCAACTAAAAGGCCTTTCCTGTCCTGTCCCTACATGCTCACAAGGGCAGAACTAGCATCTTCCCCCACCCCCACTCTGCCATCACTCCCTTTTCCTACCTCATACCTCTTCCATACCTCCACTACCCACTACAGCTGGCTTGCTGCTTATACCAAATGCAGTCACAGTCAGACCTTAGTTCCCAGGACTACAGTCGTCTTGTGTGTGTGTGTGTGTGAGTTATGCTTGTGTGAATGTGTGAGTTTTCTGTGTCTGATGAACAACTTAGTCCAAAAGCTGAATATTTCTAGCATTCTTTTTCATTGTTCCTCTCTGTGACTCAGTGCCTCCTTTATGTGATGAGCAGCAACCTATCTTTCCATATTGCTGTTATTCCATTACGGATTTTCTATTGTTTAATTTATATTTGTTATTTGTGAAACTTTTAGTGGAGTCCAGAAATTAATGAGGGTAGCACCATACCATGTCTTCCAGTTGAGGCAACAAAATGAATATTGTTTTTCCCATAGTGGTAAATGGCAGGGCTAGTGACTTTCATAAAATCAAGAAATGTGAAGGGAGATACTGAGGTGAAAGTGTGACAAGACTGCAAAACTTGCACATGTTGTAAAAGTCGATGCTGGCCACTTTTTCCGTGTCAGTGTGTGGTTCACAAGTTCTTATGTGATTGCTAGTGCTGTACAATGAGATGAGCTTTTTCCTGTGTCTTCTCAGTGCTGGGTTCTATGCTGGACGCTACTTACCAGGACTTGATGGGCAATGTAATGCATCTGTGACAGAATAACAGGTCCAGATCTTAAGGTTCGTCAGCATCTCATTAAATGGATAACATTTACTCCCCTCAATTTTGTGAAAAGTAAAACAAGCACAAGTGCGCGCGCACGCGCACTCACACACACACACACACACACACACACACACCACCCCACAACCCAAATGCTCGCATCCATGGCTGCAGCAAGACTGTGACTGTTGATTATCAGTTATTGAGAGCAGTAGGCTGGTTAGAGGGAGTTGTGAAGGTGTAGAGAAGGATGTAGAGGCATGGAAGGGGGAGTGGGTAGTGGGACGGTGAGAGGCAGGTACTGGGGATAGAGCATATGGGTTAGGAAGAGGGTAGGGGTAAGGGAAGGAAGTGGAGGAATGGAGATGAAGGGGGAGACTGGGATGAGAGAATGGGAGAGGGGTGGAAAGGGGGCGGGGAGAGGAGGAAAGGAAGAGGGGGGGGGGGGGGGGGGAGTACATGATCTGGACAGGAACGGAGTGGTGGAGACTGAAGAGAGAGTGAAATTGTAAGGTGACCCAGTGGGAAACAGGTTAGTGGAGGTTTAATCCAGGAGGATTGCGAGATCACAGGACTTGCAGGAGAAACAATTCCCACCTGCTTAGTTTAGTGGAACTAGTGCTGAAATGGAGTATTCAAATGGCCTGCATAGTGAAGCAGCTATTGAATACATTTGTGTTGTGCATGCAGTATGTCTGGCGATTTGATGGCCAAGTTTGCAGCTTGCCGCAGTTCGGCAGTACCCATCATGCAAGCAGACACTCAGTTACCTGTCATGCCCATATAGAATGCTGCACAGTAATTGCAGCATAGGTCATATATAATATGGCTGCTTTAACACAGGGCATTGTCTTTTATACGGAAGGAAATGATCATGACTAGGCTGTGGTAGGAAATGATAGGTGGTTGTATGGGACAGGTCTTGCATCTGGGTCGACCACAAAGGCGTGACCCATACGGTGCAGGATTGGGAGCAGGACTGGAGTAGGGCTGGACAAGGATATTCTATAGGTTGAGTGAGCAACACTTTGGGTGACATGGGCAGAATTTTGGGTAGGATATCCCTCATCTCAGGGCATGATGAAAGGTAGTCAAAGCCTTGGTGAAGAAAGTGATCCGAGGAGTGCTAGTCAGTGGCTTCTGAGCGGGTTTATGGTGTCAGAGGAGAAGATGGCTCAGAAGATCTGGTCATGGATGAATTGAATAGGATACTGTCTGTCAATGAAGGCTCTCTCCTAATGTTATTCATATATTTCAGCAGCTCCTGCTTTCCACAGGTGGTGAGGCTGTAAGGAAGGTACTTTTTGATGTGGAATGGATGGCAGCTGTCAAAGTGAAGGTACTCCTTCCTTGTCTTGTGCAGCCTTCCCTATGTCATCCCCTCTTCCCTGTACTCAGGCAGCTGCCCTTAATAATAATCTCTGAACGCTACAAATAATTCAATACCTTCTATTGCTGACAGTACGGGTAATGTAACTGATGATGATAAATGGAAGGCCGAAATTCTAAACTTAGCTTTCAAAAACTCGTTTACAATAGAGAACTGCAGCACCATTCCCCCTTTCAATTATCGAACAAATGAAAGGATGACTGACATAATGTTTAGTGTATCTGGGATTGTAAAACAGTTATCCTTAGACGCCAGGAAGGCATCTGGTCCAGACGGTATCCCCGTAAGATTTTATGTTGACTATGCTGCAAATATAGCACCATTCTTATCCATCATCTATCAGAGATCATTGGAATGGCAGATAGTTCCCTGGGACTGGAAGAAGGCCCAGGTCATAGCAATCTATAAAAAGGGTAGAAAATCGGATGCACATAATTACCAGCCAATTTCACTGACATCGATTTGTTGTAGAATCATGGAACATATTTTGTGTTCTAGACTCCGATGAGAAGCTCATCTGCAGAAACTAGCACGGTTTTAGGAAACAGCAGTCATGCGAGACACAGCTGGCCCTCTTTGTGCGTGATATACAACAGGCTCTAGGTACCGGCTTCCAGGTTGATGCCATATTTCTCGACTTTCGAAAGGCGTTTGACTCAGTTCCGCACTGTCACTTGCTACAAAAAGTGCGCACTTATGGTCTATCCGATGACATATGTGGTTAGATAGAGAGTTTTGTAACATACAGGGAGCAGTATGTCATCATGAACGGGGTATCTTCAACAGAAACAAGCGTAACTGCAGGTGTGCCCCAGGGCAGTGTAATAGGTCCTCTGCTTTTTACGATTTACATAAACGATCTGGTTGATGGAACTGACAGTGGCCTTAGACTGTTTGCCGATGATGCTATAGTTTACAAAGTTGTGAACATATCAGTGAGGATTTGCAGAAAATAAATGCGTGGTGTAATGACTGGCAGTTATCTCTCAATATTAGTAAGTGTAACCTGCTGCATATAACAAGGCAGGAATCCCCATTAATGTATGAGTACGAGTACAAAATAAATGATCAGTCTTTGGAATCGGTAACATCAGTCAAGTATCTGGGTGTGACTATTCGAAATGATCTCAAATGGAGTGATCAGATTACACAAGTAATGGGTAAGGCGAACTCTAGATTGCGGTTTATTGGTAGAAACCTGAAGCGATGCAGTCCTTCTACAGAGGAAATAGCTTACAATATGTTACTTCATCCAGTCTTGGAATATTGTTCGTTTGTATGGGACTCCTACCAGTTGCGTCTGATTCAAGAGACTGAGAAGGTCCAAAGAAGAGTGGCAAGATTTGTGACTGGTACATTTAGCCATCGTGAGAGCGTTACAAATCTCATAAAAAGTTTGAAGTGGGACACACTTGCAGATAGATGGCGCACTAAACAGAAGGGGGTGCTCACTAAATTCCAAAATCTAATCTTCACCGAGGATGTAGAATATATATTATTACCACCAACTTTTAAATCGAGCAATGATTACCATTCAAAGATAAGGGAAATAAGAGCTCGAACTGAGGCATTCAGACAGTAGTTTTTCCCTTGTGCGATCCGTTAGTGGAACAGAACAGGGGAAATATGACTTTGGCGCGAATTGTGCCCTCCACCACACACCACTTGTTGGCAAGCGGAGTATATATGTAGATGTAGAAGTGAGTGGTTGCCTTCCCTTTATTTTATGTATTATTTCATCCTGGAATTTCTGTATTGTTGTTTATTGCAGAATTGTTTAGACTTAAAACTTTTTTTCTTTTTTATATAGGAAACCTGTCAAATTTACAATGAACTGTTACTATTTAGCAAAAGAGAAGCAGAATGGAATGTTTTACATCATTTTAAGCCCCCTGCTGCAGAATCATTTATAGTTAAATAGTATACAGATAAATGTACTATTCTGTATCTCAAATTGTAAAATTGTCCTCCATGAATCATAGCACTTTTCTGCTAATAGTATTCACAGAACCTATATCAGTGTTTTTGGTACTTTATAGTTTATTATAAATTTTTAGTCCTGTATATTCTGGTGTCTGGCGATAACATTTTGAATAGTACATGGGAAATTTGAGATTTCTTCTATGCTTGAAAGGCAGCTTAAAAAGTGTGTGGACGTTATTGTATAAGACAAAGATTTGTTGAAGATTAATAAACAAACATATACATGACTACTCTGCAATTCATAAGTAAACGTCTGGCAGAGGGTTCATTGAACCACCTTCAAGCTATTCCTCTACCATTCCACTCATGAACAAAGCATAAAAAAATGAACATTCAAATCTTTTCATGGAAACTCTGATTTCTCTTCTTCATTACAATGATCATTTCTCCTTATGAAGTAGCCCTGCTTTTCTTAAAATCTGGTGAAAGTTCTATAGGAAACTTATTCACTCACATCTCTAGTGAAGAAAGTCCATGGAAACTGTTGATCCATGCATAATTCCATGGTACATTTAGTGATGTCATGTATAGTCATATGTAAGTTATTTGCGGTGTGGAGTTGTAGAGATGTTGCACCAGATAGTGTTGCATTTGTTTCCTTTGGTACCATACTGATGTCTGACCCCTTATCAATAAGGAATTATTGACACATGCTTTGATTGAACATACAGACCCTTCTCCCTGGGGGTGAAGTGTTGTTCAGTATGTTTGTCCTGTGTGTTGTGGGCATTGAGAGCTTGATGTGTCAGTGCAGGTTGGTGTTCCTACTCTGGAGTGTCTGCAGTAACTGCAAGCAGGCTTGCAGTTCCGTGCGAAGTCACCAAACTGGGCATGACACCAACAATTTGGTGTGGCAGTTGCTGCATCATTGCGATCTCAGAGAGCAGTGGAGTGCTTATCGTGCTGTTCGGTATCCTGGGTAAGGGTGTTGACATCACCATTGTGCCCTCTCAACATATGTCAGAGCAGTTCAGTGTCGGTGGCATTCAACTGAGATCTAGCACTGCACTGCATGTTATTTTCCACAACGTTGATGTTTAGTACTGTAGTACAGTGAAGATTCTGTCTACCAGGGAAAGCTTCTTCTCTAGTGGATCTGCATCATGAGTGATCATTGGAAGTTGTAGCTCCAGTGGGAGCGTGACAAACCATAGGTTCCATAATGCCACAGTTGGCGTGAGGTTCATGTTGAGTAGTGTCTGTAGTCAATGCCACAGTTGAAATGAAGTCTTGTCCACAAGTTATTCACCAAAGATGGCCTGCTTCAGTTGTTGTTCATGGGCGAGTGACAAACAATGGAGCAAGTCAGATTTTGTCACTTCAAATTCATTTCATGCTGGCAGTTCAAGGATGGCAACATTGATAATGTCAGCATACTCTGTTAACTGGCAAAATTAATGCCACAAATTGAGAGTTATCATCCAAAATTCCTAATGAAGCAAACGCATGTTCTACTGTTGTTACCCAAAGTGCCTATTGTTTTGGTTGGGACAGCAGCAGCTTGGGTTGCATGCCATGACTCTAAACTGAGGTATAAGCTGGTTGTGGCTGTACTGATGCTGTCATGCAGAATGAATAAGTGACAAAGTATCATGGAACAATCAGGGCCTGGGTGCAAATCTGGTACTTGCATCCATGTAATGTGTCGCCTGTTGTACTCTGCCATACATGGTGGTCATATTGTTCACATTGCAACTGAAGTACAATTCACATTATTGTTCCTATTTAGTGCAACCTGACCTGCTGAATCATGAACTGATAGACTGGCTGCAGAATCTTGTACGAAGTCCAACAGTAGATTGTTTGGTGGCAGTCATTGTTGTCGCATGTCATAGCATGCTTTGTTTTGAGAAGCGACAGCTGTAGTAGTATTTAGTTCATATTTGAGCACTGGTTGATAGTTGTTACACAGATAACACTCAATAAACACATCACTCACATCAATACTTGGAGTTTGGTCTTGAGGGGCTGGTGATGTGGCATAACTGATTCAAGATGGCTGGCATTGGTACTGCACATTACTGCAATATGGAACAAAATATCTTCCTGTCATGTTATACAGTTGTCATGGGACACCCATATGGTAGCTTTCCCTATTAGGTGTAAGGATCATACCCTTAACAGAGATAACACATTGGTGTGACGATATTGCTTTATGCTCATAACACAACATACAGTGTGTGAGACCTGAATTTCTCCTGGTGTATACAATTTTCAAACAACTTGAATTCAGGCAGGTAGTATTAACAGCAATCGCCGATATTTCAGCTGTTAATACTACCTGGCTGAATTCCCATAAGTTGTTTGTAAACATACAGCATGGTTACACAGTACATGGTTCTAAACTGACTTCTGGAGTCTAACCTGATATTCCACTCAGTCACATGTGCCCTCTGATCAGTTACTAATGCTGGTGTCCACACAAAGTAATATTATTATTATTATTATTATAAGCTATTACCCAGGAAGTCCCTGTAATGCTTAGGGCAGGATAACAGTGATAAAAAGCCAGAAGTTGTTGGTTTCGAACCTGGCTGAGAAGGAGGGGCAAAGGCAGTGGCATATATTCTCTGTTAATGAAGGAATTGAGGGCCAAAGATACACAGGAATTTCAGAACTTTATAAGAATGGACATGGGCATGTCACTTATTTTGACAAGCTGCTGTCAATGATACAGGAAGTAATTCACGCAAGTAGCATGGTAATGAAGGAAGTAGTTTCACCTAGTTGGAAAACAATTTTTTTATTCATTTTGTGATTGGCGTCTCTTGGTGGCTATTACCAGTTTCTCCTTCCTGGAATGCAGAAATACAACGAAAGATGGAATAAAATCAAACATAATCTTTTGTCAATTATGATACTATAAATACAAATTGGAAATCAGGTATATAAAGTTATACAAATATTTACTCATAAATAAACAGTTGCCGACATATGTTGTTGTGATACAGCGGGTCATGATGACAGGTGGGTGTGGTGGGGGGGGGGGGAGGGGGGGGAGCAAACTGGGGTATCTGTCCCTGGGTGGCAAATTCAGGGGGTGCCAAATACACATTCTTCAGGGGGAAGTTGTTTCACAAAGCACCTAGAATCCAGCACATGTTGGCATAATGATTGTTCGTATGATTTTGAAATGCATCCCTGTTGGCTTTTGAACATATTTTAAGTTGATATCTGAACAAAACATAAGTTGATGTTTGAATGCATGCACAGTGTATGTGATATCTCTGCCATGGGAATCCATGCTGCATCTAGAAATAAAAAAAACTTTCCCACAAACAAAAGGCGATGGGGCTACACGAGCTGAGCCAAATAAACATGTGTGGGTGAAAACCAGTTGCTGTTTGTTTATGTGGTTGACTGGGTGTGTGATTGATAAGTGTAGTTATAATTATTAATGAAATCCATAGATTCAGACTACGAGAGCGGAAATAAGTGACTAACAGGAATAATAGGTAAGAATGATTACATATTATCTTCTTGAGGTATCCAAGAAAATGAAATTTTGACAGAAAACTTTTGCTAGATTGCTACACTCCTAAGGGCGAGTGTACAGTCCCTGGTTAGCAGCCACTTAATTCTTTTCCCAGAGTAGTGTGGAAACACATTGTATGAACATGTAGTAATGCTTAACCAGAGACTAAATGTGGGATAACTAAACCAGTGATTCTGGCAGGACTGTGAAGTGAATCAGAGCATAAGTTTTAACAATGGCAGGAATAGTTAATGAATTGGTGATGACAAGATTGTTTGTTAGAACAAGGAAGGAGAAAAAAACAGGGACATAACACAAATTATATGGAAGAACATGACAATTCCCAATTTATATTAAAATTTCATACTGCTACTACTTTTTGATCTCATGCTTGAGAAACTGGAGCATTTGAATGAAATGTAAAACTATTTTCTAACATAAAACATTTTGCTTGTAGTTGGCATAATAGGCATTTGATATTAGTACTTAGTGAATTATATTCTGCCATGTTATTGATGTAAATGAGATAGATAAAAATGACCACTTGCGCCAAAACTGTCTCGCTTATGTGGTGTATGTTACAGTTGCTGCAATATGAGACAGGCCTATTCATTTTATCTAGGCCTGTTTCATTTTATCTAGCAGACAGTCTCAAAATAGACATAATCAATATGATAAATCACATCAGTCTTGGTTAATATGCATATTAACAGCTTTTTCAGTATTAGACAAAACGTCTTTTTGATTTTCCATGTAGCAAAATGTTTGATGAACTTTGATGAGGTAACAGATTCTTTTGCAGAAAGGAAATCACACCATGTGAAGCTTTAGCAAAGATAAAGGAGGAAAAAATGCTTAGACCTACAGCTTGAAGAAATGTATACTGTCTTGCTTGTCTTATGTCTTTACCTGTTTTGTGTTTCCTATATTTAACTTTATGTGGTAATTTTCTGAAGAGTTCTTATTCTCATGGTCACAAATGATCCCATCCAGTATTAACTTGAGTCTTTTTTAACAGTGGTAGGGTGTCAAACTGGCCTACTGGGAGCAGGAGAGGCAGCACAGAACATTTTAATTTCTGCTGTCTTGAATAGAGGTTTGATGGCTTCCATTACAAAATATACATGTTTGAATTCCACAGAGCGAAGTACAGTGAATTTTGATAGAAGAATTCTGTATGATGAATCATGGCACTGCACTTTTGCACACTTAAGCCCAAATGACATGCCTTACATTTCCTCAAACAAATACGTTTCATGTATCATACTCTTCTGAAGCATGTGCACTACAAAATGAACATATTTTTGAAAAATTGATTTTTTTTTTTAAATCTAAAATGCTCGAGGGGGGAGAGAAAAGGAGGGGAGTGGAGGTGGGGGAGGAAGGGGGCGGATACTATCAGGCTTTTGCCCCAGTTTGGAAATATCGTAGATCCAGGGCTGTATTATGATCATACATAAACTTTCCTTACAAAACACCTGAATTAGGATGCTAAATGCTTGTTTGGTCCATTCCATGTTTAAAATACAAAGCAATCAGTACAAAGAATGCTTTTCCCAAACAGCTTGTATGAAAGACAATTTGTTAAAAAAACATATTTCTTTTGTTTAGTTACTATATTTATGAAAATTCAATCACCAAAAACAGTGCAATATATCCAATATGAAAACCCAAAGTTAGCTGCTGGCCACAGATGTCAACAACGAGTCTAAACCATAACCAGTAACAAGCAGAATGTATACTCAGAGTACTCCATTCTGCGCATGCACAAACTATCACCATCTAGTTCGCATACACAGATTCACTGGAGTTTAGAAATGCTTTTTGTTTCCAAGTGCAGATAATGTGTCTACTGACCCTCTTAGTTCCACCCATTCTACTGCCAAATGACTGTCACACTAGATCCATACCATTCATGTGGATTGTCATCTAATACCCCCTATTAGCTACTATACATATAAAAACTTTGATTTTGCCGTGTGTGTGTGTGTGTGTGTGTGTGTGTGTGTGTGTGTGTGTGTGTGTGTGTGTGTTTGTTTTAAGCAAGTTTTACACATGTTACTTTTTATACCTGAAGAAATACATACTGTTTTTGAATGATATCCTTTGTACCCTTAAGGATAGAGCATGAGTGTAAAATGTAAAAACATGTAAAATGTAACATGGATGTCAAATGCATTTTTTGAAAGTAGCTAGGCTGATTAATGACAGTCCTGGTGATGTTTAACCCTTAAGGATGATAATGGTTGTAGGAAGGGGTGACACATAAAGTGCAACTGTGGCATGCTTGGAGCGATTTTATCCAGTTTATTTTTAAGCTATAGACATGTTGGTTTTTATTTTCCTTTGTGGTGTAATACTGGGATAACTAAATAATTGGGTAATGCTAGGTAATCAGCTAATCTGTCAATGAATTGTATATGGACATTGTGACAACATAGTAGTTTTTTGCGAGTGTGTGGAAAGATACGCAAGACGGTTCAAAACAAATGCTGAAATGGTTAATGATCTTCATTTTGTCATTGTGCATTTATCTGCAGCAGCTGAGACGGAACATCTAATATTTCTCTGTGGTTTCCTTCTCCTGTTGTTGCTGCCTCAAAAATTTGTGCTTCCACCAACTATCTCAGAAAAATTACATCATCTGAGGGTAGGAATGAGCTGAGTAGCAACCTTCTCTAGTTTTGTAGCCTGTCTGCCATTCATTCATTCCTCTGTACAGTGTGTGAGTTTTATCTCTTACCATTATGGCACAAAAAAACTCTGATATTTGCCACATATATCAACATCACAATATGTTCTCAACACAACATTCTCTTGAACAAATTAAGCTCATTATGAGTCCATTCTAGGTCTTATTCGATTTCTTCTTGGAAGAAACAACAACACTATTAATAAAATCTTCTCTCATTAAAAAATGACGACCATGCCACTTGGGACACGTGGAATGGTACATTAGCTTATTTGTTTGAGTTGTAAATATTTGTCATGTATTGTTGTTTTTCTGATATGTTCTACATCCTGGAGGACCTCTTCACTACGGATCAATTGGAATGAAAGTAAATCTAATCTCTAATCTAATCTTATGTCATCAATGTTCAAATTCACAGTATTAGAGTTATTTATTAGCTCACCTCCTATTGCTAATGTACTGTAAACTGTCACAGGTTCACAATTTAGAATCTGTAAGAAACAATAAAAATAGTTCATATAGCCCTAACCGCGGAGTTTTGAAAGTACTTGAACAATAGGAAGACATACTAGAAATAAGAATAATCTTCACAAGGATTTAAAGTCACTTACTCTTGTACAAAAAGGTGTGTATTATTCAGGAACACACATCTCCAACAACTTGCCAGCAGCCATAAAAAGCTTAACAACCAATGAAATTCAGTTTTAGAGAAGCATAAAGGATTTATTGGTGGCCAACTCCTTCTACTCAACTGCTGAATTTCTCAGTAGAACCAACTGATTTTGTGTGTGTGAGTGTGTGTGAGTGTGTGTGTGTGTATGTGTGTGTGTGTGTGTGTGTGTGTGTGTGTGTCTACATATAAAGCACAATCTATCTAACTTCTGCACCATTTCAGTGCAGTAATGTATTCATTGTAAATAAGTATTGAAATAGTTCTATTATATGTTTATTACCTTATAAATAAAAAAACTTTTTAAAATTTTAAATTCAGTGCATTAATGCGATCTTAGTAAATGAGGGTTGTAAAATGATCCTTTCATAGCATTCATTAAAAAAAGAAAAAAACAATCATTCGACTTGAGACCTGTGGAAGGTACATTAGCTTATTTGTTTTAGTTGTTAATATTTGTCATGTATTATTGTTTTTCTGACATGTTCTACATCCTGGAAGACCTCCTCACTGTGGATCAACTGGAATGAAAGTAAACCTAATCTAAGTGATGACTTCTGTCTAATTCTGCTTCACATCTATTGTTTAATCAGTTCTATTGTTCATAATGTCATATGATGTGAGAATAGTTTGTAGTGCTTTTGATGTCTGGTGGCTCATTTCTATTTGATGAAGCACATTGCATTGCACACCTGAAGTGAGAGCTGAATGCATTGTCATATTACAGTAGTAGCTGTTTTCGTACCATACTGTTCTGCCTTTCATAGTTGGTAACTTTCTTTGTGATTCTGTAGCATTTGCATATATTTTTTCTGACCAGTTTGTATGCTACAATTTTTTTCCCATTAAATGGTTCTAAATGAATAGTAAGTGTTGTAATGCTACTGCTTCAACTGTTATAATGGTCCTGCCTCATATATTTTTGTCATAACTGGTGCAAAAAGTTTTTAGTCTCAAATTGCACTGTTCTTTTGAGTTTTGGATTGGGAAATATAACAATAGTTCTTACACACTTAACATGAATTGGCAGATGCACCCAACAATTGCTGATAATTCATTCTGGATTTTCAATTTTTTTGATTATATACATGATGTGAAACAGGTTTTATATTTTTCAAATTATTTTGACAGGCATGTTATGTTTGCTCTTTTATTAACAGTTTTCACTCCAACAACTACAAACTACCTTGAGTTTAAACTTGCCCCTCACACAGGCCTACAATCTGCCCTTATATGAGGGCATTTCGAAAAGTAAAGATACAATGGCTCACAGTCCTTAAATAGAAAATTTATTTAGAAAACGTCAGTTACATCTTATTAACTGGATTATTTGTTATTTTTCAACATAATTCCCCTGTTATCCAAACATTTGTTAAGTCGGTGCACAAGCTTTTGTATCCCACAGTCGTAGAAGGTTGCTGCCTGTTGTCAGAACCACATTTCAACTTCATCTCTGATCTCTTCATCGTCGTGGAATGATTTTCCACCAAGATGTGACTTCAGGTAACAGAAGACATGGAAGTCGGTGGGTGCAAGGACCAGACTGTATGGCAGATGGTCCAATACGTCCCATTTGAATGGTGTGAGTAATGCTTTGGTTACGAGCGCTGTGTGAGGCCGAGCACTGTCATGAAGCAAGCGGACCCCACTTGTCAGCATTCCCCTGAGTTTGTTTTGAATTGCCATTTGAAGACATTTCAAAGTCTGGCAGTATGCAGCAGCATTAATTGTCGTTCCAGGAGGCATAAATTCCAACAGAAGAATGCCTTGTCTGTCACAAAAAGAAGCCATGATTTTCTTCGCTGAAATCGACGTTTTGCATTTCTTGGCTTTCAGTGAATTCGAATGGCGTCATTGCATTGATTGTTGCTTGGATTCAGATGTATGGTGATAAACCAGATCTCGTCACCTGTCATAATGTGATCAAGGAACTCATCACTTGCTTCAGCATAGCGTGTGAGGAAGTCGAGTGCAAAGCCCATCCTTTTCTTTTTGTGTTCTTCTGTTAACAGTTTTGGAACCCAGCGTGCACACAATTTCCTGTACTCTAACTTGACAATCACAACGTCATAAAGAGTTGTCGTTGACATGTCCGGTATGATCTGATGCAATTCTTTCAATGTGAGACATCTATTTGCACAAATTGCTTCCTCCGTTCTCCGAAGAAGGGCATCAGAGTTCACAGATGGCTGACCTGTTCTTTGTTCGTCATGAACATCGGTCCTACCTTCAGAGAAATGACGACACCAATTCGTTACATTTTGTCAATTCATAATGTTCCCATAAACAGAAACAATTTGTTTGTCAATATCTGCTGGTTGCTGACCTTTTGCATGAAGAAAACATATGACAGAGCACACTTCGCATTTGGTGGGATTCTGAATTGGCGCAGCCATTTTAAAGATGACCTACTCCAACCAGAAGGAACATTCAACTGCTGAACGACCGTGAGGAGAAAGCTAACGGTTCAGGGTTAACACCAGTGCTGCCAACTTGCTCGCCAAAACTCTTCTGTTCCTCTGGCGTACGGTGTATCTTTACTTTCCGAAATGCCCTTGTACATTTATGACGATGTATAATTATTTTTATGTTGTTACAATTCAATTGTTTTCCAATGAAAACAAGTTTGTTCTAGTTGATTTTAAATGTGACAACATATTCATTAATAATAAACAGATTTTAAGTAAATTGTTTCATGAAACAAAACCTGTTTCAATGGTAAATTTCTCAGAATCCTTTAACAATTAATATATAAACATGTAATATTTCATCAAAAACAAATTCCCTTTCTAATTATCTACAGCAGCAATAATTGCAGTCTCAAGTCTTTATGTTTTATACAATGAAAGGTGCCTAGTGCCCGTTGAATGCTGTAAAAGTTGCATTTGTTTGCATGATGATTATATTGTTCTCTCATCAGTTTTTTGAAATTCCTTCACCCAAGAAGATGAAGTTAATATTCCATAATTGAAGTAAATTTTCCAGAATTTTAATCAAGAACAACAGTCAACATGAGTAACTTAGATATAGGTATTTTTGATACAGTGAAGCAACTTAAATCATTTAATAAGGGCAAGGCCTCTTATATAGTTTGTGTATCTGTCAAGTTCCTTTCAGACTATGCTGCAATATACAACTGCCCACTTGTCAAAAGACCCATACCAAAAGATTGGAAAGTCACACCAATATCAAAGAAAGGAAATAGAACTAATCTGCTGAATTAGAGATCTATATCACCAATGTTGATTTGCAATAGGGTTTTGGAACATATACTATGTTCAAACATTATGAATTATCCCAAACAAAATGATTTATTGTCAAACAACACAGATTCAGAAAATATCATTCTTGCAAAAAACAACTAGCTCTTTATTCTTGAAAAGTAATGAGTATTATCAACAGGGCATGTCAAATTGATTCTATATTTTTAGATTTCCAGAAAGCTTTTGACACTATTCCTAACAAACAACTTCTAATCGAGTCACATGCCTATTGACTATCATCTCAGTTAGGCAACTGTATTTGTGATTTTCTGTCAGAAAGATCACTGTTCATAATAATCGACTGAAAGTCATCAAGTAAAACAAAAGTAATATCTGGCATTCTCCACAGAAGTATTATAGGCCCTCTGCTCATCCTTATCTACATAAATGATTTAGGAGACAGTTTGAGCACCTCTCTTAGAGTGTTTGCAGATGATTCTGTCATTTATGCTCTTATAAAATCAGATGATCAAAACAAATTACAAAATAATTTAGTCAAGATATCTGTATGGTGCAAAAAGTGTGAAGTCATTCACATGACCACTAAAAAAAATCTGCTAAATTTTGGTTGCATGATAAATCACACATATCTAGAGGCTGCAAATTCAACATTACATATAGGGAGTGCAATTGTGAATAACTTAAATTGGAACAATCGTATAGGTAATGTTGTGGGGAAAGCAAACCAAAGACTGTGATTTATTGGCAGAACACTTAGAAAATGCAACTAAAGAGACTGTTGACACTATGTTGGCTGCCTTTTACTGAAATATTGCTGCATGGTGTGGGATCCGCATTAGATGGCACTGACAGAAGACATTGTAGAAATTTAAAGAAGGGGAGCTCATTTTGTATTACTGCAAAATATGGGAGAAAGCACCATGGATATGATATGCAACTTGAGGTGGCAGTCATTAAAACAAAGGTATTTTTTGCTGTGGCAGTATCTTTTCATATAATTTCAATCACTAACATTCTCATCTGAATGCAAAAATATTTTGTTAGCACCTGCCTGCATAGGGAGAAATGATAATTGTAGTTACATAATATAAATCAGAGCTTGCACAGAATGATTGAAGTGCTAATTTTTCCTATGCTCTGTTCGAGACTGGAACAGTAGAGAAACAACTTGAAGGTGAGTCAATGAATCATCTGCCAGACACTTAACTGTAAACTGCAGAGTCATTATGTTAGTGTAGATATGGATGTAGATTTTATGAAATTTATGTTAACATATTTTATTATGGAGGTTCATTATTATTCCCAGTTCCATTACACAATGATATTAGTGCAAGTTGAAGAGACATCACAAATGTGTATACATGCAATGAAACTATTGTGTATCATGATGGGTACTAAAGAGACATATTGTGTACTTCTAATAGTGCCATGGATATGATACATTATACTGTCTGTCACATTATATTGCACACTAAAATTTTCTGTATCTTGTACCTTTTTATCCCTTTGCCCTTTTGGGGTGTGAGATGTAGTATCCTAAAACACATAGTAGATTATCCAGGTATTAAAACTTCCTGGCAGATTAAAACTGTGTGCCAGACTGAGACTTGAACTCAGGACCTTTGCCGTTCATGGGCAAGTGCTTTACCGATTGAGCTACCCGAGCACGACTGTTGACCCATCCTCACAGCTTCACTTCTGCCAGTATCTTATTTCCTATCTTCTAGACTTCACAGAAGCTCTCCTGCAGAACTAGCACTCCTGGAGTGCTAGTTTTGCAAGTTTCACAGGACAGCTTCTGTGAAGTTTGGAAAGTATGAGATGAGGTACTGGCAGAAGTGAAGCTGTGAGGACCTGTTGTGAGTCATGCTTGAGTAGCTCACCAGTAGAGCACTTACCCGCAAAAGGCAAGGGTCCCAGATTTGAATCTCAGCCCAGCACACACTTTTAATCTGCCAGGAAGTTTCATATTAGTGCACACTCAGCTGCAGAGTGAAAATTTCATTCTAGAAATATCCAAGAATTTATTATATGACATAGACTTAAATATGTCAAGTGAATTCAGATATGGATCTTGGTTTCTTCTAAATGATCATTGGCTTCACAACAGGTTTTATGTAGATCGTTTATGCCAAAGATGTTTCCTGCACCATTTAGCTACTGGAGTGAACTAGTGGGACTGCCACATATCAGTTTGAGATTTGCAACTGTGATGCCAAGACAGTATTTATTCTAGATTGTTCCTGGATGTGCGACCTTATGTTTCTAGTGTATTTGTATTTAGTGAGAAGTCTACATAGTGTACCATGTCTTAATTTTTGCCTTTCAAGAGCATCAAAGCAATCATTAAAATGACTGATTTTAGAGTATAATACATTGCCTAGAACACTCTTATTTTCAGCAATTTAGTACTGAGTAGACATTTTCATTTTCTAATATCCAGAAAAATCCACTATTTTTCTCATCAACTTTTCCAGTAACACAAGTATAAAAGTCTATTACTGCATCCACACAGGTGTCAGTACTGCCTGTATTGCTGAGGAGCGTTATCCAGGGTCACTGTCTTGAGATTTCAGCAAAGAACTGTTTGTTATTTCTCACAGTTTATTTTTTTCATTTGTGTCACCTAGTAAAAGTGAACCAACTCTACTCTATGCTGTCACAATTGCTCAAGGCGTGGTGGCTTCAGAGGAACAAAATCATCTATCGGAACCAAATTTACTGCCCAGTGATGGATAGTGTGAAGGAATGTCTAGCAGACAGCATTTTAGATGTAAAAATGGTATAACATGAGTAAACAGTGCAACAAAATCTGGCACTGATCATCCCCAGTGAAGACTAGAAGACAATGGAAGAACATATCTGGGCTCCATGTTGAGCATTTCCAGGCAGCTCCAAATTTAGCACGCTCCTGGGAGGTTGTGCAAAGCAAAAACAACTGCATTCAATAGGATAACTAAATGTATACTCTGAATATAATAGAGGAAAATGTTCCACATGGGAAAAATATATCTAAACACAGAGAAGATGTGACTTACCAAACGAAAGTGCTGGCAGGTTGATAGACACACAAACAAACACAAACATACACATTTGTGTCTGCTTGTGTCTGTGTATGTGTGGATGGATATGTGTGTGTATGCGAGTGTATACCTGTCCTTTTTTCCCCCTAAGGTAAGTCTTTCCGCTCCCGGGATTGGAATGACTCCTTACCATCTCCCTTAAAACCCACATCCTTTCGTCTTTCCCTCTCCTTCCCTCTTTCCTGATGAAGCAGCCGTTGGTTGCGAAAGCTAGAATTTTGTGTGTATGTTTGTGTTTGTTTGTGTGTCTATCAACCTGCCAGCGCTTTCGTTTGGTAAGTCACATCTTCTCTGTTTTTAGATAAATGTATACTCTGATACGGAGTTTTCACACCAATATTGTAATAACCACATGATTATTTAAGATTAGCACTTGAATTTTTCTTGTAGCAGGCCAGATACTATTAGAGGAACTGTTTACTAGAACATTTGTTGAATTTTTGCAGCTTTATTGTGAATCTTGATTTGTGCCAAAGACAACAAGTGTAGAGAAATAGAAAACCCCTAGTGAAACATTTACATCTATTAACTTATTTGTTCTATAAAAAATTATGTAGAAAAATAACAACTCATATACAGTTATAAGCAGTTGAATTGGAGATAGCTGCTGTGTTGTAGAGAGGGAGAAATGGTCGGGGGAGGGGAGGTCTCCTGTCATCATGGCAGGTGGCATAGTTCAGTATGTTACATACCTGTTGCTGCAACACTCAGGTGCCAGATAGGCAAGATGTCTTGTCTGACAAAGGTGACTGCTGTGAAATAAAATACAAGATACTGTTTTTGTTTATTTTACTTGACTTTTTATTCAAAATATAGGTTCCTTATGAGTCAATACACAACTAGAAGCACTGTAAAAATTACTTGAAACAATTCTGATAATGAGCCACTGAAATTTCTTACAGCCTTCTGGGTACCTGGAATTGTGTCAAAATGCTCCTTTCACTGCCATATTCAGTTCAGGCACTTTTGAGCATTTTCCTCAACTCGAATTTTCAGTTGTGCTCCTGGATGTGGATAATCTTCAGTGCTCCCTCCCTGATTACAAAACTTTGCATACCACTTAAAAATATCTTCACAACTCATTATTTCACTACCATGAAGAGTTTGATTAATTTCAAAAGTGTCTGTGGCACTTTTACCCAGTTCAAAACAGTGTAGTGTTCTACAATATTATAAAAAGAATAGACTGCTACTTACCATAAAGATGACATGTTGAGGTGCAGACAGGCACAATGGAATGACTGTTACACATTGAGCTTTTAGCCAAAGCTTTCTTCCAAAAGGGGAAAACACACACATTCACACAAGCAAGCACACCTCACTCACAAATGACTAATATCTCCAGCCAGAGTGTGACTGTGTGGTGTTGACAGAAATAGCAATCTGGAGTATGGCAGAGAATGGGGAGAGAGAGCAGAATATGGGTGGGGAAAGAGAAGTCAATGTAGCCTGGCAGAGTGTGCAGGGACTAGATGGTGGCTAGACAAGGCTGTCACGTGCAGTGTTGGGAGGATGTAGGAGGAGGAGGAGGAGGGGGGGATGGGGAGTGGGAAAGGAGAGGGGTAGAGAAGGGTAAAAGACTAGTAGGTGCATTGGCATAGAGCCATGCACGATGAGAGTGAGAAGACTCGAATTGGGAGAAGGTGATAGGATGGAAGGGTGGAAACTGTTGGTTGGAGGGTTTTGGGACAGTAGATTAGCAAAGGTTGAGGCTATGATGATTTTGGCAATGGAGAATGTGTAATAAGGATAATTCCCATCTGCAGCGTTCAGAAAAGATGTTGGTGGAGTAGGGATCCAGATGATCCGGGTTGTGAAGCAGCCATTGAACTCAAGCATGTTATGTTCAGCTGCATGCTATGCAAGGATTATCCACTTTGCCCTTGGCCACAGTTTGGTCGTGGGGATTAATCCTGTTGGACAGCCAGTTGGTAATCGTCCCAATATAAAAAAGCTGTTCTGTCTCTCATGACCTCAATCATGATGGGACATTAAACACAGTCTTCCTTCCTTTCTTTCATAAAAAGCTGTGCAATGATTGCAGCAGAGCTGGTATATAACATGACTGCTTTCACAGGTGGCCCAGCCTCTGGTGGGATAGGTTAAGCATGTAACAGAACTGGAATAGGAAGTGGTGGGTGGGTAGATGTGGTACTCTTGCACCTGGTCTTACATAGGGATATGATCCCTGTGCCAAGGGGTTTGGATTTGGAGTGGCATAGGGATGTCATGGAGGTTGGGTGGGCAAAGGAAAACCACTTTAGGAGCTATGAGAAGTATATTTGGTAGGACATCTGTAATTCAAGGGCATGATCATAGATAACCATGGCCCTGATGAAGGATGTTGTGCAGTTTTTCCAGTACGGGGTCGCACTGATTCTTGCTGGGTGGTAGGAGGATTGGGGATGTGTGGGGATATGACACAGGAAATTTGCAGATTAGGTCTGGGGGTAGTGGTTGTCTCTGAAGGACTTTGTGTGGCCTCCAGCATACTGGGCAAGGGAGTTCTTGCCACTGCAGATATACCGTCCCAAAGTGGTCAGGTTGTATGGGAGAAGTGGATAGGAGAGAAGGTGTTGAGGTTGTAAAAGAATGAGGATAGGATGTCATGGCCCATATTCTTGCCATGGATTTGTTCTCATGTTGCTCCATTGCTCGTATCATGACTGTAGTACAGGACATACTGTTAAGTTCAGTTATTACAAGCAGTCTATGATGCCAGTGCTCTTAAATTAAAATGGAAAGTAGTCTCAATATTGCAGTAGTTAATTCATGCTTCCATTCACAGATGGCATTAACAGTAATGCAAAAATAAAATCAGTCACCTTTCCTGTGGGATGGCCATGTAAAAGAGCATTTTATCACAAGTAGATCATGACTGCCCATCTCATGGAACATTATATCTGCAAGGTGTTGGGCTTTTTAAGTGGCACTGCTGCATGGTTCTAATGTGAGAACATCAATTTAAAGATACTCAGAGCCATCAGACTAAATAGCCAAGAACAACAAACAAAAATTCTTGCTGCAAGGTATTCAAGATGTTGCCCAACTTATGGACCATTGTTGTTTATGGGGCACAGAAATTTGCATGAGTGCAAGACCACTGCCATTGAACACTATAATCATAGAAAAAATTTGTCTAGAATCAATGTAAAGAAATAACTGATGTATTCTCTGGGATCTGTCATCATTTATCAGAACCAAATGAGACAGGTAATTACTGACCAATTATATACATCTGTTTGCTTTCCTGCAGCATTTGTAGGTAACCTGTAACTTCGGCAAGATGATGAATCTTCCTATAATTCCCAAATAATGAATTATATGTTGATTAAGTAATGCTCCATGGACATGAGGGTGTTTGTGAGGCCACCAGGTCACATGCACTCTGTCCTATTGGCTGTATCTAGGAGGCCACTGAGCAAGATGTGCAAGCCTTATGCCCATCTCTAAACTACATGGTGGTTTAGTACCTGTGGGTCAAGACAGCACCCCCTTCCGATGGTGTCCCTGCCATGAGGCATTACCACTGTCATTAGGGCAGAATGGGATGCTTCACACTACTAGGTGGATGTCTGATTGAGTTTCCAGTGAATAGACTAGTGCAGGTCATTACTAATTTTAACATCACTTGTTTTCTAAATTTTTAGTCAATGTAATGATTAATCTGAAGTTGTATCCAAGCAAGTTTTGAGATTCATTGTACCATTTAGAAGATAAATCATGCATCTACTCATAACAATGAAGGTTCCACTGGTACAATTTCATTCTGTATTATAATATGGAATCAGATTTCCATGTAAATATGTACAGAAATGACATTTTCTAATAATTTTACTATTTATTCTGTAGACTTTGATCAACATACCAATGTCTTATAACATTATTTGTTTCCAGATTCTGACGACATTACCTTTGACACACCTATTCTACTAAGTGGCAGTACATTTTATCATCTACAAATTGAAACTGAGGAAAGGTATGTAACAACATCTGAAATAATGTTATGTGTGTGGTGAAATTATAAAGTAATTGTCGCTCTTTGAGAAGTAATAAAAGTAAAGGATGACAATTATTGAACTGTATGAAATAAAATCATCAAAACTTCTGAATGGTTTGCATTACGATGTTCAGACTGCACGGTTGGCTGCAGTGCATGATGGAGATTAGTATGCGCTTGTGCATGTGCCTTATTGTTGTCGGCCATTTGCATGTAAAGATATCATGGTACAGCGTGCATGAGCATATAGTGCTTGTGAAGGCCTACTATGCAAGCAACCACAGCTCAACTGTGGCTCAAAGGAAGTTTGCAACGGAGGTCAAGCTGATGTCAACCAGTCGAAGTGTGCTCATAGTCAAGAACGGATAGTGTTCATGATAACAGTGTTGGCAATGTTGGTTGTCCAAAAAGGGTGAAAATTCCAGAAAACATTGAGCAAAGATATGCTGTGTTTCAAACCTGCCACAGGAAATCGATCAGACTAGCTGCACAACAGGTGGGAGTCTACCAGAGGACACTGTGACAAATTTTTGTTGAAGACCTGCATCTCTTCCCATACAAAATTCAAGCCCATCAGACATTAAACCCCAGGGCCATGGAACAGCAGTTGTGTTTGTTTGCCCAGCACTATTGCCCACAGAACTGACAAACAGGACGTTGATGTGAGTATGATTTGGTTTAGTGACAAAGCCCACTTTCATTTGGATGGATTCATTGGCGCATTTGGGGGACCGAGAATCTTCATTTTACAAGCAAGAAGTCTCTTCACTGTCAACAGATGACTGTGTGGTGTGCAAAGTCCAGTCAGGGAACAATCGATGCGATATTCCTTGATAGTAAGGTGACTACTGAAAGGTACGTAAAGGTTTTGGAAGATGATTTCATCCCCATTATCGAAAGTGACCCTGATTTCAACAAGATGTGGTTCATGCAAGACAGAGCTCAACCCCATTGAAGCAGGAGAGTGTTTGATGTCCTGGAGGAGCACTTTTAGGATTGCATTCTGGCTCTGGGTTACCCAGAGGCCACTGAACGGGCCTTGATTGGCCACCATATTCTCCGGATCTGAACACATGCAACTACTTTTTGGTGGGCTATATTAAAGACAAGGTGTACAGCAATAACCCCAAAACCATTGCTGAGCTGGAGACAGCCATTTAGGAGATCATCAACAGCAACAATGCTCCGACACTTCAGTGGGTCATGCAAAATTTCGCTATTCGTCTGCTCCACATCATCACTAATAATGGCAAGCACATCAAACATGTCATAACCTAAATCCAAATACCTGTAGTGATGTACATAGTCTTCATGGGCTTGCCGCCAGATCACATTGTGCAAATTCCACAATATTTCCTCGGAGAAACTGTCCAACATCGTCAGGTGGTTCAACTTTGCTGGTGGCTAGTTATGACTGACGGTATCTGCACATCAATGCCCCATTTCTAGAACATGTGTGCAAAGACTACACAGGCGTGGAAATCATGAATGTGCAATGATTTGCAGATAGGTGGTGCCATACTCAAATGCCCTCTGCCGAAAATCGCAGAGCGGCTCTCCTGCTCGTGCGCTGTATGCTGTGTTAACTAACAATGTGGCCAGCCATTACTCACTATAGACCACACTAGACGAATGTTATGATGGTTCTATTATCAAAAAAATCTTGATTTTTGCATCATGATTTATGAGCAGCCAATGCACTGTTCCAGGCTGATGAAGGGTTCCAGGCTGTGTCAGTTGAAATCTCGCATCCCTGTTGATGAGATTATCAGCTGTACGGATATGTATTTCTTCCTTAAAGATGCAATCCCAAAAAGATGATGCGAGGAATAAAACTTCCGTCTTTTCATAACTCATGTGATGTCCTGTATTCAGTGTTCCACAATTGCCGACTTTTCTGGTTGACAAAGGCGTGAATAACGCTGATGTTCATCGTAGTGTTCTTGCACAGTGCGACATGTCTGGCCTATATATGCCGCCCTACATTGACAAGGAATCTTGTACACACCACATTTCCTCAGGCCAAGGTCATTCTTAACCAAACCCAACAGGTTTCTCAGTTTTGCATATGGTTGAAAAACACACTTAAAGCCATATCTTTCGAGGACTGTTCCTATTCTTGATGACATGGCATCAAAATATGGCAAAAAGGCCAAAGTGGTGGATATCGTCATATCTTCATTCTGCTCCACAGATTGAACTCGCTTGGACCTGAATGCATTATATACCTGTCTCTCAGAATAACCATTTTATCCCTGGCATCATCTTTCTGGTTCAAAATGGTTCAAATGGCTCTGAGCACTATGGGACTTAACATCTATGGTCATCAGTCCCCTAGAACTTAGAACTACTTAAACCTAACTAACCTAAGGACAGCACACAACACCCAGCCATCACGAGGCAGAGAAAATCCCTGACCCCGCCGGGAATCGAACCCGGGCGTGGGAAGCGAGAACGCTACCCCACGACCACGAGATGCAGGCCATCTCTCTGGGATTGTGTCTTTAAGGAAGCAATAAATATTCGTACTGCCGATAATCTCATGAACAGGGGTGCGGGATTTCAACTGAGCACAGTCTGGAATGCTGCATTGGCTGCTATAAAATCACGACATGAAAATCAAGATTTTTCGATAACAGAACCATCATAACATTGGTTTAGTATGGTCTTTAGTGAGTAATGTCTGGCTGCGTTGTTAGTTAATGCAGCATACAGCACGCACGCAGGAGAGCCACTCTGTGATTTTCAGCAGAGGGCGTTTGAATATAGCACCATCTATCTGCAAATCATTGCGCATGCATGATTTCTGTGCCTGCACGTTCTTCGTGTGCATGTTCTAGAAATGGTGTGTTGATGTGCGGATACCGTCAGTTGTACCTAGCCACCAGCAAGGTTGAACCACCTAAAGATGTCTGACAGTTGCTCCAAGGAAATTGTGGAACTTGCACAATGTTTTCTGGCAGCAAACCCATGAAGACTATTTACAATATATCCACTGGAAAAGCTTGAAGAGTCATCTGTAGCAATGTTTACATGTTGAATAAAATGTGTGCATGCCATAGTTTGTAATTGATTTATGTTTTGTTTTTTTATCATATAGTTCAATAATTGTCACCCTGTATAAGTTCTCAAGGCACATATGAAATTTGCACTTTTTCTTAGCTACATATTCAGAATTTAGTGTGATATGACTGGTCAAAGGAAACAGAGTGTGAAGTTTAATGAATCATGAATAGAAAGGAGCCATGTACAGAGGTCAAAAATAAATATGAAGGTTTAACATCATTGTACAGAAACAAGCTATGCAGGGGGCATCATAATTAATAGCATACAAGAATATAATTAAAAGTACACAATACTAGAAGCAAAAAATTCTTAGTAAACATAGGTCTGCAAATGGGCTGTTTGAGAGATAATTGCAACTTTATGTCTACCAGCCACTATTGATGTGATTCTGTGTAAACTGGGAACGCTAGTCAATGGTGCAGTCTTTGTTTACATTTTTGAGATGTGGAGTTGTAAACAGAATGGATACAGCTGTGCAGCACACAGTCAGAATTCTACTCATGTCAGTTGTTTGCGGAGCATGAACTCTGTTGTATGAGTGCTGATGGTAACATGGAACATTATACACACATCAAAAAAAAGTTTTCCATCACCTCGGTTCCGAGAGTTCTGGAACCTGTACAGAAAATTGGAAGAGAGATCAACATAAACGTCATTTCTGTCCTTTTTATTGCTCATTAAAACTTCACATTGCATATTGGACCACTATACAGCGAGACCTTCAGAGGTGATGGTCCAGATTGCTGTACACACTGGTACCTCTAATACCCAGTAGCATGTCCTCTTGCATTGATACATGCCTGTATTTGTCATGGCATACTATCCACAAGTTCATCAAGGCACTGTTGATCCAGATTGCCCCACTCCTCAACAGCGATTCGGCGTAGATCCCTCAGAGTTGTTGGTGGGTCATGTCATCCATAAACAGCCCTTTTAAATCTATCCCAGGCATGTACAATAGGGTTCATGTTTGGAGAACATGCTGGCCACTCTAGTAGAGGCCGTTATTCTGAAGGAAGTCATTCACAAGGTGTGCACAATGGAGGCACAAATTGTCATCTATGAAGACGAGCGCCTTGCCAATATGCTACTGATATGGTTGCACTATCGGTCGGAGGATGGCATTCACATATATTGTACAGCTGTTACGGCGCCTTTCGTGACCACCAGCGGCATACTTTGGCCCCACATAATGCCCCCCCAAACCAGCAGGGAACCTCTACCTTGCTACACTTGCTGGACAGAGTGTCTAAGGCATTTAGCCTGAACGGGTTGCCTCAAAACTTGCAGGAGAGCTTCTGTAAAGTTTGGAAGGTAGGAGTCGAAGTACTGGCAGAAGTAAAGCTGTGAGGACGGGGTGTGAGTTGTGCTCAGGTAGCTCAGTTGGTAGAGCACTTGCCCGCAGAAGGCAAAGGTCCCGAGTTCGAGTGTCAGTCCGGCACACAGTTTTAATCTGCCAGAAAGTTCCTTATCAGCGCACACTCCGCTGCAGAGTGAAAATTTCATTCAGGTATTGAAGGGTTTTATGCTGGCGTTGAATTAATAACAACAGTGCAACACATCTGAACATGAGGTTCTCATGAAAAGTGATCATCCAAGAACACATTTACCAGTTATGAAGTCAGTCTTCTGCTATGAAATATTACTTCACATTTGATAATAGTAATAGATAATGTGTGCACCACTTTTTTGTGATGAACAAAGCTCCAATAATAAAGTGGAAAAAGCAGATATTTTCCTCTGGGTAGAAACCAATGTTTCATTTATAAAGTTGAATGTAGCATGTATAAGGCAAAGTTAATGGAACTTGTAATGTTGTACAAGTCAAATTATCCATGCTGCCAGGCTGACAAACTGGCAAATGCTGAAGGACATAATTTGATCAGGCTTCCACCATATCAAGCTCATTTAAATCTGACTGAGACTACATGGGCCTATGTGAATAGTAATGTGGCAAAAAATAACAAGAAGTTTACACTCAGTGAGCCTGAAATGCTGACAAAAGAAGCCATAGCAAATGTTACATTACAGGACTAGTCTTGAGTTGTCAGAAATACCAAGAAGGTAGTCGAGGAGACAGATTAATGAAGGACTGTGGCGAGTTTTGAGTAAATGTAACTTGTCTTGTTGCCATGTTAAAATCTGCTTCTTTTGCCAAAACACAGCAGAGTTTACAAAAATTCATGTCACTATCATTCTAATGCCATTGAAATTGTGACAGAATCCTGAAACAGTATAATATTAAACTAGCAACTGAGGGCAAGACAGGTCAATAGTTTATGAAAAAGCTTATTCTCAGCATAAAAAAGCAACATGTAACTTCTTCATTTATATTATTGTAAAATTCACAGCAATTCTCATTTCACCAGCTATTGATGGTCCTTAAAAATTACATTACTTCAGTGAAAAAAATTGTAGTTGGTTAAATGTCGTGGTAGATAACAACAGTTCCTCATATTAATTATATGGCAAAATACTCTCCTCTTTGCGTGCTGTCATTTGCCACGATAGCAAGACTGGAGACAAATTGCAATACCCACAGCACCAAAAGCAAACTCATAGTTGTAGTAACACTGTTCACGTTTACGTCGCGCTTCACTTAGCGTAGACCAGGACTGTGTCCTAGGCATGCCCGATGTTAACTGACTGGGCACGGCCCATGCTGCCTGAGTTGTTGTTGTTGTTACGCCGGCAGAGGTCGCATCCGAATTCTCGCGTGCCCTCTGGTGGATGGGACTCTACTTGTGGCAACTACCGTCCGTGACGCGCCGTGCCGATGTGCGTCTCCCGCGATCTTTCCGGTGGCTACTGCAAGAGTGATCATTATTTTTCACTGAAAACTTTAAGAATTTCTTGCAGTAGTTTATCTACCATCAAAAAATAACAATTACTATGATCATTAGTGATATGATACACAGTTCATCATGAAGCTGACAACTTAATCCATAAGATGTGTGAGAAGCAGAGATTACTACTGAATAATTTCTTTAATATCATTTGAGAAAGATCACAGATCAGCCAGCTTGTGTGACTTGCTGTTCATGCAGTCAAGTGAGCCTGCCGGGTTCTGTGCCAAGTAAGCCTGACATTATCATCTCCTGCTGATGCACTCAGCCCATGCTGGCAACTATGCTTCCGTCCACTTGCTCTGTACTGAACTGTCAGAAGTTGTAACTATTTTAAGTACACTATAGGCTCCAACCCACATCCTGTGCATGAGTTTCCACTGAATATGTGGTTAGGGGTACTAGGTGATCATCTTAGTGGTCTGTATGTGATACAAACAAATTCAGTGGGAGTTACCTTCAGTTACTGTGGCATCATCTGGCAGGATTGCTTAGAGCAACACCGGAGGATGTGGTACATGCATGATGGAGCTCTGGCACATTTTGCTGCTATGATGAGATGACATCTAACACAGCAATATGGCAAAAGATGGATAGGGCAAGAAGGACCTGTACCACAGTCTCCAAGATCACCTGATCTGATTCCCATGGATTTCTGTGTTTGGGGCAACCTTAAAGGTGCTTTTCTCTATGAGTACAGTCATGTAACTGTTGTCATGTCCATTCAGAACATGTGCGCTTCTACCATAGTATATCTAATAACATTTCTTAATTTTGTGCAGTATTATTACCTTTTCCTAACTGAGATGACATTTACACAGAATTAAGTCAGTAACCACAAAGTCTCAGTTATCTCGCAAACCACAAAGGCACAGTTAATCTCTCAAACAGTTCATTTATGGATCTATGTTTTCTGAGACTTCTTGCTTCTAGTATCATGTACTTTCAATTGTATGTATTTAAGCCATTAATTCTAAAACACTACTCTTTGAAGAAATATCTGACGTTGTTTTCGGTTGCAGAGAAGGGGTGAGTTAGGGAATTCACATATGATTATTTGGCCATTGAACTGATAACTATTCAGGTCATGACAAAATTAAACCATTTAAGGAGTTAGTGAGTGTAAAATCAGTTCATTTGATTATCACTGAAACAAATGCTCATACATAGAGCCATAAAATTATTAAGGCTCTTGAAGTCTTGAGGCTGCAGTGAAATAGTACATTTAACAGTCATTCAGATTGCTGTGTTTGTTTCTTTCCACATTTCCAAACTCACCACAATGCTCAGACTTGGCTCAGCAAATGTTTGTAATTGAGTTTCTTGAGGTGCGAAGTTTGAGCAGTTATTCAGTTTTTTAAATGTGAAACGCATTAAATCTATTGAAATTCATCGAAAATTGATAGAAAAAATGTTCAGAAGTGATATAGGTCACTTATAGCTGGTGCATTCACAGTGATGAAAGAAATGAAAACCTTCAAACACTGACAACACAGTCACTAATGTTGGACAGATCATGCAAGATCAGAGAATCAGTGTGCTGAACTTTGCATATTGGTATGTGAGATTTCTCAAAGGGTCATTCATATGATTAACTGAAAATATAGACTTCTGTGTGGGCATAATGGCAACATACAGGCTCTCCGCACAAACTTTTTGCATTTGATTACTATGGTATCAAAACCTGAGACCAAACAGCAGTCACATGAGTTGTGACATTTATTTGTGCACAAACTGCAAAAGTTCAAGCAAATACAGCCAAGAGATTCTGAAGTAGAGAGGAGACATCCTGAGAAAGTTCATAAATCTTCTCCACACAAACATTCACATTCACATTGCTCATCAAAAACGTCACTCTCTAATAACAACTCCTACTTGTTTCGAAAATGAAAAGAACATTTGGTTGGGAGGTGTTTCAGCAATTATGACAAATCAAAATGCTCCTCGACTGGAGGCAACAAGCTGGTATGACAAGAACACACAAAAATTGCCCTAGCTCCTGCACAAATGTATCAACCAAAATGGCAATGCCGTAGGAAAATAGACATATGCTTAAGCTTTAACATAACTATTGAAAATATAAGAATGTTTCAGTCAGTCTGAGAACATCTTAGAGATGGTTAACTAACACCAGTGGTAAGCACTACAAGAAATATATTGTACATGACACAAATACAGACATTCAAAATTTTGAGAATGGTCATTCCAAGACCAATTAAGAAACTCATTACTTCCTTCAGTATGTGCTCCTCAAAATAAACATGATAACCAAAATTGGAAGGATTCAGCCTTATGTGTCAGTGGCAGTTTATCAATAGTCGTTCTTCCCATGCATGATCCATAACAGGTGGAGGGAGGAAACCGACAGTGGCACAGTATGTATCATCTGACACGTTAACAGGATTGTAAAGTATGGCTCTAATAGTATAAACAATGTTGCTTTGCTGTAGAAGAGAGCCAAGATTGTTCAAACCACAAATTTGTGTGTCAGGGTGAGAGTTTTTCAGCTGATAGTATGAAAAAGCTTGCTACAGTGTATCCATACTTTTCTCATTGTTCTGTCTCACAGCCAATGTTTTCTTTTTCATTAATTCAATCAGTGGTTCCCATAATGAAGGAGGACATGCAGTCAAATAGAGTAAGTCGAATATATTAACAACAGAGAAGTGTGAGGATGGTTTGATAAATTTGATAAAAAATGTTTGTTTCACTCTACTTCTCAAGGTAGTCTCCTTAGAGGGATATGCACCTAGTCCAGCAATCCTCCAGCTTTTTCAACCCAATGGGAAAATGATGAAAATTTCTTCCCAGCAAGGCTAAGTTTCAAGTTAGGGAAAAAGAAGAAGTCACTTTGGGCTAAATCTGGTGAATAAGGTGGATTAGGAACCAATTCAAAACCAAATTTGTGCATTTACACCATTGTTATTGCCAATATGCGGAATGGCACATATTCTAGTGAAAGAGCACTTTTTTATATGCCAGCCTTGGTCTTTTTTCAGCCAAGGCAAGTTTAAAATGATCCAACAATGAAGTACAATAGGGTACAGTTATGGTTCTGCCTTTTTAAAAATAATGTATGAGGATTATTCATTGGGAGTCCCAAAAGACAGTTGCCATCACCTTATCATCTGAGAAAATCATCTGTACCTTCCTCAGTGCACTTTCACCAGCCTTTGTCCATTGTTTTGACTTCTATTTTGACTTTTGTGTTTAATAATGGATCCAGGTTTCCTCAGTAGGAATAAATTGGTGCAAAAAGTCTTGTAGATCGTGATTAAATACGGAGAATATTATGCACTTGCTCAGTTGACACGCCAACAGTCTCAGCAGTGTTGCATTACCATATCATGAATTTTGTGAATGGTTTCCTTTGTGGTGACATCAACTGGACAGCCAGAGTACACTTCACCTTCAGTGCTTGTATGACCACTTTTAAATTCATTAACCTAGAAGTAAATCGTTTTCAGTGATTGTTCAGAGCCTGCATGAACTTTCAGTCCTGTTTTGATTTGTGCATCAGTCCAACACTTCAAATGAAAAAGCTTAATAACAGCACAAAACTCAGTTTTTTCCATTTTCAATTGCAGTTGGCACACTGACCAATTCAGTTGTCTCTCAGTAATAAACTGTGTACTGTACATTGTTGAAATTCTTTATAAATTTCCTTGTAACAGTTAAACTTACCAACCATGAAGGCACAACAAAAATGTTTCATCTTTCATGGAAATTTACCAGGCTTATCAAACCACCCTTGTAGCTGCTAGAAACTAAATCTGGACATTATCTTGACAATAAACTCTACACTGCAGACTAAATTTAACAAATAAAAATTAGCAGGAAAACTGCTAAATTGAAAAAAAAGTTTATATCTCCTGAATAGCCGCAACCCTGTCCCAAATACTGTTTCTGCATTGTTGCCTAGCTCTTGAAATCTCCCCAAATGATCTGACCATCACATTACCCACCTCATTTGCAACTTGTACTTCCACTAATGACCTCTATATGTGGTCAGATTTTGACAGTCCATAGCCCTCACTAACCTAATCCTTCAAAGCCTTGTATACTGTGAGTCCAAAATATTTTGAGACTGTATTAATAAAAAACAGGGAAATGTTAGGATGGTGGTGTTAATGCTTCTGAAGTTCTACCTATCCCCCCCCCCCCCCCCACCCCCACCCCATGCCAAATGCACTGCACATTCATACAAACTTGTGAAACTTAGGGAAGTCTTCCTTTGGAATGTTGCCCTCCAAGGAATCTGCCACACTCAAATTATTCTGGGGACCAAGAGCTGGCTGAAACCCAAAAAAGAAAGCTCTGAAATATTTAGTGAGTTGTCGAACACATAATGGGAAGACAGATTAGACACCATAGGATGTGGAGTGTTCACTGCAGCTGACAAAAATATTGTCTCTAATGAAGTCAATTTCAAATGTGACCATTACAAAAAAATGGTTCAAATGGCTCTGAGCACTATGGGACTTAACATCTATGGTCCTCAGTCCCCTAGAACTTAGAACTACTTTTTTAAACCTAACTAACCTAAGGACAGCACACAACACCCAGTCATCATGAGGCAGAGAAAATCCCTGACCCTACCGGGAATCGAACCCGGGCGCGGGAAGTGAGAACGCTACTGCACGACCACGAGCTGCGGACGACCATTGCATTATCTGGGTTTGGGCAGATCTAGTTGAAATCAAGTTAATTGTTGGATGTTTTTACCAGCCACCCGATTCCACCACAATGCTTTTTGGATTCATTCAAGAAATGTATATGCTCGGTAAGGCGGAAATACTGAGCATGCAATATTAATTTGAGGTGAATTTAACCTAGCAAGTTTAGTCTGGGAAATCTATGGATTCACTGCAGGGACTACAGACAGTCTTGTGAAGTGCTTTTGAATATGTTTTCCAAAAGCTGTTTTGAGCAGCCAGTCCGACACATGATATGGAAATATTTTGAGCTTGTAGATATAAGAAGGCATATGTCAACATGGTGATAATGAGTACAAAAGTTAATAACCCAGTCAAGAAGGATAGGTGAGTATTTTTTCTAGAAAGAGAAGATAAGCAGTTGCTAGCATCCTATTTAGACAGTGAATGGACATCATTTAGTTCCAGTATGATGGAAGCAGAGGAATTATGGGCAAAGCTAAAAAGATTGTAAATCACACTCCAGAGAGGTATGTGCCGAGTAAGTGGACTAAGAAAGGAAAATAATCACCATGATTAATAACAAAATCTGAAAAACACTGAGGGAACAAAGACTGTTGCATTCTCAGTTCAACAGAGAATGCACAAATAACGGCAAGCAAAAGTTAGTAAAGATTCATGCGTCCATAAAAATATCCTTATAAAAACATACAAGAACTACCACCGTCATGCATCACCTGAAAAAACTCTGGTCATATTTAAAATTGCTAAGCAGATTGAAGGCTTCTATCCACTCACTCATTGACCAGTCTGGTGTGGCAATCAAAGATAGAAAAAGGAAAGCTACAGTTTTAAATTTCATGTTTAAGAAACTATTCACAAGGAGGATTATACAAATACACTGTCATCTGAACATCATACAGACTCTCATGTGGAGGGCATAATAATAGACATTCTTGGAATAGAGAAGCAACTGAAAGAGTTGAAAATAAATAAGTTGCCAGGTCCGGATGGGATCCCAATTCAGGTATTATGAAGAATACTCTACAGCAGTGGCCCCTTATTTACCTTGTATTTATCATGAATCTCACCCAGGACATAGTTCCAAGTCACTGGAAAAAAAGTACAGGAGACTCCTGTCTATAAGAAAGATAAAAGAACTGATCTGCAAAATTACAGACCAATACCCTTAATATGACCTTTCTGCAGAGTTCTTGGACATATTCTCAGTTTGAATATAATAAAGTTCCTTGAGGTGGAAAAGCCTTTTTCCTCAAATCAGCACAGTTTTAGTAAGCATCTCTTGTATGAACTCAGCTTGCTCATGATATTCAATTCCATATTCTTATACTTCCAAAAAACATTTGACATGCTGCCCCACTGTAGACAATAGGTTTCCAGATATGTGGATAGTTTGAAGACCTCTTAAGTAACAGGACTGAATATGTTGTCCTGATGGCAAGTGTTTATCAGACACAAGTGTATTGTCACGAGTGCCCCAGGAAAGTATGATAGGACCAGTATTATACATAAATGATCTGATGAACAGGGTGAGCAGAAATCTGCAGCTGTTTGCTGGTGATGCTGTACTATATGGGAAGATGTCAGCCTTGATAGCCTGTAGGCACATACAACATGACTTAAACAAAATATCTAGTTGGTGTGATGATGATTGGTAACTAGTTCTAAGCATAGAAAAATGTAAGTTAATGCAGATGAGTAGGAAACACAATTTCACAATGTTCAAATACAGCATTAATACTGTGCTACTTGACACAGTCAAGTTGATCAAATATCTACGTGTAACAATGCATGGTGATGTGAAATGGAACAAGCATGCAAGGATTGTAGTGGGGAACACAAATGGTTGACTTCAGTTTATTGGAGCAGTCTTAGGAAATTGTGGTTCATCTGTAAAAGAGATCACATATAGAAAAATAGTGTGACCCATTCTTGAATACTATTGAGAAAACTTAGAGAACTGACATTTGAAGCTGACTGTAGGGCAGCCGTACTGCCGCCTACATACATTTCATATAAGGACCACATAGATAAGGTACAAGAAAGTAGGGCTCATATGGAGACATATAGATAAGCATTTTTTCCTTGCTCTGTTTGCTAGTAGAACAGGAGAAGAAATGACTACCATGCACCATACAGTGGTTTGCAGAGTATTTATGTACGAGGGCTATCCACAAAGTACATTACGTTTTCATTTGTGTCCATTAGGGGCGGGGCTAGTGCGGCCATCTTTGTGTCATGGCATTCCACCGCTCAGTCGGCATCCTGCCGTGCTAGTGAGAGGTTCGTGCTGTACTCCGTTGAGTTACTGTGACAGTTTGAAATGTCAGCGTTAATTGAAAATGCCACGAAGTGTGAAATGCGTGCTGTAATAAGGTTTCTGACTGCAAAAAACTGTACACCGATAGAAATCTATTGGCAGCTTTGTGAAGTGTATGGGGGCAACATAATCACTGAAGGTGGAGTGCGTCAATGGGTCATAAAATTTAAAAATGGCCGAATTAACGTTTACGACGAAGAGCGAAGTGGAAGACCCAGCATAGTGACTGCCGAAATTGTCGGAAAAGTCGATGCCACGGTCCGTGAAAACCGTAATTGCACAATAACGGAACTCTCTATGAGTTTTCCACAAATTTCACGAAGTTTGTTGCACTAAATCATTACCGAAAAGCTTGGTTACCACAAGTTTTGTGCAAGATGGATACCAAAAATCTTGACAGAGACTCACAAAAATCAGCGAATGGGTGCAGCGTTAACGTTTTTGGACGCTTACGAAAAAGATGGCGACTCATACTCAATCTCATCGTTACTGGTGACGAAACATGGGTTAAGCAGTGGGGGCACACAAATTCCCCCCAAAAACCCAATAAATGCATGCAGACAATGTCGGCAAGGAAGGTGATGGCAACTGCCTTTTGGGACAGCAAAGGTGTGATTTTTGTGGATTTCCTGGAAAGAGGCACTACAATAAGCTCTCAAAGGTATTGTCAAACTCTGCACAACCTCAGAAGATCAATACAAAACAAGCGCAGGGGAAAGTTGGGCTCAAAGATCTTGCTGATTCACGACAACGCCCGGGCCCACACGGCAAATGCCACTCGTGAAGTTCTTGAATCTTTTAAGTGGGAATTGTTTACTCATCCGCCGTACAGTCCTGACCTGGCACCGACGACTTCCACTTATTCCCAGCGATGAAGAAGTGGTTGGCTATGCAGCGTTTTGATGATGATGCACAGCTTCAAGAAGAGGTAACCACGTGGTTGAAGGCGCAGGCGGCCGAATTTTACGACGAAGGAATTTCCAAGCTCGTCCATCGCTACGATAAGTGCCTTAATTTAAATGGCAACTATGTAGAGAAGTAGTATTTAAGTGTGGCTTTCATCTGTATATAATTTTAAAAAATTCCAATACTTTATTTATTTTTAATTCCAAAACATAATGTACTTTGTGGATAGCCCTCTTATATATATGAGCGAGGTTTCTACGGCAGCCGCAGCCTCTTGCATTCCAATCTTCATCGTTCAAGGTCATTCCAGTCTCCTTCATTATGATCTCTCGCCACCATTGCTTGGTTGACGTCGTCTTTCCAGCATCTCGCAGGTCTACCGCGCTTTCTTTTTTCATGTGGAGTCCATTGCCATACCCATTTTGGCTATCTTGTGTCTGGCATACGCTGTAATTGACCATACCAGAGTATGCGCTTCCTTTCTATGTAGTCTAGGATTGGGCTTTTGACATTCATAACCTCTCTGATCCTATCATTTCTAATATGGTCAAGTCTGGAGTATCCACAACTCCATCTCCAGAAATCCATCTCGACAGCCAGCAGGCAATCTTTCTGCCTCTGAGTTAGTTCCCAGAACTCTGCACCATATGTTTTGATACTTTCAATAATTGTGTGGTAGATCGTATGTTTTGTTCTGCACGTTATGTTTTTTTCCAGCGAATACCATTTAGTTGCTTTATGGGTCGCTTGCCCTGGCCTATTTTATTGTTTACATCATCCATACTTCTACCATTGGACGACAGTGTCACTCCCAAGTACTTAAAATTATGACACCCTTTAACAGTATCAGAACCGAGCTGTAAGTCGTTAATAGTATTTTCTTCTACTTTCAGAAATTCTGTTTTAGATACGTTTATGACAAGACCCCATTTTTCATATTCTTCTTTTAATTTGTGGAGAATGTAATTTGCAACTTCCTCATCTCCAGCTACTAACAGTTGGTCATCAGCAAAAAATAGAGTGAACAAGATCTCGTCATCTATAGGGACAGCCATTCCTCCGCATTTACTTTTCCATGATTTTAGTGCCTCCTCTAGGTAGATCTTAAAGAGTGTAGGGGCAAGTGTGCATCCCTGGCGTAGTCCCTTTGTCACCTCAAACTCTTGAGATAGTTGATTTCTCACTTTAACCATTGTCGTACAATCTTGGTAGAGGAGTCTGAAGGCTTTCACATAGCTCAGTGACACACCATTATCAATTAGACTTGTCCATAGCTTGTTCTGTGGAACTGTGTCATAAGCTTTTTGGAGGTCTACAAAGACAAGGTGGGTTGTAAGGCTCCTTGCTGTCCTTTTCTCCACTAGTTTTTGAGGGTAAATACTCCATCAGTACAGTAGCGACCAGATCTGAATCCACTTTGTTCTCCAGATTCAGTTATTTCTTTTTCTATCCTCTTTTTAAGGATACGGCCATAGACTCTCACCATGGATGGCATCACACTAATACCACAATAGTTTGCACAATTCCTCCTGTTGCCCTTCTTAAATATTGATGTAATTGTTGCCTTTTTCAACTCCTTTGGAGCTTTCACCTCTAAGGCATTTGTCAAAAATCACTGCCAATATCTCAAAGAGTTTTGACAGTGCTGCTTTAACCAGGCGACTTTCTGCTTTTCATTGATTAATTGCATTTTGGATGTGCTTTGGGGTTATCGGTGGTATTTTATCATTACTGATTTCAATGCCTGGTGGGTTCTCAGTGAATGCAGCTCTATTCTCAGTTAGTAGTCCTTGGTAGTGTTGTACCCATTCCTGCATGCTAATGAGGTTTATATTTGCTTTATCTTTATTCTGTGTTCTCATTGTTTTTAATACCTACCAGGCTTTATTTGCTCGTGTATTCCCCCATGCTTTTTTCTATCTCTTCACCAGTTTTCTGCCAGGCTTCGATTTGTGCCTTAATTATTGTTTTCTGTGCATCTTTTCTCCACTCTCTGTATTCCAGCCAATCATTGTCTGATCTTGAGTTCAACCATTTATTATAAGCTTTCTTCTTACTTTCTGCCTTCTCTTGTACCGAGTGGTCCCACCACTCATCACATATTCTATTACTCTTTTGGATTTCTTTTTTTTTTCAGTGCTTTATAAGCTGCATTATGGATGGCTTCTTTAACCATCTCATACATCTTATCTGCAGAGGTTTCTTCAATGGCAGCAAGTTTTTCTGCTAGCCTTTGCTGGTACAAGAAGCGGGTAGAACTATGGTCAAGGCTTTGTAAATTATATTGAATATTACTGGCTTTCTCTGGTTTGGCTTCCACTTGAATTTCTGTGTCTTTGATAAACTTGAATAATATCTTAGACATTAGCATGAAATGGTCTGATCCGCACACTGCACCTCTCATAGCCCTCACGTCTTGTACTACTAGCTTTGTTGTTTACTTGAAATGAGAAATATACTCCCCACTATCCTCCCCTTCCTCCTGATGGTGGTATTACACTGCTCACTCAAGCTGTGTAATATACTTGTCCATTACAGTTCAACCCTTGTTCCCAACACCTTGCCACATGGCTCATATCCTTGCAACAAACCTAGTCACTAGACCTGTTCCAGACATACTTCTGGACCCAGTTACTACAGTCCAGTCACAGGCATCTCCAGCCCCATCAAAGGCAAGGCCATGTATGAAAGCAGCCATGTGATCTACTAAAACAATAGTGTCAAAGACAGTCTTTGGCAATGGAAATCTGAGATCCGTCAGATTCCTTATAAATGTGGCATGTCATACATAGGTCAGATGGTGCATACAGTCAGAGATCATTGCTGAGAACACCAGTGACACTACACAGCAGCAGTTTAACAAGCCAGCAGTCACAGAACACTGTCTATGAGAATTACACAGAACGGATTACAACCATCGTATGTTTCTGACACAGATGCCTAACTTCTAGACTGTGTCACTGAAGAATGTATCTTGATTCAGTTAATGGAACCATTTATCATTAATGATATTGGCTACATCCTTAGTAAGGCTTTAGAGCCTGCACTTAGTGTGATTCAGAACAGGAAGGAGGTATTGCAAAATGAACTGACTTCTGAGACAGGTGGAGCAAGATTGTAGATGACACCTGTGAGGCAACTCTTACAAGGCAGTCTCCTCATCAGCTTGCTTGCCAAAATGTTGTGTCCATTGGACACTGGCATCTGGCTGTTCACTTGTGACCTATTCCATCAATGTGCATTGTGTTAATTCTGTCCTCTAAGCTTTCTAATGAGCTGTAAATTATTGACATGCAATGACATTATACGAATATCTAACTTTCGAAGATAAATGTCTTTTCAGACTATGCTTCAGTTTGTAGTCTGCGACTGAGTGGTTCTTCAGCATTTTACACTTGCTCATTATCAAACTAAATGAAGTGCTAGCCTCAGTTAAATTGCTTCTCAGTATATTATTTTTTAATATTTATACATTGCAAACACAGTTGAATTACAGTTCATTAGAAACCTTTGATTCCTTTTTTAACTCACGAGAATGTAAACTGAACATCTTAAAGATACATAAGCATAAATGTTAAAGATAGTATCCTGATGTTTATTTCTTAATTTATTGGTTTTATGTGTACACATTTGAGCATCCAAATTTCTTTTGATGTACCTGATACATTATGTAAAATGTAATATGATGTACCAGCTAGTTTGTAAGTGCACACCAACCATTATGCAAACCGCATTTGGCATGCTTCATGGTGAATACGCCCCAAGTAAGGATGGCTTTAATCAATGTGCCATTGTAGGGACCAGTATATTCCACTCACATTCAGTTTTACTCATTTAAGTTTTTTATTTTTTACATGCTGAAAAGCTACCTCCTACACACATACATACATACACACACACACACACACACACACACACACACACACACACATACAGATATATAATGTTATGAAAGGAGTTATGTGAATATTCTAATTGTTTGTGTCTTTAAAAAATATATAGAATTTGGTGAACAGTACTGTTTTTTATGTCAAATAATCCTGTGTTTGTTACTGGAATTTAGAATTGGGAAACCTGAGAAGCGATATGCTCCTGTAATTTATTTTCTGCAATGCTCTTACAGACATCACATACAAGCAAAAATAGGCAATGGTCATAAACAATAAAAATTGCATGTGGTGGTGCTGAGTTTCTCTTTTTTGTAGAAATGGCAGTCTTCAGCTTTATCAACAAACAGATAAAAGGATCAAGCCCTTTTCTACATTGCACACTGATGTTAAAAGGAATATTTATCTGCAGTAAAACTGTAATCTTTTAGGTTTTCTCTGCATGATTGATTAATAGTGAACTTCCAGGTATCCAGCTGAGTTGTTGTTTCCATTTCCTGCACCGTATTTTGATGACCAACCTAATCATCTTCTTCCAGTGTTGTGAGTTTTGCTATTATGTGTACATTCTCCCTGGACTCCAACTAGACTGCAAGCTACTGTTGGTCTAATGCCATTATTTACAGGCAAATTTGTTTTCTAATGTCCACTTCACCCTTTGATGCTCTTTTGTTTTATAGAAGGGAATTGGCATTTTGGAGAGTATCAGTGCATACTCTATAACACAAAAGTGCATTCAAGGGTGGAGTGGACATTAGGAATTGAACTTGGCTATAAATAGCAGCATGAGAGCAACAATATCTCACAGTATGGTTGGAGTCCAGGCAGCAAGTACACATAATAGCAAGACCCACAGCATCTGAAGAAGATGGATAGGTCAGTCATCAAAAATATTGTGCAGAAAATGGTAACAACAACTTGACTGAACACCTGGAAGTTCACTATTAATGCAGTAAAATTATTTCACTGTCAAATGATTTACTTTCATATTGTTGGTTAAAGCTGCAAACAAAAAATAACAAAAGCAAGAATTATTTTTTTGTTTGAATGATATTTCTGCCATTTGACTGTACAACTTCTTTATTTTATATTACTATCATGATTTTGGCCATAAGTCATTATCAAGTACAACAACAGTGTTGGGTACAGTTAGATTTTGTTAAGTGAAGTTATCATCAGGATCTATTGAACTGGCTGTCCCAGCATGTAGATAAGTAAAAAGTCAACAAAATGTATGGCAGATGGGTAGCAAACATGTTTTTTAGCCATTAAACAACTTAAACACAGAATGAACACCAATACGGCAGTTTCACGTGCTGTTAACATGGTTTAGTGAAATCAACATGGTTCATTGCACATGTAACCAGTGTATTGGTGTTTTTCTGTGTTTCAATTGTTTTATGTCTGGAAAACATGTTTGCTACCTGTCTGCCATACATTTTGTTGATTTGGTTCTCATCTACACATTGGGACACCTAGTTCAGTAGAACCTGATAATGACTTCACTTAACAAAGTCTAATTATATCCAACACTGTTGTACTTCAGGACATGAGACGGATGGGCGAAGCTGAAAAATATAAAATGTTAAAAAAGAAGTATAGAAAAACAATAAGAGAAGCGAAAGCAAGAGCAATTGACACCACTATAGCGAACTCAAGAAACAAGGCAAAGGCAGCTTGGAATGCAATCAATGCTGAAAGAAAGGAAAAAGATGGGTCAAACAAAGAAGAAGGTATTAGGTCAATTAAAATAGACAACACAGTGGTCACAGATGGTATGGAAATAGCAAACATACTGAATAATAACTGTATCAGTGTAGTAGAAAACCTAAAATTGGAAAGAAATAGTCAAAAACAGAAGGGTATTAAGGTACCAAAAAGATCATGCAGTACTATGTTCTTAAGACCAGTCACGGAAGATGAATTGCGGAAAACTATACAGAAACTGAAGTCCAAGAAATCAGCTGGTGATGATGAAATATCAAATCATGTAATAAAGCTGGTATGTGAGGAGATAACAACACCACTGCTGAACATAGTAAACTGTTCTTTCAGAGATGCAATTTTTCCAGAAAAACTGAAGATAGTGAAGGTAGTGCCAGTGTACAAGAAAGGGTGTAAGGATGATCCCAACAACTACAGACTAGTTTCACTGATATCAGGTTTCTTAAAAATCCTAGAAATGCTTATGTATACCAGATTAGTTAACTATTTGGACAAACATAACATTCTCATGCCCTCACAACATGGTTTCAGAAAGGGTAAATCTACAGAATCAGCAATTGTCAGTCTAACAGAATACATTTTACAGTCCTTAGATGAGAAAAAGGTTGTCTCTGCAATGTTTCTGGATCTTTCAAAGGCATTTGACACCATTGACCATGAAATGCTGATACAAAAATTAAGCAACTATGGCATTCGGGGGCAACCAGGTGAATGGATAAAATCATACTTGTGCAACCGCAAGCAGTATGTATCATTAGGAAACTCGTACCAATCAGAAACCAAATCCATCAAATATGGAGTGCCGCAGGGTTCGGTAATGGGGCCATTGTTATTTAATGTATTTGTTAATGATATAGGTGTTGAGGAGGACGAAAAGAAAATATTGTATGCTGATGACATGACAATACTAAATAGTGACCAAAATATGGAACAGCTTGAGAGAAGAGCATACATATCTGCAAATGTCACAGCTCAATGGCTGTTGGAAAATGAACTGGTTATAAATCTAAAAAAGACTATGTTTGCAGTGTTTAAAAACAAGGAAAAGGCTGTAGACATGGATTTAGAGGTTGATGGAGCAAGGCTGGAAGAAGTAGACTCTGCTAGATTCTTAGGTATTCTTGTGGATAATGACCTGAAATGGAAAAAACATATTAATAATGTCTGTAAGAAACTGAGCTCTGTCATATTCTTAATGATGCAGCTATCACAGTATTCAGACAAGAACCTTCTGTGTACAGTGTATCATGGACTTTTCGAACCATACTTACAGTATGGAGTGACTGTGTGGGGAAACTCAAACAAACAAGAGACAAAACGAGTGTTCACATTACAAAAAAAAGCAATTAGGACCATTTTAAGAAGAAAGACCTCTGAAACATGCAGAAACTGTTTCAAGAATTTAGGTATCTTAACTTTTTCATCGTTGTATATATACAATACAATAATGTACATCACAAAAGGTAGTGAGGACTGGATTACAAATGCTAGTGTACACACCCACAATACAAGAAAGAAGAATGAAGTACGGAGCATACCCCACCGACTGGCAATGCTAGAAAAAGGACCCCAGTACTCTGGTATCAGACTATTAAGAAGTCTGCCCAAAAACCTGCAAGATAGTGTACTTCATAATGACTTTCCAAAGAAACTTAAAGACTACCTCATTGAAAAAGAGTTTTACAGTGTTGCAGAATACTTATGCCATTAAATTTGTATATATTGTTACCCATTATCAGTGATGTACAAATGTAAGCTATAGGTGTAGAAAAATAAGTGATAAAGAATGTTAATACTTTGACATGTCCTATATTACACGTACATTTACTGTACACAATGTAATCTCACAGGATCAAATAAAATTCAATTCAAAAAAATCAATTCAAATTCAATTCAACTTGGTAGTGGCTTAAGGCTGAAATTATGATAGTAACATATAATAAAGAAATAGTACAGTAATATGGCAGAATATCATTCAAACATTATTACTTGACTATGGCCCAAAAATATGAAAAGATTATTTTTCTTACTTTACTCCACTGTTACTGATGTGACCCTCTGGCCTGGAGCGAGGCAAGAAATTTCAAAATGCAGACCAAGGTTTTTCAGTATATTTGAATAGTATTCATCCAGTGAAAGAAAAGAGATGACAAGTTTTATGACACTAAATTTGTATTGCTGTTTGTGAGTATTCTAACACCAATGCAGACCATCTTACTTGGTACAGCATTGTAAGGTGATTCATAAAAAATGAAGAATAAAGGCTATAAATGGTTCACAGGGACTAATATACAGTAAATATACAGTTCTACAATCCCACTTAACCAGGTGAACAATACGCCTCTCTAGGCATGTGGACCCATTGTGATGCTGCACATCACTATATTTGGCTGTTGTGAACTCCTTTGATACCATATTCTCATGACAGCCATGGGTCTCCTATCAGCAAGGGCAACATTATCGCAAAATGATAAACCTCAATCTCACTAGGCCACCATCCTATCACATTCTGACACATGCTGGCAGATGTTTCTCCTTACATGAGGCATAACACAACATTTTCACAAACAAACAACATTCAAATGCTATTTCTGCATAAGAAACCAGCTGTTTAATCGTTACTTGTTTACAAACAGTGTAGTTGCACTAAAGTGCTAATCATTTGCATATTTAAGCATGTAGTACACTTCATGCCAAACTGATGTTCTTGCTTGCTGTCTTCCATGGTATAATTTTAATAGCCAGCAATGTAAATAGTTCGTGGGATTAGAAAACTGAGAATCACTGACAAGTACCTGAAATCTAGGATATGAAATTAACTTCAGCAGTTGAATTTAGCGTATTTAGTATACTTTGTACTCATCTGCATGAAGCATTTGCAGTGAAATGGCAATATTCTCTTCACATTAAAAGACTCTACTTATGTGTGCTGTCTCTAGAGTAAAAGATTTTAGCAAATCCTTCCATGTATGATTCAAGAAAGTGGAGAGTCCCAGAAGATCTAAAAACACCTAACCCACCTGGTTATCACAGTGTGCAAATTCCACAGTGTTACTGGCTGGTTAATTGTCCTCTGTGCAGGCAGTAAACTAGGCTGCACAGGTTTTAGCATCTCACACAGATCGAATGTAATTATTTCTGTTGTCGTTCTCTCTCATATTCTTTGTTGTACTAAGCATCAGCTACAACAATACAAAGCACTGTCTGTCAAGAATACACAGAGACATAGCTAATAACTTAAAGTCTGTAAAAGATAAACTGAAAAGATTTCTCATTCACCACACCTCCAACAAAATAATTAAATTTTCAAAGTCTTCACGTACTATTACGTTTTATTCTGAATAACAGTGACAACAGAGCCAGTACTGAGTTGGGTTACATATGAATAACAGCTTATGACACTGTTAATGTTCCTACATGTGATGTCTGCCTGCTTTATTTTCTCATTGATTGTCCTTGGTATCAACATACAGCAACAATGTTACACTTTCTGAAAAATGTTGGGTGGAAGTACAACACTGACTACTTTAAATGATGTAGCTGACAGGTACACATTTGCATTTCACAGTTCTGTACTTTCACCGATCACAACCTCCTCCCCCCCCCCCCCCCCCCCCCCCCCCCAATATTACACAGTTATATGGCCAGTGCACTATTGTTTAACTTTCAATAAGCCTCATTAATAGTTTGCAGGCAAACATCAACATACTGCTAAAACCTAACCACACATTTCACAATATTTCACATAAATTGAACAGACACTGTCATTGTTTTAACACATGGCCTATTGATGCAACACTTATTTCACAGTTAAGTTGATGCATTGTTGTTGTTCTGACCAACACAGGTTTCTTGCCTGAAACTCGGCCGTGGACTGACTATCTTGGGACCAAAAATCAGGTCCTTATATATCATCACAATAACAGGCACTTAAACTACACATTGCTTGATGTTTAATTTACAGAAATTACAATTAAAACATAACTCATTAAATTAACTGAATACAACAAAAAATTCTGTCTTTTTAACAGTTTCTTCTACTACAAGAGTTAGGTCAAATTATTTGTTTAAATGATGAAATCAACAAATATAGTTACTCAAACAATACTTTGAACAAGACTGGTAATTATGTTGGAATTAATTAAGGGCTGGCTTTGCTAACATGTTTTCGAATAGAGCCAAATAGATCCTTTAAGACAACTATTAGTTGTTCCTCCAAATGTTATAATTAGTACAGAATTTATTTTTGTTTATAATTCAACAATAGAATTTAAGTCAAAAAACAATTACTGATTTCACCCTATAACAAAAGATACTTACTAGGAATAGTCAAAATAAATTAGAAAATAAATTATGTATGTAGAACTAAGCACAAAATTAGAGCTGGTGTTATATTCTTTAAAACTGAGGGCCAACCTTTCTCTTTTATGAAAATGCAGATTATACTCACATATGTTAATGGTAATCAGTCAAAAAAGAAAAAAAAAATTAATAGGCAGATGGCAAAACAAGAGGGGAAGTAAAAATATCCCAGCTTGCTTCATCACACACAGATAAACAGATTGTTTCTTCTAGACTATATTCTATCACAAGACAAGACCTGAGTGGTTGAGAATTGTAATCTAGTAGGATAAAATCATTACATACATAATAATCTCTCTACAGAGGCATTACCGCAGTATTGTGATGAAGAACATGGAGGTCTGCATTGCCACATGTGAAGACACACCACCATGCACAAAGACACGCCTTGTCAGAAGACGCATTTTTTATAAATGTTTAGATAAATACAAATCATGCAAATCAGACCATGCCCACTGTCACTTTACAAGTTAAACCCATAACTTACTCCAGAAAAAAAACTGCTATCCATTTATTTACATCACTGGGTACATTTCAAAGTGCATTCTAGAAGAGCTCACTCATAATATGACGGGCGAGCATCACACCTGTAGCTGATCACCTACGTTTTCATGAACCCTTCTCTGTGCATAGTAGACAGAGATATCAATCTTATGGACAGTGTAGCAAAGTTTGGTGGCCAATGACCTTGCAGCAGTAGTAACTCCAGTTCTTGTCAGACTAAGTTAAGTGCTGTCAGGCTGGGCTAGATCTAGGATGGTTGACCATCCAGTCTGCCGAATACTGTTGGCAATCAGAGTGCACTCAGCCCTTGTGAGGCAAACTGAGGAACTACTTGATTGAGAAGTAGTGCCTCCAATCTTGTAAACTGACATACGGCTGGGAGAGTGGTGCGCTGACCACATGCCAGATCAAACAGTGGCTGATCAGTGCCATTGGGCCTTCATGGCCTGTGTGGGTGGAGTTTAGTTTAGTTTTAGCAAAGTTTGGTGTAAGTTGGGTGATGTCACAATCCTAGTCATGCAAGGCATAGCACCCTCAGCACCTTTTGGATGCTGAACCAGTAGTTAGACATCGTCCCAACAGCTTATGAACAAGATAATGGTGAATATTTAACCTCTGGACCATCTCTATCTGCCTCCAGTTTGCCAGTGGCTCCCCGTAATTTTCACCTGGTAAGTGACACATTATTGCCGTTCAACAGAGTTGATTTTATTTTTCATGTAACACTGCTATTATCCCATGCAGATCTGTGTTCTGCACTGAAGAAATGAATTGGTCATTGTATTATTGGTTTACATGTTGTTGTTTCGTGTAGTACTACTCACATATCAAGATACTCAATTTTGTGTCACTTCCTTAAGTTTGCTCAAGTAGTTGTTAGTTGTCATAACTTTTCCCCAATTTATGGCAACCAGTGTAAATCATCAGTGCCTTTCTCAATAACATTAACAACTATTATTGCAAGTGTCACTGTTGAAAGCACTTTAAATGAAACCTCAGTGACTAATGGTTTCAGATTGATCAGTTTTCTGCCAGAAAATCAGTTTATGAGTCATCACTTACTTTTAGATGTTTCCAGTTTCACAAGAAGCTTATGATTATTTCCTACTAGCATCTTGAAAATTATAATATATATGAATGTTAGCATCTGATTTGTGCTTTGACTGTAAATTACTTAGCAAACTGTCAAGTGCAAAAATACAACTATGACATACAACCTTTTTTTCATGTATATATTAGATCACTTCTTTGTTCAAGTTCGAAACATATCTGGGTAAATTGTAATACTATCTCCCAAGCACATCAATTTAATGTCTGTAATTACAAATGAGTTTCCTTGAGTGCAGGGCTGCATGTTCAGGCTCATTTGAAAGTGTTGTGTTAACAATTATGACAGGAAAAATATTAGCTGCTAATGATTGGAGGGCAACAGAAAATTAGTGTCTGGGAGGTGCAGAGATCAACCTTCTATCAGATGTGTGTATTACACTTCACAAAATGGACATTGTTGAGATTCAAGAAATGTTCAAAACAAGCCATTAACTAGCACCATGAACACCGAATGAAAAATGGCATGCCACAGTAATCACAAAGGTTCACATCATCAAGACTGATAGTCCTCAATATTCCGGTAGGTATCCACTCTTAAAGAAGGCATGTAGAATCACATAATCACATTGGTGTAATGGGGTGATGAGAACTAATGGAACGTGATGATATGCAACTGGATGTGAAACAGTTTGTGATAGAGCTTATCGTGAAGCTGGCTATCCTTTAAATCATAACTGAAGGTAGTGAGATAACATGTTTATAGAGATGGGAAAAAATATCCAGAGGCTGAATTTGGTAAGTGATCCAGGTGGTATGAATTGAAATGTCGCGCACTTTACAGGAGGGATAGTTTGCTGTAAAGGAGTATGATTTTCATATGCAGACCAGTAATCAAGGAAAAGCAAGTTATTTTGACCAGCTATGGCCAAAAATAGTGCTCATATCATGGATGTAATACTCTTATGCCCATTTTCCCACCCTTGCTTGCTGTGACATACGCCCATATTTACAGTTGGCATAACTATACAAATGTGTCAAGGCACTGATGTTAGCTGACCTTGATACAACTCTCTTGGTGTCCCTAATTTTCGAAGTTTGCTCTGCATTGTCAAGTTGACGTTTCATTTGAAATTTTGTTATTTTATGTCCAACAATTCTGTAGCACTGTTTGAAGTTATGCAACTACCCACTGTTTCCCTTGAAATCAGTGTAATCTGTATCATATGCAATTTGATGTGCATAACATAGTAGGTCACTATCGTGCACATCCTTTAAATTGTATTGAGCATTCTTGAAATGCACAAACACAAGTTTTTGTAACAAGTGCACCTTCTTCTCCCTTGAATACACACAGTTGTATTGCTGTGGATTTATTCAAAATCTGTTCGTAATTGTTTTTTAACTGGATAATCTTCCATGTATGTAGCTATGTTTAGTACCTGCTCCTTAGACAACGATTTTCCTGAACTATGTTTCATAGGAGACGTGACTTGTGGCTCCCAGTCCAACAAGGATGATGAATTACATGGCCTGACACCTGTTTCAGTATCACTTTCACTTGTTAAACATGTATTGTCATCATTGTACTCCCATGGACATTGTCCATGCAGTTGAGCATATGCGTTGCAGAAACACTAATATTTCATGTGACACGTCTTTCTCACTTCGCAAAATTCCAACCTCGGCAACTGTTATTGTAGATATAATGCAATGTTCTCTGTGTTTATCTTTGCCACTGCTCTGCTTTGTGTCAACACCACTAGCGCTGTAACACCGTTGTGAGTTACCAGTCAAGTAAGTAGTTCAAGCACGCTCCATAGCCTCATGCTGTGCTCACCATTGGATACCTCCATTCTTGTCCCCTGTTGCCATTAGCAGCTAATATTATGGTTGCATGGTAGACAATATGTGGGGTGTCAAATGCTGTAAACATCATTGACCTTTTGCAACCTCCCACTCAAGGGGTTCCTTGTTAGTTAATCAGGTATGTGGCTTGCGTTGTCAGATATTTCTCTATTAACCAAAGACTGGTTTGATGAAGCTCTTCCAACCGTTTTATCCTGTGCAAGTCTTTTTGTTTCTGTGTGATTACTGTACTGTACATTACAGTACTTATGTAGAAGAGCAACCAGTCTTCAGACTGAAAACAATAATAACAACCAAATAACAACATAGAGAACATCTATTTCTCTAAAACTGGTAGTTTTGCTACTTGATTCGGATTCAGTTTTATTTTAATGGTTCTTCTTGAAATTATGTCCAGATATTCTGTGAGCCTTTAAAAAAAAGTGACAATTGCTATGGTAAGTGGATGCTGAAGAAAAGATCCTAACTAAGCCCATCAATAAAATGACTGAACAAACTATGAAAACATTGTTTGTATATACCATAATTAATACATGAGAAAAATATGCTGGTGCTCACCTGATAATATTTATAACAGCATCTGTGTCCCAACAATCAGCATATCCATTTGTATCAAAACACAAGCCCAGAGATCCTAAAAATAAGGCTACATCACATTCTGGGGGGAAAATGTTACTATTTGATAGAAGAATTTTTAGAGGATGACATGATAATTTGAGCTAGGGTAATTTAGTGTTAGATTTTTAGATACTATTTTTTATTATTGTTATTATTATGATCTCTGCCTTTTGTGTATATAAAACAAAATTGTATTATTGTTATGATGTTGTATGTAAACATCAGCTTTATGTGTTTACGTTAAATTTTACCAAACTTCTGACGTGTCTCCTGTACCTGAATCAAATGATTTTGATTATGTATTTTATGAGACCAATAAACCACAATTCACAAGCTCCATTAGAATTTAACCTCAAAATTACAGATGAGTCTAATAAATTATGTAACTGAAGAAAGGATGAATTATTTCTTCTCTTCTAGTTCCATGAACTACACTAGAGATAAAACAGTCAACACTACTAGTGGAAGTATCACAGAAAATCTGACAGGCCTCCATGGAATCCTACAGAGCCTGGACTATGATATAAGCAATGAATATGATGCATACTATGAAGATATTGAATACTTTAGTGAAGAGTAAGTCCTTTATAAAATTTTGTTCTTGTATATAATTCAATTTAATGATGTTCTTTTTTGCACATTTTTTATTTTACATAATAATTAACTATACAGTACTATAGTGAAGCTTTCATATTTCTGTCATAATATATACAAATAAATACACAGATTCTACTTATACATTGCCACTGGTCTCTATCATTTTGCATACTTTCAGTTATGTTATGAGCATAATCTAGCTACTCACTTTTCCTCCATTCTTCCACACTGGCTTTCTTCATTACGCACTCATGCACTGAAGCTATTCTTCAAGCTAAATATTTTCATGCAATTGGTGGATGAAACCTATTTCAGGTCATTTAACTATTACAGCACAGAAGTTTCCCTCCATAAAATGTGAAGCTCTTTGTTGTACATTTTTAGTGACTGACATACAGAACATTAATATATAATATGTAACCTAGGAACATTATCCCTTAAGCTTCACTTTTCTTGAGCAGTCCTTCAAATGTCAGAAGAACATTAGTGTTTAATGTCCGACTGACAAAGAGATCATTGCAGACAGATCACCAGCTCAGATAGAACAAGGATGAGGAAGGAAATCAGCTGTGTCCTTTTCAAATAAACCATTTCTGCTTTCATCTAAATCAATTTAGGGAAACAACAGAATATGTACAACTAAATGGTCAGATTATCATTTGAATCATACTCCTCCTAAATAAAATTCAAATGTCTGAACCACTAGTCCACATTGCTTGTTTTATCTGAAAGAAGCTCTTTTTTGCCTGACAGTATACACCTCTCACTGGAAGACACCATCACATTCTGTTTTTTGGATTATTATTATTATATATCCCCCCCCCCCCTTTTTCACGAATACTATCTCCAGATATTCAAATTTTGTCAACACAGTGAGCAGTTCCAACAAAATTGTAGGCAAATGTTATGGTGCTCTTTCTTAGATTGATACTTCTCCTATTTGTTTTCAGCTAACCTTCTGTCCTCTCTCTAGTAATTCCATGACATGTGAATGGAAAACACAGATGTATCAGTACGTGCAACGTCTTCCACGTCCAGTGAGGGCACACTTGTCGGGAACACCACCAATGTGTTTCAGTTATGGATCTTAATATATATGTGCCCCCTTCTTCAGTATCAACCTCTACCTCTCTAGGGGATGAATTTATAAGAAACTAAATCCACATTACAACACTGAAGAACCAATAATACTCCCACGATGACAACTGCTGCCACTTCCAGATCAGAAAGTATTTCCCATACTATCTTGCAACATGTATATAGTGAATCTGTGGGGATGAGGAATCCCTTCATAATGTTCTACAAACATGCACAAAAGAACCTAGTCCCACATGCAGTCTATAAGCACATCTAATGTGTCATATACACATACACCCAGCTCCTATACCAACCACATCTGTTAAAAAGCATCTCCAGACTGGGCAAGCTTAACAATGGCTTATGTCAACACTCAGAAACCCTTTCATCAAGCTCTGAAGTGAGTAATATCCTTCCTAAAATGGTCTCTATCACTCCCAAAAGATATACCACCACCCAGACAACTTGTAAGAATCCTAGTACATTGTTCTCTCACTCTAGCTAATTGTCACTTCACTTGGCCCATATCTTTGTGGATGGCCATGGTACAAAACATACATGATGTTTTCATCCATTATCTTCTATTTGCTCCTGTGACTAGTACATGTTGACCTACACTATCAAAAGGAAAGTTCCTTCATGAAAACTATTAACTTATGAGACAGAATTTCTGACCAGCATTTACTACCAGAGACAAAATATTTAGTACTGCCAAAAGACACGTGGCAAGGAGATAGCACATGACACTATCCTATCTTTCTTTCCCTTTCCCAGGGAGATAGGTTGAGAACAGTTAAAAAGGGCAGACAGGTCACTCAGACTCCAGGATGAGAGGTCTCAACTCTGGCAATGGTAGTGTCATGTAGTTTTCCTTTTATGTGTCTTTAGGCACCCCTTTATCCCCCCCCCCCCCCCCCCCCTGTTCTTACAACAAAAATAAATTAAATTAAAATACTCTTCTAAAATAAAACATATTTACTCTGTAGTTTCAAATATCTTTTAGATAAAGGTGATAAAAGAGAATTTGTTACGACACTATTCTCTGAACTGAATTTACTGGAGAGATTTCTTCCTTTATTATACCTCATGTCCACATTTGTGGATTCTTTTTGTTACAGAGATGGTGCATTTCAGTTCATCTGTTATTTTGTCTTCAATCTGTTAATGTCATTATTGAAACAGTAACAGGCAGCTTCAATTTTTATAATCTGTATTATTTATTTATTTATTTTTACGTTTTGTGTTTTATAATGATACACTCTCTCTTATCAATAGCCATTACATCTTGTAAAGCAAACTTCAGCCTTCTTAACACTTTACACCTACAATCACTTCAAAAAAGAAATCAAAATGTGTCACCAAGTGGCAAACAGACTACTGACATTAAAACCAGAAACATTTCATATTCTGACTGCTTTCAGCACCATTATTTTCACCTGCTGACAGATAGTGGAACTATCATTTTTTTCAGCATACTCTGTGAGCACATTGATTAGTGAAGATACCTACCACGTTTTGGTGTCCTGCAGTGCGTACAGCTTGCACTTCAGTACTCAGAACACTGTTGGCTTAATTGTAACCACCCATTACACTGTTTCTTTTTTTCCTCACTAGAGTCCAGCATCTACATCTACATCTACATCCATACTCCGCAAGCCACCTGACGGTGTGTGGCAGAGGGTACCTTGAGTACCTCTATCGGTTCTCCCTTCTATTCCAGTCTCGTATTGTTTGTGGAAAGAAGGATTGTTGGTATGCTTCTGTGTGGGCTCCAATCTCTCTGATTTTATCCTCATGGTCTCTTCGCGAGATATACATAGGAGGGAGCAATATACTGCTTGACTCTTCGGTGAAGGTATGTTCTCGAAACTTCAACAAAAGCCCGTACTGAGCTACTGAGCGTCTCTCCTGCAGAGTCTTCCACTGGAGTTTATCTATCATCTCTGTAACGCTTTCGCGATTACTAAATGATCCTGTAACGAAGCGCGCTGATCTCCGTTGGATCTTCTCTATCTCTTCTATCAACCCTATCTGGTACAGATCCCACACTGCTGAGCAGTATTCAAACAATGGGCAAACTAGCGTACTGTAACCTACTTCATTTGTTTTCGGATTGTATTTCCTTAGGATTCTTCCAATGAATCTCAATCTGGCATCTGCTTTACCGATGATCAACTTTATATGATCATTCCATTTTAAATCACTCCTAATGCGTACTCCCAGATAATTTATGGAATTAACTGTTTCCAGTTGCTGACCTGCTATATTGTAGCTAAATGATAAGGGATCTATCTTTCTATGTATTCGCAGCACATTACACTTGTCTACATTGAGATTCAATTGCAATTCCCTGCACCATGCGTCAATTCGCTGCAGATCCTCCTGCATTTCAGAACAATTTTCCAATGTTACAACCTCTCGATATACCACAGCATCATCCGCAAAAAGCCTCAGTGAACTTCCGATGTCGTCCACAAGGTCATTTATGTATATTGTGAATAGCAACGGTCGTACGACACTCCCCTGCGGCACACCTGAAATCACTCTTACTTCGGAAGACTTCTCTCCATTGAGAATGACATGCTGCATTCTGTTATCTAGGAACTCTTCAATCCAATCACACAATTGGTCTGATAGTCCATATGCTCTTACTTTGTTCATTAAACGACTGTGGGGAACTGTATCGAACGCCTTGCAGAAGTCAAGAGACACAGCATCTACCTGTTAACCCATATCTATGGCCCTCTGAGTCTTGTGGACGAATAGCGCGAGCTGGGGGTTCACACAACCGTCTTTTTCGAAACCCAGGCTGATTCCTACAGAGTAGATTTCTAGTCTCCAGAAAAGTCATTATACTCCAACATAATGTGTGTTCCAAAATTCTACAACTGATCGACATTAGAGATATAGGTCTATAGTTCTGCACATCTGTTCGACGTCCCTTCTTGAAAATGGGGATGACCTGTGCCCTTTTCCAATCCTTTGGAACGCTATGCTCATCTAGAGACCTACGGTACACCGCTACAAGAAGGGGCATATTGGCCATTACCTCTCATTCAGTTACTAATTGAGATACAAGGTTTTCAACATAATAATCCAACAAAAATAATTTTGTTTTATTTTTCAGATATGAGTTTTTCTTTTTAAGCCAACATAATGTAGATAACTTGCTACAGCTGCTGAAAACACTCTGAGACAAAATAAAGAAACATGCACTACAAAGGAGTTATCCATTTGTGACAGAAATCAATAGATGTGATGTACATGTACAGACAAACAACTGTTTACAGTTTCAAAAAACTTGGATGATTTATTCAAGAGAAAGAGCTTCACTAATTGAGCAAGTCAGTAATGTGTTAGTCCATCTCTGGCCCTTACGCGAACGGTTATTCGGTTTGACGTTGGCTGATACTGTGTGTGTGTGTGTGTGTGTGTGTGTGTGTGTGTTTGTGTGTGTGTAGACCTGTCTGGCCAAGGTTTGGTTTGGCAAACACAGAGACAAGCTGTCGAAACTCTCGCTGTGTGCAGGTGGGCATTATTTTGCTGAAATGTAAGCCCAGGATGGTTTGCCATGAAGAGGAACAAAATGGGGTGTAGAATATCATCAGCATGCCACTGTGCTGTAAGGATATTGCGGATGATGTCCAAAGGTATCCTGCTATGGAAATAAATGGCACCCCAGACCATCACTCCAGGTTGTCAGGTAACACACAGGTGAGTAACCCACTACTGTCCAGGGTATCTCCAGATATGTCTTCATTGGTCATTGTGGCTCAGTGTAATGCAGGACTCATCAATGAAGACAGCTCTGCACCAGCCAAGGAGATTTCAGGATGAAGATGTGTCTGGAAATGAGCTTTTGGCATCATTGGCCTTGAGGCCCCTTACAGGGCAGGTCCGGCCACCTTGGTACAGGTCTTACTGCACCACATTGGCCAACCTGTGCACCAGATGGGGATGAAATGGTCATGAAGACAACATAACACCCAGTCCCTGAGCAGAGAAAATCCCTGACCCAGCCAGGAATCGTACTCGGGCAGGATGACAGTCCGTCATGCTGACCATTCAGCTATCGGGGCGGACACACTGTTGCCCATGATACAGCCTGACATCCAGGAGTGGTGGTCTGGAGTGCCATTTGTTTTCATAGGTGGATCACTTTGGTTGCCATCATTGGCACCATTATAGCACAGCAGTATGTTGACAGTATTCTATGCCATGTTTTGTTGCCCTTTATGGCAAGCCATCATGGGTATACATTTCAACAGGATAATGCCCACCCACATCCCATAAGATTTTTTACTGATAAGATTTTTTACTGATTTTCTTTGTGCTTCCCAAACCCTTCCTGGGTCAGCAAGGTTGCCAGATCTCTTCCCGATTGAGGCCATGTGGGGTATTATGGGCAGGCCCTCCAACCAGCTCAGGATTTTAATGATCTAACACACCAGTTGGACAGAATGTGGCATGATATCCCACAGGAGGGCATCCAATGGCTTTATCAGTCATCGTCAAGGTGAATAACTGCTTGCATAAGGGCTAGGGGTGGACCAACACATTATTGACTTGCTCAATTTGTGAAGCTCTATCTCTTGAATAACCAATTTTTCTGAAATTGTAATCAATAGTTTGTCTGTATACGTACATCACATCTACTGATTTCTGTTCCTTTCAGATGATTCCTTCATGCTGTATCTTCCCACTCCCACTCCTCCTCCCCAGCCCGGTGTATCTGAAGAAAAGCATTTTTGTAGACGTCAGCTGTACACATTCATCTTTCCACTTTATTGGTTTCAGTTATTGTAACAAGAAAAGCTGTACATCAGATAGATCAAAAATGGACACTGCCCATAAATGACTCAACAATGTACCAAATGCAATGATGTCCACAGTGGTACACAAAAAAGCCATAATTGGCTAATGTCATAAATCACACAAGTAGGTTAAACTCCAATATATAACAGGTTGCATAATGACTGCTGACAATTAAGAGGTATTTACTGTCAGCAGTCTTAATGGAACTTGTTATACATTGGAATTTAGGCTACTTGTGTGATTTATGACATTAGCCACTATGGCTAGTTTACATACTACTGTGGAATATTGTTGTATTTTATATACTGCTGAGCCGTTTATGAATAATATGCATCTTAGATTCATCTCATGTACTGCTTTTCTTCCAGTGATAATCGTCATAATAACCAAAACTGATAAAGAATAAAGTTGAATGTGTATGGTTGATGGCTATAATAAGCTTTCCTTTGAACATTCTTTAAGGTTACATCCTTTTTTTTAAGACATTAGCCTTTGAACTAGTTTGATGTGGCGTTCCATGAATTCCTTTCTTGTGCCAACACTCTCATCTCAAAGGAACACTTGCAACCTACATCCACTTATCCATATTCTGTAGTCATAATGTCCATCCCATCCAACAGATGCTATAATTCTCCTTCACTCTCACTGAGGATAGCAATGCCATCATCAAATTTATCATTGACATACTTTCACCCAAAATTTTTAATCCTACTCTTGGGCCTCTCCTCCCTTTCCTACATTGATTTTTGGTATGTAGATTGAACACTAAGGGTGAAAGACTGCATCTATATTTTACAGTTTTCCTACTCAAAGCACTTCATCCTTGATCTTCCATTCTTTTTGTTCCCTCTTTATTTTTATTCATGTTGCATATTACTCATCTTTCCCAGTAGATGACTCCTATTTTTCTCAGAATTTTGTACATCTGGTATCATTTTACACTGTTAAATGCTTTTTCTAGTTTGACAAATCCTATGAGCATGTCTTGATTTTCCTTAAGTCACACTTCCATTGCTGCAGTTGTTGTGGTCTTCAGCCAGAAGACTAGTTTGATGCAGCTCTCCATGCTACACTGTTCTGTGAAGCCTCTTCATCTCCAAATAACTACTGCAACCTACATCCCGAATCTCCTTACTGTATTCAACTCTTTGTCTCCCTCTGTGATTCATACCCCACACACTTCCCTCCAATACTAAATTGGTCATCCCTTGATGTCTCAGAATGTATCCTATCAGCTGCTCCCTTCTTTTAGTCAGATTGTGCCACAAATTTCTTTTTTCCCCAATTCTATTTAGTCCCTCCTCGCTAGTTACATGATCTACCCATATAATCTTCAGCAATCCTCTGTAGCACCATATTTCACAAGTTTCTATTCTATCCTTGTCTAAATTGTTTATTGTTTTTGTTTCACTACCATATATGGCTACACTCCATACAAATGCTTTCAGAAAATAATTCGTAATACTTAAATGTATACCTGGTGTTAACCAAGTTAACTGCTTCAGAAAAGCTTTTCTTGCCATTGCCAGTATACATTATTCTCTGTACTATGGCCATCATCAGCTATTTTGCTGGTCAAATAACAAAACTTGTCTACCACTTCAAGTGTCTCATTTCCTAATCTAATGCCCTCAGTCCAAACTAATTTAATTTGACTGCATTCCATTATTCTTGTTTTGCTTTTGTTGATGTTCATCCTATATTGTCTTTGAAGAATGTGTCCATTCTACTGAACTTCTCTTTCAAGTCCTTTGTTGCCTCTAACAGAATTACAATGTCATTGGCAAATCACAAAGTTTTTATTTCTTCTTCCTGAACTTTAATTCCTGCTGCAATTTTGTAGTAACACGATTCACGTTTCCGTCGCACTTCACCTAGTGTAGACCAGGAACTGTCTGCTAGACCTGCCCGATGTGAACTGACTGGGCCCAGCCTGTGCTGCCGGCGTTGTTGTTGTTGTTGTTATGCCGGCAGATGTCGCATCCAAATTCTCGCGTGCTCTCTGGTGGACGGGACTCTACTTGCAGCAACTACCGTCCGTGACGCGCCGTGCCAATGTGCGCCTCCCGCGATCTTTCTGGTGGCTACAGCACTCCTCCTCCTTTGGGGGGTGCAGCCACTGTGATCCACTGCTTCGGAAGGTGGAGTGTCGGGCCGGAGCGATGACCTCCACATCCATTGGATGGCCGGAGTCGAGGGGATCTGCCAACCCTCGAGCCGGAACCTTCGAATACGGCTGGAAGTGACCCACACGAAGAGGCCCCTGTCGTCCCACAACCGGAGCCCGGGACAGAACGGGCGACAAGCTGTCGAACGCCGGATCCTGCCTGTTCCACCTCGGGAGGGTCAAGACCCAGTGGCAAGGACGAAGGGGATGGGACGACCCCAGGTGAACCAGCCTCTTGAGAAACCGGGCCTGCTAGGGGGGCTGGCTCTCGCTGTGGCATCTCGAACGATGGTGATGCCGGTGCTGGAGCTACTGGAGGCTGCCAAGGCTGAGAACCATCGCAGTGCGGCAGAGTCACAGCGGAGAGAGGAGGTAACGTCCCCTGTGAAACCAACACAGGTGCCGGCAATTGGGAAGCCGGTGTCCGAGAGGTCGGAGGGTGGGTGCCCGAACGTGGACGTAGCTGATTTTGGTGACGACGTACCACCCGGTCCCCTGCCTGCAAGGTATAGAGCCGGCGGCCATGTCGGCGCAGGACCACCGCTGGTATCCAACGTGGATTGCGACCAAACCCACGGGCCCAGACTGACGTACCCAGTGGAAAGCCAGGCACTCCGTTTTGTGAAGACTGGTGAGGACCAGGCCGGAGGAGGTGCAGCAGAGTCCGAGGTTGACGCCCATGGAGGAGCTCTGCGGGGCTGCGTTCTCCCATTGGTGTGGTCCGGTATGCCATCAAGAAAAACGTCAATGCTTCCTCCGCAGGAAATTCATGCACATACTTTTTCATCTGCGTCTTAAATGTGCGCACCATGTGCTCGGCTTCCCCATTCGATTGTGGATGGAAGGGGGGAGAGCAAATGTGCCGAATACCGAAGCGCCTACAAAAATCCTGGAAGGTCTGCGAAATAAACTGCGGTCCATTGTCCAAGACCAGGGTGATTGGCAGACCTTCCACAGAAAAGATTTTTGCTAGTGCCTGGATTGCAACTTCTGAAGTGGTTGAGGAGCAGCGAACCACATATGGGAATCGGGAATAAGCATCAATGACAATGAGCCAAAAGCCATTGAGAAACGGGCCCGCAAAATCGATGTGAACACATTCCCATGCTTGGGTTGCCGGTGGTCATGAAGAGAACGCTGCCCTAAGAGATGCTTGTTGGCTCGCACACTGGGAACAGGCACCCACCAAGTGCTCAATTTCTCTGTCAATACCGGGCCAGTACACATGTCTGCGAGCCAAGGTTTTAGTACGGGAAACACCCCAGTGCCCTGCATGTAATAACGTGAGGACCTCCCTTCGTAAACCTGCAGGAACAACCACGCGAGGAGTTGTATCATCGGTAGCCAGAAGGAGAACTCCTTCCAAGACCGAGAGGCGGTCTCGTAGAAGAAAATAATTACGAAGAGGGTCCGAGGCCCGGCCCGGAGGGCGGGAAGACCACCCCTGCTGAATGAGGCAAACTACTTGCCGGAGAACCGGGTCAGCAGCCGTTTCCCTGGCGACTCGAGAACTAGTGATCGGAAAGCCATCAACCGCTTGGCAGGATGCCACATCCAAATGAAAACACATAACCTCCTCTCGATCAAACATAGGATCCGGGCCCACCAGAAGACGGGAAAGAGCGTCGGCGTTGGCATGCTGTCCTGTAGGGCGAAAATGAATGTCATAATGGTACTTAGAGAGGAACAAGGCCCAGCGCTGTAGTCTGTGGGCCACCCTATCCGGAATCTGAGAGGCGGGGCCAAATAACGATATTAACGGCTTATGGTCAGTGATTAACTGAAACTACGTGCCATACAAAAAAGGGTGAAACTTGGTAACAGCGTAAACAATGGCCAAAGCCTCCTTTTCCACCTGTGAGTAATGGGCCTGCGCGGGACTAAGCGTTTTAGACGCAAACGCCAGTGGTTGCTCGGAACCATCTGCGTTGCGATGGGCCAGGACCGCCCCCACCCCATACTGCGAAGCGTCTGTAGCCAGGACCAACGGCTTATGGGGATCAAAAGTAGCCAAACAAGGGGCTGACGTGAGGAAGCCCTTCAACGAGGTGAACGCTCGCTCGCATGCAGGCGACCAATCAAAAGGAACACCCTTGTGCAGAAGGCAGTACAGGGGGTGGGCTATAGTAGAAGCCCTGGGAATGAACCGGTGGTAATAGGCTGTTGTTGTTGTTGTTGGTAGATCACGTAACTAATGAGGAGGTATTGAATAGGATTGGGGAGAAGAGAAGTTTGTGGCACAACTTAACTAGAAGAAGGGATCGGTTGGTAGGGCATGTTTTGAGGCATCAAGGGATCACAAATGTAGCATTGGAGGGCAGCATAGAGGGTAAAAATCGTAGAGGGAGACCAAGAGATGAATACACTAAACAGATTCAGAAGGATGTAGGTTGCAGTAGGTACTGGGAGATGAAGAAGCTTGCACAGGATCTTTCAGCGAAGCGGGCCGAGGAAGGTTGACGATACCTTGGACCAAACTTCCTAGTGGCTGGATGCCGTGCCGAGATATGGTGTAGCCCACATACTCAATGGACAGTTGGAAGAAGGTTGACTTATGCAGGTTGCAACGCAAGCCCACAGACCTGAATTTGAGAAAGAGGGTGCAAAGGTTGTGCAAGTGTTCCTTCGTGCTGCGGCCTGTGACAATTATGTCATCCAGGTAATTAATACAATGAGGGATTGTCGACGTGACATGCTCAAGATAACGCTGGAATATCGCCGGGGCACTGGATATTCCAAAGGCCAACCGCTGGTATTGGTAAAGGCCAAACGGAGTGTTGACGACCGCCAGCCGTTTGGAGTCCTCATCAAGTGGTATCTGATGATAAGCCTCCGACAGATCGATTTTCGAAAAATATTGGCCTCCCGCCACAGCGGAGAACAATTCATCAGCACGAAGCAAAGGATAGGTGTCCACCACCAACTGTGAATTAATGGTGGCCTTGAAATCGCCACAAAGACGTAATTTTCCCGAGGGCTTCCTTACAATAACGAGAGGCGAAGCCCACTCACTGGAAGAAATGGGAAGAACGACCCCTAGGGCTGTCAGACGGTCTAGCTCTTCCTTGACTTGAGGGCGGAGAGCCAAGGGGATCTGCCTCGCGCGTAGAAAACGCAGGCGAGCCGACGCCTTCAACATTAAGTGAGCTTCAAAATCTGAAACACGCCCCAGGCCCTCCTCAAAAATATCTGGAAAGTCTGAGATCAAAGATTCCAATGATTGATAGGGAACATCTTCGGAGACCAACTGTATGGTGTCAGCGATAGAAAAACCGAAAGCTTGAAAGGCATCCAGGCCAAAAAGGTTAGCGGAGCTCGCATCACTGACAACAATAAAAGTAATAGGCCGAGTGACTGATTTGTAAGTCACGTCGGTAGTGAATTGACCCAACAGGGGAATGAACTGTTTACCATAACCGCGTAGACGCCGGTAAACTGGCGCCAACGGGGGCGATCCAAGGTCGGAAAAAGTTTGTGCATTCAACAACGAAACTGCCGCGCCCGTATCTACTTGCAGTTGTAACCGGCGCGACCGAACCGACACCTCGATAAAGAGTTTGCGTGCCGATGCATCGGGAGCCTGGCCCGATGAAACTTCCTGAATGTCAACGTCCATGACCGCTGTACCTGCTTCCTTCGATTCTTTTGAGGCTGAGCGGTAAACTTTAGCAATGTAACCTTTTTTATTACATTTGCGACAAACGGCCCAACGCTGGGGGCACTCTGACCGATCATGATGTATATAGCACGACGCACAGGACGGCAACAGGGGCCAGCGGCCGGAATTTTGTTTACGCGCCGTGCGGGAGCAGCCATAACGGCCGGACTGTACCGCTCACACGTCGTCGACCCCGGACACAGTGGACGCGGCCGCGCTGCCCTGAACCTCCGCGACGTCGCACCACGCTTCCAGCTGTTGACCTGCTGCGTGAGAAACTTCATATGATTGAGCAATGGACAGGACTTCCTCGATGGGAGGGTCTCCTAACTGCAGGGCCCGTTGCCGGACCTCCCTATCAGGGGCCGAACGAACAATGACATTGCGTACCATAACGTGGGCATATGACTCTCGCGACTGCTCCGTGACAAAATGACACTTGCGACTAAGACCGTGCAGGGTAGCTGCCCACGCCAGGTAAGACTGATGGAGCTGTTTCTTGCATTGATAGAACTCGACCCTAGCCGCCACAACATGCGTGAGGCGGCGATAATATGAAGACAGCAAGGAACACAATGCGTCAAAAGACAAGGACGAGGGTTCCTGCAATGGCGCTAGCTGCCACAAAACGTGGTACAGCAAGGGAGATATCCAAGACAAGAAGAGAGCACGACATACCTCCGCATCGGCAATATGAAACGCCTGGAAATGCTGCCGAAGGCGATGTTCATATGCGTCCCAATCCTCCGCCGTCTCGTCATACAGGGGAAAGGGAGGAGGGAACTGGGCCGGAGCAGACAGCGTGGAGAGCAACGCCGGAAGCACTTGTTTCATGGTGGCCATGAGCTCCGTCTGCTGCGCAACCAAAACCCGCACCAAATCCTCCATGCCGTGGAGAAGCTGCGAAACCAGAACAACGACGCAACACGCGAAAGAACGACCCTACTCGTCGCCAATTGTGTAGTAACACGATGCACGTTTCCGTCGCACTTCACCTAGTGTAGACCGGGAACTGACTGCTAGACCTGCCCGATGTGAACTGACTGGGCCCGGCCCATGCTGCCGGAGTTGTTGTTGTTGTTATGCCGGCAGAGGTCACGTCCGAATTCTCGCGTGCCGTCTGGTGGACGGGACTCTACTTGCAGTAACTACCGTCCGTGACACGCAGTGCCAATGTGCACCTCCCGCGATCTTTCTGGTGGCTACAAATTTTTTCTTCAGTTTCCTTTTCTGCTTGCTCAGTGCACAGATTCAATGACGTTGGATATAGGCTACAACCCAGTCTCACTTCCTTCTCAACCACTGCTTCCCTTTCATGCCCCTCAACTCTTATGACTGCCATCTGGTTCTTGTACAAATTGTAAGTAGTCTTTCGCTCCCTACTATCTCCAGAATTTCAAAGGAAGTATTCCAGTCAACACTGTCAAAAGCTTTCTCTAAGTCTACAATTCCTATAATCATAGATTTGCCTTTCCTAACCTACCTTCTAAGGTAAGTCATAGAGTCAGCATTGCTGTGTACGTTCCTATATTTCTCTGAATCCAAATTGATCTTCCCCAAGGTTGGCTTCTACCAATATGTAAAGAATTTGTGTTAGCATTTTGCAACAATGACTTATTAAACTCATAGTTCAGTAATTGTCACGTCTGTCACCACCTGCTTACTTTGAAATGGGAATTATTACATGCTCATATACCTTGAACATCAGATTGAAGAGTTTTGTCACGACTGGTTCTCGCAAGGCTACCACAGTAGCTCTCATGAAATGTTGTCTACTCCCAGCATCCCCCCGCCCCCCCCCCCCCCCCCAAGAGTTAGACCTTCATTTCATTGTTGTGTCAAATTGTTATTGCAGTACCATATCCCTCATCTCATCTTCATCTACATCCTCTTCTATTTTTATGATACTGGTTTCACATTCACCCTTGTATAGACCCTCTATATATTCCTTCCACCTTTCAGCTTTCTTATTTTGCTGAGGACTTGTTTTCCATCAGAGGTCTTGATGTTCATACAGCTGCTTCTTTTTTCCCCAAAGGCTGCTTTAATTTTCCTGTAGACAGTATCTATGTTTCCTCTAATGAAATATGCTTCTAAACCCTGTAGCCACTCCTTTTCAGCCATTTTGCACTTCATTTTCATTTTTTAAACATTTGTATTCCCTTTCACCTGCTTCCTTTGCTGGATTTTTGTATTTTCTCTTTCCATCAATTAAGTTCAAGATCTCCCACATCAAGCCAGGATTTCCACTAGGCCTTGTCTTTTTACCTATTTGACCTTCTGCTGCCTTCAGTATTTCATCTCGTAAAGCTGCCCAGTCGTCTCCACTGTATTCCTCTCCCCTGTTCTTGTCAACAATTCCTAATGCATCCTCTGAAACTCTCAAAAACCTCTGGTTCTTTCAACTCATCTAAGCCCCATCTCCTTAATTTTCTACGTCTTTGCAATTTCTTCGGTTTTAATCTACAGTCAGTAACCAATAAATTGTAGTCAGAGTCCACATGTGTCCCTGGAAATTTCTTACAATTTAAAATCTGGTTCCAAAATCTCTGTCTTGCTATTATATATGTGTCTCCAGGTCTCTTCCACACATACAACCTCATTCGTGAACCAAGTGTTAGCTATGATTAAATTATGCAAAATTCTACCAGGCGGCTTCCTCTTTCACTCATTTCACCCAGTCCATATTCACCTACTATTTTCCCCTCTCTTCCATTTCCTACTATTAAATTCCAGTCCTTCATCACAATTAAGCTGTTGACTCTCTTAATTATCTGAATAATTTCTTTTATCTCATCATACATTTCTTGAATCGGATAAACTTGTACTAGTGTGGTAGGTGTTTACTTTGTGTCCATCTTGGCTACAATAAAGTGTTCACTATGCTGTTTATAGTACTTTATTTGCGTTCCTATATTCTTATTCATTGTTAAATTTACTCCTACATTACCTATATTTGATTTTGCATTTATAACACAGTATTCATGTGACCAGAAGTGCTGTTCCTCCTGCTTTCATTATCAAGCACAATGTCAGAACTGCCTGTCTGTTGGCTTTATCCTTCCAAAAGCCAAACTGATTGTCATCTAACAGCTCCTTAATTTTTTTTTCTTTTTTCCCGATTCTAGTGTTGTATTATTCTTGTTGGTAGCTTGGGTGAATGAGCTATTAAGCTGATTGTGCGATAGTTCTTGTTCTTATCTGTCCTTGCTATCTTCATGTTTGTGTGTATAATATTTTCCCAAATCTGATGGCATGTCTGCAGTTCATAGATTCTACACATCGACTTGAATAGTCAATTACTTCCACATTTTGTCATTTTAGAAAGTTCAAAAGAATATTATCTACCCCTTCTGCCCTATCTGAGTGTAGGTCTTCCAAAGCTCTGATAGATAATGACTCTAATACTGCATTCCCTATGTCTTTTCATATTGACTTGCATTTCTTTTTCTATCATTTCATGTCATCAGACAGACCCCCCCACCCCCACCCCCCCTGCCATCCCACCCCCCTCATCCCACCCACCCTCCAATCTGCTGCCCTCTCATAGAGGCTGTGACAGTGTACTCTTTCCACTCATTCCCTCTCTCTCCTCTATGTTTAACAGTGGAATTCCTACTGCAATATCAGTATTGACACCTTTTCTTTCAATTTCACCAAAGAGTGTCTTGACTTTTCTGTATGCTGAATCTGCCCATCTGACAGCCACTTCCTTTTTTATTTCTTCACTTTTTTCATGCAGTCATTTCACCTTGGCTTCCCTGTATTTCCTATTTATCTGTATTACTAAATGGCTAACCCAGTACAAGGAGCATGGTCCCAGTTGCCAGTTACCTGCCTAATGGATTGCAGGGACAACAACAATTTGATTTTCGTTTTGTCATATAGTTACTGCCTGAATTTAAGAATATTAAGTACTGTTTTGATCTACACAATTAAGAGGTATAATCTTACATTAAAAGTTTAAGGCAGTAAATCAAATATTACAGTTAGAAGCTGTGTATATGTCTTGAAGCAGCATAACTCAGTGTGAAAATTATCAAGACTATATTCATCCAGTATTTTGGAGTCATAGCACTTTATGACTCCCAACTAACTTTATACATAATATCAAACCTTTATGAAACTCTTTGTTACTGACATCCCTGACAACATTGGGAAAGGAAAAATGTTTATCACTTATTACATTTTTGCTGTTCGAGCAGTAAAACTTCAACATTTGGCATATCGTTTTAATTTACTACTTTTTCAGTACTCTCTCTGTTTACAAAATGTCTTGCCAGACAGTATCCACATATACCACTGAATGTATCTGGAAAATTGTATCATTGTGCAATACATAGTTCAGGAGATATGACATCATTAGCACTGATATGTTTGAAAAGCTAGCTTAAGTAGTCAGATGCTTGAAGCTGTTTTATACAGTAGAATGTGATTCTTGAAAGAATCAAAGGACAGGGGTTACTCATTTCATACCCAAGTGACTTATGTAGATGTGTTCCTGTCTTTCTGCAAACATTTTTGTATTTACTTCTTTCATTGATCAAGTGGGGTATTTCTTATGGTACACAAGACTTCTTCATGGTTATGTACCTTGCAGGTATACTTGTGTCTCCAACTCCCGTGGCTGCCCTTTGTACAGATGTCCATTCTACTTTAACTGAACAGCCTACTGTGGTATTCATTTTCACAGTATCTACACCCAGAGAGAAGTTAAATGCATTTCATCATTCCTCAGTACTTTAGTATTCCACTTCTCTTCATCTTGATTCTTCTTGATGATCCTGTTCAGCTTCAGCCTACTTTTCATCATTACTAAATTGTTGTCTGAATCTATACCTGCTCCTAGGCATGCCTTACATTCCAATATCTGCTTTTAGAATGTCGGTTTCACCTTGATGTAATCCAGATGGAGTCTTCCCACACGTCCAGCAGTTTTCCAAAAATACCTCCTCCTCTTGTTATTTTCAAACAGTGTACAATATCTGTTCAAAAAATTCCAGAAAATTCATAATCTCACACCAATAGTGTGTTGGAATGGAATGCAGTTGACACGCCTGTGTTTAATGTGTAACTACCAGAAGTTTTGTTATAGTAGTGTCTGTTAGCTATTGTTCAGTGCTGTCTTGAGTAGAATGTTGTGTCACACAGTTTGCAAATTTTGAGATGGTAGAGTTAGAGGAGCAGTGTGAGCATGAAACTCAAGAAAACCTTTACAGAGACACGCCAAATGATGCAGAAAACCTACAGTGATGAGTGCTTAAGCTGTACTTGGTGTTACAAACGGTTCGAAAGGCTTTAAAGTGGCTGTATTGAAGTTAAAGATGACACTCGTTCAGGACCGTCTTTGATGTCTATTGACAATGCTCATGTCAGGAACATAAATGAAATTGTGCAGCCCAATTGAAGACTGTCTGTCTGAGAGATGTAACATTTCAGTTGGATCATGTCATGAAATCCTGACACAGCATCTTTGAATGCAGTGTGTTGCCACCAAGTTCATCTCATGGCTCCTAGGTCAAGACCAGAAAGATCTTCACCTCGCAATCTGTGAAGAGCTTTTGGACTGCAAAAATGAGAACGAGATGAAGAGACTCATAACTGGTGATGAGATGTGGGTCTATGTTTATGATGTTGAGACCATGGTTCACTCTTCACAGAGGGTCAGGGAAGATTCTCCAAGACCAAAAAAAGCTTGTCAGATCAGATCAAATGACAAAACCCATGCTGATAGTTTTCTTTGATATTGAAGTATCATTAATTCATGCCACAGGGACAAACCATTCATCGATGGTACTACAAGGATGTTGTGAGACACCTGCGAGTAAATGCGAGAAGCAAATGGCTTGAAGTGTGGCAAGACAATTCATGACTCTTGCAGCATGATAATGAACCCACATATACCTGAACTATTATTGTTAGTGTTCATTTTGTACCAATTCTGATGAGAACAACCCTATCACTGAACTGTTCAGAGTAACTCACTCTCTGCCATTCATTCACAGTAAATCCTACTACCATTACACAATTTTCTTCAATTGTTGATATTACTCCTACATTCATTTAATCAGGAATGGTCGTCTTTCCATTTTGCTTTAAAGACCTCCACTGTATCTAGACTAAGCCTTTGCATTTCCCTATATCCCTGTTGAGATTTTCTAATTTTCCTATCACATTCAAACTTCTGACAAGCAAGCTCCAACTTAACTTGTAGAAGGTTACCACTTCGTTAGTTAGTCTTTTTTTTTCCCCCTCCTTGTGGCCATCTCAGCCTTCTTGACAGTCACCTTCTCAAGATCCAAATGAGGAACTAATCCACAATATTTTGTCATTGGAGAAATCAACATGACATTTCTTTCAGTTAAAGGCCACATGTTCTACAAATACACGTTAAGTGTCTGCAATGCAGTTGTTTCCATTGTCTTCTGTATCCTCACCCCACTGATTATTGCTGATTCTTTCATGTTTTAGAGACAGTTTCCCACTCCACTGGCAAGATGTTACCCTGAAACACTTCTCTCCCCTCATGGACAAAAACCCTTGGCAGAAAGAGCAGGACTCCTTATACTGAAAGTGCTCAACTGCCATTGCGGATGAATTTTTTCAAAATTTAAGCAGTGGTTGAAATGATCCAGGAACCATAATGTCAAAGATGCTACTCCTAGACCAAGGGTCAGACAATTTTGTATTAAACCTCAAAACTGGTTTTTCATACACAGTGCAAACAGCAGTCAAGATATTAGTCACATAAAATTTTCTGTTGTGTTTAACTGAGTTTCAACTAGTTTCTTGAAACAAAATATGAAATGGCAAATTACACTCAAAAAGGCAAAAAAAAAAAAAAATTATTGATTTTGGCATCTCTTACAACATTGTATGAAATGTCTCACCTAAGGCCTAAAACTTCTTACCTCAGCGTTTAATTTTCAATGTAGCAACTTTGCTTTTTGCAGAATAAACTGCCTTGCCAAAGGGACCTTCCCATGCAGGGGGCTCTATTGAAGTGAGTTCATCTAATGTTTGTCCTGAAGATTAGATCGGATTAGATCAGTACTTGTTCCATAGATCACGAATACGACACTTTGTAATGATGTGGAACATGTCAGGTTCACGGAATATAGTCCTTCATATTTAATTGTAAAATTAAATTCCATATATTCAAGTTTTTGGAATACTGAACCTGTGGCTGGACAATTAGAGCCCTTTGGTAAGGTTAGAATCTAGATTAGATGACTGGAATGATCTTTCACAAAAACCGTATGGTTATAATTCCGGTTAACATCTCCGTTAGGGATACTTGACATAAAATTTAGGCCACAGTTATTAGTACACCTTATTTCTGGTAATTTAAAATTACTTAGAATATCATGAAAATAATGTTTCAAACTGAAAATGCAGCTTGGAACCAGCTGTTCCACTGGTAAGGGAAAAAGTTTTGCTTTTGTTTTGAAAGATTGAATATATTTTATTTATGGTTACTTCTGTTTAAGAGGACAGATTTTACCATTTTTACAACTTAGCTTAAATCAGATACAATTATTGTCAAGAATTTGTCATCATGCATTAACTTTTGTAACCAATACTTTATGTGAATCAGATGATCACCAAAAGTGATTTTAAAAGTTTCATAACTACTGTTGGTCACAAAATGGTTTTTCTGGAGGTTGAGCTTGTGTGCCATTTCAGATGGAGGCTCAGGATGTACCAGTTCAATAGGGAATGAAGGAATTACAAACAGCTGGCCTCTGTGGTCTCAAAATACAGGTGCCACATCTGTTTCACTTTAGATACTTTTTTTATATGCTATAGATATTGATAATTTATTTGCACTTTGACAAATAGTCACAATGACCTAAGAAAACTGCTATCATAATCATATTAACCTTCAAGATGAGATATCGAACAATTCTTTTTTATGCATTTCCACGTGTTATAACATTGTTAGCTAATTCTACTTAACTAAAAAGTCATTGCAGACCTACAAAACTTCTGCAAATAAACAGTGGTATGACACTAAATACTTTACAAAAAGCATAAATTAAATGAACTATTTTCTAATATGGATGACCTCAAATAATTGCTTCATCCATTTCCTCATTGCATCTTGTGATAGCACTACACATAATCAGAGAGAGTGCACTAGTCAAAAACTGTCATTTATTCACTAGTAAGGTATATTGCAGCAACATGTCTGCCCCTTTCGTTTGCTCCAGAAAGGCTCTGCTGGAAGTCTAAATTCCAACTTACTTGTCAGTTAACTGGATCTGATAATCAAATCTGTTCATAATGAAGAGTCTTTTAGACAGCACTAACACTCCAACACACAAATTTATAGCATCAAATGGCAACTTGTGAACAAATTATGTATGTGTTACTATGTGGAAGCAGTTTGCTGCATTTTATTATTTAATGTACTTGCACTATAGAGCCTCCACTGGTATGTCCCATGATTAGAAGCAGTTTCTAAAAACAAGTGTGTAGAGTCAGACACATTAGTAAAAAGTATCATTACAGCATTAATCCTACTAGAATTTCTGCAAATTTTGTTTAGATCTGCTTTTTTTGGGTTATATGTTAAGCATTTGTAAACTACCCCTCCCTCAAATTCGTTGATTGTCGCTGGCTTTATGGTTAACTCTTTTAATAAGTTTTGAGAGGAATAAGATTTACAATAAACTTTTTACCTATCTTCTTTTCTCGTAGTTGCATACAGTTCTTCACATCTAGGGGCTGATTCTTGAAGCTGAAATTTTTGACATTATAGGTTCTCATGGTTCCAATTGACATAAGTTTGAAGTAAGCCTACGCTGTATTTTTTGTTTTCACGAATATCATATTCTCTCACATTTTTCTATATCACACTGTCTTTTGAATTTTCACATTAACAAAGCCGAAATTACATTGTTATTCCAAAATCTAAAAACACATCTGATCACATCAGAGGCATGCCCACCACAACCTCACTCTGTGGTAGTAACAATATTCCAAAGGGTTTACAAATTCTCTTGACAAATGAATTTCTTTTAATTTATATTATTATTTTATAAATGAATCCAGAAATAAACAGTACAAAATTGTGTAATTAATAATAGAAATTTTAAGCATACCAAATATTTCATAATTTCAAATGTTTCTAAAAGAAATTAATTTCAACTGTGCATTCAGAGCTAGTACATATCAACTGTAATAAAGAAAATAAAGTAATTTCTTCTTATGGTATCGATTACTTCTGTTGAGGAAAAGTTATGCTAGAGGAGGGTGTCCCTTTACACATTCCAGTTGTACACCTAGAATGCTTTTCTTCCTCCAGCACAAGAGTACTGGCTTAACTCACGTATGTCACTTTATTAAGTGCACTGCAGATTGTTACAATCAGACTATAATAAATGTATGAGAGCAACTAAAAAACATGGACTATTTACATGCTGTGGAACAAGACATGCTGTACAACAGTTTTATGTTAGCAAAGAACTGACTGCACACTACACAGTATTGCTGACATGGCTTTAAAAGCTCATGACACTAAACTATATCAATTAAAAAATACATCAAGATTGCATAAAACAGGAACAGCATAACAACAGAATACCGGAAGATAGAATAATAAAACAAGGAATCATTTATAGAAACCAATAGCAAAGAGAGATGTAGAATGACTGAGGAGCAGATGGTGTCAGTGAAGATGGAGCAGGCTGTAAATGCACTCCATTAAATGAAGAAGAAGAAGAAATTATAAATCATCATTTACTACAATCTAATAAATGTAAGATAGTAATTTTAGTAATTAGTCCATGTAGTAGTTTTGTACTGATTCATGGTGAGTGTTTTGATTGCAGGTGATGCTAGTTGTGGTACGAGGTACCCTCCGCCATGCACCGTATGGTGGATTGCGGAGTATGTATGTAGATGTAGATGTAGAACCGGCAATAAGTCTGCAAATCCTGCTGTGCACTAAAAAGCATATTCTACCCAAAAGAGTTAGTGGATTGCACAATTTTACTCCTTTGCATGTGGAGTATTTGGTTTTGCCTAAACTACAGTGATTGTTTTTCCAAAGCAGTTTTTGGATTGTTTCCTCTGCTTGACACTGTGGTTTCAACAATTGATGAATTTTTCACTAGAAAAGCAGTCATATTATCATATCAGTCCTTGACTCTCAACATTATCTTTCTTTTCCAACTCTGTTTGACTGTTATAAAATTTGTTTATGAATATGTAGCATACAAGCTGTGACTATGAAACAGTATACTGCTGAGTCTCACCATGTATGAGGTCTGTTCAAAAAATTCTGGAACTTTGTCACAAAATTTTTCTATGCTTACCTTTTACTTATTGTGCACAGTCTCTGAAATACTCTCCGCCAAAACTGATACAACACTCCCAACACCATTTCCTCTTCTGGAAGCAATCTTGGTACGCCTCTTGCTGGATCACACAAAGCACCATTGCAGAATTTATTTTATCTCAGCTGTCATTGCAAATCTTCATCCTTTCAATGGGGTTTTTGACTTTGGAAATAGAAAAAAGTCCACAGAGGCCAGATCTGGAGAGCACGGAGTAGGAGGTAGGACAATGGTTTTGTTTTTTTGTGCAGTAGTCACACACCAACAGGGATGAATTTGCAGGTGCATTATGTTGATGCAAGAACCATTTGCTTCTCACATTTTCTCGCAAGCATCACAACACATCCCCATAGTACCTTTGATTAAGAGTTTGTCTCTGTAGCATGAATTCATGGCGAACTAATCCTTCAAAGTTAAAGAAAACTTCAGCACGGCTTTGTCATTTGATGTGACCTGACAAGCTTTTTTTGGTCTTGAATGGCCTTTCCCAACACTTTGTTAACATCATCAGAACCATAGAGCCATGTCTCATCATCAGTTATGAGTTTTTTAAGGAATATCTTGTTCTCATTTCTGCAATCCAAAAGCTCTTCACAGATTGTGACTCTTGAGCTGTGTGACGAATTTGGCAGCAACATGCTACATTTCAAGATGCTGTGCAGGATTTCAGACATGATCCAACCAAAATGTTACATGTTTTTGCAATCTCTTGGACAGTCAAGGCTTCCATTGGTCTGCACAATTTCACTGATGTTCCTCACATGAGCATCATCAGTAGACATCAGTAGACATCAAAGGGGGTCATCTTTAACTTCAGTCCAGCCACTTTTAATTCTCGTGAACCATTTTTTCACTGAATATGGCTTAAGTACTCGTCACTATAGACTTCCTAATCTTTTGATGTGCCTCTTTAAATGTTTTCTTGAGTTTAACACAAAGTTTAATGCAGCTATGTTGCTCCTCTAACTATACCAGCTCGAAATTTGCAAATTGTGCAGCACAACATTCTACTCAATGCAGCCCTGAACAATAACTAAAAGACATACAACAATGAAACTTCCAGCAGTTACACATCACATGCCTGCATTTGCAGAGATGTCAACTGCATTTCACTCCAACACACCATTGGTGTGAAATTAGTAAAGTTTCAAAATTTTTTGAACAGACCTCATAATTACAGCTATGCAACCAGTGCCAGCTAAAAGTACAACCTCTCTATGAATTTTTAGAAGTTCCAAACTATGCATATTTGTTAGTGATGTTATGACCAAGACATGCAAGGATCATGATAGTACTACATTGCCATAATTTGCATTTACCTTTAGGTGGAAAATGTTCTCTTATCCACCACCTGACATATCAGAAGAACATGATGTGTGAGTGCTATGACGGACAGTTGTATTTGTGTGTACTGTAGTTTATACTGCTAGAGTGCTGCCAGAGATAGTAAAAAAGAGATGTTTTGCTAATATTTATGAGCTGAAAAAAGATATTTTTAAACTACCACAAATAAAATTGTTCACCTGGATATCTCTCTCTCTTTCCTAGTATGTAACCAGCTGTTATAGACCCACTGTTTAATTCTGCCCTTCCTGTCACCAGAGCTGTCAGTTAACCTCAGGAATGGAAGGCATGTGTGACATCACCCTTTGAACTGTGTAAGCTTTATTCTGTGTGTTACCATATTTGAGCTGTTTGTGCCTTGTGTTTTCTTAGGTGCAGCCAAACATTTGCGTAAAGAAGTGTGGAGAATGACCTAAGAACCACACTTAAGGTGGCCAGTATATCAGAATTTCTGTAATGTGAAATTGTTCTGAGTCTGACCCCTCCCTGTCGCACAAGATAGTGCAATATTCAAACAACACAGGAAATGTTCATGTTTTCATTGCAGATGTAGTATTAAACAGATATTCTTAAATAACACACTTCGGTTTTATTTCTTTTAGGCATGAAGCTTCACAAAGGAGTCACTATGAGGTTTCATTTCGAACAGAAGAGACTGAAGGTTTACTTTTGTGGCACAGCTTGGAAGAAGATTACAGTGGCCACTGGGCATTAGTTGTTGTTGGAGGGTACATGCAGCTCAGCATCAGTCACCACAGTTTTGTCATAGCTAAATCACAGGTGTGTAACAGAATATTATCAAATAAAAGTTTTTGAAAGCTTGAAAGTATATTTGCTTACCACAAAAAAATTCAACACATTTTTTGCATTTGTCGAAAGAGATTCTTGCCAAACATCTCTTGCCAAATGTCTCTTGAGAAGTTTATAATGTTTACATCATTAATTTATTTCATTATAATTATTTCCTATAGCCTTAAAAACTAAATCTGTGATGACTAAAAAAACTTTTATTAAGAATTTGTGTGTTATTTGTTTATCAGTTCTGATTACACTTTATTAGTCAGTCTCATTCTTAATTAATTTCTTCATAAACTATAAATGTAATTATCACCAGAACAATACACAAAGAATAAGACGTTTGGAAGAACCAAACATTAACAAGTTAAGTTTAGCTGGTAAATTATAAGAAAGATCACATTAGGAAATTTAAAAATAGTGCATGTCAGGTTAGAGTTGCAGTTTCCCATATTTTTAAATGATTTTATGATGCCTTCAGCTGGCATTTTTCTTATTTTATGTACAAGTCTGCAATCTGGGCCTAATGCAATTTTCAAACATCTAAAGTGGAAGCTGTATATGTTGAATGTATTAGCATCAATTATGAATTTAACATAAGAACAAGTCATTCCAAGATACGCTATGAGAATTATAACTTACTTTACAGAAGACTCATCAATGGTAAATTATGCTGCATACATCTTGATCCTTTATTGTAATTATGGCTGCATATAATTGTCATAAAATAAACTGGAAATATTTTTTCATTATATGGAAGCACGTTACTTTTGAGCAGTTGTTGCAAATATCTTATATATAGAGTTGATGTCTTTAACATACATGTACTAGGAAGATTGTAAATTATTTTACAGAAATTCTTTAGTGGTACATTATGCCATATATAGGCTTACTATACATCTGGGGTTAGCTCAGACAGTCCTGGTTTTTTAGCACTGCCTTGGGTAATATATGGAGTTGCAAAAATCCAGAGTTTGAATTTGGTTTTTTTTTTCAAACTTTAGATCTATATTTCAAAATCTTATTTCTAAACATTCTGTTATGGCTGTGCCTCTTTCAGCTGATTTTGGAGCAAGTGCTGACGATGTGGAGGCATGGCTATCAGTTGCAACACAACTTTTCAATTAGTCATTTGGCAGCACAACAGGGGCAGTGTGTTTATGATGTTCCTTTGTGTGTGTGTGTGTGTGTGTGTGTGTGTGTGTGTGTGTGTGTACACATTCTTGATCATTTCATCTATACTAATTTTTTTCTTATCATTTAACAATGGGCAAAAGAAAGTGTGTGTTTAACGTTAGCTGGCAACTGGAATACAAATCTTTGAAACGGTATTATGACAGTCACAATGAACATGTTTATTGCACTCCAAGCACTGGAGAATATTTGGTGCATATAAAAAAGGGGTGATGTTGAAGACCACATGAAAGCAGATAAACACAGGAGTGCTCTTAATGCTACTGCTTCACCAAAAATAAGAGCAATTTTTATGGCTGTGTCAAAGGACTGATATACCATGTTGCAATATTTTTAAAATGGTTGAGTTTGCAATGCCTTTACCTGAGACATAAAATCCAGCTGAAGTTTTTCCAATCATGGGGAGCATTTGGTCTGCAGAAAGGGGTAGACTTTCAGTATTTACTCCTAAACTATTGCAACTAATACAGAAAATTCTTTTTGTGAATTTTATGATGCATTTAAAACAGACAAACAATTTCTGAAAAATAGTGATGTATAGAGAAAAATGCAGCTGAGTAAATAAAGTTTATGCTATAATAAACTGTTAAGACCTTTCAGTAATTGCAAAAATATGTCACAAAGGAATGAAAGACATAAGTTGCCAGTGGCCATTGATTAAAATCAATAGGGAAAGTTGAAAATTTGTGCCAGATGGGGATTCAAACCGGGATTTACTGCTTACCAGGCAGATGCTCTGACCACTAAGCCATCCAGACACAGTGGTCATCGCAACTGCACGGACTACCCTAGCAACCTCCAGTCAGACCCAACTTCTCAATTTATCCACACACCACTAATGTAGTGCTCCTTGCCCATCATCCTCCTTGCCTGTGGCATTTCACTGATTCTTGTAAGAGTTCGAACCTGGTGTATATCTGCTCTGAAGAGGTAAATGGCCATCCTTGCCTTAATTGTGTATAAATGTCTCAGTGTGGAAAGACCAGGTGGTAACATGTTGTGGGTTGGACCTAAAAAAGTATGGTAAGCCTAGCCATATAAGTCTTTGTGCTTATATAATATTTAATTATCATTTATCATTGTTATAAATATGAATCTAATTTCCATACGATAAGTTGGAAATATTTGTTTTGTACTTATACATAAAGGCGATGTATTTAAACTGTACAGACAGTGGATAATGGTTATCATTCTTTTATGTGGATCTGTAATATATGTTAAATGTTGTAGACAGCCCTTGCAGAATGTAAATACTGTGTGTGATGTGAGGACGTGAATTGGGAAGAGGTGACAAGACAGACGAAGGGGAAACTGTTGGGTTGCTGTTGCGGGGACAGAGGGTTACTTGAGATTGGGGCCAGGACAATTGCAGAAGCAGAGGATGAGTTGTAAGGATAATTCCCATCTGTGTAAATCAAACAAGTTGGTGGTGGAAGAAAGGATCCAGATGGTTCATGTTGAGAAGTAGCCATTGAAATTGAGCATGTTTTGCCCAGTTGCATGTTGTGCCACCCACTGGTCAATTTTGTTCTTGACAACAGTTTGGTGGTGGCCATTCATCCTGGTAGACAACTGGTTGGTAGTCATACTAACATAAAAAGCTGTGCAGTGGCAGAGTTGGTATATGACAAGGCTGCTTTCACAGGTGGCCAAGCCTCTCATGGGATAGGATAAGTCTAGGGGAGGTGGAAGGATCTTGGGTAGGATGTCCATCATTTCATGGAAGGATGAGAGGTAATTAAAGTTCTGACAAAGGACATGGATCAGTTGTTCCAGTCCAGAGTGATACTGGGTGGTGAAGTGGACCCCTCAGTAGCTGATTGTTGGGGATGATGGGAGAATTATGGGGTTGTGAGTATATTGCACAGGAAATCTGTTTGTGGACTTGGTTTATCTGTGAAGCCTTCAGCATACTGGGAAGGGAGTTCACATCACTGCAGATATGTCATCCATTGGTAGCTAGGCTGTATGGGAGAGATTTTTTGGTGTGGAAGGGATGGTAGCTGTTGAAATGCAGGTACTGTTGATGGTTAGTGGGTTTAATGTGGACAGAGGTGTGGTTAGAGGCATCAGTGAACCTGAACCAGGCTAGGGATTGGCAGTATTGGGAGGTTGGGAAGGTTTTCTCTATATAACCCATAAACAGGTTGACATAGGAGGGTGCCCTGAGCATGCCCATGGTGAAGTAGAGTTGTTTATAATCCTTCCCTTCAAAAGAAAAGTAGTTGTGGGTTAGGGACTAGCTGGTAAGGTGCATAAGGAATGAGGTGGTGGATTTGGAGTCTGAGGGATATTGGGAGAGGTAGTTTTCAATAGTGGCAAGACTGTGGGCGTGAGAGATGTTGGCGTATAGGGAGGGCAGCATCAACTGTGACAAGTGGGGATCCAGGAGGACGGTGGAAAGTCAGTGAAGGAAGTGGCAGTCTGGGTTTGGGATAATTGGTTGGATGTGTTGGTCAACAAGAACAGAAATTCTTCCAGTGGGGGTGCAATAGCGATCTACAATGGGGTGTCCAAGATTGTTGTGATTGTTGATTTTGGACAGCATGTAAAAGGTGGGCATGTGGGATGCATTGGAGTGAAGACAGGGAAGAGATTAGGGAAGGGCCTATAGATTTCAGTATGGATTGGAGGTTATGTTGGAGTTCTGGGATGGGATCGCTATGGCACAGAGGAGTCAGACAGTTAGCAAAGGCATTACATCAGGCAGTCATCATGACTTATCATGACAGTGGTGGAGCCTTTGCTGCATCAAGGATGATTATGTCTGAATCTTTTTTCATTTTGTGTATGGCTGTCTTTTCTTCTGCTGACAGGTTAGTGTTCTTAGAAAGGAAACTGGAGAAGGATGATGAGGCCAAGTTGTAGGTGTGTAATTCCTGGAAGCTGACTAAGAGGTGGTCAGGTGGGAGGGGGGGAGGGTCATGATTGAATGGTTGTATGAACTGTGAGAGGCAAGGTTCAATGTTGGGATCAGGTTGGATTTGATTGGAGGGATTGATGGCAAAGATGTGTTTCCATGTAGGGTTTGGGAGAAGGTGTTTGAGAAGTTCAACATGATTAAATCTGGGTGTATGGCTGAAGGTTAGGCCTTTAGATAAAACTGAAACTGCTGTGGGACTGAGGTTTTGGGTGGAGAGGTTAACAACAGCTTCTTGGATTTGCTTGGGTTCTTGGTTTTGTGGGATGCTGGGAGGGAATTTTGGAGGATGGTTCTGGGATATTTGTGTCATGGAGAGGTGTTTTTGCAGTACCAGGTTTTTGAGGTATAGGGAATGGTGGAATCTGAAAAGATGAAGATTGAAGATCATTGTGAAAAAGGAGGCATGGGATCCAGAGAAAGGATTTCTTTATGGTTAGGATTAGGGGAGGGGGGGGGGGGGTATTCCACAGTTTAGACAGCATTTAAGGAACAGTGTATGGGACAGGGTTTTAGCTGGGGAAAGGAATACTTTTCTGAACTGGTGCAGGAAGTTGGAGCAGGGGCCCTTTGGGGTAGAGATGATGATACAAAATAGGAAATTATGCAGGAAATGGACAAGCAAAAACATTAGGCAGTTATAGGGAGGATTGGATAATATAGTGTGAGTTCATGGAGTGAAAAGTACAGAAGAAATTGTGCTGGGAGCAATAATGTGGTTTTGTGACATGATGATATTTAAGTTATCATCATGCATGTGAAAGAAGAAAGAAAGATGTAAAGTTCTGACAGGAGGAAAGTGTGAGGAGGGATGGGTGGATTTGGAGCAACCACCCTGCTCTTGGTCCCTTCCTAAGAAAAGTAATATCTCAGCAGAAGAAAAGACAGCCATACACAATCTGAAAACAGATCCAGACATAATCATCTTCCCTGTAGACAAATACTCTACCACTGTTGTGATGAGTCATGGTGACTACTTGAAGGAAAGCCTCTTCCAACTGTCTGATACCTCCATCTACAAGTTCTGCCACAGTACTCCCACCTTGGAAGTTGAACAAACCTCCAGTCCCTACTGAAATGCATAGGTCCTTCCCAGAACTTAACAGCACCCCACACACACACCTCCTATGTGCCCCCCAAAATCCACAAACCCAACAATCCTGGATGCTCCTACTGCAAGAATTTCTGCTCTTGTTGACCATTACCTCAAAATAATTGCCTGGAACCTAGTCTCCAACATCAAAGACACTAACCACTTCCTTCACTGACTTTCCACCATCCTTCTGGGTCCGTTCTCATCACACAATATACCAACATTCCTCACACTCAAGACCTTGCTGCTATCAATCACTACCTCTCCAAATGCCCTTCATACTCCAAATCCACCACCTCATTCCTTACACAGCTATGAGGGTAATCCCAAAAGTAAGGTCTCCTATTTTTTTATAAGTACGTAGACTTGTTTATTTCTACAATGGTTTACATCAGTTTACAGCTTGAACATTTAGCTATTTTTCGACATAATCACCATTTCTGTTGATGCATTTTTGTAGATGCTGTGGCAGTTTTTGTGTGCCCATGTCATACCTGCTCACCACTATGCTGTTCAGAAAGTAATGAACCTCTTCTTTCACCTTGTTGTTGCAGCTGAATCGCTTTCCAGCCAAATGTTCTTTTAACTTACAGAACAGGTGATAGTCACTGAGCACCAAGTCAAGACTATAGGGTGGATGGGTGATTATGTTCCACTGAAACTGTTTCAGGAGAGCAACGGTTTGCTGAGTGATGTGTGGGCAAGCATTGCCATGGAGAATGTGTACGCCCTTGCTCAACATTCCTCCTGTCCGGTTCTGAATTGTCCGTTTGAGTTTTTTCAGAGTCTCACAGTACCTGTCAGCATTAATTGTGGTCCCTTTGGGTATAAAGTCGACCATCAATACCCCTTTCCGATCCCAAAAAAACGGTTGTCATGACTTTGCCAGCAGACTGTGTTTGTTTAAATTTCCGCAGCTTTCGCGAAGAAGGATGCTGCCACTGGTGTGATTGTTGCTTGGTCTCAGGTGTAAAGTGGTATACCCAGGTTTCATCACCCATGACAATTGAGTCCAGGAAGTTGTCCTGTTCGGCTGCAAGGCAGTGAAGAAATGCACAGGAAGCTTCAACTCGTTGCCACATGTGGTCCTCAGTCAGCATGTGTGGCACCCATCTTGTGCACACCTTCTGGTAGTTCAATGTTTCTGTTAAAATTCTGTGAGCGGTGCTTCGGGAAACCTCAGGAAACAATGTGCAGAGATCATCCAGGGTAATCTGCCGATCTTCACGCATGCTTTGCTCAACCTTCAACACTGTCTCCTAAGAAATTGATGGTCTCCCACTCCATTGTTCATCGTGAATTTCGGTCCAACCAGCTGCAAAATCTCTACACCAAATACGAACATTTCTGACATCCATGCATGGCTCACCATACACTTCTGTCAATTGGTGATGGATTTCAATCAGCGCAGTGCCCTTTGGATTCAAAAATGGAATAAATGCACGCAAGTCACACTTGGCGGTAACATCCATCAGGAGCTCCATTCTCAACGGCTGCCAAGCCAAGACTGAGCGCCTCAGCACAGCATGCTCATGTTTACACACAGAATGTCAAGCACTCTTCATAACAGTGTGATCAACTGCCACACAAACAGAGTTCTGTACTTATAAAAAAAATAGGAGACCTTACTTTTGTTATTACCCTCATATATCCTGACCCATAACAAATCCACAGCACGGCCATGTGCACCCATTTGGCACCCTCCCACGCCAACCTGTATATGGGCCATCTAGAGGAACCTTCTTAGACTTTCAAAACTCACAACCCCTAGACTGATTGAGGTTCATTGATATCTTCATTATCTGGAAGTAGGGCCAAGACACTCTGTCCACATTCTGTCACAACCTCAATACATTTTCTCTCCTCTCCTTCACCTGATCCTGCACTACCCATTGCACTAACTTCTTGGACATTGACCCTATGTGAATACCAGACTGGTACCAAAGTTATGCCTCAGTTACATGATTTTCAAACATTTAGAAAAACTTTTGCTCACTTTCATATGACTAACAACTAGACATAGACAGTTGTGTCACACATCTGTTAATAAACATGCTGACCCTGTGGTGATGCAGGACAAAAGCATGAGAAAAAGAAGAAAAAAAAGTGAATATGCTATCATAATTTCAACATAGGAGCAAATATGTGTATGGCAAATATACCATTAACAGATCTTCTGTAAAGTAAGTTATAATCCTCTTAGTATATCTTGGGATATAATTTGTTCATGTGTTACATGTTAATTCATTTAATGTATAATGCTTCTGTTTTAGATACCTGAAAATGGCCTAAGGCTGTGGTTGTACAACTGTACATCAAAGATAGAAAATGTCATCTGAAGGCATCACAAAATCATTTTAAAATACATCACAAAAGCATTTTAAAATATCACTGCAGCTGTGAACCCTGTATCAACGTTGATTATAGTTTCTGATATCTCGGACACGAACAAAATCAAAAACAAATTACTTAAAAACAAAATTGTTACTGAATTTTTAGCTATATTTCCTTTAAAGTCATTATTGCTGTGTTAACATACTTACACCAATGTTTCTAAAATTGCTGAAGCCATTCCATGAACCATTTATTAAGATCAAACTTAAGTAATATTTTTCATTACTTGCTTTTTATTTAACAGCAGCTGCAATTTATTTTTCTACTGCTAGTTTCAAGCAGAGCTCATTTTCATGTTGTACCTGTACAGAATAAAGTTGTCTAGGAAGCATTTATATTACCTAAAATTACCTCTTATTGTTTACTAATCAGTAAATGGATGTTGTGTATGGTATCAAATATACACCTGTTATTTGTGATATTATTTGGCTGCTTAGCTAAATATGTGAAGTAACGTGAATTTTTCTAAAATATTTACTATTTCCCCTTGAGTACTCTTCATATGAGTTAAAGATTTGTTCCTATATCAATCATTACATACGCTGTTTACCCTAAAATATTTACCAGATATGGAATAACTGTTTTAATTTTTATGGACACATCAAGTTCCAGTCAAATTTTGCACTGTCACCATACGAGGTCTGTCTAAAAAGTATCCGACCTTTAATTTTCCAGTGCAAAATAGAGACAATAGCGTGGCACCACTGTACACAGTAAAGGAAGAGATCTTTATGCACACACGTGAATTTTGTCCCCACCTTCCAGCACATCAGTTGCTGCCTGTCGGTTGCTTAGCGAGGTGCTACACAATGTGTTTGTCGGATTACCGATTCTCTCAAGATGACTGAACAAGTTGAGCAAAGATACTGCAGCAAATTTTGTCAAAAGCTTGGTGATTTTCAAAGCAAAACAAGATTCAGCAGGTGTTTGGAGAAGATTCAATGGGTGTACCGAAAATTAAGGAGTGGTTCAACCTATTCAAAAATGGCCGCACATCAGCGGAGAGTGACCAGCATTCTGGCAGCTGTTGTTGAGAGGGTGCAAAATCTGGTGATGACAGGTTGTTGTTTGACCATGCGGGAGGTTGCCCAAGAGGCTGGAGTGAGTAAAGGTTCTGCACATGCACTTTTGCATGATGATTTGAACATGCACCAAGAGGCTGCGAAATTTGTGCCCAAGTTGTTGTCGCCAGAACAAAAAGCCCTCAGTTTTGGTGTTGCACAGGACCTTCTGGCAACCACCAACACTGATCCTAGGTTTCTGAACACTGTGACAATTGGAGATGAGTCATGGGTGTACAGATATGAGCCAGAAACAAAAAGAGAATCATCGCGATGGAAGTGTCCAGAACCTCTGAGGCCAAAGAAAGTGTGGCAGGTGCGAAGCAAAATCAAGGTGATGATGACTGTCTTCTTTGAAGTCTGTGGAATTGTGCATCACAAATATGCACTGGAAGGACAAACAGTGACAAAGGAGTACTATCAAGATGTTCTCCAGTGACTCCATGGCACAGTTCGCCTCAAAAGACCAGGTGTGTGGATGGTGAAAAACTGGCAACTGCATCATATCAACGCCCCTGCACATTCATCCCACTTGATCCAAAATTTCTTGGCCAAATATGGAATTACAACCATTCACAAACCTCCCTATTTTCCAGACATGGCTCCTTGTGACTTCTGGTTGTTTCCATAATTGAAGATGCCACTGAAAGGATCCGGTTTTGAGGGTAGAGAAGAGATAATGTGGAATACGATGACGCAGCTGAACACCATTCTAAAAGAAGACTTCCAAAGGAGTTTCCAGCAGTGGAAGGATTGATGGGCTAAGTGTGTGTGCAAGCACAAGGGGCCTACTTTGAAGGGAATTAGGGTCCCAACCCCGTCAGGCATCCAAAATATTTTTCCCGGCCAAAGGTCAGATACTTTTTAGACAGGCCTTATGTATTTGAGGCACTGAGTAATTGATAGATAAATTAACATGACTGAGAATGTTGCTAACTTTTGGACAAATCCTATTCAGGGCAAACAGAATACACATACACCTTTGCAACTACATTGTCCTGGGTGACTACATTATTTCAACACTGCAGCTTGAGTGGGGGGAAGGGGCTCTATCAGATGAAGTGGACATAGGGAAAAAGGAGGCAGGAAGTGGAAAAGTTTGGGGAAGGGTCATTGACAGCTGGAAGACAGAGCTAGCAGGCTGATGGGATAGAAATGTGGCACTGATGAGCTTGTTCTGGATGCAGGTAGGGGAAGTGATATGTGGCCCTGTAATCTCCATGGCCTCAGTCTCCAGTTGGCTGTGCCCCACACCACCTCCACTCCTGCCTCACACCCCATATCTTTGCTCATCCTGTAGTCACACTCTCCTTTCCAAACTCTCCCTCTTTCTCTGTTCTATCTCCCCCTCCTAATCCACATCTCATGTCACTGTTCATTGCACACAATCTCCACTTTCAGCTGGAAGAGCTAATTTGTACAACTTTCCCATCCAGTGTGCCTGCTGGTTCTCCCTTCCAGTCACCCTTCCCCAACCCTCCCTCTCATTCATGGCCTCTTCTTTCCCACTGTCCACTCGGCCTGACAGAACCCCTCACCTAGTCAAGGTGCAGTGCTGGCACAGTGTAGTCGGTTGGGACAATGTAGCCATGCTGGTGTATGCGTATGTATCTAGGTAAGTATGTGTGTATTTTATTAGTTCTGAAGAAGGATTTCTCTTGGAGCTAGCAATGTACTAAGTCTAGCTTATGTGCCTATCAGCAACTCACCATCTCAACTGCATGGTTAGTCGTTACCTTCACTTCTTCCAATATTTATATTCCATCAAGGACTTTCCATTATTATATCTACATAAAACTTATTAAAATTGTCACGTGTAATTTATATGTATTGTTGTGTCTTGTATATACAAACACACTCTAATTTCAGTTAGCATATACATGTTGATTTCTAATCTTGATCACAAAATATTCATTTTCCTGTTTATAATAGTTGATTTTAAGTAATATGGATCCTTCCCAGTACTCTGCTCAAAACTGCCTGCTGCAAGATGAGTAAAATAAATTTCTAATACACAAAACATCATTATTCAAGGTGAATAAATTTTTTGATGTAAAGAATATTGTCCTGAGTGGTTGTGATGGAGAAAATTCAATTGCTTCATGATGGCTACTGCTATTCTTCTTAGCATTGGTATCAGACTTTAAACCAAAAATATGCCAGCCTTGTTACTATATGGATCACTAGAAAGATGTTCTTTCATGAAGCAGAGCAGTATATGACAGTACCCTAAAGGAAAATTTTGAGCTTTAAAATTCAACTGGATTCGTATGTGGTTGGTTTGGTATTTTTTTTAAATGTCAACGAGAAAAAAGTTATGATTTCAGTTATTGGTACAGGATTTAATGGAAGGTTCAGTTTTCTGTAACGACAAAAGCCAAAGAAATTCATAAAGTATCAGTCAAGAACAAACTAATGTTACAGACACAGGTACTACACTTCTACAGGGAAGAAACTTAAGAAACTTTAAAGTTACCTTGTACTCTATCAATGATGAAAGACCATATAACGTAAATGTAATGTACATGGGCAGACAAAAAATCAAGTGGCTGCAGGGGAACACACACACACACAAAAGAATTTAACTTTCACAAGCTTTCAGATATAATGGCTCCTTCTTCTGATGAAAGGGTTGAAGGGGAAGGAAGAGGGGTGAAGGAAAAGCACTGGAGAGGCTCAGGGAAAGGGGTACAGTTCAGAAAAGTGACCAAGTACCCCTGATCAGAGAAGACTTACCAGACGGGATGAGAAGGAAAGACTGATTGGTGGGGACTGCGCCGGATGAGATATGAAATCATGAGAGCTTAAAGGTGGAAGACAGGATATTATGCAAGACAGAAATTACTACTAAAACATCATGCAAAAGTTAATAAGAGTGAAAAGCAAAGTGCATGGTATGTAGCAGAGGTGGGAAGGGGGATGGTGAAAAATAGACAGGTCGGAAAATGAAAAAATGTAGAAAACTAAAATGGAGTGAAGAAAGGAGGCATTACTATGAAGTAGTGCTGAAATGGAAGAAATTAACGTAAATTAAGTCAGATGGGTGACAACAACCACGGACATGTAGTGCTTGTTTCCATGTGCAGAGTTCTGAGAGGCTGGTGTATGGTGGGAAAATCCAGATGGCGCATGTGGAGAAGCAGGCGCTGAGGTCATGATTGTCATGTTGTAGAGCATGTTCTGCAACACGATATTGTGTGTTACTAGTACACACCCTCTGTCTATGTCTGTTCATCCTGATAGATAACTGGGAGGTAGTCATGCCAATGTAAAAGGCTAAACAGTGTTTACATAGCAGCTGGTATATGACATTTCATTTCACAGGTGGCTCTCCCTTTGATAGTATATGTTTTGCCAGTTACAGGACTGGAATAGGTGGTGGTAGGAGAGTATATAGGGCAAGTCTTGCAATGGGGACTGTCACAGGGGTAGGAGCCATAAGGTAGGGAGATGGGTCCAGAAATAGCATAGGGTCTGGCAAGGATATTGCAAAGATTGGGGGGTGGGGAGGCGCAATGAAAAGCTATTCTAGGTGTGGTGGGGAAAATCTCAGACAGAATGGATCTCATTTGAGGGCATGATTTTAGGAAGTCATGGCCATGTCGAAGTAGCTGATTAATACATTCATGGCCAGGATACTACTTGGTAACAAGTGGTGTGCTCTGAAGTTGCTTCTTTTTAAAGGGGTCATCAATCCCATGATTGGATGAGATGGTCCAGGAAATCTGCTTTTGAACTAGGCTGTTGGGGTAATTATGTACAGTGAAGGCTGTGTTGAGGGAGGTGGTCTATTAAAGACCAAAGTTCAGTATGAAGAAAACAACATCTGGAGTGTTATATTTAAGCCAATGTTTATCTCTTGTCTTTATTGTATGTCTAAAATAAAACAGAAATGGCACAAAACTGTGACTGTGGTCATGTCAGAAATAATAAATGGATAGACACTGATACAACAATTTCTTGTGGTTGTATATCTATGGTATTAATGTAGGAATTTGCCAAATGTTACACATGTACTTAGCAGTTAAGTACAGCACTACCCGTTTTGTTAGACTTATTTTGGTACATAAATACCAAAATATTATGTCACAGTCACTCACCTAAAGCAGATCAAAGAAAGGAGCACAGAAACATTCACACTAGCTTTTAAGCACTAGCCCATTTTCTAGCAGTAGTACACACTTTCTCACACATATGTGAATGTGTGTACTATTGCTAGAAAAAGAGCCAGTGCTTGAAAGCTAGTGTGAGTGCTGTTTTCTGTTGTGTTTCTGTGATCCACGCATTGATCTGTTATAGGTGAGTTGTTGCCTTTCGCTTATTTTTTGTACTTCATCACCCAGGAATTTCCATTATTGCTAACATCATAATCATCTTCACAACTGTGCCCAGGTGAAAGTGGCTGATGGTCTTTGGCATCGCCTCACAGCATCTCATCGAATGTATCATGCAGCCCTGCAGGTGGATGAAGAAGACCCTGTAACAATTACGATCAGCAAGCCTATCCCAAGATTAAAGGGCAGTTTTTGGATTGGTAATGAACTTTACATACTAATATTTTTTTCTAAGAATTAAAAAAAGTATAGACTGTATGTAAATGTCATGTGACTAGGGTCTCCCATCGGGTAGGCCGTTCGCTGGGTGCACGTCTTTTGATTTGATGCCACTTTGGTGACTTGTGTGTTGATGGAGATGAAATGATGATGATTAGGGCAACACAACACCCAGTCACTGAGTGGAGAAAATTTCCGACCCAGTCAGGAGTTGAACCCGGGCCCTTACGATTGACATTCTATTGCACTGACCACTCAGCTAGGCAGTGGGCTCCTAGGGCCAGCATGTCCTACAATATTAACTATGGTAAATTAGTTAGTTATTTGTATGCTCTAAATACAAAAGGAAAAACTTCTAATATCCACAATTGTGTAGAGCATTTATTTGGATTACTGGTTTGGGCAAACTATGTTGCCATCTTTGGATCTGCAAAACATAGACCGAGTTGAAGCACAGTGTGGATATGCAAAGCACGTATGACATATGTGCATAACATTTTTTACAAAATATGTATGTCTAACATACCTAATACACAACACTTCAAAGACTCTCATCCATGTGCACAATATATTGTGTCAGTTCATATAAAAAACATTTCAAGAACATGCAAGGCATAGTATCTTGGCATGTCGTAGACATTACAGATATTATGATCAACCATCAAGCAGTGGCACTGTAGTAATAACAAACAGGATACATTGTATCTTATGAAGCATAAGTACAAATATAGGTCCATAAAATTGTTTGTAATGCAATTATACAATTTTGCTGTATAAGGAGTCATCATAATCAGAGTACATAAGGAAAAACATTATAATTTTTTTTTAAATATCTTAAATTTATGTAATTCTTTGTCAAATGTAAGAGAGAGTTTTGTATATTCATATTTATCATTTAATATATTTGTAATGAAGCCAAACATATGTCATGTACAAATAAAATACATTGACAAACAAGTCACAAAAGTCCACCTAACGTTTAAAAGACAAGAAATAGATGCAATAGCTCCCCTAAAAGTTAAAAAAAAATGATAAAGGTAACATAAAAAGAATTAACTGCTATATGTAAGTAATCTATATTACATGCTACCAGAAATGAAATATGAAGTCAAGGTACAAGGCAAAATATTGCTTGATGTCTAGGTGAATTTAACCAGTGTGTAGACACTGAAAGGGAAAACAAAAAACTATTTTTGTTACATGTTCAAATAATTTAATCATTAGTTTTACAAAGAGAATCATATAAGCTATTGTACACACCGTTCAGTACTGAGCTGGTGAGATGTAAGTTTAGGCACCAGCATGGTAAACGAGGCCTAGGTGTAATAAGAGGAAATAAGGGAGTAAAGAATTTTGTAAGCCAAATAGTAGCATTAAAAGCATAATACACACTAAAGTATAAGTGCAACGCCATATATGGTTGAATTTTATGTTAACAAACATTTTCCAGGAGCTCACTTAAGGATTAGAAACAAGGATGTAAATACAATACAGACAGCACACGTCAAGTATGGACAGCATTGTGATGAGAATTACCTGATATATCCTCCACCATTGTATGGAATCATTTATATGAAATACAACAAATGTGAGATGGAAAGCGAAAAGGGATCTCTTGTCAAAAATTTTGGATTTTGAGCTATTGCAATTTTTACTTTCTACATTAAATTCTGTGCAATTTGTAAAGAAAAACAAATTGATTTCTGTCTCTAAATTTGAGTGAGTTATGATATGGCAAATATTGGTGGTGGGAAGTATATTTTTTGAGATAAAGCACTTTAAAGTTTACCTTTATTACCATTGCTTAATTTTAGATATTTTATAAACAAATTTTGCATATATATGCCCCTAGAATGTCCTTTATCAAATGGCACAGAGTTTTTTAAGTTAAATTTACATATTAAATGGTTAAACCATTCAGACCTGTAGCACATTATAGGGTATGAAACATTAAAACCAAATAAATTGGCCCCAAACTGATAAAAATTAGTGTACACTCCACAGCTTCTTTTCTTTCGTTTTTCTGTGTCTTTTTTCTCCAAAATATGTTATTTTTACTGTATGTTATGGCATCTCTTAGACCAAATTTTGATTTTGAAGCCCTTAATTGGACCAAAATGACCTAAAATTTTTAATTCAAAGAACCCGCAAAAATTGATTACTGAGATTTTATAGTGGCCAAGGGATTTGATTTTCTATTTCTCAAATACTGTCTGAAGGTGTCTGCTCACAAATAGCATTTTTGCCTCTTCTTCTTTGGTTCTTGAATAGCTGGCTGCTCAGGTCTTTCTCAGGATCCTCATTGCCACTGACTTGAGCTTCTGGTTCAGGTTCTACTTGAGGCACAGAATGTCTTTTCATTCTTATTTGTAATAGGTCCAGATGTTTTTAAAAAGCAAATCATTTGATTGTCTTGTCATCCCTGCTGGAATTACTGCACCAGGAAACCCACCAGGTCCATTTTCTTTGGGAAAGATGCGGTGTGCAAAATCATTTCCATGAGCATCCATTCTACAATGTACACTAACTTTGTAGCTAATGATGAAGTCAAAGTAGATATATTTGGTTCTTTAAGTTGTTTTGTTTGAATTACTATTCACAAAGACATTTAGCCTGTCAGGAACTTCACCGTTTTCGTTTCTAGCAGCAATAGCAGATTTAATATATTCTGTAGGTGAATGTTTTTGTTGCTACAGTAGCGCCAGCTGTCAGGTGGCATTTTAGGGGTGCAAACTGCAAATTGGAAACATCTGTAGGCAATATAACTTTTGTATAAGAAGGGACCACTTGTCTTGTTTGGCATTATTGTATTCAGAAAACATTCTTCTTTTATACAAAGCTATTCTGAGCTCCTTAAAAAGTCTGTAAAATTTAGAAGATATTATTTTGTGGAGTACTTCGTAAGCAGCTGTGAGTTTTAGAAAAGGGGCCAATGTTATTTCCCCACAGTGGCAAGTGATCTTTTCCAGAAGACTGTCGTCGATCGCTTTTAATGTATTACTGACACCTGTCAGATTCAAACAACTTTAAAATCAATATGAATGTGTACAGAATGAAGTAAATTATTACAATATGCAGAAAACTGGAAATAAGTATTTTAGACATTATCGAGCATTTTTTCACGTACTGAAAATTTTACTTCTCCGACATGGGGTCCCTGTTTGATTTCTGTCTCATAAATACTATAGCACGAAATTCAGGTACTACATAAAGCTAGCACTCAGTGCCTATGTATATTTTAATAAAACACAGAAGGATAATCAGTAGTTTCACGATAAAATCCCATATACATCTCTTAGTGTATAGTAAAACTGCACTACTGTGAAATCATTAGGCCATCATATTGATTCAAATATATTAGCATGAAACTCAAAGTCTAGGAGCCATAGTGGTCAATATCTAGGTGCAGCACATAACTATACAAAGAAGAAAAGGGCAGAAAGGAACCACCGATAATTGGAATACAGTGCACAGCACACATTAAGTGCATGTACTGCATTATATAATATTTGAAGTCCATGCCAAGCATAATACATAAATATAAACTTTTTTTTACATAAAAGACACCAATGCAGATCCTTCAAACAGTATGAAGGAAACACAGAAAGAATGTAAGTTCTTAATATCATGAACAGAACAATATAATATAAATCCCCAATAAAGAGTTGAAATCACAAAGCTAATATGTTAGTGTATGAACACCACTATAGTGTCTCATATACAGTCAACAGAGTGATGCATAAGTGTATATAATGATCTGTAGTCTATGTGATAAATCCAATAATTTGTGAATGCAAAAATTACATAGAAGAAGCTGAGAAGTGCCATAGTGTAGTGGTGATGATACTAAACTTTTGAATAGAGGGTCATGAGTTCAAAACTCACCTGGACTATGACTCCTTGTATGGTAAAATTGTACAATTGCTTTGTAAACAATTTTATGGTTATATTGTTGTAGAAGAAGCTGAGTAGTGCCATGGTGTAGTGGTTATGATACTAAACTTTTGAATAGAGGGTCGTGAGTTCAAAATTCATCTCGACTGTACCATTTACTTTCTACACTCCTGGAAATGGAAAAAAGAACACATTGACACTGGTGTGTCAGACCCACCATACTTGCTCCGGACACTGCGAGAGGGCTGTACAAGCAATGATCACACGCACGGCACAGCGGACACACCAGGAACCGCGGTATTGGCCGTCGAATGGCGCTAGCTGCGCAGCATTTGTGCACCGCCTCCGTCAGTGTCAGCCAGTTTGCCGTGGCATACGGAACTCCATCGCAGTCTTTAACACTGGTAGCATGCCGCGACAGCGTGGACGTGAACCGTATGTGCAGTTGACGGACTTTGAGCGAGGGCGTATAGTGGGCATGCGGGAGGCCGGGTGGACGTACCGCCGAATTGCTCAACACGTGGGACGTGAGGTCTCCACAGTACATCGATGTTGTCGCCAGTGGTCGGCGGAAGGTGCACGTGCCCGTCGACCTGCGACCGGACCGCAGCGACGCACGGATGCACGCCAAGACCGTAGGATCCTACGCAGTGCCGTAGGGGACCGCACAGCCACTTCCCAGCAAATTAGGGACACTGTTGCTACTGGGGTATCGGCGAGGACCATTCGCAACCGTCTCCATGAAGCTGGGCTACGGTCCCGCACACCGTTAAGCCGTCTTCCGCTCACGCCCCAACATCGTGCAGCCCGCCTCCAGTGGTGTCACGACAGGCGTGAATGGAGGGACGAATGGAGACGTGTCGTCTTCAGCGATGAGAGTCGCTTCTGCCTTGGTGCCAATGATGGTCGTATGCGTGTTTGGCGCCGTGCAGGTGAGCGCCACAATCAGGACTGCATACGACCGAGGCACACAGGGCCAACACCCGGCATCATGGTGTGGGGAGCGATCTCCTACACTGGCCGTACACCACTGGTGATCGTCGAGGGGACACTGAATAGTGCATGGTACATCCAAACCGTCATCGAACCCATCGTTCTACCATTCCTAGACCGGCAAGGGAACTTGCTGTTCCAACAGGACAATGCACGTCCGCATGTATCCCGTGCCACCCAACGTGCTCTAGAAGGTGTAAGTCAACTACCCTGGCCAGCAAGATCTCCGGATCTGTCCCCCATTGAGCATGTTTGGGACTGGATGAAGCGTCGTCTCACGCGGTCTGCACGTCCAGCACCAACGCTGGTCCAACTGAGGCGCCAGGTGGAAATGGCATGGCAAGCCGTTCCACAGGACTACATCCAGCATCTCTACGATCGTCTCCATGGGAGAATAGCAGCCTGCATTGCTGCGAAAGGTGGATATACACTGTACTAGTGCCGACATTGTGCATGCTCTGTTGCCTGTGTCTATGTGCCTGTGGTTCTGTCAGTGTGATCATGTGATGTATCTGACCCCAGGAATGTGTCAATAAAGTTTCCCCTTCCTGGGACAATGAATTCACGGTGTTCTTATTTCAATTTCCAGGAGTGTATATTCAGTTCGAGTACTTTCTAGAAGTATCCACAAATGTCAAGAATCACTGTGCTGGAATGTTCTGTAGCTGTATGTATACTGTACATGTTCTGGCTGGAGGCAGTTTGCTCCGTGCTCTTGTATATGCAAGTGCTGAATAAACCTTTCTTAAGTGAAGCTTGTGTTCATCATTCATCTAAGGATGACTTCTTCTACGTGACATTATTCTGGTGGAGATGCTGGGTATTGGAATTTGTGATAGCGCACATTATCAACAACACAGTGCCCCCCTCCCCCCCACCGGGCCATCGGCGACACACAACAACAGAAGTGCCAGGCTGAAGATAAATTAAAGTGCAGGGCACAGCGTCCAGGAGAAACTACAGCATCTTACATACAAAATGTCTTGGAGCTGTGTAAAATAGGGGATCCTAGAATGAAGGAGGAAGATAAGGTTGCACATCTCATGAAGGGTGTTACTGAGGACATGTATAAAGCCCTTCTCCTGAAGGAGGTGGAGGTTTCGACAGCAGACGACTTCAGAAAATGGTGCCAGTATATCGAGACAATGCATCAAAAAAGAATGACATGCAAGAAGTTTGATCAGCTTCCAAACATCATATCAATGTCTCTGATGGAGGAAGCAAATGATTTCGTAAGTGTTCTTCATCAGATAGTGAGAGAGGTAGTCCAGAAGGCACTTGGATTGCACGGTGAGCAAAAAACCGAGAGGCTTCAAGAGGTCGTAAGGGAGGAAATGGAACAGACATTGAACCCAATCTCTCAACCTTCATTTCCCTTTAAAATGGTGAAAAAGTCGAGACCCAGATGGAGTTAAGTTCCTACAATGCTGCATGAGGAACCTGTTTGGGCTCCAAGGAAGACTGACGTCTGGAGGACCCAGGATAACCAACCAGTATGTTTCCACTGCGCACTACCGGGACATGTGGTGCGCTATTGGTGAGAAAGGCAGCGGATATTTGATGACACCCGCACCAGAAGACAGCAGACTGATCTTAGCCGACACCAACTCTGGGATGACGAAGATGAACAACAAGATGTGGGTGCAGGACGACGTAGGCCACAATCGCTGCCAGCTAGCCGCTGGAGAGGACGCTCCCTAACACACCGATAAAGGTCTCTATTGGTGTTTAGAAGCTCCAGCCAATCACCTAGCCACCGCAACATGGAAAACTAAAGGGTGCGACCTTCCTTGGAGGTGAGGCTGCTGAAGAGAAAAATACTCCACCGTCGATCACTACAAAAATGATAGGAAACTACATTGATATCTCATGGATGGCCAACCAGCCCATACTCTTGTGGACTCTGGAGCATCATATTCAGTCATTTCAGAGAAGTAGCATCGCCAGTTGCAGAAAACAGTATTTGTCAACAACAAAACATCTCTGCTGAAGGTTGTCACCAGTGGCCCTCATCAGGAAGAAGGATGGCAGTTGGCGCTTTTTTGTTGATTACAGGAAGCTTAGTAAGGTAACTAAAAAGGACATTTACCGTCTTCCACGAATTGATGATACACTAGATTGCCTGAAGGGGGCTACATTTTTCTCAACCATGGACATGTACTCGGGATACTGGCAAATCCAAGTAGATGAGGTTGATCATGAGAAAACTGCATTCATCACTCCAAGGGCCTATATGAGTTTAAGATAATGCAGTTCGGTTTGTGTAATGCACCAGCAACTTTTGAACGGATGATGGATAATCTTCTATGTCACCTGAAGTGGATGATGTGTCTTTGTTATTTAGATGACATTACAGTGTTCTCAGAGACATTTGCTAAACATATAAAAAGACTGAGGGCCATTCTTAACTGTCTCCAACATGGCGGACTGAAACTTAATCCAAGAAAGTGTCTCTTTGAAGCAAAAGAAATCAAAATACTTGGACATCTTGTGTCAAATGAAGGCCACTCCAAGAGTTGTTATAAGCTGCTGCTAAATTTATGTGGGGTGGTGCTCAACAAGATTCTTTCAATGTGCTGTGAAAATCTCTGACGACTGACCCTGCACTTGGTCTGTATGATGAGAAAGCACCTACAGAACTACACACAGATGCCAGTGGGTATGGGCTTGGTGCTGTTCTGGTGGAAATTTCAGATGGAAAAGAGAAAGTTATAGCTTATGCTTCTAGGACACTTACAAAAGCTGAGAGAAACTACTCAACTACAGAAAGAGAATGTCTTGCTGTGATCTGGGCCATGTGCAAATTTCGACAGTATCTCTATTGAAGGCCATTCACAGTTGTTACAGACCATCATTCACTTTGTTGGTTGACAGGTCTTAAGGATCCAATAGGATGACTCACCCAGTGGGTGCTATGTCTTCAAGAGTATGACATTACCATACTGTTCAAGAGTGGAAGAAAACACCAAGTTGTCAACTGTCTCTCAATAAACCCTGTGCAAGACCATCAAGACTTTGATGAAGATAGTGACTGTCTCACTGCACTCCAGGATCTCTCTGCTGAGCAGAAGGACAGCAAGATATCTCAAATTATGTCTGCCTCAAATCAGTCAGATGATGTGGAAGGACAATTTAAGGTAGTTAATGGATTACTTTGCAAGAAAAACTTTGATCCGTTTGGAAAGAACTGGCTACCAGTGATTCCTAAACACATGCGCTTAGATGTTCTACAGAAATTCCATGCACACCTGAGGCCAGACATTTAGGATTTATTAAGACCTATGATAGAATCCACAAGAGATTTTTCTGGCCAGGTTTATTTAGGAGTGTCCGTCATTATGTGTCGCACTGGAAATAGTGCCAGAGGAGAAAGGCAGTTCCTCAGAAATCACCTGGCCAACTCATACCAATTCCATCAACCAAAATGCCTTTCCAGCGTGCAGGGATTGAGCTCCTCAGATGATTGTCTACTAGTGGCAATAGACGGATTATTGTTGCACTGATTATCTGACATGCTATCCCACTACAAAAGCCATGAAAGTAGCTGAAGCATTGAATGTAGCCAAATTCATCATGGAAGACAAAGTGCCCCAAGGTTATTAATTACAGATTGAGGGAAAGTTTTTCAGTCGAATCTTGTGACAGAGATAACCCATTGATGCAACATTACTCATCACATAATGACTGCCTACCATCTGCAAACTAACGGGCTTACTGAATGCCTTAATAAGACCTTGGTCGACATGCTATCAATGTTCGACAATGTTGAGCAGAGCCACTGGGATGAGGTGCTACCTTTCGTGACATTTGCCTACAACACCGCCAAACAAGGCACCACAGGATTTATGCCATTTTTCCTGGTGCATGGATGTGAGGTGACTACGATGAGGATACTGTGTTTCCATTACATCCCAATGATGTGGATGACGACTGCATCGGCTAGGTGTTAACCAGAGCTGAGGAAGCTCGGCAGTTAGCTCGACTCCACATGCTGCAGGCTCAAGAAAATGATCACCAAAGGTATGACACAGGTCACCGCCCTGTTATCTTCCAGCCTGGTGACCTCCTCTGGATCTTCCCTCCTGTTCAGAAGGTTGGTGTCTCTGAGAAGCTCCTCAGGTGCTACTTTGGACCTTATAAGATTGTAAGACAGTTGTCTGATGTTACTTATGAAGTTGAAGATATGGTCCATGTCCTTTGTATGAAGCCCCATGAGGATCCTGCCACCCAGAGTAAATTCGAAGCTTCGGCAACAGGCAACAAGCGGAATGGTGACGAAGAGTGTAGCAGCAAAAGAAGTTCTAAGAAGATCACCGCCAGGGCAAGTATCAGTCATCAGAAGTTGGAGTATGCAGGACTGATGACTTATTTCCAGACTAGGAGGACGTTTTGTTAAGGAGGGAGCAATGTCACAGAAGAAGCTGAGTAGTACCGTGGTGTAGTGATTATGCTACTAGACTGTTGAATGTAGGGTTGTGAGTTCAGAGCTCATCTGGAGTGTACCATTTTAATTTCTATATTCAGTTTGAGTAAATTCTAGAAGTGTCCACAAATGTCAAGAATCATTTTACTGGAATGTTCTGTAGCTGTATATATACTGTATGTGTTCTTGCCAGAGGCAGTTCGCTCCACACTCTTGTGTGTGCAAGTGCTGAATAAACCTTCATTAAGTGAAAGTAGTGTTTGTCATTCATCTAAATACACCTTCTTTTATGTGACAATATGTTTGTATTTATGCTTTATGTCATACGATGATGTATTCTGTTTCATACTATTTCGGTGACACCTGGTGGTTGATCATAATATCTCAATCTTCATTCAGCTCTTCAGCAAACATGAGCATATATACCCAGTGTAATATGCATGATATTTTATGTATGAGTTTTACTTATGATATGGCATTATATTAAACCTTACATATTCTTGAAATTTCTTTTTATGTGACATGATATATTGTGCAGATGGTCGAGATTCTTTGAAGTGTAGTGCATAAGGTATGTATTATATCAATAGTTTGTAAAAAATTGTTACATAGATATTGTTACAACTTCAAGTTAAACAAATATATTTCAAGGACAACACAATACATGTAAGTCACAGATCAAGTAAACAAAGTAAGACGTGTGCACACTGTAACTGTCAAATCAGCACTGAGTCCAAGTCTAGCAGCCGCTGGCTGACTGGCCGCTTAGGTGGCACGGCTGCTGCATGGCTGGCAGACAACGCCGCATGTAGAGGACACGCGTAACTGTGAGACAGCACTTTGAAAGATCAGCGAGTCACATCACTTTTCCCCCCTTTGAATTTTTTGCACTGGTCTTGATGGAGGTGGCCTGTAGATTGCAAACGCCCATAGGTTTTGTTTGACTGGCCGTAAAGTCTCAAGGAGGAGTCTTCTCGTACGGACGGAAGTGTCCCCGATGATAACGGGTCAAGATGACAGGAGACATGGGGGTCAAATCTGCTGGGGCCCCGTGCCCCAATCTGCCCATTGTGGCAAGTCCAGTTGTTATAACAGGAGACATGGGTGATGTGTCGGCATCCGTAGGAGAAGGAGGCGAGTAGAGTTGCTCCGACAGATAATGGTCATCTGGTTCCTGCATGGGCACGTCTCCTGGTGGTGTCAGTTCTTGTGCTGGCACTGAGATGATGGTGAGAGGGCTGCGTTGTGAGTAATGAGAGATTCCAAGATCCCAAGCATCAGATAGAGCCGAAGGTGGTGTAGCAGCATTCGGAACAGGCATTGCCGGCACACGAGGCTGAAGCTGGTCCGAATGATGCACTGCAACACCCTTGTCTGTCTGGATTTCATACAGGCGTCATCCATGGTGTCGTAAGATGCGGCCAGGACTCCATTTTGGCCGCCTGCCATATCCCTGTACCTGTACAAGGTTGCCGGCGGTGAACCGGCCAAGCAAAGGCACCCGCAGCCATGAGGTGGAAGGCCACAGAAGATGAAGTAGCGTGCGGGGCTGTCGGCCATGTAAGAGCTCAGCCAGGATGTGGTCGCCCATGGGGGTGAAACGGTAAGAAGCCAGAAATTGGAGAAGTGCATCAGCAGCAGCAGAAGAAGTCAGAAGTTTCCTCATCTGAGCCTTAAATGTGTGGACCAGTCGTTCAGCCTCACTGTTTGACTGTAGGTATTTAGCCTGTAAAGGTTTACCTCCAATACCTGTAATCAGTACACACTCTATTTTTAGACAAAACACTTCAACTGCCTCTGGAAGGCATCAAGTGACCATATTCCATCAGAATTTTAGTGTCTTAGAGAAAGAAAATTGTAAACCTTTAGTTCCAGAGTCATCACATAGAGAAAATTGTAAGCCTTCAGTTCCAGAATCATTACTTGGTACAATCATGTAAAAAACAGGACCCCAATGGTTTAGAGAGAAAGAAAAACAGACATGAATTACTTACCCTCATGCAAATCAACATTCACTATATCAGGAGTAAATTATTAGAGTTAGAACTCTTTTGTAAGATAAAAATATGTGATGTTTATTTATTGAGAAATTTGAACAAATGATAAGAAAAATTTTAAAACTCAAAACAAATGTTGCAGTATGTGGTGGTTTCAGCATAGAATTGTTAGGCTCAAGGCTCAGATGATCACAACTCAAAAACATTTTTAAACCTACTCAGATCATTAAATTTATGTTGTACTCACAACACATGGGAATGCCTGCTTGAACAATATTATAGTTAATTTCTCACGAGACCTATACAGCAAATGAATGTTTCACAGCTCATGATCCTGGCACACCATTATGCACAGTCAGATAGTGATTATGTGGCTGCAAATAAGGAGCCACACATGACACGAGTTAAAAGTCAAAAACAAGAATGTTTTTATGTTATTCATGGACTGCCCTAGAAAAGCAAATGGGCGATATATTTATGAGTACAATGTCTTCAGATCAACTGTTGAAACTCCCTTTAATAATTTCTTTAAGTCAGTTACTGACTTATGGTACTTTTTCTCATTACTGAAAAGAAATTACTAAACCAACGAAAAAGGGAAAAATCTTAAATCTTTCTCCGGTATCAGAGGATAGGTGCTTTCAATGAACAAAATGTGTAAAAATAAATAATTGCAAATGTGGCACAGAGCATTGGGATATGTATAAAAAAACATTGACAAGCTGAGCTTAAATTTTCCAAACTGATTGCCTATGGAAACAACAGAGAAGGAGCTCCCAACAAATGCAAGACTACTTGGAGTCTTACAACACAAAAATCCACATATACCCAAACGGAAGACTTCTGCTTGAGCCAGAAATACTCAGTAACTACATTATTACTACAGTAAATAAATTAAGATTAAAAATTAAACAGCCAATCATATCAGTTTCTTAGAGGTCATGAATTCCATCAGGATCTTGTCACACACATAGATATAGTACATGCTGTTTTAAAATTTCCATAGTCAAAAGGTGTGGGCTGTCTATCTACACAACAAAAAAGGACATAACATCATATTTGCAAACTGTCTGCTTGTATTATGAATTAGAATTTGGAGTTTTTCCTGATCAACTCAAAATTTCATAAGTTATACCTATGTACGAAAAGGGAGAAATGCATCTACCAGAACTATAGACCAGTGTCTGCCACTCCTATCTTTTCCAAAATATTTGAGCAATTTTTCACCAACAGCTTACTAACTATTTTGAAGAACATGATGATTTTTGTAACAGACAACATGGTTTTTGACAAGGGAAAAATGCCACTTCTGCAGACATGGAAACTGTTAATCAGACAGTAATTTCATTTGAAAATAAGAATATGGTCTCTCTTGAACTATTTGATTTGAGTAAGGCATTTGAATGTGTCTGCTTTTACATCTCACTAGCCAAACTACAGTATTATGAAATAAATAATACAGCATTAGAAATAGTTAATTCTTATCTAAATAACAAAAAAACATTTGTGTTATAATTAATTCTTATATAAATAACAATTGACAGCGCACGTCTCTTGGAGTGCCGAGCCAAGTCGGACGGGTTGTGTCACCGACTCGCTAGGTGCTCAGCGGGCAGTGCGGCACTATGTTTTCGAAGTTTTTCAAACTGTTGCATCCTTGAGGCCCCCGATTACCAGATATACATTTAGCGGTTCTCAGCTGACGCTATCCAATTACAGGAGCCCAGGATCACACTTTATTAATAATTATATTACAAATTAATATCACCAGTTACAGTTACATTTTCAGCAAGTACACCAAGTACTTTCATCCATACATGTATTTTCTCATCATTTCTAACTTTTCTTCAGAAGCGGGTACACAATGTAAAAGGCATATTACTATACACACAACTAGGTCTACTTTGAGTCTTCGGGTCGATTCCACAATGCCAGGTCTTGTAGGCGATGACATCTCGATCAGCAAAAGATTCAAGTCCAGGTAGGGAGGAGTTTTCACAATGAACAATGGCTAGAGTAAACCAACCACTACCTGAATTTCCAGTAGCAACATCGAGAGTAAAATTAACCCTGCACCCAAGAAAGAATATAGGTCCATTTAATACCACTGAGTGGGCTGTTCCATTTGTTCCTAGTTTATTCTCCAAGCTAATAATATGTTTGTAGACAGGCATGCGGTAGCGGCGTTGATGATGGGACGAGGCATAGTGCTTCAATGCTGTTGCAGATGGAGCTCACAGCGGAATGGTTCTGCTGGCGTGCACTGCCCGCTTATATAGAGAGCAAGTGACCTTGATTACGTAACGCGCTCTGCAAGCGCTCTGCAAGCGCGAGCAGGCAGGCGTTATAGCGTACACGCGCTGTCATTTCAAAATAGACATTATTCCTAGAAGAAAGTCACATCTGGTGTGCCTTGGGTCTCTGTCCTCGGACAATCCTTCTTCGTTTGTTGCAATTAATGATTTGCCACATTCTGTCAGTCATCTGCTATGTGGGTGATAAAACTTTAATCACCACAAATAGCGATATGTCAGACTTACCCCAGAATTACAGTATTCTACCCTCCAACACTAAACAGATTCTTATCTAATAAACTATTATGTAATCCAGAGAAAACTCAACATTTTCAACTGTGACTAGCTAATAACATAGAATCAAAATCTGTGAAACTGCTTGGAATACCCACTGGTTTCAAAGTAATCAGGCAACACCTCATCAACCATGTCTGCAAATAGATATCACAGGTGTCCTCTCTCATATGGAAATTAGCTGATATAGTGAGTAATAATTATCTTAAGACAGCTTACTTTGTGCTTTTTCTGTCTCACATATCTTATGGGCTGTTGCTATGTGGTCACCCATATCATGTCAGTGATGTAGTACTTATTCAGAAAAGAGGTCACAAATAATGTATAAATTTGGTCCAAGGGAACACTGCCGTCCTTTATTCGCCAAGATCAAAATACTGACAGTGGTAAACCTCTATATCGATGCATCACTGATAGATGCTAAAAACAGAGTAACAGAGTTAACACCAAAGAGAAAAAACATAACAGAATTAACACCAGAAAGAATATACACTGTCATGACACTGGAAGCAAAAAGAGTATTGACATTCTTAGGCATAGGCTGATGAAAATAGGCAACTTTCACAAAGTGAACTGTCTGAAATTATTTAATAAACTGCCATATTCTGCACTCGATATGCCTCTCATAATTTTACAAGAAAGTTGTATAATTGGTTAATAAAAAATCCATTCTGCAGCTGAAGAGAATTCTGGGATACATTTAGTATAGAAGTTGAGTTTTGAGGTTATAACTGCAATTCTGTACAACTGATTAAAGTAGGATTAATCATTTGTACATGTAACATGAATATTAATTAATATAGTGTTTGCTGTTGTTTCATATCATAATTGCAAAGCCCATTTCACTACATGTGGCCAATGGCAAATAAAGAATCTGAATCCAAACAACAGGAATTTTACCATTGTAACAATCCCCTAACTTTCCTCCCTTATCTTTTCACCTATGAGTTGAATTAATATATTTTTCTCACTCATGTCAAGGTATAGACCATGCTTTATGTATCCCTGCCTCCCAATAGCAGCAACTGTTGCAGCACAGCTGCGAGCCCTGCTCGAACTGAGTACCAGTCTCATCAGTCCCTGCTTAACCTGACTGATGGATTTGTTCATCGAGGGTTGATCCTGCTGCTGCAGAACTTGAGTAAATCTGTATTTATGTGTGAAGTTGCTGCACATAGCTTATCCAGGCCCCTCCTGATACTATGTTCTCCATTTTCCACCAGCCAGTTGCTTGCTCCTCCAAGTATTAATACCAGTTTGTCCTTACTCAAATCCTTAGTGCCCATAAAACATCTATACCTGCCAAGTGTAGCACAAGACTTTACAATATTTGTGGTCTGGCACCCTGATTCAAGTTTTTCCTGCAAATGTTAGCCTACACCTCTCCCATGATTGGTACCAAGCAGTAAAACATTTCTTTTTTTGTTCAACATCTTTTCTGATCCATATCTTAAATTATTATAATGATTTGCTGTGTCATACTTCCTTCTATAGCTGAAAAATAATAGGCTTATCTGTTCTCGAGTTCAGCGATAGCAATAGAAGTATGCAAACTACACCCTTTTCATCTCTTTCCTGTAATCTTATCTCCCTCCCCCCCCCCCCCCCCCTCCCTCCTACTGCTTTAATTCAGGGTTCAAGGCCTCTGTCTCTCCTTTGGTTCTGTCATCTTCCTGTTTTTAAATATAACCTGTATATCTGTAGGAGGACCTCATTGGGAATTCCTTCTTCTGTCCCACTGCAGTCACCTGCAGTGAAACTGCAACTCACTGCCCCCACACACCCACAAACCAATCGTGAACTATTAACTAACTTGCAGCAGCATGTACATTTGTCACCCATAGTCATTCTGTTGTATATAATTACACATATATATACAATTTGCTGGGCTAAAATGTCTTTTTTACAGTATGTGACTACTGGAATGCTCTTAAGCTTAGCATTTGCCAAAAAGTGTTTTATGAAACACTTAACCTGTAGCCCAGCATTTCTGCCATTATTTGTGATTTAACTCATCATTTGGTGCCCTCATATTCAAATATACAGATTTCTTGCTTGTGCTTAACAGTTTTTACCTGATGTGGCACTTCATTACTGAGACAGCATGTTTATGCATTTCAACAGTTCATGCTAAAATCAATCTTGATAGATATTGTCTCTCTATGGCCACATCTCACATTTGGGAAAGTCTTATGTAATAAATGAAATTGAAATATTCTGTGGATTACCATTTATTTGACACAATCGGACTATTTTACTGCTTCTTTTTTAACATGATAACTAAAATGATAAAATCAAACTAATCAGTTTCAATATGACAAAAACAAACCACCTACTTATCACACAATTTGTTTTAAAAATAAACAATGCAGTAATTAAAAGTAACAGAAAAGAAAACAGTGACTTAGTAGGGAGAGGTAAAGTAGAATAGGGAAACTGGTAAGAACAAAATGGAATACATTAGAAGTATTTAAATGCAGAAGAATTCTAATTATAAAGTGGTCAGAGAAAGGCAAAATAATATACTGGAAAGAACAGGTAGAAACTCTTAACACAAAAATTGATAGATCAGTAATATATCTGATGCAGCAATATTTCAACAGATTATCTCCTCCTCCCCCCCACCTCTCTCTCTCTCTCTCTCTCTCTCTCTCTCTCTCTCTCTCTGACAGTTTCTCTCTTCAAAGTAGTAAAAAGTAATAAGAAACTGTATTATAGGATGGTTCATGTTTGTTTACCTGAGCCAGCCAGTGTGATATGCTTTTTCTGTGCTTTTCCTGAAGCATTCTAGATGAATATTGAAATTATTCTAGTTTACAAGCCAGCTCCTATCTCATTTCTTACTGATTATCAAGTATTACGAAATAAAATAAATTCTTGCGTAGAATGTTTGTTATCAATGTTTTTTATTATGGAATACAGTAATTCATAATTTTGATGTTTTTATTTGAAAAATTTTCCACATGTATAATGACTTGTTCTATGATTAACCAACATCACAGATGTCCATTGAAGAAAAATAAACAATACAGGTAATTCATAAGTGGAGGTACATGGTACTGTACTGTTACTGACACTAATGTTCTGACTAATTTTAGATCTAATGTGTAGTGGTTTTAATACAGCGTTGTTAACAGTACGGATTCAATTATATATAACAGAGTCCATAAAATGTGCATTTAATAGTTGATTGATGCCGTATTCCTGGACTTCAGGAAGGCATTTGATACGGTTCCGCACTTACGTTTAGTGAAAAAAATACGAGCTTACGGAATATCGGACCAGGTTTGTGATTGGATTCAGGATTTCCTAGAAGAAAGAACACAACATGTCATTCTTAACGGTTCAAAATCTGCAGATGTAGAGGTAATTTCGGGAGTACCGCAGGGAAGCGTGATAGGACCTTTATTGTTTACAATATACATAAATCTACATCTACATCTACATTGATACTCCGCAAGCCACCCAACGGTGTGTGGCGGAGGGCACTTTACGTGCCACTGTCATTACCTCCCTTTCCTGTTCCAGTCGCGTATGGTTCGCGGGAAGAACGACTGTCTGAAAGCCTCCGTGCGCGCTCTAATCTCTCTAATTTTACATTCGTGATCTCCTCGGGAAGTATAAGTAGGGGGAAGCAATATATTCGATACCTCATCCAGAAACGCACCCTCTCAAAACCTGGCGAGCAAGCTACACCGCGATGCAGAGCGCCTCTCTTGCAGAGTCTGCCACTTGAGTTTATTAAACATCTCCGTAACGCTATCACGGTTACCAAATAACCCAGTTACGAAACGCGCCGCTCTTCTTTGGATCTTCTCTATCTCCTCCGTCAACCCGACCTGGTACGGATCCCACACTGATGAGCAATACTCAAGTATAGGTCGAACGAGTGTTTTGTAAGCCACCTCCTTTGTTGATGGACTACATTTTCTAAGCACTCTCCCAATGAATCTCAACCTGGTACCCACCTTACCAACAATTAGTTTTATATGATCATTCCACTTCAAATCGTTCCGTACGCATACTCCCAGATATTTTACAGAAGTAACTGCTACCAGTGTTTGTTCCGCTATCATATAATCATACAATAAAGGATCCTTCTTTCTATGTATTCGCAATACATTACATTTGTCTATGTTAAGGGTCAGTTGCCACTCCCTGCACCAAGTGCCTATCCGCTGCAGATCTTCCTGTATTTCGCTACAATTTTCTAATGCAGCAACTTCTCTGTATACTACAGCATCATCCGCGAAAAGCTGCATGGAACTTCCGACACTATCTACTAAGTCATTTATATATATTGTGAAAAGCAATGGTCCCATAACACTCCCCTGTGGCACGCCAGAGGTTACTTTAACGTCTGTAGACGTCTCTCCATTGATAACAACATGCTGTGTTCTGTTTGCTAAAAACTCTTCAATCCAGTCACACAGCTGGTCTGATATTCCGTAGGCTCTTACTTTGTTTATCAGGCGACAGTGCGGAACTGTATCGAACGCCTTCCGGAAGTCAAGAAAAATAGCATCTACCTGGGAGCCTGTATCTAATATTTTCTGGGTCTCATGAACAAATAAGGCGAGTTGGGTCTCACACGATCGCTGTTTCCGGAATCCATGTTGATTCCTACATAGTAGATTCTGGGTTTCCAGAAATGACATGATACGCGAGCAAAAAACATGTTCTAAAATTCTACAAGAGATCGACGTAAGAGATATAGGTCTATAGTTTTGCGCATCTGCTCGACGATCCTTCCTTCTTGAAGACTGGGACTATCTGTGCTCTTTTCCAATCATTTGGAACCCTCCGTTCCTCTAGAGACTTGCGGTACACGGCTGTTGACAACATCGGTAGCTCCGTGAGGCTATTTGCAGATGACACGGTTGTCTACAAGAAAGTAGCAACATCAGAAGACTCGTACGTACTCCAGGAGGACCTGCAGAGGATTAATGCATGGTGCGACAGCTGGCAGCTTTCCCTAAACGTAGATAAATGTAATATAATGCGCATACATAGGGGCAGAAATCCATTCCAGTACGATTATGCCATAGGTGGTAAATCATTGGAAGCGGTAACGACCGTAAAATACTTAGGAGTTACTATCCGGAGCGATCTGAAGTGGAATGATCACATAAAACAAATAGTGGGAAAAGCAGGCGCCAGGTTGAGATTCATAGGAAGAATTCTAAGAAAATGTGACTCATCGACGAAAGAAGTAGCTTACAAAACGCTTGTTCGTCCGATTCTTGAGTATTGCTCATCAGTATGGGACCCTTACCAGGTTGGATTAATAGAAGAGATAGACATGATCCAGCGAAAAGCAGCGCGATTCGTCATGGGGACATTTAGTCAGCGCGAGAGCGTTACGGAGATGCTGAACAAGCTCCAGTGGCGGACACTTCAAGAAAGGCGTTACGCAATACGGAGAGGTTTATTATCGAAATTACGAGAGAGCACATTCCGGGAAGAGATGGGCAACATATTACTACCGCCCACATATATCTCGCGTAATGATCACAACGAAAAGATCCGAGAAATTAGAGCAAATACGGAGACTTACAAGCAGTCGTTCTTCCCACGTACAATTCGTGAATGGAACAGGGAAGGGGGGATCAGATAGTGGTACAATAAGTACCCTCCGCCACACACCGTAAGGTGGCTCGCGGAGTATAGATGTAGATGTAGATAGTATAATCACAAGACTCTTTTTCTTGATAGTTGACTGTCTGTTCAAGGATGCCTTTTTGTTTGTCAGTGAAATTTGTAACAGACACTAATTGTGTTTCTCAAATTCTATGTAATGCTGCTCACTGTCAATGTGACATTATGATTACTTCTTACACAAAACTACAGGCAGGATTTCTTGTTGTTTTACAGGAGGATCTCCAGCCACTTCCACTGGACTACATCCCAGCTATTACACTGGCTTTCAAGGGTGCATCAGTAATGTGAAACTATCTGATAGGTTTATAAACTTTAGAGACTACATTACAGACAATAAGTCATCTTTACGATTTTGCCTCAGCACTGTATCGTAACACATGCTTCAGCTTCATGTCTGTGACATGATGTGTAACCATTTGATCGTGCAATAGCATGAACAGTCTCTGAGATTCATGTACCATTGGAGTATGTTTATTGCTATATGATCAGAAACATTGTTCCTAAAACAGTCTCCAAAATGTACTATTAAGAATGACAGCAAATTACTCAGATGAACTATCTGGCATGACATGAGAAGGATAAATCTGAAGAAACTGTTTTGTAAGTTTACTAACAGAACATATATTTCCTCAGGGTGTTCACTATATGAGCTCAATATTTGTAGTTACTGATGACATGAACTCTTATTGCTCATTTATGAAGATTTGATTGTTGCTGTACAAATTTGTATTATGAAAACAGAAGGAACATGACGGAAACTATGAAACTTCCATTCTTGTGATTTCTGAATATTTATAGGCATTCCATTTGCAAAACAAAATCTAATGTAAAAAATAAATGTACGCATTTCTCAGAAACCACGCTTTTAAGTTACACAGTTAGATCTTGAAGGGCTGGAAATAGATACAGAGTGGATGAAAACTAAATAGTTTAAGATTTTGGCTCCTTCTGTTGAAGGGAATCTTAAGCCTATTGGTGTAATTAATCTTGGTGTTTGAATGACCCACAAAAGTCCTCTGAAAATCTTTCAAAGAAGATTATACATGCAGAAATTTGTTTAATTCGCCTGTTCCATAATTTAGTAGAATCAGTTTTATGACTTTAAAATACACAGAAAATTCAGTTTTGAAGTGAGAGACCCAGTTTCTGTGGAAGTGATTCTCATTCAAAATACTGTCAGTATGCAATAAGAGTAAATTGAGATTTTCTGAGAGATGACAGTTTCCCTGTAACAGCTTCAAATGAGTAAACTATCTTAGAAATATCAGAAAAGAGAAGGATTTGTTTCAGCAGCAACAGGTTTTTTATATCATAAAGGGAGCTTTTTTCTAAATGTTAGGAAAAAGTATATATTTATTTAAATAAGATGTAATGTTTCACTGCAAAATATTTCCATTTTTTCAATTCCTTGTATTATTTTTGTAATGTGATAGTGAAGGAATGGAACTGGACAGTGTGGAAGTGCAGTAAATGTGTTAAAATGTTATGTGCCATAGAAGATGCTACAATCAATGTGTGTGTGTTCATTGCATTACTAGATGTAAACTTATTCTACTCTTTCTTCCAGTAGTTACAGCAAGGTTTCAAAATGTATGTTGTAAATGAGACAGCTACACAGAATCTTGTAATGAAAAATCAAGAAGTGATATAAAATATTTGATGATATGTGACAGAGAAATGATGTCTGGCAATATACAGTACTCATGAAAATTAAATTAAATTTCCTGGCCTTTTAATCAACATTTCTGCGTGTTATACACACAGACTGTAAAAGAGAAGTGAAATAAACATAAAAAATTAAAGCATTTATTTGAGAGAGACTGTTACAATATAGAGAAGACTAAATGATTAGTTACAGTTGGCTTTCCAATAGTTTGGTTCTTAGGTTGATAACATTATTTTAATTCAAGTTCGAGGTATCTGTAATGAAAAGTTCAATAAGAAGGGATTAAAGACTATATGAGGGAGAAAATCATAAGCTTGAAAGGAGAATTAAATAGGCCTATGCAAATGGTAGATAACTGAAAAAGACTGAAACAACAAAATATATATACTAGAAAAAGAGATAATGAGAGACTGTGGAATTTGAGATAATGAGAATGGAAAACACTGAAGGAGCCATCTACTAGGCACTGGATTGATTTGAACTTGCAGTTAATTATACTACAGTCAGATGTTTTTCGTTCAGTCTACAGTGCAAAAGCAAGTAATATGTCCACACAATTAACAGTATCTTATGTGGTCTCTTTAAGTCAGTTCTCAGTAACAGAGAGAACTGATTTAATGCTGAACTTTGAGATACTAAACTACATAAACTGAGAATGGTCTATTGAAGCATTCTGAAATCTTGCCATGAGCTCTCAAAATTTACATTAAGTGTTCTATCTTCCTCCTTTACACTCGTATCTGTTCTCTTTTCCTCTCTGATCAGTTTATTTCTGAATTTAGTAAAACCTAACAACTTAGATGTATAATTATTGCATAACACTGCCAATTGTTTATAATGGTTGATATAATGACAGCAAATAAATTGTATGTACAAAGTATGGCAATCTAAAAATATATAAAAATGTGTATGTTATAATAAGAACAAACCGAAATGTAATGTTAGTTTTATCTTTATATAAAACTGGCTGAGTGTAAATGATTTTATTGTGTTCTTTCTTTGCTAGAGGGCAATTTTTTTGCATCATACCATATATCATCTGTGTACAGTAATGTTCATTGAATTCTATGTGACACAAAAATCATGTAAAAATTTGTAAATATTGTAAACAATGTACAAAAGAGGATACTCATTGTTGAAGTATGTTTTGTAAAAATAAATAGTATAGTTATTTATTAAAGTGATGTCACCTTTTAACATACAGCAATTCATGACTGTGGAAATTTAATTGAAAAATGATTTTTCTGACGTTTCACCAGCACGAGTGGCTGGCATTGTCAAAGCTTCACCGTCCATTGCCAGTGGTGAACTGGAGCCAAGCTCGCGGGCGCAGACTATATGTACCTGGTGCGTCAACGTCCGAGGGCTTCTCCACGGTCATTTCCGGTGCGGTTCTCCTCTTGCTACCTGCGACGGTCGTTCATTGCAGTACGGGAAGCCAGGATCCGTTGACCTTAAGGCTTTCCTCTTTCTTGTTCAAACTGTTCGCGTGTTTTTGTATTTCTACAGCTTCTCTGAACAAGCGCATGTGATAGTGCTTCTCTACAGCCAGAACTTCCGTGTCGGCGAATTTTACTACGTGGTCGGTCTCATTCAGTGCGTGCTCTGCCATGGCCGATTTCTCCACCTGCCCCAACCTGCAATGTCACTTATGTTCTTTGATCCTGGTGTTGATGGATCATCCAGTCATTCCGACATAAACTTTTCCGCATGTGCATGGTATACGGTATATTCCCGACATTGCAAGTGGGTCTCTTTTCTCCTTCGCTGATCTAAGACACTCTTTGATCTTCCTTGTCGGTTTGAAAATCGTCTTTACACCATGTTTACGCAATATAGGGCCGATTCTGTCCGTCACTCTGGGAATGTATGGCAGAAAGGCCGTATCCGACATTTCTTTTTCTGGTTCCTTACTTCGCTGAGTGTTTGGCTCTGTTACACTTCTAATATAATTTTTGGAGTACCCATTGCTCCTCAGGACAGTTTCCAGGTGTTGCATTTCTCGTTTGAGGTGTTGCGGCTCACATATTCGTCCTGCTCTCGTTACAAGCGTACTAATCATGCCTCTTTTCTGGCTCGGGTGGTGGTTTGACAGTTTGTGCACCACCCGAGCCAGAAAAGAGGCATGATTAGTACGCAATGGAGGGTGAAGCTTTGACAATGCCAGCCACTCGTGCTGGCGAAATGTCAGAAAAATCATTAGATGAATGTCGGCCGAAGAACCCGAGACAGAAGCCAATAGGCAGCTTGTCAACAAGTGGCCACGAAAGCCTTAACAATTTTGTATTAATTGAAAAAACTGATTTCATTAAAATCAGCTGATTTATGATCATATCTCTCTAAATCTTACATTGATCTACATATTTTGCCTTGAGACAATGTAAGAAAGATGACAAAACATTTTTATTTTCCCACAATTTATTTTTGTTTTCATGTAATTCAGTGATAACAAGAAAAAAATTTTCATCTAAACTGCAAATTGGAATATTTACCATGTTCTTAAATTGCTGCTGGAAAAAGTTTGTTTGTTTGTTTGTTTGTGTGTCTGTGTGTGTTGTGTGTGTGTTCTTTTTTGCCCAATACCCCTGCTAAAAGCGAATTCCTTATCCTATCACTGCATCGAAAGAAGACAAGCAACAAAACTATTAGACAGGACGCCACAATACTGAAATATTGAATCATCCACAGATGAAAGATGTTTCATGTCATCCACAAAACAGTACCAGAAACAATTTATCTGGTGTAAAAAAAAAAAATTAAGCGACATTGCAGGTTGGGGCAGGTGGAGAAATCGGCCGAGGCAGAGCACGCACTGAATGAGACCGACCACGTAATAAAATTCGCCGACACGGAAGTTCTGGCTGTAGAGAAGCACAAATCTTTGTTCATATATTTGCTTCAATTCTTATAGGGAATTAGTAACTTTTTAGCTTGGTAGATTGAAAGATAGTCAACATGCTTAGTTCTAAGTCATTTGTTCACTGCTCTGCAAAAAACTGCACCATGCACAGTGTAGCCTCACTGTGAATGCTGTTCTGTAGCACAGGATGAATTAGTTGACACTTGGAAGCAACTGGAAATCACCATGGCTACTGTCAGATGATTGGCACCTGCTGTGAATCAGTGTGTTGGAAGAGATCCCAAGAATTGTATATTGGTGTTACCTCACTTATTATCATCTCCTGTGGATCCTGTCTGCTCTGCATAAAATATGGGATCTCGACCACTTGAATGTGAATGGCATTTCAGTGGTAGATATAGCCATCCTGTACAGGGTAGAGGGGGACCAGGGAGGACCCCCTGATCCTCCCCTAACCAACAACGTTGAGGTGCCGTCTTCCACTGAAAATGAAACAGTCTGGGCTCCAAGGTCATACTTTGGCCATTCCAGCAACTGACAGGGGATTTAAGAAGACTAGCCCTTGTGCACAGAGTTTCAACAAAGCTCCCAACTTGCAGCATTGTCCCCGGAACTGATCATGGCCCTCTTATTTTGAGTTGAGTGGAAGGACTGAACCAGAGACTTCAAAAGTTCTGCTGCAACTTTCTGCACTTGTGCCATGTAGTTGAGAACTGTAGGGTCCCCATAAATGTGTTAGGTATGCACTATACATCAGAGACTGCTACTCAGATAGTCAGTTGTATGTGGGGTACATGCAAAGGTTTTTTACATTAGGCGACTCTTCATCCATTGTAGATAACAACATCTCTAGGAGATTCAGAATTATAAGTGTAAGATCTACAAGAATGCTGCACACAGGTGAGAGTATTAAAAACCTAGTAGTTCACTGCTGAAGCATTCACAACAAACTGCAGGAATCTGAAGTGCCCCTGAAAAGCAGTGAATCTCACATAATACTAGACACAGAAAGCTGTTTGAAATATGAACTGGTAGCTGTGAGATTTTTGGGGAAAACTTAAGTATATATCAAAAGGCTAGGCTAATGGGAAATGCAAGTGACCATCAAGGTAGAAATTGGAGCTGAATGTGAGACAGTTTGCATAAGGCTCAGCATCAGGGAAGGGCATAAAATGGTATTTTGATCCTTCCACCACCCATGAGACTCACTCATTGGTGGAGACTTATATCACGCAACAACCAATTGGGAAAATTACAGTTTTGTTAGTGGTTGCCACAACAAGACTTCCTGTGAAACATTACTGAATGCCTTGTCTGAAAAGTTGGAAATATATTGGATTTCAGGACAAGACATTGATCAACCTCACTGAGGATGTTTACAATGAAACTGGTATCAGTAACCATGAGGGAGTTGTGGCAACAATGATTTTCAAAGTACAAAGGGCAACTAAAACAAGTACAAAGATATATATGTTCAGTAAACTAGATATAAAAGCAGTAGAGTTATATCTCAATGAGGAACTTGGCACTTTCAACGCAGGACAGGAGCATATAGAGGAACTATGGATTAAGTTTAAAAGAGTAGTTGACCATGAACTGAGTACATATGTACCCAATAGAACAGTTCATAACGGGAGGGTTCCTCCATGGTATACTGTCACTATAAACAAATTTCTAAAGAAACAGAGACTACTGCATAGTAAGTATAAAACAAAGCACAGGGTTATAGGTAGAGAGATGCTAAATGAAATGTGTTTGGCTGTCAAAAGAGCAATGTGTGAAGCCTTCAATGACTACTGAAGTAGAATACTGCCAAATGATCTTTCACAAAAGTGAAATAAATAGGGGCACCAAAGTCAGTGTCCAGTTGCTCGTGAATGAGACAGGAACTAAAATTGAGGATAGCAAAGCAAAAGCTGGAATACTTAACTCTGTTTTCAAATGTTCCTCTATAAAGGAAAACCCAGGAGAATTGCCACAGTTTACTCCTCGTATCACTGTCAAAATGTGTGAAGTAAGTGTTAGAGTCAGTGGTTTTGGGAAACAGCTGAACTCATTCCAACTGAACAAAGTGCCAGGGGAATCCCTATCTGATTCTACACTGACTTTGTTGCTGACCTAATTCCTCTTTTAACTATAATTTATCATACATCCCTCAAACAAAAAACTATGCGCAGTTGTTCGAAGAAAGCACAAGTCACACTTGTTCACAAGAAGGGTTAGATGGTTAGATGTGCTCCACAAAACTACCATCCAATAAGCTCGACATCAGCTTTTTGTAGAATCTTACAACACACCCTGAGCTCAAATTTAATGAGACATCTCAACAAAATGCCCTCTACTTGCCATCCAGCATGGATTCCAAAAACATTGATCATGTGAAAAAAAACTCTCACATTATATACTGAAAGTTTTATATCAAGGCAGTCAGGGAGATGCAGTATTTCTTGACTTCCAAAAAGCATTTGACTCTGTACCACATCTACACTTAATGTAAAAAATAAGCTGTGGACAATTCAGGATGGAATGTAAGAATATCATGAAACAGATAGTTGCTACTCACTTTTTAGTGGAGATGCGGTAGTCACAGATAGGCACAACAAAAAGACTGTCAGAAAGTGAGCTTTCAACCAACAAAGCCTTCTTCAAAATTAGACAACACATACACTCATGCAAACACAACTCACACACATGATAACAGCCTCTGGCAGCTGAAGCCAGACTGAGAGTGACAGTACGTGATGGGAGAGGCAACCAGGTGATGGGTGTAAAGAGGGGGCTGGACAGGGTGAGAGTTGGGGACAGAAAGTGCTGCTCATGGGAGTGTACGGGGACGAGGGGGAGAGAGGATAGGGCAGCTAGGTGCAATTGGGGGGTTAGACGGAGGGTGGGGTAATGGGGAAGTTATGGAAAAGGAGAGAAGTAAAACACTGGAGGCTGCACTGGTGGGATGGAGAGCGGTGTAGTGATGCAGTAGGTACAGGGAAGGGGCTACACTGGTAACAACAATGACTACTTCTCCTTTAAAGGCATTACCCACAAATAAATCTGGTGTATGGCTCTACCAACCTGTTAATGGGTCATCTAGAGGAATCCTTCCTAAGCACCAAGAATCCTAAACCCCTCACCTGGATCAGGTTCACTGATGACATTTTCATGGTCTGGATTGAGGGTGAGGACACCCTACCCACATTCCTCCAGAACTTCAACAGCTCTTCCCCCATTCACTCCATGTCCTACTCTACCCAACAAGCCACCTTCCTTGATGTTGACCTCCACCTCAAAGATGGCTACATCAGTACCTCTGTCCATATCAGACCACCAGCAATATCTCAACATCGACAACTGCCACCCATTCCATACCAAGAAGTCTCTTCCATTCAGCCTAGCCACTCGTGGCCATCGCATCAGTAGTGGCGAGCAATTCCCCTCAAAATATACCGAAGGTTTCACTGAGGCCTTCACAGACCATACTTACCCTGCCAACTTGTACAAAAACAGATCTCCCATGCCTCATCTTTCCAGTCACCCAGCATCTCACAAATTCCCTCTCTCCAGCCACAGAGGAGTATTCCCCTCGTGACTCAGTACCACTCACAACTAGAGCAACTGAATTACATTCTCCGCCACTGTTTCAACTACCTCTTGACAAGCCCTGAAGTGAGAAATATCCGACTCACTAACTTTTCTACCCCTCCCACAGTGGTATTCTGCTACCCACCAAACCTACACAATATCCTCGTCCACACTTACACAACCCCAGCTCCCAACCCCTTGCCTCATGGCTCATATCCCTGTAGAGACCTAGATGCAAGACCTGTCCCATACATCTACATACCATCACCTACTCCAGTCTGATCAAAAACATGACCTATCCCATCAAAGGCAGGGCCACCTGTGAAACCAGTCATGTGATCTACAAGCTGAGCTGCAACCACTATGCAGCACTCTATGTGGGCATGACAACCAACAAGCTGTCTGTCTGTATGAATGACCACCAACAAACAGTGATCAAGAAACAGCTGGACCACCCAGTTGCTGAACATGCCACCCATCATGATGTTCTTCATTTCAATGACTGCTTCACAACCTGTGTCATCTGGATCCTTCCCACCAACATCAGTTTTTCTGAACTGCACAAGTGGTAACTCTCCCTGTGGTATATCCTGTGCTCTTGTAACCCTCCTGGCCACAACCTTCGTTAGCCATTGTTGTTATCCATGTAGTCCCTTCCCTGTTTCCATTCCAGCACTACATAGCCCTCTATCCACCAACAGACCCTCAATCTTTTTACTTCTCTCCTTTTCCACAACCCCCCCCCCCCCCCCCACTCCTGCCCACCGTCTAACGTCCTGAGTGCACCCAGCTGCCCTACCCTCTCTCCACCTCATCCCTGTATGCTCCCACAAGCAGCGTTTTACCATCCCCCAACTATGACCTGTTCTCCCTTCCCCTCCCCACCCTAGCCTCCTCCTTACTCCCACCACCCAGTTGCCTCTCCCATCATGCGCTGCTCCTCACAGTCTGGCTTCAGCTGCCAGAGACTGGTCATTGTGTGTGTGTGTGTGTGTGTGTGTGTGTGTGTGTGTGTGTGTGTGTGTGTGTGTGTGTTTTGGAGAGGGCCTTGCTGGCCAAAACTCACTTTCCGACAGTCTTTTTTGCTGTGCCTATCTGTGACAGCATCTATCCTTTTCATAATACCGTAATATCAAAAGTACCATCATATGGGTTATGAAGTGAAATTTGTGGCTGGATTGAGGACTTTTTGTTATGGAGAATGCAGCATGTTTTCTTGGATGGAGAATCATTGTCACATGTTGAATTAACTTTGTATGTGTCCCAGGGAAGCATGTTGGGATCCTTGCTGTTCGTGTTTTGTATTAATGATCTTGCGGACAAAGTTCAGGCTTTTTGCTCATGGTGCAGTTATCTATAATGAAGTAACGTCTGGAAGAAGCTACATAAATAGTCAGCCAGATCTTGATAAGATTTCAAAGTGATGCAAAGATTGGTAACTTCTTTTAAATGTTTGGAAATGTAAAACTGTGCACTTCACAAAATGAAGAACATGGTATCCAATGACTCTAATATCAATGAGTCAGCTGGAATTGGCCAACTGATACAAATACCTGGGTGCAACACTCTGCAGTAGGGATATGAAATAGAATGATCACATAGACTCAGTCATGGGTGTAGCAGATTGTAGTCTGTGGTTTATTGGTAGAATTCTGGGGAAATGCCATCAGTCTACAGAGGAGATTGCTTACAAATCACTCATCAAACCCACTCTAGAATATTGCTTAAGTGTCAGGTGTGCAAGACTCATACCAAATAGGAGTGACAGGGGTACTGGACATATGCAAAAAAAGACAGCACAAATTGTCACAGATTTGTTTAACAAATTGGAGAGTATCACAGAGATGCTGACAAAACTGAACTGGAAGACTGTTTAAGATAGACATAATCTATCCTGAGAAAGCCAACTTACAAAATTTCAAGAACTGTATTTAAATTATAACTCTAGGAATACACTACAAGCCCTAATGTATCACTCACATAAGGATCGTGAGAACAACAAAGATTAATTATAGCATGCACAGAGGTAATTAAACAATCAGTCTTTCTGCATTCAATGGAATGGGAAGAAACCATAATAGCTGGTACAATGGGACATTCCCTCTGCCAAAAACTTGACTACTTCTGCAGAGTACAAATGTAGATATGCTGCAAACATCAGTGATGTGAATGACAGATGCTATTTCACACTGTTTCACTTATTTGGGATTCCTCCCATTTCATTTGAGTAGGAAGCCTCGGAAGAATAATTGAGTAAGCATCTGTGTGCTCTTTAATCAATTTAATCTTGTTTTCACAGTCCTACAGGACTGATACAGAGCATTGTAGTATTTTCTCCATGTAAAGCTAGTGCTTGAAAAATTGTAAGTAGGTTTTCACAGGATAACTGGCATCTACATTATGGCACCTACCAGTTTAGGTTTTTCAGCAGATTTTTATTGATCACCCATAGGACAAGCAAAGCTGTACAAATTTTTGCCACCTTTTTTGTGCACATTCAGTATCCTCACTTAATCCTATCTGGCATATGTCCTACATATTTGGGCAATATTCTAGTATGTATCACACAAGTGTTTTGTAAACAATGTCCTTCATAGACTGGCTGCAGTCCCTTAGTATCGTACCACCTGCTTTACTTACAACTAAACTTTAACAAAATTTCATATCACCATGAGTTACTACACCTAGGTATTTTTATTAGTTGACTTATTTTAGTTGTGACTCATTGATGTTGTGATTGGATATTTAGTTTTTGTTATGTAAAGTGGGCAGTTTTACATTTCTGAGAATTTAAAACCTAGTTGACATTCTTTGCACCACTTTTAGATCTAATCAAGATCTAACTCAATATTTGTGCAGCTTTTTTCAGACATTACTTCATTATAGATAACTGCATCTGTTCTTGAGTATTTGCCTTATATGAATAAAACTAACTAGTTATTTATCTGTGGGTATCATTATGGCTGAGAGAATCCTCATATCATCTCAGTGTCACACTGTGCTGAAGCCAAATCATAAAGTGCGCACAACAAATGGGTGAATATCAAATGTACTGCTAAAGCATGCTCCTTTATCAAGAGTTTCAATGTCTGTTCAGATGCTGAAGAACAGTTAACTCCATTTGTTGTAGGGGCAAAGACTTGGGTGTTACATCATATGCAATTCACTGTACAGAACTGTTACTTGAAGATTCTGCATAAGATTAATCACCTAATATAACTATAAGCATATGCCACTTTCTTACCAAAACTGAAAAGTAGATCACCTATATACTATATATACTATACTGTGATAACAACACTGAAAAATAGAAACATAAATAAAAGTTGAAAAGATCAACCTAAGATCACAGCAGAAAAATCATACAAATACTCTCACTAATAAAACCAAATTTGAACAGTTTCTCGCTCATTCATCATGTTCTGTAGCTCCTACCAAGAAAGAGAATGTCTAGTTGCCTGGGGCAGGTAAAAAAGAAAAACCTCTCAGACAAGTAATCTGCACACCACAGTGTAGTAAATCACTGAAACTGGTAGCCAAATAAAATAACAGTTTGGAAATAAGACGGCTGAAAAGTGTTTGATTTGACACCCTGCAGCGAACAGCCGAGTCCCACAACAATCTCTGAAAACATGGACATACAGAGACTGAATTAATTGCATTATTTAATAGTACTTGGTGCAACAATAATGGATATTCCTGGGTGGAGCAATATGTAAAATAATCTAAAGGCAGCCACTAACCTATAGTGGACCAATGTGTGGAGCACAAACACATGTCAAGAAGCAGCATTCATGTTAGTTTGCCATGGTCACTGAAGTGTGTGTTTGGTGTCTGTGGGGCTGTATGTGTCATTTTGTTGAAAAAAAGTAAGAGCTCAAGAACTGATGTGAATGACGTTTTCTGTTATGCGTTTCTGTGATCCACGCATCAGTTTTCTATAGTATTTGTGCAGTAAATTTAACGGGTTCTGTAAGAGAATTAGCTTCACTAAAGAGCACAAAAGTAATAAATGTATCAATTTTTACACCTAGATGTACATAGAGGATCTGGCAGAATGAATGGTAGGATTTCAGTTGCATATTGTGACATCACTGTTGACTGTGTGAAATAAGTAAACATGTGCTGCATATAGGATGGACTGCTGTTTGTAATTATGGCCTATTTTGTAAGGAATGACTACAAGATTTTTATATTTTTGCTTTATAATTTTATATCTTTTGCTTATAATTTTTTTAGTATTTTTAATCGTTTGTGTATTGGAATTTAATAAATATGGTATTTTTGCTTTAACTTCATGTCTTGCCACATTAAATTTAGAAAATCTAGATCTAAAAATGCTGTTGAAACCACCACATGCTTCCTTTATTACAAGAAATTTTCCATTCTTTCATTTCTCCTTCACAGTCTACAAAATCAGTTATTTTAACTACCGTAATGTTACAGCAAAATGCTTTGGTTATTGGTTTAAACATCTCAAAGAAGATTACTATTATTTAAATTTTCTGTAAGTAACCATAATCCAAATCTTTCGTTGGTTGGTTTTACTTTATTTCCAAGCAGTTCTGTTATAGAATTTTATTGTTTGTAGTGCACATTTTATTTTCAGCTTTCATTTATAGAAGAAAAAATTTATTAGGTTTGCTACAAAGTAGCTAGGATTAAAAAAGATTTAAAAAATATATAAAGTCAAAAGTAGTTGAAATTGGATAGCTGAAAGTAAAGTGAAGTGATTTTATTACCTATATGAGAGATACCAGGAAATTAAAGTTACATGCAAATGTTAAAAAACTGTGAACAGACCTTATCCCAAAAAAACATTTACAAACAGCTGTTCATAAAAAATCTCATGGCTTCTAAAGCAGAAAGTGAATAATTTCCAGTTTTTTAATGTGAATGAATCGTTCACCCTTTTATTTTCTTATGCTCACCTTTTATACAAAAATTACATTAACTTTATTTTCTTACATTCACCTTTTTAAAAATATACTGAATTTAAGCTGAAAAATATGTATTATAATAGCTACATTCTGTAGGTTCTGGCTAACTTTTGGTGAACTAGCGAACGAACTTGTGAGTGAGCTAGTGAGCCAGTACATACAGAATGTAGCTGCTTTCGTATACCGGTATGTATTCTTATTCTCAACATGGTACTTACTATACTGGAGTTTATACTTGTTCTCTGCTATTTTTGGGAGTATCATCTTTTACTTTTACATTGATTGCCTTTAAATATTATTCGTCTGAAGGGTGAATATTTCTTTTTTTAAATTGCTTAAGTATTGTAACTAAGAACTTTACTTTGTGGGAACAATGATATGAAGTTTTTCATTTTAGGCCATGTATTGGTTTTCTATTTGTTCACTGAGTTATTTTTTTATTCTTTTTGAGAACTATAATCTTTATCTTAGGTATTTATTATTTAATAATTGATTATAGAGTTTTTGTGGAGTGGGAGCTTTTTAATTGAAGTGGTTCTATGGTTGTTATGACTTTGATTGCGGATTGAATGTATCTTATTTTTATGTTATCTATATTTCTTCCATGGTAATTTATTATACAGAGGATTATTTATCTGGTGAAAAAATATAAATCATTTTATTATTATTGTTTTAATATTTATTCCTTCAATAGAGTTTTTAATTATTAGTCCTAATTTGATTAGAATTTTATTAGATTGAGATGGTTTGGGATTGGTTTCTTACTATCAGAATGTAAAGTCTTGTAGTGCACGTACATTAACTGCTTTGTCTACTGGAATCGGTGATGTTATTTTAATTTCAATTGCTAGAATGTTAAATTTTGGTGGTTGGAATTATATTATTATGATTTTATCTCAAGTTCCTGTGAGATAAAGATATTAATAAGTTTGTTGTTTTCAACTTATTATAAGGAAATAGGCAAAATTGATTTCCACATGTTTATCAAAAGCATGTCCTCTTGAAAATATTTTGATGTCTGGTTACTCACTGATTAATATTTAAAGAGCCGCATATTTTGACTGTGCAAAGGTAGCATAATCATTAGTCTCTTAATTAGTGGCTGGAATGAATGGCTTGATGAGAAATCAATTGTCCCTTAATAAATTTTTGAATTTAACTTTTAAGTCAAAAGGCTTAAATTTACCTTTAGGATGAGAAGACTTTATAGAGTTTAACATTTTATTTTTACATGGTTTTTTGTTGGAGTGACATGAAGAGTAAATAAACTCTTCATTATTATATCATTGATCTATGTTTGTTGTTTTGAACCATTATTTACGATCATAAGATTAAGTTACCTAGGGATAACAGCTTAATTGTCTTCTAGAGCTCACATTGACAAAGCAGATCACAACCTCAGTGTTGGATTAAGAACAGTTTTGGGTACAGTAGTCTGTTTGACCTATAAATTCTTACATGAGTCAGACTGTGTGAGCCAGGTTGGTATGCATCCTGAGATTATTTACCGATATTAGTACGAAACGACCATATTGGTAAAATATTTTTTATATTAATGATTGATATTAATTTATCAGTATTTTGACAGATTATTGTGTTGAATTTAAATTCATTTATGTAGATTTTTTATATTCGTTTTAAATTTTCTTCTGCTGGTTATTTGTGTTTTAATTAGTGTGGCTTTTTCAACCTTATTTAGGTTATATCCAAATTTGTAAGGGGTCCAAATAAGATAGAGCTTGTTGGTATTCTGTGGGCATTGCAGAAGGAGGGGAACACCTATGACACAGCCCTTGAAATCTCAAATGAGTCTGCAATAGTCAGCACATGGGAGGGGTTTTCACATTGAAGGGCCCCCTCATGAACCTCACAGTTGGGGGCCTACCGAATGATTGCATCATGAACCATTTGGGCAGCATACTACTCCTTATGTAAACCAACATCAGTAACAAAGTAACGACACTTAAATCGTGAAGCTCGGCTGCCTACGCCTGATAGGAATGTTCCAGTTTCTTATGAGACCGACAGGACCAACTCAAACGGCAATGACATGCAGCCGTTTACCACAGTATTTCGAAAGAAGGTCACACATGTTATCAGAAGAGAGCAAAGACAGATCCTTGAGGGAGGGGGGGGGGGGGGGCAGTTGGCAAAGGAGTTGATACACGCAAGGCGATAACCAAGACAAAAAGGAAGCATGACGTAAGGTAACATCAGTCAATCCAAATGCACAAAAATGCTGCTGCAGCTTTTTTTTGCAGGCTTCCTGTTCTTCGACAGACTCATCATAAGCCAGAAAGGGTGGGTATAAATAACCAGAGTAGCGACAGGAGGTTCAAGGAACTACGTGACATGCGATGCTGATTGAGACAGTCCTGAACTGGCCAAAACAGAAGCAAGCGTTTGCAATGTCTGGTGACACCTCCTGCTGTTGACTCAAATGCTGCAATGCCACAGTAAGAACCATTTGCTGACCAACCAGCTGATGTAAATCCTCATCAGTAGTAGCATCAGACATCATAAACTGAAAAACATCACGGAGAACAATCTCACTCTCGTCGTCACTTGTGTTGTGACTTGGGCACACAACACAACCAAGAATGTTAATGTAACTTCATTAGACTGTGGCATGTACTCCTATCACCAAGATAAGACAAATGTATGTAAGCAGTAACAACATGAGAACTGTGCGTGAGTCTAGGACAGCAATGTTTAAAATAGGCAGTCGCCCGTGGCGGGCTCTATCAGAACTTCACAGTAGTGCTCTTTCGCGGCACTCTCTCCTGGATGACAACACACTGCTAATGCGGCTTTCAAGAGTGCACAGCTTACTTCAAATAGATTATGTGATTCCCAATGAATCACCTATAAACCTATAAATAAGCTGCTTTCAAAAGTTTATCACTCAGGACAGCAAATGCTACAAAGGGCAAAGGGTACAGATTGAGGGAGCTAAACGTTACTAGGCAGACAGCAATGAACAACAGTTATTATGTAAACATGATGTATCTGTTTGTGCATAAGGAGAGATGTGTCACACGATAAGGACAAAAGAATGATGCTCAGTGTGCCATATTATGGAAAAAAATCTGATAAATTGAGGAATACGTTTTAACCATACAATATGATATTAGCATTCCTAGTGGAAAATTTGGTAAAACATAGCTTCAAACATACTGTTGGTAATTTGTAGACTAACTTGGAGTTTGTAAAAACAATCTACGTCATGCAGTGTAAGATACATCAAACAAGGGAAACATTCTCGATTAGATATAAAGAACATAGAGACACCTTTATATCTCACATAAACCATCCTTTAAAAGGAAATGAACAGAAACTAGAAATATTGCTCCTACAGAAGAAGGAAAGAAAACTTTACCTACTTGAAGGTCTCAAAATAGCAGTTCAGTAGAACAGATTTAATAACATTTTTAATGTATGAGCCAGGACGGATTCCTTAACAATTTTATGGACTTTTTATGATATTTGAACAAATATCACACATGCAGTAAAATTTTCATGCAATTTATGTAAATATGTGCCTTCTAATACCACATGTTGTTACTCATGGGATGAGAAGAAAAGCTGTCAAGTAGTTGGATTCATGTGATGGTGTGTGTATTCTGTTCACTGGAGAAAAGAAAACAATGCTGTACTGTAAATCAGCTGATGTCACAAGAATGGCTGTTGTCCGAGTCCCTGTTGCAGAACAGGAGGCACATTGGTGAACGAACTGTAGTGTGATGGGATAAAACACAGGGACTCGAGATTGAAATTTTAAAATAAAATGAAGATTTTTCTTTCCCAGATGAATATTTTATTATGAGTATCACCCTGCATGTTCAAGTACTTCTGATTGGTGATTTTAACATGGGCAGCCGGATGATGAGAATGTGACTATTGAAATGCATAGCTCTGTGTTAACTTTGGTTTATCATGTACTTAAGATTGAAGAAATATAAATATTGGCTTAACAACTACTTCCTTGCCTCCAAAAAAGAAAAAAAAAAAGAGTGACATTAAAAAGAGTCACATTTCACATTAACAAGAAGAAACAGTCACTTCAGGCTACTTGTGTAAAGTATACTAACAGCATAATTATAATCGGTGTTAGTCTACTCACGCTTAATTACTTCTACACTACTTTATACTTGCATGTTAAAACAAAAGCAGGTACCTGTACTTTGTAAAAGCTACTGTTCCTCCTCTTACAACACTCACTTGCTGTTTTATCTACCGCCAGGTTCATACTAACTGGTTACCAGATTTTACACAGTACACTTAGGCCTTGTGTATATTGAGGAAATCAAAATGTGTACAATGTGATTATTAGAACTGAGCACAATTTACATCCTCGAGTCTAAATATTCTTATAAATTATAGAAAGAGTGGCTAATGCTTTTTGATTTTCTTTGTTTCTCTGAAGATTTTCAATTTTCTGCCCTATATCTACTAGCAACCTGTTACAGACATTTGTGTTAGAATATAAAACACAATTTAGAATTCTTATACATGATTGCATTTCTACAAAGAAATTATTCTTACTTCCAATATTGTTGTTGTTGTTGTTGTGGTCATCAGTCCAGAGACTGGTTTGATGCATTTCTCCATGCTACTCTGTCCTGTGCAAGCTTGTTCATCTCCACCTACCTACTGCAACCTACATCCTTCTGAAACTGTTAAGTGTATTCCCTTCTTGGTTTCCCTCTACGATTTTTACCCTCCACACTCCTCCAGTACTAAATTGGTGATCACTTGATGCCTCAGAGCATGTCCTACCAACCGATCCCTTCTTCTAGTCAAGTTGTCCCACAAAGTCCTCTTCTCCCCAGTTCTATTCAGTACCTCCTCATTATTTACGTGATCTACCCATCTAATCTTCGGATTCTTCTGTAGCACCACATTTCAAAAGCTTCTATTCTCTTCTTGTCTAAACTATTTGTTGTCCATGTTTCACTTCCATTCATTGCTACACTCCAGACAAATACTTTCAGAAAAGACTTCCTGGCACTTAAATCAATGCTCGATGTTAACAAACATCTCTTTTTCAAAAATGCTTTTCTTGCCATTGCCAGTCTACATTTTATATCCTCTCTACTTCGACCATCATCAGTTATTTTACTCCTCAAATAGCAAAACTCATTTACTATTTTAAGTGCCTCATTTCCTAATCTAATTCCCTAAGCATCACCTGACTTAATTCAACTACATTCCACTATCTTTGTTTTGCTTTTGTTGATGTTCTTCTTATATCCTCCTTTCAAGACATTGTCCACTCCATTCAACTGCTCTTCCAGGTCCTTTGTTGTCTCTGACAGAATTACAATGTCATCGGCAAACATCAAAGTTTTTATTTCTTCTCCATGGATTTTAATCCCTACTCCAAATTTTTCTTTTGTTTCCTTTACTGCTTGCTCAATATACAGATTGAATAACATTGGGGATAGACTACAGCCCTGTCTCACTCCCTTCACAACCACTGCTTCTCCTTCATGCCCCTCGACTCTTATAACTGCCATCCTGGTTTCTGTACAAATTGTAAATAGCCTTCTGTTCCCTGTATTTGACCCCTGCCACCTTCAGATTTGAAAGAGAGTATTCCAGTCAACATTGTCTAAAGCTTTCTCTAAGTCTACAAATGCCAGAAACTTAGGTTTTCCTTTCCTTTGTCTTCTAAAATAAGTTTTAGAGTCAGTACTGCCTCTCATGTTCCGACATTTCTACGGAATCCAAACTGATCTCCCCAAGGTTGGCTTCTACTAGTTTTTCCATTCATCTTTAAAGAATTCGTGTTAGTATTTTGCAGCTGTGACTTATTTTCACACCTGTCAACACCTGCTTTCTTTGGGATTGGAATTATTATACTCTTCTTGAAGTCTGAGGGTATTTCACCTGTCTCATACTTCTTGCTCACCAGACGGTAGAGTTCTGTCATGGCTGGCCCTCCCATTGCTATCAGTAGTTCTAATGGGATGTTGTTTACTCCTGGAGCCTTGTTTTGACATAGGTCTTTCAGTGCTCTTTCAAACTCTTCATGCAGTATTGTATCTCCCATTTCATCTTTATCTATGTCCTCTTCTATCTCCATAATATTGTCCTCAAGTACATCGCCCTTTCTGCTTTCCCCTCTTTGCTTAGTACTGGTTTTCCATCTGAGCTCTTGATATTCATACAAGTGGTTCTCTTTTCTCCAAAGGTCTCTGTAATTTTCCCGTAGGCAGTATCTATCTTACCCCTAGTGAGATAAGCCTCTACATCCTTACAGTTATCCTCTAGCCATCCCGGCTTAGCCATTTTGCATTTCCTGTCTATGTCATTTTTGAGACATTTGTATTCCTTTTTGCCTGCTTCATTTACTGTATTTTTATATTCTCTCCTCTCATCAATTAAATTCAATATCTCTTCTGTTACCCAAGGATTTCTACTAGCCCTTGTCTTTTTACCTACTTGATCCTCTGTTCTGCTGCCTTCACTATTTCATCTCTCAAAGCTAACCATTATACATTTTGGAGGTAATTTACAGATCTCTTGTTATTAATCACAGATAACATTACGGAGTAAATGAATTGGCACTGAAGAGTAAAATTGCCTAGTTCCCTAAAAATGTTGGGTTATTAGCTTCACACAATAGTCTTCCTGCAAATTTCTATAGAATGTCTTCTTTATTTCTTTTAATCTGAATGGCGTTGCTCCAGAAGTTTACGCTACAGTGTAGACCAACGATCACGTGTGCAAACCGATGCAATGAGATCGTTTTCTAAGTGCAAAACAGGCAGAACTGAAATTTTTGGTTAACTTATCCACAAGCTGGTGCCACCTCAGTTTATTATCCATCTGGATTCCCCAGAATTTCAGACGAGGAGTTCCATCAAGTATAAGTCCATTGATCTCTAGTCCTAGTACTGGTAAGTCATTTCTGTATGTAATCGATTAATTGAATAATAAGAATCTTTGTAAAATGAAGGGTTTGTTATTTGTTGTAAATCAGTTGTAAAACTGTTCCATCATTTTTTGGTTATGTCTAGTGTACATGTGTTTGTTCCATTTCTAGTATGCTTCTATCATTCGTTAACAACAAAGTTTTTGAAGATACTCAATTGTCTCGAGCAAATCATTTATGGAGCTGATAAACATATGTGGGCAGAAAACCGATCCTTGCCAGGAATCGTATTTGATGTTGCATCACTCTGAATTTATCCTCATTCTTATAGTATCGTTTGACAATATGACTCCTATATTCTGTTGTTAAGATATGAGTCCATCCATGCATAGTTCCAGTTAAAATAACATTTGACTGCCGCATCTCCTCAAAGCTGCGGTTTTCAGCCATATTTTATACGCTGAAGCACCAAAGTGACTGGTATAGGCATGCATATTCAACTACAAAGATATGTAAACAGGCAGAATACGGCGCAGTGGTCGGCAGCCCCTATATAAGTTAGTGTGCAGTTGTTAGATCGGTTAGGCCCTACTGCTGCTACAATGATAGGTTATCAAGATTTAAGTGAGTTTGAACGTGGTGATATAGTCGGCGGAAGTGCGATGGGACACAGCATCTCCGAGGTAGCGATGAAGTGGGTTTTTTTCTGTACGACCATTTCACAAGTGTACCGTGAATATCAGGAATCCGGTAAAACATCAAATCTCTGACATCGCTGGGGCTGGAAAAAGATCCGGGACCGACGACAACTGAAGGGAATAGTTCAGACTGACAGAAGTGCAACCCTTCCGCAAATTGCTGCAGATTTCAGTGCTGGGCCATCAACAAGTGTCAGCGTGCAAGCCATTCCACGAAACATCATCGATATGGGCTTTCGGAGCCAAAGGCCCTCTCGTGTACCCTTGATGGACGCACAGCAAAGCTTTGCACCTCACCTGGACCCGTCAACACCGACATTGGGTTGTTGATAACTAGAAGCATGTTGCCTGGTCGGACGAGCCTCGTTTCAATTGTATCAAGCGGATGGACGTGTACGGGCACGGAGACAATCTCATGAATCCACGGACACTGCATGTCAGCAAGGGACTGTTCAACCTGATGAAGGCTCTGTAATGATGTGGGATGTGTGCACTGGAGTGATATGGGACCCCTGATACGTCTACAAACGACTCTGAGAGGTGACACGTACGTAAGCATCCTGTCTGATCACGTGCACCCATTCATGTCCATTGTGCATTCCGCTGGACTTGGGCAATTCCAGCAGAACAATCCGACACCCCACACGTCCGGAATTGCTACAGAATGACTCCAGGATCACTCTTCTCAACTTAATCACTTCCCCTGGCTACTAAACTCCCCAGACATAAACATTATTGAGCATATCTGGGATGCCTTGCAACGTGCTGTTCAGAAGAAATCTCGACACCCTCGTACTCTTACGGATTTGTGGACAGCCATGCAGGATTCATGGTGTCAGGTCCCTATAGACATTAGTCGAGTCCATGCCACTCATATTGCGGCACTTCTGCATGCTCGTGGGGGCCCTGCGCGAAATTAGGTACGTGTGCCAGCTTCTTTGGCTCTTCAGTGTAACGATATGCACCTAGCAACTAATGTTAAGATCTTCTTAAGAGTGTAGTTGCCCTGCTCAGCAACAAACTAAAATACTTAGAGGGACAATAATATCTTAAGATGTGCTGAACATTAACTGACGTTGGTGGATTCGGCCGTGAGCTACGTAAGTGTGGCTGCTTACCTCAGGGGCAGAGGGGTGGACATCATGAATGGGGTTCCTAACCATATTTTATAGGTAGTTTTCAGAGAAGGCATTTAGTAAAATTTCACAGGATGTCTTATCACGCCCACCAATAAGAAAACTAATTTTCCCAATTAATTGTTGGATGATTAAAGCGTCCACCAATGATTACAGTATGACTGGTGAATATAGATACCAGGGGAATAAAGGGACAAGTGATCTGTTGTTTTCTCTAAATGTGACATTTACATCATGAGATGAGTCTGCTGAGTGATAGAAGCATCCAATTATCATTTTATGCCCACTCCTGATACTGAGTCTTGCCCAAACAATCTCATATGCAGCTTCGGTTTCTTCTTTAATGGATTTGAGTTTCGCATCTACTGAGGCACATACACCACTTCCATTTCCCATTTGCCTATTCTTTCTATATACACTTAAATTTTCCCCACAAATCTCACTCCTATCAGTTTCAGGTTTCAACGAGCTTTCTGCACCTAGTATTACGTGATCTTCACTGCTTTCCATGGCACTTTGTTGCAAATGCTTCGGCAGTATACCATTTGGATTTTAATACTCTCTCCCGCGGAAAACATCTCTTTCGATCTTACACTGATACTCCTGGGTTTCCAACAGATATCTTTATCAGGATTAGATGCAACCTTGTATGCACCACACACACAGTCAACTACCTGACTAGCAACCTCTGATGTGTAGTGTACACCTGACCCATTTAGGGGGACCCTACAGTTCTCAGCTCTGTGGCACAAGTGCTGGAAGTTGCAGCCTACCTTTTCACAAAACTTTTGAAGTCTCTGGTTCAGTCATTCACTCAACTCAAAAACAGGGGGTCATGATCAGTTCCAGGGACAATGCTGCAAATTGTGAGCTTTATTGAAGCTCCATGCGCAGGGCTGGTCTCCTCAACCTTCTCTGCCAGAAGAATGGTCCGAGAGCCCAGACGACAGGCGTCATTTGTTCCAACGTGCGCCACACTCTGCAGTTGGCTGCACCCTGTTCCCTCAGCGGCTCCTGGCATAGCCTCGTCAATATGCTGAATGAGTCCTGCAGGCATACACACAGAGTGCACCTGGTGTCCTTTCCTGTCCCTTGCTGTCATTTCCCTAAGGGGTACCATCATTCGCCTTACGTTTGACAATTAAGAGATCTCTACCCTTCTGTGTTTGCCTTCTCCCAACACCGAAGAAAACAGGTTTCCCCAAAACTCTCGGGAGCTCTTTCAACAGCAGCTGCAAATCGTTTGACAGTAGTCAGGGAGATTTCCAGCTGCTTACGAAAGTCAGTCAACTCATACCAGGTTCGAGAACAGCATTCACTGTGGGGCTGCGTTTTGGCTGGTGCAAAGTATTATAAGGCAGTGAACAAATAACTTTAAATTAAGCCCCTGACTATTTGTTGAGCTAAAAAGATGCTAACTACGTATAATATAATACAAGCAAACACACAAAGAGAGATTCCTGTTAAAACCTGTGGCAAAAACTACTACTTTCCTAAAAAGTTATGAGGTTAATTACAGTTGTTAGCAAACGCGAAAACAGAACTCATTTATGATAAATGCAGGTAATACACTGAAGAGCCAAAGAAACTGGTACACTTGTTTAATTTCATGTAGGGACCCCGCGAGCAAGCAGAAGTGCCACAACACGACGTGGCGTGGACTCTACTAATCTCTGAAGTAGCGCTGGAGGGAACGGACACCATAAATCCTGCTGGGTTGTCCATAAATCCGGAAGAGTACGAGAGGGTGGAGATCTCTTCTGAACAGCACGTTGCAAGGCATACCAGATATGCTCGATAATGTTAATGTCTGGGGAGTTTGGTGGCCAGTGGAAGTGTTTAAACTCAGAAGAGTGATCCTGGAGCCACTCTGTAGCAATTCCGGGCGTGCGGGGTGTCGCATTGTCACAATGGACATGAATGGATGCATGTGATCAGACAGGATGCTTACGTACGTATCACCTGCCAGATTCGCGTCTAGACGTATCAGGGGTCCCATATCACTTCAACTGCATACGTCCCACACAATTACAGAGCCTCCATCAGCTTGAACAGTCCCTTGCTGACACGCAGTGTCTATGGATTGTCTCCATACCCGAACTCGTTCATTCGCTCGATAGAATTTGAATCGAGACTCGTCCGACCAGGCAGCACGTTTTCAGTCATCAACAGTCCATTGTCGGTGTTGACGGCCCAGGCGAGGAGTAAAGCTGTGTGTCGTGTAGTCAGCAAGGGTACACGAGTGGGCCTTTGGCTCCGGAAGCCCATATCGATGATGTTTCGTGGAATGGTTTGCAGGCTGACACTTGTTGATGGGCCAGCATTGAAATCTGCAACAATTTGCGGAAGGGTTGCACTTCCGTCACGTTGAACGATTCTCTTCAGTCGTCGTTGGTCCCGTTCTTGCAAGACCTATTTCCGGCCGCAGCGATGTCGGAGATTTGATGTTTTACCGGATTCCTGATATTCACAGCACACTCGAGAAATTGTCGTACGGAAAAATCCCCACTTCATCCCTAACTCGGAGATGCTGTGAACCCTCGCTCGTGCACAGACTATAACACCACATTAAAATACACTTAAGTCTTGATAACCTCCCATTGCAGCAGCAGTAACCGACCTAACAACTGCGCCAGACACTTGTCTTATATAGGTGTTGCCGACCGCAGCGCCGTATTCTGCCTGTTTACATATCTCTGTATTTGAATATGCATGCCTATACCAGTTCCTTTGGCGCTTCAGTGTATATGGGGCTACTCCTCTTAAAGGGAAAGCTAACAATATGTTAGTTGGAAAATCATCTAGTCAGTGCCAAAAACGGGCGATTATTAAGATCCACGCTTCGGTGTGTCCCTAATATCGAAAGTTAAATTACGTACAAGAATCGTTACCAATGAAATTTCTTAGATTATTTTTCTTTTTTTCATAATCTATACTTTTGTCGCAACTGAAAGTGTTAATTAAGAAGTTAAGCAAAATTGTCATCTTCTCCAGTGAGTCAGAAAGTGTAATTGATGTTTACAGTTTCCTTACGAGGAACCGAACATCCCTTCGCTCTCTTTCTGATGCAGAACACATAGTCTGGACGCAGTTTCAACGTTAGTATAACGCACTGACCTAGCTGATTGCTTCATAAAACTACACAAGACGTAGAAAGAGATATGCCACACGTTTCTAACGATATAATACTAGCTTAATGGCATCAGTGATGGCTAAAACCGACATCTTTTACATCCGAAACTACAGATGGCATTTCGTGACTAATACAACTAGCGTCATAAGGTAACTGATTACATTGAAAATATTTTAATTTAAGTAGCATCAAATCCACATGCATAAAACATGAACAAATTTCGTGTTGAGTTATTAATATTCTGTTGCAACAGATTTTGGATACATTATCATCACAAATGCGTAGCTCAGCGCTCCAAACCGCTGCAGACTTTATTGGCAGAGAACATTAAGTAAGTAGACCATCCACATTAGTTACATCTAAAAATTAGTCTTCTTTACTTCAGGTATCACCAGCAATATTTTCAGTAGATTGAGATCTCGATATACATAGTTCCCACTCATAAAATGAGAAGTAAAGATCACTACTATTTTACACGTCGGCGAGAAATCTCTCATTTCTCATAATTGCTGAGAGAGTAATTTAGCAATTGTTTGTCACCTACACATGAAATGTGTTACTACCACTTTAATTTGAAACAGCATAAAATGAAACCTGTATTGTGTGCTGAACCGGGGACTTAGAAACTACGGAGAGGCTTTGTCCCCACTGCAGCCGTAAGTGGTTTACAAGCCCACAACAGGCTACAGCAGTCCACTCACCCTACCGCCGCCCCACACCGAACCCAGGGTTATTGTACGGTTCGGCCCCAAGTGGACCCCACCCGCGGGAACGTCTCAAACCAGACGAAAGTAACCCCAAATGATTGTGTGGTAGAGTAATTATGGTGTAAGCGTACGCGGAGACAGTGTTTGCCCAGCAATCGCCGACATAGTGTAACTGAGGCGGAATAAGGGGAACCAGCCCGCATTCGCCGGGGCACATGAAAAACCGCCTTAAAAACCATCCACAGACTAGCCGGCACACCTGACCTCGACACTAATCCGCCGGGCAGATTCGTGCCGGGTTCCGGCACGCCTTCCCGCGCGTTAGAGCGCGCGGCTAGCCGTGCGAGAAAATCTGTATTACTAGATTACAAAGCAAAATGGCCAGTTTGGATCACCGCAACGTTATCTGCACACCAGAAGCGTTAGTTAGCACTTCCTCGGCGAGATGTAGAAGTTAATTTCTAGACTTATTCATTAAATACCGTACCAATAGGCGCTTCTACCGTCACGTCCCTTGCACGAGGCATTGGTCCAGTATTTCGGTAACAGAGGGCGCTCTCATACTTTTGCCTAATTTATTTTCTTTCTAGTTTCCGTGTCCGTTCTTGTTCTTCACTATGTCGCATTGCACAAACAATGAAACTAGTTTCATAAAACAGCCCGGAAAGATCTTAACACATTCGAAACGGTGCCCGATTCTCATTTGTGGGCTTGCTTAGTCAGTGCCCGAGTGAGAGTCGTGCGCCGTCTCGAAGAATTAACATTATGACAAAACGAATCATTTACAAGAATAGAATCACCTTTTTCGTCACTGTCAGAATCACTTGAAAGCACTGACATCTCACGCTTCTTTACAGGTCTAATGTTGTTGCATACCATTGTCACAGGAATCGTCCTCAGAACCATAAAAACATTCATTCACAGAGTCATTCGGATCTTCATTCTCACTAGGAGCATCTGAATAATTATCGTCAGAAACCTCCGAAAGTATTTCGGATTCGTTAATTTCCTTCTATCTCTAAATGCAGGACGATCTTCAAGACGAAAACAATAACTATTTGAAATATCAAAGTACAGTCAAAATGCTAAATAAGTGATAAGTACCGGTACATGAACGTGATCAAGTCTGATGCATTGACTTCTGGTGTAAACAGCTAAACAGGCGACGTAATTGAACTACATCACAGCAAATGGCATGTACAGACAGCGTTTAGAGAGCACGAGTTATCTCGAGACCCATCCGTAACGGATGGCGCGCGAAACGTGAGTATACTCTGGGTCTGTTCGCAATGTGTTAACGGCCTGATTAATTCCCAAGAAATATCAAAACAGCAAAATTTAGCTTGACGCCTAGGCCATAGAGGGGCAATCCTGCTGGTTGCTAACGGTAGGCAGCAAAGCGGTAAATTATATTGACCTTGAGGAGCTACTAGAACGTCTCCTTTTATGGGTCGTGATTTAAACCGGGACGATCCACAACCTTGTAGGCTGAATTCCCTACGCTGTAGTCGCGACACGAGGGACTTCGTCGTGGTTGTTCACTGTCTTGACTTGCAACTCATTGAATCCACTTTAGTAGTGTTTAAAGTCATTCACGCGTCTGTCTTACCCACGATATCCTGCAGAAGATTGGGTCGTTCGGTGGAAGCCGTCTAGTGTGACGTCACAAGTTCGTTGTCGGGCCAGTATTTCTTGTGGGCCCCGGTTAGTATTACAAGGCGGGATACAATCTTTACCTAAGAATTAAAAGTTGAATCTAGTTTATTGATCTGCACAAGAAATAAAATCTTGAACATTTTTGGACGTTATCAACATTGTCGAAGACAGAAGTATTAACTCGAACTGTTCCCAGAAGTCGACAAACTTTCACACACTGGAAAGCTATCTGACTGCTATCATTCACCTTCAATAGCTATTCGACCACGTTTAGTCGACGACAGCGGCGTCGATTGTCTTATAAATTACTCTGTCTGCTGCACTTTGAAGGTATCAGAACAGTAATCATTGTTTGCATTTAGATTTTTCTCCTCTTTCTCCACATTAACAATTACTATTTTATGTTACAGATAATTAACAAATCTAGTATTATTCACGCCTGAATTACAAGTCTTTCCCATGATATTTCATCTTTTGTTATCTAACCTTCTCGTGCTGAAGGATGTCCTACACCCCCTGGCGCTATGGAATACGTTAGTTATAACTGCGCCCATTGTTGCGAACGAATATCACGCCGGCAAAATAATTTGGAAGAAAGTATAGCCCACTTTTAACAAAATATCCACTGTAACGAGGATATGTCACAAACCTATTACTCTCAGTGATATGTGGGTCCTTTTTCAAAACTGGTGGTTTTCTAAATAAAGTTTCAATTTTTAAAAAAAAGAAAAAAAAGCAGCTTTGGCCCCAGTGATTAGCTCGGACATCACGAGTTATCTTCACAGTCACAGTAGACTTACTGAATATAATGAATATCTCTCAACATATGAGAAATACTGACATATTAGTGTTAATTAAAAAGATTTATTTCACATTTTACTACCATTATTAATACCACCAAAATTTGTTGGCAAGAGAATGTTGCGCACATAAATATTTTTTTATATTTCAAGTACAATACTACCTTTCCCAAAGCCTGATGGATTCCAAACCTACAACCTCCTTCCTGGTCACCATGATCAACATATCCTCACCAACAATTACTTCTTCTTTGAAGACATCACCTACAAACAAATTCAGGGCATGACAATGGGCACCTGAATGACAGCATCCTATGCCAGCCTATTCATAGGCCATCTAGAGGGATCCTTCCTAAACACCCATAATTCGAAATCCTCACCTAGTTCAGATTCATTGATGATATCTTTGTGATTTGGATAATGAATGACGATATCTTGTCCATATTCCTCTGGAACCTTGAGACCTTCTCCTCCATTCGCTTCACCTGATTGTCCTCAACCCAACAAGCCACGCTTTCTCGATGTTGACCTCTACTTGAAAGATGGCTATATAAGTACGTCCATCCATATCACATATACTAACCACCAGCAGTACCTCCACTTCAACAGCTGCTATCCATTCCGTACCAAGAAGTCCCTTCCATACAGCCTACCCACCTGTCGCTGTCGCATATGCAGTGACGAGCAGCCCTCTCGAAACATACCACGGCCTTCACAGACCATAATTACCCTCCTAACCTTGTCAAAAACATATCTTCTGTGCCTTATATCTCCAGCCACGGGCCACCTCCAAAAGTTCCACCATCCAACCACAGAGGAGCATTTCCATGACTCGACACAACCCAGCACTGGAACAACAGATTTACATTCTTCACAATGGTTTCGGTTACCTCTCATCGTGCCCTAAAATGAGGAATGTCCTACCCACTATCCTTCCCATTCCTTCCACAGTGGTATCCCACCACCCACTAAATTTCATCCATCCTCATTAAACCCTTACTCCCAGTGCCTTGACTTATGGCTCATATCCCTATAATAGATCTAGATGCAAGACCTGTTTCACACATCCTCCCACCACGACCTATTCCAATTGAGTCACAAGCATCAACTATACCATCAAACGCAGGGCTACCTGTGAAACCAGTCGTATGATCTACAAGCTAAGCAACAACCACTGTGCTGCATTTTATGTGGGCATGATAACCAAAAAGCTGCGTGTCTGCATGAATGGCCACCGACGAACTGCGCCCAAAAACAGCTGGACCACCCAGGTGCTGAGCACACTGCCGAACATGACGTTCTTTATTTCAATGACTGCTTAACAGCCTGTGTCATCTGTATCCTTTCTACCAACACCGGCTTTTCTCAATTGCACATTTGGAACTCTTCCTGCAATATATACTATGTACCTGTAACTCTCCTGGTCTCAACCTTCGTTAGTCACCATCCTTTACCCACCTATCCCTTTCCCTGTTCCCACCCCTGCACTCTATAGCCCTTTATTCCATCAGTGTACCCACAGTCTCTTTACTGCTCTCCTTTTCCGCTCCCCCCCCCCCCCCCCCCCCGCCCTACATCTAACCACCTGACTGCACCTAGCTGCCCTATCCTCTCTCCACCTCATCCCTGCATGCCCCCACAAGCAGCACTTTACCGTCCCCCCACTCCCTACCCTGCTATCCCTCTCCGTTACTGCCCCCATCTTCCTCCTCACGCCCATCACCCAGACGGCTTGCAGTCTGGGATCGGCAGCCACAGACGGTGGTCATGTGAGTGTGAGTTGGATTTGGGTGAATGTGTGCGTGTGTGTATGTTGTCTAATTCAGTAGAACGCCTTTTGGCTTACTTGTTTAGCACTCTTTTAGTCGTGCCAGTCTGTGACTCAAAATCTCCACTATATGGTGAGTAGCAAGCAATCCTTTCAGTAAGATTGTCATTATCCAAACAAGGTACACATCAATAGAACACAAATGCAATTTATGATTTTTTGCGCCAAGAATAAAAACATCTGTCATGAACAATCCAAACAAGTATCTTTCAGTTGTTGGCACAAAAATTCTGTCGTCTTGTCCATTATATTTTATACATATAGTTTTGGGCTTTTTCTGTCTCGCTTAGACTCACAGTTTCACATATTCACTACATTTTTTGTTTTCTGACTAAATTCCAATACGATCACTTGAGCCACGAGCATTATAATTTTATTTTCCTTTCCAGCAATTTAATAGTCTTTCTCTTCAGTAAAATATTCATTGCATAATTTAGAGTACTAAAATAGGTAATTAGCCTTTTATTACTATTATTTTAGCTCATTTCCATCGAAAAATGTTACATTTCTGGGTAAAAAACCCTTTCCCGTCTCGGGCCCCGAATGGCCTAGCTGTGTCACTTGGTCAGTGGTCACCCCTTGCCATTAATCCTCAACGTGCCAGTCGCCGCCAGCTATTGATTCATAGCTCTGCCCCTTTAGTTGCTTCCAATCTCCGATTGTTTACATTAGTTCAGTTGCTTCCTGTTTCCATAATAAAAAAACATAAACGTATTTGAACTCTGTAATATAGCAGTTAATCTCGTTATCATACTGCATACATTCGTGACTGCCAATGTTCTGAGTGAGATGCCACGCAGTTAAATGTGTTCATGTTTTACATTGTGTCGAATAGCACACATCATTATATCTGCTGTATTACACACTGTGTACTGTCAGTTTCAAAGGTGCTTCTTCCACAGCATTTGGTGAGATTTTAGTTCTAGGTCAAACACATATACGCAGGCTGGAACTTAAATAGTGGCAACACTGCTGTGGAGACACTATGCAATGGAATCTACAATTGTCGCTGATAGCACACGTTGTTGACATACCTACCTTACCTCCGAGCAAATGGACTCGCCCGTCCCACGTCACCGGCGTGCACGCAATCGAGGGAAACGGAGTTATTTGTGAGCGAGAGGTCTAACGTAACGGCGTCTATGTTTTCGAAACAGGAACAACGGAGTTGGATCAAGATTGAATGTGCCAGAGGTCGTACAGCACGACAGTGTCGTATAGGTCTTCAAGAGGCGTGCAGGGAGTTGGCAATGCCGTGGCACATTGGATAAAAACCTTCAATAATGGTCGGCAAACTGTGGCAGTCATGCATCGGGCAGGTCGTCCTAGCGCTTCTGAAGAAGAAGTGCATGCTGTTGCCGCCTTAGTGGACAGTGATCGACGCCATACGATTCGGGAGCTCGCCTAAGAAACCGAATTAGCGCATACGACTGTGCTTCGCATTCTGAAGGAACGCATGGACTTGCGAAAAATTGCACCACGATGGGTTCCGCATGACTTGGCGGAAATGCGGAAATGGATGCGTTACGACGCTGCTCAGAAGCATTTGGAGCGCTATGAGCGCGAAGCAGAGGCTTTCTTACGCCGTATGGTTCAAATGGCTCTGAGCACTATGGGACTCAACTGCTGGGGTCATTAGTCCCCTAGAACATAGAACTAGTTAAACCTAACTAACCTAAGGACATCACAAACATCCACGCCCGAGGCAGGATTCGAACCTGCGACCGTAGCGGTCTTGCGGTTCCAGACTGCAGCGCCTTTAGCCGCACGGCCACTTTGACTTACGCCGTATCGTAACACTGGATGACACATGGGCCGCCGCGGGGGATTAACCGAGCGGTCTCAGGCGCTGCAGTCATGGACTGTGCGGCTGGTCCCGGCGGAGGTTCGAGTCCTCCCTCGGGCATGGGTGTGTGTGTTTGTCCTTAGGATAATTTAGGTTGAGTAGTGTGTAAGCTTAGGGACTGATGACCTTAGCAGTTAAGTCCCATAAGATTTCACACACATTTGAACATTTTTGAACGCATGGGCCACATCGTAATAACCAAAATTGAAACGCCGATCCAACTAATGGCGTCATTATGGGTCGCCGCGGAAGTCGAAAGTGCGTCAGAGCCCCAGTACGGTGAAAGTTACGGTGATTCTCGTGTACGACTGTGATGGTGTTATCCTAACGCATTACCATCTTCCACGGCAGACGGTCAATGCACAGTATTACTGTTCGTTTTTGGAGCATCACCTGCAACCAGCTTTGCGAAAGAAGCGGCGACACTTACTGCGCATCCCACCAATCATTTTGCACGACAATGCGCGGGCGCATACAGCGCAAGCTGTGGCTGCTCTGTTCGGTCGATGGGACTGGGAAGTACTGTACCAACTACCATACTCCTCAGACTTAGTCCTTGTGACTTTTATTTGATTCCGAAGATGAAGGAACCACGTCGTGGCATTCGCTTCAGAACTAACTGTTCCAGAGATTCGACAGGCAGTAGACCGCTCCATTCGTACTATCAACAGAACAGGCTCTGCTAACGGTATACTACGCCTTCCACATCGCTGGCAACGGGTTCTACGACAGTAACAGGCGCAAATATGTAACTCTTTTGTTTCGGTTGTGAATAAATAGTTGCCACTATTTAAGCTCCAACCCTCGTATATATTTTGCAGACAGGGCAACCACAGTTATGAGTAGACCACGGATTTTTAGGTCGTAAAAAAGTGTGTTTTAGGCACCTAAAATAAGCTCCTTCAGTAGTTCATTTAGGCTATATAAAACCTAAAATAGGCTCTAATAAAAATGATACAGAGAAAATAAAAATCAATTAAAATACGCAGTGTTGACAGTATGAATATCTTATTAGTTATTAAAACAAGGAGAATGAATATTTAAAAAGTTACAGAGCACGGTAATCTACAACATTAATGTTGAACATAACCCCAAATATTTTTGAGTTCCTGCAAGATAAAGATCTCCGTAAAAAAGATGTGGCAATGGTTTAATTAATGCATTCGAGGTTTCACATATTCTGACCATAGTTGGCTTCAGAATAAATAACCAAAATCTTTTCTAGGTTTTCTAGTGAAAAACTGTGGCGCTTGTCAGTCAGAATCAATTTATACGCTGAAAAAGAACGTTCTGCGTCAACAGATGTGACCGGGGCGTACTTCATTTTCGGCACATGTTGGACAGGAATGCTGCAGTCAGGAGTGCTGGATTTTCCACTATGTCGACACCGGCACACTACTCCTTCTGGCCAGTGTTCTTCTGCAAAACCATTTTTACCCATACTTTTTCCCCTACTTCACCTGGCGCTTCATAAATTTTCATTTTGACTTCTTCAAGCAAAGATATATTGTCGTAGATAGGTCTCCCTGAGCCTTCTAATTGTGAAATTATTCTTGCCATAAATGTGTAGTGGGCAATAATGTAAGATAAGTCCTGTTTTAAAGAAGAATCTTTAAGTAACTCCATTGCTGCAGTTACGGATGCAGCATCCTCCGGTATATTTTAAACCACCTTCTGGACAGCTGAGAGATGCGTACTGTAGTATTCTGCTGCTATCAGCCACGTGCCCCAGCGGGTGACAACAGGCTCTGGCGGCAATGGGACATGTGGAAGCTGTTCTTTGAATGCCTGTATTCTTGATGTTGCCTTAACAAAAATTTTCTCCACCATAGATATTACTTTATTTACTTTAGGTAATTGTAGCCTTACTTGCTCTGCTATGCGGTTGATTCCATGCACTACACAAGTTACGTGCAGCATCAATGGGTAGAATGCTTTTAATAGTTGAAACGCTGCTATCATATATGCAGCAGCATCAGTGACGGCCAGAAGCTCCTTATTCTCATCCGCTCCGTTTGGGTATAGCACCTTAAGCCCATTGTTCACAAACTGTGCTATTGTTTGTTGGTTAGTTTTTGCAAGCTGATTTGAGTAAATCAAATGAGCCCTGGATGGAGTATCTGGATCTAGCTTGCTAATAGGTTTGCAATGTAACGGCCAAGGCTGTCAGTAGTTTCATCCACAGAAATCCATATACCAAATTCTCCAACATCTTCTCGGATTCTGTGCAATGCAGCATTGTAAGCTGAATCCACATAATTCTTACGTAAAGTTGACTCTACAGTATTTCTCAAGAAAATCTCTGAAAATAGGGTTTTCTAGTTTCCGAAAGGGGATGTTTGCTGCCACAAGTGCATGGCACAAATCACTGCAGAACTTTTTTTGTCGCGGATTCATCAGATTTATTGGTTAAAATAGTTTGCTTCAATTTTGCCTTTCGTTCAACATTAGCTTTATGTGCGATTCCATCTGCATGCTGAGTTAAGTGAGATTTCTTAACACTCGAAACCTAATACGAGAGAAAAGGGAAATGCAGTTTAGAATCGCATATAAAGAGTATTTCGTATTACTAAAGGATAGCGATAAAAAAGAATCCTACGTGACAGGAAAATAAGAAGTCTAAGAAAAACTAACCTCCCTGTTGCATGCTTGGCAGAAAATAATTTTCCCATCTGTTGTATAATGCAGAAAATCTTGCAGCCACTGCCTTATATGAGTAGACTTTGAACTAGCTGTTTTCGGCATGGCGTAGTATTCTCACACAGAAACTAGAATTTATTTTGCACTTAGAACGTCAGTAACACATAACACGTCGGTCGCTACACAATGTACTGATTTGTTTTCGCTGGAAAAAAGTGAACGATGACTTTTTTTTTTTTTTACTGCGGTGCGTGGGAGCGGTAGGGGAAGTACCGTACTCGTTGCTGGACATATGGCACCTGACAGATGGCCGCCCCTTCTGAACAAGCGAATGGAATCTACCGGTGCTTCAGATGAAAACATCTCACTACTGGCAAATTATTTTTCACACCGGAAAATTCACGTATATTACCTTTCACGAACAGAGTAGTTCGGTAGGACTGCCTGTAGACAGCAGCGAGAAAATGCGCGAAGGGCAGTAATTTAGCTATAGAGGGCGTCTACAATTAACATTGTGATTTTTTAATCCGTGCTCAGCTTAAGGCCTATGAAACCGTTTCTTTGCGAAAATACACAGTTGGTCAGAATCCTACGAACGAAATATTTTCAAATATAACATTTAGTACTCCCACGTTCGATTCTAATGTGTAACTCAAATCTTTGACCGGTTCCCATTCACTCACCGAAGCACTGTCGGGCTCCGCGCGTACATGAACGGATGACCATTCAACCGTGCCGAGTGCTGTTGGTAGTAAGGCAAGCAAGGAATTGTAAACAGTCTCTAACGACCTTCGCCTTCGACGAGGCTTAAAGCCCTAAGGTTACTTCCTTTTTCTAATCTTTGAAAACACAAGAACTCTGTGTCAGATTAACGAAATCGGTACTTTTTAGGATTTTGATGCCGAAATAGGCAAAAGTAGGCGTCAACGTCGAAATACGCAATTTTGGGTCCTATAGAACTAACGGTATTCAGTTTAGTTAGTCATGAAACGCATAAGTACCAGTTTATATGCAAATTGGAGCTTAGGAAAAAAAATAGGTTTTAACCTAAAGACCCGTGATCTATTTTTTACATATGAATAATGAAACACCTATAAAGAGTATTTGGTATTAACACGGATAGCGCCACCCTGCTGCACGCTGGGCAGAAAATATTTTTTTCCATCTGTTGTACAGTGTGGAAAAACTTGGAGCCACTGTCTTATATGATGCAATAGGCACTTCTTAGGATATCAAAGCCGAAATAGGCAAAAATAGGCACTAACGTCGAAATAGGCTTCTTTAGGTCCTATAGAATTAACGCTATTAAGTGTCATGAAACGCATAAATACAAAGTTTTGTGCAAATAGGAACTCAGGAACAAAATAGGTTTTTACCTAAAATCCGAGGTGTAGTTATGAGTTGTCATCTTGGGTATTAATAAATCGCTCCCTCTGTATTCAGTCGTTTATTATTGAATCACTCCCAGTATCGTGCCACTAAACGCCACATCTTCAGGTGAACATGTAACTAAAACATTATTTTCACCTGAAGATGTGGCTTTTAGTGCCACTAAACTGACAATAACAAAGGACTACATACATCAGAAGCGGTATATTGATAGCCAAGAAACGTTTTTTTCTTCTAGTTTATTTCTAATTGGCTACTCAATATTATTAGACCCAGGGCATTTATTTCTTTTTTGGGTTATTTTAGGTTCTTGTTGTGCTATTTCTTCTAGTTTCAGGATTTTCTGTAATTTTCGTTAAGGTGAAATCCATCTTCTCATCAACGATCGACTTACTCATTTAAGGAAACTGCAGTAGTCCCCTCCAAAGGATGGTGATGATGATGTTTAGTTTGTAGGGCGCTCAACTGCACGGTCATCAGCGCCTGTACAAAGTCCCAATTTTTACGCAGTCTAATTTTTACACAATCCAATCCAACCACTGTCGCGAATTATGATGGTGATGATGAAATAATGAGGATAACACCCAATCCCTGATCAGAGAAAATCCCCAACCCGGCCGGGAATCGAACCCGGAACCTCGTGATCCAGAGGTAGCAACGCTAGCCACAAGACCACGAGCTACGGACCCCCTCTAAAGGAAGTGGTAATTGAAAATGGTGTGAGACAGCTTGGCAGCCTACGGTCCAAGTTATTCTGTCTGCACAATGAGCAAGCACTAATGGAAAGCGAATTCTGTCACAGACGGAATAGCGGTTGAAAGCAACAGAAAGTACCTTGAAAAGAGGTTATAATTAAACATCAACAAAAGTAAAAAAAGAGTAATGGAATGTAGCCGAGTTAAACCAGACGATTTTGAGGGAATTAGATTAGTAAATTAAGCTCTTTGGGCAGCAAAATACCTGATGATGGCCGAATAAGAGTGGCAGTAACAAAAAAAGAATTTTAGCGAAAGAAAAATTTGGTAGCATGGAATATACGTTTAGCTGTAATCGAAAGGGGAAGGTGTACAATAAGCAGTTCAGGTAAGAAGAGAATAGAAGCTTTTGAAATGTGGTGCTACACAGGAATGCAGCAGATGGGATGGGTAGATCGAATGGCTATTGAGGAGGTTCCGAATCTAAGTGGAGAAATAAATTTATCGCATACTTGGACTAAAGAAAGGGATCGGTTGACAGGACACTTCCTAGGCATCAAGGAATAATCAGTTTGGTAATGGAGGAAACGAAACTTCCTGGCAGATTAAAACTGTGTGCCGGACCGAGACTCGAACTCGGAACCTTTGCCTTTCGCGGGCAAGTGCTCTACCGACTGAGCTACCCAAGCACGACACACGCCCCGTCCTCACAGCTTTAATTCCGCCAGTACCTCGTCTCGTACCTTCCAAACTTCACAGAAGCTCTCCTGCGAACCTTGCAGAACTAGCACTCCTGGAAGAAAGGATGTTGCGGAGACATGGCTTAGCCACAGCCTGGGGGATATTTCTAGAATGAAATTTTCCCTCTACAGCGGAGTGTGCGCTGATATGAAACTTCCTGGTAGATTAAAACTGTGTGCCGCACCGAGACTCGAACTCGGGACCTTTGCCTTTCGCGGGCAAGTGCTCTACCGACTGAGCTACGAGGTACTGGTGAAGTTAAAGCTGTAAGGACGGGGCGTGAGTCGTGCTTGGGTAGCTCAGTCGGTAGAGCACTTGCCCGCGAAAGGCAAAGGTCCCGAGTTTGAGCCTCGGTCCGGCACACAGTTTTAATCTGTCAGGAAGTTTCATATCAGCGCACACACTGCTGTAGAGTGAAAATTTCATTCTAGAATGGAGGAAATGTATAAATGATGAAGGGAGACCAAGGATCGGACACAGAAAGCATATTCTAAAGCACGTAGGTTGCAGTAGTTACGCAGAGATGAAGAGGCTTGAGCTGAAACAGACTGGCGTGGAAAGCTGAAATCACAAAAGTCTACGGACTGAAGATAACAGCAACACCAATGCTTTTGATTTAATAGTGATAAATACTCACCAACATCTTTTCGCCATCATGTTGCCAGCTATGTTTTACCAAAACTCTATTTTTGGTGTATTGGCTTCATGGAGACGAAGAAAACTGTCTTAGAATCCAGTTATTGGCCTGTTTCCCTAATTAGGAAAATTGTTGCTAATAGAATTTATTACTTATGACAAATGCTGACTGCTGGTGTGTGGACGCGCAGCTAGAGTAACGGCTAAAGTTCTGAACTGATTTTGGTGACATCAAAAGGGTTCTCAAACCTAAACCCCTTGTGTTGAAAAAATTCAGTGTATATTGCATTTATGATTTAAGCCAGTGAGCACTTGGAGCGATGCGTGAAAGAAGCTAGCTACAAAGCAACCGCCTTTGCACTTGTATGGTATACAAATAAAAATCAACGAGGTAGTAACATTATATTAATAAGACTAAGACAGCTCACAGAGTTGCGAGTAATTATCGTATTCTACATCTGAAGTTCTCCCAAAATTTTAGCGTATTCTTGCACAAAGGAGAGTATGTTTTCTTGTGTTCAGTACCAGTACGGAGCAGACTGAGAAAGTTACTATACAGCTAAATGCTTTACCAGTTACTCTGTATTTTTGACTGGTATCAAAACGCATACCATCCGTCCATGTACGGTTGCACTAGATGAGCATGTGTCAATGAACTTCGAAAATCATCCACAAGCACCCGCCAAATGAAAAAAGTCTCAAAGCAAAAAGCTCCTACGAAAAGCAGACGACCGATTTTTTCCCATGTTTTCCAGTAGGTGGCGGTGGTGTTGGTATGTATACAGCACTCAACAGTGAGATCATAAGCGCCTGTACTCACCTAATGGGCGACGAATGTGGTTTTGTTTCGTGCAAAATTGTGCAATCCTCAGCCACCCTGGGACACTCTCTCCAAATCGCACTCACACTTTGACACAGAACACCAATAGATGTATGCCTCAATGCTGTTTGTAATTAAAATTCACAATTTATACCTACACAAGATCTCAAGTAGTGTAACAGGGAACTTCGCCTGGTTGAGCAATACGAGAATAAAAGATGAAGTAGCCACCGCAGGTTGTTAATGCTCGAGCCTAACCACTCCCCTCCCACGGACGCTTGACCCTCTGCCTCAACAGCGAGTTAACTGCATGTACAGGGGCACCACATTCATAAATCGCGTTATCGAAACAGGTATTCTTAGCTGCGTCATTTGCTGCTTCATTACCCTGAATGCCCAGATGCCCTGGTACCCAGCAGAATCATACCTTGTTGCCCTGCCTCTGTAAGTGGAACAGGGTGTCGTCGATCAGCTGAAGATGCTTCTCCGATGGACTTGTCCTATATGTTCCTGTCGCCACCCGAATGTCCAAAGGAACACTGCTTTGTAATTTGGAATAACACAGGCACTGCAACATCGTATTTATCCTCCGACTTCTGAGTAAAATGTCACGCCTGTATGGAAATATACGAGGGTGAGTTAAATGAAAACCTTAAATTTTTTTAAAAAGTTATTTATTGTGCAGAAGTGGTACAAAGCTGTATCACTTTTCAACATTATCTCCCCCACGCTCAATGCAAGTCCTCCAGCGCTTACAAAGTGCATAAATTCCTTTAGAAAAAAATTATTTTGGTAGTCCTCGCAACCACTCATGCACCGTGTGGCGTACTTCTTCATCACAACGGAACTTCTTTCCTCCCATTGCGTCTTTGCGTGGTCCAAAGATATGGAAATCACTTGGGGCAAGCTCTGGTGAGTTTGTTGGATGAGGAAGATGGTTCAAATGGCTCTGAGCACTGTGGGACTTAACATCTTAGGTCATCAGTCCCCTAGAACTTAGAACTACTTAAAGCTAACTAACCTAAGGACATCACACACATCCATGCCCGAGGCAGGATTCGAACCTGCGACCGTAGCAGTCCCGCGGTTCCGGACTGAAGCGCCTAGAACCGCACGGCCACTGCGGCCGGCCGATGAGGAAGACAATCAAAATGCAGGTCTGTGATTGTTGCAACTGTTGTACGGGCAGTGTGGGGCCTTACATTGTCATGTTGTAAAAGGACACCTGCTAACAGCAATCCACGTCTCTTTGATTTGATTGCAGGCCGCAGACGATTTTTTAGGAGATCTGTGTATGATGCACTGGTGACATTGGTCCCTCCAGGCATGTAATTCTCCAAAATGACGCCTTTTTCGTCCAAAACGAGAGTCAGCATAACCTTCCCTGCTAATGGTTCTGTTCGAAACTTCTTTGGTTTTGGTGATGAGGAATGGCGCCATTCCTTGCTCGCTCTTTTCGTTTCCGGTTGGTGGAAGTGGACCCAGGTTTCGTCCCCAGTAACGATTCTTGCAAGGGATCCATCACCTTCTCATTCAAAGAGCCGAAGAGGTTCTTCACAAGCATGAACACGTCGTTCTCTCATTTCATGAATCAGCTGCGGTGGCACCCATCTTGCAGACACTTTGTGAAACTGGAGCACATCATGCACAATGTGGTGTGCTGACCAATTACTAATCCGTAAACATGCTGCAATGTCATTCTGTGTCACTTGGCGGTTTTCCTTCACTATGGCTTCAACTGCTGCAGTGTTCTGTGGAGTCACAACTCGTTGTGCCTGACCTGGACGAGGAGCATCTTCCACTGAAGTCACACCATTTGCGAACTTCCTACTCCATTCGTAGACTTGCTGCTGCGACAAACATGCATCACTGTACTGAACCTTCATTCCTCAATGAATTTCAATAGGTTTCATACCTTTACTACGCAAAAACCGAATAACAGAACGCTGTTCTTCCCTGGTGTAAGTCGCAAGTGGGGCGGCCATCTTTATACTGATACTGCGACGGTATGTGTACCTCTGCACTATGCTGCAACCTACAGGCCATTCTGCAGGCTGTTTGTGGCACGATTACCAACTTACAGGATAAAGGCGCGAAATTTCGATTTGTTATTACAGATTTAAGGTTTTCATTTGACTCACTATCGTACAATATGGATGTACGAGTAGAGGTTGTAGATACATGTTTGACGACATATGGAAGTTTCGGTGAGGCTGTGAGTAGTGCTAAGACAGTCTAATGGTAAGGTGCCCACTCCCGATAAGGGAGAAATCCAGGTTCGAGTCCCGATCCACCACAAATTTTCCCTGTCGTCATTCTATTACACAGCTGATGGTCGTCCATGTTCGCAGTTACGAATACATTTCATGAATGCCCTCATGGTGAATGCTATGGGTAGGCCTTGCGCCTACCCAGCCCGCAGTCAACATTACACCCGTGGGAAGCGGTTACATAACTCGTAGGGGACAGCCGTCCTGTAGACAGACGCACATCGGCTTCGCTCAGGCGGGATGGACCATGACGATTCAGGTCGCTGACCCCACGGACCTATTCTGCTCCATGGGCCACATGCGTGAAAGTAGTATCTGCGATATCCTGGTACACAGGCTGTATTGAGGCCGGCGCTCAAGACATGACGAGTAGTTCATTTCTTGCAGTCGCATTCCATCAATCAGGAACTCACTTTGGACCCGCCGCAACAACCCGGAATTGACTGTGTTTCATTATACTGGAACTCTGAAACTGAAGTGCCCTTCTGTGTTTTTGTCTCATACTGTGTCTAAGTGTGCAAAATTTTAAGTTTGGATGCTCCCACGGGGGCTAGGACTTTGACTAGTACAGTGCACAGTGTATTTACTAGTTAGTGACATTTTTGGCAGTGTTTGTTTTCTTCCTAAAGCCCTTCAACTTTCAGACAATATTGATTTTTATTCGTTCTTCCAAAAAGTGGCCGTTTTCATTCAGTCCCTTTACCTTCCTAATAATATTACTGTTATTTTACTACTTGAGAAGGGACTTTCTCTTCAATGCTGTTTATTCCTTATTCAAGAAGTAATTGTCCGTGCCAAGTGATTAATTGTTATGGTGTACTAATACACGTCAGAGAAGATGTATTCTCTCTTATTTAATTAACTTTGCTCTACCGTATTTGTAAGAACTTCTCGTGTGCCAAACCAGACGAACACAACAGTGAACAGCATAGATAATCTTAAGATAAGATGGCCTAGCTGAGCCAGAAACAGTGCACCAATTCTAAAGATGGGATTACAGAAACGCCTTGTAAAACTGGAGCAGACGTGTTCAGTCTGCTGCCCATCACCTATATTCACTGCCTTCAAACCTTTGGCCTCGATATTCTTAGTGTGTGGTAACAACGTGAGCTGCTCATCAAATGGGAGTCGCAGAAAACTGGCAGAACTTTTAAAATTTAAAATAGCGTCCCTTATTTTAAGAATAGGCAGATTAAAATGGTGAGAAGAACGATTTCATCTTGGAAAATTTAAAACCTGTCCTATCACCCCACTCCTCCAACTGTCATACCGTTTGTTGCAACTGACGAGTGGTCATCGCAAGGTTGGAGGAGGAGAAAAATATGACAAAGTCGTCCACAAACAGCGAACATCGAGTTGGAGACTTAACTGGCACCGTAGCACCATTGATGGCAATAGCAAGGGTCACCATTGTCTTGTCAGAATCGCTCGGAAAGATCATCACCGATCAATATATCGAAAAAGAAACGCGCAGAAAAGAAGGAGCGCGTGAATATTTGTAGTCGTCCTCCGAAACCCCATTTGTGAAGTTATCACAGGATGTGATGTTTCCAAAAGATGTCGCAGGGAGTCTCAAGGTCGAAGAAGATATCAATTGTTAGGTGGCCAGTTTTTTCTGAAACTGTCACCCAACATATTTCAGAATATTTTATGCTCATTTCCCTTAACAAGTAGTCGATCACTGACACTTCATAATAATATTGCAGTCGAGGGTCAGTACCTCCAACGACTGTCCCATTTTATTGCTTTCTGTTCATTTCTCGTTTCAGTACGATGAGGGGACTGCACAGTTGGAAGCCTGCAGGCTGGCTAGTAAAACATGACAGACCTTTGAAGAGGAGTTCTTCATCATAAAAATGTTCAGAATCCGAGGCGAAGCCACAAATTCAGATAGACGAACAAGCATTCAGTACCTTCACCCCACACCCTCCAGGCGAGACATGAGATAGCCACTTTCTGTCAAAAAAGGCAAATTATTGTTCATAGAAGCCTTTCAGAAAGATAAAAGATTTCTAACCAGATGTTACTTACCAGAGTTTAGCATATGAATCTTCATGAGCCAGATTTTTGGTTGATTCTTAGTGTTATGCCTACATGTCACCCGTCTCATGATCTGTTTCAAAAGTGTGTCATGTAGTGAGAGGGGAGGGGGACAAACATCGTTGTTGCGGCGGGTCCAAAGTGAGTTCCTGACTGACGGAATGCGACTGCAAGAAGTGAACTACTCGTCATGACTTGGCTGCTTTTCGCCAGAGCAGGGACTCGCCAGACAGTTCAGTCCAGTAAAACTCAAGTAAAGGTGCTAAACTATCTTCTGCTCTTGTGGACTTTTCCCGTTTCCAACCAATAGTGCTCTGAGGTGAAGAGGAGATAGTTTATCTTTACTTGAGTTTTACTGAACTGAACTGTCTGGCGAGTTCCTGCTCTGGCGAAAAGCAGCCAAGTTACAGATCACCCAGGAAGAGAACACTTGACGCTAGACAACGGAAAAGTTATGACTTCATACCAGGCTACGGAAGAGTAATGACAAGGCTGCTGTATGACTGATGAGGAAGCCTTGTGGTCGCAGAGAAGGATGTTTACACTCGAGTTCTGGGGGTAGAAAGAGTGCTTACTTCTGAGTGTCCAGTCGCTGCCGCCACTGCCTCCTGCATTACGCTAAGAGTGTGGTAAGATGCGCCGTCGTTGCGATTAGCAATTTTGTAGGACGCAATATAGGTTCACTCCCTTCAGGAGCCAGTTATTCTGTTTTAATAAATTGCAGCCAGACAGTGTGCTTTCAATACGTACTTTAGCATTCTTATTGGTGTTCGATGCTATTTTTCCGTGATCTTCCTGTAATTTATTAACCTTGCTTGCAGTCACTGGTTGTATTCCTGTATAATCAACATAACTTTGCATTTATCATGCCACCTCTGCCACGATTACAGTTCCGCATTAGAACACCTTGGCCAAGTATTTAATATTAAATTATTTATCTCATTGTCTGACCCATGTGTTTTACATTGTGATTGTAAATCTGACTGTTACAGTGATCACCTTTTCCCGTTACAAATTAGATAATCCTCTCATTAATATGTCTATGCGCTTGGTGAAGCATCCATATTGTCGCTTTTGATTGGGCCACCCCGATTAATTATGATTCGGTGAGGCATTTCCTTTTTGCAGTATTACTATTAATTTTCATGAACATATGTAGTGCTTTCCTTCTGTGCAGGTCAGCAGAGATCGGGCTTTAGCATATAGGGGTATGGAAAACACCACAACCGACGCCGCATACAATGAACTGTTGTCGGTGCAGGAAAGATCGTTGTATATCCACCTCCACCATAGTGAGGTTACGAGGGTTGAGTGACACCTCCGAAACCTCAAGTGGCTGCGACTAAGTAGGTCCCGCTAATCTAATACAGAAGTCAGACGAGGGTTGACTATGCATTCTAGCGTATTTCCAATGCAGCTAGTGAGGCCCCACTACAGTAACTACTAGGCAATGTGCAGGCTTTCCTGGGCTTCACAAGGGACACTAAAATCGCCTCCTTCCACGAATCCGGAAAGTTCCTAATCAACGAAGTTGTGTTAAAAATGGATGGAAGGGTTTCCTTTGCCTCCCGTTTGAGGCTCTGCAACATGGTGAAAGGGATTCAATCCTTACTTGGTGCAGTCTCCTTGACCCAAGACAATGCGCACTCAAGCTCCAACACAGAAGAGGTGAAACTGTAATCCTCAGTGTTGGTTGAGTGGAAATTCCAACAACCCTCTCCATTAATGCCCGATAGCGGCGAAAAGAAGGATCCAGGTTGTCTGTGACAGTAACCGAACTGCTCTGCCATTGTTTGCGCGACGTCACCATGCGTAGACGGTACACACCCCTGTCTAAGTACAGCAGTTATAGGCGCTCTGACATATTTGGCAGATATCCTTCCCATACTGTTGAAAAGCTGGTGGAAAAATTTATTGAGTCCAGAAACACTTGCCAAAACCTCTTCTTGCTCTTTTTGATTGACCTTCACGCGTTTGCCTTCACGACCCGAAAGGCTGCGAGGTTCGTAGCAGATGATTGGCATTTGAACCGACGCATGGCCATGCATCTAACGTTAATTACGGATCAACGCTCATGCCACCATGGGTCATGTCGCCTCTGAAGTCAGCCTTAGAATGTTGGGATAGATGCACCAGCAGCACAGTGGATCACGCAAGTGATGTGTTTCACACAGTCGTGGACACTATCGCGATGTTCAAAACCAATTCAATCGCTTTACAGCGTACAGTTAGGTCTGCTAAATATCCACCACGGTGGCTTCCTTTCAGGGACAGCTCTATAAGAGAGGTTGATCAAGATGTGGGTCATTTGAATGCAAAGCAGCGATCATGTCCCAGTGAGCTGTGTCTCTAACGCTAGCGGAATAGAAAGCAAGGTCTATGAGGAGAATGACTCCGTGGATGTGCTGTAGCGTGTGCTACCACCAGAGCTGAGAAAGCATAACTCTTCTGATATAATGAGGCTTTCGACAATCGACACAGGAGCAGGACAATGTACATTCCCGTAGCACATTATGTGTATTAAAGTCCCCTACGAATCTACAAGTAGGACAGGCTGTGCAATTGTGGGAGCAGGTCAGAGAGAGCCATTCTATGCAGAATTTCTTCTGGTAGTAGATAGACATTATAAATTCCAACAGCGTATGGATTGTGCACTACAGCAGCAACTGATTTAATAGAGAGAACGATAAAGTGGAGTGGTGAGTGCCATTCACATAGATAGCCACTCGCTATTAGCCCTGTCTCCACTTAGACCATCTTTTATATTTCGGCTGTATCCCCTGAGCAGAGGGATGTCGCTACGTTTAAAATGTGTTCCCTGGAGAGGCAGACACATGAGCCTCCCTTGAGCCAACAGTTTAAGCTCCTCCATACGTGTTCTGTACTCGTTCATGTTCCACTGACTGGTGAGGTTTTAAATTTTCTCCTTTGCTCTCCTGCCTGTGGGAGAATCCACTTCAAAAGACGGAGAACTGAGAGGAGTCGAGGGTTCAGTTAAGCAGCCTTCGAAGTCCAGGATCGAGTCGCCACCCTCCGAGTGTTCCTGTAACTAACGGTCCACTTGCTTCGATTCCGCCTTCTTAACAGTACGCTGCGCCTTAATCTCCTCCTCCAGATATGATGAAAGGGATTTCGGTTGAGGAAAACTAATTTTCAGCAATTTCCCTTCATATACGGCATCTACAGCAGGGCGGAAGTGGCGCTTACCATTGGAGTTTGAACAGTGACAACAACAGTTTCATCTGAAGCACTGCTTCCGCAGATGCCTTTCTTGGTATCAGGATCCACAGGTGACATCTCAGTGGAAACATTTACTATTGCAGGTTTCTCCATGACTGCCTTCAGCGCAAGATATGTGCTTAGTCACTTTTAATTCCCAGGTTTCCTCTTCTTCCTTGACCATCAAACACTGTCTGATCCAGGCGGGATGCGGGCTTGAATAATTGACATAAATGTGCTTCGGCATGGGTGGCCATACCACCCTTACCACACGAGGCTTTACTTCTCCATTCTGTAGTGGTGTGCCCAAACTTTTGGCACGTGATACACTTCATAGGTTTGGGGAAGTATGGTAGAACCCGAAGAATAACCAGCACTCCAGCAGCCTGTACCACGCTATCTGCTACCGGCACGCAGTAGTGCTGCTCAGTCGCTGCTAGAGTACTGATTATCCTACGTGTTTTGTTTTGTTGTCCCTATTAATACATTTCGATAAAGCAGATATCGCACTAGACTAATATGGAACCGCTCTATCGATTGTTCACAGATACACATATCATAAAATGTTTTGCATCACCCCAGCTCCCAGAACTCCTGAAGATGTTGACTATGGATATTGTATCACAGACACACTCCCTTTCACTGTTCAGAGATGTCACTAAAACCTCCCAAAGATATAAAGAACCATGCATGAGCAGCGCCTATTAGACGGAGGGGGTCGGACAGCCGATCAGTTCCACTCATTCCACCAGGAAGGAGGTACACGGCTTGTGTTATCTGTAGTTCAAACATGCCTAGACGGTCAATACCGCGTTCGACCGCGTCCGCATTGTTACTTTCTAGCAGGAAGGGCTCCCAACAAGGGCAGTGTCCAGGCGTCTCGGAGTGAACCAAAGCGATGTTGTTCGAACATGAAGGAGATACAGAGAGACAGGAGCTGTCTATGACATGCATAGCACAGCCCGCCCAAGGGCAGTGGACCACCGCTAACTACGGATTATGGCTCGGAGAAGCCCTGACAGCACCGTCACCATGTCTAATAATGTTTTTCGTGCAGCCACAGGACGTCGTGTTACGACTCAACTGTGCGCAATAGGCGGTATGATGCGCAACTTCACTCCCGACGTCCATGGCGGGGTCCATATTTGCAACCACGACGTTATGCAGCGCGGTACAGATGGGTCCAACAACATGCCTAATGGACCGCTCAGGATTGGCATCACGTTCTCTTCACCGATGAGTGTCGCATATGCCTTCAACCAGACAATCGTCGGAGACGTGTTTGGAGGCAGCCCCGTCAGGCTGGACGTCTTATACACTCTGTCCAGTGACTGCAGCAAGGTGGAGGTTTCCTGCTGTTTTGGGATGGCATTATGTTGGGCCGATGTACGCCGCTGGTGGTCATGGAAGGCGCCGTAACGGCTGTTCGATACTTCAGTGCGATCTACCGACCAATAGTGCAACCATATCGGCACCATATTGGTGAGGCATTCGTCTTCATGGACGACAGTTCGCGCCCCCATCGTGCACATCTTGTGACTTCTTTCAGGATAACGACATCGCTCGACTAGAGTGGCCAGCATGTTCTCCAGACATGGACCCTATCGAAGATGCCTGGGATGGATTGGAAAGTCTGTTTATGGACGACGTGGCCCACCAATCACTCTGAGGGATCTACGCCGAATCGCCGTTGAGGAGTGGAACAATATGGACCAACAGTCCCTTGGTGAAAATGTGGAGAATATTCCACGACGAATACAGGCATGCATCAATGCAAGGTGACGTGCTACTGGGTATTAGAGGTACCGGTGTGTACAGCAATCTGGACCACCACCTCTGAAGGTTTCGCTGCATGGTGGTACAACATGCAATCTGTGGTTTTCATGAGCAATAAAAAGAGCGGAAATGATGTTTATGTTGACCTCTACTCCAGTTTTGTGTACAGGTTCCGGAACTCTCGTAACCGAGATGATGCAAAACGTTTTTTGATGTGTGTATTTTCGCTTTAAAAAACATATTGTTTATACTGGGAAACAAACCGATGCTTTCAGTCGACAGCGGGCGTCGCATTAATGACGTGATGAGCAGGATTTGTTTAGCCTGGCTTCAGCAACACATTGTAAAAACGAAATAGAAAATATCTGCCGTAACATCAGATAAAAGTTAATTAGAAAGTGGGCAAACTGTTGGTTTTCGTATGGTGTGTGGTTTCTTAACCAAAGTAGTTGAAGCGTTTGTTTTTTCAAGTCACCATATCAAATATTTATACGCATACAGAGAAAGCGGAAGAAACATAATCCACCAAGTTACAACGTGGATTAAAATGTAAGTTGGGTGATCGTGACAGACGCTCATTAAAGTGGGCTGTGGCAAAAAATAAAATGACGACAGCTGCAAAAGTCACTACGGAATTGAATGTCGCACCCGCGAACTCCGCTGATACAGACAGGAATGGAGTTCCAAAGTCAGGGAACTGCAGGGCGATCTGGAATTCCAAAACCACTCACCAGCGATGCAGGTCCACGTAACAGGAAAAAGTGGTGCCGATGCTATAAAACATGGACTGCGGATCAATGGAGGAAAGTCAGATGGCCGGGTGAGTCCTGCTCCACACTTTTGCCAACTTCTGGACGAGTTTACGTCTGGCGTACGCCGTCCCAAGCCTACGATGCAGACTGCTTACTGCCAAGAGTCGAACATGGCACGGTTTTGACGATGACTTGGGTAGCCATATAGCTGTATTCCGTGGGTCCCATGGCTACTCGGGAAAGTCGCATGACTGCCAAGCCATTTTGGCTGACCACGTCCACCCCAATGTACAATTTTTGTTCCCCAAATTGTGATGCTGCGTTCAAAGAGAACAGGGCCCCTGTTCACATAGCTCACATTGTCCAGGGCTGATTTCGTGAGCACAAGGATGAATTGTCGCTTTTCCTGTGGGCTCCACGGTCACCTGATCGAAAATTATTGACCCTTTGTGATCTATTTTGGGGAAAATAGTGCGTGATCACTACCCACCTCCATCATCGTTACCTGAATTTGCGCTATATTGCAGGAAGAGTGGTATAAGATTGTCTTGAAAACCATTCTGGTCCTGTATTTATCCATTTCGATTAGACATGCAGCTGCTTCGAATGGCAATGGTTTTCCTAAACCGTATCGGGCACGGACACGTGTAGTATTTTCGATGTTTCCATATTTTTGCCCACCTCCTGTATAAATATAGAGATAGGGCGTTCCAAAGTCGCTACATCAAACGTCTGTGAACGATAGACCACGTCAAGGAGAAAAACCTTTGTTAGAGAGACAATGTTTGCTGAAACTTCGAGGAGTCGCATGTCGACCTTTTGTAGCATAATGGTTATGCGCCTGAGAGGCGTCGGAGCATACGCAATCTGTGGCGTGCGTATGCCTTGTGTGCTGCCTGTAATCCAGTCATCTGCTTCGTGTGAAAGGCAGTAGGCCCAGTAAAATTAAAGTTCCTGATTTTCTTCTAAAATATCTTTCTTCACTTGTTAGTTACATGTTCCGCAGATAATTTGAACGATTCTTTTACCGAGACAATGTAGAACGAGTCAGTTTACAGTATATATAAATAATTATTGCTAACATTAATGAACACATTAGTCTTTTATTCCTATTCAACCAACTGCACTTCAAAAACTTTTTTTTTTTTTTTTTTTTTTTTTTTACTGGCCAACAGATTTTTGAGTAGAAATTCGTGAATGGAATAGAAGGAATTGTCCTGGAGAAATGATTTTATATCAGGTTTAAAACTTGCTATGTTACATTTAAGATATTTTACGCTCCTGAAAGCTTTAATAATGAGTAATAAAGATCAATTTTACGTCAAGTGTAACAGGTTTGTACACCACTGACCTTCTAAAATTGTGATGGATTATTTATGAGGAATTTCATTAGCGAATATATGTATTGTGACGGCGCAGTTAAAATGCCTAGCTCCTTGAAGAGGAATCTATAGGATGGCCGTGGGTGAACACCATATATTATTCTTACTGATAGCTTTTGTTCAATAAATACTTTATTTCTAAGTGATGAGTTACCCAAAAAATTTTCTGTACGACATTACTGGATGCAAATATACAAAATATGTTAGGAGGTTGATACGTCAATCTCCAAGATTATCAGTTATAGGAAGAACAAAAGTAGTTGACCTTAATTGTGTGAGAAGCTCAGTAAGATGCTTCTTCCAGATCAAGTTTTCATCAATATGTACGGCCAAATATTTGGATCTTTCAACTCTATTTACTGACTCCTGCTCATGTGCCAAATCAGTTGTTGGTGCGACTTTATTTGTTGTACAGATGTGAATGTACGACTAGTACGCTTTTTCAAAATTTAGGAAGAGTCGGTTTTCAGAGAACTACTTAATAATTCTTTAGAAAATATGATTTAACAATTCGCCTGTTGTTTTCGCTCTAATGAAATTTATTATAACACTAGTACCGTCTGTAAGAAGTACCAGCTTTCCTTCTTAATGTTAAGTGGAAGGTCATTCACATATACAAGGAATAGGGGTGGACCCAGAATTGAACCCTGTGGGATTTCCTTTGTGAATTTACCTCAGTCACTAAAAGTTTCTGCCTTTCCAACAGTACCTGAACTATTTAACACAACCTTTTGCATTCTGTTTTTCAAGTGTGATGCAAACCAGTTGTGTGTTAAACCAACAAATCCATAAATCTTGAGTTTTTCTAAGAGAGTATCATGACCCACACAATCAATGCCTTGTAGAGATAGCAAAAAATATCAACTGCTGATATAGAGTTACTTATTCTTAAGATTTTCTTGTTGAAAATCGCTCTAGAAATTTACTGGGTTAGGTAGTATGCAGGCATATTGTTAGTAGCCCCTGCTAGTTCGGTGAAATCTCGTCGTCCCCGGGTTGACGAATACTAAACGACGTCTGCCGTCGCCAGGAAGCGTTAGCGAACATTTTGTCTCTTAAAAATGTTGTTCCCATGACGTGGTCAACCACCCCTAGACTTTTGATGTAAAGACTTTGAAACACCATACGTGTGTGTGTGTGTGTGTGTGTGTGTGTGTGTGCGCGCGCGCGCGCGCGTTTTGGGGGATTACGTGCGTCTTTAGTGCAGGACGCCGGCCACAACGTTAGAGGCTGCCCTGAGACGAAAATACCCGCCCGAACGCAGTTACAGAAGTTCCATGAATGATGCCACCACCCTAGAAGAGCTCCGACTTACCCGGGAGACATGCTAAAAGAACGGTGTAACCAAGTTTTGTGAAATAATTTTCGGATTCAGCTTGAGTTCTCTGTCGGACACTTCCGCCCCACATTAGGTAGCTATATACCATGAGATTAATATATTACAGACAGTACCATTAGTGGAGAATAAACGACTTTTAGTGTAGAAATGGACACAATGAATTTTAAGAGAAGGAGAGTGATTGCCTGGAAGGTGAAGACGGCCGTGACGAGACCCACATCAGATCCAAGTAAGGGTATACTTAGAGCGAGCCTAGTGACGTCGGAAATATTCAGATCCAGTCTACGCAAAGAAAACATCCAGTCAGATGAAGGAAACTGCAGGGCTCTGTGATATCACATGGCAGCAGACGAAATTAGTCCGCGTACAATGGCGGAATTCTCCTTCGAGCATTTATTTATATATTTTATGTAAGATTATTTATGCTATCTGAAATACGTAAACCTATGTATTACATAATCCAGAAATACATTTACTGTTGTATAAGTACTATGACTAGAGAAATTAATATCGATGTGAAATCAAAAGAATAGAGAGAGGGAGACGGCTGAAGGACATGTGTGGAGGGGTGTTTGTTGGACTGATTGGCTGTACGACGTGCGAGGAGAAAAGGTTGTAGAAAAGTATACTAAGAATGAATTATCAGTGAATAATTTGGAATGAAGTTACTTGTAGACCACTGAATGGGAGTGTTGCACGAGAGAAAAGTGGTGGCTTTTGTGAGAATAGCTGGTGACGTGTCCAGCGAGACACACGTTAAGTTACAATGGTAGGTGTTAAAAATTAATCATCTGTGTGGAATGTAGTGGGAAGTGAGTTCATATTACTGGAGTTAGAAGGGTAATGTTTAAAATGATATGATACAGAGCGTATGTATCTGGTGTGCTACTCTTAAAAGACATTTGTAAACTGCCGTGAAAAACGAATTAGTACACCTGGAAAGACGACCCCGATTCTGATCCGATGACGGCATGTGTCACCTGGGGATAGTAGATGTACTGATAACGGTTTCAACGTCATCGACCAACAGAGTAGTGGCACAGCTACCAGAGCGCCATCTGTGTCTATCATTTAAGACGGAACGCTCACAGACAGACGGCACAGTGTGATGCAAACGTGTGCGGCAAGCAGGCAGCCATGCCGCAGAGACGCACTCGTGCTTCTTACAGCCAACTGAGTGAGTTTGAAAGGGATCAAATTGTGGCCTTCCGAGTGGCGGGAGGCTCCCTTCGGAGAATTGCCGCACTAGTTGGACATGCTGCGTCTGTTGTGCAACGATGCTGGTATCAGTGGTCACGGGCCGGCCGGAGTGGCCGTGCGGTTCTGGGCGCTACAGTCTGGAGCCGCGTGTCCGCTACGGTCGCAGGTTCGAATCCTGCCTTGGGCATGGATGTGTGTGATGTCCTTAGGTTAGTTAGGTTTAAGTAGTTCTAAGTTCTAGGGGACTGATGACCACAGCAGTTAAGTCCCATAGTGCTCGAGCCATTTGAACCATTTGAGCCAATCAGTGGTCACGTGAACATTCTCACAGCCGTAGACGAGGTTCTGGACGTCCACGCAGCACAGACGTTCGCCAGACTCATCTTACTGTAAGGGCAGTAGTGGCAGATCGTACATCTACCACAGCACAGGTACGAGGGTCCAGACATGTCAACACAAACTGTTGCGAACCGGTTATTAGCAGTGGGACTACGGACACCCACATCTCTTACCCGTCTTCCACACACGCCACAGCATCGATGTGCACGGTTTGAGTGGTGCCGTCAGAGGGTCACTTGGAAGATGGAATGGCGCACTGTGGTCTACAGCGATAAAAGCATATGCTGCCTGCATGCAAGTGATATCCGTTTGCGTGTACGACATAGACGTGGTGAGCTCTGTCTCGAAGAGCGCATTCGTCCAAGACAGATTGGTGCCACACAAGGCTTTGTGGTGTGTGGAGCGATAAGCTACAACTCTCGTTCATCTATGGTGTTTCTGGAGGGGATGCTAACCAGCGCTCGGTACGTGCTGAATGTTGTTAAACCAGTTCTTTTGCCGTTCTTGCAATAAGAAGGTGTTGTTCCAACAGGATAACGCTCGCCTACACACTGCTCGTCAAACTGCAGCAACTATTCCGGCCAGCACGATCTCCGGACTTGTCTACAATCGAGCACGTGTGAGGTATCAATGAAGGAGAAGTGACTCGTATGACTTGTCAACCAGCAACTCTTACAGACCTACGCGAATAGGTCGAACAGGCGTGGTATACGCACTCCAGGACAGTATTTCCCACCTGTACGATCGACTGGGTGCCAGTGGCATCACCTGCATCGCCGTCTGTGGAAGCTACACCACGTACTAAATTGGCTGTTTCAGCGTGGGTCCACACCTCATCCTCAGAAATGCTTGTGCTGGTCATCTGTAAATGTAATCACTTCATCTACTCTTCTTTCACTGTTCCAACAATAAATCTTGAATGAATTGGGAACCTAATTTTTTTCTGGTCGTGTGCATACACTGTTTGGAAGGAGGAACACGTAGCAGAGGTTAAATTGTGAGGGTATCCTACTCCAAATTCACTGTGGTGCAACCACTACGGAGGGGTATCCTGTTGAGAGGCCAGACAAAAGTGTGGTTCCTGAAGAGGGGCAGCAGCCTTTTGGGTAGTTACAGGGGAAACAGTCTGGATGATTGACTGATCTGGCCTTGTAACACTAACCAAAACGGCCTAACTGTGCTGGTACTGCGAACGGCTGAAAGCAAGGGGAAACTGCAGCTGTAATTTTTCTCGAGGGCCTGCAGCTTTACTGTATGGTTAAATGATGATGGCATCCACATAGGTAACGTATTCCGGAGGTAAAATAGTCCCCCATTCGGATCTCCGGGCTGGGACTACTCAGGAGGATGTCGTTATGTGGAGAAAGAAATCTGGCGTTTTACGGATCGGAATGTGCAATGTCAGATCCCTTAATCGGCCAGGTAGGTTAGAAAATTTAAAAAGGGAAATGGATAGTTTAAAGTTAGATATAGCGGGAATTAGTGAAGTTCGGTGGCAGGAGGAACACGTCTTCTGGTCAGGTGAATACAGGGTTATAAATACAAAATTGAATAGGGGTAATGCATGAGTAGGTTTAATAATGAATAAAAAATAGGAGCACGGGTCAGCTACTACGAACAGCATAGTGAACGCATTATTGTAGCCAAGATTGACACGAAGCCCACACCTACCACAGTAGTACAAGTTTATATGCCAACCACCTCCGCAGATGATGAAGAGATTGAAGAAGTCTATGATGCGGTAAAAGAAATCATACAGATAGTGAAGCGACACAAAAATTGATAGTCATGGGGTACTGGAATTCGATACTACGAAAAGGACGTGAAGGAAAAGTAGTAGGGGAATGTGGAATGGGGAAAAGAAATGGGCCGGCCGGTGTGGCCGAGCGGTTCTAGGCGCTTCAGCCTAGAACCGCGCGACCGCTACGGTCGCAGGTTCGAATCCTGCCTCAGGCATGGAGGTGTATGATGTCCTTAGGCTAGTTAGGTTTAAGTAGTTCTAAGTTCTAGGGGACTGATGACCTCAGATGTTGAGTCACATAGTGCTCAGAGCCATTTGAACCATTTGATAAGGAATGAAAGAGGAAGCCACCTGGTAGAATTTTGCAAATTTTTGCAGTTTCTTCAGTTTTAATCTACAATTCATAACCAGCAGATTGTGGTCAGATTCCACGTCTGCCTCTGGAAATGTCTTACAATTGAAAACCTGGTTCCTAAATCCCTGTCTTACCATTATATAATCTATCTGAAACCTTCCAGTGTCTCCAGGCCTCTTCCATGATCGTAGCTAAAACTTGGTTTAAGAATCAGGAAAGAAGGTTGTATACATGGAAGAGGCCTGGAGGCACTGGAAGGTTTCAGATAGATTATATAATGGTAAGACAGGTATTTAGGAACCAGGTTTTAAATTGTAACACATTTCTAGAGGCAGTCGTGGAACCTGACCACAATCTGCTGGTTATGAACTGTAGATTAAAACTGAAGAAACTGCAAAAATGTGGGAATTTAAGGAGATGGGACCTGGATAAACTGACAGAACTAGAAGTTGTTGAGAGTTTCAGGAAGAGCATAAGGGAACAATCGACAACAGCGGGGGAAAGAAATACAGTAGAGGAAGAATGGGTAGCTTTGAGAGATGAAGTAGTGAAGGCAGCAGAGGATCAAGTCGGTTAAAAGACGAGGGCAAATAGAAAACCTTGAGTAACAGAAGAAATATTGAATTTAATTGATGAAAGGAGAAAATATAAAAATGCGGTAAATGAAGCAGGCAAAAAGGAATACAAATGTCTCAAAAATGAGATCGACAGGAAGTGCAAAATGGCTAAGCAGGCATGGCTAGGGGACAAATGTAAGGATGTAGAGGCTTATCTCACTGGGGGTAAGATAGACACTGCCTACAGGAAAATTAAAGAGACGTTTGGAGAAAAGAGAACCACTTGTATGAATATCAAGAGCTCAGATGGAAACCCAGTTCTAAGCAAAGAAGGGAAAGCAGAAAGGTGGAAGGAGTATATAGAGGGTCTATACAAGGGCGCGGTACTTGAGGACAATATTATGGAAATGGAACAGGATGTAGATGAAGATGAAATGAGAGGTATGATACTGCGTGAAGAGTTTGACAGAGCGCTGAAAGACCTAAGTCGAATCAAGGCCCCGCGAGAACACATCATTCCATTAGAACTACTGACAGCCTGGGGAGAGCCAGTCCTGACCATCTGGTGAGCAAAATGTATGAGACAGGCGAAATACTCTCAGACTTCAAGAAGAATATAATAATTCCAATCCCAAAGAAAGCAGGTGTTAACAGATGTGAAAATTACCGAACTACCAGATTAATAAGCCACGGCTGCAGAATACTAACGCGAATTCTTTACGACGAATGGAAAAACTCGTAGCAGCCGACCTCGAGGAAGATCATTTTGGATTCCGTAGAAATGTTGGAACACGTGAGGCAATACTGACCCTACGAGATATCTTAGAAGAAAGATTCAGAAAAGGCAAACCTACGTTTCTAGCATTTGTAGACTTAGAGAAATCTTTTTACAATGTTGACTGGAATACTCTCTTTCAAGTTCTGATCGTGACAGGGGTAAAATACAGGGAGCGAAAGGCTTTTACAATTTGTACAGAAACCAGGTGGCAGTCATAAGAGTCGAGGGACATGAAAGGGAAGCAGTGTTTGGGAAGGGAGTGAGACAGGGTTGTAACCTCTTCTCGATGTTATTCAATCTGCATAGTGAGCAATCAATAAAGGCAACAGAAGAAACATTCGGAGTAGGTATTAAAATCCATGGAGAAGAAATAAAAACTTTAAGGTTCGCCGATGACATTGTAATTCTGTCAGAGACAGCAAAGGACTTGGAAGAGCAGTTGCACGGAATGCACAGTGTCTTGAAAGGAGGATATAAGATGAACATCAAGAAAAGCAAAACGAGGATAATGGAATGTAGTCGAGTTAACTCGGGTGATGCTGAGGGAATTAGATTAGGGAATGAGACACTTCAAATAGTAAAGTGGTTTTGCTATTTGGGGAGCAAAATAACTGATGATGGTCGAAGTAGAGACGGTATAAAATGTAGACTGGCAATGGCAAGGAAAGGGTTTCTGAAGGATAGAAATTTGTTAACTTCGAGTATAGATTTAAGTGTCACGAAATCGTTTCTGAGGGTATTTGTACGGAGTGTAGCCATGTACGGAAGTGAAACATGGACGATAAATAGTTCGGACAAGATGAGAATAGAAGCTTTCGAAATGTGGTGCTACAGATGAATGCTGAAGATTAGATGGGTAGATCACATAAGTAATGAGGAAGTATTGATTAGAATTGGGGAGGAGAGGAGTTTGTGGCACAACTTGACTAGAAGAAGGGATCGATTGGTAGGACATGTTCTGAGGCATCACGAATTTAGTATCGGAGGGCAGCGTGGAGGGTAAAAATCATAGAGGGAGACCAAGAGGTGAATACACTAAGCAGATTCAGAATGATGCAGGCTGCAGTACGTACTGGGAGATGAAGAAGCTTGCACAGGATAGAGTAGCATGGAGAGCTGCATCACACCAGTCTCAGGACTGAAGACCACAACAACAACAACAACAACAACCAACTGTATTACACAGATTTGATTCTCATGAACTGCATGATTATGGTGACCGTCATTGATGTACTAACCATCTAAAATTGTAATGGTGCACTGGTGATATCTAAGGACGAGGAGTTGGTATATTGGAATAAGTAGAGACCGCTGATCTAGAGATTGCAGGTCACTCGCCATCTCCATACGGTACGAGGGAGGCTCTGAGCACTATAGGACTTAACTGCTGAGGTTATCAGTCCCCTAGAACTTAGATCTACTTAAACCTAACTAACCTCAGGACATCACACACATCCATGTCCGAGGCAGGATTCGAACCTGCGACCGTAGCGGTCGCGCGGTTCCACACTGTAGCGCCTAGAACCGTTCGGTCACACCGGCCGTCGACGGGGTAAGTGTATCTTACTTACAGACATCTTTGATCACCGAGAACCATGACATTAGACGCAGACTGAGACACGTGGGCTTTCGGAGTGCAGCAAACATTAATGTTTTGAACCAACACACATATTACAGACTTCGTTCTCTTCTTTAATGAAACAAACTATTTAGAAGCACTCGCAAAGGCGAAATTATGGGAACATTTATTGTATATATTTTGTCATTATGCAGCGAATGATATTTAACAGTAACAATCCACATCAAGAAGCGTCAAACAGCCTAGTACTTGGCAGCATGTTAGTAACAAAATTTTTGTAGCCAGCAATAAGACTAATAGAGACTATTTCTTATTATATAAAGTTTTGTATATGTCAATGTTGCGTATTTGTGTTAATTTAATAGATATGTTATGAAATTAGTTTTATGCTGTAATAAAGATTAGAAGCAGGAGAGCAATTTTGCCAGTAGTAAGGGCGTAAAAGTGGGGAAGAAAAGGATTAGTGTAGTGTTGTACCTGGAGGTTAGTGTACCTCGGAACACGTGATGTCTTTTGGTTGCTATTTCAGTCTAGGAACTGATTTTAGACTCACACGAACGAATGTGCACTAGAGACAGCCACAAGCAGTTTTCTACAGTTTTTGTTGTTGCTAGATATGCCGTTGTGTTTTGTGTGGCATTTGTAAATATTTCGAGCTCTGTATATTTAATTGTGGTATAATATATTAAATCTATTTGAAATATTATGTTTATTCTTCAGCTAAAAACTTCATTGCAAGTAAAATTCTATATATTTTTAAAACTAGTTATATAACGCGTGGACGCATAAACCACACTTTTCGGTCGTGCACCATGTTGTACCTTGAATCAGAAGAATGTCTTTCACAATGTGGCGCAAGTTAACCAAAAGAAGGGGTTGGTTGAGATGTCACATTTTGTGACACCAAGGGATCGCCAGTTTAGTATTGGAGGGAACAGTGGGATGTAAAAATCGTAGAGGGAGACCAAGAGGTGAATACACTAAGCAGATTCAGAGTGATGTAGGTTGCAGTACTTTTGGGAGATGAAGAGGTTCGCACAAGACAGAATAGCATGAAGAGCTGCATCAAACCAGTCTTAGGGCTGAAGACCAAAACAACAACAAGAAAATAAAGGATAGGTCGAAACTATATGACACATTCCACACCATTACGAAGTGTCGCATTCATGATCTATGGAACAAGTACTAATGTAATCTAATCTAAATTTTGCTTCGTTTTCTATTCCAGGTTGTTAGTCCCCGTGACTGACAGACTCACAGTGGAGTTGGGAAGAGTGGTTGAAAGATTAATGGATGTTAAGCAGTCGCCGACAGAAGTGTGTGGAAGGTTTGCAGACCGATTTCCAAATAGACGGCCAGCAACTTGTTTAACAATTTATCGCCTGTACCAGAAGTGTGAAGCAACTGGATCAGTAACAGATAGTTACCACGGAAATGAGAAATGCGAGGCGACCTAGAACTGGCAGAAGTGAAGTAAACATTGCTTATGGTGCGGAAGGCCATACTACGGAAGCCATGAAAATCGACGAGACGTTGCAGTCTGGAAAAATGGATTCCACAAAGGACAATGAACCGAATTCTATCCAAGGATCTTGACATGTGACCATATCACCTATAAAAAGTTAAAGGTCTGAGTGCTCGGCAGAAACCGGTGTGAGCAGAACGCTGAGAGATTCTGGCAGTAATGTCACGAAAGCAACCAGGCAAATGGTTTTCAGTGACGAAGCTACCTTTCTACACCAATGGTCATGTTAATCGTCATAACAGAAATATCTGGGGTACTGAAAATCCGCATATCGTTTGTGAGCATGAACATGCATCTCCGAAGATAAATGTGTGGTGTGCCGTGACCGTTACTGGTTTATTTGGCCCATTTTTCTTTACAGCATCAGCGATGAATGTGTATGACTAGTTGCAAATTCTGAAAGTGTTTTCCGTTGATAACATGCTCCTACAACTTAGATCAGAAGGATACTTCCAACATGATGATGCACCACCCCTTTTTGTTCGTTCCGTTCGTACTTATGTTGATGAAACGTTCCCAAACCGTTGGATTGGTCGCGACGAAACGTTGCTATGGCCTCCCCAATCTCCGGATCTCACACTCTGTGACTTCAGGTTATGGGGTATGATAAATGAGAACTGAAGGACAGAAAATGTTCCCTGGAACAACACTCTCCCCTACAGTTACCTGCGCTCAACAATGCGGTGAAGAAATAGGACGGAGTACAATAATCACTGAGTACGTTCCACGTTCATAATATCGGGAGCGGTGTTACAGAGGACACTTCAGCACATTCGGCACGTGACATGCGCAGTGCGTCTATTGTCGCGAGCGCACATTGCGACACGGAGGACAGGAGCGCCAGCTGGCTAACACACCCAGCCAGCTTGTCGCCCGCCCGAATACCTCTCGCCATTGCCAGACGGAGTCAACGCAACACGTCTGTTGTTCCTGAGTGCTACTGTATATAACTGCAGCGCGAAACGTCGAGCTAAAATTGCGATGCCGTAACCCGGAAAAAGGGGCAAACAGATCACGATTCGATAGTCATTAAAGTTTTCTGTCACTGGCTTCCGTCATACACCTGTCATAATAGCATGGAAAATACCAAGTCACACACTTTTATTTGGTCACCAAAGACTGAGTTTCTTGGTATGACGAAATTTCATTCAACTGCATGCTTTCGTGGACTTCAGTGAAATACGAAGAGATTAGAGCTGATGTGACCAAAATTTTAGTAATCCTATAGTATATGAGATGGAGCTCTTATTTGGTACTGATAATGTTACAGCAACAGTTGTGAAATGTGTGATATTTATATCACAACATGTTTCGGGTCTACGTAATCCCATTTTCAAGTAGTATAGAACAAGGAAACCAATCAACACATCGTAATACTACATGCACAACCATGTAAAAATATTTATATCGTCCTGTAATATAACATACCATAAGCTTACTTGTCATTAGGCACCGTCCCTAATGGTAAAGGAGCTTTAGGGCAATGGTTGTTAAACTGTGACTCACGAGCCACATGATACCTGGTTCAAGTACGCATATCAAAAAAAGTTTTGCATCACCTCGGTTCCGAGAGTCCCGGAGCGTGTACAGAAAATTGAAATAGAGATCAACATAAACATCACTTCCGCCCTTTTTATTACTCATGAAAACCACACATTTCATGTTGTACCACCATATAGTGAGACCTTCAGAGCTGGTGGTCCAGTTTTCTGTGCACACCGGTATCTCTAGTATCCAGTAGCACGTCCTCTTGCTTTAATGCATGCCTGTATTCGTCGTGGCGTAGTGGCATACAAGTTCATCAACGCACTGTTGATCCATATTGTCCGACTCCTCAACGGCATCTTCGATAGGGTTCATGTCTGGAGTACATACAGGCCACTCTAGTCGAGCAATGTCGTTATCCTGAATGAAGTTATTCACAAGATGTGCACGATGGGGGCGCGGATTGTCGTCCATGAAGACGAATGCCTCGCCAATATGGTACCGATATGGTTGCACTATTGATGGGATGATGGCACTGATATATCGTACAGCCGTTACAGAGCCTTCCATTACTCCCAGCGGCGTAGGTCGGCCCCACATAATGTCATCCCAAAACAGCAGGGAGCCTCCACCTTGCTGCACTCGCTGGATAGTGTTGTCTAAGACGTTCAGCCTGACCGGGTTGCCTCCAAACACGTCTCCAACGATTGTCTGGTTGAAGGCATATGCGACACTCATCGGTGAACAGAACGTGATGCCAATCCTGAGCGGTCCATTAGGCATGTTGTTGGGCCCATCTGTACCGCGCAGCATGATGCCTTGGTTGCAAATATGGACCTCGCCATGGACGTCTGGAGTGAAGTTGCGCATCATACCGCCAATTGCACACAGTTTAAGTCGTGTCACGACATCCTGTGGCTGCACGAAAAGCATTATTAGACATGGTGGCGTGGTTGCTGTTAGGGTTCTTCCGAGCCATCATTCGCGGCCGCTGCAGTAGCCCTTGGGCGGGCTGAGCGAGGCATGTCATCGACAGTTCCTGTCTCTCTGCATCTCTTTCACGTCGAACAACATCGCTTTGCTTCACTTCGAGACACCTGGACACGTCCCTTGTTGAGAACCCTTCCTGGCACAAAGTAACAATGCGGATGCGATAGAACAGCGGTAGACGTGTACCTCCTTTCTGGTGGAATGGCTGGAACTGACCGGCTGTCGGACCCCTTCCATCTAATAGGCGCTGCTTATGCATAGTTGTTTATATCTTTGGGCTGGTTTAGTGACATCTCAAATGACTCAAATGGCTCTAAGCACCATGGGACTTAACATCTGAGGTAATCAGTCCCCTAGACATGGAACTGCTTGAACCTAACTAACCTAAGGACATCACACACGAGCATGCCCGAGGCAGGATTCGAACCTGCGGCCGTAGCAGCAGCGCGGTTCCACACTGAAGCGCCTGGAACCACTCGGCCACAGCGGCCGGCTTAGTGACATCTCTGAACAGTCAAAGGAACTGTGTCTGAGATACAATATCCACAGTCAAAGTCTATCTTCTGGGAACCGGGGTAATGCAAAACTTTTTTGTTGTGTGTTCTTGTGCGTCTCGCGGTTCTCAGACGTATTTTATATTAGGATACAACTAGCAACTAACAGCCGAACCAAAAACGTCAACCACTGTTAAGAGCTTCTTAAGAGTGTAGATTTCCTCCTCAGTAACAAACAGTAATATTTACACATGTGATTAATTTTAATTAGCGTTCGTACCTGAGCGACATGGGGTAAGTAACACGGCCACTGCGGGATTAAAGTATGTGAAAGGGGGGATGTTTTATTGTGTGTCTTTCAGTACTGAAAACTCAAGGGCGCGCGACATTCGTATCGATCAGATGCTATATTCAAACTGAAATAACATGGATTCGTGAATGCACCTTAGAGGTACGTTTATCTTCAAATGCGGCACATACAGGATGATTCCGTGATGATATTACAAACTTTCAGGGAAGTAGGAGAAAAGTAAATGTATCAGTTTGAGGTAATGGACCCTATTCCGGGAACGATCGAAACGAAAGCTATAAGATAAAATCCTTCTAATACTTCTGACAACAATGGAATAAATGCATCGGTATACTTGTTGTAGGGTACGCAACTTTCGGAGCTGGTACCGTGAACCAAAAAAAAAAAAAGTCTAGTGAACATCAGATCTGAAATACCTATCTTGAGAGCTATGGGAACTTGTTCATCTTCGATAGTGTGAAACATCTCTTCTAATGCAAGATCTTTGGTTTCTAAATTTTAAGCGAAGGTGAACAAGTACGCTTAACTCTTAAGATATACATCTTAGAGCTCAAGTTTACCGAAGAGTTTTATCTTGTTTTGGTCCATACTGACTCCTCTAAAAGATGTCTACCAGCAGCCTTAGCAACAACAATATCTGTACATGTATTCCACTGTCAGAAGTCTTAGAACGACTTTCGCTTAAAACTTTCGACTCGGTTATTCCCAGATTAGGGTCCCTTACCTATAATTGACACATTTACCCTTCTCCAACATCCCTTAAAGTTTGTAGCTTCATCACGGAATCGCACTATATAAGATAGCCGTCTCTCTAATGAGCATTCACGAATCCATGTTGTATCAGTTTGAGATTTATACCACAGCAGTTGATCGGTATAGTAGAAGAAAACTGACATTCGAAACATTTGGTAAACATTTGTAATCATACTTGTTTTGTAAATAAAACCACCTTTCCTTAAGGCAATTTAAATTATTCTTGAACTGTTCTAGGCGCTTCAGTCTGGAACCGCGCGACCGCTACGGTCGCAGGTTCGAATCCTGCCTCGGGCATGAATGTGTGTGATGTCCTTAGGATATTTAGGTTTAAGTAGTTCTAAGTTCTAGAGGGCTGATGACCTCAGATGTTAAGTCTCATAGTGCTCAGAGCCATTTGAACCATTTCAATTATTTTTCTCATACGTGTTTCGGCTTTCTCTTGCTCTAAGGCATCTTCGGTGGGATCTATAACGATAAAGTTATGTTATTTTTAGATTATCAAACAGTTTACGTCGCGTTTTTTATGTAGATAAGTAATTACTTACAGTTTTATGTGATCTGCATTTCCTCTCATCTAATCTGGTGGTCACACTACTACTTTATTTCCGAAATATAAGCACAATTTTTTATTGCGAACTTTTTCACACTGTTCACCATGTTTCTCCTTTTTGTGTGGTGTACTGTTATTCTTTTGCCACTACATATAGCTATTTGTTCGAACACTGCGCTTTCAACTGTATCGTTATAGAGCCCACTGAAGACGCTTTAGAGCAAGAAAAAGGTGAAACTCGTCCGGGGAAAAGAAATTAAGTTGCAGCAAGAAAAGGCTGTTTTATTTACGAAGCCAGTATTTCTGTGCTTGCTGTGAAGGATTGCCACGCAGACAAACTTTTAATTTGTAATCATGTCTATTGTATAATGCAATTAAATATAATTGCTGTTACTAATCAATTAATCATCCGCTCACACAGACAACACAATACTTCGTCAAGGCATTATAGTGGCAGAACTTTGGTTTGCTACGGGTGGCAGGTATCTGAGACAGAAATCGCCACGAAGTGTTCCGAATGGTGGCGACTTTTAACGATCGAAACTTGGGGGCCGGCGGCTAATTTATCACTCCATTACCACAGCTAGTCTATTGGGGGTTCATAACGTACGCGCAATACGTTACATTTGTTCATTCAGAGCGTCAATTCCCGCTTCCTGTGCGAAGCGTCGATCCTATTAAGACTTCCTGCATTTCACTACAATTCTCCGGCTTGGGATTTCACTGTATAAACAGCATAATCCGCGAAGAGCCTCATGGAATTTCCTATGTTGTCTACTATGTTATTTATATATATTGTGAAAAGTAAGGAAACTATAAAATTTTCTTGGTTTACGCTCGAAATTAATTTTACGTCTGAAGACTCCTTCCATTGAAAATTACATGCTGTGTTCAGTTTTGCTAGAAGCTCCAAAATCGAATCACAGAGATGTTGTACTATTCCGTATGATTATATTTTGCTCAATAGGACGTAGCGCGGATCTGTATCGAATGCTTTACGGAAGTCAAGGATCCTGGCATCTACCTGGCCGCCTGTATCTACCGTCTTCTGGGTCTCCTGGACGAAGAGAGCAAGCTGTATTTCACTCTGTCATTGTTTTCGGCACCCATGTTAGTTACTACAGAAATGTCATAGTACATGAGCAAAAAAATGTTCCAAAATTATAGAAGAGACTGACGTCAGTGACGTGGGCCTATAGTTTTTGCGCTTGTTTGGCGATCCTTCTTGGAAACGGCAATGACCTGTGCTTTTTCCAATCATAAGGAGCACTTCGCTCCTCCACAGACCTACAGAATACTGCCGCTAGAAGAGTGGCAAGTTCTTTCGCATGGCCTATGTGGTATCATATTGGTATCCTGTCAGGTCCAATGGCCTTCTCTCTGTTGAGTGATTTCAGTTGCTTTCCTATCCCATGGTTACTTATCTCGATTGCAGTCATTTGGTCGTTCGTGCGACGATTCAAAAGAGGAACTTTAGTGCGAGCTTCTTCTGTGGAACAGTTCTGAAAAACGACATTTTATTTGTCGTCCTCCGTTTCATTTCTATTATAGTCACAGAGTGTCTGAACAGATGACTTCGATTCGTTTACCGACTTAACGTAAAACCAAAACTTCTTAGGATGTTCTGTCAAGTCGGTAGGCACAATTTTAGTTTCGAAATCGTTGAATGCTTCACACATTAACTAATTTTGGCTTCGTTTAGCTTTTGTTTGTCTGTAAGGCTTTGGCCACCTTTAAATTTGCAGTGAAGCTCTCTTTGCTTTCGTAGCCATTTGCTAACACGGCTGTCGAGCCACGGCGAGGCTTCTTTTTCATCCCTCACAATTTCACACGGCGCATATCTGTCTAAAGCGTGTTGTGCAATGCAACCCAACGTTGTTAGTGCTGGGGATGAAATTTGCATGCCGTCCGCTTACGAATCTGTTTCTTGCCGCTCTCGCTAAGCACAAAGATTTATAGCGACGACAAGTGGCAGCTACGGCAGACATCAGACGATCAGCTGACCGTTTGGCAGACGTCAACAGGGTTCGCGCACTGGCTGCCAGGTGAGCTGCGAAATGCCCTCTCCTTGCTGCAGCGCGGAGTTCCGTGGCATCAGTGCTGGCGGTGCTTTCCTTTTTTACTTGTTAGCTTGGCTACCGAGCAAAAAAAGTTGATTGCATACGCTTTTGTGTTAGCGAATACATCGAATTTTCCGGTTATTATGTTGAACGTGAAGGCTTCTTATTTATCAGAATAGTTACTCCAAGTCACACATTCGTTTGTATCTGATTCTCGCTGTAACTAGAACACAATATCGAGTTCACGAGTGTAGCAACCAGCAGATTTGCGATAGTGGTGACCCCAGCGTAATAACATCTAGAGAAAATAAACCAGCAACACGGAAGTATTGCGGTGAACCTTCGAGAATCGGAAATTAGTCATATGACGGACACGTCAGCAGTATCAAGACTTGCAATGCGGCTACCGCGTTTTGTCCACACAGTCCGGCGCTGTGGTTCGCACAGGTGGAGGCAAGTTTCCTCTGCGCCGGAGTGACTGCCGAGTCCACTAATGAGTGCAGCAAATTCTCGCGCATGAGGACATCGATGACAGAAAACCATCCCCGTGCCTCCGTTATTTAAATAGCGAAGTTGACACGATCACGGTACCTGATCCATTGCCGCGCACATTGTGAAGCACACGTCTGTCAGCAAAGAAAAAGGCCAGTGTTGCATCACAAAGGGACATGTCACTCGACGACGTAACGGACCTCGGTGGTAACACAATTTGATTATAAGGCTAGGCGCAAATCGAGACGCGTATAGGGCGTGTGGCACGGCGCAGCGCAGCGCGCATTTTTGTACGACACGAGCCTGCGCTACGTCACGCGGCGTTGTGGCTCGTGAACAACTCCGATGTAGTGAGCAAGCAGATGGGCGAAGTGCTCTCAGACCGCAGCGATTGAGGACTTTTCCGCAGAAGTTGAGATGTCGTTCCTCAGCAGTTAACGATTCAGCCTGAACAAACCTGTGCTGGTATCACAAGAATTTGAAAGACCAGACACACGACTATACCTTGCCGTGTACCTTCGTCAGTGGTAAACGGCAGGCGGAAGTAATCGCTCCGGACAGTCAGTAGTCGTCCTTGCACCTCTTCATCGCAGACAGGATGCACAGGTTCTGACCTAAGTAATTTTCCGTGGACCCAGTGACACAAATACCGACCAGCCATCTTGTTTTGTCTTTCTGTGGCTAATAATTCAACAAGCGCGACGTATGGAACTCAGCACACCGAGTAGGACCTGGGCCTACGACGCGCCTCGGTGTGGAATGCTGCAGTAGCGGATGTAACCGAGTCTATTATCGGAGCCGATTTTTGAGAGCATTATCGTCTGCTGCCGGGCGTCGCCAAGGCTCATATAATAGACAACGTCACCAGACTATCTGGGATGGATTCTGTCGTACGGACAGTACACGACGCCAAATTGCTCCAGTCGGAGGGCGATGGGTACGACAAAGTTCTAAAACAATTTCCTGGTATCACAAGGCCTCCTGGGACCACACAAAGAGTATGCCACAACACTCCACATTATATCGACACTACCGCAGGCCCATCGACTTCATGCGGGACGAAGGCGGAATTTGATACCATTTTGAAGGAAGGCGTCATTCGCCCGTCAGAAAACTTTGGTCATCATCTCTACATTTAATACCAAAGAAGAAAGATGCTTGGCCGTCATGTTATATATAGCACCCTGAATGCTAGAACAATACCGAATCGCTATCCTGTTCCTCTATCGAGGGATTATAATTATCCATTATGTGGGAAAAAGGCGTTTCGCTTACTAGATTGCACGAAGACTCCTGTAGCTGAAACGGATATTCCGAAAACGGCCTATTCGAAAGCCTGTTTATAATTTTCAGGCTGAGAAATGCTGCCTAGACATGGCATTCACTTTTACATGGCCTGCTGTATTGCTTTGCATGTCTTGATGATATGCTCATTTTTTCAGCAACCCCAGAGGAACACCACCTGATTGCGATATTTAAGCGCCTTGACAAATAGCGAGTAGTGTGGAACACCTCAAAGTGCGTTTTTGGCCAGGCAGAGATTACTTTTTTAGATCACCTCCGATCACCAGCTGGATCACTGCCATTACCGGAGAAAATTGGGACTATTTTAAATGTTTCATGGCCAGAAACTGCTAGAGTCTTGCGAAGATCCCTGGGAGTTCTTACTTTTGTCTACGTCATCTGCCTCATGTGGCAGAACTCCAAGAGTCTCTTACCGCAGCTTTAGCTGGTCATAATGTTAAAAGGCAAAACACCAGTGCTGTGGACAAAGTCAATGAGTAATGCGTTTGAAGCACCAAGAAAAGTGTAGCAGCTGCAGGCCTTCTTGCACATCCGGCTTTAGAAGCATCTCTCACGCTCGTAGTAGCCAAACGGCAACTGGTGCTGCATTGTAACAAACGTAGACAAGGCCTGGCAGCCTTTCACATTCTTTACACGAAAACTCTCTCCGGCACAGCAACTAAGGAGTGCGTATGATCGCGAGTTGTTAGCGGTTTATCGAGTCCATTAAAATATTTTCGTACACAGGTGTAAGCGAGAGATTTCGTCATTTATACAGATCATAAATGCCTAACCTATGTCTTTCGACAAAATAACGACAGATGTTCCTCGACGCAACACAATCATCTGGAATTCATAGCTCGATTCACCACTGATATGAGGCATATATCAGGAATTGACAATGTAGTGAAAGGTTGCCTGTCCCAGGTGAGCAGTGTCATGAAGACAGTTGACTTTATGCAGCTAGCCCAAGAGCAAGATTATGACCGAGAACTTCAGGATTTTTAAAGCACCGCATGTGATCTTCAACTTAAGCCTGTCGATTTTCCAGCCTGGAGCACCAAGTTGTACTGTGAGGTTTCAAACGGGAAAACTTGTCCATTCGTTCTTTCGGCGCTACACAAACAATATTTTGAAAGCTTACATAGTTTGTGCCATGCCGGCGTGAAGGCAACAATTAAACTAATACGTAGCTGTTTTGTGTGGCCTGAAATACAAATGGACTGTCGAACATGGGCTCGCGCATATGTAAAATGCCAACCTAGTATCACTTATTTTCCTATCACTTTTTCGCGTGTGGCACAGATGTTACGCATAATCGAGCATGTGATTTATATGGCTCAAAGACTCATTACATCTGCTAAAGGCAAATTAACTCCGACTCGTGATATAAGAAATCTGTGGATATAATGTGGAACATTACGTGTATAAGGAACTTACTTCTGATTTAGAATTGCGGAGAGTAGAATCGCAGTGGAATTGTAATTAGCGGCATTGTTATAAGCTCCATCTTTAATACAAAATGAAATTTGATTAACTGTGATAACATTTCATCTCATACAAGAGGGTGATGTGTACTGAAATGTAGCTAGAAAAATAATTTATGGGAAAATATAATTTCATGAATGGAAAAGATACGTTCAATTATTTAGTTACTTTAACTTCTCCCTTGTCTGTGGCTCAGAACAAGTTCCCATTCTGCAAGTTAGGTAGTGGTCAAACGCTGGCACCGGTCCCTTAAAGCCGCACTAAGTTGCCGTGAATCACAACGGACATCTTCCTTGCCATTGGTTTTGCTCGGTCTATGCAACGTGTGCAATCCGGAGCTGGAAGCCTGACGAACAGGGAGAGTATACGGCGAGGTCCTACAGCTTCCCGGCGAGTTCGTCAATCCACACGCGTTTTCGATGGATGACGCTAATGCACCACAATTCACCGCTCATCTCAGAGAATGGATGACGCAGATCCGGCGCGACAAACAACACACCACGGTACTCCGCAATTCTTCGCTCATCGAGTGTTACAATACTGTACGCATATAACGTTGTGAAGATATGGTGTTAAACCACCACTGCCACCACCTTACGCTCTCCCCCATCGCATCATTAATAGAAGCGAGAAAACATTTGAAATCCTGGTAAACGGAAAGATCAACACTGTCTTCATTGACAGAGTGAAAGCTCACACAAGAATCTTCACGCCCGCATCTACCACACAACCAGACGAAACCTCCGCCCGTAACCAAGCAGCCTCCACTCCAACCTTCAGCAACTCTCACTCAACACCGAACGCTTTCTGAACGATGGGTACACTTCCCGGCACGACGACCCGGGAATCAGTCTTCTACAGCAGCATCTTGACAAAATTACCCAGTGGTACAACCGCTGGCCCGGGTTCCCGGGTTCGATTCCCGGCGGGATCACGGATTTTCTCTGCCTCGTGATGACTGGGTGTTGTGTGTTGTCCTTTGGTTAGTTAGGTTTAAGTAGTTCTAAGTTCTAGGGGACTGATGACCATAGCTGTTAAGTCCCATAGTGCTCAAAGCCATTTGAACCATTTGAACAACCGCTGGAAGATTAAAATCAAACCTGCTAAGTGCCAAGCGATCTATTTCACCCCTAAGATCAAACTCCCGGATTGACAACTCACAACTGACGGCCGAGAGCTCATGTGGCGAAACTCATTCATTTACCTAGGGGTCGAAATAGGTCGCCGCTTAACTTGGAACAGGCACCTAACTACTGCAGCAAGTAAGGGCTGCGCCCTCTTCTGTAAGCTATATCCCCTCCTGAAAGGTGATGGTATCACCATCCAATGCAAACTCCTTCTCTGGCGCCAGACCATAGTTCCGGTCATCCTATATGGCTCGGATGTGTGGTCTACGGCGTCGGATACCGCACTTTCCCGACTGCAACGTCTCCAAAACAAAGTTTTCCGCGTCATCTCTGGCGCTGGCAGATACGTCCCTAACACACACATTAGAGACCTCCTAGGCCAACCCACCATGTACGCACTCATTCAAGAAAAACCTACAAAATTTTATGAAACAACACAAACTTCGCCCCACTTTCTCATACAAAATTTAGGAAACGAACCACCAGAAGCTTCTCATAAACGTCCAAAATTAATCCTTACACGCCTCTTTAGAGACTTATAACAGACATATAAAACACCAAGCACGAACTTACACACAGAAAACACACACACATCCCCAGTCCCTCATTTCAAATAACCCCTAGCGCATTCCGAAGTCAGATGGGCACAGCCCAGTAGCACTTCGTGTATAACTAGAACACACATAGCTTCGTCCCAAAGAGGGGCTGTGTCGTGAAGTTGCGACAAGCGGCAGCTGATCGTTTGGCAGACGTCAACAGGGTTCACGCACTGGCAGCCAGGAGCGCTGTGAAATGCCTTTTCCTTAAAGCTCTGTACAGGGAAAGGATGACCGACTCACCAGTGGCCGCAATTTTGGGCCCACTACACCCCTGGTGATACACTGACTTCTGCAGAATATTTATTCGTGTATATTAAAGAAATGCACTCAGCTGTCTAATGCACTGCTAAAACTGATCAGTGGCTTCAAACGGAAAATGTCGGACATTTACCACAAAAAATCTCAACGAATTTAAGGTAAATGAGTCGAAAGGCATTTGTTATGGCGAACATGAAACAGTTTTTTCGCTGCTATCCTTTATGAATAGCGAAAACAGATTTTGCAGTTGTTGTTGCGGTATCGAGTTTGAACACCTGTTTTCGTAGTTAGCTTTAAATTAGTCCTATCCAATAATCAGCAGGACAAAAGGGAACCAACAGTATTTCGCAAGTGCGAGGAAAAATCCACCGCTAATTTAAAAAAAATGGTTAAAATGGCTCTGAGCACTATGGGACTTAACTTCTGAGGTCATCAGTCCCCTAGAACTTAGAACTACTTAAACGTAACTAACCTAAGGACATCACACACATACATGCCCGAGGTAGGATTTGAACCTGCGACCGTAGCGGTCGCGCGGTTCCAGACTGTAGCTCCTAGAACCGATTTTTTTTTTTATAAAAACCTTTATTAAAAAAACAATGTTACACATTCCAAATACATACTAAGTTATGCATACATGAAGTTATTTAAACAAAACGGTTTGATCATTTCAATTACGCTGACGTTAAGGAAAGACAACATAAGATTGTGTTACTGACTAAATTACCAGATAGAATGAAATTAAACATCAAGGAAAAAATTTTAAAGACATTCAAACTTCAACCTGAAAAAGTAAAATCTGCACTTTGAATTATGAGCTGCAATATTTACAGAAGCATAATTAGTTCTTTATGATGGATATCAGCAAGTTGGTGGGATAATTTTACGTATAAAGCAGTTTAATAATTATATTAGACAATTTCTGAAATATTTGAGAATGGCGGAAAGGAGATATACAATAAAGTTGACTAGCCTTCCAACTACACTTTCTGGACATTAATTGAATCTAATTATCTGAAGTGATCAGATCTATATAATCAGTCTTTCACTGCAAAAATGAACAGGGCAATGTGCCAGCCATTGAATATTACATTTATCAGTTAGAATCTTATGGTTTTAACCAATCGATAAGGACATTTCTATAAAAACTGTCTATTTCCAAATTTCTAGTATAAGCCAATAATGCACCTTTAAAGTTTTGTTGTTGGCACTATTAGACACACAATCTCAATGTCACATAAGTTCTGTACATTAGCTTATAAATTTCAAAAAACTACTGTCTGAAGTAGAAAAAGCACACATCATAAATATACTGTAAAATCTTAAATAGTATCCTTAAGGTAACTACAATACATCACTGTCTACACAGTCTTCTATTTTATATTAACCAATGCCCATTCTTTCAAATACAATTTTTAGCATATTATCGAACTTTTTTTCGTGATTCGAATAGCTTCTAATTTTATGGAACTCACACAGCATGTGTACCTTGAACTCTATAATCCTATCGGATCCTAATTTGTTAAGGGCGTAGTTAACAAAATTTCCCAGCAACCAGTACACAGTGCTATTTTTTGCTTCTGGTAAATAGCGTGCTTCAGACCTGTGTATCAATGACAACGATATATACTCAGGGGATGTTCTTGTAATCAGAGCTATTTGCTCCCGGATCCACTTCCAACTATTCATGTGACCACTGCAAGTATATCTATGAATTACTGCGTCAACTAGATGGCATTGTTGACATAAATTTGTTTCACAGAGTCCGATTGCGTGCAGTCTTTCATTGGTGCTAACTATGTTGTTAACTGTCTTGTACCATGACGTTTTTATATTAGACGTGAGCACATTAGAACTAATGTTTTTCCAAATCTCAGTCCACTCAATGTTTGGAAACTGTCGTTCTATTTTGTTTCTTCCTTCGCTTTTCTTTCGTTCCCGCATTATGGCTCTCGATGTTAAGTGTCGGGACTGCCTGAGTTCGACACTGACATAACTAAACTCAACATAGAAAATCCTCACGTGCTGTAAGCGACTGTTGATATTCTGCACGTCAATCGGGAGAAGCAGGCTTGGAGGTTTAATGATCTCGAAAAGTTGGCTGGTTATGCTTTCTCGCGAGTATCTTATTAAATTAACTTGCCTTTTGATAAAAAGAGCAGAGGCTTTATCCGTTATATCAGTTAATCCCAGTCCACCATTTTTAGGATCTAAAGTGGCTACTTTAGCAGGTACTCTGAACACTTCACCTCTCCACAAAAAGTTTGTGATTTTGGACATTATTCTCCTCGCTATCATTCTCGGTATTGGAAACAGCTGGGCAGTATAATAAGCCTTAGCAAGGATGCATGAGTTGATATACTGTGTTCTTTGAACTTGGTTCATATATCGAGTTAAATTCTCTACAATGGCTCCTTGCACTTTGTCTGCTGCAACTTTCCAATTTAAAGCCGTCATTTTCATAGGGCATACTGTCAGGGTGATCCCAAGTGTTTTATGTTGTCGGACTAATTTTGCCCACTCGACGCTGATATTATCAAAACCTCTGAGATTTAACATCTTACTTTTTTTCCGTTTGCATTGGCTCCAGATGCTCTACAGTACGAATCAATCACTGTTGCTAGCGTGGTTACCTCGTTATTATTCCTTATAATGACCCCTATATCGTCAGCATAGGCTCTTGTAACTGTTTTATTTCCTGATAATGTTAAGCCTTTTAATGTAGCATGGACATGTCGGAGGAAAGGTTCCAGCGAAATGGCGAAGAGCGACATGGACAGAGGACTTCCTTGAGGAACACCTCGTTGTATTTGCATCGGCCTGGATTGTTGACAATTCACCGCTATTTTAGCATTTATTCCAGTTGCTATGTTCTTAATCAACTGTATGATCCTATCGTTGAAACCTATTTTCTTCAATGTCTGTAGAAGATATTCATGGTTTACTACATCGAACGCTTTATAAAAATCTAAAAACAATAAAGCACACTTTATCTTTGTTACAGAAGTTATTGCAATGATATCCCTCAAATTCCGCTAGATTTTGAAAAATGGTTCTGCCTTACGCACAGTTCTGATGTTGACTAATAATTTTATCTGTAAGGCATGAACTTCTCTTGTTTATTATTCTAGCTATTAATTTATAATCAGAATTCAGCAGTGAAATTGGGCGAAAATTATTTAAATCTTTGTTTCCATTATTTTTTGGCACCAGAACAATTTTACTCTCCTTAAACTCAGCCGGAATCATTTTACCCTGAATAACCTCATTTACAATGTCCGTGATTTTCGCACCTACTATTGGCCAGTAACGGATGTAAAACTCTGCTGGCAGACCATCCGGTCCTGGGGATTTTTTTGGTGGTGACGCGCACAGAGTCTCATACACGTCTTCTTCACTGACAACCTCGAGAAAATTTTCGTTGTCATCTTCTGTCAGCTGTGGGGCTAGGATGTCAAGGAATTGTTCCAAGGAAGCATCACTACTTTGATGTACAGAATATAGCTCGCAATAATAGCGATAAATCTCGTTCATGATATCCTGCTGGGTTCTGTGAATCGTGCCGTGTTTTGTTCGAATTTCTTCAATAAAAGTCCTTCTCCCGTTTTTCGTATGCTTCACTAAATGATATAGGGAAGTAGTTTCATCTTCTGACACCGAATTTGCCTTCGATTTTATTTTCAACCCTTCCATTTCACTTCTCTTGATATTAAGTAACTTGGCTTTGACTTTTTTTGATGTCTGCTATCCGAAGTGAGCAACCTGCTGAGACTTGATCATATAGATCTCTCAAAACGGAATAGTAATACTCTATAGTGCATTTCATTTCCCTTGCGCTCTGGGCACTGTATTGAATAAGAACATTCCTCAACTTTGGCTTTGCCATTTTAACCCACCAGTCAATAGCAGTGTCATCTCTACTAAGGGCTCCCAGGCATATTGCCCATGTTTCTTTAATCAGATCTTCTAAATCATAAATCATGATTTACTAACAAGGAAGTGTTCAAATTCCACTGATTCTTGAATCGGCGAACCGGCTGTCTTGTTAGATTTATGCAAGCTAAGACACTTGAATGGTCTGAAAAGTACGTAGGAATGATTTCTACTTTTGTCACGGAAGTTACAAAATTTTTAGAAATATATAGTCTATCAATCCTGCTACGTGATGTTGCCGTGACATAAGTGAACTCAACAGTGGATGGGTATTTGATTTCCCATATATCCTTTAATTCTGAACCAGTAACTAATTGTTTTAGTTCACCTGAGAAATTAAAATTAGGTAACTGATCTTTTCGATTTAAAACACAATTAAAATCACCTCCAAGTAATAACTGTCTTGGCGATTTCCTTAACAAGTATATCAAGTCATCTTTGAAGAAACGTGCCCTGTCAGCTCGATGAGAACTTCCTGAAGGGACGTACAAGTTGATGATAGTCACATCATAGATATTTAGTCCTATTCCCCTTCCGGATTCCAGTCGTTCCACCTTGCTTACTGTAATCCCTTCCCTCACCAAAATAGCTGTTCCAACACTTGTTTCGAGAGACACACTTATGTAACTGACAAAACCGAGAATTACCAAATCCGAAATTAGAACTTCTTGTAAGAGGGCAATATCAGTCGCGGATTCGTACAAAAATTCCTTAAGAGCCGATAATTTCAAACCGGTCGTGATTTTATTTATGTTTATAGTGATGACAGAATAAGACTGCGTTATTGTGCTGTCATTATGTAGTTGTTTTGATGAACTAATTTAGTTTACTGTGGTTCAGGGTTCAGTTAAGCTGCAACAGTTTTCTCGGAAGGCTGAACATGGAATAACACTTCAATCAGTTTATTAGTTACTGTCCCGTTTTTTTCTACTTCTGATGTTTTCTCTCGTACCGCAAGCAGACTGATTTCCTGGTAAACTTTCTGATTTTTCCTCCAGTGATTCGTGTACGACCGTTTCGGACTGAACATTCTTTGGGCTTGGGTCGCCGCTACCGGATTTTCCCTTCCATTGGTTAAGAGCTACATTCTCATTTGGTTGTGTCGGTATTTTACTTCGCGGCTTATCTGGAGCAGCAGCAGACGCTTTAGCAATTTCGGTTGCCGGCGCCTGCCCTGTGGTGTTGACCGTGATTTCAGTTTGGCCACCACTTCCTCGTTCTTTACTAATTTCAGTCACTTTCTGATCGAAGGAAACAAATGGAGACTGCAGTTTTGCAATCTCTCCCTGAATTTGTTTATTAAGAGATAGATTCTGATCTTTGCAATCGGCTACTGCACTTATTGTTTCTTGCAAATTAATGCTGCTTACACCCCCTTCATTTTCTGGTACCGTATGTGTATTATCTTTCTGTTCATTAGTTTCCATTCGCATTTTCCTTCAGGTTCCTCTGCCTCCTCATCGCACTGTTTTTGCTTGCGAAGTGAGGGAGTGGGACAAGACAGCTCGTCCTCTGAACAACTATTAGTTATCTCCAGAGGTCGTTTTTTCGGTTGCGTTTCAGTTTCACGAGTAGTGGCAACAGGGTTTCCTTTTGTTGTTAACGGGGGAAATTGACTGTTATCGTGAAGGGAGACATCAGTTTGGCACGCTGCGTTAACATTCTCAACCAGTTGTTCCGGGCTATTCTTTGGTAACAGAGCATTTAAGGTAAGCTTCTGACGCTGTATCAAATTACTTTTAAGAACAACAGTTCGCCGCGGACATTCCTGTCTGAAGTGGCCGGTTTCGTTACATATATGACATGTAGCTTCCTGACCTGTATAAACAATTTGTGCCTTATACCCACAAACAGTTATGTGAGACGGAATATTCGTCTTGACGTCCATCTCTACACAGCGGACCCCGTTAAAACACGTCAGTTTAAAGCGAGACGACCTTCTTTCATTTGCAATTGATTTAACGTCTCCGTAGTTTGAAAGAGCTTCCTTAATCTTATCATTTTCAATTTCAATGGGAAGATTCAAGACACGAACGGTTTTCCGCTCTATAGATGGACACCTTACTTTTATAACCATTTCTATGCACAAAATCGACTTCATAGCCCCACTTTCGTAACACTTTATCAACAGTCGAAGCACCGATTAACTTGACAAAAACACAGTATTTTTCCTGATCCAGTTGCCAGGTATGAACGGTTTCAGAATTTAGACCAATTACCTGTGTAATCCAGTCATCTATTTCCAGGTATGTCGGCTGAACAGGACGGGATTCCTTGTCAAAAGCAAATACCAGAGTATTCTTCCTGAGGTTTGTAGCCATGGTTAATCCAGCGAAGCAATTTCGGTTAAACAACCGAAATTCCAAGTAGCAGCAGCAAGACCAGAAAGAGCGATCAGATCAGAAGGAGCAGGAACGAACACGGAGATTAACGGACGGACGGCGCTCGGCGGAGCACAAGTACAGCGATGTAAACACTGAAGTGCAGCGCAACAGTTAACAGCGGCCACTCGCGAGCGCGGCTGAAACGGAACTGAAAAATCTACAAAATTTTATGAAACAACACAAACTTCGCCCCACTTTCTCATACAAAATTTAGGAAACGAACCACCAGAAGCTTCTCATAAACGTCCAAAATTAATCCTTACACGCCTCTTTAGAGACTTATAACAGACATATAAAACACCAAGCACGAACTTACACACAGAAAACACACACACATCCCCAGTCCCTCATTTCAAATAACCCCTAGCGCATTCCGAAGTCAGATGGGCACAGCCCAGTAGCACTTCGTGTATAACTAGAACACACATAGCTTCGTCCCAAAGAGGGGCTGTGTCGTGAAGTTGCGACAAGCGGCAGCTGATCGTTTGGCAGACGTCAACAGGGTTCACGCACTGGCAGCCAGGAGCGCTGTGAAATGCCTTTTCCTTAAAGCTCTGTACAGGGAAAGGATGACCGACTCACCAGTGGCCGCAATTTTGGGCCCACTACACCCCTGGTGATACACTGACTTCTGCAGAATATTTATTCGTGTATATTAAAGAAATGCACTCAGCTGTCTAATGCACTGCTAAAACTGATCAGTGGCTTCAAACGGAAAATGTCGGACATTTACCACAAAAAATCTCAACGAATTTAAGGTAAATGAGTCGAAAGGCATTTGTTATGGCGAACATGAAACAGTTTTTTCGCTGCTATCCTTTATGAATAGCGAAAACAGATTTTGCAGTTGTTGTTGCGGTATCGAGTTTGAACACCTGTTTTCGTAGTTAGCTTTAAATTAGTCCTATCCAATAATCAGCAGGACAAAAGGGAACCAACATTATTTCGCAAGTGCGAGGAAAAATCCACCGCTAATTTAAAAAAAATGGTTAAAATGGCTCTGAGCACTATGGGACTTAACTTCTGAGGTCATCAGTCCCCTAGAACTTAGAACTACTTAAACGTAACTAACCTAAGGACATCACACACATACATGCCCGAGGTAGGATTTGAACCTGCGACCGTAGCGGTCGCGCGGTTCCAGACTGTAGCGCCTAGAACCGCTCGGCCACCCCGGCCGATGCTAATTTAAAGCTCTATATCGGCCTACTTCTTGTTTCTGCTAATAGGCACTACGAAAATTCGCCCAGTGTCTCTTTTGTTGTACAAAATAAAACACTGGATTCAAATATATGTGCGCGGTACCTTAGTAAATGGAACTGATGAACGTGCCTATATGATTACGGATTCTTTGTATTTTTGTCAGATCTATCCCATAAAATTTTGTCTGTAAATTGTTCTATGACATTAGGAGAATTATTACGAAAGTACAAGAGAATACAATATTTTTAAAATGTGTTCGAATAAAACTAGGCCTACGATCGAAATCAGGCTGTAGGAAACAGTAACAACTGTATTCGTATTGTAGATTAGGGGCCAGGTGGCAGCAGTAATTACAATCTCCTGGTAACGTTAATGGTTACTGAATGAAATGTCGTAGGTTCAGTAGTCACTTAGTACAAAAAAAAAAATCTTTTTGTACATTATATTGTGTGGAACAAAGTACAATTTATTATTGTGAGCATCGAAAATGTAATTTTGAACCATACTGTACAGTCAACCAGGTCAAATTTTTACCGGTCATGGTAACTTTGTACGGTCCCACTTACAATTTTTCGTTTTATGTGCTAACAGTGGCAGTTTTATCTATAAGATTTCTATTTTGTAATTAAATTACTATTAAACCATCCTATTAGCTCTTCTGACTTTTCTTTATTGTTCGAGTGGAATGGAAGCTAAATAACAGAAATGTAAAAAGGATTCAAAGACAAAAGGCCAGAAATGAATAAAATTAACTGAATGATTTAGTCGAGTTCTGCAACCTTTCCCATTGCGACCAATCTTCTCCTTCTTGTTGGATATCTCCCTTCGGAAGGAATTCTGTGCAGTTTTCCCCCATTTTCACGTCGAAATGAACAGCCAAAAGTTGAACACTGAGGCATTGTTCTCCTTAAAACTTCGAAGATAGACAACACTTCAATGCTTCATACGCAACGCTTGGGCCCACAGTGGCTGCTAATGTCGCTTGACGCGGTTTCAGCCAGTCCTGAACAGCGGGCAGTGGCAAACGTGGGGGAAAAGGACGGCCATACTTCCCTTATACAGAGCTTTACCTTCTCCTTGCTGCATAGCAGAGTTCCGTGACTTTAGTACTGTCGGTGCTTTTTGCTTTCCTAGTTCATTCGTTCACTTGGTTACCGGTCAAAAACTCGATTGTATACCCTTTTGTGTTAGCGAGTACGTCGCATCTTCTGGTTATTATGTTGAATGCGAAGGCATGCTATTTATCAGTAAGTTAAAATCTCCACCTAAAATTGTAACATTAGGAATTAACGCGAAATGTTTTCCTAGTTTCCCTCAGATGTTCCGCCACTACTGCTGCTGAGCTAGGGGATCTATAAAAGCATACGATGATACCATTTGATCCACCTTCAACACTTGTCTTCTCCTAAATTATTTCGCATTCTGAATCTGTACTAATCTCGCTAGATGTTATGGTATATTTTTATTGCTACAAACACGCCTCCGCGAACAGCGTTCAACCTGTTTTTGAGATACTCATTCCAGTCGTAGTTTTCAATTTCACAGCTATTGACATCTGGTTTCAGCCAGACTTCCGTCCCTAGTAGAATGTGATCATTGCACTAGCGAAACTAATTCCGAGATCTTTAACAGACATTCTTGCAAGTAGCTAATTCTGTATTAATATTTGCTTTCACCGAATTCGTATGACGAATGATGCCCTGGATGGAATCAGAGCGCATGTTATTGGGCCAGTGAAAGGACTTCTCTTTCCCAGAAAGCCCACTTGGGCACGTCATATGTACTCTGCTACCCTAGTAGCCGCTTCCTGCGTGTGAAATGCACGCTTGACCTATTAACGGTTGTTTCACAATTCTCCACCCGAGGTCGATAAATCCGTATCCAATATTATTACCTCAGCCTCTGGTTCAAGTCTGCCACTCAGCGACTCCAAACCAGAGGACCAACATAGTTTGCTATAATTTCTTCATGAACGAAGTTATGCCTGTTTCTCTCTATACATGCCACCTAAAGATTACTTACGATTTTCCAAAAGTGCCAATGATCTTCCAGCGTCTATAAATATTACAATATATCGACATTTGTGGTCTAATATGATAGACCACGGTCGCTGTATACCCATCGTTTGATAAGCGTGTGAGGAATCTTAAGTGACTTTTATACCTTTAATCGACTTACTAATCAACTGGATTCCAAGTTACCATGGAGTTGGTCACGATAAACTATGGTTAAAGGAACCAGAAACACGTGCAATCAGAGAATATGAAACAGCTTATTGTTTTCATAAAATGAGAACACATAACTTTTATTTTGACATGTTTATGAATATACATGAAAATGTGCCTATGAGCTATCTGTAGGGAATACCCCTCTTTGAAAATATCAGAAAATCGATTTTTTGGCTTAAAATCTTCTATAAGTTGTCTATTGCGGTGTTCATCTCAAGTTCGCCAAAAACTGTGTTATCAAGTCACGTAGCGATTTGTGATAAAAGTGTCCCCCAAAACCATTCACATTGGATAATCGCAGATAATGTGGCAGTATGTAATTTCAACGACGGCTGACAGGGGTAATGGGAATTATGAAAGTGCTTGAACTTGAGATCAGACCATCCTGTTACAACTTCTTCACAAAACCGGACGAAAAGTGTATCGGGTGAGCAATGCAGCGGATGTAAAAAGCCGCCAAAGAGGCCACAGGACCACCATGTCCAGGAAGAAGATGCAGGACGATCTTCTTTTGGATCTGGAAGAATCGCTGTATGGTTCAGTAATCACTAACTAGAGGTATGTTCAACCTAACTACCAAAAATACAACCCAAAACTTTAAACTAATTTTTATCGAAACACTATTTTTCAAATTAGCGGGACACATAGCTTTAGGTCGGTACATACGACTTTGATATGAATTTGATGCCGGCATTCTAAGGTGAATTACCTGTCAGATACATACATGTTTTCGGATATCTTCAAATTTCTATTTTTGGTGCACTCTTTTGTCTCGATTGTTTCGGCGAAAAATGTGATGTTTTTGTAACACATCGACCTTTTGTTAGAACTTATTAATTTTCAGTTATCCTGTCTGTACTGATAGAAAATACGAGGGATATTCAGAATGTAAGGAACGATAGGTCGCGAAATGTAACCCACAGTGAAAACCAAAACTGTTTTATTTGCAAGAGTTAGCTACAACTTCAAGCTACTTATCTCCATAGTCGTCGATCCGACTTAGACGTTTGTCGTAGTTTTGTACCAACTTTCCAGTACCCTCGTTATAGAAGGCAGCCGCCAGTGCATTCCGCCAATTCTCTACGCTGGCCTGCAACTCGTTGTCTGTGCCAAAATGTTGTCTTCATAGCCAGCAGTTCATGTGAGCAGAGATGAAACTCAGAGGGAGACAATTACGGGCTGTATTGTGGATAATCAAACATTTCCAATTGAAAACGAAGCAGGAGCATCTTCATTGCCCCTGCAGAATGCGGCTGAGAATTGTCTTGACGGAGAAAGCGCATGACAGTTATGTAATTTTGGCTGCACAGCTTCAGGCGAAATTTCTCACCAGGCCCTCGTACTTGGCGGGAGACACTATTGTTCTAGGTATCTTTATGCGCTCCCTGAATGCTCAGAACTAGCAAGAACGACGTAATGCGATCGACGGGCATACTAGAGACACTGCCCAACACATCTGTGCAAAACTTCATCGGATATTCAGTGCAGTTTCCATTTCGCGACCCTTGTATATTGAAAATGACTTACGCAAAATTATTCTGATACCGGTCTATTAGGCATTCCCGCCGATGACCAATGTTCTGGCTGCAAGTGGTCCTTCCACCTGTTGTAGAGGTTATAGGGAGCGTCCGCTCTGAACACAAGAAACATTTCTGAAAGACACAAGTGTAAGGAATAAAATTATATCATGATATTTCGCATTAGTTTATTTTTTTTAAAAAGAAATCACAGATATCACATTTTTAATGCGTTCAAAGAGGGCTACGCCCTTAACGTAATACAAGGTGCTTCAAAGTCATTGCATCAAACGTCTAAGCGTGACAGATTACGTCTTGGGAAACAACTATTGTCAGAGACAACGTTTCACGGCAACGCTAGCCGTCAATTTATTCAATCTGTTGGCCCTGGAAAGACGAGATTTCACCGAACTAGTAGGGTCTACTAACAAGGTGTGCTGCGTCTGTATACTCTCAACCTAAGAAAATTACTAGACTGATTTTCAATAAGAAATCCTTAAGAATGAGTGTCTCTAAGCAGAGAAAGATATTTTAGAAGCGAATCAGGAACTTTAATTTTGCACGGCCTACGCTGTTCCCCACGGAGTACTGGATCAGAGGCAAAATACATTGCATATGTACCTCACAGAGCGCCTTCGACGCGCAGGTCGCCGAAGTGGCGTCAAACCGAAAGACCTGCACCAGGCGAACGGTCTACCCGACGGGAGGCCCTAACCACACGACATTTCCATTTATACAGAGCGCCTATGCCCGGCTGCCTCTCAGGGGTATAGCCAACAGTAAAAGAGGTCTAGTGTCACCAGGAAACATCAGTGAACATTTTGTCTCTATCATAGGTTGTTCCCCAGGACGTGACCGGTTGATGGAAATACTTCGAAACACCACTTTTATTGTAGTATGGCGCTAAGGCCAAAAAGGTTCAGAAATGGTTCAAATGGTTCTGAGCACGATGGGACTTAACTGCTGAGGTTATCAGTCCCCTAGAACTTAGAACTACGTAAACCTAACTAACCCAAGGACATCACACACATCCATGCCCGAGGCAGGATTCGAACCTGCGACCGTAGCGGTCGCGCGGGTCCAGACTGAAGCGCCTAGAACTGCTCGGCCACTCTTGCCGGCTAGGCCAAAAAGGTTCCATTGAGTATGCACCTGGAAATAATGAGACTTTCGTGAAAGTCGCAGAAGACACAGGTGATTTTTAACTTAAGTGCCTGCTTCGCTCTGAAAGGGTTGTCCGTTTAAAGACAGACTGACAGCCACCGAGCCCGGAGCACATAGGCACTTGAGCGGAGGCTTACAGGCATTCCTGGCACAACGGAGCTTCTTACTTGGCTGCAGCTGTTACAACAACTCGGAAATGGAAATAAACGCCTAGAAGAATTCTTCGCAGTTTTCAAAAGAAAACCCAACACATAAGCCGCTAGGAAACCAGCAACAATGGTGGTAACTGTCGCGACTTGAAACAGCGTGAAATGTGGGAGTTACCATACTACATACCAGCTTCCGCCCAGGGACTTTTCGACTCGCAAAAGTCGAAATTTCAGATTGTGTCGATTGTTCATTGAGACTGCGAATGGAACCCACCAAGAACATACACGATATGACGAGGACTTTAGCGCTCTGAAAGACATATTGGGGAAGATGAACAAAACTACCGAGCAAGGGCAGACCCGGGTGTGGGATGGCTCAGTGAGAGCATTCATTGAGAGTAATGATCGAAGAACGATCATTTAGACAGCAGTGAAGAATGAGGACTGAGTGGCATTCTTTACTCCAAAAGGATCAGCCAGTATTTTTTATTTATTTGATTATTTTCGCGTTAGGCAGCACTGAAGATACAGCCAGTTGGAGACTTAGATGAATCGACCAGCTGTACTACACATTCACGATGTGAGACAAAGATTCAAGATGACTACAAGCTTAAACTCTGGTCGCTCTAGAATCACACAAGTAATCGTTTCAGGAGACTGACATATTACTGTGAGCTAGTCACTGCAGAAGTGAACACCGGTTTGGCTGCTGGGCGCCCTCACCCTGTAAAAGCATTAGTCTGGAAGTATGGAAGAGGTAAGCAGTTGAGCTGCCCAGAGCGACACTTGAGGTCGTGAAAAATGGAAGGTGAAGACTGCTGGCTGTCAACGAATCCTACGTATATCTCGCGAAGAGACCATGAGGATAAAATCAGAGAGATTAGAGCCCTCACAGAGGCATACCGACAGTCTTTCTTTCTACGAACATTACGAGACTGGAATAGAAGAGAGAACCGATAGAAGTACTCACGGTCAGGTGGCTTTTGGAGTATGGATGTAGATGTAGTAGTGAATCTTGTCTACATCCAGTCAAAATGGCCTTAATTTTGTTTTATATTAACGACATGTGAAAGATTACACTAATAGGCGCAAATGTTTCCGTGTATTTACCATTTTTGAATTAATTTGTTCCATTTTTTGGCGCTCAACGTGGGGGACATCGCATTTATTTGTATTGAAATATGTTGTCTGCATTTAATTGAGTAATGTGGTCTGTTTTGGGGTAAATGGTGGATAGCTTTAGCAAATATTGTATGAGGAGCATTTATGCTGTTTTATATAGACATCTAATAGTGTTTTGGTTTGAGCTGACTTGTAGCTACTGTGTGGAGGGCAATGTGCTGATTAACTTGGCCAGATGTTCGTAGCCGCGCAAATAGCCTCTGAAGAACTCCCGAGCGTGTGTTTCAATATGTTACAGAATTCCAGCTTGAAAAGATGAATATACAACACTACAAGACAAAGAATTTTAAGCCATGGCCTCGCACCTGGGCTTAGAAAACTTGGGCGACAGTTCCTCCCGAAATGTTGCAGTACAAGATGTGTAACTAGGACCACACTATTTCCAGCTGAAAGAGGCGCTGTTGCACTGTAAGCCCTCTGGTATATCATTTAGAGCAGTCAAGATATTTAGTGGCTGGACTAGATATACGGACAGGTAAGCAGGGCCTGTCCACGAGGTTTAGCCAGCAGGCACCGATACGTCTTCGTTGGTTTACAAAAAAATGGTTCAAATGGCTCTGAGCACTATGGGACTCAACTGCTGAGGTCATTAGTCCCCTAGAACTTAGAACTAGTTAAACCCAACCAACCTAAGGACATCACAAACATCCATGCCCGAGGCAGGATTCGAACCTGCGACCGTAGCGGTCTTGCGGTTCCAGACTGCAGCGCCTTTAACCGCACGGCCACTTCGGCCGGCGTTGGTTTACAGATGAACTCTCGTTACAAGCTACTGAGGTGGAAATTCCATCGAAACGTACTTACATACATTTAATCCACACATCACTCCTTGCAAAACTATATCAAATTACAGTTGGTGAATAACGCAACTAGCCATAAATACTTTTAAATTGCTTTTGTTTCAGAGGCATAACCCGTTTCTGATTACAGTAATATTTTCGTAATCTGAAAATGGCACGGTACCCCGAAACGGTTATGGTGCTGAAAAAAAAGATTTTAAAAGTATTTGTGGCTGTCCGCGTTGTTCAACAACATTCACTGAACGCCATGAGGTTCACGAAATCCGTCATGGATAAAATAACATGGATCACATTATTTTCTAAAGTTCCATCCCGTTTCATATATAAAATGCACAGATTATTTATATCCTAGATTAGCCATAGAATATTGATGTTAAAGTAATATTTTATAATAAGCTATTATTTTTAAATATATAGTGTTTCATATAATTTTGATCCGCACTTGAGAATGACTTCTTATGAAATCCTTTTTATCAATATTGGATGATGCGTTAGATTGTAGTATAATGCAGATCACTACGAGAGAATGGTGTGGAAGCGACGAGACGGTAGTGGTAGCCAATAGGAAGCAAGTGGGAAGAAGCAGTGTGGGTAAAGCTGGTCTTCAGTATTAAGACTGTCCAGGATCTTGTTTTGCGACTTAAAAGAGAGACGAGCTTGTCTCCAGGATGCGCGTTTATAGGGTTTGTGTGTTTTAATTTGTACGCGATAACTGGCTGCGTAGAGCAACTGTTGAAACTTCAATTTTTTTGTGAGTCCTGGCCGCAATGCGACTTATGCTAGTTGCTGGCACACCTAATGCCACTACAAAGGGCTATGCTTTGATTAATTTTTCAAGACAAAAAGGAATGACTGACATTAGCTGCTAGTGGGCATTAGTTTAAATAATTGGGAAAGTTGAAAATTTGTGCCGGATCAGGATTCGAATGCGGGTCTCCGGCTTACTGGATAGATGCACTGACCATTGCGACAACCAGACACAGTAGTCGCAACGCACGGACTATCTTAGAACGCCTGCCGTCAGACCCAAATCCTCAACTTACCCACACACTATTAACGTAGTGCCCTTCATCATTAATCTTGTTATTCGCGGAATATCGTCGATTTCCGCAAGAGCTCGAACATGGTGTGCATCTGCACTGAAGTCATCAACTGGTCGCTCATGCCTTAATTATATACGTGCTGTCCCGGTCAGGCACTAATTTTCAACTTTCCCCATTGATTTAAATCAATGCCCACTCGCAGCTTATGTCAGTCATTTCTGTATGTCTTGATTCGTAACGGTTACAGTATTAAAATGGTCTCTGCTCTTTCGGACATGTCAGGAAGAACAGTCACCACGTATATAAAAAGTATTCCATGCAGTCTCTAACCCATTTCATATAATCAACTACACGTACACAACTGCAAATTAACAGTCTGTAAAGATCTTATAAATTTGTAGTTTAAAAAAAGAACTATTTTGCAGCGGTGTGCGATCGACCAATTGACCACAACACCAAAATCGAGTCAACTTCCATTTATGTTCCTCTCCCAACATACGTTCATGGCAGCTAACAAACGGGGATATGAATCTGGGATTTGTCGAACCTTAGTTAACAGTCCCGTGGACATTAGCTTGGATCGCTAAGACGTCTTTAGAGACAGACTGAGCGCCAGTAAATATTGATTGGCGTCTGAGACATTGCAACGTAGCAGGTAGTACACGAGCAGCGCATCGCTACAGCCATCTCTTCGGCAGTACGTGGCCGCAATTCCTTGTGGACAACTCTCTAAGACCCCAGGCCGTTGTCCGCCTACATTCTGCAGAGTACATCTGAGCCGTCGCGCCTCGTTGAACAAGCTCCGTGACCACATCAACCTCCGAGTTCGGAGTATTGCATCAGCACAAACCGCAGGGACCTCAAGAACGACTAGATAAATTAAGTGTAGCTATCACGATATTTTTGTGTATTGTGAACTGTGTTGTCGATTTTAGGAGACCAGATAATGAAGCCACCAAGCTACCGTTCTTTGGAGAAATAGCTAATAACCTAATAAGCCCTGGGACGGGAGCGGAAGTGCCAGTAGAGGATAGTTTTTGGCAACTCATTTTGCGTAAATTTGGAGATTTAAATTCACGGTTTGGAAATATAGTCTCAAAATTTGAAAATAAATAAGGTGGTTTAAATTCACTGAATCCAAAATTTAGAAATTAATTCGTGAATGCGAATTTGAAATTTGAAAATCTGTTTGGTGGGTGCAATGATTAATTCAACAGATTCAAAGCACCATGAACGATAAGTTGGAGGGACTAGAAGTCAGATCTGGAGAAATCGAAAACACATTTGCTGGCAAGTTGGAAGCAGTCGATAAGGATTTATACGAGGATAGGAAAAAGTATACGTCGCAATGCGACATCAGAGAGAAGGATATTAAATCTTATCTTGACAAGCTTAGCTACGATTTTACGCGTGTGAATTGCATTAAACCCGTCTTTGAACTGGAGACCGCAACCACAAGAACAACCAGGTTTAACCGTAAATGTTGCGCATGAGATGGACTAACAAAGAAAAGAATGACTATAAATTGTATGAAAAAATACTCGACACAGCTGCGGCAACAATATTTTTGTTCTGAAAATAGTAAATTCAGGTAAATGTATTCCTTATAAAGTTTAATAAAAATGGATATGTAATTGAGGGAAATTCACTTCAATTAATTGCACTTTGCTATGGCTAGTCACTTTCCTACGTGTCATACGAAAGATGATACAGAGTAGTGATCTCAGCAGTCTACACGGTCCAGTGGGCTTGGGTCCTCGTGCTAGGCATCACAAGTTCACCTCAGTTTAAAAGAAAATTCTATGTATTATTTCTTAATTGAGACGTTGCAACTATATCGGCTTTTATGGATTACTTTGAATTACCGTATTTTTGGTTATTTAGAACTTTGCGGGGAAAGAGAAGGTAACAATGACCTCACCTTGGGTCGTCTGGGCAACAACAGTATAAATTCTCAGTCCGATATTTCTTCTAAGGGACTTGGCTGGCAATACAGCAGACACAACAATGCAGTGCCGAGTAATAAATGGAATTGCATCAGAACGATATCTCAGTTCTAGTTAACAAGAAGGCAAGTTGAAGCAATATGGGCTGAACTGGATTTTGTTTAGTAGAAGATTATAATGATGTTCGTTTTTACACTTTTGTTTAAAAGTGCAACGATAAATCTGTGCACAACCTAATTAACTCAATAGAACACTGAATTAATAAGCCACTGTTGCGAGGCAAATTTGCAATTTAAAATAATTTAATGTTCATAGTTGATGAAAAATTCACATTCAGTAACTTTTAAATGCTTTATCCAAACATTTCATAAATTTGCCCTCAGAAAGCGAGTGGGGTTTAGCTTATTTTATTGCAGCACCCTATTAAAAATTGTTAATTTTGATGGTCAAAAACTTTTTTGTCACTGTGTGAATTTTTTTATGTTAAACAATTTTATATGGTGAGTTGAGGAATGTAAAATAACATATTTTTAAGCTAAAAATAATAAATCTGCACACATATATAGATTTTGTTCACGAATGCGGTATACAGATGAAAATATTCTCGACAGTGACACGATAGTAGCTAACTTAATTTAATTTATACATATGTTTCAGCACAATGCAGAGGCACTGTTTAATGTAAGAAGACAAGTATTGTCATCTATACATCATAGCGAGAATAAGTTTATTTGGGGAATCGCATTTTGGTTTGGACTGACCTGACATTACAGTACGGAGAACAAGGTTTGAGTAACTGTGACAGACATCCCAGCCCACGAAAATGGGCTCTGGTAAGTTATTTCTAATTACAATATCAAAAGATAGAACAATCAATTTGGAAGGGGAATGTACCAAACACACATATCGAGAAATAAACAAGTACAATTTTTTACATAATTTAATTTAATCAAACAACTGTAACTAAAATAGAAGGCCAAAAAATTCTAGAAACGACAATAAAGGCTACCAAGAGGAAGAAACAATATTTCTTTAAAAGACGTACAGTTAAAACATTAAATCCATAGTACTGTATAAAGACAAGTCATTGTTTAAATTTGTTACGAAAAATTTCGAAAAGTACTTGACCAATTTAGTTCAAATTCAACATAATACTCTAATATTTGGAAGGGCATAATTTGCATATTTTTCATGTATACAACGTGTATACATACATGTTTGATTTCTATACTACTACATAAAGACAAATCGATGCCTAACGTTGTTACCAAAATCTAAAAACGTTCTTGACCAATTTACTTCAGATTTTTACATGATATGCTGATAAATGTGTGGTCACACATAGACTACATACTTTTTAATTATATATAAGGGGAAAAGTTGATGGCAAAAATTTGGATAACTTCTTGACCGATTTACTTCAAATTTTTAAACTATAGTGTAATACAACTTCAGACAGACATATATATATATATATATATATATATATATATATATATATATATATATTCTCATTGATATATATATATATATATATCAATGAGAAAAGTTGTCAGCAAAAATTTTAAAAATTCTCAAGCGACTTATGTTTCACATTTTTTTGAACAACAGTGTGTAGATATTCTACTAAAAAAGTTTGCGAGAAAAGAACATAATGTGCTGTGAAAATGTACCATTTCGTTTTCTTTCTTGCAATCAGTTTTAGCTACGACAGCAGGGCATATAAACCATTAGACAAATTGTTTCTGCCATATATATTCCTTCTCTTTTTACATCCATAGTTCTCAAGACCATTGAGTGTATTCTACTAAGTTTTACCAGTGAGCGTATGTATACCATGGCAAAAGAGTATGTTGAATATTCAGCCAGAAATCAGCTACCGGGGCACTTCTGTTGGAATCCTACAAAAGTCACCACGACGTTTCCCAGAAGTGTTTCCATAATAATATATGTAAAGCAAACGTTTGGCATCCTTCCGTGACTTTCATAGTTTGTGTTTCTCTAAGCAGAATTTCAACCACTGAAACGTACTACGAACCCACATCTGCGTAATGGGGATAAAAAGAATGCTGCAGTCTGAATGTAATTCAGTAGAGTGCGCGGTTCTCCAGTTGTGAACAGCATAATGTGGCTTACGTGCACTCTTTAGTCTATCAAGGTAACTCTTTGGGGCGGCGGGTTTATATCAATATTGTAATTCGTTCGTTCGTCGCTGTCTTTTACACGATCCTGAAAACTATTTCTGCAGTCAGTCAGAAAGCAATGGAGAACATACTGACCATAGTTTCCAGTCTGCAAGTTCACATTCTTCTTGTGGTCACTGAAAGAAATGTTTCAACTCTCTGTTTACTCAGAGGGATCAAGAACAATGATTATAAATAAAAGTTTTGAGTTCTAATTGATTCATATAATCAGTAAAAGTTCAGACGCACAAACATAGTTATATTCCTGATAATAAAAATAATAATGTCCCTATCACAACAGCAATATGAGCAGCTCAAGGCGATTTCTATGGTAAGTTCCAATTAATTGGTCTTTCGCCCTGACTTCTAATCATCAAAGTTAATTGCTAGCCACAAAAGTGGAAAACAATCTCACGGCTTGCCACGCGGTTTTGTTAACATTATGGGCAGCACACAAACAGTTACTTCCGTGAAATCTAAGCGATCCAGGAAGGTGAACAGTCTTCGCGAGTTCACTCCCTATTTGTATCAAAAGCATGCGTTTAACAGCAGACTGGCTGTGACGTCATCCGTGGCAGTGCGCAAGCCAGTGATTGACTGACGCGGACCGATTGATAGCCGGGTATGAAGTGTGTGTCTCACTACTTCTCAGGCCATAGCTCCGTCATGAATCAATTTACAATCTTCGTAATTTTTGTATGAATGTTAAGTTGTCGTTAATTACAGAAAAAGATTTTACTCGACTGAATTTAAAATTTGCCTACTAGAATTTTTAGAACTGAACCAACAGTATAACATGACGTCCAAACTACTTCTTTAAGAGACTTTGTATGGGTTGTTATTTACATTAAGGTCTTGAAACTTGTTATAGCTTTACTATCTAATGGAGGTAATCAAGTGCTGTAATCAGAACTTTCTATCATTAATATAAATGATACTTAATCTATTACAAATAAGGACGTTTTAATTTCCAAATTTAGTTTTTAGTAAATTACTTGAAAACTATTAGAGGTAGCTTAATGGGGTCACATAGTTAATGTTTTATATCAGACTTAAGCTCCGTATCAATTGTCATTTTTCTTAGTCTAATATTCACGCCTTCAATTTTTCGTAAAAACTCCAAATTTGACCAAAATATTGCTCAGATAAAGTTGAGACTTGTAATAGTTGATTGCACGACACACATTTGCGCATTCTGACCAATATTTGGCTTTCTAGCGTTATTATTCAGCACAAATTTTTTTTTAAATGTTTTTTTTAAAAAAACGCAGAGGCGTGTTTAATGACGCGGCGCTAGTAACAGTGAAGTGGGGTAAGTCCCGGGACAATCGCTTGCTTCTGTATCTGCAAATGATACAACGGTTGTTTCGCCACAACTTGAAGGATTGAAGCCAATTTATGTCGAAAAGGGTTGTCCACTTGCGAAGTTGGCTGCCAAAATAGCTTATACTACAACGACGTAATTCGAGCATTCGTCTGCATCTATGAGGCACAAAACATCTCAGATCAGCCTGAAAGTAGTGGCTGAGTTTTTTACCAGTTAATGACCACTACCTACAAATTGTGGCTCGGAGGAACCCTGAGACGAATGCAACAGAACTGAGCACTGTCTTTATGGAGACAAATGGGGTATTCAAACATGTACATACTATTAACTTGGTTACTGTGTGCCCGTTACGAACATCAGTATGGACATGCATCCAGTACCTCGGTGTGTGAAGATAAACAAGAACCATCTAGAATGGAAGTCTGATAAGTGACATTGTGGTTCCTTTTGTCAGCGAGTGCATGAATTGTCAGTCTTTTTCTGGGTGCTGTAGAAAAATTTGGAGACAGTCAGGCACCAATGCATGTCTAAGGCATACGGTCCCATGATATGGCAAGGGGGGGGGGGCATTCATCTTTTGGGCTGGTGTTGAGAGACTGCAGGGTACTCTCACTTTTGATACGGTGTCATGCTGCTTAATGTTCATAGGGAAGGTAATCTTTATTACTTGGTTGCTACATTTGATAAGATCTGACTTCATTCGTATGATGAAATGGTTGACAGTAGTTAACGCTCTTGCTTGTGTGCTCTTGGGAAGGCGTAGTTGTAGGCCTTACCTGGGTTTGAAGGACGAGGGTGCCGAGTTACTTGACAGTAGTAAAAGAGTACGACGGCTGCAAGCCGAGGGGAACCGTTTTCTGTGGAACGTGGGTGAAAGCATTTGCCGACAGCCAAATCCCCTGGTCTCACTGTGCAGACACATTGGGTGGCGCCGGTTGGTCGGCAGCCGCGTCCAGGTAGGCTGACTAGGGCCGAGGAGTTGCTGCATGTTTGTCTGGCACATTATGAGATCTGACTGCCAGCAATACCTTGTTAGGTAGAAAGTGAATGAGACGGCTGAGAATTTGTACGAATTCCGTGGGATAGGGCAGTGGTGCCCAGGCATCCAGACAATGGTACATAACATATTTGTGATGGCACGAGGCTTTTAGCGACTTTGTGGCCATTCTTTAGAAAGTTCGAAATGGTCGCGACAGGGAAGATAACGATCTTTTTGTGGAGGGCTATGGTTCCATCCAAGTCATGCTTTTAGCAAAGACACGGCGTAAATGCGTGAGAAAGAGGGCGCGAAGCTGACTCTTTTTTTCCTTTCCTCCCAATTAATTTTTAAAGTCGCTGGTTGGTCAAATCTGTGTATACAGAGCAGAAGGGCGGTCTCCCAGCTTCTAATGCCGAGCTCCAGCTCGTGGCTGGCTTGTGCTAACTTGGGTGTAGTCTAAGCATGCAAATGTGCTATGCTACTGAGCTGTGGAGGAAAGCCGCAGAGAAAAAGAAAGGACCATAGCACAGAATCACATTTATGAAGTCAAATAAAGCAATCAGTTCTCGTTAGTGTGGTCCGTTGATCCACAGCTGATCACTTTGTTAACCATAGACCGCATATTACTGAAAGCGATTGTCAGATAAAAAATGTTTGTGTGGCGTTTCTTTAGCCATCATTTGTCATGTGAAGTTAAGAAAGAATAAATCAATTGTTATTTAGACCACAACTCCTCCCAGTTTTCTGATTTACCTTACCTTTGCCATTCTATTAAAGCCATGGTTTCAATTGACAGAGCTCGAAAGTTTGCAGTGTCTCGGACGCCTCTCACCACTATTGATGATAATATGAAGGCTGTGCAATGTTAAGAAAAGATACTCTGACGTACTGTCCAACCGTATAGTCAACATTTCGGCGATTGATTCGTCTAATGTGACGATGAACGAGAAACCCGTGCCCTCCTCGTTAACGCCTCGATCAAGAACGCAACGAATGGAATGGTATGTGGTCTGTGCCGTCATGAACCCGACTGAGATACTTTGGACCATCAGATACTTGCAGGAATTGTCCTCAAGCTCTTAATTATTTCAGGAAGCCGACGCTTGAGAATGAAACAGCCTCGACTGCCATGTGGATAGCAAGCAAGTGGGTAACTATACACGGAATGGAGAACACAGTACTGCGTTTTCCCCAGCAAAAGACTTTCATTCCACACATGTTCAAAGGTGTGTACTTTCGAGCAAACAGGCTTTATTTTGGTTACTGTTTTGTTTTTATTTAGATTCATAAGGCTTATTCCTTCTTTCCCTGTTTCCTTTGTATTTACACAAACACTCACACATACGCAAGTGATGTAAAAATTATTTTGAGCATTTCAGGTGCTACCAATTCAGAAGCTACAATACACTTCCTCACACTCTGTCCTTCGAAAGTCGAGAATTAATATGAAATACAAAATACTGACTGTGAAACTTTCTACCTCCATTAGGATTAAAAGTGGCAACCTGCGCGTCACGTCACCGTAGAAGTATGCGCTAGCGGCGTTGACAACGTCTTTTTCTCCCTTTTTCCCTCTCTCTTGAGATGTAAAAGCGACTTCCCCTCAGACAGATGTTGACCGTTTGCAATTGCTCTTAACGTCCTGTCGACGTTTGATTAGTACGAGGCAGTGACTGGTCCGTGACCCATCATAGTACAACACTGCACCATTTGATTGTGCTGATTTAGAAAAACACAGTGAACCTATTCCAGATGTTCTGCATTGAGTTTGAAAACTGTGCTCACGATCGATTTTAATTGGTCTGCTCCGTTTACCACTAACTGTACACACAATCCACTGTTACCGACAAAGGAAATGTACATTCTAAGAAAGAAATTAAATAAAAACGACGCACCCCGAAGGAATTATCCAAATGGAATGGAAATCGGTAGACTGAGGAACATGTACAGACAAACAAATTATTATAATTTTGGAAAAAATGGATATTTATTCAAAAGAAAGAGCTTGACAAATTGAATTAGTCAACAACGCGTTGGCCCACTTCTGGCCCTTAAGCAAACAGTTATTCGGCTTGGCGTTGATAGAGTCATTGGGTGTCCTTCTGAGAGATATCGTGCCAAATTCTATCCAACTGACACGTTAAACGGGCAAAATCCCGAGCTGGTTGAATGGACCTACCCATAATACTCCAAACGTTTCAATTGGGAGAGATCCAAGGACCTCGTTGGTCACGGTAGGGTTTGGAAAGCAGGAAGACAAGGACTAAAACCTCTAGTCGTTTGTGGGCAGGCATTATCTTGCTGAAATGTAAGCCCAGGATGGCTCGCCATGTAAGGCAACAAAACGGGGTAGAGAATGTCGTCGACGTATCACTGTGCTGGCAGGACGTCGGGATGAAAACCACAGAGCTTCTGCTGTGGAATGCAATGGTACCCCAGACCATCGCTCCTGCTTGTCTGCCAGAATGAAGGGCGAGAAAAAAAAATGGTTCAAATGGCTCTGAGCACTATGGGACTTAACATCTGTGGTCATCAGTCCCCTAGAACTTAGAACTACTTAAACCTAACCAACCTAAGGACATCACACACAGCTGTGCCCGAGGCAGGATTCGAACCTGCGACAGTAGTGGTCACGCGGCTCCAGACTGAAGCGCCTAGAACCGCACGGCCACACCGGCCGGCGGAGGGCGAGAGACAGTTTGATATCCCACTGCTGTCTGCAGGATCTCCAGCACCTGTTCACTGGCCATTGGGGCTAAATTCGCAGTGGAACTCATCATTGAAGACAATTCTACTCCAGCTAATGAGATTCCAGGCCGAAGGGTATTTATGTTAACAATACAGAACATGATTTGATTACTTATATTTACAATGGCACTTACTTCTGTGTGTTACTATTTTCATTTAAGTGTGTTGTCAAAGCGTTTGAAGAAATTAGCTGATTTACTTCCAAGTTTATCGTTTAATATTTTATCCTCATATTTTCTGTAATATGAGTATATCTCCAGTTCTAACAGATACATTTTATGTCCTTTATTTCGTCGATGGAGTACGTTGACATTTTGCGCTACTGTTCCAAATGGGTCTCCTGTATTGTGTATGTGTGTGCCTATTGCCAGTGGGTGTGTTTGTTGTGAAAAATATTGCAGTTGTCAATGGTTCCATGGTTGACAGAGACCCAGACAAAGTGATGAACGACCCAGACACAAGCCACACCGCAGACGAATTAGACAAAAGTAAATTTAGCAATGCATACATTGGCAATATATCACAGAGAAATGCAATTTTTTTAAAAACAGCAAAGTAAACTGAGTTTTCTAGATCTGATAAACTAAACCAAAAACTAATGCATAACAAAGTTCACTCATGACCCTCACTCAGACTTTGAAATCTGCAAAACATGCCAGGAGGTCTCCACATTCTGCGTAGGACAAAAAGTCCGAGATTTTAGCACCAGGTACAGAGAGCGCATTAAAGCCTACACACACACACACACACACACACACACACACACACACACACACACACAATAGACAACATTTACAATTAGGTAACCGTTTACTGATCTTATAAATTGTTCTTGCGTAACGATAAGCGACAGCACGAAGATCAAGAACGATACAGCACAGAGGGCTGCGAGACGACGTCAGCCAATAGCACGTTGACTAAGACGTCACCACGACAGGAACGGCATCTACATGAAGAGAATGAAAGTGACGCGCCGCCCAGCAACGGCCGGGTACTAGAAACGGCGCACTAGAAGAGAGACACTAGAAGAGAGGACTAGTAGAGCCGCACTAGAAGAGAGTGACTTGCGATCCATATAAATTACTTGTATGGACACTGTACACAGCGAACGGCATTGGTAATTTGGACGTCGCCATTTGTTTGCGACCCAAAGTTAAGTATTGTAAATTCCATTACTGTAATAAACACCATTAATATGATTTGTTTGTGTGTTGTTTAGTTATCCGAGAAAACAGTTTCCTAGGCACCCTACAAGACACGAGTGGGCAGGGTACCACACAAATCCTATTACTCGTTCCCCTGGTTGTTGTTGTTGTTGTTGTGGTCTTCAGTCCTGAGACCGGTTTGATGCAGCTCTCCATGCTACTCTATCCTGTGCAAGCTTCTTCATCTCCCAGTACCTACTGCAACCTACATCCTTCTGAATCTGCTTAGTGTATTCATCTCTTGGTCTCCCTCTACGACTTTTACCCTCCACGCTGCCCTCCAATACAAATTGGTGATCCCTTGATGCCTCAGAAAATGTCCTACCAAGCGATCCCTTCTTCTAGTCAAGTTGTGCCACAAATTTCTCTTCTCCCCAGTCCTATTCAACACTTCCTCATTAGTTATGTGATCTACCCATCTAATCTTCAGCATTCTTCTGTAGCACCACATTTCGAAAGCTTCTGTTCTCTTCTTGGTTCAAATGGCTCTGAGCACTATGGGACTCAACTGCTGAGGTCATTAGTCCCCTAGAACTTAGAACTAGTTAAACCTAACTAACCTAAGGACATCACAAACATCCATGCCCGAGGCAGGATTCGAACCTGCGACCGTAGCGGTCTTGCGGTTCCAGACTGCAGCGCCTTTAACCGCACGGCCACTTCGGCCGGCTTGTTCTCTTCTTGTCCAAACTATTTATCGTCCATGTTTCACTTCCATACATGGCTACACTCCAAACAAATACTTTCAGAAACGTCTTCCTGACACTTAAATCTATACTCTATGCTAACAAATATCTCTTCTTCAGAAATTCTTTCCTTGCCATTGCCAGTCTACATTTTATATCCTCTCTACTTCGACCATCATCAGCTATTTTGCTCCCCAAATAGCAAAACTCCTTTACTATTTTAAGTGTCTCATTTCCTAATCTAATTCCCTCAGCATCACCCGACTTAATTCGACTATATTCCATTATCCTCGATTTGCTTTTGTTGATGTTCATCTTCTATCCTCCTTTCAAGACACTATCCATTCCGTTCAACTGCTCTTCCAAGTCCTTTGCTGTCTCTGACAGAATTACAATAACATCGGCGAACCTCAAAGTTTTTATTTCTTCTCCATGGATTTTAATACCTACGCCGAATTTTTCTTTTGTTTCCTTCACTGCTTGCTCAATATAGAGATTGAATAACATCGGGGAGAGGCTACAACCCTTCCCTTCCCAACCACTGCTTCCCTTTCATGTCCCTCGACTCTTATAACTGCCATCTGGTTTCTGTACAAATTGTAAATAGCTCTTCGCTCTCTGTATTTTACCCCTGCCATCTTCAGAATTTGAAAGAGAGTATTCCAGTCAACATTGTCAAAAGCTTTCTCTGAGTATACAAATGCTAGAAACGTATGTTTGCCTTTCCTTAATCTAGCTTCTAATAAGTCGTAGGGTCAGTATTGCCACACGTCTTCCGATATTTCTACGGAATCCAAACTAATCTTCCCCGAGGTCGGCTTCTACTAGTTTTTCCATCCGTCTGTAAAGAATTTGCGTTAGTATTTTGCAGCCGTGACTTATTAAATTGATAGTTCGGTAATTTTCACATCTGTCAACATCTGCTTTCTTTGGGATTGGAATTATTATATTCTTCTTGAAGTCTGAGGGTATTTCGCCTGTGTCATAAATCTTGTTCACCAGATGGTAGAGTTTTGTCAGGACTGGCTCTCCCAAGGCCGTCAGTAGTTCTAATGAAATGTTGTCTACTCCCGGGGCCTTGTTTCGACTCAGGTCTTTCAGCGCTCTGTCAAACTCTTCACGCAGTATCATACCTCCCATTTCATCTTCATCTACATCCTCTTCCAATTCCATAATATTGTCCTCAAGTACATCGCCCTTGTATAGACACTCTATATACTCCTTCCAACTTTCTGCTTTCCCTTCTTTGCTTAGAACTGGGTTTCCATCTGAGCTCTTGATATTCATACAAGTGGTTCTCTTTTCTCCAAAGGTCTCTTTAATTTTCCTGTAGGCAGTATCTATCTTACCCCTAGTGAGATAAGCCTCTACATCCTTACATTTGTCCTCTAGCCATCCCTGCTTAGCAATTTTGCACTTCCTGTCGATCTCATTTTTGAGACGTTTGTATTCCTTTTTGCCTGCTTCATTTACTGCATTTTTATATTTTCTCCTTTCATCAATTAAATTCAATATTTCTTCTGTTACCCAAGGATTTCTACTAGCCCTCGTCTTTTTATCTACTGGATCCTCTGCTGCCTTCACTACTTCATCCCTAAAAGCTACCCATTCTTCTTCTACTGTATTTCTTTCTCCCATTCTTGTGAATTGTTCCCTTACGCTCTCCGTGAAACTCTGTACAACCTCTGGTTTAGTCAGTTTATCCAGGCCCCATCTCCTTAAATTCCTACCTTTTTGTAGTTTCTTCAATTTTAATCTACTTCCCCTGGTTAAAGAACATATTATTAAACCCTATGATGGTGTAAGGCATTTATAAACCTAGCAAGCGGTATCTCGTGTTCTGTTCTGCAGTATATGCACTTAGTTGGTAAAAACACCTTGACGATGAACAATGGAACTTGGCTCTAAGTAATAGCTTTGCCCCTCCAAGACTGAATAAAAACTATTACCCGAATCTGCATCTCCATTGATGCAAAACAGGTAATTAGTTTTTAATAAAAGTATTTTAACAGCCAATGTGGAAGATTTTATTCACCATAGTATGAATCTAAAAGCTGGACAGCAGTTTCACAAGCTTTAAAAACTGTACAGTTATTACTATATTTAACGACCATTCAGTTGCCAAAGCGGTTAACATGCAAATCGATTACACACGCTCCAACGCAATTTACAGTTAGTAACCGTCTTAACGACCATATAAACAGAAGCTATACAAAACCTATCTCTCCCATAAAGACATCTTTGACTGATGGATGAAGTGTCTGGACAGTGCAATCAGTACAAAACGCATGCTGTATGGAGTTTTGGGTCAACAAGCAGTGCCTAGGACAATGTAATTTATTTAAAACGTTTACTGTAAAACGTCTTTTCCATTGTAATTACAGGAATCGAAGTAAATCACTCCTACTCTATTATTTGCAGAGCACTGCTACCATTCTACTGATTCCTTTGCTTATAAAAGTAGTAACAGCTTTATTTTTCAAAGAAACAGGGTGATGCTGACATTTTTAATAGACAACATACAGTGACAAAATTGAAATTTGCAAATTCCACAGGAATCTGACGTTAAAACATGTGTTAAAAATATCTCCCTTAGTGGTCATTAGTAGTAAGATGGCAGAATATATGATAAATGGCCTGTTTTTAATGCATAATGCAGACATCTTAGTGGTTTGTTGCTAAAGTGTGAATTGTAAAAAAGATTCTGACAAATGCGTGTAGGCAATGAATTATACATCTGGTATGTCAGAGTGCTTCTGTGGTAACGGAGCTGGGTATTTTCCACGGTGTACTTCCCACTGCAACCTCTAGTCGTTACTAGATTAGATGAGTGTAAGTGTTGCTTCTGTCATGCTATTCCCACATCGCAAAGTACTTGCTGTCGGATGGTATGAAACTGCGTTAGGGGTCTAAATGTATTGAAAATAGAACCCTGCAGGGAATAAAATGACGTTTTTAACTCTGTGTGAAGACTATCTCAATAAATAGCGGTATTGTGGAGATTCGTGTCTGACAATGCTACAATCTGGCACTAAAATCATGATTCTTTAATGCTAGTCAGTTTTATCGATGAAAGTGTTAAGATTACGGCGTACTCACAGCCATCATGTCTTATGTCTAGGTGTTACCTGTCTCAATATAGAATTTCGATGTGTAGTGCATGACTTTAACAAAAAAGGCTGCATCCACTGAGCATATATAATTATGCAGTATTTTTTGCTAAATCTACTGTAGGATTTCTGACTGTGTATCTGTAACGCAATGTAAATTATGCAGAAAATCCAGATGTCTACTTACTTTCTATCTCTTGCATGTCTAAAGTACCACGCAAACTAATTTATGCTGCTATACGGGACAGAAGTATGGCATTATGCTCCTGAAATAGTTAGAATATGTAAAACAATCTACTAAAATTGCATAGACAGTGCCTGCCTGTAGCCGACAGCATTCTGGAATTTTGATTTTGCTTTTTATTTCTCGCATTTTTTAAGCGGATCCAAGTGGAAATGGAGGTTTGAAAACAAATGAATTTTGCACATCCTCTAATGTAGTGAACATCCTCGAATGCAGATATCTTGCATTCCCCATTCGAATCAAAATTTTTTCAGTATACTGCGTTTAAAGTAACTTGTAAACGTTGCTTACACATTGGCAGCGAACTGCTCTTTTTTGAGTACGAATCCATAGTTTTCCTTCAAGGCAACTGTTTTTACCAAGTAACCCAGTTCTCTTTTCTTAACCCCAATCTCTCCTGTTTACAGTTTGCTACATTAACTGCACTTAAAAGAGCGGTCTATTTAGTAGTGGTCAGCTTCAGTCTATTCTATACACTGCTTTCACTGTTTCTTTTTCTGCAGGTCTGTAGAATAACATTTGTAGCACACTAACAATTTGTGGTGCTTTTTTTTTTATTAAGACCTGTGGAAGGACAATACGCACAATGCCGGTCCATCACATGTTAATACAATATAACCAGCCCTTTTCTTTAAACAGATCCAAATATAAATAGAGGTTTATAAACAGATCATGCATGTACCCCTAATGTAACAAACATCCTCGAATCCATCATTTTCAGCAAGTATGCCATCATGGGATCACTTTCCATTAACTTTACAGTAAATGCAAATACCCTGCACTCCCCATTTATATACAGATTTCTTCCGTGTTGTGTGTGTGAATGTATTTGCAAACTTTAACAAAGTTTTGTGCAAAATTGTTTGTTTTCTTATTAATTATCCTACCAGGCGTGTTTTGGTTTCTTTAGCACACAACAGTGATTCGGGCTCTCTCACCCAGACAATGAACAAAATGTTTGTAAGACCACTTCTACCTCTTTTTCCAAATGTCTACCCAGGAAATCTTCCATCATCACAGTGCTACCTGTCAAAACCATCCCTTATATACGTAAAAAGCACATGGAGTGCGGTGAAGGTGGAATGTCCTATAATGTTAGTGCGTTGTAGGCAGCTGCGTTGATTTTCAACTATTTTAAATACAGCTTTATGCTTACTGGTTCTGACAAAATCTAGCTCCATGATCACAAACAATAGGGACACCGATTTTTAATTTCTCATACGTCGGTAACGCAGTACGCTGATCAGCTGCAGCTCCCAAAGCTTCACAAATGCTCTAAAATAATATTCGAGGAGCCATACACAATGTCTGTGGAAGGAGAGGAGACAGCCCCTCGCGCGTGGCACCCATACGTGTGGTATAGTACAGCATATTAGCCTAACTGTATAGTATGGTGCTGTACATGAAGGCCATACCCAGATGGTATAGCACAGCAAATTTGTCAGACAGTATAGTATAGCTATGTTGGCCCGCCTGGTTAGCCGTGCGGTCTAACGCACGGCTTTCTGGAGCGTGAAGGAGCGCCTGGTCCTCGGCACGAATCCGCCCGGCGGACTTGTGTCGAGGCCCGGTGAGCCGGCCAGTCTGTGGATGGTTTTTAGGCGGTTTTCCTGCTGCCTCGGCGAATGCGGGCTGGTTCCCCTTATTCCGCATCAGCTACACTGTGTCGGCGATTGCTGTGCAAACAAGTTCGTACGCGTACACCACCATTACTCTACCACGCAAACATAGGTGTTACACTCGACTGGTGTGAGACATTCCCTGGGGAAGGGTGGGGGGGTGGGGTGTCCACCGGGGGCCGAACCGCACAATAACCCTGGGTCTGGTGTGGGGCGGCGGAGGGGTGAAGCGCACTGCGGTAGTCATCGTGAGGTTGTGGACCACTGCAGCTGCGGCAGGGACGGAGCCTCTCCGTCATTTCTAGGTCCCCAGTTAACATACAATACAATACAAACAATAGCTATGTTCCCAAACAAGTGGGTTTATGTGGTGCATGATATGGTAGCACTCGCTAGGGGCAGTCTCCTTCCATCATGAAGACATCTTGGGTGCTTCCTTGCACATTATTTCCATTTGTTACATATATTTTAGTAAGATATGACAGCTGTATACATTAGTATATTGTGTCCTCAATGCGCTTGGAAAAGACACAGATTTTGGGAAGTGGAATGTACTGAATGATTACCAATTGTGAAAGAAATATACTTTACTTGACACTCAGCAGCGCAACATAAATACAAGTGTCGAACACTTGTACCATGCTCTACTATATCACTCTTAATACTCATTACTTTTAGTGGATTTGATTTGAAATCTTATAAATCACTGACATTTGACCATGCAGACTGCGTGAGAAACTACTAAAGCCTACTTCAAGCTGTGTGTACACAAATACTATCACATTAAACTAGCACTCTTCACAAAGATATATCTTCAAAGCTGCTACTCCAGGCAGATGTAAAAATGAATGTCTGCAACAGAAAATAATGAACGTGAAAATGAAGATTTGGCCCTGTCTGACTACCCCCTGAAGCAGATCTTAGGATCTCATAATGGTGATATTATTTCCTCCTTCTTACTCTTTAACATATAAATTACAACATGAACACAAGTGAATCATTAAGGGAACTAGTAACTACTAAATGATATTGTTTCTGCTTATACATTTATTGTAGATTAAAACCCCTTTATATTTTGCAAATTTTTATGTGTCAATGTGCAATGGACATAAAGAGGTACAAATGAATTTCTTACCTAATATTATTGATCAATTGCCCAAATCTGTCCCCTTTTTTTGGCTACGCGATCTAATATAATAATGCGAGAAGACTGGCATCATCTACGTCCCAAACACTAGAAGACACTACTTTCAATGATGATCTACAATGTCGTACAAACTCAGTGGAAATAACACTTACTGATCACAGCTGTTTTGCTTTATAGCCCTACTAAGCCAAAGCAATTAGCGATATCACCTTATGGACTGCGTCCGGTGCGTCGGAGTGATGGTTCTCATACACGTCTGTGACGATGGAAGAACTGCAGCCACAAAATAAAAAAAACTCATTCAAACACTAGGACGGCAAAAGGCGGTCCTCACTAGTATAACCTAATACTGTCTTCTCCTCTCTGTGTTCTACAGAGAAGAAACGCGAATTCCCAGACACAAGAACGGAATTCCGACAACGTCCCAACGTGGGTGTAGACAAAAGAAGTGCTCTCAATCACTGAATACTGAACACGCCGACCAGCTATATTTTAGTCTTTTGTCGTCCACTGCGAGGAAATACCTATCCCCGTTAATTAGGAATTCATACAGTGGTACGCTTCTCAGAGTAAAAATTCTCAGAAATAGCCCAGCCTGCATGATTTTAAAGGTAACGCTTCCTCGTTCCTCTCTGTGGCGTCCAAGATTTTCAGTTTCCAAAATATTATCCAGTTATCCTTCCGGTCCCCCTACCACACCAACTGGCCCCCACTGTATTGTGCTTCAGCGCTCAGGTGGCCCGACCGTCCATCTTGGGCTACTTCCTGCGTTAGGTAGGCAACACACCCGTGCGAGCTTTTCCACCCAGGGCTTGAGTTACGCCTGCCGTTTCATTTCCATTGGCACTCCAACTTCTGCTAGTATAGGCATACATTCATTACACCGTTTTGATAGTAATGGCAATCAATCACCTTTCATGCAGTAAGCGTTAGCAACTATTTACAAGGTGTACGTGACAATGTCAGTCTTCTTTAAATATTCATATAAACGATGTGCAACCTATCAAATGATACCTAATTCCGGTCTTAAATCACGGCAAAGTATGTAGATGAGTACTTGTAAGGTGCTAAATTATAGCCACCTTACAGCCTTTACATATTTAAAAATGCATTAAATGGAGTTATCAACCTTCTTAAAAAGACAAGCTTCTATTATCTCTAAACAAATAAGCTTAAAATGAAATTATTTACTGAAACTTACTAGCATATCAAAACTGTGTGCCGGACTGAGACTCAAACTTGGGACCTTTACCTTTTGTGGGGAAGAGCAACGTCGACTTTTGGTTCACTCGGGAACAGAAACACAACAGACCTCTGAAACACTCTTGACAGACAGTACAACGGCAGGCAGCTCGATGAATGTGAATAAATCTTCAGTGCTGCCTAAAGGACACAGCCTCCCTGATGCTGAAATAGCATTCTTCCCATGGATGCAGACCAACAAGTACCTGGGCACAGTCTTCACCCCAATACATCCTGTACGACAACCATTAATTTTCAGCACGTGTTGTAGAGTGTTCACGCTAAGATTTACAACAGTCTCTCTGCTGTCCTTACCCTCTTCAATGGGTGGTATAACCCAGTCGTCATGTTGCTTCAAACTGGGGCATTTTACATAAGTCCTACCCTTACAGCACACAGTTGGATTTCGTCTGCAAGCGGCCCTCAGCTGCTATCTAATGGTGGGAAGAATCTTTAAGGTATATTGTGAAATGCTTACCGTCCCCCCACATGAGGGAGGACTTGGTTTACTCAATGTACAGGACAAGGATAATACTCTGTATATGCAAACGATGCAGAAACAATGGAGTGGATGGGGAGTTTCCATTACATGCAATAAGGTGAAAGCCTTCCCACCAGTGTTCATTCTTCCAGCAGTGTTTGTTGGTCACATTCATACCTCCTTGTCACATACTGTTTCCTTTACTGTAGATTACTCCACACTCCTCATCACGTGTCCTCCTACAGCCAAAGGCATCTGTCCCATCCTGCTACATCGAGTTTCACACAAATTGTCGAACAGAAGTATCCTGCAAGCGATTGGTCAAATATATGGCACCATCTCTACCAAGTTTACCTCCACACATATGTTCGAGCAACACGGTTATCAACAGAAAAACTGCGACACGACAGAAGTTACATGCAATTGGATTAGCTGACATCGTGTTGTGTGCAGCCTGCCAAGACCTCAGTGAGGACATCCACTGCCTCACATGCCCACCAACCCTCAACATCTAGCTCAGCCACAAGATGGCCACTTTCATTCGCCACATTTCTCTTATCATAGTTGAAGCTACGACATACGTCTTTCCTGAAGACATACACCTGCCAGCCGCTATATTCTGGATAAAAGGTTGGATACTCAGCTACTTCTAAGGTGATGGCGACAAATCAGGCCTCGACTGGCCTCAGTTCTATGAAGTAATTCAGCTATGTTTTGTGTGAGCTGCAGTGTGTTTTTAACGTAGATACATGTCTATGAACGTTTCTACATAAGGAGACAATGGATTTTTTAAATTGACGGCTGTTTTGATAAGTTTACTTTAATGTCATATTACTAGACACGTCTTGGGCTCTCTGAAAGTGACGACATAGTGTGTTGGCCATTTTTGGGTCAAAAGTTATATAGATAAGGTGACATAAATACAGTGGCAGCCAACTTGGATCATAAATTATGGTGATTAATATAATAAATTGGATGGGTTGTTGGTAGGGATAGGGATAATTGGTCATAAATTAAATCCTAAATAAACACCAATACCTTCTCTCCAACCAGTTGAGAAGCCCTGTTTAATAGCGACATCATATTGGGTCACAAATTATGCTGATGGGGTAGAGCTATCTTTGAAAATATCCAGCATCCATCTTGAGTCATAAATTACAGAGCTAACGATAATAAACTATAGCGATAAGGCTCAATAAACAACATCCATCCTCCAAGCAATAGGATAACACCTGAGTGTCGTAGACACAGAATAACAACCGAAGTGGCCTACTCGTCATAAAAAAACTGCAACAACATGTAGGGTGCATGCTTGCCCCTGCTGTTCAGCCGGCCGGTGTGGCCGTGCGGTTCTAGACGCTTCAGTCTTGAACAGCGTAACCGCTACGGTCGCAGGTTCGAATCCTGCCTCGGGCATGGATGTGTGTGATGTCCTTAGGTTAGTTAGGTTTAAGTAGTTCTAAGTTCTAGGGGAATGATGACCTCAGAAGTTAAGTCCCATAGTTCTCAGAGCCATTTGAACCCTGCTGTACAGTTGCTCCTAAAGTAGGCATACTGCATAATGCTGGAGGCGTGCATACCGTATATCGTATATCTCCGAATGCAAGACGACCAGCCAGTATTCAACAAGAGATTACACAAAGACATGTATACCTACAATAGGTTAATTTGAAAACTTACTCGTACCAATGCTTGCCTTATTATAAATAACTGAAGGAGACAATAAAAGTACTGGTAAACAGAAAGCAAAATATAACGACTTCCTTAATCAGCACTGGATACGCGACTCCAAACAGTCTGGATACATTTCGCAATTAGAGATACGGACTTCATCAACTTCGTGCTAGGGGTCAGGGCTTGACCATCTTGAAGTAACCAGTTGCTGTACCAAATCATTGGTCACTAGTCCTTGGATGGTTTCTCGAAGTAAAGAGGATTTTCCTCAGCATTTCAGATTTGACCTAAGAGGTAAGCTTGTTCGTTTCTCAGTGTTATTACGTGTCTCTGATACTCCACCAACTTCTCCATATACGAACCTGGAAGACACTGAGCAAGGCAAGTTCGATGTCGAGGCACAACTTCACTGCGTCACGTCATCCTTGCACGTCACGCAGAGCTGGCTTTAAATTGGTCACCGTGTTCACGTGCCAATTCATGTACTTTATTTCGTATAACGTCGCGGGAAACTGCCAATGCTTCTTTCCGTTTCTCTCACAAAAATGGCGCTACTCCCATTTCAGTATTTTCGAAACGACCACTCTGTGGGCCATTGGAAGTTTCCCCAGTCGACTTCGCACTTTTCTTTTGCCGTCTCGCCACCGCCGAACATTGGCTTCTGTGACTCCAGAATGCCTCGAAGCCGCACGATAGCTTATTGCTTTTGCATTCCAAACGTTCATGATTTTGAAATTTGCTTAATGGTAACTCCTGCATCGTGCTGAAAAATTCGATGTTGAACCACATTTTTCCAGACTGCGATCTATTACACACTGGCTACATTTCCTCTGTTCTTGTAGTAAAACGGAAGCATCAGTCACGACGCTTTAATTTAGGGGAGAGTCTCACAGTACTACCGGCCACGTTAACCTTTTCACTTGTAAAATGTGCAATATTTAGAAATTTGGGAATTTTATACAGTGATCTAGTAATCAAACTAATGCCTTACGGATGTACATGCATGATTTCCCTGAAATTCTATGAAAGTGACAGGTCATGTAGAAGTAAAACAGGTGGCTTTTCAATCAGCACAAAAACTGTTTTCCAGTACCGGCCAGTGCCTCTCAACGAAAATTGTCAGGCGTTATTGATAGATAACATCACACAAGTGAAGAAAACCATTAAACGCACTATTGTATGAACAAAACTCACTAAGTTCAAAAACCATTGTTCACTTATTGCAATGATCACAAAATACAATATACTTTCTCTGTGTACGCAACCAACATGAACTCACTCTTTATATTACTCTCTAGATCTTCAGCCAACGCAAATGCTAACATCAAGAATTCTTTCCTAAGTAGCATGAATCTGTTGTCTAAATCTTTCATGTACAGAACTAACTGTGTTTCCTTATCATTGTTGAATGTCTTCATAAGCCTGCCCATTAGAGGAGTTAGATCCGCAGATGCACCTGTTCTAATTACTATTATTCTATCATCTAAAGTGCTCCTCGGAACATAAAAAGACTAAGCTGCACGCCTTTCTCTCATTGTTCCCGATATCACTTCATTTATAGTCATCTTCATAGTCTCTTCAGCCCTTTTTACTTTCATTTTCCCATTACTCTCAACCATTTCACACTGAAAAGAGGAGAGAAAGAATTATTATTTCTCCCCTAACGTTCTGACTGGTCTGTACTGGAAGACAACTGGCCGGCCGGTACTGTACGAGCCCACAACAGCAACGATACCGGTTGCATATTGCTTAATACATTATGTCTTGAAAGTTCTACGGCTACAGCATTCTTAAACAATACAGTTAAAATAAATGTAAAAATAAATTCAATTACTTACAAACATGTACCACAGTCATGCAACTAACGTTTTGCGTGCTCCTCTCGCGCAAGTAACATTAAACGCTCACAACTCACGAACAACTGAGCCCAGGACAAAGTGTCCGACGCGTCATGAGTGGGATCATGGCGTCTTTAAAGCTCAACCCTTGTGTGTGCTGCGACTTACTTCTAGAAACGAGAACTAGCGATAGTCAGTACAATAAGACGGCCGGTACTGTAGGATTCTCCCCTATTACTTCTTTACTACACTGTCCAATCACATTAATGCGACTACGCCTCAAAAGCATGAATAGCCACCATTGCAAGGCGGTCCACTGCGAGACATGCAGGAAGAGGGTCATTAAGGTTCTGGATGGTATCGACAAGGCGTGGAGCCATGACGACTCTAGTGCCGTGGCCAGCTGTGATATGTTTCTCGGTTGAGGTACCATGCCGTGAACAGCCTGACCGACCTGGTACTACGGATTCTCGACTGGCTTGAAATCAAAGGAGTTTTGTGGCTAGGAGAGTATGGTAAGCTCATCCTAGCCCGCCCTGTTGGGCGTGTTGTCTAACGCACGGCTTTCCCGGTGGGAACGAGCGCCTGGTCCCCAGCTCGAATCCGCCCGGCGGATTTGTGTCGAGGTCCGGTGAACCGGCCAGTCTGTGGATTGTTTTTAGGCGGTTTTCCATCTGCCTCGGCGAATGCGGGCTGGTTCCCCTTATTCCGCCTCAGCTACACTATGTCGGCGATTGTTGCGCAAACAAGTTCTCCACGCACGCGTACACCACCATTACTCTACCACGCAAACATAGGGGTTACACTCGTCTGATGTGAGACGTTCCCTGGGGGATCCACCTGGGGCCGAACCGCGCAATATCCCTGTGTTCGGTGGGGGGCGGCGGAGGGGTGAAGTGGACTGCGGTGGTCGTCGTGGGGTTGTGGGCCGCTGCGGCTGCGGCGGGGGCGGAGCCTATCCGTCGTTTCTAGGTCCCCGATTAACATACAATACAATACATACAAGTTCATCCTGGTCCTCTTTGAACCACGCTCGTACACTATGAGCTGTGTGCCACGTTGCAGTGTCCTGCTGGTAGATGCCATCGTGCCGAGGAAAGTAAACTGTTTGTAGGGGTGGACTTGGTTCCCAAGGATAGATGCATATTTTTATTGATCCACTGAACCTTCCGGAATGAGGAAATCACCCAGGGAATGGCACGATAACATTCCCCCGACCATAACACTCCCTTCTCTCGCCTGGGCCTTTTGCTTTCAGAGGTTTCACGCCGTACACGCCCACGGCCAGCTGTCTGATTGAGCATAAAACGTGATTCACCTGAAAAGGTCATTTGTCGCCACTCAATAGACGTCCAGTTCTGGTACTGGCGTGGAAATTCCAGCCTTCATCGCCGATGAAGAGCAGTCAGCGTATTTAAATGAACCAAGCGCCTGCTGCAGAGGCCCATATGCAGCAACGTTCGCAGATCGGTCATTGAGGAGACATTGTTGGTAGCACGTTGGTTCATCTCTGCAGTCAGTGCTTGACAGTTGCACGTCTATTGGCTCGTACACATCTCTGCAGGCGTCGTTCCTTCTTGTCACCTATCACCCCTGGTGCACCACAGTTTCCTCAGCGCTGGTTGTGGATATTACCATTTTGTCACGTACGGTATATTTTAACCACGGCGACAGGCGAACAGTTTACAAACTTAGCCGTTTCGTAAGTCTTTCCAGCAATAACCCGAACCAAGCCAATGATCACGCCGTTTTGAACGTCAGATAAAGCACTTCGTTTCCGCATTACGAAAACAATTGCACGGTTTTTCGCGTCCCCCGACACGCTTTATATACTCACCACTGCTAGTGCTGCCACCTGTCGTCTGTGAGTGGTTGTTACACGTTGACGTCATACAAAGGTAGTGGTCACATTAATGTAACTGTACCGTGTGCCATCTCTATTGCCGGCTAGAGTGGCCGAGCGGTTCTAGGCGCTACCGTCTGGAACCGCGCGACCGCTACGGTCGCAGGTTCGAATCCTGCCTCGGGCATGGATGTGTGTGATGTCCTTAGGTTAGTCAGGTTTAAGTAGTTCTAAGTTCTAGGGGACTGATGACCTCAGCAGTTACGTCCCATAGTGCTCAGAGCCATTTGAACCATTTTGAACCATCTCTATTCGCAACACTCAGTATTTAGACAGTATCCACACATACCACTGAATGTACCTGAAAAATTACATCATTGTATGGCATATTGTTCAGGATATATGACGTCATAAACATTAATATTCGTGAAAAACTTGCTTTTGCTTTAAGTGGAGCATAAATTACCCAGACTTAAGTCATCCAGCATTTCATAATGAGAGACTTAGCGATTTCCAACAAACTTTGAGCATAATTTCGAACCTTCTCTAAGCATTTTATCGCTTAGATGCTTAATGTCTAATATTCAACACATTAGTTCATTTGTAAAGTAATCAGACTTTGAACATACACGGAATTTTGATTGTGTAAAGAATCGGGGGTTTAGGGTGTTTGGATCCTGAGCAACGAGGGACACAGCGCTTGGGCTGTACGTTAAAATGCCCTGAATACGCCGGCGGTGACTTACACTGCATCGTGAGCACAACACATTATACGAGTGATGTACCATAAAAATGCGGCGTATTAATGAGACCCATGAAAAAACTATATTTCACGGTTTTTTTAATGCACGTTCATGTGTTGCGCTGGGAACTACGGCAATGGGTTCGAATCCTGGTGGTGGAAAAAACTTCCACTGCTAGTACTTGACCGGAAAGGGGAGGACAAGGAATGCCTTATTAACATTGTTGACGCAGCCTCAGCTAAGTTACCGGACTGCGTCCCATGGCGAAAACCGAGCAACAGTAATGGTTGTCAAGACCTATGATGACAATGAATGGTGGAAGTCAGGTCTCCTGGTAAGCTATCTGATGACACGACCGCTGCTTTAAAGGAGGAGCACACTATGTAAGTTGCTGTATCTGAATCTTCGTGTTGTCGGTACTGATAAAAAGTCTAACAGCAGCTGATTATAACTTAACTGTACTAGGTTGGTGTGTAAGTTCGTAGCGTTTTTCCGTAATCAGATAAACATAACAGAGACTTTAGTCAACGATAATATTTTCTGCATTACTATTTACAACAGTCTGCCAACTCAGATTCCGCAACCATAGAAATCACGTGGTTTTGAGGCGAAGAAATCGTCGAGCCATGTTCGAAGAGCATTTTCATCCGGAAAGGAAGTTGCTTGAAAGTTGTTAATAGAGAGCGGAAAAGGCAAAAATCTGAGGGCGCAAGATTAGGTGAATAAAGTGGATGCGGAATGACTTTCGAACCCAGCTCCTCTATGTGTTTGCAGAGCATCACACGACGACGACAAGCACAATGGCAGTGCGCATAAATATTCGATGACATGTACAATTCTATGTGTTGTGTTATTCTTTGAGTTTCAACTTAGTGTAGTATTCCAAGCTTCATGTATTAGACAGTCTGACGCATCTAGACATGATTAAAGTAATGCAATATGTGGAATTAAGTCATTAACCGCATATTTTGGTGACCCCAACGTGATATTACGTCAGTAGAACACCGCCGGCTCCGACGCGCAGTGTTGCTTTGCAACACACAGGCTCGTTTCTTCCGCGGCACCCGTGACGCTTTTCCTTCCACGCTCGAAATGACAGACTCGACAACAAATGTAGAATCAGCTGCAAGCAGCGGGATCAGCAGAATTGCGATCAAACCACCATCGTTCTGGCAACATAACCCTGTAGTATGGTTCGCGCAACTGGAAAGCCAGTTCGTGTCAGCGCAGAGATCGTCAGATGATACCAAATACAGCACTAAATGAAAGTTTAGCTGCGGAAGTGCAAGGCATCTTCGCTGTACAGCCGACTACCGAAAGACACGCTTCTATTAAAATCGACGAGAAGTTCGGCAGCGACACCCGGAAATGTACGCCACCATGCAAATGGAAACGTGACGCAGAGTGCGTATTTGCAGCAGCTGTTCCTGGCAATAGCAGACGTCGCCATCTCGTCACGGACCGTGACACAAAAATACATTATTTGGTAGACACAGCGGCGCAAGTATCGGTGTACCTGGCATCCCGACTACCAAGCCGCAGTGACTCCCGAGATCACGACATATGGGTGCGTGACATTAGTACTTAATATCTGATTACGTCGCAGATTCGAATGGCAGTTTACAGTTGCAGAGGTATCTCAGCCCACTCCGGGAGCTGATTTCTTATCTTTTTACCACCAGGTCCCCGACCTACGACATCAGCGAGCGATAAGTTCTAGTACTAACCTGGATAGCCGAGGAAAGGTATGCTGTCTCACTCAGACGGCAGTACAATCGATTTCAGGGGATACTCCATACATAAACCTGCTACGGAAGTTCCCCGAGATCACAGAACAATCACCCACCTTGGCGCCAGTGAAGCCCATCACAGAACACCATATTCTTATCACACCAGGACCACCACGCTACGCACGTCCTCCGTGTCTAATGCCGGCAGAATTAAAAGCCGTGAAGCAGAAATTCTGTACCATACTGACAAAAGGCATCTGTTGAACTTCCAGAAGCAGTTGGGCAGCCCCGTTACACGTGGTGCCGAAGAAGAATAATGGTTGGCGCCCTTTTGACGATTACCGCCAACTCAACGCAAGGACAACCCCTGACCGGTATCCGGTCTCACGCATAGAAGATCTCGCTTTCAACATAACACGGTAAGACAATATACTCTACTACTGACTTAGTGCGAACGTACTACCGTATTCCTGTTTCACCGGAAGACACACACAAGACGGTTGTAACAACGTCCTTCGGTCTTTTTGAGCTTGTGAGAATGCCTTTCGGACTGTGTAATGCGGCGCAAACGTTTCAGAGCGTTGTGGACGAAATGGCAGCAGATCTGGATTTTGTTATGTCTACATAGAGGACATTTTAGTGATATCTGCGTCAGAAGAGTAACACCTAGAAAACTTTAGCAAAATATTTGATCGTTTACGTATGCAGCGCCTGGTTATTAACACTGACAAGTGTACCTGTGAGGTGACAGAAGTTCAGTTTCTGGTATATACAATAGACGCCCATGGCATTCGACATCCTAAAGATAAGGTGGAAGCCATAGTCAAGTATTCCAGTACTGTTACAGTTAGGGGAGCTAAGTCGTTTTCTCGGCATCAATAATTTCTATCATCGATTTATACGCTATCATGCACTAACAACACGCCATTCATTGATCTTCTGAAGGGTGCATCGAAGCAAAATAGTTGAGTGCAATGGACAAAAGAAACAAATATTGCTGTCCAAGCAGTAAAAACAGCAATAGCAGAGACTACATTATTAGCTCATCCAGTATCAATGCCCCACTTACGCTCATGGTAGATGCATCAGCTACCGCTATTTGCGCCGTACTTCAGCAGCAAGTGCAACGTAGTTTGCAACCACTGGCATTCTTCAGTCGCAAACTGTCGCCGTCACAGCAGTCCGCCTCCGTAGCGTAGCGGTAGCGTTACCGTCTACCACGCAGAGGGTCCGGGTTCGATTTCCGGCAGGGGACTGGATGTTGTGTGTCCATCATCATCGTTGACTCGCAAGTCGCCGAGGTGGCGCACATAAAAAGGACTTGCAATACGGCGGCCGAACTCCACCGAATGGAGCCTCCCGGCCAACAATGCCAAAATGGTTCAAATGGCTCTGAGGACTATGGGAGGTCATAAGTCCCCCTAGAACTTTAAAAAAAATCTTTATTCTTCAATATATATGATACATAACAACCCACCACCTTATGCAATTAGTGGGTCCTAGTTGATACAATTCAAGTGTTAATACTACAGCTTACTCTACGTTAGTTATCTTTTGCTCTCACTATGGGCACTACTGTTATGTCTTTCTATGTTATTTTATTCTACTTATGCTATTCTACTTCTACCTGCAGCGTTACAGACGTGCCAGCGTTGTATAAACCTGTGTTGTTGGCCCTATTCACCGAGATAATCCCAGTGAACGTGCCCCTGGCACCGGGCTGGCCGGAGTTGTTGATCGCTGCAGTACTATACTAATTTTGTTATCCTAGCTTATCCTGCATCTAACCTAACTTAACCTAGTGTCGAAATCGGTGAGTGTCTAGATCGGTAATTGGGCGCACCCTCCTCCTAATCCTAGACGTGGCGGATTCCAGCCGAGAGGAGCTGGCCAAGTCCACGCCTCGGCGGAAACAGGACAGGTGCGCGGAGTCAGATTGGGTGCGATGACATCTTAGTCGTTGTTCCTAAGATATTCCTTTATCACTTAAAGTGAGATCTCATTTGCTAATTTGTTCAGGATTGAGAAATGATCCTCATGCCTGCGCAGGTGATACGTGTCGTGGTTGGGTAGCTGGTGGCGTAATTGCCCCGCTACGTCGTCGAGGAGGTGGCACTCATACACCACGTGTTCTGGGGTGCCTGGTGTGGCCCCACAGTCACACGCTGGTGTAGCCCGTTTCCCGAACCGGCATAAATATGCCGGGTAGGGTCCAGAACCTGTGAGGAAGTGCAGCAGTCCTCGTGACGGTGTAAAGTGTTTTAATTGCAGTCTTTCCCTGATATTGGGCAGCAGTTCGCATGTTCTGCGACCGGTTTCTTCATTGTCCCACTTTTCTTGCCAGAGTTCTTCCCCCCTGCGTTTGATTTCCATTTTGTTTCCCACATGAATCCCCATTAGATCCATTATTTTATCCCTGTTTCCCTTTTTAACCCAATACCATGTTGCTTGTTCTCTGATTTTTATATCAAGCGGACAGAGCCCCATTAGTACTGTTAGCGCTCCTCCCGGTGTTGTTCTGTATGCCCCTACTGATCTGAGAAGCATGTTCCGCTGCACTCTTCTCACAGCCATGGCAGGCATAACCCTCGTGAGTCTGTGGGCCCAGACTCCTGACCCATATCCTACAACTGATGTCAGTATGCTGTTGTGGTATAGTTTGATTAATTCTGGTGGCAGGTGGAATCGTTTGTGACCAATCGCTATTAGATTGTTTAGTGTTTCTAACGATCTCTGTGTGACGGTGTCAATATGTGATGCATAAGTCCACCTCTCATCGACGACTACTCCCAGGTATCGCGCCTCATGGCGTCGGAGAACTGGTGAGCCATCTATTCTTACAGTCGGATTCCTGACTAATTGTCCATTTAGGAGTAAGTACGTAGACTTAGTTGGTGAGATCTTCATTTTGGTCATGTGGCACCATGTACTCAGGATTGATATGGCCCTCTCAATTTTCGGCTCTAAGTCTTCGCGGCTACGGCCGCCAACCAGCAGGAGGAGGTCGTCCGCATAGGCTATGCCCTCTAGCACATCGTCGCTGTTCTGTAGGTTGTCCAAGAGGGGTTCCATGTTAATATCCCAGAAGAGTGGCCCCAGGACAGATCCCTGTGGACACCCCTTGGTGATCTTTTTACTTATTCTCCCGCTAGGGGACGATAGCCAAACCTCCCTATTCTCACAATAGCTCCTGAGACAGCCATATAGCGACCCCGGGCACTCCTTCTAAGCTGGAGAAGAGCGAGGGCCACCACAGGTTGTCAAAAGCGCCACTGATATCCACCATGATGCCGACCACGTATTTGTGCGGGGTAGAGGCACAGACCTCTGCAGCCAGGGCGGTGGCGTCAGACGCCGATCTCCCGGCCCTGAAGCCGAATTGTCTGTCACTCATCCTGCACAAAACTCGGTGTGCTGCCAGCAACCTCTCAAAAAGTTTCCCCAGTGTGTGTAGTAAACAGATGGGCCTGTAGGACTTAGCTTCTTGTGGATCTTTGTCTGGACTTTTCTTGATTATTACTACTGTGGCCTTTTTCCGTATTTGGAGGAATTTCCCGAGCCGCAAGCACTCGTTGTATAACTTTGTGAGAGGTGCTACCAACTGGGGGGCCAGGAATTGCACCACCTCTGCAGTGATGCCGTCTGGGCCAGGAGCTTTGCCTCTTTTAAGGGCATTTATCTGAGCGGCTACTTCTTCTTTGGAGAAGGGATATACCATGTTGTTGTTCCGGTATTCCTCTTGATCTTGTCTTCGAATCTGTTGTTGTGCCTCAGAGTCGTCAATCTCGCCTTCGTCAGGCAGCAGGACACGGAGGAGGACCTCAGTAGTTTCCTGCCAGGTTTCCGTCATCCTGCCCTGATCCCTGACGGTGGACAGCGCCATGGGTGACCTAATCTTTTCCCGAACTAACTTGTACGGTACGCCCCATGGGTCCGTAGCTAATTGTGTTTGTACATACTTCTCCCAGCTCTGTAGCCTTACTGCCTTAAGCTCCTGTTGGAAGTGCTCCTTTGCCTCTCTGTATCTTTGCAACCAGCGTTGCTTTTCCTCCCAGACAACACTCCGCTGGTAGTACCTCCTCGCCCTCCTTACGGACTGGCGCAGCTATCCAAGTTTGGTTGACCATGGTGATGGAGAGGCCGCTACGGCTCTCCTGCTGGTTGGTACGGCAGCTTTTACCGCCCTAACAACTGCTTTCACCATTTCCTCGGCGTATCCTTCGACATTTTCGTCACCATCTGGCAATGTCGGTATTTCACACTCCCTTGACATGCCGTCCCAGTCAGCCCTGTTGTAGTTTAACTGTGTCTCCCACCCCATGTCCCAGCAGCACTCCTCGCCTCCCAATGAGAATGTAATAAGGTCATGATCACTGGTTGTTACTTGATCCCAGACCATCCAATTTGTTACTCTGGTGGCGAGATTGGGCGTGACCAATGTGACATCAATGTTCGTGCCCTCGCCCCCACCTCCTGCGTAGGTGGGTGGGTTTCCTTGCATGTTGGCGACCATTAACTGTAACGCGATGATGGTCTCCTCGGCCTTTTCTCCTTGGTCGTCTCGTGTGCCGCTGAACCACAGGGGGGACTTGGCATTTATGACTGCTGTAATGACACATCGACGTCCCCGCAACGCCGTGGTTACTTGTGTGAGTTTGTCTAAGAATTCATCTATTGCCATGCCGTACTGGAAATACATATTGATGATGTACAGTACTCCGGCTGGTGATTGTAGTTCCACGACGTTGCAGTGGTCGTCGGAGAACTGAGAGAGGACTGTGGATCTTAGCGCTTTATTAATGATCATTATAGCTGCTCTGGGTTCTGCTCCGCTGTGAACTACTTGCCAATTTGCTGCTGCGTATGGGATTCGCCCAGCCAGGGAGTATGGTTCCTGCAGTCAGAGCACATCCAGACTCATCTCCTCCACGACTCTGCGGAGTTCCTGCATGACTAATTTACTGTTATGTGAGTTAATCTGTCCTACGTTTAAATGGGCCACGTGCGTAGTATGTTCTAATGTGTGATTCAGGCCAATTCTTGCTCCAATCGTGAGCTAGTCTTCCGTTTGTAATGACAGATTGACTGTAAAGTTCGTCGAGGTCGAATTTCTCATTTCTCCTTTCAAAGACTTTTTTGACTATGTCACGCAAGGCTCCAAAGTCAGTGGGGAGATTCATTGTCTTCAGCTGTATTCTGTCAACAGCCTCCATTACCGAGAAGGTGACGTCTCTGCCGTATTTATGACCGACACGCACCACATGCCTCAGGGCTGTGGTGAGGACCGCCGGCTCCTCCAGGCGCGCTAGTTGTAATGCATGTTCTAGGTTGGGGTATACGCTATTGGGACCTACGCCCGAATCTTTTTGTGTGAAGGGGTTTATAGAGGATGATGTACTGCTTATTGTGTTAACTTGTATTTTTTGTTTCGCTGGTGTTTCCATTTGTTGTTTTGCCACAGGACGCCCTTTTGGTCGTTCTAGCTCTTCAAGCGACCTTAGTCCCTGGTTTGGGGGAAAGGGAGCACTGATCTGACCACAAGGGTCCGTTTGTACACCAGCATCTTTTGTGTCTACTTTTCTGGTCTGAGTTTTGGTGGCTCCTTGTAAGAACTCCCTAAATCTGCTGGCCCCTAGTGCATCCCTTACCCTTTTACTTGGAGACTTTCTTTTAGGCTTCCTGTTGCCTGATATGGACTCAGCCATAATCAGTCCTCGAAATAAGTCTTTGTTCTAGTACCCTGTATGTGGGGCAATTCCTTCCTGTGGCATTGCAGTTCCTTTTTCCTCTTCTTGTACAAAGGATACGTATCCCTGTTTTGCCACAAGTTTTCCTAGTATGATCTTCGGCGCCGCACCTGGAGCAAGCCGGCTTTCGTTCACAGTGATTGTGAACATGGCCGAGGTCTCCACAGTTGTGACACTGGGGAACTATGAGGTAGTCCCTTACGTTTATCGAGTGGAGCCCCATGTATATTCTGCCCATAGTGGTGAGCTTACGCCACATACTCCCTGAGACTTCGGCTACATGATGCACTACATCGTGCTCTCTGGGTCCGGTTCTGAAGCGCAGTTTGAATTCTTTTTTGAAATTATCCAGACTCATATCCTCAAAATTCTGTTGATTTATTGTTTCCTGAATATCATTCTCATTTATTGTGGTGGGCACATCATACAGGATCACTAAGGGATTCCGCTTTTTGGGCGGTTCACACTTAACGACCTTTTTAAGTTTGTCATGATTAAGTATCTTGTCCCTGTCTTCTTCAGTGGCAACATCTACTATTACAACATTTTTTTGTCGCCTTAACCTTGTTTATTTTTATCTTGTCTGCTGCCGGGTTTACAGTGGTTGTGAAAAGTTCTTGTCCTGACCTGGCAGGGGTCTTAAGAAGACAGCCGTGTCAGGCCTTTTGGACACCTTTTCAATGGTCTCTCTGGTTGTTTGTGTTTTTGTGGCCGCTTGTGCGACCACCCCTGCCCACGTTTTGGTGGGCTGTTTTCGCAGTTGTTCATTCTCTTTTTCTAGTTCCTCTAGTCGCCCCTCAAGCTTCGCACTAGCGATAGCCCAGGCGGCGAGTTCCTTTTTGATAGAAAGTGCTGCTGTGTTACTTATTTTACCATTTTTTACACTAGAATCTAACAGTTGGTTTATTCTAGTATGCCATTCAGTTACGTTTTCTGCGTTCTGCCCCAGGCCCTCTTCAGGGGTGGAAACAGTAAGTGTCGAACACCTCGAAAGAACACTCGAATCACTCATCTCTTGGACAGCCATGATTGATTTGACGAGTGAAAAAAGGTTGGGAGCCCGTCTCTTGCCCCGGACCGGCTCCTCTGGCTTGGGGGGGGGGGGGGGAGGGGGGGACTGATGCAACTCGCCCACCGGCCTCGCCTCAAGGCCAGGGGCACCCTCGAACTGCTGGGTTCTGCGCGCCGTTGTCAGCGCACTGGTCCCCGTCGGTGGCTCCATCATCGACGATTTCACGCGACACTCCTCAGCAAGTGCACCCCGCACTCTGGAGAGGCGGATGCACCTCTTGTCCTTCGCCGCCTACTAGCCCGAGCTTCCACCTCTCGGCCAAGGACCCACTCCTACTCAGGTGGTGGGTCGGCCACCCAGTCGTTCGGCGGTCTGGACCCATCTAACCTGGCCCAGGCGGTGTCACCACCTCCTGGGTTTGGCAGAACGCGCCTCGGTTACCCAGGGGCGTGGCGAAGCACCCTTGCCGACTCGCACCGCGATCCCACGCCGACAAACGAGGTCGCCGGCATGCAGAGCACCTGCTGGTCTGTACCCTGCGAACAGAAAGGGACTGATGTCCGGTCCCTCGACACAGCTCCCCCTGTGCCACGCACCCTTCACTTTCACATCGGGTTGGGTTGCAGCTCTCCCTTTTGTCGCAAGGCAGAATGCCGAGCTTAACGTCTGGCACCATGGGAAGGCGCAAAGAGGCCCTAGAACTTAGAACCACTTAAACCTAACTAACCTAAGGGCATCACACACATCCATGCCCGAGGCAGGATTCGAACCTGCGACCATAGAGGTCTCGCGGTTCCAGACTGTAGCGCCTAGAACCGCACGGCCACTTTGGCCGGCAACAATGCCACACGATCATTTTTGCCGTCACAGCAACGCTGGGCAACTTATGATCGAGAACCTAGCGCCGCATATGCCACGCTTAGGCAGTATATGTGTAAGGAAAGTCAAATGTGCCAGAAAGACGCTCTCTGACATGCTGAAGCTATACCCACCGCAATAGATTATGAGGAAATTCGTGATAAGTTCCTATGGAACCAAATTGCTGAGCTCGTCGGCCCCTAGGCTTACACACTACTTAATATAAATTAAACTAACTTACGCGAAGAACAACACACACACCCATACCCGAGGGAGGACTCGAACCTCCGATGGTGGGAGCTGCACGAGCCGTGACAAGCAAAACCCCCTAGATCGTGGGGCTATCCCGCGCGGCCATTACGAGGTCCTAGCTCAATCCCAGGAGCAAAATGAGGAGCTACGCACGTTACTGAATAACCCAGCGGAATTAAAGTTACAACGCATGACTGTACCAGGAACAAATGTCGTATTGTACTGTGGCGTGTCTGCCACGAAAGTACAACCGTTTATACAGGGTAACATTTATTTAACTATATGAAATAAAATCGTCATAACTTCTGAACGGTTTGCGTTAACACGTTCAAACTGCACGGTTAGCGGCGGGTCATGATGGGAATTCCCTCAACAGGTGTCTGTGTCGTGTGCAACGTCCAGTCACCGAATAATCGGTGCGATATTCCTTGATGGCACGTTGACTACCGAACGGCACGTAAGGGTTTCGGAAGATGATTTCATCCCTATTATCCAAAGTGACCCTGATTTCAACAAGATGTGGTTTTTGATGTCCTGGAGGAGCACTTCGGGTATCGCATTCTGGCTCTGGGGTACCCAGAAACCACTGGCATGCGCCTCGACTGGCCGCCATATTCTCCGGATCTGAACACATGCGACTCCTTTTTGTGATGCTACATTAAATACAAGGTGTACAGCAAGAATACCAAAACCATTGCCGAACAGTCATTTGTGTGCAGACCATAGTTTATAACTAATTTGCATTGTTTTTCATATGGTTCAATAAATGTCACCCTGTACCTCACCAATTTCGATCATAAACAATTGCGTCAATGCACAACACGGTTCATCCCGGGGTCCGGGGCACGGCGACATTAGTCTGGTCAGAAACCGCATGGAGTGTCATAAAAATAAGATCAATCGGCATGTCAAGACACCATTAGTCACATTTCTGTCTCCAAGTCAACGCTTTGAACATGTTCATGCAAAAATAGTGGGCCCCCTTCCAGTATCAGGAGGCTACAACTACTGCTTCGCGGTTGTGAATCGATTTTGAAGATGGTCTGAAGCTGTCCCCATGAATGACATTACAGACGATACGGTAGCACAAACCTTTTTCCGGCGGAGGTTTGAGTCCTCCCTCGGGCATGGGTGCGTGTGTGTGTGTGTGTGTGTGTGTGTGTGTGTTTGTCCTTAGAATAATTTAGGTTAAGTAGTGTGTAAGCTTAGGGACTGATGACCTAAGCAGTTAAGTGTCCCTTAAAATTTCACACACACACAAACCTTTTTCCGTGGATGGATCGCCCGTTTCGGCGTACGGGTACGCATTACAACAGATCAACGATGGCAATTTGAGGCTTACCTACTCAAAGCAATGGCTAGTTTGTGGGCATTCTTACTACTGCTTATCATCTGGCAGCAAATGGAATAGTAGAACACCCGCAACGCCAACTCACGTCAGCCGTTCGATATCACAAAACTGGATGGAGACATTACCCATTGTGCTCCTTGATTTCCGTACACCATTTATGAGTGACCTGAAGGCTACAGAATTAGTGTACGGACAAATACTGCGCTTACCAGGGAGTTCATGCATATTGTGACGAATGATGCGGTTAATGCGTCAGAGTTTGTCGCCAAATTACGATCGCACATCCGACAACTCCGTCCAGTGTCACCTAGAGACTAAAGTGGGCGACACCAGTTCATATTGAAAGACCTTTCTAGCTACAGCCATATATTCATACGGAATGACATGGTGCGCAAGACACTGCAGCCCCCGTACGACGGGCCATATAAAGTGCTTGGTGGAAGCAACAACACTTTCAAGATAGACATCAGAGATGTGCCTACCACCGAAGACATTGAAAGATTCAAACTTCCCTTCTACACTATAGAAGATACAACGAAGGCGGCCGGCCCCGTCTTGCACTACCTGAAATTACTCATGCTGCAAAAGATGCCGACAAGATACGCGATCAATGGGCGCTGTAACGAGGAAAGTAGCACCGTGTGCAGTTCACCCACGAAAAGCTGTCACCACCGAATTCAATAATGAAATACCTGGTTTCCAGAAAACAGTGATCACGCGTGCTGGACGTCATGTCCGATTCAATCTCAGATACCGTTGACACAGGGCGGCAGTGAGGGGGGGGGGAGGGGGATCGTTTCATGTAGAGATGTAGAGCATGACTCTACGACGGCAAGCACAGTGGGAGTAAAAAATATATGCCGTGACAAGTACAGTTCCATGTGTTGTGTTATTCTTTGAGTTTCATCTTAGTTTAGTATTCCATGCTTCATGTATCAGGGAATCTGACGTACCAATACATTCGAATATTAATGTAATGTAATATGTGGCAAAAAAAATTATCTCTCAGAAGTTAACACATGACCGCTACGGTCGCAGGTTCGAATCCTGCCTCGGGCATGGATGTTTGTGATGTCCTTAGGTTAGTTAGGTTTAACTAGTTCTAAGTTCTAGGGGACTAATGACCTCAGCAGTTGAGTCCCATAGTGCTCAGAGCCATTTGAACCATTTTTTTTTTTTTTTTTTTTTTTTTTTGTTAACATATGTTTTTCATCTGTCTAGCAGACTGCGTACTGGCGTTATCGTGGAGTAGCATCGCTTAACGCGGACTTCGTGACCGTTGTTCTCGGACTGCGTCTACAAGACGTTTCTGCTGACAATAAATAGCAGCAGTGATGGCTACATCTCTGGGAAGCAATTTGTAGTACACTACACCGCCGTTGTTCCACCAGATGCGTAACATTATGTCTTGTGGATGCGGGCAGGTTTCTGTACAGGAAGGTGCTACTTTGAGGTGAACAAATCCTTTCTTTTTCTTAAGTTAGCATAAAGACAACATTTCTTGCCACCAGTGACGATACAGAATCGGAATGGTTGGTGTTGTTCACTAGTCAATTGATGACGAGCAAGCAGAGGTGCAGATATTTCCACCGGCTGATTTTTGTGGATTCTTTAGCCTTCCCCACTGCAAAGAATTCGTGTTAATATTTTGCAGCTGTGACTTATTTAACTGATAGTTCGGTACTTTTCACATCTTTGGAATATGAATTATTATATTCTTCTTGAAGTCTGAGGGTATTTCGCCTGTCTCATACATCTTGCTCACCAGATGGTAGAGTTTTGTCGGGGCTGACTCTACCAAGGCTATCAGCAGTTCTAATGGAATGTTGTCTACTCCCGGGACCTTGTTTCCACTTAGGTCTTTGAGTGCCCTGACAAAATCTCCACGCAATATCATATCTCTCAATTCATCTTCATCTACGTCCTCTTCCAGTTCCATAATATTGCCCTCAACTACATCGCCCTTGTATATATCCTCTATATACTACTTCCACCTTTCTGCCTTCCCTTTTTTGCTGAGAACTGGTTTGCCATCTGAGCTCTTGATGTTAATACAAGTGGTTCTCTTCTCTCCAAAGGTCTCTTTAATTTTCCTATAGCCAATATCTATCTTAGGCAATACCTATCTTACCCCTAGTGATATATGCCTCTACATTCTTACATTTGTCCTATACCCATCCCTGGTTAGCAATTTTGCACTTCCTGTCGATCTCATTTTTGAGGCGTTCGTATTCCTTTTTGCCTGCTTCATTTCTTGAGAGAGAAAACTTTCATTTATTCTCACTGTATTTGACTAATCTGACCAGAAATGTTACCAGGTAATGACCCTCATAAATATAAACATTTCTGAACATGGAAAATTCGCATATTTTGAACCTGACGCTTCCTGATTAACGTTCAGCCGAAAATATTACATTGTAGCCGAAGTTCATAGCGTTTTTGGAGAAACTGATAGAAGCCGACCTCGGGGAAGATCAGTTTGGATTCCGTAGAAATGTTGGAACACACGAGGCAGTACTGACCCTATGACTTATCTTAGATTAAGGAAAGGCAAACCTACGTTTCTAGCGTTTGTAGACTTAGAGAAAGCTTTTGACAGTGTTGAATGGAATACTGTCTTTCAAAATCTGAAGGTGGCAGGGGTAAAATACAGGGAGCGCAAGGCTATTTACAATTTGCGCAGAAACCAGAAGGCAGTTATAAGAGTCGAGGGTCACGGAAGGGAAGCATTGGTTGGGAAGGGAGTGAGACAGGGTTGTAGCCTACCTCCGATGTTATTCTATCTGTGTATTGAGCAAGAAGTAAAGGAAACAAAAGAAAAATTTGGAGTAGGAAATAAAATCCATGGAGAAGAAATAAAAACTTTGAGGTTTGCCGACGACATTGTAATTCTGTCAGAGACAGCAAAGGACCTGGAAGAGCAGTTGAACTGAATGGACAGTGCCTTGAAAGGAGGATATAGGATGAACATAAACAAAAGGAAAACGAGGAAAATGGAATGTGGTCGAATTAAATCGGGTGATGCTGAGGGAATTAGGTTAGAAAATGAGACACTTGACGCAGTAGATGAGTTTTGCTATTTGGGGAGCAAAATAACTGATGACAGTCGAAGTAGAGAGGATATAAAATGTAGACTGGCAAAAGGAAGGAAAGCGTTTCTGAAGAAGAGAAATTAGTTAACAGGGAGTCGTTTCTGAGGGTATTTGTATGGAGCGTATCCATGTATGAAAGTGAAACATGGACGATAAATAGTTTAGACAGGAAGAGGATAGAAGATTTCGAAATGTGGTGCTAGAGAAGAGGGCTGAAGATTAGATGGGTAGATCACGTAACTAATGAGGAGGTACCGAACGGAATTGGGGAGAAGAGGAATTTGTGGCACAACTTGACTAGAAGAAGGGATCGGTTGGCAGGACACGTTATGAGGCATCAAGGAATCGTCAATTTAATATTGGAGGGAAGCGCAGAGGATAAAAATCGTAGTGGGAGACTAAGGCACGAATACGATAACAGATTCAGTAGGATGTAGGTTGCAGTAGTTACACGGAGATGAAGATACTTGCACAGGATACAGTAGCATGGAGAGCTGCATCAAACCAGTCTCTGGACTGAAGATCACAACAACAACAACAACAACGTCTCTCAAGAAACAACTTTGTGTTCGTCTAGAATACATCTTCGAGTCCATTCTGTGTTCGTTTAACAATATCGCCCCTTGTATACGATTTAATTACCCCAGAAAAAATGTTATTAAAATTCTGTGGATCAAAGTCGCTAGATATAATAATTGCCTTTCAATTGCTTCGTTAGTGACACTGTGACGAAAGAAATTATTTTTTCGGATTTATTCCCTATTTTGCGGGACTGGAAAATCGGTTAACAAAATATGAGGTTCTGACAACAATCAATACGGCTGACATATTTCGCCATACGACGCAATCTTGGAACTCGTGTCAGACAGAGCCCACGACGTTACAAGGCACTTTTTTGTCATCAGTTGAGAGCAGAGCTTCGCAGACAACGTCTTGCTCCCGGTTCTCCGTAGGACTCGCACGAGACATCGTAGGAGATCCAGTCGGACCCACTGGATGTGACTAACGTAGCTGGGCCGCGCCAGCGCCTCGCCTCGCGGATGTGCCCAGTGCGCGCGGCAGTAGCAGGAATTCTCCGGAGCCAGCCGAGCTGCTGCCGGCGGCAGTGCCGCACTCCTTTTTTCGCTTACGGTTCCGTTCCCTTTGTCGCTCTATGCGAAACTCCGGAATACCTGAAGTCGGTGGCAGCGCTTCCACTGAAGCGGGCATCTGGGAATCCTGGTGACGTAATCGCATGATCTGCTTCGCCGAAGTTCGCGGAATTACCAATTTCACTTTTTGTATGCTGTCGTGAAAGTATTCGCTCACTTGTAACCCTGAAAACACCAGCAGCGCAGAATTAATGATTACACAAAACAATCACTTTTATTGTGTTTCGTGAGAATCTAGTGTCGTTTATTTAACTGAGCGAGGCAATCCTTTGATATGATTAGTAAATGAAATGATCGTACGGCATTGTTGGCCCGGAGGCCGCATGTGGGGAAGTTCGACCGCCGTATTGCAAGTCCTTTTTAGTTGACGCCACTTCGGCGACTTGCGAGTCAATTATGATGAAAGACACACAACACCCAGTCATCACGACGGAGAGAAAATCCCTAACCCCGCCGGGAATCGAACCCGGGACCCCATGCGCGAAAAGCGAGAACGCTACCGCAAGACCACGAGCTGCGGACATATGATTATTACCGTTTGACAAAAACCTTACTAATACGATCGTATGTATTGCACAGACTAACGGAAGAACGACAGAAGAACTGGCTTGCTGTGAACACATACATTAACAATGAAACGCAAGGATGGCTGCTCGCAGTCTGTATTCCATCAGACGGACCATAAACACCTAGTATTTGCCTGTTAACACGAGCTCCGTTTAGAGTTCGTTAACGTCTAAAAGTTCATATTTTCGATGTAATAGCTCCAAACTCATAAGAAGTTTATACCTATGTCTAATACTCACTTTTCCATTGAGTACAGACCCCTATCTCATTTTAATGCAATTAGCTAAGACGTTAAGAGCTCGTGTATAGAGCAAAACTGGACAATTTCAGTTGACAATATGTTTCCTCAAACACATTCTTTGTAGGAAGTTTCCTCAATAAAAGCCGTTCCAAATGTTACTGCTCAGTCATTCAGGATATCCACGAACACACTTCGAACGCACCAGACAGGAAATACGTCAGCTTTCTTGGAAACTCCTCAATCTCCGTCAATGTTTCATAGAACATGAAATCGTCGAAATGTGAAATTTCTTTGAATAGCTCACGCATGTGTGGTATAGTTGTTTTAGTCCACTGGCGGACACTAATAAAATTTCTGAGGCCATTAATACTGAATGTAGCAGCTACTGTTTTGATGCCTCAGGTTTAAATCTTACTTTTTCTTTGTCTTACATGCCAACAGTGAGTACTGCTGTATTGAATTACAGTCACAGAGAATCGACTTTGCGTTGCACGCCTTCAATGAGAAAAAAACCACTTATGTAAATGCATCGTTTATTAGACATACTGATGCATCTTGCTCTAGTGTTCGATGGAACTTTAAATTCGTTTTTTATTGAGACAGTCTGTTGTTCTTGTTTAATAAATTTTGAGTATACTTTCAGTTTGCTTAATATGACAATAATCATTCTGTTGTTTTACTCAGAGAAGCAAAGATTGATTCGATGTCTTAAATTGACAAGAACGATAATCTACTACTGTTTTGTCAACTGGATATTACAACTAATTTCTTTATAATTTGAGCTCCTGTTGTGTATGAAGGTAAGAAGATGCCGAAGTGCCCTCTTCTATGCACCACCTACTCACAAATTTAACTCATGGAGAAAACTACTTAGTATTTGAATAAAAATAGTCTTGACTGCAATTTATTCTTTTATTGACAACGTTTCCATCGTCGTGAGGAATTTTCAGATTATCTATATGTATAACAAAGTAAGGAAAAATTAGGGTATGGTCTAGAATGCATGATTATAATGTGAATAAGGGATTGTTACTAACCTAAAATTTTTCTTTTGCACCATTCCAAAAACCATAAAACGGCTCTGTGCTAGACTGAAGCACGCGTCGAATCAGATGGACCCGCAGAGACCAAGTCTATTGTTCGCTCGCATGCGACAATATCTGTAGTTCTCACCCTTTTCTAATTGAAAATCGCGTTGAGTTGGTTAGCCAACAATAGATAAAAAGTAATGTGCCCCTCTGCTTTTACTACAGACCTATGTGCAATGGCTTGTATATGCTTTTAATTATTTTAATAAAGGCTTTCTTTACTTGAAATTCTCTTTTAGTGAATATTCGTGTTCGTAGCTAGGCTCATCATCTGTTTGGTATCGAATCGTTTTGAGATTGCGTAAACACGCCATTACAGAATAATTATCTTTGGAAATTAATGTAATCCGAAAAGCAGTCGGGCTTCTTTTAAAAAATTCTGTAAGTTTTATTTCGGGAATACTAACAAAATGACAGTGGAGCGCAATGGCGCTCAACACTTTGTTAAAATTACGAATGATACCGTTTATGAAAGACGGCCATGTTTACATTTCTTCAAAAATCATTGTACTGATGGTAACTTAAAATCAGTAACACGACCACATTTAAACTAACTCGATTATTATTTCAGTAATATTAATCACTTATACAAAGGATAACGCCCATGACGATACAAGAGTCTAATCAGCTTCACAGTCAGAGTCAGAAAGAGTCGAACATTGATAAAGTTGTCGGTTTTACAGACCAAAAATAAAGATCATTTATCATGGTTTAGTTACTAGTACTTTGTTCTTCCATTATCTCTCTGGGAGTATTACAGCGATTTCCGTCGTGTGATAGTTCTATCACAAAATATAGGAGGGTTGGAACTTACATAGTGGCAACTATTTATTCACAACTGATACAAAAGAGTTACATGTTTGCACCTGTTACTGTCCTTCAAAGTAGTCGCCAGCGTTGTGTAGAACCCGTTGCCAGCGATGTGGAAGGTGTAGTATACCGTTAGCAGAGCCTGTTCTGTTGATGGTGCGAATGGCGCGGTCTACTGCCTGTCGAATCTTTGGAACAGTTCTGAAGCGAATGCCACGAAGTGGTTCCTTCATCTTCGGAATCAAATAAAAGTCACAAGGACTAAGTCCGGGTAGTATGGTGGATGGTACAGTACTTCCCAGTCCCATCGACCGAACACAGGAGCCACAGCTTGCGCTGTATGCGCTCGCGCATTGTCGTGCAAAATGATGGGTGGGTTGCGCAGAAGCTGTCGCCGCTGTCGTGCAAAATGATGGGTGGGTTGAGCAGAAAGTCTCGCCGCTTCTTTCGCAAAGCATTATGAATCGCCACGAAAGTCGAAAGTGCGTCAGAGCCCCAGTATGGTGAAAGTTATGGTTATTCTCGTGTACGCCTGTGAAGGTGTTATCCTAACGCATTACGTTCCTCCACGGCAGACCGACAATGCACAGTATTACTGTTGGTTTTTGGAGCATCACCTGCGACCAGCTAAGCTTTGATACTTGCAGTTGATCAGTATTTCGTGCTATCAGCATAGGAGGAAAGTGTAAATGAGCGTCATTGTTGTTGGGTGGTCATGAAGCCCGATATTTTGTGAGCATGAAGCTGTATTTAAGACAGCTAAAGTCAACACACCTGCCTATGGTGCGTTAACAAAATTTGTAGCACATTCACCACAGTTCATGTATTTTAGAATATACATAAGGATTGGCTTTAGACAGGTAACAATGCATGTTTACAAGAGCTTGTTGAGGTAGACATTTTCAAGAAGTTCACTTTGTAGATCTGTGGGTGAGTGGAAATATCTGTGTCACAGTTGGATAGTAAAGAAAGCAACCCACATCAGGCCATATGTAAATAACATGGAATGCAGTTTAACTATGGCTGTCAAAGCTTAGCATATATTCTAAAGATACAAGATGGAAGTAATGTTCAGCATGCTGATCAACTACAGTTATAGTATAGTTACGAAATAGAGCATGTCATGCTTTCAGCGCTTCAATCTAGTGCATATGCCCCAAATTTCGAATACTCCCTCTGTATAAATTCAGATATCCCTTTTTACCGTATTTTTCTGTACTTTCCAAATTTTCCACATTTTTCCATTTATCCATATGTAAATGCAAAAGTATGTATACTTGCTATTATTACCTGCTGTGAGTTCCTTTTTTTATCATCACACTGTAACGCAGAATCCCAACCCTCCCAAAGCCAGCATTACACACAGAATATTGTTCGAGATGGATGCACCAGCGTTAATTCTGAGGTAATGTCTGAAGGTGAATCCACTACCGCTACATCCTCGATATTTTCAGGGTGGATCTACCAGTGTTACGCCTGGGGTAATGGCTAAAGGCAGATCCATTCAGGATATTATTCAAGGTGGATACACATGCATTATGCCCAGGATAGTGTCCGACGATGGATATACCATTGCTACAGCCAGGGTAACACCTGAAGGTGAATCAACCTGTGGTGCGTCAGGTGAGGTCCCGCAAGATAAACTGACCAAATTATACGGTAACTAAGTTGTGTGTGTGTATGCATGTGTGTGAAGAAGTATTGTTGGCAGATACTCGGGCTGTGTTGGGATTTTGTATTATAGAAGCCTGTTCATAAAGGCAACTCACAACAGTTAAATTAAGCAATAAGAGCTTGTATACAGGATGAGGCGGCTAAGACAGGCCACCCGAAATATATCCAGAACGAATAAATATGTCGAGGTGCCGTTTTAGCCAAGCTATAGCAGAGAATATAGCGAATTTCCTGACGTTCGCAAGTAATTTTTGTCGTTTATAGTTCCCAAATTGCGACACCAACTTTGTTTTCTCGTTATGGATCTATACACTTTTTTTCTGTGGCATCTGAAGAAAGCTTCTAAGTGAACTTCAACGACATAACACATATCGGACTTGATCAAATAATACCAAGATCGCAGCGCTGCAATCCACTGTCCTACTTTCTGGAGAAAAGAGTCCATGAATGTCTGCCATACTGTACCAAATGTAAGCAAACATATATCTGTGGTATGATTCTTGTGCACTTGAATCCTCGTGATGACTGGGTGTTGTGTGATGTCCTTAGGTTAGTTAGGTTTAAGTAGTTCTAAGTTCTAGGGGACTGATGACCATAGCTGTTAAGTCGTGGTCCATGAAACTCTTCAGCTCCTGAGGAGCTGAAGAGTTTCATGGACCACGACCTTACATCCCGGAAGGTTTACCAGAAGATATGTCATCCGGTCGCGAAAGCTTTCATACAATGATCATAGCTGTTAAGTCCCATAGTGCTCAGACCCAGTTTTTGTGCACTTGAAGCCCGTCAGTCTGTGTTATGTTGTTTTAGCAAATCGATAATTTGCTCATAAGGCTATTGACACATTCGCAATGTATGCAACAGTCGAAGATGTTAATATCGTTTAAGGAAAATGTCGCCAAACTATTAGAGCAGTTGTGCGGTTGTATGCGGAATAGTATCCAGGTTATACCAGTTACTCAAGATCTGCCTTTGCAAACATTATTTAAAGAAGTTCTAGAAACTGGAAGTGTGGAGAAGGGCAACTGATGAAAGACATGAAACTAACATTTTTGCAAAGTAATACGCAATACAAATATCATTAAGTTACTAAGTACAAGAGGGATCAACCAAATGATAACTGAGGCCATTGTGGGTCAGATAACAATTTTATCACATTCAATATCAGGTTCCACATCCAGTGTCAGGTTACACACGGGGTTCGTATATTCAAGGCCACACCCCACTCTCCTCCCCCGGGGAACCACCTGGAATTGAATTAGGTCACCCAGGAGGACCTCCTACACACCTTAGGCAATTGTGCAAGTTACATTGAAGGTCACAACATAACTTGTTACTGGTTATGTGATACAAAATTGACAGGAAACCCCTCTCATCTCCATATTTGTCTCAGCCAATTGGACCACAACAAAATGGCAGGAAACCCAATGGACCCGTAAGATTCGAGCTACCCCTCCTCCGCCTTTATAACTAGTTCAAACGGTCTGTAGGCCTCGTCATTCGAGGTCCGATTATTATGGAGAGAGGTTCAGTTGTCTTATTAACTATAATTCTATGTAGTGGTAGAATAAGGAAATTATAACTAGCAGTAAAAGGCAGCCTGGATGGCTGACTAGTGAGATAAGAATATCATATAGAACAAAGTGGGAATTATATCAAAATGTTAGAAGTAGTCAGAATCGAGTTACAATAGCCCATTACAAACAGTACTGTAAGGTGCTTAAAAATTTTATTAGAAAGGCAAAGAGTACATGATACGCAAATAGAATAGCTAATTCAGAGGATAAAATTAAAACTATATGGTCAGTCGTGAAGGAAGTGCCTGGTCAGCAGCACTAGGTCGACGATGTAAAGTCCATAATAAAAATATTTCTGTTACTGAAAGGTCGGATATATGTAAAGTATTTAACAATCACTTTCTACGCATTGCTGGTGAATCAAATAAAAATTTAGTTTCCACACGGAATCATATAACTTTCTTGGAAAGTGCCTTTCCGAGACTGATGTCTAAAATACTCCTCCGTGATACTGACAAGGGGGAGATCGAGCCAATAATTAAATCATTGAAGACTAAGAACTCTCTTGGATGTGATGGAGTATCTAGCGGAATAGTAATGTAATGTGCTGCACATGTTAGCCCTGTACTTTGCCATATTTGTAATTTTTCCTTTAAGAATAGTCAGTTTCCTGAACGCTTAAAGTTCTCAGTAGTAAAGCTGCTTTATAAAAAGGGAGAAAGGAAGAATGTAGACAATTTTAGACCTATTTATATACCATCAGTGTTTGCCAACGTTATTGAAAAAGCTATGTATGTAAGGATAATTGATCATTTTGTTTCACATAATTTGCTATCAAATGTACAGTTCAGTTTTATAAGCTGTTTAACAACTAAAAATGCTATATTCTCTTTTCTCTGTGAGGTACTGGATGGATTAAACAAAGGGTTCGAACGCTAGGCAACTTTTTTGATTTAACTAAGGCGTTTGAGTGCGTTCTCACAAAATATTGCTCCAGAAGTTGAGCCATTATGGAATACGGGGTATAGCTCACAATTGGTTCACAGAGGTCAAAATGTCATTCACCACAGTGTTGAGAATGGCTATGATGTGGGATCTGAGTGGGTCACAGTTCAATGGAGGAGGGGGGGGGGTGCCGGGGTGCTCCTGGGATCAGTTCTGTGACCATTCCTGTTCCATATTTATATAAATGATTTGTTCTCTAGTATTTCAGATAATTCTAAAATATTTCTGTTTGCTGATGACAGTAGCTTGGTTGTAAAAGATGTTAATGATGTTGTGTGCAACGATGGTACTGTTTCCAGTAGTGCAGTTCAAGACCTAAGTTCATGGCTTGTAGATAATAAACATATGGTAAATAACAGTAAGACTCAGTTTTTTACAGTTTGTAACGCGCAATTCAACAAAACCCGACATTTTAATTTCACAGGACGGGCATATGATTAGTGAAATTGAACAATACAAATTTCTGGATGTTCAGATAGATAGTAAACTGACATAGAAAGCCCACGTGAAGGATCTTGTTCAAAGACTTCACGCTGCCATTTTTAACATTCGAACGGTGTCTGAAGTAAGTGATGGTTCGACACGGAAAGTAGTCTATTTTGCTTGTTTTCATTCACTAATGACGTATGGTACTATATTTTGGCGTCCTGGTAGCTGAGTGGTCAGTGACCGGGATGTCATGCCTAACGGCCCGGGTTCGATTCCCGGCTGGGTCGGAGATTTTCTCCGCTCAGGGACTGGGTGTTGTGTTGTCCTTATCATCATCATTTCATCCCCATCGACACGCAAGTCGCCGAAGTGGCGTCAACTCGAAATAGTTGCACCAGGGAAACGGTCTACGCGCCGGGAGGCCCTAGCCGCACGGCAGTAATATAAAATATTTTGGCGTAACTCTTTCCATTCTCAGAGGATATCTTTGGCTCAGAAGCGGGCAGTTCGGGCAATAAGTGGTGCAAGTTCGTGAACCTCTTGTTGACCGCTGGGCATTCTGACATTGGCCTGTCAATATATATAATCTTTACTGTCGTTTCTTGTTAACAGCACTTCCTTGTTCAAAAAGCTACCACAGGGCATCAAAAATCTTAGCAATAATCCACGCGCTTTCAAATCGAAAGAGTTTCAAAAAATGGTTCAAATGGCTCTGAGCACTACGGGTCTTAACAGTTCAGGTCACCAGTCCCCTAGAACTTAGAACTACTTAAACCTAACTAACCTAAGGACATCACACACATCCATGCCCGCGGCAGGATTCGAACCTGCGACCGTAGCGGTGGCGCGGTTCCAGACTGAAGCGCCTAGAACCGCTCGGCCACCAGCGGCCGGCTCGAAAGAGTTTCCTCATGGGTCACTCCTATTCTGTCGAGGAGTTTACTGAATATTTAAATTGATTGCTGTGGTATATTCCTTGTGTTTAAATAAACTTATGGCTTGTCTTTTTTTGGTTCATAAACATTTTTTATCTGTTATTACTTTTATGTTGTAATTTCATGTAGTGACACGTTCCATGGAACCAGACGTGCAAAATGAAAAAAAAAATATAACAAATTAACTAACAATTTATTATTAACAATTCCCTTTTGTGCATTGTATGTTTTACAATCATTTGTTTAGTAACAATGCTATTTCTTATACGCACAGTGGTTTTTACAAAAAACTTTTTTTCTTATACTAGCCGACAAACCTAGCGTTGCCTGGGTCTTCGTTTTGGCAGTTTTCTATTAGAAACGAAACGTTATATGTAGACTCGGTGTGAGACGACAGTTACTGTACACTGGGCGCAGTTGCTTCGCGTATCTACAACGAGATTTTCTAAGCGTCTCTGCGACAATGCCTCTTCATAGTTCTATATATGGCTAGTGTTTTCGCCTACAGCCGTTTGCGCTTCACATTGAAAGCTGTCAAAAGTGCTGCCAGTTATCAGGGATTTCTTTAATCTGACATGACTGCAGGAGTGTCTTAAAAGTAAATAACAACTTCATTAAAACTTCATACATGATGCGACATTTTTTTATGCATCTCAATGTTTATGAAGTCATATGTCTTGAACCATGTGTTGTATGAAGAACTATCAGTGTATGTACTGTCTGTGAAATCTGTTGCAAATAGTAGGTAGCAAAGAACTAATAAATTTATACGTCATGCATGATGCGGCAGTTTTTCATGCATCTCATTGTTTTCGACGTCATATCTCATGAACTATATGATAAGTGGTGTGTATCAATATAGTGATTGTTGCCTGACAGAAATGGATATTCGTACCAAGTTTGGTCCAGTTTTCAGGAGGAGATGCAGAACAGAACACACACACACACACACACACACACACACACACACGCACATCCATTTTTATATCAGGTGCAAGTATGTAAGTACTACGTTTCCCATTTTCCTTCTATATACATTATTTTCATTTTCTTTCTATATACATTATCTAAACGCAATATGTACATGAAAAAGAGGAACTAGCATCATCAGGTGACAGAAAACCTACATAGTGTGCACTCATGTATATGGTTCACAATATACAGTATATGCACACAAAGTGTGCAATGAGGCATTTATACACTCTCTTACTCCCTCTCTCTCTCTCTCTCTTTCTCTCTCTCTCTCTCTCTCACACACACACACACACACACACACACACTCACAAATATGACAATTGATTTATCCAACTACCTAGCACTAGCATACATGCACATATACATCAACTATTTAGAGCCACACATTCAATCACACAAATGAATGGTACGACTATGCGAGGGTGCCAGTCCCGTCCCCACAGAGGAACTGTTAGTCACCATGATAGGACAGCCCCACTTACAGCTGCAGTGCAGTATGTACCTCATGATCTCTCGATCGAAATATTACATGGCAAACCATGTGTGGAGCTACGCGAAAGCCCTCGAGTGGGCACCTCATAAAATTCTCGATCGCGAGAGCCTGTGCGGCCGTCCAATGCACATCCTTAGCCTGCCTCTAGGTATGCATACGTCTTTGATCTGAGCTTCACAAACTCCACAATCTGCGAACCATTCGCCTTATCTTTCATCAGGCCGCTAAGCATCTTGTTTTGTGTTGTTATTCCAAAAGAATTATTGACTGAATATCTAGACATGTCGAATTCTTCGTGATTTTACCTAATTACTTCATATGGATCGCAGCCTTTCACCCAGTAGACGAAACTGTTTGTATCCCTATGAAGCAAAGTGTCATCTGCGAAGTTTGGCTGCGCAAACTCGTAGTGAAATCGGTACATGTGGAGTTTGGACAGACTTCGTGAATCATAAGGAAATGTTAGCCACCTCCACAGCAATGCTTCCTTCAGTGAAGATGGTGGCCTGTTTGAAATTTGGCCTGGTGATTCAATCTCTTGCACCATTACGCCTATCCCAACTGTAAACTAAATGAAATTCGCAGTATTCTCTAACATTTTCACGGCTCTTCCAAAAACTGAATTATTCATTTGTCTGTAAAAATTATTTTCGAAGTCATGTGTCACGAGAGCCTCTCTGTTCAGTGTTTATGTAAATGTACTCCTTCAATTAACATCACTGCTGGAAGGAGATGACGCACGTGATAGTAACAGGTTCCATCCCCGACCTGAGAACTGCTGGAGGTTTCAATAATTAAGAATATATCGCTGTATCTTCCCCAGCGTTGTGGAATGAAACCATTTCTTGGAATTAGTCACTCCGGACATCACGGCAAGTCACTGTGCTCATCGTGCAAATGGACGGGATATGTCAGTTCCATCTCCAAAACACCAGCATGCGCAGTCACATCCTGGATCTTTTCCTTCAGTCTGCCGATTTCCCCTTTGGACATCCAACTGATAGACTATGTTGCTTGGTGCACCAATAGACATTGTTTACATACAACAACAGGTGTGACTTACATAAAACTATCAGGCTGTTTGTACCCTTCCTCATTAATTCACGGATTATTAGTCTTGGCGTAGCTGTGCACACCATGGCAAAGTCTGCCACAAATCCTGCATTCGAAAAAGAGCAGCATGTTAACACTGGTCAACAGTTCGATGCTGACACGTGTTCTTTTTAACATTCCATTCCACGAAAGCCCTGGTGCAATGTAACAGAGCGCAGGATCCAGATAGTATGTGCCCAGACACACATTTTCTAACTTTTTGAAGACGTCACTGAGCAAATATACATAGGTGTACCTCATTTAAGAATGCTCATACTCCGCATCCATTGCTGCAGTGCCTGTTAATTTACAGCAGAATCCAGTCGCAGCGTGGTTTCGTGCAGTCTCTCCATCGAATCCAGATAGTCTTTTGGAAAGATTCTCTTCTTCCTCACAAACTGAACCGTCGCATCATCGTGATATGCGACTGTTGTGATATGCATATTCTTCTGATTTATCATCTCAGAAAGTTTCTGAGGAGGCACGTGCATGAGCGAAGGAAATATAGGTATCAGAGCGTTATTCTTAGCATTATTCTCTTGGAAAACGAAATGTACTTCTCAACAGTGTCAGGGATGACACTGACCTTATCACCCTTCAAATCGAAATCACACAAGAGCTGAACGAGAAAGTGGGCATCATACCTACTCAAACTGTGGAAGAAGATAGGTATGTGCCATAGCAGTTGGAATTCCAAGTTGCATTCGTTTGAGCTGCACCGTGGAACATCAGAAAAGAATGGTATCTACGTGGAGTTTCTACTTCTCTATCCAACGGTAGCCCACAAATATGAGAACCAACTGTCTGCTCGCACAATTCCCAAGCAAGTTTTTCGAGCTCAGTGAGCAAACATCTCGTAGGATTACCCACAATGCAAGATTATAATTCGTTGCGCCTGGAGTCATACGGCTAAAGCGCTGGATGTGCTGCTACAAACGTAATGTCTTGGGCAGAGGGGTCCCCTAATCAATGTGCTACAAGAGCCAGGATTTACCCCAACTCAGCATAAACGACAAGGGGCATTGGCCCTCGTGTTCGGCGTTCTTGAACTTTTTGTCCTTGGCATCCTGGGAATATCCAAATGTTCCAGTTCCTGACTAGAGCAATCAAAAAGGTGTCTTTCCAGACACTCACTCATGGTAAACTAATTGAGATATGTATGGCAAACATTTCGTTTGAGTCTGCCTTTAATCGTTTGAATGGAAACTAAGTGAGACATGCTTTTGATCCACATGTAGTGTTGCTTGTCACCCTCAGAGAAGAACAACAAATTTACATGTTTGGGATGCTAACCGGCTATTTTGGATAAGTGGAGGAGTCCAGCTGTTTTACGCTTAACTTCTTTGTTATGCATAGTGTGATTGTGGTCATCATCTTCTAGCTTGTCACTATCCATGGCACAAATGTGAACTGGATAATCAGGGTACTTACTCTGATGGCGGCGGTGGTCGAGCGGTTCTAGGCGCTTCAGTCCGGAACCGCGCGACTGCTACGGTCGCAGGTACGCATCTTGCCTCGGGCATGGATGTGTGTGATGTCCATAGGTTAGTTAGGTTTAAGTAGTTCTAAGTTCTAGGGGACTGATGACCTCAGATGTTAAGTCCCATAGTGCTCAGAGCCATTTTTTTTGTTCTTATTCACAAATTTCTTAACTTCTTTGCCATGTCTGCGGACATAAGATGTTTCTTACTTACTTTCTCAGGATGAACACTATAATTTCAATTGCAAGCCAGAAGTGACCATGTGAAGCAATACACACACTTCTCATCTCGATTCTGGACAGTAATGTGTGCCTGTTTTGTGGCAATATCTTTAGGAGGAGATATTGAACCGGACTCCATATAGAGTGGATTGTAGACATGCAAGTATATATCTAAATGGCGTACATTGCTGTGTTTGTTCCCTGACCCTCTTTTCAGCATGTTGGAAAAATGGTAGAGCGTGACATTCTTGACACACAAAGGATTGTGGGACAATTCACACGGTAGACAGTTGTTTAAATACAAGTGTTAAAACTATTTAATATAAAACTGAATGAAGAGTCCAATATTCCGCTGTAGCTTCTTGAAAGAAGTTCCAAACCAGTCTATGATTGAATAGTACCACGATGTCACATCAGTTCTCCCCAAATATGGACGATGGTCTTCACCTCACCAGCATCACTGCCCTAATTTGGGGCTGTGTGAGCTCACATTAAAGAGCTGTGTTCCACTTAATGGCAGGATACCATGGGAAACGTTGACAGTTTTGGAGAGCATTCTTTGCAGAAATCCTTATCAGGCATCAAGAAAAGTGACAGGATCTCAGTAGTCTGTATTTGAGTTATCAATATGGTCTTGTCAGATCCTGTCCCCAAAAGAGCAAGCAGCCACTGAGTAGTTCACCATGGCTGTGGGCCTTACTTGGTGCTCCATAACAGAGCAGGCAGGGTACTGCTGCTGCGACGGTTGCGAGATGGTCCAAGACCTGCGTTAGTGAACGAGCTGGTGTCATCACCCTTTACCACGTTGATGATGATGAAGACAGACTCGGCGTCGTTGGTGTCTCCAGGCATAGTAAATACATCATCGATGAACCGGGTTGGGGAAGTGAATGTATCATATTCAGGTCAGCTGTTGCTACAGGTGCCAGGCCATCTCTTCCATATCTTCTGCCCTGAAAGAAAGTGGAAAAATATTGTCACTAACGACTTTAAAAAAATTTATATATAGTGTCCATAGTACTCTACCCACCTTCTAAATTAGCGCCATTTTAATAAGTTCACGTCATTGGCAGCAGTGCCTTGTAATATCAGTCCTGCCGATCCATCACGATTTTATCGTCGAGGGAGTCTAGAAACGAAAGTCCACGTTGATTGCGAGGTGTGTCAGGACACGGCTGCATTGGGAAACAAACTAGTGCTATCTGCCTATACCATAGTGATGATAATGATCCAGACTATTGTCTTTGGGAAAAAACGACATTTCGTCTAAGGAGTGCATGATTGATTCTTTTGTAATTTTTTTTGTTTATTTATAGACGCAATCACATGTTTATGACACAGTCATAACCGGTTTGGGCCATACAGTGACCATCTTCAGATTCTAAAAGCGGCATACACTGAACACAGGTTCATGTGTTGTCAAACTAAACAACGCATGACCCTGTGTTCAGTGTATGCCACCTTTAGAATCTGAAGATGGTAATTTGTATGGCCGAAACCGGTTATGACTGTGTCAAACAAGTGACTGCGACTATAAATAAACAAAAAACAGACTATTGTGCTGTTTGTAAGCACAGCGAATACATCATAGACGAACTGCACTGGGGCGATAAATGCATCATCAAATAGTGGAGGAGTTGCTGCATGCGAATCTCTGAGTTCTCACACGTCGATCGCATCTGCAACAGAAGAAGAAGAAGAGGCAGAAGAAATTGATCAGAATGCAGCAGTAATGAGCACACACAAATATTAAAAAAAAATACCCATCTGTAGGATCACTGGAGCCACATTGGGGTCGCTTATTAGCCACGTCCTAGACAGTTTTTCAGTAATGGTAGCAGCAGTAGCCTTGCCTGCACTATTACAGTTCACCAAGTCAGTCCTGCAGCCGCATTGGACTACTCAATGGTTGCTGGCTCGTTTGGGTAGAGGATCTCAACAATCTTGCATTGATAACCCAAATGCACACCACCGAGATCCTGGCCCATTCCTCAATAGCTGACAAGCTCCCCGAAATTGTCAAGAACTTGCGGTACCCTGTATCCTGCCATTAAGTATAACACAGCGCTGTACTGCGAGCTGACACAGCCCCAGAACGAAGGCAGTGACGACAGTGCAGAGAATAGTCGTAAAAATTTGGAGGAGATCTGTTACGATATCATAGGGCTATTCAATCGCAAGGTGGTTCGAAACTTTTGTCAAGAGCGTCATACTAAGACATTTTTCCAACTTGTTGGAAAGAGGATCAGGTAAGGCACTCAGCCAAGTGCTCCATCTCAGTATATACTTGGATGTTTCATAATCCACTTAATGGATGATCCTGTTGCATACCTATTGTGAAAGATAATGTCACTAAACAGGCTACAGGCATTCAAAATCTAGATGAGAAGGATGTATATTGCTTCACGTGGCCTCTTCTGGCTTGTAATAGGCATTATAATGTTCATTCTGAGTGTCCAAGAAAATACAAAACATATGATGCCAATGTCCAAGATACCTCATTTCTCGTGACACTCCAGGACCTATCAAAAGTCTAGAATAAGAACCATGGTTATTCAATTAACGTATAAAAACCTGGATTTTGATAAACCAGAAGTTGACCATGAACACAGTGAGCTCGTGTGGAAATGACTGCTAAGGATTAAAAGTTCTTGAAGTTTAAAAAATGCCCACGACCAGGAGCGATGCCCCTTCGTCATATACACTCACCTGGAGTAGGTTCAAATTGGCTCTAAGCACTATGAGAATGTGGTTGTCATAAATGTCATCAACCTCAAATGAACGTTTTTCGAGGTCAGCTGACAACCATTTTCTAACGTTTTGTGACTCTAGTCATACGCAACCCCATGAAGCATGGACCTTGCCGTTGGTGGGGAGGCTTGCGTGCCTCAGCGATACAGATAGCCGTATCGTAGGTGCAACCACAACGGAGGGGTATCTGTTGAGAGGCCAGACAAACGCGTGGTTACTGAAGAGGGGCAGCAGCCTTTTCAGTAGTTGCAGGGGCAACAGTCTGGATGATTGACTGATCTGGCCTTGTAACACTAACCAAAACGGCCTTGCTGTGCTAGTATTGCGAACGGCTGAAAGCAAGGGGAAACTACAGCCGTAATTTTTCCCGAGGGCATGCAGCTTTACTGTATGGTTAAATGATGATGGCCTCCTCTTGGGTAAAATATGCCGGAGGTAAAATAGTCCCTCATTCGGATCTTCGGGCGGGGACTACTCAGGAGGAGAGCTTGGAATGTCAGATCCCTTAATCGGGCAGGTAGGTTAGAAAATTTAAAAAGGGAAATGGATAGGTTAAAGTTAGATATAGTGGGAATTCGTGAAGTTCGGTGGCAGGAGGAACAAGACTTCTGGTCAGGTGACTACAGGGTTATAAACACAAAATCAAATAGAGGTAACGCAGGAGTAGGTTTAATAATGAATAGGAAAATAGGAATGCGGGTAAGCTACTACAAACAGCGCATTATTATGGCCAAGACAGATACAAAGCCCACGCCTACCACAGTAGTACAAGTTCATATGCCAACTAGCACCGCAGATAACGAAGAGATTGATGAAATGTATGATGAGATAAAAGAAATTATTCAGATAGTGAAGGGAGACGAAAATTTAATTGTCATGGGTGACTGGAACTCGACAGCAGGAAAAGGAAGAGAAGGAAACGTAGTAGGTGAATATGGAATAGGATTAAGGAATGAAAGAGGAAGCCGCCTGTAACAATTTTGCACAGAGCATAACTTAATCATAGCTAACACTTCGTTCAAGAATCATAAAAGAAGGTTGTATACATGGAAGAAGCCTGGAGATACTGACAGGTTTCAGATACATTATATAATGGTAAGACCGAGATTCAGTAACCACGTTTTAAATTGTAAGACATTTCCAGGTGCAGATGTGGACTCTGACCACAATCTATTGGTTATGAACTGTAGATTAAAACTGAAGAAACTGCAAAAAGGTGGGAATTTGAGGAGATGGGACCTGAATAAACTGAAAGAACCAGAGGTTGTAGAGAGCTTCAGGGAGAGCATTAGGGAACGATTGACAAGAATGGGGGAAAGAAATACAGTAGAAGAAGAATGGGTAGCTTTGAGAGATGAAATGGTGAAGGCAGCAGAGGATGAAGTAGGTAAAAAGACAAGGGCTGGTAGAAATCCTTGGATAACAAAAGATATATTGAATTTAACTGACGAAAGGAGAAAATACAAAAATGCAGTAAATGAAGCAGGCAAAAAGGAATACAAACGTCTCAAAAATGAGATCGACAGGAAGTGCAAATTGGCTAAGCATGGATGGCTAGACGACACATGTATGGATGTAGAGGCGCATATCACTAGGGGTAAGATAGATACTGCCTACAGGATAATTAAAGATACCTTTGGAGAAAAGAGAACAACTTGCATTAATATCAAGAGCTCAGATGGAAACCCAGTTCTAAGCAAAGAAGGGAAAGCAGAAAGGTAGAAGGAGTATATAGTGGGTCTATACAAGGGCGATGTTCTAGAGGACAATATTATAGAAATGGAAGAGAATGTAGATGAAGATGAAATAGGAGATATGATACTGCGTGAAGAGTTTGACAGAGCACTGAAAGACCTAAGTCGAAACAAGGACCCGGGAGTAGACAAAATTGCATTAGAACTACTGACAGCCTTGGGGGAGCCAGGCCTAACAAAACTCTACCATCTGGTGAGCAAGATGTATGAGACAGGCGAAATACCCTCAGACTTCAAGAAGAATATAATAATTCCAATCCCAAAGAAAGCAGGTGTTGACAGATGTGAAAATTACCGAACCATCAGTTTAATAAGCCACGGCTGCAAAATACTAACACGAATTCTTTGCAGACGAATGGAAAAACTGGCAGAAGCCGACCTCGGCGAAGATCAGTTTGGATTCCGCAGAAATGTTGGAACACGTGAGGCAATATTGACCCTACGACTTATCTTAGAAAATAGATTAAGGAAAGGCAAACCTACGTTTCTAGCATTTGTAGGCTTAGAGAAAGCTTTCAACAATGTTGACTGGAATACTCTCTTTCAAATTCTGAAGGTGGCAGGGGTCAAATACAGGGAGCGAAAGGCTATTTACAATTTGTACAGAAACCAGAAGGCAGTTATAAGAGTCGAGGGACATGAAAGGGAAGCAGTTGTTGGGAAGGGAGTGGGACAGGGTTGTAGCCTGTCCCTGATGTTATTCAATCTGTATATTGAGCAAGCAGTAAAGGAAACAAAAGGAAAATTTGGAGTAGGAATTAAAATCCGTGGAGAAGAAATAAAAACTTTGAGGTTCGTCGATGACATTGTAATTCTGTCTGAGACAGCAAAGCACCTAGAAGAGCAGCTGAACGGAATGGACAGTGTCTTGAAAGGAGGATATAAGATGAACATCAACAGAAGCAAAACGAGGATAATGGAATGTAGTCTAATGAATTAGATTAGGAAATGAGACGCTTAAAGTGCTAAAGGAGGTTTGCTATTTGGGAAGCAAAATAACTGATGATGGTCGAAGTAGAGAGGATATAAAATGTAGACTGGCAATGGCAAGGAAATAATTTCTGAAGAAGAGAAATTTGTTAACATCGAGTATAGAATTAAGTGTCAGGAAGTCGTTTCTGAAAGTATTTGTATGGAGTGTAGCCATGTATGGAAGTGAAGCGTGGACAATAAATAGTTTAGACAAGAAGAGAATAGAAGCTTTCGAAATGTGGTGCTACAGAAAAATGCTGAAGATTAGATGGGTAGATCACATAACTAATGAGGAGGTATTGAACAGAATTGGAGAGAAGAGAAATTTGTGGTACAGCTTGACTAGGAGAAGGGATCGGTTGGTGGGGCATATTTTGAGACATCAAGGGATCACCAGTTTAGTATTGGAGGGCAGCGTGGAGGGTGAAAGTCGTAGAGGGAGACCAAGAGATGAATATACTAAACAGATTCAGAAGGACGTAGGTTGCAGTAGGTACTGGGAGATGAAGAAGCTTGCACAGTATAGAGTAGCATGGAGAGCTGCATCACACCAGTCTCAGGACTGAAGACCCCAACAACAACAATATAGTCATACGAGCGTACCACTTGATACAATGCCGCATATCGTACGGCTGTTTTGTAAATGTAGTATGGGAGGCAGAGGGGTCGCCATCACAACGCGTCACAGTAGCCAGGAGGCATTCCAGGTCAGCCGGCCTGAGTGGCCGAGCGGTTCTAAGCGCTTCAGTCCGGAACCGCGCTGTTGCTACGGTCGCAGGTTCGATTCCTGCCTCGGGCATGGGTGTGTGTGATGTCCTTAGGTTCGTTAGGTTTACGTAGCTCTAAGTCTATGGGACTGATGACCTCAGATCTTAAGGCCCACAGTGCTCAGAGCCATTTTTTTTATTTTTTCCCTGAAAATGAACATTTTTTCGCTGACTTAGATGAAATTTCACAATGGTATCTAGAAAGGTTATGAAGCAAACTTGCCACTAGTGGTAAATTATTGTAGACGTAACATCTGCCACGTAGCTCCCTCTATGTTGCTTCGAAAATGTGGTGTGGTTATAAAGCGCTTAAAGATTTCTATCCCGCAGGCCAACGCTGTACTGTTCTGTTGATTTTAACGTACGACCTAAAGCTTATTGGATCGCATTAAATCATCATCAACACGTTCACATTGTGAGTGAGAGATCGGAGAGAGCTGGTGTTCTGTTCTGTTCGCGATGCTAATTTTTTTGGAAATTCGTGGTAAGGTCTTTTGGAAGAAAACTGCTGAGGTCGTCGGTCCCTAAGCCTACACACTACTTAATCTAACTTAACCTTACTTACACTATGGACAACACACACACAGGACTCGAACCTCCGACGGCGGGAACCGCACGGACCGTGCAAGGCGCCCCAGACCGCGCGGCTACCACGCGCGGCTCATGGTATTATTACAACGTCATCAGCATACTGGTTAGTTGAGAGTTTTTTTTTTTTAAGTTCAGCTGATAGCTGACTGTGAAATGTCTAACAGGCAGTGTTATACCTTGCGTATACCATTTGATGCACTCTTCATGCTTTAAAAATGATGTCTTCTAGGTGAACACCATTGACACGTCGACACTTAGACAATCTATGATGTAATTTGTTCACAGCATGTTCACGCATCTGTATAGGAATGTTTCTGATCTCTGCCCAAATGGTGTCTTTCAGTTCCGCAATTATGAGTAGATGTCTAGGATGCACCCTTTTGTTTCAGGAACCCCTAAAGGAAGTAGTCACGGACCGACAAATCGGGAAATTTTGCAAGCCACACTGTCTCCATTCCTTAAAATGATGTGGTTACCTAACATTCTGCGCACTGCTGCCATTGAAATTTGAGCAGAATTAAACGTGGTACCATCTTGCTGAAACCAATACTCATGTACAGCAAACCGTTCATGTTCAGGTGCGAGGAATGTGCCACCATGGCAACACACCACTGAGATGTAACTATGGTTGCTGGTCCATGCTCATCCTCAAAAAAGTAAGCGTCGGTTATGCTCACTGATGAGATAGCGAACCAGACTGCGACTTTCTGGCTGTGAATAGCGTAGGGGTAACGTCTTTGACTAGTAGTCGTAACGTCCTGGGTCCCGGATACGAACCACGCCACTCCTTACATTTTGAATAAAAATCACCAACAATGACGGCCGGAGACTTCTGGCATAAGAGGCTCCATCGATCTGCCTGTTCAAAGAGGGCGGAGGAGCGGACAGAGGTAAAGGGCACTCTCTCGCCCTTTAGGTGGGAAACTGCCGCTAAAAGACGGAAGAATCAGCAATGATTAAAGGCATTAGGATGCGGAAGCCAAAGGACACCAATGTGGCATGTAATTGAAAATGTGTCATGATGACCATTCCATTGTCAAAATATTCCAGACTAGACTTCCATTCGGATCTCCGTAAGGGGACTACCAAGGGGAAGGTGACGATGAGAAAAATATTAAATAACCAACGAAAGTATAACGATCTACCAATCAGGGCGTGGAATGTTAGAATGTGGCAGGGGAGCTATCAAATAAGAAAAGGGAAATGATAAAGCTCAATCTAGATGTAGTGGGAGTCAGAGAAGTGGAATGGAAACAAGACAATGCTTTCTCGTCAGACAAGTCTAGGGTAACATCAGCAGCAGCAGAAAATGGTATAATGGGAGTAGTATTAGTTATGAGTAGGAAGGTAGGGCAGAGTTGAGTTCACTGATAGGATTGTTCTCACCAGAAAGGGTAGCAAACCAACATCGACAACAATAGTTCAGGTATACATGCCGACGTCGCCAGCAGAAGACGAAGAGATGGAGAAAGTGTGTTAGGATATTGAACGAGTAATTCAGTACGTGAAGAGATATGAAAATCTAACAGTCATGTGAGGATTGAAATGCGGTTGTAGGGGAAAGAGTAGAAGAACGAGTTACTGGAGAATATGGGCTTGGTAGTAGAAATGAGGGAGGAGGAAGACTAATTGAGTTCTGCAATAAATTTCAGCTGGTAAAATCGTACATTGTGTTCAGGAATCACAAGAAGTGGAGGTATTCTTGGAAAAGGCCGGTAGACACGAGTAAATTCCAGCTGGATTACATCATGGTCACGCACTGATTCCGGAATCATATCTTGGTTTGTAAGGAGTACCCAGGAGCAGTTATAAAGTCAGTTCACAATTTACTTATCATGAAAAGTAGGCTAAAGTTCAACAGACTAATCAGGAAGAATCAATCTGCAAAGGAGTGCGATACGGAAGTACTAAGGTATGAAGAGATTTGTTTGAAGTTCTCTGAGGCTATAGATACCTCGATATTGAATAGCTCAGTAGGAAGCTAAGGCGAAATGGATGAATGAAAAAGTGAAGAAATCGCGAAAGAAATGATGGCCAGAAGGAGTGATTCAGCATACAAAAAAGTCAAAACAGCTTTTGGTGAAATTGGAACCAAGGGCGATAAAATTAAGAGTGAAATGGGAATTGTGCTGTTAAATGCAGAGCAGAATGCAGGTGGGTGGAAAGAGTACATTGAAAGGCTCTATGACGGGGAGGACTTGTAAAAGAAACGGGAGTCGACAAGGAAGAGATAGGGGATCCAGTATTAGCAGTATTAGAATCATAATTTAAAAGACATTTGGACGACCTAAGATCAAATAAGGCAACAGGAGTATATAAAATGTCATGGGAATTTCTAAAATCATGGGAGAAGTGGTAACAAAACGATTACTCATGTTGGTGTGTAGAATGTATGAGACTGGCGATATACCTTTCGGAAAAACATCATCTACACAACTCTGAAGGTAAAAAGAGCCGACAAGCGCGAGAATTACCGAACAATCAACTTGACAGCTTATGCATCCAAGGTGCTGACAAGAATAATATACAGAAGAATGGAAAAACAAATTAAGGATCTATTAGATGACGATCAGTTTGGCTTTAGGAAAGGTACCAGAGAGTCAATTCCGACGTTGCGGTTCATAATGGAAGCAAGACTGAAGAAAAATCAAGGCACATTCATAGGATTTGTCGGCCTTGAAAAAAGCGTTTGACAATGTAAAACGGTGCAAGATGTTCGAAATTCTGAGAAAAATAGGGATAAGCTATAAGGAAAGACGGGGAATATTCAATATGTACAAGAACCAAGGGGGAACATTAAGACTGAAAGACCAAGAACGAAGAGCTCGGAATTAAAAGGATGGAAGACAAAGGATGTACGAGTAGTCTGTAACCACTACTGTTCAATCTATACGTCGAAGAAGCAATGGCGGAAATAAAAGAAAGGTTCGAGAGTGAGACTAAAATTCAAGGTGAAAGGATATACGAGTAAATATTAAGATTCGCTGATGACATTGCTATCCTCAGTATAAGTGAAGAATTACAGGATATGTTGAATGGAATGAACAGTCTAATGGGTACAAAATACGCATTGAGAATAAATCGAAGAATGAAAAGTAGCAGAAATGAGAACAGCGAGAAACTTGATATCAGAACTGGCGATCACGATGTAGACCAAGTTAAAAAATTCTGCTACTCATACTGCAAAATTACCCTTGATGGATGGATGTCCCAGGACATAAAAAGCAGACTATCCCTGGCAAAAAGGGCATTCGTTGCCAAGAGAAGTCTACTAGTATCTAACATAGGTCTAAATTTGAGGAAGAAATTTCCCAGAACGTACATTTGGAACACAACATTGCATAGCAGAGAAACGTGAAATGTGGTATAACCGATTCAGATGAGAATCGAAGCACTTGAGAATGTTGAAAATTAGGTGGACTGTTAAGGTAAGGAATGAGGAGGTTCTCCGCAGAATCGGCGAGGAAAGGAACATATGAAAAACACTGACAAGAAGAAGGGACAGGATGACAGGACATCTGTCAAGGCGTCAGGGAATAACTTCCATGGTACTTGAGGGAGCTGTAGAGGATAAAAACTGTACAGGAAGACAGGAGCTGAAAACATCCAACTGCTACTCTGAGATGAAAAGTTTGGCACAGGAAAGGAAGTCGTAATGGATCACATCAAACGGAGCGTTGATGGAGCTCGTGAGGATTATCAACCCAGCAGTGACGTCAGTTTTGATTGTTGACATAACTACTGATTTTAAAAAGTGCCTCGTCGCTCTTGCATAGCAAATTTACGAGGTGACAGTTACAGTACTATATGAAAAAAAAGTAAATTAGTTAGACACTACAGCGTGCACACGCTTTATTCAACATCTAAACGTCACTTCAGATATATGGATTTAGGTTCTGACATGTTCGATATGACTGCCATCATTGGCGATGAAGTGGCGCAGACGAATAGTGATATTCTGCATGACCCGCCGAAGTGTCGGAACATTAAAATGTGTGTGTGAAATCTGCTGCTCACCGTGTCTTTAATATAGCCCCACAAAAAGGAGATCCGGAGAACATGGCGGCCAATCGAGGCCCATACCAGTACCCCAGAGCCAGAATGCGGTCCCCAAAGTGCTCCTCCAAGACATCAAACACCCTCCTGCTTCGATGTGGTGAGCTCCATCTTGCATGAACAACATCTTCTCGAAATCAGGATCACTTTGGATAATGGGGATGAAATCATCTTACAAAAACTTCACGTATCGTTCGGTAGTCACCGTGCCATCTAGGAATATCGCACCGATTATTCCGTGACTAGACGTTGCACACCACGCAGTCATCCGTTGAGGGTGAAGAGACTTCTCGATCGATCGAGTTACCCCTTTCTAGGTTACAGTTTCGTTATAGAGACGAAATGGAATTATGCATTATATAATGCAGTTTAGAACTTAGCACGATTTAAAGCCACATCTGATACCTACCTGTCCGCAGCTCGTGGTCGTGTGGTAGCGTTCTCGCTTCCCGCGCCCGGGTTCCCGGGTTCGATTCCCGGCGGGGTCAGGGATTTTCTCTGCCTCGTGATGACTTGGTGTTGTGTAATGTCCTTAGGTTAGTTAGGTTTAAGTAGTTCTAAGTTCTAGGGGGCTGATGACCATAGATGTTAAGTCCCATAGTGCTCAGAGCCCATTGATACCTACCTGTAACATGATTAGCTCATGAGTACCTACTTCAGAACCCCAACTGTCCTTCTTATTACATACCTTTTGGGTTCACATTTAGACACCACTCCAAACATTACGACAGTACACTATGTTGTTACATGCATTTGCATTGTACAGCCGGTGACAGGTATACACGGTCTACTCTAAGTTGCCCTGATACTAATAGGAACCCACTGTTACAATATACCACACTTATAGGAATCTCACTACAGATCGTGCCTTAAGTGACCGAAATGTGTGGAGCATCATAGGTAGCCATGTGTAGCGTACTACAATACAAATAATATTTCTACAGTGTATTGACAGATTCTTACCATATATTTCACTTTTACCCAACTTGACTGTAAGTGCTCTGTTATATCCCCCCCCCCCTTACATGCAAGTCACACATTGAACACCACGCAGCATTTGGCGATTTTATGTCACTGATACAAGAAGACTGCAGTCCTTCTCCTAAGGCTATTGTAACCTAATAGGTTTTAAACACTGTTGAACAACAGTATGCATAATAATGCCCAAATGTATCCGAACGACCTGAATTGCGTTTTGCCTGATATGCATGTAGCCCACGTAGCGTAGCTACCTTGAAGGTCCTTTAATCTCTTTGCGTACAGTCGTTTGACTCTACATAATGGATGCCACAAGAGATTACTAGAGAACACTGTTCTTTAAGATAATCAGTTCAGATGTAAATCAATACCAAAAATGTTCAAATTTGTGTGAAATCTTATGAGACTTAACTGCTAAGGTCATCAGTCCCTAAGCTTACACACTACTTAACCTAAATTATCCTAAGGACAAACACACAGACCCATGCCCGAGGGAGGACTCGAACCTCCGCCGGGACCAGCCGCACAGTCCATGACTGCAGGGCCTCTGACCGCTCGGCTAATCCCTCGCGGCTAAATCAATACCACGATATTGTAAATACTAGGAAAAACGTCATTAGAGATGAGACAGTCCTTATCGCGTGTAAACTCAATTTTAATACAGTAAACGACATTTCAAAATGTTCTGGTGCAACCACAAGCGTCGGAACGGAGATGACGAACGCAAAACCAGAGAAGGCGGTGAAACGACGTCGGCCAATAGCGCGCTGACTGGACGTCACTACGATAGGAGAGGCATCTAGCCGGTGTGAATATAAGGGCCGCCCCTGCCAGCCTCGGCCAGACGTTAGTGGACAGTATTAGCACGTCCTAGTAGAGAGTGCTACGGTATCAGTTATTAGTCATCAGTAGCAATATTGCTTTGGAATTCTCAGTGAGCCAACTGATGACGATCAAGCAAACATCCATTAATAGTCACCGCTTTGATTTTTGTTGTTTTAAATTATAACATGCTGTACTACTGCTCCAGACATCTGAATGAATGCAAATGTCACACGACGCTTAAACGGTCGCACTCCATCACATATGTCTATTACTGTGAGTTCCTGAATTTGCAAAATCATTCATGTCAGAACATTGTTTCTTGAAGCTAAATAGTCTTTTCCTGATGTGTTTTGTCCAAAAGCGCTGACCCCATACACAATACAAAAGTTCGGAGCTGCCTCTGTTGCCTTAACCTCTATAGTATACTCAAAGCGAATGTTAGACCTCTTTCCTCTTGCGACTATATTTTATCACACTTGAACAACGTTAAATTATTTCAGGTACGCAAAATCCATGTAGCAGCTGCGGAATAAATAAGAAAAAATTCAAATAAGAAAATGACTGGTGATAAATACGCTCATAGCGTCGCATCACGTGCTGCTAAGTCAGAGGCGTCTGACGTCCGATCTTGCACATAAAAACAGTACACACGAAGGACTGTCTCCATCCTTCCAGCGCACAAAAATGGTTCAAATGGTTCTGAGCACTATGGGACTTAACTACTGAGGTCATCAGTCCCCTCGAACTTAGAACTACTTAAACCTAACTAACCTAAGGACATCACACACAACCATGCCCGAGGCAGGATTCGAACCTGCGACCGTAGCGGTCACGCGGTTCCAAACTGACGCGCTTAGAACCGCACGGCCACACCGGCCGGCTCCAGCGCACATCTAGCACACAAAACAGCGGCACTGGGACGACCATGTGCTGTCATCATGGACCTTTAAGGGGAGTACGAATGGCAGAACTGATAAAAAAGTGACATTTTCGGATTATTATCTCTTATTAATATTTGATCTCTCCTGAATAATTCGATGCGTTATTTGTCGAAAAATTCCAATTGGAAGTGTAGTTTTTATCATTTCAAAGTTAATAGTGCGTGTATAAAATTATCCGGTCGTTCTGCACCGACTTGCGTAAGTATCTCTATCTCTTGAACTATTCAATCTAGAAGGCTGTGGTTTTCAGCTATTTATTCGTTGAAATCATGTTAATGTTCGTGTTAAGAGGTTGGATGCACTGTGTAAACAGAAATGGCGGTATAGTACATGCATTTTGTTTATTTACTTTGTGGTTGTCGTGTTTCGTAAGTTTTCCACTGAAAACATAGTGGTTTGGTGTGTTATTATACGCTCTTATACCTCTTCGCAACATGACGAAAAGAAAGGATTGTTTTAAAAAGCGACGTTTCCATGGAAATCAGCATATCACAAAATCTGAATCCAGTGTTGATACTGAAACAGATTTTTCACAGACCCGTGATAAGGACACGCCTACTAGTGCTTCGAAGAGGAAACTTGGAGACCATGAGGATTTATTTATTGGCAAAGATCAAAATAGTTTAGGTTATGTTCTTTTAGATTTGAGTGTGTTAGGACAAGTTTTGCAAGATGCTGTGTCATGTAAGGTTTGTGGTGGGCAAATTAGCATCTCTGAGGATTCATCTGCAAGGACTGGACTGGCTAACAAACTTGATATTCAGTGCGAAGTTTGCAGGCTCTCGACATCATTTTGGACTTCTGAAAAGAGCAAGAATGACTTGTTTGAGAGCAATGTTAGATTCGTGTATGGAATGAGGTGCATTGGGAAAGGATTGACTGCAGCTGAAGTATTATGTGAAATGCTGAACTTGCCAAACCCACCAACCAGATCAAGTAAGTACACAGAAGAAACTGGTGAATGTGTCAAATCTGTTGCTGTTGCTTCTATGAAAGCTGCTGCTAAAGAAGCAGTAGAATTAAATAACACAACAGACTTATCTGTGGCAGTTGATGGCACATGGCAGAAGAGAAGTCACACATCAAATAATGCAGTTGCAACTGTCAGTGTAAATCAGTTGATGAAACAAGTGAAAGCCATAAAACAAATTGTGCTAAGAATTATGAGGGAACTAGTGGGGGTATGGAGGCTACTTCAGTTGTTTATATGTTCAACGTTCACAACAGAAGAGAGGTGTGTGTTACACTGAGTACTTGGGGGATGGTGATTCAAAAACTTACAAAGCAGTAGTGGAAAGCCAACCTTATGGTTATAAGCAGATTGTTAAGATTGAATGTGTGGGCCACGTTCAAAAACGGATGGGAACACGTCTCCGAAAATTGAAACAGGCAAAAGGAAAAGAGAAGTTCTCAGATGGAAAGACTCTAAATAGTAAAGGAAGACTTACAGACAAAAACATTGATGAACTCCAGCATTATTATGGAATGGCAATAAGAAACACTACACATGACCTAAAAGGGATGAAACGAGCAGTATGGGCTACATTCTTCCACAAATCTTCCACTGGTGATACACCTATACATGGTCTTTGTCCAACTGGTGCTGATTCATGGTGCAAGTACTGCAAAGCTCAGGCAGCGGGTACCGAGGAACAATTTAGGCACAAAAATAGCATACCATCTGCAGTGATGGAAACTATTAAACCAATATATAGAGCTCATCATGACCTTCTTTCCAAATGTCTCCATTGTCGAACACAAAACCCGAATGAGTCTTTCAACAATGAAATTTGGACCCGCATACCAAAAAATATCTTTGTAGTAAGGAAAACTCCATGCTTGGGTGTTTGTGATGCTGTGATAACGTTTAATGATGGTATAAAGGGAAGAATTGGGGTTCTAGAGGAACTTGGTATCACTCCAGGTGCCAACACACTGCAAGCCTTTCAGCGAATGGATCGACTTAGGATCATGAAAGCCCAGCGTGCAGCAGAGGAAATGACTAAAGAGGCAAGAGACAGGAAAAGAAGGAAGCTTCTAGGTTTCCAGGATAGTCAAGAACACGATCCAGATAATGCTGATTATGGGCCTGGCTGTTTCTAGAAGCTGGCATGCCTCCATGTGTAAGTTAATATCAAATAAAATGTTTGAACTTGATTTGCTTGAAATGCCATTTTTAAAATTATTTGACCCATTGTCTCAGGAACTATTACAGATACATATATCTAATTTTATACTATGTTACCACTTAGTATACTGCAGCTACTGAACCTCCCAAAACATCTCTACCTCTAACGGTTTTTTACTTACGGAAGAAAAGTGGACTTTTAAAAGAAAATATTGAACAACATTTTTAAAAATCGTAGCTAGCTAATTATTTCTCTGTTCATTTTGATTGTGATTCAGTAAACAGGAAAGGATTGATACTATACATCCCAAAAATTTCAGATCTCTATCTGTCACAGGTTCTGAGATAGTGGGTCATCAATATTGCAAATCTAACACTGTGGGTGTAGGACGTACGTACTTCCCTTAAGAGTATAAAACGAGGCGTGATAGGCGCGGCAGGACTCCATGGTTTGTTGTTATTACTGGGGAGTCTAGACAACATTGTTAGTATCGGTAACATTGCTTCCAACTAAAATGTTATGGTCTTCAGCAGCATGAATTTAAATGTGCACACATCCCGTACAGAATCGTTTCGGAAGTTTTTCGCTATTTGTGGGGCTTTAGCATTGTCGAAAATAACGTACCAGTGGTTGAACTCGAGACTTCGCAATTGGTAATATGCATAATTGTCTTATATGTATGTGTCTAGACCTGTCAGCGGCGGATGGTTGCGGTAGAAAGCAGAACTCGTGAACTGTTCATCTATAAATTAGGTTGCCGGGTGTGCGCACTCTGCACATATGGGGAAGTGAAACTCTCACGTTCCAGGGTGTAAGTGCAGTCGACACAAGGTCAACTAACGAATAGCTTATTACTAGGACAAAAAAAAATACCAGAAATCTACAGTTTGTAGATATCCTGACATGGTTGTGAGGACGTATCAGAGTTGGAAGGTGCAAACAAAAGTTGCGAGGCTCAACTGGTAAGCAATAAAAGCACATACTTAAGGGGAAAAATATCAGAGCAGCAGAAATCAACTCTGTGCACATGTCAACTCCATTTTGAAGATCCGTACACAGTAGAGAAGGAGTCATATGAACGTGTAGAACTGCGCCAAACTTTGAGTTTCCATCAAGTGTATCGCTATATGAGTCTGCAGACAAGCTCTCCAACGTGTCGTAGCAATACACGTATTTCCTTCCAGATTACGAGTTTCCAATCTGAACGACTCATTGAGCCTCCTCTAGCTACGAGGCGAGTGTTACTATACTTTTTATGATCTTCCTATCCAAAATGTATGCATCTAGATCATCGGAAAGAGAGGAATTCTTAGCATTTTTAGTAGGCTGGTGTATAGGACACGCAAAGATCCTCGAATAAAATCAAACAATGCATGAGTATGCCAGCAATATGATCATATACATACGGAAAACTATCGAATAAATATGAAAAAATGATGTAAAATCGGTAAAAATCGAGGAAAACCAGATATAATTACGACAAATTGATGGGAGATACGTAAAATTGAGGGAAATACAGCGAAAAACGTAAAATCGCGCAAAAAACTTGCAAAATTACGTAAATTGACTGAGAATAAATAAAATTAGAGAAAAAGTACCATGAAACGTGGGAAATTGAGGTGGTTTGGGAGTACACGGACACTCAATACCGAGAAAAGCTTAAAAGTTGTGCTCTAGCTGCATTCAGTACTGGTACTGACTCCAGACAGTGGAATAATACTTCAGAATTGATAGCACAGTCGATTTACGTAAAATGTTTCAAACTCCATCTGTCGGGAGCTCCATCATGCATAAACCACATGTTTCTTCTGAACTGTCTGCTGTATCACCACAACACTCTCCTATCTACTACACACCGATAAGGGGTGCTATCCTCCTTCACATGCATGCATCTGGAGAGATCCTGCGCATTTGGATGGGTGCCGTGGGTAAGAGTGGTGCGGAACAGTCTTCAATGAACAGCAGTTAACGACACAGCTCACTCTGTTCCTTCACGAGACGTGGAATGTAGTGGGTGTAGGACACTCATACTTCCGGTCAGTTACATATTGAACTGGCGACTGTGTTGGAGGGAGGATTGGCCAAGGACAATGTGGAAGAGATCTGTCAATCTCCGACTGTATCCCATGAATGCGAGAATATTCTGGGATTCCATTCACACAGGCAAAGATGGCCAGTCGTAATCGTAAATTCTGCACGATTATCGATGTGCTGGAAATATGTAGATAACCTAATTGCATCGGTATAGGACGCTGTCTGGTAAGCTTTGATGTATATAACCGGATGGACATACTACACAGTCATCTATCTGCATTCGCAATCTAGTATTTGGTACTTGCAAAGTAGTGGAAGGGTGGTTTAGGGGTGATACAGAAATTGGGAAGCATTCTGCTGTGTGATTGGCTGGCGTTGAAACTACGGAAAACTGGTAAAATTGCTAAAATTGATCGCGCCATTAACTGGTGTGTATATTACAGTACAGCGTCCCATATCAACGGTATCTTTTCCATTCCATCCGTCCACTGGTATACTGTTGATTCCCAAATTATTATTGACTGACACCACTTGGTTGAGATGGAGAGAGCCTTAGCAGAACATTGGATATCTGTTACTTGTAACTGTGGAGCATGGGATTAAATGTAGAGGTCATCACCTTCAGACATTTTCTTTGGAGGCATTCCTCAATGCTGCAGGCTCGTCCCTATTTCTAAACGCTGTGATGGCACCTACATATTTTTTCACCAATAAGATGACAATACCTCTTTTTCTTTCTATTACGTAGCACGTGTTGTGAGCAGCACTTCTCAGCCATGGTCAACACCAGAACAGTAATCATGTTCACGACTGAAAAATGAGGAAAAACGGAACTCCGAGGCATCTGCTACCCCATCACCGTGGAAGATGAGATTAACTTTATACACTCCTGGAAATGGAAAAAAGAACACATTGACTAAGGTGTGTCAGACCCACCATACTTGCTCCGGACACTGCGAGAGGGCTGTACAAGCAATGATCACACGCACGGCACAGCGGACACACCAGGAACCGCGGTGTTGGCCGTCGAATGGCGCTAGCTGCGCAGCATTTGTGCACCGCCGCCGTCAGTGTCAGCCAGTTTGCCGTGGCATACGGAGCTCCATCGCAGTCTTTAACACTGGTAGCATGCCGCGACAGCGTGGACGTGAACCGTATGTGCAGTTGACGGACTTTGAGCGAAGGCGTATAGTGGGCATGCGGGAGGCCGGGTGGACGTACCGCCGAATTGCTCAACACGTGGGGCGTGAGGTCTCCACAGTACATCGATGTTGTCGCCAGTGGTCGGCGGAAGGTGCACGTGCCCGTCGACCTGGGACCGGACCGCAGCGACGCACAGATGCACGCCAAGACCGTAGGATCCTACGCAGTGCCGTAGGGGACCTCACCGCCACTTCCCAGCAAATTAGGGACACTGTTGCTCCTGGGGTATCGGCGAGGACCATTCGCAACCGTCTCCATGAAGCTGGGCTACGGTCCCGCACACCGTTAGGCCGTCTTCCGCTCACGCCCCAACATCGTGCAGCCCGCCTCCAGTGGTGTCGCGACAGGCGTGAATGGAGGGACGAATGGAGACGTGTCGTCTTCAGCGATGAGAGTCGCTTCTGCCTTGGTGCCAATGATGGTGGTATGCGTGTTTGGCGCCGTGCAGGTGAGCGCCACAATCAGGACTGCATACGACCGAGGCACACAGGGCCAACACCCGGCATCATGGTGTGGGGAGCGATCTCCTACACTGGCCGTACACCACTGGTGATCGTCGAGGGGACACTGAATAGTGCACGGTACATCCAAACCGTCATCGAACCCATCGTTCTACCATTCCTAGACCGGCAAGGGAACTTGCTGTTCCAACAGGACAATGCACGTCCGCATATATCCCGTGCCACCCAACGTGCTCTAGAAGGTGTAAGTCAACTACCCTGGCCAGCAAGATCTCCGGATCTGTCCCCCATTGAGCATGTTTGGGACTGGATGAAGCGTCGTCTCACGCGGTCTGCACGTCCAGCACGAACGCTGGTCCAACTGAGGCGCCAGGTGGAAATGGCATGGCAAGCCGTTCCACAGGACTACATCCAGCATCTCTACGATCGTCTCCATGGGAGAATAGCAGCCTGCATTGCTGCGAAAGGTGGATATACACTGTACTAGTGCCGACATTGTGCATGCTCTGTTGCCTGTGTCTATGTGCCTGTGGTTCTGTCAGTGTGATCATGTGATGTATCTGACCCCAGGAATGTGTCAATAAAGTTTCCCCTTCCTGGGACAATGAATTCACGGTGTTCTTATTTCAATTTCCAGGAGTGTGGGTCATCACCTATGGACAGCTACTGCAAATGCTCTGCAAAGCCGCAAACTCTTCCAGTTTCCATATGTTGGGTTGTCTTCCACATTTTTGACACTGAGAAACATCGCCTCTGTGTTTTATTTCTACTATCCTGTGTGTAGTGGGAACTGCATAGTTTACACGATGCGATATTCAGCTTTCTGTGAGAGCCACTGGATTGGAACACGTTAACGTCGGTTTAGCACCTGACATGGAGCTGAAAAACAATGTATTGAACTGCTTATGAACAAACAGTAGAGGAAACATTTCTTGTGATTGGCAGTCTTTTGAATATAGTCTTCCTCCAGTAGAGTCGATAAAACTTTATGCACATCTGTGCAAGCGACTTATATCGTTGGCCACCTGCTCCAATGGAGCGATACGTGCAGATGGATTTGTTTTTCGATATACTGGAAGAGAGAGATGCGATAAAATCTTATGGGGTTTCTATTACAGGAGTAGTATAACTAGTTAAAGTTTGGATGCAGATATTTCTCTCAAAACTTCACCGAATTTGCTTGTAAAACTAATAGAAATTGGCTGTATGTATTCTCATGGAATCATGAATGTTTTTATTGTTATCACCACGGTTGTGTGTTTAAAAATAGATATTACAACACGTCCTGTGTTAATAGGTACTTTAGAAACTCTAATTATAAAGTAGACACCACTTGAATTATAGCTCGTTGTGGAACCTAGAAATGATAGTGTTTTTCCTAACATGTGATTCAAAATGGTTCAAATGGCTCTGAGCACTATGGGACTTAACTGCTCAGGTCATCAGTCCCCTAGAACTTAGAACTACTTAAACCTAACTAACCTAAACACATCACACACATCCATGCTCGAGGCAGGATTCAAACCTGCGACCGTAGCGGTCGCGCAATTCCAGACTGTAGCGCCTAGAACCGCTTGGCCACTCCGGCCGGCCAACATGTGATTAGATTGCGTGAAACAGGCTGTGATGATCAAACTGCTTACAAAACTAGAATGCAAGAATCTTCTGCTATTGCAAATGATTCTCTGCTGTATGACAGAAAACTGTATGATAGATGTATAGGAACAGAGAGAGAGAGAGAGAGAGAGAGAGAGAGAGAGAGACGCGGTAGAATTTTAACAGGAGACTCTGTTACGAGACAGGCTCTCACGATTTGTTTTGTCAATACGGTGTGTTATAGCTATGCACTGGTAAAAAAGGACTTGCTATAGTGTACAAAACAGCAACGTCGTCTTGAATTATAGCTTGTTGTTGACGAATGTAAAATGATCGTGTTTTTCCTGGCATGTGAACACATGGCATGAAAGGCTGTATTCTGTAATGTTATTACACATATCTGAAATGTTTGTAAAACACACGTGAACGACAGTTTATTTGAACGAGAGGGGCGCACTCATGTCGTATAATTTCTACATCAATCTGAAAGAAATTGCTCAATATAGATTTTTTTTCAGAGTTTAGATTCTCGCTTTTTCTTCAATGAGAGTTTCGAAATAAAAAGGATATCTGCGGTGATCGGTAGTTCCCCGCATCCAAAAAGTGAGAGTTTCTTTTTTTTCCAATTTTACGCAGGATGGACATGTATAGGTGGTCTATAGCTCGACGTCTGTAGTCTTGTCATCTATAATCGGTAGCGGTGGTGTAGTTATTTTCACTTCATTATATGTCGCAAAATAATGAGATGCAAATTATATCCTGCAGTCAAATGTAAAAACTATACTAATTTTGACATCTTGGGTTGTCGGGTGTTCTGCCGGATATCAGCGTCGTACTTGCACGATATTTCGGTCACGTAGCTCGTGGCCTTCATCAGGTGCGACCTGACCAGTCTTAGGTCGCACCTGATGAAGGCCACGAGCTACGTGACCGAAATATCGTGCAAGTACGACGCTGATATCCGGCAGGACACCCGACAACCCAAGATGTCATTAGATCGCCGGGAAAGCCTGAAGAGTTATACTAATTTTGCCCGTAAAACTAAAGAAAAATGAATTGCATCTATTTTCATGGAAAGAGGACATTTATCATCGTCGCGATTCCGTTTTCCTTTTTGTAATAGATGCTTGTAGGAGATTCGTTGACATTGAGTACAACTCTTACAGTTAAGTGTTTTCCCCTCAGAATGGCATGCCTGTGGGGGCGGAGCTGCTAGAGGTGTGGTGGGCGTATTCCATATGTCGGCATCGATAGCACTGACCACCCAGCCACGTGCTCATCAGGGAAGCATCGCACTGAAGACTCCACCATCAGATTGGCGGGAGGCTGCTCCGAGGGCTGGGGTCGCCGCAGCTGGTGAGCTGCCTGTTTTCCAAGCAGTGGATGTTTGAAAAAGCGATTTTCAGTGTTCTCGAAAATTTCGTTGTTGTCCCAGAGGGTCCAGTCTTTCTGAGAAATAAGTTTGACAGGTAGCATGAAACGTCCTCTTTTTGTATTTTATGCCAGGATGGCTCCAGTCTGTGACTAATTTCCACAGACTGGAGACAGTATATCTGTGCCAACCGAAGGATCTCTTTGTGGACCATCAGCGACAAGATAGAACAGGCCTGTATCTCTACCCACAGTGAGAAACCGACCCCCGACCCCAGAAGATTGGAGAGGGGTGGCAGTGTTGGGTAACACCGTCTCCAAGTTGGTTATTCCGTGACGCCTATTGACGAGGACACAGCTGAAACTGACACCCCTCTCGAATCTCCTGGGGTCGGTTTTTGCGGTAGTTGTGTTATTATGCAAAGACTTTTTCCCAATCCCCAGTACATGTGTTGCATTGATAATGAGTCCTGTTTTTTTACAACAATTTAGATGTGTAATTAGAATAGTGAATTTTCCATCAGTTATGGTAGTGTGTATTGACCACAATTACCTGGGATGCAGGGTGATTGTCGAGCAGGCATTTGTAGCAAACTCTGATGTCAAACAGTGACAGGCACAGTCCTCAGCTGTATGCTAATAGGTTCCTTTCCGAGTATGCTGATGCATTAGCTACATACTTAACAATCATAAATAACCGTTCGCTCGACGAAAGATCCGTACCCAAAGACTGGAAAGTTGCACAGGTCACTCCAATATTCAAGAAAGGTAGTAGGATTAATCCACTAAATTACAGGCCCATATCGTTAACGTCGATATGCAGCAGGATTTTAGAATATATATTGTGTTCGAACATTATGAATTACCTCGAAGGAAACGGTCTATTGACACACAGCCAACATGCGTTTAGAAAACATAGTTCCTGTGAAACACAACTAGCTCTTTATTCACATGAAGTGCTGAGTGCTACTGACTAGGGATTTCAGATCGATTTCGTGCTCCTGGACTTTCGGAAGGCTTTTTGACACTGTACCACACATGCGGCTCATAGTGAAATTGCGTGCTTATGAAATATCGTCTCAGTTATGTGACTGGATTTGCGATTTCCTGTCATAGAGGTCACAGTTCGTAGCAATCGAGTGATTTCAGGCGTTCCCCAAGGTAGTGTTATAGGCCCTTTGCTGTTCCTTATCTATATAAACGATTTGGGAGACAATCTGAGCAGCCATCTTCGGTTGTTTGTAGATGACGCTGTCGTTTATCGACTAATGAAGTTATCAGAAGATTAAAAGAAACTGCAAAATGATTTAGAAAAGATATCTGAATGGTGCGAAAAGTGGCAGTTGACCCTAAATAACGAAAAGTGTGAGGTCATCCACATGAGTGCTAAAAGGAATTCATTACACTTCGGTTACACGATAAAGCAGTCTAATCTAAAAGCCGTAAATTCAACTAAATACCTAGGTATTACAGTTATGAACAACTTAAATTAGAAGGAACACATAGAAAATGTTGTAGGGAAGGTTAACCAAGGACTGCGTTTTGTTGTCAGGACACTTAGAAAACGTAACAGACCTACTACGATAAAATAAAGGAAATCAGAGCTCGTACGGAAAGATATAGGTGTTCATTCTTCCCACGCGCTACACGTGATTGGAATAAAAGAGAATTGTGAAGGTGGTTCGATGAACCCTCTGCCAGGCACTTAAATGTGTCCAACACCAGCATCTTGTCAGTCGAACATATTTCCCACTAACAAATAAAGGTTGTAACAGAACGTAAGATCGTGTATGTCAGTAATTTTCGTGTATGTCAGTAATTTCTTTACGTGTAATGTTTTATGCAAATATAGCCTTTGACTGCGAGTTTAACGACTAAGGGACAGTTATCTTTGGACATGCGGAAAGGAGGTCGATCTTTGGGGAGAGGTGGTTAAAGGACTTTGGAGAGAAAGCGTGGGCTAGAGGAGGTGCGAATACAGATGTGGTGTAAAACAATGTCTTATTGCATATTATTGTAGAAGTGTTAAATGTGAATAAATGAATTAAATAGTGATTTGCAAAACTAATGTAACGTTTGCTCTCTAAAAATCAAAATACCACATCGCCCTACAAACCAGTTAGTCTCATCCAAACACAAAGAAAACCGCGGGAACATCGCAGTGGAATCACCTCTAGACTTCACGAAGACAACAACGCAGCCATCGATATGAGTTAAGTACCAAACTGTTCGTACTTGTTAACGACCTCGGACTATAAATTTGAATCTCCTGTAGTACCTGAAGTCACCATGTGGACAAAGGAGTAGGACAACTTATATACAGTGGACATCATAGGAAGAGGTCTGTTAAACTTGGGGGCTCGTCCGGGATATTACAGTTAAATGCGATGGGACTAATTGCGCTTCGTTTGCGGAACATTACAAACTTTATAATTCGTAAAACGTGAATAACATTGTACACGTTTCCTGGACCAGAAAAAGCAGTGTGAGAACCAACAAAGTGCTGGCTTATCGGAGAGGTGGACCTGTGATCGACGTAGTGGTGTGAAAAGATAAGTACAATTCTACTTTGTTTTAAACTTTTCGTCAAAACTGTATCCAAACACGTGGTGCCATCATGACGCTATCAGAAGAAATTAAAAAGGAAGTTGGAGAAATGTTAGACTCGAACGTGTGTGGTGTAAGTGACGATCCAGATGACTCACAAACCGAAAGAAAACCGGGTCAACAGGACTGGGTAAGTTTACTCTTTGCCAGAATGGGACAAATGCAGACCGAATTAACAAGGGCAATGAACTCAAATAGTGAGTTCCTAGAATCGAAAATAAATGCATCTAGTGAAGCGCTGGAAGCAAAAATGAAAAGCAACGGTGATGTACTGAAAGAAGAGATCTCAAATTTAAAACTTCAATTAGGAGAAAGTTTGAAGGGCGTGAACTCCAAAATTGAAGCTATAGAGAATAAGTTTGTGACCTTAGAAAATAAGTTAGCCACAGTTAGCTCAAGTCAAGGGAAAGAGATTGAAAGGTTAACTGCAGCTCAAAGAACTGTGGAGGAGAGGGTAGACAAATTAAGTCTAGATACAGAATCAAAAGTTAACTCCTTAGATGCTGAATTAAATAAGATACAAGAGTCTGTAACATGTAATTTAAGTGTAATAGACAAGAGATTCACTGAAATGCAAGATAATTTTGTGTCTAGAAATTTATGTATGAATGATGGAAGTGTGTGGAGTAATTCACCTGTAAAAAGTTTTCCTTGTGATAATTTACACCCTGTAGATTTTTTACAACACTGCTCTGACAACCTTGTTACTGGCATGTCTGATAATCTAAAGATTAAATTTGTTAAAAAATTTCTTGAGGGAGAAGCTTTGTCTTGGGCAAACCAACATTTTGATGAGTGGAAAACGTTTGATGATTTTAAGAAGAGTTTCTTAAATAAGTTTTGGTCTGAGACTGAACAGGGTAGAATAAAAAGTGAATTTTTAAATGGGCCTATCTTCAGGGGCAGAAACCACTCAATGAAAGACTTTTGCAGGGATCAACTTAGGAAATTGGTGCATCTAGATAAACCCTTTGACGAAATGACGCAAATTGATGCCCTTAAAAGGAGGTTACCTGAAAGAATACAGTGGGAATTAGTGCATGGACCTGACGACTGTTTAGACCAGTTTCTAAAATATATAGACAAATTAGACAGGGCAATGGAGAGAAATGTGCAACAGTTTAGTAACGGAAACCATTACAGTGGGAGGTGGAATTCTGATTACCGTGGAGAGAACCCTAGAAGGGACGATAGAGATTTTCGGAATGAACACCAATATGATAGAACAAGAGGGTACAATGCTAATTGGAGAGGGAGTAACTGGGAAAGCAATGGTGTAACTAGGAACAACAGATGGGAAGGTAACAACAGAATGAATACAAATTGGAGGAGTGACAATAGAGGTAGACATCCGGAAAACTCCGGACCGCCTCAATGAAGGTCCACAGCTTTGGGGCGAACCTATTTAAACATAATAGGACCACTAACTTTCACACAAAACCCAATACTGTAAATAACTGTACCATTAACAAACAGGTTAAAAACCAGGAATACCAAGTGAATTATATAAATTTTGATAAAAAGTTTTGGGATGCTATGTGGCACAGTAGACCACCACAAAATAAACATAGGGGAGACCAAAGTTCTGACTCAATTCTGGATGAGGAGATGTTAAATGATTTTTACAGGTGGGCAAAAAGGGGAGAGCAAGCTAATAATGAAGAGAGTAACAAATGTTTTAGTTCAGAATTGGGGGGGTTGTTCACACAAGAAGGTAATAGTGAATCAGCTGATGATAAACCTAAGCAACAGGAAAAAGAATCAACCATAGAAAGTGAAAAACAGAGAGAAATAGATGAAACTGGCAGTAAAGTATACCATAGTAGTGATGATGTTAGTATTTTTGATGTGAAAAGTATGGTAAGCAAACCAGTAAGTGAGTACAATGTTTTTATTGAACTAAATAATGAAGTTTTGGAACTTGATGATAGTTGTGGTGACGAAGTACAGGAATATGATAAGAATAATGAAGTGACAGCTGAAAATCAATTGCTACATGCCTTTCCTGATGAGCTCATGGTTAATCAAAGTGGTGATAACAAAAGTGAAAATATTGTGAAAGAATTAGATTTGCGTGATATTATTGAAAGTAAAGGAAGCCAATTTTTAGAAATCCTGTGGAACCAGTATAATGAGAATTGTAGTAGCAAAGTGTTTTGGTATCGTCTAAGTATAATTAGTAGAGTTTTATGCCCACGCTGGTGGGAGAGTAAAAGAAAGAGTCTGAGTGAAAGGTACATAAACAGTAAGGAGATATTTTGTGTGCAGCCAAAGTGTAAACTTGACACTAGTAACTTAGAATCTGAAAATCAGGTAAACCTGATGAAGACTGAAAGGGAGGAAGGAGATGGAAATTATAAAGAAATTGAAAAAGATTTATTATATGAAGTCCCCGAGGGGAAGGCAGATGAAAAGGAATTAGGCTGTCCATACATTAAAATAAGAGTAAATCAGTGGGAAGGGCACTGTCTTATTGATACAGGAAGCCCCATATGCGCAATTTCAGAAAAATTTAGAGATAAAATTAGAGATGGTAAGAACTTTGTAGAAATGCCGGTTGTAGGGGTAAAAATCAGAGGTGCCACTGGTAGGCAAAGTAAGGTAGTTAAGAGTCAAGTATTGTTAACCTTTCAAATTGAAAATGTGGAGTTTGAGCAGGGTTGCCTTGTGGTCCCAAGGTTAGAAGAAAATATCATTTTTGGCATGGATTGGGTCTTAAAAGTGGGTGTAAGCTTCTCTTGGGAAGATAAGACTGTTATAATTACTGAACCTGAGAAAAATAGTATTCTGAAAACAGAAATGTACATCCTTAACTGTAGTAATTCTTGCAACCATATCAAAGCTGTTGTAAGCAAGGTAGATAATCAAGCCATAAGTGATAACACATCCTTTGATCTTATAAATGAACAAAATTTCGAAGAATTAGTCGAAGTAAAATTGAAGGAAGCTGTAAATCTAAGTGAAAGTCAGAAAAATCAGTTAAGAGAAGTGTTATGGGAATTTCAGGATACATTCAGTGAGAGACCAGGGAAGGTAAAAGACTATCAGTGCAGACTTCAACTCAGAGATCATCATCCTTTCTTCCTAAAACCATATGGCATTCCATTCTCCAGGAAAAAAGATGTAGAAAGGGAAATCCAAAAAATGGAAACTTGGGGGATTATAGAAAGGAGTAGAAGTGCTTACAACAACCCATTAGTAGTTGTGTCTAAGAGAAATGGTGGGGTTAGACTCGTACTTGACTCTAGGCACCTTAATAAGTTTTTGATTAGAGAAAATGACCATCCTGACAATATGGACGAACTCCTGCACAAATTTGATAATGTAAAATTTATGAGTAGCCTAGACTTGACATCTGGTTTTCACCAAATACCACTTGAACTTGATTCTAGGAAGTATACTGCCTTTTTGTATGGTGGCAAAAGTTACCAATATTGTGTTGTCCCTTTTGGATTGAATGTATCGGTGGCTGAATTTATCAGAGCACTGGATTTTGTATTAGGTGATGAATTGTCTTCAAAATTAATAGTGTATGTAGATGACATCCTTGTAACTGGAAAAACCTGGGAAGATCATCTAAACCTTCTGAGACAAGTCTGTTCAAAATTGAGGGAAGGGAGAATGACCGTAAAATTGGAAAAATGTTGTTTTGGAGTTAATGAACTGAAATTTTTGGGGCATAATATTTCAGAAAAGGGAATCTTACCTGATAAGGATAAACTTGAGGCCATTGTAAACTTCCCTACTCCCAAGAACAAAAAACAACTCAAGTCCTTTTTTGGTCTCACTGGATTCTATAGAAAATTTCTTAGTACCCAAGCTTTAAATGCAAACTGCTTATGTAACTTACTAAAAAAGAATACTGTTTGGGATTGGACACAAGAATGTCAGGATGCGTTCGTGGAAATAAAACAACAACTGTCCCGAAGTCAAATGTTGTATAGACCTGTTATGTCGTCACCATTCTGTATAATGACAGATAGTAGTGAGACAGGTTTAGGGGCACACTTGTTTCAAAACATAGAAGTAGAAGGAAAATTAGAACACCATTCTATTGCTTTTGCTAGCCGGGTTTTACAAAAGTATGAAAAATCATATACAGTCACAGAGAAGGAACTACTTGCCATCCACTGGGCATTTAATAAGTTTAAAAGTTATCTTTTAGGCCACAAGGTAATTGTTTACTCTGACCATAAAGCTCTATCGTACATTCAGGAGTGCAGACTCTATCATGACCGTATAACAAGGTGGGTTTTATTCCTTCAACAGTTTGACTACGAGATCAAATTTATTCAGGGTAAACATAATGTCATTGCAGATGCCCTTTCCAGACTACCAGTAGGTGCAGATGTTGAAAATACTTATGGAAAAGAGGAGAAAGAGTTCAAACTTATGTACTTAAAGGGTGTAAAAGATGAAGCTGAAATACTGAAAATCTGTAATGATATTCGTAGAAACCAAAACCATGATGAAAATTGGAAGTTGGTTAAAAGTTATATAGGGAAAAAGGGAGGAGAAAAGGTAGATCAGTATTATAAAGTACAAAAAGGGATTTTGTTTAGGAGACCTAGACCTGACTTAGACAATTGGAAACTATGTTGGCCTGAGCAATGTATTGACACGTTAATCAGTTACATACACGAAAGCTTCGGACACTGCGGGGCAACAAAATGTATACAGAAGATACAGGAAAATGTATACTTCTATAATATCAGTAGGAGAGTGAAGAAAAAACTTGAAACCTGTGATCGTTGTCAGAGAGTAAAAGTGAGCAACCAAACATCTAAAGGATTGATGCAAAACATTTTACCAAATAAAAACCTTGAATTAACAGCTATTGATCTATATGGACCACTACCAAGGTCAAGGGGAGGGTATAGTTACATCTTCGTTATAGTTGACGTTTTCTCTAAATTTATAAAATTGTATACATTAAAGAGAGCAACCAGTAAACAAATCATCATCAAGCTGACGAATCATTATTTCACAAATGTTGGTATTCCCCAGGCCATCATGTCTGATAATGGGTCACAGTTTACATCTAAATTATGGAAAAATTTTATTGAAGATACAGGAATAAAACATATCTTGATTTCGGTTTGTCACCCATCAAGTAACCCAGCAGAAAGGTACATGAGGGAAATTGGAAGGCTCTGCAGAACATACTGTAGTAAAAATCATGTTAATTGGATTGAAAATGTTACTGACTTTGAGGATATAATGAACAGCCTACAGCATTCATCCACTGGTTTCTCACCTTACGAAGTAATGTTTAATAGACGACCTGCAAATTTGATTTCTGAGAATGTTGATTTCCCACCTTGTCAAACTATGACACCCCAGGAAAGAGAGACAGCTGTTAGGAACACTATGAAAAGACAAGGAGAGGTAAGAAAGCGGAGACATGATGCAAGAAGTAAAGGAGTACAGTTCAGGGCAGGAGATCTGGTTTTAGTAAAAACACAGGAAAAATCTAGATTGATGAGTTCTGAAATAAAGAAATTTTTTGACATCTATATAGGCCCCTTTGAAATCAAGGAAAACCCACACCCTAATGCCTATAGGCTAATCTACCCAAAATCCAAGAAGTTATTTGGACTGCGCAATGTTACAGAGTTAAAACTCTACAAACATGACCCATAAAATAGTCTTTAATAAGTAAAATGCTGCTCGGAAAGAACTAGTTGACTGGCCCAACTACATCACTTTATTGTTTTATCATTCAAGGAAAACTTCATGTCAAAGTGTGGGACTAGGTCAGCTAAAAGTATGAAGTAGATTTTGTGTTAATGTGAATTATGTCTGTACTAATTTCTCTTTGTTCTCTAGTATACCCATTCATTAAATTTGGTATGAGATCAGTGTGTCTGGCTACGAACCATTCTACAGTGTCATAGTAATGTCTCTTAACAGAAACCAAAGTTAATGATGTGGACACTTTTAAAGTAATAAGATATGAATAGTGATTGTGTGTAAGAAGACAAAACCTTGTCATTTGTAAGCTATGTCAGATGGAACGTTATTTAATGGATAAAGCAAACTGGAGGTACTTGTCAGATTATGAGAGTGTACTTTGAAAGACCAGGTATGTTATAGTGTGTTAAAAATATAGTGGGTAGTCATGAAATTTAATCATGCAAATTAAGAATGTATTGAGGTTTAGAGCATTATGGAAACAGATGTTGGTGTATTACTTTTGAAACACTTGTGATGGATTGAAGGTTATGTGACACTAATTTTGAAGTTTATGTTGTGGGAGAATATTTTGTAATAGTTTAGATAATTTAATGTTAAAGTGAATGAAGAGCTGTTAGGAATTTATCCCATACCCTGTTACACAATTTGGAATAATTTCTATTCATGGCAATATGCTATTTGAGTACAGGAGAGTAAATAAAAATGAAACGCTGCTTAATAATGATGTAAAGTTAAGGTATAAAAACTAACAATCTTACACAATTTAAGTGTAGAGTTGGTCATAATTTGACCTATAAAGCTGAAATAGATGTACAATGTGAGGATACTGCAATTATAGTCGCAATCATATGGAACGTCTCAGCTATCTCATTATAAAGGAAACATTAAATCATAAATATGTAAACCAATCTGACTCTGAAAATACAGTGCTGATCGCACATAATTGAATTTGCACTGGATTCACCATGTGATTCCATTCATCACGTATACATGAATTTTCCCTAAGAGACAACCATTTAACATTGTGTATAAGTATTACAATATTTTGAATTATGTCTATTTTATGTATGTGGTTAAAATAACCTGTGTATTTTAGAATAATGATTTCTTTAGATTTAATGGTTGTTTTGGGCACAATCCATACCATAAGTTATTTTGTTGAAGCACTTATATTAAAAGATTGTGAGAGATGCCTGCATTCCACAATTCACTTAATATATTCTAAAGAAACTACTGACAATCAGAAGAATGAGGTTAACTAAGATGCATTAAGTCAGTATTGAAGTAAACTTGAGTTTATGCATATACTATATAATTATGTACCCATCTTAACACGGCTGTTCAGCTACCATGATCAATTAAATATAAGTTGCCATATTTTATTGTTAGTTATAAGCTCATTACACTTATTGCTCAATACAGCCAATGTAACTTTCAAATTGTATATCATGGAAAGTGTATATATATATAACTAAGATCACTTGGGAACCAATTTTATTACTAACTTTCGGAACTGGAAATTTTATTATGATGTGTGTATTAGACATATTTTATTCCATAGTGACACACAATCCCATGCATGCCATGCACGGACTTGTGTGGGGGGGGGGGGGGTATTGTAACAGAACGTAAGATCGTGTATGTCAGTAATTTTCGTGTATGTCAGTAATTTCTTTACGTGTAATGTTTTATGTAAATATAGCCTTTGACTGCGAGTTTAACGACTAAGGGACAGTTATCTTTGGACATGCGGAAAGGAGGTCGATCTTTGGGGAGAGGTGGTTAAAGGACTTTGGAGAGAAAGCGTGGGCTAGAGGAGGTGCGAATACAGATGTGGTGTAAAACAATGTCTTATTGCATATTATTGTAGAAGTGTTAAATGTGAATAAATGAATTAAATAGTGATTTGCAAAACTAATGTAACGTTTGCTCTCTAAAAATCAAAATACCACATCGCCCTACAAACCAGTTAGTCTCATCCAAACACAAAGAAAACCGCGGGAACATCGCAGTGGAATCACCTCTAGACTTCACGAAGACAACAACGCAGCCATCGATATGAGTTAAGTACCAAACTGTTCGTACTTGTTAACGACCTCGGACTATAAATTTGAATCTCCTGTAGTACCTGAAGTCACCATGTGGACAAAGGAGTAGGACAACTTATATACAGTGGACATCATAGGAAGAGGTCTGTTAAAAGGTAGAACCTATCACTCCATCCTTTTTTCCTGCCAGCATGTGCGTGAAGAGTAGAGTTTGAATGCATCTGTCACTAGTTTGGAGTGGTACTGTGAAAGTTTTCCCCAGCAGGATAACACCAATTGCAGCATCGATTTTTGAGCTGTATTGCGATTTTAGGCATTCCTTGTGTAGCGCTATGCCTAAAGTTGTGTAATTAGGACTGATCTTTATGATTAATTACTAATTAGAATCGATCTTTACTTAAGTTTCCCAATAAATAAAGTGCGCTAACTTAACCTTCCTCTCCTGCATCTGGAGAGTTTCCGTGTGTTGTGGGTTGCACTTGAGCTTTCTGGCCAGAAGGATCATGGTTCGAATCCCAGGAAGGGCACTTCCATTTTAATTTTCCTCCTGTTCCAAGTCGGGGGGAGGGTGTGTGTGGAGTGGGACAGTGCAGACAAGGGAAGTCCCGCCAAAATTCGAGGTTTCCCCCAATAGGGTAGGTGGGGGAGAAGGAGAGAAGGATAGGGAGGGGGTGGGGGCAGGTACCCACATGCCTGCTGAGGAAAATGTATGACATCATCCGTGGGGGGTAATTAATTGATCAATTTAATTAATTTACATATGAATTTTATATCAAAATTGCTTCAGCAGCCCCATCTCCCTACTACTAGCAGCTATTAAGTTCTCACACTCTCCCACACTGGGCATCTCCTAAACATGCAGATCTGATAAAACATACAAGAACACTTCCAGTGTCACATTCAATTAGGTTATGTTCTTCATAACTGCATTCATGGAATTTAAAGTCAGATGGACTGTTTGCATTTCCGTCGAAGACGCACTACGCCGCCTTCACTCAGTATATAATTTCATTTTCATGGAAAATATGTGACATTGCAGACCACATCATACTATTTCGTAAGTTTAGTGTGTGCATTTGCTTGTTTGGTGTAGTGGTTCAGGCGATCAGTTTCTAATCTGCAGGTATGAGGTTAGAATCCTGTGCCTTCCATGAATTTCAGTTGGTGGTAAGACTTATTACTTCAGGACGACAGCGAGAATTATTAAGTACGCACAATTTTAAAGTATTATGTCCACACCGCCGGTCCTGCGCCACTTTTTTTCTTTATGTACGGTGATTTCTGCTTGGCAGTGATGATAACGGTTTCCCTCATCAGTGTACATGCACTGACGGGAAGAAAACCGCAACACCAAAAAAAAAGTTATGAAATTTTGGAAATACATTTGTCTGTGTAAATTATTTCAGTGATTAACTTTGCAAGATCACAGGTTAATGTAAGTGCGAGATAAGACATTGCAAATGTGAAATGCTGTTACATCAATAACCTGTATAACCGCCAGAATGTTGAATGTAAGTATGCAAATGCGCATGCGTTGTGTTGTACAGGTACCAAATGGCAGTTTGTGGGATGAAAACCAGATTGTCATCCTCATAGGGCGCTACTAGCGCCATTCTTATGCGAGTGGCGCGAAATTTTTATAAACACTATGTTTCAGATGTAGAAACGCAACTACCAACTTTCATTTACGTCGTACAACTCCTTCTTGGTGTTGCTATTTTTTCCGTCTGTGTAGTTAACATTTCACTCTTTATCAAGTTAATGTAGACATGAAGATATTATGTTTCGTATAGGTTGATAAATGATATGTTTGGTGCATCTAGCAGTCTCAAGATGGTCGACTCTATCACCAAAGCCGGTCGCAAATAAATAAAAACAAATGCATACAGCTAAAAGTATTATACTATTGCACATAAAAAGTAAAAGCTGCTGCCCCCGAATCCTTCAGAAGATATACAGTATGTACAGAAATTCTCCATTCTTGTCCTTTCTCACTTATGTCATATCCTCTGTGGTGTAGCTACCGCAGGGCTAAGCAGGGCAGTGCCCCGTGGCCCCTACGCTCAAGGGGCTCCTCGGCCTTCATGAACGACGTTCAAAAAAGTTGTATAATGTCTTAGTTCAATCAAAACTTTTCGACTCTTAACTTTTTGGAGGCTGACCAACAAACCTTGAATGGCAGTATTTAAAATTACAAACATGTCTCTCACCTCCAGAACATATAGATAACAGGATCTATTGTTTGTCCGCTAAGATGTGGACCATGCTGCCTTTTGGGTGTTGTCGGTTGAAGTCGGAGTTGCCATGGCCAGTGGCGGCTCGTGAGTATACATTTTGGGTGCTACAAATTTTTAGATTCAGATAAATTTGAGAGTGTGAAATTAATAGCATCATCTGTATAACATTTATGCTTATCAACAAGTTTATACAAGTATAGACACTGCCAATAATAATAACAACAGTAATAATAATAATAAGATACGTAACGTATGTGACAAAAGAAAGAATTATTTTTGTGGCATTTTACTGTTTTATACATAATTTAGTACAGTTTAGGGCAATAACGAAATAGTCTGTAAGTTTTCACAACTCTCCATTCCGCATTTTTGTATAAATGGGAGTTTTTGTGCTTTTCCATTTCTTCGGACAAGTGTACAAGATACCTAACAGATGTATTATTTCGACGAATATACTTCCGGAAAATCAGATATTGTTACGCTGCACTCACATAACAACTTGTGCTAACTGTACACTTCCTTGTTAAATGTTCGCTTGTAGTCACGCTTATTTGATTTTGTCATTCGCTCAATCAAAAGATCTGTTCTCAGAGGCCCTAGTTCCTTTGCGGCTAACTTTTCCTATTATTTACTTTTCTGTTGGCAGAATGAGATTTTCACTCTGCAGCGGAGTGTGTGCTGATATGAAACTTCCTGCCAGATTAAAGCTGTGTGCGAACCGTGCCTGAACTCGGGACCTTTGCCTTTCACAGGCAAGTGCTCTACCGACCCAAAGATGACTCATGACCCATCCTCACAGTTTTACTTCTCTCTTAGAATTTAAAATAGATTCAATATAGTATGTGTTTACACTGCACACGAAAGCCGATTCCTGCACAGTAAACAACCAAATAAAAATACAAAGTTCCGTTTGAGGAAATGATTAAACCCAGGTAGTAAGTTAACCAACGTGGTCACGTGACTAGAATACAAATGAGGTGCTAATATCCATAAGGTACTAAAGGATAGCGCCGTCCATCCAACACTTACAAGTTTTATCAGAGAAACCCGTGATAACAGCTTTTCGTGAATTTTCATGTGTTAGGGTGTGGGCCTACAGCACAGATAAACCTGACTCACCGTAAGATCAACAGATTTCAAATGGTTCAAATGGCTCTGAGCGCTATGGGACTTAACATCTGAGGTCATCAGTCCCCTAGAACTTAGAACCACTTAAACCTAACTAACCTAAGGACATCACAAACATACATGTCCGAGGCAGGATTCGAACCTGCGACCGTAGTAGTCGCGCGGTTCCGGACTGAAGCGCCTTGAACCGCTCGGCCACCGCGGCCGGCCCACGTGGTGGCACTGACATAAACTTCTAGTTGAGCGGCAAGGGCTAGCTGTGCACATTGTGAGCCATGCACGTTCTTTATCAAATCCGCATGTATTTCACCGGTAAGGCACTTACATCATACGAGTTGCACATGCGCAAAAGCTCCTTAAAACGTGCACTACTGAAGCTGTGCTCGCCAGCCTGACACTGTTTCAAGGAGTCTAGAGGAGCAGTAGCGCTGTAGATAAGTGCCCTATTTTCCAGAGTGCAGCATCTATGTTATGTTTAACAGCATTCAGAGAAAAATAACCAATAAATCCGCGAGGTGTCGAAAGTAAGGCTGTTCGCGTGCTTTTGTGCTCTTAAGCAGCAGCCACCACTGTTGATGGATGTAGATCTTTGCGAACTATCAGTGAGTGGCGCTGAACTGCTAGCAGTGTGATGGACAATACAGTGTGCGACCACATTTGGATATGAAGTCTCCACAGTGTATTATTATGGAACATTTTAGCAGCTGCACGTCATTTCTATCATCGTAAACGATAGGCACTGCATGCGAAGTTGCAGGCCCTGCAAAACATTTCTCCCTGCGTCTGCAAAGGCCTTGTTCCGCACGGTCCAAGGATTCTCCGCGGCAGCGAGAGGCCATTTCGTAGAGGACAAGCGATAACACGGCATTAAGCATGGTAACTCAACTGTCTGCATAGGAAATTCCGATAAGCGAATGATCCTTAATCATAGATCCCGATAAAGTGTTGTAGCCAACTGCGCTCTGAATTTTGTAAAAGAAGAAAAGAAAATATGGATCTAGGCCTTGGATGGTTTTGTGGATTGTGTTAGTGCTCGGCTCGTCATCAGTGTAGCAAATAACAGTTCCAGTGTTGACCTGTATGGCTGTATCCATCGGATTCAGATATCGAGGGAGTTAAAAGATTACCGGATGAGTTAATGATGGCAAGTATAGCTTTCAGTTGCCTCACTTTCTTGGCCTGATCTTTTTCAGAACTGGCACGTGCTTTCCAAATGGCTGTTAAAGTACATATTTCCGAAGTTTTGCCGTATTTTTTATTAATTGTCTTAAAATCAATTACCATTTGCTGTTTCCTTGTTTCTCTGACTGTCGTCGTTTCTACAAATTATCTGCAGATATTCACATAACTATGAGTTAGCTGGCACCGCTGGCCAGTCAGCGCAAATGTGCCGGTAATATTCGGCGACATTACAGCATAGCTTGTCTTATTATTATTTTACTTTAGTTCAAAAATGGTTCAAATGGCTCTGAGCACTATGGGACTTAACTTCTGAGGTCATCAGTCCCCTAGAACTTACAACTATTTAAACCTAACTAACCTAAGGACATCACACATATCCATGCCCGAGGCAGGATTCGAACCTGCGACCGTAGCGGTCGCGCGGTTCCCGACTGTAGTGCCTAGAACCGCTCGGCCACTCCGGCTTTACTTTAGCGCATTCAAGACGGTGTGCTTTAAGTTTCACGTAAACGACAGGCCAATGAAGTAACAGCAAAGCGGGTAGTATACATAGCGCAATGTTTACATTTCGTTCATTCTTAACAATGTATAAAGTCAGTACAGTGCTACCAGTAATCGACTCAAGCACTGTAACACCGAAAATGCAGAAAAAATAACTTCTGTGCCATCCAAAATTTTTCGCCATTTAATATCCATTGATAGCTTGTACTGTACTTCTAATTATGAATCTGTAAGCTTTATTACAGAAACTATATTTAACATGTAATTGATGTAATAGTGTATTTATTTGCGAATTTATATAACTGATTGTAATTACAATGTAAATTTTATAAATTGTTGGATAACAGCCAAAGGAACTTTATTTAAATGTATTGATAGCAACGGCGAAATGGCAGTCGCTGTGCCGTTGTTTATCTTTGCGTACGGAGAGTCTATGTCGAGCTGCGGGCAGAAAAGAAGCAGAGCTGATTGAGTCATGAAAGAGTCCAAACTGATGCGCTCCCACAGACGCATGTGCAGCTATGATCGCGGAAGTTTAGGCACACCTACTTGGTTAACCTGCGAGTATTGAGAGCATGGTGGGAGTGGACAGGCGGAGGAAAAAGCAATTCATACTATTGCCTCTTCCATAATTATCCGTGGCTGTGGGAACGACTTGTGGTTCGCAAATAGCAGCAGCAGTTCAACAATGTCATCGGCTACAATATCCATCGTCCACACAACTACAACATCGTAACACTGTTAGCTGACAGGGCATTACTAATACTGTACAATCATTACCCAGTGGCATTTCTTTCACAAAGTTTAATAATTTGTTTGAATAATAACCTGCAATAGTGAAAAACTTGTAGGGTACCTGTGTTCTCATTGTCCTCAGATATTACTACCAAGCAAAGTCCCGCGCCTTTCCACGCAACCACCGAGAGTCGTAAAAAATGAAAAGTGTGTAACTATTCACAGCCTGTTTTGTTTGTTTGCTAATGACCAGTTTGCCTAAATTTTGCTACCTCAGTAACTGTTCATTCTTGTACTGCATAACAAAGGCTTAACGAATTTGCAATTTTGAGTATTAACTGCAGTCATTTAAAGGAACGTACAATTTCACTGGCAAAACTAATAGCTAACGACACAGCACAAATTAAGGGTGCACAATTCCTTTTTTTTTTTTAATATTTAGGTTAGCGAGTCTGCTGGCTCTTATCTTAAAACTAAATTCAGTTGCTTATTTGCTTAAAGTAAATTAAGTTCAATTTTTCAATGACTAAAAATTACGCTGAGTTTACCATTTTTATATGTAACAGAGTTTCAGTTACAGACAGTCATCTATTTAACCAGTACTTTCATTTAACTTTTCTTTCACAATTTAGTATTTCAGATTAAGTAACTACAAGATCAGCGCTTTCTGATTCTTTTATTTTCTCGTGAACTATTGTGTTGTGGGAAAGAGTGACCACCTTCTGTTGTCTTTAATTATCCCGTTTTTGCTAATCTGTACTTTTTGTATTAAAATATTACATGGTATACTTTTTCCCCTGTGTGGTTCGTGAGCGACTGCACAATATTCCACCTGTTTCAAAATTATTATCAGTATTTAGATTAGGTTTAGAATAGATTCTTCCTTCAGAATGGTCTGTTGTACACTTTCCTCCTACTATCCGGTACTATTTTCCTTTGATGACGACAGCCTTACTCAGTGTAAAATTTCATGACGCATAAGCGATCACAGTCAACTATATTGCAATCCAGTAGGCCGATTAGTAAGGGGGAGGTTATACGTGGCGATCGTGACAGGACCGTATTAATTTGTTATTGTTATTTGCACGAATTTTGCTTTTTGCAGGTTTGTAGTGAATTAAACCCTTTCACTACGAATAAAGTCGCTCACGCAGGGCAACAGTAAGTGGTGGAAATAAGCCACAAAATTTCTATACTTCCATTAATCAGTAAAACAGACAACATGATGAGAACAATCGGTAGAGCAAAGGGAAACGCTGGTAGTGGAACCCATTTTTGAGGAACCAGTGACTAGCATCAAAGACGCTACCGCTGAAACAAAGGAACTGACTAAAATGGAATTCCTGGCATTTGCAGATGCTATAGAATTCGGAATAAAAATCAAAACCTAATCCATTGACAGTGGATACGAGGAAGCCATTAAGAAAGAACCAGAGTTAGAGTCAAAACCAGTAATATATAGAAATATGTACGATTTGTTGAGCATGTTGATCAGTACAATTAATGCTCAGTCCAAATCAATTAATGCTAAAAGTAATGCTCAATCAGAATCAATTAATGCTCAGCCCTAATCAACTACCAATAAAATTGATGCACGGTTAAGTAAAAGGGATGATCAGGACAAAGAAGTCAAGTTGTTAACAATAATATCAGAGTTATCAACACAAAAGAATACTGAAATCGTTTATCTTAAGCAGGACATGTTGTAGGTATAGTCTAAAACAGGCAAGCGTAAATAGTCGTTTTGAGACGGTAGTAGAGAGGATCGAACAGATTCCCGGCGGGGTCAGGAATTTTCTCTGCCTCGTGATGATTGGGTGTTGTGTGATGTCTTTAGGTTAGTTAGGTTTAAGTAGTTCTAAGTTCTAGGGGACTGATGACCATAGATGTTAAGTCCCATAGTGCTCAGAGCCATTTGAACCATTTGATCGAACAGAACCTGGAACACACTGTTGATCCCATTACTGAAAATGAAGTAATTAGTGCGAAAAGACTATAGGGAAAAGTTCACCAATTTGCAATCTTTAGTACCAGACATAGATACTAGAGTGAAGGAACAGTTGATTACGTGTGATGAGAAAAAGAGGGAAATTCGAAATTTGAGTTAAGTTCCTATGGGACCAAACTGCTGAGGTCATCGGTCCCTAGGCTTACACACTACGTAATCTAACTTAAACTAACTTACGCTAAGGATAACACACACACCCATGCCCAAGGGAGGATTCGAACCACTGACGGAGGGAACCACGCGAACCTTGGCAAGGCGCCTATGACCATGCGTAAGAAAAAAGAGGGAAATGGAAACATTAAATGCGACTACCACTTGCCAAGTAGCTACAAAAGAAGAAAAGCTAGAAAAGAGATTAGACGAAAAGCTGCACTATGTGTCATGCCACGCACATATTACTGAAATCTTAGCGAAGGAGGAGCGTTTCGATCCCCTCAAAAAACAGGATGGAAGGCGCGCTACCGACTTCATTAAAAATTGTGAAAGGGTACTGCCTGAATCTTGGATGGATAAGAGAAAAATTAAAGCTGTAATCGACGTGTTGGTGGGCGAGGCTAAGCGATGGTGTGAACTTGAACTTTCAAGAATGCGTTCTTGAAATAAATGGGTCAGAGCAGAAACAGCAGCGTTTATGGCGCGATTTCGTAGTGTCAAAATCCTACGACGCAAACTCGTGCGGCTCGATGAAAGAATTTTGCGAAAATTGGATCCGCAAATTAGAATATTTGTGTGACCGACAGACTGAATCGGAGAGTGACTGGGAGTTGTGGAAGAAGCTTCCAGATGATTCCAAGAGGTACATAGGCAGTAGTTACAGAACAATTACTGCATTCTTGGAAAAGGTCGAAGATAAAGACAACTAGCAGAATAACCGCGAGTGGTAATACCAACAATTACCACAAAAGCAACAACCATAATACCACTAACAATGTCAATAATGGTAACCACCACCATGGTAGTAATGACTCACACCACTAAAACAATAACACTCATAGTGGGATCAATAATAGTAGAAATGACAGAGGCCAGTATCAAACGAATATGTTAAGTGATTTTCAGCACAATGATAGTAGGCAGAAGCAAAAGGAGCTATTGGGACATCCAGATAGAAACAGGCCTACGGTACTTAATCTGGGAAACCAATAGCCGCTCCGGTTTGGGGACCGCTAGGTGTGGGAAGACCTCAGCGGCCGAGAAGAAAGGCTAGGCAATGTCGCTATGACAGATCCGATGGATAAATCGGCGATGTGAGAATGTGCAAGAAGACAGAGCGAGTAACGCACTAGCGGTAACAATAGCCCCACTTGAAACGGCAGTCGACAAAGCGATCACTGACAGTAATAACGACGAAAATAGAGTACCGGTCAGTAAGGAAGAGGCGGCCGTCGTTAAAGCAGCAACGGTTCCGCAGGCTTCCACTACAGTGCGATTCGCCCGCGGACTAAACAAGCCGATATCGGATAAAACTTCTGTCATCCCGCAGGGCAACACGGAACGCGAGGAGGTGTTGATAGGTCAGTTCGGTCGGATATAAGACGAACTGAAGAATTACAGAGGATTGTATGGGTGGTGTGCTAATGGGAAGAGCGGGCAATATTTTACGCTTCTCGCCCCGCATGAAATTAGTGTTTACGGAGAAACGGAAAGCTGTGTACCAAAGAGGCAGGCTTTTCCAAATGCTGGAGTAATTGAAGTAGCCAACCCCATCGACGCTGGTCCTAAAGAAAACCGAGACGAAATTCCTGAAGAGAGGCTAGATGAGTTTGTCAATGATGACCAGCTACGACTAATTGAAAGCCACATAGATTATAACTTATATGAGGTTAAGGCTGACGTCATACAGGCAGACGGAGTGGTATCGGTTGCGTGAGCTTGGGAGAAGATTTAGAAGTAGAAAAGAGCACATTTCTTCATGTAATTTGTAAGATGACAGCCATTTACCTGACTTGACAATCAGCGAATTGATGGTAATAAAAGGTTCGTTAATCGAAGAAACTGATAAAAAGGTTAGTGTTTGGATCAAAACGGCTTCAACAACCGCAGAAAAGGCAGATAAAAATTATGAATGTCCAAAACAGAAAATTAAAAAACCACGAGACAAACTGCTTTTGGTGTCAGCGCCAGACGGATTTTTCTGGAATGACCTTGATGTGTATGAGGAGTTGTTATGGGAAAACCACGAAATAGACACGAATAAGTGTAGACAAATAATAGTGCCCGTCTATATGAACGGCCTACAAATGTACGTTTAAATAGATATCAGGACAGAACTAAGTGCTATGTCCGGAAACATTTTCGATTTGTTAAAAGGAAGACTAGGCGTAGTAGTAATGCCCGGATTGGGAATTAAAACAATCGGTGCTACTGGAAAGAGTAGCAAACCTATATCCCATCAAATATTTATCTATTTCGAAATTCAAGGAGAACAATTTGATCATGAATTTATCGTCGTGCCAGGTTTGAGCACCGAGATAATAATAGGCTTAGATTGGTTATTGAAATACCACGCAGTAACTGACTGCAACAATAAAACAATAATGTGCATTTCAAAAGATATGACCGAAATTAGTGTGAGTTTTAACGAAACAGATGGTGATGTAAGTAGTCAATACCAGCCTATTCATTGTTACTTGGCATCGTGAGGTTGGCTTACGGAGAGGACCACACAGCGAGGTCATCGGTCCCAACCTATTAGCGAAGGAAGCCGGCCGTGCCCTTTCAAAGGAACAATCCCGGCATTTACCTGAAACGATTTAGGGAAATGACGGAGAACTTAAATCAGGGTGACCGGACGCGGGTTTGAACCGTCCTCCCGATTGCCAGAACAGTGTGCTAACCACTACGCCACCTCGCTCGGTCTGAGAGAACTTTCAGCTTATCTCTTCATTCCTTAGTACTTCCGTATCTTGCTTCTTTGAGCACTGATTTTATCTGACCAAACTTCAGCCTACTCACCATCGTTACTAATTTGTGTTCTGGATCTATATTTGCTCCTGGGTACAGAGCGAGGTAGTTTACCGAGAGAGAATTGCCTGCACCTACAACAGCCCGTCTCCCCGCAACTCTGTGCCACCGTGGGCGCACAAGTCAAGACTGGACTGTTCCCAGCGTGCTTCGCGACAAGGGGCCATGTTTTCGTGGCTGAGTAATATTTCTTCATTGTTTACCTTTTATTAGCTTTTGCCCAAGACGTCATTCTCCTAGTATGGACTAACAATGAAAATTATGCCACAGGATCCTTTTGTCGATATGAAGGTATTCTACATCCTACCCAGGTCGAACTCTATCCCTGTGAAAAATTTCATCCAAATCCAGCCAGTTGTTTTTGTGTGAAAGCGTAACCAACAAACGAAATTTCACATTTATAACATTATTAGAAAGTATGATTAAATATTATCTGTTGCGTTACACACAGGTAATAATTTACTTAGCAGTAAGTATGTTTGCCACGCAGTGGGCGGTAAGGAGCTGATGATGAAGTAGTTTTGCATCTGTGAAGTATTTATTTTAGGTTAAACAGGGCCCCAGATTCATTTTTGCGCTAGGGACCTTGGTTATATAGCTACTACGCCACTGCCTCTAATGACGTATTCGTCGACGGGACATTAGGCCTAAATCATAAGCTTTATTCTTTCCTTAGAAGTTTTTATTTCGATCTTGTGTTATCGACACGTGGAGAAGAGAGAGAGAGAGAGAGAGAGAGAGAGAGAGAGAGAGAGAGAAACAAAACATACACACAGTGTGTCATTGATTTGCACCAAACAAAATTCTCCAGTCTAGGGCTACCTTTACCACAACGCTATCACGTAAATTCAAGCTTCCGACTCCTAATAAATCGACATTTTGTATGATGTCCATGTCACGAGAGGTATGACGAAAACAGTATATTCCTGGAAAATTTCGGTATTCAGTTAAGTTTATTACACGAAGTGGTAGACGGATGTGAAGCAAAAAATACCATTACCATACATATAAAGCAGTAGCCCAGCAGCTCATCTCGTTCAGGCAGCTTAATAACTTCTGTGTTGTATCATAACATCGGAATTCGACGCCTCTTTACGACCCTATGAGGTCACCTGCAATCATGAACGCGTTTAATTTGTCACGATCTCATACCACAAGCCGTGTCTGCGATGTTCGCGACAAGGATCTGCTGTAAAGATTGCTGCGGAATTTGCTTGAAAATTTGTAATTCATAAGTGTATTACGAAAAATTTTTCGGAAAATGATTCCACGTATGTGCATGACGTCATGTAACATCGTCGAGGTCAATGCGCTTCCGTAAGCATTTCGTTGAACTTGTAAAGGCATGTTTTACGTTCGGAATATCATCCCTCGAGCCCCAGAAATGAGGCATCAATTAGATACCATTTATATTCTGCCTCTGAACGTTTCGAACTATCGTTTCAAATTGTCATTAAATTTTCATTTTATTGTGTCGTTCTGACGTGGAATGTCGATAGAGTTGTTAATTCCACGTCCTATCTGTAACCAGGATTTTCTTAGTTTTACTATGAAATGATGCAGAAATTTTCTTCTAGCTGAAGATTGTACAGTCAAACTCATGAACTTCTAACTAAATGACCACATTCGATATAAACAACGATCTTATTTTTCATTCATATTCGGGCTTCCTGTCGAGACCTGTCTTCATATTCCTGAAGTATATATTGAGCAAGGTGGCGCAGAAGATACACGTTCCGGAGGAAATGGAATCAAATCCATGTTTGGGCATTCAGATTTAGGTCTTCCGTGCTCTTCATGTGAAACCTTAGGCGAATGACTGTATGGTGCCACAGTCTAGACTACATACTAGTATGTAAACTGTCTCATGCCGCCGGCCGGAGTGGCAGAGCGGTTCTAGGCGCTACAGTCTGGAGCCGCGCGACCGCTACGGTCGCAGGTTCGAATCCTGCCTCGGGCATGGATGTGTGTGATGTCCTTAGGTTAGTTAGGTTTAAGTGGTTCTAAGTTCTAGGGGACTGATGACCACAGATGTTAAGTCCCATAGTGCTCAGAGCCATTTGAACCTTTTTTTTTTTTTTTTTTTTTTTTTTTTTTGTCTCGTGCCTTCCACGTTGACTTGACGCTCTTGCCTTCTGAAGCTCCAATAATAGTACTTTTTTCCATAATATTTGTAGGTAAACAAAATAAGATTCCAAATACAGACATGAAACTATCGTTCTCAAGATTTATGTGTGCCCTTCACCGCATCCAATTTAAATTCTCAAATAAATGAAAGCATTCACTTACGTTTCGTCACAATTTCCGTACACTTTTCATCTTACTTTGCAGTAACGTCTTCGCTTTCTATATATATAAGGCGGTACTGTAATACACTCCTGGAAATTGAAATAAGAACACCGTGAATTCATTGTCCCAGGAAGGGGAAACTTTATTGACACATTCCTGGGGTCAGATACATCACATGATCACACTGACAGAACCACAGGCACATAGACACAGGCAACAGAGCATGCACAATGTCGGCACTAGTACAGTGTATATCCACCTTTCGCAGCAATGCAGGCTGCTATTCTCCCATGGAGACGATCGTAGAGATGCTGGATGTAGTCCTGTGGAACGGCTTGCCATGCCATTTCCACCAGGCGCCTCAGTTGGACCAGCGTTCGTGCTGGACGTGCAGACCGCGTGAGACGACGCTTCATCCTGTCCCAAACATGCTCAATGGGGGACAGATCCGGAGATCTTGCTGGCCAGGGTAGTTGACTTACACCTTCTAGAGCACGTTGGTTGGCACGGGATACATGCGGACGTGCATTGTCCTGTTGGAACAGCAAGTTCCCTTGCCGGTCTAGGAATGGTAGAACGATGGGTTCGATGACGGTTTGGATGTACCGTGCACTATTCAGTGTCCCCTCGACGATCACCAGTGGTGTACGGCCAGTGTAGGAGATCGCTCCCCACACCATGATGCCGGGTGTTGGCCCTGTGTGCCTCGGTCGTATGCAGTCCTGATTGTGGCGCTCACCTGCACGGCGCCAAACACGCATACGACCATCATTGGCACCAAGGCAGAAGCGACTCTCATCGCTGAAGACGACACGTCTCCATTCGTCCCTCCATTCACGCCTGTCGAGACACCACTGGAGGCGGGCTGCACGATGTTGGGGCGTGAGTGGAAGACGGCCTAACGGTGTGCGGGACCGTAGCCCAGCTTCATGGAGACGTTTGCGAATGGTCCTCGCCGATACCCCAGGAGCAACAGTGTCCCTAATTTGCTGGGAAGTGGCGGTGCGGTCCCCTACGGCACTGCGTAGGATCCTACGGTCTTGGCGTGCATCCGTGCGTCGCTGCGGTCCGGTCCCACGTCGATGGGCACGTGCACCTTCCGCCGACCACTGGCGACAACATCGATGTACTGTGGAGACCTCACGCCCCACGTGTTGAGCAATTCGGCGGTACGTCCACCTGGCCTCCCGCATGCCCACTATACGCCCTCGCTCAAAGTCCGTCAACTGCACATACGGTTCACGTCCACGCTGTCGCGGCATGCTACCAGTGTTAAAGACTGCGATGGAGCTCCGTATGCCACGGCAAACTGGCTGACACTGACGCGGCGGTGCACAAATGCTGCGCAGCTAGCGCCATTCGACGGCCAACACCGCGGTCCCTGGTGTGTCCGCTGTGCCGTGCGTGTGATCATTGCTTGTACAGCCCTCTCGCAGTGTCCGGAGCAAGTATGGTGGGTCTGACACACCGGTGTCAATGTGTTCTTTTTTCCATTTTCAGGAGTGTAAGTAACTTTAAATGATTGGATTTTGTTTAACTCTTATTCCAATTCTACAAACTTACAGTTGCGATTTGCGTCAACTGAGCTATTCTCTGTTCTTCTCTGAATGTTATTTCTTTGAAACTTGTATACAGTCATGTCCAAGACGTATTTTTAATGCTGTTTTTCTGTAAACAAATCCAAATTGTATTCACTTACGCTATACTGCTGCGTATCGTTGATATTTTGAAAACTATTGAAAAGTCCCCTATTGAAAAATTGTACATGACTGTGCCAAAACTGACACACAATATTTTTTAGCACAACGCAATCTGACTTTCAAAAATCCCTACAAAAGAATGGCCCTGACTAACATTAACCTATACGTTTCACAAATCACTTACCTCACAAAAATCTTCGTTACTCGAACTACTGCAATACAGAGAGCGCCACTACTGCCAGCTAAATAAAAGATTCAAACTACTGAAGGCACTAACTACTGATAGGTATAGTTAGCAAATGAAAGATTTTGATAGAGAACAAACAATGTATTTACCTTAATAGTGTTGAAAAGTCATAATATACATAGCAGTTCATGACATCCAGTCTTACAAATTTCAAAACTCCGCCATCTCTCTCCCCGCATCCACCACTGCTGGCGGCTCACCTCCAACTTCGCAACGCTACGCGCTGTTCACATCCAGCTGCCCAACACTACAATGGCAGACAACAATGCAAACTAGCCACAGACTGCACACGGCACAGCCAGTGATTTTCATACCGAGCGCTACGTAACGTTGCCAATAAGAAAACATAAACAGCCTACTTACATAGTCCCCATGCTCCCCACACAAAATTTTACAAATTGTTTTGGACAGTGGCCAATAATTATTTGATAAAATTTTTCATAGTTACGATAACAAAGATATCAAATGCACACACTTATTGATACAATGTTGGTCAAAAGCTACAGTCCATAAAGACAGTCCTGATCGTTCATCACAGTAAAATAGCAGTGTTTTTCTCAAAGTCTGAGCAGTAGAAGAAAATGCACACAGAAGTAGTGGATTTCCATGCAGTCTTGAAGAAGTAGTGTTGTCCTTCCAACGAAAAGACAGTGCTGACTCTTGACATGCAGACAGGTAATGGGCCACAACAGAGCAAACCCACAGCAGAGTCATTCGAAGTTTTGAAGAATATTGGTAGGTAGGTCATCACAGAGTAGACCCACTGTAGTCCTGGTAGAGATTACGGTATTGGTGCACCACCAGAGGTGCAGACCCACTGCAGTCCTTGTAGAAATAATGGTATTGGTGGGCCATCAAAGATGCAGACCCACTGTAGTCCTTGTAGAGACGGCCAGAAGCCATCTGTTGTGACTGTGCAGGTGCACGATCACCATTGAAGGGTCTTGCGGACAATATAGCAAGTCCATAACCACCAATTGTGCATTCACCAAGTTTTTGGAATTGTCCTTAGAACCAGCAATGCTGTTATCCAGTACCTTGCTGCATTATTAACACACGTGCAAACACTAACAGTCCCTACTTCTCACATATTGTCCATATACTATGCCCACCAGAAACGTGTGCAGTGAAATGGAACTTACAAGTTAATAATATGATGAATTGGTGTCAATTACAATTTTATAACATAAGAATACAATTACAAAGGTACAAAATACATCATTAAAGAACATAACAATACAGATAACATTTGTAGTACAAGCTTTACAAAAGAATCGAAATAACATATACATCAGTGTTACAGGAATTATGATAAGTAAATACATAAAAGATCAAAATAACTTTTGAAACATCAACTTCACACATGAGCATTAAAACAAAACAGAATAAATAATGTCTAAGCATATTTACAAGGTAAATAACATATTATCAGAAAAATTCTACAACATAAATCTTATTAGCTAGACACATACAGACAGGAAAAACACAAATTCACGTAGTGTAATAACACAAAAATACAGGACAGGGTTTGTTTTCAGTGTGACATTTGGTACTGCAGTCCACCCCAAAACTTCATTCCATATATCTTTCCTTTTATTTCAACATTTGTTTCCACCAAAAAAATTCTATCCAAGCATGCTTTCTGTATTTTTATGTTCACATATTTCTCACCTCATTATTTACTCTCCATTATCTTACCTCATCAGTTATTTCCAAGAAAATCCTACGTAAACCTGTTATCCCTAAACCCTACTTTTTTGCTCATATCCTCTTTCAAAATACTTTTTTTTTTTTTTGGCCAAACCATTTTCTTATAGCTTCTCAATGCATTTCTTCCAATTCATCACAACTCTTTCTCTCATATAGCCTACCCCATCTTAAGCTAACTTAAATATACTGAGCTCAGATGATAAACTAAGGAATGAGGCAATGCAGCAGCACAAAACAACTAACACAAACAGCAATGATAAAAAATACAAATGGCAAAGCAAGCAGCATAAATTAGCAAAGCGAATGCAATATTATAACTAATATAAGGCAATGTGCAGCACACAAGAAAAATAAATTCGTAGTAAAACTGGCTTAACAGAGTAATGTAAAGTGAAATTTAGTAGCACTATGCCTGGCAAACAGCAGCGGCAAATGCAATAACTTATATCTAAACATGATATAGCTCAAGCAGAAAAAATATTACAGTAAAAATGGCCATGTTTAATACCTATGTCTCATCTTGACACTAGGGTGATGCATCACGAGAACTTACGCTAGCAGATAAGTTACCAAATCGTAAAAAAATTATTTATGCAATTCCTGTGAAGGGAAATGTCTATTTACGTGCCCTCATTTTCTTGCAAGTAGATCATAAATTTATAATTGACTGGATCTGTAGGCATAAAATAACTATATTAGTACAGTTATTAAATTTTATTTTAACCAATGCTGCAGTGCAGCTAGAAACTAGATATTAAACGAAATGAGCAAATATATATAGCCTATATAGAGCAATGCATGAAACGTCATTCACTCAGCAAATGGCGTCTCCAAAGGCAAAAGAATCTCTCAACTAGAAAGACAATAAATGTAAAATGTTTCTCATCATTTCATTAGGCATTTCAGTAAATATCATAAATTAAGAGCTCCACAGTGTAATCATATGTTTTCAAGTTTGAGTGTGTCGTATTTGCGATGCTTTCTACAAAGAAATGTCAATAGCGAGGGTAATGGCCTCCCTTTGTTTTTTTTTTTTTACCTGTGCCTCTGAAAAGGCACACACTAATGGCTTTTTCTCCAGGCGTCTGACACAGCTGGCTGTTCAAGACGCATTACGTCAAGGTCACTTGGCTTTCCTACCGAAATATTTATGACACCAGTTCACAATACAGTGACAGTCTCATATAAAAAAATTCACAGGTCTAGAATTTGCGTTACAAATCTGTAGAAACAAAATGCTGTAAATATAACAGTGTCCAAAACATTTTCGTAGGCAATGTGGTACATTCACGCATTTACACACATTTCATAACTCTTAAAGTACGATTCTTGGTTTCCAACATCCTTTTTCACAAGTCAGAGTCGCTAACCACTACTCATTATTCCTTACCTTATCATACATATACATATTCGTCGACACTTCTTCAATATTTCATCTTAATAAATATGTAGCATAATCAAATTCCTCATATAACATCAGCTTATTGATCATGAACATACCTCAACAGCATAATACACATCGTCGTCGTAAAAATAACATCATAACACCTCAACCAAATCTCAAAAACGTCGTAGCTTTCTGCAATAATGTCAAAACCTAAAAAATATTCTCTGCTCATTTCAATAGTGTCATTTACCTCAAACGTACCTTAAAAATCATGATCCCATACCAAATATATCATTTAAAGCTCTCATAGTATCACAATGGTTCCGAAAAAATATGAACAGCTCACAAAGTAGAGACAAAATACAGTTTAATAAGTGTGAAGTTATTCAACTGTGTAATTGCGTAACTATCTGTCACTGACGTAGTAAAAAAAATGTTTGTTTCTCTGTTAAATAATCAGATAGCTATGTAATTCTCTGTTAGAGGAATATGGTACCGATGTGTAAAGTTGTATAAGCAAATACCGTATTAGCTAGGGCTCCTTGTGCTTGCCAAACACATGGTACACAAAGTACGCGTGTACCCCCCTGAGGATTAATGTAATTATACCCTCAGGTGTTACAGATTATTGCAATGGGATAAAATGTATCACGGAAAACTTTCTTTGTAATTCAAAAACCTTTAAAAATAAATGTTTTAAATATAAAATTAATCACTCAAATACATGTACTGTAGCGCTAAACTGTGCGTCTTGTTGAAAGATAATCTCTGTGGAAGTGTCGTAGTTGTCATCCTCCGAAAGCTAAGTTCTGCAGAAGTCAATGTACTTACCTCATGATAAACAAAAGTGAAATGCTTTGCGTATAGATATCTTAGTTATTACGCTTATTGCCATGATGAAGAAAGCACTGTGGTGTAACGTATTGTTGTCCTACGGAAAAGGCAGTCTCATTGTAGCTATACCACAAAAGTTACTACTAAAACATGTTTTACTATCCAGAATAATACAGAAAAACTGTGCAGATATAAAACAGAAACACTGAAAAAGCAACATTGTAAATTGTCACTCATTAGTAGCGTCGTGATAAAATCGTGTAGCTGTCACATAAACTAACCACTGTGTAATCTGGTATCTCACTGAAAGTACTTTAAATCCAGAATTTATTTTCAAGTAAACCAAAATGTTGCATTAAAATCTCATTAGCAGTACCAGTATATGTTCTAAGTATGTAAGCCTCATAGTCGTTACGTAATCGTGCAACTAACAAGCAAGAATGTACACACACAATAACACTGTGACATCTGTTCACTATAACAATGCATTCGTAATTTCTGTTTAAATAAGTTCTCTTGGTTCTTGATTGGATATTTAACTTCAAACATTGTTGCATGGTAACAGTTTCTAAGATTGGCAATGCATACTAGAAATGTGAAGTGAAAAGTTTTATGGCAAAGACAAAGTTAAAAAGCAGATTATCTTTCAATAAACGGTTTTACATGTGAAATGTGGTGTAAACCTTTACTTTTCCTAGTATGCAGAGTTTCAGCTTCAGTGGAATTATCATGTGGTATATGGTACGTCGGTAAAGAATGCTAAAATTTTTCTCAAGGTTAGCGTCTATGTAATTTTTCCCTGAGCCAGCCGGCGCACGTGGCTGCCTGTGGTGCGAGTCATTGTCTGTCTCTTTGTTGGCGTGCGTCGTTATTGGGATTAGGAGACCTAACTTCTACAAATTCACCTTGTCGAGAGTGCCCTGCTCTGTTTGAATCCTGCCAGTTCTGATGGCATTCAGGTCTGTCGTTTTGTCGGTAGTTTACATAGTTTCTTGTTTGTCGGTCATGTGGTGGAGAATTTCTTCCGGGATCGTAACTGCGCGCTGAACTGTTGCGTCTGAAGTTATTCTGTCTCCCTTGATAATAATTGTTTTTGTTCCCATATTGTCTGTTTCCATGGTAATCTCTGTCATATTCATTACTACAGAAATGCAATCTTTCTCTGTAACTATTATTACTCTGACAGTGGTTGTCATACGGGTTGTGTCTGTTTTGGTCACGATTTACGTTGTAAGAATAGCCTTGTCGTGTATTATTTCTGTCATCGCGGAATTGTGACAGATGTGAACTGTAATTGTTGTACTCCTGTTTTAGCGTTCCGCGATTGTCGGTGTCAATTTCTAAATCTTGTAAGAGTCCCTGAAAATCTTCAATGTCGTCTTTGCAACGTCCTGCCAAAATAATATGTCGTAAATGTTCAGGTAATTTGATTAAGCAAATGCAGATGAGTTCTGAGGGGCTGTATGGGTTTGACAGTTACCGATTCTTGTGCAACATTGTGCAACATGTCTTCAAAATATTTCACAAGACTGGAAAATTCAGATTGTTCGAAATGTTTCATCATTATGATGCTATGTTTTACTCGGTCTTGTGTAGCTTGAGATCAATATGCTGAGAGGAAGGCATGGTAAAATTCTCCTTCACTGTGACAATCGTGAATGACCGATCGCATTCTTACAGCTGGTTCATTCTCTAAGTAGCCACACATAAATTCTAATCTGTGCTCTAATGACCAGTTGGGAGGAAAACAATGAGAGAATTGATGGAGCCATGCTTGTGGATGAATGTCGTTGCCAGAATTCTTAAATGTTTTGAATTTACGTGTAGTAATGAACAGCTTATAGTCAAAATCATCATGTCGGCGAGTCACATGTCGGTCATTCTTATGTCGTTTCGGCGGTTTCATTTCAAAATTCGGTGCACCTTGCCAATTTCTATCATAATTTCCGAAATGCGCTGTGTTATTATTTTGTGGTTGTTCCGTATTTGTAAGTCCCTCTTCCCGTGTTGGAGCGCGAGTGTCCTCTGAAATATGTAATTTTTGTATTACTTGTGTCAGCTGATCTTGTACTTCCCAGATTTCTCTTTGGTGTTGCGCATTAATTTGATTCTGATTTTGTTTGAATTTCCTAATTTGTTCGCACTCTTCTGTGTCATTAAAGACTACTGGTTTTGTGTCATTCAGATTATCATCTACCTTCGCAGATAAATTATTTAGCTGATCCGAAAGTTCAACTACTTTCTCTGATAATGAACTAATTTCCTCCATGTGTCTTTCTACTGTGTCCTTTAAGTTTTCCTGAGTTTTTGCAAGTTGTGTAATCGAATCGGTAGATGCAACTGAGTCAATTTTAGCTTGCAAGGTCTCATGATTTTCATGAACAATAATTTGCAGTTCTTTTATGGCTGCTCCGTGATTCTGTAATGCATTTACATGCCGCGAAAAAATAGGTTGAAAATGCTCACAAATTTGTGTTTTTACGTCGTTACAGACTTTTTGACATTTCGATTCGATTTTATGTAACTCAGTAGTTAAATCTTCACGTGTTTGTTCAAGCGTGGTGTGAAGATTTTGTTCCATTGCGTCTAACTGTTGCCGTGTTTGTCTCTGGTGTTGTTTCATTGTGTCTAACTTTTGAAGATTTTGTTCCATTGTGTCTAACTTTTGAAGATTTTGTTCCATTGTGTCTAACTTTTGAAGCTATTGCTGTGTTTGTCTCTGATTTTGTTCCATTGTGTCTAACTTTTGAAGCTTTTGTCCCATTTGTTGCATTAATTGTAATAACAATGCACTGGTGTCTGAAACATGTTTGTCAGTGTTTTTCGGCAGTGAATTTGCACCGGCAACATTCACATTTTGACTAGCGGAAAATGTGTCTCGACTCGTTTGAGAAAACGGTGAGAACCCAAAACCAGAGTCTACAGTATTTGCAATATTGTGTTCTGTCATTTCCGATTCCTGAGGCGAGCGATCGATAATGCTTCCCTGTTCACTACCTGTTTCACTGTCTACACCATTATTTGACGCCCGTTCCATTTCCCTATGCACAATTACCAAATTACTACTTTGAATATCTGTTAATTCATTACGCAGTGGTGCTGATAAGCTATGCTATTCGTCACTATTATTTCTCAGTTTACTTTGGAGCCTAGTGTTACGTTTTTCACACGCCAATATTGTCACAATATTTCACACGATAACACAGAAAAGCACAATTTGAAGAGCAAAAATAAGAGAACACATTAACATAGCACTGAAAAAAATATCTAGTTACTTGCAAGCGCAGCTGCGAAATACTTGGTACAAATTTACATGCATGCCACAACTGTTTTACTGTACAACAATGAAAGACTGCAACTACAAAGGAGATTCTCTCTACAATTACGTGCTAGCAATAAACAAAATCTACACTAATCACACAAACTACAAGAAAAAATCAGAAGATTCTAGGTTCGAATCCTGGCAGGGTCGCCATATGAAACGTCCCCTATTGAAAAATTGTACATGACTGTGCCCAAACTGACACACAATATTTTTTAGCGCATCGCAATCTGACATTCTAAAATCCCTACAAAAGAATGACCCTGACTAACATTAACCTATACATTTCACAAATCACTTACCTCACAAAAATCTTCATTACTCGAACTACTGCAATACAGAGAGCGCCACTACTGCCAGCTAAATAAAAGATTTAAACTACTGAAGGCACTAACTACTGATAGGTATAGTTAGCAAATGAAAGATTTTGATAGAGAACAAACAATGTACAAGGCCTGTTCAGAAAGTAAGCTCCGATTGATTGCCAAATTGAAACCACAGTGAACATCAGAAATGTTTTACTTGTAACAATTAGCTACACCTTTCAGCTACTTCTCTACATAGTCGCCTTTCTGACTTTGACTTTTGTCATAGCGTTGTACCAACTTTTCAATAGCCTCATCATAGAAGGCAGCCGCCAGTGCTTTCCGCCAATTCTCCACGCTGGCCTACACCTCGTTGTCTGTGTCAAAATGTTGTCTTCAAAGACAGCAGTTCATGACATCCAGTCTTACAAATTTCAAAAATCCGCCATCTCTCTCCCCACATCCACCACTGCTGGTGGCTCACCTCCAACTGCGCAATGCTACGCGCTGTTCACATCCAGCTGCCCAACACTACAATGGCAGACAACAATGCAAACTAGCCACAGATTGCACACAGCACAGCCAGTGATTTTCATACAGAGCGCTACGTAACGTTGCCAATAAGAAAACATAAACAGCCTACTTACACTATATGCATAATTGTTTTTTATATCGAAACTCTAACAACAGTGATTGAATACACAGCGACAGTCAGTTTTGATATATTGATTTTTTGGTTCAGTGATACTGATTGTCCTGTTTACGATATCAGTGACTTTGGCAGCCATTAAATCTGACCCACCTGACAAATTAAAACGTTTTGCCCGAGCGAGACTCGAACTCGCATATTTAAGTTTCTCGTGCATGTCTGTAACAACTTTGAAATTTGGGCACACCTCACGACCCACTACTCGGTTTCAGTCTGCAGACAATTTGGGAGTGCGAAAGCTACAAACTCTCTGGCTCAAAAAGAGAGCATTGGAGAATAACATCCCGTCTATGTTACTACTGCAGACAGTGCAGCGTCTTCCTATTCGCCTAAAGTAATTTAAGGATGCAAAGAAAATCTAATTCTCGAAGGACAGACAGAGTTTTGAGCCTCACTCCTCCCAAGTGCGAACACTGGCACAAGTAACTGTTCAGGACTTGGGCGCGCTTTGTGCAAGCACTATACGTGCATTTACATACACGCACTACTACGTGTGAAAACTGTGACACGCTTACTGGTGGTTGGGTGCTATAATGTACTGTTGTTGTCTTCAATCCTGATTTGATGCAGCTCTCCATGCTACTCTATCCTGTGCAAGCTTCTTCATCTCCCAGTACTTCAATCTGCATCCTTCTGAATCTGCTTCGTGTATTCATCTCTTGGTCTCCCTCTACGATTTTTACCCACCAAGCTGCCCTCCAATGCTAAATTTGTGATCCCTTGATGTCTCAGAACATGTCCTACCAACCGGTCCCTTCTTCTAGACAAGTTGTGCCACAAACTCGTCTTCTCCCTAATTCTATTCAATACCTCCTCATTAGTTATGTGATCTACCCATCTAATCTTCAGCACTCTTCTGTAGCACCACATTTCAAAAGCTTCTATTCTCTTCTTGTTCAAAGTATTTATCGTCCATGTTTCACTTCCATACATGGCTACGCTCCATACAAATACTTTCAGAAATGACTTCCTGACACTTAAATCTATACTCGATGTTAACAAATTTCTCTTATTCAGAAACGCTTTCCTTGCCATTGCCAGTCCACATTTTATATCCTCTCTACTTCGACCATCATCAGTTATTTTGCTCCCCAAATAGCAAAACTCCTTTACTACTTTAAGTGTCTCATTTCCTAATCTAATTCCCTCAGCATCACCTGACTTAATTCGACTACATTCCATTATCCTCGTTTTGCTTTTGTTGATGTTCATCTTATATCCTCCTTCCAAGACACTGTCCATTCCGTTCAACTGCTCTTCCAAGTCCTTTGCTATCTCTGACAGAATTCAATGTCATCGGCGAACCTCAAAGATTTTATTTCTTCTCCATGGATTTTAATGCCTACTCCGAACTTTTCTTTGCTTTCCTTTACTGCTTGCTCAATATGCAGATTGAATAGCATCGGGGACAGGCTACAACCCTGTCTCACTCCCTTGCCAAGCACTGCTTCCCTTTCATGTCCCTCGACTCTTACAACTGCCATCTACTTTCTGTACAAATTTTAAATAGCCTTTCGTTCCCTGTATTTGACCCCTGCCACCTTCAGAATTTGAAAGAGAGTATTTCAGTCAACATTGTCAAAAGCTTTCTCTAAGTCTAGAACTGCTAGAAACGTAGGTTTGCCTTTCCTTAAACTTTCTTCTAAGATACGTCGTAGGGTTAGTATTGCCTCATGTGTTCCAACATCTCTACGGAATCCAAACTGATCTTCCCCGATGTCGGCTTCTACCAGCTTTTCCATTCGTGACTTATGAAACTGATAGTGCGGTACTTTTCACATAATTTGGATTGGAATTATTATTTTCTTCTTGAAGTCTGACGGTATTCCGCCTGTCTCATACATCTTGCTCACCAGAGGTAGAGTTTTGTCAGGACTGACTCTCCCAAGGCCGTCTGTGGTTCCAATGGAATGTTGTCTACTCCCGGGGCCTTGTTTCGACTCATGTCTTTCAGTGCTCTGTCAAACTCTTCACGCAGTATCGTATCTCCGATTTCATCTTCATCTACATCCTCTTCAATTTCCATAATATTGTCCTCAATAGCCTTTGTATAGACCCTCTATACACTCCTTCTACCTTTCTGCTTTCCCATCTTTGCTTAGAACTGGGTTTCCATCTGAACTCTTGATATTCATACAAGTGGCTCTCTTTTCTCCAAAGGTCTCTTTAATTTTCCTGTAGGCAGTATCTATCTTACCCCTAGTGAGATAAGCCTCTACATCCTCACATTTGTCCTCTAGCCACCCCTACATAGCCATTTTGCATTTCCTGTCGATCTCATTTTTGAGACGTTTGTATTCCTTTTTGCCTGCTTCATTTACTGCGTTTTTATATTTTCTCCTTTCATCAATTAAATTCAATATTTCTTCTGTTACCCAAGGATTTCTACTAGCCCTCGTCTTTTTACCTACTTGATCCTCTGCTGCCTTCACTACTTCATCCCTCAGAGCTACCCAATCTTCTTCTACTGTATTTCTTTCCCCATTCCTGTCAATTGTTCCCTTATGCTCTTCCTGAAACTCTGTACAACCTCTGGTTTAGTCAGTTTATCCAGGTCCCATCTCCTTAAATTCCCACCTTTTTGCAGTTTCTTCAGTTTTAGTCTACAGTTCATAACCAATAGATTGTGGTCAGAGTCCACATCTGCCCCTGGAAATGTCTTACAATTTAAAACCTGGTTCCTAAATCTCTGTCTTACCATTATATAACCTATCTGATACCTTCTAGTATCTCCAGTATTCTTCCATGTATACAACCTTCTTTTATGATTCTTAAACCAAGTTTTAGCTATGATTAAGTTATGCTCTGTGCAAAATTCTACCAGACGGCTTCCTCTTTCACTTCTCTCCCCCAATCCATATTCACCCACTATGTTTCCTTCTCTCCCTTTTCCTACTCTCGAATTCCAGTCACCCATGACTATTAAATTTTCGTCTCCCTTCACTACCTGAATAATTTCTTTTATCTCATCATACATGTCATCAATTTCTTCATCATCTGCAGAGCTAGTTGGCATATAAACTTGTACTACTGTAGTAGGCATAGGCTTCGTGTCTATCTTGGCCACAATAATGCGTTCACTATGCTGTTTGTAGTAGCTTACCCGCACTCCTATTTTTTATTCAGTATTAAACCTACTCCTGCATTACCCCTATTTGATTTTGTATTTATAACCCTGTATTCACCGACCAAAAGTCTTGTTCCTCCTGCCACCGAACTTCACTAATTCCCACTATATCTAACTTTACCCTATTCATTTCCCTTCTTAAATTTTCCAACCTACCTGCCCGATTAAGGGATTTGACATTCGACGCTCCGATCCGTAGAACACCAGTTTTCTTTCTCCTGATAACGACATCCTCCTGAGTAGTCCACGTCCGGAGATCCGAATGGGGGACTATTTTACCTCCGGAATATTTTACCGAAGAGGACGACATCATCATTTAACCATACAGTAAAGCTGCATGCCCTCGGGAAAAATTACGGCTGTAGTTTCCCCTTGCTTTCAGCCCTTTAATGTACTATACTGAAAAAATTATTTTTGATGTAATGGACACTTCGTTAAATAGGAATATTACAAATGACTGAAGCTCTTTCACCAATGTATCGTAGCGACTTTTTGTGGCAAAATATTTCGAAGATTTTCAATAATACAGAGATACTCAAGATGTGCTAGATAGAAGTGCTCAATTTATGCCTTTTTGGAGACTCAGTTAATGTCAAGCCTCTAATCAAGATCATCTCACACTCGACGTAGCGTCTTCATCGTTCCAAATTATTCGTCGTTATCATTATTGGCTGTTAAGTCCTCTGCTCCAGTGAAAGGAAGCGGAAACTGTCGTGTCAGTCACACTTCAAAATGATGTGGTTAATCTCTTTCATATATTCAGGCTGCTTTCGTAATCTAGTGTTACGAAAATACGGAATCTTCGTGACAAGGCATGATACCATTCCAGAAGGGCACATCTGTCTGGAAATCGCCTGTCCCGATTAACCTGTGTTTCCACCTAAACTTGAAAAGTTCAGTGGTCGCTGCCCAGGACCGTTGTTAGCAGTAAGACAGTCAGTCTAATTGTCACCTCAAGAAGTTCGTCAGTGTATACCGTGTACATTTCTCATTCAATTCTTGCTGACTTAAAGTGGGATAAGTTTCATCCAACGTCAAATGTCGCTGTACTATTGCTCGTAATTGTTGCGCAAGAGAATACCTGTTCGCAATCAGTACGCCTAGCCAACATCGGCCTAATTAATTCGCGCAAGCTTTATTTATTAGCAACTGTTGATGTCCACGGAGATTAATATTAGAGTCAGTGCATGGTGCTCAGGATGGCTGATAATTGTGCCTGTTCAGTATGCTATTTGTGGCAAGATTTTTTATTTAATCTTCGCATTATCTAGAAAAACTGAAAGATGATGGCAACATGAAGTGCTGGAGATAGTCTAGGATTTGATATCTTAAAATAAACTTGAAATCAATAGTGTTTCATTCGACGATAACATATTAAAAGGAAGAATTTTACAGTTTAACATTCAGTCAACATCAATGTCATTAGAGACGAAACACTTACTGTTGTGGACAGGAGTGGTGAAGAAAAGTTTCCAAGGCCTTATTGTCTCTTTACTCTTCTAAAATGACTTAAGGATAGCCAGGAAAGCTTAAAGCTGAGAAACAGCTTCCAAAGGGGACCGTCAAAGAATGCTTGTTTTCAGAGCTCGACTTCATGACCAAATGACTTGTACAGACTTCATGACCAAATTCCGAAGATCTGTGCACCTAGAACGGGACTTAGGATGGAAGGTAACTACGCGAGACAAAGCTAACATTTTGCTGTTTTACAGTGGACGATGTCTTCAAGACTCTAGTTCCAGAAGATTAAACCGAGAAGAGTTCAAATCGTGTTCATAATTCGAAAGGCAGTGCATGACATGGCTTCTTCACGACATGTGTAGTTAGGGAAGCTGAAACCTAAACAAAAGTTTCATCCCTGACTGAATTACCTGTATAATTTTGTCCGGCAGTAAGCAGAACTAAGCAACTACAGGGGTGGGCAAAATATGGAAACACCACAAACACAATGCATTACCGTGCCTAATACGGCATAAGAAACCGTTTGCATTCAAAACAGTTTCCTGTCGTCTCGGAATGGATAAATACGGGTCCTGTATGGTTTTCAACGGAATTTTATACCATTATACCTGCGAAATAGTGGTAAGTTCAGGTAATGATGGACTGCGGCCACGCACCCTTCTCTCCAAAGTATACCACAAATATTCAATAATACTGAGACATTGTGACTGTGGTGACCAGGGCAGATGCGAAAATTCATCCTTTTGCTTACAAATCTAGTCCTGCACGTTGCGAGCTGAGTGAATTGAGACTTTTTCGTCTTGGAAAACAGCATCACCATTCAGGAACAATCACTGCACCATATGATGGACCTGATCACTCAAAATGTTCACATAATAATTGGCAGCAATGCGACCTTGCAGAGTAGCCACGGGGCACATAGAATGCCACGGTATGGCTGCCCATATCATCAACGAAACCCCGTCCTATTTCATTCTTGGGACATAACTCGGTTACAAACTGAAAACTGTGTGAAACAAGACCCTTCCGACCAAATGACATTCTCCCGTTTCTCCACAGTCCAGGTTTTAGGACTGCGGCATCATCTTTCCCTGTTACAGGCATTTGCCTCGTAGATGAATGGATTTGGAGTTCCAGCTGCAATTTCCTGCTTATGGAGCACCCTTCATGTTGTTTTGGCGCGACATTCAGTTATGTTGTGATTTTTGCAGCTGTCGTACCATTATTTTTCGTGACAATCCTGTCAGAGAGCGTTTGTCACGATCAGTCAACACACACCCCCGTCCGCACCGTTACTTGGCGGATGACGTTTCTTTTATTTACTCTTTATGCGGTATAGATCTTCAATAGAGGGCCTGTTGAAACACTGCCGGCCGTGGTGGCCGAGCGGTTCAAGGCGGTTCAGTCCGGAACCGCGCGACTGCTACGGTCGCAGGTTCGAATCCTGCCTCGGGCATGGATGTGTGTGATGTCCTTAGGTTAGTTAGGTTTAAGTAGTTCTAAGTTCTAGGGGACTGATGACCACAGATGTTAAGTCCCATAGTGCTCAGAGCCATTTGAACCAATTTGTTCCCCTGGATGACGACTGATTCGCGTCCTCCCATCGACACGACGAAGAAGGTCTCGCCCTGCCAATGGTCACGTTCCCTTTTCACTGTTATTTGTCAATGTCGTTGTTTTAACATTGGCACATGCATGGGTAGTTGGCTGCAGGTGCCCGTTGTTAGGAGTGTTCGGTGAACTGTCTGTTCAGAAACACTTTCATTCTGCCCAGCATTAAGGTCTGACGTTAGTTCCGCCACAGTTTACCACCTGTCCTGATCTACCAGTCTGCCCAGCCTACGAGGTCCGACATCTGTAATAAGGGGTGGCCGCAAGCCCCAAGACGTCTGGTCGTGGTTTTACCTTGAAGACACTTACCATAGCACTCCTCGAACATCCGACAAGTCACACAGTTTCTCAAATGCTCCAGCCGACTCTCCGGGCCATCACAATCTGTGTCAAACTCAGACAGATCGCGTATCTTCCTCATTCTCATACGGACAGCATGCGCACTGCTACTACATGCACCGTGCGTGTTTCTGACTGGCAATCATTCATAACCAGGGGAAGTTGCCATCGGTTGGACGCATTTACATCGATAGCACGTCGGTCGGCAGTTATAATGTTCTGGCTTCTCAGTGCACAGTAAAGGGGCAGGACCAATGATCACATCAAAAAACTTACGCAACTGTACCGTGAAATACCATGTCTGTGAAAATAGACACATGAATTTTCATATCAGCCACACTCCGCTGCAGAGTGAGATCTCACTCTGGAAGCATCCCCCAGGCTGTGGCAAAGCCACGTCTCCGCAAAATCCTTTCTTTCAGAAGCGCTAGTTCTACAAGTTTCGCTGGAGAGCTTCTGTTACGTTTGGAAGGTAGGAGACGAGGTACTGGCAAAAGTAAAGCTATGAGGGCGGGGCTTGAGTCGTGTTTGGGTAGCTCAGTTGGTAGAGCACTTCCACGCGAAAGGCAAAGGTCCCGAGTTCAAGTCTCGGTTCGTCACACAGTTTCAATTTTCCAGGAAATTTCATATCAGCGCACACTCCGCTGCAGAGTGAAAATCTCATTCTGGAAACATCCCCCAGGCTGTGGCTAAGCCACGACTCGGCAATATCCCTTCTTTCAGGAGTTCTAGTTCCGCAAGGTTCGCAGGAGAGCTTCTGTTAAGTTTGGAAGGTAGGAGTAAAGCTGTGAGGGCAGGGCGTCAGTCGTGCTTGGGTAGCGCAGTTGGTAGAGCACTTGCCGGCGAAAGGCAAAGGTCCCGAGTTCGAGTCTCGGTTCGTCGTACAGTTTTAATCTGCCAGGAAGTTTCATATCAGCGCACACTCCACTGCAGAGTGAAAATCTCATTCTCGAAACAACTGCCAGCCTGTGGCTAAGCTACGTCTCCGCAATATCCAATCTTTCAGGAGTGCTAGTTCTGCAAGGTTCACAGGACAGTTTCTGTTAAGTTTGGAAAGTAGGAGACGAGGTACTGGCAGAAGTAAAGCTGTGGGGGCAGGGCGTAAGTCGTGCTTGGGTAGCTCAGTTGGTAGAGCACTTGCCCGTGAAAGGCAATGGTCCCGTGTTCGAGTCCCGGTTCGTCACGCAGTTTTAACCTGTCAGGAAGATTCATATCAGCGCACATTCCGCTGCAGAGTGAAAATCTCATTCTGGAAACATCCCCGGGGCTCTGGCTAAGCCACGTCAACGCAATACCCTTTCTTTCAGGAGTGCTAGTTCTGCAAGGCTCGCAGGAGGGCTTCTGTTTTGTTTGGAAGGTAGAAGACGAGTCACTGGCAGAAGTAAAGCTGTGAGGGCGGGGCGTGAGTCGCGCTTGGGTAGCTCAGTTGATAGAGCACTTGCCCGTGAGTGGCAAAGGTCCCGAGTTCGAGTCTCGGTTCGTCACACAGTTTTAATCTCCTAGGAAGTTTCATATCAGCGCACACTCCGCTGCAGACTGAAAATCTCATTCTGGAAACATCCCCAAGGCTGTGGCTAAGCCACGTCTCCGCAATATCCTATTATTCAGGAGTGCTAGTACTGCAAGATTCGTAGGAGAGCTTCTGTTAAGTGTGGAAAGTAGGATACGAGGTACTGGCTGAAGAAAATCTCTGAGGGCGGGGCGTGAGTCGTGCTCGGGTAGCTCAGTTGGTAGAACACTTGCCCGCGAAAGGCAAAGGTTCAAATGGTCGAAATGGCTCTGAGCACTATGGGACTTAACTGCTGAGGTCATCAGTCCCCTAGTACTTAGAACTACTTAAACCGAACTAACCTAAGGTCATCACACACATGCCCAAGGCAGGATTCGAACATGCAACTGTACCGGTGGCGCGGTTCCAGGCTGTAGCGCCTAGTACCGCTCGGTCACCCCGGCCGGCAGATCAATGGTCCCGAGTTCGAGTCTTGGTTCGTCACACAGTTTTAATCTGCCAGGAAATTTCATAACAGCGCACACTACGCTCCAAATGGAAAATCTCATTCTGGAACCATCCCCCAGGCTGTGGCTAAGCCACGTCTCCGCAAAATCCTTTCTTTCAGGAGTTCTAGTTCTGCAAGGTTCGCAGGACAGCTTCTGTTATGTTTGGAAGGTAGGATACGAGGTACAGGGAGAAGTAAAGACGTGAGGGCAGGGCGTGAGTCGGGCTTGGGTAGCTCAGTTGGTAGAGCACTTGCCCGCAAAAGGCAAGGTCCTGAGTTGGAGTCTCGGTTCGTCACACAGTTTTAATCTGCCAGGAAGTTTCATATCAGCGCACATTCAACTGCAGAGTGAAAATCTCATTCTGGAAACATCCCCCAGGCAGTGGCTAAGCCACGTCACCGCAATACCCTTTCTTTCTGGAGTGCTAGTTCTGCAAGCTTCGCAGGAGAGCTTCTGTTAAGATTGGAAGGTAGGATACGAGGTACTGGCAGAAGTAAAGCTGTGAGGGCGGGGCGTGAGTCGTGCTTGGGTAGCGCAGTTGGTAGAGCACTTGCCAGCGAAAGGCAAAGTTCCGAGTTCGAGTCTCGGTTCGTCACACAGTTTTAATCTGCCAGGAAGTTTCATATCAGCGCACACTCCGCTGCAGAATGAAAATCTCTTTCTGGAAACATCCCCCAGGCTATGGCTAAGCCACGTCTCCGCAACAGCCTTTCTTTCAGGAGTGCTAGTTAAGGAAATTTCGCAGGAGAGCTTCTGTTAAGTTAGGAATGTAGGAGACGAGGTACTGGCAGAAGTAAAGCTGTGAGGGAGGGGAAAGTGTCATGCTTGGGTAGCTGAGTTGGTAGTGCACTTGCCCGCGAAAGGCAAAGGTCCCGAGTTCGAGTCTCGGTTCGTCACACAGTTTTAATCTGCCAGGAAGTTTCATATCAGCGCACACTCCGCAGCAGAGTGAAAATTTCATTCTGGATACATCCCCCAGGCTGTGGCTAAGCCAAGTCTCCGTAATATCCTTTCTTTCAGCAGTGCTAGTTCCGCAAGGTTCGCAGGAGAGCTTCTGTTAAGTTTGGAAGGTAGGAGACGAGGTACTAGCAGAAGTAAAGCTGTGAGGGCGGGGCGTGAGTCGTGCTTGGGTAGCTCAGTTGGTAGAGCACTTGCCCGCGAAAGGCAAAGTTCCCGAGTTCGAGTCTCGGTTCGTCACACAGTTTTAATCTGCCAGGAAGTTTCATATCAGCGCACACTCCGCTGCAGAGTGAAAATCTCATTCTGGAAACATCCCCCAGGCTGTGGCTAATCCACGTCTCCACAATATCCTTTCTTTCAGGAGTGCTAGTTCTGCAAGGTTCGCAGGAGAGTCTCTGTTAATTTGGAAGGTAGGAGACGATGTACTGGCAGAAGTAAACCGTGAGGGCGGGGCGTGAGTCGTGCTTGGGTAGCTCAGTTCGAAGAGCACTTGCCCGCGAAAGGCAAAGGTCCCGAGTTCGAGTCTCGGTTCTCACACAGTTTTAATCTGCCAGAATGTTTCCTATCAGCGCACACTCCGCTGCAGAGTGAAAATCTCATTTCGGAAACATCCCCCAGGCTGTGGCTAAGTCACGTCTCCGCAATATCCTTTCTTTCAGGAGTGCTAGTTCTGCAAGGTTCGCAGGAGACCTTCTGTTAAGTTTGGAAGGTAGGAGACGAGGTACTGGCAGAAGTAAAGCTGTGAGGGCGGGACGTGTGTCGTGCTTGGGTAGTTCAGTTGGTAGAGCACTTGCCCGCGAAAGGCAAAGGTCCCGAGTTCGAGTCTCGGTTCGTCACACAGATTTAATCTGCCAGGATGTTTCATATCAGCGCACACTCCGCTGCAGAGTGAAAATCTCATTGCGGAAACATCCCCCAGGCTGTGGCTAACCACGTCTCCGCAATATCCTTCCTTTCAGGAGTGCTAGTTCTGGAAGGTTCGCAGGAGACCTTCTGTTAAGTTTGGAAGATAGGAGACGAGGTACTGGAAGAAGTAAAGCTGTGAGGGCGGGGCGTAAGTCGTGCTTGGATAGCTCAGTTGGTAGAGCACTTGTCCGCGAAAGGCAAAGGTCCCGCGTTCGAGTCTCGGTTCGTCTCACAGTTTTAATCTGCCAGGAAGATTCATATCAGCGCACATTCCGCTGCAGAGTGAAAATCTCATTCTGGAAATATCCCCCAGGCTCTGGCTAAGCCACGTCAACGCAATACCCTTTCTTTCAGGAGTGCTAGTTCTGCAAGGTTCGCAGGAGAGATTCTGTTAAGTTTGGAAGGTAGGAGACGAGGTACTGGCAGAAGTAAAGCTGTGAGGGCGGGGCGTGAGTCGTGTTTGGGTAGCTCAGTTGGTAGAGCACTTGCCCGCGTAAGGCAAAGGTCCCGAGTTCGAGTCTCGGTTCGTCACACAGTTTTAATCTGCCAGGAGCTTTCATATCAGCGCACACTCCGCTGCAGACTGAATATCTCATTCTGGAAACATCACCCAGGCTGGGGCTAAGCCACGTCTCCGCAATATCCTTTCTTTCAGAAGTGTTAGTTCTGCAAGTTTCGCAGGAGAGCTTCTGTCAAAGTTTGGAAGGTAGGAGACGAGGTACTGGCAGAAGTAAAGCTGTGAGGGCGGGGCGTGAGTCGTGGTTGCGTAGCTCAGTTGGTAGAGCACTTGCCCGTGAAAGGCGAAGGTCCCAATTTCGAGTCTCGGTTCGTCACACAGTTTTAATCTGCCAGGAAGTTTCAATACAGTATACAGATGGGCCTTGAGATTTATGATTTATGTATCAGTTCAGGAAGCGGCAACGAAAGTAATGGAAAAAAATCTTCCATAACATGGCGCACTGTGTTCTTTGCTCTCTGGGAGCAACTGGCAGCCAGTCCTAGTACCTTCCATACGAAACCATGCATTATCATTCTGGTTTCGTTGTAACACCAGAGTTAGTGACGCTCGTATTATGCTTGATGGGAAGACAACATACCATGTTCATCATCTCTTTAAAGTTGATGCCTCCTTCGGTGTAATTCATCCTTCAATATAACATGGTCTTACATCTTAAGCAAAGAAATTACAAATTAAAACTCTCCTGTGAGGAAATAGATATTTAATGCGCATATTTGATTTTAGGATAAAATGAAGAAGGAAAAAGAATTAAAAATTATAAGAACAAATGTACAGTCGTGCTCAAAAGTATCCGAACGACCTGAATATCATGTCGCCTGATTCGCATACAACCCACATAACGCAGCTGTCTAGCAGGTCCTCTAATCGCTCCTTGGTACAGTCGTTTGACTATTGAAAATTGTTCCAACAAGTCACCACTAGCAAACACTACTCTGTATCGCAATAACTCTAGACGTAAAGTAATACTACGATAATACACATGTCAGGGAACACCTTATCACAGGTAAGACTGTCCTTAAGGCTTGGAAGCTCACATTTATTACAATAAATGACATACCTGTAATGTTACCACTGTCATTATTACGTCAGATAGGTAATGCACGTAGTAAGTTCGTCGTATTCATGATTTCCTCTTCGAAGTAACATACCGTACTTATTATTTAACACAAAATGACATTAAAAGTTTAAGTTATTCTGAGCAGCTAGTTCTGAATATGTATGAACTTCAAAATGACACGACGAACCGTCTCGTTCTGTATATGGATTCAAACCCAGGTCATGCAGACCAAGAAAAGATTTCGTGACTGACGGAAACTAACAGTCATTCCTGATTAGGCATACAGAGAGTGATATATCTCGATTTTAGGCAGTATCAATTAGCAAATACCAAATTTAAATTACATAACGCAAACATTTTTAACGGACCCGAATTCCTACCCAGCTCCTATTGTCCCTGTTGACGAACTACGATAGATGTTAAATATTGCCTCTTAACAAGTAACTTATTTGAAATGCCGTGAGGTACAGCTTTGTGTTGGACAGGGATTCGAACCCAGAACCTAATCGGATAGATATCGAAGAACAATCAACTGTGACATATCGCATTTTCTCGGCAGTAGCTAGATGTTTTAACTGAAATGACGAGACGAAACATTAATTTTTTCCTTCCCAGGACTCCAACCCGGCACCTATCGCTGTTATATTCTAGAGAAAACGAACGTTAAGTATGGGTTTGTTGCGCCAGCAGCGACATGTGAACATGTTTGAACTAGAAATAATATGACGAAGAGTTCAGTGCTGACTGGGAATAGAGCCCCACACATATCGTTGTTGACTACACGCAAAGAGACGTCAGCTACAGAATTTTTCTCCACCAGCAGCTCGGAATAACATCTTGTTGAACTTACAGTGATCTCGTAAATAGTTCTATGTCTCACTGGGAGTCAAAAACGTCAAATATCGTTTGTGTTGACAACGAATGAAAATACATTAAAAATCGAAATTATTATCCACCAGCAGATAGGTGTTCTCATGCTAGATCTTGATAATACATAATGAAATCTTTAGTGCCGGGCCAGGATTCGACCCCATTCACGCGCAATATGTGGAGATGTTGAGGAATCTGCAATTTTGAACAAACAACAAATTGTAGCCGATCTGTATTGTCACGAAGGGAACAAATTCCGCGTTAAGGGCGGTCTGAGTTGCATTCCCAGTTCAGAACCAATTTTATCGACATACAGAAGCTCAGATAAAAGATGGAATAAGATGGAGTAAGTGTCCTGTGAGCCTACATAGCGTTTGTTTGGTCACTAGAAATAAATAACTAGTATAAGAAAGGTTACTGGTGATAGAGTTTATACATGTCGCCACTCCAGACTTTATTGTGGCTCAACCTAACGTCTACTTGGTAGAGAAGGAATATTATTTTTAATGTGAATTTCAGACCACAATGCCATTATATCTTCTTCACTTGGTGTAGCCAGAGGAGAATGGAATCTGTCTCCCTTTATCTAAAATCACTCACCGAACTTGGAATTGAACCCAGACCGTTGATATACGAACCTCTCATCAGCCCAACAGACCACCAAACACTCTTCTGAATTGATCACTTAATGGATCACTTTTCTATCATACCGCCGTTCTGACACGCAGTCTCCCTGTATCAATTTGCAGCATGTTCAGTAAATTCATTTACTTGGTTGACCGAATCACCATGAAATAGCTGCCTCGGCTACTCAATGCATACATTCACTTTATTTTGTAATCACCAAAATAAAATCAAGTAACTGCCACCAACACAGAACTGCCAACAGTGTAGGATGCAGAAATTTAAATGGGAAGTGTTCCTTGAGCTACTCTATTGCGCGATCTGTATGTTGAAAACGTCGTGCAGTGCAAAAGAAAAGGTATAACTGTTTGTCTCTCATAAGTATTGACCTGGCCATATGCATTATCCCACAGCGCTGTGGAATGCAGAAGTTGTGGAGGAATTGTTTTTTACTTCTGGAGGTGTTATAGCTATGTGTCGGCTGGTAGCGTAGTGGTAAGTATCGCGCACGGTAGATAAGATGTCACGAGTTCGAGTACATTCACTGCTATATTTTTTAAAACGCAATTCTGCTGTCTGCTAAAGTTATCAATCTAATGGAACTTCTAACATAATTCACTTCACTTCCTAACCCAAAATAGTCGTATGTGGAAAAAGGGCTAACTTCTGCGACATTTTGTTCATTTCAGGTTTAACAGACAGCCAGACAGTAGATGCATCTCGAAACCTTTGTATTATGTATGGGTAGAGCGCATCGTGCCAAAATACGTCGGAAAAGTATTTTCTATATTAGCTGTCGTCTGGTAGTGGCATTTTATTCTTCTTCAAACCTTGTTTGAGAGCTTTCACTCAGAACAAGTTTTCTACATGCATGTAATCAATAAACTGTATGTGCATTTTCAGACTGTTATAGATAACATCAGAGAATTCGCATATATCGTTGATGACTAATTTCTCTCTCATGTTTACTATTGTTTTAACAGCATTAAAGGAAACTTTACGAAAATTGTCAACTGCATTATAAAAAATGAAATAAAACTACCCACGATAACCCTACGACGAAAGTCTGTTTTAATAAAATTGAGTATCTGTACACAAGCGTGCCTCTATCGACACGAATTGGTAAAATACTACTCACTTGGATTTTGATTGGGTTCGTGTTTAATTGGTATGCTGTGTCATACTCAAGGTGTAAGCAAATGTGGCATTTCATAAACATAGTTATGTATTCCTAGAACCCCAAAATATGCTTGTCAGCAGCGGAAACAGGCGTTACCAGTTGTGCAGCATTGTAAGTTTTTCACCATTGCACTATGAGCCGAAAGTATTTTCTCGCGATTTCCTTATCGATGTTTGATCTGACTGTTTGTAGCTCTTTCATAGGAGGGATAAAAACGCTACACTGAGTGAGACTGGAACTGTGAACCATTAACAGACGTTGTTTCACAGGTCAGCACGTTACTGCAGAGCTGGGGAAGAAGTATGTCTTACTTTCCTCTTACGAGACCAATAGCGGCTAGAACTCGTAAACCGCTATTTGAAGGACGAGATCAGTTGCGATTTCCACGTAGGACTTTCCTGGGCTGAAAAGCGTAAATTTACAATCTTTTGTTACACCTCAAGCGATAATTAATCAGATTATTCCATGGAAATGACAGGTAAAATCAAGTGAACTTTGAGGCTTAATTCCGTGCACACCAGGAAGTAACTCGTCGATCACAGAGTTGCCAAACATACATTGCCTTGTTGCCAAATCTCAGTTACAGTACCATCAGGAAGAAGACGAACCGATGTGATCTTACAGCGGGCTGGGAAGTGACCATAGCTGGTGTCTCCAAGTCGCGGCTGCTATGGCCTGGAATACGTAATGCGTCTGATTCGCATTTCTGTAACTAGATTTAGGTACTGGAGCGTAGTTACTAATAATACTCAGAACTGACTGCAAACCAAGTATCAAAAATCAGTAACTCTCATAGTTGTTTTTATTTCTTTCGTAAGTGTACTTAGAACTGAGAAACTTATTCACAGACGTGTTCGTGCCTCGGCGATAGTCGAGCACAACAAACAAATAAAAATAAAAAAGAATGTGTGTGTGTGTGTGTGTGTGTGTGTGTGTGTGTGTGACAAGAGAGAGAGGGATAAAAATCAAAAAGAATGAGACAGAGTGAGAGAGAGAGTAAAAAATTGTAAAGAAATTGGACCATGGTATGTAAAGAAATCGTTCATTAAAATGACACGTTCCACATCATTACGAAATATCGTATTCATGATCTATGAAACAAGAATTAATTTAATGTAATCTAATCTAAACATATAATATTGATGACTAGCCATGAAGAGTAATGAATTACCGAAATTTTTGCTAATGCCAGTAACCAAATCTAAACTTGAAAATAAAAGACAACAATTTTTGTAATAAACTGGGAGTTTTATCAAGACCCTTTCGTCCCTGTTAATTAACCACGAAAGATGTCTGATATACCTATATTCTGAAGTAACAAAGTGTGCATGCATTTAAAGATGAAGTGCATGATGTGAAGTTCTATGACAGAGATACGAACCCATCACAGGTCCTTCCCTGTCTACGGAATCCTTTTCAGGTTAATATCAAACATCAGCAATTACCCGTAGATTACATTAAAACTAAAGTAGTTGATGAAGACGTTACTTGATAACAAAAACGTGGTGTCTTTCTTCATTTACTTGCGCCTAGAAATGGCTATCGAGTACTGCCAAACCCGAAGGCAAGAGATCTTACTGCCTTCCGATAGACGTCGCTGTCATTTCTTCCATATGATTTGGACGACATGACCTGTTTCAAGTTGTGCATGACAGATAATGTTTTAGAAAATCAATTGTTTTCCTTTGCAATAAACAGAAAGATTTTCATTATAAGCTATCCAAGTACAAATTTTTCGCAATATTAGTTCAAATTTAATATTCGCTTCTATAATGTAGGAAAGTATTTCACAGTTGCAAAACTCGCATCCGACTCATTGACCTTACACTTAGTCGCTGACCATAAATTCTAGCTCACAGTGACACCGGATTAAGTAACCTAATGTAACGAAGACTGTTTGTCAGTGCTCTTTCTCACCGGAAAATATGCAGTTCACTCATTGGTCTCCATAAGTATACTGTAACAGTAATTTCTGTGTGTATGCAATGCATATGGATTAGAAATTAGTGGTGCTCTCTCTTCCACTTCTGTATACAATATGCCTGACCTAAACGGGCTCTTTATCATTACAGGCCATGGGCAGTGCAACATCATACTGATAACAGTAATGTGCTTATACTGACAACCTGACTGTTCGTTTTCCTGTTTTTGTAATCATTTAAATAAAACAACATGACCTTCCAGTGGGAGACATTTCGTCCTTCTTTTCCTTCTGTGAAATTTGTCAGTAAGCTTTTTGCCTTCCAGCCAGCGAAATGCGGCAGAGTACGGCCGGTAAACGATTCACAAACCACGATTTAGTGCCGTTAAGACGATTTCTTTAAACATCGTTGTAGCTGAAGGAATTTAGTTTCGTCTTAAATCGTCTCAATCAGCAATGTTCACAGACATCTCAAATAGGAAAAAGCGCATTATCCAGGTACGAAGGTTGTAAAACAAACTTCTCACAGTTTGTGTCAAGTTGATCTTTTCGCCTGATAGCACTGCGTAAGTATTTGGTCTATGATGTATCACAAGTAGTGTTCCTGTAGCTGTGGGAATCATTGGTTGAAAACGAGTTTAACACCAATGGGTACAGCACTGCTAAATATTCTAAATGATTCTCAACCTAAGTCTGAGTTACCCGCAAACTGAGGCGAATTTATAATATCGAAGCTAGGCTGCGTATCCTTGTCTTCCTTGAGTGGGCATTAGAAGGCGTTTACACACACGTATACAATACTATGAATACTTCGAACGCTATTGTTAACGTTGCTCTCATAAACTACTGTTGTTTTTTAATTCTTCTGGGTCTTCAGCGTGCAATATGTGTTGTAGATACAGCCTTAGAGCAAAAAAAAAAGATCGTCGAGTCGTTCACGTAAGGTGGGCAATGTAGTCGTGCTCCTCTCAGAATCCTATGTCCAGCAATATGCTCGATCTGGCAACATTCTAGACTGCGGCACTTCCCAGAGGAAGTCTTGACTTCAGTCTTAGTACTTTATTCTTGACTACGACCGTAGTCTTGAGGTAAAACGTGAGACTAGCTAATACGACGTGTGGTAACTAAAAGCACACGTCGACAAAGTTTTTATCGCCCCTTTCCTCTCGGTGCTGAAGCTATGAGTGTAATTCAAGCGAATCTACAATATATTTCGCTTTCTGTCACACTGGTAATAACAGTTTGGTCCAACAATGTTTTAGTGAAAGATTTCTTTGCCGACCATCTGCCTCTGAACACCGCATGCGTCTGAGTTCTCTGGGACCCGTTTGCTGCCTACCGGCGGGGGCTGAGACACTGCATTGTCTCGTATTGTGCCAACAACGACTGCTCCACTCCGCACTCTCGACCATGTAAAATGCTTTAATGTTGTTGAGTGGTGACCCATAAAATCTGTCTACGATTTGTTCAAATGGCTATGAGCACTATGGGACTTAACATCTGTCGTCATCAGTCCCCTAGAACTTAGAACTACTTAAACCTAACTAACCAAAGGACATCACACACATCAGTGCCCAAGGCAGGATTCGAACCTGCGACCGTAGCGGTCACGCGGTTCCAGACTGAAGCGCCTACGATTTGTGTTTCACTCTTGATAGCAAAGGAGGCACAAAACCGTTCTTATTTGATGATTATTTTATTACAGTAGAATGAAATACATCATTGTGGCACAGAATTAATTTCGTTGCTTCTGATCCAGTGCACTACAGTTAAAGTGTCACATTCTGTTCTTTTTCCTTTCATGGGAGGTTCCTCAAATAATTTATTATTGTCATGGATTCATATGTGTTAGTCAAGGCACAGAGAGTAAATGCAATGTAATGTGTTTGATTTCTTTCTTTGATTCTCTATCGTAAATGGATGCAAAAGATTGTGTCAATACCTATCAGAACCTGCTCTATAGCTACTCAGGCAAATTGCTTGTTTTCAGGTCTATACCTTAATTAATGGAGAAGTGAACGCTGTTCACAAGTGATATTTAAAATATTCAGGCGACAAAATTGCCCATATTTGAAGCGACCCAGAGAAAAAGTAAGTTGCTATAGCCGCTGTTAGCAAATGTCTGCAGGGAGTTCCTAATTGCTTCCGTGTAAATTTAGTATAGAGGCCCTATAGTACTCAAGAGTTTCATTTTCTTCATACTCATCACCCTGGCATGTGAGTCTTAAGTGAAGAACAATATTGAAATTCGTATCGCTGATGGCTGAACTGAATTTCTTCAGAGACGCTGGTATTGCGAAGCAGCTTGGCAGTCAGAAAGCCAAGATCTATGACCATTAACACAACTTACTGAGTCGAGCTACCAAGAGGATTTGATGTCTAAATGTTTTCTTCCGATTTCGATACAGAATTTTTTCTGGAAATTCGCAGCTCCATAAATTATATCAGAAAAAATCTCGCATACGCTGGCCCCTACCATGGTTACAACTGACGACAGATGAGCCATTCTGACCCTAGACACGGGCGGTACCGCCGGGCTACGGACACACTGCTGCCTGTACGCCACTCTCATCATGGTATTTGTCGCTCACCCTCATAACGCATCGTGAAAGATAATAAAAGTTGTCACTTATGTGAAAAATAGAATTTCTTTAGGCAAAAAATTGAATTTTCTGTCTCAGTGTCTTAGTTTACATGAGGATTATATAGCACGAGTCATTCAAATGGAAAGGGAATATCAAATGAATTTAGCGAGTCAATTCAGTACCATACGCGGAAGTGATTGCACTGTCACAGTGCTGCCTAATGTTTGTGACGATGTTGCCAATTCTCAACTGTGCTAGGAACAGCTCTGTAGCGGTATGCGAGGAGAATCCCGTGCTCGTGTCATAGGAGGAGATGGAGAGGAGGCGCGGGGTTTGGTTAATATGCAGAGTTTTCTCCTACCAGTTGTGTCAAACATTGAGGTGTATAATCTTCCATCACGATTACAGTTTCCTACAAAATATATACGGATAAAACACTTTCCTTGTTACTTTGTGACAAAATATTATTTCAGTACAATAAAAAGTCTTTGGAAATCACTTATGCCCACCTGTCACAAAAGTAAGATAACAAACACTTTGCTCCTCAAAATCGATTGCACCTATGTGCAGTCTTGTGACGTTTAAATAAATCGTCTTAACGGCACTAAATCGTGGTTTGTGAATCGTTTACCGGCCGTACTCTGCCGCATTTCGCTGGCTGGAAGGCAAAAAGCTTACTGACAAATTTCACAGAAGGAAAAGAAGGACGAAATGTCTCCCACTGGAAGGTCATGTTGTATTATTTAAATGATTACAAAAACAGGTAAAACGAACAGTCAGGTTGTCAGTATAAGCACATTACTGTTATCAGTATGATGTTGCACTGCCCAGGGCCTGTAATGATAAAGGGCCCGTTTAGGTCAGGCATATTGTATACAGAAGTGGAAGAGAGAGCACCACTAAATTCTAATCCGTATGCATTGCATACACACAGAAATTACTGTTACAGTGTACTTATGGAGCCCATTGAGTGAATTGCGTATTTTCCGGTGAGAAAGAGCACTGGCAAACAGTCTTCACTACATTAGGTTACTTAATCTGGTGTCACTCTGAGCTAGAATTTATGGTCAGCGACTAAGTGTAAGGTCAATGAGTCGGATGCGAGTTTTGCAACTGTGAAATACTTTCCTACATTATAGAAGCGAATATTAAATTTGAATTAATATTGCGAAAATTTTGTACTCGGATACTTAGAATCAAAATCTTTCTGTTTATTGCAAGGGAAAACGAGTAATTACTGATGTTTGATATTAACATGAAAAGGATTCCGTAGACAGGGAAAGAACCTGTTCTTGGGAAACTACTTCTATAGTGACCAAAAGGCATCACATGATCTTCAAGTACAGTGTTCCAGGAGCGGTATGAAGAAAATGACAGTAATAATGACGGTAATAATCGAATTATCCAGTAACTTCACACTTCACAGTGGATTTTCTCGAACTAAGAAATTTGCTGAATTTATGAAAATTTCAAAATGCTTAGAAGAGTCTTTACATCCTGCTGACATGAGAATAGCATAATCTGCGCTTCTGAAGCTTGCTTCTACTTAACCATTTAATAGACTCGCGTTTTTTCCACCGTGACTAATTTTGTAAGCTAAGAACATCATCTGATACAGCACACTCTTGGGGCTGGGAAATGTGGCCGCAATAGTCTGGCGGAACGAACTATCACAGGTGTAATGCGTAGGTTCAGGCATTTACTTTTAAGAGGCACAAACAGATTTACTTTACCCCTGGTAACATCAAGAGAAAGACGTTATAATCTAGAATCCGCATTAAACATCACGTTCCTTCATTACCAACTGGGCAGAGCAGGTTTACTTTGGGAAATGACATAGCGGAAGTCATGGTAAACAGAAATATAGTCGCCAGTAAACTTACTTACATTAGAAAATTTTATTTTATTTTATGAACCGATAGCCATTTAAAGGAACAGGGCTCTTACTTTAGTTGTACTTGATTCAACTAGAGACGTTGAAAAATTTGGTGCTGGACTGTGATTCGAATTCGTATCTCCTCTTTCGAGGATCTGAATATCTCGGAGCAGTATAGTTCAATCATTTTGTTCCTTTTCTCAAGACTGCAATCTTCTCTAGGTCTCCTCCAAAGGTAAGTATGTGGGTCCAAATCCTGATCCAGTACAAAAATATTCATAATTTCATTTCAAGCCCTATCACGTGCACACCGGCCTGTTAGTGAAAATTAACGTACATTTTTAATGTCTGTTCATGTGTTGCCAACAATCGCAATAGGTGTCGTTATTTCTGGTCAAACACGCACACATCTTACTATTGGTGAGTAAGCAACTGATAATAAAGGTATATTCGTGGATGCACGGTAGGTGTGCAGTTCGATTGTCGCTTAGGCACAAAAGTTTGCATCCTTATTTCAGATTCAATCACGTAGCAGCTGGTAAGAAAAAACGATACGAAACATTTGATTTTACTTAGTTAACAACCCGATTACGTTTTGGGTTCGTATCACCGTCACAGAACTTCACATCATGCACTTCATCTTTAAATGCATACACACTTTGTTACTTCAGAATACAGGTATATCGGACATCTTTCGTGGTTAGTTAACAGGGACGAAAGGGTCTTGATAAAAGTCCCGGTTCATTACAAAAACTATCGTCTTTTAATTTCAAGTTTAGATTTGGTTACTGGTATTAGCAAAAATTTCGGTAATTATTCATTACTCCTCATGGCTAGTCATCAATATGATATAATTAGATTAGATTACAATAAATTAATTCTTGTTTCATAGATCATGAATACGATATTTCGTAATGATGTGGAACGTGTCATTTTAATGAACGATTTCTTTACATACCACGATCCAATTTCTTTACAATTTTTTACTCTCTCTCTCATTCTTTTTGATTTTTATCTCTCTCTCTCTGTCACACACACACTCACACACATACACACATTCTTTTTTATTTTTATTTGTTTGTTATGCTCGACTATCGCCGAGGCACGAACACGTCCGTGAATGAGTTTCTTAGTTCTAAGTACACTTACGAAAGAAATAAAAACAACTATGAGAGTTACTGATTTATGATACTTGGTTTGCAGTCAGTTCTGAGTATTATTAGTAACTACGCTCCAGTCCCTAAATCTAGTTACAGAAATGCGAATCAGACGCATTACGTATTCCAGGCCATAGCAGCCGCGACTTGGAGACACCAGCTATGGTCACTTCCCAGCCCGCTGTAAGATCACATCGGTTCGTCTTCTTCCTGATGGTATTGTAACTGAGATTTGGAACCAAGACAATGTATGTTTGGCAACTCTGTGATCGACGAGTTACTTCCTGGTGTGCAAGGAATTAAGCCTCAAAGTTCACTTGATTTTACCTGTCATTTCCATTGAATAATCTGAGTTATTATCGCTTGAGGTGTAACAAAAGATTTTAAATTTACAGTTTCCAGCCCAGGAAAGTCGTTGCACGTGGAAATCGCAACTGATCTCTTCCTTCCAATAGCGGTTTACGAGTTCTAGCCGCTATTGGTCTCGTAAGAGGAAAGTAAGACACATACTTCTTCGCCAGCTCTGTAGTAGCGTGCTGACACGTGAAACAACGTCTGTTAATGGTTCACAGTTCCAGTCTCACCGAGTGTAGCGTTTTTATCCCTCCTATGAAAGAGCTACAAACAGGAAGATCAAACATCGATAAGGAAATCGCAAGAAAATACTTTCGGCTCATAGTGCAATGGCAAAAAACTTAAATGCTGCACAACAGGTAACGCCTGTTTCCGCTGCTGACAAGCAAATTTTGGGTTTCTAGGAATACATAACTTTATTTATGAAATGCCACATTTGCTTACACCTTGAGTATGACACAGCATACCAATTAAACACGAACCCAATCAAAATCCAAGTGAGTAGTATTTTACCAATTCGTGTCGATAGAGGCACGCTTGTGTACAGATACTCAATTTTATTAAAACAGACATTCGTCGTAGGGTTATCGTGGGTAGTTTTATTTCATTTTTTATAATGCAGTTGACAATTTTCGAAAGTTTCCTTTAATGTTGTTAAAACAATAGTAAACATGAGAGAGAAATTAATCATCAACGATATATGCGAATTCTCTGATGTTATCTATAACAGTCTGAAAATGCACATGCAGTTTATTGATTACATGCATGTAGAAAACTTGTTCTGAGTTAAAGCTCTCAAACAAGGTTTGAAGAAGAATAAAATGCCACTATCAGACGACAGCTAATATAGAAAATACTTTTCCGACGTATTTTGGCACGATGCGCTCTACTCATACATAATACAAAGGTTTCGAGATGCATCTACTGTCTGGCTGTCTGTTAAACCTGAAATAAAAGAAAGTCGCAGAAGTTAGCCCTTTTTCCACATACGACTATTTTGGGTTAGGAAGTGAAGGGAATTATGTAAGAAGTTCCATTAGATTGATAGCTTTAGCAGACAGCAGAATTGCGTTTTAAAAGAGATAGCAGTGAATGTACTCGAACTCGCGACATCTTATCTACCGTGCGCGATACTTACCATTACACTACCAGCCGACACATGGCTATAACAGCTCCAGAAGTCAAAAACAATTCCTCCAGAACTTCTGCATTCCACAGCGCTGTGGGATAATGCGTATGGCCAGGTCAATACGTATGAGAGACAAACAGTTATACCTTTTCTTTTGCACTGCACGACGTTTTCAACAAACAGATCGCGCAATAGAGTAGCTCAAGGAACACTTCCCATTTAAATTTCTGCATCATACACTGTTGGCAGTTCTGTGTTGCTGGCAGTCACGTGATTTTATTTTGGTGATTACAAAATAAAGTTGAATGTATGCATTGAGTAGCCGAGGCAGCTAGTTCATGGTGATTCGGTCAACCAAGTAAATGAATTTACTGAACATGCTGCAGATTGATACAGGGAGCCTGTGTGTCAGAATTCTCAGCCAGTGTGGCAGAACGGCGTTATGATAGAAAAGTGATCCACTCAGAAGAGCGTTTGGTGGTCTGATGGGCTGACGAGAGGATCGTATATCAATGGTCTGGGTTCGATTCCAACTTCAGTCAGTGATTTTAGATAGGGGGAGACAGATTCCATTCTCTTTTGGCTACACCAAGTGAAGAAGATATAATGGCATTGTGGTCTGAAATTCACATTAAAAATGATATTCCTTCTCTACCAAGTAGACGTTATGTTGAGCCACAATAAAGTCTCGAGTGGCGACATGTATAAACTCTATCACCAGTAACCTTTCTTATACTAGTTATTTATTTCTAGTTACCAAACAAACGCTATGTAGGCTCGTTGTTGTGGTTGTTGTTGTCTTCAGTCTTGAGACTGGTTGGATGCAGCTCTCCATGCTACTCTATCCTGTGCAAGCTTCTTCATCTCCCAGTACTTACTGCAACCTACATCCGTCTGAATCTGTTTAGTGTATTCATCTCTTCTTGTCCAAACAATTTATCGTCCATGTTTCACTTCCATACATGGCTACACTCCTTACAAATACTTTCAGAAACGACTTCCTGACACTTAAATCTATACTCGATGTTAACAAATTTCTCTTCGTCAGAAACGCTTTCCTTGCCATTGCCAGTCTACATTTTATATCCTCTCTACTTCGACCATCATCAGTTATTTTGCTCCCCAAATAGCAAAACTCCTTTACTACTTTAAGTGTCTCATTTCCTAATCTAATTCCCTCAGCATCACCCGACTTAATTCGACGACATTCAATTATCCTCGTTTTCCTTTTGTTGATGTTCATCTTATATCCTCCTTTCAAGACACTGTCCATTCCGTTCAACTGCTCTTCCAAGTCCTTTGCTGTCTCTCACAGAATTACAATGTCATCGGCGAACCTCAACGTTTTTATTTCTTCTCCATGGACTTTAATACCTACTCCGAATTTTCCTTTTGTTTCCTTTACTGCTTGCTCAAGATACAGATTGAATAACATCGGGGACAGGCTACAACTCTGTCTCTCTCCCTTCCCAACCGCTGCTTCCCTTTCATGCCCCTCGACTCTTATAACTGCCATCTGGTTTCTGTACAAATTGTAAATAGCCTTTCGCTCCCTGTATTTTCACCCCTGCCAACTTCAGAATTTGAAAGAGAGTATTCCAGTCAACATTGTCAAAAGCTGTCTCTAAGTCTACAAATGCTAGAAATGTAGGTTTGCCTTTCCTTAATCTTTCTTCTAAGATACGTCGTAGGGTCAGTATTGCCTCGCGTGTTCCAACACTTCTACGGAATCCAAACTGATCTCACCCTAGACCGGCTTCTACCAGTTTTTCCATTCGTACGTAAAGAATTCGCGTTAGTATCTTGCAGCTGTGACTTACTCAACTGATAGTTCGGTAATTTTCACACCTGTCAACACCTGCTTTCTTTGGGATTGGAATTATTATATTCTTCTTGAAGTCTGAGGGTATTTCGCCTGTCTCATTCATCTTGCTCACCAGATGGTAGAGTTTTGTCAGGACTGGCTCTCCCAAGGCCGTCAGTAGTTCCAATGGAATGTTGTCTACTCCCGGGGCCTTGTTTCGACTCAGGTCTTTCAGTGCTCTGTCAAACTCTTCACGCAGTATTGTATCTCCCATTTCATCTTCATCTACATCCTCTTCGATTTCCATAATATTGTCCTCAAGTACATCGCCCTTGTATAGACCCTCTATATACTCCTTCCACATTTCTGCTTTCCCTTCTTTGCTTAGAACTGGATTTCCATCTGAGCTCTTGGTATTCATACAAGTGGTTCTCTTTTCTCCAAAGGTCTCTTTAATTTTCCTGTTGACAGTATGTATATTACCCCTAGTGAGATAAGCCTCTACATCCTTACATTTGTCCTCTAGCCATCCCTACATAGCCATTTTGCACTTCCTGTCGATCTCATTTTTTAGATGTTTGTATTCCTTTTTGCCTGCTTCACTTACTGCGTTTTTATATTTTCTCCTTTCATCAATTAAATTCAATATTTCTTCTGTTACCCAAGGATTTCTACTAACCCTCGTCTTTTTACCTACTTGATCCTCTGCTGCCTTCACTACTACATCCCTCAGAGCTACCCATTCTTCTTCTACTGTATTTCTTTCCCCCATTCCTGTCAATTGTTCCCTTATGCTCTCCCTGATACTCTGTACAACGTCTGGTTTAGTCAGTTTATCCAGGTCCCATCTCCTTAAATTCCCACCTTTTTGCAGTTTCTTCAGTTTTAGTCTACAGTTCATAACCAATAGATTGTGGTCAGAGTCCACATCTACCCTGGAAATGTCTTACAATTTAAAACCTGGTTCCTACATCTCTGTCTTACCATTATATAATCTATCTGATACCTTCTAGTATCTCCAGGATTCTTTCATGTATACAACCTTCTTTTATGATTCTTGAACCAAGTGTTAGCTATGATTAAGTTATGCTCTGTGCAAAATTCCACCAGACGGCTTCCTCTTTCATTTCTCTCCCCCAATCCATATTCACCCACTATGTTTCCTTCTCTCCCTTTTCCTACTCTCGAATTCCAGTCGCCCATAACTATTAAATTTTCGTCTCCCTTCACTACCTGAATAATTTCTTTTATCTCATCATACATTTCATCAATTTCTTCATCATCTGCAGAGCTAGTTGGCATATAAACTTGTACTACTGTAGTAGCCATAGGCTTCGTTCTATCTTGGCCGCAATAATGCGTTCACTATGCTGTTGGTAATAGCTTACCCGCACTCCTATTTTTTTATTCATTATAACCCACTCCTACATTACCCCTATTTGATTTTGTATTTATAACCCTGTATTCACCTGACAAAAAGTCTTGTACCTCCTGCCACCGAACTTCACTAATTCCCACTGTATCCAACTTCAACCTATTCATTTCCCTTTTTAAATTTTCTAACCTACCTGCCCGATTAAGGGATCTGGCATTCCACGCTCCGATCTGTAGAACGCCAGTTTTCATTCTCCTGATAACGATGTCCTCTTGAGTAGTCCCCGCCCGGAGATCCGAATGGGGGACTATTTTACCTCCGGAATATTTTACCCATGAGGATGCCATCATCATGTAATCATACAGTAAAGCTGCATGCCCTCGGGAAAAATTACAGCTGTAGTTTCCCCTTGCTTTCAGCCGTTCGCAGTACCAGCACAGCAAGGCCGTTTTGGTTAGTGTTGCAAGACCAGATCAGTCAATCATCCAGACTGTTGCCACTGCAACTACTGAAAAGCCTGCTGCCCCTCTTCAGGAACCACGCGTTTGTCTGGCCTCTCAACAAATACCCCTCCGATGTGGTTGCGCCTATGGTACGGCCATCTGTATCGCTGAGGCACACAAGCCTCTCCACCAACGGCAAGGTCCATGGTTCATAGGGGGAAGGCTCACAGGACACTTATTCCATCTTTTATCTGAGCTTCTGTATGTCGATAAAATTGGTTCTGAGCTGGGAATGCAACCCAGACCGCCCTTAACGCGGAATTTGTTCCCTTCGTGACAATACAGCTCGGCTACAATTTTTTGTTTGTTCAAAATTGCAGATTACTCAACATCTCCAGATATTGCGCGTGAATGGGTTCGAATCCTGGCCCGGCACTAAAGATTTCATTATGTATTATCAAGATCTAGCGTGAGAACACCTATCTGCTGGTGGATAATAATTTCGATTTTTAATGTATTTTCATTCGTTGTCAACACTAACGATATTTGACGGTTTTGACTCCCAGTGAGACACAGAACTATTTACGAGATCATTGTAAGTTCAACAAGATGTTATTCCGAGCTGCTGGTGGAGAAAAATTCTGTAGCTGACGTCTCTTTGCGCGTAGTCAACAACGATATGTGTGGGGCTCTATTCCCAGTCAGCACTGAACTCTTTGTCATATTATTTCTAGTTCAAACATGTTCACATGTCGCTGCTAGTGCAACAAACCCATATTTAACGTTCGTTTTCTCTAGAATATAACAGCGATAGGTGCCGGGTTGGAGTCCTGGGAAGGAAAAAATTAATGTTTCGTCTCGACATTTCAGTTAAAACATCTAGCTACTGCCGAGAAAATGCGATATGTCACAGTTGATTGTGCTTCGATATCTATCCGATTAGGTTCTGGGTTCGAATCCCTGTCCAACACAAAGCTTTACCTCACAGCATTTCAAATAAGTTACTTGTTAAGAAGCAATATTTAACATCTCTCGTAGTTCGTTAACAGGGACAATAGGAGCTGGGTAGGAATTCGGGTCCGTTAAAAATGTTTGCGTTATGTAATTTAAAGTTGGTATTTGCTAATTGATACTGTTTAAAATCGAGGTTTATCACTCTCTGTATGCCTAATCAGGAATGACTGTTAGTTTCCGTCAGTCACGAAATCTTTGCTTAGTCTGCATGACCTGGGTTTGAATCCATATGCAGAACGAGACGGTTCGTCGTGTCATTTGAAGTTCATACATCTTCTCAACTAGCTGCTCGTGAATAACTTAAATTTTTAATGTCATTTTGTGTTAAATAATAAGTACGGTATGTTACTTTGAAGAGGAAATCATGAATACGACGGACTTACTACGTGCATTACCTATCTGACGTAATAATGAGAGTGGTAACATTTCAGGTATGTCATTTATTGTAATAAATGTGAGCTTACAACCCTTAAGGACAGTCTTACTTGTGATAAGGTGTTCCCTGATATGTGTATTATCGTAGTATTACTTTACATTTAGATTTATTGCGGTACAGACTAGTGTTTTCTAGTGGTGACTTGTTGAAGCCATTTTCAATATTCAAACGACTGTACCAAGGAGCGATTAGAGGACCTGCTACACAGCTGCGTTATGTGGTTTGTATGCGAATCAGGCGAAATGCAATTCAGGTCGTTCGGATACTTTTCAGCATGACTGTACGTCACTATGTGTACAAAAAGATAAATAATGAGGTAATTAAACAAAAAAATGTTTCAAATGGTGCATGGGGGCTTAATTAAATAAAATTTGGTAGCTGTTGGTCCGATTACGCTAGTCTCGTAATCGGTTGGCCCTGACTAGTATTATTACGCAATCTGACTGCATAGAACAACAACAATGAATGAAATGAAAATTTCCTGTTAACACAATTAATTAATTAAGTCCCCAGCAACTATAAAACCTACTAAACCAAAGCACAAGTGTAATTGTTCTGTGTGTGGGAGTGTGACTCAACGTACACATCTGGCACCGTTCTTCTTCAACAAGACAAGAAATTTTAAATACCATTTATACTGAAGTAACTAAAAAATAGAAATACTATAATTGCGTAAGGAAAGCAGAATTACACTCTAATACAAGAACACAAGCCGGATGCTTTGTTGACTGAACCTGTAATGACGCATTATTCAGGACATTGAAATTATGAGAAAAAAAAGAAAAGTAGTTTGTTACCTTAATTTATATTGATGAAAAGCACTCTAAACATTACAATCTCTCCACACCGACACGCTACTACCACATCTCAACCAGAACTCTCCAATATCACATCTCAGCAAGCACTGCCTACGAGCACATCTCAACAAACACTCTACTACGAACTCTCCCCAAGAACTGACTGACTTGAGTCCTCGACAGGCACTGTGGAGGCGGCTGAATAATACTCTTTGGCGCAATCTCTGGCGCAGTGGCTCAGTGTAGCCACCTTTCATATGCCCCTCCTCCACAGGCCAGAATTTGATGGTATTTTTGCCAGCATTGGTGGTGAAAATACCAACAAATTCGTCCACAAAAATACAGACAAAAATAAAAGATAATATTAATACCTAAATATCACATAATTAGTTAAAATTTTGGCTTTGCACTGACCTTTCAATAACCTAATATATAAAATACAGTAAGCAATACAAATTCTTTTCATACATGTGACTTTACATAATAGTTCACACAATACACAAAAAATCAGTTTATACAAATGTTCACATAAAATGCTTTCAATGATTAGTTCCAGTAGTAGCACCCAGCGATGGTCAACAGGTGTAGAAACCAACAAGTGACATTATTTCAGTACAAGCAGTCCATCTGTGGCACCAAGCAATGTTGAGTAGGTGCAGACACCAACAAGTGACATTATCTCAGTAGAAGCAATTCCATCAGTGGCACCCAGCAATGTTGAGCAGGTGCAGACAGCAACAAGTGACATCATTTCAGTAGAAGCAGTTCCATCAGTGGCACCCAGCAATGTTGAGCAGGTGCAGACAGCAACAAGTGACATCATTTCAGTAGAAGCAGTTCCATCTGTGGCACCCAGCAATGTTGAAGAGGTACACACAGCAACAAGTCACATTTCTCAGCAGAAACAGTTCCATTAGTGGCACCCAGCAATGTTGAACAGGTGCAGACACCAACAAGTGACATCTTCTCAGTTGAAGCAATTCCATCACTGGCACCCAGCAATGTTGAGCAGGTGCAGACAGCAACAAGTGACATTATTTCAGTACAAGCAGTTCATCAGTGGCACCCAGTAAAGTTGAGCAGGTACACACAGCAACAAGTGACATTATTTCAGTAGAAGCAGTTCCATTAGTGGCACCCAGCAATGTTGAATAGGTGCAGACACCAACAAGTGACATTATCTCAGTAGAAACAGTTCCATCTGTGGCACCCAGCAATGTAGAGCAGGTGCAGACACCAACAAGTGACATCATTTCAGTAGAAGCAATCCATCAGTGGCACCCAGCAATGTTGAGTAGGTGCAGACAGCAAGAAGTAACATCATTTCAGTAGAAACAGTTCTAACAGTGGCACCCAGCAATGTTGAGTAGGTGCAGACACCGACAAGTGACATCATTTCCATAGAAGTAGCTCCATCTGTGCACCCAGTAATGTTGAGCAGGTGCAGACAGCAACAAGTGACATCATTTCAGTAGAAGCAGTTCCATCTGTGGCACCCAGCAATGTTGAAGAGGTACACACAGCAACAAGTCACATTTCTCAGCAGAAACAGTTCCATTAGTGGCACCCAGCAATGTTGAACAGGTGCAGACACCAACAAGTGACATCTTCTCAGTTGAAGCAGTTCATCAGTGGCACCCAGTAAAGTTGAGCAGGTACACACAGCAACAAGTGACATTATTTCAGTAGAAGCAGTTCCATTAGTGGCACCCAGCAATGTTGAATAGGTGCAGACACCAACAAGTGACATTATGAAACAGTTCCATCTGTGGCACCCAGCAATGTTGAGCAGGTGCAGACACCAACAAGTGACATTATTTCACTAGAAGCAATCCATCAGTGGCACCCAGCAATGTTGAGTAGGTGCAGACAGCAAGAAGTAACATCATTTCAGTAGAAACAGTTCTAACAGTGGCACCCAGCAATGTTGAGTAGGTGCAGACACCGACAAGTGACATCATTTCCATAGAAGTAGCTCCATCTGTGCACCCAGTAATGTTGAGCAGGTGCAGACACCAACAAGTGACATCATTTCAGCAGAAGCAGTCCATCAGTTGCACCTAGCAATGATGAACAGGTCCAGAGAGCAGTCCATAATATTCACTATCACTGATCACACTGTTCATCAGAGTTTATAAGCAGAAATTAAACGTGTTCTAGTGGCATCAATCATGTAGAAAAAGCACAAGTAACAGTCCATAATATTCACTATCCTAATCACACAGTTCATCAGCAGAAATTAATCATTTCTAAGTGGCACCCTTATGTTGAAAAAGTGCAGGTAACAGTCCATAATATTCACCATCACTAATCAGACAGTTCAAGCATGAACAATAGTTTGAATACACATACAAATGCTTTTACAATGCTCTTACACTAAACATACAAATTCTAATAAACACACAAATGATATCAGATAATTGTCATATTAACTATTACAAATACTCAAATATCAGTAAACCTATAATATTTATGGGTGTCAGTGCAAGCCACTACAAACAAATAAAATAATATTTAGGAGATAGGTGGGTAGGATTAGGAAAGGAAAACACACAAAACACACTCACTCATCTTTCATCCACATTAAGTACTACTGTGTAATTGAATAGTGTTAACTGTGTAAATGCAATTCTGTCAAAATTTGATGTTCATCATGTGTATCAAGTAGTAGTGGCAGCAATGTATAACAGTCAATAATAGTTATGTCAACGTCATAGTCATCATGTCAAGACCAATGTTTGCCAAGCCAGATCAAATGTACTGTTGCCGAACAACTGTCAGTGTGCCAAAATATGCAAATACTTCCTCTCTCCAAAAAAAAGTATATACTGCTTAGTGATTTAACAAAGTGTGTGTAGACAATCTTCCTTCCACTTTAGTGTTCTTGTCTGCTATCATCATCCTCCTTGTTTCATATAGACCAACAAAAAAAAAAAATATGCACCTCACTTACTTTACCTCTTATCCACCAAAACTTCAATAATCATCAGCATCACATAATCTCAATACTTCAATAATACCTCTTACGTCGATACATATAAATCTCATCATAAATATCATTTACCTTACCTCTTGTCCACAAAAACTCCAATAATCATCAACTTCACATAATCTCAATAATACCTCAATAATACCTCTTCAATACGTCGATACATTTAAACCTGAGCACCAATATCATTTCACTTCCATAACAACTCTTTCCTCTAGTCAGTCTCCTCGAAGAAGTACAGATAAAATCCTAGTGCAAACTTCAGTTCATCATCCCATACAATCCGAAGACACATTGTCAACACACAACCTCTGTGTAATCCATCTGAGCCAAATCTTCTGTCCATCATTAAATAAAAGAAATGCATACACGACCTCTAACAGACTTAGTTCGAATAACTCTCAGTAATTAAGTACGATTACGGAGTGTGAATGATCATAATATTCCACAGTGTGTACACCACTTCAAGAATTACGGCAAACAGAAGCAAACATGTGGAGTATTTCTTGTGTCAAGTGTCACTTCCTATTTCAATTGCTCACGAAAAATGCAGTGTAATAACTGTCAATGGTCTAAACCTAGTTTTGGTATGTCATGTCGTTAGCTTCCTTCCTATTAGCATAAATTTATACGGCTTCCATAAAACCTCCAGCTCATGTGACTTCCATGAAGTTTCTTGTACTAATGTCGTTCGTGGAATTATAGCAGTTCATTTTCTTATCTTAAAAATATAAGGCACTGAGCGTAAGCAAAACATGCAATAGCGAGTAAATATACCAGTAGTGAACAGAATGTCAACAAGTGGATGCAGCACAATTCTTACAACGAGGCTCTGCCAAGCGAACAATCTATAATTAACACCATAGTGTGACCTAAACTCTCTGTTTGTACACAGTATATCAGCATTTCTATATACCAAATTAAAGAGTAGTTGTGACGACAAACAGAAATGTATAAATATGCAATCCATACGCATAGCAGTAAACATATATCTTACGTAATAAACAGGTCATTAGCATCATATCAGCATAAGCAAATAAATGTTCATATGTCATCTTAATAAGTAAACATGAAGGCGCAAGCAGATAAATCACAAAGTATAACTTACATACATATCAGCACAACTATCAGGTGACAATTATAATTTAAATAAATAAGCACAGCAGGCACATAATAAAAAAAAATGACATCAGTGAAAAAGCATAGCAGCCAAGCGATGCATAATATACACAAGTTACAACCCAGTTCACTAATAATCATTGTCAAAATCAGTTAACGTACGCAAGCACGTCGCTTCACAAGTAATTTCATAGAACATGAAATTAGCACAAAGTATGAATCACGTAATCGCGATCAGCAAATTACGTCTAAAGTACGTACCTAAGTGGAAATATGTTACCTGAAAAATAAACTCAGTTAATAGTTACCTTTTTAGTTTATTAGTTTCTTCTTGGAAATTACATTCTTTCTGAAATTTTTTCGATAGCAAGTCGTCTTAACGTCGGACACGCACAGAATTTACCTGAAGTCCTTAAATATTTTATACAACCGTATCCTGAAAAATACTGAACGTTAATAACATAATTCATCAAGTCACTATAGCTTTATACTGAATTTAGTCGGAGAAATTAGACTGTGTATTTGTTTAGGACTGTCAGTGCATTCGCACTGAGCGCTCGATCAGCTGTAGGCGCGTGACATAGGAAGCAATTGTTTGCGGTCAACGACTGCCTTGTGCGGTGCGCAGACTTGACTCTTGCTTTGAGTATGTGCCGCCGCCAAAACACAGCGCGGTATCCTTGTACTCTCCGCATGTTTACATCTAGCTGTTAGTTTCTCTAAAGTATGTCATTCCACAAAAAATTTTCAAAAGTATATCATTCCACAAAAATTTTGGAAACTACGAACCTCACGTTTTGTGGTAGGAACAGCATAGTTACGAATAGCGTCTAATTTCTTTGGATCAGGAAGAATACCTTCTGTAGAAATAATGTGACCGAGAAATTTCACCTGAGAACGACCAAATTCAGATTTTTCAAAGTTCACTGTAATGCCAACTCTTGCAAAGAGACGTAATAATGAATCCAAAATTTTGTTGTGCTCACTCCAAGAATGTTTAGCAATAAGAATGTCGTCAACATATGAAGTAACATTGTCACGAAGATAAACAGACAAGATTTCGTTCAAGCTACGAATGAATGCTGATGAAGATACAGTAAGTCCAATCGGTAATTTCCGAAATCACATTTGGGTAAATTAGTCAAATCCGGTTATTGTTTACTTACTCTCTAGATAGATTGATAATCGAAGAGTTGTTCTGACAGATGCAAAGAATAGTAAAAGAGTAGGCAGCGGTGCAGAAAACTAAAAGGGAAATAGCACCACTACAGCTCGGGGCCCTATGCTCGCTACGGCACATATTCACTTAGAGTACGTAGTGAATCCCCTGAGGACCTTAATAGCCGCACATAATTTCCAGTTTGTGACTTAGTGGCAGATTTGGCGGGAGTGCGTACATAAATTGATCTAACTATGCACATGGATGTACACTCCTGGAAATTGAAATAAGAACACCGTGAATTCATTGTCCCAGGAAGGGGAAACTTTATTGACACATTCCTGGAGTCAGATACATCACATGATCACACTGACAGAACCACAGGCACATAGACACAGGCAACAGAGCATGCACAATGTCGGCACTAGTACAGTGTATATCCACCTTTCTCAGCAATGCAGGCTGCTATTCTCCCATGGAAACGATCGTAGAGATGCTGGATGTAGTCCTGTGGAACGGCTTGCCATGCCATTTCCACCTGGCGCCTCAGTTGGACCAGCGTTCGTGCTGGACGTGCAGACCGCGTGAAACGACGCTTCATCCAGTCCCAAACATGCTCAATGGGGGACAGATCCGGAGATCTTGTTGGCCAGGGTAGTTGACTTACACCTTCTAGAGCACGTTGGGTGGCACGGGATACATGCGGACGTGCATTGTCCTGTTGGAACAGCAAGTTCCCTTGCCGGTCTAGGAATGGTAGAACGATGGGTTCGATGACGGTTTGGATGTACCGTGCACTATTCAGTGTCCCCTCGACGATCACCAGTGGTGTACGGCCAGTGTAGGAGATCGCTCCCCACACCATGATGCCGGGTGTTGGCCCTGTGTGCCTCGGTCGTATGCAGTGCTGATTGTGGCGTTCACCTGCACGGCGCCAAACACGCATACGACCATCATTGGCACCAAGGCTGAAGACGACACGTCTCCATTCGTCCCTCCATTCACGCCTGTCGCGACACCACTGGAGGCGGGCTGCACGATGTTGGGGCGTGAGCGGAAGACGGTCTAACGGTGTGCGGGACCGTAGCCCAGCTTCATGGAGACGGTTGCGAATGGTCCTCGCCAATACCCCAGGAGCAACAGTGTCCCTAATTTGCTGGGAAGTGGCGGTGCGGTCCCCTACGGCACTGCATAGGATCCTACGGTCTTGGCGTGCATCCGTGCGTCGCTGCTGTCCGGTCCCAGGTCGACGGGCACGTGCACCTTCCGCCGACCACTGGCGACAACATCGATGTACTGTGGAGACCTCACGCCCCACGTGTTGAGCAATTCGGCGGTACGTCCACCCGGCCTCCCGCATGCCCATTATACGCCCTCGCTCAAAGTCCGTCAACTGCACATACGGTTCACGTCCACGTTGTCGCGGCATGCTACCAGTGTTAAAGACTGCGATGGAGCTCCGTATGCCACGGCAAACTGGCTGACACTGACGGCGGCGGTGCGCAAATGCTGCGCAGCTAGCGCCATTCGACGGCCAACACCGCGGTTCCTGGTGTGTCCGCTGTGCCGTGCGTGTGATCATTGCTTGTACAGCCCTCTCGCAGTGTCCGGAGCAAGTATGGTGGGTCTGACACACCGGTGTCAATGTGTTCTTTTTTCCATTTCCAGGAGTGTATGTCATTCTTAGAATTGCGGAAGATCTTAAATTTCCGAACAGTCAAAAAGTGTTTATAGTCAAAGTTTTCGCCTCGTGGCGACAAAGACCTACCGCGTCTGTCCCAGTCCCAATGACGATTATTGTGAAGTTCGCGCGCCTGGCGCTCTCTTGTCGCATCCCGTAAATGAAACAAATTATTTTCTTCAAACCCCTCTGCTATCTGTGATTCCAAATTTCTTTTGCTGTCTTTTCCTACAATTTCGCCTTCGATCTGTTTGACTTGCTTTTTTAATGCCTCAAATTCCCTTTTCACGCGTTCATTAAATTTTCCCTGATTTTCAACATGCTTATTTATGTTCTGATACTCTTCGGTTTCTGCAAATGGTAATGGAGCTGTATCATCCGAATCTCTGTCCCCATGTAAACTAAGATTTGTCAATTTATCTGAAATCTCCTCAACTCTTTCCGATAAGTCACCTATTTGTTCTTTCTGTTTATTTACGTCTTCCGTAAGTGTCGTGACTCGGGTTTCAGTATTGACACATTTAGTAGTTAACTGTTCACACTGTTGCGTTAAGTTATTTATTCTGTCATTTGGTACGGATTCCTCGATTCTTTCAATTATTTCTTCCTTATCGTGCGCACGTTGTAAATTTAACTCTGAAAATTTTTGTACTATCACACGATCTCTTTCTTCCTGTTCTCTATCTTGTTCCCTTTGTCTAATCTCTACTGCAATTAATCTATTATTGTGAGAATTCAAAATCGGTTGTACTTCTTCTCTGATTTCTTTCTTTAATTCATCTTTCATGTTTTTGAAACATGTCCCTATTCGTGAGTCTAACCGTGTTTCCATTGTTCCCATCTGTGTTTTTAATTCAGATCTAAACTGTGTTTCCATTGTTCCCATATCATTTTTTAATTCAGATCCCAAAGTTCCCATCTCGGTTTTAATTGTTCCTATCTCTGTTTTAATTGTTCCTATTTGTGATCCCAGTGAGTCTAACCGTGTTTCCATTGTTCCCATCTGTGTTTTTAATTCAGATCTAAACCGTGTTTCAATTGTTCCCATATTTAATATAGCACTCATCAACTGCTCCATAGTAACTGTTTCAAAATTCTTTTCACCCCTAACATTTCCCACAAAACCAGCTTCCTTCGTCATAGCTGTAAGGCTATCTGTGTTCGATACTATTTCAGAATCTTCTATCGTTAATCTCGTATTCTGTGAATTTTCTGATTGAGAAAAATTTTGAAATGGTTCCGGACTATTTTCCCGACTTATTAAATTGTTTTCCACTTCATTATTCATCACACTGTTCTCCTGTGTTGGCGAGTTCGCCATGTCAACAATTTCGTCATTCTGACTATCCATCATTTTTGCCTTTTTCATCGATCGCGTAATCATTTACAAAAATTACAAAATTCGTCACTATATGAAAATTACACACAACGACACTTTATCATCAACAATATCATTCACACGAAATTTTTCCCTCAAACACGATTAACGAACAATTGTAATAATTGCACTAAATTGTCAAACGCGTATACAAGACAACACAAATTAAATTTTGAAAAATACCATTAGAAGAATGCCAATTACCAAATCTACACATGCAATATAGACTACAATTACTAAACTACAAATTACTACAACAATACTACTGTCTACTATTTTTACAATCAGAAGAATTCCAAGGGACGATCCTGGCAGGGTCGCCACGTGCATGGGGGCTTAATTAAATAAAATGCAAATATTTTTGGTTTTTGGTAGCTGTTGGTCCGATTACGCTAGTCTCGTAATCGGTTGGCCCTGACTAGTATTATTACGCAATCTGACTGCATAGAACAACAACAATGAATGAAATGAAAATTTCCTGTTAACACAATTAATTAATTAAGTCCCCAGCAACTATAAAACCTACTAAACCAAAGCACAAGTGTAATTGTTCTGTGTGTGGGAGTGTGACTCAACGTACACATCTGGCACCGTTCTTCTTCAACAAGACAAGAAATTTTAAATACCATTTATACTGAAGTAACTAAAAAATAGAAATACTATAATTGCGTAAGGAAAGCAGAATTACACTCTAATACAAGAACACAAGCCAGATGCTTTGTTGACTGAACCTGTAATGACGCATTATTCAGGAAATTGAAATTATGAGAAAAAAAAGAAAAGTAGTTTGTTACCTTAATTTATATTGATGAAAAGCACTCTAAACATTACAATCTCTCCACACCGACACGCTACTACCACATCTCAACCAGAACTCTCCAATATCACATCTCAGCAAGCACTGCCTACTAGCACATCTCAACAAACACTCTACTACGAGCTCTCCCCAAGAACTGACTGACATGAGTCCTCGACAGGCACTGTGGAGGCGGCTGAATAATACTCTTTGGCGCAATCTCTGGCGCAGTGGCTCAGTGTAGCCACCTTTCAATGGCTCTGAGCACTATCGGACTTAACTTCTGAGGTCATCAGTCCCATAGAACTTAGAACTACTTAAACCTAACTAACCTAAGGACATCACACACATGCATGCATGCCCGAGGCAGGATTCGAACCTGCGACCATAGTGGTCGCGCGGTTCCAGACTGTAGCTCCTAGAACCTCTCGGCTACTTTGGCCGGCGGTAATTAAACAATTTCCTCCGATTCTATCAAAGGTGATAGTACACTGTCCTTAGTAATGATGAAGTCAGTTACTACAAAATTGCAATCTGTTGTCATAATTAGCTTTTCGGTTTCATTTGATCCAAGTCGACAAACAAACTATGCGACATCAGCGCTGTATTACTCGACTGGCTTACATAAACTGAGTATTTGCAGAGCGAGGCCGGGAAAAGCCTACATATACTTATATCTGTACAAATTACTGTAAGACTGCAACTGTACAGGGTGCTCTGAAACTCCGTTACAAACTTCTAGGGCTTTTAGAGGGGATTGAGTACGAAATGCGGGGGCTATTCGGAAAGTACGTTCCGATCGGTAACGAAATGGAAACTTCTTTGAGATTCTGTCGAAGTTTTGCTTATATATGTTGGCAGTGTCTGTAGTACGCCCGTCGGTCGCGTCACGTCGCCGTTTTCAGTTCTGAATGCACGTAAAGATGCCTAGAAAATACCGTCTCCCGCCCAGAACGAGTGCCTGGTGAGAAAGTTAGCCTGAAGCTATGCAGCGCTCATATCATAACTGCCACGCGTTTCCTTCTTGAAGACAATTCTCAGCCGAATACTGCAGGGGCAATGATGATGCTCCTGCAACGTTTTCGATGGGAAGTGTTTAATCACCCACAATAATCAGCTCCCTCTGAGTTTCGTTTCTCCGCACATGAACCGCTGGCTATGAAGAGAACATTTTGGCACATACAACAAGCTGTAGACCAGCGTAGAGGTTTCGCGGGAAAGGACTCACGGCTGCCTCTGTATGACGAGGTTATTGGAAAGTTGGTACAACGCTAAGATAAACGTCTAAGTCGGAGCGGCGAATATGTTGATAAGTAGCTGGATGTTGTAGTTAGCTGTTGCAAATACAACATTTTCGATTTTCACAGTGGTTTCCACTTCGCGGCCGATCGGAACTTACTTTCCAAATACCCCTTGTATTCTGAATGAGAACCCATGTCCGGAAACGTGCCGTTTCTGCTGATCGACAGTTTCAATTCAGAGGTTCAACACGTCCACGTCTACTGAGGGAAAGGGAAGAGTCTCAGAATTGCTTGTCCTCGTACGCAATAGGGTAGGCAGGATGACGTGTGCTAAGTCAGACGGTCACCTGATGTCGCTTGACGACTGCCTTGCTACGAGACTCCTGTAGAGACAGCGGAAGATCTGCTGGCACGAGTTCTGGCCGCTGCACTACAAACTGAAGAGACACTAGATGGGATGTAGAGCGCGTGCCAAAACATGCTTCGTAGGTACATCATCTGTAACAACGTTGGTGGTCGCCACATCGCGCCGCTGTTGTAATGCACCTGTACGGTTCTGAACGTACAGTGTGCTGGGTTCCTTTTTGTTTTGGAATAATGTAAACATGTAATATTTAAATGTTAATACTAACAAATGTGCTTAAGTGATAAATGGATCTTTATATTTGTCTCGATATTATTACAAGTTAAAATCGGGCCATTCTTTTTGGGACACCCTGTATTAAGTACTCACTCCCTTCTAAAAGTCAAGAAGTTTGAACGGGAATTACCGAGCGCCCTGTGTAAGGCTTCGCCAGCTTCCACTCACAGATAGAATATAGGTACAAAGGGACTGTAGGAGACTGATTGATTCCTGTCTGAAACCGGGTCCTGGAAATTTTATGGGTAGATTTCCGGGAACATCTCAAAACAACTGGGGTAATATGCTATCACTTAATGGCGAAATTAACTTGAAACCTTAATAATAAAATCCGTCTACTCTCTTATTAATAGTGAATTTACTTCGTCACTCTACATCTCGGAGCATAGTTTCTTCCTTAGGGCTTCAAACGTTATGTAAGGACCTTCATTACGATATCACACGTCAGAAAAGCCTATCTGTGGGAACTGTAGAGCGTACTTAGGTGCAGTTTGCGAAGTTGTAGTGAATGCAGAATTTTCCTGAAAATATACAGTTTTCAAAGATGATACTTCACGTTTCAAACAACATCGTAAATTGAATGGATATTTCAACAATACAAAGACAATAAATAACTTGCGTGTTACACAACGTAACTGAATCTTAAATATATTTTGCAGAAAATTAAGGATGTCCATTTATTCTCGCGAATGATTAAAATTGAACATGGAACATTAGTATTACAGGTTAGAAACACAAATGAGTTACTTGACAGTCATTTGGCTTTTACATAGAAATAAATACTAGTATATTGCGCAGGCACGTAATATGCATAAATGTTCATTTTATACACGACGCAATAACCGTTTATCACCACAACAAGCTAAGTGGCTTGGTGGCTCAGTGGCATACTGCGGGGCTACCGGTCCTTACGTCCCGAGTTCGCTTCCCAGTTTGAAGAAGATTTTTTATCTCCCAATTATCATTTCTTTCACCAGTGGTAACGCTTGTTAATGTGAGAAATACTCAGTTGTACTGTGGTGCGGAGTCCACATTAATCTTTAGTGGCCCCTGTAACTAACTGGGTAAATCAGTTCAAGGGTCAGAGGAATCCTCGCCGAGCTCATAGTTCCAAATACAGACCCATTTTATGTCCAAACGAGCTAGAAATCCTATGGAACCTCGCCACGGCATGCCGTCATAGGGAAGAAGCAAAGGGAAAATACAGACTACATGGTGGATCTGTTAGAAGAACACAAGAAGGCAAAGCAGCGCAAAAAAGACCACATCTTCCGCATCTTCTTCCAAATATCCCAGCAGCCCACTTTCAGCGACATCATCCCGAATTACAGTCAACATTGCTCCCCTAGCTCATTTCCTCTCTATAATATCCAGAAGGAAAATAATATAGTCAAGAAATATAAGAGTGTATTTCTTTCGCTCAATCATATACTATTTATTACATTTGTTTTCGTTTGTGTGTGCTAAATTTCTCCGCAGGTAGTATTTGACACAAGGGTGGTGCAAAAATGTTGTCGAGCATATGTTGTTATGGATACATTGCTGAGACATGTAGTGTTCCTGTGATTGACTTAGATGTTTTGTGCAGATTTCCAACAGTAGATGCTACGGTCGCAGGTTCGAGTCCTGCCTCGGGCATGGGTGTGTGTGATGTCCTTAGGTTAGGTAGGTTTAAGTAGTTCTAGGTTCTAGGGGACTTGACCTAAGATGTTGAGTCCCATAGTGCTCAGAGCCATTTGAACCATCCAACAGTAGAGCCCCTGAAACTAATTTCTGACAAAATAAAGACATATTCTTTTCGTCGTGCTAAACCTAAGTCCGCCATAAAAAATATTATTCACACCTTTAAAAGAAAGAAGGAAGGAAGATTAGAGCTTACCGTCCTGTCGACGGCGCAGTCACTGGAGACGAAGCACAAGCTCGGATTACGAAAGTACGGGGAAAAAATAGGCCGTTCCCTTTTCAAAATAACCATCCCCACTACTTGCCTGGAGCGATTCATGGAAATCACGGGAAACTTAAATCTGGATGGCCGGACGGTGATATGAACAGTCGTCCTCCCGAATTCGAACTCTTTAAAAGGGTAAACTCCCCTGTGTGGTGAGCTGTGGATAGTGGAGGACTGGTACCAGACTGTCATATGACCCTCCAGAGCTTACGTAAGTCATGGCAGTGAAATGACGCGTAAATGCCAGTAGCTGTATAGAATCAAAAAGTACGTTTTCATCTTGGGTTTGGTTAGGAACAAGTACGCGTGACTTATACAGTACATGCGTCTGTAAGACATGTTTCGCGACTTGGCTGAGCGCACTACTTTCAAGTCATATATGTATGATCGTGCTTTTATATCTGATTTTGAGTTCGGTGGTGCAGAGCTGTTCGTAATTCGCGGCGGCTTCCCAGGATGATGTGGAAGACTTTACATTTTTATGTGATGGTGCACTTGCCCTTTTGGATGAAGAAAGGAAAGGAAAGGCGCAGGACTGCTAAAAACTAACAACAGAAAATAACTACGGAAACAAGACGCACCCAGAACAGTACAACTTCCACTAACTACATCAACACACGCCCACAACACCACAAAGTGCAATGAATACAACAACGGACTTCAGAGAACACTCAGTATCACACATTTCCAAATAAACATGGCGCCACGGTGCCACAAAAGACTGTACTACGCATGCACGACTTCTCGAGTACATTGTGAAGAAGCTATATACTACATTATATGCGACCTACATATGCGGTAGGATCCGCATAGACATTAGGTGAAAAAAAATGGTTCAAATGGCTCTGAGCACTATGGGACTTAACATCTGAGGTCATCAGTCCCCTAGAACTTAGAACTACTTAAACCTAACTAACCCAAGGACATCACACACATCCATGCCAGGGGCAGAATTTGAACCTGCGACCGCCTAGAACTGCTCGTCCACACCGGCCGGCCCATTAGGTCAACTTTTGTATGAGACGATGTTTCGCGAGGCTTCAGATTGACGTGATGCTAATACAAATTGCGATACATGTATCCCACTGTAAACGTATCTTAGATGGACAGACGTGGAGACGTAGCAGAAGGGCAGAAAGGAGGCAACGTGGTTGGAGGTGCCCATGGCTACACCGTATATGAAACTGCCTGATTTGTTAGTGTATCAACGCAGACAACCTGCAAGGACGTGTTCATCTCTCACAGCCATGTAACAAGGTGTAAGTAAAGTTATTTCATAAAAATTCTAACTGCTAAGGACCGGAGACGTGTGTCACACCTATGTGATAACAAATCATTTCAAATCCGACAAGAGCTACTGTTTTCAGGAATTGCAAGTCCAGCTAATCCAGCTTCCAAAAAACATTGCGAAACGATCAGCAAGCAATGGGAATTTGGAGTCGGGTGCCTCGTAAAAGTTTATTGCTCAGCTGTGGCACACAAAACAACACGTCTTCAATCGGCTAGAAACAGAAACCGGACAGTAACTGACGTGTAGTGTGGTCTGACGAAAGCTGTTATATCTCTTTTGAAACGACGCAAGGCGTCGAGTTCAGCGAGGGGCGTTTAACCCGTAATATGTCGAGGGGTTAATTAAGGCTGGATGCGGTTGTTTGACTTTTTGAGGGTGTTTCCCGTACCATGACTTGGGCCCACGCGTTAAAGTTACCGTGAACATGAATATGTTTATATTAACATTCTTGGTTACCAAATCTCTTTTCTTCTACATATTCATAATGACTATTTTGTGGGGACTTCCGTCTTCCAAGTGACAACAGCCATGTTCACAGGACTCTTCATACATTCCTGGTCTGACTAGGCTTGTCCTCCATCCTCTGGAGTTTTGCTGTGCGGCGTGGGATCCGCATTAGATGGGATTGAAGGAGGACATCGAGGAAGTTCAAAGAAAGGTAGCTGGTTTTTTATTATCGCGAAACGAGGGAGAGAGTGCCACTGATATGATACACGAATTGGGGCAGCAGTCATTAAAACAAAAACGTTTTTCTCTCCGTCAGGACCTTCTCGTGAAATTCCAATCGCCAACTTTCTTCACCGAGTGTGAAAATATTTTGATGACGCCCACTTACATAAGGAGAAATGATCACCATAATACAATAAGAGAAATCAGAGCTCGCACGGATGGATTTACGTGTTCATTCTTCCCATGCCCTCTTCGACGGTGAAACGGTACAGAAATAGTTTAAAGATGGTTCGATGGACCCTCTGCCAGGCACTTAATTGTGAACTACGCAGTAATCATGAGCTGTAGATGTAGAGAGATGTAGAACTGGCCCGCTAAATCACCCGATCTTAACTGCATTGAAAATATCTGGCACTGTTTAGAACAGCGTAGCAATGAACATCGCCGCACTTCGGTAATTGTACGTGACCTGATCATTAATGAGTGGCTACAGCTGGATTGGCGTACCTGAAGAAACTCGTCGATTCTCTTCCCCCCCCCCCCCCCCCCCACTCCCCCCGAACAGAGGCAATGATCAAGGCTAGAAGCGGTGATGCATGGTATTAGCACCATGTCTCGTGGAGGTGATTTAATTTTTTTGTCCTGCGAGCTTATGCAAGTGATCTTCGAAGCAGAGGATAGGCATGTCCTATAAAGTGGATGCCGAGTTACTGACTGGCGTTACACGTTTAAGTACAGTAACAGCACAGCGTGGAACAAGTAGCCGGCCGGAGTGGCCGAGCGGTTCTAGGCGCTACAGTCTGGAACCGCGCGACCGCTACGGTCGCAGGTTCGAATCCTGCCTCGGGCATGGATGCGTGTGATGTCCTTAGGTTAGTTAGGTTTAAGTAGTTCTAATTTCTACGGGACTCATGACCTCAGAAGTTAAGTCCCATAGTGCTCAGGACCATTTGAACCATTTTTGTGGAACAAGTTAAATGACACGATTTAGGGGCTGTTAATGTTTAGTAACGACGCCGACTTCTGAGTGAGCCGGCTGCTGGCGCCGCGCAAAGCGCCGCGCGTGCGGCGGCAACACCAGAGCGGCGGTCTTCGCGACTGAGTCAGCCGTAACGCGCTTCCGCGAATCCGCTGCCGACTCGCTCCTGAATACGAGCCACGCTGCGAGCTACCGTGCGAGTGACGCATTACCTGGCATGACTCAAGCAGCGCCGCGGCTGCTGCTTACGATAACCGCTGCCAGATTACTCCCATTGTCCGCGAGTACATCATCGCCATTGCTTGCCACGGTAATGATGCATGATACCCATACTAACAAATCCAACCTTGCATGAACTATCGCAGCTAGTAAGCCACTACTGCTCTTACTACCCATCCCACTGTCGCAGTGGTTTTTTTCCCATGGCACGAGCCATGGAACTTTCTTCCCTCTGCTCTTCAAATCGCTACCCTCACTCGCGTTTCGTCCACTATCACCTGATGGACCGTGTTAATGCGTAGTCTTACCCAGACGCACGGATAACATCACAGCCCAGCATCCTGTGATCCACTTACTAGATAATTAACATGTTTACAGAGGTGACAGTAGAACTTTTGGTTTGGTCACCACGTTGGTGCGGGCGTGGAGGGGCCCCATCTCTTTTTAAATGGTCGTCGCTATTGGCACATGGAGACTCTACTTTTTACGTTACAAAACGAGTAAACATCGTGATCAGTTCCATCTCCAGAACGATACGAGTAATGACTTTCACAGAGAAAATAAATATAGCCTTTGTAGATATTCACCTCGTTTTATAAATACCACGTTCAAGGTGATTACCACTTACCCACCCTCATAGCCGTGAGTGTTAAGGTTCTGCTTCCGGGATGGGCAGATGCACCGGCCCCGATGGAATCCGCCTCGTGGATCAACGACAACTGTCAGTGTGCCGGCCAGTCTGCATGTTGTTTTTAGACGGTTTTCCACATCCGACTAGGTGAATAACGGATTGGTACCCAAGTCCCGCCTCAGTTCCATGATTCGCACACATTCACAGAGACAGTCGGGGTACAGACATTCCTTCCCTCGAGGAGACAGGAAGGGCATCCGGCCAACCCTTGGACTAACCATGGTAATCCTGCCCAGATGGGGCACAAAGGCACAAGAGAGAGAAGAACATGTTACCACTTGATACGAGTGTCTACATTAAGCGGTTCTGTGATTTCTCAGGTTTTTCTAGCGCTATTGAATAATGGTATGATTTCCGGCATTCAGCCGGCTTGTTGATCCCATTTTTCTGCCCGAACACAGTTGTCATCTTCAGGTGCAATGAGCAGCAGTGTCATCATGCGTATTTGGTGCCTGGTATCGAACCAATATGGTAGGGGTTTAGCACTGAGTATAAGAACGCAGTTTGCAGAACCTGAAAGAGAACTGCGGTCGGTCGTCGACGTACCGTGCAGAAAAATGGGATCAACAGCGTCCAAACATCAGCAAGTACACCGCCAATTGTCCGGAATATCATTGCAGCATCAGGCTATTAGACGCAAGCGTACATAAATGAAAGTGAGGACAAGTAAAACGACGCAGAGTCAAGGCGCAGGGTGACTAACGTCAGGAATATTTACTTACCTATTATCTCACGGAAAAATGTTGAGTGCATAACTGAAAACCGATAATGGAAGCAAAATTACGTATAAAACAAGCTTATTCAAAATCTTTTTCGATTTGAGGTACTTGTAATGTAAACTAATTATTCGACACAAATGTTGTCGTAATACCGAGCAATCGGTTTCAATACGAAGTTTTTATAAGCTCGATATCAAACAAAATGCGAGATAGTGTGAGTCATGTGGTAGTTGGCCGATGGCGCAGAAGCAGGGCGCTCCGTCTCTGGGAAGGCTGACCTCGACATGTTACCGCCGCGACGTGTCATCTGGTACTGGCGGCAAGGGGCACTGCCCCTGAAGGCCTGTCCCGACACGCTACGTCTGGAACGGACGAGACAGAAGGCGATCGCGACCGACTGCAGTCCAGAGAAAAGAAAAAGAAAACCTGACCCAGACGTGTCGTTACATTGCGCAATGAGAAGGCCTACGGGCGTTCGTACGGGACCCGTTCGCCTCGAGCGATTGGCTGCGAAGTTCGAATTCGATGGACAGGTTGCGGGGCAGGTTGCGGCGGGGCGGGGGCCTGCCGGCCTGCGGTCGCTTCTTGCGGCACGTGTGTCTGCGCTGCCTCCGAGTCTATGGCAAATGAATGGTTTGGGAAGGCGCGCGCGTGCCTGCGCGGGGCGGGGCGCGCGCGGCGCGGCGCGGGCCGCGGTGGTGGGGCGCCACCTGCCACGCACTCGTCACTTGTATTGGCTGGGCCACTTCCTTCGTTTTTTTCTGCTGTCGATGTCGCGCCAGCATAAAACAGTAGAGCAATAGCAAGGCTCGGTAATGATCTACTGTGCTTACAGCATGCGCTGGCTACAGGCGGCGATCAGCGTCCTCGCAGGTAAGGCGGCGCTGGGCTACGGTGGCCCCTGCGCAGTGTTCTATTAGTGCTTCAGTGCGAATGCTTTGACGGTTTGCGAGGATAAGAGAAGCTCTAGACGTGTGTACGATTCTTGCAGCTTTCTGTATGTACGATAACACGTACAATTAGAGAAGCGATAATTGTGTCAATGGGGTTGGATTCACGTCGTTAATACCGCTAACACAAAGGGGACCAAATATTGATTCTGCGTCTACCCCCACAAATGATTTACTGCCACTGACATCTGTAATCATATAAACTTTAAGCTACCACATTAAATTGCCCCAAGTCGGCTTTATTCGTGCATTGGAGCAGGCGCTAGAATGTATAAAAAAAAAAGACAACACTTTAAAAACATCTCGCTGACGCTGGTACAACAGTTTACAGTATTTTCTTGAAACTGTTCTGCATTGTTGCTTGGACAAACTATTTTGAGCCACGGACGCCAAGGGTGAAAAGATCTTTCTCGCCACAAAAAATATAATAGGACTTCTAGCTATGCCGTATTGCATCTTTGTACATAGCGGAACTGAAAATCGTTTAGAACATTGTTTTGTAAATACTTTTGAAACCTGGTCTTATAACAAGTCGTAAATATTTTGAAAATTCGGATATGTGAATCAGTGTTGTGTTGTAAGTCAACCAGTGCAACAACGTTCCTTAATTGCTAATATGTTTAAACTGTTACTTTAGAAAACAGCCATTCGAAACATTTACATATTCACAGCTTTAGTTTTTCTTTATTTGTGATCTGTAATCAATGTTCCTTCGCCAGACGAACTCGTTCTCGTTCAGATAGTAAAAAATCAATAGTATCATTCAAAGATCAAAATCTACAAACAGAATCATGTGTTAACCAAAGTTAATTATTCTTCGTAATAATTCACCCCTTTGCGATGAGCCTGATTCAGGGGCTTGCTTTCCTGGTGAATTCGTGGTTTTAGTTGAACAATGATATAATTAGAAAATATTTTTTTTGTTGTGTATCTTTCTAATCCAACATTAAAGCTCAGATCGTAAACATATAGAAACAGGACAGTTTCAGACATCCTCGGCTAGGGTCTTCATGTACACTTATTCCGAAACATTATTTACCAACTCCGAAGAGGCTACATTTTTCTGTGAAAACAGACTAGGTCATTGCTGTGAAGCACTGATATACAGTACTGGCGCTCCACCTACATTAATGAGATCCGGACGCTTTACCCATAATGTTCCCTCAGTAACTGGTACAGAATACCTAAATCTGTTCTTCCAGTTGAATATGAAAAAGACAATGAAAATGTCCTACTTCTCGCCATATACATTTTTATGCATTTTGCGTTAATACCTGTAGGTTTAGTGCCAACTGTCAAAAACACTTTTGTACGTGGTACTGAGTCAAGTGACACGCCAGTTGAAAACTGAGTTCCTTACGACGTACTCAAAGTGATGACGCAGAACTGGCTAGGAATCTGGACTCACGTTCTGGAGAGCCGAGCTTCAGCCTCTATTCGACCACCCTGATATAGGCCATCCATGGTTTCTCTGAGGTAAATATCAGGGTAATTCCATTGAAAGAAACACGGTTGATTTGCATCCCAGTCTGAGCTTCTCCAACGGCTCCGATGTGACGCTACGCTAAGCTCTAATCTTCCTTTCTGACGATGCCACATGAGAGTGGAATAACACTATACGGAAGAGGCTTTCATTGAAGCTAGAAGGACAGATAGCAGAACGAACAGCTCTCACACTTGTAATATACGTATCGCAGAAGAAATTACTCCGAAGCAGTTTGTGAGTGTCCATGTGCAACCTTGCTTCTGAAGGTAGCCTCCCTTTCCGTCAAGGCATATATGTTACTTTTATTTAACTTTTACTTTGGTGACTTCAGTTATGTGTGATTTGGATATGAATAGTCAGGCTTAAAAAACAAATTTTAAATTCAGTTATGTCTTTCACTAACTTTCTTTCCATTGTAATCTAATACGCTGCAACGTAAACGTGTCATATTTCAGAGTACAGATTCTTTGGAATTTTCTCATAGATTATGCTACTTGAGAATTCAACAATACTTTTGGCTGATGCTCATTCTCTATTCCTAGCTCAAGGGGGCTGTTTAATTAGCGGTTGCCCAGCAACATGCTGCAGAACGTAGAACAAGTAAATTAGGCCTATATTCTAAATACAGACCCGAAAGAAAAGTTAAAAGCGATCAATGTATTTCGTTACACAAATCTGGAAACGAAACGATGTTACATTCTCCTCTAGATGAACAGTATTCGCCCATATGAACAGTTGCACTGGACGTAAGTTACTATACCATTTTTTAATGTGTTTCGATGCGCTACGCTGGCGTGAAAACTGTTTTGTTTTACAATAATATCTCCATGCCCGAGATACTTTTTGAAATAGCTTTCATTGTGGTATTCTATTTCTGATGAAAATGAATAGCATCCATTCCATCATTGCTGGGATGCAATTAGTGAAATGTATACATAGATTTTCATTGGCGGCTTTCTGTAATATCAGCGAAACCTGTGAAATCTACGTACGTATCCGTTCAATATTTTTTTTTATTGTCGACTTTCTCTAAACAGCATGTCAGGCTCATCTTTCTAAACTTGATATTTGAGATTTCCACTTTGCTAGAACCACATATTCCAAAGAGAAAGACAAACAGCCATCGGATTTATGGGTGATGATGAAGCTAATGTGAAGCACATAGTTGTAGCTTAGCTTCTTTTCGATATTGACTGCTTCGTAACAGGCCAACAATATAGATCCGAGAAAGGGATTGGTTCTTGTCTTTCAGATGAGACCGTTGATTGATTGGCAGTACGATAGTGAAACTACGCGAACGGAGTTGAGACATTTGGACTTAGCCTTTACAGTCATATCACAGGACCATTTAGTATGTTCCTGCTTTCTACGACACAGTGAGAATTATATTTGAAAACTACAATTCTACAATTTTTTTCTTTTTTACGGTTAAATTTGTGATAGGTATAATCTCAGGGATGCTCTGTAAATTTTAGTTACATCATCGGGCATTTTACGTAAGATAGCTAGACACAATTTAAATACGATACTCTTACATATGTAGCGGTATGAGTGGGTTACAAATCTATAGAAAGCACGGACAACAGAGGTGCTCACCAGGCGAATCGAAAAGCGTATTAAAACTGTTTTTCTTTTAATTTAATTTTATGATAACTTGCTATACATACCACCCAGACATTAGTAACACTTATTTTGACTATACCAAATTAATTTTAGTTCATACAGAACGCTTAATAGCTAATAATTGTATGAATAGGCTAGAAACCTTCAAACAGTTCAATATTTCTTAGTAAGTGATAGACTATTATGATACGAGGGTAGTGCGAAATAGATGTTTCAATTAACTTAGTCTCTTGCACCAAGTGGCTTGCTGATCACAATAGCACTCATACAAAAAGAATGTGTGATTTGTATCTGAGTTGAGTCGCACGAATAAGATCGGGAGTCTCCAAAAGATGTTCTGTGGTTCTGTGGAAGGGATGGAAAAAATTTCCGCGTAAGAAATTCACTTATAACTCAAGTCAGATATCGCTTGCGGGATGGGAGGGGGGAGAGCGCTAGAAGATTGCACAGTTTACCTCTTTCCCATCATATTTCTTCCCATTCTGCTTTCAGTGCATTATATGGCTTCGCTTTAAGCTCAAAGACGTGGTCGAATGCATTGAAATCGGGATAAATGTCCACTGTGCGCTGAGTCCTTTTCGACGAAGCCAATGTAGTCCTTTTGCTCGAGGTCTTGATATGACTGGACCCAGAGAAAGTTCAACGAAGTTGCATACTGCTTATGTTCGATTTATTGCGATGTTATCCTCTTTTCAAATGTGCGCAGTAGATTCTTGTCACACAACTACAGTTTTTTCACAAAAATTGAAATTGCCACTTGTAGTTTCTCCAATGTCTTAAGTACGAGGAAGATAGTATTCAAATACTTTATTCTCTATTCCTGCAACATGATCGATAATGAAAAGTGTTCTGTAAAGAATGCACATCTCATGGCCTAAAAACTAATAATAAACTCTACAATTACGCCATTGCTTTATCTGCCCATCCAACCATGCATCAATTATTGGACGGTAAATCCTGGTCCTCTCGGCTGTTAGTGAAGGCTTACAAAACTGGAGCTTTTCCTTTTCCTTTAAGTAGACCCCCAATTGTCCTCTAGTGTCTGGGGTCAAAATTTCAACCTTTCAACCTTTGGCACCACTTGATCCAAGGCCCTTCGTGAGTCAGTCCGGCACGAACACGTTTCAGTTACGAAGGCCAATACGGCTTGTGATGTAAGTTTATTTATCCGATAGGCGCATACGACCGCAGTCTAAAATCTCTATTTTAATCAGTGCAAACCTTTTCTTTTAAGCTTGTTGTTCTCTTTCAAAAATATACTACACACTTGACATATAAGTACAGCTTTGTGCAGTCCAAAGAAAGACATAGAAGGCTACGTAAAACCGATGTCCATACATGGTGTTTTCTCCTTTAAATAGCCTGCTCTTCAAATGCCTGATTAGTTAGTATGACTAAGTTCTGATAGTGTGAGATTTCTAATATAGTGTAAACTATGCAGAGTTTTCATCTATCGAAGTAGTGTTATTTTTTTAAGGTCTGCTGAAACTCATTGTTTCTCCATTAATATGTTTAAAATTCTTCCATTCGGTACAATGTATCACTATAGAGTGAGTGGTTATCCCTGGAAACGTTATTTTTGTTCATTTTCTGTGTGACTCATGTTGTTCTTCGACGTATCATGTTGTCACCTATTTTCGCATCCCTAAGATGCTCTCTGCTCTCAGCGGGCAGTACACTTGTATTCGGGAAGCGCACGCTCTGATGAAGTCTTTTCTCTAAATCTCTTGCACAAATTGCCAGGTTGGTCCTCTAACAAGGTCATGATCTATTTCATTCCCCAGTACTGCCCTGCAGGACTCCGCTCTGTCTCAAATGACCTCTATGTCGAAGGGAAGTTAATCTCTAAACTTACTCCGTTCCTTACGAATGGACAGTTGAAGTAACTACTGTAATTATTGTAATTATATAACAATTACAAGTTCAGAAAACTCATACAGAGGTATGTGGTAAATCAACCACTACTTATCAAGGGAATTAAGCAACGCATATACAACAAAAGAAAAAAGGCGACATGTAGGTCGACTTGAACGGCATGAATGTGTTCCGAAAGTACAAGTCACCTCTCACACAAAGGTTCGTTACGGTATAAGTAAGTGTAGCATTTGATCTCTGCCGCCCAATGTATTACCTGACTGCTGCGACCAGCCAGCAGTTCTCAGCGTGGAAGTCGCCCCGCGTACGCTGTAACCGGAGGGTGTGATCTCTCATCGACAGCCAGTCAATGGACTTTCACGGTGACCTGCAGTGTTCATTCATACGGCAATGTCTGGCAACAGTGAAAGCGGGCCGCCCCAGTAACAGTGGTCCGGCCTTCACTCGTATAAGTGCGCCGTCGGCTGTAACAGTGTTTCACGAGGAGGAGTCTGCACCTGATTGACCCTTCGGGTAGTTGGAGTCGGTCGGGCCACTGAGCAGGTGTTTATTGCTACTGTTATAACACGTGGATAGTTAACAGACATAATTTGGGCAAGTGGTAGAAAATCTTTTTTTTTAAAGTGGTGCCCGTTGTCTGGTGTATTTTCTCTTACACGCGTTCCGAGTCGCCACCTATAGAAGATAGAGTGAGAAAAGTTAGAGAGAGCTGCTTTCAGTATGACGATATTGCAGTGCCTGTGTCCGTAAGAAGTACAATGCAATATTCCTTCGGATATGCATGCATTGCATCATACTTCTTACAATGACAGGCACTGCAATGTAATATTTATCCGACAACAGAAGGCTAACGACTTGCGATTAAAATGTCTCCTCTGTTCTGGAATTGCAGTAAGTGTACGAGTGCAGGTTAGTGACGCATGGACGAAGACATATGGAAGTTTGGGTCTGGCCGTAAAGCGTACACAAATAGCCGAAATTGTTAAGGCGACTGCCCGCGGCAAGCGGTGAATTCGGCTTCGAGTCCCGGTTCAGCACAAATTTTCAATGCCATCATTCCATTTACGTTTGGAGGTTGCCCGTATCCGCAACTGCGAATACATTTCCTGCATTCGGTATTGTCTACTGTTTATCGTGCTACAGGATGTTACAAATATACTTTTACAAACTTTTGAAGCAGGTTCCTTATACAAAAACAAGAAAAAAGTTCATATAAACATATTTAAAAAATTCCTTCGTTTTTGAGTTATTAATGCAAGTTGATGTTCAACAGCTCTCCAAGTACAACTCAACAACTTCACTTATCTATGCATCGGTTTGGATCGTTGTACTCTAGAAGATGTTGGGTTGCCAGGGAAGCTTGTACACATTCGTCATTCGTCTGTCTTCAAAATGTCCTTTGTGGCTCAAATGGCTCAAAAGGCTCTAAGCACTTTGCGACTTAGCATCTGAGGTCATCAGTCCCCTCGTCTTAGAACTACTTAAACCTAACTAACCTAAGGACATCACACATCCATGCCCGAGGCAGGATTCGAACCTGCGACCGTAGCAGCAGCGCGGTTCCGGACTGAAGCGCCTAGAACCGCTCGGTCACAGCGGCCGGCCTGTCCTTTGTGCATGTGCTACAGGTAGTGAGTTAATTGGAAGTGGTCCGTCTAAACATGGCAGGATATTCATTTCGTGAACACGGAGACATGATTTCCACGTACGCCCGCGCGAATGATAATGGACACGCGGACGCTCGGCTGTATCAGACGGCGTTTTCAGACCGTCGACAGCCTAGCCATCCAACCCTAGGTGCTGTGTATTGCCGGCATTGCCAGGACAGGATCCGTAGCACTGCACACTATTGATCGAGGAAGAACACGTGTTGGTAGTACACCTGACCAGCAAGCGCACGTTCAAAGAAGAGCCGCCCGCATCTCGTGGTCGTGCGGTAGCGTTCTCGCTTCCCACGCCCGTGTTCCCGGGTTCGATTCCCGGCGGGGTCAGGGATTTTCTCTGCCTCGTGATGGCTGGGTGTTGTGTGCTGTCCTTAGGTTCGTTAGGTTTAAGTAGTTATAAGTTCTAGGGGACTGATGACCTAAGATGTTAAGTCCCATAGTGCTCAGAGCCATTTGAACCATTCTTTTTTGAAAGAAGAGCCAGGCATCACCACAAGGCGCGTGGCCCTAGCATGTGGTCCATCTCCAAGTTCAGCATGGATGATACTGCAATTCATGTATCCGTATCATCTTCAACGCGTACAGGGTCTTACACTTGCTACCCATCCACCACGGGAAAACCTTTGCCGATGGTTTGTTGCACAAACTGCCAATCCGTTGTTTGTTACTTAAGTTTTGCTTACAGCAGAGGTTACATTTGGAAGAGGTAGAAGAACAAATTTTCACAATGAGCACATACGGACCGAACGTAATCCTCATGCTACAGTTCAGATTAGACATCATCATCAGTTTAAGATTAATGTGTTAGCTGGAATTTTGCGTGAAAAATCTAGTAGGGCCACAGGTTCTCCCAGTTCGTCCTACAGGCGCTGTGCTTCCAAAAACCTTCCAAAACATACTTAAAACGTGTGCCTCTGCAAAAAAGAAAAAATATGTAATTTATACGTGACGGAGATTGAGCGCATTATAGTTTCAGTGTTAGAGATGCACTAGCTGTGTCTACCATGACACATGGATAGGTAGAGGAGGACGAGTTCCATGGCTTGAACATTCCATCAATCTCAGTCCTTTGGATTATTATCTCTGGTGTATGCAGCAGATCACTCGAATACAGAAATTCTTTATCGACGTTTCATGGAAGCCTGTGAAAGCGTTGAAGCCGTCAGGGACTATTGAAAAGGGTGCGACCGTCCGTGATTCGATGAGTACATGCGTGTTTAGGAGCAAGAGAAGCGAATTTAGAGCATTTATTATGAGTTTATGTGTTGGTGAGCTCTAGTCTAGTAAATTGTAAACTTTTTAGTAATGACTCAAAAACGGAAGATTTTCTAAAATATGTTTATACGAACGTTTTTCTTGTTTTGGTGTAAAGAAACTGACCCTAAAGTTTGTACAAGTACTTTATAAAGCCCCCGTATATCTATAGATCAAGGAATCATTTATCACTAATTGGTTTTTGACACGAAAACTGATTCATGAACGTCCAGGACCAGCCAAGAAACAGCAAAGGTGAAATTCAGGAGTGTCTGTTTGATGAGTGGTAACGAAGGCAGAACATACATCATCCTGCAGGGAATTGTGAAATTGAAGAAGAAACTATGGTTTTGCCAATGCTCCTGTGGGCTAGTGCATTTCCCTTCGGCGATTCCGTGCACTCAATAATTTATTAGCCCGTGTCACGGCCCAAAATATATAGGAGGACGCATATGACACTTCACAGAACAAGCCATCTTAGGAAATCGAAAGTATCGATTAACAATCAAAAGGTGTTTGTCTGTCGCTCATAATTCGATCTACGCTCACCTGGAGTCAATGACAATCCGGTTTCATAGTAGAAACATATAAATGAAGAAAATTCGTCAAACCTCATATATATATATATATATATATATATATATATATATATATATATGCAGTAATCTGAGTGGTAGGATGAAATGTAGAGCACCTGTACTTAGACACGAATGAAATAGTGTATCAAATAAATACGGACCACCCGAAAAAAAAACCGTCGCCTTACATCTTATTAGTTTCGGACAACAACACTCCGATAAAAAGAAAGTTCAAGACGAGTAAGTGCTATGTGTTAACACTGTTTGCAACTATATACACAGCGCCAATAACTCAGATTACTTTAACAGTAACATGTGAGCTTGCCAGAAGCCTGCAAAGTTGGTAACAAATAGACACAATCGAAATCCATCACTGTAAATGTCATAGTGATCCACTTGTGTGAAACTTACATTGTGACATTATGCTTCAGTGATACTGAGAAACAGTTGAAATCGCCTAAAGGAAAGTTACCTCCAGGACCAGATAGAGTTCATGTCAGATTCCATGCAAAATTTGCACCTGACATAGTCACTCTTTTAACTACAGTACACTGTGAGTCCCCGAACAAAAAATTGTGCCTAATAGTAGGAAGACGACACAGATCAAACTTGTCTGTAAGAACAGTAGGAAAAGCGATCCCCAACTACCTACCAGTATCTTTGACATCCATCTGTTGTAGAATCTTATAGGATAATTATTCTGAGCTTAAACGTAATGGTGTAATACGGGCCTAATGACTTCCTCCACGCCAACCAACTTGGAGTAGGAAAACATCGGTTGTGGGAAACGCAACTCGCGCTTTTCTCACATTACTTCTTGAACTCCGAAGGTCAAGGCTATCTGTACATGTGGTATTTATTGACTTCCGAAAAGCATCTGATTCACTGTCAAACCAACGCTTATTAATGAAAGAACGATCATAAAGGGGTATCAAACGAAATTTGTGACTGGAGTGAGTGTACCTTGGTCAGCAGGACACAGCATCCTAGACAGCACGTTGCACCCTCCCTACAAAGAGATCCTCAATCTAGTCACAAATTTTGCTTAGTACCTCATACGATAGTACTTCCGATAATGAGCGTACGTGTGGTACTGAGTCAAACACTTTTACGAATGTCAATAAATACTCATCTATCTGACTGCCTTGATCCATGGCTTTCAAGATGTCATGTGAGAAAAATGCAAGTTGCGTTTCGCATGACTAATGTTTTCGGAATCCATGGTGGTTGTCATGGAGGAAGTCTTTCTGTTCGAGATACCACATTACATTTGAGCTCAAGATATGTTCTCAGATACAACAAATGGGTGTCAAGTGTATTGGACGGCATTTCTATGAATCGTTTCTGCTATCCTCTTCAGAAATGTGAAATTACGCACTTCATAAAAATGAAAATATGTAGTGTATCATGGGTACAAAATCATTAAATTACAATTTGAATCATTCGACCCTTATATACATGCGGGTGCAGCAATTTGCATAGATATGAAGTGAAATGCCCACATGGCTCAGTCATGGGCAGAACAGGTGGCACACTTCAGTTCATTAGTATGACGCGAGGAAATTTCAATAACCAACAAAGATGATTGCGTACGAACAATCGGGCGTAGAATATTATAGCTTCACGGGGGATATTGAGCGCATACAAAGAAGGACAGCACGCGTGGTCTCATGTCTGTTTGACCCGTGGGGGAGGGTCACAGAGAGTCAGAAAAAAATTTCACTGGCAAACGTGTGAGGGCAGACGACAAACATTCCGCGAAAGCCTACTTACAATGCCTCAAGAACCACTTTCAAGTGAGGTATATAGGAATAAACTGTAACACCTATGTATCGCTGCACTAAGGACCGCGAAAAACTGATTATAGCGTACACAGAGAATGAGTTAAACCACTCATAAATGCTAAAATCGGAAGTACTCTTCCACGCACTTCATAGTGGTCTGAAGACAACAGATGTAAATGTAGACGTGATTTGTAGTACGAAAATACGTGCAGCCTTGTACCAAAATAAACGCTTTACTGCTATGTTACTGTTCTAGAGTTCCACCCGGCCTTAAATGTGAGTATGAGAATAGACATTTAAAGCTGTGCTTCTTATTCCTCCTCCTAGACCTTGTACTGCAAATGATCTACTCTTATTACTCCCGACTACATAGAGATTACAATGAGCTCGCCTGTCAAACAGTCAGCAAAAGTTTCGCTTAGCGTTCAGGGTTGCCAGGCTATATGGTCAGAGCCAGCTGTTATATAAAATTAGGACGAAGACGTTCTTTTCCTACTAGTTTTCTCTGTACCGGCAGCTGTTCTTACCTACTCTTAAGCACTTCTGCCCATCATTCTAGGTTTCATTATTTTACACCAGTTAATCAAAAACGAGCTCCTCACCAGGTTATAAGGACCAACACATGTCTAGCGGCCACCGTGTCATCCTCTGCTTTACGGCGTCGTGGGGATGCGGTGTGGAGGGCTTGTGGTCAGCATACCGCACGCCCAGCCGTTCTGCTGCCTCTCCAGGCCGTGGAGCCGCTACTAGTCTGCCAAATAGCTCCTCAACCGACAACACGAGGCTGAGTGCACCCAGTACCAGTAGCGCATCCAAGGAAAAACCCTTGGCAGTACCGGAAATCAAAACCCGAATCCTCTGTATGGCAATCATCTATGCTGAGCGCTCAGCTACGGAGGCGGACTACTTCTGTTTACGGCATGTTCAAACCTAAGTTTGATTTTCAGAAATAAAGTCTTGTGCAAAGTTTAGCAGCCTGGAACAGAAATTCTGATTCAGTTTTCAGAGTGTCACGCATCTGTAAAATGTCACAGTTTTTCGTGAACTACGCAATCAACCTACCTTCGAAAGTGGAAATATAACATATACAGTACATAATTCTAATGCGCGGTCCGGTTAATAAATAGGGCTAGGAAAACAATTAATTAATGGGGAAATATTATCTCATTTGAGAAAGGTGGAGGAAAGAACAGATTGAGAAGTCATCGTTCGCCTAAAGTGATTCAGGAAAACCAACGGAACGTGAGTGAGGATGACCAGAGGACAGTTGCAATACCACTCTTCCCGAATGCGAGTCTATTGACTTAGTCACTACTCCACTTCACTTAGTAATTTTTGAGAGGCGATACACAGTAGATGAGTTGGGAAGATATCAGTATGCTAGTGGGTGACGAGCACACGGAAACGAGTTTTAGATAAACCAAAGCAAGAATTAATCTGTAGTTTCAAATGCAAGTGTACACTGAGGAGCCAAGACATTATGACCACCTGGTTAATAGACTGTTTGTCCATCTTCGCAACGAAATACACCAGTGATTCTGCGCATCTATGATCCGAAAGTTCGTCGGTAGATTTGTGGAGGTATGTGGCATTAGACGTCTACGCACAGGTCATGTAATTCGCGTAAATAACGGGCCGCTGATTTGCGTATGCGGTGATGGTTCCAACAGCGACCCAGATGGGTTTCCATAGGATTTACATCAGGCGAATTTGGTCACCCAGAAATAAACGTGAGTTTGTTATAATGCTCCTCAAACCACTGTAGCATGGTTCTGGCTCCGAGACACAGACAATTATACTGCTGTAAGATGACATCACCGTCGGGGAAGACATCAAGCTTGAAGGGATGCAGTTGGTTCGCAGCTGTCCGCGTGTCTTCGATTACTACCACAGGTTCCATGCAAGCGCAGCAGAATGTCTCCCTTAGCACAACTCTGTTCCCACCAGCCTGCGCCCGTGGCCCGCTCCACGTTTCGAGCCCCCATTCATCTCGATGACGGCGTTTGTGGAGACGACCATCGACCTTGCGCGGCAAAAATGTGATTCACTCGAAGAGCCGACAGGTTTCCACTGATTGATGGCCGAATCCCGAGGGGCCTGTGACCACTGCAATCGCAACTGACGATGTCGTTGGGTCAACATTTGAACACACAGGGTTGGTCTGCTGCGGAGCTCCATGTTCAACAATATACCATGAACGGTGTGCTCCGAAACACTTGTGCGTGCACCAACATTGTACTCTTTCGGCAGAGATGCCACAAATCGCCATCTATCCTACTTTACGGATCAGACAATCCTCCGAAACCCACGTTCGGTGAAGTGTCGTGTACGTCCTACTATTTAGCGCATAGTGGTAGTTTCTGATGTGTTGGTAAATGTGCCAACACCTTGTAGATAGAGTCGGCCTAAATGCACGCTATCTAACGCAGACGGGCGTGAATTCTGGAACAGGATAAGTAGTGAATTCTAATAAGAAAAGTATGCAGCTCCTCGAATACTTAACTTTATTCTATCCTTGTGGTACATCGCTCTTGATAATACAAATAAGACTATCTTCAGATACGGTTAATGGCGCCTTGCTAGGTCGTAGCCATGGACTTAGCTGAAGGCTATTCTAACTGTCTCTCGGCAATTGAGAGAAAGGCTTCGTCAGTGTAGTCGCTAGCAAAGTCGTCGTACAACTGGGCGAGTGCTATTCCGTAACTCGAGACCTGCCTTGTGGTGGCGCTCGGTCTGCGATCACACTGTGGCGACTCGCGGGTCCGACATGTACTAAATGGACAGCGGCCGATTTAAGCTACCACCTAGCAAGTGTGGTGTCTGGCGGTGACACCACAGTTTCACTGCCCTATTTTTTCCGTAGATGCTCACGGCAGTAGGACGTGAACATTCGACCAGCTTTGCCGTTTTCGAGATACTCGTTCACAGGCTATGCTTAATAATAATTTCCACTTTGTCAAAGTCGTTTATCTCAACGGATTTCCCCATTTGCAGCCCGTACCCTTTAAGGTGATCCCCCGACCGTGTCTGCTCCGCTTACATACTTTTGTTACCGCGTCACTTGCCCACGATCCCACCAGGTGGCATCCAACGCGGTGGGCAGTGTTCATTACATTTTGGCTTATCAGTGTATGCCTCATTTACTTTCGTACAGAAACAAGGATGAATGTATGAATAAAGCTTAAAAGTAAATCTATACACCTGCAGAGTAAACTGTTAAAAGACATCTGTGAGAAACGTTCAAGAAATTTTAATCGCAAGAAAGACACATATTGTTCCTCCTGAATGGAGAAACGTATTCAGAATGTATCAGAAGGACACTTCAAGTAATTTGTTCTACACAGACAGGGCTTTCTTACACAATGGAAGGCCTCTGTAACGTCGATGACGATCTATTTGCATAATTTCTATTTAATAAACTGGAGAACAAACCTAATATATCGTAACGTGATATAAGGTGTTTCTTACATTACCGACAGGAGAGAAACATACATATGCAGTCCTGCCGAAAAACTTCGTATAAAGTTGAATATTTATGCTCTGCTGAACAGGTCGCTAAAGTAACTATTCACATTGCTGTTCGGAGGTGATTTATTGATGCTCTTCGGGCTCTGACCATCGTGAGAAATATCTAGCACGGAAGGATGAAAAGTCATAACCACAAATGTAACTAACAATACATCACTTAAAGCGAATTTTACAAACTGTGTTACATAAAGTACAGAAGTAGACGTACTAAAAACAAGAACAAAATCTACATGAAGAATATGGAGTCATGTGTATCACCCTTCAATGTGGAAACTTAGCTGATAAAGTTATTATTGATAAAGTTGATATTGAGAGTGGTATTGATGTTCAGTCCCAATGGGGCACTGTTAAGTGGGGCGTTCCCCAAGGGTCAGTGCTGGGGCCACTGCTGTTTCTTATTTATGTAAATGATATGCCTTCTAGTATTACAGATGATTCAAAAATATTTCTGTTTGCTGATGACACCAGCTTGGTAGTGAAGGATCTTGTGTGTAATATTGAAACAGTATCAAATAATGGAGTTCATGAAATAAGTTCGTGGCTTGTGGAAAATAATTTGATGCTAAATCACAGTAAGACTCAGTTTTTACAGTTTATAACTCACAATTAAACAAGAACCGATATTTTGATCAGACAGAATGGGCATATTATAAGCGATACGGAACAGTTCAAGTTCCTAGGCGTTCAGATAGATAGTAAGCTGTTGTGGAAAGCCCATGTCCAGGATATTGTTGAGAAACTAAATGTTGCTTTATTTACCATTAGAACAGTATCTGAAATAAGTGACAGTTCAACACGAAAAATAGTCTACTTCGCATATTTTCATACGCTTATGTCGTATGGTATTATTTTTTGGGGTAATTCTTCTGATTCAAAAAGGGTATTTTTGGCTCAAAAACGGGCTGTTCTAGCTATATGTGGTGTAAGTTCGAGAATCTCTTGTCGACCCCTATTCAATAGTCTGGGAATTCTGACATTGCCCTCACAGTATATATTTTCTTTAATGTCGTTTGTTGTTAGCAATATTAGCCTATTCCTAAGTGTTAGCAGCTTTCACTCAGTTAATACTAGGCAGAAATCAAATCTGCATGTGGAATGCACTTCCTTGACTCTTGTGCAGAAGGGAGTGCAGTACTCTGCTGCATCCATTTTCAATAAGCTGCCACAAGAACTCAAAAAGCTTAGCAGTAGCCCAAACTCTTTTAAGTCCAAACTGAAAAGTTTCCTCATGGCTCACTCCTTCTACTCTGTCGAGGAGCTCCTGGAAGAGCTTAAAAATTAAGCAAATTCCAGTGTTACATTGTTGATTTTCTTTATTTAAACTTACGACTTGTCACCTGAATATGTTTTTTATATTTCATTTTATCTGTTTCTACTATCGTGTTGTAATTTCATGTATTGACCCGTTCCATGACCATGGAGACTTCTCCTTAATTTGGTCCCACGGAACAATAAATAACTAAATAAAAGTTACAACCTCAAAGTACGGGCTTCCCGCGTCTGTTCACATTTTCTTAAAACGCAAAGAGGCCTAATCTTGCAAGAAAGGGAAAATAGTTTTATATCGTCAATTCATAAAAACTAAATCGGGTATTTGCATTATCTATCTTACGTGTATTGTCCGACGAGGGAGTGATGTCATGGTTGAGGTAACCCAGTTAGTTTACATCCATATTCCTGTACATTCTATTACACAGTAAGACATCTATAAATAGGTATTTAATTTGATAAAATCTTAATGTTCCAAGATACACCAGTGAATGCGATATTGTTGATTAGTCCGTAATCGTTTCTCTCTACCTTAGCATACCGAACGAGGTGGCGCAGTGGTTAGCACACTGGACTCGCATTCGGGAGGATGACGGTTCAAACCCGCGTCCGTCCATCTTGATTTAGGTTTTCCGTGATTTCTCTAAATCGATTCAGGCAAATGCCGGGATGGTTCCTTTGAAAGGGCACGGCCGATTCTATCCTTTCCTAATCCGAGCTTGTGCTTCGTGTCTGATGAACTTGTTGTCGATGAGACCTTAAACACTAATTTCCTCCTCTTCCTCCTATCTTAGCGTTTCCATAATGTGTCGCTTCTCATGTCTATAACGGTACAAAGAGCCGTCATTAATTAGACTCAGCAATATCTTGGACGACTTTCTGATAGCCTACCGTGAGGTCTCTGTCATCAGTTCACATAATGTTGGTGAGAATCACTCATATTTACCTCCAACATAGAATGAAAATATCTAACTAAGGCGTAACAGACATTTTTAGCTCAAGTAGGTGACACATTTCATGCAAACGGCATCCTTATTCATTGGCAACTTACTTAAATGGAAAAATAATAAAAAATTCCTGTATTTTTGACACACTTAGAATGCCGCAAATTTATGATCCACCTTTATAAAAACTATTAATGAAAACATGGTGTCCACTGAACTGGTGACAGTAAAATTGATGAGAATTTGCCAGAACCTTGACGGTTTGACACTGCAGCCTCTCACCGATGTGGTTGTCTCGGTGTTCCCAAGACTGCAGTCACTACTCTGGAAATACCATTCGTAGCTAAATCCGGCTTAACCTCTGATGAAGGGTCGTTGCATATACCAAATGCTTGTGATTTGTGTAAGATGCATTCTGCATGAGTCCATGCTACATTGCTTGTGTTTTACGTTATTTTAACTTGGTATAGGGAACTATGTCACGATTCGTGTACAATGGTTGGAAAAGCCTCTAGAAAACCATAATTTTATATGAGAGGTAGATCAACGGTTTCTTGTTCACACCAAACGGTCAATCCATTTCGACTCATCTCCTTATACAGGAAAATAATGTCAGAGAATGTGCGAACACTGGATTCATGTCCTGAGGTCAAAGTAAAAAGGGATCTCAGAACGCCGAACTAAAATTTATTTTTGTCAAGATGCAACAATAAAATTATAATTTATCCTCTCGGCTGTCGTTACTGCTGGCTTCATATGCACTATCATCGCGTGTAACATGCTTTCATATCTTATTTCATTTATACTGACAGTTATACAATTTTAAACATGGCAGTGAGACAGCAACCGCATAAGAATACGATATGTGCGAGTATAATACAACCAACCACTTGCAAAAAGATTTTACTTTAACATGGTATCGACACCAAATACGGGTGTCTTCATCAGAAAAACCAAACAATTAATGAAGTAGCAGATGAAGGGATTTAAGAATGAAATGTTCTCGTCATATTTATTGGATTTTCTAATGAAGGCACTCACAGTCTGTGCCGAAATCAGGTTAAAGAGAAAATCTTGTTGCAGTTGGTTGGCTGTATTATACATATCATATACTGACAATATTGGTTAACTTATTGCTGCTAATTATCTGTCTCTTTTGATTTAACTCACAATGTGCAGTTAAGTACAAATTCGGGCTCGTTTTTACGAGATATCGTCAGTGTCCTACGCTAGATACATTAGGCTCGTAATCGAAAATTCTATACTGATCTTTAATTTAAATCTTCGTATATTCCTCTGATCACATGTATGATACAAAAACACAGCCATTCATTCTGTGAATCTTCAGACGAAATTTTGACGTAGTGTGAAAACGAGTCACAATCGATTCATTTAACTTTTTTAAAGGAATCTTGATGTTATGTATGAATGAAATTTTTAGTTCTCCTCGAATGTTATCGCGTTGTAAGTTTCATAAGACAAGATGAGGCACAACATGGGAATCCACTAAATGATTTACATGGCAGGGGATTTAAACTGGCACACCTCTTACGAAGTACTTTGAAGTGCGCGCTCAATATTGAAATCGGATGTCCCCTCCCTTACTGTTGTGTGTTAATGAAAATTTTCTGTTTTTTCTTTTCCGACTGTTTCATTTACCGTTAAGTAAGGTATCGGTATTTTGCTATCTGACTCCCTTTGATCAAAAGTTGCTATCTCTCTTCAGTAACAAAACTATACTTCGGAGTTAACAAAAATCATTAGAGCGTCACGGTGTGAGCATTCAGCGGTTCTGTTACGCTCTAGAATAGTTAAGGTCACTTATGGATCTTAGAAAGACTGCATATTCTAGTTTGACTGCAAATATGTCTACAATAAAAATCCAAGAAACAAAGTGACACGACAGCCATTTTTCACGTTTAGAGTAGACCACGCAAGTAATTTGGAAAATAAAAAATCTTGTACCTGCAATAAACGATCAGCTGTTATATTGTGACTAGATATTAGGTCCACACTTGATTAAACGTGTCAACTGGACACTATGAGAGGGAGGGTGCCAATAAACATGCGCTGTAGATACCTCAGGTCTTAACCCATAGGTTATTTGCTCCTTTATCCAGAAACCATCTCTGGTGCATGCAGAATCTCAACAGGGAAAGAAATTCCCATAAAAATTGTTTCGTGGCATTGAGACACTGTTGTATGTTCTAAATGACGAAACTTTGGTGATGTGCTTTAAAGTTTATGTATTCAGACATCGATTCTTTGTTCTAGGAGGATCACAGTGACAATGTGTAAGAACTATTGTCCAGCAATCATTCCAAAAGATCCCACACGACCACATAAACCATAGTACTGAAACGGTAAAAACAGCAATTTCATGTTGTTTCCTTTCTGATAGCTCTTGATTGCCTCTACTTATTAACAAGAAAAGAGTATTTATGTTGGTAACATGGACGTCCGCAGAAATTTTACCAAGAGGGAGCAAAATTCTGCAATTGACATTTGTTATGTAAATGATTCGGTGAGTATGGAAACGTGTCTCCAGGAACTGAATTTGATAAGATTTACACAAAATTTTTGCACATCAGACGACTGATAATCTCCAGTTAGTATTCTAAGATATATCAAAACGGCAAGCAAATTCAACTGCATTTGCAAAGGGCAACGTTTTATGTTATCAATATGGATATAGGTGCAATTCTTTTGATTCAATGATCAAAACTTCCATCTTCATTATGACTAAATCCGGAATATCCAAAGAGCTATGAAATATAGCGATAAAATATGTACAAAAATTATTTATAGCTCCATAATGTGGTAAGAAACGAAAATTAAAATCTGAAAGAGAAGAAAATGAGAACGACTGAGAAAACCGTGTTGAATATCAACAAAAGTAGGCAACGTTAACACTCCTCGGAGTAACTGATTGTAAACTATGAAAAAAGGAGTATTAGATATGATAACACGTCCGATCACATTCATGTACTTATTTCATCAGTTTTACGCTTTGTGTTGTTTAATAATGACCAGCATAATTAAAAATGAACAAAATGTGTCAAGATAACTACATTTTTTTTGGTTTGGTGACGCAAAGTGTAGCCTAGAGCCTGTAACAGAGTAGATGAACGTGATAAATCTTTCAAACCCACACTCAAACTGGCTAGTAGAATCGACTTTTAATAGCCTAGGAATGAACCAAGTCACCTTCGTCTCTTCAGGTTGTCGCACAATTGTGCACTCAGACCAAGTGGACAGCAGAATTCGTAGCTCTATGGCTGCAAGCGGTGATGTGTTACACTCCGTAGAGTTGAGAAAGTTCCAGTTCCTAGACATGACATTTTGCCTGCCTTGAAATTTTTTTTTTTTTCCCTCGACTACCGCATAAAATGGGATATCTCTTTCGACTGAAGCATTTGGACTCATACAGTACAGACGACTGTGTTCCTCAAAGTCTACTGCAATCGCTCTGGCTTTTAAAATTGAATGCAACTTTTGCAAGATATCACGGGTCTTCTTTGTCCACAGACGAACAGTAAATTCCTATTGAGTTTCCGTTGCGTTATAAGAGGAGGGGCGGTCTTGAAGAAGCAGAGAACAGATGATGGGCACGTGAATACTGCTGTCATGTTTATGTCGTGCTAGGAATCCGCATGTGAGAATGGTGGTCCGGTCCCTTCCTGCTCCTCGGCAAGCGCTGTACGAGGAAGGGACAAAAAGAAAAAAAATGTAGCACATTATTTCAGGAATGTTCTATAAAGGTTCGTATCCATCTTGACTACAAAATAGCGCTGGAAATATCACCGTGCAGAGGAATAAGTATGATATCTCCTGAACAGCGTGAAAACCAAAAAATTCGCAAGACAGGGCGTCACTGCTAAGTCACACTACATCCCGCCGCGCCAGGCAATGTTACTCTGCAGTTTAGTAACGTCAAAGGCGATCGTTGGTAGAAATTCGAGGTAACTCCGCAATGAACAAATAATCGCATCCAGATTCCAGGAGGGGAGAGTGCTGCTTCTTGCCCCGCCTTGTGGACGCCTATGGTTTGTAATTAAGCACGCGGCGAGTTTAGCCGAGCTAGAATGCATCGCCAGAAATCGGAATGTGGGGCAGATCTAAACTTAGACTGTGCCATGTGCCAACCCTACAATGTGTGGAATTTAGCACTTCGTTAACACACAACTAAGTGAACCCCACAAACATCTTACAATGAACGGGAACACAAGTAACAACGGCAAATTAACGATAAAGGATACACAATGTTTGATAACAAAGACGATAGTAAATACCGAAGTGTTAACAGTACGCTAAGAGTGACTCTCAGTTTCTTTACATGCTACACGAAATTTAATTCTAACGGATAAACTGGAGGAGACAAAATGCAAGAGCACTTTTCGGCGAGCATTCTCCAGCGTAAAATATCACTGTTCTAAAAGTAAAGGCAGGAACAACGAGGAATGTCTAGTAATACGAAGTAAGTCATGGATACAAAATAATTGTAGAGTACCTGAATGCTATAAAACATCGATTATTGAACAGCGTCCAACTATTCATATACACTCCTGGAAATTGAAATAAGAACACCGTGAATTCATTGTCCCAGGAAGGGGAAACTTTATTGACACATTCCTGGGGTCAGATACATCACATGATCACACTGACAGAACCACAGGCACATAGACACAGGCAACAGAGCACGCACAATGTTGGCACTAGTACAGTGTATATCCACCTTTCGCAGCAATGCAGGCTGCTATTCTCCCATGGAGACAATCGTAGAGATGCTGGATGTAGTCCTGTGGAACGGCTTGCCATGCCATTTCCACCTGGCGCCTCAGTTGGACCAGCGTTCGTGCTGGACGTGCAGACCGCGTGAGACGACGCTTCATCCAGTCCCAAACATGCTCAATGGGGGACAGATCCGGAGATCTTGCTGGCCAGGGTAGTTGACTTACACCTTCTAGAGCACGTTGGGTGGCACGGGATACATGCGGACGTGCATTGTCCTGTTGGAACAGCAAGTTCCCTTGCCGGTCTAGGAATGGTAGAACGATGGGTTCGATGACGGTTTGGATGTACCGTGCACTATTCAGTGTCCCCTCGACGATCACCAGTGGTGTACGGCCAGTGTAGGAGATCGCTCCCCACACCATGATGCCGGGTGTTGGCCCTGTGTGCCTCGGTCGTATGCAGTCCTGATTGTGGCGCTCACCTGCACGGCGCCAAACACGCATACGACCATCATTGGCACCAAGGCAGAAGCGACTCTCATCGCTGAAGACGACACGTCTCCATTCGTCCCTCCATTCACGCCTGTCGCGACACCACTGGAGGCGGGCTGCACGATGTTGGGGCGTGAGCGGAAGACGGCCTAACGGTGTGCGGGACCGTAGCCCAGCTTCATGGAGACGGTTGCGAATGGTCCTCGCCGTTACCCCAGGAGCAACAGTGTCCCTAATTTACTGGGAAGTGGCGGTGCGGTCCCCTACGGCACTGCGTAGGATCCTATGGTCTTGGCGTGCATCCGTGCGTCGCTGCGGTTCGGTCCGAGGTCGACGGGCACGTGCACCTTCCGCCGACCACTGGCGGCAACATCGATGTACTGTGGAGACCTCGCGCCCCACGTGTTGAGCAATTCGGCGGTACGTCCACCCGGCCTCCCGCATGCCCACTATACGCCCTCGCTCAAAGTCCGTCAACTGCACATACGGTTCACGTCCACGCTGTCGCGGCATGCTACCAGTGTTAAAGACTGCGATGGAGCTCCGTATGCCACGGCAAACTGGCTGACACTGACGGCGGCGGTGCACAAATGCTGCGCAGCTAGCGCCATTCGACGGCCAACACCGCGGTTCCTGGTGTGTCCGCTGTGCCGTGCGTGTGATCATTGCTTGTACAGCCCTCTCGCAGTGTCCGGAGCAAGTATGGTGGGTCTGACACACCGGTGTCAATGTGTTCTTTTTTCCATTTCCAGGAGTGTATTTATTTTGAAAAATGTCCTTGATTCGTAGTACGATTTTATAAATTAGAATAATTTCTCACTGCTCTTTTCTGAAAGCAAAATTTGAATCACATCTCTCTCTACTTTGGCACAAACATCTGTGACTCGTTTCACGAAGTTTGGCATATCATGGAACAAGCATGCTGCCGGCCGTTGTGGCCGAGCGGTTCTAGGCGCTTCAGTCTGGAACCGCGCGACCGCTACGGTCGCAGGTTGGAATCCTGCTTCGGGCATATATGTGCGTGCTGCCCTTAGGTTAGTTAGGTTAAAGTAGTTCTAGGATTTAGGGGACTAATGACCAAAGAAGTTATGTCCCATAGTGCTCAGAGCCATTTGAACCATTTGAACAAGCATGCTCTTAGAATATTGCATCATTGTCTTATTTGCCTTTATCGCAAGAAAACAATAATCCTGATAACCAAAATTGGTTCAAATGGCTCTGAGCACTATGGGACTTAACTTCTTAGGTCATCAGTCCTCTAGAACTCAGAACTATTTAAACCCAACTAACCTAAAGACATCACACACATCCACGCCCGAGACAGGATTCGAACCTGCGACCGTAGCGGTCGCGCGGTTCTAGACTGAAGCGCCTAGAACCGTTCGGCAACTGTGGGCGGCTCCTGATAACCGTTTTCAGCTGGCAACAGTCACCTTCCGACCACAAAAAGAAAACACAGGCAAATTAATTTGAAATAAAAGAAACAGGAAGACGAAAGAAAACGTACGTATATAATCCTTATAGCTGCAGCAGAAAGCGGCGGACAATATACACAGGGCCGGCCGAAGTGGCCGTGCGGTTACAGGCGCTGCAGTCTGGAACCGCAAGACCGCTACGGTCGCAGGTTCGAATCCTGCCTCGAGCATGGATGTTTGTGATGTCCTTAGGTTAGTTAGGTTTAACTAGTTCTAAGTTCTAGGGGACTAATGACCTCAGCAGTTGAGTCCCATAGTGCTCAGAGCCATTTGAACCAATATACACAGGCAGTGTACACGGCAGTCAAAATGACAGGCAGTTTTGTACTTCGCTAACGACACATGACACATAACTTGGGTAGTATCAGCCCGTATAGGCAATTTTTCCTTCCTCTCTCTCTCTCTCTGTCTGCATTATTCCAAATTATAACAGTATGTGATTAAGTTAATTTGTATTTTATTTCTATTTGGGTGGTACGAAAGTAATTGGTGCGAACTGAACTGGGCACCAGAATTATTGCTGTTTTCGCGATTAATAAAAAAAATTATTTGTGGTTTAAATGGTTCAAATGGCTCTGAGCACTATGGGACTTAACTTCTGAGGTCATCAGTCCCCTAGAACTTAGAACTACTTAAACATAACTAACCTAAGGACATCACACACATCCATGCCCGAGGCAGGATTCGAACCTGCGACCGTAGCGGTCGCGCGGTTAGAGACTGTAGTGCCTAGAACCGCTCGGCCACCCCGACCGGCCAATTTGTGGTGTATTAATAATGTGTACCGAACGCATTCAAATGGCTCTGAGCACTATGGGACTTAACTTATTTGGTAATCAGTCCCCTAAAACCTGGAACTACTTTAACCTAACTAACCTAAGGACAGCACACACATCCATGCCCGAGGCAGGATTCCAACCTGCGACCGTAGCGGTCGCACGGTTCCAGACTGAAGCGCCTAGAACCGATCGGCCACAATGGCCGGCACCGAACGCATTTCTGGGGACTGTAAATCCACCTCAAAATTAAGCGTACGTAACGTGCGGCAATCTTGTATTCTCCTGCATTTGCACATTCTATTGCAAGGGCAACCTACTGTTCCCGTGCACTTACATATTCTGTTGGGTTGTTATTCTTATCATTCAGTATCTGCGCAACGTTTTGAATCCAGAGGGTACTATTGATACGCATGGCGAATGGACATTGGAACAACAATATTGACCTTACCCATCAGCTCTTGTGTGCATTAACGTCTTCAGGAAGAAAAACGTGCTTACTCTCGTTCGATGTTACGTTTGTAATTTCCTGATTTACTACTCAACCACGTTATTATTGGAGTTGGGTGTTATTGGAAACAAGCGGAGACGTTACAGTCAACAAGTGTAGAGATGGCTATAGGAAACTAATCGCACTCTCAATGCTTTCAGGTGAATTGCGCATATGCTGCCAACCCAGATCACCAGCTGACTCACGATAAGCGAACGTAGACTCACTCCCAGGTGCGATAATATCGTGGTAGACTAATAGATCTATGTAATTCTGGTTACACGACACTGCAGAATTTATTGTTGTTCTCTGTGAATACAACTAACTTGTGATACAGTTGCAGAAGTTCAATACTCTTCCTTTTATAAAAATACAAATACTTACGTATCATAGTCGATTTCCAGGATCAATTTTCACTCTACAAGAGGGTGTGGGCTGATCTGAATCTTCCTGGCATTTAAAACTGTGTGCGGGACCGGGACTCGAGCATAGGATCCTTGCCTGCACATGAAACTGTGATTTCATAGATACCTCACTTTCCGAAAATTCATAAAATATCATTTTAACGAATATTTCATTGTCATGTTGGTGACTGGGTGCTTATTTCACTTACTTTATCAAAGTGAGTAAGTAGGTCGGATTGTGGGAAGAAGGGAAAAATCGTCTTCGTTTTCTTCAAAGGAATCATCCTGGCATTTACACTGAGCGATGTATGAAATAAAGGAAAATGTAAATCTGGATGAACCTGCGCGGGTTTGAACCCCGGTCATCCCGAATGCGAATCCAATGTCCCACCACCATAGCGTGCCCCGAACGATATATTTTCGTATAGTCCCTATGTTCCCTGCGCTATGAGAGTTTCTGATTTCATCTTACGTATTTTCAGTAAACAAAGGTTAATCATTCCACGAGGTGAGGATGAATACTGTCAGCGAGTGTTACATACAAATGACTTTTTCCGCTTTAGGTGCCCACTTCTTACGAGTGCGCCTGATACCTTCCAACGCTTGTTCTTACCAGGTGATGATGTCTCCTACTGAAATGTTTTTTCTTTCCCATTCCCCCCGGATGGGATGGCGAGCCCAGCTTCGAGCAGACTGATAGGTTCATTTAGGCCAGTGTTATGTCCTTCTACTGTGGTGATTATTTATTAAGTATTTGGATTTTATCTCTTTGTCTGTACCAGGGAGGAAATTATAAATCCTCCATTCGTCCAAGTTCCGAGGAAAAACCTATCTTAAGAAGACCTCAGTAAGATTTCATGTAAGTTAGGTCACTCTTCTTCCTGACTGAGTTCTTTAAGATGTCGTAAAATATCATTTTCTTGTAGATTTGCCTGTATATTATTTTCCTAAGGTAGATTGTTTGTAAGGCTTCAGAAGCTTTGTTTGGAGGGTATGGATATTGCGGAAAAATAATTTAAATGGGGACCGGTTTAGCACTTCTGTTGTTTTGGTTTCTATTCGCAATCTTGTCAATCCAAAGTTTGCAGTTAATTTAATTTAATTAAATTAATAAATTTAATTTAATTTAAAGTCCTCTCCTACTGGTGCTTGGATTCAGTCTTGATACTATTCTTAAATCCTATCGGTGCTGAAATTTTTTGCCGTGTGTGCTGAAACTACTACCCGTATCAGCGCTACATATTCTAATATCGATCGTAGGCTCAGATACTCCATGCCATTTTCCTTTTATTAATTTTCATAAATTTAGTGTGTTCCTTGCTTTCATGATTAATTAATTGACTGCTTGCTGTTATGTCATCTTTGCGTCAATAGTGATTCAAGGTATTTAACGGATTTCGTTGGTCTCATTTGTTTTCCTCATAATGTTAATGTAAAATCTTCTGCATTTTGCGGATCGTAATTTGTCAAATTTCTATGATGATTTCTATTTGGCTTTTCTGAACATCGGGCATATTTTCGATTTGGCAAGGCACCGTTCAAATACAGTGATATATTGTGGTGCTAATCTATGTAGGATTTAAGTTGCAGATGCATGGCACCAGTAAGCCGTATCATATGCATAAAGGCCTAAGTCTTCGTTCCACTTGATTAGTGGAGAAGTATCTGATATATATAATGTATAAGAAAAGGTGATAATTTTGCTCCATGAGGTTCTCCAGAGACTGGATAAAATGGTGTTGATTTGGGGTCATTTATGAATATCGATGTTGGTCTATTATCAAGTGAACTTGCTATTAGTTTTACCAATTTAATCGGAAAGCTACGTTTTATTAATTTATTTGTAAGTCCCGAGTGCAGGCTAACGTATCGTCAGGCACTGTGCTAACGTAGCCATCTTAGTTGACACTCTTCTAGCTGGAGCATCTATTAAGAATCTGCCCTCGTCGTACGCCGCACTTACCACAGAGCCAGAGACATAATTATGTTCAAAGAATGCTGACTAAGTACTGCGTGAGATGATGCGATAGCAAAAGACCGTCACGATATGTGCTCTTTCAGTAATACCTTTTCTTAAAAATTGTTTCGTTTTAGTATCAACGGCTATTTACTATATCATACACTCTCAGAACTCACCATTTCTGCATCGGTAAGGACAGAAACTAAACCTACTGGCACTGTACTGTCTGTTCGTCCTCACTCTATACTCGAACCCACCTCTCGCAGCTTAAGTATATTCAGCAGACAGTGGCGATTCCTGCGCCGCATGCTGCCTGCCCACAAAACCAATGCGTGGAACAAGAAAGTCGGTGGCGAAGAATTCGGAGGGGCCCTGGGAGGAGGTCCAAGGCGAGCCGAGCGCACAGCGACGCTGTTGCATCAGCGAAACGCCACGCATGCCAAGGGCGTCCCGCTTTGTCTCAAAAAACCGCTGCGCTCTTTCCTTTCACGAAGACAGCATACCGATCGCTGCTGCTTCACATTTCCTTAGCAAGTTTTGTTTTTTAACAGAAAGGTCACAGGAAAGAAATATAATCATCAGAAACACTGGCGAAGGGTATAAAAACATTTTTCATATTCTTCCAAGAGACAAGACATACAGGGAAGTATGTCTTCCATAGAGTTATCTACAGTCATAACTACTGCGGCAAGATGTACAGATGAACTCGCATTACGGTCGATGCACACTGATTGATAGAAAGATAGCTACTCAAACTGGTGGCAATAATGTGCGTTTCGTGCAACTGTTACAGCGTCATGATCGGCCTCATCTTAATGCGGCTGTTGGACGCTGATGGCAAAGTGCATGGGTCACATTTCAGTGGTGCCAGCTGGATCTGTCAGTAGATTGGGTTTCGCTAGGCATGACCTCCACCTCAGTAGGTATGGGAAGGGGAGACTGGCAAAGCCTATAGGTGACAGTGTAGTGGGTAGTGGTGGGATCACTCATGGAAAAATGCCTGTAGTAGTTGGTGTTAGAACTGCACCTTTTCTAGATTGAAGTCAGCTGATAGTATACCTGCTTGAAGGAAGTCCCTCTAACTAAGGGCTCACCTTCAGATGACGTCATGTTTCCAAGTAGAGAAGGAATTAGCATATTTCATCAAAATATAAGAGGTATTATAGACAAATTTAGTGAACTGCTTATAGATGTTGACTCTGAAGTTATTGGTATATCGGAACACCACTTAAATAATTTGGCAATTCAGAGGCTTCCTTTACCAGGATAGAGATTAGCTGCCTGTTTTTCAAGGAGTTCGTTGATGGGTGGGGGAGTGGCTATGTACGTAAAAACAGTATTTCATTTGAGACTATAGGCGTATCACGGCACTGCACTGAACAGATATTTGTTGTTTATTGGTCCCCTAACTCTGACTTCAGAGCATTTCTGCTCAAGCTAGAGAGGGTTCTTGATTCATCTTGTAGGAAGTAGCCTACCAGAAATTAGTTACATGTGGTGACTTCAATATAAATTTTGTATATGATGATGCAAGAAAAAGGATGTTGGTAGATCTCCTAAATTCACATGATCTGTTGCAGACTGTGCTTTTTCCAACTGGGGTGCAGGGGAACAGTAGCACAGCCATAGACAATATTTTTATTCATTCTTCATTACTACTTTGGCATTCCGTTAGTAAAAGGGTGAATGGCCTTTCAGACCATGATGCACAAATTTTAACACTAAAAGACTTTTGTACTCAAACAAATGTCACACGTAAGTACAAACAGTAATAGAGAGTTTTTTAAACCTTTCCAAACAACAAGAGTGGCAGGATGTTTATGGTGCCGATAACATAGATGATAAACATAATGCTTTCCTTAACACATTTCTCGTTCTCTTTGAGAGTTGCTTTCCATTAGAACGTTCTAACCGGGGTACTAGCAGTAACAGGCAGCCAGGGTGGCTGAGTAGCGGGATAGGGATATCATGTAGGACAAAGCGGGAATTACATCAAAATGCTAGAAGTAGTCACAATCAAGCTATAGCAGCCGATTACAAACAGTATTGTAAGGTGGTTAAAAATGTTATTAAGAAGCCAAAGAGTATGTGGTATGCAAATAGAATAGCTACTCCACAGGATAAAACTAAAACCGTATGGTCAGTTGTGAAAGAAGTGTCTGGTCAGCAACAAAAGGTCAATGATATAAAGTCAGTTCGCAGTAAAAATATTTCTGCTACTGATAAATCAGATATATGTACAATATTTAACAATCATTTTCTGAGCATTTCTGGTGAATTAAACAAAAATTTAGTTTCTACAGGTAATCATATAACTTTCTTGGCAAATGCATTTCCGAGATTGATGTCTGAAATACACCTCTGTGATACAGACAAGGGGGGGTAATGGGTCAATAATTAAATCATTGAAGACTAAGGACTCTCATGGGTATGATGGAATGCCTAGCAGAATATTCAAGTACTGTGGTGTACATGTCCCCCCTGTATTTAGTCATATTTGTAATTTTTCCTTTAGGAATGGTCAGTCTCCTGAACGATTGAAGTACTCAGTAGTAAAGCCGCTTTATAAAAACGAAGAAAGGGATAATGTAGACAATTTTAGATCTATTTCTATGCCATCAGTGTTTAGTGTATGTAAGGATAATTGATCATTTTATATCATACGATTTGCTATCAAATGGACAGTTCGGCTTTAGAAGTCGTTTAACAACTGAAAATGCTATATTATCTTTTCTCTGTGAGGTACTGGGTGGGTTAAAGAAAAGGTTTTGAACGCTAGGCATATTTTTTGATTTAACTAGGGCATTCGAGTGTGTTGATCACAAAATATTGCTCCAGAAGTTGGACCATTACGGAATATAGGGAGTAGCTCACAATTGGTTCACCTCTTACTTTAGCAACAGACAGCAAAAAGTCATCATTCACAATGTTGAGAATGGCTGTGATGTGATGACACTAGTTTGGTAGTAAAGGGTGTTGTGTGTAACATTCGCTCGGTTTCAAATACTGCAGTTCATGACCTAAGTTCATGGTTTGTAGAAAATAAACTATCGCTAAAACACAATAAGACTCAGTTTTTACAGTTTCTAACACACAATTCCACAAAACCTGACGTTTTAATTTCACAGATTGGGGATATGATTACTGAAACTGAACAGTTCGAATTTCTAGGTGTTCAGATAGATAGTAAACTGTCGTGGAAAGCCCACGTTCGGGATTTTGTTCAAAGACTTAATGCTGCCATTTTTACTGTTCGAACGGTATCTGAAGTGAGTGATCGTTCGACACGAAAGTTAAAGTACTTTGCTTATTTTCGTTGGCTTATGTCGTATGGTATTATATTTTGAGGTAACTCTTCCCATTCTAAAAGGATACTTTTGGCTCACGGGCGGTTCGGGCAATAAGTGGTGTAAGTTCACGAACCTCTTGTCGACTCCTGTTCACGAGTCTGGGTATTTTGACATTGGCCTCTCAAACAATAGCCGGCCGGTGTGGCCGTGCGGTTCTAGGCACTTCAGTCTGGAGCCGCGTGACCGCTATGGTCGCAGGTTCGAATCCTGCTTCGGGCATGGATGTGTGTGATGTCCTTAGGTTAGTTAGGTTTAAGTAGTTCTAAGCTCTGGGGGACTGATGACCACAGATATTAAGTCCCATAGTGCTCAGAGCCATTTGAACCATTTGTTAACAATATTAGCTTATTCCCAAGAATGGGCAGCTTTCATTCAGTTAATACTCGGCAGGAATCAAACCTGCATTTGGATCGGACTTCCTTAACTCTTGTGCAGAAAGGTGTGCAGCATACTGCTGCATCCATTTTCAATAAGCTACCACTCTAATTCAATAATCTTAGCAGTCATTCACGCTCATCAAATCGAAACTGAAGAGTTTCCTCATGGCTCACTCCTTCTATTCTGTCGAGGACTTCCTTGAAAAATTAAGCTGATTCTTGTTGTATTGTTTGCGTTTACTTAATCTTATGGATTGTCTGTTTTCGGGTTCATAAACATTTTACTTTTATCTGCTATTACTTTTATGTTGTAATTTCATGTACTGACACATTCCACGCCCTTGGAGATTTGCTCCTCAATTTGGTCCTACGGAACTTGACATGTAAATAAAATAAAAGCAACAAAGACGTGCAGAACGACGAATGACTTACAAGAACAATAAAATGAATGGTATCTATGGAATTCTTCATCTCTCTTTCAACAGTGAAGGTAGTCAATTTAAGATTGAATATGTTTGCCCCTTGGTGCTCTGAGGGAAGATAAAAGTTTAATGTCTTCAATGCCGATAGACGGACAGAGCCTCGGAACGGAGGAGGACTGGGAAGTAATTCGGCTTTATCCATTTCAGAGGAATTACACCGTCAAAAATTGATCACCGCGACGTGACATCTCGTTGTTAACGGGTCATCATCATCAGTTTTCTGCTATATTAGCACGTCCCCTGCGTCTCTATTACATGTGACCTATTGCTTCAATAGATCATCCGTCATCTGCAATCTCTTCCTACTTCGCCTGCTCTTTCTTTCCGCATACTCTTCTGTTTTTATAAGCCCCTCCTTCATTATTAATATACATTCAATCCAGTTTCGTTTCCTTCTTTTTGTTACGCCCAGTAATTGTCTTTGTTCTCCCATTCTTCTCAGTACCTTTTCATTTTCACTTCATCTGTCCAATTCATGTTTTCCATCCTCCACCATGTCCACATTTCTAAAGCTTTCAGCCTTATTCTACCCTTCTTTCTCAGTGCCCAAGTTTCAGCGCCATACAAGAAGACACTCCATACAAAACATTTTATTCGCCATTTTCCTAAATCTTTGTCCACTTTGCTACAGAAAATTCTTCTTTTTTATATAAAATTACCGAATAACACAAAAATAGTCTCAACTCAGCGAGTAGCAGCATCCACAAGTTTCTTTGGGTATGCCATATCCATCTAAACCAATTCATTATTGATTAGCCCAGAAGAGTTAACGAACTGCGCTTTCCCAAACAATCCCAGACATTTTCTGTGGAATTAAGTTCGCGTGAATTATCGGGTCAGCTGGCGTGCGATAGGGAACCTGAGTTGCTGTAAAACCAGGAACGTAATCGTGCAGCCCTGTTAACACAGCTGTTCTAATCTCGGAGGGGCGGGAGTGTCCTCCGAATACTCATGAAGTTTTAGAATAAAAGGCAATACGCGGTAACCGAGAACGTAGCACTAAAGATCCTAGCTCATTCTAAAGGTAACCTGAAAAAGTAATGGTACGAGAAACACCCCAAAACATTACAGAACCACCTCCAGTCTTAACTACACGCTCTACACGCTACGAGTTAAACTCATCATTCTGCCTTTGATACACTCGACGCCTTATATCGATCGAAAAGAGGTACAAACGTAACTCGTCGGACTATACTATAGGCCTGTAGTCAGCTACCGTCCAGATTCTGTGTTTGGCCGACTGAAAACGTGTAACCATGTGCCTCTATGAGCAATGGACTTTGCGAGATGTCCGATTCCAAATGTCCACTGCATGCAATTCGCATCGAAGTGTTCGCTCCAAAATTAATTGAGATGGACCAGCATTAACTGCAACAATTCCTACTGGATTTGTCGCTGACAAGTCGTGATACGGTTCCATCCGTTAGGATTCTTTTTTTGTGCTCACTGTTCTCAAAACTTGTTACATGGTTCCTTATAGACACGTTGGCTAGTCCACGTTGATACAACAAATCGCGCAACTTCCTCCACCGTGTAATCATGGGAAAGTTCAAACACGGAACTTCCTTCCTACCGCTCTGCCACGTCTCCATGTCGTACGTCTGTACGTCTGATCCGTACAACTGCCATGTTAACTTCACCAGTTGATGGTCATATGACCGCCTGGTACTAAACCTACATTATGCTAACTTCATCAGTTGAGGGTCATATGACCGCCTGGTACTAAATCTACATCATCTACAGCACTCCAAATCAATCATTGTGTTCTTATAAGGAGGTGAAAAATATTTTGTACCGCGAGATTATTTTCGCAGTTACCTTATACCATTTAGGGGATAATTTGGAAAACTTAAATCTTCGTAACTGTACACTCATTTGAAGCCCGTTTCCTCCGAATGCAAGCGCAGTGTGCTCAGCACTGCATCACATGATCCAGGGTGTTACTATTCTCGAAATTCTTCTACTCCTAAAAAGTTTTCGATAGTGTTGAGCCACAGTCACGCAATATTTTTTGAAAGAGTAAACGGCCGTTTGTGTATTACTATATTTATCTTCTCTAGTATCTAGATTATGCCATTACCATGTACCTCAAGTACAGTGCTAAAATCTAGAACATGCAAATAGTAAAACACATAGCAAACAATTGAAAATTTAAAAAATATATTAGATGCATACTGAAGTAAAATTACGAGATATTCCCTTACTTCCTAGACCATTAACATGTCATATCTGTTAAGGTAGTCCAAAGCACCTAAACAAGATTAACACAGGTCTTTTAAGATGTAACTGTAAAAGGATGTAGACTCTGAAAGACATAGTAAACATAAATGTATCACAGATATAAGTTTATACGTGTTAGGAGTCATCTGACCGCGTGTGGTTATCTTTGGACGCATCATTGTGAATAATTATCTTTGTATTTATGTGTAACATCAGATACATACGTAGCATGAAGAAACCGAAGGCGGTAAGCAACAGATGAAATAAAGTACAGAAGCAAATGAATTGCAGTTAATGATACAGTAAACGCCAGTAATAATGCAAACAAGTACTAAATATAATAATATGAATGAAAAAAGCTGAGGAGGGGGGCGGGAAAGTGAGGGGTGGAAATGAGGGGAAAAGAAATGCGAGTAGATATTATTTATTATGTGAAGGTCGTATAAGATTAAGAAAAGGAAGAAGGTATAGGGTGTGACTGAAATGGCAAGAGTTGGTGGAGGTGATTGGAGAGGGAGAGGCGCCCATGCTATAGAGGACAGTTAGTGGAATGGATAAGTAGGAAATCTAGTGTTGGAAGTAGGTACATGTAGTGGGGAAGGGTAGAGGGGGGTGTAGGAGTGGGGTGTTTCGAGGAGAGAAACAGCATGAGAAACATAAATGAATATTTGATTGAGTGTTAAAAAATGGGTAGATCAGAATGATGGGGGGAGGGGGGGAGAAGATTTGAGATGTGGAGGGGGGGGGGGGCGGGGTCAAGAAATAACGACGGTCAGAGCGAATAACAAGGAATTGAAATCTCAGGCGGGTGCAGGAAGAAACTACAATGGACATTACAATGTACAAAGAATTGAAGAAATGGGGGTAGGGGGTAGGAGAATAATCCAGTGGATTGGATTATTGTTACACACTGTAGTCATGATGGAAAGAGGGGGGGGGGGGCGATGAGAACTCGTGGAGCGGTTGGAGAACTGGCACACATGCAGAATGAAGTTTAAGAAGACAGACAAATGGGGCAGGTGAAGAAAAAGGAGGGTAGGAAAGGGGGGAGGGCACAGTGGTGATGGATAGCTGGGGGGGGGGGGGGCCAAAGGAGGGGAAGGTATAACATGGGACTGCAGCCACACTGCAGCATCCAAGTGTGAATGCGAAATAAAATACAAGAAAGGGAAAATATGTAGCACCCATAATACGCTTACAGGAATTTAATAAAGCGTTATTAATTATATGGCGTGGGGTAATTGCTCCTTAGTAAGTAAACACATCTAAAGAAAATAACTTGGGTTCAGCAAAGCATACTGCATCCATGTGCATGTGCGCCACATCTTATTAACAATAGATGCAGCTCTAAATACTACAAGGATGTTTACTTGGAGCAGGGACTTTCCTAGATGTGTAGCAGGTACAATGGAGCTTAAGAATTTTCAGTTCCTTACTGTGTGTATTACTATTTGCATGTTCCAGTTTTTAGCATTGTACTTGATAATGGTATAAAAGTCGAAATCTGGGTTGTACAGAACATAAATACAGTAATACACAGTCAAATCGCGGTTACTCTTTCTTCTATTCGTCTTTGAGTAACCCAATAGCCAAAGAAGCCTATACATCTGCAAAAGTGGGAAGCACTGTTAAGGTGCGGGCAAGGATTATGAATTTAATTAAACTTCTTTTGAAAAAACTTAATACCCAAGATCGCATTCAATGCTAGTTATTCCTGATGATCAGTTTTTCAATAAAGCTCTTTCCCTGTTTAATTGTTCAATTTCACCAAAATCTTCTGAGGTTACATGATCAGTCTCCACGTGGATCATGGGAGTCATTAACCGAAATTGCACCTTTCTCTTTCAGGGTCCGCACTCTGCCTACAAACTCTAAATGAGGTCCAACAGTCGGCAAGCTGCTGTTCGCGGAGGCACAAGATGCAGCTCGTTGGAGAAGGTACGTACCCTGGCTTGCTGTCTGAAGCGCCGCCGAGACCGAAGATGAGGTTTCAGGGTACCACAGCTCATGTGAGGTGTAAGCTGGGTTCCTGATGTCACACTGGCACCAAATTTCACCACAATTCTGCCCAAAGCTGTCATGGACGTTTCGCACGATACCAAGGCCATCACATCCCCTCTTACTCATATTTCACAACTTCTTTTTACGACTCTGCAATAGACGTCAGAACCGCGACACGCTTACGGGTGGCAGATAAAAACTTTTCAGACACACCGCCGCTCAGAGGCGACACGGAAAGCCCTCTAGAGATGGCGTAAGGGGCGTAAATGAAACCGCGCCTTCCTTTTGGACGTTGATTCCCACACATTCCGACAGTTCGCAGTGCGATGAGCAACAGCACTATGTATTTGACAATCTTTGCCACTGTTAACAACCTTAGGTGCAGTTGCCTACCCTCAGGTGCTAGAGCAGTCGCGAGATGCAATTCAGCTGAACGAATGTCGAAGTCTCTGACAGAAAATTTTTAATGTCCTCAACAAAGGTGGGTGCGTGGCACGGAGGATGTTGCCGAACTAGCGAGTCTTCGAGGGACACTTTACTGCTTTATTTACGTACTCCTCTCACTAGGAAACAAGTCGAACTGAAGTTTGATGACAGATATAGTACATCATTACATGCTGCTTCGGCAGAGTTCATCAACGGTAGTGGCTGGCGAGTGATGCCCTCTTGTCTCTCAGTCACCCCATGACAAGGTGTTTTCATGGCGTGAGAGGCCTAGGTATCGTGATAGCCAGCGCAACAGTCGAACATCCTCCCTACCGAGGAAGGTCGACATCGAGGAAGGTCGAGACGGCAAAGGCAACATACAGTCTTGCGTATCTTGTTGACAACACCAAGGAGTCCTCGAAGATAGGGCAAAGTCACAGGCCTTAATATGTAATAAATGTAGCATCTGCCGCTACCAGCTATGTTAACTGCAGGTAATCGTGTTGTTTACACAATGGTGCCACATACCATCACGCTTTGGGGCTGTTCGAGCATGACGATGACAAATACAGTCTGGGAACGTTCGTTCTCCTCGGTACCTCCACACACGGATACATTCGTCGTGACGCAGCACGCAAAACTGAGACACGTCTGAAGAGACGACGTGGTGCCACTCCTGTGTCCATTGTTAGATGTACAAAGAAGAAATTACCTAACATTATACAACAGCGGCTGCTGGCGAAAGATGTTAGAACTGTTGACTAGTCACGTGTACTGAAACTACGCTCGAAAACCTGTATGCAGTGACTCACGCAAAAGGTGGCAAACGGCCATGCTGGATGCTCCTATCAGATCGCGCAGACCGAGCGAGTAGCGGAAATTCAGTCGACAGGCTGCATGACAGTTACAGTAGTCAAACACGAATCTTTGCGCCTCTTGTGTGGTTCAACTAAGAGAGAAATGTTCCTGCATACTCGGCCCTCAGTGTGGATCCAGAGAGCACATGTCCTGGAAACTCGATTACTTTCCATTATTTATGCCACAAAGTGTCATGTCTCATGAGATTCAAGAAAACAAGCAGTAATGGTCACACAACACTACCAGCGAAAAAAGGCTGTGTGTTATTTACCAGTAGGGTAACAAGCTGACTCACTAATGGAGTTTCGGCTTTCTACTCGTAGTCAGCTGTATATGTGCAAGCTATTTTATTTCCAGTAGCATGCAATACACGATGGAGGAATCTTGTCATGTTGAGTGTGATTATTCGAATGATGTGAACAGGCAAGAACTGCATAGATAACACTGTGTGCTTCACTAATCTGATATCATCGATGGCTGATGACGCGAAACTAGGTTCAGATTCCTGGTGACCATCTTAAACTTTTCACTCTGGGAATAGCGCACACGCGGTCTGGTGACACAAACTGACCAAGAAACAGCGAAATTGACGCGTTCTGCTACAATGACGTCAAATCGAGTGGCTACCAATATGCTGGGAGCCACACGACGTATATTGTTAATTATTAGACTTTTAGTTCATAACGATGGCTGCTAAGAGGAAAAAGCAGACGTCAAATTTATGATTCATACTATAGAAAAATATTCAAATAGTAATGTAAACACATTGTTTTCATTCAGAGACTTTTGTGTCTAGAGGATAGGGTACCTAAAAACAAATGATTTATTTTGATCAGTATTTCAGCCTAGTGACTGATTTTACAAACGCATGAAGAGGTGGTACACCAGAGACCACCATAAGCTGTTCCAAAATTTTCTCCAGCTTTTGTGGTTGCTGAACATGAGAATTTGTAAATATTTCAACTTTTACATGTGTAAGTGTTGCATAGCATACTAGAGCTATCTGCAGTATACTATTAAATCTATACCTACGCAGTTCTGTGACAAGTGAAATTCTATATATTTTGAAAACTGGTTACATAACGCGTGAACGATTAAACCATACTGCGTCGGTCGTACACTACGTTGCGCTTTGAAACAGGGGGTCTTTTACCAGGGAACATGAGGTATTTACAAATTTATTGAATTTCGTTAATGTATTAACAATTTTACGTGCTTTGAAAGCGGGAACTTGTGTTAGTTACAAGCAGCTTCAGTTTCAAAGTGTATTTACCTTTTAACAAATTTTTGATAGTGTTTGTTCTTAATTTTATTTCACTTACTGATTATTGGTAGTAGAGCAAAATGAAACGGTTGACTAGATACGGTATTGGTCAGCTTTTCTCTGTTCAATGCTTTTAAATTTCGATAGAATATTTGCTCCTCGGTACATATAGATTGGAGCATTTTCTTGCATTTGGAGAAAACCATAATTTTCCAGAATAATTTTTGTAATTTCACAAACAGAGTGCAGCAAATGAATGCCATTATTTAAAAGTCGAATAAGACATAGAGCTAGAGGTGAAAATCTGAAAACTGCTCCAAGGTACACCACTCTCCCCTACTACTGTCTTTTTATTCACTAAGAATTTACAGATACGATGATCGAAGTAAACGGAAAATAAAACACATGATAATTCGAATGAGGAGTAACACAAAGTTATTCAGTGAAAACAATACAACGTGTTTCTTTCTGAAGATCATTTAAACTGAGATTTTCCCCCTAAATAAACAGTTTAGTTCATTTTAATTTATAAGTTCAATCAAAGCAGATGTTCCGAGAGTGTCACATTTTGATTAAAGTAGTCTGCAGTTATCAAGTATAAATTAATTGCCGTGCTTCTGAAGAGTACTACTTACATTAACAGTACGTGATGACTCGCAACACGCCGAGGATCGCGCTACACTTCCTATGGAGAGTTTGCTTATTTGTCGTGAGACTCACAACCTAGAAGTGGTTGATAGAACACAGTATGTGGTTGTGGGCGTTGCGTTGCAGCACCTGCTGTCAGTTTTTAGTATGGTTATCCCGAAGTTTTGAACAGTCGGAAACAATTATTCTGCTGCATACTGTCCTACCGGGATACTGATCCTAAGCGGATGTTACAAAATGCATGAATGAAGCTAGCACATTATTTTCAAACGATGGCAAAAGCAGTTTGATCTGTTTTACTGCAGTTAAAAGTAATGTCATTATTAAAAATACCTTTCAACTTGACACTCTAACCTATGACAAAAATAATTTTATCAGATTTGCACTCAGGAAAAGTGACACATTTTACAAGAAGGGAGACCCGTGTCTGAAGTTCTGAAATGTTCCTTGTTGGTAATTCAACTATCGCGTTTTCTCGTAAGCTCCTTCATAAATGAGCATGAATTTGTTGTTTGCATCGAGAACAAGCAACGCAATTGAGAAATAAAATGTTTGTAGGGGAATGAATTTGCACATGTATTTAGAAAATTCCATTTGTGTTCAAGAAGTTTCTTGGACATTATCATCAAATCGTCGGGTAAGGTGGTCTCAAACAGCTGTCCAAACAGTGGCGGCTTGAACGAAGTTACGATTTACCGCTAAGAGCCGCTGATAAAATACCTCTATTTAACAACCAGTTTTGGTCTACGGATCATGTACAGGTTCATGAAAGTCCTTACAACACCGTTCTAGGTGATATAAAATCAATGGCGTCACACAATAAAATCGATAAATTTGTCACTGTTTTCACCTCGTAATAGAAATTAAATCTTCAGTCATAAAATGTGTCAAACAGTTCACTCGTTCATTCTATGTTAATAACGCTACGATCGGAGTTTGTAGAATGCCTCGCATCATAGCGTTATTGCTGATTATTGATAAAACGTGAATGAGTGAACTGTTTGGCACGTTTTATGATATAAATTATATTACTACGTGACAACAGTGACAAACTCATGGATTTTGTATCGCTTAGTACGATGTTGTAAATGCTGTTGATGGTCCATGGTCCGAAACTGTTTGTTCCGCAAAGAGATTTTATCAGCAGCTCTTGGCGATAAATGACGACGTTCTTCGAATATTTACGAACGGGGGGTACTACCTTCTTAGAACTGGCTGCGTGCTTTGTAGTTTTGCTGAGGTAGCTTAAAAGGGTACCTGTATCTTGTTTTAGACCCTTCTGCTTCAGTTCCTGGTTCTTATTCAGATTTTATATCTTAGTTTTCGGATCACACTTTTTGCCATATGTCACGGACTTTTGGAAGCTAACCTGATTCTTATTAGAAATAGGGGAAGCTTTGGTTTATCCCAGTGGCACCGTCTGCAACGTCATCTGAAGTCTACATGAAGATTTACTTATATTTCACCTATGAATTATTTGAAAAGTGCAACGCAAATTAATACTGACACCTCAGAGCGACGATCCAGGGAATGGGTTTTATTAAACATTCGTTTCTCAGGCAAGCCTCTTTACATTAGAGCTTTCACGGGGGATGTAGGAAAACGGTGTAGTGCACATGGAGGGAGGAGAATGAAGAGTGAATTATAGTCCATTAAACAAAAATTTATTAGCTACACATATATTCTGTCTTGATTCAAACTTGGTCTACCAGGAACAATCATATTAACATGGTTCCTTAAGATGGGTATGAATTTCCCTTCAACATTCTTTACGTTTCATATCAGGAAAGGGCCTTTGTCCCTGACAGGAAATGAATACTCTTGACACTGCAATAACCTCTGAACACTGCAACACACAACTCTCCGATGAGGTTGCCAAGATTTGCATACCAACATGCGCTATCATTAAAGATGGATCTCAAATCGCACAAGAACCTAAGTCCATCATACTGACTAAAGCTCCAATAATTCCAATAAAATCCAAGCTATCATTATTTTCTCTGACTTGTGAGTATTCATTCTGGTCGGGAAATTCGGCACACGTAAATTTGGATATATACAACCACGTACTGATTCCAGTCGGAAAGAAGAGCGGTTACTGAATTTTAGGATGATAATTTGATGAATCTAAGAAATAAATATTCACTTCACACGATACCAACAAGCTTTACTTCTCTTGGTTGTTAATTTAAGAAAAAGTGAGAATTACCTACATCGAAAAACGAAATGTTTAACGAATCTGATCTAAACTGAAACTTGGACCTAGTGTTCCGCGGAGTGCACGATCCGCTCGCCATGCCAGCATCAAGTACAATGTCCTCTTTAAACCCTCTAGTTTCCCACGTTAGCCGCCATTGTCCGGGGCATCGTTACAAAGTGAACGGTGGCGGACCAACTGCAGAAAGTGTCAGCAGGGCGCCGTGCATTTACCCAGTCGGGAGGACGCTAAATAGAGGCACGACGGCTTTGTTCTGGACTCACTTCCGTTAACCGAAGAAAATTTTTAACAGAGTTCGCTAGCAAATATCCATGACTTTTCGCACTGGCACGCTTTTGCAAGTGCAAACATTACAAAAAAAAAAAAAAAAAAAAGGGTAGGATGCCTGTTGTCCTCGGGCAAATCGGGACACAAGCAATATTTGAACAAGATTCAACAGAAAGTTCCGAAGACTATACAAAAAGAAGTAAGAATAACTTCCCTGATCACTACTGGTAAACCTGCACATCCAACTACCCGCACATCCACACACTGAAGAGGCTTTTCTTGGAGTGGCTTATCGGAAAAGAGTAAAACAGGTTGCTGATGAGAAAAATAAAAATAAGAATCGATAAAAATTAGTCCCTACGCAGTCCTTCTTCTAGTACAGAAATACAATAACAAAAAATAGGTGACCAGTCTGCTAGTCTAATTCAGAGTAGCTACGAATTACAAAGACAAATACATGACAACTGACTAAAAGAGGTCCCTATCATCACACCAATCCTAGAGAGAATAATTATGCTGGAATAGCTATCACAATACGACAGCAGGAACTAGCATATATATTTTTCATTTTTTTATTTATGATGAAATAGTAACGGTGACACAGAGGGCAATTGCTACCCCTGTGTTCATTATAGATTATTTCAAGCACTCATTAGTGGATAAACATGAATTATTTAAACTTTATAGAACAAAATGAATTGATTAATATTTTACATAAATTATACATGAGTCATTTCCGTTAAAAGGAAAACGCTAGTAAATCATTCTTGTATTCACCTGGGCTATACATGATCTGCAAACAGATATCAATATGCAAAAGCAAAACTTTATTAATTTCATAATTACTTAAAACAAAGATTAACAAATTTTACAAAATTTACCTCAGGCTCAACGAACCTCTTATTGCAATAAGTCAATGATTATAGTCAAGAGGCTAGATAGTAAATGACACGTTAATGTCTGTGTGTCTATATCTCATTAGCATGTGTCGCAGTAGAAACATATATAATGGCATGATAAATTGTACTCCATGCTTATTTTTGAATAATACAAGTTTACGAAAACCTCTGAATGAAATTGCCAATGTGGATCACAAGACCACAGTATTAATTGAAAATGCATAGAAACAGCGTCCTCATATGGCTGGTATCGCACAAAACGTAAAACACTTTGATCTACCTGAAGACCCGGCCGTTGTGACCGAGCGGCTCTAGGCGCTTCACTCTGGAACCGCGCGACCGCTACGGTCGCAGGTTCGAGTCCTGCCTCGGGCATGGATGTGTGAGACGTCCTTAGATTAGTTACGTTTAAGTAGTTCTAAGTTCTAGGGGACTGATGACCTCAGATGTTAAGTCCCATAGTGCTCAGAACCATTTGAACCATTTTTGATCTACTTGAAGATTTTCGTAAGAATACATTTTGCACTATAATGTGAGACACATCGCATTCTTTCACTTGTTTTTATACCATCAAACTGTTCACACGAACATCACATCAATAAACAGAGGGGAGACGATAAAATTTTTATTATGGTTGACATCTCTTCTTACGCCAAAACTGGGATGGCAGTCATTGAAAGAAAGTAAACTCACTGGAGATACGGCATCCACATAATCTTACTCATCACTCCCATACATAGATAATTAAGAGTTTGTTTTTTTTGTAATTTCCACGGGATTATCTTCATTACGAAGAAATGTCCTTTGAGATACCACACAAATGATACTCTCTGGAGTATTGCGTTCATGACACCTGCAGTTCAAAGGTTCGTGATTTGTCTAGGAGCTGACTGATATCAGTCCACAGTCGTTAATCTCACTGATACGTTCTCTTCGTTTTTAATTGATAAAGTTTCTATTTTTGTTACTGAAGGCGAAAGATATTTAACCAGTGTTCATGAGAAAGCTCATTAGTAATCCTTTCATAACACGTGCACAAATGTATACCACACCAAGGTAAAATATGTCTCGAGTCCATAGTGGGCTTCTCCCAATGACAGCAAATGGGCTTTTTAGATGGTGCTTCCTCACAACAAACCACAGCTTACAAGTTCCTCAGGTATTGCTTCCACTAAGAGCTTGCACGCGAGCCACAGACAGCGATGGTGGACGGTCGGTCGGCCAGTGTGTGACGCCATGAGCGGGTCTGTTGGGCGACGCTTATTGTGAAGCGCTCCTGCGGCAACATGAACAGAAAGCTGGCAGTCGCCAAAGCAGCAGGTATCCCCTTGAGGCAAGCTAGAGCGTCGTCTGCAGTGACCACTGAGGGCAGCTGATGGCAGGTAGTGTGAGGACAGTTGACAGCAGGTAATGCTGCCCTCGTGGCGCCAAGAGATTGAAAATGGGTCCAGTGGAGAGCCTTCCTTGTCACTAGGTATGAATGGTTGTGTGTTGTTCCACCTGGCTCCGGTAGGCCACGAGAGTCTTAGTTGGTCTAGGTGTTTTTCCCCACTGTAGTGTAAAATTCTTCATAACATACAACAGGTTTCTTAGTCTATATACTAGAGGCACACTCTTATCTTATCCATTTTTCTGCAGTGTAATATACACTGTTATCTTCCTGCTACAAAAAATTACTTTCTTAGACAGACATTTCAGTGATATTCTTAATAACTATTTGTACATGAAAAATATTGATATTTAGGTTGGTGAGCCCCATTTAGGATAAGGAAAGGTTAACAAAATTTATAAAAACTATCACCATGATGCAACTTGCATTCAGTCCATGTACAAGAATGCAACAACAACAAAACTATGGGAGAATTTTACTATGCCGTTAGGCATGACCGCCGACAGTAGGGGGTCGTTCTTTCCTTATAATTACTCAGTCATGGCATTACCATATATTTCACTACCTGATGCACAAAGTACTATTTGTCCACTGCTAACTACCATACCTTCTTTCGATTATCTGAATGTACAAATAAGTTCATAACTGTCCAACACTGTTTGACACAGGACAAATCACAATAGCCAAAAAAGCCAAAAACTGGGCTACTCAGTACATACAAAATTACATTCAAATGAAAAACATTATATCCACACCATAAATTTCTTCTTTTCCATTAGTCTATTGTATCTGATGCTTTCCCAAAATATGATCTGCTCACAGGAACTATATACTTGATCATTCATAACATAGAAATGATAATGTAACACGATTTTCATATCTATGTCCATTCTGACGTAACAACATACAAAGCTTTGCCCACGATGGACATCACAAATATTGCTGCAGGCGTTGGCACGCCTCACTCATTTGAAATATGCTTTTCCGTTAATGTACACTCCGTCTTTTGATCTTGGTAACCTCTCTTATGATCTGGATTGGTTCACATCCTTCAATCTCTCACTACAATTCAGTACACACAAATCTCTCATCTAACATGTTTAGGGAATCTTCAAATTACATTCTCATTAGTGGTCACTTAATCTAAGCATCTCTGAAAAAGCATGAACACCAGCTACAAGTTTCTAATTGTTCCAGTCCTACAACTTACATCTGCTCTTACAGGCATGCACCTCCACTCTTTCACTCTAGCAGGCAGTTCACTCTAGCAGGCAATTACCTCTGCTTCTACAATGGCAGGCACTTACCTCTGTTGCTCAAATAGTACAGCTGTTCTATAACAACAGGCGCTTCACACCCGACAATCCATGACTGACAATCCATCCATGACTGATATTTCCATTTCAGGAATCCCTCTCGAGACTTCCACCAAACTTCCTGTTCACAACTCAATCAGTCTATCTCACAGAATGTAAAATGTAGAACATCCCACTTTTCACAACATGTATCAGATATCAAGACAACAAATAATCATATCATTTTCTGTTATTTTCTAGGATAAAAAATAGCAACTACTGAACAATAAACAACAGAGATAAAGTAACTCAAACTGACTGTAGATGTTTCAGATACCCCAGACAGTTATTCTCCAGACTCTCACACATCAATTGACCCTCAGTACTTCTTAAGATCGACCACACAATGTATGCTACAAGATTTTTTCGTGCGAAGCGTCCCTACCTCAGCCACATTTTGGTGGCTAATTCTATGGACCTGAAATCGTCCACTGCATACGTTAAAAAATTTTTTCTACATAAGTATTGTGCCGTAACCAACATCTTGTTACCTTCTTCCATGTGTATGACACGAAACCCGCCTTTCTGACGGTTTTTCTAGCTCTGTGATGCTCACTGTATATGTTCAATTACCAAGCGAATAATTTCGGATTTCCTAGCTAACTAATTCATTGACCTTATCAGCATCTTACAAGTTTCTTCATTATGCTTACTGCCAGATTTGATGCGGAGTGGTATCAAGATGCATTAATTGTTGCAATCTTGTTTTGTATCCATCTTCGTGATCAGAACTGTGGTCCATTATCTGATGTGACCTTGCATACTTTTCAACTTATCTTAGAAAGCACTCGACAAATATATAAATAACTTATGAGAATGTAGCCAGGGGACATCGTTGACAACCAGTATCCCCACCACACAAAACACACACACACACACACACACACACACACACACACGCACACGCACACGCAGGCACAACGCACCCCACTCACCCCCCCCCCCCCCCGCCCCACACGCACACACACACACACACACACACACACACACACACACACACACACACACACACACACACACATATATATATATATATATATATATATATATATATATATATATATATATTAGTGCTGTCACACGATCATAGATGACTGACGTCAAAAGTCATCGATAGTGAAAACTAATGATAAATGAATGTGGTAGCATTAACTCCGTTCATCTGGTTTTCTTCAAAGGGGCAGAACAAGATACCACACAGAATTTAAGCAAGAAGCTCCATCTTTATTTGTAAGATTACTTCTAATTTAATTCCAAGTGCTTCCTTTATAACACGTTCCCAATAACTGGAAGTGCATGCCAGAATCTCCGTGTTGTTATATTCCATAGGATGCCTGGTGCCAAGATATAGGATGCCTGGTGCCAAGATAATGTTCTGCAATATCGGATTTGCTAAACTGTTGTGTGTGTGATGCTTTTGCTCAGTACACTAGTCGTCGACAATCCTGAGAGTCTGACCGATATATGACAGGCCACAACTGCAAGGAATACAGTAGACACCACATTAAACAAACCAAGATCATAACTTACAGGGCCTAAAAGGACCCTAGTCTTGGATGGTGTCTAAAATTACTTTTCACATATTTCTGCAAAAAACGACCAATCCTGTCAGAAACACTCCCTGCATACGGTAAAAAGGCCATTTGACTGTGATCCATCTTGGTTTTATCATCATTCACCTGGGGCATGGTTGGTCGACAGTACAATGCACATCTGATCTGTCTTTCTCTATAACCATTCTGATGAAAGGTGAGCACAAAATGGGCAAACTCAGCTGACAGACTCTCAAGGTCCATGATGACGTGGGCATTATGAACTAAGGTATGAAGTACCCATTCACGCTGAGCCAGATGGTGACAAGTATCACTCTGTATATACAAGTCAGTGTGATCAGGCTTCCTATAAACAGCATCTTCCAGGATGCTGTCAGGTTTCTGCCTGACGAACACATCAAGGAAGGAAAGGCAACCAACATATTCCACCTCCATTATGAAACAAATATTCAGGTGGATTGAATTTGGGTGTTCTAAAAAGTCGTTCAAACTGTCACTCTCATATGCCAAAACAACAAAAGTATTGCCTACACATCTAAAAAAAAAGCCATCCATGTTACAGAGCTGCCACTCCATGTCCTCGAAGTATAGTATAAACAAATTTACAATAATATGTGACAATGCGCTTCCAATCATAGCTCCATATGTGTGTTCATATTAGCTGCTCTTGTAGTTGTCGCCAGCCAGCTCAGCGTTAAATGATACTTGGTACGTTAGTTCACCCGATCAACGTCATCTTGCATCCTGAGAGTTTGTCAGCTGAGTTGGCCATCTTGAGGTCACCGTTCATCAGAATGGTTATAGTGAAAGGCGGATCAAATGTGTATTGCTCTAACGACCAACCTTGCTCCAGGTGAGTGATGATAGAAAGGCTGTTAGACTGTAATGCCATATCACATCATCCTGTGGCATCACACTCTAACGGTCTTTTTACCTTATGAAGTGGCCATTTCCTACAAGATGCTCGTATTTTGCGGAAAAATGAAGTAAAAAAAATTTTTAGACCACCATCTAAGACTAGGGTCCTTTTAGGCTCTGTAAAGGATGACCTTGGTTTGTGTAATGTGAATGTCTACTGTATTCCTTGCAACTGTGGCATATGCCATACGTTGGTTGAATGTAAGGGCTGCGCAGGGCCACTGTACTGAGCATAAGAATCACACACACTTACAACAGTTTAGCAAATCTGCTGTTGGAGTACATTGTCTTGGCACCAGTCATCCTACGGAATAATATGCCAAGCAGATTCTGGCATGCACTCTCAGCGATTGGGATAAAGTTGTTAAGGAAGAACTTTAAATTCAGAAGTGGCCTTATAAAGAGAGATGAAGGTTCTTGCTTAAATTTTGCATGGAATCCTGCTTGTTGCCTTGTAAGAAAACAGATGGACATAGTTTCTGCTACCTAACCCACTGGTAACTAATTTTCGCTATTGATAACTTCTGATGTCGCTCATCTTTGGTTGTGTGATGGTGCTGGTGTCTACTGTGTGTGTGTGCTTTGTGTGCGTGTGTGTGTGTGTGTGTGTTCTATCGTTCCAGAGTTTCTCCTCTGAAAACTGATTTTTTAAATTCATTTGCATTGCACTTACTTGCTGCTGTTTTACCTCAAAATCAGAGGGTGTGCACCTATCTAAATATCAACGGTTGTCAATGATGTCACCCAGCTGATTTCCTGTAAGTTATTTGAGCACTGTGTACGCCATAAGAAACTCAAGCCTCACACTCTACAAATGCTTTACATACCGCCTTTGCAGTAACTCTACATAAAGGTCCAAAGGTCAAATACTTCAATATTAATTCCGCTGTCATCAGTATGTGCTGGATACATAACCTTGTCCTCAGAAGGGGGGCGAAAGGGGGCTGAAGAGATCTGTTGCACCAAATTCTCTAACTCCCACAGGTGTACTGGGAAGCTGTGGAAATGGTTCAAATGGCTCTGAGCACTATGGGACGTAACTTCTGAAGTCATCAGCCCCTAGAACTTAGAACTACTTAAACCTAACTAATCTAAGGACATCACACACATCCATGTCCGAGGCAGGATTCGAACCTGCGACGTAGCGGTCGCGCGGTTCCAGACTGTAGCGGCTACAACCGCTCGGTCACCCCGGTCGGCGGGAAGCAGTTGACATCTAGACACTGAGTCTAGGCCAAGAAAGGCACATACTTGTCGTTTTGCCTTTCGTATTCCACACAGTCTGGCGCTACTCCAAATCAGGACAAATTCCTTATGAAGACGACCACTTATCCAACGAAATTAACCTCTGAGCGCCAAAACTCTGATATTGTTAGATTCATTATCACTCCATGATCTCTGAACGCCTGCAGTAGACAGTTTAGAGGTTCGTTATGCTCTCAGAAAACTTCCTCTGCAATCAAGACATTGCCTACATACAACATCACTTTTCTCCTCGGTACTTCTGGAATTACCAAGTACAAAGCCCTAATAAACGCAGCTGATGACACATTCAGCCTGAACGGTAACTTCTTAAAATTCTAACAATGGGCATAAGAGTGGAATGCTTACATTGCTAGCACTCCAGCTGTAGTTCCGCCTGCAAATAACTTGCACGAAAGTCCACTGAGGCGAGTATCTTTACCTCGTGGAAGCGCTGTAGCAGCTCTCCTAGCATTTCAGGATGGCTCATCTCTGGTTCTACAATTGTACTGACTTGTCACGAGTTAAGTATCAAGTGTAGTGACCAATCTTTCTTTGGCACACACAATAGATTTCTGTATGAGTTAGTTCGATCGTTCCCTGTGCATCCACATTCAATATAAATTCCTCAGTCCTCTCTTTATGTATTAATCGGATGGTATATAGCCACGCAAAGAAATTCTGGTGTTACTCGACCTTGAAGTGGTACACAAAGTTTCTCACGTTATTTGGAGTGTCAGAGAATACATGCTTATGTGACACTAAAATGTTAAGAAGTGGATTACTTGCTTCAATTGATTCTATATGGCCTATTTCATCATTTATCGTACTACTGTTTGCAGCCTATATCAGATACTCTGTTCAGTATGCAATAACAATTCACACTGAACAATCTTTTTCAGAGTGTCTTTTTCCACCCAGTACTAGATACATAGCTTGATCGTGTTACCCTTAACAACTGCTAGACGAACTTCTCGTCAAAATTTATGATCATTTGGTACTGGTTTGGTGAGAGACGAAATTTGCCCACATTGCATGTCACTGGAAAAAAAATCGATGCTAGCCTGACTTTTTGCTTCTACTATATTCCCTGTCAGTGCACATCTAACGTCTGTCTTGTGCAATGGTAATTTAGACCACACTTTTTCCTGTGGACAAGTCTCAAAAACACTGTCACCACAGAGATCTGGGTTCCTGTGTCGATGACATAATGTATTTCCTCATTAGCAATCATAATCCTAAGTATTGGGTTTCCAGAAATCTCCACGTCATCTTCTTCTTCAATAGAAACGTCCTTATCTCTTTAAATTTCAAAATAACGGCAGAGGTCCCATTTTCGTATGTACAGTCTTAGACATAAAAACTGACCGCCGGCCGGCCGCCACAAGGACTAAGTCCGAGTCGTTCACTTAAGGTGGCCAATAAAACTGACCGCCCCTGACAACTTTAAGTCCGGCCATCTGCGCAATCTGGCAACACTGTAAGATGGGGAAGTGTTAGGAAGAAGTGTTGTCTACTTCCGAGTTGATATGGACTTGTGGTCTTGCGGTAACCGTCGTGCATTCTAAACTTAGAGTCGCATGTTCGGTCTAAAGTTATGAGTCTGATTGAACATCGAAGACAATTCGCTTAACATTCTACCCACCCGCAATAACAAGTATTCCAGAAACAATTCTGCAGGACAGCTCGTGGCTGCGTCGCGATCATAACAGCTTACGCTCGAGCGTTTCCTCGTGCTGCAGCGGCTACCGGCCACCGGCCAGACGCCACCCGCCGTCTAAAATCCGGCGCCGTCCATGTGAAGGCGGCCCCACGCTGTCAGTGTATGTATCAACTGTCATTTTCGAATCTGAAGTTCTAGTTATCATCTTGCAGTTAAGCATTGGATTTTGCATACTTGGAAAATCATGAACTACACAGTTAAGCATTGTAAAATTGAGTCGCAAGTGGAAAAAGGTGTAACATCTGCAACACAACGTTTACTTTTGGTATAACAGACGGGTGAATGTAGTGGAGGCAGCTAGAAAGATTTGAACTGTGCGTGGAGCGAGTGCTTTTGGGAAAAATACGCCAGTAAAATAACTTCTTGTCTCAACAAAGATCGTTCTGGCATGAATGATTTTCCACATTAAGGAAGTCTCGACTACTGATATATGTGACAGATTACCATTTTACCATCATGCGACATTTGCATTCAACAGGCAAAGTTCAGAAGTGTGGTGTAGGAGTACTGCATGCTCTAATTCGAAACAACAAAAATCAACGGAGTGACTATTGTTGAACGTCATCAGGTCGCTCATTGAGCGTTCCTATGCAGTACTGTTACTGGTGACGTGTTATGATGCCTTTATCGTTAACTTGTGAGAAGGTTCCTATTTTCTTGGGATTCAAATAGAGTGGACATTTCATCACTGGTTAATGTTCTGATGACTAATGACATGATACCCGTTGCAATTGCTCCATGGCACCTGTGAGTAGAGTCTCACGTTGGTTACTATGGAAATGAAATGAGCGTTTGGCGTCATTGGCCGGGAGGCCCCTCGCGGGGCAGGTCCGGCCGCCATATCGCAGGTCTTATTACATTCGGCGCCACATTGGGCGACCTGCACGCCGGATGGGGATGAAATGATGATGAACACAACACAACACCCAGTTCCTGAGCGGAGAAAATCTCCGACCCAGCCGGGAATCGAACCCGGGCCCAGAGGACGGCAATCCGTCACGCTGACCACTCAGCTACTGGGGCGGACGTTGGTTACTATAAGAACACGCAGGCAGTGATATCCGCTCACTGCAGTCAGAGCCAAGGTGATTTCTTTCTGTTTATGGCGAAGCGTCTGCTGCAATGTCCAAGCTCAGCCAACATCAACAAATCGCGGCAGCATTGGGCCCTGCTAATCGCTGCACTTGTCGCGAGCCTCGACAACAAGAGTGCACTGTCTCTGCTAACGATACTATGTAGTTAATACATCTTACTTAACGTAACGTAATATGCAGGTCGTGGATTGGGTGGAACCTAAGGACATCACAAACATCCATGCCCGAGGCAGGATTCGAACCTGCGACCATAGCGGTCTTGCGGTTCCAGACTGCAGCGCCTTTAACCGCACGGCCACTTCGGCCGGCTATATGTAACAGATTACCATTTTACCATCATGCGAGATTTGCATTCAACAGGCAAAGTTCAGAAGTCTGGTGTAGGAGTACTGCATGCTCTAATTCGAAACAACAAAAATCAACGGAGTGACTATTGTTGAACGTCATCAGGTCGCTCATTGAGCGTTCCTATGCAGTACTGTTACTAGTGACGTGTTATGATGCCTTTATCGTTAACTTCCTAAGAAGAAATGGAAGGCTGAGCCCCACCAAAAGACGTAGACTAGAGTAAAGTGTAGTTTTAATAGCTCCATAAGTGTGTTTTGGACTACGAATTCTTCCCCAAAGGGGTGTGTGCAACACAGCTCGAATTTGTTGTCAACAACTGAGACACCTTTCGGTCGCAGCGTAAGAAAGTCGAGCAACAAAACTACATCACCTGTGCTACTGCATGATAACTCACTCTGTTGATTTGAGAAACAAAACTATCCAGGAGATTGATAGGAAAGCCGTCTCTCAGACACTTGCATTGATAGGGAAGTCCTCTCTCAAGCACTTGTCCCTCTTGTCATATATTCTTAAAATATTACCTTTCCCGCTCTTGATCGATCAACCGTCAAGGCACTTCATTTCTAGATGAAAATACTCTCAAAACTACTATGGTTTAATAACATCGTTAAAACAAGTAGGTTTCTACGGGCGTAGAATTTGTAAACAACTGTTGCATTGTCAGATTGTTGTAGATATCGTGAAAGAAAATTCATCTGCTGATTAATTTCCCTTTGATGATTACTGTTGCGTTTAGTAAACTAATGGAAAATGTAAATAAAATATTCACTTTACTCATACAAATTAAATTCAGCTTACTACAGAAATATCACCACGGCAGTCTATCTTAATAAAACATTAAGTTCAAAAATGGTTCAAAGGTATCTGAGCACTATGGGACTTACCTTCTGAGGTCATCAGTCCCCTAGAACGTAGAACTAGTTAAACCTAACTAACCTAAAGACATCACACACATCCATGCTCGAGGCAGGATTCGAACCTGCAACCGTAGTGGTCGCGCGGTTCCAAACTGTAGCGAAGCATTAAGTGTCTGTAAGACGATTGATCCTACACTCCTGGAAATTGAAATAAGAACACCGTGAATTCATTGTCCCGGGAAGGGGAAACTTTATTGACACACTCCTGGGGTCAGATACATCACATGATCACACTGACAGAACCACAGGCACATAGACACAGGCAACAGAGCATGCACAATGTCGGCACTAGTACAGTGTATATCCACCTTTCGCAGCAATGCAGGCTGCTATTCTCCCATGGAGACGATCGTAGAGATGCTGGACGTAGTCCTGTGGAACGGCTTGCCATGCCATTTCCACCTGGCGCCTCACTTGGACCAGCGTTCGTGCTGGACGTGCAGACCGCGTGAGACGACGCTTCATCCAGTCCCAAACATGCTCAATGGGGGACAGATCCGGAGATCTTGCTGGCCAGGGTAGTTGACTTACACCTTCTAGAGCACGTTGGGTGGCACGGGATACATGCGGACGTGCATTGCCCTGTTGGAACAGCAAGTTCCCTTGCCGGTCTAGGAATGCTAGAACGATGGGTTCGATGACGGTTTGGATGTACCGTGCACTATTCAGTGTCCTCTCGACGATCACCAGTGGTGTACGGCCAGTGTAGGAGATCGCTCCCCACACCATGATGCCGGGTGTTGGCCCTGTGTGCCTCGGTCGTATGCAGTCCTGATTGTGGCGCTCACCTGCACGGCGACAAACACGCATACGACCATCATTGGCACCAAGGCAGAAGCGACTCTCATCGCTGAAGACGACACGTCTCCATTCGTCCCTCCATTCACGCCTGTCGCGACACCACTGGAGGCGGGCTGCACGATGTTGGGGCGTGAGCGGAAGACGGCCTAACGGTGTGCGGGACCGTAGCCCAGCTTCATGGAGACGGTTGCGAATGGTCCTCGCCGATACCCCAGGAGCAACAGTGTCCCTAATTTGCTGGGAAGTGGCGGTGCGGTCCCCTACGGCACTGCGTAGGATCCTACGGTCTTGGCATGCATCCGTGCGTCGCTGCGGTCCGGTCCCAGGTCGACGGGCACGTGCACCTTCCGCCGACCACTGGCGACAACATCGATGTACTGTGGAGACCTCACGCCCCACGTGTTGAGCAATTCGGCGGTACGTCCACCCGGCCTCCCGCATGCCCACTATACGCCCTCGCTCAAAGTCCGTCAACTGCACATACGGTTCACGTCCACGCTGTCGCGGCATGCTACCAGTGTTAAAGACTGCGATGGAGCTCCGTATGCCACGGCAAACTGGCTGACACTGACGGCGGCGGTGCACAAATGCTGCGCAGCTAGCGCCATTCGACGGCCAACACCGCGGTTCCTGGTGTGTCCGCTGTGCCGTGCGTGTGATCATTGCTTGTACAGCCCTCTCGCAGTGTCCGGAGCAAGTATGGTGGGTCTGACACACCGGTGTCAATGTGTTCTTTTTTCCATTTCCAGGAGTGTATTTTAACACGAATTAATAGGATATTACCGACTTTTGACTTCGAAAAGGTCTGTATTTACTTCATTTCCTGTATCATTCGCAAGTATTGTGAAAATGTGGCATTTCATAGATAAAATTATGTATTCACAACAACAGAAAATTTGTCGGCAGAAAACAAAAGTGGCATTATGAAATTGGCAGTACCGTAAGGTTTTCGCTCTGACAGTAAGGGTTACTGAAAGTAGCAATACGAATTTTGCTCGAACGCTGTCTTACGATTCCCTTATTGAGTTTGTATCTGCCTACTTGTAGCTCTACTACAAAAGAATAAAAAATCTGGCTTTCAGCCAGTCTAGAAAGGCGAACGACAGCAGCTTGCACCTGGTAGCCAAGCCTGTTGCCTGAGAAATGGTATTTTCCTAAAGTGGGAAGACATGCTTTTGTGGTTGAATTTGTTGGCAAATATCAGTCTGACGTGTGTCGTTGGTCTAAGCGTCTCGATGTGTTGAATTTGTACCAATGATTTTTCTACAGGTTTTTTCTGTCCCAAATAGAGAGTTGAAGTCTCCCTTTAGTATTATCACGTCATCTTGGTGAATTTTGCTCATAGTATTTTCGAGTGTGTTCCAGAATTTTTCGACATTTTTGGTGTTTTTCTTATTTTCGATGTTGGTGGGGCCATGTGCATTGATGAGTGTTTATTTTTTACTGGGGCTCTGAATGAGCGTAGTCATAAGCCGATTGTTGATGGGTGTGATTTCTTCGACAGAACTGATGATAGATCTGTGTTCGAGAAATGCCATGGCCAAGATTGGTACGCCTTTCGCTATCTTTTGTTGCATTTTGCTCTTGAAGATGCAATGGTTTCCGTAATGCAAGGTTTCATCGTCAGTTAGTCGTGGTTCTTGAAGAGCAATGATGAGAATTTTTTGTCGGTCGATTTATTATGTTAGATTATTTAGTTTTCGTTATTTGGATCAATGTATCGATGTTTTGTTATAAAAAAAAGGCCTTATGTGTGTGAAATCTTAAGGGACAAAAACTGCTAAGGTCATAAGTCCCTAAGCTTAAACACTAAATTATCCTAAGGACAAACACACACACACCCATGCCTGAGGGAGGACTCGAACCTCCACCGGGACCAGCCGAACAGTCCATGACTGCTGCGACTGAGACCGCTCGGCTAATCCCGCGCGGCGTGTAGTTTTCAAATGCATGTTTTCTGCTTGTAGGGAAATTTACAGGAGATCTTCAATATTCTCTGCCGTGCTAACCTGGCCTCCCCAGAATCCGAAATTCCAACTGCCGCCTGTCGACAGTTTGCACAGTTAATGTTTGCTTGTGTTTCATTGGTTTGGCCTGGGTGATTCCAGGACCGGACAGGACCAGAGGGTGTTGAAGCCTTTGGAAACAAATATTTTCAACCGAGCTCAGACGTGCGTGGATTTTGAGTTCAACGGATTGAGTAGTCGTTGAGGATTGTGTTAGTATTTGGTTCGCCCCAAGTATTTGATTTCCTCGGTACCACCCATATGGGGGAGTGTTTCCCCTATCGGCCCCACGGGATTATTATTATTATTATTATTAATATTATTATTGTCATGATGTCATCAGCAAATCCGATATGGTGCATCTTCCCACCATTGAAATAGATGTGCATTGTTCGACTCAGTATTTCCATCACATAAATATGGGTTATAATTACGTTACATTGCTGCTAGTAGACATATATCTCACTTTTTCTTGGGCAGTTGCTACCTGTTACTCCATCATAGGAATTTATGTGCGCAGCATTGTTGCAATACAGACGTTCAAATTATCCGATTTCTGTAATTTCATTTCGATACCAGATCGTTCTAATCGGATTCAGCCAGTCAGGCTTAATGTGGATATCCGAATACGACTCTCATCATTTGATAGGCTGGGTAAACCACATTATTAATCGGACGGTTGAATCTAGATCACTTATTTATGACAGGGCCTGAATTCTTAAACACTGTGAAAAATAATAATACAATGTGCTTATTACTAATAGTTTATTTAAATATAAATATATGAACGAACGCGATAACAGTTTATTTACAGGAGCGGAGCCCCATCCATCATAGCAGAGCAGTGCGAGATTGGTTTCAGGACCAAGAGAGGATAAAGCTGTTGCCGTTTGTTCCACGATCACCGAACATTAACCAGATAGAGAATATGTGACCAGAGGTAACAAGGTCGTAGCCATGTGGACCTACAAATGCAAGCGACCTTTGGACGAATACAGAAAACGAATGGTGGGAAGTAAACCATCGCCCTACTTTGTCGACGGCTTAATGAAAACAATGCCCCTGCGCCTGCGAGAAATCTTACGTAATGATCGTGGGTGGGTTGGTTACTAAAAGTATACTCGTCCACAAAACCCATGTGGACAATTATCTGGTAGTCGGTCAAGCTTTGCTTTGTCGCAGCTCTTTAGATACAAGTCCATTTACTTTCAGTCTCCTCCTTAGAATTCTTGCAATGCAAGGTAATTGAAAAATCTCATCCACTCGACGCCAACTGAGGTATTGACTGCTGCATGTGTTGTTCAACACACAGTAGTTGTCACCCTCACTGGAATCAATGACTGTTTGTGTTTGTGTGTGTGTATGTGTGTGTGTGTTTTCGTGTTCACGCACAATCTGAATCAATACTATTAACATTAGAGAGACAACCAACAATAGATATTGCATCAAATATGACTGTAAAGTATTTTAATGCGATGGGAAGTTACAAACTGAATTTTCACCCAATCCACGACCTGCATATTACGTTACGTTAAGTAAGATGTATTAACTACATAGTATCGTTAGCAGAGACAGTGCACTCTTGTTGTCGAGGCTCGCGACAAGTGCAGCGATTAGCAGGGCCCAATGCCGCCGCGATTTGTTGATCTTGGCTGAGCTTGGACATTGCAGCAGACGCTTCGCCATAAACAGAAAGAAATCACCTTGGCTCTGACTGCAGTGAGCGGATATCACTGCCTGCGTGTTCTTATAGTAACCAACGTGAGACTCTACTCACAGGTGCCATGGAGCAATTGCAACGGGTATCATGTCATTAGTCATCAGAACATTAACCAGTGATGAAATGTCCACTCTATTTGAATCCCAAGAAAATAGGAACCTTCTCACAAGTTAACGATAAAGGCATCATAACACGTCACCAGTAACAGTACTGCATAGGAACGCTCAATGAGCGACCTGATGACGTTCAACAATAGTCACTCCGTTGATTTTTGTTGTTTCGAATTAGAGCATGCAGTACTCCTACACCAGACTTCTGAACTTTGCCTGTTGAATGCAAATGTCGCATGATGGTAAAATGGTAATCTGTCACATATATCAGTAGTCGAGACTTCCTTAATGTGGAAAATCATTCACGCCAGAACGATCTTTGTTGAAACAAGAAGTTATTTTACTGGCGTATTTTTCCCAAAAGCACTCGCTCCACGCACAGTTCACATCTTTCTAGCTGCCTCCACTACATTCACCCGTCTGTTATACCAAAAGTAAACGTTGTGTTGGAGATGTCACAGCTTTTTCCACTTGCGACTCAATTTTACAGTGCTTAACTGTAGTTCATGATTTTCCAAGTATGGAAAATCCAATGCTTAACTGCAAGATGATAACTAGAACTTCAAATTCGAAAATGACAGTTGATACATACACTGACAGCGTGGCGCCACCTTCACATGGACGGCGCCGGATTTTAGGCGGTGGGTGGCGTCTGGCCGGTGGCCGGTAGCCGCTGCAGCGCGAGGAAACGCTCGAGCGTAAGCTGTTATGATCGCGACGCAGCCACGAGCTGTCCTGCGGAATTTTTTCTGGAATACTTGTTATTGCGGGTGGGTAGAATGTTAAGCGAATTGTCTTTGATGTTCAATCAGACTCATAACTTTAGACCGAAATGTGGTAAAAAATAAAATTTAAAAAAAAAAAAAACGGTTGGACGCGAACATGCGACTCTAAGTTTAAAATGCACGGCGGTTACCGCAAGACCACGGGCTCACTCCCTCCATATCAACTCGGAAGTAGACAACACTACTTCCTAACACTTCCCCATCTTACAGTGTTGCCAGATTGTGCAGATGGCCGGACTTAAAGTTGTCAGGGGCGGCCAGTTTTATTGGCCACCTTAAGTGAACGACTCGGACTTAGTCCTTGTGGCGGCTGGCCGGCGGTCAGTTTTTATGTCTAAGACTGTACATTGTTATCTAGTCTATATACTTCCAGTCAATTTGTCAAGTTACTGACTTCGCCACACTTGGGGCACTATTTCGCCGATAAATGGTTTGCGCTTGTGTGGTTTCTAGTGGTGGATCAGAACTCAGCACTCTCATTCCTACCCAAGTCATACTTGCCATTGTAGCGATTTCTCAAGGACCAGTGACCTCCGCTATGATTGGTATTGTGTGGCCAGCGTCTTGAATCTTCCAATTGATGGTCTGAAGGGGGATTATTTCTCGCTTGTTGCACCAGTACTCGTACATCACGATCACAGGCATAATCCGACTCCTGTCAAAAACATTGAAAGGCTCTTACATAATGTTTCTTCCAGCTGTGACGATTTCTTGCCATAGTTTGTGCGAAAGCTTGCTTAGAAATATTCTCACCAACTCCATTACGTCGTATGGTGCTTCAACGTACTGATTTTCTTTTATAGTTTCGTTAAAGAACAAAACTGAATTTCTGTTTCTTAAATCATTATAAGCCTGGTCCTTAGTGGTTTTGGATCAGAAATTAGAAATGCCCATTTCTAATCGTCAATTAGCAATCACCCTCCATGTGACTGCCTCTTCCCTCAAATGTCCACACACGAAATTCATCTTCAATAGTGGAATCCATGACATGTGCAATGCCGCTTCAAATTAAACTATCCATGTACATGGGTGCTGATCATTCGTGGGATCAGGGGAAAGTGTGTATTTTTGGACTGAAACAAAGTGTTGCCTGCTCTTCATCTCTGTCAGTCGTCATCTCAGATCAGCTCAGTTTAGCACACATGAGTGTGTCATGGACTCTACACAATCATTCACATAATTCCTCTGGCTCAATGCATATACATTTGTTTCCTGTGCTAATTCATCATTCATGTCACTACTAGTTTTCTTATGGATCGTAAACCGTCGAAGCTCAAATAACGCTTGTCCGTCCCTCAGATTTATTTCGTCCTGACTTTTGCTTGTATGTCATCATACCGTAACACTTGTTATACATTGTGTACAATTTCTGTCTTTCCTTTGTTAGTTTTGTCAATCACTTCTTGTACTTGCATGCAACCAACTGGTAAAACGTTACTTTGCAGCACTAGTTCCCCTTCCAGAACCATCGCCCAGAAACAACAAAACACACACAATTATAGTACTGTGATATTAGCAAGAGATCTTCGTTCAAAGATGGTAGGATATGGATATTCTCGGGAATGCAATAAGCTCTGAATATGGCAACACACAACAGCCATAAGAGTCAGAAAAGAATATACTACGGGAGGAGGTTATACAGGATTTGCATGCCACCATGCACTATTATTAGCCTGGATCTCATGGGAAACAAGAAGCTAAGTCCACTATGCAGACTAAAATTCTAATAATTCCAATAATTTTCTCTGACTTGTAAGTATTCATTCGGAAAGGTAAATTGAGTTGGATACGATTGTATGTTCCCATTGCGGGTGCACCATAACTTCAAAGTCAGCCCGTCAAAAATCCCTTAAAACTGTTAAAATTCCTAAAATTCGGCACACACAAATTTAGAGACATATATCAAGGTATTCGTTCCATTCAGCAAGAGAATCAATTATTGATTTTTAGGATGATAATTTTATGCAGAGCAAAAAAAGCGAAGTAGATTTTCACATCACATGATACTAAAGAGCATTAATTCTATTGGTTGTTAACTTAAATAAAAACGAGAATTACTCACATCGAAAAGCAACATGGTTTCGATCTTTAATTTCTTTCAGCGCTACCGTGTAGAGTAGGAGGAATTTCTGAACAGAATCAGGGCTAAGGACGAGACATGGGTGCTGAACGTAAAGTATGAAACTAAGGAACACTCGGAACAGTGTATGTAGACTCATTCTTGCAATAAGTCCAAAAATGTAATCAGATGCTGTCAAACAGCAAGTGATGACTCAGTTTTTTGGGATTGCAAAGTAATTTTGACGAAATATTTCATGAGAGCAATACGTAAGAACACTGACGTCACAGGTTTCTTGTGTGACATTTATGAAACTCCGAAGTTCAATCAAAAACAAAATCATTACCGAAGGATTTTTTTCTCCTTCACAACAATTCGTGACCCCATCCTGCGAAAATAATGAAGGAAAAACTCCGTTTATTCGGATGAGAGATATTTCAAGATTCTCCTTGTAGTCTGGGACTTGGAAAGATGTTACTCTTCTTCAAAATGAATCCCAGACTGGCTACTAAACACTTAACGACCGACGATGAGCTGAAGCTTGCTGTTAACAATTCGCTGAAGCACAAGGCGGAATCATTCTTTGACGAAAGGATACAGAAACTGGAGTTACGGTATGACATGTGTTTGAATTTGCATGGCGGCCTTTTGCAGAAGTACTGTCAACAGGTAAGTACAGACTGTATATTTAAAAAATTATTTCCACTGCCTGACAAAAAAAGAAGCTCCCAGAAGAGGAGGGGGAAACGAAATGAAACTTCATGGGTACAGAGGGTTTGTACTATTATTTCACCAATATCAGAATCGAATCGAATTAATAAAGAACTTCTTAGCATCGGCTCACTCGTCAATATGATACTGCACCGCTTTGGCCTGAATGCATGCACAGATTCGGTCGGGAAGGGTGTAATATGGCCGTTGTGTCTTCTCCTGGGCAAGCTGCCACACAACTGTTGTTAACTGGTCCTTCATATCCGAATACTGGTACTGGGAAGAAATTGACGTCCGAGCTGGTCCCATAAATGTTTCACTGGAGACAGATATGGGGATCTTTCTGGCCACAGGAGCACCTCACCATCGCGCAGACTGTTCATAGGCACACGTATCATGTGTGGTTGAGCACTGTCCTGTTGGAAAAAGGCGCTAGGACACTGTCGCGTGAGAGGTAACACATTAGAATGCAGGATGTCCGTGACGTACCGTTGTGCCGACAAATTTCCCTCAATTTCTACCAGGTGCGACCTTAAGTCACGCCTGATGGCTCCCCACACCCTGACGCCAGCACTAACACCGCTGTTTGTCCAAAACATTGGAAGAATGGGACCTCTCCCCACGTCGCCGCCATATTCACCGACGTTGGTCACCCGTGATTCTAGCTGAACACAATGCAATGTCATTCATCAGCAGTCCATGCTTCACTGTCGCAGCACCACTCAAACGCAGCCGTTTGTTTTGCAGTGTTAATGGCTGCCTGCGCATGGGGCAGCATTTCTTTAGGTCGGTTGTTGCTAGTCTCCAATGAATGGTTCTGTATAACACAGAATGTTGCAGGAGATCGATTGCTTGTTCCCGGATGGCAGGAACAGACGTGAAGGAGTTGGGATGTGCTTGGTGCACAATACAGCGATCCTCCCTTCTGCTGGTTAGACATGGTCGACCGGAACCTTGACGACGACTATACTGGCTCTCACGTTCCCATGCAATCCAGCATGGGGCCACGTCCCATCCGAATGCCTGCAAATTCGGCTACTGCACGATTCGACCAGCTGGCCAACAATACTCACAACGAGACCCCCTTTCAAATTCCGTCATGGGCTGATAAATGCTGTCTCACATGAGTACGCAGCATTTTCGTGTCCTCCACAACGATCGCACGATATCTTTCGGTGTTCACGTCCCTTGTGTACCCAACCAGGCCTGGTAATAACTGCAAACACGAATAACACTAATGCTCTTTGGTGGCCGTTTTGTCCCAAAGAGAAGTGCAACTCTAACCATCTCCTTACCCGCCTATGGAGTGTACGTGAAAAATGTTACATTGACGTCCGACCATGTCTTCTGGGTGCTTCACTCTTTTGTCAGGAAGTGTACTTTTTATTTTTATTTCGTAATAGCCAATTGGAGGGCAATTTATGATTAATCCTCGTATAATCAACACATGATAAAAAAACTCTGTAAAAATTAACAATGAAGTCACAGTCTATTGTATTTAGAGCAGATGTAGGCGACTGGATGCCGGAAAAGAAATAAACAGTACGGGAGAATTTTGTACCTTGGAACACTTTTCAGACATTTTCATATAGAAGTTTAACTTCTTTTCTTATTCCATTTGTAAACGATAGCAGTCACTTCTTGTCTGCTGCAGGTTTTTTATGGAATTACAAAAATTACTTTGAAAAAATAAGATTTTTCTAAATGTAATAAAGTATTCTAAGTTGGCCACAAGAAACAAAGCCGGTTAACTGCCTCGCTCTATTGGTCTCTGTCGCTAGGCATGCCCTTGTTGGCTCCCAGAGTCTCCAGGACTTCCTTAACTCCATTCTTCGACCTCCGTTCTGTTCTAACAATGGGTGTCGTTCTTTGCAGCTTTCTTCTAGCACTGCCTTCATCATTCTTTCTTCTCTTCTCAGTACATGATCCAGTCGTTCAATTCTATTGCTGTTTATTACAGCTGTCATATCAACTACGTTAAACGGCATGTGAGTCTCAGTGGTCTCTCTTCTTCTAAACATTCCATTTTCTGACACAGGTAAAAATGATGTTTATTAACACCTTGTTCTCTCTATCTTCTTGCTCATGGCCATGTTTCAGCTTCATACACTAATATGGGTTACACAGTAATGGCTTGTATATACATGTGGAGGTTTTTCTTCTTGGTAATTTGTCGCTGAGTAGTTTGCCCATTGAAAATAGACACCTCACTGCGGATTTCGTCACATTCATTCTCCCTTCCTCCATGCTGTTGTTATCACTGACATTAGTTCTACATATTTGAAGCGCCTAGTCTTCTTAACTTCTAACTGCTATGCCAGTGTTCCCTCCGTTTTCTCTTCACTGTTTCTCGTTACCATCATACGTTCTAGATCTGACAACCGGTCAAGATAATACACGTTTTGTGCCTCCACTATTAGCAATTTAGTTTCTGTTACTAGTTCGTCTTCCTCCTCCGCTATAACAATAGCGATGGCGCTTGTTTTAGGGCCTTTCCCATTCCATGCTGCGGCTGACGCAGGTTCCTTGCTTCACACCTGTCTCCACTGTAAAGCATGCAGACTAACTGCCTTCAACACTCACTTTACATGTAGTTTTCTCAGTGCACATTCTGTTTAGCCTTATCTGTTTGAAAGGTATCCAACATTCTTCCATTATCTTCAACACGCATTCTCTGTGGACTCTACCATAGGCTTTCTTGAAACCTTCACATATAAATAGACAGTATACCTTCATATCAGATTCCCACATCTTTTCAGTTACTTGTCTGAGAATCAATATCTGGCACGCCGTTGACATGACTCTGCCTGGTACTCTTCATCGTTTTCCTTCGTATGTGGTAATAGCCTTAGTAAACGTGCAAAAATCTTGTATGCGCTACGTAACAATGATATACCCCTGGACTTCTCACGCTCGTTTCTGTTTCCTTTCTTGTATATTGGACATATTACTGCTTGTTGCCATTTCGTAGGCATTTTTCCAGTTTTCCAGTGCTTTTTTACATGCTCCTTCACCTTATTTCAGCAATTCAATTGTAATGATATCGATTCAATTGTTATCATATCGATTCAATTGTTATGATATCTTGGCTTATAACGCCAACCAGTTCCCTCATTTTAGGCTCCTCCACTTGCTATTTACGTATGCAAATGGAAATTAAAGACGTTGCAGTCTAGAAAATTTTGTCAACGCTGGTTTTAATAGTCTGTTAGATTATTGCTCTATTACACACCGATAATCAGTAAGAGAAATCAAATTAAACAGAAGTATTACCAAAAATCGGTTTGGACGTTATATATTGAAGCTACTGGAAACAAACACAAATTTCGAATTTCAAGACAGTAAAATTGTTAAAACAGTAAAGAAACCCAGTCGTTTGCAAATATCAGATGTTCCATGGCAGAAGACCTCCTTCCGTTTAAAGGTACAGGACTCTGTAGGAGCAACGAAATGTGCCTTAACATTCCACACATTATATAGGTAGTTTCAAAAAGATATAGAAATTTATCAGTCATAAAATATTGCAGCTGAAGAATTACCAATATTATATAGCACTTAAATCTGCAGAACTCAAAAACAGTGCATACGTAGTCAACTGCCGTCATTTCATAGGAACTGTACTTAGGTGTCTGGCAGCTACCGAATACATTCTCCGGCAGATTTTCTCCATTTCTAAGGCATCTGATGTTCCTGAAGTGGTTACCTATTGTAAGGTGTCTGGCAGCTACCGAATATATTCTCCAGCAGATTTTCTCCATTTCTAAGGCGTCTGATGTTCCTGATGTGCTTACCTATTGTTAGTTTGGGCGTACTTCGTACGGCAGCATGTCCTCCCTGGCACTAGTTTTGATGTTGTAATTAGTATCTATGTTTACGTCATCTCACAACCAGCTCGAGTAATGTAGTAAGTGCTTGCTTTAGTAGCTGCTTCTTCATTTTGTTTTTACTCGCACAACACCCAAGCAATAGGAAACACTGAAATAAAATAAGAAAAACATACATTATGACATACAGGGCTTCACGACCACCTTCCTTGTAATGTTGGGGACCTTGTACTGTCATAATGGCACCAGACTCACGGCGGCCTTGTCCATCCGAAACAGTAGACAAAAACTGAAAGGAAATCTGTCGATGTAAAAGACTGCCATCAAATGTACTCGCAGACTGCGATACGGTACCACCACAGCTATACAGTTTACTGGGAACAAATGCAAATTTGTCCCGGAGCAGGACTCGAACCCGCATTTCCCGCTTTACGCGAGCGGTCGTCTTAACAGCTTTGAGTGTCCCAGCACGTTCTCCGGACTACCCCAAACTTACATGTCGCAATGTCTACTTCCCTTAGTGCTCGCAGAATTATGTGATTCCCGAACAGTGAGAGACTTACGCTTATCCATTACGGATATTTTAGAACCGTGACTATATATTAAATGTAAATAAGTTATACACAACTGCAACCAGTCAGACTTATTTGGATTGACCGGCAGGTTGCCTTGCCTTGGGCTGAAATATGTTAGTGCAGTGCCTGTATTCGACAGTGTCCGTAAAGTTCGATGCAATGTTCCTTCGGCCATAAATGCAGAAATGTCAACATTGCTCTTGCTAGCTCATAGACCCGACAGTAAATTAGTATAAGATAGAGAGTATTCTTATTTGGATACCATCGTTGTACAACATCAAGAACGTCTGATGCTGTAGTAAGGAAAGACATCGAAAGAAACAGATGACGAAAAACAATAAGAATAGTTGTAAATTCCGCCCGCACACAATCTACCACTTTCCTATATGTAGAGTTCTTTCTGGAGATATAACGGATGTAAGTCACCTGTGGCTGAAATTGCGTATAGCGGGGATAGAAAGTAGTATGACATATCAACGAAAGGAACACGTGCAGATACAAGGTAATGCCAGAGAGAGGAATGTCTATGGAATTCTTCTTCTTGCCAGCTAACTGGCACCGTTATACAGCAGTACATATTTTCTACCATTAAAGGTTGTGAATTTGTTTCTAAATTAATCATCTACGACTGCTTATGATACTTCGGAAAACGCTCCATTTTATTCTGATATGTCAGGTGACACAGCTTTCAAAGCAGTGGAATGATATTTGAAAAAATGACTGGGTTTCTACGGATTTCTCAAAATCACCTGCGGAAAATATCTAGATCGGTAAGAAGGTCTATATTCTACATTTGTAAGTAAGCCGACTCCAGTTACCGTTAGATCTACAGGATAATTGCCGACAACTTTTTATTTATTTTCTTTTTCTAAGTATTTTAAAACATCGTAAAACGGTAGCTGGATGAGATATTGGTAAGGATCTAGATTTTGAAGCGATATTTGTAAGTGTCGAGATTTTGAAGCAGGAAACACGTGAGTAAAAAGTACACATCGCGTGCAACGTATTATTGCAATATATTACACAAGTGTCCACATTTACGCTCAATAACAAGAACCGTTTCCTGATAAATATTTAAAAAATGTATAGGTAATAAAACGCTGCTCCTATGGTTTCCCACTAGAGTGGAGTAATGTATAATTATATTGCAGTTTGTGGTACAAAGTGTCTAATATTAGCGGAACATTACTGAAATGCTAAGTTTACGAAAGCAAGCTGTGAAAGTAAGCCATTTACTGCAGCTGCTGAAGAACATTCATACTTACAAAACGCATCAGTTTATTTCAATTTGTCACCAATGCGATAATTCGCGTACCACAAAATTCCAAAGCCCTGAAGCCACATAGCTAGTATGAAGAGCCACACAGGCAAACGTATGAAATAATAATATAAAGATACAAGGCGTCCCAAAAACACCAAAACCTTTAAGAACAAGTTCCTTTTACGGGAATAAGCAAAAAAGTGTAGTAAACATGGGTCTAAAATGCGTACTTTAAGAGCTATGAGCACTTTTTCATCTTCGCTAGTGTGAAACATCTCACCTATTGAAAAAATTCTCGTAGCTCTTAAGATATGCATTTTAGAGCCCATGTTTACTGGAGATTTTTTGTTCTTTTGATCCGTACTATCTCCTTCCAAAATATGAAAAGCAAAGAGCTTTCAGCAGAAGAGGCGTGTTTCATAAAATCGATGACGAACAAGTGCCTATATCTCTTAATGTATGCGCTTTAGAGCCCTTGTTTACAAGACGTTTTTCTTGTTTTGGTGTAAGGAACCTGTCCTTAAGGTTTGTCACGATTTTGGGACACCTTATATTCATATCAACAAGATACGATTGCCAGTTTAACAAATATAATCTAATGTATCCGTATTGTCATACGCAAATCTCTGGCCGCACAAGAACTTGAAGTTCAAATATTGGCACACAGTGGGCGGACTATACAACTGAAGAAACAAAAGTTACAGAAGCAGACTAAATTAGCTGCAAGAGATAACTAACTAACTGGCTCGGTGATGATATCTCCCTACGTTTAAATACAAAACCACGTAAGTCTCCGTGCAATTCATTTCAAGTGTCTTAAACTAGGTCTTTAAATCTACTCTACTGCATAAAGTTGTTACCAAAAATCCCGAAAAGTGCTTCACTGATTTACATTAGGTTTTTAAACAATGCTATAATAAACCTTCGGACGAACATCAGCTACATAATTTTAAATATATATGATAGATAAATAGATATTTAAAATCTATACTAGTATACAGAGCGTCTCTCCTAAGAGCCATCAGCCATACTTTCTTTGGTGTCTCTACAGATATTTTCAATTTTGTTTATGCAATGTGTAGCTGGAATCAGCCCAAACAGATACTACACATCACGTCTTTCATACGACGCCCAGCGTGGATGGAGCGCATTGGTTTGTTTCTCCTTACCAACAAAACGATTTCTAAATCGTAATTTTACGTGCCTGTTGAATAGAGCGGTCCCAATTAGTTTAGTGCGATATCGTTTCACCGATATGTGTTAACAGGGACAGTGAAACACGAAGAATTACCAGCACCGCCCCGGCCCGTGCTGACCGCTACCGCCGTGCAGAAGCACTGCTCAGTCGCTGCTGGAGTATTGACTATTATTCGGCTTTTACTGTTCCTACTAGTGTAAACTGATAAAACGAATATCGCACTAAACTAATTGGGACCGCTCTATCCAACAGGCACGTAAAATTACAATTTAGAAATCGTTTTCTTGGTAGTGGGAAACAAACCGACGGTTTCCGTCGACGCTGGGCGTCGTAGGTGAGACGTGATCAACGGTATCTGTTTGGGCTGACTTCAGATGAGCCTTGAAAAAACTAAACTGCAAATATCTGCCAAAACATAAGAGGAAATACACCTGAGGACTCATAGGAGAGACATCTTGCTCGATTTTCTTCAAATTTTTAAATGATAGAGACTAACAAACTTTCAAACGAATATTGGCTGCATATTTTTTTAAACAACGTGTGCATGTTTTCTGTTCAAACCGACTGCGAGATAGAATATTCTGTGCTACGCTGTACTGTGAAAATGTGCGGTTTCGCTTTCTTGTTCGCAGTCAGTTTTATCCACGATAGCAGGGCACTGAGACCATTAGACAAGTCGTTTCTCCCTTGTATACAGTATTTTTTTCTCCTATATTATTTTAATGAAAAATTGTATACACAACAATATGCCGCTTTGTTTTCTTCCTTGCAGTCCGTTTTAACAGAAAACAGGAAAGTTATATTTGTGGCTTGCGAGCTTATAATCGGAAAACTGCTAAGGAATATGAACTATCTGCAACTTTGTAATTCTACCCGTTTGCAGATTAAAACTATGCGAAATACTATCATTGAAGCTATTATCTTCACAGATCCAGCAGCAGGACACACATTTATTTTATGCAGCTTCAGTTCCCAATCAACGTTTCGTTGGCAACAACAATAAATAAGGCTCAAGATCAGCCAGAGGGGAAGAGGAAATGGGCAGAGGACGGGGAGGGTGTGATTAAACATTGAGAGAGGAAAGGAAGAGGTGGACAGAGAGGGAGAAAATGAGGTGGAGAGATAGGGGGGAGGAGGAGATGGACAGAGAGGGGGGGGAGGGGGGCAGAGAACGAGGAGGAGGTGGACAGAGAGAAGACAGAGGATGTGATGGGCAAGCGGGGCAAGGAGAAGGAGATCAGGACGCATACCCAATTCCATCTACACAATGAGCAATTGCGGAGCGTTGCCGGCTTCGCTAATGTGGATATTAATTGGAGTTTGCAAAAGAGTTCATTGCAGAAACTACGAAAACCTTTCACATAACAGTTTATACAAGCGCAGAACACGGTTATAATGATGTTGAGGATTGATCGTTTGATCCTGAGTAGACAGCACTGCATTTACATTATCATTTATTTTTAAGTAGCTCGGAAGAGAGAGTATGTCACATGATTTTACTCTACCTGACCGGTTTGGGTTTATCCACGTTTAGAATCTTTCTATAGTTTGCATTTACCTTTTACGAAGGGGGGTTCTTGGTTAAGTTCGCGCATAGGGATATATGGTTGTTGCAGATTTCTCCATTATCTCTTTTAGAAACACTCATTTTATTGTATAATCAAAGATTCTCTTTAACGTAGCCGACTAGTATGTAATCTTATCTCTCTTCTTTTACAAACTAAGATTTCATTATAAGTCTCATGGTTGAAACTACACTCCTGGAAATGGAAAAAAGAACACATTGACACCGGTGTGTCAGACCCACCATACTTGCTCCGGACACTGCGAGAGGGCTGTACAAGCAATGATCACACGCACGGCACAGCGGACACACCAGGAACCGCGGTGTTGGCCGTCGAATGGCACTAGCTGCGCAGCATTTGTGCACCGCCGCCGTCAGTGTCAGCCAGTTTGCCGTGGCATACGGAGCTCCATCGCAGTCTTTAACACTGGTAGCATGCCGCGACAGCGTGGACGTGAACCGTATGTGCAGTTGACGGACTTTGAGCGAGGGCGTATAGTGGGCATGCGGGAGGCCGGTTGGACGTACCGCCGAATTGCTCAACACGTGGGGCATGAGGTCTCCACAGTACATCGATGTTGTCGCCAGTGGTCGGCGGAAGGTGCACGTGGCCGTCGACCTGGGACCGGACCGCAGCGACGCACGGATGCATGCCAAGACCGTAGGATCCTACGCAGTGCCGTAGGGGACCGCACCGCCACTTCCCAGCAAATTAGGGACACTGTTGCTCCTGGGGTATCGGCGAGGACCATTCGCAACCGTCTCCATGAAGCTGGACTACGGTCCCGCACACCGTTAGGCCGTCTTCCGCTCACGCCCCAACATCGTGCAGCCCGCTTCCAGTGGTGTCGCGACAGGCGTGAATGGAGGGACGAATGGAGACGTGTCGTCTTCAGCGATGAGAGTCGCTTCTGCCTTGGTGCCAATGATGGTCGTATGCGTGTTTGTCGCCGTGCAGGTGAGCGCCACAATCAGGACTGCATACGACCGAGGCACACAGGGCCAACACCCGGCATCATGGTGTGGGGAGCGATCTCCTACACTGGCCGTACACCACTGGTGATCGTCGAGGGGACACTGAATAGTGCACGGTACATCCAAACCGTCATCGAACCCATCGTTCTACCATTCCTAGACCGGCAAGGGAACTTGCTGTTCCAACAGGACAATGCACGTCCGCATGTATCCTGTGCCACCCAACGTGCTCTAGAAGGTGTAAGTCAACTACCCTGGCCAGCAAGATCTCCGGGTCTGTCCCCCATTGAGCATGTTTGGGACTGGATGAAGCGTCGTCTCACGCGGTCTGCACGTCCAGCACGAACGCTGGTCCAACTGAGGCGCCAGGTGGAAATGGCATGGCAAGCCGTTCCACAGGACTACATCCAGCATCTCTACGATCGTCTCCATGGGAGAATAGCAGCCTGCATTGTTGCGAAAGGTGGATATACACTGTACTAGTGCCGACATTGTGCATGCTCTGTTGCCTGTGTCTATGTGCCTGTGGTTCTGTCAGTGTGATCATGTGATGTATCTGACCCCAGGAATGTGTCAATAAAGTTTCCCCTTCCTGGGACAATGAATTCACGGTGTTCTTATTTCAATTTCCAGGAGTGTAGTTGTGAGCGTATAGAATTGTAGGACAAGATATTGCAGCACGGCTGCGACAGCAAATATAAACAAATTTTTATGTATCACACGATATTCACCCAACATGAGGACGTCGGATGATATTACTTGCTATAGCCTGTAATTTTTCTTTAAGTATATTTCACTTTATACGTTGGGACATGCTTAAAGTTGTCGAAGTTTCATATGTCACAATCTTCATCTCTCAACAAAGCTCAGAATATGGTAATTCATTATTGACAGAAATAGCCATGTTGAAGGTACGTTAGAACGCACACCTGCAGCGCGCTCATCAGAAAGATCAACAACCTAAAGCACAATACGGCCATCACAATTTCCTAAAAATTGATTCACGTCTGGAAAAATTAACTATATATATCGATTAACAAAGTGAGTGAAGTCGGAGACCGGTGCATAGCCTAGCTAACTTCCCCAACGGATGAAGTCATATCCACAGTGTCCTAAATGTTCATTCTATGACGCCACAGAAAAAATTTTTAAATTATCTGCCCGTCGTGATCACCTCGCGAGATATATGTGAGCGGAAATTATGATCAACAGTACTTTCAACGTTCGCTGCTCAGAAAAACATTTTTAAATTTACCCAGGACAGTGGACCGCTTTCTAATGGCCTGGGTCTTTCCGCCGCTAATCCTTAAGGATCAAACAGTAGCAATGAAACTTTCTTCAGTTACATTTTTGATTCAGACCTGATACTTCCGTGACCAAACGCCACTGATACCGATTGCGGAAGCTAGTGTAAGTGAAAAGAGTGTTAAACATAATGAAAAGCAAACATTGCATTAGTTTCCGGCTCTTTCCCCATTCTTGCAATATTACTTGAAGTTAGTCCAAAGAGGACGTTAACTACAGTTAGCTGAAATGTATGAAGTACAAGTCAAACTAAAGATTCTTCCCAGTGTTGGTAATTGTGCTTAACGACTCCATCCTGTTAATTACGACGTTGTTGCGATGGCTGTTCCAGCAAAACTAAAACAAGTCTCTAATTATGGCCGTGGTCCTTTATTTATGGAGGACGTTTTGCAAACCTATAGGTTCAAAAATGTTCGGTTGCCCAATAACGCGAGGTTATGAAAGAGTATTTATTGCGGAATGAACAGACCGACCATGAATCATTCGCAACGCGCATCCTGGACGTAAATCTAGCGTCGGCTGCTGGTAAGCGGGAGATCGCCCGGCGCCACGACGGGGCCTGCCAGTCGCCAAGCACGAATATTTGCATGCATGGAACACACGATTTGGCAGAAATTTTGTATTCCAAAAATACCAAACGTCTACAATTCTACATTGCCCACTGCTGTTGGCTTTAATGATTTCATAAAGACCTGCGTCCACTTTGACTACATTAAAACTAACAGTTCGTGCCAAAACTCCGAAAAACAGCCCGATGCCGTCACACTTCTACCACCGAGCTTCGTCGTTGCCGCAGTACTTCACCCCATTACTCATTCCACTGTTTACTTTCAATATATTGCAAGGCAGGCCAAAATGCAGTTATCCAAAAAGCTTGAATGTAATCATGAGGCCTCCGACAATCCATCATTTCAGGCTGGAAGATTTCGTTAGAGACGTTATTAGCGCTGTACTTAATTGAGCGCTTAGTAATTATATTTCATCTTTGACTGCTGCTAAATAACAGAGCTAGAATAGATAAACGATGGTCAATTCGGATGCTTTACGTGAGCCAGCAAAAATTCATCGTACTCGTATGTGGTTTACTGACATGCAGTCAGTTTACTTTTGTGGAAGGCAGTGCAATTTATTTGGAAGGTGACAGTGACTCTCCGCTCTATGTGCCATGTTGGTTGGAAATTATCCTTATTTATTTTATTTATTTTTATTTATTTATTTATTGTTCCGTGGGACCAAATTAAGGAGAAGTCTCCATGGTCATGGAACGAGTCAATACATGAAATTATAACACGATATTAGAAACAGATAAAATGAAATATAAAAAAACATATTCAGGTTATTTGTTAACAAATGGGAATTCGCTTCGGCCAAAATTACATAGCCCCTTGATATGAAGCGAAATAGGCAGGGCATGAGAGAGATGGGACGTGCATGGTTCACCTATACTGTACACGACCCTGGCTGGCAGTACGAGCACTAGCAGCTACGCTTTCGCGGCTAGAGTCATCAGCTTAATGCGAACCGCTAAAATTACGCTCGCACAGGCAGTGCTATGTTATGCGGAGTGACCAGTGCTCAATAAACCACAAACAACTAACGCTAGTAGGAAACATCCCTGCTGTCAATCATTCCTTAGAATTGTCTACTACTGACATAGCCAGTTTTGAGAGTTAGGAGTCATTATTGTGGAGTATATTGAGTTAATAGCGCATAATCCTAATTTGGACTGCCTCGCACAATTGGCTGGTAGTCCTCAGAACATTAATAATGTGAAATTTCTCGACATTGTTGTCTGAAAGTTAGTGCTCGATGTAAATTTTAAGTGTTAAATATATGATAAAACCTGCTCTTTGACATATTTCTTATCTTTGCCCCTCGGATGGTATTTGCTATGTTCAATCTGATGGAAGAAAGGATTATCATAGACTTGAACAGCGGGTGAATAAATGTTATTCACTGTCACAACTTTTTGAATCGGGGACTCTAACCAGTATTTTTACCTTTAGCGTCTACAGAGCCCAAGTACGGGAGAAGTACATCCATACTGGTGTTTCACCTGGAATAGAGAAGTGTGCATTATACAACAGAACTATAAAGATAAGTAAAGAATGCGAGACAAAACTGAGGCAGAAGGAACGTTTGTGAAGCACTGAAGGTCATGCACACGTGAATTTATACGTACGTTAACACATTTCAGTCGTGAAAATGGAATTGCTATAACAAAGTTTTCTTCCAATGTATTTATGCACAGATGTAATTTTATCATTCAAACGATTAGAAAACATTATTACATTTACGTTAGATAGCATATTCTCCAGTTAAGTCTCCCTCTAGGTTCAGCGAGGCGTGATTAACAGCTCTGTAATTGAAGTATTTCATAATACAAAAGCTGCCACGCTGCCACGTTAGATTTGTTGTTCCTGATAGAACCCATGGTTACTCTCCCACGACCAGTCACGTATCATACTTGTCTCAAACTGAAGCTGGGCGTGCTGCTGGGACTCCAATCCCACATACACATCGCTTTGAAATGCAAGCTTTACGAGATGTAATAACGCAAGGCTTCAGTAGACCCGTACAATGCCATACTGCGACGGCTAGGAGAGAGTAATCGTAAATATGGTGACGGTCCAACATTATGCTGAAATACTTCATGTATCTCTGTGCAGCGCTATTTCTCTTTTTTTGCGCTATAAGCCGTACTGTCACAAATTTCTGACAGTATTTACTTTTTTTCTATCCTTAAGTAACTACCAAACCTCATAGTTTAGAACTTCCCAATTGCGAAACTTTTTAAAAAAGAGAACTGTAAATATTTCCTTATTAATTTCATGTAGCCTAAAGATTAACGAAACATCGATACTGACCGGAACGCAGCAGACCATGAGATGCGTTAATAGCGTAAGATCAGGGCTGATTCCATTTATCTGATCTGCAAAATATTTAAAATATCCATTTTTGACTATAAATAAGTAAAAGCAAAATACAAAGAAAAACACAGTTCCACACTTTCTGATAAGATATTTTGAGTCGTTAGGTCAGATCGTATTGCTTTTCAAATTTATTCGATGCTCGATGTTTCGATCCCTCTGCTGGGATCTTCTTCAGGATTTCATTGGCATCCCTGAATGGCTGCACACTGACGGAAAACAGAGTTGTGCTCATTTATAAAAAGCCATTTCCTCGTGTTTTTCGGAGAAGTCAAGTAACTGGCTAAAAGTCTTCAGGCTGCTACTGGTACGTCGTCGTCGTTGGATAAATACTGAAGGAGCAGGTGAGTCCAAAATAACGTTGTGTGCCGTCTCGGCTGTTTTCTGGTAGTTATCTATGTTCCTCTTTGGCTACAGATCTGTGTTAGCGTGTATACACGAAGACGGAGGCCTGTAGTATTAATCTCTGTTGAAACTGTACTCATCCTTCGATATTTTCACTGCTTCATGGAATGTCTTTGTACAAAATATTACTGTTTCTACCTAGACTGCGAATATTCTTAAAATCCAAATCCCGCCGCATTATTCGGGTTTTCCACAACCGTTGATTTGACATTTTATCTTAAAAAGTACGGCGTTCGTGCTCTTTAACGCATTCTTTGATTATCCTTCCAGTTTCGCCAATACATACTTTGCCACAACCACACATCACTTCAAATACTCCAGCAGTGTGGAGGAGGTCAGGCATGTGCGTCGTAGATCAAAAGATGTCTTATCTGGTGTTGACCGAGAAACGTAGTCCTTATATTACTCTTCAGAAACAGTCTGTCGAGACTATCGATTACTCTAGCCGCAAACAGAAACATTACAAAATATGCAGGAGGCTCCTCGGTCTTCGTGTTTCCACTTGTTTTCATTACCATAATTACCGCTTCAGACTTATTTATTGGGGACAACGCTAGTAGCCCTCACTGTCCTTAACAGTGGCAACTTGCGAGAAGCTTGCCGTTGCTCTCCGTCATGTTATGAGACACACCGAAATCTATATTGTGGAGAGCACTACGGTAAGTGCTTGTGCCGCGTCTGTTGTGAGCAGAAAGGAAGGAGGAAGATGAGCCGCGACACCAGTGCAACAGATCTCTGAGACACTGGAGCAGTTCGAAAATTACGCTACAACCTCGTCTCTCTCGGACCGTTCAGAGACCTTCTGAGAACTACGGAAATGGACATTACCTCGCTCAAGGCACAGGTAGCATGTGGTACGGCCTAAGTGAACAACCGAAAGCAGATGATAGTACAGTAGGTTCCCACACTGTTCACTGGTGAGAGACGGGTGAAAAATGAGGGGAATTACGTCATGAGGGGATACTTCCTTTCTAAATAGTGCTATGTTGACAACCGGGAAGCATCGCGTCATGTGATTCTCGACGAACTCATATTCTACCATGAGCATGAACAAAAGTGTACCGCGCTTCATCTGTCGAGCTAATCTCCTTCTGCACTTCGTGCATGCAATGGAGGTGTTCCAGCGTCCATGATAATTTCTTAGCTCAATGAATAGCAGAAGGTGGGGGTACACATACGAGGTATGGCTCTTTTAGCCCACAGTGAAGAGGTGATTTCTGATAGAACCGCTACTCACTAATCACCGTTGCTCCGCATTAAATTGGCGAGTGATTAACCCAGGCCGGCCACTGTGGCCGAGCGGTTCTAGGCGCTTCAGTCCGGCACCGCGCTGCTGCTACGGCTGCAGGTTCGAATCCTACCTCGGGCATGGATGTGTGTGATGTCCTTAGGTTAGTCAGGTTTAAGTAGTTCTAAGTCTAGGGGACTGATGACCTCCGATGTTAAGCCCCATAGTGCTTAGAGCCATCTGAATCATTTTTGGTTAGCCCAATTGTAACCCACCTACGTGCTTTCACAATGCGCTACAATCCACAGTTCTGTGACATGCCGAACGATTCCATTCGCTGTGATGACAGGAGGCTCTCCGTTAGGGCACAGCGTCTACCTTTAATTCGGTTGCAATTGAGTATCTAGCGGATTAGCAAATTCATTTTAAATGCACTACAAATGTTATATTATTTAGCTATGTGGATAAATTAGTGCTGAAATCAACTTATATAGATTAACAGGCCATAAGAAATGAAGTATGTTAAAAGACAATTGTAATTTCAGTTATTACAAAGGTTGCAGAACTAAATCAAAGAAAAACGTGATAAGGGGCATCGGTAGCTGCGTGTGACAAATTGTGTTACATGTACACTTTGGTTCAGACATGTTGATGGTAGAACATGGGTGCGAAATATGTACAATGCATTAAGAAGTTTTATTGCGATACTCTGACATTTTCAATATTGTACTTCCGAAAGTTGTTACGTTACAATTTGTAGGTACAGAAGAGAATTGATCTAAAGACGAGATATAGAGGGTTAAGAAAGAAGAGCGTTAAAATGGACGAACAACAATGAATATGCGACCAGTGTCTACGTCAATAACGTGTCGCATTTGTTCCAACAACAACAAAAAACACAAAGAAAGCATATATTAAAATAGTATTTGACTAAAGAAAATAAAAATTCGCCTTCTGCGCAACACAAGAATATTTTTAATTTCCGCGTTAGTACGTCAGTGTTAATAGTATTACTAATCTTCCTTTTTTTCCTCTTTCTTGTCCCTTTTTTCTGCATCGGCAAAGGTTCGGAACGATTATCAACGCATTTCCCATGGTTAATATAAGGGGTAGCCGGATGCCCTTCCTGTCGCCACCCAGTGAACCCCCCCCCCCCCCCCCCCCGGATGGAATGTGTGTACCCAAACTGTCTGCATGTGAAAGTGGAAGCTCATGGTGTTTAGAAGATGTCCTTCAATAATTTTTTTTTCTAAATGTATGCGAATCGTAGAACTGAGACGGGACTTGGGTACCAACCCAATATTCACCTGGTGGGATGCGGGAAACCGCCTGAAAACTACGTCCACCGGAATACTGACTGTCGTCATTAATCCACCAGACGGATTAGCTCGTGGACCGATGTACCTCGCTATTGCGGAAGCAGTACTTTAACATGTACGGCTATCTGGGCAGATAGTGTTGATAGTATTACTAATACATAATACAGTAACATTCTTAAATAGCTACAACAAAAACTGCCTAGTAAATTATTTAAAAGCTGCCTAACCAAGGACACAAATCTATAGAATTAGTCTACGCTGATTCACCCGGCGTGGGAACAAATAATATTATCGACTAGTCGACCTAACTAAAGCCACAGAAGCAAAACGCCGCGTTACTGAAGCTATTCTAGGAAGTTTATTGCGACCAATGTATTCATAACTTTACTGCTTGAGTCAGTGGTAACAGGTATCACAGAAATAAGACTGCAAATGCAAAGGTGCCTACGAACATAACAGAAGCATTTCATGTGAAGTTGGTGCTTTTTTGTTACACATCAGTTAACAGCTGCTTTTGAATAATATGGTAGTGCAGCTGCACTACCTACATTTTAAATATGGAAATGAAACCTTCCATTCTTCCACAGGACTGAACGGGAAGCCAATCAAGACTGATGTTGGGCACTGTCACAAGGAATGCTCCAGCACCAGCGATAGTTTAGAGCTCATCGATGAGGTAAGAAATATACCAAAAGGTGTAGTGTACATAATTTTATCCTTTTGCGCAAAATTACTGATTGCATAGTGGGTAATACATAGAATAGTAATTATGACTTAACAACATAAAATTTAAGAAATAATCCAGCAATATCAGTAACAATGCTTAAAATCAACTGTTGCAGTATAGCGGGTAACGTGTAGCCAATTGGCGTCATGAAATGGAAATCACTGTCCTGAATATATTGCGTAGATTAAAGTGTTTAGCAAACAGACACTTACTGAGACGTCAAAACGGATCAAGAAACAGTGTGGTCCGGTGCAACGACCACTCCCGGACCTTCGAAACTGGTCAAGAAACACGTTTTCTTTTTTACAATCCTCCATTACAGAAAGTCTACGATATCGGAAGTGCTGACCACAAATGACAGATGTCTCCCGCCACTAAACGACACCTAGACAGCTATTCGCTGCCGTCACGATCTTTCGTGTAGATACTACAGAGATAAGGATGCGAGTCATTAGGCAACGGCTTTCGCATCCGCCTCCGGGTCAATGGCTTGTCCTGCAAATCTTGTCAGGCATTGCTGTTATGATGTGAGAAAAAGCAGGTCATGAGACCTAGAAAGAAGAAGGGAATTTATCCCGTCTGGACGGGCTGCCAGGTGCGGTGTCAGCGTAATCGTGAGTCACGAAAGGAGTGCTGTCTGGCTTACAGCAAACCGGCAAGACAGGCGAAAGCTCGACAGCTGTCAGATGGCAATCTGGACGTATCATCTGGTCCAGGTGGTCAGGTTGTTCGGTTCAATAGCTCCGGTAATCTAGCGACGGTGGTGTGACTCACTTCAAGAAGCTCCTACTAAAACGGGACTCTCATACTTCAGGTCAGAAAAAAATTTCCCAAAAAACGGTTTGCTGATCCCACTCAGTTCCTAAAAGCAATCAACATTAAACACTTCCATAGATTTTACTGCATGATCTCAAACACTTATTTTCCTCAAAGCAGACTTTTTTTTAATAAATTTTAAACTGTCTCCTGTGAGCTGTAGTATTATATTAATTTATTTCACGTCCTCTCTTCTATCATTAGAGACTCAACACTGCCAAAGAACACAATACATGAGCCGCACACAGTATTAATAGTAATAATAATAATAATAATAGTGGGGGCAATGAAATGCGGTGTTAGAGTAAGTAAAGATTCTCAGTTCATTACCAGACAGCGCTGTAGGCCAGCAAACGGATGCACGTGATTCGACAGAAGGTTCCCGTGTTGTTTACTGGTGTAAAACCTATCAGACGATTATTTCATCCCTTCTACATATCCCCCAGACGAGAATATCTCGCCACCAGTAGTCCCTGTCATCAGCAGCTCATTCTGCCTTGGAGTTTTTCCCTGAACAGAGGTACAGCAGTTATCTTTAATCTATTTTCTCTTGAATGTATGTATAATGGTTGAAGCTTTCCAGAATCGCCAAGTCAAATGGCTCAAATGGCTCTGAGCACTATGAGGTCATCAGTCCCCTAGAACTTAGAACTATTTAAACCTAACTAACCTAAGGACATCACACACATCCATGCCCGAGGCAGGATTTGAACTGGCGACCGTAGCAGTCGCGCGGTTCCGGACTGAAGCGCCTAGGGTAGCTCGGCCACCGCGGCCGACTGAAATGATGATGATTAGGACAACACAACACCCAGTCCCTGAGCGTAGAAAAGCTCCGACCCAGCCGGGTATCGAACCCGGGCCTTTAGTATTGACATGCTGTAGCGCTGACCACTCATCTACCGGGGGCGGACCCAGGATTGCCACTTTCTGTTTTCACTACGTGAAAAAATATTCTGCAATACAATCTGTGTTAAATGTTCCTGCCCTGCCCCTTAGTGATGTCACGACCTCTCACGAAGTTTCACTCACGTCCGAGGCAAGAATCCATATGCTCCTAGCAATACGTTGCATTCAAAACAAATTTTGTTACTTAATAACCCATTGATTACAAACTAAACGTTTGTCGGTAGAGCAAGATAAATTCTCGGCACTGTTACACTCATAGAATAGCGTTCAGAAGGGCCGACAGCCTCGCTTCGTCACAAAAGAGACGGTTAAAATAGTTAAACTCAGGAATCAGACATAAATGCTCTGCAGCAGTCTAAGTGCGTTCAGATAAATGCCACTGTCCGACAGTTGACTGGAAAGCATTTAATGCTAAAGTCGTTTCTTGCCGCTGCCGCCGAAATATCCACAAAGACAAAACAGGAGAACTACAACGTAGGCCAGGGATAACACCTCAGATTCCCGCAAAAACAATCGTTATTTACTTACTGTACTTTAATTACAGCACACTAGGACCATCTCTTGCGGCAGGACAGTCTCCAGCTATCTAACATGACTCCAGAACGTGTACCGAATACATTCTTCGCCACAGAGGATTCAAAACTCACCTGGCACACCCAAGGGCTGCCGACATTCTCAGATTTTGCGAGCTTCAGACGGCTCCCTACATTGGTTAAACATTCGTGCCTTTTAGCCAATGATTGGCTTGTGACTCAGACACGGCAATTATCATTGGTGGCAAGAACTGTCACATTATCGTCTATCCCTTGTTGAGAGATTTGTTTTCGTCCCCGGAAAATTTCTAATTTTTAAGTTAGCCTAGCAATTTGACCACAATATTCACTACATATAGTGAACTTCACCGAGAGCCCACATTATGCAGTGCTTTCAAACTTACACAGCACCGTCGCTAATGACTGACGTCGGAGAGACGTCGAAAACTGGATTAAATTCTTTCCGCCATTGGAGATAAAATTTCTTGCAGAGAATGAACATCACGACAAGAATCAGAGCGAATGAGATGTCCGATGCCTTCGATCTCACTGCTGCCCCATCTAAAGGATCTTTTACGAAGGAGTGAGGTCTACACAGTATTACGTAAAGTAACTTCTGCTTTAGCTTCAGAGAGAATATTTTCGTAAATATATTTTGTGGATATCAGCCGATGGAGCGCTCGACTGGCAGAAAATTAACATGAACACTTCCACTAACAGATGACACGATAATTCCAGTAATTAAAAAAAGGGGGATGGGGGGGGGAAGCGATACTCTGCATGGAGACTTAAAGAGCCACGAAACAAATGTTAGAGAAACGCGAGATCTGTAGTGCATAAGGCTAACAGAAGTACTTAAGTTCAGTAAATCTTCCAGCCGGCCGCTATGGCCGGCGGCTCTAGGGGCTTCCGGAACAGCGCTGCTGCTACGGTCGCAGGTTCGAATCCTGCCTCGTGCATGGATGTGTCTGATGTCCTTAGGTTAGTTATGTTTAAGTAGTTCTAAGTCTAGGGGACTGATGACCTCAGATGTTAAGTCCCATAGTGCTTAGAGCCATTTGAACCATTTTTAAATCTTCCATTTTTACTAGTCTCAAAATCATATTTTGTGACTCTACCCTGGTGTGTAAAACTTAAGGTCAAAGTTAACTCCCACATGATGTGTCACTGCCAAGTAATATAGCTTGATGAAACTTGCACTATGCATAGAAAGAATTACTGTAGTATAGTACAGGAGGTAACTGAAAGAAATGCCCAATAGCATGAAAGAAACGATATTTTATTGAAAGACAATAATTACACTGAAGTCAATGCGATTCGTGACGGTTCTACGGACATTACAAAAGGCGGGACATGTTTCTTAACGGGGTGAGTGATCACCGCGGATGGCAATGCATGCTATGTGTCGTGTTACCATGCTGGCCACAAGACTGGTAAGGAATTCTTGTGGTAGGGCTTTCCATTCACCCCCCAGCGCGGTTGATAACTGCTGGATAGTCACTGGTGCTTGTAGACGTGCTGCAATACGTCTTCCCAACGCTTCCGCAAGTGCAGTACTAGACTGCAGTAGTTATTTCTGTGTATGATCAAGTTTCATAGAACTGTGTTACTTGACAATGGCAGACCATTCGAGAGTCACTTTCGTCCATTAGTTTCGCTCACTTACGAGCAGTAATAAGTAATTCCGTATTTAGTGAGATAATGTAAAAAACGTGATAGGCGTGCTCATTAGTCACTAACTACAACCCCACTCCTCTCTTTCACTTTCTTCTACCTTTCTTTCTTTTGCGTCGACACTGAGTACTACAAATAGTATGGAAGGACATTTACTAACTATCTGCTAAGGGATCACACATTACGCAGTTTCAAGCGCTGATGTTGCTGTTTGGCATGTAACATGGTCAATGGAAGGTATCTGCTATGACAGAAACTGGCATAGAAATTCAGTGTAATACGTGATTCGGTAATTTCCTTTTCGGGCCGTATTTCCTGAATGTACAGAATCGTATTGCATGATACCAACGTAAGCGTCGGCTTAACTGTCGGTTTAATGCTTGAACCAGTCTGAACTACTGCGTTCCAGAACGGCCCCCTTTTGTTCAGATACGTAATGTCAAAATCTCATGCAAAGGATAACTCAGTAAAGCCCTCTTAAATGAACCATCGTTGCCGGTCTTGCATCAATTATTTAAATGGTAGGGGGTTTATCTAACTAATGAAGAGGTACGGTAAGTTCAGATTTATTCAGTTTAATGTTTCTCCTCGTCACACAAATGAGGAAATATCTACAGAATATTTACATATGAATGAGGAATATATATATATGGGGGAAAGAATCACTTGTTAAAACACTTCTGGGTGGGTCACAGGAAAACTGGTAAGACAAAATGAAGGTATCAGCTCTGAGGATCTTAGTCAAACTTTCATTCAGCGGCAGCAGAGAAACGTTGCATGGATCATCTTATATGAAGGGCTTGCTGGTCAGACATGTAGCAAATTAAGCGCGCGCCCTTGACACTCCATGAACAACATTGCGGAAATGGGTGAACAGTGAACGCGACTCACTACGATGACGTCCCTCGCGAATCAGAGACAAGCAACTAATAGAATCATTGGCATGGAATTGAATAAATCGCACGTCTCCATAAAAGTCATTCTGGATTAAGAAAGTCTACTCGAGCCTACATGTCACCCAGCGAAGGAGCGCTTAAGAAACCAGATGTCACCGTTATAGTCTGAAGGCAGCGCCCATGCCTTTCGAAATCTGATGCCAGCATCTGCTCTCGTTGGAGACTGATACCAGTGCCCAGAGTTAGTTATGAACTGAAAGAGAACAAGAAACATCAGGATGTACTAATAATTAATTCATTAACCTTTACGATTTTGACTTCTTTGATTTCTCAAACCCTCTTCCATTCATTCTGTTAATAACTTCACTGACACCATGATTCACAGATTTTAGTTCTTGGGGAGGTCAAAAATCGAAAGAAAGAAATTCCAGATGTCACAAAAATAACTCTTTTACACCTTAACTTTACAATACGGCTTCATCAACGACGATTCTCGCACCCAGTCACACTGCAAGCACATCAGAATTCATTGAACACATTATGTGAGGTTTACAGGGTTAACTAATACCACTAATAGCAACCATATATAAACGAACAAAAATCCAATTTTGACAAACGCACTGATACAACAGTTATGACAAGCATATATACGTTTAACACCGGCATTAAAGAAAAATTAACAGTGTTACAAAATTTACATAGACTTGTCAGAAATACTAATTCAACAATCATAACGAAAAGCACATACATTTAACACTGATGTTAAAGAAAGATTAAACAGTGTTACACCATTTCTATATCTACGATAATGGTGGAAGCTGCAGATATAAATTAAAATTTGTGCCGCAGTCGACACATTATATCCAACTAAGCCTTTCAACTTTTGTTCTAAAGTAATAATCAGTTAAATACTTCACCTAATACCAAGCAACAATTTTTTATTATTAGAAAATATACTCAAAAACAATAAGGCGATAAGGTGCACAGAGATTCTGGAAGCAAAGAAAAGTGGAATCCGGGACACTGAAACAATAGTAATTTCTATATCTACTTCGACAGTGGTACTTACGCGCGATGTATGTTGGCAGTAGTAGAACCGTTCGGCAGTCAGCTACAAATGTCGGTTCTCTAAGTTTTCTCAATAGTATTTCTCGAAAAGAACGTCGCCTTCCCTCCAGGAATTCCCATTTGAGTTCCCGAAGGATCTCCTTAACACTTAACGTGTTGTTCGAACCTACCGGTAGCAAATCTAGCCGCCTGCCTCTGAATTGCTTCAATCCGACTGGTACCGATCCTAAACACTCGAGCAGTACTAAAGAATAGGTCGCACCAGCGTTCACATCCTTTACGAGTGAACCACTCTTTCCTAAAATGCTCCCAACAAACCGAACTCGACCATTTGCCTTCCCTACCAAAGTTTTCACATGCTCGTTCCATCTCATATCGATTTGCAACGTTACGCCCAGATATTTAAACGACTTGACCGTGTCAAGCAGGACACTAGTAATACCGTATCCGAAAATTACAATTTTTTTCTTCCTAATCAGCCGCATGAACTCAGTTTTTTCCACATTTAGGGGTAGCTGCCATTCATCACACCAACTGGTATTTTGTCTAAGTCGTCTTGTGTCTTCCTACGGTCATTCAACTTCGACACCTTACCGTACATGACAGCATCATCAGCAAACAACTGGAGATCGCTGCGCACCCTGTCCGCCAAATCATTTATGTATAGAGAGAACAACATTGGTCCTCTCGCACTCTCTGATGAACACTCGCCGTCGAGATCAACTTACTGGGTTCTATTATATAAAAGTCATCGAACCACTCACATATCTGTGAACTTACGCCATATCCTCGTCCCTTCGTTAACAGCTTGCAATGGGGCACCGTGTCAAATGCTTTCCGGAAATCTAGAAATATGGAATCTGCCTGTTGCCCTTCATCCATAGTTCTCAGTATATCATGTGAGAAAAGGGCAAGCTGAGCGATGCTTTCTAAAACTATGCTGATTCTTGAACATAAGCTTCTTAGTCGCAAGGAAGTTTATTATATTCGAACCGAGAATATGTCCAAGGCTTCTGCAGGAAACATAAGTTAGGGATATTGGTCTGTAATTTTGCAGGTCCGTTCTTTCACCTTTCTTATGTACTGGACTCAGCTGCGCTTTTTTCCAGTCGCTTGGGACTCTGTGCTGGGCGAGAGATTCACGATAAATACAAGCTAGGTAAGGGGCCAATGCCGTAGAATCCTCTTTGTAAAATCGAACTGGGATTCAAGCCGGACCTGGTGCTTTATTTGTTTTCATATCTTTCAGTTGTTTCTCTACGCCGGATATGCTTACTTCTATGTCGTCCATACGGGAGTCTCCTCGACGGTAAAATTACGGTATGTTTTTACGGTTCTCTTGTGTGAACGATTTATTAAACGCGAAATTTAAAACTTCGCGTTTCCTTTTGCTACCTTCAACAGCCGCACCATACACGAGACTGAATGGAAGCCTTAGAACCCGCTTGGCGGTTTTACACACGACCAAAAGTTTCCAGGTTCTCTGCCAGATCTTTTGCTAAGGTGTGACGGAGGTAGTAGTTGTATGCTCTTCGCGCATAGGTTTTGTCACAGACATACCAATCTCTACTACCCTTTGCTTGTCGTCATTTGTGCGTCCCCCTTTTGAACCGGGAGAACAATAGCCTCTGCTTCCTCAGCATCTACCGACTTCCGTTATTTAACCATGGTGGATCCCTTCCATCCTTTATCTATTTACAATGCACGTAACTCTCCAGACCACGATTTACAGTCTCCTTAAACTTTGCCCACAATTCCTCTACATCCATCTTACTGGAACTAAGTGATGCCATTTCACTGTCCAAATGTGATGTTAATAACTGCTTATCTGCTCTATCTAGTAGAAACATTCTTCTAGCCTTCTTAATTGATTTATTAACTTTCGTAATCATAGTCGCTATGATGACATCATGATCGCTAAACCCCGTTTCTATACAGACATTGTAAGGTCTGGCCTTTTTGCAGCTACAAGGTCTAAGATATTTCCATTGGGTTTGGGCTGTCGAGCTAGCTGCTCAAGACAATTTTCAGAAAGCGTGTTCTAAAGTATTTCGCATGAGTGTCTGTCTGTATCCGCCGCAATGAATCCATAGACATCCCAGTCTATACTCGGCAGGTAAAGACGCCTCCAATTAGTGTTGCATGATCTGGATATTTACGCGCTATTGACTGTAGACTTCCTTTGAATGACTGTCGCAGCGGAATCGGATGGCCGGTAGAAACATCCAACAATTAACTTAGTTTTACCTACACCTGTTATACACGACCAGATGACTTCACTGTCACACTCAAATGCGAACTGAGAAGAAACAATATTTTTGTCAACTGCAATGAACACACTCCCTCCTATGGCCTCTAATCTATCTTTCCGATATATGTTCCACGACACGCTAAATATCTCAGAGCTTTCCACTTACGGTTTCAGCCAGTTCTCGCTTCCAAGAATAATTTGAGCGCGAGGATTTCCCTGGAGGGCACTAAATTCGGGAACCTTATGAAGAATTTTTCGACAGTTTAATGACTAAATTGTGATGGTCTGACATTTCTTTATTCTGAACGCCGTTTGACTTTCCTCTATGTGAATCGACTGGCGAGTATTCTTCAGAGCACCTCAAACTACCGCCTAAGTTAAAAAATCCTTATGTGCACTCCACAAGTACTCTGCTACCCGAGTAGCTGCTTCCTTTGTGTAGCAGCTTTCTTGTGTGTGACAGAATGAGACAAAAGGTAAGGGATTTGGATCCAATTTGTAAAAGTAGTCTACTGTCGCAAAATGAAGTGTCAAATCCAATCTCTGAGACAAGCACACAAATCACTGATCATCGTTCAGTCAAAGTAGCACCTCGTGCTAAAGTGTTCTTCAGTGCCCTGAAGGTCGGCTCAGCTGTGGAGATGGCAGCTTGGTTATCCGGATGGTCTGATGTCTCCTGCCAGGTGCATAGGCCGGTTAGCACACGTGTCCCACCATGACTTTACCATGGGTGACAACTTGCTTATCCTCTATCCCACGCCAAAGTGGCATGACGAAGAAGTCATCTGGCCTCTTGAAAAGTGAATGTTTTTCCAGGCTGTGGCATGTCTGCAACTGGAAACGGTGACAAGGGGGAGGAAGCATGGCTCGCCAAGGTCTGCTGAGGCATGCTTACGCTGCCCATTCGCAGGTCGATGAGTTACATGGCAGTAGGCGGCAGCATATTTCCCCTAACGCCAGCTCCTTTCAGGTCGTCTCATACCCGGCTTCTTTGCAGCGAGACCAAGCGTCGTTTCCTGCTGGCAAAATCCCATAGTTGTTAGTTGCCATGTGTCTAGTTGTTTCCACGAGATCCTCCTTCTCGGCCGGTCGAAGTGGCCGTGCGGTTAAAGGCGCTGCAGCCTGGAACCGCAAGACCGCTACGGTCGCAGGTTCGAATCCTGCCTCGGGCATGGATGTTTGTGATGTCCTTAGGTTAGTTAGGTTTCACTAGTTCTAAGTTCTAGGGGACTAATGACCTCAGCAGTTGAGTCCCATAGTGCTCAGAGCCATTTGAGCCTCCTTCTCGTGATTGCCCATCCATGCTTCTCATTGCTTGTGTATTCCTGCACATAATTTATATAACTTACATAGTTTTACATCATAGAAATACATCTTACCACAAACTTGGATACACAGAAAACACAATTTCTGTACAGGAATTGTTAAACATATAATAATAATAACCAGTACTGATGGCCTGTAGACACTGATGTGGTGATGAGGCTTGTGTGTTGTGAGGACAAAGTAAGCTATACTGAACGAATTCGATCATATCAAGCAGATAACCATAGAGGAGCCAGATTAACAATGCCCAACTCAAGCAACATAGTTCGAAAGATAATAAAGAATCCTTTACTGGATCAGTCGTCGCCTGAGTCAACAAAAACCCACTTCGCTTGCCAAGATATAGTGGACTAACGTCAAAATAATAGTAGAGTACAAGTTGGGAACCAGAATGAAAAAAGATCCTGTCATAGCAGAAAAAAGGCGAATATGGGATGGGTAGAGCAAGGGCTGCAAAAGAAGGAAACTAGCTTTTCGACTTATCTGGCAGCTTGGAAGAAGACATCTTGACATAGTCGCGTTTCTTTATTTTTGTTAGTATTAGTATCCATGTCATGTAATATAATGCATTGTGTCATTGTAAAGTAATATGATACATGATGTCATGTCATATAACATGACATGTGCCACATGTCATCCAATATGGCGTTTGTCATGTCATGCAGTATGACACGATGTGTCATTAATGTTAAGGATGCATGCATCCCCACTCTGGGATACTTCCTATTATACATGCATCCCAATTTCAGATACTTAATGTCATAGCAGCATTCCACTACCTAAAAGCTTATAAATTTGTGTGTCTCTGTTCGTACACCCCTCACCATACATGTAACAGGGGTTTGGCCTGGGGAACAACTTGTCCCATCATGGAAAAAAATTCAGCTGCCCCAACCAGAAACAAAAAATTGTTTTAACATCCCCCAGGAAGAAATCTAGTCCCAGAAATTTTATCCCCCAGAAAAACTTTTCAGCTATTTTAGGTAAGCTAATCAGTCATCTGATATTATATGATGTTATATATTGTTTAGTATGGCTGGCCAATCTTCTGGATTTTGTGCACAAGATCAGGGATTTTAATCCGTGAATTGAAGATACAGGTGTGCCAACACCTTGCAGTTAAGACAGTTCACTGCGCTAGGAAAGTAGCGTTAACTCGTAAAAAACCGCGAATAGCTCAAAGTGTTTTGATTTACATGTCTTTGAAGGTGCCAGGTAAATAGAAAAGCTAGTCCCTTCTTTTATATCTCTAATTCTGCACAGAACGTATTAGCCTCTTTTGTGCTATGATAGGAGCATTTTTCACTCTAGTTCCCAGCACTTACTCTACCATTATTTTGACATTAGATCGCCATAGCTTGGCAACTGATATAGGTTTTTGTTGACTCAAGCGACGACTGATCCCATATAGCTTTTTTAATTGTCTTTCGAATCATATTCCTTGAGTCGGGTATCATTAATCTGGCTCCTCTACAGTTACCTACCTGGTATGCTTAAACCTGTCCAGTACAGCCTCCTGCGTCCTCACTATCAGAGCACACAAGCCTCACCACGTCAAAGTCAATTTTTTTATTTTTGAAAGTTTTTCTTACTTTTATCGCCGTTATTTTTTTATTTTGTAATGTTACGCACATTTTACTCATATACAAATGAGACTGTACACGCAGACATTGAAAAATAATCATAAATACTTGATACAATGTACAAAATAACAGCACACATAAATAAGATTCCGACCTTAATATTAAATACTGTGAGAAGTTTAAGATAATAATGCATGTAAATAGTCTAAATAATGTGTGCACATAGTATGTATTACGCAGAAAAACTTAACAATACTGCCATATTACATAGATAAATTTACTTCAATGCTTACTACATCGCAAGCAGAACGATTTGTGCAACAAATAATACTATTGGAATGTATACATCTTGATATCTCTTATCTTAAAATTCTTTCCGCTGTTTATTTAAAGTATGCATTAATAGAAATTGAAAATTTTGAAATCACCAATAGAACAACTTCCATGAATAATTTTAGCACGAAATGTTGCAACAACTAATACGAATTAAGTATTAGTAGATTGGCTGAAATAAGCAGAAGAACTACGAAACAATGTACGCATTACCGAATACTAATAACTTCTCAACGAAAATTGACGAACTTACGTTTCCTACGAGATGGCACAGTAGTTTTTGAACAACAAGCAGTAAAAGATTTTCAGTTTGTTAGAAACAAAGTGACCTTTTTTCTGACAAATATTTTTATAGAAATTTTCAGTTTAGATTAATGTTCTGCATGGTCATCGATAAAGCTTCAAATGCTCAAGCAAATAGTATATCATTTTGTACGGGGCTGGGCATAAACTGATTTGGTACATGCAGTGTTTTGCACGTCCAAAGATTTTTCGATGTGAGTAAAATCTTTAACATATAAACAACGAAACGATAATAAATATAATAACCAGTTTTTTTAGTTACAAGGATTGGAACTTTAATAGTGGCAACTATTTATTTACAGCTCGTACAACAGAGATATGTGTTTCAAAGTTTTACTGACCTTCAAACTAGTCACCAGAATTGTGTATAACCCGTTGGCAGCGATGTGGAAGTCGTAGGATACTCTTAGCAGTGCCAGTTTGGTTGACAGTTCGAGCGGCGCGGTCTATTGCCCGGCGAATTTGTACCAGTTCTGAAGTGAATTCTGTGAAGTGTTTCCTACAGTTTAGAAATCGAGTTGAATTCACGAAGGCTTAAGTCAGGGGAGTGCAGTAGGTGTTTATAGCACTTAGCAGCCCCATCAGTCAAACAAATCAGTAACAGCTTGCACTGTACGTGCTTGAGCATTGTCCTGCAAAATGATGATCAGGTCCTGCAGAAAGTGTAATCACTTCTGTCTCTATGCTGTTCATTTCTGGAACAAAACCTATGACCAGCTTAGAGACAAAACTAATGACACTTTCTGAAGGACCTGACCATCATTTTGCAGGACAATGTTCAAGCACGTACAGTGCAAGCTGTTACTGATTTGTTTGACTGATGGGGCTGCTAAGTGCTATACCGCTTACTGCACTCTCTTGACTTAAGCCCTCGTAAGCTCAACTCCATTTCTAAACTGAAGGAAACACAAGTGGTGCGCTTAAAAAATCAAAAAAAAATGTTGTTTTTGCACTTAAAATCCGAATGTAGCTAGATTTCTGAAAGCGAGTTTTCAATTTTGTCGTAATAATGCACTTTGAACCGTTCCCGCGCATTCGATTCACGTATGAACGATTTTGATGTCCTACATTTAACTCGACTTTAAACGATCGTATCTAGACAATGAATAAATATTGTGGGATAAAAGCGATTTTGTTTTCATTTTGTCTATTTATTTATCTTCGTGCAAAGTTTGAATCGATTCGTATAAGTTTAAAATATACAAATTGTGCGCTTCAGAAACCTCCCAGAAAAGCATGTTTTTCTCTTGAAACCCAAACGAAGCAAGATCTTTTCAAACAGGTAAAACTTATTTTAGATCAAGGTCCGATAACCGCTGGACCAAACTCAACCATCAGTCTTGCTCCAGGCCGGAATTCTTTAAGGGTGATTGTTTTTGCATGTAAAACCCAAACGAGGTGACTGCACACGTAAAATCCAAACGGTTCACATATAAACGATGCTATTAGCTAAGCATTAATTTCGGAAGTATTAAAACCTTTTGCAAAAGGAGTTAATCGATTCGCACAATTTTCCTGGGTTCCACTTCCGGTTTGTCATTCAGACTTGCTTAATATACTGTAACATATACGGATGTGACAAAAGTCATGAGATACCTCGTAATATCGTGTAGGGCCTCTTTTTACACAGCGCAGTGCAGCAACGTGCCGTGGCATAGACTCATCACGTCGTCGGACGTCCCCTGCAGAATTACTGAGCCATGGTGCCTCTACGACTGTCCAGAATTGCGAAGATGTTGCCGGTGCAGGATTTGTGCACGAAATAACTTCTGACTACGCCCATAAATTTTCGATGGTATTCATGTCGGGCGATCTCGGTGGCCAAATAATCCGCTCAAACCGTCCAGAATATTTAACATGCCGTATCGTCAGCCGTAAAAATTCCATCGCAAATAGCTGCAAATAGTCTCCAAGTAGCCGAACATAACACTTTTCCGTCAACGATCGGTTCTGTTTGACCAGAAGCCCCACGGTCCACACCATTATGGAGCCAGCACCAGCTTGCACAGTGCATTGTTGACAACCTGGGTCCATTGGTTCGTGGGGTCTGCGCCACACACGAACCCTTCCATCAGCTTTTACCAACTGAAATTGCTACTCATCTGACCAGGCCACGGTTTCCCAGTCGTGTAGTGTCCAATCAATACGGTCACGAGCCCAGAAGAGGCGTTGCAGGTGATATCGTGCTGTTAGCAAACACACTAGCGCCGCTCGTCTGCTGCCAAAGCCCATTAACGCCAAGTTTCGCCACACTATTTTAACAGATACTTTCGTCATACGTACCACATTGATTTCTGCGGTTATTTCACGCAGTGCTGCTTGTCTGTTAGCACTGATAACTCCACGCAAATGCTATTGTTCTCGGTTGTTCTTGGCTGTTAAGCGAAGGCCATTTGCCACTGCGTTGTCCGTGATGAGGGCTAATGTCTGAAATGTAGTATTCTCGGCAAACTCTTGCAACTGTGGATCTCGGAATATTGAACTCGCTAACGATTTCCGAAATGGAATGTCTAGCTCCACCTACCATTCCGCATTCGAAGTCTCAACTCTCGTCGTGTGGCCATACTCACGTTGCAAACCTTTTCACATGAATCACCCGAGTACAAAGGACAGCTCTACCAATGCACTGCTCTTCATACGTTGTGTACGCGGTACTATTGCCATCTGAATATGGGCATATCACTATCCTACGACTTTTGTCACATCAGTGTAGCTATAGTAAGACAGATGTTGGAATGGGTACACAAATAGCCGCTGGTCCGTGGTAAACCAAAAACTTCTTACCCCTTGTACCTAGCTGTAATAGGAACCAAGCACCAAGTTCGTCCCCTCTCCCGCCCCAAACCACGATTCTGTGTGTGTCCTTTTCATAGATATTTGTTACAGCGCTTCCACGCTGTAATGTTAATAACAATTGGGGTTAATGGTCTCCAAAAATAACAGTGATAGCACCATCCCTTTAGTTCGGAAACAAAAAAGCTTTGCAAGGCATATGTCCATAATAGCATTGAAAGATATATACAGAGCAGACAGAAACAGACTGAAAATTTTGTAAGGGTTCTGCATGATATGTTGTGCTAACGAATAACTAAGAAAAAAATTCGATACTTTGCCCCCGTTTACGAGTTAATTAGTATAGAAGTTAACCAATCAGGCCGCAGATTCAAGCGTTCTGCCAGATACAATTAGTGACTGTTGTTCAAATAGCGTAGATAATAGCGCGTGAGACTGCTCAGCCTTTGGCTCAGGTACGTTCCAACTTTTGTAATGCTCTTTTGTTCGCTTTCAGGAAACCAAACGACGAACACGTCTGGTGACACTGCCTATAGCAGGCCTCTTGAACTTATGCGCGGAATGGGCTTGTTGGCTAAATTCAAAGCTAATTAACTCGCAAATGGCGCAACACACCGAGACGTTTTCTTAGCAATTATTTCTCAACACAACCTACCCTGCACCACTTTTAAAAGCTTTTCTGGCTGTTTCTGGCCACCCTATAAATAAATACATATTGGTATCTCTCATCGACCCTACACATCTTAAAATTATAAAAAGAAAATTCAAAATCTTTCCTTGATGAAAAAATGTTTATCGGATATATTCGACACTACCTGCGTGGGTACGCTATTTCTTCAGATACTACCTGCTGAATAGGAGAATCTACTCTAAGATACATAGACAGAAGGTACTAAACTAGAAAAAGCAGTCGCTCAACACCAAGTCAGGATATCCCTTAACGTCATGCACTATTCTTTCATACACATTCCTGTTTCTGTGGTGTGGTTTGATGCTTTGGTCATTCATTGTTCTCTTCTTGATCCTCAGTTATTGTTTTTACCTTTGGTCGCTCCCCTTTTTTTCTATTATATCTGAGTCCAATTGGAAATCTAAATTTATCATTGTTATTTTCGTTACTTGTGATTATCGTATATGACATCGTCTACGAGTCTCATACGTTATTTCATCTTCAGAAATCTTACATCAAAAGTCTCATTCAGCCAAAACACTGAGTACACTCAGGTGACCGATCTGAGCTACGCACATATGTCACAAAACGTATTCCTTTTTCATTATTTAACGTATTACTTTTTTATTATTTACCCCCAATTCTTTCCTTCTACCTGAAACCCATTCCCTCAATAATGACTACTCTTAGTGGGCACTGCTCCTACAAAACATAGAACGCAGAAGAACTTCAATTTCAACCACCTCTTCAGAATCTTCTTTCAAAAGAAACACATCTGAAAAGAAGTCTGGGCACTGAGTTTACATTTAAATAGCAACAAAATTTTGACTAAAATTAATTACAACAGCACCCCGCTCTTCTCAACACAATTCTACAAATTCCCTCTTAATACTCCCACGTTCTCCACTGTTCGTGAAACCAGCTCGTGATAACAAAAGAAACCACACGAACTCTCCAAAACTGCCCCATTCAGCGTCTCTTGAGAATCCTAACCGTCCAGCATTCTCTAATTATTAATTCCTTCAATAATTTTGATTTACACAGTAACTCCATTAATCTTATTTTTCACCAAAGGAGACAAAAAATAACACAAGCATGTTGTTACACAGATAACCGTAATCAAACAAAAACTGAAAAAGGAAACACCACTGTAAACTACAACAATGGACCTCCGAAATTCATCAGAACACACAAAAAAATTCTCTAAAATTCCCATTTTTTGACAAAACCGCCATGAAATATTTAATCGAAATTTTCGAGAAAACTTAAGCAACTTACATCACTAAACCGAATTTTGAGGACTGAGTGCCTTAATCAGATTAATGATCTATTCTTCGAATGAAACAGGGAGTACCACAAAATAAAACAGAAACCAATATAAATTCCAATAGGCTACAAAATACAAGGGGAAGAGAGAGAGAGAGAGAGAGAGAGAGAGAGAGAACGAGAACGAATAACGCATATCCTATAACTGCTACAAAGCTAACACCTAATATTTGTTCCCACTATTTACATACGCATGATTTCGTGATTAACTACCCTTTTCAATACTCCAGTCCTACTCAGCAAAAATCAAACACAATAGTACTACAAAACTACCACCAAAACAACTATAAAACATGACCACACATTATTTACGCATTTAGCAGTACACTATGTACACAAGTTGCAGTGCCGTGCACTCATTGTTTACAATGCTCCACGAGTCCGTTGAGCGAAGTTCCAATATATCAACCACCCGTCTGTGTAGCCCTTGCCTGTGAGAAACTTGGCCTGATCGGTGCCCATAGTTTCTATGAAAATTCCCCAGTTTCTAAGCTGTTGAGTGTAAGGACTAGAAATCGCCCCTACCCACCTGACGGTATCTGTCATTACGATTTGCGTATCTGTATGGCTGGTTCCAGAAACTCTGCTGATTCAGCACCCGTGGCCAATGCCTGTTTCCTCCTCTCTCGCAAGTTCCAGCTTCTGTAGCAGGCCATTAAATGCCTCTACACTGACCTTATAATGCCTGGCAAGCACCAGTCGGTTGTTCATAGGCATTTTCATGAAACAAGGCGACATAATTTCCGCAGGACTGAATGCTACATCCACGATTTTTTTTCTGACGTAGCATGACACCAAAAAATTTTACTGGGCTGCTGAAATTCGAACCTTCAGAATTTCTACCCAACAGAGTATTGTGCTTAAGACTTCCTTAAACCGCTGGTACAATTCAACATCTTAGGCCAAAGGATGCATTTGCGTAGCTAGTTCCACGTCGAGGTAGCCACACACAAATTCTAGTTTATTACCGAGTGACCAGGTGGAAGGTAATGAATTATCAAATTGTTCGATCCAAGCACGTGTTGCCTCATCAACATCTGTTGTCCTGATACATCTGGAACTTGCACAGTGAGACAAAATGCTTGTGACTGAATGGCTCAGTCTCGTAGAGAAGTCATTTAACTGCATGTTAGTGGATAGCAGCTATAATCACAGCTTCCTTCTGAACTTACAAGCTTAGCATGAGCCCTAAACTTTCTTCCTCTGCAGTTTCATTCAGAGTTTCATCATCACTGCCCCCTTACGTCCAGCAGTCATAAAATTTCCCTTGAAATTCTCTTAATCGTTGATCATTATCCAATTTTTCCCCGCAATGTCGCTTATTGATTTCTACTTGATTCACCCTGAATGCGAGGAGTGACCTTACTTTTCAGCCTCAGCCACTTGGGTATGTACCATCCGAGACCTCTTACGCATTTCTGTGTCCTTGAGCTTGTGATTCTCAAATAGAAATTTTTCTACAGCTCCACTATTCCGTGGTCAGTTTTCTCTGGCAATTTATAGAACTGATTTTCCACTCTATTTAACCTACAGTCTACTCGCTCAGTTCGCCTTTTTAGTCCCTTTTGGCATTGTTCTAATTGGCTAGTTCTTGCTGCATTATAGAAATCTGTTCTAGTTGTGTCCTGACTGCCACTTACCGTATCTCCATGGCTGTTAACATTTCACCATGAGCATATGCGGTATTCTGACACTGTTTCAACTGTTCTGTCTCTTCTTTGATCTCACTACTTTGTTTGTCGAGTTTAGCGGTCCTGCCTAAATCTTGTTTAATCTCCCACAGCTCCTTACTCATCACTTCTATCGATTCCTCATTCATCTCTTCCTCTATCGATTCCTCATTCATCTCTTCCTGTTGCCTCTTCATCTCCTGTAATTTCACATGAGTTCTTTTTTATGATTACTCTATTACAATGTGAAACTTATCTTCCTCACAAGAGGATTCTGCCGACAAAGCAAGAGACTGCTGGCTCAATTGAGCATGGCTACTGGGATTAGAATCAGATATTTCACAACTGATTTCTTCTGTATTTTATGAAGCAGCATTGATCCTGCGTTACCCTGTTTTCTGTCTCATTCTCACCAGTCCTAAACCTGCATGTCACTCACAATTTTCTAAGTTCATCTTGCTCCCCTGACTTAGTTGTTCCCATGAACACCTAACTGCACTAACAGTAGCACCTAACTGCACTAACAGTAGCACCTAACTGCACTAACAGTAGCACTAATAGCATCTCATTTAGTTGCACAGGTCCATCAATAATCATCTCTATATCTATATGACGATCCATGGTCTGAAACACCCCCTAATTCTGGTCTTGTTGTGTATCCTCATGAGTCTACGCTTTAGCTGAAACAAGATGTGACACTGTCTCCCAAAAAACTTATCCTCACATAAATTCGTAAAACATGTACATAGATAAAAACAGCAATGCCATTAAATAACAGATTAAACAGGTATATCAAAAATATATGGCAAAAAATTACAAAGGAGGAAAGAAATGTAAGATATGTTTATGCATGCAAGAAAAAACGATGCCGATAATTTCACATTATATGTCCGAATTCAAGCTGGAACATGTCATCAGAAGTCTTTGGGTAGCTGAATCGACATGTCATGCAAGATGTGATCACATCAGAAGACCTCACATAAGCGAATCCTGGCAAGGTCGCCATATTATCTAGTCACACAGGAGCAAATTTCTGGCCCAGGACAGAACCGTGGGCCATTCCCATGGTTATCTCTGTCAGATGTGGCCTACTGATCTGAGGACCATTGTTCTCCACTTATGTGCAGTCTGCCTGTTCTATCTGGTCTCTCCGATCTGTCCACTGGCTGGATCCTTTACTGTATTGGATTGGAATGAGTCAGAGAATTTGTGGTTTTGCTGCAGGCCCAGGACAGTGGTGTATACTTGACAGGCCAGGAGCCTCAGGGGACGGATTACACCGTTTGTGAGTGCATCTAACCACAAGTACATTGTATGGCGAGGAGTTTCATAGGCATTGTTTTTACTGTACTACATTTCTTCATTTTGAAAGTAGTTAATATTTTCGAGAGAATGTTTGGACGATGCTGGGAACAAATTTGGGGCAGTCGCTGGCTGTTTGTACACTATGCATATTTCTCAAAAGAAACAATCAGACAAAAGGGTCAAAAATGGATTGCCAAAAGACAGTGTTCCAGGTGAATGATTCAGGATAGTGGGTATAGCTATTAGAATTATGAAGATTGAATACGCTATGAAGAGGGTGTTAGCGAACCTTTGTAAAGCACAGTTATTCGTAGTACCTCTACAATAATGGATATAACATTGTTATGGGTTATACCCTACAATAATCAACATAACACGAGCAACATTCTATTGGTATTCACTATATTTCCGAAATCATTAAAGGCATTTTAAATCTGAAACAACAACAAAATGCGTATTTTTGTCACCAGATGCTTTTCATTTTATTGAAATAAAACTTTATCAGTTGCCTGTAACTAAACATATATATAATCTGCCTTGCTTTCTACACCTGAAAACAGTTCGTTACAAAAGATGTTGTTGCTTATCATATGTTATGTCTGATTTTCGATCGCATCAGGAGACGCCGCCTGCTTACATGTTTTTGAGGTATTACCTCGTTTGGTACTGTTGTTTCTCGTACAGTGCCTGTAGAGTCGGATTTAAAATACTTTAAGTTATCATAAGCATCTATCGACAATATGGTCACACAAATGAATTTTTCCTTAAATTATTTCGAATTCTGTAGCTTCGTTTTTATAACACTTTGGTCCTAGGTTGGAATACTGTCTAGAAAAGTTTCAGCCATTTTCTACATTCTTATTTGTGGAAAGTTCATGCTTCACTTTTCAGAAGCAAGGTATTTATTTCACGGTACACTTGAGTTAAGTTTTACGATGTGGTCATTGATCCATCCCCTTAACGATACTTGTAGCAGCTGAAACTCCCTGTCACCTTTAAATTACTCATTCATCATTGGCGAATTTCGATTATAAGCTACTTTTCTCTTTTGCCATGTTAAAGTTTGCTTCTTTTGGTAAAACAAAGTAAGATTTATACAATGTCATCTCGCTAACATCCTAATGCAATTGCATTTGCGACAGAATCCTGAAACAGTGATTTTTTAAATGAGTAACTGAGGATAATCACCTCAAAAGCTTATGAAAAATCATGTTCCCTTTATAAAAATAATTCCTAATTTCTTCACTTATCTTTTCGCAAAGTCACACATGCTCATTCCACCAAATATCGACGACTCTTAAAAAGTTACATCTTTCCTTGCAAATGTTTACAGTTACTCATACATCGCAGAGGAGAAAAAAGTCCAGCATGTTTACCATGAGACTCTCCTTTTTGAGTACTATCATTTGCCAAAATATAATTTGACCTCTCGAAACCGTTTATGAAATATTAGGCACGTTGAAAAATATTCACTCTCCAGCGTGTGCGAATAAATGACTGAATACATCACGCACAAAATTCTTTCAAATTAAGAACTCTACCCGAGCCTACATGTATTCCAGCGGAGCTGCGACTACCAAACGAAAAATTGTTCTCAGAGTCTAAAGGCAGCATCTGTCTGAATTTCATGCCAGAATCTACTCCCGTCGGAGTCTGACAGAGCAGTGTCGAGGCAGCGTCTGACCAGGTCAAAACCTCAATTCTGAGTCAGAACATATGCTTTCGACAACATCTGAGGTCGAAGACGAAGTGTCTTGAAAGCTTCGCTTCCCTTCTTATCTCAGTGTCCCGCGAAAATAAAAGAAAAAACTAGTCATCCTACAACATTCCTCGTCCACTCAAAACGTTTAACTAGCGGTCAGCCAATGAGAAGAGAGGAGACTGACTTTTCGAAACCTTTCCAAAGAAAATTTTGATAACATCTAACTGGAAGTTCCCACATAAGAAAAGAGAGAGAGATGTTTAAAGTCTGGCATGGGTCCAGAATGTCACGGTACATCTTTATTTGGAAACTCTGAAATTCCATCAGCTAGTCGCCCCTATAAACGGGAGAGTTGTACCTCTGATAGTGGTCGCCAATTTCACGGCATCAATTGGACGCTTCCTAGTCTTGTGAAACGCCTTTGGCAAAGAAAATATTGCGTTTCTCATTCCAAACTTCTCAGGGCGTGATCAAGTCAGTGTTTCGGCAAAGAAAGGGAGCTAACTTCCTCTGTTGCGGCGAGCCTACGCGCAAATATTCTCAAACATGTAACCGACAAGTTTTCTAGCACTCAAGTGGAAGTCGTGGCGCCCCATAGCAAGCGACCCAGAGAGCAAAGTGGTGCCTGTCCTATGACGCACCTACCGCCACAGTCTTTATAAACATAATCAACGAATCGCTTTTCGTGAAGAAACACAAAGGGAAGACCGCTCACCCAAACGCAGGTCGAAATGGTTCAAATGGCTCTGAGCACTATGGGACTCAACTGCTGAGGTCATTAGTCCCCTAGAACTTAGAACTAGTTAAACCTAACTAACCTAAGGACGTCACACACAGCCATGCCCGAGGCAGGATTCGAACCTGCGACCGTAGCGGTCTCGCGGTTCCAGACTGCAGCGCCAGAACCGCGCGGCCACTTCGGCCGGCAACTGCAGGTCGGATGTCGGATCCTGCAGAGTCGCGTTTTCTCACGCCGGGTGGGGCCTTCCCCGCTCCAGAGCCGCGCTGACCGTACAGGTTTCGCTACCAAGCAAAAGCTTAGGTACTATCGTCACAAAAAAAACTGCTCATGCTTTGTTTCTAGCGGGAGTGTATCCAAATTACAGTCCGAAGGTGGGATGTGAGAGGAACTACTAGTTACTGACCTTATGCAATTGTTGCTGTTACTGCCTCTCTTCCACATTCATTCTTTTCATCAGAGTGGCAAGAATTTGTGTCACATAAAACAAGTCAGCCAGACCACTGGCAGAAGGGTTTCACTATGTATCTGTCTTACTAATAAAGTGCATGCAGTTTCTAGTTGTACAATTTGTCGGTGCCTTCGGTGTGTTATGTGTATCGAAATGAAGTCTAAAAAGCGATGTTGGTATACATACCATGAAGCAAGGAATCAGTTGTGAAGACCTTACGTGTGGGTGACCAGACATTCTTAGTGTTTAGGACAGCTAACACCATTGTTATAACCAAAGTTTCAATGAGACAAAACCTCGTTTGCTGATCCACTTCCTGGTTCGACTGTCTGTTGAGAGACTCAAGAAAACGCGTATAGAATATAGTAAATCGATGTATTTAAGCCCAGCAGACCGCATATGGAATGAACAGTGAATTCGTATCAAAAAAGCAACGCGAGAAACACTCGTGACCCATTAAATGTCTTTATTATATGATGACGCAACAGAAATTTCTTATTGCACCTCCTGACGAACGAAACTAAAACCCAGCTACAGTTGCAGAGACGTCTTCTTTACAGTGCAGAAACCAAGGCAAGCGCGGTACTCTTACAAGTGGAACGCTATCGTGCGCTAAATTCTACGAATAACAAAACGTCATTTGCAACTTATTCGGTAACACTCTTTTCACAACGTCACTTCGTTCGTATTTCATCTTCGCAGTATAATATGTGTGAATCCATGTATCTTATGACTAAATTTTTAGCTGCGTACAAACGAATGCTCTCGCGACGATATCCTTGATGTCCTTGTCCGCTGTAAACCCGATGGGTGTCTCGGTCACAGCGTTTACCACAAGCACACCTACACGGATCAGTATTTGCACACCTTCAGCTACCACTACACCACAGAAACGGTTTATTCTTAAGACCTTGTTACATCGAGCTGAAACCGTCTCAGACGCTGGAAACATGCCGAGGGAATTGAGCCACTAACGCAAACTTTTAAAGGAAAACAGTTACAACAACAGAGAAATTTTGCAAGCCGTTTCATCTAAGCAACGAAACCAGAAGGCCTCCGAAGAAGACACGAAGAAGATGGCGTTTCTACCGTTTTGTGGCTCAGTATCAGGGAATATTAACCAGCTACTGAAGACACATAAAACCGACGCCGTCTTCAGGCCCATGTCGAAGATACGGCAACTAATGAAGACTGTGAGAGACGATGTACGTCTCGTGCCTGAGCACCGGTGACGTCACTGGCGACGGCGTGACTATATAAGCACGTCAGCGGCATGTACACGACAGACAACCTGGAGTATACAAAATACCGGGTGGGTGTGGGCAGTTTTATGTTGGTCACACTATCCGCACTAGTGCACAGCGCTGCACAGAACATGAAAGGTGTTTCCGCCTACGCTATCCCGAAAATTCAGCTGTAGCGGAACATGCTCAGGAAAACGGACACCGGATTGCATGCGACGACGCTTCTACACTCCTGGAAATTGAAATAAGAACACCGTGAATTCATTGTCCCAGGAAGGGGAAACTTTATTGACACATTCCTGGGGTCAGATACATCACATGATCACACTGACAGAACCACAGGCACATAGACACAGGCAACAGAGCATGCACAATGTCGGCACTAGTACAGTGTATATCCACCTTTCGCAGCAATGCAGGCTGCTATTCTCCCATGGAGACGATCGTAGAGATGCTGGATGTAGTCCTGTGGAACGGCTTGCCATGCCATTTCCACCAGGCGCCTCAGTTGGACCAGCGTTCGTGCTGGACGTGCAGACCGCGTGAGACGACGCTTCATCCAGTCCCAAACATGCTCAATGGGGGACAGATCCGGAGATCTTGCTGGCCAGGGTAGTTGACTTACACCTTCTAGAGCACGTTGGGTGGCACGGGATACATGCGGGCGTGCATTGTCCTGTTGGAACAGCAAGTTCCCTTGCCGGTCTAGGAATGGTAGAACGATGGGTTCGATGACGGTTTGGATGTACCGTGCACTATTCAGTGTCCCCTCGACGATCACCAGTGGTGTACGGCCAGTGTAGGAGATCGCTCCCCACACCATGATGCCGGGTGTTGGCCCTGTGTGCCTCGGTCGTATGCAGTCCTGATTGTGGCGCTCACCTGCACGGCGCCAAACACGCATACGACCATCATTGGCACCAAGGCAGAAGCGACTCTCATCGCTGAAGACGACACGTCTCCATTCGTCCCTCCATTCACGCCTGTCGCGACACCACTGGAGGCGGGCTGCACGATGTTGGGGCGTGAGCGGAAGACGGCCTAACGGTGTGCGGGACCGTAGCCCAGCTTCATGGAGACGGTTGCGAATGGTCCTCGCCGATACCCCAGGAGCAACAGTGTCCCTAATTTGCTGGGAAGTGGCGGTGCGGTCCCCTACGGCACTGCGTAGGATCCTACGGTCTTGGCGTGCATCCGTGCGTCGCTGCGGTCCGGTCCCAGGTCGACGGGCACGTGCACCTTCCGCCGACCACTGGCGACAACATCGATGTACTGTGGAGACCTCACGCCCCACGTGTTGAGCAATTCGGCGGTACGTCCACCCGGCCTCCCGCATGCCCACTATACGCCCTCGCTCAAAGTCCGTCAACTGCACATACGGTTTACGTCCACGCTGTCGCGGCATGCTACCAGTGTTAAAGACTACGATGGAGTTCCGTATGCCACGGCAAACTGGCTGACACTGACGGCGGCGGTGCACAAATGCTGCGCAGCTAGCGCCATTCGACGGCCAACACCGCGGTTCCTGGTGTGTCCGCTGTGCCGTGCGTGTGATCATTGCTTGTACAGCCCTCTCGCAGTGTCCGGAGCAAGTATGGTGGGTCTGACACACCGGTGTCAATGTGTTCTTTTTTCCATTTCCAGGAGTGTATTATGAAATGGATTAACGGATTTTGGGATAGCGTAACAAACGAGGCGCCGGCCGCTGCGGCCGAGCGGTTCTAGGCACTTCAGTCCGGAACCGCGATGCTGCTACGGTCGCAGGTTCGAATCCTGCCTTCGGCTTGGATGTGTGTGATGTCCTTAGGTTAGGTAGGTTTACGTAGTTGTAAGTCTAGGGGACTGATGACCTCAGATGTTAAGTCCCATGGTGCTTAGAGCCATTTTTTGAATAAACGAGGCGATAGTGATGACAATATCTGACAACACGCTCAATAAAAACGGTGGATTGAAGCTGAGTACGGCCTGGAATCCTATGACTGGGCAGTTGAAGCGGGCGCGACTGTCGTGCCACCAAAACATTACCGTGCATGGTGCGGGACGAGCACCAGTGACGTCACTGGCGACGGTGTGGCTATATAAGCACGGCAGAGGCATCCACACGACAATAAACCACTTGACAATGGCAGAGGAGTCCTCTGACGAAAGCTTTTGGGCATCTAACCATTTGACGCGGCCTGAAACCCGAGATTATTTTGTTAATACATTTTTAGATGTTTGAATTTTGATGTTTCCTTTATTTCTAAAAATCTCATGTTTATCTTCACCAATACGTGTGCTCGTTTACACATAGTCACATGTTTAATATGGGACCTTCCAAAGCCGAATCTCCCTGACAGCGTAACTCCCCATCCCCTCTCTCTAAATTATATTTCGGATGTTAACAAATATTTGTACTGAAGTAGACTAAATCAGGTAACGCGCATTTTAAGCTGCACTGACTGCACGCCTAAAAACTGCAACATTCTTATTATTAATTTCTTTTTATTGATTTGATGCCAACGATGACGGGAGTATAAATGAAAGCGTTTGTACAAATACTGGTTTATTGTTCACAAGTTCAATGCAATCACCCTAACGGGATCTAACACTCCCAGATTTCAACATAAGTGATCCATCAGTTAATCTAATTAATGTTTTCGTTACATACATTTCATATGTTTTGTACAGTCACAGTTTGATAATCAACAATAGTTATAAATAGTTAGTCATGTCTCTATAGACTGAAATACATAACGATATTAAACTACATGTGTTATCAAATTTGACTTCATTTTGTACTTCATATTAATCAAATTTAAATTACTATCTCAGTAAGCCAATTTTGCGCCAGCCGTGCGATCGCGTCTGGTCATACACTACGCGATGAAAGTACCCAGACACCTGTATGTAATGCGGCATTGAGAGGCTGACCAGCAACTATAAAAGCACACGGAGAATATTGTATTGTCAATAGAAAAGTAATAGCAGCAATATGGGTCAATGAGGAGAGTTCAGTGGCTTCGAACGTGGACTACTTACTCGATGTTACCTGAGTGACATTTCAACCATTCCAAAGTTGCCCAAGTCGACTTTTGGTGATGTGATTGTCAAGTCGAAACGAGAAGGAAGAACTACAGCTAAACCAAAAACAGGGAGGATGGACATGGACTGTAGAGCATTTGGAAAGTGGTTGTAAAAATCCCATGAAACCTGTGAATGGAACCACTCGTGAGTTCCAAAGTCCTACCAGCAGTCCATCTAGCACAGTGACTATTGGCATGGAGTTAAAAATAATGGGGTACAATGGTTGAGCAGCTGCTCGTAAGCCACATATTTCTGTAGTCAATGCCCAGCTGGTGTAAAGAGCGACGCCATTGGGACAGTGGATGAATAGTAACGAGTGATTTGGACTGATGAATAACGCCATAAGCTGTGGCAATCCGATGAAGATGTTTGGGTTTGGCGAATGGGTGGATAATGTTACCAGCCGTCATGTGTAATGCCAGTAGTGAAGATCACAGCAGGTGGTGTTATCGTTGTGGGGTGCTTTTCGTCCCCTAATTGCCCTTAAGAAAATGCTAATTTCTGTACGATATTAACACATTTTACAGCTATGCGTACTGTTTACGGTAGAGAAACAGTTCCGAGACGATGACTGTATTAGCATGAGAATGCATCATGTCCTAAACGGCATCTATAAGGCAATGGTTTGTGGACAATAACATTCATAAAACGGACTGGCCTGTCCAGAGACATGATCTGAACCCTATGGAACACCTCTGGGATGAGACAGATCGTCGACTTCGCTCTATACCACAGTGTCGCACATCACTACCATCTCTGGTTTCGGCTCTTTGGGAATAATGAGCTCCCATCTATCTCACTGAAAGTGTCCTCAGCAGAGTTCTAGACATCAAAAGGGCGAAGTATAGACACACTCCATATTACTGTCCTCTAATAGGTGTCCAGATACTTTTGATCAGATAGTGTAAGTCCCCACCAGGGTTGCCAACTAATTTTTGCTGAAAATCCCTAACTTAAAAACAATTATTCTCTAGACCGAGCATATAATACCTATAATTTCAGAACTCTATTGGCTCTTTTTAAAACTTCTTCCTTAATACATTAGGAGACCGGACCACACCATAGGTGAGGAAGATTTAAGAAATTTGAAAGTGCAGCAAATGGCAACCAGGTGACACAGCTGCCCTCTCTCCCTCTTCAGCTACTCTCGAACTTATTTTTTTTTATAGCTGAGAGAATAGAAATCATCACGCTAAAAATAGCACTTTTAATACGTTTTTATTCTATTTTAATGTGCAAGAACTGCCAGAATAAGAAAAAGAAGGACATCACATTTCATCTTAAACTTTTACGCTAACATTTTTTCATAAAACACTTAATTGCAATTAATGTTTTAATTAGACTGCTGATAATCAATAGCTACAAGTCACTTCTTCTACAGGCCTGTGTAATTTCTTCCATTATAAGGGGATTCTTCCACATCTTTTATCACAGTACATAGCTGTACAAAACAAAGTCCTTATGTACTGTCTTAAAACTAATCCTTATGTTCAGACCTCAATTTTCAGAGTCAGTTGGTGGGGAATGACTGGAGGTCATCTCCGGCTTAGAAAGAGATAATAGCTATGGTCCTGTTAGCCAGTCAGCAACGTAACCAGGCGTTAATGACAACTTACACTACAAGGGTATGAAAGGAATCAGCTTTGAGGATGATGGCAGCCTCATTTCTGTACGTTAAGCTGAAAACGATGTAGTGAAATGTGGATAGTAATGCCTTCCACTTCTCTGAAATTAATCACTCCAGAACAGGGGCATGTTTGGATGAAATATATCAATTCAATACCAAGTAGACAGTGGTAGCAATGAAAGGAATATTTCCCAGTCCATCATGACAACTTTATGAAAAACAGAAAATAAATAGTGTCAATTGCCATTAACTCACAACGAGTTGGTTAGTTAAATTCATCTCACAGAAAGAAGCTGTGATTTTTTTTAATCACACATACATAACGCCAAATAAAACCGTAACTCGAAATTTGAGCTGCCAATACACATTAGTTGTCGATATTTGCACCCCCCCCCCCCCCCCCAATGAACCATGGACCTTGCCGTTGGTGGGGAGGCTTGCGTGCCTCAGCGATACAGATGGCCGTACCGTAGGTGCAACCACAACGGAGGGGCATCTGTTGAGAGGCCAGACAAACGTGTGGTTCCTGAAGAGGGGCAGCAGCCTTTCCAGTAGTTGCAGGGGCAACAACAGTCTGGATGATTGACTGATTTGGCCTTGCAACACTAACCAAAACGGCCTTGCTGTGCTGGTACTGCGAACGGCTGAAAGCAAGGGGAAACTACAGCCGTAATTTTTCCCGAGGGCATGCAGCTTTACTGTATGGTTAAATGATGATGGCGTCCTCTTGGGTAAAATATTCCGGAGGTAAAATAGTCCCCCATTCGGATCTCCGGGCGGGGACTACTCAGGATGACGTCGTTATCAGGAGAAAGAAAACTGGCGTTCTACGGATAGGAGCGTGGAGTGTCAGATGCCTTAATTGGGCAGGTAAGTTAGAAAATTTAAAAAGGGAAATGAACAGGTTGAAGTCAGATATAGTGGGAATTAGTGAAGTTCGGTGGCAGGAGGAACAAGACTTTTGGTCAGGTGATTACAGGGTTATAAATACAAAATCAAATAGGGGTAAGGCAGGAGTAGGTTTAATAAAGAATAAAACAATAGGAATGCGGGTGAGCTACTACAAACAGCATAGCGAACGTATTGTTGTGGCCAAGATAGACACGAAGCCCACGCCTACGACAGTAGTACAAGTCTATATGCCAACTAGCTCTGCAGATGACGGAGAAGTTGAAGAAATGTATGATGAAATAAAAGAAATTATTCAGATAGCGAAGCGAGACGAAAATTTAATAGTCATGGGTGACTGGAATTCGGTAGTAGGAAAAGGGAGAGAAGGAAACGTAGTAGGTGAATATGGATTGGGGGTAAGCAATGAAAGAGGAAGCCGCCTGGTGGAATTTTGCACAACTTAATCATAGCTAACACTTGGTTCAAGAATCATAAAAGAAGGTTGTATACATGGAAGAAGCCTGGAGATACTGATAAGTTCCAGATAGATTGTATAATGGTAAGACAGAGATTTACGAACCAGGTTTTAAATTGTAAGACATTTCCAGGGGCAGATGTGGGCTCTGACCACAATCTGTTGGTTATGAACTGTAGATTGAAACTGAAGAAACTGCAAAAAGGTGGGAATTTAAGGAGATGGGACCTGGATAAACTGACTAAACCAGAGGTTGTACAGAGTTTCAGGGAGAGCATAAGGGAACAATTGACAGGAATGAGGGAAAGAAATACAGTAGAAGAAGAATGGGTAGCTCTGAGGGATGAAGCAGTGAAGGCTGCAGAGGATCAAGTAGGTAAAAAGACGAGGGCTAGTAGAAATCCTTGGGTAACAGAAGAAATATTGAATTTAACTGATGAAAGGAGAAAATATAAAAACGCAGTAAATGAAGCAGGCAAAAAGGAATACAAACGTCTCAAAAATGAGATCGACAGGAAGTGCAAAATGGCTAAGCAGGGATGGCTAGAGGACAAATGTAAGGATGTAGAGGCTTATCTCACTAGGGGTAAGATAGATACTGCCTACAGGAAGATTAAAGAGACCTTTGGAGAAAAGAGAGCCACTTGCACGAACATAAAGAGCTCAGATGGAAACCCAGTTCTACCCAAAGAAGGGAAAGCACAAAGGTGGAAGGAGTATATAGAGGCTCTATACAAGGGCAATGTACTCGAGAACAATATTATGGAAATGGAAGAGGATGTAGAGGGAGACGAAATGGGAGATGATATACTGCGTGAAGAGTTTGACAGAGCACTGAAAGATCTGAGTCGAAACAGACTACTGACGTCCTTGGGAGAGGCAGTCCTGACTAAACTCTACCATCTGGTGAGCAATATGTATGAGACAGGTGAAATACCCTCAGACTTCAAGAAGAATATAATAATTCCAATCCCAAAGAAAGCAGGTGTTGACAGATGTGAAAATTACAGAACTATCAGTTTAATAAGTCACGGCTGCAAAATACTAACGCGAATTCTTTACATACGAATGGCAATACTGGTATAAGCCGACCTCGGCGAAGATCAGTTTGGATTCCGCAGAAATGTTGGAACACGTGAGGCAATACTGACCCTACGACTTATCTTAGAAACTAGATTAAGGAAAGGCAAACCTACGTTTCTAGCATTTGTAGACTTAAAGAAAGCTTTTGACAATGTTGACTGGAATACGCTCTTTCAAATTCTAAAGGTGGCAGGGGTAAAAAACGGGGAGCGAAAGACTATTTACAATTTGTACAGAAACCAGATGGCAGTTATAAGAGTCGAGGGGCATGAAAGGGAAGCAGCGGTTGGGAAGGGAGTGAGACAGGGTTGTAGCCTGTCCCCGATGTTATTTAATCTGTGTATTGAGCAAACAGTAAAGGAAACAAAAGAAAAATTCGGTGTAGGTATTAAAATCCACGGAGAAGAAATAAAAACGTTGAGGTTTGCCGATGACATTGTAATTGTGTCAGAGACAGCAAAGGACTTGGAAGAGCAGTTGAACGGAATGGACAGTGTCTTGAAAGGAGGATATAAGATGAACATCAACAAAAGCAAAACGAGGATAATGGAATGTAGTCGAATTAAGTCGGGTGATGCTGAGGGAATTAGATTAGGAAATGAGACACTTAAAGTAATAAAGGAGTTTTGCTATTTGAGGAGCAAAATAACTAATGATGGTCGAAGTAGAGAGGATGTAAAATGTATATTGGCAATGGCAAGGAAAGCGTTTCTGAAGAAGAGAAATTTGTTAACATCGAGTATAGATTTAAGTGTCAGGAAGTCGTTTCTGAAAGTATTTGTATGGAGTGTAGCCATGTATGGAAGTGAAACATGGACGATAAATAGTTTGGACAAGAAGAGAATAGAAGCTTTCGAAATGTGGTGCTACAGAAGAATGCTGAAGATTAGATGGGTAGATCACGTAACTAATGAGGAGGTATTGAACAGAATTGGGGAGAAGAGGAGTTTGTGGCACAACTTGACAAGAAGAAGGGATCGGTTGGTAGGACATGTTCTGAGGCATCAAGGGATCACAAATTTAGCATTGGAGGGCAGCGTGGAGGGTAACAATCGTAGAGGGAGACCAAGAGATGACTACACTAAGCAGATTCAGAAGGATGTAGATTGCAGTAGGTACTGGGAGATGAAGAAGCTTGCACAGGATAGAGTAGCATGGAGAGCTGCATCAAACCAGTCTCAGGACTGAAGACAACAACAACAACAACAGCAACAACATTGGCACTAACACAACACTGGCATAATTAATTTCTAATAATACTTAGAACCTCCTTTTTAGTTGTGTTTGATAGTCTTTTCACTTCGTTCTTGAATCTGATCTTTTTACAAGCTTCCCACTGACAATTGAACTTCCGTATTAAATAATACAGGCAATATTTCTGAAAGCGAAGCGTGTTTTAACACACATACATATACAGGGTGTAATTGGTGTAAGTGATGATATTTCTATTTGTGACTGAGGTAGGTGTACTGAACAACATTACATCAATATTTACGTCATTTGCAGACTATTAATTACAGCTATTAAAAGTCATTATGTTTTCAGGATTGGTAGTACCTCCAAGTACATACAACAACAGCAAGCAATTAATGCTAGTTTTCCTCTGAGCAGCAGGTGAGGTGTTGAAGAGTAGACACATGAACGCCAAATGGTTAGCCCATACTGACAGGCATAGTCCACTTAGTGGTGCATTAACGGCCATGTATTTGTGAGAAGACTGTTCGATGCAGAGAAAAACCAACCAACACACTATTGTGTGCACATATTGAGGTATCACATATAAAAATATCTGCACTTGTACCCATTACACCCTGTGTATAAACTAAATCCTGGAAAAACAATGAAATCTCATTACAAAAATATTTCTGTGGCAACCCACAGCGAGATATACTGGCAGCGGCGGAAAGAGCGTAGGCAGTTCCCTCGTAGCGTTTCCACTAAGAAAAATAATATGGATATCTGGTAAAAATGTAATATAAAACACAGAGAAATCGACAACATATTCATAATGCTCTTCCGAGTGCAAGCTATGTTAATGCCGAGTACAAGTAATGAAACACAAGCAATATGTAACCATCCAGAACACACTGTGTTCCTGTAATAACCACCTCATTTCAACGAGTAGCATAGACTGAGACCAAATACTCTTGTGAAACTATTCTCTCTTCATGAGAGGCGTGAGACATATTTAGGCGTGTTAACGAGGTGCATAGATCCAGAATAAGCAGTGGTGGGCAAGCAGTTTGGAAACTCCGGTACCGGTTGACACAGGAAAGGGAGTCTAACCTAAAACTTATATTTCGTTGGCAGTGCTCTAACCGACTGAGCAGTCTAAGCACAGCTAATGACTCGCCTTCACAGCCTCACTTCCGCCAGTACCTCTCTTATACTTTCCAAAATTTAGAAGCTTTCTTCCATACTATGCTGTAGTAACACTGCTTGAAGAAAGGAAATCACGAAAGCTGTGAAAGCGGACCGTGAGTCGAGACTAGATAACTTGTCGGTGAGAACTCTGCCGCTTAAGTCAAGGTTCCAATTTCAAATCCAGATCATGCTCACAGTTTTTAATCTGATAGGAAGTTTTCGTTGCATAGTTGTTACTGATATGTAGGTCGAGTGCTTTCTCTGCTCGTGTAAGAACACGTTAGATCGAAGTCTGGAATGCAGCCTACGAAAATATAAATAGAGTAAAAAGGACGAAGAATGTGATCTCTCAGGTTTCCTCGCCGCAGTTCATTAACGGTGCGCTTGAGAGTTCTGCCGAGGTGTTGTTTCCATTTTTTCCACAAGCAAATTAGCAGTCGCTGAACACTGCCTCGAATATAATCATGAAATGAAATACAATGAGATCAGTATCGTGGCGCAAACCCTAAGTTTCTGGGGCAGCATAATTAAGGAGTCTATCGAAATAAAGATGTCTGAAAACCAAATAAACAAGGACGGGGGTTTCAGTTTAAACAATGTTTGAGGTCCGGTACTTAATATATTAAGATCTCGCCGGCCGTCACATACACCGGAGCTGGAAAACGCTGAGAGAATCTGAGTTTCACGGAATTTAAGCGCGAGTTCTGAGAAACAAGATAGCATCAAAGTGTGTAGTGGGCTTATAAATAACGGCGCGAGACCTACAAAAGTTCAATCTTGTTGTAATCCAGGCAGTGAGCACACATAAAAACGAAACTCACTCGCAGCATGTGAAGAAGGCGGCTGGGTTGGTCGTCGAAATATTGTACATAAAATGGAAACAAGAACCCTGCAGAACACCGGAAGTATACCACTAAAATGGGAAGAATATTGGCGAAGTAGGATTTAACTCTCCGTCACCAATGAGATCAGTCGGGACGGAGCACAAGTTGTGATTACAGAAGAAAGATGGAAAATCAAATCGGTCGTGCCTTTCTGAAGGAACCATCGCAGCATTTGCCTTAAGCGATTTAGGGGAAATCGTGCACAACCTAAATTTGGATGGTCGGACTCATATTTGAATCACCGCCCTCCGAAATACGACTCGAACCTCTCACCATTGGACAAACAGATTGGGCTTGAACGTCCAGTTGATGACGAGCTCATTAATGATGGAGCACTTGCTCGGACTGGACGATGATGGGACAGGAAGTCGCCTGTGTCCTTTTCTAAGGAACAATGCCGTCATTTTCCTGAAACGATTTGGAATCTATGGAACATGTAAATCTTGATATGTTGAGAGGAATCTTAACCTGCTTCTTCCAGATACATGTCCAGAGCTTTAATCGACTCGCTGTCTCTGGCGGTGAGAAAGAAACTACAAGTTTTGTCAATGATATTGGTGTGTCGAGTCTGTAAAACTGAAATAGGCGCGGCTTGCTGGATACAAACTAACATAGTACAGCACTACTCAGTCCATAAATCACACTTCTGGGTATAGACACACAACCAACCAGCACCATTAAAAATGTTTAGCTATTTCCAAATGCTATCTTCTGCGTTCTAAAGAACATGATTTCACATGGTTAAAAAGATAACGCAGCAAGGATGGACAAAGCCTCCATCTGTTAACTGGTCTGGAAAGTGTGTCAGGCCATCTATCACACTTACAAAAAGCATGTTGACACAGTCTATCAATAACACGCTTTCCCCTGATGCGTATGTTTGTTGCTGCCGAAAATAATGAAATGTATATGTTAAAACTAACTACACAGACCATGCAGAAAATAGTCTCAAAGAGCAACTGGTTTCGCCGCTGGGTAGAAGCAGACTCCATTTTACAAAGCTGCACGCTGCTTTCATATGGCACGGATGAGGGGGCAGGATCGTTAACGAGCACTGGAGCTGAGGCGTCGCCCATAAATTGCAGAGACGACGGTATACAGTTAGCGGCCGTGAGTTAGGACGGCCGTTTGGGAGGCGCTGGTGGGCAGCCAGAGGAGACCTTCCAAGGCTGTTGCTGGCGCCAGGTGACCCCACAGGCGCCCCAGCGCGCCTTCCTGTGGCGCCCACTACGTTACGGACACCCCGCCGCGCCGTGGGGAATACCACCAACACATGCACCGCCAACGTACTGCAACCTACCTTTTGGATTCAGATCTCACATATGAGTTTGTAGCCGGAAAATAACGACTTAAAAAACGTAAACACAGAAATAAAACTCTTTTGCAACATACGAGTAAGCAATTACCTACCTAGATCCTAAAGAACGTCAATGAGCAATACAAGCTATGTAGCCTTAACCTTGAATGAGGTTTTTGAGTAATCTAGTCAGCGAAAATGTCTACATAGCACCCGCTGCATTTGCTGTTTCAAATTGCCGGACCTTTACTCCGTTTCACAAGAGAAGGTAAATTTCTAATACTGTGTATTTAGGTGCAACACGTCATGGATTCTCATATGCAACTGGAAAATTTAACGTAGCTACTGCACAGCACAGAAGTTTAGAAACTCTGCTACATTCTTGATTCGCTGTTACACTGGTAGGAATTGTGCTTCGAAATAGTAGTTAATTGCGTGGTATGATAGACATCAATCTGAGTGACAACTGCAGTAATGATCAAGTGCTATGATTTATTTTTCAGGGCAGCAATGTTTTTGTAAGGCTCCTCCTTGGTACAACAATACCGTAAGATGTTGTTTATATTCTTTATATCTTTCTGCTGAGATTTTGGTTACTCATATACCAGTTCTTCAATAACTGGTACAGACCATTATTTATGATAGACTATTGCTTATTAAGAACGGCTGAAAACAGAGCCGTAAAAATAACATTGAGCAGAAAATTCTCTTCAGCAATTCGTGTAACTAACACACTGAAGCGCCAAAGAAACTGGTATAGGCATGTGTATTCAAATACCGAGATAAGTAAACAATACGGCGCTGCGCTCGACAACGTCTGTATGTGACAACAAGTTGGAGCAGTTGTTAGATCGGTTACTGCTGCTACAATGACAGGTTATCAAGATTTAGGTGAGTTTGAACATATTGTTATAGTCGGCCCACGAGCGATGGGACACAGTATCTCCAAGGTAGCGATGAAGTGGGAATTTTCCCGTACGACCATTTCACGAGTGTACCGTGAATGTCAGAAATCCAGTAAAACATCAAATGTCTAACATCGCTGCGAAGGGGAAAAAATTTTCTGCAAGAACGGGACCAACGACGACTGAAAAGAATCGCTCAACGTGACAGAAGGGCAGCCCATCCGCAAATTGCAGCAGATTTCAATGCTGGGCCATCAACAAGTATCAGCGTGCACATCATTCAACGAAACATCATCGATTGGACTGTACCCTTGACTACACGACACAAAGCTTTACGCCTCGCCTGGACCCGTCAATGCCGACATTGGACTGTTGATTGCCTGGTCGGACGAGTCTCGTTTCAAATTGTAGCGAGCGGATGGACGTGTACGGGTATGGAGACAACCTCATGGATCAGTGGAACCTGCATGTTGGCAGGCGACTGTTCAAGCTGGTGGAGGTTCTCTAATTATATGCGGCGTATGCAGTTGGAATGACATGTGACCTCTGATGCGTCTAGATATGACTGACAGGTGACACGTACGTAAGCATCCTGTCTGATTACCTGCATCCACTCATGTCCATTGTGTATTCCGATGGACTTGGCTAATTCCAGCAGGGCAATGCGACACCCCACACGTCCAGAATTGCTACAGGGTGGCTCCAGGAACACTCATCTGAGTTTTAACCCTCCCACAAGCCACCAAAACCCCAGACATGAACGTTATTCAGCATATCTGGGGTGCCTTGCAATGTGCTGTTCAGGACCGATCTCCACCCCTCGTACTGTTACGGATTTATGGACAGCCCTATAGCATTCATGGAGTCACTTCCCTCCAGCACTATTTCAGACATTAGTCAAGCCATGCCACGTCGTGGTGCGGCACTTCTGCGTGCTCGCGGGGTCCCTACACGATATTAGACACGTGTAGAAGTTTCTTTGGCTCCTCAGTGTGTAAACTTGATGATTATTTTCAACAATATGGAGCACTAGTGTTCACCTCACGCACAATATTTGCACGAGTTGTCTTAGTGAAGACAGGACGTTTAGCAAAGACTGGATCATGGTCTTCAAGAATGTCTGATCTGTCACTCTGTAATTTTTAGCAAACTGGGCAAATTGATGAGTCAAGTGGACTCAAGTAATGTTCACACAGCGAAGAGGTAAGGCACATCACTGAAAACGCTATTGGTAGCATCCCTCAGCCATAGTTGACATGTGTGTCTCTCAGTTTGATACATTTTGTTATATCATGTCAACGGCTGCCATTTACAGTATGTTCTGTAAATAATATTTCTCCTGCTTATTAAGTATCGTAGTTCACTTCATTTCAAACTTACTAACACTCTTTGGACATCTGACACATTTCCCTACGACTGGTTTGCGGCTATGGCACTGTTCCTAATTACACTGCGCAACACAGTTAAAGGACCAGTTTTTCGAAACCACATAATTGTCTCCCATGGCGGCGCAGAAGTCTAAAATTTATCAAAGGTGCCCACAACCTTCCTCTGTAATTATGCAAAAGCCTGGCGTCCTAGACGTCAATCACGGGTTCGACGACGCTTCAAACGGCAAGGTGAGTACACGTGCGGAAAAAAGGCCGGAGATCAAAAGTTCATGTGACGTTTAAGGTGGGTTAATTATGTCACACTGGCACCAAATTTCACTACTATTCTACCCTGCGCTACCGTGGAGGCGTCACACGATGGGAAAGTCGTCACATTCCTATTATCCAGATTTCACCCTGTCTTTTCCCGCCTTTGCGATAGAGGTCAGGACGCGTCCGTCAGCGTTGAAATCAAAGGGTTTTCTTGTGGGTGGCCGAGGAAAACATTTATGACACACCACCGCTCAGATTCGACACAAGAACGCCTCAGGAGGTGGTATAAAGAGCGTCTCTGAAACTACCCTTCTCGTTTGGATGTCGATTACCACATATTTCGCGGTCGAAAACGGCAGTTCGCCGTGCGATGAACAACATGACTACAATCTTGACAACCTCTGACACTGCTGACACCCTGTGGTCGTGTCAACCTTTCTTTAAGGACATTGTGGGGCTACATCCCCCCATCGAACGTGGTCGCACTCGTTTGGAGCTCAGCGTGAACGTAATTTTTGCTCTCGTGTACACGCTGAAACTATTAGGGTCCATCTAAAACCGTTCGGCGGTAAGTGAACATGATCCGAAGCAGCAAATGGTACTTATACATTTTCAGCCTTCCTGCTTCGAGCCGTTCACTGGAGGGAGAATGGAGTCGTCTGCAAGAGTGTGTACCTTACCGTCGTATTCGTCATTCATTGATGTCGCATAGATTCATTCTAGGAAAAGACGGAGAGAGATGTATAACAATGGACTTCTATTTTCGAAAAGCGGGATATGCTAACCATAAACACTTTATGTGAGAGTCGGGAGGATTCCCTCGACACGTCCACGGAAGTATCACCGACACCCCACAACCACCACCACCGCCCCCCCCCCCCTCCCCCGCACACCACCTCCACACACCCCGTCAATAGTTACATGCCTGTTTCATTCTCTGCAGTATTCAGGAGAGAAAATGACATCAGCAATAAGTTACCTGTCTCCAAGGGGGTAGGAGAAACTTCTCCGTTTACTTGGTGTTGAATTTTGGATGAGGTGCTGTGGACTCACTGTCATACATACGCCAGAGAAAAGAAAAATGTTTACGGCTTGACGGAGAAAGAGTGTTTTTCAGGTCGAAATGGAAATTCATGTTCGTCGTAATACAACATCCTTCCTTTCCAACATCAGATCTTGAACTAGCTCGATGTTTTTATTCGCGGTTCAAGTTCTGAGACGTCGTCTACGTGCATAACCTAAAAGAGACTATTTAAAAAGGCTGAAAACTCGAGAGAATATTATGATTTAATAAAAATATTTATTCATTCAACTCATTCTGTGCTACCTCGAGAACTTTTCCATTGTGCGGTAATGGAAGTTGGTGCACGAAACCGTGGCACACATTACATCCGAAAAACAGCATCAGTAAAAATATCTAAACGCGACAAATAATTTTAAGAGTACAGTTATAGACTTCAAGATTCAAACAAACATTATTAACAGGTGATTACAAGTTTCTGAGACATCTGGTAATCATCAATGATATTTTAGCTGGAGTAATAGGTTTCTCTTTGCTACTATTTCTGTAAATAAATCCTCTGGTTTTTATGTCTTGATTAGCAAGTATAATTTTTCAGCACGTTATTCCGTTTCACAATGGTGTCTTGAATAACAGTATTAAAAAGCAGGATTTTTAAAAACAGAAGGTACAAGTCATATAATTAGGCTTTAAAGTGGGAAGAAATTGGTGCAAGTTTTACACTGGTACATCGACTTGTGAGGTCATTAGGAAACACATACTGTCACTTTGAACTCATATCTAAGTAAAACAAATACTACTGAAGCACTACTCATTGTATTTCAAAGTCATTCTACAACGACAAACGTCATTAAACAAATATGCAGCTATCTGCTTAACAAATTTAAATATGCTGAATCTAAATGAAAATATGTTTCTAAATCAACGCGCTTTTAGCACTTAATACTATGCGAAACGCTGCTGCATACAACACTATGATAATCTTAAAAATGAAATGTAGATGAACACGACAAGGCGCCGATAGTATACGTGGCAAAAAAGTTAAGTGAGAGAAAGGTGCAACGTGTACCTCTGCTGGATATATTAGGCAGCTGTTTGTACGAGATCCTTATCGGTCCGAAGTAGAAACTTGTTTGGTTCGGCCTTGTGCCAGAGGCCATGAAAAGGGTCAATGTTTTGCTCTGAAGTATGTGCGCTGGCAATTAGATCCCGTGAAACTACGTCGCAATTTTGAGGCGTGGCCCACAACCATTTAGAGCGACAGTTGTTACATCTATTCTTCGTGTTAATTACTTCAGAGACGTATTCAATTACTTATCAAGACTGTTTCAAATCTTACGATAAAAATAACGATCTGGAATTGAACAGTGGTTTATTAGCTTGGGTAATTCCTCGTACACTTTCATTATTTGAAGTGTACAGAAATGGAAAGAAGAATGTCTTCCGCGCCTAATATTTGATTCAACTCTTCAACAAGAGAAATGAATGTGTTTAATGCTTCTGTCCTTCCCCAATCATAATAACATCTCTAGCAGAAGATATTGGTACAAAGAATTTCTGTAAAATTTTTTACTCATTTCCTTTAAATATCGACGTTGATTCTTTTGACAGAAAAACGAGTTTTTAATGACGACGTGTTATCTCTGAATGTGTAATCTGACGCCATACACAGAACTGTATCCGGTGGCTTCAAATTCATATTATTCATCTATGAGCGACATACTAGATCAAATCGAATTGCCCATATAGAACCGCTGCTGAAAGCAATTTAATCTCAATGAATCACAGAGGTAAACAATGTGATTGGGGCTTCATGTGTACAGATTAACCGTCGCCTAGATTCTGATGCCGCTTCTGGACGACGTCACACGGAAAAATATAAAATCACCTATGAACACAACAATAACTGCCTCGACTCATTACTGAGATGCTCATCAAAACGCAAAACAATCTCAGAGCGAGTAAAGGATACTATGTTCAAGATGTTCATGGCTGACGTCGAGCAGGAATGTAACATAAAAGACATCGAACAGATTCTTTACAAAGGGAGAAATATGTTTAAAAACCCTAGAAACTTCTAATCTCCGCAAATGGAAATTTTACAAGATACATCTCAAGATTAAGAGTAGATTGGATAGAAAATTTCTGACAGCTAATTAAAATAAGTGCTTAAATAAATCACTTCCCATAGTTTGGAATACAAATCAATGCTTCATTTTATCACTGTCTGAGGTGATAATTGGAATAAAACTCCCCATAAACTAAAAGAAAGTTATGGAGAGCCCAGGGATGATTCAAGAAAGAGTGCGGTAATATGTCGTGCTTTAGGAAAACCCCAACGTGTTTAATCACATAAAAACAAAAGACCCAGTAAAAAATTGAATGGAAAAAATATTCGGAATTCGTTGCTTCACAACCACTCACCTCCTTCGCAATATCCAAGGATTTCTTAACAAGATTGTCCGATTTGCTACTGAAGCGTGCTTACAATACGGTCACAAAAACACTGTTGAACAGAACCTGCCCTATCTCTCTAACCTGCCTTTAGAACGTCTGTGACGAACTCAATGCGTTGCTCATAAATCATAAGTCATAACTACAGATTCAAGTACACCCATATCTAATATTTAAACGAGAAGAGTCAGCACGCTCTTTGCAATGGAAAACCGTCACAGTGAGACAAATAATTGGGAATACAGGGGTGTTTAGAGGAGCGCCTAATCAGGATCAGTTGTAGGACAATAGTCTGGTTCTGAGATTCAAATCAAGACTGAGTTTAATAAGTCATTTATTTACTCTAAGATCTCGATACATACCACATTAAATTGACAGACAGTTAATCATGAATGTTCCGCTTACAATATGGGGAGGTACCGTATCTACGTGGAAGACTGCTTGGGAGTCGCCATAAGCTTACCTACTTTGTGCAGCTCGCATATGCAAAATCGAGTCCAAGACCCACGAAACAATATAATCAATGAGCAATAGAAGTTGCGTAGCAAATCTCGCAAATTGTGAGCCGCTCACAAAGTGGATAGCGCAAATGTGAAATACTACACTTACTCCAAACTCGACAAACGTACTCCCCAATCGGCGCCGAGACCAGAAGTCTCAGTTCCTCCGCGGCAGGACGGCAGGAGCCTCCGAAGGCTTCCCCACGACAAGTGCCAAAAAATCCTTCTTCAAACCTAACTCTCTACTCTTAGAAAAACCCTGCCTGAAAGGAATGACAGACATTGCCAAAGTGACAATCGAAATTTCGCTGTCTTTACTTGATTACAAGGGAATCCTGCAGGAATTTTTCATTCTTGGCTTACAGAACGCATCTTATCTTAATATAGGGCACGATATTTGCTGCTAGCCGCTTTCCATTCACTGGTCGAACCCTTCGCGCCTAATCACGGCAGCGGGTAAGACTCATTTGACTGGATAACAAGACCTGGAGGGAAAGGCAGCGAATTTTCTCACGGTGGGCAAGCAGTGCCATGGCGGCTCATTCTTAGACATAGTATAGGGAGGTGAATTCATTAAGCACGGATATACCCTTGGGACTTGCAACGGCATGGTGGCAGCTGCCTTCAAAGGAGAAATCCGCAACTATCGCCAAAGCACGGAGCAAAGGCTTACGGTGTTGTTTCCGCGAATTGCAGTGCCTTGGGACCCACTTCCCTTTTACAGAGCCTCTGTGAGTGACCTCCTATGGTCAAGGCATACCAAGGGACGAACACCCGGGCCCGCTAGTTTCTCAACTAGTTAATCTGAAGCGTTCTTCCTGGATTAGCTAGCCTTGTATTCTTCTCAAAATAGTAGATAAATGAGCAGAAAAATAATCAAGTAACGGAAACCAACTCCCAGTCGATCTCTCCTCGTAAAGTCTCGGTCTTACATTGCACCAATTTTTTCACTGATAATCCAAATATCGGTCAGCGATATGTTACTGTCATGTCAGATTGTCTAAAGAGGCTTACTGGCACAAACAAAGATTAGCATGCATGTTTTTTGATAGATCTCCAAAACATGGAGAAAATTATTTTCTCCGTCACCAAGATATTTTTAAAGTATTGGCTTTTACACCACTGTGGACTCTACACAGCAATCTACGGGCTGGCGGTACTAAAACACTCCAAAGATAAAAATGTCCATCAAACGAAAAATAATGGCTATTGCGGGTTAGTACCGATATGACGTGGATTTTATGGAATTGGCAGAATCTTCATATCTGAAGTGTAACATTTAAAACTTTCGGAACTTAAATGTGTCATTCAGAACCGGCCGCGCGCAACAGTGAATGCTGACTTGGGGCGCCCCAACTACGCACGCTCTTTGGAATTTGGGATGGCAACTTCCCAAAAATGTTCTTACGTCACTTGTCTCGTATCAAGAACATGTCACATCTTTCTGCAGCTCAAGAAGTCGCTTGTTTCTCAACGCTCTCAAGGTAGTGAGGTGTTGAAAACTTCAGTTGTAGACTGACTGAAATTCCTGGAGACATACCAGCGAGATGATGTAAAAAATGTCATTCTAGGATACCTAATATTTGCGTACAATCATGCCTATGAATAATACACTGTCAGTCAAAGGATCTAGTGTCAACAGCCATGAGACGGTGGGTACACCAGTTCCCGTCAGATCTCCGAAGTTAAGCAACGTCGAGTGTGGCTGGTACTTGGATGAGCGACCACCTGGTCCGCAATAAGCTGTTGATCTATCGGAGGGCATTCAGCCTAGTGATGCCGATTGAGGAGCTACTTGACTCGGCTGCAGGTCACGAAAACTGACAACTGAAGAGTAGTGTCCTGACCCCATACCCATCCATACCCCATATGGCAACACCAGTCGTTTGAGAATGACACGGCGGTTGTCAGTACCACTGGGTCGTGGGTCGTATGAGACCTGTGCGGACGGAGTTAGTATTTAAAGGATCTCATAGTATGTTGTGATATCAATTCAGTTCAGTTTATTGCCATAAATTTTAGACCTGTTATCTGAAAGCTCTAAAAGTCTTACTTACTCACTAATAATGAACACGGACAACACTTTATATAAAGTATGTTAACAGCAAGTATTGATAATTTTAAGGTAGGAATAAAGCAGAAAGTTACAAACATAAATAAAAAACAACATAAATTAAGGGACTTTAATTAAAGTACTAAGTGAATAACTTATAGCTTATATTACTGCATCTGTTACTGGCGCCTGCACATGGATCTGTTGCTGTTACACTATTATACGTTGTCCCAATTGATACATATGTGCCTCGGAAATCCTCAAGTCTATACATAGTCTTGTGGGTGGTCACTGAATTTTTATTAATTTTTATTTTATAATTTCTCTCTATTGTAATTTATTCATGTCTAGCATTCTCTGTTACTGAGATGACTTCTCTCCTTAGTCTTCTACTTAGTTCTTCTGATCTCTTGACTTTTTCTCGTATTCGGAGCGTCCACTTAATCTTAAAGACTGGAAGTTCAGGAGTTGTTTCTTGGATATTCACTGTGCGGTCACATCAACTGTGGTCCATAAGTTTGATAATTTACAATTGTCTGTAAATCGAAGTCCAATTGTCTGCGTCCCCCCGTATTTGGAAACGTGGCACCCGAAGATGATCGGTGGAGCCTTCCTCTCCACATTCTCACACTGGAGTGTTCTTATATGTTTGGGATGACCTGTTAATAGGCATACCATTCCTCGAGTAGAATTAGTGTTCTGCGTACGGAGCCTTTTAGTGACGCTTGAGATATACTTTTCGGCGGGACCGGGTATATACATTAAGAGGCGTTTCAGATACGAAATAGGACCTACCAAAATCCTTATTTCCGTTTTCACCAATACTAAATAAACGGCAGCATATTACTTCACTTGCACTAAAACTTTCCAATCCTGGAATGCTAGAGATAGAAGTACATCTAACAACAGCAGCGGTTAACTAGCCTTGCCCATTATTTACAAAACTAAAATTAAGTTTACATCCTATAAATGCAGCAGATCCTTCCAAAATGTCTTTATTACCAACTGCTATAACTACGTTTTTATTTTTGCTTGTAGAAGCGCCATTAGTCGTCTTCACCTCGAAGTTGATGATGCTCTTGCAGGCGGTAGATAGGAACGACGGCGTCTCATGGGCATGTGTTTTCTCCTTAATCTACCAGATGTGCTGTTACTACTGAAACGCGCTTTTCAGTTATTCAGACACTGTGTCGTCACTGAAAAATCAAACTTTCAACGGACACAATTGAAAAAATGATAAAAGTTTCATAAAATTTCTCCACACCGAAAACTCAAATGGTTCAAATGGCTCTGAGCACTATGGGACTTATCTTCTGAGGTCATCAGTCCCCTAGAACTTAGAACTACTTAAACCTACCTAACCTAAGAACATCACACACATCCAAGACCCGAGGCAGGATACGAACCTGCGACCGTAGCGGTCGCGCGGTTCCAGACTGTAACGCCTAGAACTGCTCGGCCACTCCGGCCTAAAACTCACAAAGTACACTCACACACTACTCGATACGCTTCAAATAAGAGAAGGACTAAGAAACAGTCATTTTTTCCTTAAGTACGGCCGGCCGAGGTGGCCGAGCGGTTCTAGGAGCTACAGTCTGGAACCGCGCCACCGCTACGGTCGTAGGTTCGAATCCTGCCTCGGCCATGGATGTGTGTAATGTTCTTAGGTTAGTTACGTTTAAGTAGTTCTAAGTTCTAGGGGACTGATGACCTCAGAAGTTAAGTCACATAGTGCTAAGAGCCATATGAACAATTTGAACCTTAAGTACGTCATCTATCAAGAGTTTAAGAACGGTATCCAAGATTATCTGCGAGGAGACTTTAAAAAGCTATACATGTGCTCGCTAAGACCATTGCGCAACAAGAGTGGCGCACTGTCAGAAGATAATACGTGTTACTGATTTTCTACAGACACAGTTCTGCTGCGGGATGTATAACAGTTGCATCATTCTGTGGGAGTGAATTGGCGCAGAAACTGGAAACCTAACATAAAGTTGAAATCCGCGGGACAGTGCGTTCTTGTGGGAAAGATATCTAAATTATCCACAGATCTCCCGTAAAATTGTTGCGGTATATGGACAATATATAACGTCGGGTCCAGTTGTTGTGAAAAGGCGGAAACAATTTGACCAAGGCTGTACAGATGTGGGTGATGCTGATCGGGAAGGAAGGCCATCGACGTCGTCCACAGATGATAATGTCCAGGTAATCAGGTAACATTCTCCGCAATTGCAGATTATCCAGCTATGATGGCGTTTACGCAGCGGTTCTCGAATGGTTCGGTGACTGCGAAGCGGATTTTTATCGTTGATGAATTGAACAATTGTTAGAACGACAGAAAGGATATTTAAAAAAATTATAGTGTAACCTCCCCTTAGAAATATTATAAATGACTGTGCTGATAAACCTCTTACGTTACTTGATTTTAAAACAGCTGAGCAAAACTGAACGGACTCAGACATTTCTCTCTTTACTTATTCTGATCATCACTAAACACTCACACGCAATATTGTTTTTTAGCGCAGCGCAATCTGACTTTCAGTAATCCCTACAAAAGAATGGCCCTGACTAACAATAACCTACACCTTTCATGAATCACTTATCTCACAAAAATCTTCGTTACTCGAACTACTTGCAATACAGCGAGCGCCAATACTGCCAGCTAAATGAAAGATTCTAACTACTGAAGGCACTAACTACTGATAGGCATAGTTAGCAAATGAATGATTTTGATAGAGAACAAACAATGTATTTACCTTAATAGTGTTAAAAAGTCATTATATCCAGTCTTACAAATTTCCTTTTTCTGACGGACACACGTCCAGATCGTCCGCTCTCAAAACTCTGCCATCTCTCTTCCCACATCCACCACTGCTGGCGGCTCACCTCCAACTGCACAACGCTACGCGCTGTTCCCATCCAACTGCCCAACACTACAATAATGAATATTCCAACAATGCCAACCAGCCACAGACTGCACACAGCACATTCAGTGATTTTCATACAGAGCGCTACGTGGCGTTAACAACATTAAAACCTAAACAGCCTGCTTACAATAGGTATTGAAGAAATATCACACAGAATACCAGACTAGATTCAGAAATAATAGATGTTCCATGGAAATCAATGTATCAGTGCATTCTGATGACGAGCCTGAAGACCTGTACGAGGAATTACAGGAGCTGATAAAGGAAAGTAATGATAATGGGAGATGTTATTGTGAAAGTAGGAGAGAAAGAAAGAACGATTCTGTAGTGAGACATTTCGGTTAATTACCTACGATAAGAGATGTATGAAATGTAGCCGAGCAACAAGTCCAGCATCTCAGGAAATCGTAGTTACACGGACTACACGAAAGAGACAAGCATGCAACAAAGAAAAGACACGACATTCAAGCAAGCGGCAACAGCAACTTGACACAATATGCTGAATTTAAAAATAAAATATTCGTAAATGTTTGGGGATGATGTGGCAATACATAACGATAATTTGGTAAGAGAAAAAATTGAACACAATGATTCTACGAAGAAGATAAAACAGAAACATGGTTGGGCGGACATCATCTCTTGAGTGAAGTTATGAAGCGAAACAGTCATTAAAAACAGTGAGAAAGCTACAAGAAAAATCACATATTTGTTTATGTAGCTCAACAGATGAAACGAAAGCGGGTTGGTTCATAAGTTCACAGCGTTTTTCCACATGTTTAAATAAACACAACAGAGACACATAACAGAGACCTTAGTCATCAATAATATATTCTCCTTCACTATTTACAACTATCTGCCAACTCTGGGATAACTTTTCGATTCCGCGATCGTAAAAATCATTTCGTTTTGAGGCGAAGAACTCGTCGAGCGGGTAATATTTACTGACGCGTCCCGCTTTTGCCTTGTGGGCAACGACCACCGGGTCCGAGTCTGGAGGTACAGCGTATGTAGAGCACCACGAAGGGTGGTTCGCTGATTTTTGCGATTTTGGCTTAGAGCATGAGGTACCCATACACCCGATTCTTGAACCTTCCCCACTGAATGCAAATGTCGCACGATGGTGCAGTGCTCACGGTTCATCACATTTGCCAGTCCTCGAGTACAATGACGTCGATCATTGTGGATTAATGAGTTTAAACGGTCTACATCAAACCCACAGGTGTTCCTGAACGTTGGAAGACGCTAATGTCAAAACGATCCTCCTTAAGAGCAGAAAACCATTTCCTTGCCGTGCTCTGTCCAGCGGCATTATCCCCATACACAGCGCAGATGTTTTAACTGCCCCCGCTGCTGTCACCCCTCTACTGAACTCAAAGAGAAGAATATGTCGGAAATGTTCCGATTTCTCCACTTGGAATTCCATTTTCTAGCTTTTACAGCTCCACTATGTCCACATGATAAAATGACTGTAAGTAAACTAAAATGGCAACATTGAACTACAGAAAAAAAATCGTTAAACCCATAGCAATCAAAACACCAACATGTGAAACGAAAACGTTACGAACTTGTGTACCACTCTGATAGCTACTGCTGAAAGTAATGGCACAGCAGAAATAATAGCTGAATATGTGTACAAGGCGCTTTGTATTTATAGAAAAATAGTCAATAAAAAGTCTATACAAACAGCCCAAAAGAAACAAAACATTGATTCAACCTCTGTGAGTATACTGATGAATTTGTACCGTCATTGCTACAGCTTCCATTATATTTCATCAGGATTGTAAGCAATTTAAAATTTAAAGAGAAGCCTCGTGGATCTATATTATCAAAACTATTCTCAGCAGTTCTAGATAAAGTTTTCAGACACTTGAATAGGCAAACGAAGAACTACCAGTTAATGATGCAAATAAGACCCAGCCTTGTTCTATTGTTACCTCTTGTTCAGATGATTGACTACACTGAATGAAAGACCTAGAACAGGAACTTGCAAAGCGAGTCTGAAATCCCAGAATAATGATACCGGGAAGAAAACATTACACATTAACAATAAAAATAAGGCCCCAGTAATGAACTTTTTTATTCGGAGTAGTTGAAGACAACAACTGCATGAATAGCTAAGGCCTAAACAGAAAACTAACAAAGGCATTGTGAACATTTGGCAAACTAACTAGGATTTAAAAAAACTAAGTTCTCACTGTGTCAGAAAAGGAAAATTTAGATTTAATTTGTAGCTATTACTAATTTTGACGTAAAGTAGTGAGATATAGACTTTTAGAGCGAAAAGCACTCCAAACTGAGAGTTGTTCAGCGAATTGTGCAGAGATGCAACTTGGGAACTACTAGAAGAGACGGATAAACAAACCAAAGGATCAGGAAACAGACTAGAGTGGCAGAAGTAATAATGACATTACTGAAATGAGGTGTGGGTGGGTGAAACCATTAATCAAATGAACCGGTGGTAGATGGACCAAGGAAGTTCTACGCTGGGAATAATAAAGTCGTAACTGAAGGTGGGTAGATGACATTAAATAACATACAAAAGCAACATGGATAACAGTTGAAAACCACAAAGTATGGAGAAAGCTAGGTGAGACCTTAATCCATCAGTTTATGTCATATGAATGGTGATCATAACATACGCGATACGTTGACACAAGATTTTTCCACTCTCATATGTTTTTTTCTCTAAAAGAATGAGGTAGCGCCGGCCGCAGTGGCCGAGCGGTTCTAGGCGCTACAGTTTGGAATCGCGCGACCGCTACGGTCGCAGGTTCGAATCCTGCCTCGGGCATGGATGTGTGTGATGTCCTTAGGTTTAAGTAGTTCTAAGGGACTGGTGATCAGGGGTAGCGTCTTTGATTCATAATTAAAGCGTCTTCGGTCCCGGGTTCGATCGCCGCCCACTGCTTAAATTTTGATAAATAATCAGCATTGGCGGCCGGCATAAGAAGTCAGCCTCATTCTGCCAACGGCCTTGTCAAAGAGGGCGGAGGAGCGGATAGAGGTTCAGGGCACTCTCTTGTCCTAGGGGTGGCAAATTGCCCCTAAAGGCGGATGAATCAGCAATGATCAACGACATGAGGATGCAGAAGGCAATGGAAACCACTGCATTAAAGGCACGTAACGTGTATCCACAGGACATGTGGCCTGTAATTGAAGAAGTGTCATGATGATCTCTCCATTGCCAAAAGATTCCGGAATAGTCCCCCATTCGGATATCCGGGAGGGGACTGCCAAGGGGGAGGTTACCATGAGAAAAAGATTGAATAATCAACGAAAGGATAACGTTCTACGAGTCGGGGCGTGGAATGTCAGAAGCTTGAACGTGGTAGGGAAACTAGAAAATCTGAAAAGGGAAATGCAAAGGCTCAATCTAGATATAGTAGGGGTCAGTGAAGTGAAGTGGAAGGAGGACAAGGATTTCTGGTCAGATGAGTATCGGGAAATATCAACAGCAGCGGAAAATGGTACAAAAGGTGTAGGATTCGTTATGAATAGGAAGGTAGGGCGGAGGGTGTGTTACTGTGAACAGTTCAGTGACCAGGTTGTTCTAATGAGAATCGACAGCAGACCAACACCGACAACGATAGTTCAGGTATACATGCCGACGTCGCAAGCTGAATATGAACAGATAGAGAGAGTGTATTAGGATATTGAAAGGGTAGTGCAGTATGTAAAGGGGGACGAAAATCTAATAGTCATGGGCGACTGGAATGCAGTTGTAGGGGAAGGAGTAGAAGAAAAGGTTACAGGAGAATATGGGCTTGGGACAAGGAATGAAAGAGGAGAAAGACTAATTGAGTTCTGTAACAAGTTTCAGCTAGTAATAGCGAATACCCTGTTCAAGAATCACAAGAGGAAGAGGTATACTTGGAAAAGGCCGGGAGATACGGGAAGATTTCAATTAGATTACATCATGGTCAGACAGAGATTCCGAAATCAGATACTGGATTGTAAGGCGTACCCAGGAGCAGATATAGACTCAGATCACAATATAGTAGTGATGAAGAGTAGGCTGAAGTTCAAGACATTAGTCAGGAAGAATCAATATGCAAAGAAGTGGGATACGGAAGTACTAAGGAATGACGAGATACGTTTGAAGTTCTCTAACGCTATAGATACAGCAATAAGGAATAGCGCAGTAGGCAGTACAGTTGAAGAGGAATGGACATCTCTAAAAAGGGACATCACAGAAGTTGGGAAGGAAAACATAGGTACAAAGAGGGTAGCTGCGAAAAAACCATGGGTAACAGAAGAAATACTTCAGTTGATTGATGAAAGGAGGAAGTACAAACTCGTCCCGGGAAAATCAGGAATACAGAAATACAAGTCGCTGAGGAATTAAATAAATAGGAAGTGCAGGGAAGCTAAGACGAAATGGCTGCAGGAAAAATGTGAAGACATCGAAAACGATATGATTGTCGGAAGGACAGACTCAGCATACACGAAAGTCAAAACAACCTTTGGTGACTTTAAAAGCAACGGTGGTAACATTAAGAGCGCAACGGGAATTCCACTGTTAAATGCAGAGGAGAGAGCAGATAGGTGGAAAGAATACATTGAAAGCCTCTATGAGGGTGAAGATTTGTCTGATGTGATAGAAGAAGAAACAGGAGTCGATTTAGAAGAGATAGGGGATCCCGTATTAGAATCGGAATTTAAAAGAGCTTTGGAGGACTTACGGTCAAATAAGGCAGACGGGATAGATAACATTCCATCAGAATTTCTGAAATCATTGGGGGAAGTGGCAACAAAACGACTATTCACGTTGGTGTGTAGAATATACGAGTCTGGCGACATACCATCTGACTTTCGGAAAAGCATCATCCACACAATTCCGAAGACGGCAAGAGCTGACAAGTGCGAGAATTATCGCACAATCAGCTTAACAGCTCATGCATCGAAGCTGCTTACAAGAATAATATACAGAAGAATGGAAAAGAAAATTGATAATGCGCTAGGTGACGATCAGTTTGGCTTTAGGAAAAGTAAAGGGACGAGAGAGGCAATTCTGACGTTACGGCTAATAATGGAAGCAAGGCTAAAGAAAAATCAAGACACTTTCATAGGATTTGTCGACCTGGAAAAAGCGTTCGACAATATAAAATGGTGCAAGCTGTTCGAGATTCTGAAAAAAGTAGGGGTACAATATGTACAACAACCAAGAGGGAATAATAAGAGTGGACGATCAAGAACGAAGTGCTCGTATTAAGAAGGGTGTAAGACAAGGCTGTAGCCTTTCGCCCCTACTCTTCAATCTGTACATCGAGGAAGCAATGATGGAAATAAAAGAAAGGTTCAGGAGTGGAATTAAAATACAAGGTGAAAGGATATCAATGATACGATTCGCTGATGACATTGCTATCCTGAGTGAAAGTGAAGAAGAATTAAATGATCTGCTGAACGGAATGGTCTAATGAGTACACAGTATGGTTTGAGAGTAAATCGGAGAAAGACGAAGGTAATGAGAAGTAGTAGAAATGAGAACAGAGAGAAACTTAACATCAGGATTAATGGTCACGAAGTCAATGAAGTTAAGGAATTCTGCTACCTAGGCAGTAAAATAACCAATGACGGTGGAGCAAGGAGGACATCAAAAGCAGACTCGCTATGGCAAAAAAGGCGTTTCTGGCCAAGAGAAGTCTACTAATATCAAATACCGGCCTTAATTTGAGGAAGAAATTTCTGAGGATGTACGTCTGGAGTACAGCATTGTATGGTAGTGAAACATGGACTGTGGGAAAACCAGAACAGAAGAGAATCGAAGCATTTGAGATGCGGTGCTATAGACGAATGTTGAAAATTAGGTGGACTGATAAGGTAAGGAATGAGGAGGTTCTACGCAGAATCGGAGAGGAAAGGAATATGTGGAAAGCACTGATAAGGAGAAGGGACAGGATGATAGGACATCTGCTAAGACATGAGGGAATGACTTCCATGGTACTAGAGGCAGCTGTAGAGGGCAAAAACTGTAGAGGAAGGCAGTGATTGGAATACGTCAAGCAAATAATTGAGGACGTAGGTTGCAAGTGCTACTCTGAGATGAAGAGGTTAGCACAGGAAAGGAATTCGTGGCGGGCCGCATCAAACCAGTCACTAGACTGATGACCAAAAAAAAAAGGGACTGATGACCTCAGAAGTTAAGTCCTATAGTGCTCAGAGCCATTTGAACCATTTTTGAGTAAGGTAGCTACATGCCATTTTATGGTTCATTACAAGGGTAATGAGTTCAGATTCAAGGCGGGACTACAGGCATGCTACTCCGTTTAAGGAGTGTTATTGTCAACAGACCACTGCCTCACAGATACTGCGTTATGACAGGCCGCATTATCATGCTTATAAAACAATCATCGCCTTCGAACTGCTCCTCTGCTGTACACCAATAATGCTGTAAAATGTATTTTAATCGTCCGCATTCAGTGTTTTCTTACGCGCGATAAGGATGCCTCACCCTAACCACAAAAACCTGCCCCTTACCATGACACAACTTCCTCTTTACTGCACTATTGGGAGTACACGTAATGGCAGGTAATGTCGTCCAGGCATCCGCCAAATCGAGACCCTTCCATCAGATTGCCACAGGGTATAGCGTGACTCATCACTGTAAATCTCTCGTTTCCAGTCATCCACAGCTCACTGGCGTCGCTTAGCGCTAACTTCGGATACGTTTTGCTTGTGAGCTGCTGCTCGACCATTGTACCCCATTATTTTTAGCTCCCTACGCACAGTCAGTTTCCTTCAAGCACACTTTGAAACTCACGAGTGGTTCTTTCCGCTGATTTCAAGCGATTTTTTACAACCATCTTCTGCAATGCTGGACTGTCCCCACCCGTCACTACACGGGGTTTGCATGATCTTCGTTTAGCCCTGATTGTTTCTCCGCGTTTCCATTTGACAGTCACATCACCAAAAGTCGGTTTGGGTTGCTTTAGAAGGGTTGAAATTTTCCTGGTGGATTTATTATTCTGGTGACATCCAATGACTTAACGACACTCGAAGTCACTAAGCTCTCGTGACCAACCCATTTTGCTGTTACCGCTTCTCTACTGACAACACAACGGTCCTAGTCTAGTTTTGTACTGGTAGATTCGCCTCTCGTGACATCTATTGCTCACTTCCGCATTACACAGAGGACTTTTGATCAGACAGTGTAAGTTCCAATGCTCATTGTGGAGGCATCGTAAAAAAATTCAATGTTCGGCTGTAATGCAATAGTAACACGAGTAGGTTCGCACTTAATACCTTTATGTGTGTCACCTTTACCAATGAGTGCTATTTCTTGTACTTTTTCTTCAATCCTTTCATGGTGCTTTAATTTGTCTTGGGCCGTAAGTGATCAACTTGGATAAACAAAGAACTGCAGCCAGCGAGTATGGTATTTATATAAAACTCCAGACTACGTCAACAAATGCCATTTAGAGACGGCGTGCCACGTGGTATATACGATAGGCAGCGCGCTAAAATCACTTCTTAATCTTCGTCTCACACGTCTTACTAATCTTCAAATTCATTCTTCGTTAACAGCATAGTAACCGCTTTTCGGGTATCCAAGAGCACAATAGAACAGAACTGTTTGATAGAAAAGGATAAAACTCGAATGAAAATCCTAGCACTATGAATCAACACTTGATAGTCTTTTCAAAGGAGACAAGAAGAATCCGTGTGATTTCTGTGATCAATGCATTTCTTCTTTACCAAGACGGAGTCAGCTCATAGCATTCTATTGCCTTGTTGATGATATAGGTAACGTTCAACAGGTTAGTATTTAATTTGATTGCTACACATAAGACCGAGGTTCTGTGCCCGCAGCTTCGCAGTATTCTTATTTGTCCGAGGGAACGGGAGCAGGGTCCCATCAGCCCCTTTAGGACAACCGAGCAGCTACTGAAAGGAGGAGAAAGAACAGTTTTGTCAGCCGACATTAGGGACAAAGACAGTGGCGTGTTACCTTCGTGTCCCTCCATACTACCATTTAAAGACAACTTCACTCGTTGTGTGTATGTGTGTGTGTGTGTGTGTGTGTGTGTGTGTGAGAGAGAGAGAGAGAGAGAGAGAGAGAGACAGACAGACAGAGAGAGAAAATGAAATGCCAACCCGTACTGGGGTTCAGAACCCAGATTAAATTTTAGATTCCTCTCTTGCTACGTAGACTGTAGTGGTGCAAAGAACGAGCAGGACAGCCTACCGGCGCAGCGGCGTACCGGCCGCTAGTCCGATGGAACGGCGTGCCGCTGCGTCTGGTATCGCACGAGGCGGACGCCCGGTTTTTATAGGACGCCTGCGGTAATGGCCGGAATATTTTAATACTGGTAAGTGCACTAGAAGCAGCGGCAGCGGCAGCGGCGCGGCCTTGGGCAGCACTCAAGGCTAGCGACGGCGGGCGCCGCCCTTGAAGCTGCGGAGGAATTCGGCGCGGACAACGAACCCCGTGGCAGCCCTCACTGACCTCCTCGTAACGGAGAAACAAACTATTTGCCTGTTCTGTCCGTCAACCCGTACTTATCTTAGAGATGTGGCTAACGAAGGAACCTGGAATGTCGCAAGGCAGGTATCAGAAAACAGGCGAGAAATAATGTTATTGCACTCTGGCACGTTAATCGTACTACGTTCCATTTCCACATGAGGTCGTTAGCCACTCACGACTTTTCTCTATTCTGTACGAGAGTCGGGAGGAAATAGGAAGCACCTGTCGCTGTTCAGTGGTGCTTCAACTGGTTCCTTCGCATCGACAATCCCCCCATCTGGGTATCTGATTATCAAATGATCATTCTGTTGATGTAGGTAAACCAAGTTTTTTTTACTATTTGATTAGATCCATTTGTCCACAGCTCATGGTCTCGCAGTAGCGTTCTCGCTTCACGAACACGGGGTCCCGGGTTCGATTCCCGGCGGGGTATGGGATTTTCACCTGTCTCGGGATGACTGGGTGTTGTTGTGTCGTCTTCATCATCATTCATACCCATTACGGTCGGAGGAAGCCAATGGCAAACCACCTTCACTAGGACCTTGCCTAGTACGGCGGTGAAGGTCTCCCGCGTCATTCCCCTACGCTCTGTCACGGAGTACGGGACTTCATCATCATCATAGATCCATTTAGCTCACCACCTTTCATATGTCACCCATTCCATTTCAGTTCTCATTATAATAGCTACATTAATTTCGGAATTTTGAAAAAAATGATATTTTTGGTTATGCTGTATCCTTAGTTTACCGGATCTGGTACTTAAGAATAGTCCTTATTGTCATTTTATTGTGGAATAAAAACAGTTGGCCTAATCTTTTAGATGGAACATCTATGAATGTTGTGGCAAAGTTTACACGTCACATGTGATCGCTAACCACTTATTCCATGTTCTACAATAACTGAATTGTTCAGGTATTTTCTTATTTGACGAAAATTCTGTTCACTCGGTGCTTCTCATAACCACACAATTACAGTAACAGATTGCATCCTCAGTCACAAACTTTGTATGTACTGATGATTAGATTAACGGTTGTGTAAGTTTTCCTTTAATTTTCACTATTGCACTTCTTTAGAGTAAATGTTTGCAATACACATATCACGTAACTATTAATCAAATCCTTTGTCAGAAAATCGGGATTTTTCATAAACTACTTTTATCATAGTCTACGAGTCTGCATTGCAGTGCACTTAACAACATATCCGTGCATACAGCTTAATCAATACTTCGCAATATCTTATATGGTTGGCTTCTATCTGATATTTCCTAAATATATATTTAAAATGTTGCCGGTTTGTTACCAGGCTGAAATCGTAGTAACATCCTTGAAATGCTTTCTTCAAAATGTTGAATTCTGATTTAGTTTCTTCATAATTGTTATAAACAAATTGTAGGAACAGCACATTTGAGAATTTAAAGTGACCATGTACCAGTAGTACGCAAAGAAAACAAGAGTTACAAAACCACACAGGAATAATTTCGTTCGCCTAGAAATAATAAATCTGCATTACGACAATTCATTTCATTACAGGAATGTATACGAGGTTAAATTACACGAAAAGTTACCCTCTCAGTAATGGAAGATTATACAGACATACAGTAGGCGAAGTGGATAATTATTGAGAAAGCATTTCTTCATCTACATCTACATAGATATTCCACCAGCCACCACACGGTGCGGTGTGGACGGTACCCTGTACCACTGCTAGTCATTTCCTTTCCTGCTCCACTCGACTAACAGAGCGAGGGAAAAACAACTATCTACATGCCTCCGTATGAGCCGTAATTTCTCTTGGACCATACGCGCAATACGTGTTGGCGGCAGCAGAATCGTCTGACAGTCAGCTTCAAATGCTGGTTTTCTAATTTTGTCAATAGTATTTCTCGAAAAGAACGTCTCTTTCCTTCCCGGGATTCCCGTCTGAGTTCCCGAAGCATCTCCGTAACATTTACGTATTATTCGAACCTACAGATAACAAATCTAGCAGCTCGCCTCTGAATTGCTTCGATGTCTTTCATCAATCCGACCTGGTACGGATCCCAGACACTCGAGCAGTACTCAAGAATAGGTCGTACCAGCATCTTATATGTGGTCTCCTTTACAGGTGAACCGCTCTTTCCTAAAATTCTCCCAGTAAACCGAAGTCGACCTTTCGCTTTCTCTACCACAGTTCCCACATACTCGTTCCATTTCATGTCGCTTTGCAACGTTACGCCCACATATTTAAACGACTTGACTGTGTCAAGCAGGACACTAGTAATGCTATATACAAACATTACAGGTTTGTTCATCCTACTCATCCGCATTAACTTACGTAACCAGAAAAAGATGTTGCAGATACTTAAGGAAATGTCGAGAGATTGATATAAACAATGATAGTAACATGGTAGAACATCCAGAAACCAACAACTCTGTTTGTAAATGTCATAGAGGATGTGAGACAATGCAACGAAAATCTGATAAAAGCAACAACTGACGACAGTAAGAGTATTTAGTACACAAAGCATTAACTGATGCTGGATAGATACCAAAGTTAATAGTTGACAGTTAGCACAGACACTAACAAGAAGAAAAAAGTAGATAGGCATAAGAAATTTTTAAAAATATTTGTATTGTTCAGGAAATGAGCGCGGTACACTGACAACTGATAACAAAAATAATGGCATTCCAAAAATAATGCCAAGCATATCGATATGAGAGGAACATAGAACTGAAGGGCTTCAGATGTGATGGTGTTTCATTAGAAATAATTAGGGTTTGACGGAAAATAACACAAAAGAAATTTAAATTGCATAATACGATATGCCAGTGCCTTTGTTACTGTGACGTACGATGCAACGTTCCTTTGGACATCGTTATGAAATACATTAAATGTATTCGCAATTACTAATAAATTACGTAGCCTCCACAATAGGCTATTGCCCTACGCTAAAAATATGGTTCGGACTGTTGTTCTGATTGATTATAACGTTTACATAGCATTAATGGTCAATCCAAAATATGTGTTATTTTTATGTTATTAAAGCTTAAAAATCATTAAATATCAAAATTTGGTCACATGACCGAAAACGCTTTGTTATTGGCTGATGTTCTGGTGACGTCACAGACTAGGAATAAAGACGAAGCTATACGTGTGTGATAGGAGTGTTTAGCCGGAGCTACGGGGTTTTGACGTACTTTTTCTGCAACTAGTTTATCTATTTAGTGATGGAAAACGCAATTACAACTTTTAAGTAACAATAAAAGGAATTTTGTGAACACTGATAGTGGAAACCTAGCGAAAGTTGATGCGTTTATGCTCTGCCCATTTAGAGCGTCGATATGTGGAACGACGGATACCCTTTCTTCTGGCCCCTGCAGCATAATTAAATTCGCTCAGATCTAAGGAACTGTAGATTGTTTGTAAATGGGACCGTATATTATAACTAGATTGTCGACTGTCAGTCATGAGCTACGACCAAAAGCGCAATAAAATTATTCTTGGCAAACCTTAGCGCTGATTTTGTCTATAGCACGCACTTAGCAGAGAATTTAACCAACAGGTTATGGGTTCCTGGCAGGGTCATATATTTTTAAGTTTCACATGAAATACGAGAATAGCGTTAGCAAGAACTGATTGTAGCAGTTGTTTCGATGGCGGGATATTTTATATGTAACTTCACATCAATCTGAAACTGAGAAATGGACAACAGAGGAAAAAGACATTTACTTTGCGAACAAAGAATTCACTTTTTGCGGTAGTGAAGATGTCACCAAACTCCCACAGTACAGCTAGTTGTAGGACGATGAAGTTTTCTATATGGAGAGATATAAAGCATGTACAACATGCAGGCAACATAAACGTAAGGGCTGTGATGTCTGTGAGTGCAAACTAACGTCATGTCCAAATCAGAGTTACTTCACCTTTATGTAAGATGATGACATTTCAAAAGCTTACACTATAAGAATCATAGCTGGGCAGTGCGAACATAAAAGAGCATTGTTTCTAATAAATTAAAACGTGTGTGGTCACATTAACTAGAAAATATCTTTTTGAACGCCACGTGTGTGAATAGAGATTGCAAATTTAAGCGCATGTAAACAGAAAGAAAAACAAAATAATATTCTGTTTCTGATCGGTGTGATGAAGTTTTGTAATGGTGATTTGGATTTCATATGACGGAACTGTCGAGTCGTTTTACAAATAAGTTAAAATAATCTTTCGGATTGGACTCTAACCAGCGATCTATGAACATCATCTTATACAGTTCGATGGCCTACCGCTCTAACAACTACGCTACCAAACAATTTCGGTACATTTGATAAAACGACAATTTTCACCAAGAGTTTAATTTCGTTGAATGACGCTAGCATTCATTGAAACAGTGGGTAAGCATATCTCGGAGGTAAATTAATGTCAACTTCACAATGCAACACATTTTTAATTAAGTTCGTGAACTTGTGTGGCGACGTCGTGCCAATTTTCCGGCACAGTGCAACCACATTTTACGCATATTCTCATTCTCTGGAACACTCAAAAACAACTGTTCAGGCGTTTTTATAGATTCATCTGTACAGTATGGTACTACACATCATTTGTAACCCATAATCCGAAATTTAAATTCCAAACCAAGACATCAGTGTGAATGAGCTTTATGACAGTAGGAGCAGCCAGCGACGTCACAGCCATCACGTGACTCGAATGAAGCGTTTTAGCGGGCTATCAGATTATTTGAATTTCATTTTCATTTTTACAAAAAAAATACTGAAATTCAAGAGGGAGAAAAGCATGTTAGGAGCGTAAAATGACATAATTAATCATTTAAGACCATTTCCAGAAAACAGTCAAATACCCAATTCTTCTACTTCTTCCGAAAGTCTACAGATAAGCCATAAAAATCTAACATCTTATGAATAAGTAATTGATTCTATTGCAGTCTACTACAAAACATGTACGTCAATGGGCAACAGCTCTCATTAAATGTCACTATGATATAGTGAAATTCCGAATTTAAAGAGGATTCGGTATCAATAGTCTCAGTATACCTACAGAATATTTTCAGATTCTTCAGCTATGGAAAGAAAAAGGAATATATGTTAATGGAACATAATTCAACTATCTTCATTTTGATAGTATCATCGCACTGCTTTGTCTACTGCAAGTGTGAAAGTACATCTTAAAACAGAAAGACCAAATCAATGTATAATGAAAAGAAAAGGGCACAAATTAAAAAAGGATTCACAGAATCAATAGACGACCCTTTAAATTTTGGTTAGTTAAGACAACCACTAGATAGACATAAAAAGAAAAAACTAGCAGTAAATATTGCCAGGTCGATTTGGTGAGTTGAATAAAGTTTCTAAAAGAAATACTCCGATGTGTCTGGAAAGGAAAGTTAGTATCAGTGTATACTACGTCTATCGACTTAACGGCAGTGAGACAGTCTTTGACTGGTTTTCCTGTTAAAAGTACACAAGGTATTCAGCAAGCGACAGGAATTATGAGAGACAAAGAAACAAGCAAATGAAGCAGGATATAGACCGAAATGAGAAATACGCAATGATTGGGCGAAAAAGTTGCTATGTGTGGTTCCCAAAACTAAGAGCATACCAAAAACACTAATAAAATACAACTGATAATAGTTACTTGCAATGAACGTAGTTCAGAAGTCGCAACTAATGAGTGACAGAAATTAGCGCTAGCAACAGATTTAAAATGTTAACAGCAGCTCAAATTTAAGCAGAAAATTAGATAAAATAACTAAGGAAAGGCAGTCAGGCAGTTAGTCCAAAATTTCTTCGATTAAATCAGTGATGATTAATATGTTAATTTAAACGAATAAAATGCATCAATTTCAGGAGGACTAACAAGCAAGTAGTGCACTCAAATATAACTCAAACACGCGCTTATCGCTGGGGAAACAATGACAGCAATGACGCTAAAGATTACAATCTCATGGAAGGTAGATAGATGGTGTTGAATAAGAACGCGGATGCGCTTAACTGCTGACAGTAATCCATGGTGAAGTCTAACAAGACCTTAATCCAGCAGTGGATTTCGTATGACTGAAGGTAATGATGAAGCTATATGTTGCACGCCTACGTAGCCTTTTTCTACTCTCCATATGCTTCTTCGATAAGATCTAGTTGGCCAACCACATAGCGTAATACCTTAAAACAATTCCAGCTATGTATTTACCACAATATTCTTATATTCTAAGTTGGAATCTGAAGTAAAATTGATTGTACAATTTGATAGAATATGGCAGAACAGAAACAACCAGAAACGTAACAGAGGATAAAGCAGCAATCTGACTTCCTGCGCGTTACTTCTAGGTGAACACCCAGCACTCTGAGAGAGGTAGTGCTCAGGTGCTCCGAACATAGCTGAAATGTCAGTGGACGCCCCAGGAAAAAAAAAACTAAATGAGGATGGGAAAGGTGCAGGCCATTTATCACAAGTCATTTGATACTTCACCAGAATCCAACTATCTTTTATTGAACAGATACCAAAAACACTAATAAAATACAACTGATAATAGTTACTTGCAATGAACCTAGTTCAGAAGTCGCAACTACTGAGTGACAGAAATTAGCGCTAGCAACAGATTTAAAATGTTAACAGCAGCTCAAATTTAAGCAGAAAATTAGATAAAATAACTAAAGAAAGGCAGTCAGGCAGTTAGTCCAAAATTTCTTCGATTAAATCAGTGATGATTAATATGTTAATTTAAACGAATAAAATGCATCAATTTCAGGAGGACTAACAAGCAAGTAGTATACTCAAATATAACTCAAACACGCGCTTATCGCTGGGGAAACAATGACAGCAATGACGCTAAAGATTACAATTCAACAGTTGGCTGGTCAAAGGGGGTGCTTGACATTAATGATATACCGGGTGGTTATAATGAAACTTTCCCTATTTAATTACCGTACGAGTGCCAAACGTGGTAGCATTATTGTCCAGAGTATGCGTTGCATGCTTTCCATGCGTCACAGCGCCACCGCCCAGTTCTATGGCCACCAGATGAGGTGATCAGTCCTAGTGATTCATAGTCATACACACCTGACCAGTCGCAGTGCACTTCTTGACGTATCAACAAGTGCTTAGAAAAAAGGAGCAGGGCATTATTGGTGAACAGTACTGCTGAAGCTGCACGTCGAGAATATCGCCGGCTGAAAGGATTACGGAAGGGTCCTCTTTCTCCACCAGCTGACGTCGCTCTGGGAAGAGGCCAACGACCAGTTGCACCACAAGTGATTCATGAAATCGCTATCGCCATGGCAGACAACGCTGCGCGCAATTACCGATCGTCAGGCAGTGCGTGTGCTGTGTCGCGACAGTTGAACATCCCATGCTCCACTGTACGGAAGATGCTTCGAACCATTCTCAAATAGTATCCGTACAAGATCCATATTGTACAGCATCTTGCAACGCGGGACGCACAACGACGTGTTGACTTCGCTCTCCACTTTCTCTCAAGGATTGAAGTTGACGAGGGCTTACCCTGGATCATCCTATGGACAGACGAAGCTCATTTTTCTCTGACGGGTGAGGTGAACACACAGAACTGCCGAAAGCGGGGACCTTCACCTCCAGTGACTATGCATGAAGTTCCTCTGATTGATGAACGTTTCACCGTATGGTGTGGCTTCACGGCTACGTTCATCATTGGCCCATTCTTTTTTGAACAGACTGGCGCTCATGGACCAAAGACGTGCAGAGTGACTGGCCGGCGTTACTGCGATGTGCCTCGTGAGCAAGTCATACGTGCCCTACAGGAGAGAGACGCAAGATGGAGCACTACTGCACGTCGCTCGTGAAGTTCACCTGCTTCTCCGAGACACATCTGGAAACGATCGAATTATCAGCCGATCGTTTCCAAATGCTTGGCCGGCACGACCACCTGATCTCACTCCCTGTGATTTCTGGTTGTGGCGCTACCTAAAGGACAGGGTTTACCAGGGCAACATTCACATATGTGCTGATCAGGACCGCGTGACTACAACGTAGTTCATAGTAATTGTTCAAAGCGACTATTGCTAGTCTCAATGCATATATTGCAACAGCGCATACAGTACTGCCGCACTCTCGCGTAATTCTAATTGGAAGAATTTTATCTCCGTGGATACCGACCTATGAGAGACAGGTCGTTCACGCCACAGAGAGCCGGCCAAGTTTCCCGCCAAAGACATGTCTGAACACCAGACTTCGAGGAGATGGTGTTGTGGTTGTGTAGCCGACCAACCAGCTATAAGCACCCGTCAACTTGCCCCTGAAACGTACACTTCGATGGATGCAGTGTGAAGAGTACTGCCGGAGCAGGTTTTATGCTCCTATCATAAAGAACGCTGGACCAACGGATTTTGAACCCCGCGTTCACTTCTGTCTCTGAATTATCCACAGCAGTGCTGTAGTGCCGATCTTCGTACAGTTTTAATTGTTCACGGATGAGGCCCTACTCAGCTGTGATGGTGTTTTCAACATCCACAACAGCCATGTCTGAAGTTAGGACAATCCCAAAGCCACCCCCACTGGCGGCCACCAGCAACGATTCTCTGTCAACGCAGGGACGACATTGTCCAAGATCAACTAATAGGACACTTGGAGACTACATCCCTTCTTGTCTGCGAAAGGATGGGTTTCATCACGACAGTGCACCAGCCCACTTCGATATTAATATCCACGACCACCTGAACTACACGAACCCCCATCGTTGGATTGGAAGGGGAGGTCCTGTCCGATGGCTGCCGCGATCGATGGATCTCACACCTCTGTACTTTTTCCTCTAGGGTTACGTCAAGACGTTGTTGTATGAAACCCCCATAGAAACGGATGGAAACCTATTTTCTAGGGTCCAAGCTTGCTGCCTCCTGGTACAACAGACACCAGAGATCTTTGAGAAAGTGTGGCAAAACTTGATGCGCCTTTGCCATACATGCATTGAAACTGGCGGTTGTCACTTTCAACATTTACTATGAGCTACATTGTTGTTATGCGGTTATGTTGTGTATGTCCCTAACGCCCACTATCACCTGTTTCAATTTGACCCAAAGGTTTGAGACACATTGTATATGTATGTATGTATGAATGTATGTCCCACATTTCCTCCTAAACCATACTTGGTATACACATCAGATGCTGTCTGGAAAACATCGCTTTGGGGGTAAGAACGACCAACGTATCAAAGGAGTAGGGATGGAGGCGAAAAAGCAGCGTAGCTACGACGAGCGAATAGCCATCCTTTAGTGTTTCGTTATTTGAGGATGAGAGCACTTAGTGACATGCAACGAAGTTTACACCTAACTTCAAACCTTTATGAAACATTTTTCGCTGGCAAACCCTACACAATGATGAAAGAAAAATGTTTATCACTTACTACATTTTCGCTGTGTACAGCTTCTTTTCTTTATAATTTCTTTAACTTACATCAACCCTTTTCCACTGTTTTGGTAGCCGAGGGTACTCGCGAAAGTACCTTCGTGCCTCCGTCCATGTGCGCTTGGTCACGCTATGTAGCGATCCCGCAGTGTTTACACAACTGTAGGCAACTAACACTTTTCTGGTCTTTTTTCGAGGAGGGTTTACGAAATTCGATTGAAATCAGAGCACATTTGTAATTCGGTATATGCAGATATTTTCTCTACACAAGATAAATTATAAGGAAACAATTAATTATTCATTCGATGGAATTGGCAGAAGTTATGGAAAGGAAACGAATGCTCATTTTTTATTTTATTTTTCATTTGCACTACTACTAGGCATGTAAGGAAGAAAAACGATACCAGAGCCAACTATCAGCGAATAGTAGAACTCTTTGAAAATGCACAGAAACTAGAACGCAGTTGAGCACTGAGATAACAGAAGTCATGAGATACCTCCTAATATCGTGTCGGACCTCCTTTTGCCCGGCGTAGTGCAGCAACTCTACGGGGCGCGGATTCAACAAGTCGTTGGAAGTCTCCTGCAGAAATATTGAGCCGTCCATAACTGCGAAACTGTTGTCGGTGCAGGATTTTGTGCACGAACTGACCTCTCGATTACGTCCCATAAGTGTTCGATGGGTAGCCAAATCATTCGCTCGAATAATCCAGAGTATTCCTGAAATCAACGCGATCATTTGTGCCCCGGTAACGTGGCGCACTGTCATTCATAAAAATTCCATCATTGTTGGAGAACATGAAATCCATATATGGCTGCAATAGTCTGCAAGTAGCCAAAAATTTCTAGACAAGGATCGGTTCAGTTGGACCAAGGTACCCAGTCCATTCAACACAGCCTACGCCATTACGGAGCCACCACCAACCCTACCATTACCTCTTACCAACTGAATCGGGACTCACTCGCCTGGCCACTATTTTCCGGTCGTCTATGGTCCAGCCGATATGGTCACGAGCCCTGAAGAGGTGCTGTATGCGATGTTGTGCTGTTATCAAAAGCGCTCGCGTCGGTCGGCTGCTGCCATAGTCCATTAACACCATATTTCGCCGCTCTATCCTAACGAACACGTTTGTCGTACGTCTAACATTGATTTCTACGCAGTGTTGCAAGTCTGTTAGCACTGACAACTACACGCAAACGCCACTGCTTTCGGTCATTAACTGAACGTTGTCCGTGACGGGAGGTAATGCCTGAAATTTGGTATTCTGGACACACTCTTGACACTACGGTCGCAGGTTCGAATCCTGCCTCGGGCATGGATGTGTGTGATGTCCTTAGGTTAGTTAGGTTTAAGTAGTTCTAAGTTCTAGGGGACTGATGACCTCAGAAATTAAGTCCCATAGTGCTCTGAGCCATTTGAACCATTTGAACACACTCTTGACACTGTGGATTTCTGTATATTGAATTCCGTAATGATTTCGGAAACTGTCAATCCGCGTTCAAAGTATGTTAATTCCCACCGCGTGGCGGTAATCGCGTTGCAAACCTTTTCACATGGATCACCTGAGTACAAATCACAGCTCCCGAATGCACTGCCCCGTTATACCTTCTGTACACTATACTACCGCCATCTAAACATATGCATATCGGATTCCCATTTCTGTCACCTCAGTCTAAGTTATGGCACAGGCAGTGTACGCTTGTGACACCAAGAGCTATATACGTATATTAAGTGCCTGTTTAATTTAAATTACACCTCACAGTGTTATTCTCACACCTAAATTGTCTGTAGCATTTGTCAAAAATGCGTTTAGTTCTACTAAAACCGATACAACACATGCCATGGTACAGTATATTCGGTGATGGGACCCTTCCGTACTTTGTTGTCCGTAGCACTTCGTACACTCCATCTGTAGTGACTGGCACCGGTATCATTGCTACTGGAACCCACACGACACCGTAAAATTATGTACACCTTGTGCTACATTTCTTCTAGCCAAGAGCATTTCGGAATTTTAATTTTGACTTTCATTTCTTGCATGGTAATACTGTTAAGACATTCCACATCTTCACGTGTATAAGATGGTAACTCTTCCGCATATTATAGCGGAATTCGCGTATTGAATCTTAAGTCTACCACAATGGTATTTACAGTAAATGCTGATATTTTAAATCCATCTCATTCATATCCAGAGTTTATCATACGCCGTGTTTAAAGTAATTAGTAAGCCTTCTTTCCAAATCTGCTGTCGCTTGTTCTTTTCCTAATAGAAGATTATATTCTTCCTTCATGCCAGTCTTTTTTGTCAAACACTCCAGTTTGTGTTTCTGACTCTGACATCTTCCATTTTCAGTTTTCTTTTGCGTACATTTAACACATGAACAGCACTTAAAGAAGTAATTTCTGTCATAGGAAATGGCTGAAGTCTATTCAATACACTTCGTTTTCTTACGACCTGTAAAGTAATATGTTTGTGGAAAACAATCCTAATTTGCCAATATTATCATTGTGGGGAAACAATGTCCTGCGTTGAGAAAAATTGTTTTCACCTTTAACATAACACTTAAGTTGCCTCCGTTGGAGTTTGTGTTGACGGTTTCCACATAATTTACAAGATAATAATTGAAACCGTAGACATAACATGGTTTATAATCTCTTCTCAGTCTTGATGATGTAGAAGTTTTACTTGTGCGCCATCAATTTTTGCGTACTGTTATTGCCCACGAGATTAATTACAGAACACTAATCAATACAAATAAATATTGTTCTGTAAGCTTTCTTATAGTGGAAATAACAAAGACGCATTGTGAATACTGTTTTTTGTGTTTAATACAATTAGATGGCCTTCCACAGGGTCAAACAAATCATCCATAGTGTAGTTATAAGTAATAGCTTACAGTCTGGTAACTAGAATACCTTAGCCAAGGAAGACACAGAAGTTTCTTGTACAGACATAGCAGGAACATTTTACAAAATCGATAAGTAGGTTACCAACATCACTGTTCATTCCTGGGCTTGTGATCTGACATATAAATTTGTCATAGCCGGCCGAAGTGGCCGAGCGGTTAAAGGCGCTACAGTCTGGAACCGCACGACCGCTACGGTCGCAGGTTCGAATCCTGCCTCGGGCATGGATGTGTGTGATGTCCTTAGGTTAGTTAGGTTTAAGTAGTTCTAAGTTCTAGGGGACTTATGACCACAGCAGTTGAGTCCCATAGTGCTCAGAGCCATTTGAACCATTTGAAATTTGTCATATATTTTTATTTTACATTTGGACTCGTCCACATTAAAATGTCTACTCCACTGCGTTGTCGTTTTTCGCAACGACATCGCTGTTTCCTTGGTATTCTTATTACCCAGAAGTCCTGGTCTGATACTGAAAAGCACCCGAGCTATGAACATGAGTCAGTTGTGGGATAATGTTAGTCCAAGTTACTCCTGCTCGTCTCGCATTGTGCCACGGCCAGCTGCAGCAGTAGTCACGAGGGGTCGGCAACTGGAAGTCACTATTCACACAGTAAAACTGCCCCATGAAGCATGACGTTTCAATTTCTTACTTCTCTGCTACTATCTGTATTCGCGACACATTTTTAAGTAAGTATTGACATATGCCACTGAATTTACCAGCACAATTATATCATTATATGACATAGTTCAGGATATATGATGTCATAAACACTGAGACGCGTGAAAAACTGCCGCATCATAAATGACATTTTATTTTATTACTTCTTTATTAATAACTCTATTCACAACACATTTTGCAGACAGTAGCCATATATACCACTGGATGTACCTGCAAAACTACAGGTCGTAATTCAGGAAGATACGACGTCATAAACGTTAAGCTGCGTGAAAATGAAAGTTCATGGCAACATTCACTACAGTTATTTTCTATCAGTACGTGTGAAGTATGTTAAATGTATGTGAAATATATTTGAAATGCGCAAAGCCACGGGTAAAAAGCTCATACTAAACCACTAGAACGGTTTCAACCAATTTTGGCAAACATATTAGTTACGATCTGGAAGGGGATGCTGTGGGAAAAAGAACCACCAGGGCCCTATTGGGGTGAGCGTGATAATGTGGAGAGAGAAGAGGGAAGGAGAAGGTGGACAGACAACGAGGAGAAGGAATAGATGGTCACAGATAGGGGGATGAGGAGATGGAGAGAGACAGGCGAGGGAGAAATGGGCAGTGAAAGGACGAGGAGGAAGAGGACAGAGACAAGAGAGGGACAGAGAGAAGGGAATGAGGAGATGGACAGGGAGGGGTGAAGGATGAGATGGACAGAGAAACGAGGAAGGAGGAGACAGTCTGTTAGAAGACTGGAATAAATACACACCCAGGCAACGCTGGGTACTCAGATATTATATTTTTATATTTGTGCCTGAAAATCAAAATGAATACACCTAAGCAACTGAAGAGTTATTGACTTTCGATTTATAATTTAATCACGTCATAGTACTGCGCTAAGTCTTTACAAATACACACGTTAATTTCAATAATTAACACGGAATTTGTGTATCGCAACATAAAAATGTTCAGTCAAAGAGATCTCTGGCACCAACTACAGATTAGAAACCGTGCACTTTGACACCATGAATAAAACACTGTCACTTATCTGTTCATCGACATTATGAACGCGTATCTCTTGTTTAAACCTCTGTAGAATACTTCGCGCTCCAACATTATGCGGCTGAAGCGGGCAGGGAGGGTGGGGAGGGGGGGGACAGGGACGGAAGGGAGGGGGGACATAACAAGACACAAAAGGTCGTCGCGCCCAAAGTTTAATAGTGGCACATTCCAAAGGTCATAACTGCGTATTTTCCGAATTATGCGACAAATGTTCGCGCAGTTTCTGGGATTGACATATTGAAAGTGCGCCTTTTTCTTCTTAAAATGTTAAATCGAGTCTGTAATGTTTACTTGTTAGACTTTGAGTATCAGTATTATGCCAACAGATTGTGGCGTACACGGATGAAGTGACAAGAAACTGGAGAAATATGTGGCTTTAATGATGTTAGAGGGCATGTTTTTTCATAGAATAGGCTTGCGACACAGAAAAACTTCACATAATCATTTTAAAAACGAAAGGAAGGTAGCGGCTTCAATTTCAGTCGATGACGAGCGAACATTGCCTTCTGATATTCTGCGTACGAAGACACGGATCTGTCACCACTTCTACTCAAAAACGTTTGAAGTCACCTGCATGTCTGCAGACGTGTTCCCAAGGGAAAAGGCAACGAAAGAATTAGCCTCATGAAACTGAAGGACAATTTTACTGTGACATATACACGAAACAATAACCGAAATACAAGCATTTTGTTCAAAGGCGCACATATTCGAAATCGGAGTATGCTGCCGGCCTCCATGTTTATCACAACGTGGTCCTGCCATTTCTGCTCAAGACTGCCACACGCTTAAAAGGCGGCGTTCGTGAGCTCATCAAGTATTTGAGGGGTTTCCTGTGACGGTACATAGCAAGTTTTAGTTGATGCCAAGCATATTCAATCAAGTTCATTTCAGGAAATATTGCCAATCATGCGACTGATTCCCGCTTCCTGGGGGTAGGCGTTCACGATGTGAGCTTGTGCAGTAACGTTCTGAAATATGAACTCATCGTCGAAATGTTGACTGTAGTGTTGTTCAATAGGTCGGAGAATACAGTCCTGATAATACACAGCCGTCAAATTTCTCTTGGTAGATGGTGAGAGGTGTCCGACATCCGTTCATGATACCAGTCCAAAACATGACTGGCCCACCTCCACTCCACACCTTTGAGACTCCATGTCTGACATGTGCAATGGTACACGGCATCAGACAAATCCCGCACACGTCACTGAACAGAATCTGACACTGTTGATCCCGGTTCTATTCCACGTGTTACCTCACCCACCTTTGTCATGCGCCATGGGACATGGGCGTTTGTTCCGTTGATCGCAATGGACGTCAGAGGCCGATTTTATCGTATGGAGAAAGTTAAGTACTTTCTGGATTGACACTGGTCTCCCACTGTCCCAAAAATGGCAGCGTGCAGTTCTGTTTCGACACAATTCTTCTCCAGTTTCCTCCAAAAATACACCGTGCACTTTTGTTGGGTTTGTGAGTAGCGGTCAGCAGCTGGTGTTGACTGCGGCCGACCGCTGCTTGGCATATATTCAGTGTTTCGTACCTCATGGTATGTGTTGTATGTTAGAATGAGGTCGGTGTGATGTACATCCATTCGGCAGAAAATACGCCTACTGACTACTCTTCCAATCTGAAAATGACAATGCATGCATCGTTCAAGCTCGAGGTGACCCTTATAGGCACATTGACAAACGGAACAGTGTACTCCGGGAGCTTTGTACAGTGCACGGGTGGAGACTCATTGCGTTCTGCTGAACTGCATTCACAATGCGTGTTTCTGTTATTAAAAGAGAAAGCTATTTGTTTTGTATACTGCTAGGTATGAAGAGACCCGGCCGGACAGCTGCGCGCATCAGCACGATTCGGGAGGGCGCGCCGGCCCAGGATCGAATCCGCCCGGTGGATTAATGACGAGGGCTGGTTTCCGGCCAGCCTGGATGCAGTTTTCAGGCAGTTTCACACATCCTATAAGAAGAATACCGGGTGATACCCATGTACCGCCTCGGTTGCACGAATCGCAAAGACTTTAAAAACGTTCTCATACTTACACATGGGATAACACTAGACGCAGACACAAATTCCGTACCAGTGTGAAAGGCCGGCGATAGGAAGGACACTTTGCACCCTCTACCACTAACATTACCAAATGTAGATTAACATACCAATCCCTTAACGATACGGAATAAGGCCATGAAAAAAACAGTTCTAGGTACAGAGTGAGACGTGATCATGCAGTGGTGTGTCGGTACAATGGCTTACCTACACATTTAGAGGAACATCAAAAAGTCAGAAGTTGTTCATGGAAGCATGTTCCAGCACCACCACATTTTTAAAATATGCTCTTCTTCTTTTCCAGGAAACGTGGCATCCATCGCCAAGTCACATATAATTACAAGTGTTGGAAGTAACTAGTAAAGAGTGTAGAGAAGCACGTTCAAAAAAACGTTTGCGAATCGTTTGGTGTTTGGACGATGCTATTAATAACACAAAATACGCGCAAAATGGGCGTGTGTCTACTTCCTGCATTGCCGAGAGGGATTTCTCATATAACACATTCCCCATACTGACTCGAAAGAAACCCAAACGCACTTGGATCTTGTGGCACATGTGTTCTTATGGGGCTGCCCGCACTAACGTGGTTGTGCATGAGGCAGTGCCTCCGTAGTGCAACGTTTCTGCCAGGCTGCCGCCCGTTCGTTGTAGACAGCGTTTTGCCATGTTCAGTTGCGCCGCTGCACTGAGTATGCTTCCATGACGCGCACGCAGGAGCCAACATTTTCTCAAGCTACTTTGAGGACTCGGTTCAGTTAAATATATACATAATTTCACAGCTTACGGCCTGCATCTGTACTTGGCAACCACGAAGTTACCTTTTTATTATCTGCCGTAGTTAGTTCGAGGTTTATATTTTAAGTAACCCATTACTTCGAATTTCCATTGAAAAATGTAGTCTCCCTTTCTTTTACGTCTCCCCATACAATTCAGCATACGAAATGTGTCTAATACATTTTTAAATTGTAAACCACAGTCATATGCTTTTCCAATCCAAAATAAACAGATGTTATATCGTGAAAGTACAGCACTCCACACTACATTCGAGATGCAAACTGACGAGGTGTCTTTTTCTATATGACATGTATTCCATTTTATCACCTGCATTGTGAAACACTTATTAACAAAACAATAAGTAGTAACTCTTACTTGTAGTAACATCTGTTTATAGGAGCAGTTAAGTACAGATGAGTTTAACAATGTTCAATACATCTTCTTCTTCTTTCAACAAGGTCTCAGCCATAGGCCTCTACCGTCTTGGAAATATTCACCCATCTTTTTCTTCGTATTCCTACGGATCTTGTACCTAAAGCTCTGATATTTAAGACTTGTTTTGGTAGCCTTGAATCTGCCTTCTTTGGAGATGTTATAGCCAGCTTTGGCGATTAGAACTGATCTTCTCATTTACAGCATATAACCCAAGTTCTGGTTTTGTGTCTTCGTTTCCTAATCTAAGACTATACAACACCTAACTCCTCTGATAAATTTTATTTCTGCCTCTTGGATTCGGCTTTCTTGATTTTTAGTAGCTGTCCAAGTTTCACTTCCAAATAGTAATGTGGGGATAGCGATTACTTTATAAAAATTAATTTTTGTGTCTTTTCTCACTTCATTTCTCTACGTTCTAGTAATTGTTCTGCATAGTATTTGAAATTTCTGCAGTTTGTTGTCAATATCGAGTTCATTCTGGTAACTTATAATATCTCCCAGTTTGACCTCAGCCGTTTTGTCACTCTTTTGTTTTTGGAGTGGATGTTTTCATACGGTATTCTTTAGAAATCTGATTGAGTGTATACATGGATCTTTTAGCGAAGTCTCGCTATCCTGTACAACTCGAAGGTCATCTGAAAAAAACATCATATTAAAAAATATGTCGTGTGATAATCTCAAGCCCTGATCAATTTGTTGTTCCCATGTTTCAATCACATCGTCAGTGTATACATCAAAAAGAGTGGCTGATAAGCTACACCCTTGCAGAACCCCCTTAGCTTATTGGTATGTCTTCTGATATGACATGGTTAGTCTTTATTCTTATTTTTGTACCTCTGTACAGGCTTTCTGCCACCTTTATTATTTGCGGAGGCTAACCATTCTTGTGTAATATGTTCCATAAGATCTTCCTATCTAAATGTTCGAAGGCTTTCCCTAAGTCTATAAATGCGACGTGTGTATCCCTGCAGAACTCTCTTTGTTTTTCTATAATTTGTTTAAGTGTGAAAATATTATCAGTGGTACAGGATCTTGCTTTTCTGAAGCCATTTTGTTCTTCAGATAAGGGATTTTCGGCAATGATTTGTAGATGTTGATTTATTACCTTGGCGTAAATGTTATACGCTGCGTCCGTGAATGTTATACCACGATAATTACTGCATTCATTTCATTTACACTTTTTAAAGATTAATATGACATTTGCAGCTGAGCATGGCTTTGGTACATGGAGTCTTTGCCAACGCATAATGTGTAAATGCAGAAGTCTAAGCTGTAAAAATAATTCCCCGTATTTAACTAACTCGGCGTTTATGCCATCGGGGTCTGTTGCTTTCCGGTTTTTGTTTTATTCAGGGTTTCGTTTAGTTCTTGGATCATAATGAGATCTCCGTCACATGGCTCATCCACTTGAGGGAGGGGGGGGGGTGTCCCTCTCCAATGCTTGGTTTTCAGTACACCAGAGTTGTTTATAATGTGCAATTCATTTATATTCTGGTATATTTAGGTTTGTTGCCTCTTTTTCAGTTTTATTTAAATGTTATGACAATGGACTGTCTTCCATGACGTCGTGTTCACTATGCTCGCAGAGTTATTACACGATTCTTTATTTGTTTTCCTGACAATAGTTTTTACTGTTTTTCTTTTCTCTTTATGTTCTTGTTTTGCAGATTCTGTTTTCGCTTGTAAATATATTTGAAATGCTCGTTTCTTGTCCTCAATTGCTTTTGCGTCATCTTCATTTCATACACTAAGATCTTCTTACTTCTTTATTTTTGTTTCCTAATTATTCATTTGTGACCCGCTCAATACGTAGCTTTATATTTTGCCATTCGGTTTCTAAACTATTACCTGTGTCTGTCTGGTTTAGGCAAAGATTCCGTCTGTTTTACATCTAGCGATCATAGCTACTTTTGCTGCTGCTTAACAGTGGTCCGAATAAATGTCAATATCTCCGAAAACAGAAACCTGAACTTGCTTGCTTATGTTACTGTTGGTCTTCACATGATCTATTACTAACCTCTGTCCTCTCACGCTCCAAGTTTAATTATGTACGTCTGTCTCCCTAAAAAAGAATTAGTAATTTTCAGTGCATTACTTGAGACAAAATATGTAAGAGAATGTCCATTATCATTTATGTGTTGTTCGCCAAAAGTTCCAACTGTTAGAGGAACTGGATTATTTCTTGTTCTGGCATTTAAATCTTCGGAGATTAATAGGTGGTCCGTTTTGTCGTACTTATCCATATCTAGAATGAGAGTTCGAGTCTCGGTCGGGCACACATTTATAATCTGCCAGGGAGTTTCATATCAGCGCACACTCCGCTGCAGAGTGAAAATTTCATTCTGGAAACATCCCACAGGCTGTGGCTAAGCCATGTCTCCGCAATATCCTTTCTTTCAGGAGTGCTAGTTCTGCTAGGTTCGCAGGAGAGCTTCTGTAAAGTTTGGAAGGTAGGAGACGAGATACTGGCAGAAGTGAAGCTGTGAGACAGGGCGTGAGTCGTGCTTCGGTAGCTCAGATGGTAGAGCACTTGCCCGCGTAAGGCAAAGTTCCCGAGTTCGAGTCTCGGTCGGGCACACAGTTTTAATCTGCCAGGATGTTTTATCCATATCTCTTTGTAGGGTTTCATAAAATCCTTCAGTCTTTTCTTGTTTTCCAACTTCAGGAGCATACGACCCATTCATTTTTAAATGCCCTCGATCCGTTCTGAATTTCGATGTTATGATTGTGTAATTTATGTAAGTATACTCTTCGATTTTAGATTTCCATTTATTATTTACTACATAGATACTCCACGACCTTCTCTATTGTCACTTCCTACACCGGGATAATAAGGCATCCATCTAAATCTGCAGTTAATTTCAGCTTTTTCTGTGTTTCTGTAGCTGTTGCAATATTGTTTCTTAGTTTCAGTTCTTTACATTCCTGTGTTCTTTTAAGTGCAGGCTTCTCACATTCCAAGTCGCAATGTTGAGCTTTCTCGTTACTTCACATCGTTAGTCCTTTTCTTACTTGGGTAGTCTTCTATTTAATACATCCAGCCGATTTATTTGAAGATTATGAGTAACTTAACGTCCCCGGTACGGGATACCACACGATAGCCAGGCTAGACATGTTGTGAGGCTGTCGCCTTTTGGCCTCGTGACTTGCCAGACACTTTTGATCAAGGTTTACTTCCTCTAGTCTTTGGTGAGCCAATCATCTGGCTGCGAGACAGCAGTTGTTTAATTTTTCTTCGAGGTATTTCCCCTGGTTTCGAAATATCTGTCTTACCATTATATAGAGTGGTTACAATTCAACTGTCGCTACTTGAAGCAACCCTCATGAAAAACGAGTGATCGTAGCTGAATGCAATTTTGTGGAAACATTCGTAAGAACATGCGGAAAAGAAGCAACGAATAAACCACTGAATGAAACACACTTCAATTTCCACACGAGATGGTCACACTCGTTCATTGCGCACCGTGTTTACGTTCCAGGATACAAACATTGTTCAACGTGACTGCCATCTCTATCCACGACAGCCTGGAACCGCACTACTGCAGAAACATCTCAGGTGAAATGTTGGCTACCTTCCTCGCTATGCTCGTCTTCAATCTCTAACGCGTATTTGTGTCCCGTTTGTAAACCCTATCGGTCAGGTAACACCCCATCCAGAAATCACATGGGTTCCAATCTGATAATCTCGTTTGCCACGCAGTCCGAAACAATCGGCCAATGATTCGGGTTTCTCCAAATGTGTTACGGAGTAACCGAGTGACCCACGAGCAATGTGAGGTGCAACTCTATCGTGCATCAAAACAGTTGAGTGCGAAGACCCTCTCTCCCGTAGAGCAGGAATAACATTTTGGCGAAGCAGATCACAATAACGTGTGCTGCAGATCCTGGGTCGTTGGGTTCCGAGTTCGGTACCAGGTCTGGCGCCGAACGCCAAGGCACTACCAACAACACAAATCCTGCAACACACACTCTGAACATTATTCCTAGAAAGTGGGGTACCTATACGGTAAGTAGTTTCCGTCTGCACTGGTTCAAGCAGCTAAAGTTTAATTTTAATCACCTTGTATAATCAGTCTGAAATCGTCCAACGTTTCCATGTCTTTTTCATGTATACAACCTTCTTACATGATTGTTAAATGAAATGTTAGTAGTGATTAAATTATGCTCTGTGCAAAATTCCTCTTTCATTCTTTTCCCCAAGTCCATATTCTCCTACTATTTTTCCTTCCCTACCTTTTCCTACTACTGTAAATTCCGGTCACTTCGTCTCCCTTAACTACTTGTATATTTTTTATGTCTTCATCAAACATTCTTTCAGTCTCTTCATCATCTGTGGATCTAGTTGGTACATAAATTATAATACTGTGATGGGTGTTGATTTCTTGCCTCTTCTGAACACGATAATGCATCCACTATGATATTCTTAATAGCTTACCCGCATTCCTGTTTTCTTATTCATTATTAAACCTGCTCTTGCATTATTCCTACTTCATTTTGTATTTATAACCCTGTTCTTACTACAAGTTAGTCCTGTTCTTACTGCCACCACACTTCACTAATTCCTACTATAGCTAACTGCAACCTATTCATTTCTTTTTTTTAAATTCTCTAACCTGCTTACCCTATTAAGGGATCCAATATTCCACGCTCCGAACTGTAGAATGCTAGTTTTGTTCCTCCTGATGACGACATTATCTTTGAACATTTCCCACCACGGAATTCGAATGGACTGAATATTTTACCCAAGAGAGTGTCGGCATCATTAAGCCCTACATTAGAAATACATGGCCTCGGAAAATAAAAATAACGGCTGGACTTTCCATTTGCTTTCAGCTTTTCATACTACCAGTACAACAACGCTGCGTTTGCTGTTACAAAGTCACGTCAGTCAAACATCCATACCTTTCCTCCTACAACTACTCAATAGGCTGTTGCTTTTCTTAAGGAATAATAGATTAATTTGGCCTTCCACAGTTACCCCTCCGTCGTCCTGCACTACGATACGGCCTGTATTAGTGAGACATGGTAAGCCACCTCTCCTCGGTATGGTCCGTGGTACAAGGGGGCTTAGTTATTATTTTTATTCCATGGAACCACTGCGTCTACAACATATCGTCATGTGACACGTCCTTACATATTCATAACGATTTTGAAGAAAAAGCAATTTGTGTACAGTGTGGTTAGAAACTGTCTGAAAAGCTTGTAAGAATGTTGGAGGTTGGGTTGTACTGAGAAATCACAGTTCAGAAAAAATTTCAATAATTTGCGCCGTTTCCGAATTAAATAGCATTTAAATCAGCCAATGAGGCCGCTGCAAGCGCAAATCCAAGCGGCCCGCCACATGCAATTAGTGCCAGTTGTTTTCATAGCGTAGATGATAGAGCACGAGACTGCTCAGCCTTTGGGTCGGATTCCTTCCATCCCATGTCCCATTTTTGTATCCATTTCTGACAAGCCTCTTGGATTTGCGCGCGCAACAGCATGATTGGCTAACTTCAATGCTATTAACTCGAAAACGGCGCAACGTATCGAATTTTATTCTTAACAATTACTTCTCACTGCAACTTAACCTGCAACAGCCTCACAAGCGTTTCAGCCTATTTCCGAGCACCCCATGAAACCTGCTACACACTGATCGTCTTCTACACAAATTATCGTTTTCTACACGGACCGGGCAAATAATTCATAGGAATGTACCTCGAAAAGATAGGCTGGATGCCGGTAGTAGTGGCGATTTTATATCCGTGAATAATATGATAATATCTAGTGTTTAGCACAGATTCCGAATTCAAAATTATTTGGGTGCAAATATGTGTTAAAGGTTGACCAAAAATGGTGGTCGGCTGCCTTTATACGCACCTTTCCTCGAGAGCATTAGTGGAGGAATATTTCAGGGAAAACCCAGAGAAAGTTGCACGAACATTCCCTGCTAACTTATCAGCTATAGACTGTAAGACTCATTTGCTCATGGAGATTAGTGGAGTGGTGACAGGAAACCGAGTGAATTGTTCTAAATGCCCTGTCCGAAAATTACCTCACGCAATTAATCGGAGAATCGTCTCGAAAATGTTAAATCTTACGTCTCCTGGTTACAAACAGGTCCGAACTTTTCGAGTCAGCTGGCGTAGAGTAAGAAATCAAAAGATCGAAAGACCGTTATAGTATAAATGACTAAGAGTGTCAGTAAGAATGTAAAGACTGCTCGAATTGCATTTCTGCTCAGTAAGTGCGACAAGAAACACATTTCAGCGCATCTGAGATGTCTAACATACACCTCAAAGGGTGAAAATGTTGAGTATAAATGGTCACAGCTCAAGAGTGTTGTACAATACGCCGTAAACAGATTTGTGCTGAGTAAAGTTGTGAGAGACTGGGAAGATCAGTCGTGGTTTGAGAGCCGTATGAAAAAGCTGCTCGGAAAGCAAGAAGAGTTTCACTGCAGATTTACATATAGCCAAAAGTAGCGTAAGGAGAGCTATATGTGAAGCGTTCCACAAATCTGAAAGTAAAATTGTATCTATCGAAATGACAGAAAATCTTAAGTTGGTTTGGTCTCATATTAAATTTGTAAAACTTATCAAAACCATATGTCCAGACACTCAGTGACAGCAATGGCATCGAAATGAGGGACGATGGAGAAAATACCGAAATAAAAAAACTCCGTTTCCCAAAATTGTTTTACTAAGGGAGATCGGAATAAGATTCGTAGTTTAAATCATGAAACGAACACCAAAATGAAAGACATCTAAATAAGGAACCACGTCAAAAATCAGCCACATGAAACTAATCGTAGGAAAGGTAGAAGACGGACAGATTCATTGGTAGAATCCCCAAGTAGCCTACCTACGAAGGAGGTAGATAGCAAAAGCCTAATTCGACAGATGATTGAGTATTGCTCGGTAGCACATAACATTTGCAAGATGGGATTGATAGGTGACATAGAAAAGATGCAAAGAAGAGCAGTGTATTTCTGTTCTCCCAACTCCAAGTGGAGATGCTACACAAGAGGAACTGTGCATCATGCTGTCATTTACTGTCCAAATTCTGTAGTCGTATGTTTTTAGAAGAACCACCATTATAATTCTTCCTACTGCGTATATTTCGCGAAAAGTCCATGAAGACAAAATCAGAGAGAATCGAGCCCGCATAGAGACTTATCAAGAATATTACTCTTCACAAGCACCATTCTGGAACTGCATACGGGAAATGTTGCCTTGGCAAAGTAAACACGAACAGCGCCTCGAATTATTTTTAGTTATTTCGTCAATTTGAGAGATTTTGAAAAGTCATGTTCTTCTCAAACAGTTGTGGAGTACACATCTTGAAGTGAACGATTGTGTCAAAAGGAAGCTTGAGTCTGTGAAACTTAGTTCAGTGGGACAGCAATTCTGAAGTGAGTCGTTATGACTAGCAGCGAATGCGGAGAAGGCAGACACGACGCTTTCGTGCCCACGACGTTACTGTACCAGGAGAAAATTCTAAGTAGTTTCATCGGTTACAAATGTCATTAATCAACCACATCAAGAATCTTCAGGACTGCAAATACCAGTGGCAATCTCTACAGCTGTTTCAGTAGTGGTAACTGAAGAAGGCATGCCGTTCCGAAAGATTCATAAAAACGACACAACACGACATCTGAGGTAGACAGATATACAAAGTAAACTCTGAAGGTGGGGCATGGGCAGACGAAGCAAGCATTAAGTATGGAGCGTAAGAAACTCTTTGCGGAACGTACCAACTCTACCTCCGGTACCACTCCAACGACAACTGTAAGCATGCAGCAACAGCGTAATGCGCTGTCAGTGAATTTACTCTGAATAGCGAAAGAAACTGGAACACCTCCCCATATCGTGTAGGCCCCCCGCGAGCACGCAGAAGTGCTGCAACACGAAGTGGCATGGACTCGACCAATGTCTGAAATAGTGCTGGAGGAAACTGACACCATGAATCCTGCTGGGCTCTACATAAATACGAGGCGGTGGTAATCCCTTCTGAACAGCACGTTGCAAGGCATCCCAGATATGCTCAATAATGTTCATTTATGGGGAGTATGATGGCTAGCGGAAGTGTTAAAACTCAGAGGAATGTTCGTGGAGCCACTATCTAGCAATTCTGGACGTGCGGGGTGTCGCATTTTCCTGCTGGAATTGCCCAAGTCCGTCGGAATGCACAATGGACGTGAATGGATGCAGGTAATTAGACAGGATGCTTACGTAAGTGACACCGATCAGAATCGTATCTAGACGTATCAGGAGTCCCATATCACTCCTACTGTACATCCCCACACCATTACAGAGCCTTCCCCAGATAGAACAATCCCCTGCTGACATGCAGGGTTCATGGATTCATGAGGTTGCCTCCATACCTGTACACGTCCATCTGCCCGATACCATTTGAAACGAGACTCGTCCGACCAGGCAATATGTTTCCAGTCATCAACAGTCCAATGGTAGTATTGACGGGCCCAGGCGATGTGTAATACTTTGTGTCGTGTTCTCACCAAAAGTACACGAGTGGACATTCGGCTTCGAAAGCCCATATCGGAGAAGTTTCGTTGAATGGATCGCACGCTGACACTTGTTCAAAAATGTGTGTGAAATCTTAAGCTTACACACTACTTAACCTAAATTATCCTAAGGACAAACACACACACCCATGCCCGAGGGAGGACTCGAACTTCCACGGGACCAGCCGCACAGTCCATGACTGCAGGCTGACACTTGTTGATGGCCCAGGATTGAAAGCTGCAGCAACCTGCGGAAGGGTTGCTCTTCTCACACGTTGAACGATTCTCTTCAGTCGTCGTTGGTCCCGTTCTTGCAGGATCTTTTTCCGGCTGCTGTGATGTCGGAGATTTGATGTTTTACCGGATTCTGATATTCACAGTACACTCGTGAAATAGTCGTACAGGAAAATCCCCACTCCATCGCTACGTCGGAGATTCTGTGTCCCATCGCTCGTGCGCCGACCTTAACACCTCGTTCAAACTCACTTAAATCTTGATAACCTGTCACTGTAGCAGCAGTAGCCGATCTAACTACTGCGCCAGACACTTGCTGTCTTATATAGGCGTTGCCAATCGCAGCGCCGTATTCTGCCTTTTTACGTATCTCTGTATTTGAATACGCATGCTATACCAGTTTCGTTGGCGCTTCAGTGTTTAAAAAACGTATGATACGGGCCATATAGCGTCATTCCCGAAAGCCAGGATAGGAAGGCTGGAAGATTGCACCGTGCGTCATTCGGAAAATTTTGCATCAGTTGGAAGCCGGAGTTACCAGTAGTGTCAGCCGTATGTCAGCCAGGTTATGCAGTGCTATAATGTTTACGCTATAGTCGTGGCAGCAAACAGTGCCGTAGCCAGCGAAGATGGGTCCACTGCGCAGGTTCACGTGACATTGTGGTCTGTGACAAATCGAGCTCCGCAGTTTGTGTACATTGTTCTGGTGGTCACGCCTCGAACTACCGTTGCTGCCATGAGTACTCTAGAAAAAGGCATATTAAACAGATTATGGCTTTCGATGGAGTAACTTACATGCAGGCTATAGGGAGGTATGGGTATAAAAATACCGCATATTGCAGCAGTGCAACTGGTAAATCTACAGTCACGAGGCCTTCCCGCCATTACCACACACACTACCTTCTGGTATTAACCTGGAACATTATCCTCTGCCGGTGCACATATTCGCCCAGAATTCATTTGACTCAGCCGGCACATGCTCCTGCATCATCTGCCGCTGCCTCGAAAGAAGGTATATTACAGGAGGGAACGGCTGCAGCACTACCCCGTTCAGACAGACGTAACATAAATAATGTTTTCGGATCCGCACAATACGGCACGTATAAGAAATTCTGGGTACCAAATCAGCACAATTTCACTCCAGTCAGCAACAATCTATATCCGCCACAAACGTAGCAGATATCCGAAAGAGGACAAGTTAATGATAAATTTGTTAACAAAATCCTGGAAATAACAATATTAGTGTTACGACAAGTCAAACCAGTTCTGCAGCTAGAATCACTGCACACTGCTGTATTGTAAAAAAACTTAGTACTAGTGGATGCTGCAAGTGAATTCACATTACAGACGAGATTCATTAATAATATTGTACAGTCGAATGTTTGTTCATTAAAAACAAACTAAAGTAGTCTACTTAAAAATGTTAGAACGCTAACTACATCCGTATGTAACATTTCAGAAACATGGATACAACCGGGTCAACGTATCACATTTCTAGTATATAATATTGTAAGAAATGATCAAAGGGATGGCTACGGTGTCAGCGCCATTCTTATAGAAAATGGTATAGAATTTTCACCTTACAACTAAATCCTTAAAACGTTGCGATAGAGGGATTTTGGGGCCAGTCTGCGAAAGAGGGATGGCCATGTGAATATTTTATCTATTTACAGGGCTCCTAACAAGGATATAACAAGAGACTAAATAAGAGAAATAATTAATGCTGTCGACCACTCAAAGATAATAGTCGGGGACCCGAACGCCCATTATCCCACTTGGGATTTAAATGATGATGACAGAGTTGGAATGGAAATCGCAGAAGAAACAGAAGCTGACGGACTAGTAGCACTTAACGACCGGACGCCAATGACAATTTACAGACCTAGTCAACGATACAGCGCTGATTACGTCATGTTCGCATCGCCAATTTTGCGCTACAGGTTAGCTGGGAAGTATTTCAAGAGCCACTCAGATCTGACCACTCACCAATATGAAAAAATGTCAGAATGACCCCAGTACAGGGAGATCTTCCCACAGTATAAATAAAACACAGGAAGCGTAAAATGGGCAGAATATAGGTAAGTGGTGACTTGAATGCTGAAAGACTTGAAAGTGGGGATGCGGGTGTTGACTATGCGAACCTTGCACATAATACTGAAAGGGCAGCCGAAGCCTGTATCCCAAAACACGCCCTTCTAAAGCTCTGTTAGGCCACCTCCGGTCTGGTGGGACGAAGTATGTGAGACGGTAGCTAATGAGAGGATAGAAGCACTCAACATCTTCAAGCAACAAGCCACGGAAGAGAATTTTCTTACTTTAAAGTGTATCCAGGCAAGTATGTAAGGTCTATACAAAAATAAAAAGAGGAACAACTGGTGGAACTGACAGACTATTGGAATTAGAGAAGGGTAACACATTATTGCTGACCAAAGTCTCTGTTAAGCGTATCTGTTATGCACCATCCCAATATAACTTACGTTCCGTGACAGTCAATATTTCCTAGAAATGTATACGGATATCACAAATGCCTATGACAGAGTTCTTATGCCCCTGTTGACAAATAAGTTGAAGAATCACGAAATCGCGCACATAAGCTATGCCGATTGTTGTCCGATAGAGCCCGATTATTACGAGAAACAATGACACAGTAGTGCTGAGAAGAACATGTAAACAGTTGTCATAACGACTGGTGTTGGCGCTATTGCTGTTCGATTTATTTACATCAGACTTGCATTCAATATTTCATCTGAGTGTAAAAGTGCTGCAGTACGCAGATGATTTATGTATTTCTATTGGTAGCGATAGTTTTATTGAGTGTCAGCGGCACACGGAAAAGCGCTACGATATTTTTTAATGAACGGTGAATTAAAAATGCCTCAGAAATCAGTTGTCTGCGTATATACAAGACATCAAGACATAGGCTTTTTTTAAAGAAAAAAAAAGCATAAGATTAGGACCCTTTATATACCTGATAAAAAGAATGGTCAAGTACTCAGGACTTTACGTTGATCGTAACCAATAGATGACGCTAGTGCTCCACAAAAGCGACGCGGTCTGTTAGGTCACGTTAGTTGCTGGCGAAATGGCGTCGAAGCAGGATAAAGCGCAATGTATGCTTTGGTTTTACGCAACGAAATCGCCCATCAGTGTTCAGCGTAAATTTCGGGCTTCTTATGGACGCAGCCCTTCTGACGTTAAATCAACAAAGCGATGGTATGCAAAGTTTAACGAAACAGGCAGCGTTGAAGATCGTCCTCGAAGTGGCAGGCCTCGTGTGAGTGATGCAACTGTTGATAGTGTTCGGCAATCGTTTCAACGGAGTCCGCCTTAATCAACTCGTCAAGCATCACGTGAACTTCAAATACCGCAAGCAAGTGTGGTGAAGATTCTTCATGAAAGGCTTAGTTTGCATGCTTACAAAGTGCAAATTGTGCATGCCTTGCAACCGAATGATTTGCTGACATGAGCTGAATTTGCAACTGAGATTCTCAACAGGATTGATGGCGCTAACGATTACTTAAATCGCATATGCTTTACCGATGAATCCACCTTTCATGTCAGTGGAATGGTAAATAGGCATAATGTCCGTATATGGGGTTCAGAGTCTCCATATGCTACTTCAAATGGTTCAAATGTCTCTGAGCACTATGGGACTCAACATCTTAGGTCATAAGTCCCCTAGAACGTAGAACTACTTAAACCTAACTAACCTAAGGACATCACACACACCCATGCCCGAGGCAGGATTCGAACCTGCGACCGTAGCAGTCCCGCGGTTCCGGACTGCAGCGCCAGAACCGCACGGCCACCGCGGCCGGCCTCACATGCTACTGTACAATTACAGCGAGACAGCGATAAAGTGAATGTTTGGTGCGGCCTCATGCATAACAAGGTTTTTGGACCTTTTTTTTCGCGGAAAAATCCATCCGATATAATCGAGAGAGCTGAAATAGTATTAGCGAACTCGACTAACATTGCCAAGCGCACCTGTCCAGATATCCACATTGGATTTTCTGAAATTCACTTAAGTCAAATACCGGTATAGTTTCTTTGAAAGGTCACGGACTGTTACGTTGACCACGCTTCACCCTAACCCGAGCTCGTGCTCCGTCTTAATGATCTCGTCGTCGACGGAACGTTAAAATCTAAACTCACTTTCCCTCCTTTCATCTAATAACTATGTTAGCATGTATCATATTTATTTCAACTTTGACATGTCACATTCTAATAAAAACCTTTGAATGTAAAATAATGACTTACTGAACTCTGACCATGTTGTTTCCACATTTACATCTTCATTTATATTCTTCTACCCACTTTGTACAGAGGATATTTTGTGTACCACTGTCACTTTTAACGGTTTTTTAATTCATTTTTATTAACGGCTTTTGGACGTAATCCGTTAAGACAGCCTCAGATCAGAGTTTAAAGTTCCGTCAACGACGAGATCATTAATGACGGAGCACGAGCACGGGTTTGGAAGAACCGTGGTCAACGTAATAGTCGGTAACCTTTCAAAGAAACTATACCGGTATTTGACTTAAGTGAATTACAAAAAATCCTGTGTGGATGTCTGGACGGGGATCTGGACAGCCGCGCTTGGTAATGTTAGTCGAGTTCGCTAGCACTACTTCACCTCTCTCGATTTTATTGGATGAAGACTCGTATTTGTAATATTAATGCAATTTATTTTTAAATTTTTTATTCTTTCTCAAAAAGGAAGGACTCGTAAACCCTCAAAATTGATACGTCTGCAATAATTAATTTTTAAGCCACTGGTTGCTAGACATTCCTCGACAAATCAAATACCTTTTTTTACATATTTCATAAACTTTTGCTATGCGAGTTGTGTCAAGAAACTTTCCAATTGTTGTCTTGATTGTGCTGAGATGAAATGTAGAAATACGAAAAACGAACGTCCAACGAACTATATTGAAAATCGCATCGGTTGGATTTTATGTCCTGTCATTATTCATATATCCTTTCTCCCATTTATATGAAGACTACGATACTTCATTGTCCAACACTGCTATTAGAGTCATAAAAAAGGATGAAATGGAAAAGATGCTTCCCTTATTTTAACACGAACTCTAATATCCCTCATCTTCCAACATTTCGTAGGGCCATCGACGGATGGACGAGACGAAGAAGCTACATATATGCTGCACTTTACCTAATAATATCCCACAGTCAAAAATATGATTTCAAAGAGCCTCTCGGTACGTTTCTGACGCATCATTCAGTCTCGTAAATGAATGTCCGTATACGTTCCATTGAATTCGAGCATTCCGAGTGTCTATTCAGTTCCTTGATGTTTTCGATGTAAGTCCTCTGCTGCTACAGTGCACGAAGTCGGAGATAAGGCTATCGAACGGTTGGCCGTGAACCTACTTCAAAACGCGTTGCAGTGGGCCGAGATCACAGAAGACTGATGAAGGTGGAAGCAAGCAGTTTTCGTGCGATGTCCTTGCGTGCAGTGAGTGACTCTGTCTCGGAGAAATGCTGCAAGATTTGTTTGAGTATAATGATCGTGAAAGAGCTATAGACTAACATGATGTGAGTTCAATGCTCGGCATCGTGAGAGTAAGATAGGGGTCTTAACGCACCAAAGAAGCTGGTGTTACCACTATATTAACGTGGTGTGCAGTGGAAAAATCATACAAAGTGTTCAACAGATGGAAGGAAAGAGGTTCAATCCCAAATGGCGAAAAGGAGTAGGACCGCTATTACTGCACGCATTGATTCATAGCTAAATGCGGTAGTTACACACGTTTCCAACAGTATGAACTCAAAACCATCACACTGTATCGGGCTGTGTGTGCTCTACGCGTTACTGACTTCAATTCATCGCCGAACCACATTGCAATGATATTTACTGAAGTTGTAATTCCCCGTACAAATTATTTCCTGCGAAAATCTGAAATCAGAATATTTTATAGATGGTCATAACTTTTGATATCCTGCTTCTCGTGTTAAAAACAAGCTATGACACTATGTATTACTGGTCCTTAGCTATGTACATACGGTAATCTCATTTCTGTTGCTAGAAAACAAGGGATATCTTCAAGGCTTACCTTTTAATTGTGCTTAAGCTGCACGTCCCTCATTTAGCATGAAGAGGATTTCATATTTCAGGCATGGTCTTTTACGTAAATAACATTACATGAATATTTTTTCGTACTGCAATTTTAAATAGTTTATTATAGGATAATATGTGGATCTTGTCACACATGAACTTATCGCAAAGAACTAGTTACCGTAGAGTCCGGCAAGGAAATGTTTTTCTTTATTATCTTTTTCATCTCCCTCCCCCCTCCTCCCAACGATATCAACTATTAACATTCGCACCCATTCTCTCCCTCTGGCATGCACTCTCCCTGAACACTATCAGCTATCTTTGATTACATACCAGTTTAATTCGTTCAAAAAACCAATCAATAAATGTTACCACGCCTCTGGAGAAAACAAGGAAATTGCGCTCGCGGTGTGTCAAAACTCAGCAGAAAATCTGCTCCGATTATATTCTGTAACGATAGCGGAACGAAATTATTACATCATTAGCTGCATGCCTAGAGACTTTGGGGAGCTGAAGACGTCTATACAGCGTATCTTCAAGATGGAAGTTCAAGCTACTATGTACGTTTTCTGTAGAGCTCCACTGAAACCGTAGCTGCAGCACACTTCATTGTACTCCACGTAGTGGTCACATATGTGCCTCCGACACAGATATCAAAAGATCCTGTAGTTCATTTATAGCATCTGTATGTTCTTCCAGCAGAGGATACATAATCCTTATAGCTTATTCTTGAAGGAACTGTCAACTGAATTTCTCCTGTAGTTAAAGGTGTTCTTTGTGAATGGACCGAATCATGCCATAAAAATGATATCACATCAGGATACTATTGTTGTTAAAACATAATTAGTTATATTCAGACAACGCAGACGATAGTAAATGGTTTCGTACTACAAATTCGTCAGAATTTTCCATGGAAGAACATATTTACTGTCGATTGTATTTAAAAAACAAAAATTAATAACTCAATATAAGAATGGAAACGCGCTATAGGAAGTCCCATTCATTCAAGGATAAAATTACACTCTAGCTGATGGTCCTAAACTGAGTACTTTCAGAGACGGAATTAATAGTCACAATTAAAATCTTAGTTTTTCATTGAAATAAACAACTGAAAACTTTTACAACAACTTAAGTTCATGACAACTGTTCAAAGAGGCGACCGCCAATCTCAGTACATTCATCACAACACAATTGAACTCAGGAAATTATTTTGGCCTTATTGCTCGCACATTTTTTTATGACAAGGGTGCAACCGCTGCTGCCAAAGTGCTATATACTACACTTACATTTCAAAGAGCGCATTTCATGGGCAACTTGAGTTGTGCTTACTGAAAAATCTTTTCCCACACGATACAGCACACTCTCCTCATATTCTACTGTGCGAATAATAATTTGTCAAGAACCTCGGCCACCTTAGCTCCTTATAACTTAATTGAGCCAGTTTCTAATAGTTCCATTACAAGATTACAAGTTTATTCCATTTAGGATGACGCCTGTTGCGGAACTTTTCTCTGTGAATAGTTGTGAACTCCATCATGGACACATCGTAGACCAACGTGTATTGATTTTTATGGCAATTCTCCCAGTTTCGATACGGCAATATGTTGTGAAATATACGCTGTTCACAAACATATGCCCCACACAAATTGCTCATTTAAGACTTCTTATCGTCTGTAATAATGCTCGGTGCAGCATGCTCAACTGTCTGTATAATTTTGTTTTGAAATGGTTTTGAAATATTGCGGTTTTTTTTTTTTTTTTTTTTTTTTTTTTTTGTTCAGATAAGCTTTCTATATGTCAGACTGCTAATGGTTGTAAGTGTTACGCAAACTGGAACAAAAAGTGGAGAAAGAAAATTAATATTATATTTGGGCTAAGGAACACAAAATTTGTCAGCTACTATTTTAAGCCAGGAGCAGTCCCCAGTTCGGTACGACAAGTCTATGCTAAGCGTTTTAATGCAATAAACAGTTGTTTTAAGAAATTTCAACTCGTGTGGCGCCTGTCTGACACTTCTCGTGTATAAAAGTAACAAAACTGCAACAGAGACATGTAAGACGCAGATCTAAGTGTAAGATCGATTTTTATTTATTTTCCGCACTTTATGTACCAATCAACACTAGTTTTATGTTATTCAAATGTCAACCCTTGTCCCGCAAAGAGCTGACCTATTCTCACAGTAAAATCACTAAATGTTAAATTATATAGAAAACGCCCCTAAATATAGGGCAGCTAACTGACTAAGATCATCAGTCCCGATTACAGTTATACTACAAAATATCTTTCGTGAGACACATTATTTTCGACGTGTGAGCTAACTAACTAATTCCGTTTAGATGAAGAGTAATCAATATTTTTTTCTATTTTTGGGGTATGCAGTTCCACCTCATTTGACAGTCAGATAACTGACGATTTAATGAAACAGTAATTTGTTCCTTTTCCATAAACTGCATACAGGAAAATAGAACAACAAGACAGGAATCTAATTTTGACGATTATTTTCAGAATAAATAATATTTCTTTTCCTGTAACTATAGAAACATTGGCACGTTCTTCGTCGTCAGACTACACACTAATTAGTGTATGGTTAAATATCAAACTTATTTGAAACTTGCAAAGCGTAAACAAACTGGATTGTCTGGTCCAACCTGCACCATAAAGGAGAAAGATAAGAAGAATATACTGCTATACTCAAACCTAGACTAAAGCAGGGGAACATTAGACTCACCATACCTTTTAGTTTAACTTTATAGGGCGGCCAAAAACAAATACAAATAATAATAATTAGAGACCGGATTATATGTATTTGCATGTTGCATATGGATTTGCATATTTGGCTCCTTTTCACCGGTTATTGCATATTTTAATTAAAAATTAGTGACGATGCATATTTTCGCTCTATGTTTACACCACAGCGAAAATATGCATCGTTTTAAGCTAAGAAGGGAAAGCAGAAAGGTGGAAGGAGTATATAGAGGGTCTATGCAAGGGTGATGTACTTGAGGGCAATGTTATAGAAATGGAAGAGGACGTAAGCGAAGATGAAATGGGAGATGTGATACTGCGTGAAGAATTTGACAGAGCACTGAAAGACCTAAGTCGAAACAAGGCCCCGGGACTAAAACAACATTTCAGTAGGACTACTGATAGCCTTGCCAGAACCAGCTATGACAAAACTCTACCATCTGGTGAGCAAGATGTATGAGACAGGCGAAATACCCTCATACTTCAAGAAGAATATAATAATTCGAATCCCAAAGAAAGCAGGTGTTGACAGGTGTGAAAATTACCGAACTATCAGTTTGAAAAAGTCACGGCTGCAAAACACTTACACGAATTCTTTACAGACGAGTGGAAAAACTGGTAGAAGCCGACATTGGGGAAGATCGGTTCGGATTCCGTAGAAATATTGGAACACGTGAGGCAATACCGACCCTTCGACTTACCTTAAAAGATAGATTAAGCAAAAGCAAACCTACGTTTCTGGCATTTGTAGACTTAGAGAAAGCTTTTGACGACGTTGACTGGAATACTCTCTTTCAAATTCTGAAGGTGGCCGGGGTAAAATATAGGGAGCGAAAGGCTACTTACAATTTGTACAAGAACCAGATGGCAGTTATATGAATCGAGGGGTATGAAAGGGAAGCAGCGGTTGGGAAGGGAGTGAGACAGGGTTGTAGCCTATCCCTGATGTTATTCAATCTGTATAGTGAGCAAGCAGTAAAGGAAACAAAAGAAAAATTCGGAGTGGGAATTAAAATCCATGGAGAAGAAATAAAAACTTTGAGGTTCGCCGATGACATTGTAATTCTGTCAGAGACAGCAAAGGACCTGGAAGAGCAGCTGAACGGAATGGACAGTGTCTTGAAAGGCGGATAAAAGACGAACATCAATAAATGTAAAACGAGGATAATCGAATGTTGTCTAATTAAATCTGGTGATGCTAAGGGAATTAGATTAGGAAATGAGACACTTAAAGTAGTAGATGAGTTCTGCTATTTGAGGATTAAAATAACTGATGATTGTCGAAGTAGAGCGGATATAAAATGTAGAATGGCAATGGCAAGGAAAGCGTTTCTGAAGAAGAGAAATTTGTTAACATCAAGTATAGATTTAAGTGTCAGGAAGTCTTTTCTAGAAGTATTTGTATGGAGAAATAGTTTGGACAAGAAGAGAATAGAAGCTTTCGAAATGTGGTGCTACAGAAGAATGATGAAGATTAGATGGGTAGATCACGTAACTAATGAGGAGGTACTGAATAGACTCGGGGAGAAGAGAAATTTATGGCACAACTTGACTAGAGGAAGGGATTGGTTAATAGTACACGTTCTGCGGCAACAAGGGATCACCAATTTAGTGATTAAGGGAAGCGTGGAGGGTAAAAATCGTAGAGGGAGATCAAGAGATGAATACACTGAGCATATTCAGAAGGATGTAGGTTGCAGTAGTTACTCGGAGATGAAGAAGCTTGCACAGGATAGAGTAGCATGGAGAACTGCAGCACACCAGTCTCTGGACTCAACACCGAACAACAACAACATGTACAATATTTTAAAAATTTGGCCTGGTGATCTCTAGTTCGATCTAGTTTTTATGTCTCACTGACTGACCGCGACCTATAACTGCCTGCAGTAGCTAATCGACAGGCCACTGCCTAGCGAAATCATTACAGAAGAGGAACAAGAACAGGCACATAGAGTCAGTGCTCCTCGGCGACAATTAAATTAAACTATGCAAGCTTTTAGCCGCACGTCCATTGTTTCAGTTAAGCTTTCTCTTTACTTGCATACAGCTGAAAGTCTTTACGACGTGTTAGTGTGTAACGTTTTGTACGCTATGCTGCCCGAAAAACGAAACGGCGTTCCGTGGATAGCTGACCATCCTGGAACATTTACATTTGACGAAATTGTTTTATATTGCCACGTTTGCGAGAACAACGTTTCGTGCAAAAAAAGTTTCAAATAGACAAGCATGGCAAGACAAGTCTTCACGTCGCAGGAATGCAGAAGAAAGGACCACGACAATAACTTCTGACAACGGCAAGTTACAGCAACAGGAATTTGTCCAAAGGTAACCAAAAAAATCGGTTTAACATGGATCTACGTGAAGCATTCATTGAAAGCAATATTCCTCTTCAGAAACTTACAAATCCTATCAAATGTTCAAATGTGTGTGAAATCTTATGGGACTTAACTGTTAAGGTCATCAGTCCCTAAGCTTACACACTACTTAACCTAAATTATCCAAAGGACAAACACACACACCCATGCCCGAGGGAGGACTCGAACCTCCGCCGGGAGCAGCTGCACAGTCCATGACTGCAGCGCCTCAAACCGCTCGGCTAATCCCGCGCGCCAAAAACCTTATCCTCAAAGGCTTCGTGCGCAAATCTTGCTTAAATCAAAATATTCCAGATGAATCAACGTTGCGTAAAAATTACATACCGACCATTTACAAATGTTCTGGAAGAAATACGCAATGTCCGTAGCTCGTGGTCGTGCGGTAGCGTTCTCGCTTCCCACGCCCGGGTTCCCGGGTTCGATTCCCGGTAGGGTCAGGGATTTTCTCTGCCTCGTGATGACTGGGTGTTGTGTGCTGTCCTTAGGTTAGTTCGGTTTAAGAAGTTCTAGGGGACTGATGACCATAGATGTTAAGTCCCATAGTGTTCAGAGCCATTTGAACCATTTTTGAAATACGCAATGAACTCAAGGACAGCATTATCTGGATTTCAGTTAATGAAACTACAGACACTTGTGGCAGTTACATTGCAAATTTAATTGTTGGTGCTTTAAAAGAAGAGCCTTTTCTTCCTATTTAGCGGCCTGCAAAGAACTTGAAAAATTAAATAATTCTACGATCGCCAGATTTGTGAATGAGGGTATTAGAAGAATATTTCCAGAATATTCTGCAGATGAAAGGGTGTTTGTGTTTATTTCAGATGCTGCTCCCTATATGATCAAAGCAGGAAAAGCCCTCCGAGCATTTTATCCCAAATTTATTCATGTGACGTGCTTTGCTCATGGAGTACATCAAGGCCTTGCTGAAGAAGTACGTTCCACGGTTTTGAATGTAAATAAACTGATTTAATCCACAAAGAAGGTGTTTCTAAAGGCTCCTGTTCACATCAAGACCTACAAAGAAAAACTACCTAATGTGCCTTTACCTCCCGAACCAGTGGTAACTCGTTGGGGTACGTGGGTCGAAGCTGTGTTGTTTTATAATGAACATTTCGAGGCCATTAGAGGGGTAGTAAACGACTTCGATAGTGCAGAGGCTTTGGCAGTTTGCTAGTGCAAGGAAGCTTTCAATGATTCCGGTATTGTAAAAGACATTGCTGTGATTAACACTCATTTTTCCCATATACATGCAAGTATTAAAAAGCTTGAAACTCCAGGTTTGGCGTTGAATGAATCTATTCAGTTAATGAATAAAATTATTCTAGTGAACTCCTCATTGACGTAGGTATTCCCAAGAAAACGTAGAGAAAAGTCTGAAAACATTTTAAATAATAACCTAGGCTTTGAACCCTTGTGCCAAATTGATAGTTTTATTAGTGGGACCGGTAAACATTCATCAGAAACAATAAATGCCAACATAGCACCCACATTCAAATACTGCCCAGTTACCTCAGCAGACGAAGAACGGTACTTCTCTGCTTATAAAAATGTTTTGAGTGATCGAAGATACAATCTTACTACCGAACATTTGGCACAGTACTTGGTCGTTTATATTTACAATCGTAGGAAAATGTAAAATAAACTGTAAATAATGCTTTGGTCCAATTGTATTAATTAAAAGTTAATGCTGTTAAAAAATTCTTGATTGCATGTTGTTTTTTAAATAAAATATTACAGAGTTTTTGAGCGTGCCCTCTGCATACGATATATCTCAAAGTTGGTCCTGTACATATCGATTGTTTCGCTGCGACTCACTCGCATCGCATCCGCATGTTACCGACAACAATAGCAAAGAAGGAACAAATCTTGAAACACGGCATGCATCCCCATTTTGCAAATTTTTAGAAAATAATCCCACAATGGCCTCCTTCCTAACCTCTAACAGAAAGTATTCAGAAAATATCAGCGTTATAAATGTACCGATTTTTTGAGTGACCGGTACTCGTAATTGATATGCACAGGTTCGACTTTGAGATAGTAGCTACCATGTTTTTTCAATATATGGTCTTGCATATCTCGACACTTTTCATGCATTTTTAAGCATTTTTCATCCAAATTTGCATGCATATTTTGAGGTATTTATGATGCATATAATCCGGTCTCTAATAACAATAATAATAATAATAATAATAGAGGATGTTGGAGTCATATTCATTTAAAACGAGAAAGCTCCTTTCATTAATAATCATTTTGCTGATAATGCATTCAGCAACCGAAAGGCCTGCGTTGATGACACAAACTTTATTTAAAGGCCACAGGAAGTACACATGTAAAGTATTTTGATGGTAAATTTAGACTTCCCAGACATAGTTCTACCAGCACGAATATTTGCGTCTTATCAATGTTACAGGTCAGTAAGGTATTCGCAAGCGGTGTTCGAGATCGAAGCGACTCAAACACGATCGGCCGATGGCCGCGAGGAACGAATACTCGGTTTCAAGGCCTGGCTGACGGCCGCCTCGAACAATGATAGATAAATTTTCTCCGCACCTTCCTGCCTTCCATATATCTTTATGTTATGGGGCGGTGGTCGACGAAGGAATTCCGATAGCGCGGAATTCATTACTTTCCAGGGATAATGAGCTATTTTCTAATCAGTGCACGATCTCGTGATCTCTGTCGGTACAGCGATGGAAAATGATGTAAACATGTTTTGTTCCGCCGAGAACGTAGGCGGTGATCGGCGTCGCTGGAAGCCTCGCTTTTTGCGTCCCAGCCGCTTACTCCTAGCGCGGTTTTTCCGTTGAAGGCCATGACAAGAGAGAGCTGCATATTTTTATTTTGCGTGGCCGCTTGGGATTTCGTTCAGATGAAACAATAGCGTAATTTAAATAACAATTTGTAATGCTTTGTACCGACAACCACGTAGCTACCGTGTATATATTACTGGAGCATAGTAAAACCAGCATATGTCAAAGATGACCTTCCAGAACTCGGTTAAATCGAAGATCAGACCTGGATGGAATCGGACACTCAAATTGTCGACCTCGGTTCGGCATTTCAGCGAGACTGAGTGCAATCGTTACGATGTTTCCTGCACTCGACTAGGCAAATGGTGAGTGGGCTACCACCGGAATTTACATTACTATTGTTGAGGGACACACGAAACCAAATCGTCACACTCACAAACGTCCAAAGACATGATTCATTCACGAGAAAACTCATTTCAGTATTTTAGTTCAACGAGTGACCGAAATCATTCACGTGCTTTACAACACAAAATATTTTAAGCAAATAATTACCTAAGAAAATTGACGAAATTCAATGACAGAATTTAAAAAATGTTAAAACGCTTTTTTTATACAAAAACTGCAGATATTGTACAAGAGACACTTTGTGAGTAGTGGCGAATTTTTATTTTCGGAGACCACAGGGGACAAAGCTATCCCGTCAATAGCTCGCTATGTTTTCAGTTATATGTGACTGTGCTACATCCACCAAGATAAAATTTCAGCGATCCAAAGCGTTACGTACTATATGCTCTTTTATTGGTCAACATGGCTTCATTAACACATTTTTGCAATTTATGGTTTTATTTCTGGTGTGTAATTATTACGTCAATGAACTAGTGTCTTTCAGCTAAAGTTTTTCTGCGATTTTCACTTTTTTTTCCTTTTCTTTCCCCAAATACATTTCGCCCCTGTGGTCCAGGAAGCGAAAGATCACTCTTTCTTCGTGCCCTTAGCTTCTAATATTATTACAACTACAGATGCAACAGAGGGCTTAGGAATGGTAAATGCTAAATGGTTTCGGAAAAAAGATGCATGCACGTAAAAAATACAAAAATTACATAGAATAGCTGTGTAGCCAATGAGGTATTCTTATTCTCGCCTTGAAAAAATAATGCCGTATCGGTATATACGTTAACTCCAGTCATAATTATGAAACTGATTCTTCACACAACAAGTTACGAAGAGAAATACCTAGCAGAATGATATTTAGGATATTAGCAGTCCGATTGTAAAAAAACTAATGGGAATAACAATCTAATAATAGCCACATCAGAATAAAAGAGAGACCAGAATTCTCAAGTAATAAATCAACACGTAATTGATATACTACGAAGCCATTCACAACAATTAATACATGAAGCAGAAAATGACAAAAATGTTACATATCAACTGATACTTTAGGTTTACATCTTTCATCGATTTAAGGTCCCATAACTCGGAGCACAAGGTCAGTTTAAACAGAGTGGGCGAAGAATTATAATTATTAAACTTTTCTAGCTTATGAGACACAGGTAAACAAACAAATGAGTCAGGGAACAGACCGGAGAGGTAGACATAATTAAAAGTATAGTAATAATGAAATGGAGAAGGGAGGACATGTAACCAGAGAAATGAATGACAAATGAACTAATTACCTGAAGGATTCTAATAAGAAAAGATAGAGTCGACAACCAAATCTGAAGCGGATACACAAGACATCATAAACAACTGCAAGACCATCATAGATGCGCACAGTTGAAGACTTCAGTGCAGGAAAAAGTTTAGAGGAATTCTTTATCGACCAGTGGGTGTTAAATGGCTACTGTGACGAATTTATTGTTTCTTTAGCGTAATTGTGGTCTGTACTGTGGTCTGTACTTACGTACATCTATACGCCGATTTTAATTTGAGTTAGACATGCAGATGCAGTGAAATATTTGTAGACGATTTCATGAGAAAACGAGCCTAAGCCTTCTTATAGAAAAAAAACAATGGTGGAAAACTCGACTCGCAAGCATTATAACGACGGAAATGGGGAAATGTTGTTTCCAATTTATAACAGATGATAATTCATCTCGTTCTGAACCATTACTTCTTCGTGCATAAGAAAAACTTTTCACTTCATCGAGCTCAAGGCCAGGGTTGGCGTGAGCAAAACGACTATCTAGACTGCATCATACACGAGGTGACCGCTGTGCGACCGATCGAGGCGGCGCAGTGGTTAGCACACTGGACTCGCCTTCGGCAGGATGACGGTTCAAACCCGCGTCCGTCCATCCTGATTCAGGTTTTCCGAAATTTCCATGAATCGCCTCAGGCAAATGCCGGCGCGGTTCCTTTGGAAGGGCACGGCCGACTTCCACCCACATCCTTCCCTAATCGGACGGGACCGATGCCCTCTCTGTTTGGTCCCCTCCCTCAAATCAAGCAAGCAAGCAAGCAAGCAACCGCTGTGCAGGTGGCGTGCGACGCGGAGTGGCTGTGCCGGCCGTCGGCGTCGCAGCTGCGGCGCGTGTGGACGCGGCTGGGCGTGCGCGAGGTGTCCGTCGTGGAGAGCTGCGAGTGCGTGCCGCGGCCTCCCGCCTGCACGCGCCTGCCGCACGTGCTAGCAGTCTTCCCGGGCACGCCCTTCCAGGAGCACATAGACGTCGGCACGTGCCACGGCCACTGTCACCAAGGTACTGTCGCTACGCTCTCGCCAATGACTGCTTCGTGCATTCCCTCGTCAACAAAGTCTGTAGCCGCAACGCTAGTAAATTTCTTTGTTTAAAGCAGTACAATCTGACATGAAAATGAGACCTTCCACAACTGCACTATGTGTGATTTGATGCAGTTCAAAGCTTTATTCACGTTTCTGGGGACGCTAGTACCTCTCGTATTTTTCGGTCTGTCCGAACATATTACTCTTTAGTAACGAAAAATTTCTATCATACAGCACTCAGTGATATCATGACTTAGTGATTACCAACCCCATTAAGGGTGTTCTAATACGGTAGATGAAGAACTTGAAACTCCTGTTTCGTGGGGCTTACTTCTAGCAATTCTTGCTTACCTCATAGTATTCCCACAATTAAGAAACATACAAGTTTAGCTGTTGGTGATACTCTGCTGGCTCTATTCTGTTTCAGTGGCTCACTACAGTAACTACCAATCTTTCCCCTCCGGGAGAGTCAACTGTAACATAAAAAGAATACAGTCCATGTAAAACAAAACAGGCACAAGACAGGTTCAAATGCGTACAAAATGTTCCCTACTTCTGTCTGTAAGCTGAAGAGGCTTGATTAAGTGACGAAGTATTTCTCTGGGAAAGAAGATTTCCCGAAACACTGAAAAATAGGAGTCCTTGCAATCTGAAATGGGAGAGGAATGCAGAGAAATCATGTTGAAAATCGACCAATGCGCGAAGTTGGAACGAACTGCCACCTGATCCCTTAAATGAAGAAGAACGTTTAACCTTCTGTCAGTATGCTTAAATAATAGGACAATAAATATTAGAATTTGCACGACTAGTTTATACGTCGAAGTTATCGGCAGGCAAATCCGTGTACGTCAGAAGCCAGGAAAATCCAATACCTTATGATCTGCGCATCATATTCCACTTTTGTCCACTGGGAGGGGGGGGGGGGGGGGGGGGGGGGGAGCGGCGCACAATGCACAGTAACCCTGGCTTCGGTGTGGGGCGGCGGTGGGGTGAGTGGACTGCTGTAGCCTGTTGTGGGGTTGTGAACCAGTCAGGGCTACGGTGGGGACGAAGCCTCTCCGTCGTTTCTTGGTCGTTTGTTCAATACACACAGATACATCTCACACCTTCCGCATTCTACAAATGGACAGCACGCTCACTGGTACTACATGCACCGTGCGTGTGTCTGACGCGCAGTCATTCCTCGCCAGGTGATGCTGCTATCGTCTGGACGGGTTTATATCGATAGTAGGTCGGTAGTCATAATATTCTGGCTGATTAGTGTATATTGGCTTAATAGCAATAGTATTTTTCTATATTCAAAAAACTGCAAACTATCTAGCGACTATACCCATACCTTTATTGGTGGTACGGTGTCTGTACATTGGTTTCCATTTATAGCACTGCTGCATACGCAGTTACAGTGCGGATGAGTGAGCACTTTTAATTAGCCTCCATAAACAAGCGAGTATACAAACTAATCGTTTCGTACATAACGGATACTATTACTATATTTTGTGATGTTAGCAGCAATATAATCAATGCTTATGATCATACTATTAGCCAACTCACTATTTTTTTTTATTCACCATCCATTATTAATTACCAATTTAGCTTGTAATTTATAGCATTTTATTTTCAATTTGAAACGAAAATTGTAATTAGAACAGCTTCTGTTTAATAAGCAAGACAAAATTGCTGAGTCATAAAAGTTACAGTAATTGGCTGTGAAAGTAAGACGCCCTCTGCTTGTGACGCCATTGCAGGTGGCGGCTGCCGGGCGTCGCGCACGCGCACCGTGAGTGTGGCAGGGCCAAACGGCGCGCAGTGCCACTCCGTCATAGAGGAATGCTCATGCGCGCTTGCTTGCCACCGCCTGGCGTACTTCGAGACCGTCTACGATTACACCGGCAACGCTTCAGAGCCCACCGTCCTGGTGAGTGTCTTCGTCTAACAGTGAGCTACACGGGTGGTTCCTTCTCTTTCCATATCAGGAACGCGAAGATGGATTTTTTTTATCGATCGTGGAGTTTTTCTGCATTCTTTAACAGATATGCAAGACTGGGTCTTGACAAGGAGGATCTCTACAGACGAGGATCATCAGAAAAGTGGGCAGTCTCCTACTGGGTTTCATCTGCTGTAGCTGTCTCACAATATTCCAAATGAAAAATGTTTAAATGTTGCACGTGATTTCCGCCATTACACGTATATTTTTCAACTTTCAGTACCAGGTTGTACGAGAGCTATTCAGAAAGTAAGGAAAGAACGGTCGCAAAATGGAAATCAGTGTTTTATTTGCAACAGGTAGCTACATCTTCCAGCTACTTCTCTACATAGTCGCCGCTACGACTGAAACATCTATCGCAAATAGTGGGATGATGACGTTCTGAGGACGCTTTTGATATCAAATTAATTATACAAATTAATTACCCCCACACCACCCCAGCCCCTGATCACATCATGGAGTTCCTCAGACCACCCCACGGTTCCCTACCTCCTCCCATCCCCTCCCCATCACCCAACTTGTTCTATTGGCAGGAATTTCGAATTTTGGTGGGAAAATTAAAAAATAGTGGGAACTTAAAAATGGCGGGAATTTCTTTGTCCCAAGACTTTCACTGACGTTCCATCGTCACACCCACCCCCATAAATCGGCGGGAAATTCAAAATGGCTTATGCCCTTTCCAGGACTCGAACCCCAGTCCACGTCCACAGGCAAGCAGTCCAGATGCAAGAGCGGAAGGTTAGCTTAGTGTACTTTATTTACTTTGGGTGGGAAACTGAAGATCGGTTCTAATTACGTAATCAATCATGAAGATTTGGTCTAATAATACATCTACATGCATAGGGCTAGACAAGGAGCGCCTAAAATCGCAATACAGCCCAAAAATTCACAATGTCATACAACTGGCGTTATCTGCTGAGAAAAAAAAATCGCAATACCACTCGAGAATAGTGGCAGACGTATTCAAAATACTCTACATAGGATGATCCCTTCACCAACAAGCCGGCGAGAAAAAGCTGGTGTGGAAGTTACTGTCTTTATTTTTGGTGGGAAATGTGTTCAACTAGCGAGATGTTGGTGTTGGACAGAGAGGAGTTTAATAAGTGCGTTACCTCTAAGCAAACAGCAGAGAACTGTGTCTCTCACTCTTTGACGTCGCAATTCACTACAGACGTCCCCTGCTGCACTGCTCAACAAACACCCTGGTGCTCGAAATTCAAATAAACGGTGCTCTCTTTATTTCTCGACAACTTCGACCTATTCCACTGTCTCCGAGAGGTCACCTTCGTATAGCTGCTGAGTAACGTGTACATAGTAAGAAGTCATAAGGTTGCAAACCGTCACTGAAGTGAAGGAAGGCCAATGGACACAACCACAGTTGTTGGAAAATGCTTCACTGTACTTATTGCACATCGAAATTGCCGTGAAGAAACCAGCACTTATAAATAGAGAGCCATAACGCAGCACATATACTGGGAATTCAGAAAAATCATTGTAATAACACAACTACCACAAAAACCGACACATCACACCAGGGGAGAGGGACGGCAGCTGCATGTGTGATCTCCTTGGTGCTTGGTCACGAACTAACCAGAGTAGAACCTGTCTTACCTTCCCTGAACCATTCCCCTCCCTACCTTTCCTCACCGTACGTCTCCTATCACATAGGGTCCACAATGAGATCCATCTGGTGGCAGTGATGTAGTGTCTCCATTCTGTGGAAATCTATCACAGATGGATAAAAGAGTCAAGAACAGGATGCTTCCTGCAAGCCATTAAATGTGTTTCTCCGAAAGACTGGACTGCCTGGAACAACAACGAAATTCTGGAGAACCCTCCAGAACACTTTTTTCTAACGTCCGTTGACTGGGAAACAGGCAGCTGCCACCGCATCTACTGGCCGAAGACTTTGCTCCCTGATATGGCATCGACTGTGGCCTGCTGCAGTCGGGACTCTGTGTCTCCAGCCGAGCGGGTGGTCCAGGCGGTCAGCACTATTGACACCGACAAAAGCTACACATACGCAGTAGGCGACGATGCCAGCGGGTCACAGAACAAAACAAGATAAATGACTTCTATCACGACCATGTGTTGTCTGTCTAAAAGTGCAGCTGTGGCAGCACTCCCCTGCCATGACTGATTGTTTCCAATGGCGCCCACCGTTCTGTGAGAAACAGTTCACTTATAAGCGAGCCTCTATTAAAAGTCCGGCAATAAAATTGTTGAAATGGCTCTGAGCACTATGGGACTTAACATCTGAGGTCATCAGTCCCCTAGAACTTAGAACTACTTAAACCTGACTAACCTAAGGACATCACACACATCCGGCAAGATTCGAACCTACGACCGTAGCAGTCGCACGGTTCCGGACTGAAGCGCCTAGAACTGCTCGGCCACCGCGGCCGGCAGTCCGTCTATAGCTGAGTGGTCAGTGCGACGGAAGACCATGCTAAGGAGTCTGGGTTCGATTCCTGGCTACGCCGGAGATATTCTCCGCCCAGGGACAGGGTATTGTATTGTCTTCATCATCATCATCTCATCCCCATCGACATGCAAGTCGCCGAAGAGGTGTCAACTCAATAGACTTGCACCAGACGACCGGTCTACCCGACGGGAGGCTCTAGCCACACAGCATTTCATTTTATCTATTATAAGAAACATCATCGCGATGATAATAAAAAAACAGTCTTCTTTCCACTAAACAGGCGCCGTCCATTTCTTTTAGTTTTATGAGCAGAATCACTATATATTTCTATATTCCAGTGCTAGATACAGTTCACATCTTTTTCCCCATCTCCCATTTTTGGTGACATCCAACGACGAGAAAAGAACTACTGCACTGTCGCCGCTTACAGATGAGTAAACTGCAGAGATCGGAGCTCTATAGCAATATATCCGACAGATGTATTAACTTTACTCCCATCTCCTATAGATATCCACCCTGCGTAATATCGAAAAAAAGCTTCCACTGTTTTGCTATGGAAACTACCGATCACTGTAGAATGTCCTCGTTATTTCGAAACTTCAGAGTAAACAAAAAGCGAGGATTTAAACTCCGAAGAAAGAAAACAAACAATCTAACGAATCATCTATGTTAAGCAGTTTCTTTCTGTTTGACAGACAAAGTTACATGGCTTGAGAGCGTCCCTAATATTGAAATCAGTGTCCATAAATAAACTGTCATGCACGTGTGTATTACAAACATTAAGGTCACATGAAATAACATTACAGAATGCAACTTTTCACGCTATTTGTTCACTTGTCGGAAAAAATACAATCATTTTATGCTCCGCAACAACAGGCTATAATTCAGGAGGATGTTGTTATTTTGTACAGTATGGCAGGCCCTGTTTTACCGGTGCAATGCTACATTGTGCTGACGTTTACGAAATGTAAAAGATAATTCATGAGAGCATGCCTTTTAACAGAACCTCCTAACGTCACCTAGTAGAGATCCTGCAATACACACTTAGGCATAGGCATAGAAAGAAATAGAGCAAATGCACTACATCTGTAGAATATATGGTTGTAAGTGAGGGGGTGCATTTGAATACAGTGCTATACTATACCATCTGACTAATGCGTTGCTCTATCTTGCATGTACGAATAATAGAGAGAACTATCTCCTCCATCCAACAGACATCTGGCATACAAAATAGCGTAACTGCGATGATCGTGTGACGTCATCATGGATCTTTAACAGTATAAAAGGAGGTGTGACAGGCGCAGCAGGATGCCTCGGTTTGTTGTTATTACTGGGGAATCTAGACAATCTTGTTACGAAATATTGGTAATATAACCTGCATCTAGGAATTTGAATGTGCTTACATTCCCTATAGAACCGATTATCGAGGGCCGGCCGGTGTGGCCGAGCGGTTCTAGGCGCTTCAGTCTGGAACCGCGCGATCGCAACGGTCGCACGTTCTAATCCTGCCTCGGGCATGGATGTGTGTGATGTCCTTAGGTTATTTAGGTTTAAGTAGTTTTAAGTTCTAGGGGACTGATGACCTCAGAAGTTTAGTCCCATAGTGCTCAGAGCCATTTGAACCATTTTTTGAACACATTTCCTGCCAAAAATAAGGATACTACCTATCTCTCCAGCCACCAAAATTTAAAATTCCCATCAATAGGGCACGTGGGGGAGGGGTGGGGGATGAGAGGAGGCGCGAACCCACAAGATGGCTAAGGTAAACCCATGACATCATCGGGTGGTCGGGTGTACTCGGGTAATTAATTGATCCGTTTCATTTGACGTCAATTTCATATCGCAAGTGTCCTCAGAATGCCATCATCCGATTCCTATTGTAACGTCGTACCAACTTTCCAATAACCTCATCGCATAAGGCGGCCTCCTATACTTTCCAACGGTTTTCATTGCTGGATATTGCAGGTTGTTGTTTTTGTCAAAATGTTGTCTCAGTAGCCTGTTGTTCATTTCAGCAGAGCTGAAAATCAGAAGGTACCAAGTTTGGTCTGTATGGTGGGTAATCAAACACTTCCTGTCGTAAACGCTGCAGGAGCATCCTCATTGTCCATGCAATGTGCGGCCAGGAACTGTCATGAAGAAGTAACTGCAAGACAGTTAGATGATGTGGGGTTGCATGAAATCAGGCGAAATCTTCCTGCAGGCACCCATATTTGGTGGGAGACACTATTTTCTAGACATCTTTACGCGCTAACTGTGCGATCAGAACTGAGAAGAGCGACTTGACGCTATCTAGGAACATACTAGAGACACTACCCAACACATCTGTACAAAGCTTCATCAGATTTTCACAGTGGTTTCGATTTTTCTGCCCATCGTTCCTTACTTTCCGTATAGCCCTCATAATTTAGGAAATACACATGGTCATCGAAAACTGAGACTCACATCAGTGCAAGAGAAACGGTATTCAACTCATCCAGGAAGGATATTCTTTATAAGCTATCCCTACCTCGCAGCATTATCTCCATTACAGAATAACGGGTTATCCAGTAAATCAGTGGCGTTATGTTCAAAAAAATGTTCAAATGTGTGTAAAACCTTATGGGACTTAACTGCTAAGGTCATCAGTCCCTAAGCTTGCACACTACTTAACCTCAATTATCCTAGGAACAAACACACACACCCATGCCCGAGCGAGGACTCGAACCTCCGCCGAAACCAGCCGCACAGTGGCGTTATGACAAAACTATTTCGTTGGATTCAGGTCCTTCGTGCTTTAAGTTTCTTACATACATACTCATAGATTTAGTTGTTGACAACTCACATAAGAAAAGTATTCTTCAAAATTAAAAATGTCAGACCTTCGTGACATTAAAAGTCGTTGCAATCAACCAATCAGTTCTTCAATTCAAACATCAAAGTGCGTTTGTAAGTAAATGATTTGGGTCGAACTCTGCCAGTCTGTATGTTGACTCAGCTTCAATAAGTGTTTGGAAGAGGATATGTCTTTATCAGTACAATCGAATAACTCAAACATCTTGTAATATTTTAGACACTACAGCTGCTGGTTCCACGGTCTTCTTCAAGAGTATTCTGATACTGAATTTGCTAATTATCCAGCAATAGTACTTCAGGACAAAACATTCATTTTCCAACAGGTAGTAATGATCCTTAGAAGAAACTATCATACGTATGAAAACGAACTGGCAATTCCACAAACCTCGCCACTGGTTACAATTACTGCATTGAAACATATCTATGCTCATACATGAAAGCTGTGCCGCGTCCACGACTGAAATTACGATTTCATACGTTTTTCATGATCAGTAGCCTTAGCCATTAGGATCACTCAGTATGCCAACTGGGATGCCTAATTTCCATTGTCACTCGTTGTTTCCATTCTGCTTTCCGAACACTTGCCTACAGCCACATGCACATTTCGAAAGTCATCTTGCGGCGGGTGGTGGAGAATTTCGTGTACCACTGTCACTGGTCTTATATTCAGTACATTCGTATTTTGTTCATTAAACGACAATGCGAAACTGTTACGAACACCTTTCGGAAGCAAAGAAAGATTGCATCAGCCTGGATGTCGGTATCGACTGCCCCTAAAATCTAGTGGACGAACAGAGAGAACTAGGTTTACATGATAGTTGTTCGCAGATACGAGGTCTGCTCAAAAAATTCCATAACATTCGTAAATTCACGCCAATGGCGTGTTGGAGCGATATGCGGTTGACATACCTGCACACTTCTGTCTTTAGTGTGTAACTGCCGGAAGTTTCGTTGTTGTACGCCTGTTCGTTATTGTTCGGTGCTGTATTGAGTGCTACGTTGTGTCGCACAGTTCGCGAAATCCGAGATGGCAGAGCTAGAGAAGCAACGCGTCTCCATTACATTTTGCGTGAAACGCAAGAAAACCTTCACAGAGACACACGAAATGATGCGGGAAGCCGCACTCGGCGTTGCGAATGGTTCACACAGTTTAAAAGTGGCCGCACCGAAGTTAAAGATAACCCTCGTTCAGGACACCCTTCGACGTCTACCGACGAGGCTCATGTCAGGAACGTCACGAAATTGTGCGTGCCAATCGAAGACTGACAGTCCGAGAGATCGTAGAAGAATGTAAAATTTCAGGTGGATCACGTCATGAAATGGTTCAAATGTTTCAAATGGCTTTGAGCACTATGGGACTTAACTGCTAAGGTCATCAGTCCCCTAGAACTTAGAACTACTTAAACCAAACTAACCTAAGGACATCACACACATCCATGCCAGCGGCAGGATTCGAACCTGCGACCGTAGCGGTCACGAGGCTCAAGACTGTAGCGCCTAGAACCGCTCGGCCACTATGGCCGGCTCACGTCATGAAATCCTGACACATGGAATTCATCGTGTTGCCTCCGAGTTCGTCCCACGGATCATGAGTAAAGACCAAAAAGACCTTCCCCTCGCAATCTGTGACGAGCTCTTGGATCGCCAAATGAAAACGAGATGTTCCTTAAGAGAATCATAATCGGTAATGAGGCGTGGGTCTACGGTTACGATGTCGATACCGAAGTTCAATCTTGGGTCGGGAAAGGTTCTCCAAGACCAAAGAAAGCTCGTCAGGTCAGGTCAAATGTCAAAGCCATGCTGATAGTTTCCGTTGACTTTGAAGGATTAGTTCAGCATGAATTCGTGCCATAGGGACAACTGTTAATTGAGGTACTATCGGGACATGTTTCGACGCCTGCCAGAAAATGTGAGACGGAAACGGTCTGAAATGTGGCGAGAAAATTCATGGCTCTAGCATCACGACAACGCTCCCGCACATTCGTAGCTGTTGGTATGTGAATACTGCACAGAAAACGAAATCACTGTACTGCCTCATACTCCGTACTCTCCGGACCTGGCCCCTGCGGACTTTTTTTACATCAAAAGATGAAAATCCCGTCGAAAGGACGACGATTTGCAGCGATAGAGGAGATAACAGAAAATTCGCAGACGGCGCTTCGCGCGTTCCAACAAGAGGCTTACGAAGACTGCTTCCGGAAGTGGAAACGGCGTTGGGGACGGTGCATCAATTGTGGTGGAGAGTATTTTGAAGGATACCACGCACAACAATTAAAAGGTAAGCGTAGAAAAATTTTGCGGACGAAGTTTCGGAATTATTTGAACAGACCTCGTGTAATGGGAATCTCTCAACCAACCAGTTGCACGTCAAACGTTTATTCACAACCTTTACCTAGGTAAAAATACCATATATTCGAACCACTTTATGGAAATCATATGGGCAGCAAAAAGGAACACCAAAAATCATATGCAGTGGAAATATAAAATAAACTAACGTGTTATATATTGCGTGAAAGAAACGAAGTATAAGGCTTTTTTTAAGGCTTAGACAACAGTAAAATGATCTATATAAATGCTATGGCATAGTCATAAGGAACCAGGTTTTAAATTGTAAGACATTTCCAGGGGCAGATGTGGACTCTGACCACAATGTATTGGTTATGAACTGTAGATTAAAACTGAAGAAACCGCAAAAAGGTGGGAATTTAAGGAGATGGGACCTGGATAAACTAACAAAACCAGAGGTTGTACAGAGATTCAGGGAGAGCATAAGGGAACAACTGACAAGAATAGGGGAAAGAAATACAGTAGAAGAAGAATGGGTAGCTTTGAGGGATGAATTAGTGAAAGCAGCAGAGCATCAAGCAGATAAAAAGACGAGAGCTAGTAGAAATCCTTGGGTAACAGAAGAAATATTGAATTTAATTGATGAAAGGAGAAAATATAAAAATGCAGTAAATGAAGCAAGCAAAAAGGAATACAAACGTCTCAAAAATGAGATAGACAGGAAGTGCAAAATGGCTAAGCAGGGATGGCTAGAGGACAAATGTAAGGATGTAGTGGCTTATCTCACTAGGGGTAAGATAGATACTGCCTACAGGAAAATTAAAGAGACCTCTGGAGAAAAGAGAGCCACTTGTATGAATATAAAGAGCTCAGATGGAATCCCAGTTCTAAGCAAAGAAGGAAAAGCAGAAAGGTGGAAGGAGTATATAGAGGGTCTATACAAGGGTGATGTACTTGAGGAAAATATTATGGAAATGGAAGAGGATGTAGAGGAAGATGAAATGGGAGATACGATACTGCGTGAAGAGCTTGACAGAGCACTGAAAGACCTGAGTCGAAACAAGGCCCCGGGAGTAGACAACATTCCATTAGAGCTACTGACAGCCTTGGGAGAGCCACTGCTGACAAAACTCTACCATCTGGTGAGCAAGAAGTATGAGACGGCCGAAATACCCTCAGACTTCAAGAAGAATGTAATAATTCCAATCCCAAAGAAAGCAGGTGTTGACAGATGTGAAAATTACCGAACTATCAGTTTAACAAGTCACGGCTGCAAAATACTAACACGAATTATTTACAGACGAATGGAAAAACTAGTAGAACCCGACCTCGGGGAATTTCAGTTTGGATTCCGTAGAAATATTGGAATACGTGAGGCAATACTGATCCTACGTCTTATCTTAGAAGCTAGATTAAGGAAAGGCAAACCTACGTTTCTAGCATTTGTAGACTTAGAGAAAGCTTTTGACAATGTTGACTGGAATAGTCTCTCTCAAATTCTGAAGGTGGCAGGGGTAAAGAACAGGGAGCGAAAGGCTATTTACAATTTGTACAGAAACCAGAAGGCAGTTATAAGAGTCGAGGGACATGAATAGGAAGCAGTGGTTGCGAAGGGAGTGAGACAGGGTTGTTGTAGCCTATTCTCGATGTTATTTAATCTGTATACTGAGCAAGCAGGTAAGGAAACAAAATAAAAATTCGGAGTAGGTATTAAAATCCATGGAGAAGAAATAAAAACTTTGAGGTTCGCCGATGACATTGTAATTCTGTCAGAGACAGCAATGGACTTGGAAGAACAGTTGAGCGGAATGGATAGTGTCTTGAAAGGAGGATATAAGATGAACATCAACAAAAGCAAAACAAGGATAATTGAATGTAGTCGAATTAAGTCTAGTGATGCTGAGCGAATTAGATTAGGAAATGAGACGCTTAAAGTGCTAAAGGAGTTTTGCTATTTGGGAAGCAAAATAACTGACGATGGTCGATGTACAGAGGATATAAAACGTAGACTGGCAATGGCAAGCAAAGCGTTTCTGAAGAAGAGGAATTTGTTAACATCGAGTGTAGATTTAAGTGTAACGAAGTCGTTTCTGAAAGTATTTGTATGGAGTATATCCATGTATGGAAGTGAAACGTGGACGATAAATAGTTTGGACAAGAAGAGAATAGAAGCTTTCGAAATGTCGTGCTACAGAAGAATGCTGAGGATTAGATAGGTAGATCACATAACTAATGAGGAGGTATTGAATAGGACTGGGGATAAGTTTGTGACACAACTTGACTAGAAGAAGGGATCGGTTGGTAGGACATGTTCTGAGGCATCGAGGGATCACCAATTTAGTATTGGAGGGCAGCGTGGAGGGTAAAAATCGTAGAGGGAGACCAAGAGATGAATACACCAAGCAGATTCATAAGGATGTTGGTTGCAGTAGGTGCTTGGAGATGAAGAAGCTTGCAGAGGATAGAGTAGCATGGAGAGCTGCATCAAAGCAGTCTCAGGACTGAAGACCACAGCAACAATAAAGTCATAAGGCTTAGACAACAGTAAAGACGATCAGCATTTTGTGAGTATATGGATCATTTTACTATTGATGAAGTCTTATGGACTGATATAAATGCAGTGGCATAGCTATAAAGCTTAGTCAACAGTAAAAATGATAAGCATTTATATGGATCATTTTACAATTGAATAAGCCTTATGACCTCTTTTCCCTTTTCACACAATGTGTAACACGTGAGTTTATTTTATATGTCTACTGTATATAATTTTTTACGTTTCTTTTTTGCTGCCTATCTGACCTCCCTGTACTGGTTGTCACGTATCTTATTTTTAGGTGTTATTATTTTTCATGAGGAAAACTGGTTTATATCTGCCCAAATGTTGGTAAAGGTTTGAATACATTTTTGAGTGCAACTGGTTGGCTCTATGATTCCCACTCTATCCATAAGTCTACTATTGCTGACTGCTGCCAAGTTCAAGATTTTACAGTTGTTTGTAGAATCTACGTTCGTTTCTGCAGGGGAAGATTTCGGTCTCTAGAAACGTGATAACACACGAGCGTGAAAGGTATCACAAGATTTTGCAACCGACTAATGTCAGTGATATAAGTCTAGATAGTTGTGTGCATCATTAAGTAAATTATTGTTGAATATAAGAATGAAAAAAAAATGGTTCAAATGGCTCTGAGCACTATGGGACTTAACATCTACGGTCATCAGTCCCCTAGAACTTAGAACTACTTAAACCTAACTAACCTAAGGACAGCACACAACACCCAGTCATCACGAGGCAGAGAAAATCCCTGACCCCGCTGGGAATCGAACCCGGGAACCCGGGCGTGGGAAGCGAGAACGCTACCACGAGCTGCGGACTATAAGAATGATCTCCACATTTTTCCAGCCACTTGGAAACGCTTCTTTCCTTCAGCGAACGCTATAGATTGCTGCTAGAAGAGGAGTGGGTTCTCTCAAATACTTATGCAGAGTCATTTTTAATACGCAGAGTTTCTCCTGTCTTGGGAACAGTACCACTGCAGGAATGATGGTAGATGGTACACGCTACAGTACGCCAGTCTATGAACACAACAGATTTTATGCTTCAGTTTAAACGTACCAAATCTATCTGATTAACAATGTTATTTTCATAACAGTTATCAAAAAATCAGACAAAATTACAATTTTAATTTACTGCACGTAAACCACTTGATGGAGAAATATTTGAAATGTTAGCAATACGTTACGATTGCGTGAAGGACGATGAAAAGTTTCTTGGAAAAGTAGAAGTCAAAATCATTAAGAAATATTTCAGCCATGCAAAAAAAAAAAAAAAAAATATTTATCGACATTATCTAATACGGGGAAACCACATCACCATGTGTTTGCAGCCTTACTACGAGTACAGATTAGATACAACTCATATATAATGGATCGATAACTATGATTCGAAATGTATAGCATCGTTAGGATCAGTCAGTAGATTGTAGGTTTGATTTCGCAAAATACAAGAATCTCATACGGTTCTATGTCCGAAAGGTTTGGGAAGTAGCGGCAATCTGTTTCTCTGTACTTAGATAGAGCAATACTGTGTTGCATATGTAATCCAATAAGACTGAACATTTCTTCTTTATACGAGAAGCGTTATCCAGCGCATAAATGGCACGTTTCCTAACGACATTTAGTCGTTACGGTTATTAAATGCCTGTTCTCTATGAAAAGTGATCAATATTAAAGGACGAGCTTTCAGTTGATGGATTGGTGTAGTCGTTAGATCAAGAAATGATAGTTCCAGTAAAGCAGAAATAAAAAAGTGGAAGTGCCTGAGGAATCGATTACCTCGAAACAGCACGAAGTATAACTTAGGAGTATGACTTTGCCAGATCAGATGCCAACATGTTAGTTCTTATGGATCTCACGAAAGCACTTATGTATCAGATATAACTTGCGCTCTCGTCACTTATGACTGATAAAATCAGTCATATTAGACACACTTCAGTATTTAACTATAATCTAAAACGTTGGTGATACAGAGGTCCCTTTAACATATTCTGTCAACGGTGACAAGTAGGTTATCTGTTAAACTGTGTAGCCGTGAGAAGTATTATTGGGTTACTTCATATCGTACGTGACGCAGAAACATTGAATTAGTTAATCACAAGATGGCTTTGTACACAAGTTAAATACATTACTCAAACTACAAGGGGCATTCAAAAAGAAACGAGCCGGAGGCATAATTACAGAAACCAGTACCTGTATGTTAGAAGCATTGGCCCTGGCTGTTGAGACACTTGTCCCACTGTAACACAAGGCGGTGAATGGCTGTTTCATAAAGTTCCCGGGGCTACGATGTGAACCAATTCCGCACGTACCGCTGGACGTCGTCGTCCGAGGTGAATCGTTTGCCCCTCAGAGCCTTTTTCAGGAGACCAAAAATGGCGTAATCCCAGGGAGACACGTCCGGACTGTATGGAGGGTGGCCCGAGAACATCCCATTTGAATTTCTGCAGGAGTGCCGCGACTGTGTTGGCCGTATGACGCTTTGCATTAACCTCACACGAGTGAGATTGCCTGGTCGTTTTGATTTGATCGCTTGGCAAAGGGTGGGCAAGGTTTGCGTGTAACGCTGGGCATTCACTGCTGCAGCAAGTGAATCAGGAGGCCATCTTGGTCAAAGAAGAACGTCGGCATAATTTTTCCTGCACTTGTGTGGATGGCCTTGGTTTTTTTTTTTTTGGTGGTTGTGACCCTGGATGCTTCCACTGGAGACTTTGTCGTTTTGATTCTGGTTCGAAGTGACACCATGGCTCATCTCCAGCCACCAGGAATGCATTCCCTTCCCGAGCATAGCGCTGCAGATAATCAAGACAGTGGGCCATTCGATATGCTTCCTGCTGTGGTTTGAAGACTGTGGAGCATCCATTGGGCACACACTTTGGGCAGTCGTTCTTTCACGATGGTGTGAACACTTCTGACGCTCAATCCGAGCACTGCTGCTATGGCTTTCACTGTCACTCGGCGGTCCTGGGTAATGAGTGCATCCACCAGCTGGACGATGTCATCGGTAATGTAGTATGGTGCTCCAGACCGTGCATCATCGGCTAAAGACATCCGTCATTCCCTGAAGCGCTTGTGCCACGCCTTGATCCTTGCAAGGGACACGCAGTGTTCGACGTCCACTTGTGACATTCGTCGATGAATGTCCGTTCCTCCTACTCCTTCCGCTGTCAGAAAACGGACAACACCTCTTTGCTCGTCTTTCGACGTCTCTATATCACTGTTTGCAATGTGACTGGCAGCGTTGGACGCCTCTGTGTCTCTGTTCGTTGTAGTAAGTAACTAAATCAGATGAAACACTTCCAATTTGCCATCAAGTTAGGTGATAACGAAAACAAGCCCACATAGCAGAAAAAATCTGTTTTCAGAAAGTAAACAAAATTTCAAGCTTTCTAATGCGTTTCTTTGGCTTTTCAAACCCCAGACTTGATGAGATAACTCTCTGAGTGTTTTACCAGGTCTCTCCAAGCTCTCTACCGCAAACTTCAGGAAAACGCCAATAAAAGTGTAATACCATTAATACGATTCTTCAGAGGCACAAAAAAGTAGTTATTAACACATTAGTTCCATAGGCGTTGATGATGATGTTTGGTTTAACTGCGCAGTCTTCAGCGTCCGTACGAAGTCCAAATTTTTATACGGTCCCTTTTTTTTCACAGTCCTATCTAGACATTATCACGAATGATGCTGATGAAGATGAAATGATGAGGACAATACAAACACCCAGTCACTGGCCAGTCGCCAGGTCGGGAACCGAACCCGGGACCCCGTGATCCAGAGGCAGCAACGCTAGCCACTAGACCACGAGCTGCGGACTATTCCATAGGCGAAAGCTTGCTTAACCTGACAGAAATAATTGACGGCCAAATTAACAACTTATGACCGTCCGTAACTGTCGCTTATCTTGCTTCATGAGACATTGCCTAGATTTATAGGCCATGTACTTGCAGCTAACATCCATCGAGAAAGCTACACGTATCTCGTAATTCTTCATATTGATATATTTAACTAAGTGAATCAAAGTATAAAATCACGGAAAGAAACATTGGAAGTATATACTTAGTCTCCAGAAGACTTCGTTTCCTGTTAGTACTACGTCAGCGAAGGTTCACTACGTATTCGGAAGGTTCTCAGCAACACAAACAGATGTTGCCAAATCGGTATGGACAGTAGAGCAATAAAAATTGGGTTTTTCTCAGTCGGATGTTAGAGTGGTGAACGTAGAATCCTTCATCGCCATCAGTGAAAAACAAGCGTTGGAAAGCCCCAACCATCTCGGTCACAGTGAATCATCACGCGATCAGCCAAGGAACAACTAAACACGTCAATCACGTAACGAAAAAGTTCGAGGAAATTCCTACGAGCAGCACCGTTGAATCATCACCCCAATATTTTAGCCATCTTTTTGACGAAATGGAAATCCCAGAGATGGGGCAACCGATTCTCAGTATTCTGATACGACATCGTATAAGAACCTTGACGATGCCTATACGGTGTGTGCCGATATGTTGTCAGTTTAGTACGATGACCATAACTAATTTCTTAGATCTTTTTATTTTAAGCTTTAAGGAGACCTGCAGTGAACATTTATCGATTGCAATTACAAATCTGATTCGTTTTATATGTAACTATGTTACAATCTGAGAAACTGACACTAACAATGAAAAACAACTGTACGTACTTTCACAACACACCGAGCGACGTGGCGCAATTGTTAGCACAGTGGATTCCCGTTTGGGAGGAGCGGAGTCAAAATTTCCGTACGGTCATTCTTGTTTATGCTCCCGTGATTTCCTTAACTCGATTAAAGCGAATTCTGGGACGTTCTTTCAAAAAAGGTGATTTCTTATGACCTCGCCGTCGACTTGACGTTAAACACCAATCTTTCTCCCTTTCGGTACATAAACGAGTTCCATAACCATTCTTAGCAGAGCAGCAGGAGAAACTTCTCAGCATCTACCAATGAGGCAAATTTTCCACTTGCTTTACATACAATTTTGGAGATACGGGCATTGTAAATGCAGACTACTCTCCCAGAAAGCAGAAGTGTTACGTATAAGCAAATCTTAATGTAGCTTGTTCTAATGGACAAGTCTTTAAAGTCATTTACACAAAGTGTAACAAAAATGATGTATACTGACGAACACTTCAATATGTTTTTAGAAATAGCATAATTTATTCTACATCGTTTCTTTCGTTGCTCGTCTTTCATATGATACGAGAATCCGCTATTGTACGGCTTACTTAGAGAGGCTGGTGAGTGTAGTTGTGCTCTTTATTAATACTGAAGCCATATTTAAAACAGTCAATAATTATTTAAGTTTTTTTACGATCTGCACCAACAAAATGGAAAATTCCTGTACTGAAGGCTACGTCCTATAGGCAAGAATGTGGTATCAACACGATGGGTGTCCGGCACATTTCTCGGTGATGGCTAGAAATAGGTTGCAGAGACAATTGCCATATCGTTGGATTGGACGCAGACAAGATGTGTCGTGGCCGGCTCGTTCGCCAGACTTAAGGTCTCTGGATTTTTTCTTGTGGGGATTCGTAAAAGACATTGTTAATAAGACGTTTCAACTACACTTGAAGATATGCGTGAGAGAATTATCAGAGCATGTGCTTCGACAAGTGCCGAAATGATAACGAATACCACTCAATCCATGACAAGAAGACTGCAGCACTGCGTTGATACCAATGCTCATCACTTCGGACACCTTCTGTGAATGGACGTTCATGCCTCCTTTGTGACCTTCGTTGACCTTCAAAACCCTTACTGTCACTGTTAGTGACTCACCCAGTATATTCGAGAACCTTTCCCTGAAGTAAATGTAAATCGTTTGAAAACTGAAATTGACTTTTTTTTCTTTTTTTTGACAGGAAGAAGTCTAGGGTGTGAAGTACCGAGTACGAAGAAATCATAAAAAGATGGAGGTCACGCTCCGATTGAGGATGTAGGGACAAGGAAATTGCCCATGTCATTTTCTGTGGAACCATCCCGAATTTTGTCTTAAACGATGTAGGAAAACAGGGCAGATACTGTGGAAGGCCTCTTGGAAAAATAGACAGTTTTGAATATCTTGGTACAATACTAAGTAGTGACGGGAGAATAGAACAAGAGGTGATAAATAGAACTAAGAAAGAAGTCTGTTGTCAGGTGAATAGCACTATATTGGGGAGGAAAGAGATAAGTATGAGAACTAAAATGCAAATTTACAATGCAATAATGGCACTAATTACATCGTATGATATGGAGAGTTTTGCACTACAGGAGAAACACCTAAGTAGGTTCATATTAGACGTGAAGGAATACGAGAAGAGACTGGACAATAGAAGTAATGAGTGTAGTGTTTGAAGTGTGCCAGGAAGTTTCAAATGAAAAGTTATTCCTTTTGATTAAAAAATGGTTCAAATGGCTCTGAGCACTATGGGACTTAACATCTTAGGTCATCAGTCCCCTAGAACTGAGAACTACTTAAACCTAACTAACCTAAGGACATCACACAACACCCAGCCATCACGAGGCAGAGAAAATCCCTGACCCCGCCGGGAATCGAACCCGGGAACCCGGGCGTGGGAAGCGAGAACGCCACCGCACGACCACGAGATGCGGGCTCCTTTTGATTAAGCCTTTGTTGTATAGCACTAACTGGATGCTGGCAAAGTTTCGCTATAATAGTGTAAATGAATACAGATTGTGTAAACATGTGAGGAGTGATGTATCAACTGGCAATCAAAATGGAAGCAGACAGATGGACACTAACGAAAAAAGCCGCCCATACAGTCACAAGCCAGCACCCAGCATTATGCCAGAAATAGTGACGTAACTGCCAGAAAACCATCTGAAGATGAAGCTGAAAAGGTTCGGTAATCGGTTCATGGAATAATAAATAACTATTCAAAAAAGTGACTGATTACAGTTTTATATATTTACATTAATCCCTTTTGTAAGAAGTTCAGTTAGTCTCGCAAGTAAACGCGGTATTGCCCTTATGCTTTTGAGTTGCTGGATTAGAATTCCAGGCTGTTCTTCCCCATTATTTGTTGATGATCTCAAACTGTACAACTCTGTCATGCACGTGGTGTAACACCACAAAATTATTGTTGTGAGAAAACAATTTATAAGTATAGAAAATTGACATTTCAATCCGTTTCTCTACAAATTCTTCGAATTTTACACCCGTTGTTATCACGACATGAAACGATTATTAAAAAGGTTGTAAATGTGTCCCCATTCTCATCTTATTCTTCTTTATCATTTCCTGGCTTTTACACCTCAAAATCAGCAAAAGAGAGATTGCCATAAAAATTTCTGCAATGGCATGAAAAATTTCACTTGCAAATGCTGCCCACGTTGCTGGCCTGGAAACCTATGTATAGAGGCATCAGCTGCATGGAGGACCACATTTGTATATGGTACACCCAGTCTTTGCATCCTTGGTCACTGCCTACATACCAAAGGATGTTGCCACAGCGATCAGTTAGTTTGCCTGAACACAAGTTTCCCAAGTTATGCAGTAGTTGCAATTGAGATGTTTCAAAGCTGTCGTTCAAGCGTAGCTCGTCCGTCACTTTCGACCAAACAGCGTCAGCGATAGTTATAGAACGGATACTGAAATCAGTAGTCAAGAACAACCTTGTTCCCTTCTTGTTGCAGTGATTCATTTAATCTGTACTGAATGACGAATGCCCTCTAATTTAATCAGCTTCATCCCGCATGTACAGGGAATTCAAAGAGAGATTCATTGACTAAACACCGAGCGAGGTGGCGCAGTGGTTAGCACACTGGACTCGCATTCGGGAGGACGAAGGCTCAAACCGGCGTGCAGCCATCCTGATTTAGGTTTTCCGTGATTTCCCTAAATTGCTTCAGGCAAATGCCCAGTTGGTTCCTGTGACTGGGCACGGCTGACTTCCCTAGCCCGATGGGACTGATGGTCTCGCTGTTTGGTCCCCTCTCCCAAATCAATCAATTATCAACCAACCTTTGACAATCATGCGGCAGCGGGTAGAGCAAGCAAGGAAAAATCATTATTCTTTCATCTTGCCTTTGTTCCTACGCATCCGCTGTTATAATGGTATTAATATTCTTAAAGTTACGGAATACGTTAGAATAGTCAAAGTTTTTTCCCCAACGGTTTGTCTTATGTAAATGAAGCTGCAGTGATAACGTTCAAGTTCCATCAGAGACATCATAATTTCTACTCGTTCTTCAAGCAACTTTGGTACACAGTTACAGAAACGGGATACGTTCTCAGATGCATCCACGTCCTTCCATTTAAAAAATTACCCTGACGTGCTTGAAGTGTCCTGCTGCTTGTCCTACGCTTCTGTTGAGAATGAATAGAAACCAGAAAAAGTGATGTAACATTAGAGTTTAACGTCGTAACGATAAGGAGTTTATTAGCGACTGAGCGCAAGACTGAACAATGGCAAGGAAGAAAATAAGTCGTTTCCTTTTCGAAGGAATCATTTCAGCAGTTGTCTTAAGCGGTTTAGGGAGAGCACACAGAAACCTAAATGAGGCTGTGTGGTAGGGTTTCTGAAACCTGCTCATACCCGAATGCGTAACAGAGGAACTTATTACATTAAGATAGTCTTGACAATCTGTTGTGAAGAGTGGTTGGTTTCATACCGATACAAAGAGACGCTGTAGCGCGAAACGCCACGACGAATCGCAGAAAATACTAGTGTACGTCGTCTTTATAGCAACAGGAAATCGGAAGGACATCATTTCGTACTACTTGCTGTCGAATATTTCTCAAGCTTTCCATCACAGATAAAACAATAATTCACAAATGTGATGTATGTATACGAGTATCTCTGAAATACCCTATGTGATCAAAAGTATCCCGACACCTGGCTGAAAATGACTTCGTGGCGCCCTCTATCGTTAATGCTGGAATTCAATATGGTGTTGGCCCACCCTTAGCCTTGATGACAGCTTCCACTCTCGCAGGCATACGTTCAATCAGGTGCTGGAAGGTTTCTTGGGGAATGGCAGCCCAATCTTCACGGAGTGCTGCACTGAGGAGAGGTATCGATGTCGGTCGGTGAAGCCTGGCACGAAGTCGGCGTTCCAAAACATCCCAGAAGTGTTCTATAAGATTCAGGTCAGGACTCTGTGCGGATCAGTCCATTACAGGGACGTTACTGAAGTGTAACCACTAAGCCACAGGCCGTACATTTTGAACAGGTGCTCGATCGTGTTGAAAGATGCAATCGCCATCCCGGAATTGCGCTTCAAAAGTGTGAAGCAAGACGGTACTTAAAACATCAATGCACGCCTGTGCTGTAATAGTGCCACGCAAAACAACAAGAGATGCAAGCCCCCTTCATGAAAAACACACCGTAAAACTACCGCCTCCGAATTTTACTGTTGGCATTACACACGCTGGCAGATGACGTTCACCGGGCATTCGCCATACTCACACCCTGCCATCGGAACGCCACATTGTGTACCGTGATTCGCCACTCCACATAACGTGTTTCCACTGTTCAATCGTCCAATGTTTACGCTCGTTACACCAAGCAAGGCGTCGTTTGGCATTTACCGGTGTGATGTGTGGCTTATGAGCAGCCGCTCGACCATGAAATAATCCAAGATTTCTCACCTCCCGCCTAACTGTCATAGTACTTGCACTGGATCCTGAGGCAGTGTGCAATTTCTTTGTGGTGGTCTGGATAGATGTCTGCCTATTACACATTACGACCCTCTTCAACTCTCGGCGGTCTCTGTCAGTCAACAGACGAGGTCGGCCTGAACGCTTTTGTGCTGTACGTGTCCCTTTACGTTTCCACTTCACTAAAACATCGGAAACAGTGGACCTAGGGATGTTTAGGAGTGTGGATATCTCGCGTACAGACGTATGACACAAGTGACACCCAATCAACTGACCACATTCGAAGTCCGTGAGTTTCGCGGAGCGCCCCATTCTGCTCTCTCACGATGTCTAATGACTACTGAGGTCGCTGATATGGAGTACCTGGGAACAGGTGGCAGCACAGTGCACCTAATATGAAAAACGTATGTTTTTGGGGGTGTCCGGATACTTTTGATCACGTAGTATATGTTATGTATTGGAGTATATCAGCCCCATACTTCAGTAAACTTGTCTGTAGTAAAGCAGACCAGGCGCCAGTTCTTTTTTTTTTTTTTTTTTTTTTTCAGGGAGACCCTCGATTTTGGTACAAACAGTGTGCGACGCTTATTGTACACTAACTGATCAAAAGATCCAGATACCTCTATCCAATGCGGAATTGATCACTAGATGTCACAAGAGGCGGATCAGCTAGTATGCAAGGAGGCGGACAGTATTATATTGTCAGCCGAGAAGCATTTACCAAACTGATCGAGCAGGAGAGCTGAGTGACATCAAACATGCACTAGTCATTTGATGTCGTCTAGCAAATTCATCTGGAAAATTTCGTCTTCTTCTTCAATTCCTTTATGTCTTCAAGCGTCGAGGTTGCCTTGCTCCATCCATTTCTTCCACTCCACTCCGTTCTCGCACATTCTCTTCACTTCCACGATTGTTTTTTCAAGCCTTTGTCCCAGTTTCTCGACCCTGGCCTGCTGTGTGATACGGGATCTCCCTCGTCCAGCTCCTCCCTGCACACGCATTTCAAATACTTATATGTATTTCTTCTTATCTTTATTTCTTCTTCATGCTTTTTCTTTCCTTTCCCATTCTCTTAACATGCTCAACTGACGCCCCTCAACCACCACACTTATTGATTTCTTCTGTTCACTCTCTTTCCGCATTCTTGCATTTCTAATTTGATCTCGTCTAATTTTTCCTATTGCTGTCCTTATAAACTTCGTTTCTGTGGCAGTAATCCACTAAGATGTTTCTCTTCTAGTGCCAAACCCTCCATACCATATGCCGTAATTGATGGCATTATTGCACTGTAAATTTGCATTTTAGTTTTCATACCTATTTCTTTACCACTATTTTGTTATTCGTCTTATAGTATGATAAGATTGCTTTCTCGGTTCTGTTTAGCACCTCTTGTTTTGTTCTTCTATCACTATTTAGTCTCGTGCCTAGATATTCAAAATTGCCTACTTTTCCAAGCGGTTTTCCATTACAGAGCGTATATAGTTGTTCTTCATACCAGTACTGTTTTGAAACCCACATTACTTTGTTTTTATCTGCATTCTCTACCATTCCCTTTCTCTTCAGTTCTACATACCATTCTACTAGGCCTGCTGATGTCTTCCTAATGAGTCGCCAATCAATATCATACCATCTGCATAGAGTTATGTTTGTAGATACACTGGTCGTAGTTCCTACTTTCCAAGCTTCGTTGTGTAGGATCGCCTCTTGCACGTTTTTCTTACTTCACCCAGAAAAATGTTAAAGTAAGGAGCTGAGGCTATCGTCCTGCTTGATTCTTTCTCCACTGAGAATTCTCCTCATTTTTCACGATTAATACGAACCTCGCTCACTGGTTGTTCATATACACTTTTCACGTCAATCGTGAATTTCATTGGTATCCTCGCTGCTACCAGTGATCACACTTGCTGCCTTGGCACGGAATCAAATTCAGCTTTAAGATGGAGAAACGAGAGATAAACGTCCGGGGTAATTGGCTATGGTCTTCTCCATGTCGTTCTAATTGTGTAGCTGAGACTCTGTGTCTGCCCCCTGGCCTACAAGCAGGATGCTCCTCCTCCACATCCTCTTCCACCGCCCTATTCAGTTGCCTCTCCAATATACGAATAAACACTTTATAGATTCCTGACGATAGACGGATAGCCCTATAGCAATCGCAGTCATAACAGTTTGCCCTCCTAAGCAACGACATGATTAAGGTCTTCTTCCATTACACTGGGATACTATTCTCCGCCCACAGTCATGATTAAGGTCTTCTTCCATTACACTGGGATACTATTCTCCGCCCACAGTCTCTGAAACAGTTGAGTAAGTTGTTTTACAGCCTCTGCACCACTATACTTGCATAGTTCCGGAGCTGTCCATTCAGGTCCCGAAACCTTCCCTGTTCCAACTAGGTCAACTGCCATTTCCAACTCCTGTTCTTTTGTCTCTCCTTCAATTTCTGGGACTCGTATAATTTCATAATGTCCGACGTTGAACCTCCTTCTTGTACTCCCTGAGTCCTTTTTTTAAACTTTCCTTCGTAGTGTCTTCTCCACTTCTCATGCATTGTTGCTTTCTCTGACACTAGCTTACTCCCATCCTTAACTCTCCTTGTTTGCTTCCTACATTTCCCTTTTATAAGGGAACGTACACAAGTGTCAAAACACGATATTGATGAATGTTGGCGGTTCTGTAGAGGGGGAAAATAATGCAATACGTATTTTTTTGTTTGTGCCCAATTTCACTTTTAAGCGGTAAACCCCATCCCGAAAGGTAATTGGATATATTAGGTTTGGAGGGAATATCTTCGAATCGATTACACATAAAAAAATTGTCTCCTATAAATGTTAACATGTAACTAACGTTATTGCAAACTGTATAATCGAATTTTGTAAGAATCTGAAATTTTGCAAAATACCCACCACCATTAATTAATTTTGAATAATGAAAACTTTTATCACAACATAAATTTAAGAAGTCTTCAAGCTACATATATCCATACTGAATAAAGCTGGTTTCTAAAATACTGTATTTGGAAAATAAGCTGTACACAATGTGCTTTCAGAGTATTTTCAACAAACCTAATTGCAATATCTAAATATCTATTATCAGTCTAATTGTTTATTTTAGTTAAATTTGTTTTACGTTTTACATTCTTTTTTTATTTTTTTGGTGTACCTCTTCACATAGGTCTATTTTGTTAACTGAAAATAATAAGTAATTCTTTATTATCATACAAAATCCTTATCATAATGACAGTCTGTAAGTAACTGTTTGAAACATAACGTTTTCTTATGGCATGCACATAAATTGAACGAATTTTCTTCACATAATATAAATGACGGAGAGCAGAATATGAAACAAAATTCAGCAGATTTAAAATTGTCGTGGGTGGTCCTCTAAATATCATGATATGTGTCACGCATATTTCAGTATATTGGCAAGCCTTGGCGAAAAGAATTGCTGATGTACTACTGACTAGATCTTAGTTATATTATTTCTTAAGTGGAGGTTGACATCAAAATCACTCAGCAGAGCTAAATCTGAAAATCTTTACGCGAAGTTCTTCCAACATCGAAAGCCGAAGACATCTCATGACTGCACCTTTCCCGTCGATCCTTTTGGGATCATTAGATGAATAAGTTTCTTGTCCTCAGGTTCTATGCTCTATACGGTTCTTTCACGCTGACACTCCTAAGAATCTGACAATGATGCATGTCTTTCTCCTTTACTGGGAACGAGAACATCTTTCAAATATGTTTTACCCGATCAGACGTTTGTTTACCAGGTTTCGATGCTGTCACAAGAACATCTGGGGCTTCCAAAAATGATTCTTGGTCCAAATTCACCATCAATACAGACGTGGTACGTACATGGCTTTCGATGTTGGAAGAACTTTGTCAGAAGATTTTCAGATCTCATTGTGTTGAATGTTTTTGGTGTCAGTCTCCACCTGAGAAACAATACGATTAAGCTGCAGTCTCTAGTTCAGAGTCAATTCTTTTCGCCAAGGCTTACCAATGTGCTGAAATATGCGTGACACAAATCAGTATATTTAGAGGCTCACTCATCCAAATCTGAAATCCTGTTGAATTTTGTTTTATATTGTGCTGTCTGCCGCATCTATCATTTGAACAAATTTCGTACATATTATGTGCATGGCATAAGAAAATGTAATGTTTTAAGTATGTATTTACAGATTACCGTTATTGTCATGATTTTGTATCATAATAAGGAATTACTTATTATTTTCAACTAACGAAATAGACGTGTGTGAAGCGGCAAAAACAATTAAAACATAAAACAAATTTAAGTAAAATAAATAACTAATCTGATAATGAATGTTTAGATATTTTAATTAAGTATGTTGAAAATACCCTGACAGTACACTGTGTACACCTTATTTTCAAAAATGGTGTTGCTGAAATCAGCTTTATAATATAAGGATTCATGTAACTTGAAAACTTCTTTAATTTTTAAATAATGGAGGGGGTATTTCGTAAAATTTCAAATTCTGACACAATTCGTTTACACAGTTTTCAAGAACATTAATTACATATCAATTTTTATATGAGAAACAATTTTATATATATTCGTTTCGTAAATATACCCTCCAAACCTAAATGCCAAATTATGTTTTGGGGTGACTTTTACAGCTTAAAAATGAAATTGAGCTCCAACAAAATGATACGTATTGAATTATTTTGCCTCATGTACAGACACGCCAAGTTTCATCGGTTACTGACACTTGAGAATATTCTTTTGTTAGTACTTTTCATGGTTTCCCAGAGGCTGGTTGTGTAGTTCTCTCTTGCTCTGTCCTCAACCAGGCTTCCAAATTCCTCCCAAGATTTGCTTTTAGATTCCTTCGCCACTCGTTTTATTGTATTCCTTCTTTCATACTTTTGGGGTGACTTTTACAGCTTAAAAATGAAATTGAGCTCCAACAAAATAATACGTATTGAATTATTTTGCCTCATGTACAGACACGCCAAGTTTCATCGGTTACTGACACTTGAGAATATTCTTTTGTTAGTACTTTTCATGGTTTCCCAGAGGCTGGTTGTGTAGTTCTCTCTTGCTCTGTCCTCAACCAGGCTTCCAAATTCCTCCCAAGATTTGCTTTTAGATTCCTTCGCCACTCGTTTTATTGTATTCCTTCTTTCATACTTCATCCCGTCTTCTCCCACAAGACGTGCTATGTAATTTTTCCGGGCTTCCTTCTTACACTTCACCACCCAATTCACTTCCTCATTCCTCTAACTTGCCCTTTTCTTGCTTGAATCTGTTGCTACGTTCCCACATACGTCTTCCGATGACTGTAGTAATATTTATTTCAGCCTAATCTACTTTCCACGCAGATTTCTATTAAACACCCGCCACCATCTTTTCGGGTTCTCTGTCCACGTTGACTACCACGCTTCCATTTGCAATTCTTTCGTCCTGACCCTTTCTACCACTGAAATCTCCTGTTAATACTTGGTGTCCTCTGGTTACCTCTCTATCCACAGTCCGTTGTAAATGTCCATAGAATTCTTCTTTATCTAGCATTTTGACATCCTCAGTTTGTGCATCCACTTAAAAGTAAGGCACTTCCATGTCTAACACCAAATTAACAGCCGTTATTCTTGAAAGGGCTGTATACAATCAACACACTTCCATTTGTGGCTGCTCACTGGTAATCGTACGTGCTCCCTCTTTTGCTCGGTTGACCCTTCCAAACCCAGAGTACCTTAAAATGTACTCCTCCAGCAGTCTTCTCATTCCACTATCTTTCCTCTTCACATCACATAGTACATGAACATCTAATTTATGGTTCTTCATTTCCTGAATAAATTCTAACCCTTTACCAAGAATCGTCTTAATACACCATTTTCCAAATCTCGTCTTCCATTTTCACGCTAGTCGTCGTCGTACAGATCTGTTCAGTCTGAGCATTATTTCTCTGAATCAATTTTACCTCCATATGGGTGATTAGCCCATGTAGAATGGCGTGTTGGGTGACCTTTCTCGTGGTCCAATTGGCCATCATACCTTAGGTAGTCGGGGTTTGACTAAGGCATTTCCTCTTTCCCATTCAGATATTGTTTTCCCGCCAATTCTCGCGTGGATTATTGCAGTGGTTTTCCACAAAGCGATGGGGTCATAAAGCGATGGGGTCACCATGCCCCTACGTCACAGTAACGTATCACCCCTTTTAAAGCTGCTCTTTTCGACTCTTGCTGATGCAACTGTGAAATGGAAACGCGAAGGAGCAACGATAGCTGAACCAAGACCATGCAGACAGCATGTACTGACATACAGATACCGTCGACTATTGCGGAGAATTGTTGTGAAAAGTCACATAAAATAAGCGAAAGGAATCATTCGTGAGTTTCAAAGTGCTACTGTGAACCCAGCTAACACATGACTGTGTATACAGAGTTAAAATGAATGGGGTACAATGGCCGAGCAGCTCGTTATAAGTCATACAATTCTGTATTCTGTGCTAAGTAACTCGTGAGGTGGTATAAAGAACGGCGGTACCGGACGGTGGACGACTGGAAACGAGCGATCCAGAGTGACGAATCACGCTACATCCTTTGTCAATCCGGCAGAAGCGTCTGGGTGACGTGAACGCGTGGAGAACGTTACCTGCCATTACAAGCAGTGCCAGCAGTGAAGCACGAACGAGACACTGTTACGGTGTAGGGGTGTTTTTCGTGATTGTGGTGTGGTCACCATATGACGCTTAAGAAAACGCTAAATGCGGAAGGATATGAACGCATTTTACAGCATTGTGTTCTGCGTGAAGTAAAGGTACCCAGCAGAGTTCAAATAGTCATGAGGGCAAAGGGCAAGCACCACCCATATTAATGTCCAGTAATAAGAGTCCGCACTCTTTCAATCAGATAGTGTGTAGTCGCCACCGCTATACAGATTGATTCACTAACTATTGCTACCAAGAACAACTCCGAAATATGATAGGAGCTGAAAAGTTTGTGGGACAAAAGTTGCATGGGACAAAGGGGGCCATAATATGACGTTGGTTTTTTGTTACTAGGTGGGGTTGCTTCAGAGATATGAAGGTCACCTTTGTTTTGGTGTTTTTTTTTTTTTTTTTTTTTTTTTTAGTAGGATGCTATAGTTTGGTACTTATTTTCTGGTAGCGGCTATCAAAACGAATCCAGTGGTGTGTAACAGTAAGGTCTCTGAAGGTCAACGAAAGCGTAAAGCCGGCCGGTGTGGCCGAGCGGTTCTAGGTGCGTCAGTCTGGAACCGCGCGACCGCTACGGTTGCAGGTTCGAATCCTGCCTCGGGCATGGATGTGTGTGATGTCCTTAGGTTAGTTAGGTTTAAGTAGTTCTAAGATCTAGGGGACTGATGACCTCAGCAGTTAAGTCCAATAGTGCCCAGAGGCATTTTTTTATTTTTTTATTTTAAATCGTAAAAGGTGGCGTGAACGTCCATTTACAGAAGCTGTTCGATGTGATGACCATTGGTATCAATGCAGTGGTGCAATTTTCCTATCATGGATTGAGTGGTATTCCATATCACATCGGCACTTATCGAAGTACATGCTCTGACAATTCTCTGTCGCACATTTTCAGGTGTAGTTGGAGCGTCTTTATAAACAATGTCTTTTACGAATCCCCACAATAAAAAATCCAGAGACCTCAAGTCTGGCGAACGAGCCGGCCACGACACATCTCGTCCGCGTCCAATCCAACGATTTGGGGATTGTCTCTGCAACTCATTTCTAGCCAACAGGGAAAAATGTGCTGGACACTCATCGCGTTGATGCCACATTCTGTTTCTTGTTCCGAAAGGTATTTCTTCCAATAACAGACCTAATGTTTCTTAGAGGAATGTAGTGTACTTCCTATCATTATGATTCCCTTCGATAGAACAGAGGCTTGTAATTCTGTCCTCCAGAATCCCACACCGTACATTCACCGACCACGGTTTTTGGTGTGCAACTTGCTCCAGCCAACATGGATTTTCTGTTGCCCAATAAAGCATGTTATACAAATTAACATTTACACGGTTCGTGAATGTAGCCTCATCAGTAAATAAAATCAAATTAATAAATGTGTCATCTCTCTGAATCTGAAGTTGAGCCCATCAGCAGAATTCAGTGCGACGCATACAATCCGTACTAGTTAATTCTTGGTGGAGACTGATATGGTAAGAATGACATTTATGGCTATGCAGAACACTAACAACACTACTATGTCTGATGCCAGATCCCTGGCGATTTGACTAACACAAGGATCTCGAACCACAGTAGTAAGAATACCAATTTCCGTTTCCTCGTTAGTAACTTTCCTTTACCTGATATGTTTCCGATGCGTTAAAGATCCAGTTGTTCTCAATTTCTCATACACATATTTAAACGTACGACGTGTAGGGTGAGTACGTTGAGAATATCCTTCAGCGTATAAATCTCTAGCTCTCACAGAATTTAGTTGGCATTCTCCGTAAATGAGAAGCATATCGACTTGTTCTTCGAAGGAATACATCATTCACATTCGCTTGATTCGACGATACTAGTCTTACCGTTCTTATTAGTGTTGTATTGCGAAACCGTCATATGGTGTTTACAAGTCAATGGCACATTAGATGGATGTGCCATATTCGGCGGACATTTACTATTTGCACGATATACGAGAGAGAATTGTCAGAGCATGTGCTTCGATTAGTTCCGCAGTGATAAGGAATATCACTCAATCCATGATAAGAAGATTGCAGAGCTGCATTGATACCATTGGTCATCACTTCGAACAACTTCTGTAAATTGACGTTCATGCCACCTTTTTGGCCTTCGTTGACCTTCAAAGACCTTACTGTTACACATCACTGGATTCGTCTCGGTAGCTGCTGTCGGAAAATAAGTACCAAACTATAGTATCCGATTAAAAAAAAGTTGACCTTTATACCTCTGACGCTACCCCACCTAGCAACAAAAAACTTACGTCATTTTATGGCCCCCGTTGTCCCATGCAACATTTGTCCCACAAACTTTTCAGCTACTATCATACTTTCGGAGTTTTTCTAGGTGTCAACAGTTAGTGACTCAACTTGTATGTTCTTTTCTGTAGAGCGCGTATTATTTCTCCCGCATCCATACACACTCTGTACCGGAAGGCTTTCATTACTGCAATCGTGATTCAGACCAAAAGAGCTGCCACTTGTGCGTGTGATATCAAAAATGGTTCAAATGGCTCTGAGCACTATGGGACTTAACATCTGAGGTCATCAGTCCCCTAGAACTTAGAACTACTTAAACCTAACTAACCTAAGGACATCACACACATCCATTCCCGAGGCAGGATTCGAACCTGCGACCTTAGCGGTCTCGCGGTTCCAGACTGTAGCGCCTAGAATAGCTCTGCCACCGAGGCCAGCGCGTGTGATATCGCTGGAAGAATGAGCATGAGACGTTTTCGGTAGACTTGGAAAATTTGTCGAAAAATTTGAATAAGAAAGGGACAAGTAACAAAGAAGCGTTTTTGAGTTTGGATCATGGAGGTGTGAATGATGAGATGTTTGTACAATACTTCCGAAGTGCAACAACTTTGAAAGTAACGGAAATTGCAATCTCTGCGACGCGAACTCGAGTGACAGGATCAACTGCTATGTGGAGCTTGATGTGACAGTGAGACATCTGTGATAGTAACAGTAAAAGCGAAAAAGTGTGAGAAGATAACGAAAATGTGAGAAAAATGTCGTTGCTGGGAGTCGAGTCCATGATTTCTTGTTTGGAAATGCTTAGAGGAGAAGCAAGCGCTAAAATAGTGCAGGAATGGAAGTGGGAGGGAGAACGACTTCGTTTCTGCAATTTAAGTTGACGCATCGGGGTAATTTGTTAATTTTCTCGACTTTTATTACGCGGAACTGGTGCCCTACCTGACAGGAGACTTTTCCGCAATTCGGTCTCATCACCCTACGCCCCCTCCCCCTTGTTTTCAGAGTCCTTTGCTGCAAGTCTGTTCTTTCTAAACAGTCGCTGTCACTGCCATTTCAATATTCTCCTCTCTCAGTATTCCATTCGTTTCTGATGATACTAAACAGGGCTTCACATATGCTAAATTAACTAATATTATTGTTATTCTTAATGGCCTTTATTCTTCTTCTTCTTCTTATTATTATTATTATTAATGCCAGTTATTATGATTTTTCTGTTAGATTAATGTCGTTAATCGTTCTCATAATAACTTCGCAAGTGTATGTCATTGAATCAGTAGTTCATAACGAAATGTTTTGTAATATTTTTTTGCTATGTGTTGCTCTTGGTCTGATGTAAGATACTGTCTGAAGGCTTTGATCTGATCAGATTAAGTAACCAACAAATAAATAAATAAATATTTCTTCGATATTGGATTTTCACGACACAAAAACCTGTTATTTCCGCCATCTTTGAGTGTTATGCTACGAGAACGTGGTTGTAGACTACACAACGAAGAGTATAATTGGCATGAGCAAGCGATAATTTATGGTGTAAAGTTATATCGGAGACTACGCCATCAAACTCAGTATTAGAGGTAGTGCACGTGTGTTGACTGGGTGCTTTTGCCGGCAGGAGGTGGACGTGGGCCGCTGTGACGGAGGCAGCGCCGGCGGCGGCGGCCCCGCCGCCTGCGAGGGGCGCTCCTTCTCGCGCTGCGTGCACAGGTCTCCGGGCGGCGCGTGCGTGTCGTCGCTGCAGGGGCCGCTGCTGCGCTGCACGCCCGCCGAACACAGGGAGCACTACTACCGGGACGCCACGGGCGCCACCAGGACCATTATCGCCGTAAACAGCTGCATCTGTGGCTAGGCCACACTGAGCGTGTGTTCCCCGATAAGGCTGAATATTTATACCCGAGTAGCTATACCTTGTATTACTTTCTCATCGTTCTCTCTATCAGGGCACAAACACGCACAAGATTAATCGTATCGTAAACATAAATCGCTGTGCAATGCCGTATTTTACGAATATATAACGAACACACGCCCCTCAATATTTTTCCCCGCTAAAATCTGTGAATCGTTTGCTCCTCTTAAATCTCTGCCTGACACAATCTGCTCGTTGACAGACACAATATTAGTATTTATTAGTGGCTAATCAAGAAGCTGTGATGAGTTTTCTTGAAGAATTTAGCGTCACTCCTTGAACTGTAAATAAATGGAAACAGAACCCGAATAATTTATTTTGGTGGATGGTAAATTGATATTAGTGTTTGGATGCCAGATGTTGGCATGTAATGTACGTTGTCAAACAATAAAAACATTGGAAAATGATTAATGCAACTTCTTTCTCTTCCTGAACTACTTAATACGTTACATCCCAAACACTCGTTAACTTTGGCCTCAGTGGAAATAGTTCATAAGTAATCTTACACAGTTTTTCTTTCTGAAGTATACATTTCGCTTTTAACTACGGACTATACAAGATGAATCGCCTAAAACATGCATCACAAATATTACGGAAATGGAAAGTGCTGCTGATGTGCGGTTTTTACAGAATGTATTGGCAGTCAGGGGCTCGTATTGTTAGCCAGTCTACAGATTGTAATAACAGTTAGAAAATGTATTTTTTTTTGTTGCAAACATACACTTTTTTAAACGGAACAATAAATAATTTTATTAACAAAAGTGGGGTAAATTAGAATGTCAGTGTGTTCTGAAAAGTTCTCACACCGACTCCTGTACGATACCTATGGAAGCACACACTAAATAACAACACAAGTCCATACACTAGTTGTGTGGATTCTGACCAGTAACGAAACAACTGGTAGGTATTGTCCTTGTAGACAGCGTTCTTCAGCTTTCCGCACAGAAAAAAAGTCTACAGGCGTGAAATCCGGGAAACAGGCCGGTCAAGATACATGTCCTCTGCGTCCAATACAGCGGTTTGGAAACAATTCGTCAAGACGCAGTGTAGTGCTTCGTGCACTATGGGATCGACAACAATCATGTTAGTACCATAGGTTCCGCCTAGTCTGCAGACGGGCATCTTCTAACATCCGTGGAAGATGGTCTGTTAGTAAGCTGTGATTCTTTTGCGCGTTCAGTGTTCCATCTACGAAAAACGGGCCTATGTGCTGATGGTTCACTATCACACACCACACGTTTACGCCCCATGAGCGCTGACGTTCTACCTGATAAACCCAACGGGAATTGTCAACGGACCCATAGTGCATGTTTCGACTGTTTCCCTGGCCATGATTGGTAAATATGGTTTCATCACTAAAGAAGATACATGATACATCTGGACTGCCCTGCGTTAACGCCCATGTACAGAAGGTAATACGATTCTCATAATTGTTTCCATGCAGCTCTTGATGGAGAGAGATGTGATAGGGGTGGAACCTATGTCGATGGAGAATGCGTAGGACCATTGCCCGACTAAAGTCACCGAACAAGAACAAAGTGCATATTTTCCATACCCTATGAGCATGTCGGCTTTTTCTGCATTGATAAATCCCATAATCTACTGACGACATACTTCTTGGACTCTCACACTATCTGGCTAGTACGTCGCAAAGCACTCTGGGAACACATAAAGCACTCTGTAAGCAAACGTAACAACATCGTGCAAAGCAACTACGCAGGCTGAATGGCACAAAGAAGTGACTGTATGGAAATATTTCAAAATACACCTCGTAAGCGACTCGCACTAGAATCCTGCAACAGACGCCACTGACATTCTAATTTACCCTACTTCCACTTTGTTGATGTCAATAGGCATTGTTCCATTAAAAAAATTGTATATTTGCATAAAAATACATTTTCTAAGTATTATTACAATATTTTTATTGGGTGACAGTACGAGCCTATGACTACCAATCCATTCTGTGAAAACCGCACATCAACAGCACTTTTCATTTCCGCAATATCTGCTGTGCAAGTTTTAGATTATTCACCCTGTATACTGCTACTACATTAAAGAGGGATTGCAGTCGCAACTTTTACTTTATCGGCTGTTTTTAATGAATACAGGCAAAGTTGTGCTTTTACACTGTGGACTTCAAATAAGTTCTAGATATCATCTTGACAGCTATAAAAAACAATATTATAAAAAAAATAGCTCAGGCGGTACTAAGTTTTTAATCAGCAAACACACGGAAGGCATATGTTTGTAAATTACATGTGTTTCATGGAATTTGACGTTATCAAACTGGAACACGCGGTCTACTTGAAATATATTCCTTTATTCACAAACATCTTGGTCGCGAATTATTTGCATATTTGAATATAAAGGGTGTCACCTAACGTTACCGTTGGATATATTTCGTAAACCACATCAAATACTGACGAACCGATTCCACAGACCGAACGTGAGGAGAGGGGCTAGTGTAATTGTTTAATACAAACCATACAAAAATGCACGGAAGTATGTTTTTTAACACAAACCGATGTTTTTTTTTAAATGGAACCACGTTAGTTTTGTTAGCACATCTAAACATATAAACAAATACGTAATCAGTGCCGTTTGTTACATTGTAAAATGTTAATTACATCCGGAGATATTGTAACCTAAAGTTGACGCTTGAAACCTCCGACGTTCAGTTGCGTGTTGTAACAAACACGGGCCACGGTCGGCGAGCAGCATCTGCAGGGACATGTTTACGATGACGACCGTGTTTACGAGTGTGGCTGTAGTGCACTGTTGTGGTTTGGTCTAGCTGTCGCAGTGTCCGCATGTAGCGCTTGCTGCTATTGTTATTCTGCATTCGTCTCCGCACGCAGACCAATTGTAGTACATCGTGTTACCAGACGTCTGTGATAGTGTAGTGTTGTAAGAACTGTGACCACGGTGTATTCGAACTCTGAAAAGGCGGAGATGATACTCATCTATGGCGAGTGTCGACGAAATGCAGCTGAAGCCTGCAGGGTGTATGCAGAACGGTACCCGGACAGAGAGCATCCAACGTGCCGCACATCGCAAAACATCTACCGCCAACTGTATGCAACAGGTATGGTCGTAGCACGCAAACGGGTCCGTAACAGGCCCGTCACAGGAGAAGCGGGTGCAGTTGGTGTGTTAGCTGCTGTTGCCATGAACCCACACATGAGTACACGGGACATTGCGAGAGCCGGTAGACTGAGTCAAAGTAGTGTCATGCGCATACTGCATCGTCACCGCTTTCACCCGTTTCATATGTCGCTACATCAGCAATTACATGGTGATGACTTTAATCATCGAGTGCAATTCTGTCAATGGGCATTAACAGAGAATGCGTTGCAGTTCTACCTGTTTACCGATGATGCGGGTTTCACAAACCACGGGGCAGTGAATCTACGGAACATGCATTACTGGTCCGTGGACAATCCTCGCTGGCTCAGACAGGTAGAGCGACAGCGACCGTGGACTGTAAATGTATGGTGCGGAATCATTGGGACCACCTCAATGGTCCTCACTTCATTGCAGGGGCCCAAACAGCTGCAACATCCATCGCGTTTCTACAGAATGATCTGCCAACGTTGCTCGAAAATGTCCCACTAGAAACGCGTCGACGTATGTGGTATCAGCATGATGATGCACCTGCACATTCCGCAATTAACACTAGGCTGACCCTTGACAGGACGTTCGACGGGCGTTTCGTAGGACGTGGAGGACGCATAAATTGGCCAGTCCATTCTCCTGATCTTACACCTCTGTGGGGTACGTTAAAGGAGAATGTGTACCGTGATGTGCCTACAACCCCAGAGGATATGAAACAACGTATTGTGGCAGCCTGCGGCGACATTACACAAGATGTACTGCGGCGTGTAAGACATTCATTACGCCAGAGATTGCAATTGTGTGCAGCAAATGATGGCCACCACATTGAACATCTATGGGGTGACATGTCGGGACACACTCTATTCCACTCCGTAATTGAAAACGGAAACCACGTGTGTACGTGTACCTCATCCCTAATGGTAATGTACATGTGCGTCAGTGAAAAAGACCAATGAAAAGGTGTTAGCATGTGGACGTAATGTGCTGTTCCAGTCTCTTCTGCACCTAAGGTCCATCACCGTTCCCTTTGGATCCCTACGTAATTCGGTGCTCTTCGATACACACGATCGAACAGCGGAGGAGTGGTACTCAAGCGTCAACTTTAGGTTACAATATCTCCGGATGTAATTAACATTTTACAATGCAACAAACGGCACTGATTACGTATTTGTTTATATGTTCAGATGTGCTAACAAAACTAACGAAGTTCCATTTTTAAAAAAACGTAGGTTTGTGTTAAAAAACATATTTCCGTGCATTTTTGTATGGTTTGTATTAACCAATTACACTAGCCCCTCTCCTCACGTTCGGTCTGTGGAATCGATTCGTCAGTATTTGATGTGGTTTACGAAATATATCCAGCGGTAATGTTAGGTGACTCACCCTGTATATGCCAAAAGCGATCAAGACACTTGTGAGTAACAAAACTTCTTGCCGTATCGATAGTGGTAGCGATATTTTGAAAATAATACAAAATCGTCTGTGGTTCGTTCTGTGCCCACGACGGAGCTTAGCCATAATTATTTCTCGGACTCTGAACGATATTCTTTACATCAGCTTCCAAGCATGTACTGCATTTAATGTATGGTGCAGCAGTATGTAATATCTAGAGACCAAAAAAATATGCAGAGAAACGTTTCACAACTGGCATCATGCTATGTGGAATTGTCGGCGAGGAAGGAAACTTACAAGAAACTAGATTCTTCAAGTCAGACAGAGCTGGTCAAGGTTCTCGACAAAGCAATGTGTGCTTGCACCATAGAATTTGAAGAGATTTTGCTGGATCGTGTAGGAGAAGATTCTTTAGTAAGGACTTATTCAGTTGCCATTGAAATGCACACGTCAAAGAGAACTGTACGGAAAGTAAAGTGAGAGTGCAGCAGTTGGGCAAAACGATTTTGAATCGGAAGTCCTATTCTATCGGTGGATTATGTTGTAACGCATCTATCGAGATTGGCAGTCGCAATACTGAACGGTCCAAACAAGCTTAAAGCGTTGCTGTAAGGTGTAAGCTGTCTGCGTCTACAAAAGAAGCCAAGTATTCATACACTTATCGTTTATCATTTACAATCTGTACAAAGAGGTTAACAATGCGTTGCACATCACGCCATAGATAAATTAGCAACACTAGATTATATCAAAGTAACAAATAATTAAACCGAATAACACTGATAATAATAATAATAATAATAATGCCAGTAAAAACAAAAATTATATTTTCCTTCAGAGTGTGAGTACACATAAATCAGAAGGGTCTTAAGTACAAACATACGTCCTGATTGTGCTACAGTTAAGTTTTGTGACGTATAGGAAATTAACCAATCAGGTATAACACCTTTGCAAAAACTGGATACGTTTCACATCATCTTTCGTTGCACGAATATTCATAAAAGCCCTGATTTCTTCAAGATGAACTTTTAGTGATACAGTTTGCGTGTCTGATATTTCATCTTTGTGGAGATTAGCAGGCAACAAAAACAAGGGATTGTGACTTCCGACGTGACTTGAGTTGCTGTACCGTTAATAGTAACTTCCCGAAATAACAAAGCGTCGACCTCAGCTTTACTGCCACCCAGCTGATGCCAGTTTCAACAAGCGGTAGTAGTCGGTTGTTTACAACTGACGTAATAGGATTCGTCGGAAGAGGAAGGCCCTAACGTAACTTTGGCGCGCTGACGACGAGCTCAGTGTGTACCGAAATAGCGATGGAGTCGGCCCGTTGTAAAGGCCCATTGTGGGACGCGAATAGCACCAGACAGACGTGCAGTCTGCCGAGACACGTGCTACGGCCAGCTGGCTTTCACCGCAGACAAGTCCACATTCTGTCCTTGGCCTTTGGGCTAGGAATAAGGCAGCGGCAGACGTCCACCAGAAATAACGCGTCCCGACGGCCACTAGCGGCACTCACTCAGCGACGTCCTTTCTGTCCCTGGCGGAGCCTTCTTCGACTGCGTTGTTCTAGTGCAACAGCAAATTTAGCATTAACTATAAGGGAGACGGATATACGCTTTCTGCAAAAAACCATCTCCGACTAGTCTCAGGAACTCACGAAAAACCTGAATGGGGAAAGTTGGAATTGTACAAGAACCTGTCTCGTCGTAGTTTCTTGGACCATATTTTACCGCCGTCTAGGAGAACCAGTACACTTTGGAGTAGCTGATTGCTTCCATATAACTAAAAATATTCGCAGTAAGGACAATAGTAGTCGTATTTAGCAAATATGTTACACATAAAAAACATGCTCTAGAGAGACGTATCTACATTGCTTTCTAATGAGCACCATTTTGGCTCAGAAGTTTCTCTGCCGCTGAAATAAAAGTTAAAAAGTAGCAAAGCCATAAACGAAGTCGATGGTAGCTAAGAGGCATAAAACTTCTGAGGAAATAATTTCGGTGCTGTGTGTTGTGACGTCTGGAAAAATTCAGCAGCGGCAGGTATCAAAGAAAAGATTGAACAGCCTCTCATGAAGGCCACATTTCATTATGAAAGAGACCGAAGCTGGTAGATAACACTGTTTTAACTGTTTTACAGCGGTCCTGTTTACAGTGTGAAAGTGGGTGATTCTAAACAAATATACCAACCCAAATTCAAATGTGAAAACATAAAATCGTTGTCAAAGACATTTTAGAGCACAGTTCTCAGGAGATGCGGTGAAATCAATTCTGAAACTGCCCACCTGAACAATGAAAATAACAACATCCCCTGTCTTAGTTGCTTACGGCAGTTTGATAAGAGGGAATTACAAGATCGTAGAAAGCAAGCAAAATTCAATGCAATGAAAGCAAATTCGTGTCAGCTTAAAAGAAAACGCTTTGTTCTTACGATTGCAAGAAGGCAAAAAGAAGTAGGCATGTTTCCTTTAACAGCGGGACGTCTCGCCACTTGAAAAGAAGCAACCTGACCGCAAGCGTGCAACTAGCTTTCGTTTCTTCGGACCAGGCAGATTTCAAGGCTTGCTATTGTCGCCCTCCTCCTTCCGCCCACCCAACATAACTCTGCGTAACGTCCACTTTCACGTGCCTACAATATTACTATTAATAATATTAATAATAGAACTAATGAAGCCTCGGAAAAGCGCTGTCATGGTCGGGGACAACGCTTGAACCCTATGCCCGTCCACAATGGTAACGACACTGCTAGCCACACGGAAAATGATTTAAATCCAAATAGAGGTGTTTTGCAGGATATGCTTTCTCCAGCCACTTTAGAAGGAAAACAAAGACAGAGGATTAGATGGTCAGATGAAGTCAACTGACACCTCATGTTCTGTTATTACCAAGCAACAAACTTAGGAACCAACACAACTGGATACAGATCACAAGTATACACAACATTTATTACCAGATACCCAGAATTAAAATTTTTAACAGAACAACGACTAGCTGATCAGATCCGTGTAATAATCAAAAATAACAGGATACCTCAGTCAGAATTAGAAAACATCAAACAACAAGTACAACAAATACTAGAACAAAATAATGTGCAATCGGAAGAAGAAGAAAATACAGTAATAGACTCAAACATCCCAGAGCAAACAAACAAAGAACAACACGAATCAATTAAACAATCAGAGGTAAACGAAATCTTAAGACAGCCACCAGAACAAGCACAAATACAACACGAAGTGACACACATGTTAGATATAGAAGAAAAATTTCAGCTGACATATATAGAGTACAAAGACACAAATACAGACATTAGACAATTCTTGCATAGACCACCAAATAACCCACAAGTCGAAACAACAATAACAACTATCAACACAATCATACACAACAAAATAAATCAAAATACAACTATGGAAGAGTTACAACTACTGGTTTATATAGGGGCACTCACTACGCTAAATATACACATTAGGCAGAGATCAGAACCAACCAACACACAGAAAAAACCCACAAAACCAGCATGGCAACACAGGCTACAGATCAGAATAGAAAAACTGAGAAAAGACGTCGGACAGCTAACACAATTTATAAGAAATGAAATGTCAGAAAAAAACGAAAAAAGTTAGGTAAAATCTCACAACAAGAATCGATAGAGCAATTAAATGAAAAGAAGCAGAAATTACAAGCATTGGCCAAACGACTTAGAAGATACCAAAAAAGTGAAAATAGAAGGAAACAAAACCAAACATTCAACACAAACCAAAAGAAATTTTACCAGACTATAGATAACACACACATTAAAATAGACAATGCACCAAACATAACAGACATGGAACACTTCTGGAGCAACATATCGTCAAACCAAGTACAACATAACAGGCACGCACGGTGGATACAAGCAGAAACAGACACATACAAGATGATACCACAAATGCCTGAAGTGATAATTTTGCAACATGAAGTCACCCAAGCAATTAATTCTACTCACAATTGGAAAGCCCCTGGAAAAGATAAAATAGCAAATTTCTGGCTAACGAAGTTCACCTCAACACATTCACATCTAACTAAATTATTTAACAGTTACATTACAGACCCATACACATTCCCTGATACACTTACACATGGAATAACTTATCTGAAACCTAAAGATCAAACAGACACAGCAAACCCAGCTAAATATCGCCCCATAACATGCCTACCAACAATATTAACTTCAGTCATTACACAGAAATTAATGACACATCGTTTGAGAGCAGAATGGGGCACTCGGCGGAACTCACGAACTTCGAACGTGGTCAGGTGGTTGGGTGTCACAACACAGAACAAAATTACAAATAAAGAACAAAAAGACTGTTGCAAAGGAGCACGAAGATGTAAAGAGCAACTGATAATAGATGCAGAGGTGACATATCAAGCTAAAACTAAACAAAGGTCGCTACACTACGCATACATTGATTACCAAAAAGCTTTTGATAGTGTATCCCACTCATGGTTACTACAAATATTGGAAATATACAAAGTAGATCCTAAATTGATACAGTTCCTAAACATAGTAATGAAAAATTGGAAAACCACACTTAACATCCACACAAATTCAAATAATATCACATCACAGCCAATACAGATTAAGCGTGGAATATACCAAGGAGACTCATTAAGTCCTTTCTGGTTCTGCTTTTCTCTGAACCCACTATCCAACATGCTAAATAATACAGATTATGGGTACAATATTACTGGAACATACCCACACAAAATCACACATTTGCTATACATGGATGATCTAAAACTACTGGCAGCAACAAATCAACAACTCAACCAATTACTAAAGATAACAGAAGTATTCAGCAATGATATAAATTTGGCTTTTGGAACAGACAAATGTAAGAAAAATAGCATAGTCAAGGGAAAACACACTAAACAAGAAGATTACATTTTGGATAACCACAGCGACTGCATAGAAGCGATGGAAAAAACAGATCTAGCATACAGACAAAAAATAGGAATAGATATTACAAATATTACAGAAGAATTAAAAGAAAAATATAGACAAAGACTAACAAAAATACTGAAAACAGAATTGACAGCAAGAAACAAGACAAAAGCTATAAATACTTGTGCTATACCAATGTTGACCTACTCATTTGGAGTAGTGAAATGGAGTAACACAGACCTAGTAGCACTCAGTACACTTACACGATCACAATGCCACAAATCTAGAATACATCACATACATTCAGCAACAGAAAGATACACATTAAGCAGAAAGGAAGGAGGAAGGGGATTTATCGACATAAAAAAACCTGCATTGTGGACAGGTAGAAAATTTAAGGAAATTCTTTCTAGAACGGGCAGAAACTAGCAAAATACACAAAGTAATCACTCATATAAATACATCGACTACACCACTGCGATTTCATAACCACTCCTACAGCCCTTTAGATCACATAACATCAACAGATACGAAGAAAGTACATTGGAAAAAAAAACACTACATGGCAAGCACCCGTATCATCTAACACAGCCACACATCGATCAAGATGCATCCAACACATGGCTAAGAAAAGGCAATATATACAGGATTCATGATTGCAATACAGGATCAAACAATAAACACCAGATATTACAACAAGCATATTATTAAAGATCCCAATACCACAACAGATAAATGCAGACTTTGCAAACAACAAATAGAAACAGTAGATCACATCACAAGCGAATGTACAATACTAGCAAATACAGAATACCCCAGAAGACATGACAATGTAGCAAAAATAATACATCAACAGCTTGCCTTACAACATAAACTTATAAAACAACACGTTCCCACATACAAGTATGCACCACAAAATGTACTGGAGAATGATGAATACAAATTATACTGGAACTGAACCATTATAACAGATAAAACAACACCACATAACAAGCTTGACATCATACTCACCAATAAAAAGAAGAAATTAACACAACTAATCGAAATATCCATACCCAATACAACAAATATACAAAAGAAAACAGGAGAAAAAATTGAAAAAGACATCCAACTGGCTGGAGAAGTCAAGGACATGTGGCATCAGGATAAAGTTGACATTATACCAATTATACTATCAACTACAGGAGTCATACCACACAATATCCACCAGTACATCAACGCAATACAGCTACACCCAAACTTATATATACAACTACAGAAACCTGTAATTATTGATACATGTTCAATTACCCAAAGGTTCCTAAAGGCAATGTAACATATACCGTACAGTTAAAAGGAAGTCACGCTTGATCAAGGTCCGCGTCACTTTCCATTTTTGACCAGACATAACGTCTGAGAAAAGAAAGAATAATAATATCATAAAACAATTCAATGTAATGATAATAATAATAATAATAATAATATGATTACCTCGGTGCTTAGTCCACCTCTTTATCTCTTTATCAGAGAAACTGCAATTCAGAGAGACACATCTTTTAAAACGATTCGTCCTAAAATTTTAGAAGTACATGTGTCATGCAACAGTTTTAAGAACTGCCACAATTACAAACTGTCAAAACTTCGACGCCACATTTTACACAATGTAATGTCACAGTGTGGACTCATTATAAGTACTGTATTTCACTAAGTCCTACGAATGTGAGCACAGGTCTTTAGACTACGACTATGCGAGTGTGTAAACACGGGGTATTCTATTTCTTCCGGTTGTTTCCGCCAAGTTAGGGAAATCATCTTTCTGAAATATTTGTTGATCGTAGGATTTTTCCCCTTCCCGTCCTCCCTTATTCAGCTTCCAGTGGTTTGCAGCTCCTCCTTGTGGACTCCCGAACCGAAACAAATTTGTTTTTGACTGCAGGTCAGCCTCTGGTTGTGAATCTTTCGTACCAAGATCATCCACGTAGCCTGGTCATCACGCAAACAATTGGAAAATATTCTTTGTGTTAAAAGTAGCCCGTAATTTCTTGAATTTCAGAGACTCGAAGTTTCCTTTATACTCTATTCTCACAAGTCAGAGAAATTTGGAAATGTATAGACGTAAAAATATCAACGCTTACAGTAAAATTCTTTATTTGGGGGGTTGGGTTAAGAGGACACGGAACCTGGGAAGAAAACCGTCCCCTCCTGGCTAGGATAAGTGTCTGTCTGACCGATGGTGACCATACACAATAAAACTGTTCGGCGTGGAAGTCTGATAACTGGTGCTGATTTATTACTTCCAAAATTTCTCATGAAACTTCTACTTATGAAATAAATCGTCAATCGTAAGGGCCGTAGTTCCAGGAAACACAGGATTCGTGTAACTTACGTATTTCAAAAGAGATGGTAAAAGGAGGTGTGTTTGTGGGTCCACAAGTACAGAAGTCAAGGAAAGATTAATATCTTCAAGCATGATTAACTATAACACAACAGAGACCTTAGATGCATCTTAGGAAATCTTGAGTAAACTTCTGTGGCAGAAGGACTTATCTGCTACATAAATTCGATAATATTAACGTCACAAGAGAAAGAAATTACAAACTGATAATAATCATGCCTATTCCTATCAGACTTCTGCGATATAGCACCAGAAGACGTAGAAAGCAGGCACTACAAGGGCCAGTGAACTGGAAACGAAAGTGATGGGAAAATGTAAGTAAACAGTTTATTATTTCAAAACTAATCGCCGTAACTGTTAACATACTTATCCAATTGAGAGACAAGATGATCAATGCCTTCATGCCAGGTCACATGTTACCAAGGTTGTTTCGACTGTGCTGCAGAAGTTTTGCTGGGAAGTCCATAGTCATCCTCCATTCATTCCCGATCTCTCCCCATGCGATTTTCATATTTTAGCAGTCCTGAGGAAAGACATTCGTGACCGCGATTTGCTACAGACGAGGTACAATCACGATTCTGTAGGCAACCACCAAACATTTTTCTATGAAGGTATTGACTATGTCGTCTCACAGTGGTATATCTGTATTAACAGATGTGGCGATTACTTTTGAAATAACAAACAGTTTACTTACTTTTTCCCATACAGAGGTCCAGGCACACCAGACCGAAGATGGAACACCCAGGGGCGTGTCTAGCGGGCGCGGACCGCAAAGAGAACACCCAGGACTGCAGCGGACGGAAAAAAAGGGAACGGCAATGCTCCAGAAGATCGCAGCTAGCGGGCGCAGACCGGAGGGGGAGCCCCTGGTGAAGGGGGAAGGCCACAGGCACTCACGAGCCTCAAATAAGATGCCAGACGCAAACAACGATTATATCACAGGGCGATACTAGACAGAGACAGACGCATACTAGTTGAAGCACACAGGCATGCACAAGATTTATACAGGCAAGGCCTATACAACACGCGTAGACAATAATGGGAACGATTTGTAACAACACATACAGAGAAAAATATATTGGAAGAACCATACAAAATACTGACAGAGAAGATAAAAAAAACCAATAATTCTTGGAACGCTAAGGCAGGATGACGACACGATGTCGAAGGGATGGAGGAGTACCGCGGAGTTTCTGCTTTATAAGTTGCTCCCTGACTCCGTCACCGACACAGACACATAATACCACAAAACACTAAGAGAAAACCTGTTCACACCATACAACACTGCAATTGTCAGTTGTCCTTTTGCGCAAGAACAGCTTAAAAACAAGGAAGCACCTGGATCAGATGGCATCCACACGGAAACATTGAAAAAACAAGCACTGCAGATCACACCGTTCCTATAAACGTTACTGAACGATGCCTTACGACTGGTCAGGGTGACTATAGCATGGAAAACCTCCAAAGCAGTCATTATGAAGAAATCAGCTGACAGGGATCCTTCAGATCCAAAAACTTACACGCCTCATAAAGACCCTAGCGAAGATTCAGGAGAAGCTACTGTGTAAGCGCCTGCAAACCCACAGAGCTCTCAAGGGCATGAGCCAACACCAACTCGACTTCACAACTGAGAAATCAATAGATGATGCCATTAACCATGCCATATACATAGTTAATACTACAACACGGAAATGCGAAGAAATACGACGGGGCAATAATGATTGACGTTGCCCGTGCATTCGATAACCTCTGGTGGCCCGCAATGTTTCAAAGGTTAAGAAATCTGAAGGTACTGCAATCACTGCACAACAGTTTGCTAGACTTCTGTAAAGATCGAGTAGTACAATGGATAATGGACAGCCGGAAAGTAATTAAAAGAATTACCAAAGGCTGTCCTCACGGGTCGATCTGCGGCCCCATCTTCTGGGACATAAAAATCGAGCCCCTCCTACAACTTCTAGATGGGGATGGCAGATCAGACGGAACTGTCGCCTGCGCAGATGACCTATTAGTTGTGGTCACTGTAGACAACAGAGCCCAGCTAGAAGCGAAAGACAGTGTAATACTACAAACAATTACACAACGGTGTCACAGCAACGATCTCAGTATAGCCGCAAACAAATCAACGTACACACTATTGGAAAGAAATCCTTCAGTTAAAATTGGGTACACACACATCAAACGAGCACGTGTTCCGCGCTGTCTTGGGGAACGTATAGACGAGAAACTGAATATCCACGAACACATAAGGCTAACAACAGACAAAGCAGAAAAAATACTACATAAACTGGTGACACTATATTCAAACCACTGCAGACCACTTCATGAATCATACGGACAGACCACCGTGCACTCTTCGAATCAGTACTTAGCTCCGCAGCTATAACGTGGACACACAGACTGAACCTGGTCTCCAACAAAGCATCAGTCAGAAGAGGGCAGAGAAGTGGCTATCTGGAGCCTTTGGCACCACCTTAGTGGATGTACTATGTGTGGAGCTCGGAATGTGCCGTTAGATATCACGATCAAATACAGAGCTGCACGCTACTGATTAAAGATGGGGAGACTAGATGAAGTACACACAATAACTGGTGTAAGCATACAGACGCACGTCACCTTAAGAGATGGCGTTTGGATATATGGCAAAATGAGTTGGATGTAAATGCTAAGGGACGTAGACTGCACGACTTTCTCCTTGACATAAGGGAGCGATTGAAAATGAAACACATCGATCCCAGCCGCGGTATGGTACATTTCTTAACTGGATACGGACCTTATCCCGCACACTTAAACCGTGTGAGTCTGAGACACATACATGCACATGCAGGGAAGAAGGTTCCCCATAATACATGTCTTTTTCTTCGGAAGTACGCGAACAACAGACATACGCTACACTTAGACTGCACAGAAACAGACATACATATATACACAGCAATAAGAGACGAAGAACAATGGGCACAACTAAACTCATTGACAAGCAGTATTTCAGCATGTAGAGCACCTGCTATGGATGGCATTGAATGTTTCCGTAAATCATGAACGTTACTCCGATGTAACAAGGTTGGCTGGGTTTCTTATATATATATATTCTATTTTGTTGCTTAAAGTGTCTGGAATTTTATAAGCATATAAAAATCGACCACGTAGTTGCTTACGTCACACTGTTGCTGACATTGCTAATTCGTTGATATGCGGTAGAGATAGCGTTTATAACAACGTAAAATATGAACAAATTTACACTAAATAATATTTGAGACACTCGCTGCTCCCAACATACAGTTTATGACAAGGACAGATTTTTCCAGACGTCCAACTAATTGATACTTGCACCTTTTACGCCACTTCAATCCTTCCAGTTTTATATAAATCCTCAATATTGGCTTAGGTGGTGATCATTACATTTCCAGATGCCACTGACGGTTTACTTCGTCTAATTTCGTCATGTTCCGTTAGAAAAGACACAAAGAAAGTACTTTGTTTTCGCCAGGAAAGATTTTATGAACACAAAACTTTACTATCCTTGTCTAAGAGGATTCCTTGTGAATTTTTGTGTCAGTTATGAAGGATTTCCTTTGTTTATTTCGAAGGCAACAGTTGTGAACCTGTCAAGCAACTGAAATTTAGAGTTTATAATTATAGAATCTAGAGATCATATCAACAGAGTGACGAAGAACGCTGTAAGTTGTGAAGTGTTTCAGTTTACAAAACTTTGTTCATTCACATAGAGGATCTGCTGTTCAACATTTAAAAGTTTCAATTTCGTCATCCAATGTCTTCATTCAGAAGCTTCATACATTTCTAAGTCGTTATGTATTCAAACAAAATGCTGAGAGAACTAATGATGTTCATACTGGCAAGAAAAGAATACTTCTGCGATTACAACATAGAAGTTGAGTCACGTCAATCAGAACGAACTCTCATGTCCGAAGATATAACTATCCAAATAACAGCGCTTATAACTGCAGCGTCTGTTGCAAAGTACTTCTGTTGAATTTACTAAAACATATATCGTATTTCCTTCTAAAGTCTTCCATTCCAGCAAAAAATTTGATATATTCATAGTAATTATCTTGCGGAAACATCCAGTTAAATAAAGAAGGGAATTTATCATTTTAATAAAAACCTATAACAGCGAAGAAAAATATAATAATCTATCATCAAAACGTACAGGAACACTACTAACAAGGTCTTACGCACATTTACAAGTCTATATAAAAACGAAAGCCAGTCACGGGAAGATTCTAATGAACTATGCAAAAAGGTTTAACTGTTCGAAGATTTCCATGCTCATGATCATAGTGCCTTCACTACATACATTCTGTAACAAAGCAACGCAGTTTTCACTGGGCAAATATGAGCCACAAATATTGGTCTTCAGCACTAAGAGAAAACCAGAAAAGACAATAATTTTCTTTACTGCAATGATGCAACTTTGCTTAGAACTTCCAATTTTCATGCTCTACCACGCACTTGAGTGGTCTCCAGATTGGAGTCTCTGATGCTGAAAGAGAAATCTTGGAGGTCTCTGCCAGTATGTAGCGCTGGACATTGAAAATGATAAGTAAATAGCTTTTATTGCACATCCGGTTTAAAGACAACCCCATTTCTCGCTTCACCTTCATATACACACTGGAGACAAATCTGAAATAGCTTTGTCTAGAGTACCCTGTTCCACACTGATGGATCCAAGAAACAACGCATGCTTTACTGCAAGAATGGAATCAAAAGTACTGTAAAACATAAACGATGAACTGGTAGAACGACTTTACACGAAAAGAGGAACCATTATCAAAGGTCCTTGCGAACCACGCTAATTTTTCAGCAAGAAGATACCAATTAGAGAAGCAACGTTGAATGTTCCTGATAACCTTGGAGCGACGAGCCTAGTGGCAGATTTGCACTGCAATAAACGTAGTTCATGGCTTCAGACGCTTACTGGTCCCTGGTGCACGCCTAGTGTTACGTATGCATTGACGGACCTCCTACAGACGCCGACACCAACCGGATACACCCTAGAAACGCAGTCCAGCGAACGTAGGTGCGTCGGCAATTACATATGTCACAGTGCTCCCCACGCTGCAGCACAGTTCTCGTGTCACAGGACAAAATGTAGAGATCATGAGTTGCACGACCTCATCCAATGTTACGAACTAGTGGAACTACATACATTTAAAACTTTTCATAACTGACGTAACGGTTAACTACGGTGCTCTTTCCACTGTGGATGTTGCGTAGAAGTTAAGATTCAGAACAGCGGTTTATTGTTATTACGTTGACAAAGTGTAGGGCAGTACAACACTAACTGTTAAAGACGTGGTAGATCACTCACATGCGTATGGGAACGATCCAAAAACAATTATTGGTAATAGCAAGAATAGGAACATTATAACATTCTTCTGAAATATAATCATTACCACAAAACCGTTTACACTAGTCGTGATCTATGTTAGTTTCGTATAGCGAATATTATCACTATAATTTAATATCAAGAGTGTTTCTCCCAACTGCGGTCAAGACGTTGTCGCAGAGTGTGAAGTGCAAGGCGCAGTTGACAAGAAAATAAGAGTTCATGAAAGCAAACAGAACATTCCAGCCTAATAACATGTGAAGACGAATGAAATTAAATCCCCGTGGTCTAATGCCGATATACATTACAATGAAGTACGTTAGCTTTATATGTTATCTTTATACAGTTTACAAGGCGAACGGAAACTAATAGTTTTTATCATCTCTTCAACAAAGTAGCGCATACTGTTAGGAGATTAAACAGCTTAGGGTCAACGCACACACGCTATCAAATGACACTCTGCTTGTTTAATAGTAAAGTAGCACCACATCAGGTGGCCGACAAACTTCGTGACCCAGTGCATTGGTGCCGTGGTAAGAGACAGGACTCGTATTCGGTCGGATGACGATTCATATCTTCGTCCAGACATCCACATCCAGGTTTCCCGTAGTTTCCCTAAATCGCATAGTCAAATGCCGGAATAGTTCTTTTGTGATGTACACGATATTTTTCCTTCTTCTTCGTCCTACGATTCGAGAGCGTCTCTAATGACAATTTTCTTTCCTTCTGCAAACTATGTATCATCAAACACTTAAAATGAACTCTCGTAGACACAATGCCACCACCGACTTGCGGAAACTGTAAGAATGTATACAGGATGAGCCAGAACTTCACCGACAAACTTTCAGAGGTCGGTCAGGAATACCATCTGAATATTTTGGTATGAGGAATCCACGGTCTCCAGCGGCTCTTCACGGAGTAATAATGTAATTATGATACATTGGTTTGTCATCACAGTCACTCTTTCTTCTGTGAAAATGCCTTCGCAACAGGGAACGTGCAACACACGACACAGAGAAGTGTAACAACCCTCAGGTGAACCACGTACGCTTTTACCATAGTAGTTCAATCTGTTCTGTCAGTGCACAGTAATGCATGTAACAAATACAGAACTGCTCCCTTACAGTTATTGTTCAAGATTTCGACGACAGGAGCTTGGCGTACTGCTTACGCGGCTGCGATCATCCTAGCCACTAGGTCCTTGTGAGAATCGACTAGAGTTTCGTAAACTAGGCTCTACACATGCTCCGAGAAAGTGTCATGTCAGGTGACCGAGCTGGCTATGGAAGAAGATCACCGTCAACAACCCACTGACATCCAAAGCGTACTTCAATGTGGTTCCTAATGCCGAGCGCAAAGTGTGCCCGCGCCCCGTCATGTTGAAACTACAAAAACTGACTGATTCTCAGTGGTACGTCTTCTAAGAACTCTGTGAGGTCCTGTTGAAGCAATGTTCTGTACACGACTCCGTTCAGTGTATCAGAAAGTAGGAGAGGTCCTATCAAAAAACCGTTAACAATATGATGTCTTTAATTTTGATTTGCTGAAAATCACCGAGTGAAATAAATCTTAATTAAATAACAAACGGTTCTTTTATTAGAACCAAAAGAAACACCATAATCACAACGACAAATATTTTTATACTGTCACAGAACAGAGGCGTACACAGAATGAGCGTAAATATCTGGTGCGCTCACATCACGGAACTGAAAACAAAGCCACCAACAACACCCGATATAACAAGCTCCTCTTGTCAACACTCCCACTCTTGTTTCATTGAATTTCTTTTGGAGGTAAGTGAAAACACTTCTTTTATTTGATATGCATTTTTTGAAGGTTAAAGACTTCGTAAAAAAAAATCCACCAACTGTTGATCAGGACCAACATAAAGAACTTCAGTCTCATTATTTTCAATATGTTCACGTATACGGGGTGATGGGAAACAGTCCAAAAAGCTTGTAAGGGTCTTGCATGGTAGTCTGCACTAAAACATAATTGTTAAGAATAACATTCGATACTTTGTGCCGTTTCCGAGTTAAATGGAATTGAAGTTAGCCAATAAGGACGTTGCGCACGCAAATTGTCGCAGACTGCCAAAGACGTATCACCAAACGTGTTCGTTTGGTTTCCTAGAACTGAACAAGACAGCTATACCAAAATTGGACATTGGGCGGTAGAAATGATCGATCCCGAGCCAAAGGCGAAGCAGTCTTGTGCGCTATCATCTACGCTGTGACAACAACTGACACTAATTGTTTCTGGCGGGCCGTTAGGATTTGCGCGTGGAACGGTTTGATTGGCTAATTTCAATGCAAATTAACTCGGAAACGGCGCAGCATACAGAATTTTTTCCTTAACAATAATTTCTCAGCACAATTTACCCTGCATCGCCCTTAAAAGCTTTTCAGACTGTTTCAAACCACCCTGTATAACGATATTTAATGCCTGTGTGTTTGGTTCGTTTGTGTTTCTGTGTTTTTAATAAAGTGAATAGCACTTTGATTATCGACAAGGAGCGTGGTTGCTTTTTCTAACCGAAAACCAAGTTCACTGAGAAAACCACGCAATCAAACAACTTGAGCAGCAGCATCTGACGCTAATATATATTCGGCCTCCGTTGTTGACGTGGTTCCATACTTCTGCCGAAGGGAACGCCATGTCACAGGCCCAGCTGCAAACAAGCTCATATAGACTGCAGTTGATCTACCAGTGTCGACAGCATCAGAGTAGGTAACCAGTCCAGTAGAGTCGGCTCCGTATCCTTTGGTCAGGCCCCCAGTCCCCTGTAGATACTTCATTATCCTTTTAACAGCATGCCAACGATCAAGACCTGGATAATGTACAAAACTATTCACCATATTCAGAACATTATATGCGAGACAACTGCTGAAAACATTAGGCCCTCGAATGCCTGTCGCTAGAGTTTACTGACCATCTCTTTTGCAGCGTGTTGATTTGTAAGATATTGTCCACTGTGCAACTTGATTCCAGCATGGAAAAGAGTGGATTTGGGTTTCGAATCATCCATGTTGACCTCCTGAAGCAGACGAATGATGCGCTTTTGCTGACATACACAGATTTCTTTTGCAGAATGGCTGTGTTCATTTCAAATCTATAGAAGTATTTTTCAATGCCGCAGTAACTTCAAATGTTGGTCTTGAGGGCTAGCACGCCACTCTCTCACTTTAACAGCACTGTCGGTCATATTAATATTCATATTTTAGATCATGATCTCGGCGTTCCCAAGTATTTCATTTGGTATGGTTGGTTTATGACTTTAACATTGTGTGCAGAATGTTCATACCACTGCATGTGTAGCCCGTAGAGAACTTGAACTAGAGGGGCCGTAGTGGAGGCGATGGAGAACAGGAAGGAAAACGGATTTCAGGCCATAAATGCTGGGTTCAGTGGCCTTACTGTGCGAGTGATTCTGGGAAGCAGCGCTCTGTAGCTTGTACCTGTAGAGGGACTTTGAGCTGTGGCACTCCCCTCTTCCCACTTAGGGTCGGAGTTGGAGGACCCAGTATGCAAAACATTTTACCTGGGCCAGGCGACAGAGCATCATGAAGGTGGCCGGTTGGCGGAAAGTGGGTGGAGGAAGCCATTGAAGACAGACTACTGTAATCTGAGCTTTTGTGCAAACAATGGGACGGTCGTAAGACTCCTAGCATTCTCATGATAGAAGCTGGGACGATATGGACAGCGTGGCTGGTGCACGTGTTTAGTGGAACTAAGACTGTAACTCCACTGATGACAGGCAGTCGCCACGTTCATTTAGCGAGCTTTTTTTTAGACCTGGTGGAAAGTGTTTGTGATTCTTTGCTTCTTCGTCTTCTGGTCCTCCCCTGGTGGAGAACTACAGGTCTTTCCCTAGTGGGTGTGAGTTGTGATCTGCAACTTCTGGTGGACTAAGAACCAGTAGCAGTTTCCAATTGTATCGACAGTGGAACTATATATCATTTCAGACATATCGTGTGTCTCGAGGGTCAAATTATTCGTTCTGAGTCGGCCGTCTGACGTTTGATAATTCCAGCACGCTGCATCATGCCTGTGAGTCAGATTGGTTTGGCAGGACAGCGAACGGGTGGACCTCACACTAAAATCTGCCAGGATTCCAGGGCTCCGATAGAGAAGTTTCCGCATTCTAAAAATCACAACGCCAGTCCGCATAGTTTGCAAATTTTCGTGGACGCGTCAGAACATCAGAACATCCTCACCCACAGCGTACTGTTTTCTGCTGCCACCTGAATCAACGACAAAGGGTAAAGTATTGCAGCCCTGGCGTAGGGCTGTTAAATGATATTCACAGCTCCCTGTTCTCCGGTGAATCATAGTTTATGGTGTACTTGATCGTAGTTGATTCCATTTGAATAGCATTGGTCTCACGGTGTTGTAAACAAAGTCAGATTGCATTCTAAAATGGATTAATTCGGGGTAGAATTTCAATAGTTTCCACCCGAATGAATGTTTGGTCAATAAAGCACCATCCCTTTTCTAATTTGTGTTTATCATTTTTTGTAAGATTTATCAGCTCGTTGTAGTTATTAAACAACGAACAAAAACTTGTCATGATCTTTGTAAACTTAAATACGCCACTGTTCCCGTTCATACACCTTCCAATATTCACCATTTTTATTTATTTTTGTGGTAATACATAGGCACACCAGCAATTCAAGGCTCAATCCCATTATATTAGTTAATTTGATTATTAATTTGAGTTCTGAAACTGACTGCAGACATAGCAAACAAAAGTAATGAGTAAAATGAGTAAATTCACTAATTTCATAAATAAAAAATGAACGATGTAGCTAACGATTTGAGGGTTATTGAGAAGATAACACTTTTCTTTACGTAAAGACACTAGCATATACTCATATACATTTTTCAAAGTGTGACCGTGGTGCAATAAGAACAGTTAGACTCGGTTTTGCCGCTATGGGTTGTATTTCAGGAATTAGTTGGATGCTGCAGTCATTTTATTTTAGTGTATGTATTGTCTGTCTCATCTATTTTTTCTTCTCATGTGTTTTCTCAGTAACTTCTGCGTCAGTTCCTGTCTGATGTTGCGTCGTTGCTAAAATCGTTGTGCAAGTTTTTGTGAAGTTAATTTGTTTATGGAAACGTCTACGGCATTTTAGAGTAGGTTTGTTTCATGGGCTTAGGCATCAATGTGTGAATTATTTGAAAGAAGGTCAGAGAAGAGTCCTGGCGCGTGATGGATTAGAGTTGGAAACCTGCTGAAGTAGCAACTGATTTGAATGCTTACGAGAAGCAAAGCTCGTGTGAGTAGTGAGAAGCGCTGCGCACTAATGTCGTCCAGGAACAAGAGCCAGTCATTGATCCAGAAAAAGATAGGACGGCTGAAGAAGCTCATTTAAATCACAATGCAAACGGGGCACACGTGTCAAATCCAGAATTCTCCAATGATGAGGATTCAGTTCACTCAGGAAATGAAAGTGAAAACGATGCCGAGTTGGCAGGTCATGTAGGTTCTGTAAATACAGAAAGAGGTACAGCAAGGGAAAGTAACAGTCCGATTTCGCGGACAAGGTGTCACAAGGTGCGTCTAGTCCTGGGTACGTTACTGGAAGTGCACAATTAGAATCGATCACTCAATTTATGCAATAGGCCGGGAACAGACGACAGGAAAGGGAAGAAAAGAGACGGCAGGAAGAAGACCAGAGACAGGAGACCCTCATTAATGAAATGAGGAAATTCAGAAGAGGTTAGACAAGTAGGGAAAGAGACAGGACGAAGTAATAAAAGAAACTGAGGGAATTCAAATGAGGGCTGATAAATTTGTCGGAAACGTAAATCAGGTGTAAAAGTAGAGGCTGAAGACATTAGGAAAACGTCAGATGAAATGCGTGGAGTAGCGACAGATTCCAGACGTGAGGCTAGGACAGCCGGATTAGTAGCACGAGATGCGCGGAAAAACGCCCGAACTGCGCGATATCAGGCAGCGCAGGCAAAGAAGTCGGAGTGAGCGCAACCGAGAAGGCTATTTCTGCTCTTAAGAAACAGGGACACAGAGTAGCTGAAAAGACACAGGAAGAAATTTTAGAAATCAAAGACGAGCAAACACGTCTCACTACCCAGCAAAATGAGCTGGCGAGGGAGATGATACAAATATGGGAACGGGTCGCCCGCGTAGAAATTCAGCCAGAAGCAACAGCTCGTCGCCTTGAGTTCGTTGATCACCAGGCATGTCAAAGACAATACTGTGTAAACCATCCTGGAGGCACATCCACGACATAGGCCAATATACGGTAGGAGCCGACATACCCCGCTTAACGGGGCACGACGCTCGGTCGAGAGCGCAGTCAGCGGCGCATATACACAAAGTACCGAACCGGGCAACAATTGCGCGCAACTCAGACGTACGTAAACATTGCTGCATGACTCTGATGACACGAGACGAGAGTACAACAGCATTCAGGGAACAGTCGGCCGTGAAATCTCGGGCGTAAGCGCGCCAGAATTTAGAGAAAGCCCAGGGACGCAAAATTGTCTATATTTCGACTTCAAACATTTTATCTCAGTTCAAAATTTTCAGGTTTACAATGAGAATCACAATTCATTACACCCTTAGTCGTGATTTGCTCAGTATGATAGAACACTAACCGAGTCAGGCCCACTAGTCTATGGACAAGAAAGTTCAGTAGCAGAACACATGCGTAGCGTTGCAGCAAACTGTTGGGTTTCGTAATTTTGTCCCTGACGTTCCTGGTGACCAACGTACACACGGCGACATGCTGTTGCTTCTGACTGAATTTCTACACGAGCGACCCGTTCGCATATTTGTCTCATGTCATCCGAAAACTCATTCTACTGGGTAGTGAGACGCGTCTGCTCATCTAACCCTTCAAACAGAACGGCAGCAGAAGTCCACGTAGGAACTGACAGTCGGCCGCTGAGGCCTCGTTATACCATCAAGATAATGTTAATATTCATTTGTTTCCAATTCGTTTACGTAGTCATTTGGCGTATTGTTCTTTATTTGTTTACATTTACACTTTTTGGATGATTTGATATCATAATTAACGGATAACAACTTCTCCTGTGACATCTGATCAATGAGTGTGGCGTTCGTAGTTTACAGTCCAGCATTTTCACTTTGATGATTTACCGCAAAAGTATGATGTTCTAGTATCCTCTCATGTTTCACTGATAGAAATTTATTTCGTGGATAAGAATGTGCTGATTTCTCGGCGGAAACATCTCGAGTTTATGACAAAACCGATTATTTCAACATTTGAACATTTCTGTATTAGTAGCTCGCCACGCCACAGCAAAGTTATGTGTTGGAACAACGTGAAAATTGCATTTTTTCGTTCAAAAATAATTAGTCATGTCGTGGAGACACAATTCTGTCAGAATTCGTCTTGGAACGTAGTAACGGTTTGGTTTCTTCCGTTGATATTATGTGCATTGCCGGTGGGGCGTATGCACGGTCTGTTCCACCATTCAGAGTGAGGAGGCGATAGTGGTGCCACACCATTCAGAGTGAGGAGGCGATAGTGGTGCCAAAGAGGTTGATTTGAAATTTGGAAATTTGAGGTAAGGTCTTATGGGACCAAACTGCTGAGGTCATCGGTCCCTAATCTTACACACCACTTAATATAACTTAAACTGACTTACACAAAGGACAACACACACGCATGCCCGAGGGAGGAGTCGAACCTCCGACGGGGGGAGCCGCGCGAACAGTGGCAAGGCGGCCAAGACCGATCGGCTACCCGGTGCGGCTAGTTGATATGAGATCTGGAAGTGCTTCCTGGCGTGATTTTGATCATGCCACCGATACCTGTCCTCAGCTCGTGGTCTAGTGTTACTGCCTCTGGATCACGGGGTCCTGGGTTCGATTCCTGGCCGAGTTGGGGATTTTCCTTGCTAGTGGACTGGGTGTTTGTGTTGTCCTCATCATTTCGTCATCATCATCAAATTCAAATGGTTCAAATGGCTCTGAGCACTATGGGACTCAACTGCTGAGGTCATTAGTCCCCTAGAACTTAAAACTAGTTAAACCTAACTAACCTAAGGACATCACAAACATCCATGCCCGAGGCAGGATTCGAACCTGCGACCGTAGCGGTCTTGCGGTTCCAGACTGCAGCGCCTTTAACCGCACGGCCACTTCGGCCGGCGTCATCATCATCATTCGTGACAGTGGCTAGATTGGACTGTGTAAGAAAATTGAACTGTGTAAAAACTGGGACTTTGTAAGAGCGCTGATGACAACGAAGTTGAGCGCCCCACAAACCAAACATCATCATCATCACCGATACCGATGGGGGTATCTTGCGAGATGGGCATGGGTTGTCTGCGCCAGAGGCTTACTGACGTTCGAGTACGGTTAGTTTTCTCTCTGAGGTTCGATTATGGTTATCGCCAGCGGAGCGATGTGTTCTCGTTAGCGGTTTTCGAGTTACTAAGACCTGGTACTTTTATGTCACTGCAGCAGCTGTTGAAAAACTGGCTCCGAGCACTATCGGACTTAACATCTGAGGGCATCAGTACCCTAGAACTTAGAATTACTTAAACCTAACTAACCTAAGGACATCACACACATCCATGCCCGAGGCAGGATTCGAACCTGCGACAATAGCGATCGCGGGGTTCTAGATTGAAACGCCTAGAACCGCTCGACCACTGCGGCCGGCGCAGCTGTTGATTGATGACATCTAGAGGTCGATTTTTAAGAGTTATTGGTCAGTTTCAGAGGAAAAGGTGAATTCGTGCCGCTGTCTGATCTATGCTGACAGCACAGCGAAGATTGTGCAGATGGCGGTGAGCAGTATTCGACCCAGGTTCTGTGTAAGATATCTGCATCAGTGTCACCATCTAATATTTTGGCATCAGAGGAAGTATCAAAGTCCAGAGCAGCGTAAAGTAGAAAGGGTTAGAGGCAGCTAAACCTGGCAATAGGTAGAATAATTAGAAGTAAGTGTTACGTGGAGTGAGAATGCTTGAAGTATGAATGTGGAGGCTGTGCCAGCTTAGCCCATTGGGGTACATGAGTGGTGGTGGGAAACTAACGTAACAATGACATACGCCACAGCAACATGGCTTGATAACATGAAAATGATAGTTTATGTTTTTTGGTAAGAGAGTAATTATCGATGTTCGTTTATTATTTAAAAGAAGGAAGCATTAAGGCACTTTTTCCATTAATAATATTGTAAAGTTTAATGACCATTAGTTCTTATTTTTGTTATGATTTTCTGTGTATGTGTTTTTGTAAACATTCATTGTAAAAACATGGCACTAACACATGCACTATGAATTGTGTAGAGGACGAGAGTGTTCTCATCGACGACCGAGTAGCGGACCATGGCTGGATGTGGATCAGTACACCACAGTCGCCCGCATTGGAAAGAGGCTGGAAGGGCTCGCATGTCAATGCGAAACCTTGGGCACGGCTGCCAGCATGACGTCACATGAGGCCGGCGACATCCATTGGTGAGAGACCAGCTAATGTGACATCACCACACAGCCAGATCGGCAGCTGTGAACTACAGGTGAAGTCCCCCCCCCTCCCCCCCCCCCCATGAGCCGACAGCACAGGCAGCCAGCGGATGTGATGACACTGGGGCAGCTCAAGGGCGATGGAGGCGAGGACGGAATCCAGTTCGTCCCTTTCACTCATGCCAATGAAGACAAGGAAGCAGCTCTGTAGGGCCTCCTAGCCTGCAGCTAGCACATAAGGGAGGCTCGCTCCTGACATCACACGACCACCTGGGACCACCACTTTCTGAAACAAGAGTATCGATGGACCTGTCTTGAGCGTAACACTGCTGCCGGCCAGAAAGGGGGGATTTGAGAGTGCCAGACAAAGCAATTGACATCTCTGGGCAGTTGCCACGATACTGGCATCTGCTCCTGGAGGATTGTCTTCAACAAGAGCAACCATTTGTCATCTGCTGCCCCATCTCTGGTCTGCCAATAGTCCAGATGCCTACCCTTGCTGCCATACACTGGACACCTGTCCAGCACTGACATCAGTGCCACCAATAATGATGTTCAGTAAAGGGGTAACCCTTCTCTTAGCACCAACTTACCCACCAAAAATGCAACATACAACCTGTTACACACCTCTTGAGTGTATTGCTTTGTTTATTTGTCTTTCTAATGTTAAAGTTAATTTTTGGACTCCCTAAAGGCCCTTGAGAAGGAAGCAGTAGAAGACTTTTCTTTAATTCTTAGTTTTGTGTTCCTTGCTGTATTGATTTTATTGGATTAAGCGCAATCTTTTACAGAACAAAATCATTTATAGATGTGTACCGGGGCAGAAGGTCACTCTCATCTAAAATCTAAAATTGACTAAAGAACACACACAACAAACACACTAACAATCAATCCACCTTTTGAAATTGACTCATTTATTTATTTTGTGTTTATCATTTGTGTAAATTCTCACTGTTTTACACACGTCATTTAAATTTTGTTTATTTTGTGTTAACAACATTTACTCTGTTGTACTAAAAAAAGATGTTGTTCTGAGTGCTTGTATAGAATTTGTCATGTTATTGTCTCTACAGACCATTGAATCACTGTCAATGCTTGGTCATAGGTAACAAAATTGCTAGGCAGATAGTGCTCAGTGCTCAACGATACTGTATTGTGGTAAGGGAAACAAATCATCTCTGCCTTTAACATCGATGTGAATGGGTTAGTTAAATCTCTGTATGACCTTTTAACCATATAATTATTGTATTTATGGTATGCCAAAGACCTGAGGGTCCACAGGAACAATTATGACACCCAGCATACCACAAAACGTTTGCTGGCATGCAGCAGCGAGTGCGTGTATGATCCCTGGTTGAACAAGATCAAAATCGGTTGTGGTTAGTTTTTGTGTTTTTGGTTGGCAAAGTTGTCATCGTCAGGCATGTATTCTCAAACACCCGGTTAGAATAGCATAATTTCTTCTGTTTCATATAATACTATCCTCTTTACTGAAGTGTGACACAACCCATGCAGAAATCATTCGATAATGGTGAGGTAGACAGAGGTAGCATGCCACTCTCTCACCGTAACAACACTGTCAGTCACATTAATATTCATATTTTTAGGTCATGGTCTCAGTGTTCACCAGTACAACATTTGCTGTGTGTGGTTTATGACCTTTTACATGAGGAAATTGTGGGCAGAATGTTCATATAACTGCATGTGTAGCCTGTAGAGACCTTGTACCAGAGGGGCCGTACTGAAGGCAACAGAAAACAGGGAGAAAGATGGATTGTGGGCCATAAAAGCTGTGTCCAGTGTCCTGACTGTGCAAGTGATTCTGGGAAGTACAGCTCTATGGACTGTACATGGCGAGGGACTTTGGGCTGTGGCACTCCCCTCTTCCCACTTAGGATCGGTGCAGGAGGGTGTCGGTTTGCAAAACATTCTACTTGGGCCAGGCAACACACCATGGAGAAGGTGGCCAGTTGGCGAAGTGGGTGGAGGATGCCATTTAAGAGAGACTGCCGTAATCTGAACTTTTGTGCGAACAGTGGGATGGTCATAAAACTCCAAGCATTCTCATGTTAGAAGTTGTGATGATATAGACAGACATGCTGGTGCACGTGTCTAGTGGGGCCAAGACCGTAACACCCCTGATGACAGGCAGTCGCCACGTTCTTTTAGCGAGCGGCAAAAACATACATTTCATGGCTACAACTGCCTGGGAAGCTTGACAGCCTTCTTTCAGAAGCTCTTAAGTGGCTGTCCTGCAAGGACTAGATCTCTCCGTAAGTGAAATACTGTGGTCACGCATAAGTAGACATTTTTTGGCGAAACATGGCCATACTTACTGTGAGAACGACGGCTCCATAATCCAAAATGTTCTTTTTTCAGACAAGAAAGATTTTGAGTCGCTGATTGATTCCTCTCAGGATGTGAAAAGCAGAGGCTTGCTCCTGCAGCGTGGGAACCCTGACCCTGGTGCTGTGTCTAAATTGGCTACCAGGCCACCAGCACGATCAAGAAGGGATACTTAATGATCAGAGGATAGTTTGATTGATTTGTACAACGTGGAGATGTCTTTTTTTTTAGGCTTGGTGGCCAAGACTGTAACTCCCCTGATACCATGGAGTCGCCACGTTCTTTTAGCGAGCAGCAAAAACATATATTTGACGGGTACGACTGTCTGGGAAGCTTAGCAGCCTTCTTTCAGAAAATGGAAATGATTGGCCTGCAAAGATTAGATCTCTCAATAAATGAGGGACTGTGGTCCTGTCTAGTTAGACTTTTTTGCCGAAACATGCCCATACTTACAGTGAAAACGACGCCTCCCTAGTCTAGAATCTTGTCTTTCAGACAAGAGAGATTTTGAGTCACTGACTGGCTCCGCTCAGAACATGTAAAGCAGAGGCTTGCTCCCCAGCACAGAAACCCCGGTGCTGTGTCTGAAATGGCTACCAGGACAACATAACAGTCCAAAAGGGGAAATTCAATGAGTAGAAGATGGTTCGATTCGTTTGTACAATGAGGAGGTGGTATTTTTTTGGTAATTCGGCTCCTGTCTGTCTGACTGATGGTGACAATATGTAATAAAACCATTCAGCATGAACGTCTGATATCTGGTGAGGATATATTACTTATAAAATTCTCACGAAACTTCTACTTATGAAATAAATAATAAGGGCCGTAGTTCCAGGAAACACAGGATTCGTGTAACTTGCGACTTTCAACTGCGATGTTATAAGAAGGTGTCTGTGGGTCCACAAATCAAGGAGTCACGGAAAGATTAATATATTCAAGCATGTTTAACTGCAACGGAACAGAGAGGTTAGGTGCATCTCAAGAAATCTTGAGTAAACTTCCGTGGAAGAAAGACTCAGCTGCTACGTAAATTTAATAATATGAACGAGATGATAAAGAAATTGTAAACTGATAATAATCATGTCTATTCCTGTCAGACGTCTGCGATATAGCACCGGAAGACATAGAAAGCACGTACTACAAGGGCCAGAAAACTGTAAACGGAACTGATGGGAAAATGTAAGTAAACAGTTTATTATTTCAAAACTAATCGCCGTAACTGTTAACATACTTATCCAGTTGAGAGACAAGATGATCAATGCGTTCATGGCAAGCCATTTGTTACCAAGTTTGTTTCGACTGCGCTGCAGAAGTTTCGCTGGGAAGCCCATAGCCATCCTCCACTCAGTCCCGATCTCTCCCCATGCGATTTTCATATTTTAGCAGTCCTGAGGAAAGACATTCGTGACCGCGACTTGCTACAGACGAGGAGGTGCACGCCTAGGTACAAACACAATTCTGCACGCAACCACCAAACATTTTTCTATGAAGGTATTGACTATGTCGTCCGACAGTGGGATAACTGTATCAACAGTTATGGCGATTACTTTTGAAATAACAAACAGTTTACTTACTTTTCCCATCCCTACGTTTTCATTTGTCTGCCCCTTATAGAAGTTATATCACGCGGTTCCCAATGGTATCAGATTCATCACGCTTTCAAACACCACTATCACACATAATGAATACAAGAACACAGGAGGGGGAACCAAAGATTTATGGAATCTACCAGTGATCAGTAATAAAATATATTTAATACAGGTGTACATTCACAGTTTGCTGCCCCTAATACGCAAAATGTCTGTACTATGTTCATAGTCGACCTTCATTTTCTTGCTGGTCACGACTTCCTACGTTCCTCGGTCTTCGCCATCTTTATATTCGAACAGGGATCCAATTACATATTTACAGCCACATTTCCTCCTGCCATCCTCCATACAGTCCCGATCTCTCCCCATGCGATTTTCATATTTTTGCAGTCCTGAGGAGAGACATTCGTGACCGCGATTTGCTACAAATGAGGAGGTGAATCCCGTACGACAGAATTATATTTTGTTTTGAACCGTCTGTAATATCTTCTCCTCTTCATTCTTTCTTTTATGAATGTATTTGACTAATGCTGCGAAGGAGACGCTTTGCAGCTTTTCTCGTTCCATTCTCATTCAGATTTTTTACTTTCCCCTCTTGGGTTTTGCTAATGACCCATACTTTTGAGCCATAAAATTTAGTTTCTTCAGTGATTGTAAAATATAATCCTTTCTTAATGTCATTTGTTATCGATTTGCTCTTCCGTCTTTTATTTTTTATGAGTCATGAGTCTCTTGACTGTTTTGAAGCTGCCCGCCACGAATTCCTCTCTTGTACCAACCTCTTCATCTCAGAGCAGCACATCCTACATTACTTGTTTCAATATATTAAACCACAATTTCAATGCGGTCAGAACTGGCAATATGTCAGACTCCCAATGTAATTTGAATACGCTGAACCATCTGCTTTTCACTGGCCATCAACATAAATTAATCACTAGACACGTCGTGATTCTGTAGTATGTCTTGTCTGACGCCATGGGAATGAAGTCACTTTGCACTAGAAGAAAAACAACTGCCTCAGCTGAAGGAGGAATTTCAGGGTCACGTGGGCAGTTGTCGTGACAACTTTGACAGATATCGAAGAGTGTTAGCAGGCCCTTCGACAGCCATAGATGTGGGTATGTTTCCAAGATGGTGCTCTGTTGTTTTTGTCTAAAGTATATGTAGCAACACTGACCCACTAAGGCAGCAGTATACTTCATATCTCGTTTTATTCATTACATGCTAAACAATCACGAAAACATTGTTCGAAATTTTTGACTGTTGTTTACAACATTAAAGAACAGCTCAATCAATATATGGACCCGTGGACCACAATCTTGGACAACGAACGACTACAAGACAAATATATCCATAGAAGTTGTGCAATGGGAATCTATCTTATTAGTGGGGGTATTTTAAACAAACTATATCGCACTACATCCTTAATATCGACTCCAGTTTCTCCTTATGCTACGTCATTGGACAAGTCCACCCCGTTACAGAGATACTCAGTGCATTCTTTCCACGCATCCGTTCTCTCCTCTGCGTTCAACTGTGGATAGCTCTTGCCCTCTTTACGTTGACGTCGTTTTAATTTGTTTTGGCTTTCCTACCCACTTAATCAGTCGTTCAGACGGGCATTTCTTTTCCGATTTCTTCACTTTTTTTGCAACGAATTCGCTTTGGATTTCCTTCACTTCCTATTTATTTTATTTCTGAGTGAGTTATATTGCTACGTTCCACCGTTTCCCTGAACATTTATCCGCTTCCTTCTTTCGTCAATGCATTAAAGTATTTCTTCTATTATCTAAATTTTTTTCACAGTTACCTTCCTTGTACAAAGGGCGTCCAAAAGTTTTGCACAGTCGTCTCTAAAAGTAGATGTAAGGTTGCGACAACGGTCGGTTATGGAGTTCCTCTTCAAGACTGGTGATGACTCTGCCACATCGATTCACAGGAAGTTGCTCCCTGTTTATGGGGAGGTCACAGTGGATCGCAGCACTATCCAGTGGCGGTTGCAGAGGTTTAAAGACGGTGATTTCTCTCTAATGGACAATCAACGATGCGGTAGGCCATCGACGGCAGTGAGTGATGTGAATAAGGAGACCATTGATCAAATCATCCAAAATGACAGCTGTGTGGCGACACGACAGCTTGCTGAAATGACTCGTTTGTCATTGGGTAGTGTGGTATCACTGGTACAGTCACTAAGGTATAGAAAAATCTGTGGACATTGGGTGCCTAGATTATTGACAAGAGAAATGAAAATGATGAGGAAGAATGTGTGCGAGGGTCTCATGAAGACCTTTACTGAAGAGTGGAAACAGTGTTTTGATGGCGTCATTAACCAAGATGAAACATGGTTGTTTTTGTCCGAACCTGAGAGCAAAACGCAATCCATGGAGTAGCGTCATTGGGGTTCCACTCGGAAGAAGAAACCAAGACTTTCACGGACAGCAGGCCGAAAGGTGATGATGGCCTTCTTCTTCTGGGATCAGTGTGGCGTCATTTTCATTGACTTTTTGGAACCTGTCTCCACAATTAACCGGGAAAGTTACTGTTTGCATTACACAAGCTGCCGTCAAGACCCACTGACCAGAGCTTCTGGGTCAGCTCATCAGACTACACCATCACAACGCCAAACCCGATGCAGCTCTTATGTCGCAGGAGAAAACCAGGAAAATGGGTTGGAGAATTGTTCCTCATCCTCCCTACTGTCCGGACTTGGATCCGTCTGATTTTTACCGCTAAGGTCGTCTGAAGGCCCACCTGCACGGTAAAACATTTGATAGTAAGAAAGACTTTATTTTCTGTGTCAAGCGATAGTGTAAAAATCAATGCCCATAATTTTACCAAAGTGCATTCACATCGTGGAAAGAACGTTGGGCCAGATGCGTCGTACCTGATGGAGGCTACATTGAGTAGGCTCAATGTATAGCTAAATGGTCCAAGTATTTTCACAAAAAATATCACACTCCTCCTGCAAAAAATAAAAAAATTAAAGACGACTGTGCAAAACTTTTTGAACGTCCTTTGTACCTATATTTGTCTGTCCAGATTCTGCGACTGGCTTTTTTTAGAAAAGTCTATTCCACTTCATCTGAACTGTCTGTTATGGTATTCATTATCGCTGAGAACTTAAAACACACCTCATCATTCTTCAGTACTTCAGTATGGCACATACTTCCGCGCTGCTTCTTCCGGATAATTCTCTCAAACTTGTCTACTCTTCACTCTTCATCATTACACAATTATGATCTAAGTGTACATCTCCTCCAGTGTAAGTCTTGCAATCCAATATCTGATTTCGGTATCTCTGTCTCGCTTTGATCTAATCCAGCTGGAAACCTGCCATGTCTCCAGGCCTATTCTAAGTATACGACCTTCTCTTGCGACTTTTAAACATTAAATTCGCAATCTCCCTCTTCATCTTATTCTTGTGTTCTTTTTTGTTGCCGGTAGCTTGTTACCGATAGTTTGCTATCGATTGTGATGGGAACACTGCCATCACCAAACTGTTCAAATGTGTGTGAAATCTTATGGGACTTAACTGCTAAGGTCATCAGTCCCTAAGCTTAGACACTACTTAACCTAAATTATCCTAAGGATAATTATCCTAAATTATCCTAAGGACAAACACACACACCCATGCCCGAGGGAGGACTCGAAACTCCACCGGGACCGAACTGTTCACTGCACCTCACTCTCTGTCCTACCTTCCCATTCACGACGAATCTACTCCCGTTATACCATTTTCTGATGCTGTTAATACTGCCGTGTGTTACCTGCCGTATACGACTAATATACACAATTTAGTTGTTGTACCCACTTTCGTCTCTGGTTCATTCGGTATTCTATATACTTTTCCCTTGGATGTTTAGTGAACACAGACCAAAGAAATTTGATTATTCGCAAGCCTCACAATATTCCCGTCAATATTAAAGTTTTCTTCGTGAGATCCGACAAGAAATTATGTTGCCTTAACGACATTTATCTCTAGGACCCAGTTCCTACATTCGTCTTTAAGTTTCCGAAACATGTCTTTAGAACTGGCAGTAACCACCGCGTGATCATCTCTCAACAATGTAGTTTGCAGCTACGTATCACAAATTCATAACCTGATTGCAGGGCTTTTTCTTACAATTGCTGCGAACGAATGGGACATTTATCAGAGTTGGTGAGTCAACGGACCTACGAAAAATCTTTCGTTCTTTCCAACTCTTCAGAGATACCACTTACCAGTTTTAATGAGGGACTATTCTTAGTATACAAGTCTTTAAAAAAGACTACATAAAATATGTTGATTTCCGAATATGCCAGTACCACTATCATTGTTGTCCTTGGATACTTCATTGGCCTTCATTAAATCTATAAAAATAACATGAGTTTCCATATTTACTGCACGCAGCTTTTCTAACTAGTTACGTAAGTAAAATAATATCATCGGTGCAGTAGCTGCCAACCCTAGTACCACTTGTCTGGCCGGAGTGGCCGTGAGGTTCTAGGTGCTACAGTCTGGAGCCGAGCGACCGCTGCGGTCGCAGGTTCGAATCCTGCCTCGGGCATGGACGGGTGTGATGTCCTTAGGTTAGTTAGGTTTAATTAGTTCTACGTTCTAGGCGACTGATGACCTCAGAAGTTAAGTCGCATAGTGCTCAGAGCCATTTGAACCAAGCCTAGAACCACTTGGTTCATCAACAGCATATAAGTAATTCAATTCAAAAACTTGTCTCTCAAGCTGCCTTCCAGCTGTGTTACTAACTCTGATTTCTCTACAGTTATTGATGTTTTACCAGCTCTTTTCTTCAGCATTGGCTTGATGAAAGCAATTTTCCATTGTTCAAGCACTTCACATTTCCCTTTCTTGAGGTCACTGTAGTATCATATTTATCCACCTACGCCAGGCGGTGACTTTCAATTCAATTGTCCTCCCCTGTACGGGAATTACGTACTGTGTGTACGAGCACAAGCAGTCGCATACTACTTGAAGCACATAGGCATGCACAAGATTTACACAGACAGAACCTATACAATATGCGTAGACAACAATGGGAACGATTTATATCAACACAAACAGAGCAAAATGTAATGGGAGTACCATTCAAAATACTGACAGAGAAGTTGAAAAACTCCACTAGTTGTTGGAACGCTAAGGCAGGATGACGGTACGATGACGAAGATTTGGAGTGATGTCAAAATGTTTTCAGATATTTTTAGAGATTTACAGATAAGCAAGTTGTCATTCAGATTTGACAGACGTCAGTGTCATCTGTCTTAGAATGGAAAACGTGTTTGTCAGCATTCAATTGCTCAATGCCAAACATTGTAAAAACCAGTACAAATTTTTGATTCCAAAAGCGTGGTGAATGTTTTACAGACTCTTCTTCAATTTGCAAATACTACTTGAGTCTTCTAAAACAAACACTCTTAGTTGCTCCATGTAAACTTCATCTTTCAAATCCTCGTTGAGAAACGCCGCCTTAACTAGAAAGTGCCTCATTCCCACATCTCGTGAAGCTGCTTTGGCTAGTAAAACTCTGGGTCACATCCAATCACTGATAGAAGTCTCTTCATAATCGATACCTCCTCGTTGCGAATAGTCTTTCGCGCATAATCTAGCTTTAAAACGAACATTTTTTCCCTCAGAATTGCGCTTCGTACTACAGACCCACTTACATCCACCTGCTTTGTGTTAGTGTGATAAAAGCACTGATCTCATGTTTTCTTTCGCCTTCCATTGCTTGCTTCCACTTTGATGACTCTTGAAATGCCACTGCTTCTTTAAAAGTTTGAGGTCAAAGATAATGGCAGAGCAGGTTATAACTTGCTCCCGAAAATGAGCAGGTGTTCGCACATCAGATCGCTCTCTCAGATTCATACTTTCATTTTCTTCGACTAGTTCAATAGTATCATCTTTTTCAGATTTCTTCTGTACATCTTCAGCAGTATGGTCCCATGCATAAAATCAGCGTATCTCTGTGCTAGGTTGAAGCCACGGATTTCTTCTTCATTGAACGAGACTTGCAGATTATAATTTTCTTTGACTCCGAATTTCAGAGGCGGTAATTTGTACTATACTTGTTATAGACAACCATGATCATTTTCTTATTTACTATCTCATTTTGATTCTAAATTGATCGGAAATGTTTAGTTATGCTGCTGATACAAACTTCCTCATGTGTTTTAAAGATAGATACCAAACAGTTTTGACACAGGGTAATATTATTGTTTGCTTTATATGGCCGTCGACTTTAGATATATGCAGCACAATTTACAGCCTCTGTCCAGATTTCGTGAGACAAGTCTGTATTCAATGACATAGTATGAGCACACTCAACGATTAACCTGTTTTCTCGCACAATTCGAACAGTCTACCGCAATGTATGTACTATTCCGTTTTGCATGAAAAAAATCTACAGACTGCTTATTTATGAATTCGGTTCCACTGTCACTTCTAAGAACCCTGATTTCTTCCAGTTTGTCTTTCAATGAGATTCCGAAGTTCCAAAAGCACAGGGAAAGTATAATGTTTACTTTTAAGAAAATATACAAATTTGTGCGAAGTACAATCATCCTTGAAAACTATGTACAAATGAATACTTCCAGGACAAGGTTCTCTTAATCCACACACTAAAATCTGGATGAATAAATTCCCCAGGAACCGTTGAATTCCAGATTTGATTTAAACAACTTCCTCTTCGTCTTGCCACACTGACATAATTCCCAATGCAGATCTTCTCATGTCCCTCATGGGAGCTAATTGTGGAATTCAAGAAAGCTAGATTCGCCTATAGTACATTTTATAACACTGGTTGTTCATCTTAATTCCTGCTGCAAGTAGATCTGAACTGCGAAGTTCCATTCCCTTGTCCTCAAAATAACTGTCATTCCTCTTTCAGTGACCGCTTCCACTGAAGATAAATTTTCCTGTTGCTTAGGAATGTATAATACGATTTCCAAGGTGTGAGAGTTACAATTTTCCCTCAGCTAACGACACAGCTAACGACAGTTCTTCAGTGGATCTAAAGCATTCTGCTTCAACAATCGAGTTGTCTCCAATTTGAACATAGGAGTCATGTGACTGATTGGCTTGAAAGTGTTGAACCAATCTTTCCGTGACGTCATACGTTTTGACGTAGCGCTGTCGGTTGACCAAATATTTCCACAGCCTGGGCAAAAACCTTCACGGCTTCTGCACTCGAAGCCTGGAGCTCAGAACAGTCAGACTTTGTGTTGAGTTTGGCTGAAAGTTTTCTGCACTCAGATATGAAATGTCTCCTTTTGTTACAATAATAACATTCAAAATCTTTTTTACGGGCTGAGTTAGGCAAATTGTTATTCTCTAAATTGAACATATTTGCTTTGTGCTCATTAAGTGCTGCGATGACTATTGACTTTTCATCACATTCTGAAACTTTTTGTTCCTCTTTCGATCACCTTGAAGTCAAATTATCGAACGGTTGTGATCTTCACCGTATGACTCCCACACAGTCGAAATAGTTCTAAATTTTGCTGGCAGACTTCCCAGACGTTAGCCAATTTGTCAACTTCTTATTTATTTATTTACATGTCTAGTTCTGTAGGATCAAATTGAGGAGAAAATCTCCAAGGTCATGGAATGTGTCAGTAAATCAGATTACAAAATAAAGTAATATCAGATAAAATACAATGTTGATTAACCTAAAAACAGACACGCCATAAGTTTAAGTAAATGCACTCAACAATATAACATAGGAATCAGCTTAATTTTTCAAGAAACTCTTCGACAGAATAGAAGGAGTGACCCATGAGGAAACTTTTCAGTTTCCATTTGAGAGCGCGTGGATGACTGCTAAGGTTATTGAATTAGAATAGCTTATTGAAAATGGATGCAGCAGTATGCTGCACACCTCTCTGCAGAAAAGTTAAGGAAGTGCGATCTAAATTCAGATTGGGTTTCTGCCTAGTATTAACTGAGTGAAACCTGCCAATTCTTGGGAATAAGCTGGTACTGTTAACAAGAAACGACAGTAAAGAACATATATATTGAGAGGCCAATGTCAGAATACTCAGACTAGAGAACAAGGGTCGACAAGAGGTTCGCGAACTTGCACCACTTACTGCCCGAACTGCCCGTATCTGAGCCAAGAATATCCTTTTAGTATGGGAAGAGTTGCTCCAAAATATAATACCATATGACATAACCGAATGAAAATAAGCAAAGTAGACTAATTTTCATGTCGAACGATCACTTACTGCAGATACCGTTCGAATAGTAAAAATGGCAGCATTAAGTCTTTCAACAAGATCCTGAACGTGGGCTTTCCATGACAGTTTACTATCTATCTGAACATCTAGAGTTTTTAACTGTTCAGTTTCTCTAATTATATGCCCATTCTGTACAGTTATACGTCCGGTTTTGTTCAATTGCGTGTTAGAAACAGTAAAAACTGACGATAAAATCTTCTTGGGTTGACAGCCGAGTCAATGTGTTGTTTTCCAGCCTGAAGACAGCAAGTAAGAAATTTGCTGAAACGTTGCTGGAAAACAACACATTGACTCAGCTGTCAACCCGAGAAGATTTTGTCATCGAGATTCACCAAGAAAGCCTGCATTCTCATATAGTAAATACTGAGTCTTAAAGTGATTTAGCGTTAGTTTATTTTCTAGAAGTTATGAACTTATATCATGAACTGCACTGTGTGAGGCCAAGCCAATTTGCACGCAACATCCTTTACTACCAAGCTAGTGTCAACAACAAACAGAAATATTTTAGAATTTGAAATGTCCCCTTAGAAAAATTGTACACAACAATACAGATAACATTTGTAGTACAGGCTTTACAAAAGAATCGAAATAACATATACATCAGTGTTACAGGAATTATGACATGAGTACATACATAAAAGATCAGAATAGTTTTCGAAACATCGACTTCACACATAAGCATTAAAACAGAACAGAATAAATAATGTCTAAACATCTTTACAAAGAAAATAACATATTATTAGAATAATTCTACAACATAACTCTTATTAGCTAAACACATTAAGACAGGAAAAACACAAATTCACATAGCGTAATAACACAAAAATACAGGACAGGGTTTGTTTTCAGTGTGACATTTGGTACTACAGTCCACCCCAAAACTTCATTCTATATATCTTTCCTCTTATTTCAACATTTGTTTCAACCAAAAAAATTCTATCCAAGCATGCTTTCTGTATTTATATGTTCACACATTTCTTACCTCATTATTTATTTTCCATTATCTTACCTCACCATTTATTTCCAAGAAAATCCTACCTAAGCCTGTTGTCCATAAACCCTACTTTTTTGTTCATATCCTCTTTCAAAATACTTTTTCTTTTTTGCCAAATCATTTTCTTATAGCTTCTAATTGCATTTCTTCCAGTTCATCACAACTTGTTCTCTTATATGGCCTACCCCATCTTAAGCTAACTTAAATCTACTGAGCTCAGATGCTAAACTAAGGGACGAGGCAATGCAGCAGCACAAAACAATTAACACAAACAGCAATGACAAAAAATTCAATTTGGCAAAGCAAGCAGCAGTAAAATAAATTAGCAGAGCAATTGCAATAGCACAACTAATATAAGGCAATGAGCAGCAAACAAGAAAAATAAATCAGTAGTAAAACTGGCTTAACAGAGTAATGTAAACTGAAATTTAGTAGCACTATGCCTGGCAAACAGCAGCAGCAAATGCAATAACTTATATCTAAACATGACATTGCTCAAGGAGAAAAAATATTACACTAAAAATGGCCGTGTCTAATACCTATGTCACATCTTAACACTAGAGTGATGCATCACAAAAACTTACTCTGCAAGAAAGTTACCAAGTCATTAAAAAAATTATTTATGCAATTCCTGTGTAGGGAAATGTCTATTTGTGCTCTCTTTTCTAAGAAAGTATATGAGAAACGTATTCTTTACTGGGTCTGTAGACAGAAAATAGTGATATTAGTACATCCATTAAATTTTATAATAACCAATGCTGCAGTGCAGCAAATATGTACAAAGGAAGGCATGAAACATCATTCATTAGCCATATGGCATTTCATAAGATAGTAAAAAAAAATCTCTCAACTAGAAAGACAGTAGTCATAATCAGGTGTATAGACATAAAATATTTCTCGTCATTTCATTAGACATTTCAGTAAATATAATAAATTAAGAGCGCCACAGTGTTCTCATATGTTTTCAAGTTTGAGCGTGTCGTATTTGCGATGCTTACGACAAAGAAATGTCAATAGCGAGGATAATGGCCTCTTTTTTTTTTTGCACCTAATGGCTTTCTTTTGTCAGACGACTACCTCTCAGCTGTGCGCCCAAAACGCATTACGTCAAGGTCACTTACCTTTCTTACTGAAATATTTACGACAGCAGTTTCCGCTACAGTGGCAGTCTCATATAAAAAAATTCACAGGTTGATAATTTGCGTTACAAATGTGTAGAAACAAAATCCTATTGATATAACAGTGTCCAAAAAATTTTCGTCGGCATTGTAATACACTCATGCATTTACATACATTTCATAACTCTTAAAGTACGATTCTTGGTTTCCAACAACCTTTTTCACAAACCAGAGTCCCTAACCACTACTCATTATTCCTTACCTTATTCGTCGACACTTCTTCAATATTTCATCATAATAAATATGTAGCATAATCAAATTCCTCATATACAGTAGCATCATCTTATTGATCATAAACATACCTCAACAGCATAATACACATCGTCATCGTAAAAATAACATCATAACACCTCAGTCAAATCTCAAAAACGTCATAGCTTTCTGCAATAATGTCAAAACCTAAAAAAAATTCTCTGCTCATTTCAATAGTGTCATCTACCTCAAACGTACTTTAAAATCATGCTCCCTTACCAAATACATTATTCAGAGCTCTCATAGTATCACAATGGTTCCGAAAAAATATGAACAGTACACAAAGTACAGACAAAATACAATTTCATAAGTGTGAAGTTACTCAACTGTGTAATTGCGTAAACATGTGTCACTGCTGTAGTAAAAAAATGTTTGTTTCTCTGTTACATAATCAGATAGCTGTGTAATTTATGTGTTAGAGAATATGGTACCGATGTGTAAAGTTGTATAAGCAAATACCATATTAGCTAGGGCTCCTTGTGCTTGCCAAACACATGGTACACAAAGTAAGCGTGTACCCCCTTCCTGGCAGGGTCGCCATATGAAACGTCCCCTTAGAAAAATTGTACATGACTGTGCTTAAACTGACACACAATATTTTTAGCGCAACGCAGTCTGACTTTCAATAATTCCTACAAAAGAATGGCCCTGACTAACATTAACCTATACCTTTCACAAATCACTTACCTCACAAAGATCTTCGTTACTGAAGCTACTGCAATACAGCGAGCACCACTACTGCCAGCTAAATAAAAGATTCAAACTACTGAAGGCACTAACCACTGATAGGCATAGTTAGCAAATGAAAGATTTTGATAGAGAACAAACAATGTATTTACCTTAATAGTCATAATATATATATAGCAGTTCATGACATCCAGTCTTACAAATTCCAAAACTCCGCCATTTCTCTCCCCACATCCACCACTGCTGGCGGCTCACCTCCAACTGTGCAACGCTACGCGCTGTTCACATCCAGCTGCCCAACACTACAATGGCAGACAACAATGCAAACTAGCAACAGACTGCACACAGCACAGCCAGTGACTTTCATACATTGATAGCAAATTATGTGATATAAAATAATCAATTATCCTTACATACACAGCTTTTTCAATAACTTTAGCAAATACTGATGGCACAGAAATAGGTCTAAAATTCTTTATACGATTGCCTGGGCACATTGCCTGATGTTTTTTTAATTATATTTTGCTAAAAATCAAAGAGTGATATCAATTGAAATTAAATAAGACTGCTGTTTTTATTAGAAAGGCACACCGTAACCATTAAGGCAAAGAAAAGCAAAGATATATTTTTATAGTGTCACAGAAGACGGCCATGCACAGAATGAATCTGATGTGATCACAATACGACTAACGAAAAAAAGGTGAACAACAACGCTCTTGTCAAAATAGTACTGGTCCATACATTCACGTAAAACTTCTGTTAATAAAGTTCGAAACATCAGCGCATGTGGATTCTCGTCCTCACGCAAATGGCTATTCCTATTGTTGAACATGTCCTCTCTTGCAAACATGACCTCGTTTGTGAAAAAGAGGAAAATTAAGGTTTCTGCACAATGTTTTAGGAACCAATTTGAAAACGGCACTCAAAAGAGAAGTCCACTGGCTGCATTGACTGCATATTCTTTGGATGATACGGGTGCAATTGTTATTCACGCAAGACTCAAAATAATTGATTGGCTTGTGTTCAGAGCTCGTGCAACACGCCGACTACTAGATGCAGGACTGTCACTAATCGCGTGTAACGCATTCTCTTCCTTACCGGGTGTTCTAGCACACCTTACTTTAAAAATATCTTCTATTCTAACATGGAAGGATCAAGTTTCTTGCACGCGCCTATGTACGGATTCAACAGTACTGGCAAGTGGTTGTCGTTGGTGCAGGAACATCTCAGCGTAGTGCCATTGTTATTCTCATCCATCGCATTCAGTGACCCCATACACGAGGTGCATATCGGCTATCTCTTCATCTCTAAACTTATCCATAATCCTGTTGTGTATCACTGTTATCGCAAAACTAACACGGTTGGAAAACAAAACACTAATCAGAACGGAGCAGTACTGAATGGATAGTGAGGTACAGAGGGTTTTACTGTAGTCAACAACAGGTACCGTCAGCGAATGGAAACAAGAAACATAACACTTACCGTCGACAATTGCCCTGTTGCGCGCTATTTTCAGTTGCAGTACAGATACAGACCCAAGTGCGCGAAGTAACCAAACGAAATGCAATAACTCCGTAACGATCCGCCGGAGGCTGTGGATCCTTTGTTTTACTTGACAGCATTGTAAAGTTTGTGGAGTTCTGGTTCATGCTTTATAAGACGTACAAACAGAAAACTACAATGAAGACAATAATGCGGCTAACTCGTAATTTGCACAATAAGGAACTACGTAATTTGAAAATTCTGTTTGAACTTAGAAAGGTGACTGTAACTGACTTATTAAACCACTCTTCCGTGGTGTATGTGAAACGTACCAAAGCGCAGATCCCACGTTAAACAATATGAATGAAGTTGTACAAGGTGATTCAGCTGCCCCTACCTCTAGTTTTTATGCAACCTGCAACGCCTTCAAAAACCAGGAGCGAGATTTTCGTATTCTCTCTCTGATTATGCGCAAACTATTAGCCTTTCAGAGAAATTAACAGGACCTTTTTGTGAGAAATTTTATGTAGTTAAATTTTATGCTCGAAAATATTTCCGCTGGAGGCCATAGTTTTCATGTTATTCAATAACACCGCATCTGAAGGTCACTTCCGTACATTTTTTTAATAATTTAGAAACTACAGCCTTTAACAAAAACGTTTCCAATGCAAAATTTAACTACTTTAGATTTCCTTCAAAAAGGTCCTGTTCATTTTTGTGTAGGATATTAGTTGCGCATACCATGCACGTGGTATATGAAGGCGTTGGTGAGTAGCATATAAGCTTTAGGTTCAATCAGCTGAATCACCATGTATATCGGAGGATAGTACCTCATCAGAAGTAAGAATGTTGAGACAACGTGGTTGTCATACAATTATAAAATTTACATCTTAAAAGATGATGCAAACAACCGCAGTTGTCATCTGAATTTTTTTAACACACAGCTGAGGAACAGGCCCTGGTTAATAGTAACTTCGTATAACTAAGTAAGGATCACAACTAACGCAAAAGAGCCACCCGGTTAGCCGTGCGGTCTAACGCACTGCTTTTCGAGCGGGAAGGCGTGCCGGTTCACGGCACAAATCTGTCCGGCTGACTAGTGTCGAGGTCCAGTGTGCCGGCCAGCCTGTGATTGGTTTTTAAGGCAGTTTTCCATATGCCTCGGGGAATGCGGGCTGGTTCCCCTTATTCTGCCTCAGTTACACTATATCGGCGAATGCTGCGCAAACACCTTCCCATGTACACGTACACCATAATTACTCTACCACGCAAACACTGGGGTTACACTCGTCTAGTGTGAGACGTTCCCAGGGGGCTCCACTGGGGGCCGAACCGCTCAGTGACCCTGGCTTCGGTATGGGGCGGCGGTGGGGTGAGTGGACTGCTGGAGCCTGTTGTGGGGTTGTGTACCACTGTGGGCTACAGTGAGGATGAAGCCTCTCTGTCGTTTTTAGGTCCACAGTTCAATAAAATACAATACAATGCAAAAGATATACTCTTGTAGGCAAATCAGCAATATAATGGGTCAGTCGTCTGTAGAGCTGGTACTTTTCTCCTTAGCTATACCCATATTGGCGCTAGGGACGAGTTATATTATCATTTATTCCGTCGCATGCTGGGATTGTTCCTTCAGTGAGTTCACGGCCACTATTCCACCCTATCCTTTTCTAAATGAAATTTTGACTAGTTTTTAAAGCCCCGACGTTGACAAGAAGTTAAACTTCTAACTTCTTATGCTTTCTCTTACTCCTCTCCAAGCGGGAGTACCATGTCTCTCTCGAACGTAGATACATAGGTTTTTATTTTTATTTATCTATTTCACCTCGATGTCTAATACAGAACAGAAATACATTCACAAACTACATCTAACGTGACAACGACTACAAAATAAATTTCATATTCTATAAAAAGTAACAACTTTTTTACACGTCTCTCAAAGTGTATTCCATCTTCACACTAGCTCAGACTAGGTTCAGACTAGCAGAGGACTGACGAGGAATGCGCTGGCGCTGTGGTAAACAAGACAGGTGCAAAATGGATTCAAGAGGATGGATCATGGCTGGCCGGTGTGGCCGAACGGTTCTAGGCGCTTCATTCTGGAACCTCGCGACCGCTACGGTCGCAGGTTCGAAACCTGCCTCGGGCACGGATGTGAGTGATTTCCTTAGGTTAGTTAAGTTTAAGTAGTTCTAAGTTCTAGGGGACTGATGACTTCAGATGTTAAGTCCCATGGTGCTCAGAGCCATTTGAACCATTTTGATGGATCATTATTTCGAATGGCATAGGTAACCGAATGGAATACGACGAACTGCAGGGACAAGTTACGGCCTACTATGAGATTGATACAAGATGTGAAGAGATAGTGGTAGTTTGCGGCTTTGGTCTTCGGGACTGGACAGGAAAAGACTGTGATATCTGAGAAGGGATCAACAGAGACTAAACGCAAATGGCACAAGCTATGATAAGGAAAGGGTCTGCTTTGGAAGTTATTACATTATGAGTGGAAGAAATACTGATTTGTGATATGTCTGTGACAGAACTAGAACAGAGTGAGATATAATTGGATAGAATGAAATGGTACTATGGTAAGATGCAGTAGTAAATGAGCAGCCTATAATAGAAACAGGTCAACTCTGAGAATGAGCATGCAGAAGACATGTGTCTCAAGTTCTGAACATATATTGACCAAGTATAGGGCAGATATGTATCTAGAAGCACTGTTCATTATGGGAGGGACCAATCATGGAACACAGTGTCTGAAAAGAAACTTCTACAGAAACAGCGAATATTCCACAACAGATGTGTAAAAAATAGGCATGCGGCTTTAAGTAGAGGGATGCCAAAGGTAAAGTGTAAAGCCCTAAATGATTACTGCAGCAGAATCTCATCGATGGACAAGTAAAAAAAAATAGAAATTCTGATCATATGTAGAGACTGTCTGTGGCACCAAATGTAAAGTACAGACATTCATAAATGGTATACACTCATGAGTCAAAACATTATGATAGCTCGCCATCGCGAGATTGAATTTCGCCTGGTGGCGTTGCGTGCAAGTAACGGTCTAACGACAGGATACAAATGGAGCAAAGACGGATGGGGAATAATTTTATCGACGATATGGGCTGCAAATGATGAAATCCACTGACATAAGCTACTTTCACGAAGTGCAAATTGTTATGGCCCGGCGCCTGGGAATGAGCATTTCGGAAACGCCGAAGATGGTTTGAGGAGCATGATGGTGAACTCAGTTGAAGTCTTGGTTGCCAAATTCCCCCGATCTGAGCCCGGTGTACCACTTGTTGGATGCTAGTGGATGCTCAGTCCGCGTCCACAAACCACCAGCCCGTGATGTACACAGACTGAGTGACTTGTGCATAGACATTTGGTGCCACATCCCTCCAGGAACCTACCAAGGATTTATCGACTGCATGCCAGACAGAATAACTAATGTATTGCGCCCCAAAAGTGGATCTACACACAATGTGAGTACATTACAAGAAAATTCTTATATCACAAATGTGCTGAGAAGTCAGAAAATCTGTGACTGCTCTTACTTTCTCTCTATCTAGACGAAATACATCGCCATTTAGCACGAGCCCAATATTTTTATTCCTTGCGTAGCAAAGAGGTGTTTTTTTGGATTCAGATGGAGACCTAGAGCCTAAACACCTTCAGCAAGTTTTTATGACTTAAATGTTCTTCAACTATCTTCGGAAAAACAACTGTGTCATTCACGCAGCAAAGACATGTCAGTAGTATAGTAGGCCCGGTTCTAGATCAGGTAAACATCGGGAGACGCCCATAGATACGGTAAGATAACGTTGCAACCCCCCCCCCCCCTTCCCTATGAGCCATAGACCTTGCCGTTGGTGGGGAGACTTGCGTGCCTCAGCGATACAGATAGCCATACTGTAGGTGCAAGCACAACGGAAGGGTATCTGTTGAGAGGTCAGACAAACGTGCGGTTCCTGAAGAGGGGCAGCAGCCTTTTCAGTAGTTGCAGGGGCAACAGTCTGGATGATTGACTGATCTGACCTTGAAACACAAACCAAAATGGCCTTGCTGTGCTGGTACTGCGAACGGCTGAAAGCAAGGGGAAACTACAGCCGTAATTTTTCCCGAGGGCATGCAACTTTACTGTATGGTTAAATGATGTTGGCGTGCTCTTGGGTAAAATATTCCGGAGGTGAAATAGTCCCCCATTCGGATCTCCGGGCGGGGACTAGCATGGAGGGTAAACATCATAGAGGGAGACCAAGAGATGAATACATTAAGCAGATTCAGAAGGATGTAGGCTGCAGTACGTACTGGGAGATGAAGCAGCTTGTACAGGATAGAGTAGCATGGAGAGCTGCATCAAACCAGTCTCAGGACTGAAGACCACAACAACAACAACGTTGTAACTGATAAGCAGTAGTTATTTATATAAGGGGAGTTCTGGAAGGCATAACGATAATATTACAGAGTTAACTGATAAGGTAAGATAATACTTCCAGTCTCAGATTACACTTTAGGCAACAGAGCGATGCTTACGGTCTGGGGATGGCGTCTTTAACTAGTAATCAAAACGCCCAACACCAGAAGCGGAAGATGAAGAGACAGAGAATGTATATGAAGTTTTTGAAAGGGTAATTCTGTAGGCAAAGGTAGATGAAAATCTAATAATTATGAGAAATAATTAGGGGAGAATATGGGCTAGGCAGTAGTAATGAGGGAAGAGAAAGGCTATTTAGTTCTGCAACAAAGTTCAGATCGCAATAGCGAATACTCTGTTCAAGAATCACAAGAGGAGGAGGTAAACTTGGAACAACCCCGGAGACATGGGAATATTCTAGCTGGATTACATCATGGTCAGACACAGATTTCGAAATGAGATATTGGATTGTAAGAATCGTAAGGAAGAATTAGTGTGGAAGGAAGAGGCATACTTAAGTACTGAGAAATGATAAGACGCATTTCAATTTGCGACACATGTGGATACAGCGATGAGGAATATCACAGTAGAAGTTCAGCTGAACAGGAGTGGACATCTCTAAAAAGGGCAATTTGAAGGTTTGACTTAGAATATAGAAAAGTGAATACAAGCTTTGCAAGCTTTGGTGAAATTAAAAGCAAGGACCGTAACATTAAGAGTGCAATGGGAATTCCACTGCTAAATGCAGATGAATGAGTGGATGGGTGGAAAGAGTACAATGAAGGCCTTTACGAAGAGAGGACTTGTCTGATGACTTTGTTTAAGAAGAAACTTAAGTCGATAAGGAAGACATAAGGGATATAACGTTAGAGTCAGACTTTAAAATAGCTCTGGACAACTTAAAATCTAGTAAGACAGAAGGCACATATAACATTCCATCTGAATTTCTAAAATCATTGGGAGAAGTGGCAACAAAACGACTGTTCACGTTGGGGCGTAGAGTGTATGAGTCTAGCGACATATCATCAGACTATCGACAAATACCAAGGGATGTTAAACGATGATCAATTCGGCTTTAGGAAAGACAAAGGTACCAGAGAGGCAGTTCAGACTTTGCACTTGATAATGGAAGCAAGACTGAAGAAAAATCAACATATGCTCATAGGGTTTGTCAGTCTAGAAAAAGTGCTCGACTTCGTCAAATGGTGCAAGACGTCCGTAATTCAGAGAAAAATAGCAGTAAGATGCAGGGGAAGGTGGGCTATATACAATATATACAAGAACCAAGAGGGAAAAATAAAGTACTCGGATTAAAAAGGGTGTGAGACAAAGATGCAGTCTTTCGCCCCTAGTGTTCAATCTACATATCAAAGAAGCAATGAGAGAAATGAAAGAAAGGTTCAAGAGTGGGATTAAAATTCAGGATGAATAAAATCAATAATAAGATTCGATGATGACATTGCTATCCCCAATGAAGATGAAGGAGAATTGCAGGATTTGCTGAATGGAATGAGCAGTCTGATGAGAACAGAATAAGGATTGAGTGTAAGCCAGAAAAAGTCAAAAGCCATGACAAGTATCATAAATGAGAACACCGAGGAGCTTACCACCAAATTTATTGGTCACGAAGTACCCAAAGTTAAAGAATTCATTTACCTTGGAAGCAAAATAACCGATGGCGGAAGCAAGGAGGAAATAGAAAGCTGAATAGCACAGCCAAAAAGGCATTCCTGACCAAGAGAAGTTTTCTGGCAGCAAACTTAGGACTTAATTTGAAGAAGAAATTTCTGTGAATCTACGTTAGCAGCACAGCATTCTATGGCAGTGAAGCTGTGACAGTGAGAAATCAGTATAGATACGTAGCGCTTGAGACGTGGTGCTACACAAAAAAGTTGAAAATCAGGTGGACGCATAAGATGAGGAATGAGGAGGTTTTCCGCACAGAACCGGCAAAAAACGGTACATTTTGAAAACACTGAAAAAAAGAAGGGACAGGATGATACGACATTTGTAAAGATTGCAATGCATACAGCAAATAATTGAGAACAAAGGCTGCAAGCGCTACTCTGAGATGAAGAGGTTGGGGCAGGAGCGGAATTCATGGTTGGTCGCATCAAAGGTCAGGAGACTGATAAAGAGAGAAAGAAAGACAGAGAGAGAGAGAGATTTTCTAGGTCATTCTCCATTCCAGGCCTGCCCCCACACCTGAGTCACTACTGATTATAACGAGTCTAATCCACTGATATGACTTCCGGGAAACCTGCACACACACAAAATGTGATACATTCAAGGGCACTCCCTCGCCCCTAGACCAATAAAATTTCAGCTTCCTCTCCTTCACCTTTACAACTGGACAAAATTGCGTGTGCGGCGTCAGTCTTGTGCCGAGCGCCATAGTGACAAGATCGGGTTTGTTACAAACACGTTATTAGTAACAAGAATATTTGTATACATTGTACAATTGTACTCTGTAGTGAAAGGGTCAGATTCTTTTGTACGTGATAACAATGATATAAAAAATTAATTATTGGCTTATTACTTATCATTTTCTTTTTATAAACAATAATTGGTGTCATTAATTGACATTTTTGTCGTAGTAACCAAGTGCAGTTCTAGCACTAAATTTCTGTTAAAATCGTCAAATTCCGTAGATTTCCGTTTTCGTTTGTATCGCTTTCTTGGAGGATCAAAGCACGTGCTCACATCTGGAGATTTTGCCGATGTTACTGCACTGGTAATACGGAATACAGTCGATTCGGAACACCATCAGCTTTTGCTGTCAGTTTACGAATATGCTGGAAGTTCTTATTATTCCTGCCATTTTCACTGTTGGCCACATCAGAAAAATACTCCAGTACATTCGATACAACGATTTTCGTTTATTTTCTAAAGTCTTTCCGCCGTTTATGTACACCGACCAGTTGAGACATTTGTTCCTCCATTACCCTCTCTTTTTTACTGAAGAGTGAAACCACACTTGAACACACGATATGACACAGGAACTCTGAAAATCGGCTGGCGCTGACCTCAATCGTCGCTGCAGTATGTACACTGAAGCGACAAAGGAAATAGTGTAGGCACGCCTATTCAAATATAGAGATATGTAAACAGGCAGAATATGGCGCTGCTGTCGGAAACGCCTATAGAAGACAAGTGGCTGGCGCAATTGTTAGAGCGGTTACTACTGCTACAAAGGCACGTTATTGAGATTTGATTTAAGTGAGTTTGAACGTGGTTTTACAGTTGGCGCACGAGCGATGGGACACAGCATCTCCGAGGTAGCGGTGGAGTGGGGATTTTCCCATACGACCATTTCAGGAGTGTACCGTGAATATCAGTAATCCGGTAAAATATCAAATCTCCTACATCGCGGTGGCCGGAAAAAGATCCTGCAAGAAAGAGACCAACGACGACTGAAGAGATTCGTCCAAAGTGACAGAGGTTGAATCCTTCCGCAAATTGCTGCAGACTTCAATGCTGGGCCCTCAACAGGTGTCAGCGTGCGAATTATTCAACGAAACGTCATCGACATGGGCTCTCGGAGCCGAAGGCCCACTCGTGTACCCTCGATGACTGCACGATACAAAGCTTTACGCCTCGCCTGGGCCCGTCAACACCGATAATGGACTGCTGATGACTGGAAACATGCCTGGTCGGACGAGTCTCTTTTCAAATTGATTGAGTGGATGGACGTGTACGGTTATGTAGACAACCCCATGACTCCATGGACCCTGCTGGTAGAGGCTGTGTAATGGTGTGAGGCGTGTGAAGTTGGAGTGATATGGGACGCCTGATACGGCTAGATACGACTCTGACAGCTGACACGTACGTAAGCATCCCATCTCATCACCTGCATTCATTCGTGTCCATTTGCATTCCGACAGATATGGGCACTTCCAACAGGACAATGCGACACCCCACACGTCCAGAATTGCTACAGAGTGACTCCAGGAACACCCTTCTATGTTTAAACACTTCCGCTCGCTATCAAACTGCCCCGACATGAACATTATTGACCATGTCTGGATGCCTACAACGTGCTGTTCAGAAGAGATCTCCTCCCCTCGTACTCTTGGGGATTTATGGACAGCCCTGCAGGATTCATGGTGTCAGTTCCCTTCAACACTACTTCAGACATTAGTCGAGTCCATGCTACGTTGTGTTGCGGCACTACTGCGTGCTGGAGGGAGGCCTATACGATATTAGGCAGTTGTATCAGTTTCTTTGGCTCTTCAGTGTACATGACAACAAACTGTGAAGCGGAAAAATCATGAAGAAGATAATATAAAGCTACAACAAGTGAAGCAGGCAAAAGGGAATGCAGATGTGTAAAAAAGGAGATTGATAATATGCGCAAAATAGCAAAACAGAAATGGCTAAGGAGAAATGCAAAACTACTGAAACATGAAACATGAATGACTATGGGAAAAATAGATACTGCCTATAAGAAAAACAATTCATTGGATAAAAGAGAAGCAGCAGTACGAAAATTAAACGCTAGATGAGAAGCTAACATTAAGCAAAGAAGTAAAGGTTAAAAGGTGGACTGAATACATAGAAGGACTATGCAAGGAAAAGAACTCGAAGACAATATTATGGAAATGGAACAAGAAGTGGGTGAAGATGAGATGGAGGATGGTGATTTTGTAAGAAGGATTTGACAGAGCACTGAAACACTTTCTTGGGAGACCAATCACGACAAAAGTATGTCTGGTATGCGGAATACATGAGACAGGTGATAAACCCTCAGATTTAAAGAAAAAATGCCATAATCACAATACCATAAAAATAGAGGCTGGCAGGTGTAGTACCAAACCCTCAGTTTAATAAATCAAGGTTATAAAACAGTAATAAGAATTGTCGACAGACGAATGGAAGGACTTGCAGAAGCCAACGTGTGGCGGAATCAGTTTAGGATACCGACAAATAGAATTCTCGAGTCAGTGCTGACTAAACGACTACTCTTTGAAGATAAGATTCAAGGAAGGCAAACGCACGTTTATAGCATATGTAGATTTAGAAACAGCTTCTTTGAATGTTGATTGGGACACTCTCTGAGCAATTTTTAAGTTAACGAGGATAAAATACAAGGAGAGAAAGGTTATTACAACTGCTGCAGACACTCGACTGCAGTTATAAAAGTCGAAGGAAGTGAAAGGTAAATTCATGGAAAGGAAATAAAAAGTTTAATGTGTACCAGAAATCCCATCACAGACAATAAAGGACTCGGAGAATTAGATGAAAGGAATGGATAGTTCCTTGAAAACACTTATAAGATAGAACATTTACAGAAGTAAAACAATGTGCAGTCAAACTGAATCAGCGATGCTGAGGGAATTAGGTTGCGAAATAAGTCACTATACGAAGTAGATTCATGAAGACTCACTTCTTATCTGACAACCCGCTTGTTGGCTTTCTCCTTCCTATGCCTACTTTTTCTCCTCATTCAGTACTTAGAAGTATCCGATTATTTGCGCTTATAATACAAGCCTTCCTCTTTATGGAGCAATCGGTAAGGTAATTCACAAGGAATGGCTGGCTCTGAGCACTATGGGACTTAACATCTGAGGTCATCAGTCCCCTAGAACTTAGAACTACTTAAACCTAACTAACCTAAGGACATCACACACATCCATGCCCGAGGCAGGATTCGAACCTGCGACCGTAGCAGTCGCGCGGTTCCGGACTGAGCGCCTTAACCGCGAGACCACCGCGGCCGGCTTCACAAGGAACGTAGCATATGATAAATACTACGTAAAGCAGTTATACCCAGAACCGATGAGTGTTAAGTAGGACCATCTAACTTCCACATGACCTCAACATCAAATTCACTAGGAGAGGCCTCACCGGTCTGCATGAAGCAGGACTACCAATGTACTCCTCTATTAGTGACATCTCAAGATAACCGCGATAGTTCCCAGTTTTTTAGATTTCACACAAAGTGTGCCTTCCAACGGTTCCTTATGAACTCGGGGATAGCGTAAGGCTATGCAGCAGTTTTCATTTTCCGTCGTTGTAGCTCTTTTCTACGTTGCAGTTGTGTGCCCTTCCTATTTTGCACCTTTGAAGGTAACTACCGATCTCCAAGGAATACATTTTGTAATAGGAGTCTTGACAAGGTGTAAATCGTAAGTAGAGGGCTTTTGCGTTTAAACTGGTTGGGACAGAGATATTGGGCTTAAACTAATGTGGGTAGGAATATTAGGCTTAAACTGGTGGGAGCAGAGATATTAGGTTACTATGAAGGTGGCCCGAAAGTCCTTCTCATGCACGATAACGCCAGAGTCCATGTGGCGGGCGTCACAATGGATGTCTTTCGACGCCTGAACATTAAAGTAATGAAATGGCGTGCGGTGAGTCCCGACCTAAACCTCATCGAACGTGAGTGGGAAAGGCTTGACAGATGTGTTCGTGGTCGTCCTGTTCCACCACAGACTCAGTAAAGCGTCAACAAATAGATTTCGTTGAGAGCTATATTTATATTCACAAACTTATTTAGATTGCGGGAAACTGTCATTAAGTACTGCTTATCATTAATCAACGGAATGTTACAGCAGCAAGCACCAATATTTAGGGATATCTACCCGAATAAATATATGTACCGATGCCTTTACGTAACTTAAGATCAAAATTAGATGATGCTAAATGTATATTACTAATACCGTCAATTATGTGAGACCGCCCGGAAGAAGTCTTACTTCTTGTATTAACTAAAAATTGAAATATATCTTAACTGTTCAAAGATTCGAGCTTTAGGCAATTGCTAAAAATCACGGTGACTCACAATATCATATGTTATCGGCGCACATGCAACAGCATGCGCTACCTTGTATGTTCCAAAACGCAGCGTATAAAAGCGGAATTTTTCCGGCGTTCACACCTCGGGTTTTATTAGTGATAGAGAAGCAGGTAGCTTGGGCTAAGTATCATTTGTGTACCTAACAGAAGGGTCGTCTTACCATAACTGTCCCACGGTACAGTGTCAAAGTTCTAGTATTACAAACTTTCTCCGGCTTAGGCAAATCGAGTAAATCTGTTGGTTCCTTTTGTATTACACGTGGCCTATGGTACGTTTTAAAGGCTTATGGAGGCACCATTTAGTTCATGAGCGCTTCCAGACAAAATCCGAAAAAAACAGTTTATGCGTACCAAAACCGAGCTGCGGATTTCATGATGGCTATGCACAGCTAATGGCTGTAATTTTTATGATATATTCCTAAGATCCTGATTTCGAATAACCAAGAAAATTTCCGTGATGTCTTCATCCGTTTCCGAGGTACGAAGGTTCAGAGTTATTTTGCGGTCAGCCAGAAAGCGACGGAAAACATACTGGCCATAATTTCCAGTCCGCGAGTCCACATTAATCTTTGTGCTCACTGGAAGAAAACGTTCCCAACTGTTATTTACTCAGCAGGATCAGGAACTATGAGTATAAATAAAAGTTTTTGTGTTTTGACTGACATATTCTGTAAAAGTTCACATGCACAAAACAATAAAATTCCTAATGACGATAATAGTAATATCCCTACCGGAAATAGCACTATTAACAGTTCAGAGGCGACCTCTACGCGAAGTTCCACGTAAAATGGTCTATCGCCCTGACTTCTAATTACCAAAAGTTAATTACTCGCATTAAAAGTGGAAAATAATCTCGCCACTTGACACGCGGCTTCATCAACATTATGGGCAGCACACAAACAGTTACTGCTATGAAATCTAAGCAATACAGGACGGTGTATAATCCTCATGATTTCACTTCCTACTTTTACTGAAGACGCCTTCAGGTCTGCCCAGCTCTGACGTAATGCGAGGCACTACGTACGCATGCGTTTGTCTGACGCTAACAGATTGTTACCTCGTCGCGAAGCGTCTCTTTCCAGCCCCCTCTCAGACTGTATTTATACATAGACTCAGCCGACTGCCAAACAGAGCATCTGCGATCAGTCGCCCTAGGCACAGGTAGCAGTAGTGCCTATCTCGCACACGTATAAATTTATAGCTCTGTCGTTTAAAAATTTACAATCTTCTTGATTTTTATTTACATAGTTATTGAAAAAGTTTTAGCTCAACTGCATTTAAACCTTGCCGACTAGAATTTTTAGAATGGAACCGACAGTAGAAGATGACCTCTGAACTGCCTCTTTAAGATTCCTTGTAACCACAGTTATTTGCAACGCGGTCTTGAAATTTGGTACAGCTGTGTTATGGCACGAACGTAATCGAGTGCTGTAATTAGAACTTACTATTACAAATACAAATGATATTTAATCTACCATAAATAAGGACGTTTTCACTCCAAATTTGGTCTTTAGTAAATAACTCGAAAACTAATAGAGGTAGCTTATTGGTGTTACATATGTAATGTTTTTGCGTGTTACTGAAGTTACAGACAAACTTTCATCTTTCTGAGTCTAATGTTTTACGCCATCAGTTTTTCTTAAATACGCCGATTTTGACCAAAATACTGCTCTGATCAAGTTGAGACTTGTAACCTTTGATTGTGACATATACTCGCATATTCCGACCAAATTTTAGCCTCCTAATTTTTTTTTTATTTAGCACCACTTATTTTTTCTTAAGATCGTATATTTTGCCTAAGATACTCATTTGATCGTTCGGAGACCTTCCAATGCCAACTTAATTATCCTAGACTCACATAAAGTCGGTTGAAGTCAGCCAGCATATGGCTCCCAGCTGGCAGACTTCAGTTCAGCTGCCAGCAGCATCAAGACTAGGTACAGCTCATAGTGAAGGTGGCATCTTGTAGCAGTTATGCAGGATGACCCACAGAAGTCGCCGAGTGGCGCGGAGCACTTCTCAGTGCTGGCAGCGGACGTTGACAGATCCTGAATTGGCGGAGTGGACAGTATTTATGGTCGCACGATCCACCCTGCTGTGACGGTAAGTTTCGATCACATGGGTCCCAGAAGTGGCGCAACTTCTAGTTTGGACGTTGAGTAATCCAGGTCACCGCTGCGACTGTCTGTCCCTCGTTCTGTGTTGTATTGACAGTGTTCTAGAACCAAGAAACAGCAGGCATTAGACTAGTCGTGTAGCAACCGGAATCACTTTAGTTTCTAGGCGGAGACATCCCACCTACCAGCTCTGTTTGCTGAATGCAGTGACAGCTTTCTGCTCAAGGTTATGGGCACCGAACTGAAAGGCAGTGATTCAACAATTGTTTTGTGTCCTTTCAGTAATTAAGTGTGTATGGCATGGTGCAATTATTTTGTAAATATCATGTGTTGTTCAAAAGATATGAACTTTTGAGTGATGGTTGGAACACATAGTATGGGTAAAGGACATAAATAACAACATGCAAGTGTGGTGGGAAGACTACAGTACGAGACTGCGTGTGTGTGTGTGTGTGTGTGTGTGTGTGTGTGTGTGTGTGTGTGTGTGTGAGTGTGTGTGTGTGTGTGTGTGTGCATGGATGTGTACGTGTATACGTATACGCCCAGCATCTGTTCCTAAGCCACTGGATCGATTTCAACCTAATATGGTTCACATACAACCTACTAAATAGCACTGTATGGGTTGGAACCTCCTAGTGCCAATGCGAACGGCGATAGAAGGGGTTTTTCAACCTCTGACATACAGCCCGCCCTGGACTACAAACGTCTTGTGCAGTTGGTATCAGTTTGTTTTCCAGGGTCTACACATGTGGAAGGATATGGCTGAGCAAAGAGAGGTGGGAGGAGGATATGTATAGTGGACAGGGGGGGGGGGGGACACGTTGAGCTGGACAAAGAAAGGGCTGCAAGAGGCGACTGTTGTAAGGGTTGAAATAGAGATGGTTTGTGCCAGGGGGCTCACTCCTAGTTTGCTCCTTGCCAGTTTTCCTCAGAAGGATGGTGGTGACTTGTTGTCACTGGTAGTCACAGTGAAAGAAGATTCAGAATTAGTTATTTATTTCCATATGTTGCAGTCAGTGTCTTAACTCGCTACTGACATCAGCTGTTAATGCCCGTTGAGGATTTGCATCATAAGCAGCCTTCAGTCTGCTGAATGTAGCTGACGCCCCACTCTCCGTTCCTGGCTGGCTCCTACTATGTAGGTTTGCCGCCCGAGATGAGACCGGCACTGGTCGCACCGCAAAGCCGCCGCAATGGGTGCAACCGGCGCGTGTGTTACACACGCCAAATGGGAGGGGCTGTGTCGCCTCCCACTCATAGCCGTTCTTCTTCATCTGTTAAACCACGATGACTTGCCAGGTAGCTGTATAGTACGACAATCTTCGCCTGCCATTCACATAGGCCCTGGACAGTCCACCAAAGTATCAGGAACGCTGATGTCCTGAACTGGCACGATAGGGAAGACCCCTGGATCAGCCATCCGTGACAGTGGAAGGCTGTTGTACCGCACTCTGTGACTGGTGCTTATGCTGGGGTAGCCATCTCTCCTGCCGGTGTAGCCATTTCTCCCAGCAGCGGTTATCACTGCTCAACATTGTTCAAGAAATCTACAACAGACTTGCGCCATTTGTCACTTTCCTATAATCAGGGAATCGTCTGTGAACGTTATGTATGTCATCGATCCATCAGACCGACTGCTTTACGAGCTAAAAAGCTGGGGTTTTTATGGAGCAAAGCGGCCACTAATATTCAACCGAACTCACTTGTCATGACCGCATATGTCTTGCTATTTCAAGGATATCAACGATTATCACTCTCCCGTGCTTGCTTAACGGATTGTTATGTTATAGTGTAGGACTACTTCATAAAAGCTCTTGGTACACGTTGTTGCTTTATCAATAGCATTTCTTTGATCATGTAATGAAAGTGACGTGATTCTGCATAGCTGCTTTGCCCCAATACATTTCTGCTGAGGTCCGCTGCCTGGCTCTCAAGAAACGCTGATGTGTTTTCCCGACTTACTCTCGGTGGTGAAATGCTATTCTTCAAGCCTGCTTTCAGATCGACACTGTCATAATGTAAGCTATGCCCTGGGACTTAGAAAATTTTCACCATTTGCTGCCTTGTACAACGTTGGCATGCAACATAATCCTCTTCTCTAAAAAATTCGTCCAAAATTTCAGGAAAAACAAAAAAAATAACCTTTAATAAAAAAAATCGTACTCTGCTTACAAAATTGTTTACCAGCTTAACCTATGTTACAATTTTATTTCTGGTAGAACGCATTCCAGAATCTCGTGTGTGGTTGATAACACTGCTTGTGTTGTTTTATGTCTTAGGAAAAGATAAACTGCACAATCGATTGCTAGTACTGTGATCATGCTAGTGGCTGCTACAATAATGGAAATCGTGTTCTGCTTTCATTCATAGTGATTTCCCTAAACATGACTTAATATTTGATCAACGGCAATTTGCCAATTTTCTGCATCAATTAATTTATACATATGCCTATAGTACTGTAGCATCTAATGCATAATTTAGAAAGGAAATGTTCCGAATAGGTGAAATTCTGAAGAGATTTTTCTGGCCAATACATTGTTGGCTGTACACTAGTAATTATCGTAGTATCCATGATGGTTGTTGGTAGATAAAAGTCGACGTCCACTATATCACATTCTGTTCCACTGGCTAATATACCACTAAACTGCAATTCTACTCTTGCCATTCTTCTAAAACTCTTGTTTTCGTAGCAGTTCACTATTACAGTTTGTGGCTTACACACAGAATAAATCCAATGATTTCCGACTCGTTGTAAATGTATTCGTGGCAACATAGCTATCTTCTTACACCCTGGTGCATTCATATTCCCCAGAAATAGTTGTACCCCACACGACTGATTATCTGTTGGAACTACTCGAGCAGGACAAATAGTAATAATTTCAAGATCTTCTACTGACAGAACGTCGTGCATTTTCTGTTGTTGAGATACAAGTAATGCTTCAATAACCGAGAATTTAATTCATATGTCAATAAGACTCCATCCAATTGAATATGCATGAATCATATAACATTCAAATTGTGACCTAAAGCTAGTTACTGGAATTATACATTAATATATGTGTGTGTTTTATCAGAATACAAGTTAAATATGGAAAGATGATAGCAAAAAGCCTTACTGCTCCCTTTTAGGGAAATAACATTCCGCACACACCTGCGGGAAGTTCCATTTCTGATTGCAGTACTCCTTGCAAAAACCTTTTTGACGTTAACAGTGTAATGCTTAAATGTTTATGTGTAACATGTTGAAGAGCTACTTGAGTTGTTTCCAATTCCATACTAGCATCACTTAAACTGTTAGCTGATTCTCTCATTAGCCTAGCTATCTAAACTTTCCTGACTAATGTTTGTAGATAATTCTGTATTATACCTAAATCCTTATTCAGGGTAATCATTGTACCATTAGAATATTGCTGTAATTCAAGTGTAATTTTACACATCGCTTTAGTTATGTTTAACAATTCTTGCTCCATCCCCGAAATTTGCGTCGTATGTCAATCCACTATTGTTTGTGTGTCTTGCTACTTCTTGCAGTTCACCTACCGTACTATTCAAACTTGAAATATCTTCATTGTCTGTGTACCAAACACGGTTTTTAGTAGTTCCCAACCGGATTCAGCCATTTTCTCATCTTCCGTACTGGAGAATATGGGGTTGTACCTGCTACTTGCTGCAACTACTCTCTCCGCTTATTATAGGAAAACTTAAGTTCAAAGTATTCACTCCATATATCTCCTATCGCACTGCCCCATTTTTCTTCCTTTAGCACTTCTACGAACATATATTGCAACTTTCTCACTTCGTTCCTCACTTGTGTTTCATGAGGACTACATCCGGCTGCTGTGCACACAAAACCCCATTCTGTAAAAAGTGGCTGACTATTCCTTTTGCACCTAAGATGAGCAAGATCATAACACTCGTAAAACTCCATCTAAGCGTCATCCTCGCCATCACCAAGAGGGAAAAATTTACAAGTACTCTCGCCCTTCTTAGAAATATGGGAATGCAAAGAAAAAAAAATACCTATATTCGCCAACACGCTACATAAGTTAATGAAAACAAAGAAAAATCCTGCTATTATGCAACAAGCGTGTATCTCTTATATCTCAGACTATGTATTCCTTGGTTTCAATCCATATGGTCAACTCTGAGATATTTCTTTACTCTTTCGCTTCTTAATTCCAGTGCATGGCATTTCTAATGGTACGTCAGGAAAGGAATCTATCCCACCTTGAAAAGGTTTAATTCTACTTATATGACCAACTGAAGCTCGTCCAGTTAATTGTAACTTTACATTTAGAGCCGGCTTTACATCGACCACCTGGTAAGGATTCTGAAACTTCGTCTAAAACTTTTCCGTCTTACACTTCGAAGTTGAAGTGTTCACATGTAATGCCCACTGACCTAACTGATACAGTGGGAAATTCCTCTTACTTAACCGCACACGCTCTTGACGTTCTAGCGCTTTTATGTTGGTCCGTTTTAGCTTTTGCGATACTTCCTTTAGAGTTTTTGTAAATGCGAGGGTTGGAACATTAATAGTGGCAACTATTTATTTACATCTCGTACAAAATAGATATGTGTTTCAAAGTTTTACTGACCTTCAAAGTAGTCACCAGAATTGTGTATAACCCGTTGCCAGCGATATGGAAGTCGTAGGATACTCTTGGCAGTGCTTGTTGTGTTGACAGCTCGATCGGCGCGGTCTATTGCCCGACGAATTTGTAGCAGTTCTGAAGCGAATCCCGTGAAGTGTTTCCTTCAGTTTAGAAATGGAGTTGAACTCACGAGGACTTAAGTCAGGGGAGTGCAGTAGTGGGTGGTATGGCACTTAGCAGCCCCATCAGTCAAACAAATCAGTAATAGCTTGCTCTGTACGTGCATGAGCAATGTCCTGCAAAATGATGGTCAGGTCCTGCAGAAAGTGTCAACACCTCTGAGCTAAGCTTTTCATAGGTTGCGTTCCAAAAATGAACAGCATAGAGACAGAAGTGATGACACTTTCTGAAGGCCTGACCATCATTTTGCAGGACAATGCTGAAGCACAGTGCAAGTTGTTACTGATTTGTTTGACTGATGGGACTGTGCCAAGTGCCATACCACCTACTGCACTCCCCTGACTAAAGCCCTCGTGAGTTCAACTCAATTTCTAAACTGAAGGAAACACTTTACGGCATTCTCTTCAGAACTGCTACAAATTCGTCGGGCGATAGACCGCGCCGATCGAACTGTCAACACAACTGGCACTACTAAGAGTATCCTACGACTTCCACATCGCTGGCAACGGGTTATACACAATTCTGGTGACTACTTTGAAGGTAAGTAAACCTTTGAAACACATATCTATTTTGTACGAGCAGTAAACAAATAGTTGCCACTATTAAAGCACCAACCCCCGTATTTTAACGTGTTCACCTTCCTTTCCCAACTTTTGTTGAATCATACCAAACGAACAGGGCATTTTGCGTCCATATACAACCTTTTAATGTGATAATCCTGTCTGTTCCTGTACGAGTTTCTGAATTATAGGCACTAACCACAAAATCTAAATATACAACCAAGTCTAGGTGTTGAGAATTCACATAATGGTTTAGCATCTTTGATATAGTCCTATCAACTCTTTCCATATGACAATCTGCTTGTGGGCGGAATGGACTCATACATAATGTCTTAAGTGTCAATAAGCAACACAACTGCTTAATGAGATCAGGCATAAACCCTTGGTCCATAATAATCGTTTTCAGTACCCGAAATTTAAGTATCCAGTGAGCTACTGTGCTCTCTTTCTGATTCGGTATTGCTATCATTACTAAAAACCTCGAGAAGTGATAGATAATTGTTAATACATACTTGTTACCAAACTGACTACAGTGAAATGGGCGCAAAATATTGGCTCATATCATTTGAAATGGGTCAACTCCAGAAGTCTTTGTATCTTTTGATGGCATAAATCAGAACTTTGTGCACATGGAATACAGTTCTTAACATACTGTTGAATATCAGCATGTCTTGTTTTACACCAGAACCTTTCTACTACTTTTCTGTCCGTTGTTCTTTTACCCACATGACCCACTAACATATGATCATGTGCTTTCCATAATACTTCTGTCCGTATGGCTGGTGGAACTAAAACACATAGTCCACATTTGGTTGATCTACACAATATTCCATCTTGTATGGCAAATTGTGGCTGTTTTCAGAACACCTGACACTCTTCATCACTTGTTTGCACTTTCTTCAGGTCATTGATATCAAAGCCATAGACTTGAAATCCCCCAATCTTCCTACGAAGTGCGTCAGGATTTGTGTGTTTAACACCCAGCTTGTGGAATACATGGTTTAAATTCACTTAGTGTCAAACCCCGTCTTGTCAGACGACTTGCAGGCTCTTGTAGCCCTTTTAAAACTGCATGATCAGCAATCACTGTGAAAGTATGTTTGTACGGACAACACCTGTTATAAACAAAATACTATATATTAATGCCACCATTTCTTTTCAGTGGTAGAGTATTTTCCTCAGCTTTATTAAGCTGACGATATGCATTTGTGACTGGATGTTCTTTCCCGTTATTTATTTGCCCAAAACTATTCCTAAAGCTGTATATCTTGCATCACACAATAACATGAATGCTTTTGTGAAATCTAGAAAAATCAAAACTGGATCCGAAGTTAACATATCTTTTTTAATTTTGAAATGCTGTCTGACACTCAGGTGTTCTGCTACACACAATAACGTTTCACAGTAATTTTCTTGGTGGTTGTGACACTTCATCAAACCCCTCCACTAATTTTCTATAGTACTTTGCTACATCAAGGAAAGTTTGTAACTGTTTAAGTGTCTGAGGGACTGGAAAGTCATGAACTCCCTGATTTAAGGCACAGATCTGACCTTACTCCTTCTTGCCTAATTGAATACCCCAGACACTTTTCGATACTGATCGTAAATTGTGCCTTTTCCAACATGTCAAATACTGTCTCCAAATGCTGAACATTCTCTCCTAGACATTTTGTGAATATGATTATGTTACCTAAGTACACCATGTATTTCTTCGGCTTTAAACCTCTGAGAACTCCATCTAATAAACGCTGAAACGCAGTTGGTGCGTTTTTCAATCCAAAACGCATACTACGATATTGGTAGTGACCAGAAGATGTGGTAAATGCTGTTTTAGGTCTATCCTCTAGGTGTACCTCAATTTGATGATCCACCTCTGGAGTTGAAAAGAACTTGCCCTGACCAGAATTATCTAATGTATAATTAATATTAGGGATTGGATATGCATTTTTTTTACTGTTTTTTCACTTATAAATCAATAGCCGCAACCAAACTGACATTTATTAGTTCCATCCAGTGACATTTTTAGTACAGTTAATACGTGCTCTGATCGTGGATCATCATTATGTTCTATAATCCCATATGATAAATGCTGATCCACAAATTGCTCTATTACTGGTTGTAAGTGCCTAGTTAACTAATACTGTCTTCTAAATACTGGCGAATGATTGCCTGTTGGTATTCTATGCTGTGTGATCAGTGTAGCAGGTAACACTCATTGTCGAGTGAACAAGTCCTTACATCGTATTGATACTGATTCCATTAACAATCCATCTTAACCCTTATAATGCTTCACTTTTTCTTGCATAACAGGTATGTCGACAGTTCAGTCTGTTCTACCTTATATCCTAGAACCCTTGATATCTTCCTCTACGATAACGTCTAAAATGGCTATCAGTAATCCCTTTGGAAGACTAACTTATCTTCTCCAACATTATCCAGACTTATTGGCGCCATAAAATGACTCTTAACATCCCTTGAAGGCGTTATACACCTATGTACAAAACAATGTGGTTCATCCAACATGTCATTACTTGCTAGTGGTTCTGCCAAACACACTATATCCTGTGGAACATTAATATTTACTGGTGCTCAGATTAGTTTTCCTGTACCTACTGGTACTCTGTCTTCCAAAACATCTTTTAACGCACTTATACTCAGTTTATTCGATGCCATTTTTGTAATGCATGCATCTTGTTATACAGAAACATTCGCAAAAGAAAATAATTAACCATCAAACTCAACTGTCCATTGCCAAAGGTTGATTCCAGCATGATGCCTAACCAGAAAGTCTAATCCAATTATCTAAGCGACAGATTGCCTCACAGTTGGCAACACTTCAATTTTCTAATGGAATCCTGCGTTTCCTATCTTAAACATGAGCCTTGTTGTCCCGACTAAATCAATTGCATTGCCACCTATTGCGCGCCATCTATACCTTGGTTCTTGTAGTCTGCTCTTATCCACAAGGTGCCAACTGCAATTGATACGAGTGCCCCTGTATCTATCAAAGATTCATATTCTTTCCATTTTCAGCCAAGCCATCAATGAACAATCCATCTCTGCGTACACTTTCCGTGCACTTCTGTTAAACAGGAACACTTCTCGATGGAAAGAAGTTTCGTTTAACTACTTCTTTGTCCCATTATAGTTACCCTGTTTCTTTGATCAACATTCCTTTAACTTACGATCAACCTGTCGACAGTTAAAACATGTCAAGTTGACTACAATGTGCTTTTCAATGACAATTTGTGCCACAGCAGTAACATTTTTTCTTTGACAAACATATTTTGATCATTCAGAAACTTGGAAGCACTATCTGTCTCTCACAGATAAATGGCTACACACAATACTGCTGCGTCTTTTGGGTTTTCCATTCTCACTCGTCGAGAAAATTCTGGAGGCATCCCCCCTAAGAGCACATCTAGCGCCCTGTGCTCAGCCTCTCTGAATGAAACTGCATCAACATCCGGTTTGTTAGTCGACTAATAAGAGCAGACTCTCAACTTGCGTATGCCATTGGAAAATGCTTCTACAATTTCATTTCCTAATGAATTCGAGCTTGGTGTACATCTGCTCACTTGGCATTTGTCTCAAATTACTTAACTTTTCTCAAAAGAAACTAGGGTAGTATAGCAAAGCTGTTATGAGTGCAGTCTACACTATTGCCAAATTTATTCAAGATGGTGGATCCTCACCCAACCTGTCCCCTGGTGTAGATGTGGCAAATTCGCACATTTGAAGTCTAATTAATTAATTAAATTTATCAATTAATTACCTTTTCACTACTCCTGGAAAAATGGTGGTAAATTCAAATCTTCACAATAGCTTCAAATGATGATTACATTACATTACAGAGGACAATAACTTCAAATGATGATTACATTACATTACAGAGGACATATTAGTAATAATAAATGTTAATATATTTATTAGTTATAAAAATTTAATTTGCATATTGGTGGTGTGAAAGTGTAAGGTAGTCTCTTTGTTTTATTATCTTTGGAATGCTGATGCAGTCCAACACAATGTCACAATCCAAGATGGCTGACACAGAATACTGGCACAGTCTAACTCCCTTCCTCCTACGGGCTGAAAATTCAAAAACTAGCAGGAAATTCAAATTTTTTCCTCTGGCTGTGAAGCATGAAAGTTGCAGTTGATCGAGCACTAGAGAGTAGCTCTAGCCAGTGTCGTCAATAACCACTGGAAGCAGAGAGGCTACTTTCGGTATTAGTCAAGCACTAGGGAGTTGCTCCAGCCAGTCTAGCCAACAGCCCTATGTGGGAAGGATGGGTAATAACAGTAGGACAGCAAACTATTACTGAAGTACAGGGAGAAGTGCCCTACCGGTCTACATGCGAACAGCTGCTGGGAGAAACATAAGGATTGGGTAATAATATTAGGACAGCGACCACTGTCCCAAAGCTTCTACTTTCTTTCCCCTTTATAGTCATTTTATTCCCCTGCCCCATGGGGGCAAGGGTGGCCTGGCAGCGGCACAATTCGCCACTCTTCAGCCAAGAGATTACATGAAATACCACAGGAGAACATTGCATATATAAAATATGGCGACAAAAGATGAAATGTACACATGAGAAGGGGAAAGCAATTGAAGTGAAAATATACAGAAAATGGGTATCTGGATGAAGCGTGTTTACATAAAATCCACATACAGTTAAAATGGCACTCGATGAAGATGTAGCATGTTAACACTAGCGGCACACACAGCACAACTGAAAATGGCGTTCACAGTATGGGATGAGAACATTGAGCACACACTGCACTGATATTACATTCTGACATTCCACTCCTTTTCACGTTCGTCAGACATAAGCAAAAACACCCTGTGACTGCATTAGCGTAACTAGAATAACTTATTGGGGTTAGGAGTGGACCCTTATTCTATGATAAACCACAATGGTGTTTAGCTGTACTATTGTTTTATTCCTATTTCATTGTTAAAGAAGCACACGGGCTTACATAGATAGTGACATGACAATCTCAGGACGGTTGTCAAGATAACACATTATGTCCTGTTTAACAGAAATAGCACTGAACACAACAATATTAAATTTAAATACAAGGTTCTCTACAAGATTTTTATTACTTCTAGACAGTGAAGTTGGCTGATGTTACGACTAATCATCTGATTCCAGTTCTCAGATCGATACTATTTAGGATGACACTCAAGCAAAAGATTATTCAAGGTTGCTCGTGTTCACTGTGGACACAAGCTGTTGATCCAACAATTTTATGCCTCTGCAAGCAGTATTTTCCTTCAGCTGCGACGTGCTGTCGACTGCATACCTTGTCTCGCCCTCTGAAAATCCTATAAAAAGCTAATCAAAATCTTTACTGATTTTATCAGCTGAAACTGCCCTGTGTTTCTCGTTAGGTGAGAAAACATGCATTCATCCTTAGTCTGGAAAATATGGCGATATACACGTGCATAGATGGAGCAGCATGTATGCTTCAACGCCCTCTCAGTTCCCACAAGAACAATTAACTACGTGGCTGTTTTGTTTCTCCGCTATCGGAGCTCAACGACTCTTCAACTAATTTCTAGCTGAATGTCAACCAATGTGAACGCAGTGTTCACACAAAATTCCTCTTTCGGCATCATACAGAGCGTGATGCGCCCTGTTCTACACTTGACACTGGTTCAGAGAAGAGTCCCTGAAGTTTTCGGTATTGTGTCTTTTGTAGCAAACTGTCGGCCAACTGTGTCCTTTCGTGCTTCATGCCACAGCTGTTTCAGACCAATGGGAGCGTTCCTTTCATCTTGTGGAAAATACCCCTGCCAATCGCACAAAGGGTCTACCTTTAAATTGAGTCGAAATATCGTCACTTTTACTCCTTCCTAGTTTATTCAAGCCAATCGGACAGTTGTGCTCATTCCTGATGCTAGAGAGTTACACGTGTACATCACGGGTGTACCACAGGCATTTCACGTGATCAACTGCATCACTGGTTTGTTTGTATCCATCTGGAAATTCCCCAATGCAATTTTCTAAAGAATTTCTCCATCACAAGCAGCGCTGGGCTGCTACCTGCTCCCTTCGATGTATCGCTCGGCGCATTCGTTGTCTGTCTCACCACAGGTCACTAACTCCTGTTATAAGCCTTCCACTGTACGCGGGCCATGACGGCGCAACCCGCATCTGCCCCCAAAGTAAAACGTTTCTTCCAGCAGCTTTTCACCTTTTGCTCATTGACATGCAAGATTTAAGTTCGGTGTGTTAATACCGTCGAATCGAGTGTCATCCCTTTGCATTACTTACTGTACATTTTGATAGGCAAATCTGCTCATTACTGCCGATGTATGTCAGGTGACATATCCATCTACTTGTTATGACGTATAAAATCTCATGTAAGATGCGAAATTGACATTCATTCAAGTTGCCACCTTACAACATATATGGCGAGCACCAAAACACAACAAAGTAACTGCAGTAAAATTTGAAGGGGCTGCCAATGGAAGGGAGGTCGGAGAGGAGGGAGCAAGGAAACCGAGATGGGGTGTTGAAGGAGGAGGGGGGGGGGACAAGAAGGGGGGAGTGAGAGCTTCTATAGATCCATGCTCCCTTAATACAGAAGTTATGTAGCAATAGCACTGGGGAATGAAACTCACTTATAACTATTTATGAGCCACAGTTCGCATCCTAGGCAACATAAATGTGGAAAATACATCGTATGATATTTTTTACAAGTGTTATCTTACTTGAACTTGGGATCTGAAGACGAGAAAACAGCCTAGTAACCTCTAGTTTAGTCCAGTCCCATTGTATTATGTACCTGAAGAGCCAACCGGCCAGAGCCTTTCTGCCTACCTGCACAGTCATGACAGGCTAAGCCTTGGCTTCTGGTCATCCGAGCCCACGTGACGACGCCTGCCGCTGACCGAGAACCGGCATTGCTAAATCCTAGCATACAGCGAGACAAGCAGGTGCTGATTGTAAAGTCCTAACTGCAGTTCCACCTCTGAAATAGAATCCCCAGTTTAAAAAAGATCCACTTTACCTTGTCTGAGTCATGAATGTTGTTGTACACTCGTAATGTAGATTCCTGCCTTTTATGGGCATTACTTTCGAAAACAGAAGAAATCGGAGGATACAGACGTTTTCCCGTCGCTAAAGTATCGTTACTTGTCGATTCTTAATGTAAAATTCCTCTACAACAGGATGAAATAGGCTACATTTCCTCTAAGTATTCACTCATCTGATAAAAAATCTGGTCTTATCAGTTTAATATATGTTACATCCTACATCATATAGGTACAAGACGAGGGTTGCCTTGCCTTCAACTAATTTTCAATGTCATCCAGCTACCCACCTCCCATATACGTATATCACTGTGAAGATGGCGTCTTTTTTGTGTTTTTGATAGGGCAGAGAGAACCTGAAAATACATATTCTTGTACAAAATCGTTATTGCTGTCTACATATACATTTACACACAGAAAACACTCTCTCTTTATTTTTGGATGGTGTGGCTTCAATAACATTCACCTTAATTTGTATCTTATAACTTAAATCTATATTAGACTCTTCTAATTCTGCAGCTGGCAGTTTGAAAGGTACAAACAAGGTATGTTCTTGAATTGCAGTACATATCTACGTTTTTTTCCTGTAAACTATCTCTCTTACGATTTTAACAATTAGCTCTGTTCCTTCCAGCAATTCTTCAAGACAAGAGCATTTGGTGACTTTAATATAGCCTCTTATTTCGTGCATAATACTATTGTCATAACACTCCGCATATTCTTGTGGAAATTCTGTAGAGAACGTTATGTTTACAACTTTTGCAGACGAATGGTAGTTAAATGTTGTTACGCCTTTGGTTTTAAGATCTGCAAAAGGTTGTTCTGTTGCTAGATGCACAATATCCAGTCCAGCCCACTTAGATACAATGTAACCATGCTTTTTAAGCAGATCTAGCTGACAATGGAGATAGGTAAACAGATTCTTTAATGTACTAAACATGCTCCAATCCATCCTTTCGGCCAGGCTCCAACATGTGGCCACTTTCCAGTATTATTAACAGTAAATACAGATATTTTATATTCCCCAGTGGTGGCCACTTTTCACCACACACTTTCTGTAAAGCAATATGTAAGCCTTGCCTGCACATTTGCAGTACCTTCTGCTTTTTCCAGTTGAATGTTACATTCTTCCTTTATGGCGGATGTATTCGCCATGTACTCCAGTTTTCGTCTTCGATCTCTTCTATTTTCAGTTTTTTTCTCGCACACACAACACAGCAACGGCACATAGGGAAGTGGTTTCTTTAATGGGGAACAGCTTAAGTGTGTGTGAGACATTTATTATTTATTATGGACTCGAGGAATAACATTGTCTGTGGGTACTAGTCCTAAGTTTGCAATATCTATATCCGACGGTATTGTGGAGAACAGTGTCCTAGATGGTGAAAAATATGCTTCTCCCGCTTTAATGTAGCGCTTCCGCATAACACTTACATCGTTTTTGATGCAGTCAGTGTTAAGAATCTCCACGTAGTTTACGTGTAGATAATTAAAACTGTTTGCAGACAGAGCATAATTTATAAGCTTTTCTCAGTCTTCAGAGCCTGGCACCCTTACTTGTACACCGGTCTTGTTACCCAAGTAGACAAACTTCAGAATGTTGCTAAACACTACACAGCAGTTATTCTCTAAGTTATTAGTTAGCTGACACTAGGTGGATGTGATTGGCACAGAGTACAGCGCAGCACACTGTAAATATTGTTTGTTAGAGTCTAATACATTTAACCAGTCTTGCAGGGGGACGATCCATTCTGCAGTTGTATTTTGCAGCCACCAACCTGATAATACCATGTTCCTTAGCCAAAGAGGACGTAAAATGTTTCTCATAGTCGCATGCCTGGACACTTTAAAATATCCATAAGGTGGTTACGATAACTTTGTTCACTTCAGGGCTTAGGATTTGACATATAAATTTGTTATATTTCTTTACTCTACAATTGAAGGTCGTCCACGTTAAACAGTCTATTGCAACTCTCTTATCGTTGTCCACAATCGCACTGATGTTTATCTGGCGATCTCCTTCCACACAAAAGTTGTGGTTTGATATTAGGTAGTCGCACATTTCCATTTTGTTAAAAATCCCTGCGAAATCCTGCGTTATGTCAAGATCCAGAATGTAATAGGCGTCTACACATATCTGTTGCAATTTCCAGGCAGTTCTTCCAGCAGAACACCCATTAATGTCAGCTAATTCCACTTTATGAATGGATTTTTATATTTCTTCGAAATCGTTTCCAGTGCTTCGTTGCCCATTTTATCCACTATTCCTCTTACTGTCACACTATCGCTCTCATGCATGAGAAATGGTAGCTTTGCCTTCACACCATGTCTTGCAGTGACGAACTTGGAGAATTTACTACGAACATTACAGATCGTCCCTTCTCCAATTGATATTCACAGTCCACTTGATCACATATTTTGACTTCCATACCTCTATCGCAAAACGGTTCTGTAATAGGAGTAAGCACATTGAAACTCTTCTTGCTAAGGAGCGTACCATTTTCGGTTAATTTATGTTGCCAGTGTCATAAACAAAACTTTCCAGGTTCTCCAGTAATAACCATAAACCAAAATATTCATCAGTTGGTCTCGTCCTTCTCCCTACCGCTGAGGGATGTTATGCACTTCGGAGAAACCCATGCCGACACTTTGAACTTCTACTCTAAAGATACAAGATCACGACACTTCCATTCACGCGATCTTTCGGCCATAAATTCTAAATTTGGTTGTACTTGCAGTCCAGTTGTGAACTTCTAGCCCAATTGCACCATTCCGTGTGCAAGGTATCCGTGGGAGGGAGGTAGACTGCCCCTTGTATGGATCATCCTTTTGTATGGGATAGAACCAAGGCATTAGCCAGAATGTATACACTCCTGGAAATGGAAAAAAGAACACATTGACACCGGTGTGTCAGACCCACCATATTTGCTCCGGACACTGCGAGAGGGCTGTACAAGCAATGATCACACGCACGGCACAGCGGACACACCAGGAACCGCGGTGTTGGCCGTCGAATGGCGCTAGCTGCGCAGCATTTGTGCACCGCCGCCGTCAGTGTCAGCCAGTTTGCCGTCGCATACGGAGCTCCATCGCAGTCTTTAACACTGGTAGCATGCCGCGACAGCGTGGACGTGAACCGTATGTGCAGCTGACGGACTTTGAGCGAGGGCGTATAGTGGGCATGCGGGAGGCCGGGTGGACGTACCGCCGAATTGCTCAACACGTGGGGCGTGAGGTCTCCACAGTACATCGATGTTGTCGCCAGTGGTCGGCGGAAGGTGCACGTGCCCGTCGACCTGGGACCGGACCGCAGCGACGCACGGATGCACGCCAAGACCGTAGGATCCTACGCAGTGCCGTAGGGGACCGCACCGCCACTTCCCAGCAAATTAGGGACACTGTTGCTCCTGGGGTATCGGCGAGGACCATTCGCAACCGTCTCCATGAAGCTGGGCTACGGTCCCGCACACCGTTAGGCCGTCTTCCGCTCACGCCCCAACATCGTGCAGCCCGCCTCCAGTGGCGTCGCGACAGGCGTGAATGGAGGGACGAATGGAGACGTGTCGTCTTCAGCGATGAGAGTCGCTTCTGCCTTGGTGCCAATGATGGTCGTATGCGTGTTTGGCGCCGTGCAGGTGAGCGCCACAATCAGGACTGCATACGACCGAGGCACACAGGGCCAACACCCGGCATCATGGTGTGGGGAGCGATCTCCTACACTGTCCGTACACCACTGGTGATCGTCGAGGGGTCACTGAATAGTGCACGGTACATCCAAACCGTCATCGAACCCATCGTTCTACCATTCCTAGACCGGCAAGGGAACTTGCTGTTCCAACAGGACAATGCACGTCCGCATGTTGTCTTGTGACAGCCAGAGCGAGAGCACCAGCAGCAGCGAGTACTGTTTGTATAAAGCGTTTATTTTGCATTTTGTTTACGACCTTCCACTAAGGAAGGGATTCTATTTGTGTTTATCTGCTCTGCATAGTAACTAACACTTCTTGATAAAACTTTACGTAGTTTTCGTGTTAGATTTCTTAGTGTTTTCTTGATCGTTTAGAACAGAAAGCGCCCTAAAACCGTCTTTTGTTTGTTTCGCGGCCGTTAGCCACTAGTCACTTGAATCAGCAGTTGTCTTGTGACAGCCAGAGCGAGAGCACCAGCAGCAGCGAGTACTGTTTGTATAAAGCGTTTTTGTACTTATTTGCTGCGCTTAGCTTTTAAATAGTTTTTCTGGGAAAACCTAGCGTAGTTTTCGCGTCTCGTATTTCAGTGAGTGTTTCTTGATTATCAGAGTAGCTCATCAGAAGATTATCTTGGGAATTTGTCACCGTATAGAGTAGGGTAAACATAGTCATGTGTAGGGACTGTGGTTGTTGTGAGCGGACGCAAGGAGAATTGGCCACTCTTCGGGGGCAGGTGGAGGCTTTGTCTGTTAGGCTCATCGAGCTCGAGGCGCAGGCGTCGGCTCGTAGTGGCGTTGAGGCAACTGTGGTGAGACCTATGCCTACTTCGGTGGCCTTGGAATCACATGGAACCCCTGATGTCGCTGCGTCTTACGGCAGTGAGCATCTTACCGGTCAGCCATCACTCCAGGGTGAATGGCGGACAGTGGTGGGCTCGCGCGTGCCTGGCCGAAAGGCAAAGGTGGGATCTGGCCGCGTGGCAGCTGCCTTACCCCTTTCCAACAGGTACGGGGTGCTTCCTAGTGGTGATGACATCGTTTCCGAGCCACCACAGGATGCCTCGCCTGTTGGGCCAGTGGCCGATTCTCCAGCAAGGTCCCGACAGTCACAGAGGGCGGGCCTATTAGTTATAGGGAGCTCCAACGTTAGGCGGGTTATGGAGCCCCTCAGGAAAATAGCGGGTAGGTCGAGGAAGAATGCCAGTGTGCACTCGGTGTGCTTGCCGGGGGGTCTCGTCCGTAATGTGGAGGAGGCCCTTCCGGCAGCTATTGAACGCACTGGGTGTGACCGGCTGCAGATAGTAGCACATGTCGGAACGAATGACGCCTGCCGCTTGGGTTCTGAGGCCATCCTTGGTTCCTTCCGGCGGCTGGCTGATTTGGTGAAGACAACCAGCATCGTACGCGGAGTGCAAGCTGAGCTTAATATCTGCAGCATAGTGCCCAGAGTCGATCGCGGTCCTCTGGTTTGGAGCCGTGTGGAGGGTCTAAACCAGAGGCTCAGACGACTCTGCGACTATAATGGTTGCAAATTCATCGACCTCCGTTATTGGGTGGAGAACTGTAGGGCCCCCCTAGACAGGTCAGGCGTGCACTACACACCGGAAGCAGCTACTAGGGTAGCAGAGTACGTGTGGCGTGCACACGGGGGTTTTTTAGGTTAGAGGGACCCTCCCTTGGGCGAAACGATAAAATACCTGACGGCTTACCAGAGAGGACATTATCATCGTTGATAAAGAACGTCCGTCCTCAGAGACCAAAAACAGGAAAAGTTAACGTAATATTGGTAAACTGCAGGAGTATCCAGGGCAAGGTTCCTGAATTAGTATCTCTTATTGAAGGAAATAGTGCGCATATAGTATTAGGAACGGAAAGTTGGTTAAAACCGGAAGTGAACAGTAACGAAATCCTAGACACAGAATGGAATATATACCGCAAGGATAGGATAAACGCCAATGGTGGAGGAGTATTTATAGCAGTAAAGAATTCAATAATATCCAGTGAAGTTATTAGCGAATGCGAATGTGAAATAATCTGGGTTAAGTTAAGTATCAAAGGTGGGTCAGATATGATAGTCGGATGCTTCTATAGACCACCTGCATCAGCAACCGTAGTAGTTGAGCGCCTCAGAGAGAACCTGCAGAACGTCGTGAAGAAGTTTCGTGATCATACTATTGTAATAGGGGGAGACTTCAATCTACCAGGTATAGAATGGGATAGTCACACAATCAGAACTGGAGCCAGGGACAGAGACTCTTGTGACATTATCCTGACTGCCTTGTCCGAGAATTACTTCGAGCAGATAGTTAGAGAACCAACTCGTGAAGCTAACGTTTTAGACCTCATAGCAACAAATAGACCGGAACTTTTCGACTCCGTGAATGTAGAAGAGGGTATCAGTGATCATAAGTCAGTGGTTGCATCAATGACTACAAGTGTAATAAGAAATGCCAAGAAAGGAAGGAAAATATATTTGCTTAACAAGAGTGATAGGGCACAAATCGCAGAATATCTGAGTGACCACCATCAAACGTTCATTTCTGATGAAGAGGATGTGGAACAAAAATGGAAAATATTCAGAAACATCGTCCAGTACGCCTTAGATAAGTTCGTACCGACTAAGGTTCAAAGCGAGGGGAAAGATCCACCGTGGTATAACAATCATGTACGAAAGGTACTACGGAAACAAAGAAAGCTTCATCATAGGTTTAAGAGTAGTCGAATCATAGCTGATAAGGAAAAGCTGAACGAAGCGAAAAAGAGCGTAAAGAGAGCAATGAGAGAAGCATTCAACGAATTCGAACATAAAACATTGGCAAACAATCTAAACAAGAACCCTAAAAAGTTTTGGTCATATGTAAAATCGGTAAGCGGATCTAAATCCCCTATTCAGTCACTCGTTGACCACGATGGCACCGAAACAGAGGACGACCGAAGAAAGGCAGAAATACTGAATTCAGTGTTCCGAAACTGTTTCACTGCGGAAAATCGTAACACGGTCCCTGACTTCAGCCGTCGCACGGACGCCAAAATGGAAAATATTGAAATAAACGATATCGGAATTGAAAAACAACTGCTATTACTTAGTAGCGGAAAAGCATCCGGACCAGACGAGACACCCTTAAGATTCTACAGTGATTATGCTAAAGAACTTGCCCCCTTTCTATCAGCAATTTATCGTAGATCGCTGGAAGAACGTAAAGTACCTAGCGACTGGAAGAAAGCGCAGGTCGTTCCCATTTTCAAGAAGGGTCATAAATCAGATGCGAATAATTATAGGCCTATTTCGCTTACGTCAATCTGTTGTAGAATAATGGAACATGTTTTGTGTTCTCGTATTATGACGTTCTTAGATAATACAAATCTCCTTCATCATAACCAACATGGATTCCGCAAACAGAGATCATGTGAAACTCAGCTCGCCCTATTTGCCCAAGAAATTCACAGTGCCGTAGACACTGGCGAGCAGATTGATGCCGTATTCCTGGACTTCAGGAAGGCATTTGATACGGTTCCGCACTTACGTTTAGTGAAAAAAATACGAGCTTACGGAATATCGGACCAGGTTTGTGATTGGATTCAGGATTTCCTAGAAGAAAGAACACAACATGTCATTCTTAACGGTTCAAAATCTGCAGATGTAGAGGTAATTTCGGGAGTACCGCAGGGAAGCGTGATAGGACCTTTATTGTTTACAATATACCTAAATGACTTAGTTGACAACATCGGTAGCTCCGTGAGGCTATTTGCAGATGACACGGTTGTCTACAAGAAAGTAGCAACATCAGAAGACTCGTACGTACTCCAGGAGGACCTGCAGAGGATTAATGCATGGTGCGACAGCTGGCAGCTTTCCCTAAACGTAGATAAATGTAATATAATGGGCATACATAGGGGCAGAAATCCATTCCAGTACGATTATGTCATAGGTGGTAAATCATTGGAAGCGGTAACGACCGTAAAATACTTAGGAGTTACTATCCGGAACGATCTGAAGTGGAATGATCACATAAAACAAATAGTGGGAAAAGCAGGCGCCAGGTTGAGATTCATAGGAAGAATTCTAAGAAAATGTGACTCATCGACGAAAGAAGTAGCTTACAAAACGCTTGTTCGTCCGATTCTTGAGTATTGCTCATCAGTATGGGACCCTTACCAGGTTGGATTAATAGAAGAGATAGACATGATCCAGCGATAAGCAGCGCGATTCGTCATGGGGACATTTAGTCAGCGCGAGAGCGTTACGGAGATGCTGAACAAGCTCCAGTGGCGGACACTTCAAGAAAGGCGTTACGCAATACGGAGAGGTTTATTATCGAAATTACGAGAGAGCACATTCCGGGAACAGATGGGCAACATATTACTACCGCCCACATATATCTCGCGTAATGATCACAACGAAAAGATCCGAGAAATTAGAGCAAATACGGAGACTTACAAGCAGTCGTTCTTCCCACGCACAATTCGTGAATGGAACAGGGAAGGGGGGATCAGATAGTGGTACAATAAGTACCCTCCGCCACACACCGTAAGGTGGCTCGCGGAGTATAGATGTAGGTAGTAGATAGATGTATCCCGTGCCACCCAACGTGCTCTAGAAGGTGTAAGTCAACTACCCTGGCCAGCAAGATCTCCGGATCTGTCCCCCATTGAGCATGTTTGGGACTGGATGAAGCGTCGTCTCACGCGGTCTGCACGTCCAGCACGAACGCTCGTCCAACTGAGGCGCCAGGTGGAAATGGCATGGCAAGCCGTTCCACAGGACTACATCCAGCATCTCTACGATCGTCTCCATGGGAGAATAGCAGCCTGCATTGCTGCGAAAGGTGGATATACACTGTACTAGTGCCGACATTGTGCATGCTCTGTTGCCTGTGTCTATGTGCCTGTGGTTCTGTCAGTGTGATCATGTGATGTATCTGACCCCAGGAATGTGTCAATAAAGTTTCCCCTTCCTGGGACAATGAATTCACGGTGTTCTTATTTCAATTTCCAGGAGTGTAGTACAGCGCTGTGCCTGGTCGCGTTTTTGGACAGGATAGTAAATCGCAATATCCGCACAGTGGAGTATGGGGCAGTCTTTCACAACATGTACACATCCAGCTGCAAATATAAAATGCATTCAAATTTTAGGAGTCATAATCAGAAATGACGTCACAATAAATTCCATCGGAGCTAGTTTACCTCCAGTAGACAAACTGCGGAACGATCTTAGGTATGCATATTACGTAATTTTAATAGGTATCTCGACAAACGATGCCTCCAATACACATCAGGAAGGCATAATTTGTTCTATATTCCAACTGACCAAACCCTTCAGAGCAGATGCGTAGTTGTTATTGGCATTCTCAGATTTACTCTCACTAGAAATTTACATGCTAATTTTCTTACGACGAACAGACAGACATCTAGATGTGGGGCATCACACTGTGTCATCTCTTGTACGCATACATTAAACACAGGATGACGATTATTCGTACTGATGACAGAAAATAACATTCGGGTAAATATGGAATCAATTTCAGTAACTTAGGTTGCAACCCTTTCAACCACTTAATACACGTGTACAGCACATTGTTTTATAAACCAGCATAGTGTCTGACTGTCTTTTTTCAAGTAGAGTATCGAGATATCCTACCATTACCGAATAATGCAGTAAAACTACAGTCTTCCACACCACGTACACATCCAGCTAAAAATATAACACTGGCGTAATCTAATTTTTGGAGGTGTCACGATTAATACTATTTGATATATAGCATTACTCACCTCCCAGCAGAAAAGTTCCAGCATGATATTAGTGATACACATACGAAAAACTTTAATAGGTAATGGTCTAGGTGTGCTCGACAAATAATGATAAACTATACGGATACAGTTGTACAACCGATTATCCGACCTCATAGTCAGGAATACGTGTGACTCTTTCCACGCCATCTGTATCTATTTCAAACCCCCGGAATGTTCTGTTTTAGACCTCACATCAAGCTGTCTTACTATTTACCACTTCTCTCACACTGTGTCATCTCTTGTATGCATACATTAAACACAGGATGACGATTATTCGTACTGATGACAGAAAATAACATTCGGGTAAATATGGAATCAATTTCAGTCACTTAGGTTGCAACCCTTTCAACCACTTAATACACTCCTGCTTGGCACAACCACCATTACGTTGTAACCTCCCCACAAAATAAAATAAATAATATGAATAATATTCGCGTTTAGTGTAACCACAAAACAGAAAAATTCCTAAACTTTTCAACAGTAAAAATTATAATTACGTCGTTCACATTCAGTGTAACGTCCCAACAAAAAATAAATTCAGTAACCTGGTAATAATACAATGTAACTAACCTCTCAATTAAATTGTCGCTCACTTATGACTTCTCAATAAGTGACTGCGAATTTAAACTGGTAAATTTTGGACGTCAGCAGTGCTGCGTCATGGCCCTGAAAGATCATTCTGAATAAAAAAGAAAAATTCTTACCTCAATAAAGTCGCCGGATAACGCATGTATATCTGCTCTTACAATAAATTTTTCTGGCACAGCCTTGTGCAATGCTGGCCGATAGATTTGTCATTTATGAAAGGGAAACAACTGATTTTTCTTTTGTAATAATCGGGATGATCATGGATTGGATAAATTAGTAAATTCTTTAAATTGAAATGAATGTTTGTTAAAAATTACTTTATATGAGAAAGATTATTATTAGGACATTTTTAAAACATTTACATGGGACTTGAGATAAGATTACTACATATGCGCGAGGCTGCTTTTTACCTTATACAATAATCCTCAGGCTCCGACATCGCTGCACCGCGACCGGCCCAGCCAACACGATACACCAGACCAGACCAAAGCAGACTGCAGACTAGCAACAACTTACTGCTACAGCTACACAGTTCGTACTGCAGTCAACACTGCTCTCTGGTCAGAGATTCTCTTATACCTTGCACATCGCAGGCAGTGCATGAGCAATACATCGAAATTACATCTGCTCGGACCTCTTACATAAAATTACATCTGCTCGGACCTCCTACATAACCCTCCACTGGGGGGGCAAAAATTTGGCAGCGATGGTGAGTCAATTGGACTTGCCATGAGCAACAAACTCTTCTTAATTAACTAAGTTTACAGTCACAGACTATATACATATATATAAGTGCAGAACATAAAATGAAATAGAGTGCACACGTACTGAGTACAGAACATATGAAGAAATGACAAAATGTGTACGCAATGAGTACAAAAAATATTAACAAATGACATAAAGTGCACACGCACTGTATACATTTTTACCATTTTACAAGAACTAGGAACGGAAAGGGAAGGATTGCATCATGGTTGTAGCACAGTAGGTTGCACGTAGCTGCACTGAAAGTCCATATCTTTCTACAGAAGCACAACACCAAGTGAGACAATCTGAAGTTCTCTTCCCTGAAGTATTAATCAGTGTAGCCAAGACACTGAAATGTTGTATTAATATTCAATGTTATCATTTTGGTAATACATTAGGTACACCAAACAGTAGGACCATAATAACATCTCCATCGTTCAAGGGCATGGAACAGCATGATGTGTCACCAGCACATTCTTGTAGAATCCATACTCTTTCAACAACGTAGAATAAGTGCAAAAACCAAATATAGTGCTCCATGATCATGAGGATGGACAGGACAAACGGATATTGCAGTAATTTCTGGTAATGCGGTCAGAAGGTGAAGGACATTAAGTCTTATGTCACTCATCATTGAGAATTACACTAGTCTATCAACCGATTTGGGTAATCGTTGGCACTCATTGCCTAGTTACTAAACATTTCTGTACTGTTGTTGTTGTTGTGGTCCTCAGTCCTGAGACTGGTTTGACGCAGCTCTCCATGCTACTCTATCCTGTGCAAGCCGTTTCATCTCCCAGTAACTTGTTGTTGTTGTGGTCTTCAGTCCTGAGACTGGTTTGATGCAGCTCTCCATGCTACTCTATCCTGTGCAAGCTTCTTCATCTCCCAGTACCTACTGCAACCTACATCCTTCTGAATCTGCTTAGTGTATTCATCTCTTGGTCTCCCTCTACGATTTTTACCCTCCACGCTGCCCTCCAATGCTAAATTTGTGATCCCTTGATGCCTCAAAACATGTCCTACCAACCGATCCCTTCTTCTAGTCAAGTTGTGCCACAAACTTCTCTTCTCCCCAATCCTATTCAATACCTCCTCATTAGTTACGTGATCTACCCACCTTATCTTCAGCATTCTTCTGTAGCACCACATTTCGAAAGCTTCTATTCTCTTCTTGTCCAAACTGGTTATCGTCCATGTTTCACTTTCATACATGGCTACACTCCATACAAATACTTTCAGAAACGACTTCCTGACACTTAAATCTATACTCGATGTTAACAAATTTCTCTTCTTCAGAAACGATTTCCTTGCCATTGCCAGTCTACATTATCTATCCTCTCTACTTCGACCATCATCAGTTATTTTACTACCTAAATAGCAAAACTCCTTTACTACTTTAAGTGTCTCATTTCCTAATCTAATCCCCTCAGCATCACCCGATTTAATTTGACTACATTCCATTATCCTCGTTTTGCTTTTGTTGATGTTCATCTTATATCCTCCTTTCAAGACACTGTCCATTCCGTTCAACTGCTCTTCCAAGTCCTTTGCTGTCTCTGACAGAATTACAATGTCATCGGCGAACCTCAAAGTTTTTACTTCTTCTCCATGAATTTTAATACCTACTCAGAATTTTTCTTTTGTTTCCTTTACTGCTTGCTCAATATACAGATTGAATAACATCGGGGAGAGGCTACAACCCTGTCTCACTCCTTTCCCAACCACTGCTTCCCTTTCATGCCCCTCGACTCTTATAACTGCCATCTGGTTTCTGTACAAATTGTAAATAGCCTTTCGCTCCCTGTATTTTACCCCTGCCACCTTCAGAATTTGAAAGAGAGTATTCCAGTTAACGTTGTCAAAAGCTTTCTCTAAGTCTACAAATGCTAGAAATGTAGGTTTGCCTTTTCTTAATCTTTCTTCTAAGATAAGTCGTAAGGTTAGTATTGCCTCACGTGTTCCAACATTTCTACGGAATCCAAACTGATCTTCCCCGAGGTCCGCTTCTACCAGTTTTTCCATTCGTCTGTAAAGAATTCGCGTTAGTACTTTGCAGCTGTGACTTATTAAACTGATAGTTCGGTAATTTTCACATCTGTCAACACCTGCTTTCTTTGGGATTGGAATTATTATATTCTTCTTGAAGTCTGTGGGTATTTCGCCTGTCTCATACATCTTGCTCACCAGATGGTAGAGTTTTGTCAGGACTGGCTCTCCCAAGGCCATCAGTAGTTCTAATGGAATGTTGTCTACTCCCGGGGCCTTGTTTCGACTCAGGTCTTGCAGTGCTCTGTCAAACTCTTCACGCAGTATCTTATCTCCCATTTCTTCTTCATCTACATCCTCTTCCATTTCCATAATATTGTCCTCAAGTACATCGCCCTTGTATAAACCCTCTATATACTCCTTCCACCTTTCTGCCTTCCCTTCTTTGCTTAGAACTGGTTTGCCATCTGAGTTCTTGATATTCATACAAGTGGTTCTCTTTTCTCCAAAGGTCTCTTTAATTTTCCTGTAGGCAGTATCTATCTTACCACTAGTGAGATAAGCCTCTACATCCTTACATTTGTCCTCTAGCCATCCCTGCTTAGCCATTTTGCACTTCCTGTCGATCTCATTTTTGAGACTTTGTATTCCTTTTTGCCTGCTTCATTTACTGAATTTTTATATTTTCTCCTTCCATCAATTAAGTTCAATATTTCTTGTTACGCAAGGATTTCTACTAGCCCTCGTCTTTTTACCTACTTTATCCTCTGCGGCCTTCACTACTTCATCCCTCAAAGCTATCCATTCTTCTTCTACTGTATTTCTTGTCAATTGTTCGCTTATGATGTCCCTGAATCTCTGTACAACCTCTGGTTTAGTCAGTTTATCCAGGTCCCATCTCCTTAAATTCCCACCTTTTTGCAGTTTCTTCAGTTTCAATCTACAGCTCACAACCAACAGATTGTGGTCAGAGCATATAGCAAGTACTGAATATTACAAAACATTTTTCATAACTCATATGACTGCGGTAATTATTGGCACTCATTGGCCAGTTACAAAGTATTCATATAGTTTTATAAAACATTATTCAGTATTATTCAGAAGTCATGATTAAAATGAGAGTTAATTATTGGCATAGCATTAATAGAGTATAACAAAAATATTATTTACAGAAATTATTGGCATAGCATTTATGCATTATTACAAAACATCATTCAGTATTACTCAGAACTCATCATTCAAGTGACATAGGACATATTTCAAAATGTAACACACTGTAACTATTACTCAAGATCTGTGGTCCAATAATACATAGATATAATGATTCAATACATCTGAGAAATTTGCATTATATTTAGAATTAGAAATACATCTTAAACTAGTAGCATTATTTGGTTGTATACTAGTAATAGCTGGGACTGGTATTTGTTTTTTTGTGCTAGCAATGCATTGCGTTGAGATCGATAATTAATTGCTGGGGGATGAAAATATTTGCTTTTGACTTATTGCTGGAAATAAGGATTAGTAACGTCATTCGTCATGAGTCAGCTGCAGCAAGGTTATGAAACAAGTAGAGTATATGTGATCACATTCATGAATGTCACACACAAATGGGTAAAAAAAATGCAAGTTCTAGAACAGGTTTAATGACTAACTGCTTATAGCACATTAATTTCATGAATAGCTTCTCCTGGAAAAAATACAAAATGGATTATTGAGCTTAAAGAAGAAACGCATATTATGCTGAAAAGTAGTGAACTTCGAATTAACAGGTAATGAAACGTGTACTCAATATGGATGTACTCTAGCTGTCCTTTCCAAAACATTCAGTCATTATACCATGCGACATAAGACATACTGTCAAAACGAACTGCAACAAATACTTAAATAACTACATAGCATCTCTTAACTAATAGTAAATATATAAACTTCATCATTATTCTCATCTGCAAAGAAAAACTTCATTATTCATATTAGCATAACTTCATTACTATCATCACCTGCAAAGAAAAACTTCATTATTCATATTAGCATATTCTTCATATAATTATTCATCATCATTCATTATCATGTGCAAAAAGACACTTAATTATTCATTATTCATATTACCATTTACTTCATACAACTATTCATAGTATACAGTTTCATATTTCTAGCATATTTCATCACTAAAACTAAGATGTGTAGTTCTGTCTGACAGCCTGCATCAATCGCCTCGTATTCTGAAAGAAAAATAATTAGTTAAGACTGCTATCATACGATGTGTATAGTATATTCTTGTTAATGCTTGTTAATTCTGATCCATTTACTCTTCATGACAAGATATTGCATTTTCTTTCGTTCATTCCGAAGGCGAAATTTCCATTTCGTAGTAATCCACTGTGGTTTGTTTAAGTTATTTCTTCTACACGTTATTGCTTTCTGAAAATGATGAATAAGAATTAATATCTTGCATTTAAATCATATACTCATTAAATAAAAACTTGTTTCTAGTGATATAATTAAGCATACAGCATAGCATGACAGAAAACGTATTATGTCAAAAACATAGACAGTTTTCCAGTGCAAAAAATGCACACCGAGTATCATAATGTAGTAGCAAAAATGTAAAATAGTCAAGATATTGAGATATCATAAGGAAAAATGTCAAAGTCAACTGGTGTTTGTTATATCTTAAAGATTTCGTAGTGCATACAAACAAAACAGGAAAACAATCATACATACACGAAAAATGGAAAATGTGCACGGTCTGATATATAACGACAAGAAAAGCGACATGCTAACCTTACCTTGCCGGGCACTTGCCAAGAAAAAATACGATAACCATCACTAAGTAGTTACATAGATAGAATTGCATAATTGGTCATAAAATATGTAAGTTTATCTGGAAAAATTTGCACAGTCTGATGTGTAACGACAAGAAAAGCGACCTGGTAACCTTACCTTGCCGGGCACTTGCCAAGAAAAAATATGATAATCATCAGTATGTGTTCATATAAATATAATTGCATAAGTGGTCATGTAAAAATCAGGAAATGGCATTACAGTGTGATAAATCATAAAGTATGTTCATTCAATAGAGGGGTTTAATATTGAAGACATGGTGATTGCCCTTGCTTTTTCTGGTTCTCAAAGTTTCGACATGTACTACATAGGGGTGAGGAATGCTGCGAATTCGATATGGACCTGCGTATAGAAGCTCAAATTTACTGCATCTACTCTTTCCTCTGTTGGATAAATAGTGTGTACGTACTCATATCTTTTGTCCAACGTGAAAGTCACGGCGTGTACAAACCTGTTTTTGCTGTCTTCTCCGGCGCTCTGCGGCACGTTTGATGTTGTTGAGTGCAATGTCAATTATTTAATGGTGTCGTAGTCGACGAGATGTAGGAAAGGATACTAATCCTTTAATTTTGTTAGGTGGTTCAGCATTTTTCAGTATAACAGTCGGAGATAGCATAGTAGATTCATTTGGTATGGAATTAATTACATCCTGGAATGAGAGTATGTGTGTATCCCAATCAATATGTTTTTTATGGTAGTATATTCTACATAGTTTACCAATTTCTTTCATTAGCCGTTCACAAGGGTTCGAGGAAGCGTGGTACCTGGATATATAGATCGGAGAAATGTTTCTAGCTCGTAACATACGTGTCCATATCGCTGATCGAAATTGTGGTCCATTGTCGGAAATTACTTTCAATACATGCCATACATGAAATAGAAAATGTTTTACAAATGCTTTCGAAACAGATTTAGCAGTAGCTTTGCGTAACGGAGTGAAGGTAACAAATTTCAAAGCGAGTTCAACAGCGACAAAGATGTAGCAAAAACCTCTATTAGTTCTGGGAATCGGACCAAAAATGTCTACAGCGGCCATGTGTCTCAATTTAACAGGTACAATGGGATGTAACGGAGGAATTTGTGAAGTCGTGTCTGACTTAGCTTTCTGGCAGATTTTACATGTCGCTAAAACTCGTCGAATACATTTCTCCATGTTGGCAAAATAACAGTTCTGTCTCAGTATAAGAAAACATTTTCTGGCTCCGTAATGTGCGTAACTTAAATGAGTATACCAAATTAATTTGTTAACAAGTTCGTCAGGAATGCATAGTAACCAATTGTTGCTGTCAGGATGAGAGCGGCGAAACAGAATGTTATTGCTTACAGTGTAATGGTTTCTGATGGTAACATTATTCCTATCTTGCCAAAGGTGTTTAATTTCTTTCCATGCGTTGTCTTTCCTCTGCTCTTGTGCTATATCTCGTAATGACCATGAAATTAAATTTTCAAATGCGACTTGTTGATATACATGACGCTAAAATTTGCTTGGCAGAAGTTGGTTGCGATGTCTTGCTGATTGTTGCTGAGAGAACGGGATAGTGCGTCTGCTACAATATTTTGTGTACCGGAAATGTGAACAATTGTAAAATTAAATTCCTGTAAATAAAGTTTCCATCTGCTTAACCTGTCGTGTGTAAATTTAGCGGAAAGTATAAACTGGATAGCTCTATGATCTGTGTAAACGGTCGTATGTCTTCCATAAAGAAAATGCCGAAATCTCGTAAATGCCCATACAACACATAATGTTTCAAGTTCTGTAACAGAATAATTGCGTTCAGCAGGTGACAGAATGCGACTCGCAAACGCGATGTTTTTAATTACTGTAGAACCATCTTCTTCAATTTCCTGAAAAATGTGTACGCCTTAAGCGGTGTTAGAACTATCGGTGGCAATGGAAAAATTTCTAGTAACATCTGGGTATGATAAAAGAGGTGCATTCAACAAAGCTTGTTTCAGATTGACAAATTCAGACTGTGCTTGGCTATCCCATGACCAAATAGCGGTTTTACCCGTCAGCTGGCACAATCTAGGGGTGTCTAAAGCAGAGTAATGAATAAATTTACGAAAAAAGTTAATTAAACTCAAAAAGCTGCGTAGTTGTTTCTTCGTCGTAGGAACAGTAATGTCACGTAAAGCTTCAAGTTTTTCCGGGTCAGGCGCAATGCCTTCAGCTGAAATTACATGTCCAAGAAATTTTATATAAGTTTTGACAAAGTGCGATTTGCTATGATTAACTATGAGTCCTTGTGCACGAAAGGTTTGTAACAGTTGTTCAAGAATCAGATTGTGTTCAGACCAGTTAGCTTCTGCAATAAGAATGTCGTCTACATACGTTGTGATTCTGTCTTTTAGTTCTGTCGGAAGTATAGTATTCAAACCGCGAATAAATTCTGCTGAAGAAATAGTTAAACCGAACGGTAATTTGCAAAATTGATAACAGTCACCAAAACAGAGAAAAGCTGTGTACTTTCTGCAGTTCGGATGGGGCTGAATTTGCCAAAATCCCGATTTCAAATCTAACGTGCAATAAATAGCAGTACCATGAAATTTCTGTAGAAGTTCTTCTAGTGTCTGTGGGTGATCTGTTTCATTAATAATAATGTCACTGATGTGACGCGAATCAAGTACGAGGCGAAGTGAACCATCCTTTTTCTAAACAATATGGAGCGGGTTTATGTACGGACTAATTGCCGGTTCAATAAGTCCTTGGTCAAGCATAGCTTGCAATTCTTTCTTAACTTGATCTCTGTGAATTTATGGAATAGGACAATGTTTGGCTTTAAATGTATCGTGCTGTTTAACTTGAAATTCATAAGTAAAACCGGACATAGTACCAGGGAAGTTGTCAAAAATTGGAGCTTGCTGTAAAAGAATTTTGCGTAGCTCTGTACGTTCATCGTCTGTATTTACACTGCTCTGTTTGACTTTATCACAAATCATCTGCATAACGTCATAGTCGGCTTCGTCTGGTGTATAATAGTTGTGAACATACGTATCTGTGAACAATGTGGAATGACAGTCCGTGTTACGTAATGCAGAAATGACCTCTGTCCGATTAATTGTTTGTTCTTCTACAGATAAAGAGTGCTGAAATTCTAATGCCAGTTGTACATTTTCATCCTTTAACATTAAATAGGAATTTTGAAAGTCAATAACTGCGTCGTGTTGTACCAAAAAAACTCGTACCTAAAATAACGTCTGTTGTCAATAAGGGAACAATCCAAAAATTTGAGTGAAACGTATGACCTGCAGTACAAAATGATAAGTGTGTCTCTAACTTTACATCTACTCCTTTACCAGATACTGCTCCTTTTACTTTAGTTTTGCCTAATGGTAACGTAGGATAGGTATTCTCTTTGTTACATTCGTTGAAAGTTTCCTCATTTATAACTGACATAGGTGATCCAGAATCGATTACTGCTAAAAATTTGGATGATCCAATCTTTACTTCAATGACAGGGTGGGAAATGGCTTTTTGAATAACTGATTTTTCATGCAAAAGTGTGTCTCGGATGTACAAGATTTTCTGTGTCAAAAGTATTGCTTGCGTTGCTGGAAGATTCATTCTGCACTGTATCTAGTCAAATTCATTTTGACGTGATGTTATTTTCGGGAGGATGCTGTGGCATTTCAACTATTTGTACTGTACTGTTATTTCTTCCTGACGTATTACGTTCGGAATGATACCGACTGTCTGGTTCATTCATGATAATCTGTTGTTGCGGATGATTCTGCTGCTGGTAAGACCGACTGTTACGCTGAAAACAGTGCTCATTACTTTTACGTCTGTCATGATAATCATTACTATACGGCGCGTTGCGGTACGAGTTGAAATGATGTGTTTTCTGTACGTACTGATTTCCTTGTTGCTGTGCGTTACTATTTGGTGGAGCCGACGCTATATGTGTAGGCGGCGAAACATTAAAGCTTGGTTGACCTTGCACATTACATTGTTGGTTAGGTATGCTAACCGGCTGGTTTTGTTGTTGTTGTGGGGAAAACCCTCTATTGTTGCCAAAATATGTGTGCCATTGCTGGTAATTTTGTCGATACTGATAATTAAAATTTTGTCTGTTATTAAAGTTCTGGTGGTTGTCATTCCTGGAGCGTCGATCACCTTTGCTATTGAAATAGCGCGGCTGATCGTAATTACTATATGTTTGTTGGCCTTGGTTATGATGTGAAAAATTTTTGTTTATGAAAGAATAGTCTGATTGCTGAACTTCCAAAAGCTGTAAGAGATCTCTAAATGCCGAAATATTTCCTTTCTGCTGTCCTGTTAAAAGTGATACTCTTAGCGATCGTGGTAATTTAGAAATACACAATTGGATAAGTGCAGATTCACTGTGTGGCTCACTTAAGTACTGGTTTTGTTCGACCATGTGTTCAAAAAAATGCGTGACAGAGGGAAAATTTGAGTTCTCATAATTCGGTAAACTAATTAATTGATCCTTGATCCCACGCTGTGTCGTCTTCGACCAATACGCTGACAGAAAAACATTCTGAAATTCTTCTCCCGAATAGCATTGTCTCGCGATCGGTCTCATACGAGTTGCCGGTTCGCCTTCCAAAAAACTACAAAGAAATTCAAGTTTGTGTGTTACGGGCGAAGTTGGTGGAAAAGCAAAGCTAAATTGTTGTATCCAATCAAAGGGGTGAATCTGTGTTCTGTCATTTTTAAATACCTTAAATTTTCTCACGGATAGAAAGTGCTTGTAATCAAAATTATCGTCTCTGTATGTCTAACAGGTTCAGGATTGTATGATAATCTGTTTGTCTGTGACTGTTCGGAATCTAACTCACGTACTCTCTGTAAATTACCTAAATTATACTGGCTGTGTGAGTCTGACAAATGTTCGGAAAGTGGCGTATGCTGTGATGTGTTAAAGGCTGAAATATTTTTCATCTCCGTCACTTCTTGCTGTAAAGATGACAATTTTCTACGTAATGTATTATTGGACGAACCTATCTCACTGATCGTCTGCTGTAAATTTTGGAATTCGGGTGTTTGATTAAACGAAACTGGTGACGTATCGTCTGATTTGGTGTCATTGTTACTTTCGATAACGTCAATACGACTGGCCAATTCATCATATTTTTCAGTCAGTGCTTTTACCTGATCATCGTTTTTAGTATCACAAGCATTAATTTGTTTTTGGATTTTACGTGTGGTTTTGTTCAATTTTTTAACGTCTGCTTTGATGTCATCGGGATCCTGTATTAATTCCAACTTTTCAAGTCTGTTGGTCATTGTCTGAAAGTCTAATGTGTGTGTGTCTGTTTTTGTTTTAAGATCGGAGATTTCATCATGCAATTCGGTTTTCAACTGTTTGATTTCGTCTGATACTGTAGCAAAATTGTTGTCTACGTATGTTTTTGCTTTCGTAAACAATTTACGGTTATCTTCCTGTCTCTGTACAGTAATTGTTTCCATGACTTGTTGCTTTACTTTATTCTGTTCCTGTATAAATTTACGGTAACGCGTTTCACTGTTTTGTAGGTAGTGATTAAAACGTTCGTCAATTTGGCTGTTCTGTTGGTCAAATTTTGTGTGCGTGAAAGTTCTGCTGACATTAATTTAAACTCGTCGCGTAACTGTGTTGCGTTTTCAGAGCATTGTTTAGCGACTGCACTAATTTCATCTCTAAGTAATTTAGTTGTGGCTGCATGGGTATTACTTAATTCTTGTGCAACAGATCTAATTTCTTCACTACTGTTCCTAGCACAAGCCTTAATTTCCTCACGTAATTGTTCTTTAGTATCATGACATTGCACGGCAACGGCTGTAATCTGTTCACTAAGTTGTTTGTTCTGTTCATTAAGTTGTTTGAAATTGTTGTCTTGCTTTTCATTAATTTGTTGTTTGAGATTTTCATTAAGTTGTTGGTTCGATTCATTGAGTCGTTTATAATTGTCGTCTTGTTCTTTCTTGAATTGTAGTAATAATGCTACAACTTGATCCAAGCCAAAATTAGCGACTCTATTTTCTATGTTGTGTGTTGGTGTATCTACATTTGTCACGTTTTGTGTAATCATTTGGTCATTTTCTGATTCTTGAAAAGGTTTGCCAATTGGATGTGCACTGTTGGTCACTACACCGGAAACAAATAAATCTGACATATTTTGTGTATCTTGTCCACCTTCGTTAGAAACAATTATCTGTTCGTTACGTAAATTTTGCAAATCAGGCGTGTCAAACTGGACAGCGTTAATTGTAACGGAACGTGCTACGTCATCAATTGTTACATTTACTTTATTTCTTTTATTTATTTATTGTTCCGTGGGACCACATTAAGGAGAAGTCTCCATGGTCATGGAACGAGTCAATACATGAAATTATAACACGATTGTAGAAACAGATAAAATGAAATACAAGAAACATATTCAGGTGACACGTCGTTAGTTTAAATAAAGAAAATCAAGAATGTAACACTGGAATCTGCTTAATTTTTTAGCTCTTCCAGGAGCTCCTCGACAGAATAGAAGGAGTGAGCCATGAGGAAACTCTTCAGTTTAGGCTTGAAAGCGTTTGGGTTACTGCTAAGATTTTTGAGTTCTTGTGGTAGCTTATTGAAAATGGATGCAGCAGAATACTGCACTCCTTTCTGCACAAGAGTCAAGGAAGTGCATTCCACATGCAGATTTGATTTCTGCCTAGTATTAACTGAGTGAAAGCTGCTAACTCTTGGGAATAAGCTAATATTGCTAACAGCAAACGACATTAAAGAAAATATATACTGTGAGAGCAATGTCAGAATTTCCAGACTATTGAATAGGGGTCGACAAGAGGTTCTCGAACTTACGACACACATAGCTCGAACCGCCCGTTTTTGAGCCAAAAATAGCCTTTTTGAATCAGAAGAATTACCCCAAAAAATAATACCATATGACATAAGCGTATGAAAATATGCGAAGTAGACTATTTTTCGTGTTGAAATGTCACTTATTTCAGATACTGTTCTAATGGGAAATAAAGCAGCATTTAGTTTCTGAACAAGATCCTGAACATGGGCTCTCCACAACAGCTTTCTATCTATCCGTATGCCTAGGAACTTGAACTGTTCCGTCTCGCTTATAACATGCCCATTCTGTCTGATTAAATATCAATTCTTGTTGAATTGTGAGTTAGAAACTGTAAAAACTGAGTGTTACTGTGATTTAGCATCAAATTATTTTCCACAAGCCACGAACTTATTTCATGAACTACATTATTTGATAATGTTTCAATATGACACACAAGATCCTTCATTACCAAGCTGGTGTCATCAGCAAACAGAAATGTTTTTGAATCACCTGTAATACTAGAAGGCATATCATTTATATAAATAAGAAACAGCAGTGGCCCCAGCACCGATCCTTGGGGAACGCCCCATTTAACAGTGCCCCATTGGGACTGAACATCATTACTACTCTTAATATTGCGGAGAATTACCTTCTGCTTTCTGTTCTTAAAGTAAGAGGCGAACCAATTGTAAGCTACTCCCCTTACTCCATAATGTTCCAACTTCTGCAGTAATATTTTGTGGTCAACAGTCAAAAGCCTTCGTTAAATCAAAGAAAACACCTAAGGTTCGCAACCTTTTATTTAATCCGTCCAAAACCTCACAGAGAAAAGAGACTATAGCATTTTCAGTTGTTAAGCCATTTCTAAAACCAAACTGTACATTTGACAGCAAATTATGTGAATTTAAATGCTGCAGTAACCTTGTATATACAACCCTCTCGATAACTTTAGCAAACACCGATGGCATAGAAATAGGTCTATAATTATCAACATTATCCCTGTCTCCCTTTTTATAAAGTGGCTTCACTACCGAGTACTTTAATCGGTCAGGAAACCGACCACTCCTAAAGGAACAATACTTCAGTATTCTGCTGGATACCCCGTCATATCCATGAGAGTTCTTGGTCTTTAGTGATTTAATTATTAACTCAATCTCCCTCTTGCCAGTATCATGGAGGAGCATTTCAGGTAACAGTGTCGGAACACTTTTTTCTACGAGCGCTATATGATTCCCTGTTGGGGCTAGGTTTCTATTTAGTTCACCTGCTATATTCAGAAAGTGATTATTAAATACTGTACATATATGCGACTTATCAGTAACACGGACATTCCCACTACGCACTGATTCTATATCCTCGACCTGTCTCTGCAGAGCAGCCACTTCCTTTACGACTGACCATATGGTTTTAATTTTATCCTGAGACTTACCTATTCTATCTGCATACCACATACTTTTTGCCTTCCTAATAACTTTTTAAGCACCTTACAATACTGTTTGTAATGGGCTACTGCAATTAGATTGTGATTGTTTCTAACGTTTTGATATAATTGCCACTTTGTTCTACAAGATATTCTTATACCTTTAGTCAGCCACCCAGGCTGCCTGTTTGTGCTAGTACCCTATTTTGAACGTTCTAACGGGAAGCAACTTTCAAAGAGCAAAAGAAAAGTCTTGAGGAAAGCATTATATTTATCGTCTACTGTATCAGCACTATAAACATCTTGCCACTCTTGTTCCTTGATAAGGTTTACAAAAGTCTCTACAGCAACTGGATCAGCTTTCCTAAAAAGTTGGTAACTATATTTAACCTGTGTTGCAGCACAAAAATCTTTTAGACTTAAAATTTGTGCATCATGATCTGAAAGGCCATTCATCATTTTGCTAACAGAATGCCCTTCTAGTAATTACGAATGAACAAAAATATTGTCTAAGGTTGTTCTACTGTTCCCTTTCACTCTCGTTGGAAAAATACGGTTTGCATAAGATTATATGAATTAAGGAGGTCTATCAGCATCCTTTTCCTTGCACAATCACTTATACAATTTATATTGAAGTCACCACATATAACTAACTTTTTGTATTTCTTATAAAGTGAACCAAGAACCTCCTCTAGTTTTAGCAAAAATGTTGTGAAATCGGAGTCTGGGGATCTATAAATAACAACAGTAAGAAGTTTAGCTCCACTAATTATGTCCACTCTGGACATAATTGAATTTGTTTGCTCATCATTAGGATCAAAATCAATACTAGTGACCGCCACGCACTCATTATCTTTAATTAGGGGATTATCACTATTACACTGAGTGTCGCTAGTATTATCTGTCAAATTATTCGAGTCGGCTATTTCACTCCCTGCACATCGCGATGTACTGTTAACAATTTTTCGCGGCATTTTCTCACAAATCAAAATTAAGCACAAAATGAAACAAAGGCGAAGCAAAAATGGAACAAACACAATTACAACAAAGAGTAATAAATTGCCGATGATCTGTGAAAGAAAGAGTGACAAATTAGTAAATGCGTTGCACCAGATGCTAACTACATTTAAGTTCAAAAATGGCTCTGAGCACTATGGGACTTAACTACTGAGGTCATCAGTCCCCTAGAACTTGGAACTACTTAAACCTAACTAACCTAAGGACATCACACACATCCATGCCCGAGGCAGGATTCGAACCTGCGACTGTAGCGGTCACGCGGTTCCAAACTGACGTGCTTAGAACCGCACGGCCACACCGGCCGGCTACATTTAAGTAAATAAGAGCAGATATATGACTACTTCTCAGAAATTCACAAAGAAATACGATCCTAGCCGGTTGTCGCCAAGTGTAACCTCCCCACAAAATAAAATAAATAATATGAATAATATTCACGTTTAGTGTAACCTCGAAACAGAAAAATTCCTAAACCTCTCAACAGTAAAAATTATAATTACGTCGTTCACATTCAGTGTAACGTCCCAACAAAAAATAAATTCAGTAACCTGGTAATAATACAAGGTAACTAACCTCTCAATTAAATTGTCGCTCACTTATGACTTTTCAATAGGTGACTGGTAAATTTTGGACGTCAGCAGTGCTGCGTCATGGCCCTGAAAGATCATTCTGAAAAAAAAAGAAAAATTCTCACCTCAATGAAGTCGCCGGATAACGCATATATATCTGCTCTTACAATAAATTTTTCTGGCACAGCCCTGTGCAATGCTGGCCGATAGATTTGTCATTTATGAAAGGGAAACAACTGATTTTTCTTTTGTAATAATTGGGATGATCATGGATTGGAGAAATTAGTAAATTCTTTAAATTGAAATGAATGTTTGTTAAAAATTACTTTATATGAGAAAGATTATTATTAGGACATTTTTAAAACATTTACATGGGACTTGAGATAAGATTACTACATATGCGCGAGGCTGCTTTTTACCTTATACAATAATCCTCAGGCTCCGACATCGCTGCACCGCGACCGGCCCAGCCAACACGATACACCAGACCAGACCAGAGCAGACTGCAGACTAGCAACAACTTACTGCTACAGCTACACAGTTCGTACTGCAGTCAACACTGCTCTCTGGTCAGAGATTCTCTTATACCTTGCATATTGCAGGCAGCGCACGAGCAATACATCGAAATTACATCTGCTCGGACCTCTTACATAAAATTACATCTGCTCGGACCTCTTACAACGTCTCTCCCTTTGAGTTATCAAAATTACTCTCACTAGATTTCTCCCCCAATATTCTTAACACAGCAGTAAAAACGTCTGGGAAAGGCTACGCTTTTGAGTATTTTAGAAACGGTAAATAACAACCATGTCTCCCAGTCTCGATTCAATAACGTGCACCAGACCATCAGCTGTTAGATGTCTGACGAACGGACGATCACTCTGTCTTCTTTGCCCTGATAGAGGGGAAAAATAGGTTTCTACAGCATACTAATTTACTTACGAGGATATCCAGCAGTGCTTGGAAAAAAGAAATCTCATTTATAAGCAACAATTTTTCAAATTGTAAACAGGTGGACTAAGACAGAAGGAGTTCGCAGGATGGCAGATAGAGCTGTCGTCGATTCTGGACGTTTCAGCAGCGACGGACATAACCTACCACATACAGCAGCGATGAGATAAGGACATGCGTGTAGGGTGCGATTTTCCGGATTCCCGATAATTCGGTTACAACAGCAACCCTGACCAGGTCTACTGTTGTGGTCTATACTGTTTGTGGGTACCAGACCTAATTTGACTGTATCTTTATCTGACGATATTGTGGAGAACAACGTCCGGCATTGGGAGAAATTTGTTTCTGATGCTTTAATACAGCATTTCTGAGTAATACTTACGTCGTCTTTGTTGTGGTCAGTGTTAAGACTTTCCATGTGGTAGATGATTAAAACTGTAAACAGACATAACATAATTAATAATCTTTCATCTGTCTTGAGTCTCAGGACGGTTTATGGCAATTTTCTAGTATTCTTACTACCTCCAGCGGACAAAATGCTGCTCTTCTGCAAGATATCCGTTAGCTGACACCACATAGATGTAACTGGCACAGGGTACAGTGGAGTGCATTCTAAATACTGTCTGTTAGAGTCTTGCACAGAGTCACAGACACGAACCATTCTATAGCTGTATATTGTAGCCCCAGCCTGTAATACAATGGTCTTTAGCCAAGCAGTAAGTAAAAATGCTGCCCAGAGTGACATGTATGGACACATTATAAAATCTATGATGTGCTTACCGTTAGCTTGGTTCGCACTTGGGCTTGTGATTTGACGTACAAATTTGTTCTATACATTTACTGTACAATAGGAGGTCATTCACTTTAAACAGTCTGTTCAAATTGTCTTATCGGTGTCCACGTCACATAACTGTTTCCTAGCCAAGTCATGCTCTGATGTTACATAATCGGTATATGTGGCGTCACCACTACCGCAATACTTACTCGTTACAGCTCAGATTAGCCCATCTGTATAATGGCCGTCTTTTTTCTAAGTACGGTACATCTGTGACTCCATATCTATCACTTCCTCTGTATAAGTAATAACTAAAGCCATATACTTCTTTCCAATAGGTCTATGATGAAACTGCTTTCTGTACCTTTAGCACAGATATCAATCAGTTAGGAGGGATATTATGCAGCGATTCTAATTGATTAATTATATTCATAGCTTTGTACTGAAGCATCCAAGAGTTCTACGCCAGACACTTCGATGTAGTCCTTATGTCTTGTCTCGACTACACTGTAACGAGAGAAACTCCCCATCGCAGTCCACTCAGATTTAGTAGTAAGAGGGCCCAGTGGACAACCCCTTCAAAACCTGAACACAGATCAAGCATGAAAACAGGAAGAAGGTCGACTGGACCGTGACAAAAAGCAAATTAGAAACAGTAAACGGTCCAAGAACAAGACGTGCAATACAGAGCAGGCGGGAAGACAAATGGTGTCGTGGTTAAGAGGATACGGTGGCTGTCTACCAAGCGGGCGACCATTGTTCAAACCTCTCTCGTGCTCTTTTTTCCGCTGTTCGCTTTATTCAAATTTGGATCTGTGTCGTGACGTAACGTCCGTTTGCAACAGCGAGGTGTCAGGTAGGGACCTATAATTACAGTTGATTCTGAACAACTACTCTATTAGTAGCCGAAAGGAAGTGGCTTTCGAATGGGAACCGCAAACGTTTGATGACAAGGTGACAAGTCAACCAAAATCTCCACAGGAAAACACCTCTCTCCTGTCCGTTGTCAGTTTTCGTGACCGGTGCCACTACTTCTCAATCAAGTAGCTCGTCAACTGGCCTCAGAAGGGCTGCGTGCACCCCGCTTGCCAACATCTCTCGGCAGACCCAGACGGTATACATGGCATTAGTGGCAGTACGTATGTCATATGATAGGAATATCTTATCGAAGCACCTAACTTGTGCGCCTGTTACGTGATTGAGATATGCCTCCTTGTCCGATATAAGTGTTCGTATGAATGTGAATGTGATCACTCCCAAAGAAATGATAAAAACATAATACACTCCTGGAAATGGAAAAAAGAACACATTGACACCGGTGTGTCAGACCCACCATACTTGCTCCGGACACTGCGAGAGGGCTGTACAAGCAATGATCACACACACGGCACAGCGGACACACCAGGAACCGCGGTGTTGGCCGTCGAATGGCGCTAGCTGCGCAGCATTTGTGCACCGCCGCCGTCAGTGTCAGCCAGTTTGCCGTGGCATACGGAGCTCCATCGCAGTCTTTAACACTGGTAGCATGCCGCGACAGCGTGGACGTGAACCGTATGTGCAGTTGACGGACTTTGAGCGAGGGCGTATAGTGGGCATGCGGGAGGCCGGGTGGACGTACCGCCGAATTGCTCAACACGTGGGGCGTGAGGTCTCCACAGTACATCGATGTTGTCGCCAGTGGTCGGCGGAAGGTGCACGTGCCCGTCGACCTGGGACCGGACCGCAGCGACGCACGGATGCACGCCAAGACCGTAGGATCCTACGCAGTGCCGTAGGGGACCGCACCGCCACTTCCCAGCAAATTAGGGACACTGTTGCTCCTGGGGTATCGGTGAGGACCATTCGCAACCGTCTCCATGAAGCTGGGCTACGGTCCCGCACACCGTTGGCCGTCTTCCGCTCACGCCCCAACATCGTGCAGCCCGCCTCCAGTGGTGTCGCGACAGGCGTGAATGGAGGGACGAATGGAGACGTGTCGTCTTCAGCGATGAGAGTCGCTTCTGCCTTGGTGCCAATGATGGTCGTATGCGTGTTTGGCGCCGTGCAGGTGAGCGCCACAATCAGGACCGCATACGACCGAGGCACACAGGGCCAACACCCGGCATCATGGTGTAGGGAGCGATCTCCTACACTGGCCGTACACCACTGGTGATCGTCGAGGGGACACTGAATAGTGCACGGTACATCCAAACCGTCATCGAACCCATCGTTCTACCATTCCTAGACCGGCAAGGGAACTTGCTGTTCCAACAGGACAATGCACGTCCGCATGTATCCCGTGCCACTCAACGTGCTCTAGAAGGTGTAAGTCAACTACCCTGGCCAGCAAGATCTCCGGATCTGTCCCCCATTGAGCATGTTTGGGACTGGATGAAGCGTCGTCTCACGCGGTCTGCACGTCCAGCACGAACGCTGGTCCAACTGAGGCGCCAGGTGGAAATGGCATGGCAAGCCGTTCCACAGGACTACATCCAGCATCTCTACGATCGTCTCCATGGGAGAATAGCAGCCTGCATTGCTGCGAAAGGTGGATATACACTGTACTAGTGCCGACATTGTGCATGCTCTGTTGCCTGTGTCTATGTGCCTGTGGTTCTGTCAGTGTGATCATGTGATGTATCTGACTCCAGGAATGTGTCAATAAAGTTTCCCCTTCCTGGGACAATGAATTCACGGTGTTCTTATTTCAATTTCCAGGAGTGTAGTTTGTCACATAAGCTGCAACAAATGAACGCAACAGTTTGTCATTCATACAGTTTCTCCGTACTCTGTCAAAACAGATGTTTTTTACGTTTTCGGAGTTGCGTTCTGTTTTGGAACTAATGAGTCCTGAATTCCTTCATTTTAACGTAGTTCAGACACGTTTATTTGTTGTTTTCATTTATGTGAGACATCTATGAGGTATGTCGCCAGCTCTCACTATTCACCACATTTCTCTTGCAACGGTAACGTATTCTTATCACATTACTGATATTCTATAAACAATGTATAGTATGACAACTGCCAAGACCCCGCCGGCCTGAGTGGCAGTGCGGTTATAGGCGCTATATAGTCTGGAACCGAGCGACCGCTACGGTAGCAGGTTCGAATCCTGCCTCGGGCAAGGATGTGTGTGCTGCCCTTAGGTAGTTAGGTTTAATTAGTTCTAAGTTCTAGGCGACTGATGACCTCAGAAGTTAAGTCGCATAGTGCTCAGAGCCATTTGAACCATTTTTTTGCCAAGAGCACAGAAAGAGAACAAACATGTCAATGTCAATGACCGAACAGACAGTTTATAATGCTGTGAATATATATATATATATATAAATATAAATGGGACGAGGGAGTTTTCAACACGGATCGCTCGCTTGGCAGGCCAACACCATAACCACTCACCCTCCATGCCGTTCCTGTTGCAGGCTGTTCTTTATTGCACTTCTTCTTCTTGGACCTTTCACTGTTCCCATTTTTTTTTTTTTTTTTTTGAGAACACATTCTTCCTGTGTTCATGCTTGGCCTGTGTTCAGTTTTTGACGGGTATCCACTGGGCCATCTGACTACTCAATCTGAGGGGGATGCGATCGGGAGTTTCCCTTATAAGTACTGCCTAAATGCAGTATGTGGCCGCGCGGGATTAGCCAAGCGATCTAAAGCGCTGTAGGCATGGACTGCGCGGCTGATCCCGGCGGATGTTCGAGTCCTCCCTCGGGCATGGGTGTGGTGTGGTGTGTGTGTGTGTGTGTGTGTGTGTGTGTGTGTGTGTGTGTGTGTGTGTGTGTCTGTCCTTAGGATAATTTAGGTTAAGTAGTGTGTAAGCTTAGGGACTGATGACCTTAGCAGTTAAGTCCCATAAGATTTCACACACATTTAAACATTTTTTTGCAGTATGTGACTATGTAGTATCGAGATTTCCTATCGAATTTTTTCACGTTTCCCACATTTTTCAGTATTTATCAATTTGTTCCATATTCCATATGTAAACGCACACGTATAAATATGCTCTTACTGTTTACACGACCAGATGTGGCTTCTTATTTCTTTCGTGTTATCCAATTATTGTACAGAGCCACAACCCAGCCAGGATATATACTTATCCCTCCAAATGGCAACACTGGCCTTAAAACACATGGATTGCTGTTGGAGGTAATGTTTTGTTATTCTACTCTGAACACGAAGTTACACTATTTCACGGGTATGCTTCCCACTCCTCCCGGCCATCTACGCTAGCGGCGTCGTTGGAGGCTGTGGCTGAGGCGGTGTTACTACTACCTACTTTGTGCAGATGCGCTGAAATAAACTACTTATAATTTTCATACCCGAACGTGTAGTACACTTCATGCTAATTTGACAAGCGTTGCATGTCGCCTACGTAGTGTCGCACGTTCAGGAGCCAACAGCGTAATTCATCTGTTATTGTATAGAGTATTTCACACCTGTATCGCTAGTGTGTTCGATAGATGATCTCGCTTCCTGCTGCTGCATTTTGCTCTACGACTGCGGCGTCGACACTTACTATGTATAATACAGTCCGCTCTCATTACTAGGACCACCTACTTAGGAACTTTAATAAGTTTCTTGTGCAGTACAAACTGTTCTGAAAGCCATTTCACTGTAAAAATTGCTACACGTATCTAAAGTCACACGGACAGTTCATCCATATGCAGTTGTAGGTCATGGACATATGTGTATGTGTGGAGGTCCAAACGCCGTATTCGCCTACCGAAGTGTTTAAAATACGAAGGTGGGGTAACCATCCAGAGAACTGGATAAACACACAACAAGATTGCGAGATATCCCGATTTAGGCAGAATTGCGTAATTTTCGTGCTGAAAACCGAACTCTTATTTAAGCCTGGTAGGGATACATAAAATTCCGATTACATCAAAATGGATAAAATGTCACGTAATATAGCCTGTTCATCACTGTAATGTTTAAATTAATTCAGAAACTTAAATGAAATTAAAAATTCAGCGTTTAGCCCAAAGTTGGCAAACCTACACTCATCAGCCATAATGTTGATCTCACTCGCAGCCATTAGCTCGTTACAGGTCGATCAAAACAAGCTTTTATTGATAGTGTGGATTTTATAGTTCGTAAATACCTTTACAAAGTTATGTGTCGACAGACAGCGAAAGTCATAAAGTGTAAGTGACGAAGAAAAAACTAAAGTTGCAGTTGGAGACCAAATTAAAGAATGAATAGTGTAAGGTTTACTCATGGCTCAGCAAAGATTATAACATGCTCACTGTCACTATGTGCTCCGCCTATCTTAGTGTGTCTTGGTGAGTTGAAATTTATATTAAAATGCTCACTTGAGTAGTTCGTCTTCACCTTTAATTCAGCTTCTAGTTTACGTCTCTGGCGCTTAGTCGCTTTTCGACAAGGAGGAGGGGCGTTCTGCTTAAGAGATTCTACTAAGCTAGTTGAAAATCGAGCAATAATATCAGTAAGATAAAATGCATGGACCTTGCAGCAGTGGAATGATTTGTATGCCTCAATGACACAAATGACTGTGCCATTGATGAAACCACATCTGAGGTGTATTTGTGGAGAAGTTAGATAATCATTTAGTTCCTGACGAAGGTTAGCAGCCTTTTCATTAGCTGCAGGGTCAACGGTCTAGATGATTGACTGATATGGATGGCCTTGTAACATTAGCCGTGATGGTCTTGCTGTATTGGTACCACTAACGACTGGAACCAAAATACAGGAGAAACTTCTGTGGTGGTGTTGGCTCTCTGTCTGTCTTGGCTTTGATGATGCGTTCACTATACTGTTCGTAGTAATTTACCAACCTTAAGGGATGTAGTTCTGCTCTATGGCTTAGTGACGATGGAGTCCTCCTGGTTCAAATTCTGTGTGAAGTAGTCTCCAACTCGTATCTCTGGGCGAGGATTACTCAGGAAGATGTTGTCTTCATGAGATACAAAGAATTTAAAAAGGGAAAAGACTGGGTTGAAGTTAGATATACTAGGATTTACTGAAGTTCGTTGGCAGGAAGTGCACGACTTCTGGGCAGGTGAGCATGGGGTTATAAATACAAAGTCAAATAGGGATAACGCACGAATAGGTCAAATAATTGATAAGAAAATATGAATGTGTGTGAATTACTACGAACAGCATAGTGAATGCATCATTATAGCCAAGATAGACACAAAGCCAACTCCGGCCCAAAAGTATAAGTTTATATATGCCTTCTAACTCCATAGATGACAAAGAGACTGAAACAACAGATGATGATATAAAATAAATTCTTCAGATTGTTAAGGAAGGTCAAAATTTAACGACCATGCCTGTAATTCAGTATTAGGGAAAATAAGAGAAGAAATAATAGTAGGTAAACATTTAATAGTCCAGTTACATACGTTTCCTCATTCTCCACTAAAATATGAATTTCAAATATGAGCTGGGAAAATATTAATTTCAAATTGTTACTGATTGATGGGCGACAAGTGGAGAAAATATTCTTTTATTAATAATTCCGGAAATAATTTGTTTCATTAATCGACAAAGAACATCTGAACCTCCACGCAACTTCGAATTCTGGAGAATGCACTACCCAGAAGACTCATGCTCAAGCGGCTGATGTGGGGAACAATGGCTCAAAAGGTGAGGGATCCAAAACCCACAAGTGGATTGCAGAAACAAGAAAATAAAGAAATTATTTAGTCAGTCATAACTTTGTATCTGTTCTAGACTGACCACTATATACTTGCACCAGAGATATTAAAATTATCTTTCATTTGCTGTCGAACACTGCTAGCAAGTTACTATTATGAGGCGCAGCAACTGTATTATTATTTGCAAAATATTTTGAGATTTTCTTTCAGTCGTCAATCATTTATTTTACTTAGTGAATATGTATGACAGTGCGGTTAATTATTTTCAGTCATCTGCAGAGAGTGCACCTTTTTCTTAGAGCTGCTTATCGCTCGGACTATTAGTAGATCTTTGTTTTATGACTTGGTACTTTTTGGTGGTTGGCGGTGCCCAGAGTGGCGGAGCATTATTGAAAGTAGTCAGGTGCGAATTATAGGACCCCAGTTAAGATTCTTATACTAATAACGTACGTTTTTCAGCGGATTTTTATTTGAGCTCAACTGTAGCGGTGGCTCGCTGGAGACAAAACATAATATTTTGAACTTTTATTGAACTTAGTACTCAGGATTCAGTCTTCGGTTTCTTGAGAAAGAGAGTCACCATACTGGCGACTGCCAGAACTGAACTTAAATGGGAATCTTCTGGTTTAGAAAAAGTGGTTTTTAGTTGGAGAAGTCTAGGATTGGGAGCTGGTGTTGCAAGTAAGAGCTGAACGAGAGATGCTTGATCGCTGCTCACCTATCACTGTATCTGCTAAGGCACTTGGCGATTCTGGTGAATTACACGACGCCCGATGCCCAGATCCACTAAACATACTTTGAGTTTGGCGTGAGTGACACAGTCGTTAAGTGTTTGGAGTGGCTGTGAACTTATTTGCTTCCCGACACACATGGAGACAGGACTGTTTTTGTGTTGTCGTGAGGTCTTACCACAGCGTAGTGGGATATTAACCAACCAGGAAGGGGCGCTATATTGCCTCTCTTACTCATTGGGGTAAGTCGGGTATCATCCAACAACTCGACGGTTCACAACTAATAGCCCAGCTTCTGCATCTGCATCACGTGGGTGCTCGATGGCAGCATTCATGTTTCTGTCTGTGGCTGATTCATACAGTGTTGCACCATGGCAACGTAGCAGAATATAATAAGTTAAACTGAATAACATTTATTCAAAGTAGTAGACCTAACCAGCAGATAACATGAATAAAGAAGAAGGGTCAGAAGTGAATATGTCACATTATCCAGAATTATTATGAGAGTGGAAGGAAGGTGACTGTAATGAATTTGATATTGACAACAGATCAGTGAAATATAGGAGGCGTCCAGTAAAAACGATTGTAGTGATTCGGGTGATGAGAAGCTCGTCTGTGGATCCAGGACATTTCCAAAGAATTACCTAAACTAAATGCCCAACTATAAAGTATCTGATACAATCTGATTCCAGTCAATTAACAAAAGATCTTGAAAGAATTAGGCAAGAAATTAATTATCATGACAATTTTACTAAGGAGAAAGTATCTGCTGTTTTAACAATAGTAAATTAGCAAATAAATATATCAGGTATCACAACAAAAACATCTTTGGCTGCAATGAAAAGAGAACAAGCTGAAGCTGTCTGTTGAGTTAGGAAGGACACTTCCGCGTGAGACAACACGCAAAAATCAACCTCTAGCAATTGAGAACATATCTAATAGCTTCAACCACGTAACACCTGAGATTTCTGAACAAGCTGGTAGTCGAAAAAATTTGGGGTACTAGGTAATGAGGCGAAATCCTGGCCGGAGATTTACAACAGTAAGACCAGTGAAATACAATATGTACTGAACGAGAGAGTCAACTTAGTGGAGAGTAATGTAGCTACTTCAGATAAAGTTATAACCCAAACAAAGCAGTGGGGTAACTAAGCATTTGAATGAAATAGAGGAAAAAGACGGATGTATGGCACTACTGTGGTTAAAAGACTTACTAGGTGGCCCATCTGAAGTTTCGGGTGAGATTATCTCGAAAACTATACATCAGGTAAAAATAGTGGGTAAGACTAGTTCGTAAGATCAAAGGGGCAGTATACTGACCCATAGTTCGCAGTTTGGCCACGGTAGCGCCACAGTCGGCAATTGTAAAGAGTTTACAACAAGATTTTAATACCATTCCGCCTCCCTCCATCAAAAACTGTGGAGGGTAGGTTACATTTTGAAGAAAAAAAGAAAAAGAAAAAAAAAGCTTAATTTGGCGTAATGAAAGATTTGGTGCTCATTTTGTATCGATTTGATGCGTCCTTCTCGGATCAATGTAAATAAATCGAAGTTCTTCCCCAATTTTAATTGTTCTCGCTTTCAGTGCCGTCTGACAATGGTTTGAAAATGTTTCAGACAAAACTTGATTACTTTTTTATGGAGGATCTGAATCTGCAATAAGATCTTCCATTTAAGATTTAAAAATTGCCCCCCGCCCTACTCAAGGGGGCAGGGGCTGGGGGTCACGTGTAGTATTATTTGATGTCCCCCTTCGAGAACTTGTCTTACCCACTATTTTTACCGGATGTATAGTTTTCGAGATAATCTCATCTGAAACTTCAGATGGACCGCCCTGTATAATGGAATCTGACGAATTAAAGTTACATAATTTTGCTCTGTATACTAGTGATTTACATCCAGCTATATTTTTAAAATATTTTATTGGTGTATTTCCTATAGGATAGTTAGATGAAAGAAAATCGGATTAGTTGGGAGTTATCTAAAAGGTGGACATCACACTTTAGCGATCCATGTCCTAAGAAATTATAAGATGTTCGATGATTGACAACTAGCTTTCAAAAATTGATTCAGGTGATAAGCTCAGCATATTTTAAGTTTAGAAATTATGACTCCTAGTAAATATTCGAAAATTTATAGTGGTCTTAGAGCTTATTATGAGAAATATTTAAATCTGAATGAGTGCTTGGATGATCCTTTAAGTTCTGGACACCTTGCACATTGTTCAGTAAATCGATTGCCACTCCGCCGCGCGGGATTAGCCAAGCAGTCTGCGGCGCTGCAGTCATGGACTGTGCGGCTGGTCTTGGCGGAGGTTCGAGTCCTCCCTCAGGCATGGGTGTGTGTATTTGTCCTTAGGATAATTTAAGTTAAGTAGTGTGTAAGCTTAGGGACTGATGACCTTAGCAGTTAAGTCCCATAAGACATCACACACAGTTGAACTTTTTTTTTGTTGTTGTTTGTTTTTTATTGCCACTCCCAGTAAGACAGACGGTTCTGTTACATGCAAAAACTGCTAGACTACTTAAATAAACAGCTTCAACACAAAAAAGCAGAGTATATGACGAAAACTGTGGCGGCAGAGCCGATAAATGTATCAATGACGCAGACCAGGGAAGATGTAATTTCCATACAGAGGACATCTAGAAACACTACATACGTGGTGTTCCTCAAAGCAGCCGTGATGAGACTGGAAAATTCATTTTCTTTTTAATCTGAAGTTGTTTCTTTATTTTATACATGATTTCATTATGCAAGGCAAATTAGCCTTGATTATTTATTTATTTGAAATACTTTAAATATAATATAACGCTAAACTACTTTACACTAATTCAATTAATGCTAATATAGTTCAATTATAATAGCAGTAGCAGCAGCTTGACCTTGTTCGAATATTATCAGTCGTTGAGCACGACAAAGAAAATACTCAAGAGTGTAAAAGTGAAAACGAAGTGAGTATCTCGCAGCCACTTTTGGTGAAACTGGGCAAGAAATATGCATGAAATAATGATAGGGTTGATCGCTTAGAAACAGAAATATTAACTAATTCCTAGTACTAACTATAAGAGTACTTGAAAGAGAGATTTTCCACCAATTTTATTTCTGACAGTGGCATGTTTATACGAGATCTGTTCACAAAACTCCGGGACGCTCGCAATTAAGCGCCAATGGTGTGTTGGAGCGAAATTCCGTTGGCATCCCCTCACACGCCTGTGCTTAATGTGTAATTGCCGGAAGTTTCGTTGTTGTATGTCTGTTAGTTATTGTTCAGCGATGTATTGAGTAGAATTTTGTGTCGCACAGTTTGCGAATTTCGATATGGAGAGTTAGAGGAACAACATGTCTGCATCAAATTTTATGTGACACACAAGAAAACCTTCGCAGAGGAACTCCAAATGATGCAGGAAGCCTACGGTGATGAGTGCTTAACCCGTACTCGGTGTTACGAATTATTCATTGTTGTTGTTGTGGTCTTCAGTCCTGAGACTGGTTTGATGCAGCTCTCCATGCTACTCTATCCTGTGCAAGCTTCTTCATCTCCCAGTACTTACTGCAGCCTACATCCTTCTGAATCTGCTTAGTGTATTCATCTCTTGGTCTCCCTCTACGATTTTTACCCTCCACGCTGCCCTCCAACACTAAATTGGCGATCCCTTGATGCCTCAGAACACGTCCTACCAACCGATCCCTTCTTCTAGTCAAGTTGTGCCACAAACTCCTCTTCTCCCCAATCCTATTCAATACCTCCTCATTAGTTATGTGATCTACCCAACCAATCTTCAGCATTCTTCTGTAGCACCACATTTCAAAAGCTTCTATTCTCTTCTTGTCCAAACTATTTATCGTCCATGTTTCACTTCCATACATGGCTACACTCCATACAAATACTTTCAGAAACGACTTCCTGACACTTCAATCTATACTCGATGTAAACAAATTTCTGTTCTTCAGAAACACTTTCCTTGCCATTGCCAGTCTACATTTCATATTCTTTCTACTTCGACCATCATCAGTTATTTTGCTCCCCAAATAGCAAAACTCCTTTACTACTTTGTGTGTCTCATTTCCTAATCTAATTCCCTCAGCATCACCCGACTACATCCCATTATCCTCGTTATGCTTTTGTTGATGGTCATCTTATATCCTCCTTTCAAGACACTGTCCATTCCGTTCAACTGCTTTTCCAAGTCCTTTGCTGTCTCTTACAAAATTACTATGTCATCGGCGAACCTTGAAGTTTTTATTTCTTCTCCATGGATTTTAATACCTACTCCGGATATTTCTTTTGTTTCCTTTACTTGTAACCTCGCCCTCACTTATCGACCTTAATGACAGCGAAAAATTAAACCGCGTGTACCTAATGGAAATTTGGGAAAAGCAATCATCACCGAAGTTAATGTGTCGGTAAAGAGGGAGGAAAGGGTTACATCTAAATGAAAGGAAAAATGCCTACGAAACTGGTGGAAATTAATTTTGAAAGGGGTAAAGTTAATAAAGAAAGTAAATGTGCGGTCGTCACGTTAACAATTAATTGGCGCTAATTATATATTTGAGATTTGGGGGAAATTACGGTCGCCAGTCCTATGGACAATTACTATAGTAACTGAAAAGGACAGGTTATTACACATATAATTGGTACTAGAAGCGTGGCAACTGAAGGTTGACATGTGTAGTGTGAAAACTGAAAGTTTGTCAGAAGTAATTAATTTCGCTACACTCTGACTTAATTTAGCAAAAGAATTAATAAAACCGGAAAATCGAAAGTTAATTTAGTGACTGAAGATAATAATGAGCTTTCTTTCTGAAGCACATCGAAATTCAGTAAAATCCGGTTAGTCTTGGACTACCTCAACAATCATTTCAAAAGCTACTTGAATCTACGCAATTTAGAAATAAGAGATTTACCTTTGAACTTGAATTAACAATAGTAAAATTTAGTACGTACCAAGCTGAGCTGCAGTCACAGGTAAGCTAAAATACGGTAACAAAACTCGCACTCTTAATTTGTGCTTGTGTAATCTAAATATTGTAGCCAGCTATGAATACTTTAACTGAACTTTGAAATTAAAGCAGTGAAATAGAATACTATTGATTTAATGCTGGCGTTTGAATTTCAACGACACTCGGGTTCATTCCGGAAAAGGAAGGGACCCCGCTTGGTAATGTAATTGGGACAATGAGCAACAAAGGTTCATGCTACGTTGCTGTAATTTTGTGATTAGAACAGTTTTAAAAGCTGAGGTCTGCCATACAGTTCTAAAACTTTACGTGCTTCCAGTCTTCCTAGTTGGTTGATTGAAGGTTTGAAGCCGTCGATCGAGGAGGTGGCGACAGTCACTCATTGTCGGCCGTCGCTGTTGCAGAAGCTGGATGTTGGCGCGCCTTCTCGACACGGTCACCAGGCGAAACGGGCTCTTGATGTGCGCCAGCTAACGCTTCCCGTCCGCGACACCGTGTCAGAAACTATCATAGCAAATCGAGCGAAATTACATGCTGCCCAACCCCGAAAGCGCGGCAACTCGCGGGAGCGTCACACAACACACCTGCTCCACTGCACTACCCCAGCCAGACCCAGCGTATGAATACAATTAATATTCACAAAACAAACCAACATAAATGCATAAATATATACATACAAACAGTAAAACAATTACAATATATAAAGACACAGAAATGTCATATCTTCAGGTAACAAAATAAGGAAAAAAATTTATAGTGCAGCAGATGGAAATAGGAGGATATGCATTTCCGGCATTACACGTGCCCCACATTGTCTGAGGATGTTCGTGTAACCTAAACAGACCGAGAAAATGTCCCAAAAAAGAAACAGTGGAAATGCATATGCTCAAAACATCAACAAAATTTAGCATTCGTCTAATTAACCATAAACCAATTTTTAGATCATAATAATTGAGTGGAGACACTCCTAATCTTATTCCACTCTGTCATCTTACACAAAAGAAAAACAGGTTGACAACATCATAAAATTCATAGAAAACATAGAAAGTGGTTTAGCTATTCTAAAATCGGAAATTTCATATTAGTATCAAGAAATGGAATACTATGTACAAAATTAATCAGATTACATGGTCATAAAAACAGGTAGATCAAAATACACAAATTAATAATTAATTACATAGAATACACATTTTATGTAACCTTTTCATAATTAATATTCTCGACATGAGAGTCCACTTAACGCTAAACAAGAAAATAAGATTCAGCAGATCGAAAAAAACATAAACACAACGCTAAACAAGAAAATAAGATTCAGCAGATCGAAAAAAACATAAACACTGACAGCAGAATTCTTTCACATCAGCTGTCCGGGAAGAAAAACAGCTCCGCCTTCCGTGCTCGCAAGTACAACGAATACCGACAGCGGTACAAGAGCCGACAGCGGCTCCGCCTCGCCAATATTGTTGAGCCCGCCTGCGCGGCACGCTTGATCTCTCTCGCCTGTGTAACGGCATCCCAGAACGTCCGTTTCACTGAATTCTTTCGGAAAAACTCACTCCCGAGTAATCTCAAGGAGTCCCTTAATACTATCACAGTGGATAACTCAACATTGTCCATCATCACACGCATGTACTAGCCTGAAACTTAAAACAGCGTCTAAGTACATTGGCAATGACTAGTAAAACACCATGAAATCTTACAGCTAGTTACAAAATCATATTTACATTCCTTAATCTACAGTGATTCAGCTGAAAACTTAAACTGGCAGCTTGGATTTTTCAATTGATAAATAATCGCTCTCTCTTAAATCATTTAGTAAAAATTAATTACTTAATAATTACAACTTCTTTAATGTCCTCTTGGTCAGGCAAAAGCATGGCAATCTAGCAAATGGTTTAAGTCTTACACTTTATATTTACATACTGTACAAATTACCCATTCTGTGGTATTAATCAATCCTAGGTTGGTACAATTTCAAGTCTACAATGTTCCGTATACCTAATAGTTTTCCAGAGCTTGGATACTCTAAGCAATAAGCATTTGTGTGAGGTATACCAATGACTTTATATGGTCCATTATAAACAAACTTAAATTTAGAGATTTCATTGTCTATCTCGCTCGATTTCTCATGAGCTTTTACGAGTACTAAGTCTCCAATTGCAAACTTAGTAAAACGCGCTTTACCGTCATGACGACGTATGCGAGCATCGGCTCTTAGCTTCATTACTTCTCGCAAACGATCTTTTTTCACACCAATACTAATGTCAATCCATGGAGGGAATTTGATTATCTCTTCCACTAAACTTTTACTTCTGTCATCCAACAGGATTTCCTCTGGAGAAAATCCCGTAGATTCATGTCTCAAGGTGTTCATAATTCTCTCAAATACTGCCCCATGCCCTATGGTTGTGATGGCAATAGGTACGGCAAAGTCGGCCTAGCTCGCGCATATACCTCTCAACGGGATTCCCAGCCGGACAATAAGCTGAAATATGGATCACCTTACTTTCACCATTACTTTCCATGCCTTCATTCGACAACTTAGAAGTAAATTATGCCCCATTGTCTGATAGAATCGCCTTGGGCTTACCAATATGAACAAAATAATCGTTCACAAGCTTGCTACAGACCGCTTTGGCTGTAGCTTTCCTAATCGGGTATAGTTTGATGAACTTGGAAAAAGCTTCTAGCACTACTAAAATGTAGGCAAAGTTTCCTGATGACTTGGGCAAAGGTCCGTACAAGTCCACGCACAGTATTTCAAAGGTGTCGTTAGGCCTTATACTTTGCATAGGACCACGACTCGTACAGTTGGTAACCTTCACCTTCTGACATAAATCGCAAGTTTTCACTCTGTCAGTAACGCGTTTTAACATGTTGTTAAAATGCACTACTTCACTCAGCTTTAATAATTTTCAATATAAATGCCATCTCAAATCTAATTAGGATTCCTCACACTAATATTCTCGCTGACGTATCGACCATTTCGTGACCAGTACTTTGTTACGAGATTTGCACAATGCAAAATTCGTGTCCAGAACAACCCCAAATCCGAAGATTGTCCTGTCACCAGGTCACCACGTGTAACCTCTCCCTCACTTATCGACCTTAATGACTGTGAAAAATTAAACCGTGTGTACCTAATGGAAATTTGGGAAAAGCAATCGTCACCGAAGTTAATTTGTCGGTACAGGGGGGGGGAAAGGGTTACATCTAAATGAAAGGAAAAATGCCAATGAAACTGGTGGAAATTAATTTTGAAAAGGGGTAAAGTTAATAAAGAAAGTAAATGTGCGGTCGTCACGTTAACAATTAATTGGCGCTAATTAGATATTTGAGATTTGGGGGAAATTACGGTCGCCAGTCCTATGGACAATTCCTATAGTAACTGAAAAGGAAAGGTTATTACACATATAATTAGTACTAGAAGCGTGGCAACTTAAGGTTGACACGTGTAGTGTGAAAACTGAAAGTTTGTCAGAAGTAATAAATTTCGCTACACTCTGACTTAATTTAGCAAAAGAATTAATAAAACCGGAAAATCGAAAGTTAATTTAGTGACTGAAGTTAATAGTGAGCTTTCTTTCTGAAGCATATCGAAATTCAGTACAATCCGGTTAGTCTTGGACTACCTCAACAATCATTTCAAAAGCTACTTGTATCTACGAAATTTAGAAATAAGAGATTTAACTTTGAACTTGAATTAAATGATTCTGAACAATTAACAATAGTAAAATTTAGTACGTACCAAGCCGAGCTGCAGTCACAGGTAAGCTAAAATACGGTAACAAAACTCGCACTCTTAATTTGTGCTTGTGTAATCTAAATATTGTAGCCAGCTATGAATACTTTAACTGAACTTTGAAATTAAAGCAGTGAAATAGAATAATATTGATTTAATGCTGGCGTTTGAATTTCAACGACACTCGGGTTCATTCCGGAAAAGGAAGGGACCCTGCTTGGTAATGTAATTGGGACAATGAGCAACAAAGGTTCATGCTACGTTGCTGTAATTTTGTGATTAGAACAGTTTTAAAAGCTGAGGTCTGCCATACAGTTCTAAAACTTTACGTGCTTCCAGTCTTCCTTGTTGGTTGATTGAAGGTTTGAAGCCGTGGATCGAGGAGGTGGCGACAGTCACTCATTGTCAGCCGTCGCTGTTGCAGAAGCTGGATGTTGGCGCGCCTTCTTCTCGACACGGTCACCAGGCGAAACGGGCTCTTGATGTGCGCCAGCTAACGCTTCCCGTCCGCGACACCGTGTCAGAAACTATCATAGCAAATCGAGCGAAATTACATGCTGCCCAACCCCGAAAGCGCGGCAGCTCGCGGGAGCGTCACACAACACACCTGCTCATCTGCACTACCCCAGCCAGACCCAGCGTATGAATACAATTAATATTCACAAAACAAACCAACATAAATGCATATATATATATATATATATATATATATATATATATATATATATATATATATATATACAAACAGTAAAACAATTACAATATATAAAGACACAGAAATGTCATATCTTCAGGTAACAAAATAAGGAAAAAAATTTATAGTGCAGCAGATGGAAACAGGAGGATATGCATTTCCGGCGTTACATTCTGCTTGCTCAATATACAGATTGAACAACATCGGGAGAGGCTACAACCCTGTCTCACTCCCTTCCCAACCACTGCTTCCCTTTCATGTGCCCGACTCTTATAACTGCCATCTGCTTTCTGTACAAATTGTAAATAGCCTTTCCCTCCCTGTATTTGATCCCTGCCACCTTCAGAATTTGAAAGAGTATTCCAGTCAACATTGTCAAAAGCTTTCTCTAAGTCTACAACTGCTAGAAACGTAGGTTTGCCTTTTCTTAATCTAGCTTCTAAAATAAGTCGTAGGGTCAGTATTGCCTCACGTGTTCCCATATTTCTACGGAATCCAAACTGATCTTCCCCAAGGTCGGCTTCTACCAGTTTTTCCATTCGTCTGTAAAAAATTCGTGTCAGTATTTTGCAGCTGTGACTTAATAAACTGATAGTTCGGTAATTTTCACATCTGTCAACATCTGCTTTCTTTGGGATTGGAATTATTATATTCTTCTTGAAGTTTGAGGGTATTTCGCCTGTCTCATACATTTTGCTCATCACATGGTAGAGTTTTGTCGGGACTGGCTCTACCAAGGCTGTCAGTAGTTCTAATGGAATGTTGTCTACTCCCGGGGCCTTGTTTCGACTCAGGTCTTTCAGTGCTCTGTCAAGCTCTTCAAGTAGTATCATATCTCCCATTTCATCTTCATCTACCTCCTCTTCTATTTCCATAACATTGCTCTCAAGTACATCTCCCTTGTATAGACCCTCTATATACTCCTTCCACCTTCCTGCTTTCCCTTCTTTGCTTACAACTGGGTTTCCATCTGAGCTCTTGATATTCATACAAGTCGTTCTCTTTTCTCCAAAGGTCTCTTTAATTTTCCTGTAGGCAGTGTCTATCTTACCCTAGTGAGATAAGCCTCTACATCATTACATTTGTCCTCTAGCCATCCCTGCTTAGCCATTTTGCACTTCCTGTCGATCTCATTTTTGAGACGTTTGTATTCCTTTTTGCCTGCTTCATTTACTGAATTTTTATATTTTCTTCTTTCGTCAATTAATTTCAATATTTCTTCTGTCACTCAAGGATTTCTACTAGCCCTCGTCTTTTTACCTACTTAATCCTCTGCTGCCTTCACTACTTCATCCCTCAAAGCTATCCATTCTTCTTCTACTGTATTTCTTGTCAATTGTTCGCTTATGATGTCCCTGAAACTCAGTACAACCTCTGGTTTAGTCAGTTTATCCAGGTCCCATCTCCTTAAATTCCCACCTTTTTGCAGTTTCTTCAGTTTCAATCTACAGTTCATAACCAACAGATTGTGGTCAGAGCCCACATCTGCCCCTGGAAATGTCTTACAATTTAAAACCTGGTTCCTAAATCTCTGTCTTACCATTATACAATCTATCTGAAACCTATCAGTATCTCCAGGCTTCTTCCATGTATACAACCTTCTTTTATAATTCTTGAACCAAGTGTTAGCTATGATTAAGTTGTGCTCTTTGCAAAATTCCACCAGGCGGCTTCCTCTTTCATTTCTTACCCCCAATCCATATTCACCTACTACGTTTCCTTCTCTCCCTTTTCCTACTACCGAATTCCAGTCACCCATGACTATTAAATTTTCGTCTCGCTTCGCTATCTGAATAATTTCTTTTATTTCATCATACATTTCTTCAATTTCTCCGTCATCTGCAGAGCTAGTTGGCATATAGACTTGTACTACTGTCGTAGGCGTGGGCTTCGTGTCTATCTTGGCCACAACAATACGTTCGCTATGCTGTTTGTAGTAGCTTACTCGCATTCCTATTGTTTTATTCTTTATTAAACCTACTCCTGCCTTACCCCTATTTGATTTTGTATTTATAACCCTGTAATCACCTGACCAAAAGTCTTGTTCCTCCTGCCACCGAACTTCACTAATTCCCACTATATCCAACTTTAACCTATCCATATCCAACTTTAACCTATCCATTTCCCTTTTTAAATTTTCTAACCTACCTGCCCGATTAAGGGATCTGACATTCCACGCTCCGATCCGTAGAACGCCAGTTTTCTTTCTCCTGTAGCGACGTCCTCCTGAGTAGTCCCCATCCGGAAATCCGAATGGGGGACTATTTTACCTCCGAATATTTTACCCAAGCGGACGCCGTCATCATTTATCCATACAGTAAAGCTGTATGCCCTCGGGGAAAATTACGGCCGTAGTTTCCCCTTGCTTTCAGCCGTTCGCAGTACCATCACAGCAACGCGGTTTTGGTTAGTGTTACAAGGCCAGATCAGTCAATCATCCAGACTGTTGCCCCTGCAACTACTGAAAAGGCTGCTGCTCCTCTTCAGGAACCATACGTTTGTCTGGCCTCTCAACGGATACCCCTCCGTTGTGGTTGCACCTACGGTACGGTTATGGTTAGTGGTGGTGGTGGTGGTGGGGGGGGGGGGGGGGGGGGGGAATTATTCATACAGTTGAAAAATGGCCGGACGCAAATTAACGATGACCCTCGTTCACGACGCCCTTCGATGTATACCGACGACGCTCATGTCAGGACCATCAATGAAACTGTGCGTGCCAATCGAAGACTGACTGTCCTAGAGATTTCCAAAAAATGTGACGTTTCAGTTGGATCATGTCATGAAATCGTGACACGGCATCTTGGAATGCATCGTGTTACCGCCAAGTTCGTCCTACAGCTCATGAGTCAAGACCAGAAAGACCTTCACATCGCAATCTGTGAAGAGCTTTTCGATAGCGCAAATGAGAACGAGATGATCCTTAAGGATATCATAACTGGTGGTGAAACATGGGTCTACTGTTATGATGTTGAGGCCAGGTTTCAGTCTTCACACTGGGTCGGGAAAGATTCTCGAAGACCAAGAGAATCTCGTCAGGTCAGGTCAAATGTCAAAGCCATGCTGATAGCTTTCTTCGACTTTGAAGGCTTGCCACAGGGGCAAACTGTTAAGCGGGACGCGTTTAAACGAGATCACTGTGCTACCTCATCCTCCGTACTCTCCATACCTGACCCATGCGGACTTTTTTTTTATTTCCAAAGTTGCAAACCCCGTGAAAGGACGACTATTTGCAACGATAGACGAGATGAAAGAAAATTCGCAGACGGCGCTTCGCGCGATCCAGAAAAAGGCGTAACAAGACTGGTTCCGGAAGTGAAAACCCCATTGGGAGTGATGTATCAACTGTGGAGGAGACCATTCACAATAATTAAAAGGTAAGTGTGAAAAAAATTTGTGGATAAAGTTCCAGAATTGTTTGAACAGACGACGTATACATACATATTAGCCTATTCCCCACAGCTTTGCTCGTGTACATGTACTGTGCTCATCTTCTCCTCTCCCCCTCTTCTTGTCTAGTTTATTGTACTCATCTCTTCCTCCTCCCTCTCCTTGTCCAGCTTTTCCCACGCTCTGACTATATCTTTCATATCTGTCTCCCCCTTCCTCTACCTATATCCTCCTACCCCTCTCTCTCTCTGCACCTCTTCCCACCTCTTTCCTTTTCCACCTGCCCACTCTCTCTGTCCATCTCATCCTCCCCCTGTTTCTCTGTCCACCACCTCTCCTCCCCTCCCTCTGTACATCTCCTCCTCCCACTTCCTCTGTCCACCTCATCCTCCCCTTTTTCATTATCCATTTTCTCCCCAAACCTCACGGCTCAGCTGTGCCCATACACAAGTGTAGGCCCTACAAGGCACGCTGGTATTACCTTCACAACACACTATCTCCCCTCTCTCTCTCTGTCCATATCCTCCTCACCTCTCTTTTGTCATCTCTTCCTCCCCTCTCTCTGTTCATTTTCTCCGGCCCAAATCTGTCCATCCCCTCCTGTCCCCTCTCTCACTAGCAACACCATCCTATTCCCTCTCACTGTCTATCTGCTCCTCCTTCCATTTCAGCCTTCCCCCAGTCATGCCCATGTTCACATATAGTTACTGCGAAACAGATCAATAAAGCACGTCGATATGATTCCTACACAACATGCATTAAGCATGGCATGATGAAAGATCTGATCGATTAGAAAGGGGGTGGGAACCCGTAATTTTTTAGCCATACTATTGGCTACATCAATGTGCGGAGGACGGACTGGATTTTTCATCTCTTTTAAGTCATCGCATTGTCATATACCGTGAGGAGAGTCTAATCTTTGTTTTGGCTGCAGATCTCTCAAAGTGGATGGGTTACTGTTTTCCCGACATATTTACATCACACAATTGCCCAATAAGCATAACCAGGGTATCAGTTTACATTCTGACCTTGAATGTACTACACCCAGGTGCCCTATAGATGGGGTGGTGGAACTGGGCTGTGACACATGACACATATCAGGTTACATTCTGACCTTGAAAGTATCTCAAACAATTGCCTAGAATCTGTGGGCAGAGGCTTGGAGAGGGGAGGGATTCCCCGGAAGTGTGGGCATGACCTTGAGATAAGATCGTTAATTGCACTTGTACCATCAATCATCCTCTACTGCCATGACTATATAACTGAGTCTCAGCAAATGCTCGTCGGTCATTAAGATATACTTAGGATACGACTGTTAACTGAGCTACTCCTGCAGATCAGATTTAAGAATGAGCCAAACTGCCTCCAAAGGAGATTTATCAAACACTTGAAATGAACTCCATCATTCCACATTAAAAAACTTCTAGGACGAAAAAGAACAATTATTGAAGAATCTTAGAAAATAAGGAGCCACATTCCGCACTTTAATATATCTTATGTTACATGACATACCTATTACGAAGTTTTAGGTCCCTACTTGTGCTACGTCCATCTACGTAAAATTAATGAAGCTGTTTGGCAGTGAGACCCAAAAAGATCTTTTGAAGTTTCTGTAACCTTACATTATGTTAGCATGGGCGTTAACTAATTACTGCCTAAAGAGTTGGTAATGTAGCTGACTATGAAGTTTAATTGACTCAGACAAACAAATTTTGAACTAAGTATTTCCACTCACATCGTCCAAAGAAAATGAAGAGTCCACGGTGCTGAATAAAACAGATAAATGCCAGGCAAAACGTCGATGCTGCTGTGCAGGCGCGGAGCCCTGTTGCTGCTCGCTCTCAGCGGGTGGTCGGAGCGGCGCCGGCCAGGCGGCTGGAGTGGTCTTGCGGATGGCATTCCACCGCTCGCCACTCAAAACACTCGCGCTGTGTAGCTCGCCAACGCGGAAACACCTCCACTATAACTTATCACGACTCCTTAACTGGTGTGCCTCGTTTATAAATAAGCTTCTTGCTTGCGCAAATAGTTGTCCCATTTTCATAAAGCTGGTGGGGTCCAGACAACTTCTACAATAGGGCACGAGACAAGCAAACAGCCTACACCACCAGCTGCAGAAATGCAGCTCTCTTGTAGAGTTTCATGTAAGCCGTATTTTGATTCCATTTTTTCTCGTGATTTTCGGACAGCGAACTGTTATTAAGCTCCTTGTAGGAAATCGAGCTAGTCTACTGACTACATTTTGACAGTAAATGTCCTAAAATTGCGAGAATAGTGTTGATTTTAAAGTGCATGGTGAAGAGTACCAGGCAGCATGATAGTCCTATTTACGACTGGTGCAGAAAAAGTATAATTCCTGTTAACTCAATATATGCAAATATTTTCCCAATTTAATTGATCCCGCCAATATATACACTTTCACCAGGGAATATTTTCTTAGGCTTACCTCATACGATGCATTCTTCAAATTCTAAGAGCAGAGACTCACGTGATTTCATCTCCCCTGTACCGCCATCCGTTTACTTTCGTTGAACACATTAACATTCTAAAAGAAGCCGTACAAATCTCTCATAAATCATGCAGCGCTTCTTATAAACCTGTGAAAATATTCAGATAGTGGGACTTAATGCGTAAATAGCCTATACACAGAAATCACAGGTTTTGTCATTTCTCATTGTCACTTCCTCTTTTTGCCACTTCATTCAAAGATAACTAGCCGGAGAAACGTGTTTGAATGATGGAATGCATTTGTCGCACACAAGTAGTAACGCCACTTTTCGCTTGGGGTAAAGCATGCAGCTACAGTTTCTCGTAAGTAGAGTCGCTTGGTTCTCACAATGTATGACCGTGGATTTCTTTACAGGTTTTTCGCACTATTACTGACCTATAACCTGTATCATTCTTTGAGTAGCTGTACAAAACTGTCAACATTGTATCCTAATCATCATATAACGCTAAAGTGATTTCTGTGACTAATGAAAAGATTGGTATCGCCGACGACAGAATTACATGAGCACACAACGTCGATGTCTTCAGCGCCCATACTAAAGCCCAGTGAGACGAATGTAGCAAAAACGAGAAAGAATGTTAAAATTGAAGAATAATAAAGATGAACTATTTCCAAAAACTTCTCTTGTGACACACACACAAACAAATAAACGCACATACTATAAAAGGACTATACAGATAGACTCATAAGGATGGCTGATATTATCAAAATGGGGACATTACATCCTAGCATCATGTTAAAATGAAAACACTCTTCAACAGTCCTAGCAACTCTACAGATGAATTGCGAAAAGAGTAAAAATGCGCAGGATGGTTTCTAAAAGAAACTTAGTAATCGGTTTCGTCTCACTTACCAGAACTGCGGCGGTACACACCAGATACAAACTTACTGCAAACAATCATTTCATTCTGGCAATGCATGTCTACCTCTGCAGAAATTCTGACATTCCTCTATATCCGGCAGCATTCTAAAACAAAAGAAATTGAGACAAAGACAATGATACATAATTTTAAAGCATTTTTTAAAATTGCTGTTCTCTTTAAAAATTAATCGTTAAGTAATCAGAAGCGAATTATACGTAGACCTACAAGAAATTACTTCACAATATTTTTACAAACTCTGGGCTCACACCATAACAAGAAAAAAGTTCATATAAACGTATACCCATGAACTCTTGGTTTATTAATGAAACTTAATGAAATTTTATGTTCAACGTATCATTTACAAAATGTTAGCTTGAAAGTGTTATCTCATAAAGTCATAGCAATGTTCAAAACGTCTTTCTCTTACTTCCAAGTTTGCATGCACTCGTTCAGTTATGGACTGTCGCACCATGACAGTATCGAATCGTTTCGCCAGCATTATCACACGTCGATGACGAATTTCTACATACAGCTTGCATTTACCCATTATTGAAGATGACCCCAGAGCCAAAAATCCGTAGGAATGAGGTCGGGGGAACGTGCAGGCCATGATACTGGTCCTCAAAAAAATGGCTCTGAGCACTACGCAATTTAACTTCTGAGGTCATCAGTAGCCTAGAACTTAGAACTAATTAAACCTAACTAACCTAAGGACAGCACACACAGCCATGCCCGAGGCAGGATTCGAACCTGCGACTGTAGCAGTCGCTCGGTTCCAGACTGTAGTGCCTAGAATCGCACGGCCACTCCGATACTGGTCCTCTTCTACCTATCTATGTGTCACAGATACCAGCCAGTGCACCTCGAACAATGAGACTAAAATGTGTTGGAGCTCCATCATCATAAATTACAGGTTTCTTATTATTTTCAGAGGAAAACCGTCTAATAAGTGTTATAGAGTGCTGTCAAAGTCCCTGTGGACAGAATATGTACATGCTACAATAAAATGGATAACATGCGTCAAAATCTTCTATGAATGAGTGCAACACATTGCCATCTAGGATGGAATGGATGCAATGAGTCCATGTCTTCTTCGAATGACTACATAGAAGTTGTTGGGTTTTATATGGAAAACAGATGAGCCGAAATTTTGATTAATAACTTATAAACGTAGGACTATCATACATACGTTTCTACGAGCTTCCTTTCTTGTTTTGGCGTAGGAAACCCTTCCTCAGAGTTTGGCAATGCATTCTTAAATCATCCTGCACAGCATTCCGTCTCACACTTAGGAAGTGAACATTAGGTGATGATGCCGCCCTACGTGAGATTCTAATGGAGATGCTTCATCAAGTGTCAAGTGTGTGTATATATGCCCTATAGAAGAGGGCGCTGAGTGCTTGCACAGTGCAGTGTTGTGTTTGTATTGTTGTAGAAGGAAAGGGAGCGGCTGAAACATCGTGTCGGTATACTGCACACTCCTGAAGCGGGCAGCCGGATAGGTCACCAGCAACAGTGTCACACGTTCACGCTCAGTGAAATACTATGAGGAGACTTGGAATTTAACACAGAATGTTGGCACAGAGTTTGGTGAACAGGACTTGATATCACCGTCTCTCTTACACTTGCCGGCCGAATACCGGCGCTGAAAATCGCTTCCAGGGCTAGAATTCAAACTGGCTCTCTCCTAGAGTATTAGTCTTTGCAGACTCCCACCAACGAAAAGTTAACGGAGCTGAGTAAGATAATCGAGCTGGAAATCCTCTTTTTCACCTAACAGTTCAAGAACAGCTGTTTTCGCAGTTTTCTTGCCACTAAGGCGTTATGCCCAGCACACCTAGCGTGTTGATATCGGTATCATCTGACTTAATTGGAACATACAGTGAGTCCAAAGGTATTCGTCTGGTCGTAATTTTTTTTTAAAAAAAACTAAGTATGTCACGTGAAAGGAAGGCAACATAAAATATGAACATCCAGTCATATGCAACGAACTTTGGTAAGTCATTTTTATTGATGGACAAGGAAATAAGTACATCCATAGCAGTAACAAATTTGACAAAATGGAGAATTTATTCAAGGGAGGCTTCAAAAAGTATTCGTCTACTCATATTTTCTTAGTTTACAATCTGAAAATGTGATTTCAATTACAAAAATTAATATATAGTGGGGTTTCCCTTTGCAGCTATTACTGCTTGTAGTCGTCTGGGTATCGACTTCCCCAAGTTTGCCGTCAGAGAGGCTGGAATTTGTCCCATTCGTCTTGAAGTGCTTCTTTTAGGTCTGTCTTGTTAGAAACGTGCCTTCTAATGATGCTATCTTCCAGGACTTTCCAAAGGTGTTCAATAGGATTAATTTCTGGGCTCTGAGGAGGGGTGTTAAGTTGTTTTGGGGTACTTTACAGGAGCCACAGCCTTGTATTTAGGGCCGTATGCTTTGGGTCGTTATCTTGTTGAAAAATGTAATTTCCTTGCAGACATAATTTTACGGCTCTACGATTCAGATTGTCCTTTAAAATGTTGATATACATATGGTGATCCATTGTACCTTCTATGAAAGGTAATTTTCGAACACCTGCTGCACTCATACAGCCCCCACCATCACGGAGCCACTACTGTGTTTAACCGTTGGCACAAGATTGCGTGGCAACATCTCCGCATTCTTCTTACGCCACACCATTCGCCTGCCATCCGACCCGAATACGTTATATTTACTCTCATCAGAAAATATTACTCTATTCCAGAAGTCTTCCTTTTTTAAATCTATATTCCACCGCAAAATGAAGACGTTTCTTGCGATTCTGTTCACTGATCCAAAATTTCTTGCGCGCTACCCGGCCGCGATAACCATACGTTTTGGCTCTGAGCACTATGGGACTTAACATCTGAAGTCATCAGTCCCCTAGAACTTAGAACTACTTAAACCTAACTAACCTAAGGACATCACACACATCCATGCCCGAGGCAGGATTCGAACCTGCGACCGTAGCGGTCGCGCGGTTCCAGACTGTAGCGCCTAGAACAGCTTGGCCACTCCGGTCGGCTGAAGGTATTTCTGATTGTGTTGGCACATACCTTCTTCCCCTTAGACTCTTACTCCCCAGCAAACTTAGGAGTGCTGATTTTAGGTTTCTTCTCCATTTCCCTCATGGTAAATCTCACGTCTGCATCAGTCAAAGTGTGAGGGCGTCCGGTATGTGGTTGGTATCTTAATAATTTTGTTGCGCAAAATTGATCTATTATCAACTGAACCGTCCATCTAGGTCTACCGACTACTTTAGCAATCTCGTAAGAAGATTTGCACTCATTATGTAAGCGCAGAATAAGTTTCCTTTCGATCAGAGTCGTCCAACTACCATTACGACCCATGGCGCTAATTGCACTGTATCGCCGCCGTTCAGAACCACAGCAAGCGATAGAGTGGGGCCGCGCACGTTTGACTCTAGTGTGTGCCGTGGGTCAGCGTTATAGTTTAATCACTGCGCGCAGAATTTCGGCATGTTCAGATGGTGGACCGATGCTTATGATATAGTTCTTGTATTACATTTTCTATTTTGTTAACCTTGCTGTCGATGTGGATTTATTTATTTCCTTGCTTTTCAACAAAAATGACTTACCATGATACTTCTTACATGACTCACTCTTTAGATTTAGTACACATTTCTTTTCATGTTACACAGACTTTATTTTCTAAAAGATATGCACCTAGACGAATACTTCTTGGACTGACTGTATATCTTCAAACTGCACTGGAAAGTCATAAACACGAAGCCTATCGTGGCGGATTTGTTGTCCTGAGTTGCCTCCATGCACTTGTCACCTAAACTTTCTGCAAAAATCCGAGCTTTCGATAATATTCACCACTGCTTCGCCAGAAAAGTAACTGACAAAGAAGTAACGGAGTATTACTACGTAAATAATAAATGTAAATGTCGTGTGGCTAGGGCCTCCCGTCGGATAGACCGTTCGCGGGGGCAAGTCTTTCGATTTGACGCCACTTCGACGACTTGCGCGTCGATGGGGATGAAATGATAATGATTAGTACAACACAACACCCAGTCCCTGGGCGGAGAAAATCTCCGACCCAGCCGGGAATCGAACCCGGGCCTTAGGATTGACATTTGTTGCGCTGACCACCCAGCTACCGGCGACGGTCACTAAGTAAATGATGTAGTATTGTTGCTGCTCACTAAGTCGTGTCCACTGCGACCAGCGATTATAACGACGAAATGTCATCCATGGCGTCTTTGTTTCCGCCACAATTTATAATTCAGAACATACTGCTATGCAGTGTCTCAGTATCAACTGTCCGCTTCCAGGCACTGCTGAGTGCGTATCCCGTATTTCTATCAAAACTGTTGCCGGGCGTTGTGGCCGAGCGGTTCAAGGCGCTTCAGTCCAGAACCGCGCTGCTGCTACGGTCGCAGGTTCGAATCATGCCTCGGAATGGATGTGTGTGATGTCCTTAGGTTAGTTAGGTTTAAGTAGTTCTAGGGGACTGATTGACCTCAGATGTTTAGTCCCATAGTGCTTCGAGCCATTTGAACCATTATCAAAACTGTTGACGCACATTCAACTTTCCACCGTCTCTTTGCATAATGAGCCCCTACAGTTTGAAGCATGGTCTAAAATCCTTGTCAGCTCAAACAAAGTCTTGGGCTTTTTCGTAAGGCTGAAAGGCTGTGTTCCGTAATCGCAGATGGTTCTACACTACTGGCCATTAAAATTGCTACACCAAGAAGAAATGCAGATGATAAACGGGTATTCATTGGACAAATATATTATACTAGAACTGACATGTGATTACATTTTCACGCAATTTGGGTGCATAGAACCTGAGAAATTAGTACCCAGAACAACCACCTCTGGCCGTAATAACGGCCTTGATACGCCTGGGCATTGAGTCAAATAGAGCTTGGATGGCGTGTACAGGTACAGCTACCCATACAGCTTCAACACGATACCACAGTTCATCAAGAGTAGTGACTGGCGTATTGTGACGAGCCAGTTGCTCGGTCACCATTGACCAGACGTTTTCAATTGGTGAGAGATCTGGAGAATGTGCTGGCCAGGGCAGCAGTCGAACATTTTCTGTACCCAGAAAGGCCCGTACAAGACCTGCAACATGCAGTCGTGCATTATCCTGCTGAAATGTAGGGTTTCGCAAGGATCGAATGAAGGGTAGAGCCACGGGTCGTAACACATCTGAAATGTAACGTCCACTGTTGAAAGTGCCGTCATTGCGGACAAGAGGTGACCGAGACACGTAACCAATGGCACCCCATACCATCACGCCGGGTGATACGCCAGTATCGAGATGATGAATCCAATGTGCCTTCACCGCGATGTCGCCAAACACGGATGCGACCATCATGATGCTGTAAACAGAACCTGGATTCATCCGAAAAAATGACGTTTCGTCATTCGTGCACCCAGGTTCGTCGTTGAGTACACCATCACAGGCGCTCCTGTCGGTGATGCAGCGTCAAGGGTAACCGCAGCTATGGTCTCCGAGCTGATAGTCCATGCTGCTGCAAACGTCGTCGAACTGTTCGTGCAGATGGTTGTCGTCTTGTAAACGTCCCCATCTGTTGACTCAGGGATCGAGACGTGGCTGCACGATCCGTTACAGCCATGCGGATAAGATGCCTGTCATCTGGACTGCTAGTGATACGAGGCCGTTGGGATCCAGCACGGCGTTCCGTGTTACCCTCCTAAACCCACCGATTCCATATTCTGCTAACAGTCATTGGATCTCGACCAACGCGAGCAGCAATGTCGCGATACGATAAATCGCAATCGCGATAGGCTACAATCCGACCTTCATCAAAGTCGGAAACGTGATGGTACGCATTTCTCCTCCTTACGCGAGGCATCACAACAACGTTTCACCAGGGAACGCCGGTCAACTTCTGTTTATGTTTGAGAAATCGGTTGGAAACTTTCCTCATGTCAGCACATTGTAGGTGTCGCCACCGGCGCCAACCTTGTGTGAACTATCTGAAAAGCTAATCATTTGCATATCACAGCATCTTCTTCCTGTACGTTAAATTTCGCATCTGTAGCACGTCATCTTCGTGGTGTAGCAATTTTAATGGCCAGTAGTGTATATTACAGTGTTATATGTGCCACTTAAAGTGCAGCACAACGCTGGGAATAAGTTTTAATAGACTGTCCCACGCAGCTATTACCACATGCGTATGAAATATTGTACATATGCAGAAACTGTTGCCATGAATGTCCTTCACAGGGCGCAACACCGATTTGATTTTTTTGGGCGCCCGAAAGACGACTTTAAGATGTCTATTTAAGTTTAGTATTTTACCCATTCTCAGCAACTGTAGTCGTATGTAATGACATAATAAGCAACTAGTTACGTGAAAGAAATTTAATTCCTTTACCGGTTTCCGGCATTTAGTGCCTTTCTGAAGGAGGTCATACCTATCGCATTATTTGCGAGTGTCAGCAATAAAGTGTATACAGCAGAATGCCATGGTCATATTGTCCACAGCGTCTGCAACAAACTAACTTTGCGTAGACTCCGTGAACTACATGACCATGGCGTTCTGATGTATGCACTTTATTGCTGACACAAGCAAATCTGAATGTGACTGGTGAGATACTTCGTAGTAATGTGAAACTGTTTACTTTGTTTGTTAAGGATAAGCTTTTTACCTCACCAACTAACTACATGCCTCTCTCTTTCTCTTGTGTAATTCATATTTTCGTGATGTACTTCTGACAGTTCCGTGTTGTCTTTCAGTGCTGCTCTTGTGTTTACATGTGCTGCCGGTATCCTGTTGTTTCTTCTAGTAAAAGTAAAATAGACTTTAAATTAGTCAAGAAAGCGCTTGATTGCAATATTATTCGCTACTTTCTAGAAAAATGATGTAAAATGCCTGGCAAATAGAGAAGTTAAATTTGAAAGCAAGTTAAAAGTGTTTCTTGTGGTCAATTCCTACTCTCAAATAGACTTTTTATTTAAAAAACATGTAATTTACGCACTGTCTCAGGGAAGAATACAACTTGTACGTAAACGAGACTGCAGTTATAAGAGTTGAAAGATAGGAGAGGGATGGGTAAGTGAGAAGGCAGTGAGACAAGTATGAAGCCCATTCCCCGCGTCACTCAGTTTGCACACAGAGCAAGCAGTTGATAAAACAAAGGAGAAATTTGAGAAAGGAATTAAAGCCCAGGAAAAAGAAAAAAATTAAGGTTTGTGATGACGTCCTGCTGTCACAGACAGCAAAGGACCGAACGATGAGTGGTACGAAGGTAAAGTCTCTTGAGAAGAGCATATCAAATTAAAATTGATAAAAGAAAAGCAAGATGAATAGTGCATAATCACATTAAATCAGGCGATGCTGTGGTATCAGATTAGGATATGAGAAAAATGACGAAGACTGAAGTAAGGAGGATATTAAGTGCCGCCGGTCAATAACAAGGCATGCTTTTCTGCAAAGAGAAATGTATTAACATCGAATACACATCTGCACGAAAGAAATTATAGCATAGTAATTTACATTTTTCGCTTTATTTCTGCTGCTACTGAAGATGAACCGCACTCAAATATTGTTTCACTATCTGGCTTTGTTTCGCATTAACCTAACGAAAATCAGATCTGAATCTCGGGAATCCATTACGATATAAATGATTTCTATATAGAGTTGTCGGGAAAAGAGGGTTGGAAATTAACATCCGTCGATGTGAACGAACAAAAAATGCTGAAGTGAACATGAATTAATCGACTCACTCAACGATGCAAATCGTATAGCTTTGCAAGTAAACGTTTATCTGCGACACACAGTTGCCGCGTTCACACTTGCTCTGTTGTTTTAATATGATATTCGCTATGCAAAAAAAGTTATCACAGAAAATCATCCTCTGATACACATAAAATTTCCTTTTTGTTGTGGAGGTTCCTGTGAGTTGTGTCAGAAACAGTCATTGAAGCTCTGCGACACTTCGACGAAGCACGAAGTCGCCATGTTCATGTGATGAGGCAAGAGAGTATCAAATATTTCTGTTTCACCACGACAGTCAGACTTTGCTAGCGTTTTCCACCAATAGTCGACATCATCGCTTGAAAGAGACGAAGTTCTCCCAAATATCACAGACTTTTAGCGACATCAATTAACGCAATGCCGAAGAGCATTATCAATATTTACTGTGTCTGGAATGCCTTAGAAAGCATTCATCTAGTAATGCAAAAGTGTGCCATGCATAATAAATCAAAAATTAAAGATAAGTTTCATACAATACACCGAAAATTACGAACATCTTCACAACTGTATTATTTCACTAGATACCATGCAATGGGGATCACGACCTTTAATTTGAGAAATAAGCTGTCTGGAGAGACGATTCAGCTTCTGTCGTGCACAAATGAGTTTTCTAAGGCTACATAAGAGATTTCCAATCTTTAGTAGCAGTGAGTTAGGTTCTACACCATGTAGTTAAGGATGGTGTAACTACTGTCAGCATCATCCAAGTCTGAATCGGTTTCCAATCAATTTGGATGCAAGAAGCTTGTCATTGTTTGTGCCAGCGGGCTACACGTTTTAGTTTAAGCACAGAGCTTACCACCCGTTAATACATTGACGAAACAGTGTTGTAGTGAGAGTCGCACCTTTCTTATTTTCCGAGCGAGCACTGGGGAATCACTCCAACGAACACTGCGCAGCCTTGACGTCAGTTCTGGGAAACAGCTAAAAAACTAATTGGATGGGTATTCCACCTACCAAGAAACAAAGTTTGAAAGCGGAACTGAAATTTACTGTCTCATTTAAGGACGATCACAAACATCAAAGCGTAACAGCAACGGAAAATACACGAATTTACGAAGAAATACCAGAGTAGACTAAAAGAACACACAGTAGGAATTCTGCCACACAACAGCAATCACGAACACTGCACATCCGCTGAATAACTTAAATGTGGTCAGCAGAGCATAATACATACTATATTTTTCTTCGATACCGAATGGAAAATCCGTATTTGGTTCACGAGGTTAGCCGTCAGCGGTGAGCTTACTCTGCACAGCAGTTTTTACTGTACCGTCGACGAAGGAGGAGGAATGATTCTGTGAAAATTGGATGTTACGCTAGAATAGCTCAGGCTCCGGGGCCATTGAGTATTTCGGCAGCCGGGACAGCTGCCAACAATGGCCGCTGTTATATACACACGCTGCAGTGCCAGAGCTACGTCCGTTTGAGAAGCACATATACTTGAAAAAATGCATGCACAATGTGACGCATTCGCATTGTGTGTGTTTAGACGAGACTCTTGTGGTTGTGGATTCCACAATGCATTAAATTTAGTTCTCCCGCTCTCCAGTGAAACAGCAATACTGTGCGTCTCAAATGGGTTCAATATCTATGCGCCAATAGGTGTGTGTTCTCGTGAAATATTCAGCGAGTCTCGATCGAAGCATTTGTGACGTAAAGTTTCTCCCTCATCGAAGACATCCGAACTGCCCTCGGAAGGTCTCCCGGAAGAGAGAACACACAAATATTTGGTTGATTTCTGTAATTCATCTGCCTGTTTTTTTAAAAATAAATAAAGGTCTTGTGAAATAATCGCTCCTTGTAAGCCTACAACCTAAAGCAAGATATGCATCGGATTAGGAAAACTACTATTATTATGTAGATAATTGCTTTTAACTCTGTTATGTGGAGACTAGTTATGAAACGATTCCAGGAAGTAACATGCATGCTAATTGAGAAGCTGATATAGTACGCTGCAAAGAGGCGTTCAGATTCTGAAGTTCAATTTCCTCTGTGCACATCATGTTGACTTTTTTAACTAATAAGAAGAACGAGGCACTAGCTACGAGTTCAAAACCCTCGCGGTACATAAATAGCTCCTGGACTTCATAGGAAGTACCTCCCGACCCTTCCAAGAAAGGCGATAAACTGATAAGTCAGCAAATGCTGTCAAGTCGCGAATACGAGAGTCCGCAACCAAAACAAGAAAAGCATCGGTGGAAGGGGTGGCTACACGAGAACGCGTTGTCGAGTTTTCGTCGTGAGCGCCGGCTTAGGACAATCGGGCGGGCGCGCGGGGCCCGGGAGGGGAGCCCCGCCTCCGGTGACGGTAGGCCGCGGGCTGCCAGGGTTTTTCCCCACTCCCAATATAATTGGGTGCGGGCGGCGCGCCGCGGCAGTGATGGCTCGCGCATTGTTGTGGTGGTGCGGCTGCGGCCTGCTGCTCGCGTCTGCGTGCTCCGCTTCGCCGGCGCCGGCGCCCTCGCCGGCTCCACTTGTGGCGTCATCCTCAGTGGGCGCGCCGGCAATCGCCCAACTTCAGCAGGTGGGACCCGCTCGCGCCGATATCCGCTGGTGACTTCGGCTTTCAGAATAATCAGCCTCATCCTTACTAAACCGACCAGCAGACTCCTAACTGTCCTTTAACTCCAGGAAAATGTGGGATTTTGAGTTCGAGCGTTTTTAAAAATGGGAGCTTCAGGTTCCGAACATCTGACCATTATCCTAAGCCGTAGAATCAAAACTTAATGGTCCCATTCCATAAGCAAATAAGAATTACTCACGGCTCTTAAGGCAGATATTTTCATCCACAACACACGAACCACATGTGGCTTAAACATTATCCTTAAAAAACAAAGAAAACAGTTTCACATTGCTACGAAGTATCTCACCAGTCTTACTGAAACAAGCTCAATAAGAAGTTAAAAATTAATTATTTGTAAATACCATTCACTGAATACGACACCAGAATCTAGTACGATATTAAATTCTAGCTGATTATACAATCTTAACAAATATCTTTATTGTATACTCAATTCGCATGAAAGGACGCTTCATAATCTTATGTGATTAATTAACAATGAATTTACGATTTAACCATGTCAGCTGCAGTGGCTATAAGATTCTGGGGAAAATATTAAGTGCAGTGCTTCTCAATATCCTATGTGCCAGATATTAGCAGACATTGACTAGTACAAAAGAGTAATTGCACATGACGTGGATGTGATAATATGTTCAACTGACTTCAGCATCCAGTGTCTTGAAATGTAATTCCGTTTGGCTATAAATTTCTAGAGGATAAACGACTAAACTACTTCTGTCTTCCACTTGATCCAAACAGATTAACGTAAGTAACAGGCACATTAAGTGGTTTCATATATATCGACAGATGACTGACAGGTGTATCAAAACCTCCGAAATTAACGTCAACCGTGTTATAACGAAACCTAGCGTGACATTTTTGGATTATACTCATTTTTTTGTACTTGGAACAATTAGGACTGACTTACTTCATTGCTTTGGCCCTTCTAGGGGTATAGCGTATCCAGGAAAAGTCGCTGTCCCTCTCTGTCTTGACCATTCCCTTAGTTCCGACCAGGTCTTGCCAACTCTCCTTGCATCCCCTTCCACCGCCCACAATTTGGAAAAATGCACCAATTGTACTTTTACGTGGCATGGAATGCTATACACAGCACAACTTCTTAGATAGTAGAGCTGCAACATTCTCCGTCAAATTATTAAGTTCAAGGTTTTATTTCTACAGTTGTATGAGGTTTATCCACAAATAAATGCCCAGAATAATTGACGAGAGCATTTTTCAAGCCTTTTGTAACACACCTGGCCAAGGGCGCTAATACCATAGTTTATGGGGGGGGGGGGGCTAGACCCGGTGATATGGATAATTTTAATATCTTGCAAGACGAATGACGACTTGTAAGTAGCCAGAAGAAGTTACAGTTCCGACCCTAAGAACCTGTGTAATTATCTTCTTTAAGGAAAATTGCCTGACTGTACCATATTTTTTCCTATCCCTGAGAATAAGGGAATAGGGCGCCCCCCTCCCCACCTCCCCTTGTCTCCGAAAATGGGCGCCCTTGCGCTACACTGAGCAGTGTTGAGTTTTCGTCAGAAGAGCGCTGCAACAAAGGCGTCGAAACGTTGGAGCCTAGGGATTCTCACTGAAACCTAGACCATGTAGGCGAAAAATTTAATATTCCAATACATATCAATACATTTATTGCGCTTCCCTTGCAGCTAGTTCTTCCTTTTGTCTCGAGATTACAAATTTGTGTTCAGGTGACGTAGGGCAGAGAAATGCAGCAAAGCCATCGTCTACATATTGCTATTAAGTGGAGCACCAATGTCACATAATTGGTCGGATTACGAGTAATGAAACATCTTAATTTTTTGTTGCCCTGTCGTCCTGAGTTGCATGCGATATTATGTTGATTGTGGCGTTAGGTCAGTCTATGTGCGACCGAATTTAACCACTGTTATCATGCCATTCGCGTTTGGCCTTTATGTTCTGAAATTCATCATCAATGGCCAGTCTATAGCTGCTGCTTGACACGAGTGCTCGCTTTCCTAGATTTAAGGCTTCTGTTCTGCTTACAGTTTTTCGAACTGCCGCTAGTCTAATGATGATTCGAAATATTTTAAGCAGAACAGCTGCTACAAACTCTCCGCCGATTATTCGTTTAAAAAAATACAGGCGAAACGCGTCATGTCGTGATCAAAGTGGTTTAGTCAGTTGCACATAAACGAACCTGACTTGACAATTTTCAGCGTGATACCAGTAGTGTGTTTAGAGCACAAATACTCTCCAACGTTCTTTATTCTGTAATATAATGACGTTCTTCACACTCTGAAAGAGTTTTCTATCACCGAGAACGAATCACCTACCTGCGCAATTATTTCCGTAGAGGCAGATAAAATTAGTTTTATATCGGTTCAGATTCAAAATTTCTCGAGCCAGGGTAACTGCAATTGATTAGCATGACTTGGGAGGTGAAATTGCAAGTCGTTGTATATACTGATACTTTCGCCACTGTGAAGATGTAAACCGTTAAGGACGAAGATGTCGATTTAGGAGCAACGAATTGTCTATTAAAGCTTTGAGCAACGTTCGTGAACCACGCCTGGATAGCTCAGATGCTCAGATCATTGCTGTCAAAGCAAGGATCAACGTTCAAGTCAGTTCGGACACACTATTGTAATCTATCAGTAGGTACGTAATTAGTCACTCATCTGGAAATTTTAATTAAAATAAATTGACCTACCGCCTTTTGTAAATAAGATGCTCACGATAGAAAACTGGACAAATAGATATGACGACTTCTAAAAAGTATTCGACTTCACTGATTAATGTATGCGTTCGAGATTTCAGCCCAGTTAACTTTCGACCTTTTTAAATTCAGTACAACAGAATAACAACTAGATCACATAAGTAAGACTATAACAATCGCTTCTCAAGGAGAAACGCCAAGGATAGCGGACAGCAAAGCTGCATTTGAAAACAAACTAATACACAGCAGTATTTAAACACGAAATACGCCGATTGACGGGTAATCTGACACGTCCCCTAACGTTATTCTATATGAAACACAATGAACCATGGAGACAGTATTAAGACAACACCTAAAATTTATGGGCCAGATAATAACTTCAGGCATGTATCATTAGTCACAACATTACTAGTGTTTCCTGCAACAGTTTAACACATATTTGCCCCCAAGGTCAGAAGACATGCTACAGAAGCTCATCTGAGCACTGACCGTTAAGGAAATCGTTACAAAAACTACCTGAAACGGCCGTAATAATTTTAAGAGAGCATCATAAACCTCATCTATCAGGGAGATATACCTCCATGTGAGGCTGACACCTTCTGATTTAGGGACACTACACTGCTTTCCTTGGTCTAATGACTGTTATTATCTAAATTTAAGCTGTTCTCAGTTATTTATAATTTTAAGTACAAGTCCACAGTGCAAAAACCAATCACAGCCTAGTAGCAACTTTTTGAAAACTGTTTCCCTCTACCTTAACAAAATTGAAGAAGAGCAGTTGAGACAGCAAACATACACTATTATGGGGCTGGTAAGTTGCGCCAGTAGGATGAAAAAAGTGAATGGAAAAGACACGACTTTTATTTTGTTATTTAATAACACATACATACTGCCAAACTCAGTAACTGCATCATCCATGAAATTAAAACGAACAGCTCCCACTCCTCACAGCATCGTTTTCTTGTGATGTATGTTGAAATCATAATGTGTTATAGCTTGGTGCAAGTCCTTCAGTCGGTAGCAGCGTAACAGGATGCACGTTGTTGACGTAGCGTCTTTATGTAAGTAGCTCCCCAATGGTAATGTAACACCTAGATGGTACCGTTACACTTATCATCATTAATTAGAGTACGATAAAAGACATTTAAGGTTGTTTCGTGCCAGATAATTCACATCGTCACCGACTTTTCTCAACCAATGAACAATGTATTCGCCATTTATTAATATCCACTCCGTTCACTGTTATTGTAATATTCATTTTTACTGTGTTTTTATGTCTTATTTCACTCGCACAAATTCACTGTTGTGTCTAGAAAACTTAAATCCTAAGTATCATGATTTAGAAAAAAAAGTAAATTTAGGAATTTCGCGTCAGACGCTATTTGGCGTTATTCAATTTCACGTCTCCCGGCACTAATTTCCTTACGTGCAGAATTATCCCACTCGTTCAGCAAGGTACGGGGAAGGAGTTAGTCACTGCCTTACGGAAGGGTGTAACTTAGCACGCACTTGAAACGCACGGCTGATAAGTTTATCAGGACTGCTGTCTCGGGATTTGGAACCAGCTGCTGTAAATAATATACCAGTGTTTTATCACTGCGATATCTTGTTTGGTCCGTCAAACAAGAGCAGTGTCTGAAATTATATGAGATGTAGCGAAAAGTGTTATAAGCATCAGCTGAGAATCTCTTTGTTTATAATATTTACGAGATGCAACACCACGTTAACTTTAAACAAATCATTTAAATGAAATATCAAACGAAGGACGTCTCCAAAAGACGACTACAAATGCGAGAGTCAAGCCACGTCACCATCACACTGTTCACAAATTGCGTAACCTTTCTCTGTGCCGTAACGAACTACGGAGAACGATGACTTGCAAAAACCTGAATTGTTTTCACAGACCCACAGCAATCGTTTATAGGCTATAATGAGGAAGCCTCCATTAACGTTGCTCATTGAATTACCAGCTAGAACGCTGTGTGAGAGCGACGTACTTTAGTAGCTGCAGTTTTCCGCCTACGTTAATATTCTGTACCGCATCAGCAGCAGCGAAAAACCGCACATTACCAATCTTACATTTTATGAGACATGTTATGAGTAATCGCTTAGTACCTAACGCATTAATTTACAAGGTGTGTCGTCCTTCAAAGGTTGTTCTAACTTGTAGAATCTTCTCTCTTTTTGTCCTTTTAAACATTTTTTGTTGCTAATAACTGAGTCTGATTATCATCTTTTCTACGGTACTTTACTGTTATACTGAAGCAAAACGAAAGACAGTACAAGCAATCACGAGTAATAGACAAATATCTTACTGAAACTCTACATTTTCTCAAATTTGCTTCGTTCCATGTCTGTGAAAATCTGTATCCAAACTGTGCTTTCATGTAAGCCAAGTTTCATAGCATGCTGGAAGGTACTTTTTTCAGTAAAATTTTTCACATCTCCAGAACCATCGCTAATGTAACGAGGCAAACAATGACTACTATCTGCCTATGGTGCATCTCAGCGTTACTCACTTAATCTTCATGACCCTTAAGAAAGAAATTACTGATCCGAAAGCAGCAAGAGCGTTTCCAGATATTGGTACCAGCTTTTCTTGAGCGAAACATCATCCGTGCTCGGACGTTTCTCGTTTCATGTCACTGACAATGCTTTCGTTTTATCTAAAATACTTGCTACTGAAACTAAGCAGCGCATCCTTAGATTTATTCGATTGCATCCTCCATATTCTCTTGACTGGGGCAATGAAACAACATTGAAGAGTCAGTCTAACGTGAGATTTTGTACGCAGTTTCCTTGAGGTAGCTGCAGTTTCCCAGCAGTCTTTAGTAGACGTAGTCTACCACTCCCCAAAACAGCTTTACTGTGTCACTTCAATGCCACATAGATTCAAGCAGATACTCTTAGATATTTGAATGATACTATTACGTAGAAACAGATGTTAATGTCACTCTTTTTGTCCCATTTAGATAAAAGTTATGATGAACCGTCTTTCTAAAGAAATTGTTTATCTAGCATCTTTCTTAGTGGGAATAGCATCATCAGTGTACAGTCTGGAGCTACTGCTTACTCTAAAAATAGGTTTATGCCGATTTTGACGCTAAGAAGTATGATTAAATTTCTTTGTGTCACTAGCTTATGTGGAAATTCCCTGCCAAAGACCAGTGTTCTGGTCCCTACCTGACAAGATATTTTTAATCCGGTCAAATGTTGGAAAATAATCCTGTAATAGTTTTTTCATTGACTGACATGGCTGCTCAAATGGGACCCCTGGAGTAATAAATCGTCGCTGACAAAACCTACGTGATGCCACATTAAGGAACACCAAAGATTTAGGGGAACTTTGAGCCTCCTCCAGTGAAACAGTAAGCGCAAATTATTAATCGATTTCCGAAAGTGTTGAAATATGAAAATGTTAAGGTAGTTAGAAATTCATCTGCCATTTATGCTGATGTTATCAGAGCACCAGCTCGGGCTGACGAGAAAATAAGCCATGGATTAGTGGGAATCACCCTGAATTCTCTCTGCAGTGATTCAGGGTAACAATCGAAAACCAAAATCTGGCTGACTTGACGGAGATTTTGAAGGCTGCTTCTCCCGAATCAGTTTCATCTTCCTTGGTTATGATAAAGCGTCGGATCTCGATACTGGACGTGTGATTCCAAGAATCTCTATGACTTGAGACACGTCCCGTAACCCTCCTCTCAGTCATTTTATCTCAAAATTAGACCACCATATGTACTGCTGATTCTGTTCTTACTGTGAAGGTCCATCTTCGTAACTGAGACGACAACTTCTCTGAGAGCGATTTGGAGAGGCTGGTTTCGACTTCTGGTACGACCAAACATTTGTCGAGGCGACTGAAATGGGATCTACTCACCCTTGTGTGAACACGTGGAGAGCTATCAGAAGGAAAAATGCGGGATCTGGTTTCAAACGGAGAAATTAATAACATGCTGTGCAGAGTGGTTGCTGCGAAATAGAGGACAGTGTGCCACAGATATAATACGTGAATTAAATCATTAGAACAATGGCGTTTCTCGTTGAGGTAGGATATTCTCATGAAATTCCAGCTATCAACTTTTTCCTCTGAATGTGAAAATACTTTGTTGGCGCCCATCTACATAGGGAGAAGTGACCCTTGTATATAAGACAAATCAGAGCTCGCACGGAAAGATGTTCGTTTTTCCCGCGCGCTGTTGGAGAGAAATAGCTTGACGAAGGCTCCGTGAACCGTCTGCCGGGCACTTAGTTGGGAACTGCAGAGTAATTATATAGATGTGCATGCAGAAGTCCATCCAGTGCTACCGCAATACTACAATAATCTACTATACTGCGTATACCAAATATGATACCTAATTTTGGATACACCAATCAAGAAGCGTTAGTGTCCGGAACGCTGTTTTCAAAGCACTCTAAAAATCAACTTCTCGTGCGTCTTTAAGAAAACAACACTCCGTCTAGAAACTTATCAGGTCTTATAGCAGATTCTCAAAGAAAAAAAGAAAAAAAAGGTAGGAAGAACAGGGTTTAACGCCCCGTTGACGCCGACAACGAGATCATTAGGGGAAGAGCATAAGAATGGCGAAGGAAAAAGATTGTCTTTATAAGATAGGAACAATCCCAGCATTTATTTGATTCGTGGAAATCGTGGTAACACTAAGTCTGGATGGCTAGATAAGGATATGAGCTGCCATACCCGCCCGAACAGGAATTCATTGTCTTATAAATTCTCGCCTTGGCTTTCTTCTTTAGCTGCTCTCGTTATAATTCTTTCTCTTGACTGATATCCATTTGTTGTCTAGGTGGGGAGTTAATATCTTCTTGTTGCAAATATGCTGACTTCTTATTTGACATACTTTTCTCAGGCGCAAATCCTGTGAATTTATGGATAAAATAATTCAAAATATTCTTGAAATCAGTCATGTACTCAACCCATACCCAATGGTCATCGTTGTGATATGTCCTGTAAAGCCCATCTGGTACATGCATACAGCATTTAACTGAGTTTCTTGTTTGGTGGTAAGCACCCTCACTTCTACCTCTTCTTGCATCCTCCTGTCCGAAACTAGAAACTGAATTGTGTCCCATTATCACAAAATATATATTGGGTAATCTTATTTCCACATATTATTTTATTATCATGTCATTTTTTTTAACTGACTTGGTTGAAGCTTTTGAAAAGCTTTTAATTTTATGAACTTTCTGAAATGTGTCTAACGCAACTAAGACATTTTCAAAATTTCTCAATGCTTTGGCTTGTGGATGATGTAAGTCTACTGCCAATAACTCTAAGACATTATTTGGCCTAATGCTTTGCATATGACTATGTCTGGTACTATCTTCAGTTTCACCTTTTCATTTAACAATAATTTAATCTATCCATGACTCTGCATGTCACCTCATTAAAGGCACAGATTATGGAAGTTTTGCTGTGCATTAATTTAGTCCACAATAACCGTTCACTAAACAGTAACAATTATTGCTCCATTAAATTTCGGGAATGCAGCCGCATAAATTCTGCTTCTTCTTCTAATATTTCGGCTGTATATCTTTCAGCCATCTTCAGAGAGAGCCGTACGGCTCTCTCTGAAGATGGCTGAAAGATATACAGCCGAAATATTAGAAGAAGAAGCAGAATTTATGCGGCTGCATTCCCGAAATTTAATGGAGCAGTCTTTGCGCCGCGAAAACCTGAAGATTCACAGTAACAATTATTGTTTGGTCCAACGCACGTGCCGCTGTTCCTTCTTTGCATCTTTCCTCAAATATAAAAAATTGCTATAGATTTTATGGTATTTCCTCAATTTGTCAGTATTTTTGGTATCACAATTGCTGTTAAACAACTTCATTCACATATCGTCCTTGATAGTGCCTCAATTTTTTACTAATTATCTCACTCCTCTGTCTTTCTATGGGTTCAAAATAAAGCCACTTGAATATCCTATCAAAATCATTTTTCTTGATTAGCATCAATTTTTACCGGGATAAGAGAAAATGCATCAGCTATTATATTGTCTGTACGTTCGAGATATGTCTAAATTAATTTGTTACATGATAGACTGATCGGATGGACTCAGTTTACGTAATAATCTACAGTCTTTCACGACAAATGCTAATCTTGGTAGTCATTATATATTCCATAAACAATATATAATTTTTGTACATCCACACACAACACCAAGAACTTCTTCTGAGGTACTGTGTTGTTGTGTTGACATTCAGAGAGAGTCCGGATACAAAAAGGGATGCTCCAATGCTCCTTCTACATCTGCATCCATCAGTACTCTGCAAGCCACCTGACAGTGTGCGGCGGAGAGCACTTCTGGTACTGATCCCCCCCTTGCCTGTTCCACTCGTTAGTGTCGAGTGGGTAGAATGACTATGGGTAAACCTCTGTATTAGCTCTACTTTCTCGTCGTAGACATTTCGTGAGCTGTATGTGGGACGAAGTAATATATTATCCGAATCTTCCTGGAAAGAACTCTCTCGAAATTTCAGTAACAAATATCTCCGTAGTGCACAAATCTTCTCCCCTTCCTTTTCGATTCATAGGACGATTTAGACTTTACCGCATTATATGATCTATGTGTTCCTACCTGGCTGGTGTAAGATATTATTTTGTACCAATTCCGTGTTCAGTACATTAAAATCATTATGGCATTCATCTTTCCGGACGAAAGTCCAATTCTTTTTCAAAAGCACGCAGAACACAACCACAGAGACCTATGAAAAATTTTAATTGCTCTTTGGTTTTAAGTAGAGAGAAAATTTTTATCGATTTTATGATACTTTCAATTGTCACAGTGCGGCCAAGAAATTAATATTCTCTCTTCACAAACTCTCACTTTTTTACGTTAACATATTCGGGTTCGTCTTAAAGCATGTAACACATCAGTTAGCAACTCACAGTCATCCTCCGTGATGTCGTCATCAACAATACATCATCACTAGACTTTTAATTTTCGAATGTAGAGTTTCTCCAATGCCCTTATAACTCCATTATGGATATCTGTCGTATTTCGAAAACATAAATATTCGAAACAAATCTTCTCGTTGTTCTTTTGTGATGTCCCCAATCCTCAACATAATTCACAAAAAAATGGTTCAAATGGCTCTGAGCACTATGGGACTCAACATCTGAGGTCATAAGTCCCCTAGAACTTAGAACTACTTAAACCTAACTAACCTAAGGACAGCACACACACCCATGCCCGAGGCAGGATTCGAACCTGCGACCGTAGCAGTCCCGCGGTTCCGGACTGCAGCGCCAGAACCGCTAGACCACCGCGGCCGGCCATAATTCACAATTTGACATGGCTCTTCATGGGAAAGGCTAACAATACTCAAGTTTCTAACCTGGTAACCAGCTCCATTTACTATATAATCGTTACCTGGCGCCGTTGTTAAATGAGTCTGTTGGTATGATTTGCTTCCTATCACCAAATTTCACTTCAGCCTTCTGTGTCTTTGAATACAACTTAACCTTTTCTTACATTAAATGACATATAGGTTTTTAACAGCCAGTCTTTCCCTTACATGATGCCGGTATTCTGTTAAGCATAAATTCGTGTTTAAAGTCCATTTCATTGATCGTCATAGAATCAAAGTCTCATTTCATGTTGGATTGCTACTTGTGCCAGTAGCATCAACACTTAATGATGGCTATTCGTACTAACCCATATTTAAACTCAATACAATTATCATATTCTTGTGACGTGGATTTAATTTCCGTGCATGTGTCGATTAAAATTTGTGTATTTACAGGGTACATCCCTGTTGGCATTAATATCTATTTGCACAATTCCCTACTTGACGCATTGTTTCCCCATAGTAGAACATATCCTATCACAATGTCGCTCCATGAGAGACTGTACAGCTTCCAGTCAGTTAGTACATCTTCCGCTCTTTTCTTCTTCCCTCCACAAGTGCATCTCTGTCCATGTACTGATGCTGGACATGTATACCTCGTATGTCATGATTTTTCACCTTTCTTTCTTTCAATTCTTTCTCTGCTTTGAATCCATGTTGAATGTTCCTAAAATTTTAAGGCTATGCTACTGCAGCCCATTATAGTCATGTCGTTCCATGTCTACTTCTTCTTTATAAACTATGTGCTCTTCAGTGGTTCATACTCAGTCATAATTTCTTTCCTTTTTCTTTCTCATAATGCTATTATCGCTCAGAAACTCTTTCCTAGTAATGCAGCGTGATTTTGCTTGAAGTCGACGATACACGGAGCTGCCCATGTTTGCGCAGCACACCCATCTTTGTACTCATCCTCTAGGATTTTTGCATTGGCAACGGCTGGATCTAATTCTGCGACCAGTACTACCTTACTTGCACTATGCTCTCTCTGTCATTAACATCATGCGCCTCCAGTCTCCTTGCTGCAGTTCCTCGCCACTCTTAATTTGCTGTCCGCTTTCACCACCACATTTCTCGTAGTTGTTCTTCTGGGCACGAATATCAGATAAAAACATCCTCTCACACCCGCCTGGTTTATAATTAAAGCGGCTGCTGGTTTTCCGCTAACATACTTGCGGCACTGTTGCTGTACCTTTCAGCTCTGTAGACATTCGATTCCACTGTTCACCTCTCTAATGATCTCTTAGGATATTTACTGGGCGTCGTTTTGTTCACTCCTACCATGAATCTTCTTATTCCTGTCTTAGTCATTACTTTGAGTAATATTTTCAGAATTATTTTCACAGCATACAACGTATTGTAAAAAATAACAGCGCTCCTACCCACAGTTGAATGATGTTAACGAAGTGTTTAACAAAATTACTTAATAGCGTAGATAACTACGACACTGATAATGGTTCAAAATGTTCACAAAAATGTCTTAAAGAACTGAACAGTTCAATATTACAGTCACCTGACCATATAGACAAAGTATACTGTTTTAACGAACTGGTTGTTACACCAGTAAATCACGTAATATGGTGACGCGCATGTGTTGTGACTACATGTCAATAACTCGCACAGACGATAGTGCCGGCCGAAGTGGCCGAGCGGTTCTAGGCGCTACAGTCTGGAACCGCGCGACCGCTACGGTCGCAGGTTCGAATCCTGCCTCGGGCATGGATGTGTGTGGTGTCCTTAGGTTAGTTAGGTTTAAGTAGTTCTAAGTTATAGGGGACTGATGACCTCAGCAGTTAAGTCCCATAGTGCTCAGAGACATTTGAAGCATTTTTGAACAGATGATAGTACTTCGCTGTCTATGGCAGAATAAAAAGAAAAGCACTTTAACAATCAACGTATATATTACTGAAAATAGTATTCACAGGCTACATTGACCTAGCTTGAACAAGAGTGATTGAAACACACATTTTTTTTCCACAGTCATATATGATGAACATACACAATCAGACAACACCAGGATACTGCGCATCAAGCCTATTTAAACAAACAGAGTGGGGTGCCGCAATTGTGAGCACACTTGACTCACAGCCAGGAAGACGACGGTTAAAATCCGTGTGCGGTCATCCTGATATGTGTTTCCCTTGATTTCCCTAAATAGCTGCAAACAAAATCGCATTTTTAAAATGTGATTACGCCTATTCAGGCTGTTTTAGTTTTATTTCTAGACCATGCCCTCTTAGACAAATTATAGATTCAGGTATATCTTCTGAACAAGGCTCAATTATTTCGGCTGAAACCCAGGTAAAGGTTGGTTTCATTACCGCAAACGAGCCTGATAGTTCCTTATATATTAGATAATTTATAAAATAGAAATTTCTATTTTGGAGTAATCAATTATGTTCTGAAAATTATCGCTCTAAAGTAACGAAACACACTTCGTAGAAGATCGCTAACAATTCTCTTTTGAATCCTACACTTTTCAGTATGTAGTATTATTTTAAAATAGAAAAGCCACTAAAATTCATAAACCACGACACAATCAATTGAAATTAGTTCAGGTAAAGTTCTGTGAATATATTTGCCCTGAAGTGGAAAACTTTAACCTCACACAATTAAGACTCTTTAATTTAAATTGCAAGTTTCAACCTACCACATGGTACTATAAGGACAGCACACAGTAAACGCACAAAAAAGAGTGCAGTCTGAAAGACAAATTCAGTCAACTGCCTTCACACTCCCACAATGACTTCACTCGCGCTGTACCTTCTATTACGTCCAACACGATGTGTCCAACACAAAAACTACTACTCGTAACCGATACTTGGTGCAAAAGTAAACTCCGCAACTGCACTCATCAAATGGTTTCAGCACCATGGGACTTAACATCTGAGGTCATCAGTCCCCTAGAACTTAGAACTACTTAAACCTAACCAACCTTCGGACATCACACACATCCATGCCCGAGGCAGGAGTCGAACCTGCGACCGTAGCGGTCGCGCAGTTCCAGACCGAAGCGCCTAGAACCGCTCGGCCACACCGGCCGGCAACTGCACTCATCCTAATAGTTACTAGTCCTCTTGAGACTCCCTCCCAACCCCCTTTTTCAAGCCCTGCCGAGGTGACGTGCCCTGTGTGGCTCAACGATACTTGTAGCCTTTTGTATGGTCTTTCAATTAGTGTACTGGAACCTAGTGATGATCCACGGCCCGAAACTCTTTGTTCAATAAAGAAACTTTATCAGCTGCTCTTGGCCATAAATCATGACGGTCTTCAGTAATTTCCTTTCCTTTTTCTGTACCTGGTGGTATTTTTATTTTGTGATTATGGCAGTGACAGACGAATGGCATCAGGTACTACGGGTAAGAACGTCTCATCTTAGGAGGCAATCGAGAAGTTTCTTGATCATGTCGCTCAAATGCGAGAGGACAGTTTAGTGTTGCACATGGTATCAGAGAGGTTAAAGGCAAGAAGAGAAGAAGGGAACAGTCCTGTGTTAACTTTTCTTTGTCTGTCCTAGATACCAAGCCCCTAGTTAGTAACTCCTTTTTCAGACAAATCACTAGTGGAAATTTTGACTTTTGTAGATAATTAATTAGCTACAAAGGTGGAGGAATAGAATGATGAGAAATTATTGTTCGTGGCTGGAATAAAGTCGACAGGGGATACTAGGGCAATGTGATGTGCCATGAGAAGTTGCGAAACGCTTGATCCTTCCAGGACATGCAGTAAGGACTGTTGCAACGGTAATTTAAAGACAAAAACAGTCCATAGAAAGTTCTGTTGACCATATTAGGAAGGTAAACATTAATACTTACGAGCTGATATATAATGACAACACCAACAAGGAGGAGTTTTCCAGATGAAATCTCCCGAAAAGTGCGAGTAGAATTTCGAAAGTAGTGGTGACAGTGACAGCTTTCGCAGAAATAGATGTGGTGACCAGAACTAGAGAAAAGAAGGTAATTTTTAATGCAGAGACCATGTGCTACAGATGTGGTCAGCCTGGTCACATTCAGTATAATTGTAGAAAGCTTTAGTGTGGTATGTGCAAGCAAATTTCACACCCACAATGCGAATGTCAGCGTAGGTCTCCACAAACACAGGTAATGTGGTCGCATATTAGAGTACGTACCAGGGCGTTACACTAGGTAAGAAACGGTGAGGCAACTGCGGGATTTCATGGTAAATGTGAGCACAGGACACCGGTGTGCGGAATCGATGGAGGATTATTGTTTGACCAGCTATGTAAGAGGAAAGGTCTGTAAATTTTTCCGGCATACAAGATCGCAGGTATCCGAGAAAGCCAGGGTGTATGTACTTGGTGTACAGAATGTGAGCCAACCTTTTGTATATCACTAAGCGACTATATACCAGAACCCAGAAACCAATAACAGTTGCAGGCTATCTATCGAACAGCCTCCAGGGGCAAAAAAACTTCATTTTAAATATTTCGCTTAGTTTTTGACTGAATTTAAACATTTAAAATGCTGTCATAATCTACGCGTTAAGAAGTATAACCTGATGTCAAAAGTTTAACACAAGAAGACAAGTACTCCACTTAGAATATGTGTGTGCATCTTGAGGCAGTATGACTAACGGCACGCAAATGCCCAGACTTTATTCATCCAGTATATAAGAATGAGAGCACTTAGCGACTTCCAGCAAACTTTAGACATAATTTCAAACATTCAAGGAACTTTTTCTCGCTGACAAGCCCCACAAAATGACGAAAGGAAAAGCGTCTATCGCTTACTACACTTTCGGTTTTCATGCAATAAAACTTCAGCGTCACACACGCCGCTTTAATTTATACTGCTTTACTACCGAACCCATTCGCAACACAGTTTGCAGACAGTATCCACACATACCACTGAAGCTACCTCCAAAATTGTATCATTGTTCGACTCACAGTTCAGGAGTTATGACGTCGAAGACGGTCACGTGCGTGCAAGACTAACTTGTGCTTAAAATGACGTGCAGTAAAAATTTAACATCGGGGATAACGTTTTATTGTCTCTTTACCACTAAATCTATTTCAATGCACTTTGCAGTGTCCACGCTGATCACTGAATGTAAATGCAAAATTATATCACTGTGCGACACACAGTTCAAGGGATATGACGTCATAGCCATTGGGATGCTACAAAACTTGCTTTTGCTTAAAATGGAGACTACATTAATCCAGTGTTTCATAATGAGAGCACTTGGCGACATCCAACAAACGTTAAGCGTAATTTCAAATCTTCTCTAAACTTTTTTATCTTTCGTATGCTTAACTTGAAATATTTAACACATTAACTCATTTGTAAAGTAATCATATGTTCTCTTAAACATCGGGGATGTATTGGTTGTACACTAAGTGGTGTAGGTAGCGGTAATATTCATTCAGAGTGAGAGGGAAAGACATCCGGGCTTGCGTGGAACTACACTATCCAATCAAAAATATACGGCCATCACTATCTAATGCGGATTTAATCACATGACGCGAGAGAGGGCCCCTACAGTGTAAAAAGAGGTGAGGACTATTGTATTGCCGGCCGGGGTGGCCGAGCGGTTCTAGGCGCTACGGTCTGGAACCGCGCGACCGCTACGGTCGAGGGTTCGAATCCTGCCTCGGGCATGGATGTGTGTGATGTCCTTAGCTTAGTTAGGTTTAAGAGTTCTAAGTTCTAGGGGACTGATGACCTCTGCAGTTAAGTCCCATAGTGCTCAGAGCCATTTGAACCATTTTGAACTATTGTGTTGTCAGTAGAAGAGCAGTAACAGGAGAATGGTTCAGTCAGGAGAGCGAACTAACTTCTATCGTGAAGTATTCATTGAAAACCACCTGAGTAACAAATTCATCAGGGATCTAAAGTTGCCCAAATCGACTGTTGGAGACGTGAATATGAAGTGGAAACGCGAAGAAACAAACACAGGTAAACCAAGACAACGCAGATCTCATGTAACGACGGACGGGGGCCATCAAGCTTAGCGGAGGATGGTTGTTAAATAGTCACAAGAAATCAGTGTAAGGAATCACTCGAGAGTTCCAAAATGCTACCAGCAGTCCAGCTAGCACAGTGACTGTTCACTAAGATTCGAAAAGAACGGGGTTCAGTGGTCGAGCAGATCCTCGTAAGCCACACATTTGTGCATCAATGCACAGTGAACCTTGAGAGTGGTGCAAAGATCATCTCCACTATTAAGTGAATTGGTGTGATGGATTATGCTATAGCCTGTGACAATCCGATGGAAGGGATTGGGTTTGGCTAATGCCTGGAGAACGTTACCTGCCATCATGTGTAGTGCCCAGAATGAAGTACAAAGGAAGTGGTGTTACAGTATAGGGGTGTTCTTAATGGTTAGGATGTGGTCCCTTACTGCACTTAAGAAAACGCTACATGCAAATGCATGACAATCCATCCTTTCATAAAGAGTATCTGTGAGGCAATGGTTTGTACCAATAACAGTCCTGAAATTGACTGACCTGTCCACAGTCCCTACCTGAATCCAAGGATAATTTAGAACGTCGTCTTCACTCCCGACTCCAGAGTCCAACATCTTTATCTTCTTGAGCAAGAATCAGCTGCCGTTCCTCAACAGACATTCACACACCTTACTGAAAGCATCCCCAGTAGAGTGGAAACCATCATAAAGGAGAAGGGTGAACACATTCCTATTAAACACCATTACTAGGGATCTAGATACCTTTGATAAGGTAGTGTACGTCCTTAAGTTGTCAATGGCTGTGTTGTCCTACTTGGACGGGATTTTCTGAGTATATATAACAAAAGTCGATCTGGAATGGTGCATAATAGAGTTGGATTGGACATTGTCCTGTATATGTGTTACTCCCAGAAACACCTAATGGCACAAGGAATGCCCCAGACGTCGGGAAAGCAATCTAAACTGTGTGCACGGACCCTTAGAATCAACTTGCGGGATAAAATACCGAAAGGTGCAGGGAACCTAGCCAGGCTAGCTCTAGGAACAGATCTGCCAGTTAATACTTTGTGTATAGTAGAACCCTTGGCAGAAAATGAGGAACTGGACAAGGAACAGTGTTCTGTACCTTATAGTTTATCATATATGCAGTAGATTGTCGGAACCCGGATAGTGCCAGTCAGGCTCGATAATTTTGGTTCAGTGGAAGTGGAGCTAACACGAAATGCGCTGATAGCTAACGTAGAAGTGGTGGAGGAAGAAGAATATTCCACATCATCTCCAACAGGTGACAAAAGAATTTATAAATCAACAGCTCTATGACGAGGAAACAGAAGATAGTACCAGACCAAGAGTGGCAGCAGTAGCAACTGAATCAGAAAAAAAGCTGTGTACCACGTAAGGCCTACAGATTTTTGTGACTATCGTTATTTAAATCAACTTAGGATCACAGATGCGCCCCCCCCCCCCCCCCGGTCCCCTCCCCCCAATAACAGACATCACAGAAACTTTAGATAACCTCTCATAATGCGATTATTTTATGACCATGGAATTGTGAAGGTTGGTTCGATCAGTCGCAGGTAGCGCCGGAGGGCCGACCCAATATCACATTTATTACCAATACTACCAAATTCTATTCGGATTGAACATATTTTTAGTAAAGGCCTGAGCGTGAAGAAGACAGAGATTAAAAATCTTATAAACTCATTGAGACAGTTAATATTTCCGCCATTTATCTGTATAAGCTATAGTATTTTAGACTAAATACCCTTGGCATCATGCTGGACGGTGATCTGTGGACACACTCGCGTAGATGCTGGTAAATGGTTGTCGCTTGACAACAAGAACAAATGTAAGGGGCCATGCAGTGATACAAAAATACGAAAACTACAAAAATTAGGAATATCCGACTGCTATTTACATGAAGGAGTATAGCATGGGTATTATTCACGTAACTTTAAGAAATTATAATAACTGTCGTACACTTCTCAACGTTGTCATTGTCTTACAAAGCAATCTTTATAAAGTGTCGTAATACAGGGTGATTCAAAAAGAATACCACAACTTTAGGAATTTAAAACTCTGCAACGACAAAAGGCAGAGCTAAGCACTATCTGTCGGCGAATTAAGGGAGATATAAAGTTTCATTTAGTTGTACGTTTGTTCGCTTGAGGCGCTGTTGACTAGGCGCCAGCGTCAGTTGATGCTAAGATGGCGACCGCTCAACAGAAAGCTTTTTGTGTTATTGAGTACGGCAGAAGTGAATCGACGACAGTTGTTCAGCGTGCATTTCGAACGAAGTATGGTGTTAAACCTCCTGATAGATGGCACTTGTCTGTCTGTAACTACCTGAACGTCAACTTCCCGAGGCGATGGATCGGCCGCCAGGCAGCCCGTGACAGAGCACTTCATCACTGGCCTCCAAGAAGCCCTGATCTTACCCCCCGCGATTTTTTCTTATGGGGGTACGTTAAGGATATGGTGTTTCGGCCACCTCTCCCAGCCACCATTGATGATTTGAAACGAGAAATAACAGCAGCTATCCAAACTGTTACGCCTGATATGCTACAGAGAGTGTGGAACGAGTTGGAGTATCGGGTTGATATTGCTCGTGTGTCTGGAGGGGGCCATATTGAACATCTCTGAACTTGTTTTTGAGTGAAAAAAAACCTTTTTAAATACTCTTTGTAATGATGTATAACAGAAGGTTATATTATGTTTCTTTCATTAAATACACATTTTTAAAGTTGTGGTATTCATTTTGAATCACCCTGTACAGTACTATCAGATTCTCATGAATACCACGAAAGACGGAACGTGTAAGTATTCCAAGCATATTATTGTTTATGAGAAAGCCCATAAAAAACTTGACACAACGTCCTCAAGATGAAAGATTGGGTCTGGATAGTTAGGAGTTATTTCTGAGGAGTACAGTAAATTAAGCACTCCCATAAAGGAAAAGAGACGGGGAGCGAAATCGGATTGCTTTCTGAAGGAGTCTTGAGTGATTTTTGGAAACCGTGTAAAGCCTAAACCTGAATGGCCAGAGGGCGATTTGAACCGCGGTCCTCCAGAATGCGAGTCCTTTGTCTGAACCACTTCGCTACTTCATTCGGTAACGAGTATGGGAATCAACCACCAAATTTTTAATACTGGATATTTAGGAGCTGTTCTGGTGAGCGCTGCAATTTACCGCTACTTGAGACGAAGAAAGACAAGAAGACAATAGGTAATGGATGTGATCGGTATGTGTGAACAGGGTGTTACAAGGTCATGGCATGTACCACTATGACATAATTCCAAGTGTATATCTGCTTCAATAAACTTCAAGTCAGAACTTGGGTATCCCTACAAAAACAGACATGGTGGACACTACACAATGGTTACTATAAATTCGTGTGTACTCAAAGGTGTGCTCTGTGTCAATCTGGCACAATATTTGCAAAACATCGTTGATGTTGTAAGTGGAAAAAATGCTGTGTCCTTTTGTAGCACTAAAATAAATATGTAGTGAAACGGAATCTCTGCACAGAAGCCCTTAAGATTGCCACAGCAGTGACTTTCGAAACATCGGGTTTCCTATATAGTTGTTTTAGTGTTACAAAATGACGCGCTCTAGTAACAAAAAGGGTAGTATTCAAATCGTTAACGATGAAATCCAGACCATTCGAAAGATCGGTGTTCCGGAACAATAATACACATTTAAGAGGCACATATAATCTTACTATCACTGGATTACATCCAAAGTAATTTATTTCTACACTTTAGAAAACAGTTAACTCGCTCCTGGTGTAGCATTTCCCGCCAAAGTAATATGCATACAACTTTTATTCTATGATCCAATCCTCTAATTCTTATTCTAACGAAAGCATGCATTGGATAGCTCATGTTGCGCCTCCATTACCTAGTCCTAGACCATTCTTCGTCTGGGGCCCGCCAATGATTCACGAACGCAATTCTACGGAAGTATGTACCGATGATGTGTACGAATACCAAAAATTTGTCCCCCATTCTAAAATACAGCTACAGTTGAGACGTCGTAAGGAGCTCTCTGGCAGCTCGCCAGCTTGCCATCGTTCAACAGAGAAGCGCAAACGGCAGTGGGCGCAAACAGGAGCCGTCTAAGAGCTGTGACAACACCGAGGCGTTGCCAGGGAAACGTCTACAACAATCGTGCAATAGTATTGGTTGAGTTAGGAGCACGAAGCTGCCGCGCCACGTCAACTGCAACTATCAATGATCCACTTAACGCCTACTCAACTATAGTTTTGAAACATTGGAGTGGAATAGATATATAAAGAAGAACATGAGAAAAGATAAGAATATAGTTACCACTGAATGCAGTAGCAGACAAAAGGCATTACGTGGAATTGTAGAGAAACTGGCTAGAAGAAGAAGAAATGTAACTTCCTGAAAAACTTCCTTTAACTAGGTCAAACGCTTTTACCAGAATCACATAACTAGAGGCTGCAATCGTTTTAGGACGTCATTTTTCAATTCAGTTTTGAAGTTGTAGTACGAGTGCATTCAGGTCATAACCAACATAGACGCGATAAAGATAACTGAAAAGTTCAGTGAATCAGAAAAAAGAAACGAGACGTTGAATTCAGTATTTTCAGAGTTATTAGTAGAATAAACAATCTATAGCTTGCTGAAAAGAACAGTAAATGGAGAAGAATGAGAGCCAGAGGAAATATAAGAGGTGTTACAAAACAAAGGTAAGAGAACACGCTAAACAAAGAACTTCTCAAATGTTACTGGTAGAATGTAAAAATTATTTCATGAAAATTCTTTTTCAGAACGACAATAGAAAGATAATAGTAACGAAGAATAGCGAATAATGAGAAGAAACACAAGACATTCATCACGGAACTGGAAGGTTTTGTAGAATAAACGAAGGATTTATGTTGCCGAGGAAACTAAATCGCACAAACTAACTCATGTAGAGAAGGACAACGAAAACTGTTTAGGATAAACAAAAACAAATTTTTTCACCAAAACCTATCAGTTTCAAGAACAGACGTGGAATTAAACGGACAGATTCACGCGTCTAAAACTAGTTTATCTTTTTTTTTGAAGTAGAGAACGAAGAGTTAGGAGGCTAGAAGAGCTTAAAATATCCTGTGTTAGAAGGATTTTAAAAATTAAGTATCTTAGATTAAACCCGTAACGGCACAGAAAATTTAAGGAATGAATGCTGCTGACCCGCAGTAATTACTGAGATTTGTCTTGGATCATTTTGGGTTAGTCCATTTGTTGATGGAGGATCAGCGCTGTACTAAAGTGGGCGAAGAAACTTGAAACATATAACGCAGAACATTAAATAAATGACAGGAACGAGTACTAAACAGTCGTTTTCCACATAAATAGCCGACCGCTGTGACCGAGTGGTTCTAGGCGCTTTAGTCCGGGACCGCGCTGCTGCTACGGTCGCAGGTTCGAATCCTGGGTCGGGCATGGATGTGTGTGATGTCCTTAATTAGGTTTAAGTAGTTCTAAGTCTAGGGGACTGATGACCTCAGCTGTTAAGTCCCATAGTGCTTAGAGCCATTTGAACTTTTTTAATTCGTCATTTCAGAACGACTTCCAAAGTACGCAAACAATGACAATGCTCAGTCACCGTCTTGCGACAGTGAAGATGTTGAGATCGTAAAAATGAAAATAGGATACTACTTTTCGTCACAGGTATTCGAAACATGCTTTTTCAGTAAAATGCAATACACAATGAAACTATATTGGTGAATGAAAGATGAATTATTCTTTTCCCTACAGTACTATCAAATCCAGCTGTGTGTTATGTAACTGTGTAGTACGTACATACGTTATTTAAGACATTTACTTTAACTGCCCTTTTAAATGTGTTGGTTTTAGTAATAACGTTAATCTTCGTGGGCAGCATATTGCACAATTTGAAAACCCTAGTAGAAAATACCGTTTGAAGTTTTTCATTTATTTTTCCTTGGTAAATATACGTTAACGTCAGAAACCTGTGGGCGAACTTTTTACTGTTGGTACCACGTAAGGTGACCGCAGTCATCATCACCGTATGCAGCCTCGCATTAATCCCGTATTTAGAAATGGCCGATTACGACGCCAGGAAAACGCAATAATGTATACTTTGGAGACTTTAGTCAGAGAGATTATGTTGTTCAGGTCAGCACCTAAGTCATAGGCCCAATCCCCGTCCGAACTGTTTTCCCTTTCACTCATTATTACCATCTGATCATCCTTTGTAAAATTCATATATGAAAACCAAAGGTCATCAATCACATAGCCCTGCAATCTGTTTAAATGTGCTGGTGACACGATACTCGGTACATAACAACATTTGCTGCAACTGAGGGCCTCCTCGGCTCGCCCATGCACTCGTACTTTCCTCTTCCTAACGTTTTCACCGAGCGAGGTGGCGCATTCGGAAGAAGGGTGGTTCAAATCCCCATCTGGCCGTCACATTTACGTTTCCTGTGCTTTTCCTATATCGTTCAAGGGAAGTGCAGAAATGGTTGCTTTGTAAAGGACGCGCCAAATTTTCTTCCCCATCTTTTCCTAATCCGAGCTTACGCTCTCCTCCTAATAATCCAGTCGTCGACGGAAGCTTGAATTCTAACATTCCTACCTTCCCTCCCAAACGTTTTTCATATCTCTACGCTTCCCAGTCACGCATCTGATCTGATGCATATTTTCTATTTTTTTTATTGTCTTAGGCTCGTTTTCAGTTGACTCTGGCAGCTGGCGAAACTTAATTATTGTGTGTACAATAAAGATTTATAATCGTGTTCATATCCTCACAAAATTTCGATCATCTTACAGCTCCCAACCACCCACATCACCTCTCGTACCCTTCATCTACATTTACTCTCTGCTTGATGATTTCAGCTGTGCCAGAAGGGACAAGAATCTTCCTTAGCGTTCTTAATTTAAATTGCTCATCCTATAGGTCTAAAGTCTTCGGAGAGATCATCTCAGTGTTTTACAATAATCACTCCTCTGCATCTCCCCCCCCCCCCCCCCCCCCCCCGTCCCTCCAGTCAAATTATTAACCAAAGTCACAAATTGCTCTTCCTATAGGTCTAAAGTCTTCGGAGAGATCATCTCAGCGTTTTACAATAATCACTCCTCTGCATCTCCCCCCCCCCCCCCCTCCACCGTCCCTCCAGTGAAATTATTAACCAAAGCCACAAAAAATATCACCACCCATTTTACAACGATAGTACCACACATTCCAGTCATGGTCAGTAATTTCAAACGTAGAATCGAGGACAAAATTTTATAATTTAGTGAATTAGTTACAAATGCGAGTTCAGTAACGTCAGGTAGATGTACATAAATGGTAATTACATACAACGTTTTCTGCCATTTATTTTTATTTAATTTTTTAGGAAACTAGGGAACAATGTTTTATGACACATTCTGTAATTTATAGATGGGAAATTAAGCGTAAGTCACTAGTCACTTGTAACGGCATTTCAAACAACACGAGTATTTCGCAAAATATACAGCCTGTTATCAGATCTTCATTTGTGTGTCAAGAATAGCTGTTATTTCGTATTCCCCTAGAAAACATACTTAAACTATGTTCTATAAATTCTTATATATTTAAGCATTATAGCCATCCACCTGTCTCATTTGAATGGCTGGCTCTGAGCACTATGGGACTTAACATCTTAGGTCATCAGTCCCCTAGAACTTAGAACTACTTAAACCTAACTAACCTAAGGACATCACACAACACCCAGCCATCACGAGGCAGAGAAATTCCCTGACCCCGCCGGGAATCGAACCCGGGAACCCGGGCGTGGGAAGCGAGAACGCTACCGCACGACCACGAGATGCGGGCTGTCTCATTTGAAAGCAATCTTTGCAATGAAGTAACTTTAGTTACTGAGGATTGTAAATAACTTGCACATCTTCCTTCCAAGCGATTGCACGTTACAACCACAAAATAACTATATGTTAACTACAGTTGATAGTGATAGCGTCAGTGCAATGGTCCCAAAAGACATCTGACACTGTGAAATGAGAAATACCTAATGTCTGGTCCTCAGCCACAACAGCTCACTCGTCAGGTAATGACCAGTACGTCCAGATCAATGTTATTAATCACTTCGTCTTAAACTGAACATCGTAATCTTCCATTATAACAAAAAAACGACGAGTGATGACTGCCTAATTTTCCTATCTACACATATGTAGGTCTGGAAATGACGTATACTTATACACTGTCGCCTATTACATAAACTAAAAGTTTCGGTATTCTCCTTTTTCCAAATGTTGCTGTCAACCTTTAAGAAGAAGTCTGTTTTCCTTGGTAGACACACACAGGAAATAACACTCACTAAAAATGCGATATTTTGTAGTAATGGCACTCTATTAAGTATTCCTGGGAATGAGCTGTAGTGAAAAGTTTTGAATTCATTTGGATTCCACTTGATTTACAGAAACATTTTATGCACTGTGCCACTGACGTGAAAGATAAGTACTGATTGCAATCTTCTCTTTAGCTTTGCCAGTACAAATTATGTGCAGCTGAAATATCTTTTGACGTAAATTTTTATATTTATGGCGCTGCACTTTTTCATACACCCCCTTTTTATAATGCCGATGTAATTTTTCCGTGACTTCGCTATGTCATTTGAAGTGAATGCCAAGAAGATTCCACAAACAATCTAGAGATATTCTTTAGCATTATTTATCATTCCTAGTATGATTCATCTTTAATGACTACGGCGATGACTACTCAATATTTCTGTTTCTTACTTCTCACTGTCGTATAAGACTAGCAAAATCGACCCATAGTTTTGATGCATTTATTCAGTGTGTCGCTACGTCAGGTCTATTCTACAACAGTGCAAAGAATATGCTAGTCACTACTAGCAGGTTACTTGAAGACTCTTATATCGAATTATTACACGGAACTTCCAGTTGCTAAATGGAACGTACTCATGACGGTTAGTATTATGTCTACGAAGCTTTTGGCTCACAGATGTATCTGTACCGTCCTCGTGAAATCAAACGCCCGGGTTGCCTACATGCATGGGCAGATTGACGGTAAGGGAAGCTTTGTGAAGGATAACTGCCGCATGCGAACACTCATGCATTTTGCTCCCCGAATCACAGGCCAGTATTTTACCACCAATAAAAATAAAGCATCCAATCAGTATGTACCCCAGAGCCGCCCATCCTATTCTCTGTAATCCACTTGGCACACAAACACGACATTCGGTGGTTCTTTGTACCCAGCTGATGCTAGACAGAAAGGACCCTCTCAAAATTTAGTGCCTTAATGTTATTTCCACATCTATAATTTCTGTATTATTTATTAAACCACATAGACACTGGCACTACTGAGAGTAATTTACAGATTAGGGTACACTAGATACCCAAAACTATATGTGGTATGATTCTTGTGCCCACTTATTGCAAGGCACAATTCACCCTCATATCAAATCGCACAGTGTTAAATCCAAGTGTAAGTTGTCTTCATTATTTGTCAAAAAGTCGTCTTAGTTCGGCTAAAACCGATACACCATCTGCTACAGTTTGATGATTAGGGCACCATGTATGTGGGGAACGAAAGCTATCTCCCTGGTACTGGAATCCACAAGTCGCCAGGCACAGTGTTTGCATCATACATGAAACATAATGTAACAGACTTCATCTAGCCTAGAACATATGAGAATTTCCAATTATGTCTTTTATTTCTCGTCTAGTATTATTGTTAAGATATTCCACATCCTCTTGCATATACGATGTCAACTCTTCCCCACATTCTAGCAGAATTTGGGTATAGAACTTCAAGTTTACTAATTTTAATAAACAAATGATCATTAAATGTGGTTATTCAGACTTTTCTGTTGCTAATGAAAAAACTTGATTTAGACACAATGTAATCATCATTTTTAAAAAGAGCCCAACGTCAATGGAAATTTATAAGCACTTTGTTCGAATATCTCCAATCTAGTAAACGTCCTAAGACCCATTTGTTTTTCTGCGAGTACACCACCATATCGTCACTTCCCACTGTATTTACAGTAAAAGATGATACCTGTGTTTAAAGTAATCTGTAAGCCTTGTTTGCCCATCTGCAATAGCTTGTTCTTCTTCTAGTAGCAGATTACATTCTTCTTTTGTAGCAATCATTTCTGTCAAATTGTCCAGTTTACATTTTTACTTTGACCTCAACCACTTCCAGTTTTATTTTGTCTACATGTCACACTTTAACTGCACTTAAGGAAAAACTTCCGTAGTAGGATACAGTATAGGTCTGTTCCATACCTTGCTTCTTTTTCTTAAGAGTAGGAGAATAACATTATCTGTGGGAACTAATCCTTCTTCAGCACTACCTATATTTATATTGTGGAGAACAGTGTGCTTGATTGAGAAAAATACGTTTCTCCTGCTTTCACATAACACTTATATCTTTGTGGGAGTCTGTATCAAGAATTTTCGAACAGCTTGTTGTTGTTGTTGTGGTCTTCAGTCCTGAGACTGGTTTGATGCAGCTCTCCATGCTACTCTATCCTGTGCAAGCTTCTTCAGCTCCCAGTACTTACTGCAGCCTACATCCTTCTGAATCTGCTTAGTGTATTCATCTCTTGGTCTCCCTCTACGATTTTTACCCTCCACGCTCCCCTCCAATGCTAAATTGGTGATCCCTTGATGCCTCAGAACATATCCTACCAACCGGTCCCTTCTTCTTGTCAAGTTGCGCCACAAACTCCTTTTCTCCCCAATCCTATTCAGTACCTCCTCATTAGTTATGTGATCTACCCATCTAATCTTCAGCATTCTTCTGTAGCACCACATTTCGAAAGCTTCTATTCTCTTCTTGCCCAAACTAGTTATCGTCCATGTTTCACTTCCATACATGGCTACACTCCATACAAATACTTTCAGAAACGACTTCCTGACACTTAAATCTATACTCGAGGTTAACAAATTCCTCTTCTTCAGAAACTCTTTCCTTGCCATTGCCAGTCTACATTTTATATGCTCTCTACTTCGACCATCATCAGTTATTTTGCTCCCCAAATAGCAAAACTCCTTTACTATTTTAAGTGTCTCCTTTCCTAATCTAATTCCCTCAGCATCACCCGACTTAATTCGACTACAATCCATGATCCTCGTTTTGCTTTTGTTGATGTTCATCTTACATTCTCATTTCAAGGCACTGTCCATTCCGTTCAATTGCTCTTCCAAGTCCTTTGCTGTCTCTGACAGAATTACAATGTCATTGGCGAACCTCAAAGTTTTTATTTCTTCTCCATGGATTTTAATACCTATACGAATAGCTTATAAGGACATAATCAACACTATAGGCAGACAGAATATATTTTATAATCTTTTGTCTGTCTTGATTATCTGGGAGGTTTACTTGTACTACAGTCACTTTTGTGTACTCTTTGTTACCGCAGTAGATAAATTGGAAAATATTGTTAAATATCAATCTGCAACTGTGGTAAGCTATCCGATATTTCATACCACATAAAAGCTATTGGCACAGAGTACAGTGTAGCATATTGTAAATACTGATTGTTAGCTTTCAACATACAGGCAATGTTCCACAGGGCCAAGCACACCATATATTCTGTAGTTATAAATCTTAGCGTCCAGTCTAGTAATATCATGTTCTTTAGCAACGGAAGACTTAAAAGTTTCTTATAGATGCCTATCAGGCACACTTTATAAAATCGAACAGACTTAAACAACTCCATATTATAGAAATTATTCCTGTAAGTGGAGATAGGGTGTTATGTGTGCATAAAAGAAAACTGGAAATAGATGACGTCACAGTCAGATCGTAAACCGGACAATGTTATGAAAAAAATAACAGTGCCACAAAGGAAGAACATAATCTTATTGGAAGAAGAGCAAACCATTGCAGATGCTCAAAAAAGGCTTTAAACACAATACATGGGAAAATCCGTATACTAATAGTGAATACAAGATGTCAACATTTACTGTAAATAGCACGGAAATGACCATATGTTGGAGTACCCGCAGAGTGCTCGCGTATCATGTCGTTTTTGGAAACCCAGAATCTACTCTGTAGGAATCAACATGGATTCCGGAAACAGCGATCGTGTGAGACCCAACTCGCTTTATTTGTTCATGAGACCCAGAAAATATTAGATACAGGCTCCCTGGTAGATGCTATTTTTCTTGACTTCCGGAAGGCATTCGATACATTTCCGCACTGTCACCTGATAAACAAAGTAAGAGCCTACGGAATATCAGACCAGCTGTGTGGCTGGATTGAAGAGTTCTTAGCAAACAGAACACAGCATGTTGTTATCAATGGAGAGACGTCTACAGACGTTAAGGTAACCTCTGGCGTGCCACAGGGGAGTGTTATGGGACCATTGCTTTTCACAATATATATAAATGACCTAGTAGATAGTGTCGGAAGTTCCATGCGGCTTTTCGCGGATGATGCTGCAGTATACAGAGAAGTTGGAGCATTAGAAAATTGCAGCGAAATGCAGGAAGATCTGCAGCGGATAGGCACTTGGTGCAGGGAGTGGCAACTGACCCTTAACATAGATAAATGTAATGTATTGCGAATACATATAAAGAAGGATCCTTTATTGTATGATTATATGATACCGGAACAAACACTGGTAGCAGATACTTCTGTAAAATATCTGGGAGTATGCGTGCGGAACGATTTGAAGTGGAATTATCACATAAAATTAATTGTTGGTAAGGCGGGTACCAGGTTGAGATTCATTGGGAGAGTCCTTAGAAAATGTAGTCCATCAACAAAGGAAGTGGCTTACAAAACACTCGTTCGACCTATACGTGAGTATTGCTCATCAGTGTGGGATCCGTACCAGATCGGGTTGACGGAGGAGATAGAGAAGATCCAAAGAAGAGCGGCGCGTTTCGTCACAGGGTTATTTGGTAACCGTGATAGCGTTACGGAGATGTTTAGCAAACTCAAGTGGCAGACTCTGCAAGAGAGGCGCTCTGCATCGCGGTGTAGCTTGCTGTCCAGGTTTCGAGAGGGTGCGTTTCTGGATGAGGTATCGAATATATTGCTTCCCCCTACTTATACCTCCCGAGGATATCACGAATGTAAAATTAGAGAGATTCGAGCGCGCACGGAGGCTTTCAGACAGTCGGTCTTCCCGCGAACCATACGCGACTGGAACAGAAAAGGGAGGTAATGACAGTGCCACGTAAAGTGCCCTCCGCCACACACCGTTGGGTGGCTTGCGGAGTATAAATGTAGATGTAGATGTAGAAAATGATGTCTCTGAGGACGTTCACCACTTTAGAGGATATCCTGTGTTTATAAACTACCATTCGTGTTTGGATCTGCTGAAAACAGATGGTTACACTGTGCCTAAATGTGGTGGTCTCATCATTGTGCAGCTGTCACTACAAAAACCATTTGCAGAGTTTAAAAGGGGTGGAATCACTACATTTAGTTATCATCGTCTGTGTGTACATTCTGATAGAATATGAGGAAGAGTTCACAACGTATACATAAGAGGATTACTATGCACGAAATAAAAGGAAAAATGAAAAATTCGCAAGTGTACTCCTCTAGAAGAAGCGTTGTTCATTATTTTTCATGTATGATACATCATTGTGTCCAGTGTTATTTGGATTACAGTTATGTGGAGAATGTCTCTGACTGCTGCATATGGTGTGCCCAGTGATTTGATTCTAGCAGTTCTTGTATCGGTTCTAGCCTGACTAGGTTTTGACAAATAATACAGACTACTTCGGCTTTGAAATAACTGTCTCGCACTTAATTTGATGGGGAATAGAACCTTGCACCAAGGGGGTACAAAGATCGAATGACAGTCGTGTCGATTGCCACCTGTGGTATAGAGAACGAGATGGCCGACTCTGGGGATAGATACTGATTTGTTGTTTAATTTTTAATGGCAGATGAATACTGGGCTGTGATTGGTGAGTAAAATAGTGTGCGCGTTTGGCTTAGGAGCTCTCTGATCGACTACTCCAAAGAAAGAGGCACAGGTGAAGAAAGAGTGAAAAGTGTGTGTGTAGGTGTGTGTGTGTGTGTGTGTTTTTGTATGAGTATGTGCACGTGTGGATGGTACTAAGATAGTATGGCGCTAAGCTTATAAATCATGAGCCAGGAGCCACATATACAGGATGGAGAAAAACTGTGTAACGAAATTTTAACTCTGGATAGCTGGTGCCAGTAGGAACCAGAATTACTCATGTTGTGTAGGTCGACAACGAACAATTTTTAAACTACGGAAACTTGGCGCCACGCGCTCCGATTGGCCGCGGAATTGTCCTGTTGCCGGATGTTCTGGGCTACACATTACCGCGAATGCTTTCCCTGCCAGAGATCGTGATGTATATCCAACGCGGACCGCACACTCGATGGTAGCGCGACAGCCTTCCACTCCGGGGGCGGGCATGGAGGGGAATCTGCCGGGGTCCCGATACATCCATTGTATTTTCGTGATAAGACATACCGGGAACAAACCCATAAAAAACTTTCGGAAAGCGTTTGACTCGGTGCCCCACTGCAGACTTCTAAGGTACGAGCATATGGGATTGGTTCCCAAATATGTGAGTGGCTCGAAAACTTCTTAAGTAATAGAACCCAGTACGTTGTCCTCGATGGTGAGTGTTCATCGGAGGTGAGGGTAACATCTGGACTGCCCCAGGGAAGTGTGGTAGGTCCACTGTTGTCATCTTTTGGATAGGGTGGATAACAATGTGCGGCTGTTTGCTGATGATGCTGTGGTGTACGGGAAGGTGTCGTCGTTGAGTGACTGTAGGAGGATACAAGATGACTTGGACAGGATTTGTGATTCGTGTAAAGAATGGCAGCTAACTCTAAATATAGATAAATGTAAATTAATGCAGATGAATAGGAAAAAGAATCCCGTAGTGTTCGAATACTCCATTAGTAGTGTAGCGCTTGACACAGTCACGTCGATTAAATATTTGGGCGTAACATTGCAGAGCGATATGAAGTGGGACAAGCATGTAATGGCAATTGTGAGGAAGGCGGATAGTCGTCTTCGGTTTATTGGTAGAATTTTGGGAAGATATGGTTCATCTGTAAAGGAGACCGCTTATAAAACACTAATACGACCTATTCTTGAGTACTGCTCGAGCGTTTGGGATCCCTATCAGTTCGGATTGAGGGAGGACATAGAAGCAATTCAGAGGCGGGCTGCTAGATTTGTTACTGGTAGGTTTGATCATCACGCGAGTGTTACGGAAATGCTTCAGGAACTCGGGTGGGAGTCTCTAGAGGAAAGGAGGCGTTCTTTTCGTGAACCGCTACTGAGGAAATTTAGAGAACCAGCATTTGAGGCTGACTGCAGTACAATTTTTAAAAAAATGGTTCAAATGGCTCTGAGCACTATGGGACTTAACTGCTGAGGTCATCAGTCCCCTAGACTTAAAACTACTTAAACCTAACTAACGTAAGGACATCACACACATCCATGCCAGAGGCAGGATTCGAACCTGCGACCGTAGCAGCAGCGCGGTTCCGGACTGAAGCGCCTAGAACCGCTTGGCCACAGCGGCCGGCAGTACCACTTTACTGCCGTCAACTTACATTTCGCGGAAAGACCACAAACATAAGATAAGAGAGATTAGGGATCGTACAGAGGCATATAGACAGTCATTTTTCCCTCGTTCTGTTTGGGAGTGGAACAGGGAGAGAAGATGCTAATTGTGGTACGAGGTACCCTCCGCCACGCACCGTATGGTGGATTGCGGAGTATGTATGTAGTTGTAGATGTTAGTTCGCGTACAGAAAGTCATTTACAAATTGTGTCGGCCCTGAAAAGGGTCTTTTTTCTACCTAGGACATAGTTTACTTAAAGCAGGTGCTAGAACTGGCGACCCTCTGACGCGACACAAGCTTGGTAACGTCGAACGCTGTTTTGCCAAACTCCTTCAAAGATTATTGGCATTGATCTGATGTGATTGGCGGCATGTTGAATTAGATCAATTGATTCCTCTTCGTTACTAGATGGTTTGCGTCCGGGTGGGTGAACTAGAACCTTGAAGAATGCCCACAGGGAAAAATCTAGTGGCTAGAGGTCTGGTAATCGCCTGGGTCATGTCCCTAAGAGCACCTCTGCCAATTACCCGACCGTCGAAGAGTTCATTTAATATCCGCGCACAGCAAGACTGTTATGTGAGGCGGCCCCATCACACTGCATCCACATTCGTAGCCGTATGTCCAGGCGAACATCTTCCAGCAGACCAGGTGGAGCTTCTTGCAAAAAGTGAAAGTAATTTGCTCCGATAAGTCTAGGAAGTGGGCGGACCGGACCAATCAGATGGTCACCCATAATGCCTGCCCTAATGTTGAGCAAAAATCGTTCCTGGTGTCCGTGAACGTACGTGACGTGACGATTTCCCCTTGCCCAGTAATGAACGTTTCGAGAGTTGTAAAGGCCATCCCGATGGAAGGTGCACTCGTCGGCAAACAACACAATGGCGGGGAACAAAACCCTGGCCTGTGTTCATAGTCCGCCACAGGAGTTAGGTCTTGTACAGGGTGGAAACTAAATGGATGCTGGCCGTCATCCCTCAAAATCTCCCAGACTAACCGATGAGTAATCCCCATGTCGTGTCCAACCGCTCGAATACTTGTCGTAGTTGCTTCCCCGAAGCGCTCGAGAACAGTCTCTTCAAATGCAGTATCCCGTTGTGTTCGAGGTCTTCCAGCATCACCATGATATCCTGCTAACAAACCAGTTTCGCCATGTCGCCGGTGAATTGCTGTAAACGTTTGCGGTTGTGGGTGGCGTCTTGCCGGGTACTGTCCCTCATTCAACCATCGAGCTTCATGCGCATTACCGTCGACTAGTCCATAAACAAAAACAATATCTCGTTTTTTTTCGAAAGAATACTGAGCCACCATACTTACTGTATGACTAAATCGCAGGTGGCGTTTGTGCGCTGCGAAGCGAAGCTTACGTGTGAATGCCTCTGACGTGTGGTGGAGATAAACAGCGTGACCTATTCGACACTTGTGCGTATCACGTTGCGACAGTGACAGGGCGAGAGACGTTTGTATGTGTGAACCGACAACCATAGTGCTGCCCGTCAGCCGACGAACGGCAACAGGGCAACCCTACGGCCAATCGGAGCGCGTGGCGCCAAGTTTCCGTAGTTAAAGAATGGTGCGTTGTCGACCTACACAACATTAGTAATTTTGGTTCCTACTGGCATCAGCTATCCAGGGTTAAAATTGGTTACACAGTTTTTCTTCATCCTGCATATACTACTACTGTTCCATCTAATACAGGCAACAAGAAATGTCTGGCTGCTGTACTACGCAAGTGATTTCACATATTTTAATCAATTAACTCACATTTCATTTTTATTTACCGAAAATACGTGTACCGTTATCCATATAACGACAAATACTGGTTACGGAAAGCTCCATGAATGTCCCCACGTTACATATTTGAAAATGGTTTAACAGCAGTTTCCTAAAAATCTGAGTTCATTAAACATATTGGACAGCAAAATCTTTATTAGTTGTGGTTGAATAATGTTAAATGAGTCATCATGTTCCACAATAATGCTCACGAAACCGTAGTGTACAGAAATTCCCGTATCACCGATATGCCGACGAGCGATAGCATGCAACAGTCAGGACCGCTGTAAATGTTACAGGTACTGGGAGTACCTCTGGCGGACGGTCACCATGGGAGCGCCCACTCTTCGCGACCGCAGGCAGCACCAGAATACATGACGAGGCTGTACCACGCAGTCGTCGACGAAGACGGCGTCTCCAGGGCGCCCAATCCTTACAATGCACGTGTAGTGCGCTGCTTTCTGGAACGCGGTCAGTACTTCAAGATACGGCACAACTTACTGTATGGTCTCCAGTGTTTATTAAATCCCAGACACGTAATTTTAGAAGATTCTCTTTCTTATAATCAACTTCGCAGGCGCATTGCAACACGCACCCTCCTTCTTATGAGTCACAATCGAAGCGTAGAGCGTCCTAATCTTAAGAGATGACAGCCACCTGAAATATAAATCGTACACATTCCCTTGGATCAAAACGAGACAGTTTATAAAGGGTACAAACCAAGTCGTTTACAGTACGGAATCAAAGGGCAAACACTTCTGGTACTTAATAACAAGCAGCCTAAAAAAAATGTTCATAGTTACACACCCAGTTTTATTTTAACTAAGTTACAAAAAAAAAAAAAAAAAAAAAAATAAAAAAAAAAAAATAAAGCTTCTGTCTTGCACAACTAACAAAACCACTGCTCAGTATCATTACAAGAACAGGGCATCATTGCACACACTGGTCGCACCAACATTAGGACCGACGACAGCGCGATCGCCGGAATCCGTAATTCACAGTTTTTTCCTCTGAGCATGTGAAACCACAGTCGTAACTGACTAGTACGTCTTGAACACTGAACATAACAGGGTCTTCATGCTAAGGTGACAGATTTTGCGTCTTCGTGCAATAGAAACTAGGGACCCCCGACAGAGTGAGGCAATACTTCGTTGTAATGCATGTATCAACGTTTATGGGCACCAGTTTGAATCGTTTCTCAACTGCGCTTTCAATGAATGAACACCGTGCGTCCAAGTGCTGACTTAGTCGCAGCTAATACGGACGCCTTTGACATTTTCTTTGCTGCATTAAAATGCCTGTTTAGAACCCCTCCCTCTAACACCGGTTTTGATTTTGTCGACAACTTATGAACACTCAGAATATGTATTGTGACTGACTTTTTTAAAATTTTATTTTCCCTGCGTACTGGCTTGTGTGGCAAATGGGGAACTAGTATACAATTTAATGGACGTATCTACGAAATGACTTAGAAGCAATATTTGTCCCTGAAAAGACGGACGGGAGCAGTTGGAACCCGCTGTAATTGAAACCCAGGTCCTACAACTTTAATAGCATTATGGACGCTGCCAAGCAGAACGTTCTGAAGACCTTTAATCCAAGAACCTCTGATAAAGCTAGGTGCAAACTGAGACGCATATAGCGCGTGTGGCGCGACGCAGCGCAGCGCGCGTTTTTATAAATTCACAGGTTCAAATGGCACCACGCAGATTGGGAGCTGACGCGACACGCGCCTCCGCCAGGTCGAGCGACGTGGTTGCGGCACAGTTTCTCGCGCCTGGCCCCACGCGAGCACTGCGGGAGGGGTGTGGCAGGGAGCGGGAAGGCAGTCCTGCCATATGCTCACTTCGGCTTGGCGCATATGGGCAGTACTACCCGTCCTAAAAATACAGCCTTGTGGTATGCTGAATTTTATTACCACTGAGTAGTGTTTCGTTTTTCGCCGTTCAAGCGCTCCATTTATTTTCGTTAGTGCGTAATAGTTTTCAGTTACGAGTATCTGTGCAGTTCTTTTTTTTTTTTTTTTTCTTCTTTTGAACAATGCACAGTTCAGCAGCTGGTGAGCCATTAACCACTGGGATTATATCTTCTGCCTCCACTATGTTTTCAGATCGTAAGAAGGGACAGACGATTCGTCGTGAGGGTAGTGAATAAGGAAGTAAGGAATATTATAAAATCACGTGATTTAGAAGCAAGGCAGGAAAGTAAAACAAGGTTACCTACTTGCTGCCTGTTATACTGATGTATCTCTACGATCTGTTGCAAAAAGGCGAAAAGGTGTAATTTCCACAGATATGACCACTTTTTGCTTCTGGTAATAAGCGTCCAAGATATGAAGTACGTAAAGTTTCACTATCGTTACTTGGATATGGATGTAATAAGAGACATTATACTATGTACATGTAAACATCATATTTCCACTGAAAGTTAGAAACAGTCGAAAAGCAGTCACAAATAACAATGTTTTAATTGCCTCGCCGTGATGAGAAAAAGCATTTCAATTGTTGCATACACATTGTCAGCATTAATAAACTAATTATTCAACAGGCTACACAAATGAAAAATATGGTCGGTATTTTTACGAAAGGAGGAATATCCTAAAAGAGTGTGGTGATTAGATATATTTAATTTGTTGAAATACTGCTGACAAGGGCAGATCTACTTTCATGACAATGTTTTTCGAACTCCAGCTCACAAGGCACACATGGTTAGCTTGTACATTCCAATCGCGCGGATTATCGTCCGCTGCTGACAATACACTGACCATTGTGTTGTGCGACAGATCAATGGTTTATTTTTCTCAGTATCAACTATTTTATCCGCGATCACACATTGTAAGTTTGCCAAGCCGTAAATGAGTAACCAACATCTGGAATGTGCCTATCATTCGGCCTGAAGGAACGCTCATAATTATTTTAATACTGCTCAGATCAAGAGAAGGAACAAAATCCTTTGCTAACCTTCCATTCCAGTCGCTTATTGTTAAAAAAAATACGATGGGTTACGGGGATTCATCCAAATTACCAGCAGAATTGGCAATTTATTTTTGTGTGAGTTGTTAACCTTTTCTCATTCGAAGAAGCATCACCATTTATGAGTAACGGCCACATCCCTCTTGTTGGCAGGTTTAATTGTTCTTCCTTTGCCAAAACACAGTATAGTTTTGCACGTATTCATCTTAGCTATTGCGACACAATTCTGAAACAGAGTGCCTCATTAAACAAGCAATTGGCAATCACCAGCTTACGAGAAACCTCATAGTGTCGGTTTGCAGTAACATAAGAGAAGAAATTTCATGTTTATTTTCATACTCGCTAGCTGTCGATAACTCTTAAAAATTTAGTCACTGGAGTGAAAAAAATAAAACGGAAAGTGTAAGTAGTGATATATCACCATAAATGAGAAAGTTCCGTGAGTTTACGAACTGGCAAAATACTGTCCTCCTTGTGTGCTATCATTCACCAAACTTTCGTTGCGATGTCTCGAGCGGTTTAGGAGATGTGAGAGATTAGCGAGTGTTTCATTCTCGCGGACGTGAGATCGGAAGTGAGAATGCTACATAGGATCCATTTTCTCGAGATCGGAGGTAGACAGAGACCTCCTCCCACGTCTAAACAAAAATTCAACATGTTAGCTAAGTTTCATACGCAGCAACATATGGTGTAATACGCACCGAACGCAAAATCATAGCGACCCTTATTTTTCATTGTAAACGTTTCGAATTTTGAGTAGCGTTTTACTAAAACGTGTATACCACAATAAGTATGACAATTAACGAGATGCTTCGTTTCTGTCAGCGCAGGGCGTCGTCAACTGGCCCGTGCAAATACGTGTACGCGTCTCAATATGCGTTGGACCCCCGCGACATGTGCGGAACGTGCGCGTCGCGCTGTGGTGTCGTGTTGCGTCTCACGTGCTATACGCGTCTCAATTTGCGCTTAGCCTAAGGATTTAATCCAGAACACTGGTGCAATGCCTGATGATTAGGAATTTTATCCCTTATGGGCCAAACATTGGAGGATTTTTTTTTTTTTTTCCCCGGAATGAGATTTTCACTCTGCAGCGGAGTGTGCGTTGATATGAAACTTCCTGGCAGATTAAAACTGTGTCTGACCCAGACTCGAACTCGGGACCTTTGCCTTGCGAAAGGCAAAGGTCCTGAGTTCGAGTCTCGGTCTGGCACACAGTTTTAATCAGCCAGGAAGTTTCAAATTTTTTTTCTTCAAACCGGCTGGCTCTTGAGTCGAGGGTCACACCACACCACAGAATCTACCAAGATGCAAAGAAACTACAGGTCTTTCTTGCACTGTTGCTGTAATATCAGCGAAATTTCTTCTTCCAGAATGATAACGCCCGTACTCACAACATCTACCACCACCTAATGTGCTTTCGTCATCTTTACTAGCTTCCACGATAATCATATCTTTTCCCAACTGAGCATTTGTGAGATATAACTGTAACGTCGCCTTATCCGATCTAAATTATCAGTCATATCGCTTGACCGATTACGAGAACATGTGAAAATATCACAGGATATTATGTCGCGCGATGACACTGCTCATGTCTTTGATGGTCTTCATTCCAATACTCACTTTATTTCAAGAAATACCACGATACTGAGATTGTTGTGCAAGTAAATCTGTTTACACACACACACACACATACACACACACACAAACCATTTCCCATTTTCGGTTAGTCTCGTAGTTACCAAATACTGTCTAGACTTCCAAACGAAAGTGACGAGCAAATTTCTAAGAACGGGAGGGACTAATAAGAATACACACGAAAAAATTTTGATTTAATTAAAAATTCGTAATATGCACACAGTAAAGAACTTTCTTCCATCATATTAATGAAGCTGGATACCACTCTTCCATTTACTTCCTCAGTGTGTGTAACTGCCTAAATGTTAGTAATACTGTTGTTTGTTGCAGGGAGCGAGCGAGAGGATGTATTCCTGTTCAACGTGACGGCTCTGCCCGCGGGAGAACGATTGTTGCAAGCGGAGTTACGAGTTTACCGGCTGCGACATAACCTCCGGCACTCTCTCCAGAGTAACGACGAATCCCACGAACTTCTGGTCAGTACGAACTGCACGTCTTCGCTATTGCTACTATCCTTTTCGGGGGAATCCTGACTGAAATCATACCCTCTACTGAGTAACAGCGAAAATGTTAGGAACAGAATCATCTCGTACACGACTCCCACAGATTTTTTGACGTCGGCAATTTGTTGCTCACGTCGACGTGTAGTATATTGGGTATGATCTCCACCTGATGAAAATGTGCACTAATTATCATATGATAAGCTCAAAGAAGCTACATTTATGCATCCAGGCTGTTGTAAGAAAGTCATTAAAATAAAGCCTGCTAGTTTTGAAAATGCTGCTCCCACATACTCCAGTGCTATTGGAATGTCATCCAGGTATCTACCACAAAAAGGAATACATTAACGAGCTGTTCTAGGTATTTCTGGAAGATCGTAGTAACATTAGTCTGTTACAACAATACAAGCGAAGAGGTGTATATAGTACTAGGAACTGTATCTCTGCGTCCATGAATAACTACACTTCAGGTCTATTTTGGAAAAAGAGTGGCCCCTGGCCAGTTTTGCTAGTAAAGCCTCCACTCGAGGAATGGGTTGCAAATCTACTTCCCGAAACCCAGTTTCGCCAACAAAAGTTCAGAGATTTTTCAAGAACATTTTATGAGTATTTTGGTACGTGATTCGTTACAGAGTAATAATGTAATTATGATTTATTGCCGGCCGGTTTGGCCGTGCGGTTCTAGGCGCTTCAGTCTGGAACCGCGTGATCGCTACGGTCGCAGGTTCGAATCCTGCCTCGGGCATGGATGTGTGTGATGTCCTTAGGTTAGTTAGGTTTAAGTAGTTCTAAGTTCTAGGGGACTGATGACCACAGATGTTAAGTCCCATAGTGCTCAGACCCATTTGAAGCCATATGATTTATTCCATTTGTTTCCCCAATTATCTATGTTTCTGTGTAAATCTATAAATACGCCTGTATATCAGTGTCAACAAAGAACGAACGCTGTTGGGAAAACGAACCCGAGCCATACTGAATGGAAGCGAAACTAGATGGTGCCAAGAACGGCGCAACGGGAAACGAACATCGACCACTGCTCGTCGCTGACCTGCTTGCTAAGCAACCCAGCAGAAGTCGCTCCTCCCATACCATCAGACTTCCGTGTGTCAAGTGTCAATATGCTGCCGTGGGCCACACTTTGGGAACCCCGACTTGACCAACTTTCACGTCATGACAGCCACCCCAGTCATTGTCTCTATGCCAGAACATTTCCATGTGACAAATAAACGTGGACACTTCAGCACATATCAGTCAGGAGAAGCTAAATTTAAACCCCTCCTGGACCAAACATCATCATTAAACAGGTGGGCACCAACGTGACGTGCAATCTGTGCTGGCCAATGCCATGTCGATGACACGGCCATCTCTACCGTCACCAGGTTCCGGACCTCTGTCTGACGCCTAACGTCCGGGTGCTCGGGCCCTTCGCTCCCTTCATGAGACTTCTACACGGAGCATCAGCTTTCATTCCCCTGCTGAGGTATCATAAAGGGCTCCCATTCCCCGCACAGCTGGGCGAGGCACAGCCTGACATATTCACAGCAGAGCAGCTACACTGGGCCAGTATATAATGGGTCAGGTACCGCGAACCTTACCTTGATACAGCCACCGCAGTGGAGGCGCACAGTCAGTGCTATCACTAACTAATACGGGTCTGGAGACGCTGTGGCGTGTATTAGCCTCACTCGCCATCGGTTCAAGCAGCTTCCAAGTCTAATGACTGTAAACAAACAATAATAAAGAAATAGCTACTTGTGTTTATGAACTGCCTTCTGCTGTTGTTCCTGCATCCATCTTCAGCAGAGAACCGTCGCCCACACCCAGACATCCCTGAAGCTCCATCACAATTGACGTCAGAAGCGTGCCTCCTCTTTCGGCCGGATTATAATTGTACCTAATTATAACTGGACTCAGAAAAACTGCTGAAGATGGCAATGGACGAACCAGAAGACTGTAGCCAGTTGTATAGTTCAGCAGCAACCATGTCCTAGGCAGCAATATCAAGTGCTGCTTTCTGAGTTTTTTTGAGCCTGTATGATTGTTTACCTCCTTTCTTCATCCTTTTCATTTTATTTTGGTTGTACTGGCTGCTTGTTTTGATATTAAGTAGGCAGTACAGATAAACAAGGTTTGGCTCAAGATGCGATACAGAACGTGATAAATCAAGTAGCACAGTTGAAGATACAATTAGGGCAACTAATGGAGGACATGAGGGAATGGTCACATGCTAGTGCACCTATCCTTAATACTAGCGCCGCTTCGTTGATCACTCCACTTTCCGGAAAATCAAGGGCAGAAGTCTTTGTGTTTTTGATAGTATGGATACAGCTGCTACGTTATGAAATTGGAGTTATGAACTGTTACTGAGTGTAGCTAAAGTCAATACGATACGCTAGGACGTATGTTATGTGCCACGCGAAATTGCGACAGATATAGTCATTTAACGCCTTCAGGGAGGGTTTAGTAGTGATATATAGAAGGAAAAAAGCATCGAGATACTCCCACGAGCAATTTAACGGGATATTTCAGAAGCATGGGGAATCAGTAGAGTATTTTGTAGGTCACGTAAACAAAATTAATGTCAATACATATGAGCTCACTGCGGATAATAATGCGAATAAGGTCAAATTACAGGAAGCTGAAAATAGCACTTGATGTGTTCTTACAGGTTATACAACCAGAAGTGCCATATGGGGTTTGTATCGAATTCCCAAAAACTCTGATTGAAGCAGTAGAAACTGCGGTAGCTCTAGCAGGTTTGTGTTTTTTATAGTATGGAGTATGTGATGTGGTACTGATGATATTTATCACAGATGTGAAATGTTTGGACAATCTGAATGAAATAGTCCAAACAAACATTCACACAGACGGGGAAGGCAGTCACAAAGTCGTCCTCGTTCCGCACCGTTAAATGGGGTAGGGAGTAGTGTGTCCACTGCACAACTCTCCTAGTAATGGTTAGAATATGTCACATCAGTGCAGAATCAGTGGCAGGCTTTTTTCTAACTGGTTACATAAAAAAGAAAAATGTGTAAATTCTAATTAGTTATAGGATCTCAGTTATCCGTGGAAAGTTGAAATATACTTGCTAAAGTAGAATTGAATTCGTTACACTGGAGGTTAAGCAGCATAGGATGGGGACTATTTTGACTGGCTCGGTCCGGCAATGCTAGAATCCCGAGTGGCAGAAAGTAGCTTCGGGTTTACTGTATAAGTTCTCCATACGGTTAGCTGTGACTACGAATCATACTCTGCTTAGACTTCCTGGTTACACTTCATGTTGAAGTGTGTGAAGTGTATATGGAAGGGGGTTATAGCAGAACTGGATGGAAAACTGTTCCATCTTTGTTTCACAGATGGAAAACCATTACTGTTGAAAGGATTACCACTAGGCCACGGGTAGCTGTCTAAACTGCATACAAAGTTCTTTACAGTCAACTCGTGGGATATCATATCAAAAGGTACTGGAAAATTAATCTGGGTTGATGTAGGAGTTGATCAGCTGGTTATGTTTGCATACAGATGAGCCTTTGCCTAAGAAAGGGGAGTTTTTTAGAAGATGCACTTTATCCTATGTACAGGAAATTGATGGAAGTAGAGTTGTGCCTGTTCGTATTGATAACTTCAACTATCACGATGTATTCTGATAGGAAGCTTAGAAGTACCGGATGGAGATGACTTAGTTAGAAAGTTTGCATCATTCTGTACAACAAATGAACGGTCTGTCACTTTAACCAACTGAGGAGGAAAATATCACATCTAGAGGGATAGGATAAGGAAGGCATGGAGAGATTATTAGAATAATACACTAAGTTATTTGATCCTCCTAGACCATTGCCTGCCACAACACTAACTCATCATTATAGACCCTTGAAAGAGTGGCCTGTCTAGAAGAAAACATACAGAGTCCCACAGCATTTGCAATCTGTTATGGAAGAGTTTATAGACCCTTAACTTCTCGATGTAATGACAGAAGGCCCCTGGCCTTTATCTGTTATTACTGCACCAAAGAAATCTTCTGATGGTAGTAAATGTATAAGTTTTGTTGTAACTACCGATATTTCAACAAGGAAACTACAGATGTCTACCCATGTCAAATACAACAGGAACCTAAGATAATCTGTGACAGTGTTGTTACCTTGAACCTCGGATCTATGAAGTGGGTACCATCAGTTTGGGTATTGTAGCAATAACATCAGAAAATAGCATTGTCATCTCCATTTGGCGATTATCAATATCTTCTGATACCTTTTGGACTTAAAAACACGCCAGCAACGTTTCAATATCTGTTAAATGGTGTACTGAAAGGATTAAAACCAAAGTAATCATAGCCTATTTTGATAATAAGATCGTGTTCTGCAAGGATATTCAGGAGCATACAATGTGTTTATAAGAAGTCTTTGACCATTTACATGCAGCACGACTAACACTCAACCTGTAAAAATGTCATGCCGTTTTGCTAGAGATCTGTTACTTGCCAGAATTGTGCAAGCATCAATCTGCAACGTGTTGATGCCATACAAATATTACCAACATCCACCACCCACTTTAGTGCAGGAATTACAGTCATATTTGGGCCTATCCAATTTTTGTAAAAAATTAATTCCAAAATTCACTGAAATTGCAAAACCCCTTACCCAGTTACAGAAAAAAGGAGAAAATTTTCAATGGCCACCAGATTGTGAAACAAATATTACCAACATCCACCACCCACTTTAGTGCAGGAATTACAGTCGGATTTGGGTCTATCCAATTTTTATAGAAAATTAATTCCAAAAGTCACTGAAATTGCAAAACCCCTTACCCATTTACGGAAAAAAGGAGCAAATTTTCAATGGCCACCAGATTGTGAAACAACATTGTAAAACTAAAAGATTTATTAATCTCTAGCCTCCTCAGTCCCAAGGAAAATTTTTCTGTTTTTTTTTTCAAATATTTTATTATAAGAGCATTGCATATGGGTATCACGAATGATCATTGTAATGGTAATTTTTTGTTACTGTTCATCTCGGAAAAGATTTTCCTATGTCCAGCCGGCTGGACACTGGGACTCAAAGTAACTATTGACTAACTAACTACATCGTCATCCAAGGAAGAAGACAAGTTTTATATTATTTATTTATCATTAAAACATTACTTACAGAGTGTTACAAAATTAAGACACAAGAAAAAGAGATATTTCTGAAATTGCGGTAGTACATCATAATGGTTTCATTTGTGAAAGTCAAAGAAACATTTTCTGTCGCTAGTTATACACAAATATACTTGGCATTCTGAGCATATGAACTTGGTTTTAGCTTTGCAGCCCTTGTTTCGGCATCTCATCCATTTATTTTTGTCTGTAATTGGGCAGAGAGGTAAATGCTTGCTCTCACTTCTCCTAACATCTTTGTGTGGAATTTATCTTAAAATCTAGTAAATTCATGGTTGATTTCTTTCCAGCACTAATGCTTGCTGATCCTTTCTGTACTGAATCCACGAGTACACAATTGCTGCCATGTCAGTGAAATGGAAGAAGACTCTTACAGGCCACTTCTTCGTGCGTGTGGAGATTCGATAGTAGGAAATCATTCTGTCACAAAGATCCACACCTCCCATTGATTTGTTATAGTCACTGATACTTTTAGCCAGAGGTACTTCAATGAACTCTTTTACTTTACTGCCCCATCTTTTCACTACATTAGTAGGAGGAGCACCAGAGAATGTATATGCTACTATTACAGAACGATTATCGATCCATTTCAAAACAGAAATTTTTCCATCTACTCTGACGAACTCGTCGAAGGAACATCTCCCTCTCTTCATCAATTCCTTGTCTGCAGTGAGTTTCGATTTGAGAGTAGATGGAACACGGCTGACTAAAATCGTTCCTACTGCATATATTTTTCTTTCTATCAGGTATTGTAACAGTGTAATTGAATTGAAATATCGGTCAAAATACACAACAGGCTCGCTGGGAACCTTACTCACCACCAGCTTCTTCACCACAGAACCTCCCAAACTGAAATCTGGCTTTGGTTGTCCAAAAGGCCTAGTGCTTGCTCCTTGGTAAGTGAAAAAGTCAAGTACCAGCCCATCAGAAGTTGTCAGCACAAAATTCTTCAGACCGACTGGATTATGCTTGTTCTTGACATACTGTCTAAGAGATGTTTCGCCATGAAAAAAGGAATCATTTGGTACTCTATCGAAAGATAGATAGAAACTGGCAGTGAGTGACATTTTCTCCTAATACTGTCAAGGACTGGTGGAACTTTCCATAGTTTGTTATTTCTCTGGAGTTCGTCTGGAACACTCATATTATTTACAAAGTGCAAGTAGTTCCTCAATTTGAACATACGATTCCTTGGAATTGTGGTTACTGCAGGGACCCTCAATCCACGAGATGCATTCAAGTTCTAAGGCCTCCGATTGTTTTTTTCTAATTAACTACTCACCCGAAATCGATGAAACTGGCGTTACTTCTCGACGTAATCGCCCTGCAGACGTACACATTTTTCACAACGCTGACGCCATGACTCCATGGCAGCGGCGAAGGCTTCTTTAGGAGTCTGTTTTGACCACTGGAAAATCGCTGAGGTAATAGCAGCATGGCTGGTGAATGTGCGACCACGGAGAGTGTCTTTCATTGTTGTAAACAGCCAAAAGTCACTAGGAACCAGGTCAGGTGAGTAGGGAGCATGAAGAATCACTTCAAAGTTGTTATCACGAAGAAACTGTTGCGTAACGTTAGCTCGATGTGCGGGTGCATTGTCTTAGTGAAACAGCACACGCGCAGCCCTTCCCGGACGTTTTTGTTGCAGTGCAGGAAGGAATTTGTTCTTCAAAACATTTTCGTAGGATGCACCAGTTACCGTAGTGCCCTTTGGAACTCAATGGGTAAGGATTACGCCCTCACTGTCCCAGAACATGGACACCATCATTTTTTCAGCACTGGCAGTTACCCGAAATTTTTTTGGTGGCGGTGAATCTGTGTGCTTCCATTGAGCTGACTGGCGCTTTGTTTCTGGCTTGAAAAATGGCATCCACGTCTCATCCATTGTCACAACCGACGAAAAGAAAGTCCCATTCACGCTGTCATTGCGCGTCAACATTGCTTGGCAACATGCCAACCGGGCAGCCATGTGGTCGTCCGTCAGCATTTGTGGCACACACCTGGATGACACTTTTCGCATTTTCAGGTCGTCATGCAGGATTGTGTGCACAGAACCCACAGAAATGCCAACTCTGGAGGCGATCTGTTCAACATCATTCGGCAATCCCCCAAAACAATTCTCTTCACTTTCTCGATCATGTCGTCAGACCGGCTTGTGCGAGCCCGAGGTAGTTTCGGTTTGTTGTCACATGATGTTCTGCCTTCATTAAACTGTCGCACCCACGAACACACTTTCGACACATCCATAATTCCATCACCACATGTCTCCTTCAACTGTCGATGAATTTCAATTGGTTTCACACCACGCAAATTCAGAAAACGAATGATTGCACGCTGTTCGCCATTTTAAGTATTTAAAACAGTTCTCATTCTCGCCGCTGGCGGTAAAATTCCATCTGCCGTACGGTGCTGCCATCTCTGGGATGTATTGACAATGAACGTGGCCTCATTTAAAAACAATGCGCATGTTTCTATCTCTTTCCAGTCCGGAGAAAAAAAATCGGAGGCCTTAGAACTTGAATGCACCTTGTACTATGAGAGCTTCTGTGAAATTTGGAAGGTAGGAGACGAGGTACTGGCGGAATTAAAGCTTTGAGCACGGGGCGTGAGTCGTGCTTGGGTAGCTCAGTTGGCAGAGCACTAGCCCGTGAAAGGCAAAAGTCCCGAGTTCGAGTCTCGGTCCAGCACGCAGTTTTAATCTGCCAGGATGTTTCATATCAGCGCACACTCCGCTGTAGAGCGAAAATTCATTCTAGTGATACATAGTTGTCGAACAAGACTAACTTTCAGTAATACTCCACAAAAAATAAAAAAATAAAACGCGAAAGAAAATCAGCTGTTGATTTTAGGCTCCTTTTACTTGACTGCGTGAACAGATGGCTGCACTAGTTCGATCTGCATACCACATTTGGTTTAAGACACAACAGAGCCTCAAATCAATTATTTTCTATATCTTTGATACTTGATCAGTGTCACAAAGTCCTTTGCAAGTCTAAAATGTCTGTAAAAATAAACCAGCATTGCAAAAAAAGCAATGTTTACATCAAATATTGCAACATTATTTTTCACATAAACGCATATTCGTCAAATTGGTAGCTATAACATGCCAGTATATGAAACGTCCCCTTAGAAAAATTATACATGGCTGTGCTTAAACTGACACTCAATATTTTTTAGCGCAACGCAATCTGACTTTCAATAATCCCTACAAAAGAATGGCCCTGACTAACATTAACCTATACCTTTCACAAATCACTTACCTCACCAAAAATCTTCGTTACTCGAATTACTGCAATACAACGAGCGCCACTACTGCCAGCTAAATAAAAGATTCAAACTACTGAAGGCACTAACTACTGATAGGCATAGTTAGCAAATGAAAGATTTTTATAGAGAACAAACAATGTATTTACCTTAATAGTGTACAAAAGTCGTAAATATATAGCAGTTCATGACATCCACTCTTATAAATGTACTGTTTCTGATGGACACACGTCCAGATCATCCCCTCTCAAAAATCCGCCATCTCACTTCCCCACATCCACCACTGCTGGCTTCTCACCTCCAACTGTGCAACGCTAAGCGCTGTTCACATCCAGCTGCCCAACACTACAATGGCAGACAACAATGCAAACTAGCCACAGACTGCACACAGCACACCCAGTGATTTTTCATACAGAACGCTACGTGGCGTTACCAATAAGAAAACCTAAACAGCCTACTTACATAGCCCCCATGCTCCCCACAAAAAATTTTACAAATTGTTTTGGGCACTGGCCAATACAGATTTGAAAAAATTTTCATAATTACAGTAAGAAAGATATCAAATGCACACACTTATTAATACAATGTTGGTCAAAAGCTAAAATTTTCTCACAGTCCATAAAGACAGTCCTGATCATTCATCACAGTAAAACTGCCGTTTCTTTTCTCAAAGTCTGAGCAGTAAATGACAATGCATATGGAACTAGTGGATTTCCATACAGTATTGAACAAGTAGTGTTGTCCGTCCAATGGAAAGACAGTGCTGACTCTTGACTTGCAGACAGGTAATGGGCCACAACAGAGCAAACCCACCGCAGAGTCAGTCGAAGTTTTGAAGTATATTGATAGGTAGGTCATCACAGAACAGACCACTGTAGTCTTGTTAGAGATTACGGTATTGGTGGGCCACCAGAGGTGCAGACCCACTGCAGTCCTTGTAGAAATAATGGTATTGGTTAGTCATCAAAGGTGTAGACCCACTGTAGTCCTTGTAGAGATGGCCAGCAGCCATCTGTTGTGACTGTGCAGGTGCACAATCACCATTGAAGAGTCTTGCAGATAATATAGCAAGTCCATAACCACCACTTGTGCACTCACAAAGTTTTTGGAATTGTCCTTAGAACCAGCAATGCTGTTATCCAGTCCCTTGCTGAATTATTAACGCACATGCAAACACTAACAGTCCCTACTTCTCACATATTGTCCATATACTATGACCAACAGAAACGTGTGCAGTGAAATGGAACTTTAATAATATGATGAACTGGTGTCAATTACAATTTTATAACATAAGAATACAATTACAAAGGTACAAAATACATCATTAAAGAACATAACAATACAGACACATTTGTAGTACAGACTTTACAAAAGAATCGAAGTAACATATACATCAGTGTTACAGGAATTATGACATGAGTACATACATAAAAGATCAGAATAACTTTCGAAACATCAACTTCACACATGAGCATTAAAACAGAACAGTATAAATAATGTCTAAACATCTTTACAAAGAAAATAACATATTATCAGAAAAATTCTACAACATAACTCTTATTAGCTAAACACATTAAGACAGGGAAAACACAAATTCACATAGTGTAATAACACAAAAATACAGGACAGGGTTTGTTTTCAGTGTGACATTTGGTACTGCAGTCCACCCCAAAACTTCATTCCATATATCTTTCCTCTTATTTCAACATTTGTTTCCACCAAAAAAATTCTATCCAAGCATGCTTTCTGTATTTATATGTTCACACATTTCTTACCTCATTATTTATTTTCCATTATCTTACCTCATCATTTATTTCCAAGAAAATCCTACCTAAACCAGTTATCCATAAACCCTACTTTTTTGTTCATACCCTCTTTCAAAATACATTTTTTTTGGCCAAACCATTTTCTTATAGCTTCTCAATGCATTTCTTCCAGTTCATCACAACTTGTTCTCTTATATGGGCTACCCCATCTTAAGCTAACTTAAATCTACTGAGCTCAGATACTAAACTAAGGGACGAGGCAATGCAGTACAAAACAATTAACACAAACAGCAATGACAAAAAATTCAAATTGGCAAAGCAAGCAGCAGTAAAATAAATTAGCAGAGCAATTGCAATATTACAACTAATATAAGGCAATGAGCAGCAAACAAGAAAAATAAATTAGTAGTAAAACTGGCTTAACAGAGTAATGTAAAGTGAAATTTAGTAGCACTATACCTGGCAAACAGCAGCAGCAAATGCAATAACTTATATCTAAGCATGACATCGCTCAAGCAGAAAAAATATTACAGTAAAAATGGCCATGTTTAATACCTATGTCACATCTTAACACTAGAGTGATGCATCACAAAAACTTACTCTGCAAGAAAGTTACCAAGTCATTAAAAAAATTATTTATGCAATTCCTGTGAAGGGAAACGTCTATTTGTGCTCTCTTTGCTAAGAAGGTATATCATAAACGTATTCTTTACTGGGTCTGTAGATAGAAAATAGTGATATTAGTACATCTATTAAATTTTATAATAACCAATGCTGCAGTGCAGCTAGAAACTAGATATTAAAGAAAATGAGCAAATATGTACAAAGGAAGGCATGAAACATCATTCATTAGCCATATGGCATTTCATAAGGTAGTAAAAAAAATCTCTCAACTAGAAAGACAGTAATCATAATCAGGTGTATAGACATAAAAATATTTCTCGTCATTTCATTAGGTATTTCAGTAAATATCATAAATTAAGAGCTCCACAGTGTTATCATATGTTTTCAAGTTTGTGCGTGTCGTATTTGTGATGCTTTCTACAAAGGAATGCCAACAGCGAGGATAATGGCCCCTTTTTTTTATCCACCTGTGCCTCTGAAAGGCACACACTAATGGCTTTTTTCCAGGCAACTGTCGTGCAGCTGGGTGCTCACGACTCATTACGTGAAGGTGCTCACTTAACTTTCTTACTGAAATATTTACGACACCAGTTTGCATTACAGTGCCAGTCTCATATAAAAAATTTCACAGGTCGAGAATTTGCGTTGCAAATGTGTAGAAACAAAATCCTATGAATATAACAGTGTTCAAAAAGTTTTCGTCGGCATTGTGATACATTCGCGTATTTACACACATTTCGTAACTCTTAAAGTACGATTCTTGGTTTCCAACATCCTTTTTCACAGGTCAGAGTTCCTAACCACTACTCATTATTCCTTACCTTGTTACACATATACATATTCGTCGACATTCTTCAATATTTCATCATTACAAATATGTAGCATAATCAAATTCCTCATATAGCATCAGCTTATTGATCATAAACATACCTCAACAGCATAATACACATCATCGTCGTAATAACAACATCATAAAACCTCAGCCAAATCTCAAAAACGTCGTAGCTTTCTGCAATAATGTCAAAACCTAAAAGAAATTCTGTGCTCATTTCAATAGTGTCATCTACCTCAAACGTACTTTAAAAACCGTGATCCCATATCAAATACATCATTCAAAGCTCTCATAGTATCACAATGGTTCCGAAAAATATATGAACAGTTCACAAAGTACAGACAAAATACAATTTCATAAGTGTGAAGTTATCCAATTATGTAATTGCGTAAACATGTGTCACTGATGTAGTAAAAAAATTTTGTTTCTCTGTTAAATAATCAGATAGCTGTCTAATTCTGTGTTAGAGAAATATGGTACGATGTGTAAAGTTGTATAAGCAAATACCATATTAGCTAGGGCTCCTCGTGCTTGCCAAACATATGGTACACGAAGTAAGCGTGTGCCCCCCTGAGGATTAATGTAATTATACCCTCAGGTGTTACAGATTACAGCAATGGAATGAAATGTATCACGGAAAACTTTCTTTGTAATTCAAAAATCTTTAAAAATAAATGTTTTAAGTACAAAATTAGTCACTCAAATGCGTGTCCTGTAGCGCTAAATGTGCGTCTTGCTGTAAGACAATTCTGTGGAAGTGTCGTAGTTATCGTCTCTGTAAGCAAAGTTCTGCTGAAGTCAATGTACTCACCTCATCATAAACAAAAGTGAAATGCTTTGCATATAGATATCATAGTTATTATGCTTATTGCCGTGATGAAGAAAGTACTATACTGTAACGTATTGTTGTGCTATGGAAAAGGCTGTCTCATTGTAGCTATACCACAAAAGTTACTACTAAAACATGTTTTACTTTCCAGAAGAATTCAGAAAAACTGTGCAGATATAAAACAGATGCACCGCAAAAGCAACAATGTAAATTGTGTCACACATTAGTAGCATCGTGATATAATCGTGTAGCTGTCAAAGAAACCAGATACTGAGTCATCTTTAATCTCACAGAAAGTACTTCAAATCCAGAATGTATTTTCAAGTAAACCAAAATGTTGCGTTAAAATCACATTACCAGTACCGGTACATGTTCTAAGTGTGTCAGCCTTATAGTCGTTACGTAATCGTGCAACTAACAAGAAAGAATGTACACACACAATAACACTGTGTCGTCTGTTCACTATAACAATGCTCTCGTAAATACTGTCTAAATATGTTCCCTAGGTTCTAGACTGGACAGTTAACTTCAAAACATTGTTGCATGTTAACAGTTCCTAAGTCTGACAAGGCATACTAGAAATGTGAAGTGAAAAGTTTTATGGCAAAGACAAAGTTAAAAAGCAGATTATCTTTCAATAAACGGTTTTACATGTGAAATTTGGTGTAAACTTTTACTCTTCCTAGTACACAGAGTTTCAACTTGAACGCAATTATCATACGGTATACGTCGATAAAGAATACTGGAATTTTTCTCAATGTTAGCGTCTATGTTATTTTTCTTTGAGCCAGGCGGCGCACGTGGCTGCCTGCGGTGCGGGTCATTGTCTGCTATCTCTTTGTTGGCGTGCGTCGTTATTGGGATTAGGAGACCTAACTCCTACAAATTCACCTTGACGAGAAGGCCCTGCCCTGTTTGAAGCTCGCCAGTTCTGATGCAATTCAGGTCTGTCGTTACGATTATATCGTCTGTCGTCATGTCGGTAGATTCCATAGTTTCTTTCTTGTCGGTCACGTGGTGGAGAATTTCTCCCTGAATCGTAACTGCGCGCTGGACCGTTGCGTCTGAAGTTATTCTGTCTCCCTTGATAGTAATTATTTTGGTTCCCATATTGTCTGTTTCTGTGGTTATCTCTGTCATATTCATTACTACGGAAGTGCGATCTTTCTCTGTACCTATTATTCTGCCAACGGTTGTCATAAGGGTGGTGTCTGTTTTGGTCACGATTTGTGTTGTGAGAATAGCCTTGTCGTGTCCAGTTATTATTTATTCCACTGCGGAATTGCTACAGATGTGACCTGTAATTGTTGTGTTCCTGTTTTCGCGTTCCGTGATTGTCAGTGTCAATTTCCAGTTCTTGTAACAGTCCCTGAAAAGCTTCAATGTCGTCTTTGCAACGTCCTGCCAAAATAATATGTCATAAATGTTCAGGCAATTTGATTAAGCAAATGCGGATGAGTTCTGAGGGGCTGTATGGGTTTGACAGATACTGATTCTTGTGCAACATGTCTTCAAAATATTTCACAACTGGAAAATTCAGATTGTTCGAAATGTTTCATCATTATGATGCTATGTTTTACTCGGTCTTGTGTGGCCTGAGACCAATATGCTGAGAGGAAGGCATGGTAAAATTCTCCTTCACTGTGGCAATCGTGAATGACCGATCGCATTCTTACAGCTGGTTCATTCTCTAAGTAGCCACACATAAATTCTAATCTATGCTCTAATGACCAGTTGGGAGGAAAACAATGAGAGAATTGATGGAGCCACGCATGTGGATGAATGTCGTTGCTAGAATTCTTAAATGTTTTGAATTTACGTGTAGTAATAAACAGCTTATAGTCAAAATCATCATGTCGGAGAGTCGCATGTCGGCCATTGTTACGTCGTTTCGGCGGCTCCATCTCAAAATTCGGTGTGTCTTGCCAATTTCTTTCATAATTTCCGAAGTACCCCGTGTTATTATTTTGCGGCTGTTCCGTATTTCTATGTCCCTCTTCCCGTGTTGGAGCGCGAGTGTCCTCCGAAATATGTAAGTTTTGTATTACATGTGCCAACTGATCTTGTAATTCCCGGATTTCTCTTTTGTGTTGCGTACTAATTTGATTCTGATTTTGTTTGAATTTCTTAATTTATTCATACTCTTCTGTGTCTGTGATGGCTACAGGTCTTGTGTCATTCAGATCATCATCTACCTTTGCAGATAAGTTAGTGAACTGATCCGAAAGTTCGGCTACTTTCTCCGATAGTGTACTTATTTCCTCAGTATGTTTTTCTGAACCAAGTTTCAGAGTGTCCATTTGTGTTGAAATCGTATCTACTGTGTCCTTTAAGTTTTCCTGAGTTATTGCAAGTTGCGTAACCGAATCGGTAGATGCAACTGAGTCAATTTTAGCTTGCAAGGTCTCATGATTTTCATGAACAATAGTTTGCAGTTCTTTTATGGCTGCTTCGTGATTCTGTAATGTATTTTCATGCCGTGAAAAAATAGGTTGGAAATGCTCACAAATTTGTGTTTTTACATCATTGCAGACTGACATTTCGATTCGATTTTATGTAACTCAGTAGTTAAATCTTCACGTGTTTGTTCAAGCGTGGCGTCTAACCTTTGAAGATTTTGTTCCATTGTGTCTAACGTTTTTAAGATTTTGTTCCATAGTGTCTAACTTTTGAAGCTTTTGCTGTGTTTGTCCCATTTGTTGTATTAATTGTGATAACAATGCACTAGTGTCTGAAACATGTTCCTCAGTGCTATTCGGCAATGCATTTGAACCGGCAATATTCGCATTTTGAAAAGCAGGAAATGTGTCTTGACTTATTTGCGAAAACGGCGAGGACGCAAAACCTGAATCTACAGTATGTGCAGGATTGTGTCCTGTCATTTCGGATTCCTGAGGCAAGCTGTTGCCGACCGATCGATCGATAATGCTTCCCTGTTCGCTAATTGTTTCACTGCCTACACCATTATTTGCAGCCCGCTCCATTTCCCTATGCACAATTACCAAATTACTACTTTGAACATTAGTTAATTTATTACACGGTGGCGCTAACACTCTGCTTTCGTCTTCACTGTCATTTCTCAGTTTACTTTGGAGCCTAGTATTACGTTTTTCACACGCCATTATTGTCACAATATTTCACACGACAACACAGAAAAACACAATTTGAAGAGCAAAAATTAGAGAACACATTAACATAGCGCTGAAAATAATATCTAGTTAATCGCAAGCGCAGCTGCGAAATCCTTGGTGCAAATCTACATGCATGCCACAACTGTTTTACTGTACAATAATGAAAAACTACAACTACAAAGGAAATTCTGTCTATGATTACGCGCTAGCAATAAACAATAGCTACACTAATTACACAAACTACAAGAAAAAAATCAGAAGATTCCAGTGAGGTACCCTCGGCTAGGGGTCGACATATGAAACGTCCCCTTAGAACAATTATACATGGCTGTGCTTAAACTGACACTCAATATTTTTTAGCGCAACGCAATCTGACTTTCAATAATCCCTACAAAAGAATGCCCCTGACTAACATTAACCTATACCTTTCACAAATCACTTACCTCACCAAAAATCTTCGTTACTCGAATTACTGCAATACAACGAGCGCCACTACTGCCAGCTAAATAAAAGATTCAAACTACTGAAGGCACTAACTACTGATAGGCATAGTTAGCAAATGAAAGATTTTTATTGAGAACAAACAATGTATTTACCTTAATAGTGTACAAAAGTCGTAAATACATAGCAGTTCATGACATCCATTCTTACAAATGTACTGTTTCTAATGGACACACGTCCAGATCATCCCCTCTCAAAAATCCGCCATCTCACTTCCCCACATCCACCACTACTGGCTTCTCACCTCCAACTGCGCAACGCTAAGCGCTGTTAACATCCAGCTGCCCAACACTACAATGGCAGACAACAATGCAAACTAGCCACAGACTGCACACAGCACACCCAGTGATTTTTCATACAGAACGCTATGTGGCGTTACCAATAAGAAAACCTAAACAGCCTACTTACAGTAGCTATACCATGACAGTACGCCAATGCTATTTCCGTCCCTAAACAGTTACAAGTAACAATCTAGATTAAGAGCTGACATTACACGTTAGGGCTAAAACATGAATATCACAAATTAACTTGACCAAACTTACAACTGCAAAATATACATTACCTAAAAATAAGTGGGCAAGTGCACAAACAAATAGGCAGTCTGATTTATTGGAAGAATGAAATTAATTAGGCCTACTGTTGATGTAACTCACAATACACTCTCAAATTAAATATTTCCATATTAAATTGTTCTCAAATACTATTTTAGGAGGGACAAAGGTAATGCATTGATGATACTGTTTTGCAGTTATTTCTTGTGTTACAAACGATTCAGGTACTAGAGGTCATATGCAACAACAATGTTTGACGAAGGCTACAATATTTATCGTTCAGAACGATGGTGCTAGGGCCCTCTGAAAGATTTATAGACTTTTTCCTACAATCAACTATTAAATAACAACAACATCTCATAAAAATACTCGACGTGAAAACACACGCACATTCACACACAACATATCCAAACACAGTTTCAGGAAGGGCAGAAGAAAGTGTTTTATCACTTTAACTGGGGAATGAGTGATTTGCTTACACAACATGAAGAAAGAAAGTGACAGAGATGTGACATTACCACAGCTAATGTCAGAGATGATATCTTGAAAGCAAATTCTTTAGTAAAATTATCTGTCAATTATCGAGTACTAGTACACACACATACACACACATACACACACACACACACACACACACACACACACACACACACACACACACACACACACATCAGTAATGTGGAACACACCCCTTCAGCTGCAGCTCTGAGCTTTGTATAGTTTGGGAGCGGGTGTTATGGGCCAATAGAAGAAAAAGTCCAGTAAATGTGGGCACTAAAATGTGTACCTTAAGGGCTATAAGCAGTTGTTCAGTAGAAGAGATCCGTTGCATAGAAGCAAACATGATCGAGGGCTCATAGGTCATAAGGTATGCAGTTCGAAGCACATGTGTGCTGGGCATTGTTTGGGTCCATATTATCACCTCTCAAAATATGGAAACCAAAGATCTTTCAGTAGCAAAAATGTGCCTCACACTAACAAAGATGACCAAGTGCTCATAGCTCTTTAAGATATGCATTTAGAGCCCACGCTTACTAAACATTTTTTTCTTGTTTTGGTCAATACTACAATGTCTGAATTTTTGTCACTGGAACTCCGATTCACACTGGTCGAAGGTCATTGATCCTGGCCCTGCACATAGGCAACCTAAGTTCATGCTTATACTTGCACAGTTCAAGATCAAGTGGTCGCCATCTTGGATTGTGACGCAGTGGGATCGCATGCATCAATACCGTATTTAAGTGCAAAGTAGGCCAGGTAGTACATAGCCAAACTACTAATTCCGTTACGCTTTCGTAAATGCTCAGAGTTAATGCTTCGAGTCCCGTTGTATCTTGCGAGCTCTGACGTACTGGCACTTGGCAAGAAAAGAGCGGCATCAGGTGCGGAACTCGAGCGAGACGTGTGCCTCGTATTGTTACAATCGAGGCAATGGTGTCATAGTGAGGACAGTGATGTGTCTCATGACTGCCAAAGCCGTGGAGACACGATTTTCGTACCTTAGAATTGCAGGAATTTGTAGGCACCGATGTGGTGCGACGGCTTTGTCAGCTGGCGTTCTTGTTTAAAATGGCCATATCAGTGTTACAGGCTCTGTATGTAGCACGTCTACCGACATTGTGGTGGGTCTCTCACTAGCTACTCTTCTGTCTTATCACAAGCCTGCTGAATGCCGCACTGCTCAGAGCTAAGTGTCGCCAAAGATGAAGACGACTGCGGTTCATTAGATGACTGTTGGCTATAACATCGACTATGGGCTATGGCTATATGCTATTTAAGATCGAATGTATGTAGTGCAGCCGACGCTACTTCGAAGGATTATGCAATTTTCAATATGTCTTCAAGACCTGAGTCACACGATCCCAAAGCCTGAGCCTTAAACTCTTTGTCAAGAGCCAATCACATTACGAATTAAATTACCTCTCGAATTAAAGACTCCGAAAAGGCAAGAGCATATTCCTTACAAGCGAAATACCTTAGGCATTAAAGATTTGTGACCCGCCCTGCATATGATAGTTCACATCGTTTTCCACACTGATTGAACTATAGTCTAGCTTTGTTTGTATTAGCTGGTGACAGCGAGTCAGTGGTTATCAGTAATTTCAAAAAACCATTATTTTAATCCATAATCACAATAAATTACTACTGTGGCAGGCCTTGACAGTTATATCTTCCTAGTTAAATTGGTCTTCCATTGACCACTTGTAGCTGATAAAATAGAACAGGCAAAAATGAACGTGTGCAAATACTTATACAAACAGCACTGCGCTACATACTTAACCTACTCCGCAGCCAGGTAGTTCCAACAGATCTTCCAAAAAAAAATGTGTTACGTTTCTTTGCAAATCGAAGCTGGACGCTGTGGCTGAGCGGTTCTAAGCGCTCTTCAGTCCGGAACCGCGCTCGCGCTGCTGCTACGGTCGTAGGTTCGAATCCTGCCTCGGGCACGGATGTGTATGGTGTCCTTAGGTTTAAGTAGTTCAAAGTCTAGGGGTCTGATGTTAAGTCCCATAGTGCTTAGAGCCATTTGAACCATTTTTGCAAATCGAAACATTCTATCCAAGACCTCGTGGATCACATCGGTCGCAAAATCAAGGATAAGTCGAAAGCATAAAAATTAAATTCCGTTTTGGAAAAATAATTCAGGGTGAATGAGCATGCGTAGATTACACCGTATGACTGCCGAATAATAATTTCATTTCGTACAGAATCCTATCCATAGTGTTACAACCCTGTTAATGCTACTGTAAATGAATAAGACGTCGGTATTTATAACGGATTTTCCGTCCATTTTTACACTGAGTACGATTAGAATCAAGATTCCTGAAAATAAATTACTTCTACCTCGACTGTCTAGCAATGGGAACAATAAATGAGAAAAAGGAGAATAGGTATTCTGGTTATAAGAAGGTTGAAATAAAATATGCGGGTAATTACAGTGGATTATCATTAATGTCTGTCTGTTAGGTAATTCTATCGTATATTCTTAGATCTCTCTAGAAACAGGGAAGCAGGAGTTTCTGGAAGCATCGATAAAGTGAAATACTGTTCATAAATAGGCCCTAGTTCGTAGAAAAGTTACGTATTCAAAATTTCCTATAGTATTCGGCAACATTTACCTGTTCTTTTTTTTTTTTCTGTCGACCACCTGCATCAAGCGTCGAAGTTGTTGAATGCATCCGACTTTGGATGCTGTCGCACTTAAATTACCGATCCTGCTACGGTACTAGAGAAGATTTCAGTTTACCAGAATCAAACTGAAAAACACTCTCGTTTATCATTGGTGGTACGGACACAGGTTCGTACGAACTGTACTAAACGTATCTTCCACGATGTATTGAGCGATACACAACACAACTAGGTGGTAACCACCTAAATTTCCTAATGAGAAATAACTGCGACCTATTTGGTTGGGGGAACATTAGAGGATATAATTAGCATGGGATGTGAAGCGCTCCCCATGGTTCAATAACATTCTGTCTTATCCTAAGGCATTAGAACTGGACGTTAGAATTCTGCAACGTGATTTCCGTAGTGGTGGGATTGAATCACGGCCTGCATTTTATGCTTTGAGGACGGCCAATGCACGCCTAATCCGATGATTTCGTTAGAAATAAAGACTGTGCTGGATAAGAAATTATTTTCAGAACATTCAATCACTGTTGTCTTCGGCTCGACAGAAAAGTTGTTCCTTCCGAAGTCTTCTGCTGATCGGTCAAACGATTCGCCGTGCCGTAACATGGATGCTTCCATAATTCTTCTTCGGTAAAATAATCTGCGGCTCACGACTACGCTTTATCCGTCTGTTCTGTTTAATAATCAATAATCTGCTCTCACGAAGGATCCTGACAGGGTAGAGTGAGCACCCAGAATATTGGCCTGAACCGTTGAATGTGAATGTGCCTTACACATACAAACATTAAGAGATTCAGTAATCTTCTTGTATGTTTATGCAGGCAACCGAACAAACAACGTACCTCCAAACCGTTGCGAATACAGAATACAACTGCATAAATGATTCCCCCTCAAAGTAGTCCATACTGGCTGCCATTATCTACAAACCAGATTCCCCACAGACTGCAGTGGACACCTTAAGGCTATCACTAGCATTCTGAATGGTAAAATGTAGTATTTTCAGAAAATTACTGCTTTAACTTCTCCTACAGTGGTAGTCGTGAGCCGGCCGCTATGGACGAGCGGTTTTAGACGCTTCAGTCCGGAACCGCGCTGCTGCTACGGTCGCAGGTTTGAATCCTGCCTCGGACATGGATGAGTGTGATGTCAGGTTAGTTACGTTTAAGTAGTTCTAAGTCTAGGGGACTGATGACCTCAGATGTTAAGTCCCATAGTGCTCAGAGCCATTTGAACCATTTTTGGTAGTCGTGAACATGGTAGACGCTACGGTAGTGATCTCTGCCTGGCAGTCGCCGTTGTCATCACTTGGCCGGCCATCACATTCCCTCTTTCGTCAAAATACCACTCCCATGGACACGACTCAACCGTCTTAAATACGACTCAATCGTGTTAATCACTGCGTCATAATGTATGATGTAAAATTGAAAATGCGACGCGAAATATTTTTGCGTTCGTTGATCATAATACCGCAAGATAACGTGGCACAACAATATATTTTCTACTCTTGCGTCAATGATTAAGAAGTGAAAAGGAAAAACCGAATTGCTATAGGGGAATTAAGACTCTTACTGTTGACTACTGCCTCCTTTTCGGATGCATATGGGTGTATTCTTTCGTCATATTCTCGATAAAAATCTTACAAACGGTCTCCCTCTACAATTCATATCTCCACCCACACCCAGAAACACACTTTCCTTCATTACCATAGTGATGATTGCTTAATGCCTCATGATGTTTCCTTTCAACCAATTCCTTCTTCAAATTGTGGCATAACTTATCTTTTCTCTCCAATTCGATTCAGCATTGGCTTATTAGTTATCCATATATCCATCTAATCTTCACAGAAGAACATAATATAAACTTTTGAAATGTGGAATTACAGAAGAGTGCTGGACTTATTTATCGTCCATGTTTCATTGCCGTACAAGGCAACACACCATACAAGTACCTTCAGAAATGACTTCCTTATATTTAAATTTATGTGCAATATCCACAAATTTGTCTTTTTCAGAAATGCTTTCCTTGCTACTGCCAGACTACATTTTATATACTCTCTAATTCGGCTATCGACAATTGTTACAAAAATAACAAAATTCATGTAATACTTTTGATGTCTAATTTCCTAATTCTCTCAGCAATCACTCATTTAATTCGACCACATTGCATTATCCTTGTTTTACTTTTGTTGATGTTCATCTTATACCCTCTTTGCAAGACGCTAACCTTTTTGTTCAACTGCTCTTCCAAGTGCTTCGTCGTCTTTAACAGAATTACAATGACATTGGCAAAACTCAAAGTTTATATTTCTTCTTCCTGACTTTAATTCCCTTTCCAAATTTCTCTTGATTTACTGTTTGCTCAATGTGCAGACTGAAGAATATCGTGGATAGGTTACAACCCTATCTCACCCCTCTCTCAACCCCTGCTTCCCTTTCACCCCTGCTTCCCTTTCATGTCTTTCGAATCTCAAAAGCTGTCTGGTTTCTGCACAATTATGAATAATTGTTGGCTCCCTGTATTTTAATCCTGCTGTCGTCAAGAGTGTAATCCAATCAACATTGTCAAAATGTTTCTCTAAACCCACAAATGCTATAAATGTAAATTTGCCTTGTTTTAACCTATCTTCTAAACTAATTGACGAGTCAGTATTGCCTCGCGTGTTCCTGCAAGTGGCAGTGAAATCAAAACGAGACGGATGGAAAAAAGTAAATAGATTCTTTATTATTTCAAAAGTAATCGACATGACTGTTAATACGTTTATCCCACTGTTGGGCAAGACAGTCTATATCTTCATGGAAAAATATTTGCAGTGTCTACGGAACTATGATTGTAAATGGTTCAAATGGCTCTGAGCACTATGGGACTTAACATCTTAGGTCATCAGTCCCCTAGAACTTAGAACTAGTTAAACCTAACTAACCTAAGGACATCACACACATCCATGCCCGAGGCAGGATTCGAACCTGCGACCGTAGCAATCGCGCGGTTCCGGACTGCGCGCCTAGAACCGCGAGACCACCGCGGCCAGCGAACCATGATTGTACCCTAGAGTGCACCTCTTCGTCCGAATCAAGTCGACAGCCATGAATGTCTGTCTTCAGCGCTCCAAAAAAAATGGAAATCGCATGGGGAAAGACCGGAACTGTCCGTGTAAGGACTTCCAAGCGAAACTTGGGCAACTTAGCAGAAACAACAGGGACACCAGCTCTGGAAAAATTATGATGGCCTTTCACTTTGACTGAAACGGCCCGCTTCTCATTCATATTCTGGATGACGCTGCCACAATTAACGCACAGCTTTATGTGAACATTTTGGAAAAAATATAAGCGCGCCACCAAGTCCAAACTCCCAGGAATGTTGACGGACGGTATCATTCTGTTAAAGGGCGATGCCCGCCCACATGCTGTCAAGGTTGTTTCGACTACGCTGCAGAACTTACGCTGGGAAGTCCTTACACATCCTCCATTCAGTCCCGATCCCTCCCCATGCAATTTCCATAGTTCAGGAGCACTGAAGAAATCGTCCCTGTCAGTCAGTTTGCTTCGGACGAAAAGGTGCACGCCTGGGTACAATCATGAGTCCGTAGGCAACCGCAAACATTTTTCCATGTAAGCATCGACAGTCTTGCCTCACAGTGGGGTAAATTTATTACCAGTTATGGTCATTATTTTTGCAGGACTAAATAGTTTACTTACTTATTTCCATCTATCTCGTTTCAATTTGACTGCCCCTTACATATTTATCCAAACCCAAATTGAGTGTCCCTGAGGTCGGCACCCACCAGTTCTTCTATTCTTTCGAAAATAGTATGTGTAAGTGTTTTCCAACCATAACTTATTAAACTGATATTTCGGTATTATTCATACGTGTCAGTACCTGCTCCCTTTGGAAATGGAATTACACTGACAGACAAAAAACGCAACACCAAGACGGAGTTGTGCGACTTAAACGAAAATTACAGAATGGCACTAGTAGCGCTACTATGAGATGGAATCAGATTTGCTTTGAATACATGCAGTAACGGACGTGCGCGCTAGTTGCCTTTGAGATAGGACGTGTTGCGTTCATATCAGTCAAGAATACCATTAAGGCGACGCAAACGCGATTATCAACACCTCACTGAATTTGAACGAGGTCGTGTAATAGGGCTACGGGTAGCTGTATGTTGCTTCTGCGATACTGCAGAAATACTTGGCAGACGTGTAGTCACCGTACATGATTGCTGACAGCGGTGGTAACGACAATGTATAGTCGTAAGAAGATAGGCCTCCAGACGACCACGTGGCACTAACAAGAGGTGAAGATCGTGTTCGGCGTATGGCTCTGTCGCATCGTACTTCATCTGCAGTAGCAGCTGCCACCACAGCGACCCAGTGAACTGTTACTTCAAGTGCAGCTCCGAACCAGACGCCCTGTGGAGTGCATTCCACTGTTCCCAAATCAACATCATTTTCGACCTCAGTGGTGTCAAGCGAGAGCTCATTGGAGGTCAATGTGGAGGGCTGTTGTGTTTTCTGAAAAAAGCTGTTCTGCCTCGGTGCTGATGTAAACAAACACAAACGCGATGATTGGTCAGAAGCTGTAGCACACGTACACTGGTGTTGTTACGCTCTTGGAAGTAGGTCCTACTTATGTATTAGGTATCTTATTACTAAGTTACTCTAAATGAAACTAAAATATTCAAATTAACTAAGGCCATCAACGTTTTCTTAATCACGCTTTAGCTACGCAGTTTTTATTTCAAAAATGGTGTACAGTCACATCCTCTGCAATGTTGTACTCTGATTGTCGCGCTGTTAATGTACAGTACGAAAATGGCTGAGGCTACTTTCTGTTCCGTAGTGAAACGCGCGCGTGGAACACGGTAAAAAGTGCCGAGAAATAGGTGTCTTTAATGTCTTCACACATTTACGGAGATAATCGGCTCTGAAGTTTTCCCAGATGTATATACTGCAGTTGTTTATTATACCTAAATTGAACGTGAAGCACAGTTGGTAGCGTAATGGAATGTGAACCAAATGCGGTTATTCGTTCGTTAGTTCAAATCTCCCTAATATCATTTTTTCTCATTCAGTTCATACCTCCATCTCGTAATTATGAAACGCATCATCATTTTTTTATGAATAATGCATGTTTTCTTGTTTCTAACTACATACTGGACGCGAATTTCCTGTTTCCATTTCAAATACAAATTCTTAATTCTCGATGTTTTATGAAATACTTCATAAAAGTTGTTTAGATTAAGAAAACATAACAATTTAATTTTTAAGGCAAAAATGAAAAACCAAATCCTCTTTATTTGGACTATTTCCATCGTTTTATACCACAGAGGTAGATAAGTATCTTAGAAACATGAAAAACAATCATTTTCACAGCATAGAACACATCATACAAGTGCTGCATTTTTACATTTGATACTGTACCATTACAATATGAACCCAACAGAACTGATCTGGAGCCAAGCTGCGGGATTTGGCCCGAGAAGTACAATACTGTTAAGCTGCCACACGTACTGGAACTAACGCACGCAGATTTTTCACACGTCACTGCCGAACGCTGGCGAGATATAGAACGGCTCGTCATAAAGGAAGAAGAGAAAATGCTGCGCCTGGTTGGCTTCGTGGATTCTGTTGTTGAGAGGTTCGTTATCAACGTAGCAAGTGACACTTCCAGGACTGAAATTTATTTCTCGGTTTCGGAACAGGAAGGAGCTAAGAGATTACCAGACGACTGACTGTAAATAATACCTTCAGTGGCTTCAGTATTTAACTATACGGTGAAATCCTTCTCTTACGTTACACACAGCTTATGCAGAAAAATCACCTTGTGGTTAAATCAGGAATTTTCATAATTAATGTTTTTAATTTCAATAGTACGTTAGCTAAAAACGATAACGTGTTGCGGTTTTCGTCTAGTTGTCTAAGGAGCGTATTGAGGGAGATTTGCAGTGTATTATTTCATTCTGCTTAAAATTTAAATGACATTCGGAGCTGTATTGCTCCGCCGCTCGTCTCTTTTTACGTGTGAACTGCAGCTGACGGCGTCACTGCAGGCTAGCTGTACCAGCTGATCGGCCAGTGCTGTCCAAGTTACATGCGCCGGTAAAGCTGTTGTCCCGTATTATCGCTAAGTCGATGTGCGCGTAACGCACAGCACGAAACGTACCCTTATTATCGTACTTGACAGTACCCGAGACAGCTTGACTGCAGTCCCACGTGAAATGGAAATACAATGAGGTTCCAACGAATGCGGAAGAACACATAGTGCAATGTTTACATCAGATTTATTCTTATGATGAACGGATTATAGTAATGAATGAGACCAGATAAGGATCTGTACTCAAACTGTCCACGTGCTCGACACTCTGGATCTACACTTGGAGGTAGGCTAGGCGCAAATTGAGACGCGTATAGCACGTGTGACGTGACACTAGACTACAGCGCGACACGCACGTGCCGCACGAGTCGCGCGGGTGCAGCGCATATTGCGACGCGCACACCATACTTCGCACGCTCCGACTGGCGACGCTCTGCGCTGACAGAACCGAAGCGCGCACAACTTGTTATCTTTCTCAAACGATTTTACAGAAACTATTCACTGAAGATATATGATTTTTGCCTTACTTGTAGCGTGGCGAAGTGCCATCAACTCGCTAATGACCATTCTTATAGTGATGTTCACATTTTAGTAAGACACTACGCAAAATTCAAAAAGTTTGCAACGAAAATTAGGGGTCGCTATGATTTTGCGTTTGGTGCGTATTACACCATATGTTGCTGCGTGTGAAATTTAGCTAACATGCTGAATTTTTGTTTAGATTTGGCAAGAGGTCTCTATCTGCCTCCGATCTCGAGAAAATGGATCCCATGTAGCGCGCTCACTTCCGATCTCACGCCCACGAGAATGAAATACTCGCAACATCTCTCATATCTCCTGAACCGCTCGAGACATCGAAACGAAAGTTTGGCGAATTGTAGCACACAAGGAGGAGAGTGTTTTGTTAATTCTTAAACACACGGCTTATCTATGGCCATATATCTGTACTTATACGCCGGCCGCGGTGGTCTAGCGGTTCTAGGCGCGCAGTCCGGAACCGCGCGACTGCTACGGTCGCAGGTTCGAATCCTGCCTCGGGCATGGATGTTTGTGATGTCCTTAGGTTAGTTAGGTTTAAGTAGTTCTAAGTTCTAGGGGACTGATGACCACAGATGTTAAGTCCCATAGTGCTCAGAGCCATTTTTTGTACTTATACTTCCATTTTTATTTATTCCACTTCAGTGACTGTAATTTTTTAAGAGTTATCGACAGCTAGCGAAACAAGAGCTTCCTAGTATGAAAATAAACATGAAATTTCTTCTTTTATGTTACTGCAAACCGACACTATGATGTTTTTCGTAAGCTATTGAGCTCTGTGATTGCAATTACTTGTTTAATGAGGCATTCCGTTTCGGAATTCTGTTTCAATAGCTGCTGTGAGATGAGTTTGGCAAATTAAACTGTGACAAAGGAAGTACAATTAAACCATTCACCAAGAGAAATGTGGCCGTTACTCACAAACGGTGATGCTTCTTCGAATGAGAAAAGATTAACAACTCACACAAAAATAGATTGCCAATTCCGTCGGAATTTTGGTGGAATCCACGTAACCCATCGTATTTTTAACACTGAGCGACTGCAATGGAAACTTACCAAAGGATTTTATTCCTTCTCATGATCTGAGCAGTATTAAAACAATGACGAGCGTTCCTTCAGGCGGAATGATAGGCACATGCCAGATACTGGTTACTCACCTACGGCTTGTCAAACTGACAATGTGTGATCGCGAATGAAATAGTTGTTATTGATAAAAATAAACAACTGATCTGTCACACAACACAATGGTCAGTGTATTGTCAGCAGCGGAGGATAATGCGCGCGACAGGAATGCACAAGCTAGCCATGTGTGCCTTGTGAGCTGGAGTTCGAAAAACATTGTCATGAAAGTAGATCTGCCTTTGTCAGCAGTACATTTCAACAAATCAAATACATCTAATCATAACACTCTTTTACGATATTCCTACTTTCGTAATAATACCGACCATTTTCTTCATTTGTGTAGCCTGTTGTATAATTAGTTTATTAATGCTGATAATGTGTGCAACAATTGAAATGCTTTTTCTCATCACGGCGAACCAATTAAAACATTGTTATTTGTGACTGCTTTTCAACTGTTTCTAGCTTGCAGTGGAAATGTGATGTTCACATGCATGTAGTACAGTGTGTCGTATTACAGTATTACATCCATTTCAGAGTAATCACGGTGAGACTTCTATACTTCAGATCTTGGTCGCTTTTTACCAGGAGCACAAAGGGATCACACCTGTCGAGATTATCCCTTTCTAAATTTTTGTAACAGATCGTACAGATACGCCAGCATACTAGGCAGAGAGAAGATAATCTTGTTTTACTTTCCTACCTTGATTCTTAATCACATGATTTTATAATATTCCTTGCTTTCTTATTCACTACCCTCTGTCCCTTCTTGCGATCTGAAAACATCGCGGAGGCATATGATACAATTCCAGCGGCCAATGGCTCATCAGTTACTGAAGTTTGCATTTTTCTTGACAGAAGAGAAACAAAACAAAACTATACAGATATAAATAACAGAAAAGTATGATGTACTAACAAGAAAGATGGAGCGTTTAAACGGCGAAAAAAGAAACACTACCCAAAGGCAATGAAATTTAGTACACAGTAAGGCAAAAGTTATCGTATGGGCAATATTACCACTGCTCATATGCACCGTTCCGATGTGAGCATATGGCCGGGCTACTTTCCCCCTCCCCGCCTCAAATTTCCCACGGTGCTAGCGAGGCATGCGCGACGCGCGGCGCGAGAAACTGTGCCTCAACCACAACGCCGCGCGACCTGGCGCAGGCGCGTGTCGCGTCCCAGTCGCGTCGCTTCGCAATTTGCGCGGTCCCATTTGAACCTGTGATGTTCCAAAAACGCGCGCTGCGCTGCGTCGCGCCACACGCGCTATACGCGTCTCAATTTGCGCCTAGCCTAGGTCTGGCGTACGATTTCTTATGACAGTAGGAGCACCCTCGAGGTTATTCCACGCATGCTGACTGCAAAATGGAACGTCAGCCTGGTGATTCGACGTACTGTGGTGCCATACATAAACAGCATTCCAAGGGGTGTTTTGGTGTTTTCCAACAAGATAACGCTCGCCCAAATACCGCTGTTGTAACCCAACAGGCTCTACAGATTGTCGACATGTTGTCTTGGCCTGATCGATCGCCAGATCTGTCTCCAAACGAGAACACATGGGACACCATCGGACAATAACTTCAGCGTCCTCCACAAACAGCATTACCGTCCATCCCACAAACAGACGTCCGGAACCTGTACAACACCATGCACACACTTTTGCATTCAATATTCTGGCTGTTACATCGGTAATTAATGTACAAGCATTTCACGTTTGCAGTGGCTTATCTCGTGCTTACATTAACCTGTAATCTTACAATGTTAATCACTTACATATGTTAAACAGAAGAATGTGGTACCGAAATTACATTATTCTACATAAATTATTTTGTGGTGCTGTGATTTTTTTCCGTCACAGTGTTACATTCTTCCTGAAGTCTTACGGTATTTCGCATGTTTCACGCATCATGTCCCTCAATAATCCTGAGGGAATGGCATCTACTTCAACGGTCTTGTTTCGACTTATTTCTTTCAGTGCAGTGTCAAATTCTTGTCGCAGGATCATATCTGCCATCTCATCGTCATTTACATAATATTCCGTTTCTACTGTATAAAACTGTCCTCAAGTTCTTTTCTCTTGTAAAGTCCATCGATACACTCCTTCAGTCTATTAACTTTGCTTCTTTACGTAGTGCAGGCTCGCCATCGGAAATAATATTCATATAGGTGATTTTCTTTTGTCTTAAGGTATTCTATCAGATCAAAACTATTCGGGCACCTATTAATAGTCCGCAGCTCGTGGTCGTGTGGTAGCGTTCTCGCTTCCCGCGCCCGGGTTCGATTCCCGGCGGGGTCAGGGATTTTCTCTGCCTCCTGATGACTGACTGTTGTGTGATGTCCTCAGGTTAGTTAGGTTTAAGTAGTTCTAAGTTCTAGGGGACTGATGACCATAGATATCAAGTCCCATAGTGCTCAGAGCCATTTTTTTAAACCTATTAATATCAGTATGGTGAGGTGTCCGCAAGTTACCGTTACTCTACTGTATACAGTACACAATGCTGTAAAATGTTTCAATATCCTTCCGGATTTAACCTTTTCTTAAGCGCAATAAGGGCACCATACACTAAGCACGGAAAACACGCCCATGGCGGGACATCATCTCCTCCATGCTTTGCTGTTGGCACTACACATTATGGTTGATAACGTTATCCTAACATTTGTCAAATCCAAGCACTTCCATCGGATTGCCACAGAATACAGCACGACCTACCACTCCAAATCACTCGTTTCTAGTTAGCCACTGGATTGTTGTGTCTGTCTTTAAACCGCCTCATGCGTCACTTAGCACTGACTACAGAATTGTGAGGCTTATGAGGAGCTGCTCGACCACTACACCCCTTTCTTTATAATCCACTACGCACAGTCATTGTGCCAGCTGAACTGCCGGTAGCACTTTGGAACTCACAAGTCATTCCTTCCGCGGATTTCATGTGATTTTTTACAACTACCCTTCGCAAAGCTCGTCAGTTCCTGAGTGAGGTGGCAGTATTTTGGTACCTTACAAGGATTCCGTCCCACTCCTATACATGCAATTATATAGTGATTAGACATTTGCTGACAGGTCTAGAAACGTTTATTAACGGTAAAGAATATGACTAACTTCGTCAAGTACACCAATATACTAATACTTGTAAATCACTTATTTGTTGGGTGATGGCCTTTTATATGGAACGGCTGTGTAAGTTTAGTGAAGCCGTGGGCCCGAGGCTGCACAATGGGCCGGGGCCAGACAAGAGGCCTAGCGGGTGTCTCAGGGCGGCAGTAGCTGGTTCTTGGAGGGACGCTCGCCTTGGACGGTCGCCGAAACGCAGAACAGTGTATGTACAGGGTGTTTCAAAAATGACCGATATATTTGAAACGGCAATAAAAACTAAACGAGCAGCGACAGAAATACACCGTTTGTTGCAATATGCTTGGGACAACAGTACATTTTCAGGCGGACAAACTTTCGAAATTACAGTAGTTACAATTTTCAACAACAGATGGCGCTGCAAGCGATGTGAAAGATATAGAAGACAACGCAGTCTGTGGGTGCGCCATTCTGTACGTCGTCTTTCTGCTGTAAGCGTGTGCTGTTCACAACGTGCACGTGTGCTGTGGACAAGATGGTTTATTCCTTAGAACAGAGGATTTTTCTGGTGTTGGAATTCCACCACCTAGAACACAGTGTTGTTGCAACAAGACGAAGTTTTCAACGGAGGCTTAATGTAACCAAAGGACCGAAAAGCGATACAATAAAGGATCTGTTTGAAAAATTTCAACGGACTGGGAACGTGACGGATGAACGTGCTGGAAAGGTAGGGCGACCGCGTACGGCAACCACAGAGGGCAACGCGCAGCTAGTGCAGCAGGTGATCCAACAGCGGCCTCGGGTTTCTGTTCGCCGTGTTGCAGCTGCGGTCCAAATGACGCCAACGTCCACGTATCGTCTCATGCGCCAGAGTTTACACCTCTATCCATACAAAATTCAAACGCGGCAACCCCTCAGCGCCGCTACCATTGCTGCACGAGAGACATTCGCTAACGATATAGTGCACAGGATTGATGACGGCGATATGCATGTGGGCAGCATTTGGTTTACTGACGAAGCTTATTTTTACCTGGACGGCTTCGTCAATAAACAGAACTGGCGCATATGGAGAACCGAAAAGCCCCATGTTGCAGTCCCATCGTCCCTGCATCCTCAAAAAGTACTGGTCTGGGCCGCCATTTCTTCCAAAGGAATCATTGTCCCATTTTTCAGATCCGAAACGATTACTGCATCACGCTATCTGGATATTCTTCGTGAATTTGTGGCGGTACAAACTGCCTTAGACGACACTGCGAACATCTCATGGTTTATGCAAGATGGTGCCCGGCCACATCGCACGGCCGACGTCTTTAATTTCCTGAATGAATATGTCGATGATCGTGTGATTGCTTTGGGCTATCCGAAACATACAGGAGGCGGCGTGGATTGGCCTCCCTATTCGCCAGACATGAACCCCTGTGACTTCTTTCTGTGGGGACACTTGAAAGACCAGGTGTACCACCAGAATCCAGAAACAATTGAACAGCTGAAGCAGTACATCTCATCTGCATGTGAAGCCATTCCGCCAGACACGTTGTCAAAGGTTTCGGGTAATTTCATTCAGAGACTACGCCATATTATTGCTACGCATGGTGGATATGTGGAAAATATCGTACTATAGAGTTTCCCAGACCGCAGCGCCATCTGTTGTTGAAAATTGTAATTACTGTAATTTCGAAAGTGTGTCCGCCTGAAAATGTACTGTTGTCCCAAGCATATTGCAACAAACGGTGTATTTCTATCGCTGCTCGTTTAGTTTTTATTGCCGTTTCAAATATTCCGGTCATTTTTGAAACACCCTGTATGTGGTCACCGACCCGGCTGACGGCCGAAGCGCCGGGCTGAGGACCGCAGCGCCGAGTTGTACGAGAGAATCGGGCGTTGTACGAAGTGCGAGAGCCTCCACAGTGACCGGTGCAGGCTGACTGGCGCCATGTAGTCGCGGACGCAAACAGGCAAATTGGAAGCGGCCAGGCGACAGGCTGGCGCCTCGAGCCGTTAACTGTTTAGGCACGTACACCGGACTTGTTCCTGCGCGAAATTTCGAGCCGGACGTTCCGGACTGGCACATTCTCTTATAGCGTTGGTAGGAGGGATGCCTTATTGAAAACTCGACGAAAACTTGAGTGTGATTGGTCGGAACCGTTTAGTATGATGAGAGAAAGAGCATTCACTGTGCTTTGTAAGCTACGATTCGCCCGTCTGTACCTAGGGGAAGGTAAGAAGAGGCGAGCTGGTGAACCGGCAGTTTTAGTTACAAGATTCCTGTTTGAACTCTGGAAGGAGCGGGAGACCCTCAACTCTCAACAGAGCAGGAACATGTTCTTGTCTTTGCTCCCAAGCGCACTGAAGAATTCTGTTTTAGCCTCAGTGCGACGGAGAACTTCTGTATTAGAGATCAGTAAGGGCACTGTATTTTACTGTACGTTTAAAGACAATATTGTACTCCGCCTTGTTTTGGGAGTCCTCTTCTTGCACCTGACACAGTTCTTGGGAGCACTTTGCTGTTATTCACTTGCGCGTAAGATGTTACTGAATTCTGAATTCCACAAAAAAATGGTACAAATGGCTCTGAGCGCTATGGGACTTAACATCTGAGGTCATCAGTCCCCTAGAACTTAGAACTACTTAAACCTAACTAACCTAAGGACATCACACACATCCATGCCCGAGGCAGGATTCGAACCTGCGACCGTAGCGGTCGCGCGGTTCCAGACTGAAGCGCCTAGAACCGCTCGGCCACACCAGCCGGCCCTGAATTCCGCCTTGTGATGGGAGTTCGAGTCTTACGTTTATTGTTGACAGTAAAGTGACAACATTCTGCTTTGCTTTAGCAGTTACAGATAGCAGCCTGCCGTCTACGGTCTTAGGTTCAGATCTCACCACATTTGTGGATGTGCAGCTTTGTCACAAGCGGAAGTTACACTAAGTATGATCATTGCATTCACCCAGCACGCTTTTGCTACGGTGATACAGCCAACGGCACTATCTTCTCAGGGCAGATAGAGAGTAAATTGGTGGGATGATGTATAAAGGTTAGTCCACTGAGGTTACACGCCGATCAATCGACTCGAGTAGCTTCTAGTTTTTGGTACAACAGACTATCGCGTAACTTTCTGAAAAGTGAATGAAATAAATTATTCTGATGAACTGGAATGAAATATTTTGTTAAATATTCTCTCTTATGTTAGTTAAAAGCCACGACAAATTTTTCTCAGGGCGCTATTGCGTATTCCAACGTGAAGACACCCGTCTTACGATGGATGAAAAAAAAATCTTTCTGTAATGTTACGCTATAAGCCAATTAAACAGTGCTAAATATTTCCTTTTTCGTGAGGCTCGATGCTCCAGTATAGCTGCCTATGTGCAATGACAGCGTATACATTTAAAGAAAATATCTTTCAATAAAACTGTACCCCTGGCTTAAAAATTGAATTGGAAAATATTACAAGACGCCGTTTTGTATTTATTGAGATTAATCAGTTCAATACTTTCAGAATTAAATGACTATTAAAAAGGTTTTTATCATTTTATCATTAAAGGCGTCGCTTCAACAATGCACTTACACAAATTGGCCAGGGCAACATTTAATTATTACATAACTAATTCATAATTGGGGAAGGTACTTTCTTGCTACTAACAAAAACACACTCTACAGTAATTATTTGGATACATATTTAACAAAAATTATAATAACGCTACAGATAACTGTATTAATTACAGACCGTGATTTACATGTGTCCGTCAGCTAGAACATCAGAACCAAGAAGACACAGAAGACAATGAAACAAAATAACGTGCTTTTCTTTTATACCACTAGACAAAGATTACAATTAATACGATTCTAAGAGCGCATATAGCGCTTCTTTATGGCTGAATATCGATAAGTTAATTTTGTACTACTACTTTTTCCGGAGGCTATGCTATAAGACGAAGTCAGTCACATTGTGTAGTATTTCTCAGATCGCGTTGACCACTTTGGGCAGAAGCAGGCAGAAGTTTCCTAATATTAGTTAAGTCCATTTATATCACAACTGTTTGAGTCCACAAGACATGTACCGCCGTAAATTTCTGGGCTGTTATTTAAAATAAATTATACAGTGAACACTAACATTTGTCCTTCCAGTGGCATTATAATTCCTTGATCTTTCTTTCATTGATACGAGGGTTGTTTTTTAAGTAAGGGCCGTTATTATTTTTAAAAAAAAGATACAAATACTTTTGTAAAAAAACTTTTATTTTCTGATTCTACACACTTTTAACTATTTTTCTACATAGTTGCCTTGTTTATTTAAGCACTTTCCATACCGTACAACTAAGTTTTTAATTCCCTCTTCAAAGAATACGGCCGCCTGCTCCGACAGCCAAGAGTTCACGGCCGCTTTCCCTTCATCGTCGTCATTGAAGCGCTGCCCGCCAAGATGGTGTTTCAGGTACCGGAAAAGGTGAAAATCGCTAGGAGGAAGGTCGGGGCTGTATGGTGCATGGTCCAAAACTTCCCAGCCAAAAGAATCAATCAAATCCCGAGTCTTTTGAGAGGTGTGAGGCCTAGCGTTATCGTGCAGGAGCAAAACTCCTTTTGTCAGCATGCCGCGCCTTTTGTTTTGAATTGCTCTGCGGAGCTTCTTTACAGTTGCACAGCAGGCATCTGAGCACAGCGATGCGTACACGTCAGCTACAGAGCTGCAACTTGCATCAGTGTGAACGGGAAGGATGCCGGTAAGTGGCGCGGTGGCTTGTTGCGGCGTCCGCGCGAACTACGGGACTATACGCGCGAACGGCCCTTACTTAAAAAACAACCCTCGTATGATTGTTGTTTTAATTTGTGTTCTGACAGTAGCCACAGGCGGTACGTATGAGCGATAGGGCCAGATTTCAAGATCGCGATACTTTAAAGTTGCCTTTGCCCACATTAGCACTGACGGGTCTCCCTACCCGGTTATCTTGAAACTCCACAGTTGAGAGGTAGGAAAGTACTCGCAAAAATTATGTTGTACCAAACTCACACAATACACGAGCGAGGGCGCATTAGACCTGTTCGTCAGTACAAGAGGTATTTTGGTCTTTATTTAGCTGTGGTTGCTCCTTCGCGTTTCTATTTCACAATCACATCGCCAGTAGTGGACATGGACAGGTTTAGAAGGTTGAAATCTCCCTGACAGATTTGTTACTCGGGTAACATGCAATGGCTATTCAAACAAATTTCGGGCTTCTACCCGGTCGTCGTGTAATTCATCCCACGATGTTTCGACTAGGCGCCTTCCAGCCATCGAGTCATCGAAGACTGACGAAAACTTTCTCCATTCGGCAATATTCAGCGCGCTACGAGTGCTCCGCGCTTACGTCAAAATCAAATTGACAGACGGATCACACTTCCCGGCGGCAGCGCCCTCGTTGGTGGACCCGCGAAACTCAGATATCGTCTGCATTACCGCTCGCCGCGGCCGTTGGTACACTCTGTCGCCTTCAATTAGAACGAACCGTGGAGATGATGGGGCTCCATGCACTGTCCAAGTGGTAACCACAAACAGGGTCATCAGCTTTTCCCCCAGGCGTGTTTCAACGTATTCTTTACTAATGGAATCTCAAAAAGACGCTGCTGTGGTCAGAATCATAGTTCTGTCACACTCCATTGAATGTCAAGTGGAAATACAGTGTTCAGCAACACCGGAATTGCTTGGTTGCAAAAGGCGAGGGCAAAGTTGATGTTCAGTGCAGTGTTCTTCCACTGTGCGTGTGGTCTGTCCTACGTCAACCACACCACACTGACAAGGTATTTCGTCAGTTCCGGCCTTCCACAAGAACACGTCGTCTTTCACTGATCCCAAAAGGTCTGCAGTCTTAGATGGTGGACGGAAAATCACCTTCACCTGAAATTTCCAGAGGATTCCTGCTATTTTAAACGAAATGTTGCCCTCAAACGGAAGAAATGGCAAAGATTTTGCCGGGGCACTTCCATATTCTTGGTTGTAAATGAAAGTGCTCTGTTAATCTACTGGGTGGAATATCAATTTTCTCTTAACACTGTCGGCGAGCTCTCTAGACAAGCCATCTTGATCTGAGACAGTGTGAGCTCTGTGTACGAGTGTTTTAAGCAAGCTCATAGTTTGTTACGGGTGATGACAACTTGACGCTTGCAAATACAAATCAGTATGGCTGGCCTTACGATAAACTGAGTGCCTCACACAGCCATCATTCTTTCGTGTAACCAAGACATCCAAGAAAGGCAGACAACCGTCTTTTGACTGATGACCTTAGAAGTTAAGTACCACAGTGCTCAGAGCCATTTGAAGAACCGTCTTTCTCTGTTTCCATTGTGAACCGAATGTTGTCATGAGTGGAGTTGATGTGGTCAAGGAACTCCATCAATTTATCTTCTCCATGAGGCCACACTATGAAAGTATCGTGCAAATCCCTCGAAAATACTGTTGTTTAAGAGTAGCTGATTCAAGCGCTCTCTCTTCGAAATCCTCCCTAAACAGGTTGGCCACGAAGGGAAGCAATGGACTGCCCAAGGCGACGTCATCAATCTGCTTAAAACATTCTCGGTTGAACACAAAATAGCTTGAGGACAGAGCATGCCGAAACAAAGCAATGATGTCCATATGAAACTTTTTGCCAATTAGCGCAAGAGAACCTGTGATAGGGACCTTTGTGAAAAATGATACCACATCAAAGCCAACCAAAGGGCCAGAACTATTTAGACGGAAAGCCCCGAGTCTATTGATAAAGTCAGCTAACTCGCGGATGTGGTGTGAGCATTTGCCCACCAACGGTCTCAGCAAAGAAACGAGATGCTGGCTAAGTCATATGTAGGAGCGCCAATGTTGCTCACTATTGGACATAATGGAACAGTTTCCTTACGAATTATTTGAAGACCTTACAGTCTTGGTGGTACACAACCATGTGGTCTTAACCTCTTAATGACCTATTGCGGTATGGAGGAGGAATTCAATAATGCAGAGGTTGTCCGTTGCACACGTCCTGTGGGGTCGTAATGAATCCGCCTACAGGCAGAATCACGTAGAACAGACCATTCATCTTATCATCATACACACTACGAGGTAGCAAAACGGCTGCATTATCTTCGTCAACCTTCAGTACCATTACATCAGGGTCCTCTCTTTGAGGGGCCGACGGTGCGGCCGAGCGGTTCTAGGCGCTACAGTCTGGAACCGCGCGACCGTTACGGTCGCAGCTTCGAATCCTGCCTCGGGCATGGATGTGTCTGATGTCCTTAGGTTAGTTAGGTTTAAGTAGTTCTAAGTTTTAGGGGACTGATGACCTCAGAAGTTAAGTCCCATAGGGCTCAGAGCCATTTGAACCATTTCCTCTCGTAGATTTCGCAGTTCAGTCCTTTCTGCAGAGGTTAAGTAACTAGGTTGAGGAGGAGCTTTCAAAAGAGTACGGCAAGTTCCTCCTCTTATTTCTTCTGCAGCATCCTAAGGAAGGGGTCGCACAGGTTCTTCACATTCAATGACCGGTCCACGTTCGACGCCACTCAGCTCTCATGACTAGCTCAATCTGCCGTTACTGCATCCCTATTGAAAACACAATACGCCCCGCCACCTTTTTTACTGGCAGTGATCTAGTGATCAATTCCGCACACTTCCATAGCCTTGGATTTCTCCTCTAGCCATTCCGCCTTAGCCATTTTGCACTTTCTGCCAATCTATATTTTGAGGCGTCTAAATTCCCGTTCCCTCACTTAATATGCTGTACTTTTATTTTTTTCTCCTTTCGTTAGTTAAATTCAGTATATCCTGTGTTATCTAGGGATATCTGTTAGGCTTTGTATTTTTTCGTATTTAATCTTCTGCTGCCCTATTTCTCCTCTCAACGCGTTAATATTGAAGCACTCACTTATTAAAATATTTGGATTACTATGCTGTGATCGGATGAATTTCTTATTGAAACTCAATAGCTATAGTAGTCCGTAATATTTTAGTAAGTGTGGCGTTTCCGGTCATTAAATTTTACATTTAACCCTACAGACTCTGTTTTTTGATGCCAACAGATCAGATCAAATTTCGTGTATAAACACGTGTAACGCGGGCTGGTGGCGGTGCGCAGGTCCGCGTGTACCAGGTGGAGGACGAGGCGTCGCTGGAGCGGCCGGACACGCAGCGGCTGCTGAGCGTGCAGGCGGTGGGCGCGCGCAGCCACGGCTGGCTCGTGTTCAACGTGCGCGCCGCCGTGCAGTCCTGGCTGGCGGGAGAGCCGCGCCTCGGCCTGTTGCTCGCGGCCACCACCCTCGACGGCCGGCCCGTGCGTCTGCGCTGGGCGCGCCACAGCCAGCGCAGGCAGCCGCTGCTCGTGCTCTTCGACGATGACGATTCCGCCGCTGTTCCTCCTGTTGGCGATCCTACGCCGCTTTCTTATCGCCGAGCAGGTGAGTGTCAAAGTCATACAGCGCTTACTGCTGGAAATTATTCCGCACTTTAAACAAGAACACCGCTTTTGTTGATGCTGGAAGACACTGAAGGATACACGTCTGCTTTCCAAACCTCCATACTACTAATAGCGTCCATCTTCAGTCTCACTGTTCTCTGAATGAAATTTCACTCTGCAGCAAAGTGTGTGCCGAAACTGCATCGCAAATTAAAACTATGTGCCGGTCTGGGACTCGAAACCGGAACGTTTGACTTTCGAGGGTAACTGCTCTGTCCACTGGGGTATCCAGGCACGACTCACGGCCTACTCTTACAGCTTTACGTCGGCCAGTACTTCTTTCCTACCTTAGGAACTTAACAGAAGTTCTCTTGCAAACGTTACTGGACTAACACTGCTGCAACAAAAGATATTGCAGAGAAATGGCTTACGAGGAGACAGTCTCAACTTGGGGTCAAGTGTTTTAAAGCCTTTTAGGATTAGAAAGTACTCGTTTTAAGTAAATTAAACACCCTTTTGGCCGCCAACGCTCCGCCGTTTACGAGGAATAACGTGACGCGACTCATAGACCCGTACTGTTACAAGTATAGTGCGCGCAAAATGTCGTGGCCGCTAAATGCGCAGTCGACTAGGGAAGCGTGGGGAGAGTGGCAGTGGTGAGGGATCGCTCAGAGTGATGTAGGTGAAATGTCGAGCTCTGGAGGTGAAGTGCCGTTCTAAACTGAAGCCCACATTCACATTTTTTGGAAATATTTAGCGGGGCCCCTCCACGCCCACACTTGCATGGTTACCATTCAAAAAGACTTGTCACCTCTTCTTTGGTTAGTATCTAAAAAGAATTCCCACGAAAATGCAGCGATTTATTTTCGCCTGGTTTGTTAACGCCCCTGTTTTAATAAAAGACCAGAGGGAAACAACATCACGCAAAGATTCTATCATGATACATTCCTTGATTATGAATCAATTAAGCGCACCAGTATTTCAGAACCGGGGCCCTGCAGTTTTGAATGTCAACGTAGATGCTTTCCTGTGACGGTCGTAAAAAAACGTTGGAGTGCGAGGGCACTGCATTTATATAATGCGCATGGTGTAAACACAATTTGTGTTTCGCATGCATCTACGACAAGTATCATCGACATCAATGTAGGGGCTGTGCTCCAGACGACGGCAACGATAGCGAGTAATAAAGCCATCACAAATGAAATATATTGCACATTTTTAAAAAATTTTATAATAAATAGTTGTAAATAATTAAGATTAACAGCGTTCCAATCCACAGATTAGTCGACAAAATCGTGGAAGAATGAGTAATATATCGTCAGATCGTAATAGAAAAGAAAAAAAGGAAAGAAAGAAACAGAACCTCCGAGGCCGGGAACCGAACACAGATCGCCCGGCTGGTAATAGGGTGCTCATCTTCTGAACCACGCAACCTTGGCGATAGCTTCCCCAATAGCGCAGGTAAATGAACCGCGTCACGTTTTTCAAACCGATTTTCGTCGGAAACGGCTGAGCGTTGGCGCTAAAAGGGTGAGGCTGGGGTCTTTAGTTAACTTACGAGTACTTTACTATCCTAAAAAAGGCTTTAAAATCCATGACCTCAAGACAGGAACGTCTCCCTGTTAGCCACAGCTTAGGGGGATTGTTTCCAGGATGAAATTTTCTTCATAAGGTCCTCCATTTCAGAAAACGATTTCTGAGTACATTTTTTGGACGCTCTGGTTTACGAGAGAGAAAATATCTGCCTGGATTTGGAACCACAGAATGGGACGTTACTCCCTGAAATCTCTCAGGTAAACTGTAGGAAATAATTTAATGACTGAACTAAGATCGAAACACGTTTCTCCTCTTCCTAAGACTCCGTTGTACACATTCAGCATGCATTTTAGTGTGCTTTATACCTGTTAATTAAATACATCTAGTGAAGCTATGCATTAATGCTCAAGTTTCTTTGAAAACATACGATGTACGATATTTCTGACACGATTTTCTACGAACTCTTGGCTACTGCTATATGAACAGAACTCCTCTGACAGCTTTTCGTTCTGTCGATGGATCCCTCAAGGATAGTAAATGAGAGTGAACCTTTCGAAACACACGAGAAGTTCTCGGTGCATTTGTCGATCCATTTCTGGTGAAGCACACCTTAAGAGACACTCGAGAATGTAAACACTGGAGAGTACGACCACATCAACAGGTTCGTACTCTTACGGAATGGGACAACAGGTTGGGTCGTAAACGGAGGTGTGGCACACGTGCTAACTTGTATACCTACAACAGAAAATACGACGGAAGTTCGATTATTCGATCTGGGTTGTGTCACTCGTTTGGCGTTAAGAAAAATTAATATAAAATGTTGTTAGTGCATACTGATGATCTTGAAAACGAAGTCGTACGCCTGAACATTTTTTAGGTATGTCACAGAAAACGAAGTCCGATCTGTTCCCTGTATATTGTTTTTGAAATGCCTTGAATCGTCATTTGAAAACCCAAGAAATATTTCAACTCAGTCCAGCAACTAGCAGCTCTTCTTCGTTGGTTAGCCCGCATCTCGTGGTCGTGCGGTAGCGTTCTCGCTTCCCACGCCCGGGTTCCCGGGTTCGATTCCCGGCGGCGTCAGGGATTTTCTCTGCCTCGTGATGGCTGGGTGTTGTGTGATGTACTTAGGTTAGTTAGGTTTAAGTAGTTCTAAGTTCTAGGGGACTGATGACCTAAGATGTTAAGTCCCATAGTGCTCAGAGCCATTTCGTTGGTTACTAGTGCAGGTATGACAAATAACTGTAGTAAGTTATTTTCTGTGACGATAGTAGCTCGATGACAGTATTTTGCGTAGTGGGTAGGATTACAAAGTTTCGCCCAATACAGATTCCGTGGTAGCATTCTAAGCATAAGGTGACAACTTTGGTTTTAAATAACAAATGTGTGGAACAATATATACAGTACATGGGAGAAACAGTTGGTTTTATCCGTTTCCAAGATACAGAGATCCAAAGTTACCCTACTTCTAGACGTAAAATCCGGTATAAGGCGAAAACTAAATAATAAATAACCGTGCAAATTGCTCAAATTTTAAAGGCTTATTCTCCGAGCATTTATGCAGAAGAATCTTCTTCCTGTTTTCAAAAGTCTGTTACCGAGAAACAACCCAAAAACTCATATTTTGGGCACCAAAATCCAGTCGCGGATTCCGAGACGGCTATGCATAGCAAATGGCTTAATTTTTCCGATATATTTCTACGATCCCGATATTGAACAACCTTCAAAATTAGAATGAAATTTTCACTCTACAGCGGAGTGTGCGCATATATGAAACTTCCTGGCAGATTAAAACTGTGTGCCTGACCGAGACTCGAACTGTTCGGCACACAGTTTTAATTTGCCAGGAAGTTTCAACCTTCAAAATTTTCTTCATATCTATATCCGTTTCCGAGATATTGACGTTCAAAGTTATCCTAATTGTACACGTAAATCCGGTGTAAGGTGAAAACGCAGTTTAAAGTCAAATATGCTGTAAGTGTCTTCGTTATCATCTGGGAACTCCATGTTGTAGTACTGGAGCACATGCAAAAATTTTTTTGCATTTAAAATCTGGTCTGGGAAAAGAAGGGAACAAGCGGAAAAATGCTCCTATCGGAGCACAAATAATGCGAATATGTTCCTGTTTATTTAAAAGACTGACTGAAATGTGGTGTACCAGCTGCCCACTTCTACCTTGCTCACCACCTTTTAAAAATTTTGCAAACATTTTGGCATGCGAACATGTCTGCGCTTTTTTGAGCTGAGAGAGAAGAATACAGCGGCACTGGCAAACAGAAGGAGAGCTAGTAAATACTGGAAGATAGTATACAGTCTTTGTGCTATAGGAAGAGCGAAGGAGACAATGGCAGCGTGAGAGAGAGAGAGGGACACAATGGCACTGCAACATAGTTGACAATGACAGAACAGTGCTAGGGGAAGAGTGAAGGAGACAGCACCAGGTAAGGACGAATAAAGAGAAAGACAAAGTGGAAGTGCATGAAAGTCAGAGATGATGAGAGACACTGTATATGACAATGACAACGGGGAAGGCAGAGATAACGACAGTGAGAAGAGACAGCAGCAGTAGGAAGGAAGGAATGTAGAAGTGTTAGAAACAAGATATCAGCAGTAAGAGACAGCAAGAGGGAGATAGTGACTGTGAGAGGCGACTGTAGTAGTAGGACATTGTGAAAGGGGCCGTAGCTGTGAGACGTGGGACAATGACAGAGAGACACAAAGATATAATGACAATGAGTTGGGCTGCATGAGTGACTGAGTACGGGCAACTTGGTGTGCATGGGTATACGACTTACAGCGATGGACAAGTGTGTGCGAGTGAGATAAAGTTTGGGGGAGCTTGTGGGATTGAAATGTGAGTTGCATGTTTAAAAAAAAAACGCGAATACGTTCGCATGCCAAAATTTTTTGGAAAATATTAAAGGGTAGTGTGGAAGGTAGAATAAGGTAGCTGGTGCCTCACTTTTTAGTCAGATTCTTTTAAACAGGGACATATTCGCTTTTCTTTTTTCTTTAGGTTGGTGTGTCATTTAAAAATTGAAGTAAATCGGTCAAGAAATTATCGAGTTTTTGCAAATGTTTTGCCTTCTTGTAGTATACCGGGTGTCTCTCCCATGGGTCGTTAGGCGCATTTTCTCTGGCGTTTCGGCATATATCATAAAGCGGTTACAGCATCGATGATTTCAGCCGTAAATAGAAATATTAAAAAACGCAGGAAGATTTTTCTGTTTAGCAAAAGTGTCAAAAAGCAGATTTCAGAGTACTTGACGGCTCAACACAAAATTTTTGTCTCAAGTACAGATAGTGTTGAGGATCAGTGGACAAAGTTCAAAACCATCGTACAATATGCATTAGATGAGTATGTGCCAAGCAAGATCGTAAGAGATGGAAAAGAGCCACCGTGGTACAACAACCGAGTACGGAAGCAAAGGGAACATCACAGCAAACATAAACATAGCCAAAGCCTTGCAGACAAACAAAAATTACACGAAGCGAAATGTAGTGTGAGGAGGGCTATGCGAGAGGCGTTCAGTGAATTCGAAAATAAAGTTATATGTACTGACTTGGCAGAAAATCCTAAGAAATTTTGGTCTTATGTCAAAGCGGTAGCTGTATCAAAACAGACAACACTCGGTGACCAAAATAGTACTGAAACAGAGGATGACAGACTAAGGGGCGAAATACTAAATGTCTTTTTCCAAAGCTGTTTCACAGAGGAAGACTGCACTGTAGTTCCTTCTCTAGACTGTCGCACAGATAACAAAATGGTAGATATCGAAATAGATGACAGAGGGATATAAAAACAATTAAAATAGCTCAAAAGAGGAAAGGCCGCTGGACTTAATGGGATACCAGTTCGATTTTACACAGAGTAAGCCAAGGAACTTGCCCCCATTCTTGCAGCGGTGTACCGTAGGTCTCTGTAGGTCTCTAGAAGAGTGTAGTGTTCCAAAAGATTGGAAAAGGGCACAGGTCATCCCCGTTTCCAAGAAGGGACGTCGAACAGATCTGCAGAACTATAGACCTATATCTCTAACGTCGATCAGCTGTAGAATTTTGGAACACGTATTACGTTCGAGTATAATGACTTCTCTGGAGACTAGATTCTACTCTGCAAGGATCAGCATGGGTTTCAAAAAAGACGATCTTGTGAAACCCAGCTTGCTGTATTCGTCCACGAGACTGAGAGGGCCATAGACACGGGTTCCCAGGTAGATGCCGTGTTTCTTGACTTCCGCAAGGCGTTTGATACAGTTCCCCACAGTCGTTTAATGAATATAGTAAGAGCATATGGGCTATCACACCAACTGTGTGATTGGATTGAAGAGTTCCTAGATAACAGAAAGCAACACGTCATTCTCAATGGAGAGAAGTCTTCCGAAGTAAGAGTGATTTCAGGTGTGCCGCAGGGGAGTGTCGTAGGACTGTTGCTATTAACAGTGTATATAAATGACCGTGTGAATAACATCGGAAGTTCACTTAGGCTTTTTGCGGATGATGCTGTAGTATATCGAGAGGTTGTAACAATAAAAAATTGTACTGAAATGTAGGAGGGTCTGCATCAAATAGACGCATGGTGCAGGGAATGGCAATCAATCTCAATGTAGACAAGTGTAATGTGCTGCAAATACACAGAAAGAAAGATCATTTATCATTTAGCTACAATATAGCGGTCAGCAACTGGAAGAGTTAATTCCATAATTTATCTGGGACTGGGCATTAGGAGTTTTATAAAATGGAATGACCATACAAAATTAATCGTCGGTAAAGCAGATGCCATACTGAATCCTAAGGAAATGCAGTCCGAAAACAAAGGAAGTAGGTTACAGTACACTTGTTCGCTCACTGCTTGAATACTGCTCACCGGTGTGGGATCCGTACCAGATAAGGTTGATAGAAGAGATAGAGAAGATCCAACGGAGAGCAGCGCGCTTCGTTACAGGATCATTTAGTAATCGTGAAAGCGTTACGGAGATGATAGACTCCAGTGGAAGACTCTGCAAGAGAGACGCTCAGTAGCTCGGTACGGGCTTTTGTTGAAGTTTCGGGAACATACCTTCACCTAGGAGTCAAGCAGTATATTGCTCCCTCCTACGTATATCTCGCGAAGAGACCATGAGGATAAAATCAGAGAGATTAGAGCTCACACAGAGGCATACCGACAATCTTTTTTTCCACGAACAATACGAGACTGGAATAGAAGGGAGAACCTATAGAGGTACTCAAGGTACCCTCCGCCACACACCGTCAGGTGGCTTGCGGAGTATAGATGTAGATGTAGATATTTGTAATTTCGTTTTTGCAATGTGTACGTGTAATCAGCCCAAACTAACCAGGTACATCACGTACTTCATACGATGCCCAGTGTCGACGGAAAGCGTCGATTTGTTTCCCATTACATACAAAATGATTTTTAAGCGGGAATTTTACATGCCCATTCGATAAAGCGGTCGCAAATTTGTCCATTGCGAAAAATAAACAGTACCCCAGCAGCGAAAGAGCAGTGCTTCTGCATGGTGGCAGCAGTCAGCATGGGCCAGGGCGGTCCTGTCGCTGCTGGAGTATTCGTAATTTACTGTCCCTATCAATACACGTTGGTAAAGCGAATATCGCACTAGACTAGTTTGGCACCGCTCTGTCGAATGAGCACGTAAAATTCCGGTTTAAAAATCATTTCGTTTTTAATGGAAAACAAATTAACGCATGGCTCAAGTAGAGTCAGTGATGTCAGTCAGTTCATCTTTGTGTCACCCATAATACGTTTTCTCGACAGGGCAGTAATCTTCGGCTCAACACCCTGTCTGCACTTCAGATTGGTGAGTAGCGCATCTATGTTTGTCTCCCACAAAGCGATCGAATAATACCCTTACATTACTGGTACTTACAGCTGTGCGCTATGGACGCCTCAATTGGAACCTGAGATCTATGCTCGGTAGCACCATTAATCCTCACTAAGGTTTAATTAAAGATTCCTCCCTCCCTCCAGTCCATAGAAGAGACATATTCTGCAGCTTTATTGAAATACCCTTTGATAGATCACATCATCTTTGGGATCCGATGCCAGAAGTGTGCTGAAGAAAGATAAAAGTCCGGCACATTCAATTTGCGTGATATATCCTCACTGGACACTGAAAATGGACTTCAAAGTTCCATAGATTTTTACTTGATTACTTGCCGACGTCCTTGACCACAAGGATCAAATGGTTCAAATGGCTCTGAGCACTATGGGACTCAACTGCTGAGGTCATTAGTCCCCTAGAACTTAGAACTAGTTAAACCTAACTAACCTAAGGACATCACACACATCCATGCCCAAGGCAGGATTCGAACCTGCGACCGTAGCGGTCTCGCGGTTCCAGACTGCAGCGCCAGAACCGCGCGGCCACTTCGGCCGGCATCAAATGGTTCAAATGGCTCTGAGCACTATGAGACTTAACTTCTGAGGTCATCAGTCCCATAGAACTTAGAACTACTTAAACCTAACTAACCTAAGGACATCACACACATCCATGCCCGAGGCAGGATTCGAAGCTGCGACCGTAGCGTTCGCGCGGTTCCAGACTGTAGCGCCTAGAACCGCTCGGCCATTCCGGCCGGCTGACCACAAGGGGCCCAGTGACTAAAGCCAACGTCGTGAGAGATGGCGACAGACTGTATTATTACCTAGAATTCCAAAACATTGCGTATAATTATTATTAGTAGCTGTATTATTAGCAGTATTATTAGTGCCAGTATTAAACCACAATCGAAAATGTACACCTTTCGGATATACATACATTTGGAAGTTCTATCGCACATAAAAATAACTTATTATGATATTATTATAATGATATATCCCCTCACGCATCACAGCACTTAACATAAAACGTAGCTGACTAATTGTATTTTGGTTTACTTGAAAACAGCTTCCATTGTCCACACAGACGTCAACCAGTAGTGTTTCTGCCACCCAGCAAGCCGCAGCTTCACTATGTTCTCCACAGTTGCTTCTTTTTTTTTTTTTTTAAGTAGTCATGTGTACGAAATTCAATGAGGAAAGTGACTTTCTTTAAACATTTGATAACTTCTGATTTGATTGTTTGAGTCGAAGCCTCTCTCATTCCTGAGGTTCGGTGACGCGTTGGGAATCCTACATTATTTTCGGTGCAACATTTTAATAAAAAGTTGTTAGCGGTTATCTTCTTAGGACCTGTCAGTGAAGTGTATGATAGAGAATGAAACCCAATATCAGCACACTGTTTATCCCTCTTTAATAGCGCCGGTGTGGACTCTGAGCTTAACACCTCCTGAGAGACCACTGTCAACATTCACATTCCTCCACTGCATGAGAGACTCCTTGACACGTGCTCATGTTGCCACCTCTCAACGTATCTCCGTTTTCTATTGAAACAACCCATACAAGAAGACAGTTGAGATGCAGATATCTGTCTAGGGATGAGAATTCTTCTCGCTCGAGACTCAAGAAAAATAGCCAAATCCTTGACAATCGAAACTCGTAAAGCCTCTCGAGAAATGTTTAGCTGTACTGCCCCCTCTGGACCGGGTACGCAGATCAACGAAATGTTAATGTAAGAACAACACCCTAGGAATCCGGCAATCGGTTTAAGATCAAAGCTCTGTGCAGAGAGTTAAGACGCGTATCACCCAGTCGCTGCTGTCGCGGCGGCAAACACGGTTGTTACGCACGCAAAACGAAATTTCACACGCGGCACTTACTTATATCTACATGCGGCTTTAAATGGCCGTATTTTTGTTGATCTGCTATAACATATTTTCTAAGTTAAAGTAACACTTTATTTACAAGAATGAACTGTATTCAGAAACAAATGAATTTTATTGTTCCCCATTCCATAAATTTGTTTACAGTCCTTCAATGAATTAATCTATAATTTGTTTTTGTTGTAAACTTAATATGGAAATACCGTGTGGCTAGGGCCTCCCGTCGGGTAGACGGTTCGCCTGGTGCAAGTCTTTCTAGTTGACGCCACTTCGGCGACTTGCGTGTCGATGGCGATGAAATGATGATCATAAGGACAACACAACACCCAGTCCCTGAGCGGAGAAAATCTCCGACCCAGCCGTTAGGTATGACATTCCGTCGCGCTGACCACGCAGCTACCAGGGGCGGACGTAAACTTAATCAAAAATGCCAAGTAAAAAAAAGAAAAAACGAAAAGATAAACAAAACAGCTTTTGGCATAGTGGTCAGTGAGAAGTAACATAATCATTACTACAAACCTATACTACTGTATAAAGAGAAGTAATTGTTCAACGTTGTTACCAAAACTCCCGAAAAGTTCTTGGACGATGTACTTCGAATTTTTCACGATACCCTAATAAACATTGAGACGGACATAGGTTACAGTTTTTTTAAATATATGTGGTGTACAAATATATATTTAATGTATTACTACTGTACTAAGTGACTTTCTTTAAACATCTGTTAACTTCTGACTTGATTGTTAGAGTCGAACCCTGTCTCATTGCTGAGATTCCGTGACGCGTCGGGAATCCTACACTATTTTCGGTGCAAGATTTAACGTTGTTACCACAATCTTGGTCGATTTACTTCATATATATAAATATATATACAGGGTGTTTCTGCTAAGAGTCGTCAGATGCATATTTGCAGTTTCGTTTTTGCAACGTGTAGCTGGAGTCGTCCCAAAGAAATACTGCTCTTAACGTCTTTTATGCGACGCCCAGCGTCGATGGAAAGCATTAATTTGTTTTCCATTAAAAACGAAATGATTTTTAAACCGGAATTTTTGGTGCTCATTCGACAGAGCCATGCTAACTGGTTTATCGCAGGTCCTGAGGTTCAGAAGCTCTCAAATCTAAGCTAAGACAGCTGTGAGCCTAATTCTGTAAACGCTTAGGACTGTTCAAGTGCCTCTAGAAACTCATCGGTCTACGGACGGATAGTGTTTATAGCCAAGGCTGTCGGCACCACTACTGCCATGTGCAAACTCCTGACACATCGTTATCCAGTGCAGTTGAAAGGCTATTGACAGCACCGAACTGAAGTAACTCTGGAAATGATTTAAAGTTATGAGGTAAACAGAACTACTTGTGCACAGGTCTCTTGCTACACGAAGGTGGCTAAAATAACAGTGACCTTAAAAACTAAATGCTGTTACCATTTTTATAGTCAATTAACATTAGAGCTTTAGGGTGCCAAGATAGGTCAGTGAATGAGGAGGGAGTTAACAGTAAATTGAATATGTTATGGTTTTCAGAGGCGCAGAGAAGAAAAAAATTGAATTAAAAAAATTTAATTAAGAGCAGCCGCCACCACTGTCCTCGGGGGCTAAGTCTGATTGTCGTCAAACTAGGTAAGCTCCAACTTTTATGCCCAGAGGACGGCATCTGACTGACTTACTTCATTATTAAGTCACTGAGAGGACGAATGGCGAAGTGAACCCGTTCCACTTAGCAACGCCTGGCAGCGTGGGCATGACAGAGAAATGTGAAAAAGAATTATATAGTTTACCACCTAATATGAGTGGTGGTGTTGAAAGTGACGCTAGATACAGGACGCAAAAATAATCTCTAGGTGAAGAGATTGTCACCTCAGCATTCGCCATTTCCGTGACATCAGATGGCGTAACATAGACAATCAAATATTACCTTCTGGAGATAAAAGTGGAAGCCTCGAGACTGAGAGCAACCCTCGTCCATTAACTAACATGGAAACAACATCTACTAATCATTTAACAGAAAGCTCGCAACACACCAATCCAACAAGAACTACTAACAGATTGCATACGGGTATGGTACTCTCCTACCATCCTCCACACTTACAAAGGCTTGAACCGTCCCAATATACCAATACGAAAGTTCTATCACTCTCTGCAAATCCTTGAACGCCACACAATCCGCCTACCTTCCCGCATCCGTTTACCCTCTTCTATATGTATAATTTACCACCTTTACCAGCTCAATCATTTCCCCTTCCTTCTTACACAATATGAGTACTTCGGTGTATCGTAACACCTTGCAAACCCCTATAATTTTCAATCCTGGCATGCTGTTGCGCCCATACCGTAACATTTCACCAACGCTAAATCTCCATATCGTACAATATACAGGGTGAATCAAAAAGAATCATCTGATTTTAAAAAAAAAATCATAACTATTATGTTACTTGAGACATGTGCGTGAACAACGTGCTGTTGAGAAGAGCAAACTCTCAAGTTTTACATGGTTCCCGTTTGGTAGCAGCAGTGTGCGCCCACTTCAATTCTAGTACAAATGGCGTCGAGACATCAGAAAGCGTTTTGTGCTCTATGTTTCGCGCAGTGCGAGTTAGTAACAACTGTTCAGCGTGACTTTCGTACTAGGTATGGTGTGGATTTTCCTACAGCACAGAGCTTTAGACGATGACATGAATTCCGAGAAACAGGTTGTTTGTGTAAAGGCAAATCGCCAGACCGTCCCCGAGTGACTTGACACAGACGTCGAACGCATCCGCCATAGTTTCGCGAGGAGTCCGCAGAAATCCGTTCGCCGAGCAGCTCGACAGCTCAACATGCCCCCGATGTCCGTCTAGCATGTGTTGTGTCGACGTTTACACACGAAACCATACAAATTTCAGCTACTGAAAGCTCATCGGAAAGCTGAAAATTAACAACGTGTGGAGTTCTGTAATTTCGTTCTTGGCAAGATGGAGAATTGACAGTTTTCTTCCACGCTTAGTGTTTAGTGACGAGGCAACATTCCATTTAAGTGGAAAGGTGATCCGTTATAATGTAAGAATGTAGGGTCTGGAACAACCATATGAAGTTGTGCAACATGAGAGGGACTCTCCAAAATTTAATGTGTTTCGTGCAGTTTCACGGGAAAAGGTGTATGGTCCATTTTTCTTTCCCGAGAACATTGTTACAGGAAACACATATATCGATATGCTTGAGAACTTTCTTTTCCCAAAGTTGGAGACTGATTCGAATGTCTTCGTTTACCAACAGGATGGGGCACCGCCACACTGGCATGAGGAAGTGCGGGAATTTTTAAATCAGAGGATTACGGAACGATGGATCAGTAGCACTGGATAATGTGATTCAGCCTTACATTACTGGCCTCCAAGGTCACCGGACCTGACTGTATGTGATTATTTCTTCTGGGGGTTTACAAAAGACTGTTTATGTGCCTCCGTTACCAACAACAATGAATGAACTGAGACATCGCATAGCAGCAGCTGTGGAATCTCAAGACATGCTCGCTGCTACGTAGGGATAATTTGAATACCGTATTGATAATATGCCGTGCCTCTGAAGTGGGGCATATTGAACAGCTATGAAAAAGTAAAACTGAGTTTCTCGTTCATCAAAAAACAAAATTCATTGTATATGTTTATTAGTTTCAGAAATATAGAAATGCCGAATCGGACGATTCTTTTTGATACATCCTGTATTTTAAATCTATTTTTCTAAATAGTTGTGGCTGAAGAGTAACATTTGTTTTTTGTTATGGTTTTAGGGCGCAAAACTGTTACGGTCATTAGCGCCCTGTCTGTGGCTTAGGAAAAGGTAAAAGAACCAAACTGGAAATCAGCAGCAATGGGAGCGAAACTCAAAAAAGTGGGTAAACTAAAAAACAGAAGGGAAGCTTAGAAAACCACTATAGAAGGGGGACCAGAGGGTGGACAGGGTAGAGAGCTTGGAGACTGAGGAGAGAGCTGAGCGAATCTGAGCATATAACATACTGTATCCGCTGATGGCGACGGATGTATTGGACAGCCTGGAGAACAGTGTAAAGCTCCGCAGTAAAAGCCGAACACTGGTCGGGAAGCCGAATTCGATTAGGGGTGTCGCCAACAATATAGGCACTCCCTACACCAAATGATGTTTTTCAGCCGTCAGTGTAAATAAATGTGGCATCCTTCATTTGTGCGCATAGAGCAGCAAATTCCCGACGATAAACGAGAGAGGGGTACCATACTTGGGAAACTGACAAAAATCATGGAGCAGGCAGGCCCGGGGGCGGAGCCAAGGCGGTGCTGTACCCCAAGTTGTCAAGAAAGTTTTAGGAAAGTGGAAGGAAAGAGGATGTAGCAATTGACGGAAGCGGACTCCCGGTGGTAGTAGAGAGGAAGGGCGGCCTGCATACCCTAAATCCAAGGAGTCGTCGAAAAAAATGTCATGGGCCGGATTATCAGGCATGGAAGACAGATGGCTAGCATAATGACTCAGGACAGCTCGCCTATTGGACAGCGGAGGTTCAGCAGTCTCAGCATAAAGGCTTTCCACAGGGCTGATCAAAAAGCTCCAGACGCTAAATGCAATCCACGGTGGTGGACAGAGTCGAGACGCCGAAGAATAGACAGCAAAGCAGAAGAGTAAACTATGCTTCCATAGTCCTATTTCGAGCGCACTAAGGCGCGATATAGGCGGAGAAGTACCACTCGGCCCGCTCCCCAGGAGGTACCATTCAGGACACGGAGAGTGTTGAGGGATGGCAGACAGCGAGCCGAAAGATAGGAAACGTGGGAGGACCAGCACAGTTTTCTGTCAAACATAAGACCCAAGAATTTAGCGACGTCCGCGAATGGCAGGTTGACAGGGTCTTGATGTAGGGAAGGCGGAAGAAACTCCGCACGACGCCAAAAATTGACACAAAGAGTCTTACTGGGGGAAAAGCGGAAGCCGGTTTCGATGCTCCAAGAGTGGAGGCGATCGAGACATCCTTGAAGATGTCGTTCAAGAAGGCTGGTCCGTTGAGAGCTGTAGTAGATCGTATCCTGCCACCAACGATCGGCCGGTTGATCGGCCGCCAGTAGTGCGCCTTGGCGACACGGAAGACGGCCCAGGGCGGCTACCCCCAGGTGGTGCTGTAGATGAGACACGCCGTGGCGGAGAAGGAGAGGGTTTCTATTGAGCCTTCTTGGAAACAGGACGTTGAGACGAGGGAGAAATCGATGGTTGTGGAGTCGGGGTACGTAAAAAATCATCCCGAGTACGCTCTTTTTTGGAAGTCCGTGTGTCTGATTTTGGGACTTGTGATTTAGCAGGAGCCGATGAAGGGTGAGCCATAGAGTGAGCAGACGATAGTGGGGAGGTTGAACGGGCTATCTGTGCGCTGGCCGATCTGACGACCGTGGAACTAAAGGTGAGATCACAAGTCTGCGTGGCTGCCTCCTTGGTAGGCCGAGGAGATGCAAGGACAGTGCTATATTTACCTGCAGGAGGCACAGTGGGCTTGCGACTGGTGACTAACTTCCGAGCAGCAAATGTCGACACCTTTTCCTTCACTCTGATTTCCTGAATAAGCCGTTCATCTTTGAAAACGGGGTATTCTCGAGAGGAAGCAGCGTTGTCACCCACACAGTTGATGCAACGAGGAGATGGAGGTGGACAAGTACCCTCATGGGCATCCTTGCCATACGTAACGCATTTGGCCGGATGGGAACACGACTGGCTGGTGTGATTGAACCGCTGACACCGATAACAACACGTAGGGTTGGGGATGTAAGGGCGAGCTGAAATTATCTCATAGCCCGCTTTTATGTTCGATGGAAGTTGAACTCTGTCAAATGTCAAGAAGACAGTACGGGTTGGAACCAAGTCCTTGTCAACCCTTTTCATGATTCGATGAACAGCCGTTACGCCCTGGTCAGACAGGTAGTTTTGAATTTCCTCGTCGGACAATCCGTCGAGGGAGCGTGTATAAATCACCCCGCGTGATGAATTTAAAGTGCGGTGCGCTTCCACCCGGACAGGGAAGGTGTGTAGCGGTGAAGTTAGCAGCAATTTTTGTGCCTGGAGGGCACTGACTGCTTCTAACAACAAGTTACCATTTCGTAACCGGGAACAAGACTTTACAGGACCTGCAATCGCGTCGACACCGTTCTGAATAATGAAAGGGTTGACTGTGGAGAAGTCTTGACGCTCGTCCGACCGAGAAACAACAAGGAACTGTGGCACTGATGGAAAAATTGCCCGTGGCTGAGACTCATTTAACTTCCGCTTGTGAGCAGCCATAGTAGATGATGTGGAAACCGTTGCGGAAGTATCCCCCATGATTACCGGCGTCTCCGATGACGCGCTCCTTCCTTGTGGGGGCCCTCTCTGAGGGAGGGCACGCCCGCCTTAGGTGATTGTTCACATCTCAGGTCACACTTCCTGATAAACGGACGGAGGGACCAATCGGCACATTCGGAAGGTACCAGCTCGGGTAATTACCCCTCCCTGGGCCTGGCCGCTACCAGGGGTACGTACGTGTCCTACCTGTCTAACTGGGGCGGGGAATTACGCGTTACCCCGTCACCGGCTACGTGTGGGAATGTGCGGGTCGGCCTTCAGACACGCACAGTGAGGGAAAAAAAATGGAAAGGGAGAAACAAAGAAAAGGAAAGGAAAGAAGAGAGGTCTCAACGCAGCAGCGGAGAAGATGGTAAAGACAAGAGGCAAGGAAAAGAGAAGGACAAAAGAAGGACAGAGACTTTCCAGCAGAGAAAGCGAAGATGAGAGACTGTCTTACAGTTACAGGCGTCCGTCTCCGGACATAGGCACAACACATACTCCCAGAAGGGGAGAGGTGGATGGGAAGAGGCGGACGTGAGGGGAGGGGGGAGGATGGGGGATGGAGAAGGATGTGGAAAAGGAAAGGCTGCCCTAGCTCGGGGTCCCGTGCTCACCATGCACGTATCCACAAAAGAATTGTGGACCCCCTGGGGGAGAAGAGCAACATGTTACGCCGCTGCCAACCCATCTTCGGCTGAGAAGAGCGAGAGAAATGAAAGAACGACAAAGAAAGAAAAAATTCAATATCTCGACAGCCAGACTTAGCCCCTGATGACGGCTACGGAGGCTGTCATGGAAAGCTGCTTTGTTGAAATATGAGACGGAATGTTAACTGACAACTTTTTATCTAATAACTCGTTCCTGAAAGACTTCGTAGTCATAATAGGTGATGTATTTTACTACATAGTAACAGAACAACAAGGAAATTCAGGTGTAGGGATTATTGTAAATAAGAAAATTAAAAAATATATATTACAGGTATCAAAAAACCTCAGACAGAACAGCGAGACTCGTTTTAAAAATATTCTGGCTTTTTAGCTCAGTGGCCAGCTTGTCTAACTGCTATGCGGAGGGCTTGGGTTCGATTCTCGCCATGCCAGGAATTTTTCCTCCATGGAAGAACTGGAAGGAGGTAAACTCAGCCTCCTGATGCCAACTACGGAGAGAAGAGGCTGCTCCAAGGTCAAGAAAGCCGCCAATGGCGGGAGAGTGATGTGCTGGCCCCACGCCCCTCCATATTGCATCCAAACTTCTATAATGAAATTATTCTCCTTCACACGAAAAGTGACAGACAAAAGATGAAAACTACAGAATTATCAGCCTCCTTTCAGTAATGTACAATATACTCACTAGAATTATCACCAAGCTTTTAGAAAAACCATTTGATTTTAATAAAGCAGAGGAATAGGCCGATTTAATATTGTATATTGCACAATAAATCATTGTAGTTTGTGAATGAAATTATAGAACGGAACAATGTACATCTGACACAGTTTCAATGCAATCTGTAGAGCTGCGCTTGAGGAACAAACCTTCCCTTAGTAATCGTCAGGGTAATGGGAAATTCGGAACTGAAAGAGGTGTCAGATAAGTAATAGTACAAAAACCATTCTCAGGGGTTCAAGAGGAAGTTTCTGGTTTCTTAAATTATGAAAACAAAGCATTCGTGTAAAAGGAGTGTATTTGAGGACCCCTTAAATTTCCTAATAACAAGGTACTATTTGCCTTTAGTGTAGATAAACTCATATAACAAATGGAAAAACGTAATAGGTGATGTTTGAAAGTAGGCTTTATAAACAAATAACACAGCATTAAAATAATGTATAACCAACATACTGAAAATAAAATAGTAGAAATTAATAATAAAGTCACAGAACCCGTTGATGAGTTCTCGTATTTAGAGCGTTTGAAGATAATAACTGGGTAGGTGGAGGAGAGTAAAAACTGGGCTGAAATGCTTTGTGTAAACTAAACACAATTCTCAAAATTAAACATCAAATGATTCTACAAAGGAAATTTTATAATCGGTATTTGTTATCAGTTCTTACATATGGCAATGAGAAACTAACTTTCAACGCAAAAACCGATCGAAAACTGAGAAACGTATATAGAGAATTTTGTATCCTGGGTGCTCCACAGGTTGTATATATTTGATAAAAAACATTTATTTGGCAGACTGGTGTTCGGTCGTACAGTCTATATAAGTGTGAGTAATTAAAAATAAATGGACGGGGCCACGACATGTACCTAAGCGTTCTTTGAAGAATTCTGTAAGAAAAAGACCGAGATGGCGGATAACGGAAGATGGGTAGATGACATTAGAAAACATAAAGAAATGACATGAATATGTACATCTGAATACCGTGAAGACCGCAAAGTTTGAGTAAGCTCTTAGGAGGTTTTATTCAGCATAAAATGTTAGATATGATGATTATATCTGTCACAGTAAACACTGTAAATAAGAAAAAGAATATTGTCAGCTGTCTGTCCGTTCACCAGATCCTTAATAGATAGAAAGTTCAAAGTTCAAATACAAATTGTAGGAGATATGGAAGAATTATTGCACTTTATAGGAAACTGTCAACTCGTCAAATGCAATTCTGTTTAACAGCAGCACAGAAAGTTCACTATAAGAGGTCTTTTTTTTCAGGCGCTACAAGATATTAACGAATACACACCATCAACCCGAAAAATACGACGACTTTGTTCCTTTAATTGACACCTTCCGAATCACATTATGCGGCGTCATGTCAGTATTTTGCAACCATGATTTGCAAGCTGAAAGCTCTGTATTATTGACGAATTTCAGTACTTACCTCTTTTGGAGTAGAAGTTAATACGTTCTTTATTTAGTATGAGGGTACTTCACCTATCTCATACCTTGCATATGCGATAGAACAGTGTCTCTTGGCTGGCTGGCTGAAGGTTCACCACAAAGGTGAGAGAATGTGGTCTCCTCGAGGGACCTTGATTAAGTTTGGGTCTTTCACTGCACTGTGAAATTATTCTTGCAGTATATAATACAGTCTTCATGTTAATTCCCCTTGTAATGAATGAGGTGAAGTACGAGCTTTCATATGGTTAACATAGTTTGTAAAACCGGCTACGATAAGGTAAGTTCAACAACCCCCATTCTTCCAGTTATGTTAAAAACATTCAGGAAGATGGTGAACAAAGTGAATTCCTTGACACAAAGTATAAGTTTTGAAAACTGGTCCATCATGAAAGATAGTTACTGATCAGATACTTAGTGCATTTAATAAAAAGCTTGTTATAGGTCTGGCCATGTATCACACTAAGGCTTTTGCGTTAGTCTGTCACATTTTGCTGTTGCAGAAATTGGATTCACGAGAGGCAAATTTAACCAGTCGTTTGTAATATTTCTGCAATAGGATGCAGAAGGCTGAAATCTCCAGCAAGGATGTTTAATGAGCTTAATGTAATAAAAGTGATTACTTAGGGCATTCTTTGATATGTCTATGGGACCTTGCCTTCACTTATTTAAAAATGCCGTGCTGCTTAATCTGCCCAGTTCCTTGATGTACTGGCTGCAGTAACAAAAGACCCATGGGGAAAGTTATCAGCAAACAGAGGCTTAAGCTGAAATATGAGGATGTGATACATATGCAGTATTACTCACATACAGTGGCTATAGTCAGTTGCTTAAGTTTATAACAGCATTCTCTTTCAGTAATATGATAAACATGAAAGGAAAACTTTAAGGCTAGCACAGAAACGAAGTGCACAATTACGTGAAAACCAAGGTCAAGAGGTATACATAATACATAAATGGCAAATTTCGAAACAAATTTGACATTAACTGTCTAACGAGCGATCATTAATTACAGTATTCCACGTTTATAGGTTGCAGGAAAGCTAACAGAACACTGCAGCACTTCACATAAAAAACATAATGAATAAATATCATAATACAAGAAAAACTCACTTAAAAACTGGAATAAAATCCCAGTAAGCTACAGATTGGTATGAAGAGCTCTCATCAATAGGTTGCCAGCACAGGCCGACAGTGCAGGCCTCTCTTCCCGCTTGCCCTTGATCCACAGAGCCTTCTTCCTGTAATCGTATTATACCTGCCTATTATACATTTGCCGACGGCAGAATGCGGAACCAAACTTTGTTTACATGCGGATGGAACAGAAGACGTCTGACGAAAGGTGAATGACGCACGCAGCTCTGCACAGTACAGCCACGGTAATATTGATACTACGTTATTAATACTGCATATACTCAGTGTTTGCTGAAATGGATGGTCGACGCACAAACATAGGAAGAATACAATCAGATGGCAAAGCCGTAACAACGAGGAAGTAGTGTAAGGATGGTTCGTAATTTGAAAAAAATTTTAAGGGAAATAGGATTTCGTTTAAAAAAATACTAAAATAGAATAATATCACTAGTGCAGATGAGAATATACTTGCATTGCGTGCTCATTGTTTTTCCTATGTTCATTACCTACAAGTGGAGAGCTAGACTATATTTTCACTGTGTGCTCATTTTTTCCCCTATGTTCTTTTCCTTCGTTTTTCTGTAGAATTATCCACTAACAGCGAATGTAGTCTTATTTGCTACACGCACACCCAAGTTATTAGATCGTAGAACAAGAAAACAGCAATTGTCTTGCTAGTGCTGTTTTGTTCTTGTTTCGGGTTTTTATGACGGTTAGTTTAAGTGAACTACGTGCAGCTGTGAAATTTTGTTTTCTACTCGGTACAAATGTTGCTGAAAGAGCTTTAGTGTAAAAACCAGCTTACCAAAATGACACTATGGGAAAAACTGAAGTGTATGAGTGGTTTTCTCGATTTAAAAATGGCGATATGTCGATTGATCACAGACCTCATTCTGGACGTTCATCAACTACTCGAATCGACGAAAATACTGAAAAAATTCGAAAGCTTGTGCTCACAGACAGTCGATAATCAACTGTCACAGACTATGCAATTCTGTTCGTCAGAAAAGACCCGATTCGTGGCAGCCAGGAGACTGGTTCTTCCGCCACTACAACGGACCTGCACACGCAGCTACCTCTGTTAGTTTTTGGCTAAAAATGACATGGTCCCGCTGTCCCATGCACCTTACTCGCCTAACCTGGTTCAAATGGCTCTGAGCACTATGGGACTTAACACCTGAGGTCATCAGTCCCCTAGAACTTAAAAACTACTTAAACCTAACTAACCTAAGGACATCACACACATCCATGCCCGAGGCAGGATTCGATCCCGTGACCGTAGCGGTCGCGCGGTTCCATACTGTAGCGCCTAGAACCGCTCGGCCACTCCGGCCGGCGCCTAACCTGGCTCCGTGCGACTTTTTCTTGTTTCCACGCAGGGAAAGGAGCATGAAAGAACACCGATTTGACAACATTGAAGAAGTCAGAAATAAAACGAAGGAAGAGTTGTCAGCCATTTCTAAAGATGACTACAAGCAATGTTTCGAATAGAGGAAGCACAAGTGGGACAAATGTATTAGTTGTAAAGGAGAGAATTTTGAATGGGATAACGTCGTTTTGTAAACAATTTGAAAATATATAGCTTTTAAAAAATAATTCCGGTTTTCCTGGATACCCACTCATACCTACATTCACGCTTCTCAACGGCTAGAGGACCAACCGAAGCGCCGCATTCACTCATTCTAATGTGCCTCCTTATTTAATGTAATGTTATTTTGTAATTCCGACTGATTGTTAAATGAGAATGAGTGTGATTCATTGTTTAAAAACATGAGATATTAAATAAATAGGCGGTGATCGTTGACATACATTGGACTAAAATAAGAAAAGATCTGTTTTATGTTTAGAACTTGCTTTGTTTGCGAAAAAAAACGGTGAACGTGCTTATTTTTTTAGAATAAGGTAAAAAATAATTTACACACATTTGCCTACAGAGTGTAAACAAGAGTACTGTGATCCCTTTACACCACACATAGTGAAATACAGCCGATCGCAAAAGAAAGAAAATCAAAACTGCCGAAAAAATTTGATCCTTCAACCTTCGTACTAATTTGCGTTTCGGATGACCACTATACTAGCTGACTTGCATGAAAAACTGACAATACGAATGAAATAGTAAATAAATAGACTTTCATTTTAAAACAGGATGATACAATTTTACGCATCAAACAGACATCACAAATATGTAAAAAAGAGTTATTTCCGCTTTTTTTAAATTTTTACTTTTGTAACCGAATATATACCTACCACAGAGACTATGTTACAAGGATTATACAACTTTTTGTATTATGGATATTTACTTTCATAATTCCTTGTTTTTATAATCTAGTTGTTCGATGCCTTCGAGTTGCCGCACTGTATTCTGTCTTTTCGTCTACACTTTCTTCCTCTCACCTATAATAAAAGACGTTTGATAATTCTGGTAAAGGTATACCTTTGGAGCGCCGCATTTAACGACGTCCTATGCTCACAAAATGTGATTCAAAACTGAGAGTTTCGTGATTTTTTTTTTTCATTTTATATGTTGCGTGGCACGGCAAAATCTCATACAGTACTAGTATTTTATGGAATAAATAGTGCGGTAAACGGTACAAACAACAAACCGTCTATTACGGAAAGAAGGCGGCTTAGTTCAGGAGCAATCAGGCAGGGTTTGTCGGACAGAGCGGGCAAGCCATCGATGCTTCCGCCTCGTGCCGATCTGTAGATATCGCATAAATTACATACGGAAGTAACATGGATTTGTGTAAGCAGTTAGACGGCCAGCTTCAAATGCGAAACGGTACTCTATTGAAATAAGTTTCCTTTAATTTACGTCTATGGTAACAAACTTTTTGTTAGCAGATTACCGGTTTCGGTCTTTAATGACCATCATCAGATCTGCGTATGAATCTGTTAACAAAACGTTTGTGACCATAGACGTAAATTAAAGGAAACTTATTACATATACGGGTCACTTTTTTCGCGACGATGTCGCAGCTTGTGAAAGTACCCTATTGTTAGGGCCAAACCCCCGGATTCTTTATATACTTCTGCTATGACTCATGTATACAACTGCACGCTGCTCCAACAGACGTAATAATACATATATTTAATTTTTTCTTTCGGCGCACCATTCATGCACGTTCTGGATGTGGCCATTTTCAAGAACTCGTGGTGCAGTTTTAGTTGGAAACTCTTCACGAACTGGCTACTGACCACAACCTAGTGCTCCTGCACCTTCCCGACCTAGCTCTGTGCTTAGATGTCCATTCTGCCTTCACCAACACGTTTGGGGCAAATTTGCTGAGGTACTCAACAACAACACCTGGCAAAACCTCGACCTGACAACGCCTGCCAATCTGGTTAGCGCTGTAGATTACCTAACGACGAATACCCAGAAGGCAATGCAGGCTTCTACTTCCATTGTACATACAGCTTTAACCCCAATGGATGACTTGCCTCCCCAATTGAGTGAACTGAAAATACAGAAGAACCACAACTGCCACTGGTGGAAGCAGTTTTGTGACAAGCATTGTATGAGGTGTCTCCAACGTGAATTCTGCCACCTTCTCGTCGATTTGAAAACAGAACAATGGAAGAACACGATGTCTACCTTTCTCCTCGGTTGTAAGTCGGAATGGGCTGTTGTCCAAGCCCTGAGGCGCTCTGCAGTGAAATCCAACCATCTCATTCATACAGTGGATGGCTTAACTTATGATGCCCCACTGTGGTGGAAACTGCTCGTCCAGGACTCGCCCTGATGAACTCCAGGAGGAACACGATATTGTGGTGGCTATTATCTCTTTCAGAAACCAACCATCACTTACTGCCCCACTCCATGTCCCTGAGAGAAGTCTAATGGATTCTCCAGCGGAAGTGTGCACAGTACGCTCCCGCATTGGTTGGCGTCTTAAACGAAAACCTCCGCTGGCCCCCACGAAATCCACTGGTCTTATTCACCAGCATTCTGAATCGCTGTCTCACAACTGGCCTTTTCCCCCCACAGAGGAAACAAGCCAAACTGAGTGCAATCCCCAAACCCTTGAAGGATCCTACGTTTCCTATCAACAGTAGGCCCATTAGCCTTCTGAATGCCATGGCGAAGGTTCTGGAATCTTTGATTCTCCATCGCATTTCCCACACTCTGGCGGTGGCTGGGACAATCCGCTCAGAACAGTTCGGTTTCACTTCTCACCTGTTTGCCGTACTACAAGTTCTTAGGATCACAGAACACGTCAGCAACAGCTTTTTAACTCCACCATGTCAACGCCAGCGGTTTTCCTTGACTGCAAAATGCTTAAGACAGGATTTGGCAGGACGATCTTGTGTACAAAATGCTGAAGCAGACTACCATCCCAGACAACTATATCAAGATCGTGGATAATTTCCTCCCCGATAGAACCTTCTTGGTTACTCAGCAAGGAAAGCGCTTACATCACATGTAAATGGGTACCCCTTAAGGCTCTGTGTAATCTCTCATCTCCTTTAACATTTATGTTAATGATATGCTATTCATCCCACACTGATACCTGGCGCAAAATGCCGACGATATGGTGCTCTATACGACCGGCCGCAACACGGATCAGCTCACTGCTCGTCTCCAGAGGCAGGTGGACGCAACATTCACCTGGTGTCTTTCAAACAAGATTGCCCTCAATGCCGCAAAATTACGGCGGTCTGCCTCGCCAAAAGGCGCCTATCTTCCGCCACAACATCAAAATAGCAGGCGGCTGGGTCCCACGGTCCCCAGATACGAAATATCCAGGAGTCTGGATGGATAAAAAACTACTCTTCCTCCGACATGCGAAATACGTCACCCAAAAGGAGCAGAAGCTGACAAAAGCATTGTACCCACCCTTCAACAGCAGGGAACCGAACTTAGATACCAAGGTCCGACTGTACTGCACAGTTTGCCACCCATGCCTCATCCACAGTTCCATTGCGTGGGTCACGACTAGTTCCTACCGCATGCAAACCCCCAGCGCCTGCAGAATAAGGCGCTTCGGTGGAGCCTGCACGCCCCTTTACTCACGAGGGTTGTTGCCCTGCACGAGGATACAAACATAGTCCCTCTAAAGACGTCCATTCGAGAGAAGGCAAAGCAACTCTACGTCAAAGTGGACGCCCTGCACCGAAACGGTCAGTGGCTAACGACAGCACTGGTACAGTCACTATTAATGTATCAGTTTTGATACGGCCACTCGTTGTGTAAATCCTTGGTACCACCACCACTAATACTACCTATGCAGTTGTGTCTCTTCTTACTTGTGACCTTGAACTCACACCATCAAAGGGTGGTACGGGACTTCAAGACCCATTACCACACTTTCAATGTGCAACACGATGTCATTGTAAGACAGAAAAATTTTACTCCTACACCAAGACAGTTAGACTGCTCTATACGGTTTTTTTTTGTTAGTAGGGACAAAACATTTTCGCCATACATGTGACTTGAAAGCTTTGAAAACTTGTTATCTGCTCATCATTTTCTCTTGTTGTGTTATAAATATTATAAAAATATCAATGTCATAAAAATAAACAACCTAACAGTATAATATTATAGTAAAATTTATTTTACGTCCCAGATTTTACACTTTCGTGCCATTTACGTTGTTTTCCATTGCTCCCCTCCTGACCCCTACTCCCTCTATTAATTGTTTTCACACATTACAAATTTGCCGGCCGAAGTGGCCGTGCGGTTAAAGGCGCTGCAGTCTGGAACCGCAAGACCGCTACGGTCGCAGGTTCGAATCCTGCCTCGGGCATGGAAGTTTGTGATGTCCTTAGGTTAGTTAGGTTTAACTAGTTCTAAGTTCTAGGGGACTAATGACCTCAGCAGTTGAGTCCCATAGTGCTCAGAGCCATTTGAACCATTACAAATTTCGTGTGAACAACATTTCCCACATTTTGCCCTTTTTAGCCACTACTATAAGCTTCAAACGATTTTCAATCGATTTATGTGGAAACTACATCGTGTTCACGTTCATATACAACATGTAGGATAATGCAATATATAGAGACGTGCATTTTGTTTCAGAATGTAAATGATTTTGGTTTCTATGAGAAATATGGATGGCATTTTTAGGGGTACTTTCAAAATGTTTCCGCATTGTTTCGTCACCGACTCTTCTCCCTACGGCAATGAACCATAAAAAAAGAACATGAATTTATTTTTCCTCTTAAAGTCAAGTCATGTAACGCACCAAACAATAAGCAAGAATCAATTGCTTTCAATTTCGTACGATTAGTTTATACTAATTTTGCAAGACTCTTATTAGTGACGTGTTCTTTTACATCCATAGTTTGGTTTCTCATAATATTACAAAAAAGTTACTTGACTTTCCAACTACATATTTATGCCATTTGGAATCCATTTGCATTTTTGCAGAATAGGGAAACCTTTGGAAATTTGGGAATGCTACTTTATTGGTATTTCTTTGGTAACTGTGATGAAAAATAAAAAATAAACGATGTGTGAAACCCTGGTTCGATGTAGAAGTTTTTTGAATGCGCTGTGATGACTGCCATGTACGGCCGGGAAAGCACACAAAAACTGCAAACCACACATATAACTGATTTAGATTAAACTAACCATGGATACAATGACAGTCAGTCTATTAGAAATGTTCTCTTTATGCTGTGTACGTCATTTCTGAAATAATAATTCTTGTCTGGTTTTTATGGGCTCGGCAGAATCTTACACTTTATTCATTTTTATTTTATTTTTGTATTTATTTAACCTGATCAAATTAGGGGCCTTCGGGCACTCTCCTAGATCAGGCGAGGGTTCCACACATACAGTTTTTTTTAATTTTCTATCGTAGTTACTTAAGAAATAACAATAATTTTATATGCGAATAGTAATAATATAGAACTAATAGAATTAAAACTGAACTGAACGTATGTAGAAGTAATGGGAGTAAATGGTACTGACTAACAGCTAATAAACTTAATACTGGCATTACCACTACTACTACTACTATTCCTGCTGCTGCTGTCACTAATGATAATGATAATAATAATAATAATAGTGGTAGAAACAGAAAAATATTAATTATAGTTGTACAAAAGTAATGTTTTATGATATATAGAGTGTGAGGGAGAGAAATGTAAGTAGAGTGCATTAGTTAAGAGCACTGGGAAGTATGGAACATTTGATTAGTAAGGAGACTAATGGGGTAACGAGTGTGTATAGAGACAGAGGTAGACATTACTGTTGCTTCAGTAGATATGTCGTTAACTGTCTGTTGAAATTGGAGATGTTATTCAGTTCTCGAATGAAAACTTCTTCTTTTTCTTCTGTCTTTGTCCCGCATCGGCGCAGTGTCGGCATGGTTATTAACGGATCCCAGGGGTGGCCGGATGCCCTCTTCCTGTTGCCACCCCGCGTTAGCTCCCCCGAACGGAATATGTGTACTCCTACTGTCTACGCGCAGCGTTAGTCGTGTAAAAGTGAGCTAAAGTTTCCTAAATGTTTGCAGATCGTGTAACTAAAGTGGAATTTGGATAACAACCCAGTGTTACATAGCGGGATGTCGAACACTGTGTAAAAACCACACCCGGGCTGGCCACGTCTCCGTCCCCTCGAACACGCACTGCTATCCGGCCGGGTATTCAGTTCTCTAATGTTATGAGGGAGGTTATTCAGAGTCGTGTTCCTGCCACTGAAAAGGACTTCGAGGAAGTTGGTGAGTGATGAAGGGGGACAGAAATGATTTCGCTCTGTGAGAACAAGTGTTGCCACATATTGTTCAGACAAGAGCGAGGAGAATTACGAGGAACAGTGTACGTTGAAACGACAGTAGAGTATGTCTGTGCTTGTCTGCATGTAGTCTGGATATTTGTGCATGTTATGGTCAAATATCATCATACAGTCGAACGTCATAGATATAACGAACAAGGCGTTCATAACCAGTTCTAGGCGCCGCTTCGAACAGAATAGGAAAAAAGTGCATATTCCGACTTATGTTATGTCACGCGGAGTCTTATGTAGATTGCACTGGCGCATACTTGCCCAATGCTGTGGTGTCATTCCAGTCTCAAGTCGATATGAAACGTGCCGTGACGGTTGACGGTAAACAGTAAATCGGACGACGACACACTTTTCAGATATTGTTCGTGTGGCCTGTTTAATATACGACAGCGATCCTGCATAGTTGTCGGGATAAAATACGGTGGGTAGCACTCCAGAAGGTTTGTTTATAACAATTTTAACCTGTGTAACGACATGTATCGACTTAAAACCAAATTATTTCCGATATTATCTGAAATCGTTGGCTCCACTTTTCTAAATGGTTCTGTTTATTTATTTATTTATTTACATGTCAAGTTCCGTAGGACCAAAATGGCTTCAAATGGCTCTGAGCACGATGGGACTTAACTTCTATGGTCATCAGTCCCCTAGAACTTAGAACTAATTAAACCTAACTAACCTAAGGACATCACACAACACCCAGCCATCACGAGGCAGAGAAAATCCCTGACCCCGCCGGGAATCGAACCCGGGTACCCGGGCGTGGGAAGCGAGAACGCTACCGCACGACCACGAGATGCGACCGTAGGACCAAATTGAGGAGCAAATCTCCAAGGTCATGGAACGTGTCAGTACATGAACTTACAACGTAAAAGTAATAGCAGATAAAAATAAATGTTCATGAACCTGAAAGAAAATCAGTCCATAAGTTTAAGTAAACGATATCAGCAATACAATGAGAATCAGCTTAATTTTTCAAGGAACTCCTCGACAGAATAGAAGGAGTGACCCATGAGGAAACTCTTCAGTTTCGATTTGAAAGCGCGTGGATTACTGCAAAGATTTTTGATTTCGAGTGGCAGCTTATTGAAAATGGGTGCAGCAGTATACTGCACACCTTTTTGCACAAGAGTTAAGGAAGTCCGATCCAAATGGAGGTTTGATTTCTGCCGAGTATTAACCGAGTGAAAGCTGCTTGTTGTTGGAAATAAACTAATATTGGTAACAAGAAACGACAATAAGGAATATACATATTGAGAGGGCAATGTCAAAATACCCAGACTCGTGAACAGAGGTCGACAAGAGGTTCGTGAACTCACACCACTTATTACCCGAACCGCCCGTTTCTGAGCCAAAAATATCCTTCTAGAATGGGAAGAGTTACCCCAAAATATAATACCATACGACATAAGTGAATGAAAATAAGCAAAGTAGACTAATTTACGTGTCGAAGTATCACTCACTTTCGATACCGTTCGAATAGTGAAAATGGCAGTATTAAGTCTTTGAACAAGATCCTGAACGTGGGCTTTCCACGACAGCTTACTATCTATCTGAACACCTAGGAATTTGAACTGTTCAGTTTCACTAATTATATGCCCATTCTGTGAGATTAAAACGTCAGGTTTTGTTTAATTGTGTGTTAGAAACTGTAAAAACTGAGTCTTACTGTGATTTAACGTTAGTTTATTTTCTACAAGCCATGAACTGAGGTCATGTACTGCACTACTTGAAACCGAGTCAATGTTGCACACAACATCCTTTACTACCAAGCTAGTGTCATCAGCGAACAGAAATATTTTAGAGTTACCCATAATACTAGAGGGCATATCATTTATATAAATAAGGAACAGGAGCGGCCCCAACACTGATCCGTGGGGCACCCCCCACTTGACAGTACCCCACTCAGATCCCACATCACAGCCGTTATCAACATTGTGAATAATGACCTTTTGCTGCCCTTTGCTAAAGTAAGAGGTAAGCCAATTGTGAGCTACTCCCCTAATTCCGTAATGATCCAACTTCTGGAGTAGTATTGTGAGATCAACACAGTCAAATGCCTTTGTTAAATCAAAAAATACGCCAAGCGTTCAAAACTTTTTGTTTAGCCCATCCAGTACCCCACAGAGAAAAGAGAATATAGCATTTTCAGTTGTCAAACGACTTCTAAAGCCGAACTGTACATTTGATAGCAAATCGTGTGATATAAAATGATCAATTAACCTTACATACACAGCCTTTTCGGTAATTTTTGCAAACACTGATGGGATAGAAATAGGTCTAAAATTATCTACATTATCCCTTTCTCCCTTTTTATAAAGCGGCTTTACTACTGAGTACTTCAATTGCTCAGTAAACTGACCATTCCTAAAGGAAAAATTACAAATATGGCTAAATACAGGGCCTACATGTGCAGCACAGTACTTTAATATTCTACTAAACACTCCATCATAACCATGAGAGTCCTTAGTCTTCAGTGATTTAATTATTGACTCAATCTCCCTCTTGTCTGTATCACAGAGGAGTATTTCAGACGTCAATCTCGGAAAGGCATTTGCTAAGAAATTTATATGATTCCCTGTAGAAACTAAATTTTTATTTAATTCACCAGCAATGCTCATAAAATGGTTGTTAAATACTATACATATATCTGATTTATCAGTTACAGAAATATTATTACTGCGAACTGACTTTATATCATCAACCTTGTGCTGCTGATCAGACACTTCCTTCACAACTGACCATATGGCTTTAATTTTATCCTGTGAATTAGCTATTCTATTTGCATACCACATACTTTTTGCCTTGCTAATAACATTTTTAAGCATCTTACAATACTGTTTGTAATGGGCGACCGTAGCTTGATTGTGACTACTTCTAACATTTTGATATAATTCCTGCTTTGTTCTACATGATATCCTTATCCCACTAGTCAGCCAACCGGGCTGTCCATTACTGCTAGTACTCCGTTTAGAATTATCTAATGGAAAGCAACTCTCAAAGAGCATGAGAAATGTGTTATGGAAAGCATTGTATTTATCATCTATATTATCGGCACTATAAACATCTTGCCACTCTTGTTCCTTGACAAGTTTTGAAAAACTCTCTATTGCTATTGGATTAACTTTCCTACGTAGTTCGTAATTAAATACGACGTTGGTTTGAGTAAAAAAACCTTTTAATCTTAAAATTTGTTCATCATGGTCTGAAAGGCCATTGACCCTTTTACTAACAGAACGCCCATCTAGTAATGAAGAATGAATAAAAATATTGTCTATGACTGTGCTACAGTTCCCCTGCACCCTAGTTGGAAAAAACACAGTTTGCATCAGATCATATGAATTTAGGAGATCTACCAACATCCTTTTCCTTGCACAATCACGTACAAAATTAATATTGAAGTCACCACATATAACTACTTTCTGGTACTTCCTACAAAGTGAATCAAGAACCCTCTCTAGCTTAAGCAAAAATGCTCTGAAGTTAGAGTTAGGGGACCTATAAACAACAGCAATTAGAAGTCTAGTTTCACTAAATTCAACTAATGCTGCACAACTTTCAAATATCTGTTCAGTGCAGTGTCGTGATACGTCTATGTACTCAAATGAAATACTGTTTTTTGCGTACAGAGCCACTCCCCCACCCCGCAAGGAACTCCTTGAGAAACAGCCAGCTAATCTGTAGCCTGGTAAAGGAAGCCTCTGAATTATCAAATTATTTAAGTGGTGCTCTGATATACCAATAATTTCAGAATTAACATCTATTAGCAGTTCACTAACTTTATCTCTAATACCTCTTATATTTTGACGAAATATGCTAATTCCTTCTCTACTTGGAAACATTACATCCTCTGGAGGTGAGCCCTTAGTTAGAGGCACTTCCCTTAAGCAGGTATACCTATCAGCTGACTTCAGTCTAAAAAAGGTGCAGCTCTAACACCAATTACTACAGGAATTTTTCCATGAGTGATACCACTACCACCACCACCACCCACTACACTGTCACCTATAAGCTTAGCCAGCCTCCCCTTCCCATACCTATTGAGGCGCAGGCCATGCCTCGTGAAACACCATCTACTGATAGACCCAACTGGCACCACTGAGATGTGATCCATGCCCTCCGCCATCAGTGCCCTCCCCAGCCCCACAATAACGCGCCCAACATCCGCATTAAGGTGAGGCCGATCATGACGCTGAAACAGTTGCACGAAATGAACATTAGTGCCGCCAGTTTAAGTAGCTATCTTAACCGAGTCACCACTGACATCATAGTCCCCGTCCCTATCGAGACTGTTCCCTGCTCCACCCACTATCACCACCTGATCCTCTTTCGTAAAATTCTTACATAACTCCCCAACATAACTGAGCCAATCCTGCACTAGGCTTCACAATGCTGGTGACCTGTTACGACAGTAATAGCATAGTTACAGAGTTCAAAAGTATTTGTGTGCACATATTTGCACGTTTTTAGTGGACGACCATTTTTCTACTGGGTGGCAGGGTAACAGTGTGTCCCTCATTAATGCAGTAATCTCAAAACTATTATCTGCATACAAAAAAATCATTGGGGTTTTCTGTAGAATTCTTGGGGTGATACACGGAACTGTGATCATAATTTTTTCCACAAACTGACTAATTATTTTTTTTCCAAGATTAAAATTTCACTCAGTAATATCGTTGCTTTTTTCGCGAAAGGCTGGGGAACTCTTCAAATTTTGTACAGAGCACTCTAGAACTAAAACATATCTATCAAGAACTCTGAAAAATTGTACATTTCTCGAAATTCTGGTGCCAACTTCACCGACCTCACAATATTCTGCAATAATGCCCGATGCCATCGGTCCACATCGTTTTGATGTACGGAAATGCCATTATCGAAGCTGCTCCGTTGGCGATTGATCGGCTGTTTGGAGATGCGCAGGAAGCTCAGAATAAGGATACACGGCGTTACTGAGAATATTTTATGTGCAAATTTTCCCGTGAGATAACGATGCATGTCGCTTTCCTTCTGCTTCTGGCATCTTCGGATCCATCCATCTCGAAAGACCAGAAAATGACTACTGAAGACGATAAACAGATGCCACCTGGGGTAAAAGATCTGCTTTTCGAACCATCTCCCACTGAACACAGCGACCCTTCTGGAAGCAATAATGACACAAGCGACGAATATGACTATGATTTAGACTGGAAAATGTAAACTATCGAATAAAACATTTAAATACGGCAATTTCGATTTCTAATTCGTTATCAGCGACCTAACCGTACGTTATACCCGAAGTTTTACTCGAATCCGCTTAGTTTATCATTTTTTATCCTAAAATAGGATCCGCCATTTTGAATTTTGTAATTCCGACATCGGATTCCTAATCACCGACTCAAAGAATCTAGAAGAACACAATTTTGTAGGATTTTATATCATTTTTCTGTTTTGTCCAGGTTTTGATGCGAATTGGTAGGTTGTGCGCCGTGACTTTTCCGAGAAAGACCTTCCAGGACAATAACCCTGATATCAATTGGAAGTATAAGATTTTACACAAGTTTCTTTTTCGGGTCAAAAATGGTGGTCTCCTTACATTTTTGTAGGGCACACAGAGATACTGATACCCTCTTGCACACTGTAGCTATATGCTAATATTTTCATCTATTATTACTCCTAGACTCTTTGCCTTGGGCGGGAAGTTGAAATTTGCCTTACTCAGAATTAAAGATGGTATTTATATTTCGGGCTAACGAGCGTGGGATGACCAATAAGGACCACTTACTTTTTGGATTGTTGGGCTTTAGCACTACAGGGTGTTACAAAAAGGTACGGCCAAACTTTCAGGAAACATTCCTCACACACAAATAAAGAAAAGATGTTATGTGGACATGTGTTCGGAAACGCTTAATTTCCATGTTAGAGCTCATTTTAGTATCGTCAGTATGTACCGAACTTCCTCGATTCACCGCCAGTTGGCCCAATTGAAGGAAGGTAATGTTGACTCCGGTGCTTGTGTTGACATGCGACTCATTGCTGTACAGTACTAGCATCAAGCACATCAGTACGTAGCATCAACAGGTTAGTGTTCATCGCGCATGTGTTTTTGCAGTCAGTGCAATGTTTGCAAATGCGAGTTGGAAGATGCCCATTTGATGTATGGATTAGCATGGGGCAATAGCCGTGGCGCGGTACGTTTGAATCGAGACAGATTTCCAGAACGAAGGTGTCCCGACAGGAAGACGTTCGAAGCAATTGATCGGCGTCTTAGGGAGCACGGAACATTCCAGCCTATGACTCGCGACGGGGGAAGACCTAGAACGACGAGGACACCTGCAATGGACGAGGCAATTCTTCGTGCAGTTGACGATAACCCTAATGTCATCGTCAGAGAAGTTGCTGCTGTACTAGGTAATGTTGACCACGTCACTGTATGGAGAGTGCTACGGGAGAACCAGTTGTTTCCGTACCATGTACAGCGTGTGCAGGCACTATAAGCAGCTGATTGGCCTCCACGGGTACACTTCTGCGAATGGTTCATCCAACAATGTGTCAATCCTCATTTCAGTGCAAATGTTCTCTTTACGGATGAGGCTTCATTCCAACGTGATCAAATTGTAAATTTTCACAATCAACATGTGTGGGCTGACGAGAATCCGCACGCAGTTGTGCAATCACGTCATCAACACAGACTTTCTGTGAACGTTTGGGCAGGCATTGTTGGTGATGTCTTGACTGGGCCCCATGTTCTTCCACCTACGCTCAATGGAGCACGTTATCATGATTTCATACGGGATACTCTACCTGTGCTGCTAGAACATGTGCCTTTACAAGTACGACACAACATGTGGTTCATGCACGATGGAGCTCCTGCACATTTCAGTCGAAGTGTTCGTACGTTTCTCAACAACAGATTCGGTGACCGATGGATTGGTAGAGGCGGACCAATTCCATGGCCTCCACGCTCTCCTGACCTCAACCCTCTTGACTTTCATTTATGGGGGCATTTGAAAGCTCTTGTCTACGCAATCCCGGTACCAAATGTAGAGACTCTTCGTTCTCGTATTGTGGACGGCTGTGATACAATACGCAATTCTCCAGGGCTGCATCAGCGCACCAGGGATTCCATGCGGCGGATGGTGGATGCATGTATCCTCGCTAACGGAGGACATTTTGAACATTTCCTGTAACAAAGTGTTTGAAGTCACGCTGGTGCGTTCTGTTGCTGTGTGTTTCCATTTCATGATTAATGTGATTTGAAGAGAAGTAATAAAATGAGCTCTAACATGGAAAGTAAGCGTTTCCGGACACATGTCCACACAACATATTTTCTTTCTTTGTGTGTGAGGAATGTTTCCTGAAAGTTTGGCCGTACCTTTTTGTAACACCCTGTATACCAAAAATTGCCACAGATAATATTATACATATGAGATATATTTTGCTTAACACTGGAAGAGTTTCTTGAAGGAGTGAATTTTCCACACAGTGTACCCTATATATGAACACTGTTTAAAGCTAAACTGTTCTGAGTTGTTCTGAAGTGAATACTTGGCTATGCACTCAGAATTTTTTACTTGAAATTAGTCAATTGGGCTAGTAATATTAAGAAAGAAATCACACACATCTATTACTATTGTTATAGGAAGACATATTCCTTTAGGTTGTTAAGAAATTAATTAAATAGCTACTGTCTGAGAGTTGCTTTGATACACATCGCTATACTACAGTGAGAATATTGCTGCTAATTTAAGTTACATACCTTATGTGCTTCCTGTGGGTAATTTTGTGGTTCAGTTATAATTAGTAAAAGGAGATGGATACTGTTTTGAACTAATGCACAAATATTTCACCTGAAACCACTTTATAGATATGTATTGTCTTTATACGCCATTTCACATGATTTCTGTTCTACTGGTAAGGTACCGATGACCTCGTAGCTTGGTCCCTTCTTCCGCCTTTAAACCAACCAACCATCTACTGGTAAATGAAAAACGAAGTTAATGATACACAATGAATATGATCAATATTACTTTATACTATGTTCTTGCCATAAATCTGCTGAGTGACTGGTAGACTTTTAGGAAACAGCCGCTGGAGTTTGTCAATAAAATGCCTGAACCATGTTAACATGGAAGAGTTCTACGTGGTTTATACTGCACACGCTACTAGAAAATGATTTTAACTGAGCTGAATGTATATAGTCTATTATATTATTGGTAATCTTATTGCCAAAAGATGAATTATCTATTTTTTGGTACACACACAGAATTTATGGAAAGAGATATTGAATAATATACAGAAAAAATTGTCTGACTGATGTGAGTCACTGCAGTTTGTGAAGCCATTTAATCAATGCTGTCATCAGACACATGCATTCTTACTTTCATGTATTTATGAGTTGTTCAGTATTCACGCATTTTAAAATCAACGGTCAAGGATCAAGATGATAGGACAGTTTATACTTGTATTGTGGTATTTTACTACACTTGTATTTCACATGTTACTATGGTACAGGCACGTAGCCTCGGTGACACAACTTATGAACTTATTCTTGACTTCGTTTGTTTGTCAAGAGATGCATTTACATACACAAGTTTCAGTTTCATTGCATTTTGAGAGGTGTTTAATCGCAAAACTTATATGAATTATTTATGGGAGATTACAGAGGTGTTTAAATGCAAACCTACTATTGAGCCATGACGCGTAAATTTTGATGTACCTTCACTCATGACGCGCGCGATGTCAGAGAACGCGCATCCAACAGTTCTCAGGCGCCTTATAGAGGTCACCTGGGTCAGCCTCTGGCGCGCTTGTTTTCTGTTTTGCAGTCTGCGGGTCTCAGGTGCAATCTTGTCAAATCTCAATTTTTTCGACTGTGAATTGAGTGCCTAGGTTTTGAGATTTCTTGCACGGGGTCAAGCCCTTGCGTCGCCATATTGAAGCAATTGCAGCTTTGCTGCCACCGACCTCCGTTACGGAATTGCTGGTGTTTCTAGGTAAAGTACTACCTTAAGTTTTTACCGGATCATCCACTGTTGCTCGGCCCCTACACGCAGTTTTGCGTAAGAATGTGCCTTTTTTCTGATCCCCACCTTGTGACTGAGCATTTGCTTTGCTTAAATCTAAACTTCGTTTGCCCGTGTCTGGCCATTTTTCAGCCGGGTCAGCATCTTGCGTTGGCTACAGATGCCTCTTAGCACGGTCTTGGCTTGTTGGTGCCGCACAAATATTCGCACAGGTCTGAACGACCCATTGCTTATGCTTCTAACACTTTAACTCCCACTCAGCAGCGGTATTCTCAGATTTAAAAGAAGGCTTTAGCGATTGGGCTCGCCCTCAAGAAATTTAACGGCTTTATGTATGGTTCTAAGTTCCATTTAATCACTGATCACAAGCCTTTGGTTGCTCTTTTTAACCCTTCGGCTGAAGTGCGGGACAAGCAGCGCATTGTTTTCTCTCTTGTTATCATTATCAGATCCATTACCTGCCAACGGTGAAACACGCCAGCGTCGATGCCTTGTCTTGTCTTCTGATCGTGCTGGACGTGGTGTTCGATCATGACGAGTTCCTTATTTCTATTTAGGTACTGTACTGAGTACCAGAATGCGGTCGACGGTTTTCCAGCCACGATAGCATCGGCTGTCGCTTCGGATTCCGTCGGGTCCTTTCTTTTGTGCAGCACGAGTGACTGGAGAAACCCCCCTGCCGTGCCTCGGATCCCTTGCGTAATTACTCCTCCCTCCAGCACCACCTGTCTACGTTTGACGGGGTTCTTCTGTTAGGTACGGAGGACGCTGCTCCAGGGTTGTGTTACCCACTTCCTTAGGCCGTAATGTACTGTGGCTTTTGCATTTCCGTCATTGGGGGACCTCCCGCACCAAAGATTTGGCCTACTGGCATGTGTATTGACTGGGTGTAGATGGTAACACTGCATGGCTTATCGCCGCGACGGAGGGTGGATGCATGTATCCTCGCTAACGGAGGACATTTTGAACATTTCCTGTAACAAAGTGTTTGAAGTCACGCTGGTACGTTCTGTTGCTGTGTGTTTCCATTCCATGATTAATGTGATTTGAAGAGAAGCAATAAAATGAGCTCTAACACGGAAAGTAAGCGTTTCCGGACACATGTCCACATAACATATTTTCTTTCCTTGTGTGTGAGGAATGTTTCCTGAAAGTTTGGCCGTACCTTTTTGTAACACCCTGTATATTCTGTGCCGACAATGATAGTGCACATGTCGGTATTGAAATACGCGAAAGCTGTTTTCAAGTTTATTGGATAAACAGCTCTCCAGCAAATTAGAAGAAATATAACAAACCATGCTACTTTAAATTAGCGCCTGACAGTTGTTGACCATTATTTGAATTTTGAACATGTAAGCTTCAGTCAAGTGTGTTTTGTCGTGCAACTGTTTTTGTTATACTGACGTTTACGTTCCCTACAAATGCAATATTTCCGAGACGGAACTTTCATCATGGATATCCTTCTTAACGGGACCACGTACACACATAGTAGTTTCGTCATTCAGTCGATCAGCTGCTTCATTTAATTTTATTAAAGCTTATTATTATTAATCAGAGTTTGTTGACACGTAAACTTCCTTTCCTTTTTGCATTCTTCACAAACACTAAAATCCCGAATAATCTGCTTGAAGAAATCTTAATTTAATTTTGCATTTTTTGTCGTATAGGTATCGTACCTTATCTAGTTTCTCAAAGATTTTACTTCGTTTTTTACATGATTGTGATTAACGTCCGTTAATGTTTGCAAGAACGAACAATGCATATGCCTCTAGGAAAAACGCAAGAATTTGTTAGTAAATGTTGTAAATAAATTGATGGTTCATCTGCTTATTTTCACTGACGTCTCAATTTGTACCAGGCATGGGATGATATGGGTAGTGAAATAAATTTATTTTGTATCAATATTGTACCGAATGTAATGTCCATTTGCGAAAACTCGTACATCAGTCCTCTGGATTCATTTTTGAAACTAAAGAAAAATATTAAAGTGCACGCTCCAGTCGTTTCAACAAGTGTCGAAAGATATTCTAACTACAGCATATGGCCAACAAAAGGTGTTCCTTCACTATCGAGAATCTCTGAATCCTATCGTGCACTGTAACAGCTCTAAGACGGTTATCCAACAATTTCCGTACATCTTCAAAGAACGAGTTTTCTTACAGAAAAGCAAAGCGATTTTCAGTTATCCTTTCTGTAATTTCAGTTCCATCATCCTATTACATTTTCAGTTACTCTAGTTAATTTTATAACGCACTTATGTTTCATATCGTTTTAACGCCATTTATCGATATACTCGGGCCATTTTAGTATTATTTTCCTGGTGTTTTAGGTCATAAAAATCCGTACCCTGCGGTTACAGATTATTTCTCATCTTCGTAAACTAAAAGAATTGTTATCAAGCTCAACTGCCCCTCAATCCCCCTCCCCTGCGGGCGCCCCTGTCGAAAACATTATCGTATGAGATTTTGCTGTCGCTATGCTACCAGTAAAATGAAAGAACTCGCGGAATTTCGTGTTTTGAGCCATAAATTGTGAGCGTAGGGCGCTGTTAAGAGTGGCGCCCAGCACATGTATCTTTATCGTAATTTTAATCCGATTTCGTTACTGAGACCATTTCTTATCTTATTAATTCATTGTGGACATTTGTAATGTGTAGTAGGTTTTATAATGTGTGCAGTCAGTCGATGTAAAAACTCGGTAGTCTTCGTGACTTTGACGCCACGTTTTCCACTGCTGCCAGAAGCTGCACAAAAACAGTTGTGGTTTGTACGTAGCTTCTCGATGAATGCGTGCCCAGAAAATAAAGCAATCAGCGTTGAAGCAATACGTGGATCATTGGAGTAGAAGTCATTAGTCATTACTACAAATTACTATCACATTTAAATATGAACCTCCCTTTAACACAGTTTTACGGAACGTAGTTACCTCCGTGTGTCATTTCTACCACAGCTGCTGATAGGTGGGCGTCGCACGAGTTGGTAGAAATGAGGATTACTCGAAATATATCCCAACTTCCCCACAGTTTCCATCAAAATGCAGCAATCATCGTCTACTTCCTCTTCACCCCACCATCATACGTCACAATTGCGTCGAGGGACTACTGGTACTTGTGAAAAGAAGTAAATATGTTATTATTATTTACAAGCTACAGATATAATAACGAACTTTCGTATCTTTGACTTGTCAGGCCCAGGCTCCAAGAAATATATAGATATCGGGAGAAAATGGAACTCTGGTACTGCAAAAAGAAAAAGAAAAGCTGGAAGAGCTGTATCGAATCAGGTATGATGAAGTTTCTCATAAAACTGCATTTTATAGTACGGAATCACCTGAATCGATTGCTTCGGCTTCCAAAAAAGAAATAGTCAACTCCGATGGTCCGTTGAATTGGGCAAATATCCCAGGCGCACAGCGGAACGAACCACAATGTCGGAAATAGATGTAGAGTCAGACTCTAGCTGATCAGCATCTGAAACACTCTGTTGAACAGTGGAACTCATGAAGAACAGCTGAGTTCTCTGCCAGTTAGCAGGGATGTCAGTGATTAAGTTAAAGAAGCATTTGCTAGTTCGGTTTCGAGAATGTGGACGTTTCCCGTAATGGATTCTCAGTGTCATGATATTGTTGAAAGCGGCCCTATACAACATTTGAATAACAGTGATGAGAATTATTCCAAAGACGTTGATCCTAGGCACTTTCTTAATTTTCATTTCTCAAGAAAATTAAATAATGATGATGAAACTCAACATCGTCGCTGGTTCGTTTATTCAAATTTCTCAAAATGACGTTTTCTGTTTGCCATGCAGACTATTTGGCAATTCACACACTCAGATAGTACAAGGAGGGTGCTGTGACTGTAAATACTCAATTAGTATTTTACAAAGACATGAGAATCCCAAAGAACATATGGCAATTATGTTCCAATAGATGCCATTAGAGAAAGGAATAAAGCATCGGTAAACAATAGTGCAAGAAAACGAAAGGCTAATTCGTGAGTCCCAAAAACATTGGCACAATTTGTTTCAGATATTAACTGATATCGCTAATTTCTTAGCTTTTCATAATCTTCTGAATCATTTACTCATTCGCTTAACTACCCTAGTGAACAACCTACAGTTGGCAGCCTCTTCGCTTCTTTCTCCCGCAATCCCCGTCCATCGATTTCTACGCTCCAAAATGAGTCTATAAAGCACTCGCAAGCAGAAATTAGAATTCTTACGATTAATTAGGAACTATTTCCAACAAATAACTATACCGTGTACTTATGGTTGGGTAGCGCAGTGCTCTGCGTGGTGAAAATTTTCGCTATTATCTGGGAGAATACATAAGAGATTTACAGATACGACCAACGCGAGTACTACGAAGCCACAAATTAAACATACGAACTGTTATTGTTTTCCTTTTATCAAAATGCAATGAATGTCGCAGTTGTTACAGCCACCACTTACAGTGATACGCTTTGAAATAAATCGACAGTTGTTACAGCCACCACTTACAGTGATACGCTTTGAAATACATCGAAACGCATTTTGTCAAGAGAAAGACTTGTTTCCGTTGCCGCAGACATAACAACAAAATTATTCCTAAACAACAAAATTATTACTAAAGATCTTTTCACATGTCCTGAAAATGGTCCTTACCTGCGCAATGTCGGGTACTTAAGAGTCAATCTTCGAAGCAATCCTCGAAGAGAGCTACTGTATGGATCTTCTGTTTTGCCAGGAACGAAACTAAACATTTCTTCTCAATGAACCGTTATTTGCTCTGTTAATGTCTCACTAATGATTTTACATTGTCATTTAACTCCCTCTGCCGGCCACGGTGGCCGTGCGGTTCTAGGCGCTGCAGTCCGGAACCGCGGAACTGCTACGGTCGCAGGTTCGAATCCTGCCTCGGACATGGCTGTGTGTGATGTCCGTAGGTTAGTTAGGTTTAAGCAGTTCTAAGTTCTAGGGGACTGATGACCTAAGATGTTAAGTCCCATAGTGCTCAGAGCCATTTGAACCATTTTTTAACTCCCTCTGATCTATTCAAGATATTTATAACACGTAAATATGCAAGAGTTCTTATCTTTACTCAAACGTATCTCCAAAAAAAAAAAAAAAAAAAAAAAAACTGACAGCCCCAGGATTGCGATATTCATTTTGGAAGGCATTTCTAAAAGATGATAAAGTACTGACGTTACCTTTCGCACCTGAATGCTAGTGTAATATTGACCCTTTGAAGACGAGGTATATAAAATTCACCATTGCACGACCGGGCTCTGAAGCTAAGTCGAAACGCAAAGCAAATGGTGATTTTTGCTAAAAAAAATTGTTAGTGCTAGTTTCTTGGTTTCTTGCTGATTTTGATGTAATATTACACGCGGTATGTAGGAAAATTCTTGTTCTACGTCACATATTTTGGGGCCTTCCACCTCTTCAGCACCATTTGGATCATACGGAATACTGTATAGATGCTACTATTTCTGTATAGATAGTAATGACTCTGGATATTCACGATAACCGTTATAGTTTGAGCAAATAATCTTATAATAAAATAATACATCTATTTACAAACTATAAAGACTGCGACTCTTTTCTGTGCGTTCTGTTAGGGGACTCTCCCGTCAGCAAAGATTTCAAATAGTGCGTTTACTTCAAACATCTTTCCAGAATGTAATTTTACTGGGTGACACCTTCTGTTATTTCCCTCCCTGTGGAAACGCCATCTTGTCTTCACTCTCGCCTTACCTCTTTGCTAACATGTACGTGTCCCAAAGCTAGTTCACACGTCCCTTTCAAGCTACCTCACAGTTATATAATTTTTTAATGCAGAGTCATGGAGATAAGTGTCATTATACTTCAGAATTCTTAATGGATACACGAAATGTGATTAACGAGCATTGTAGCTGATTAGCTATGTGGTGCTCTTCCTAAGACGAATTCGGGAGATATTTCGTGCAAGCGTCGCTGCCTGCGGACACGGTGAGATAGGCCAGAAAACCGCCTCATAAAGTGTGGTCGTAACAGTTTGGCGCGTTTTCAGTAGTCGCGCCGTTAACGCGCTGGAGCATGACTTGCTTGTATCGGCCATCTTCCGGTGGTGGCTACTGTTCGCGATGGACGGCCCAGATACAACAAGCCTAGTCAGGTTGCAAGCCGTGCTTTCTAAGTGGCCACCTCGCATATCAAATGAGCGTTCCCTTCCGGCAGCGTGCAAAAATAGCCCACAGACGCCACACAGTACAGGGACCAAAAATGTAGTGCTCTTTTTTTATAGATGAATATATGCGATTATACGAAACTGTTTTCAAGACCGTCTCGAAGTTACTTTTAACCGTTGCCATTGATGGCGCGCAACAAGAGTTTTCACCGTGAATTACCGAAGCAAATTGTACTGTTCGGGTAACCGGTTAGACAGTTTAATAACCTTAACGTGAAACAGACCTTATATTTCATTCGAACCAATATACTTGTCTTTGTTTCTAAAACTAGCTGTAGCGTGGGACCGTGAGATATTTTCGATAGTCTGTCCATATTACCTTCGAATAACAACGGTTATAAGAAAACCAGCTTCTGTTTATAGATTAAAATATATCTAACATTATAATAGGGTATCTGATAGACGATCGTAGAAAGTAGCACATTTCTGCTACTTGATAATTAGAAACTTCATTTACATGCACGTTTTCTCATTTCTGTAAATCATGTCAACCGCATTTAACATATTTCTATATTGTAGTACATTACTAATTGAAATAGTATGCAATGAGACGAAATTCAAAGACAATATTTACCCTGAAGCCACCACGATTCATGGTAGTCCCCTGGACATTACAAACGGCGGGACATGGTTCTTAATAGTGTGTATGATTAACGAGTAGGGCAATGCATGCTCCACGATGTGCTTTCCTGCTGGCTACACGGTTCATAAGGAGCATATGGCAGGACATTCCATTCCTCCACCAGCGCCGATGACAACTGCTGGGTGGTCGCTGGTGCATGAAGACGTGCTGCAGGACTTCTCCCCAACTGATCCCACAAGTGCTCGGAGGGGTTTAAGACGGGGAAACCGGCAGAGCAGTCCGTTCGCCGAGCCCTCTCTCGTTCTAACAGCTCATTCACCTGCACTGTTCGAAGCGGTCGCGCATTGTCATCCATAAAGTAATGTCACGGCTGAATCGATCCATTTAAATACGCTCAAGGAGACGGGGTACAGTGTCACAACAACATCGACCGGTGAGTGTACCGTGTTCAAAGATTTGCAGGTGAGTACGGCGATGCAACATTATGTCTTCTCATACCATAATACCTAGACCACCAAAACGATCATGTTCGACGATGTTCTGGGTGCATTTCATGTTCAAACTTATCGCCACATGAGGGCACGTCCAGCGCTGTCGAACACGACAGGGTCGTCCAGGTGTTATGGTGGGGAGAGGCATAATGTTGCACGGGCGTACAACATTATTATACTAGTTCCCCATGGCCGTCTTTTCAGGGGCGCATTCGCTCCTGACTTAATTTTTATGAAGGACAATGCGCAACAGCAGGCGGAGAAGCTCTTAGAACTAGAGGATATTTGGCGAAAGGACTGGTCTACTCGTTCCCCGCTTTAAAACCCATAGAGCATGGATGGAATGCGTTGGGGAGACGCCCTGCATCCATTAGCACCAACGACGATCCTGCAATATTATTGTCAACCGCGCAGGTGGAGGAATGGAACGGCCTACCACAAGAACTCCTTACCAACCTTGTGCCCAGCATGGGAGCACACTGCAGAGCGTGCACTGGCGCCCGAGGTGATCACACACCCTATTTAGAATCATGTCCCATCTTTTGTAAGGACCAGAGGATCATCTTAAATCACGGTGATTCATTGTAATTATCGTCTTTGAATGGAAGTCTCATTTCTGTTCGTCTCAACTTGTGTTTCTTTGTTACCTTTTGTGCTACACTGCAGCAGTTCTTTCTCTGCATATTCCAAATCTTATCGAGCTGTGTTACTTGGCAGTGACACATCATGCGAAAGTTATTTTCGACCGTACGTTTTGCACACGAGTGTATTTTAAAAGTAGGACACTAACTTCAATTAACTTAACCGTGTGGAGCAGGTGTCCATTGACACGGACGGCTGTTAATGTCGCTTCTTTGGCGCTTTTGATCAGTTCTGAGGCTGCTGCAATTGCATGTAGTCCACTTCAGTATATACTCCGTACAGGTGCTGTGTCCTGCATGCATCTGCAGCCTCAGGGTTGGTTAAAAACGCCAAAGAAGTGACAATAACAGCTGTCTACTGCAGCGGACAACTACACCACAGGTTAAAAAACAAATAAAATAGTCTGGTATCGCAACTGACATATCACTTTTCTAAAACTTAAAAATTGGTAGTCTCTCAGAGTAAAGGCAAAATCAGAGTAATTCGAGCTCATAGGTATGCTTCCGGACAGTCGTTCTTCCCGCGAATCATTAAACAACAGAACACATGAAATGATAGCGGCGCAGGATATACCGTCCGCCACACACCCTAAAGCATCTTGCGGTGTTACACTGTAGACTGTAGCACACTATGACACGAAAATGATAGAGTAAGGAAATAGTGTTGGCAAATTCATTAGTTTCGCTTCTGCTGTACTCTGGGAGTAAGCGAAGATAAGTGTAGTATCATTCTAATTTCCGACTACTGATTTTGTAGGGTAATTAATTTATACAGCGACAGTCAGGCCCGCGCGGAGTGGCCGTGCGGTTAGAGGCGCGATGTCACGGATTGCGTGGCCCCTCTCACCGGAGGTTCGAGTCCTCCCTTGGGCATGTGTGTGTGTGTGTGTGTGTGTGTGTGTGTGTGTGTGTGTGTGTGTGTGTGTGTTGTTCGTAGCATAAGTTAGTTTAAGTAGTGTACAAGTCTAGAGACCCATGACCTCAGCAGTTTGGTCCCTTAGGAATTCACACACATTGAACTTTTTTTTTTGACAGTCAAGTCTTCTACAATTATAATTATCCATCATGTATGATGTCTCCGCAGACGCAACAGAGAAGATAGTTCACGCTTCGTATTAAATGTATTGAGAAAGCTATTTACTAAAGACACTTTTATTTTAACGTTGTGGTGCCAGGTAATCTAAAGGAGGGAATTCGTTTGCGTCCTCTTTCTGTAAGTCATATAATTTTGTTCTCTGTGTTATCACATTATAACTGTTCTTGTATTGAATTTTCATAGGCTAATATTGGGGACCAGCCGAGCATTTGCCGAAATGAGCGTAGAGAATAGCCTAAAAACCGCATTCAGGCTGCCCGTCGTACACGGTCGTTGCTCCGCTACAGGGAATCGTTTCACGTTTGGCTCTTAATGAAATGTAGTCTAAGAGTACAATACGTTGACTAATGAGCGTCATTTACAGAAATAACGATTTGAAGTTAAAAGTTTGAAGAGCCTCGTGGTTCGTCCACATTGCAAGAGAAATGATCAGGACCGACGAGTAACGATATACATTTCAGTGACAATGCCAAGTTAGAATACTATCGAATGACAAGGTAACTACAGAAACGATCAACGAGAAACGGCATTTTTATGTAATGTACAGCCTGACGAAAAATTGAAGCACCCAGAAAGGGAGAAAGAAACGAATTGTAGCTTCACGGAATGACAGCGTAAATGATGTTATTTCGGTGATTACAGAATCGAGTAAAATTAACACAGAACTTGGTGGTATGATTGCACTTATCACTATGGCATTGCACCCCCTCTGTCAACAATGCATGCACTGATTCGGTTGGGAAGGGTGTCAGAAAGCCGTTATATACCTCCCTGACGCAAGCTGGCCCACAACTGTTGCGTCTATTCCTTGATATCCTGGGACAGAGTTGACGTCCAAGTTGGTCCCGTCCATGTTCTACTGGGAACAGATCTGGGAATTTTGCTGCCACAGGAGTACATCAACGTCACGCAGACAGTTCATAGAGATACATGCCATGTCGAAAATTGGCACCATGATACAGTCACATGAGAGGTAACACATGAGGTCGAAGGATGTCCGTGACGTACCGCTCTGGCGTCAGAGCTCCCGAGTCACTACCAGCGCTCCCGAGTCACTACCAGCCGCGACCTGGAGACATAGCCGATGGCTCCCCGCACCATCATGTCACGATTAACACCGCTGCGCGCCTCAGAATGCTGGAAGAATGAGACCTCTTCCCAGTTCGCCTCCACATTCGTCGAGTATGGCCACCCGGGGTAATGCAGAATCGCTATTCGTCGCTAAGCACAATGCGACGCCAGTTAGCGCTTCCCGGCCATGGCACCCCTCAAAGCGCAGGAGTTTGTGCTGTGATTTGTGGTGTTCACGGCAGCCTAACCGTGGGATTGTAATTCCGTAGTCTGTCTGCTGACTGTCTCCGATCAATGGCGTGGGATAACACCTAATGTTGCAGGGAACGAGTGTTTGTTCTCGGACGGCAGGGGGTCGACCGGAACATTGATGACGAGTGCAATAACCCCCACGTTCGCATGCAGCCCAACATCGGGCCACTGTCACTTCCAAATGCCCCACAAATCTAAATAGCGGACGATTCGACCAGGAGGCCAAATGGAAACCTGCAATGCGGCCCCTTTCAAACTATGTCAGGTGCTGATAAAGCTGCCTCGTACGAGTACGCGGCATCTCTGTAACATTCGCAATATTCACTCAACATCTGACGCTGCTCACACCCCTTATGTAACTTATCAGCCCTGATAAGAATGCTAAATACGAACAACATCAATGCACCCTTTTGGCCGGTCTATCTGTTAAAGGGAAATTCAGTTCCGCTCATTTCCATACCCACTCATGTTGCATACGGTACGAAATTACAGTGACATCCGACCATGTCAGGCAGTGTAAAAAGGATTCGTATCGTCCACAGATGTATTACAGCATTTAAATTGCGAACGCGAGAGATCACTCCATCACGCCTGCTTTGCAATCGGTTGCAAATGTTTGGACGACTTAACCCCCATGAAAGCGACTTTCACAGTGACTATTGCCACATAGAGCAGCGAGTTTTTAATTGTACACACTGCACTTTTTCATAGAATGATTTTTCCAGACAACAAGAGCGTTAATGTGCGTCGTGGACACTTGTCCTCAGGCGGAGTGTACGACTACGAAGAGACAGAGGACGTCAGTGGGGCAGAAGAGGAGACCACGGCGGAGCAGCGGCTGCGGCGTCGGCGGCGGCGCTCTGTGGAGGACGGCACGCTGCCCGCGGCCAGGCCGGCCAACGCCACCGTCGGGCCTGCAGAGTGCGCCAGGCATCCTCTCTACGTAGACTTCGAGCGCATCGGCTGGAACTCGTGGATTCTCTCCCCCAAAGGGTGCGACAATCATTAAAAAGTATTTACTATGTTTCTTCCATAGTTTTTAATGCATCAGTGAACGCTATCAATATATCCTCAATTTTCCCCTGCGACTAGTCACCAAAAAAGATTATTGAAACTAACACACTCTGATTGCAAATTTCTTTACTTAATTCAAATACACGTTTAGATCATTACGAATATCGTCAGATTAATCTAAAAAAGAAAGGACGTGCGTATTTATCAGTAAGATAGGTTACGACGTATAAGTAGTAGTATTGATTCAAATCATCTGAGCAGCATCTGACAAATAACATACCTGCCTCCTCAGACCTAGTAAATGCAGCAAACAAATTTTTTGCATATGATTGGCATCGTCGTAAGAGATAAAACCATTATAATACTGCAATGAATACTCATGGCCAGTGGTCCAGGGACGCCGTTAGCACACTTTGCTTACAGCTGCACCACAAACAGTTGAAGGGCTTCGCCGTTAGGCGTTGCGGATTGTAAGCACGGTTTAAGAAGGCGTGCAACAAAGCCAGCTTATAAGTCGTACAATGAGATGATAAAAGTCATGGGAGACCTCCTAACACCGTGCCGGAGCTCCTTTTGTCCAGAGTAGTGCAGCAACTCGACACGGCATGGAGTGAACTAGTCGTTGGAAGCCCCTGCAGAAATACTGAGCCACGCTGCCTCTTAGCTGTCCAGAATCGCGAAGGTATTATCGAGGCAGGATTTGTACACGAACTGACCTCTCGATTGTTCGATGGGATTCATGTCGGGCGATTCGGGTGGCCACATCACTCATTCGAAATGTTCTTCACACCAATCACGAACAACTGTGGCCAAGTGACATGGCGCATTGTCATCCATAAAAATTCCGACATTGTGTGGGATCAGGAAGATCATAAATGGCTGCAAATTGTCACCAAGTATCCGAACATAACCAGCACACAGTGCATTCCACGTAAAAAAAAAAAGCCCGCACCATTACGGAGTCACTACCAGCTTGCACAGTAGCGCGTTTACAACTTGCGTTCATGGTTCAAATGGCTCTAAGCACTATGGGACTTCACACCTCAGGTCGTCAGTCCCCTAGACTTAGAACTACTTAAACCTAACTAACCTAAGAACATCACAAATATCCATGCCCGAGGCAGGATTCGAACCAGCGACCGCAGCAGCAGCGCGGTTCCGGACTGAAGCGCCTACAACCGCTCGGCCACAGCGGCCGACTGCGTTCATGGCTTCGTCGAGCTGCACCACACTCGAACTCTACCATCAGTTCTTCCCATCTCATATCGGGACTCATCTGAATAGGCCACGGTTTTCAAGTCGTCTAGAGTCCAAACGAAATGGTCAAGAGTGCAGAAGAGGGCCTGCATGCGATCTCGTACTGTTCGTAAACGTATTCGCGTCGGTCGTCTGCTGCCATAGCCCATTAACACAAAATTTCACCGCAGTGTCCTAAATGATACGTTCGTTGTACGTCTCACATTGATTTCTGCGGTTATTTCACGTTGTGTTGCTTGTCGTTAGCACCGACAACTCTACGCAAACGTAGCCGCTCCCGGTCGTTAAGGGAAGGCTATCGGCCACTGCGGTGTCCATGGTGAGAGATGATGCCTGAAATTTAGTGTTCTCGGGACACTCTTGAAGCTGCGAACCTCGGAATATTGAATTCCGTAACGATTCCCGAAACGGAGTGTCCTATGGATCTAGCTCCAACTACCAATCAGCGTTCAAAGTAGGTTCATTCCCGTCATGCGGCCTAATGACGTCGGACACATTTTCTCATGAGTCACCTGAGTACAAACAACAATTCCGTCAATGTATACCTTGAGTACGTGATACTAAGACTATCTGAATATGAGCTTATCGCTATCCAATTACTTTTGTCAGCTCAGTATATAAAACTCTACACGTGTCAAAACAGGACGAGTTAAAAATGTAACTGAATTAGAGCTGGAGCATAAAATGATATCTACAGAAAGATATTAGTTAAAATTGCAACTGCCAGCTCCCAAATAGGTGTCTACGACGTACAGTCGGTTGAACAATTCGCGAGACTCTTCGCCTAGTCGTTATGTTTAACTGCACCGCTTTACTGTCTCTTAACACAGGATAATATGAAGGAGACGAAGTGCTACCTACATATTGCCTATAGGTGTGAAGTCTAAAAACTATGCCAACATTGTGAGGCTGTTTTAGATTATGTGGGAGACTAACAGCTGGTGATTTATTTATCTCTTATGCTTATCTGCTGTGTTCAACAAACTAATAAAAAAGGCTATTTAATATGCACCGTTCTAAAACAAATGAATTACAACTGATCACAATAACTTTACGAAATAAGTCTTTTTTAATGAAACAAAGTATCCAAAATAATCAGGAATTATCAGGTTTATACGCACTTCCAGCTTGAAACGGCATGTGACCACGTTCAGTTCACCATAGTGAAACTGAAGTAGTGTTACAGGACTAACACAAAAGTATGCAAAAGTAGCAGCAGGAGCAGATACGTAACAAATTCCACTTAAGAAATCATTCGGTGGCACAATTAAGTCAATATAATTGCAGAAGCAGGAAAATCTCGCACTAACAAGTGTGCAGTTCAAGACGTTATTCGCATTTAAATGTACAGGGTACAGAATCAAGGTAGCAACAAAACTTACAGGGGAGAAGTTGTCTTAGCATTTCTTTACTGGCCTGCCTGCTACCGGCTCTTTTACGAGTACAGAACAGGAACAGGCGAAATCAGAACCGAAACTAACACAGTTTTCCACTTGAAGGGCGATCACTTTACGCTAAGCTAGCGTAAAACTGCGTCAGACAGAGCTCCCCTATTGTTCCAAAGATGGCTAAGAGAGATAATTCGCAACGTAATGGCAACGTAAGATGTAAAGTCTGCTGGAACGAGCTTCCTCGACTTAAAATCATGAATTTGCTACCTTTATGTCAATCCTTATGTGAGAGTAATTCAGAATACTTAATCTAAATGTCAAGAAAATATACAACTACCAGAATAATTCTCAATGAAACCAGGAAGTAAACCGAGGGTCACATATGAATCTTCAGCTGGCCGGAACTGGGGGGAGCTCGTCATTCGAAGCACGGTGTCGCCGGCTACAACTGCATTGTCTAGGAGCAGAAATACCTAATAGAGGTCAATGAGTTTTATTCGCATTTCTGTAACTATATTTCCTCCTAAAACGTAGTTACGAATAACATCCAGATGTCTGGCTTCAACTCAAACATCATTAAGTAAAGAGCACGGAAAATGGTTTCGACGGTTCTGCTCTTCTATAGCTGTTGTAAATATTTTTGTTTTTCCGCCTTAAGCACACCACAGACTAAAAAACTCACTCGCTGGAAGTAATTTGCATTTTTAGTATCACCAGACAATATTAACATTATGAGTAAATAACATTCATTTTAATATTATATAATTGAAAACAGTTTTCCTTATAAAAGCTTGCATTGACACCATGTGTAATAATAACACAAATGAAAAGACAGCATAACACTTTTTGTGGATGTTCCCGTTTGGTAATCAAATTTCATATGCTGTCAATAACATATAGTTTCAAATCGCAAAAGCAAACTGTGCAAGAAAATATTTCTCAAAGGCTAAAACTAGGATTCACAAACTGCAAGAATAATTAACAAGTGAATCATTGCAGTGCAAGCTCGATTCCAGATTCTGATAATATGAATAGAGAAGCAGTTGCGATGGTAATGCGATGCAAGGAACAAAAATGCAGACAGTAATGTGTTGAATATGTCAGTCTTAAACAAAACAGCCATTCACTTTATAAAAACCAATGAGATGGAAAGTATCGCCCATTCGTAAACATTACAATATAACTGATGGTGATACTTTGTCAATAACAGCAGAAAGCGCCCGATGAATGATCTTGTCAATTTTCAGACAACTTAAGACAGCGAAGAACCAAAATAACAAGAAGAGGTTACCCTAGGCGAGCATGGGCTGAATTACTATGCAGTATCTCGCAGTTGGCTCATTTTGCTTGTAGTTTACTTCTCTGCTGTTCCACATTAACGACCCCTCTAGGCTATCACAACATTCACATGTGAATTATCGAGGTGTAATTAAAAGAGACTGCTGTTTTAAATCTTACGGCACTTGTTGCCGGATCTGACTAAGTGGACAAAGCTAACTGTAACTTCATTTCATCTTGGAGATTATACGAAGGCTTAATAACGCTTCCAAGAAAATTACTGCACACATCAATTTGTCTCCTGAGTCAACTGCTCATCGGCTCTTGCTTGGCTAAAAAGTTGAGGCTCACATAAATACGGTCTTTATATCACCGTGAAATAACTTGAAAAAGTTGCATTGGTAATGCAACGAATTTAGATGAAATGAGGTTGATGAAATAAATTAAACATTTCGAGTTGAAACGTAAATCATTTCTCCCGTAATTATTTCCCTTTTTAAATTACCCCTGCACACCTAACACGCGCCAAATATGTGTAACTGAAGATCTTTTAGAGTTGTTTTAAGCACTTTTGTAACTCGAAGTCGCACTGGGGAGTGTCGGCCACCCGATACTGTCATCATTCCAATCCCAGTGCGATGCAATCCCCGACTAGCATCCTACAATTTCACCGAAAGCTCAGCATTAATATAGTTACAGGAAGACAGTCAGAACAGGATAATTAAAAAAGTCTCAAAATCACACAAAATGAAACACTCTGTTTCCACAGAATCAGTACTGGTTAATCTTACTTGAACATGCCTAATTACATCGTAGTCGTCCTGAGGGATACAGGGCATATTGATTAATTTCAATAGTGTATTAGTTTGTCAAAACCAAAACTTGGGGCTCGTAGGAAATGGTTGAGATATGTTTTTGGTGCAGAACTACGGCAAGAACTCCATGTTCCAGGCATCGCTGTGGAGTTACGTCGGCAGTTTCCTGATACTCATCTTACAAGGATCAACAATAGTTCGCTCTCTGACAGAGGCGAAACTTCGCTTGTTGAAAGAGAGGCGAAAATAAATGGACACTTGGTTTGTCTCAGGTACCAACACTCAATAGTTTCCGAGAAAACGACAGTCCAAATTTTGATGCAACTGCAACAGTTTTCGCACGTGGCGTTATACCAACTGATTTGGTAGCATAGTGCCTAACAGCACAAGTTCAAGTTTTTGAGTTTCGTGTTCAAATCCAAGCTTGTGTTGTTATTCTTCTCCTTTTGTTGTTGTGTAAGTATGCGACATCAATGACATCAATATTTTTGTTTTAAATACACGGAGCGGGGGTAGCGCTGTGGTTAGCATACTGGTCTCGCATTTGGGAGGACGACTGTTTAAACCCGCGTCTGGCCATTCTGATTTACGTTTTCTCTGATTTCCCTAAGTCGCTTAAGGCAAATGTCGGCGTGGTTCCAAACAAATGGTTCAAATGGCTCTGAGCACTATGGGACTTAACATCTGAGGTCATCAGTCCCCTAGAACTTAGAACTACTTAAACCTAACTAACCTAAGGACATCACACACAGCCATGCCCGAGGCAGGATTCGAATCTGCGACCGTAGCAGTCGCGCGGCTCCGGACTGAAGCGCCTAGAACCGCTCGGCCACCGCGGCCGGCGGGGTGGTTCCATCGAAAGGCGACGGCCGCTTTCTTTCTCCGTCCTTCCCCAATCCGAGGTTGTGCTCTGTCTCTAATGACCCCGTTGTCGACGGGGCGATAAACACTAACATCGAGAAATACGATGCAATTACTGATATTTACAAAATAATCAGCATTTCAAATATTATTAAAATTAGGTTTTGTCATCACAAACCTATATGCTGCTCAGTCACATTAATGTGACCACGAGTCGAAAACCTGAATAACCACTTTTTGCAGGGCGGACCGCTGCTAGACGTGCAGGAAGAGATTGAATCAAGTTCAAGAAAGTACAAAATAGCTATAGCGAGGGAGGATCATGTGACAAGCAGAGGACTGATTCGAGATAAACATAAAATGATCGATTCGTGGGTGTTCGATCGTTTTACAGAAGCTGGAAACAACGGGCATGTGTTCTAAGTAATGAAAAACTGCATCAGTTACTTATTTTTTTATACTTAGCACTAAGCGTTTCAAGAATTTATTGTCATTTTCAAGGGCAATTGTTTACATAAATGTATTTTGTGACGTTTGCGTATGTGATTTTCTACCTCTCTTGCACTGTAATCATCTTCTTGAGGTTATGCTGTAATCGGAGTATCGGATAAAAATGAATCTTGGAATGTTTATACGTTAATGTTAGAGGTGGTATTTTTCTTAGACAAACTGAGGCAGAAAATCACACTTGCAAACGTCACAAAAAATATTTATGTAAACAAATGCACTTGAAAATGAGAATAAAGTCTCGAAAAGGGTTGTGCTAAGCGTGAAACAATAAGTAACTGTTGCAGGTTTTCATTATTGAAATCATGAATGACACAGTTGCAGACGTTCCAAAAACATCGGTTATAATGAAATAAATGAAGGAGACGTGACTACTGCACGATCGTTGAGACAGTGAACAACTGCTGTAGCAGCTCATTCCTGTCAAAATTTTTGAATTACAAACCTGAAACACTTGGCGCAATTCATTCGAGGGCAGAACACAGAATTTGGCAGTATCGTGACATCAAATAAATCAGCACCAATGACAAGCTTAAATATGACGAATTATTGCAAACAGCAACATTATTTTAACTTCAAATTTTCACTATAACTCCTGAGTTAAATCCTAATTTAGTTATAAGTACGGATAAATCAGTATTAATCTCATCTCTAGCAAGAGAATATTATAGTTTTGAGTTTAGAAAGTTACAGAAATAGCTGTCGCCCAACTGAAACAAAGAAATCTATCGTCAGCTCTTGAACAAAGTTTTAAGACTCTACGTAAAAAGCCGAACAAATGCGAGTAGTAATCACGCTCTGTGGGTTCTGTACAAACTTAATTTTATATATGTAGATAATAACAATAATTTGGTCTGACTCAATTGCCTGATGCAAGTCTTTCCATTGGACGTCAGTTTGGCGACTTGCGTGTCCCTAACCTACCCCAGTTATCCAACAGGGGAAAGGAAACCTACAGTTTAACGTAGAATCCGAAACTCGTGCTGTTTCTGGCGATTCCTCGCATCGTTGAGAGGGGAAGACCCGGTTCAAACGAAGACTGAAAAATCCGTGGTGCCACCGAGATTCTGGTACAAGGCGCACGCTTGACCGCTAGAGCCCCACGGCCGACGTATTCATAAATAGTTCATCTATAGGTTTTTGTGAATGAGTTTGCGAGTATCAGAATATGTGACGTATAAGGCAGTATCTTCTGATTGCATTGGCTTAGAAACTTAAATTATTTATATCGCCAAGCGCCCGAAGACCTTAGTACGTGAAACAAATTTCAACTTGTTTTTATCGGTTGAGGCTAGGAACCCTAAAAGTGGAGCCGTTTCTGTACATTAATGTCTCGTGTGACCGGCAAAGCTATCCCTCCTCATACGACAGCACGGTTGTAGATTATTATCGATTATCGGATTATCGACGTGCTCATTAAAATTGATTCCGACAATGTGTATGCCATTCTGTCAACCCCACGACGTTCCCTTTTCTGACGGGAGAAGAATTACATTCGAACATTGGAAAAGTGTCCTATTCTCATAGTGCAGCAAACAGCAATCACAGGGAGCAACGATGCCATTAATAAAATATACGCCTGGATCCGTACTCAACTGCAGGCTCCAGTTTTCGGGAAAATGCTTTGATATGCTTGGCTTCCCGCGAAATTACGCCAGGCAGCGTGGTATTTAGAACATTAATGAAGTTGCTTTCCCTAATGATATCCACATTACAGAATATGTCCGTGGCATGCATGCCTTCGCAAGTTGTTGGTGTTGCTTCAACTTTTTATGCTTTGAACGTTTTATGATAACTGGAATACAATGGTTCTCTTTTAGTATAAAAGTAAAAATCAAATAAAAAGACGTACGCACTAGAATACACATGTTAATCATTTTTGATTACTGTTAGTTACATAAGTTTTGTTACGATAAAATTTAATTTTAATAATATTTGTAATGTTGATTTACTTTGTAAATAATCCCATTGTATTTCCCTATGTCACAAAAATACTGATATCACTGACTTTATATACTTTCGCAACAGTAAAAGAAAAAAAAAAGACTAGATTTGAACGCGGAGCGCAAAAATACGATCCTGTTCTATTAGCCACTACGCTGTCAACTCAGTTGGTATAACACCACGCGTGAAAACTGATGCAGTTCCATCAAAACTTTGACGTTTTCCTGGAAACTACTGAATGTTGGCGCCTAAGACAAAACAAGCATCCATTTCTTTTCGCCCTTCTTTCACCAAATTCCACTGTCAGAGAGCGACCTACTGCAGCTCCTCCTCGTAGGATGTAGTGTCAGGAAACAGTTGGTGTAACTCCACACCTGCACATGGAACGTGGAGTTTTTGCCATATTTCCACATCAGAAACACAGCTTCGCCAATCTCTATGGGCCCAAATGTCGATGTTGAGAAAGTAATATACAATCGAAATTAATCAGCATGTTCTGCATCCCACAGGACTACTATGATGCAATTACGCTTGTTAAAGTAAGATTAGCTCGTACTGATACCGTGAAAACTGGTTTGTTTCATTTCTTTGAGTTGTGGACATTTTTATTCTCTCGTTTTGACTGTCTTCCAGAAACTATATTGTAGCTGAGCTTTTCAATTAAACTGTAGGATGCTAGTTGGGTTCTGCATCACACTGGGACTGAGATGATGACAGTATCAGTTGGCAGACGCTCCCTACTGCGACTTTGAGTTACCGAAGTACTTGATAGCCATATAATCGTTGTTTTGTTTTGTTTTCAGTTACGTGAGTAAATATGGTTGGTGCAAGACCGACATTTTATGAGAGGAAGACGGTTTTGAAGTGGTACGAAAGCATTAATGAGGTTCAACGCCAACGGTGAAACTGGTTTCAAATAGAGCCATCGACACGAGTAACAATTGCCCTCATTCGAGACAAATTTGAAGTCGAAAGCTTTGCCACAGATGTACGCGAACAACGATCTGGACGTCATGTAACAGAAACGGGCCTTCCCTCGTCCTGTGTTACAACAATCGCTCTTTCATCTCAGAAGTTTGTGAGACAGAGTGTGCGTGAAACCAGGTTGAGTCGCTTAAGTGTTCAGAGCATTTTGAAGACTGCAAACTTTTAAGTGCTACATCCCTGTATTGCTACACACAGTGAACGTGGACGACCCAGCTCGTAAACTGGAGAACTGGAAATGGTTTAATGGTAAGGTGCACAACAATAAAGTGTCTGCAGAGATGACTGTGTGGTCCGATGAGGCGCAACTGAAACTAATTGGTACAGCAAACCGCCACGATGTGTGTCTATTGAGCACCGCAAATCCGCGCATCAATGTGAACAAAGCCGTGTATTTACCAGGAATGAATGGAGGTGTGAATTACCTTATCGGTGTTTTACTGGGCCGTTCTTCTGTGACGGCACAGTTACCGAAGAGGTGTACCTAGAGAAGTTTGAGATGTCTATTTTATCGGCCATCCGTGAGTTGTACGGCGACGAATAGTTCTACCTTCAACAAGATGGTGCCTCACCCCAGAACCATAATCATGTCAGAAAGTATCTCAACGCAGATCGACCCAAATGATGGACAGATCGAAGACTTGCTGTCGTATATAAACCTCAGCGCCATCGCCTGTGAATGGATGTTAATCGTGACCAATTCGAACACTTACGCTGATTTGAATAACTTGCTCTTTTTAGCTAGACTTTCACCACTTTCACCGAAAACGAGATGTTTCAGTCAGTTAATGAGCAATATGAATTCGTTTTTTCATTAATAATTTTAGTGGGACGGCGTTTCTTGTACCCACAAAGCTCTATTTTCTCCAGAAGTTTCAATAGGCGGCCCCTCGCTGCAGTATGCAGGACTTGCATGTCGTTATCTATGTCGGTTACGATATACTCCTTGTGGTCAGTAAAATGTAGGCCGACCGCAGTTTTTTTTCTGTGGATGTGGATGTTCCCTGAATCCTACATTAAAATTTCTACCCGTCTGTTCAATATAAAATGTGTCACATTCATCACAATATATTTTGTAGACGACTGAATTTGAAAATTTACTATGTTTGTTGCCTATCTTGTATCCAAGCCTTAGTTTCAGAGTATAGTTTATTTGAAAGCCGCATCTGACGGTTGTGTTCTTAACAGCTGTTGAAAAATTTTTCCATGATATGTCCTCCGGACAAAATTTTTGTTATTCTTTGTTATCTCTTGTGATCTTGAGTGTTTACGTTCTTCTTTTTCCTTTATCTTAATATATGGTCGCTTGAAAAAAAGTCTTGTGTAAACGTTTGCTGCGGCTATTTGTTTCAAGAGGTCTATTTCTTACGTATTTCTTGGCTGTCGAGTGGCAAGCGAATCAGTCCGCATACAGTTTAAGTAAAATACGGGCTTTTTCGCTAAAGAGCCAAAGAAACTGGCACACTTGCTTTAATATTGTGTAGGGCCCCTGCGAACACACAGACACAGCACGACGTGACATGGACTCGACTAATATCTGAAGTAGTGCTGGAGGGAACTGACACCATGAATCCTGCACGGCTGTCCATAAATCCGTAAGAGTACGAGGGAGTGAAAATCTTTTCTGAACAGCACGTAGAAAGGAATCCCAGATATGTTCTATAACGTTCATGTCTGGAGAGATTGGTGGCCAGTGGAAGTGTTTAAACTCAGAAGAGCGTTCCTGGAACCACCCTGTAGCAATTATGGACGTGTGGAGTGTCACACTGTCCTGCTGGAATTGCCCAAGTCGGTCGGAATGCACAATGGACATGAACGGATGCAGCTGATCAGACAGGATGCTTATGTACGTGTCACCTGTAAGAGTCGTATATAAACGTATCAGGGGTCCCGTATCACTCCATCTGCATAAATCCCACACCATTACAGACCCTCCACCAGTTTGACAGTCCCCTGCTGACATGCAGGGTCCGTGGATTCATGAAGTTGTCTCAATACGCGTTCCCGTCCATTCTCACGACACAATTTGAAACGAGATTCGTCTGCCCAGGCAACATGTTTCCAGTCATCAACAGTACAATGTCGGTGTTGAAGGGCCCGGACGAGGCGTAAAGCTTTGTGTCGTGCAGTCATCAAGGGTACACGAGTAGGCCTTCGGCTCCGAGAGCCCATATCGATGATGTTTCATTGAATGGTTCGCACGCTGAAACTTGTTGATGGCCCAGCATTGAAATCTGCAACAATTTTCGGAAGGGTTGCACTTCTGTCACGCTGAGAGATTATCTTCAGTCGTCGTTGGTCTCGTTCTTGCAGGTTCTTTTTCCGGCCGCAGCGATGTTGAAGATGTGATGTTTTATCAGATTCCTGATATTAACGGCACACACTGATAATCACGGCACACTCGTGAAATGGTCGTACGGGAAAATCCCCACTACATCGCTACCTCGGAGATGCCGTGTCACGTCGCTCATGCGCCGCCTATTACACCTCGTTCAAACTCACTTAAATCTTGATAACCTGCCATTGTAGCAGCAGTAACCGATCTAACAACTGCGGCAGACACTTGTCTTATATAGGCGTTTCCGACCGCAGCGCCGTATTCTGCCTGTTTACATACCTCTGTATTTAAACAAGCATGCCTATACCAGCTTCTTACATAACTCTGTATTTGAACACGCATGCCTATACCAGTTTCTTTAGCGCTTCAGTGTATATCGCATGCGTTGACACGACGTGATTTGAATAATAGTATCGGTGCATATATGTATTGTACAGGGTGTTTCCATAAGAGCGTGCAAAAATGTAACATGGCATAACCAATGCTCTACTGAACTGAGGTAGGGGACCTGGGGTCGGAGAAGCCAACTTAAGGAGATATGGAAGTAAACTTGTCTACCGCTTTGTCTAGCATTACTGTTTTCCAGCTTATTTACAACTAACATGCTTACACGTTTAAACGTACTGTGCTGTTTATTTAGTAGGAAGTCATGATGCAGGTTTTGTTTAGTTGAGGTTCGTGAGAAGAGTTCTGTATGAGTTGGAGAACATACCCTTGGCTGTTCGTGAGAGGACATGGATACAACATAACGATGCACCGCCTCTCTTCAGTGTGGATGTCCGCAAACATCTCAATGCTGCATTTCCTGGTCTCTGGATGAGAATGGGAGGTTCTATTCCATGGCCTGCGAGGTCAACTGACCTGAATCCCCTGTTTGTTTTTTAATGGGATATCTAAAGTCATTTGTGTATGAGACCCCGGTGAATACGGAGATCCAATTAGCTGCCAGAATTGTAGCTGTCTGTGATGTGATTCGAAACACACCACGAATATTTGTCAGGTCACCGATGTCACGCTTGCATTGAGCTTGAGGACCGTCAGTTTCAGCACATTTGGTAAGATACGGTACCAATGGTACGTTCACTGTGTCAGTTATAGTATTTGCTGTTAACTGTAACTAATGTAAATAAAAAAGTACACAATGATGTGATTTTGTCCCTGTTATCTCCTTATGCTGGCTTCTCCAACCTCAGGTTCCCTAGCACAAATCGTTCAGTGGAGCATCCTCTATCTCCTGTTAAAATTTGCACTCTCCTACGGAAACACCCTGTATAAAAGTCTAACACATCTGCTGTCAATTTCAGTGGTCGTCAGGTTCAAATAGTTAATGGAAATGTTTTTCTCTATTTTAATGGTAGTGTTAATTCTGGGGTGCTATCGCATAGAGCCGTTGATACTGTTTGTGTTATCTTTTAATATTACTAAGATGTTGTCTACATAGCGTTTACAGTAAACTATCTGATCTTTACAGTTTTGGGATTTATTAAAAACTTTATTTCTAAGTCATTAATAAAAATATCTGGTGTGTGTCAGCGAATCTATCGCCCATAGCAAGACGTTGTTTTTGACAATCTCTTTTATTGTTGAAAGAGAATAAGTTGTAGGACAGCACAAGTGCATGCATTTCATTGAATACAATGGTTTCTGTTGCACTACATTTCTTATGAGGCCGTATATTATGCTTTACAAGCTCAATGGTTTCGTTAATGAGAACATTTACATAAAGGTTAGTGATACCACGCGATGTCTGATGTTATGTTGCATAATCAGCAATGATTATATGTTTGATAGCTTCAGAAAATTCACAACTGTTCTTAACTTTCAAATTTTCGTGAATCATGTATGCTGCTTTCAATTTCACTTACAATATTTTATTAAGTTTATAACTAGGGCATGAACTGTTATTCAGATAGCTTTCAGATGGCTTTGTGATGTGACCACACAATAAGATAAAGAAAAAAGAAGAAAATAAAAAACCGTCAGATGTAGTTTTCGAATACATAATGCTCCGAAACTTCAACTTAAAAGCAATAAAGGTAAAAAATATAACAAATTTCCAAATTCAGCAGTCTACAAAATACACTGCAATGACTGTAATGCATTTTATACTGAGCAGACGGGTAGACAAAACTGCATTTGGTCTACATGTTACTGAATGCAAGCATGCCGTAACCAATATAGATAAAAAGATGCAAGCCCTAAATACTGCCGATGGATCGCCTACTGAATCTTCTGGAGGAAATATAACTCTACGGGTACATGCAACACTCCAATAAAAATCTGAATGAACAAAATGAATTGACATCGAAAGCCTACTTCTCACTGTATAACTGGCTGTTGTAGTTCTCGCACATCCTCATTGTCTGACCCAGTCCATACGATTTCTGTCCCTGACCCATTAACGCACACGTCTTGCTCGCGGATATACCCATCCTTTCTCATGCAGGTTTATCCGTTTTGTTGGGATCTGTTGTCATGCGCCTGTGGCTTGTGGCTTCTTTCGTGTGTCGGTACGCTGCTTTCAACTAATTTCATAATGTACTATGTACGTCGTAGACACCTGTCTGCGAGCAGGCATTTGCTGTTTTAACTTGTATCTTACTGTAGACACAATTTTTTGTTCCACCTCTGATTCAATTACATTTTAGACTGATCCTGTTTTGGCACATGTAGAGTCTTATACACCCTATAATCTATCACCCCTTATCAAAGTTATTTGACATGGTAAGGTGCCAGATAATTAAACTGATGGCCTAACAACGAGTCGACAGCAAGACTGATGACAATTAATTATGAGGAGTACAGCTGATAAGCTGCCTCAAGGTACACCCTAAAGACACTTCACATACATCAATAACGGTAGGGGCATCCGTTACCTTCAGTTCTCCTGGCGAAATCCAGCACAAGTTTATAATAAAGGTCATTGTGTATACTGCCTAGGTGTAACATCTTTTCTAATGGGTGCGATATATTGGAAAGGCATTGTCGCGGAACTGTTGCTTTTCATTACATGACAACAATCTCGTGCTATGCAGGCTCTCTGTGAAGTAAGCTGCCGCCAATAGATGAGTTTGAAATGAACTTTATACCATTGATCAGGTAAATTATAGTTCACGAATGATTAAAGACGTGCATATGATTTCACACTCAACTCGTGATCAGACCTAGAAGACAACGCGTTGCTGGCCGGCCACCGTTTCAACGTCTGCCATACATAGCCTCTTTCCAGCCCTTGACGTAGCTCCACAGTTGGCCTCAAGAAGATGGCTGCACCCTGTTCTAGTGCTCCCGACAAGTAAAATTGCTGGCAGAATCGTGAACTGAATCTGCGTCCTCCGCTTTGTAGTCAGACATGCTGACTGTTCAGCTACGAAGGCGGACGTACGTGATTACTGCCTTTAATAATTAAGTATGGTGTGAAGCCTATGAAATTCAGATGCAATGTAGAAAGAGACTCTAAACTTCGTGCCATCGACTCGGAAAGACTAGTGATATTCTACTTGGAAATTCCCCTTTGTATGCAATGTACGAGTGGGTCCATAAAGCATCAATAGTGGTTGCTCAAGGACAATGACAAGCAAGAACGCAGTATACAGTCGCATTTGCATATTACAATTTAATGGAAACCGGTTTCGGATGACATGCATCAATTATCGAATTTCAAACAACCACCATTTCATCACTAACTGAATCTTGATAAGGGATCCTTATCTTCTGAAACAACACGTCAATAAACAGAAATGTGCATGTGTGACTGTATAGTACAAACTATATTCTGACGAAATGCTACCGCTCCGTGTCGAACTGGTAAATATCGCGAGTGAGGAACAAGTTAACAACAGACAAAAACCTCATAAATTTTCGTTTGGCGAAATATAAAATAAACTTACTGGACTGGGAAGCAGTTGCATCTAATGCTCTTCAAAGAAAGCTGGCACACTACTCGTCATATTTGGCTGGCAATTATCCTTCCATAATACGACATCTGTAGTTTGGGCTTTAAAATTTGCAGTTGCTGTCTATGTGCTTACGAGACGAGATCATAGTTTGAACCCAACAGTCCATTAAACACGATGGCGGGCATTCTAATCTCTACAATGTCTAAACCAGCATCCGGTCATCGTAGAGTAGACCCTCTGTTTTTCCACTAGTATCACACTCGTATCACTGACATCTGTGAGAATGCTGCACGATCAGAAATACCTCGTATCACGGCATGAAAACACTTTTTCCGGAGGTAGATAATACTTTCATGTTTCTGTCTTGTTTGGTGACTCTTCAGTGGCTGAGTTCAGCGTAACATTGACAGTCTCGTTAATAAAGGAGAAGTATCTACCCGCATCTGTTATCTCTCTGAAGTCTTAACTATTTACTGTTGGCTCGAAGTTGTATAAATCTTAATAGTTATAGTTTGTATTTATTCGGTACTTCTTCCAGAGCAGTACAATTTTCAAAAGTGTTAGAGCAAGTCATCTTCATGAGCGTTCGAACACATAGTGTTCGTATAAGATGTTCTGTGATATTATGCTGCGAGGTTTGTTAAACTCGCACTAGTTCTTTTCGGACCAAATTCAGATCACTGTGAAGTGTACGGCATTGTATATTGAAAACCTTTTATCAAATTTGCCTCCAGAAATGTGAATTAGGTTGCTATTCTAATAGTCACTTTAGTGAGATCGGTCATTTGCAGCCGGCATTATGTTCGTTCTGAAAATGTCAATAAGGATGATCCTCCAGATGTGTCGCGTCAATCGCGACGCTACTCGCTCGATAATAAATAAGAGAAATAAAAATTGTAACATTTCAGAATACGGACAGCGCCATTTACTTGTTCGCAATATTTAACTTCCATATTACTTTGTGGCAGTTTTAGTTGCGAGCGACTACAGCATCTACATCTACATCTACATCTATACTCCGCGAGCCACCTTACGGTGTGTGGCGGAGGGTACTTATTGTACCACTATCTGATCCCCCCTTCCCTGTTCCATTCACGAATTGTGCGTGGGAAGAACGACTGCTTGTAAGTCTCCGTATTTGCTCTAATTTCTCGGATCTTTTCGTTGTGATTATTACGCGAGATATATGTGGGCGGTAGTAATATGTTGCCCATCTCTTCCCGGAATGTGTTCTCTCGTAATTTCGATAATAAACCTCTCCGTATTGCGTAACGCCTTTCTTGAAGTGTCCGCCACTGGAGCTTGTTCAGCATCTCCGTAACGCTCTCGCGCTGACTGAATGTCCCCATGACGAATCGCGCTGCTTTTCGCTGGATCATGTCTATCTCTTCTATTAATCCAACCTGGTAAGGGTCCCATACTGATGAGCAATACTCAAGAATCGGACGAACAAGCGTTTTGTAAGCTACTTCTTTCGTCGATGAGTCACATTTTCTTAGAATTCTTCCTATGAATCTCAACCTGGCGCCTGCTTTTCCCACTATTTGTTTTATGTGATCATTCCACTTCAGATCGCTCCGGATAGTAACTCCTAAGTATTTTACGGTCGTTACCGCTTCCAATGATTTACCACCTATGGCATAATCGTACTGGAATGGATTTCTGCCCCTATGTATGCGCATTATATTACATTTATCTACATTTAGGGAAAGCTGCCAGCTGTCGCACCATGCATTAATCCTCTGCAGGTCCTCCTGGAGTACGTACGAGTCTTCTGATGTTGCTACTTTCTTGTAGACAACCGTGTCATCTGCAAATAGCCTCACGGAGCTACCGATGTTGTCAACTAAGTCATTTATGTATATTGTAAACAATAAAGGTCCTATCACGCTTCCCTGCGGTACTCCCGAAATTACCTCTACATCTGCAGATTTTGAACCGTTAAGAATGACATGTTGTGTTCTTTCTTCTAGGAAATCCTGAATCCAATCACAAACCTGGTCCGATATTCCGTAAGCTCGTATTTTTTTCACTAAACGTAAGTGCGGAACCGTATCAAATGCCTTCCTGAAGTCCAGGAATACGGCATCAATCTGCTCGCCAGTGTCTACGGCACTGTGAATTTCTTGGGCAAATAGGGCGAGCTGAGTTTCACATGATCTCTGCTTGCGGAATCCATGTTGGTTATGATGAAGGAGATTTGTATTATCTAAGAACGTCATAATACGAGAACACAAAACATGTTCCATTATTCTACAACAGATTGACGTAAGCGAAATAGGCCTATAATTATTCGCATCTGATTTATGACCCTTCTTGAAAATGGGAACGACCTGCGCTTTCTTCCAGTCGCTAGGTACTTTACGTTCTTCCAGCGATCTACGATAAATTGCTGATAGAAAGGGGGCAAGTTCTTTAGCATAATCACTGTAGAATCTTAAGGGTATCTCGTCTGGTCCGGATGCTTTTCCGCTACTAAGTGATAGCAGTTGTTTTTCAATTCCGATATCGTTTATTTCAATATTTTCCATTTTGGCGTCCGTGCGACGGCTGAAGTCAGGGACCGTGTTACGATTTTCCGCAGTGAAACAGTTTCGGAACACTGAATTCAGTATTTCTGCCTTTCTTCGGTCGTCCTCTGTTTCGGTGCCATCGTGGTCAACGAGTGACTGAATAGGGGATTTAGATCCGCTTACCGATTTTACATATGACCAAAACTTTTTAGGGTTCTTGTTTAGATTGTTTGCCAATGTTTTATGTTCGAATTCGTTGAATGCTTCTCTCATTGCTCTCTTTACGCTCTTTTTCGCTTCGTTCAGCTTTTCCTTATCAGCTATGATTCGACTACTCTTAAACCTATGATGAAGCTTTCTTTGTTTCCGTAGTACCTTTCGTACATGATTGTTATACCACGGTGGATCTTTCCCCTCGCTTTGGACCTTAGTCGGTACGAACTTATCTAAGGCGTACTGGACGATGTTTCTGAATTTTTTCCATTTTTGTTCCACATCCTCTTCCTCAGAAATGAACGTTTGATGGTGGTCACTCAGATATTCTGCGATTTGTGCCCTATCACTCTTGTTAAGCAAATATATTTTCCTTCCTTTCTTGTAGTCATTGATGCAACCACTGACTTATGATCACTGATACCCTCTTCTACTTTCACGGAGTCGAAAAGTTCCGGTCTATTTGTTGCTATGAGGTCTAAAACGTTAGCTTCACGAGTTGGTTCTCTAACTATCTGCTCGAAGTAATTCTCGGACAAGGCAGTCAGGATAATGTCACAAGAGTCTCTGTCCCTGGCTCCAGTTCTGATTGTGTGACTATCCCATTCTATACCTGGTAGATTGAAGTCTCTCCCTATTACAATAGTATGATCACGAAACTTCTTCACGACGTTCTGCAGGTTCTCTCTGAGGCGCTCAACTACTACGGTTGCTGATGCAGGTGGTCTATAGAAGCATCCGACTATCATATCTGTCCCACCTTTGATACTTAACTTAACCCAGATTATTTCACATTCGCATTCGCTAATAACTTCACTGGATATTATTGAATTCTTTACTGCTATAAATACTCCTCCACCATTGGCGTTTATCCTATCCTTGCGGTATATATTCCATTCTGTGTCTAGGATTTCGTTACTGTTCACTTCCGGTTTTAACCAACTTTCCGTTCCTAATACTATATGCGCACTATTTCCTTCAATAAGAGATACTAATTCAGGAACCTTGCCCTGGATACTCCTGCAGTTTACCAATATTACGTTAACTTTTCCTGTTTTTGGTCTCTGAGGACGGACGTTCTTTATCAACGATGATAATGTCCTCTCTGGTAAGCCGTCAGGTATTTTATCGTTTCGCCCAGGGGGGGGGTCCCTCTAACCTAAAAAAAACATGGTTGAGAAAAACAAACTGATCATTCAAACAGTTTGATTGCATGGCGCGGAAAAAGGCAATTGACTCTAAATAATGAAAAGTGTGAGATCGTCCACATGAGTACTAAAAGGAATTCGTTAAATTTAGATTATACGACAAATCACTCATAATCACAATTAGAAACAGCTTAAATTGTAACGTGGGGAAGACGAACCAAAGACTGTAATTTATTGGCAAAAAACTTAGAAGATGCAACATATCAGCCAGAGAAACTGCCTGCACTACTCTCGTCCGTTCTTTTCTGGAGTTTTGCTGCGCGTTATGGGCATCGAGAAAGTTCAGACAAGCACAGCTCACATTATATTATCGCGAGACATGATACGCGAGTTTGGGTATTAATCATAAAAACGAAGGCATTTCTCGTTGGGGGAGGGGGGGGGCATCTTTTCACGAAATTTCAATAACCAGCTTTCTCCTCCGAATGCGAAAATAGTTTGTTTCGTCCACCTACACAGCGTGAAATGAACACCGTACGACAATAAGAAGAATCAGAGTCCGCACGGAAAGATGTAAGTGTTGGTTTTTCTCTCCCGCTGCTCGGATGTGGAACGGTGGAGAAATAGTCAGGTGGTGGTTCGATGAACCTCTGCCAGACATTTAAGTGTGAATTGCAGAGTAGTCATGCAGATGTAGATATTATCGCAGCATGGCAGAATTTAACAGTGCTGCCATCTGTTAAAAATACTACTTCGTACTGGGACATAAATGTTTGTGAGTACACAAAGGGAGCTGTACTTGTGTTTTATCTCAGGCCCTTGTATATGGCGAAGATTAATCCTATAGACTAGCTATTAAGTCAACACCCAGTAGATTCGATTTAAGTCACGTCGAGTTTTCTAAATATAAAGCGCGATCGAAAAGTCGCTCGCATAAAAATACTAGGTGTGATCAAAAAATACGGTGAATAATTTTAGTACAGACGAAGTAATAAGCTCACATGGAATTGACTTTATCTCCTTCAAAGTACTGTCCTTGGATAGCAATGCAATTATCCCATCGTTGAATCCATGACTGCAAGCATTTCTGAAAGCGTCTTTTGGAAGGGCATTCAGCTGCGCTGTATAGCCTTCTCAGTGTCAGGAAGAGTGTAAAAACTTTTTCCTTTAAAAACGATTTTAATTTTTGCAAAGAGCCCGAAGAGACATGGTGCTAAATCTGGGGATTAAGGTGAATGTGGACAGACAGGAACATTGTTTCCGGCCAAACACTCGCGAATTAAAAGCGAAATTGGCACGGCGAGTTGTCCGGATGAAGAAGGAAGCCATTGGCCCATTTTCCTAGTCTCGCATATTGTTTCGCAAACGTTGCAGTATGTCCTTGTAAAACTCAGCGTTATAACTGTTCCCCAAGGAACGAACTCTGATCGCACTAAGCCTTCACTATCGGAAAAAACACTGAACACGCCGTTAATATTCGATTTTGATTGACGTGCCTTTTTAAGGGGAGGAGATTTGATGGTTTTCCATTGGGAACTCTGAATTTTCGTCTCAGGATCGTACCCAAAGACGCAAGTTTCATCTCCAGTTACAATTTTGGAGATTTAGCACCATGTCTCTTCGGGCATAATTGAAGACTATCCTTCAATTCCGTGCAAACTGACACAACATTTTCCTTCTGTTCATTCACTCAAATTCCGGGGAGCAAATTTCGCATTCACTCGCCTCATTTGCAAACTATCTTTTAAAATGCTATGTATTGGCGCTTACGGCACGATAACCTCTTCGATAAGCTGTCGAATAGGTATTCGCCTGTTTGAACGAAAAATTTTTGCCACTTTTTACACGTTTTCATCCGTTTTTGAGGGTAATGGATGTCCCGAAAGTTACGTCTTCTACAGACTCGTTTCCTCTTTTAAATCGCTCATACCACTTGTACTGTCTTCAGAGTTACAGCATTATCGCCATACACCAATTTTCAGCATTTCATGGCTTTCTTTGGCAATTTGTTGCAACTCGAACCAGGTCTTAATGTTCGCTCTTTGTTGGAAATCCACGATGCGCCGACAGACACACTAAACGCAACCTCACTCTAGCGTCTCTGGACCCTGACTGAGAAGTCAGAGCGTGTTCAAACATGACGCTACCCTCTCGATGGATCAGACTATCGGACAAATTATATCAAATGGTTGTGGCGTCAGCAGTTGCTGCTAAAATAGTTCATTCACCGTACCGTCTTTCTTAATTACGTTTCGTAAATGAGTGTGTAAATAGCAGTTACATTGCATTTGTTTGATCAGCCATCACAAGATATCAGTAAGGGTATTATCGACAACAAACAGACTCCAATGTAACGGGCACAAGTCATATGACATCTGTAGTATTGTGCTGTTCATTGATTGGTATATATGTCGTTTTCTCAAGAGAAACTGCTTTTAGTTGTTCAACAGTACTTTGCCAGTTCTTAGTTTTCACGTATTGTAAACGCAGGTCGTTGGAAATATCCAGATACCGCAGAACTGAAAATTCAACAATAACGAGAATAATCGTCGTTTACCGAAATCCGGATCAACTGTAGACATGAAAAGAAGCAGAAGACCAGCTACTTTGGTGAACTCTATGCCGGCTGAGGTGAAGACTGTGACGCAGCGTTCACCTCCGAAAAGTTTTAAGAGACTATTTTTCCAATCTCAGATTTCGTTCGGTAGTGTTCATAAAGCGATTCTGAAGTTAAAATTTTGTGTGTAGCATGTTCGTAGTGTGCAGTAACTGAAGGCACAAGATAAAGAAAAGCGTATAGCTAATGTACATGGTTTTGGTCAATTGCTGATGCCCATGGAGACGCAGAACTGGGCGTGTTTCACCTTCGTGGTCACATGAACACTCAAAACACAACCGAAAATCGACATGTTTTTTTTTTTTCACGAAAACACCTTGCACTGTCAGAAAACTGGAGTGTTGGTGTGGCATATAACATTTCGTTTAAAAATGTGGTGAACAGTATCATGCAGCAAGACATCATTACAAAGTTTATTTCGCTACTTGAGGCTGATGTGTGCGACTTCTCGGTCACCGTGGGCTTTCGTGCAGTGGTTAAGGTACTGGACGAGCATTCACGAGAGGGCGGTTTCTACCGTCCAGCTACCCAGATTTAGGTTTCCCGCAGATTCCAGAAATCTGTTCACAAAAATGCTGGAATGGTTTCTTTGAAAAGGATTCTTAATTTCGCTCTTCATTCTTGTCTATGCGAACTTGTGCTCCAACTCCAACAAGCTCCTCATCAGCGGAGGGTTAAATACCGAGCTATTTTATCTTCATCCTAAATGTTTTGGTAAATATGTCAACGGGTCAGGATGGCTACATCAACAGTTGACGAGAAAACGCCTGAGAAACGTAGTAAAACGCCGTACATTTGACTGTGATCCAAAACAGATTGTGATCCAGAACAAATACCAATTATTCGAATAGCGAAGAAATCTGACTTGTGTGAGTGGGCAGAACTTAATCGCTGATGTCTGAAGAATATGCTCACCATAGTAATCGTACTGTACTGTAAACAAGATGGACGATTTTGGAATGTGGTTGCAGGTACGCGGCGTATCAGTGCCGGGGCCACTGCGACTTCCCCCTCGGGCAGAGCCAGCGGCCGACCAACCACGCTACGGTGCAGAGCCTGGCACGTCAGCTGGGGCTGGCTGCCGACGTGGTGCGACCCAGCTGCGTGCCAGCAGCCCTCAAGCCACTCACTCTGCTCTATTTCGACGACAGCCACAACGTCGTGCTGAAGAGCTTCGAGGGAATGGTAGCCGAGAGCTGCGGCTGCCACTAGGCCAGCGGCGGCCTCAGTGGGCCCGACATTGCGCCTGCTGCGTACATCTCTAATCACTTGCGATACTTTAGCCCCAGTCGGATTTCCAGCAGATGGTAAAAGTTAATTAACCGCTGACGAGAACGCTCGGACGCAACTGAATTCCGAATATTTCAGCTATTTGGTTTCGAATTTTGAATATTTTCTTTTAAATATCACAGTTAAGTTAGTCGGTAAATACTGTGTCTTCAATCAAATACGCCTCCTTGTATTTGAACTCTTCCTAAGGCAAAACCTAGGTGAAGAGTTTACCGTAAGTGTGCTCAAATTTAAGTGAATATAAGAAATCTGTCACAAAGGTGTGCGTTAATTCTCATTCGTATGATAGAGTCGTCGATTACTTTCTTCATCTGCCAGGGGAAATTAAACACTGCCCTCGAGACGTAAATTGGCAGATACAGGCAAAAAGTAAAAGAAAGTTCTAAATACAAATCCTCAATTACACCAGCAAAGGAATTACTACTCTATAGTAGACACAGTTCCAATTGTAGATGGAGTTCACACATCCACTGAAGAGGAAATTCTTTCATGAGGTACATAAGCAATTTCTATGGAAAATATAGTGGAAAAAGTGATGAACAGAAGCTTAGCACAACAGGTAGAAAACAAATGCCGATCGTCAAACAACCATCTAACAATCATACAGTGCCGTAGTCTTTAATGAGTTAGAAGTTCTTTGTGGTTTCAAAGAAAACATAATTTATTTAAGTGCATGCCACAAGTGAACCGCCTGCTCCGTGATCTAGAAGTTATTGTGTGATTGGGTCGTCTGCCTATTATTAATAATCTCTCAGTGATATTACAAAATACATTTTGCTGTTGGTTACGAAATTCGATACTTTCATGCTGGGCAATAAGTGTTTTTGAGCAACTTTTTTCTATGGATGTTGGCTGAAATAGTATCCGTATAACTCATTTCTGCTATTAATGGCCGCCATTTAGTATTAATTAGATATAACTATGTAGTAAAGCCGCCCATGTGGCTTCTGTTTCTCCGATCTCTGTTTTTTTTAATATTAATTTTCGTCAGTAACCTGTAATTAGTGCCATGAGATAAAAAAATGTTATTATAAAAACATGATTTAGAGACAACAACAAATATGTGATCAAGGATACGGCTATAAATGGCAGAGAAACCACTTGGAGACAGGAGCTGGTGGTACTTCGCAATATACTTTCTCTGCCAGCAATTCTCGTGAGGCCAGCGTATCTTAGCTTATGCTCCAAGACGTTTGAATAGTTTAACATTCCTCACTTGTTTTTTTCTTTTTTATCCAGTTTGAATGTGTGTGCCTGAGAGTGCTCACGTTAGTGTGTGTATGTGTGTGTGTGTGTGTGTGTGTGTGTGTAGCGTCTCATAATAATGTTCTTCGAGTGTGCCAAGTTCTGTACAGATTCGTATCTTGGCACGTGAGGGGCTCCGGGAGGAGATCATTTGTCTTCTATGTGTATTCAAAAAGAGTCTGTAAAGCAATAAATATTCACTATTCTAAAAACAGCGTCTGATTTATTCTTTCATTCGCCCATAAATAACTTCTTAAATACCATGTGTGCCGTTCCAGCTCGAGCTGTAAGTCAAGCCTTCTTTCGCTACCGATGTTTCTAGACAACTATTACAGCTATTATTGAAGAAAGAGTAAAAAGAGAAATAAGAGCAAAATCAAATCTGAACGAAAGAACCTACTCAAGATGAATTATGTTCCTTTTACATAATCCAGTGTTCAACAAGGACCGAGAAGTAAACGAGGCCGGTCGAGTGCGTTCGTTTTTGTTCTATTTATCTCTTGACATATTTTGCAACACTCTAGCACATTAACAATGCGCCATTACGCCGTTACGCTTCCAACACTGTCAAAGACATAAGATTTATCGCCCTCCGTCTGAGACCTTGTTTCTGAAAATATCTTTCAGCTCCAGATCAAGTTTCAAAAAAACTCGCGCTGTTAATTCGCACTAAATAAAACCTGATGAAATATGATGATGTTTATTTAAAGCTTCATACTGCTCTTCCATCATTATGGTATCAACAATGGTCGCATACGATTGACGCCGGTGCTTCATAGGTTCAAAGCCAATCAGCAGTTGAGTTTTTAGCTTGGGGTGAAACTGAGAAAATACGTCCCAACTTTGCTGATTATTGCCTATACTACCCAAAAAATGTTAAATATGTGACTGTGCTCTATTTCGAACGAACATTTACAGCCTCTTCTGGAATACCGTTCTCATCCTACAACGTCATCGTTTTCGAATTGGACAGGAATGAGAGATGGACGGAGAGAGTAAGGATGGAGTTAGTAACTCACAGTAACATCTTTAATTGCTCTGTAATTGCTGTTTTTTTCGCATACATTAGCAACTCTGAGTTCAAGTCGAAGAAAACAGTTACTAACTGTCAAGGGTAGCCATACTCCACTAAAATAATTCTCAGTATCTGCCATGGTAGCGTTCGGTAACCGTAACAGCCCAGGGGAATTTTCCTCAACGCTTTCACAGTCATCCCAGAATTTCACTGGTAAAGGAACTATCGCTGAAGACGACATGTTATACGAAATACGATTACAAATAAATAAAGCGTGCTGGGAGGTGAAACCATATAGGTAAGGTTCGCTAAAATGAACAGTACAGAGGGCAAGAAAAGAATTGCCATGACAGTATTTACGAACGAAAGAAACAAAAAGAACTTCTAAATATTATTACCTTATTGAATAAATATATTTTATTAGTAACATCAGCCCATAGAGGGGCTTCCCGAATCTCCTACTCAAAATAAAACTCAACACAACTCTGTATTCACAACACACGTAACCAAGTCTCTCATCCATTGAAAAAAATGGTTAGTGTTTTACCTAAATTCTCTTTTAATCCAACGTTAAAATGCAGTTACCTTCTCGCATCAGCCACTATGCCGTTTTCTAAAGTGTAATTTTGATTTGTCCTTGAACCCAATTTGAGAGAAAATCTCGAGGTTTTAACAGTTCAAAACAAAAACGTCTTTTAATGTTAGTACAAAATATAATCAAATAGTGAAACAGGTGAGCAATTTTTAAAACGGGTATTTCGCTTAGTATGAAATTTAATGCCTTCCAGTCCCAAATATTCTCTCACACCCGCCTTCGTATCGGAGCGTTCAGCGTATGTGAGTGCCACACGAGAAACAATATTTCAAAAGCCGGAATTGCCTAGGTTTTTCCATGCTCTTTGCTCGTAATCATAGCTGATGGTCACTTTAATCCATTCCTATGTTACCATGAACGACTCTTTCCAAATGCGCAGTGTCTTCATAAGTCCCCCTCATAGTTGGAGAGTATTGGGCATGACAACGACCCCTATAATAGACTTGACACGAGGATACTTGATACCAATGAACACCGTCTGCACATGGAAAGCATGTATGAGATGTGCACGATTTCGTTTACATCATTATTTTGATTTGTTTCGGCTGTGTGGTCGTTGTCTAAGCAGTAGAGCTACAGAAATTTCCATTTTCTTATTTGTTCTTGCGTGTTTTAAGTTCTCCTGTCGTTTAGAAGACGGATGTTTGATGTAAGTGCGCTTAAATTTTATTTCATGTGCATGTGATTTTTTTGTTATTTAAAATTTTCCGATGTCTTCTTTACAACAAAAACTCTTTGTACTAAAACTGTATCCAAAGTTTTGGAGCTGTAGGAAAAAACAATCGGAAGGGCATTTCAGGGTCAGGAAGGGGGAGGCATTGAGGCCATCGACCACTGCCCACCCTGTCTCCATCATCGTAAAGCTGACCGCTCTACTTCCTTAAGGCAAGATTAAAAAATGAATCTAAAGATATAATACAAAAAAGTGCCTAAAGCGACCACTCAGGTAAAGCGATTAAAAAAATAAAATATCCGGATTAAATTTCAAACCTCGAACAGCAACTCATGAAGTGTGGCCATGTGCCACTGGTGATGCCAATCCGTCCATTGGATGGGGACGTTAACCTTGGCAACCTCCTTGATGTTGTAGGTGTGTGTGTGCACGCGCGCGCATTTTGTTTATTTTTTATGGAATTTTATGAATCATTGAGAATATTGTCCTTCTGCTATTGCTTTATTTGTCATTTAGCATATTATCATTTTTATTTACGGTAGTCTGTATGAAATATTCTTCCCCTAAACTGAAAGTTCCCTTTCTTTTGTTGTTAAGGAATAAGACCTACATGTTTGTTTTTAACTCAGTATGGTGATGATGTTCTACGTATGTGGAGTGGGTACATTAACGTTTCAGATCCCTTATATATTCTTTTTACCTGATATTAATATCCCTAAACATTATCATCAACACAGCATTAAACAGTGGACACAAGATCAAGATAGCATACAAGGTACACCACACTATGAAAACGAAAATACTAGTAGCACACAATGCTAATCGCACCAAAATATTCATTCTTTAACACAAACACAAAATGGCACCCCACAACATAACAAGACCAACTCACATCAGTAACAATTTCTAAAAAAATAAAATTAATATAATCTTCAAAACAAATAGCACAATACAAATCAAATTAAAAACGTGACACAAGCGTCAAATAAATGCAACGCTACAGAAATATATTAATTAAAGTATAATACCTACAACTCTAAATATTTTGGGATAACACCAAGCAATTTTAATATCAGATACAGACAACATATAAGGCCACTGAAGAGTGAAGGTACCCACTTTGCACATGCAGAACATCCATCACCACTACGCTGGGATAAAAACAGACATGCCAGTCTTACGCCATAAAAACGAATAAAAGGTAACCCTTACTCTATAGGAAGAATATTTCACGCCGAATACCATAAACAAAAACGAAAATATGCTAAATGACGAAGCAACAATAACAGAATGATCATGGTCTCACTAACTCATTACTTACTACAAAAATAAAACACACGCATTGTGCCCAGACACCCATCCTCCCTCCATCTCCACTCGAACATTCCACTCTACTAAAAGTTATGTGCAGTGAAATACAAGCATAATTAAAAAACAACCATATATTTGTAATCAGTTATGTAATTTAAATGAGCTGTCAAGAGTCATTTGATCTCCTATCTAAAGATGTACAATAGGTCACTGATGATGCCTAGCATGAATAGGCAAAACATGTTTGGTAGGCACAAACAAAACGTTCAGTTGCAAAAGATGAATTTTTTCTTATCTATAAGATAAAGCATACGTTTGATATTCTGTTACAGCATACAATACGTTTCTAAAGACACAGTGAACTTGCGAGGTTCTGGGATTAGGAAATGTTTTGTGGATGTTTTAAATCTAAAGAACCTGCATATGACTTGATCACGCACTCAAACCCCCTTTTCTCAGTATCACGATAACTAAAGTGCTAAAGTGCAAGGATAAATACACATGGAAACAATTAGTGAAGTGACCCTGTAAATGACAGTTACAAAGAATTGTACTCATGTGATAACTGAATTAAATTATGAAGTAATTAGCTTCTTTAGTAGTCATTAATCAATATGGAAGGAAACGACAGCTATTAATTGACAATTGAATGACAAACAGATTGAGTACAACAAAATGAATTATTGAGCTAAAGACATGGAAAAACAGACTATACATTAAAATAAATCCTCATTGTAAGGGCATAACAAATATCTACTTGATTCCTGTAAATTGTTAAACAATTAATTTGATAGGTAGTGCAAGTGGATTATTTGACTCTATTTTTTATATCTAAAGTTTCAGCTCTCCCTTTGTTTCCAGCATTGGCCAATAGGAACACAGTATTCCGAGGAGGGATAAAACCTCAGTCTGCATGTTTAGAGACGTTAGTTCACACAGACAGTCCGGGAGTGTTCACAGACAGGAACCAACTGTGGAATTTCCCAAACAACAGAATGCCTCCACTTGATGTTTTGTTTGGGGGCTGTGAGTCAAAGGGGGCCGATATCTGATCCTTGGTCGATGGTATTTAGTGACGCCATCTGTAATTAAGACAATGAGTGGTTTTTACCTTCGTGGCGACCCCCCGACGATAGACACACACATGGGAGACCCCAAATGGTGGCTACTATACTTCCTCGGTGATTACAGTTATTACAACACATGAAGCGGGGTGGGTGGTGCAAATGTGAGCTCTACTCAAGTCGTGGGAGGGAGGGGAGCTATCTCCCGTGAACTGATAGCATAAAGAATATGTATGAATATATTATTGACTTGGATTTGAATTTCATGTCGTGAGATCCTTCCTCTCCAGCACAGAGTGAGTCTTTTTTTCCCCGTTTTTTCTGGCAGAAGTTGGGGGGGGGGGGGTGAAGGGAGTTAGGGATGTTCTCTGGTGATGGCATGATGCACTAGCTCAGTCAATCCCTGCACGTCATCGTGAGTGCACAAACAAAAATTTTCCAACAAGATGGCACCTTCAATCTGCAGCAGAGTAATTACATCATTAGAATGTGTAGTTGCTGGATCTGAGCTTTTACCACCAAATAAAAGAGAGATGCAACCTCTGCAAATTGAAACTGAGTCCTTTTTCCGCCAATTTCCAGACAGGGGTGGGAGAGGGAAAGTGGGGGAGGGGAGATATGGGAGATTCCCCAGAGAGAGAGGGGTTAATTAATTGATCGATTTAATTAATTACTCAATTGATTTGATATCAAAAGTGTGCTTGTATGTGTGAGGGAGATTGGAGGGGTGGGAGTTGGAGGGGGAGGGGAAGGGGTGGGGGGTTTCTCAGAAGGACATATTATCCCCAGGGGATCATAAACCACTTAGCAGAACAATAGCTTAAGCTAAGGAGATCACAAATCAGTCAAGTTTGTCGCTGAATGTATGCAACCCACACTAACAAACACAAAATACGCCAGAACAATGGTTGTCCTACTAAACCATGTTCAGAAGAACAGGTCGCCATGCATTTGATACATGCATACTAGTAGAACAAATCATGATCAGAGGGAGCTTCCAGGGTGGACAGTCATTGTAAAAATACTTCTGAAGAAACAGAATACTGCAGAATAGATGTAAAACAAAGCATAGGGCTATAGACAGAGTGGGCCTGAAAGAAAGGCGCTGGCCTGTCTAGAGGGCAATGCGTCAAGCCTTCACGAATTACCGCCACAATATTTTATAGAAAGATCTCTCAAAAAACTCTAGGAAATCATGATCATATGTAAAGACTGTTAGTGGTGCTAAAGTTAGTGTCCAGACACTCATAGCGAAGACAGTAATTGAAACCGATGGCAGCAAAACAAAAGTACAAACACTGGACTCCGTTTTCAAATGTTCCTTTATAGAGGAAAATCCAGGTGTATGCCCCAATTTAATTTCCAGAGTGATACAGATATTAGCGGCACTGATATTGAGAAACAGCTGAAATCGCTAAAACTGAGCAAAGCTCTGTGGCCGAATTGTGGTTTCCTAACATATTCCATATTCCGGCTGATTTAGTCCCTCTTTTAAGTATAATGTGCCACAGATACGTCGAACAAAAAACAATGCTCAGTAGTTGGAAGGAAACACAGATCACTCTCGTTTACAGAAAGGGTAGCAGAAGTGATCTAAAAAACTACCGTCCAATACCCTTAGCATACATTTATTGCTTATTCGTCTAATACTTATCTTCTGCACTTGTACGTATCGCTTCAAACTTCGCACGAAGGCAGATTTTTTAAATCCAATAGTCTTACATCGCTGTCTGAGTGTAGAACCAAATAATTAATCTAAAATCCCTAAAGGGAAATACAATGGAAGTTAATGTTATGACTGCTGTCGGCTAAAGGTATGGCGTAATCTTTTTTTTCTTTTTCAAAAGCAAATTGATTGCCTAAGTTCCATCTCAGAGACTTACCAAAATAGATAGAAATTCGCAACGACGACTTAGAACTGAGAAACGAAGAATTCAGGGAATCAGTTCAGTCACCAACCAGAATTTTACGAACGACTATACAGATAAGAGGACAGGAATCTGCTAAAGTTGTACAGGTGCAATAACTTTCGAGTCGCAAAAGTTACCTGCATTTTGGTCAGTTTATAGTACGCATTGAGAAGCCCACTTATGTATTTCTTCTGTGACACAGTGCTTAACTGCTGATGATATACTCACATTATCAGTTAATGAAGAGCACTGCAGCGTGGCCAACAATTCTAATATAATGATCAACGTCACAGAGTATCACAAACGAGCAAACTTTATTAACTTGCGGGTAACAATTTATATCACATGGATATAGCAAGTGGAAAATGATAACTGAAATTTCTGCCAGTAAGAGTCTTCCATATAAAGATGAAGAAAAAACTGCAACGCTGAAGTAGCTACACGTTGTGGCCGCGACTTCCATTTGTCCTGTGCGAATTTTAGAGAACAGCAACTCACAGACCGTGGGTAAAGTGTACATAATAGCGGCTGCCCCACCCTACTGTCGCGCAGAAATTTCCTCGTTTTTACGAAAGTAGCGAGCTGCAGTGAAAGTTACCTCAAATTATTCCACATCATTCGCATATTCATAGTGCAAACTCAGAGGGTGAAGAAAAAACATGGGGCAGAGTAAACTACCAGCTGTAGAAGTAATTCCAGATTTTACGAATAACTAATCATCTGATCGAGAAACTAATCACACATTTAACAAATATGAATGTGTACGCAGCAGTAAAAATATTGCCGAAATGTTGCTGGGATCAATTGTTACAACTGTGTTGATTATGGCAGGAAATTTTTATGTATACTAGAGTACGTTTACATAATCTGAAATGTGCGTAGACACACTCCCCTCCACTTATAAGTGACGCTTGCGTCAAAATATAATTATGTACACATTTTAATAAAAATGCTCACTATAGTGAAAAAGGTCAGTAAGTGCAAACAGACAGATGTTACAATAAGAACTGCTCAAAAAGAACAACATCGCTGTAGTAGTATATGATAATGTTGTTCATCATTTCATAGTACAAGACAGCGAACATGAAAATTAAGGGTGGTATTGATGACCAACACAACACTCCCAGTAAAATAAACGAGTATAATCTTCAATGGATTAACAACTTTCAAGCGCTTCTTGCTCGGGACCAGATTAAAACACAGAATCACGGTAGTTCCGACGTACTATCCTCCCATGACAGCACTGCTGCTTGAAGAATGGTATACGCTTCTAAACCAACTGGAACCCTTCATACCTAGATACGGGCATCTTATTGTAAAATGCGCATATTAATGTTGCAAAACAAGTGACAGTTGAGAAAAATCTGTATTGTGTGTGGCGGAAGAATTTGACCTGTTCGTTTCGATTGACGGTTGGTCGAGAATATCTGTTCCATCAGCATCTCTTGTGCTCTATCCCGGCGGAAGGTACGCAACCATTTCCCTAATTCAGACTACTTCTCGGTATACACAAAAAACGTTATAACAAAAGACTCAACAGACATGAAACTATGTAGAACATTCAAAGCAATTAAGACCAGATATTAATAAATTTCACAAAGTGAATAAGTGGAACCCACTGTCATTATGACATCGAAATAAACGAGATAAAACACAATTAATAAAATCTTCCTGGCTATCACGACTGCCGTTGAACAGATCGGAGGCCCAAGAGTTCCTCTTTGGAACCCTGAATGTTCGAGTCCAGTAGGGATGGGCTCGTATATATTCTTCTATTTGCAGGAAAACATCTCATCTTCCACAAAATCGATGCAGCAACCAAATAGTCCTGAGGCAAACGAAAAACAAACTGGAAAACATTTTGCGAAAAATCGTCAAAAATATCCCGTTAATTTATGTATACAGGACTTTTAAAAAGCTTATTAGAGAAGTGTGCCAGTGATGTAGTTCCATGATTGGATAGAGAGAGAGAGACCTTTGCAATAGCATCGTACTACCAACCATATCTAACAACCTGTGTAATTCGATTTAAAGGAAATGTAAGCCCATGAAATAAATAGCCATACTTTAACCTCATACTTCACTTTTAAAAAAGTCAAGGAGTCTGAAAACACAGTTTTTAGACGTCGCTCACATCCACTATTGACTACGCAATACAGCAATGAGGAAACAAAATTCATTCACTCTTTCCATTTATGCCTTGAAATATGGTAGTCTGGAATATTTCATGTACTGATGCCAATGAAAGACACTAACAATACAAGTTCGTGCCGACTAATATCCCAATCTTCACGTTTGGTGAAAAAATGTGAAAGGCTTCAAGTTACGACACGAATTGTTGTTGGAGCATCAGGACTTCCCTTCAAAACACAATTCAGGTTTGAAATAGGTAGAGTAATAATTGTTTACGTCAGTTTTCTATGTGCATAGAGTGGACATTTGAAACTAAGTCCCGACAGCACTGTTCTCATAGGACAGTGTAGATATTGCTTTACTTAAATGAAGATACAAGATCTGTCAATAATATGGGTTTTTTTTCATTGTCATCTTCTTTACCCTAAACATGAGGAAAATCTCCATCTGGTTCCCATATAACACTTCTTTAGGATCTCAAGAGATAGCTAAAAGGATGTTCGCAGGACCAACTGGTCGATCTGTGCAATGTTAAGATTCGTGGGGCATTTGGATGTGATAGTGGTCCAATGTTCGACTGTGTGCGAACGTGAGAGCAGGCATATTCGTTTTTAGGGTTCCAGTCATCCACCACAAGAGAGAATCGCCACACTGTGCACGAAGCACATCGCAACCGCTTCAAACCCTCAAAATGTAGTGAATGCCCTGCAACATTCTGCGTCATCCTGTACCATTGGTGAGAGACTGACAGCAGCCAGACTTGGGAATTACTGCTGCCGTTAAGACCACAACACAAATGACTGTGTTTGGATTGGTGCTAAGATCAGGAAGCATGTACTGCTGATAAATGGCGTCACACTGTGTTCAGCGATGAATCACAGTTCTTCACTGTCCTGGATGAGCACTGTCGCCAAGTATGGCCGCGACCTGGTGGAGGTTCCATTCCCATACCTTTTGGAGGCGCAGCGGTGCTTCTCCTGGTTTCGCAGTGTGGTATGCCATCAGGTATGACTTCAGGTCATGGCTAGTAATGACTGACGGAGCTCTGATGGCACATCAATACGTCGCGAACGTGCTGCGTTCTCATGTGTAACCTCCCATGTGACAATATCGTGGTGCCATTTTTCAGCAGAACAATGTTTGTCCACAGATGTCACGTGTGTCTATGAAATATCTGCGTTGTGTTGAGCTATTCCCGTAATCAGCAAGATTGCCTGATATATACCTGATAGAATATGTGTGTGACCAGACTTGACACCAACATGTCCTGATGCGACTATTCGGGATACAAAGACAGATGTGGGCCAGCCTGACTCACGGGAGGATACAAATGCTTTACAACATCCTTCCCAAACCAGTAAGTTCATGCATCCAGGCCGTAGGCGGTGCAACATCGTTCTGAAAAGTGAGCTCATACTGACAAGTTCTATGTCAATCTGACTCTATTTTGTAATCACTGAAATAACATCACACACCAGCTCAAGCAGTGAGGTTTCATGTGTGACTGAATGATCATGCAGCCAAGAAATTGGCCTTATGACACCTGGCGTATTTAATAGCGCCAAACGGTGAAGGATATCATTCACCATGATAAGTACAAACGATGTAACGCATGAAGCAAGGAAAAATCCTCCTCTTTAGGTATGTTTGATAATACGGTTTATTAAGTTATATGCGAGGGTTGTGAAAAAAGTCATTGCAACTATTTTTTCTTGTAGATACCCACCCGGCTGCAAAATGCGACATATACAGATGAAAGGACGACGTTAGAACTGCATGCGCGGACGCTGAAGAACACACGAACTTTGTCCCAAACGTACATATTATAGTAGTGAACAGGGCAATAGTATTTCATGCTGCAAAATGATTACGCCATTGCTGATACGCCAAAACTGGGTCTAAAGACAATCAAAGTAGGCCCCCTACAACGTCCACCACACGATGCCAACGATGTGCGAGGCGCTAAAATACCATCTGTCACCATTTGCCGCACCATATGTGAACACGTCATCAGTTGTCGCACAGGACTGGCAATGTCCTCTCCTGTCGTAAATCGCCTACAGACTAGTGGTTTCTTTACTTTCCATAGAAGATCAAAGCCACAGGGTGAAAGGTCAGAAGAGTACACCGGGTACTCCAAATCGTCCCATCCCCAGCGTTGCAATTGCCTCCAAACACACTCAGCTTTATGTGATTTTGCGTTGTCATCCAGTATGATAGCACTGTCCACAAGATCTGGACGTTTCTCGAGAACGCCCCTTTGTACCTGTAGCACCAGGAAGTCCCTGTATTACTCTGTACTCACATTGTTCCATGTAGAACAAAGTCGCACACAGTGACAACACTGACGTCATACGCAATGATCACAATCAATTTCACATGGGAAGGATTCTGACGGGACTTTTACCGCCTTGGTGATCCGACGTGTCGCCGCTCTGTGCTGACGTTTTGAGTTCGGGTTCGTCTGGCCAGGCCCAAAATTCAGTGATGGCGATTACCTTTATTCGTGACAGGAAGTGGTTGCTATTCTATTGTTAGGATGCTAGGATGTCGGAGCATACTGCATATCGCATCTATCATTGAACTTCCTCAGTTCATGTGGTACCCACAGCGATTTTGCGCACCTCTGTCCGCAATATCCTAAGGATGGTGCGTTTCTCGATGCCACTTGTCCTCTCTCACTCCAGTAGCTCCCATCGTCTGTCTTCCTCCAGGAGCTGCTTGATGGGGTCTGTACACTGACAGGTCGTCCAGAGTGTTGGTGATCACCAGTTGACAGACGTCCTTGCTGATACTTTCACACCCGCCATGCTACTGTACGGTATGGGAGAGCACTAGTCCCAAGGGTTTCCACCAACTCACTGTGACATTATCTCGAATTTCTCTCTTGGAAAACGATATTTTGATGTATGTTCGCTGCTCAACACAGATTACTTCCATCTCACACGACATTCGCCACACGAATGATTTCGTAGCAAACTCTGCGCCACTACGAGCAATCACAGAGCCATCGATTGTTGTGAATACACACTATGCCTGTATATCTTCCACGCGACTAATATCAGTTTGTGATCCGGTTAAATATCCACAAGAAAAAAAATAGCTGCACAGGCTTTTGCCCCAACGCTAGTATAAGTCAGTAATATAATATACTGAAGCGAAAATCTATACATATTACAAAAATATACGTATGTATGTTCCCCAGCTCCTCCTGAAGCACTCGATCGCTTTCAACAAAACTTGGTACACTAATCAGTTGCTGTGTGGAAAGAGTCGCTGCCGAGCGAATACTCAGACTCTATTCAACTACTATTTGAGAATGAGAGCACTTAGTGACTTGCAATAAGCTTCACACATAATTTCAAACCATTACGAAACTTCTTCTCGGTGACAACCCCAGGGAAAATGATGAAAGGAAAAAAACGTTTATTGCTTACAATAGTTTTGCTGTTCATGCACTAAAAATGCCGCATCAGGCATGCCGTTTTAATTTATTACTTCTTTACTGCTAACTGTACTCGCGATACAATTTTTCAGACAGTATTTACAAACACCACATTATATCATATTTCAGAAGACGTGACTCATAAGCACTGATATGCGTGAATACCCTACAAAATTATGTCATTGTGTGACACATAGTTCAAGAGATACGACGTCATAAACATTGAGCTGCGTGAAAACGTAACTGCATGGCAAAATTCGCTAGCGATCCAGGTGAAATATGTGTACAAATATGTGTGAAATATATTAAATATATGTGGCAAAGACTAAGGTTAAATAGTCCTAAACTCCTAAATCGATTTCAACCATACTTGGTATCCATATTACTTACTATCTGGAACGAAATGCTGTGGGAGTAAGCACCAGCAACCTCCTGTTGGGGTGGGAATGTTAACGTGGAGAGAGATAGGGGGAGGAAGAGATGGACAGACAGAGAATGGAAAGGAGGACATGGATGCAGATATGGGGGAGCAGGAGATGAACAGATAGAAGAGGAGGTGGGAAATGGACAGAGAAAGGAAATAGCAGGAGGTGAACAGAGGGAGGGGGGAGGATACAGATAGAGGAAATAAAGGGGAGATTGACAGAGAAAGGGAGGAGGAGGAGATGGAGTTTAAGGGGAGAGGAGGAGATCTATAGAGACATGGGGAGGAGGATATGAATACAGAAAGTGAAGAGCTGGACAGAGAGAGAGGGGGGGAGGAGGGATGGACAGAGAGGGGTACGAGGAATTGGGCAAAGAGAGGGTGATGAGGAGATAGAGAGAGAATTGATGAGGGGATAGAGAGAGGGGTCAGGATGAAGAAGAAGGACTCAGAGAGGGAGGATGAGATAAACAGAGGTGGAAAGAAGACTTGGACACAGGGAGGAAGAACAGATGGACAGAGAGAGTGGGAAGGAACAGATGTACATTGAGAAGCGGAAGTAGCAGATGGACGGAAAGGGGCAGGAGGAGGTGGACAGAGAGTGAGGGGCAAGGGTGGAGGTGGTGGCCAGATAGAGGGGGGGAGAAGGAGATGGACAGAGAGATGGGGAGAGGAAGTTGGAAGAGAGAGGGGAAAGGAGATGGACTAATATAATTGGAATAAATACATACCTGGCAACACTGGGTACTCAGTTACGCAACCGTTCTCAGCTAGCTTCGTAGAACCCCTAAGTTTTGGCATGGTTCGAGTCAGATTCTCTGACGGTAGAGATAATGATGCCTAGTAGAGCTCATACAAAATAAGATGGCACCTGCACAGAAACGCATTTTCGTCCTGAGAGCTAAGGAAGGCCAACCAGTTCTTTTGAAGGGGCGGTTGTCTCAGTTGACTGTCGCCTGCCCTGCTGCGCACTTCTAGCGTTCTTGTTGCTGTCTCGTCCCTACATAGCCAGTCTTCACGCACGACAGTTGCAGCGAAAGTTATTCACAATCAGGCACCTATGTGATTATATGAAACGTGATTAAGCTTAAGTGAAAAAGGTAAATGAAGAAACAAAATATTCATTAAGAACTGTGCTTGATACAGTTACAAGAAATGATAGCTATTCAGATTGTAAAATAAAGAGATTAAAGGATGGGAGAAAACATACGAGGGACATCAATAACTAATGCAATACATTTTTTCTCGGTCAGTTTCGGTTGAAAAATGCGGAATTTGTTGTGGGACATCGTGGAATACTCCCATCTCACCCATTATAGTTCCATGAATTTCCGATAAGTGGCGGCTTTTTACGTAGCCTTCAAAATGGTGCCTGTGACGGAGAGTTATTGAGTTTGTTTTAGCGGAAAACCATAGAATAGCAGATATTCAGGAGCAGTTGCAGACTGTCAGCGGAGACCTGGCAGTGAACAAAAGCAAGGTTAGTCATTAGGTGAGGCGTCTTTCATCATCGCAACAAGGTCGTGCAGACCTGTCCGATCTCCCACGTGCCGGCCGGTCGCACACATCTGTAGCTCCTGCAATATTGGAACGTGCAGACACTCTCATTCGAGATGATCCACGGTTCACAATGAAACAGCTCGCTGCACAGCTGAACGTCTCTGTTGACAGTGTTGACTCACTCATTCAGCATTTGGGGTACTAAAAGGTGTGTGCCCGCTGGGTTCCTCGCCGCTTAACACAAGACCATAAAAGCAAGGAAGGACCATTGCTGCAGCGTTACGAGGATGAATGTCACTATATTCGTCGAACATTGTCACAAGCGATGAAACATTGGTTCATCACTTGCAACCGGAAACAAAGCGGCAATCCATGGCGTAGCGCCACGCCACCTCTCCTTCGAAGAAAAACTTCAAAGCCGCAGCTTCAGCCGGTAAAGTCATAGCAGTGGTCTTTGGGACCCTGAAGGAGTTATTCTGTTTGATATCCTCCTTCATGGTACAACGATAACCTCGGAACTGCATTGTGCTACGCTCAGGAAATTGAGGAAACGATTCCAACATGTTCATCGGCACAAAAATTCAAGCAACCCTCTTCTCCATAACAACACGAGGCCTCACAGAAGTCTGCGCTCCTGAGAGGAGCTCACAAATCTTCGCTGGGCTATTCTTCCGCATCCACCCAACATCCCGGATCACGAACCTTTTGACTTCCATCTGTTTGGTCTACTCAAGGATGGATGCACTCTGCAGGAAGCACGACGTATATAATCGAAAAGTTATTGATGCAGGAAGAGTTTGGCTCCGATGTCGGCCAGTAGAGTGGTACTATGCGGGCATACAAGATCTCTCAGTAAATTAGCGTAAGGCCGTCGGAATGAACGAAGTTTATGTCGAAAAATAGGGATTTGCAACCGAAAGAGTGGTAATAAGATAGTGTATTGGAATCCTGGATAAAACCACCCTGATTTTAGGGAAAAAATGTGTTGCATTAGTGATGAACCCCCCTCGTAGCTGCAAGTACTTTCCAAGGCTGTACTACTTCCAAAATCCGCGGAAGAAGAAGAAGAAAATTTGGTTTGTAGTTGATATTGGCGAATAGGTCGTCAGGCGAGAGACAGATAATTTAGATGTGACCCCTGTCCTATGTTTTACATTTTGAATATCGTAGTATGTGACGTTTTCACCACTTTTTGTATCGTGAAATACTCTTCTGGCAGTGCTCTTCTTTGGCTGATCTTTCCTTTATGCAACCGTTTCTTTTTGTCCTATAGTGAGAAACTATTGACTCTGAAGGTCTTTGAATCAAACGTCTAGGGCGGAGGGTGGGGGATAGGTCAAGTCATGAAGAACAACTTTTGTTACAGACAAAGTGTACGCTTACCGGCGACGCCAGGCATTCTTTAGTATTCGTTTGCCGAGGGACGACGAGATTTTAACGAACTAGCAGGATCTGCTGACCAGGTATGCAGCATGCTACCTATCCCAGTAAACTGATAATTATTTTCAACAAGAAAATCATAACAATGAGCGTCTCTAAGCGGAGAATGGTATTTTATAAGCTCGGGAACTGTAATTTTGCCAGGCCTGTTGCGTTTCATGGTGAACAGACGACTGGACGGTAGGCAACACACACTGCATACGAACACAGTACAGTGCCTATGTTCTGCTGGCTCTCAGGATGGTAGCCAGTGTAAAACAACGCCTGGCGTCACTGGAAGTGTCACTGAACTTTCTTTATATAACAAAAGTTGTATTCCCATGACGTAATCTATCTAGACATTTGTCGCAAAGATTTTAAAATACTCTGCATATGTCGAATTATTGGTCACAGTGACGTAACCATTTAGGTCCTAATACTACCGTTTGCAGACTCACTAACTGTAGTTTATAAGTCACGAGAGATGAGTTTGTGCGTAGATTTCAGGTGCTTAACTGCACCTACCACACTGGACAGTGGCCGTTCAGGCTTGAGCCCCCATCACTGCTGGTGTCCTTTCTTTCAACACGCCGTCTCTACTCAGACAGGCCAACTTATTTTGTGCGTGCGCTACATTTCGACAGTAAAGTTGATGAAGCCAACTATTCGCAACTCATTAAACAAGATTTACTCTCGTCCCAGATTTTAACGATTTCATAGAAGTTAGATACCGCCAGATAATACTTCGTGGAGACTAGGTACCGCCACATAACTAGGTCATTTATTTCCGACTCATGACATGATCTAAACTATCTCCTACGGGGATATAATGAGTAAATCAGACAAGTCCAAACAAGTGACTCACTTTAAAATCATTTTTCACCCTGCAGTGTGGTGTACATTGATCTGAAACATCCTAGTTGATGAAAACCTCTATGCTGGATTGGGCTTCACAAATGAGCTCTTTGCCCTTTTGTGCATGAGGACTCTACCGATGGAGCTAACCAAACACAACCCACGACTTATTCTCACACTTTTACTTCCGCCAGTACCAATCTTACCCGCAGAGTGAAAATTCATTCTGGAAACAATCCTCTAAATCGCCAAGACTGGGATCGAGCCAGTTCTCTGCTATATCTCTCCTTCCAGAAGTGATAGCCGTGCAAGGTGTGCAGCGAAAGCACCGTAAAGTTTTGAAGCGTGGTAACAAATGCTGGCCGCAGCAAAGCTACTTATCGCGAAAGACAAAATTCCAAGGTTCGAGTCATGGTCAGGTACGCAATTTTAATGTGTCAGGACGTTTAAGCGACTTTATCTCGGAAAACGAAGATTTAACGAGTTTCAGACAAGAAAGTGCAGTCCCTCGGGCTACCATTTCAGCTAGCAGACACTTACAGCAGCGTGAGATCAGCCTATGGTTTACGTCAACAGTGGCAGTATAGATCACAATCGCAAAGGAGACATTGCAATTTCCATAATATCTTGGACTTAACAACCTAACAGATCAGTCTACTTTACATCTACGTGCATACTTTGCAAACCACTGTGAAATGCACGCCGGATTATACTAAGCATTGTACCATATGCTACGACTTTTCCCCGTTCCAGTCGTGCATGGAGTATGGGAAGAATGACTGCTTAAATGCCTGTTTCCTTTTGCTTTATTGCCTTGTCTTGCCCATCGCCCCATACGGGCGAGTATCGGAAAGGGGGGAGGGGCTCTCCTCAGCCAAACGATTTTAAAAATTTGAAACATACAAAATTTTTTACATGGCGTCAAGAAAATGAATATTTTCGCAAACTAAATTCTGGTGAGTTGCGTTTTTTAAACGATAGAAGGATGATTTATTGATTGCGATGAAAAAGTAGTGCGTTTATGCAGACTGTCAACGGTAATGGTCTTACGAGCTGTACGTTTGGCTGAGGAATTTGGGAGGGTGGTGACGAATGTGGTTCTGAACCAAGCCATGTGCGTAGAGAGGAGAGGTGTGTAGTGGAACTTTGACAGGGAGAGGAGCAAGGGGTCGTGCTAGATCTGGCAGGACATGTATACAGGGTCATTCCATGATGATTTTACGAGAGTTATAGCCGCAAATGCATATGTTGTTGTTGTGGTCTTCAGTCCTGAGACTGATTTGATGCAGCTCTCCATGCTAATCTATCCTGTGCAAGCTCCTTCATCTCCCAGTACCTACTGCAACCTACATCCTTCTGAATCTGCTTATTATATTCATCTCTTAGTCTCCCTCTACGATTTTTACCCTCCACACTGCCCTCCAATGCTAAATTTGTTATCCCTTGATGCCTCAGGACATGTCCTACCAACCGATTCCTTCTTCTAGTCAAGTTGTGCCACAAACTCCTCTTCTCCCCAATCCTATTCAATACCTCCTCATTAGTTATGTGATCTACCCACCTAATCTTCAACATTCTTCTGTAGCACCACATTTCAAAAGCTTCTATTCTCTTCTTGTCCAAACTATTTATTGTCCATGTTTCACTTCCATACATGGCTACACTCCATATAAATACTTTCAGAAATGACTTCCTGACACTTAAATCTATACTCGATGTTAACAAATTTCTCTTCTTCAGAAATGCTTTCCTTGCAAATGCATACTTTAAGTGAAATTCTTCAGTAGAAGCGATGTGTCTCACAGTAGCGAAAATCAGCAAGTGCTCATAGCTCTTAAGGTATGCATTTTAGAGCCCATGTTTACTCTGAAAGTTGCCTGCCGTACAATCTTAGCAGACCCCTTACCTCCTATTGCTACATTTACCATTCTCCATCATCCCCAAAAGTTTGTAAGATCATAACGGAATCATCTTGAACACCTAGGTGGATTTCATGGTCGAGTAATGGGAGGTGATTAAAGTTACGTTGGGAGAGGATGTGGAGAGTGTGTAGGAGTAGCGTTAGAGGAATGTGTTGTTATAGATGCTGTGGAGTACCAGGACCAGAGAGCAGAGAGGAAACTAGAGGAAGGTATAAGTTGAAAGACGATTCGTGTAGGGGAGAGTAAGAGGATCCGAAAGACTAGGTGGGAGTGCCTGGTGCTCTAGGATCTGTAGCGCGTGATAGAAATCAGGAGTGAAAATCCTTACTATGTTTACATACCAGAAATGGGTCGAATCAGGGATTTATAGTAGTGGAGGACTGTGGAAGGGTGTAATCCCCATGTTCTGCTGGTTAGTAGAGTTCGCCGACTTTGAACTTTCTGTTGAATAATTAGTAGATGAGTTTTCCATTTTAGAAGGCGAACAAGCTTTAGTTCGAGGTAATTGGATAGGATAGTAGTAAGCGGTAAGGTAAAGGTTACGAGAGCGGCAGCCATGGGTAGTTCGTACTATAATTTTTTCTTGAATTTTAGAATGATTTATTATGAGGAGGCACTGGTTGAGCCATGAGGTGAGTTGAGTGAGATGGATCTGGAGGGATTGTGGCGATTTCTGGAGGTATGGTAGGGAGGGATTGTGGCGATTTCTGGAGGTACGGTAGGGGGCTGTGGAGGCAGTATCATTGGAATTCTGGAGAAGATGAACAGGAGTAGGTTGTTTAGACATATTGGCTGTGTGTACGACATACAGGAGGGGAGACTGGACAGATTTTTGGGGCACATCAGCAAAGGGATATAAGATACGGGAGTTGGTACTGCTGATGGTCACACAGGACTGGCAGTCGGACAGATAGGATACAGTAAGCCGGACGTAATTAATTGGAAGTTTATAGGTCAATTCAAATAGGAGACCGGAATGCCATACACTCTCAAACACATTTACGAGATCATGCGGATTTGCTGTTATTAATTTGCTTGGGTACGAGATAGGTGAGCTACAAGAGATTATCATTGGAAGGGAAGTTGGGACAGACGCCACATTGGTTGACAGGAGTGATAAGGTGTTAGTTTAGGTGTTTATGAATGCATTGGGAAAGCACGAACTCGAGGGCCTTACTAAACACTGAACTGAGGCTGATAGGACGGTAGGAGGAGGTATCATTGGCAGGTTTTTTAGTTTTGAGGAAAAATAGGATTCGAGTTGGTTTCCAAGGCTCAGCATAGAAACCTGTGTGGAGGATTACATTGTAAAGATTGGCTAGTATTTCTAGGAAGGAGGGGGCTATTCTTCCAAGTGTCTATAGGTACTGAAGTCGTGACTGGGAGAGGAGAAATTTTTTTTTATGTAGAGTATCTGTCGATTGTCTTGTGTTGTAACTGTAGTGTTAAATACATTCCTCTGTGCACACTTAATTAACCTAACGTTATCATCGCGGTCTCTACAGGAGTGATACGTAGGACGCTGATGTATATTTATAGACTTATTTACTTATTTTATTATCCATCTTTAGGCATTAAAAAATGCAATTGATGTCGTCATTTGTGTACATATACAGTTTACATATCTAACAGAAGTGGTGTAATATATTGTAGATCATTATTGTCTAGTAAGATACAAAAATTTGTCCTTGATGCTGCACAAGGTATTTGCATTGTATTTACATGTATAAGTTTAATCCAAGTGAAACTATGTTAGTACCGGTACTTAAGATCATCTTTAGTGCACATTATAAACTCTTCTATTGTATAAAAAGCTTTTTCTCTAAGCCATTTCTTTGTGACACTTTTAAACTCATTCAGTGACACATTATGTGCCTCTATTGGCAACATCTTAAATAGTTTTACTCCCATGTACGTGTAACTATCTTGAGTTTTCTTTAGTCTAGCAACTGGGATGTCAATTTGCTGTTTTATACACGTGTCATGGTGATGGATAGATCGTCATAGTTTGTGACTGTGTTGGTTTTCTTTTGTATGTATCAGACAATTTAGTATAAAGAGGGCTGCAACTGTTAGTATTTTTAGATTTTTGAAATATGGTCTACAAGACTCGTTATTTCTGACTCTATGGATGCATCTGATTGCCTTCTTTTGCCAAATGAAAACTTGTTTTGCTCCGGGTGATTTTCCCCACAACAAAGTGGCATATGTTAAATGGGTGTGGAAAAAGGCATAGTACACATTGAGTAATAACTTACTACTAACACATGACCTTAGTTTACCTAACAAATATGTCACATGTGCTAACTTAGTACAAATATAATCAGTATGACTCTTCCACGTTAATTTTGAGTCAAGATGGATCCCAAGTAGTTTAGCTGAGACACAATCCACCTTAACACTCTTAACACACAAGGTAAAGAGAATATTTACAGTTTTATCATGATTTATATGCAAGTCATTGAGTTGGAACCACTTGATAGCTGCTCTGAGATAAGCCTCACTTTCCTCGTTTAATTTTCCTAAATCTTTCCCTGCTGTAACAAAAGTTGTATCATCTGCATAGAGTGTGGATTTACATAATGTGGTACTGGGCAAGTCATTTACATATATTATAAAAAGTAAAGGTCCAAACACACAGCCTTGTGGCACACCCTGCATGATATACAAGACATTTGACCTCATATTGTTAAAATGCACAATTTTTTTCTGTCGCTCAGATAGGATCTGATCAGAGATAGTTCTGAGCCTCTAATACCATAGCAGTGCAGTTTTTCTAGTAGTATCCTGTGACTGACAGAGTCAAATGCCTTGCTGAGGGCCACAAGAGTGGCATTAACTGATAATCCTGATTCTAATGATGACAATATATATGAAACAACATCTTCAACTGCTTTTGCCGTTGACAGGCCGGACCTGAAGCCATACTGAGAGTCATTAAGAATATTATTCACAGACAGGTGTTGACTGATTTTGAGCTGTATGCAAATTCCACTATTTCGATATGATGGGTACAAGGGAGATTGGACAGTAATTATTAGGACAAGACTTGTCACATTTCTTGTGCAGTGGTTTAACGACTGCCATTTTTAAGGATGAAGGGAAACAGCCACTGACAAACATCCAGTTCATAAGAGAACAGAGTGGATGTGCTATTACATCTGCTATTTTTTTATTACAAAATTGGAGAGACCATAAATGTCTTCTGATTTTGAGTTTTTGCTATTGCAGTTATAATATCTGTTACTTTTACTTTCCATTTAAACACAGGAACCATACGCTCAAAATTTTGTAGAAATGAGTTTCTATTATTTGAGATATGGTTGTTGTCACATTTTTGGATATGATCATTTGCAGCACTGTTATTCATACTGGCAGCATTAATGAAGAAGGTGTTGAAATCATCCGGTGTGATACAAGTATCACATGAATTATTTTTGTTAACATCTTTATTTCTACCCACATGAGTCTTTATAACAGTCCAGGCAGCTTTGCATTTATTTTGGGACTTATTAATGTAATCATCATTTGACTCGCACTTGCTTAACCTAATTTCTGCCTTGTATTTGTTTCTCAAACTTATGTAGTTTGCTTTTTCGGCTTCACTGTTTTTTGATTTGTCATAGGTAATCATTAACAGAGTTCTGAGCCTTTGTAGGTCAGGTGTGAACCAGTTATGCACTGATTCTCCTCTACGTACTGATTCTTGGAACTTCATAAGTAGGCTTTCGCGAGATAATTGGCATTTTGAATACATTCAAAATGAGCAGTTACTCCTACTTATTACTGGTCACAAACTTGAGAAGCATTCTGAGATGGGCTGCATAAGCGTTTTGTAAAAAGTCTCCATTGTCGACTAGTTATATTTTTTTCAGTATGCTGCCAATGAACCGAACTCTGATCCTATCTGCTCATTCCATTTCATATTCACACTAGTTGTTACACCCAGGTATTCGTATGAGTTGTCTGATTCCAACTGGGACCCCTTGAATTTGTAGTTATACGATACCACTTTTCTGCGTTTCGTGAAGAGTATAGTTTTATATTTCAGTAAATTTAAGTCAAGTTACCAATCTTATCAGATCTGACTGAACATTTGTGCAGATTTTTTCACATAGTACTTCATTGTAGATACCTGCATGATCTGCAAAACCTCTGAGGTTAATATTAAGTGTCGCAATACCAATGTATTTTCAGTAACGTGTATTATCAAGGTGGGGGTACTTTATGCCACCCTAAAAAAATTAAGAAAAATTTGTTAACTGTTGCAGACTTATGTTAATGAAACAGTTTTTAAAGGGAAACTAATGTGTAAGTAGGATCCTAAACCTGAAAATATTCAGTATGACATTAAGTGAGACATGTTGTATCTAATACTGAGATTTAAATTTATTAAGGTTAACTGGAAAATTTAAAAAATTACATCAAAATTTTTGAATATGAAGTACCTGACAAATAAATTTGTGTTTGGAGAAGTTCCGCCTTGAGCAAAACACAATTTCTTCTTTTTCTTTTTATTCCTTAAACATATTTTGTTGCAATTGTCAGAGGGTTTAATGTTATAGTCTTGTTACCACATGCTGTGATTTCCTAGATTTGATATAATTCAATGCAGTCGTTTTGTTTCACAATTTGTCATTTTTCCCGGTTTCCCCATTATCTTCACTGTGAACGCCTGCACCAAGCAACTTTTCGTGTCACTGTAGCATTAGGTGTATGTAGGGGAGGTATTCGGGTGCTTAGAAGTGCAAGGTAAGATGAATTTGATGTATAGCTGAACGCAAGTGGGCCCGTGGCTGACAGGCCACAGCACATACTCCAGGTCCGCCAGGGATGAGACAAGGAGCATGTGGCTAGAAGCCGGAAAATCCTGATATGGGGAATTTGGACGACTCGTCGATCACTTAGAAGGGGCGGCTATATTCCCAGTAATGGTGGGCTTTGAGACAAATTGAAAGAGGGTTTCATAGTGCTCTCTGCGAATCTATAATAATTTACAACGAAAAATTAATGCAAATCTGATTTAACCAGCGTTCCCAGAAAAATGAGACGTATCCAGTGAAACAACAGTATTTCAATTCTTTAAAACTACAGAAGTTAATATTTTACATAATGAATGTCTCAACTTTTACATGCTTAATGCGATTTCAACGTACGATATATCAGATGATACACTGCACTATAGCTGTCATCCCTGAAAGCTATGTATCTGTATCTATTCTATTTATTGATTTAAGACGTCGTTTAAATTTTTTCCATTATTCAAATGTTTGTCGGAACATCGTATTCTCCACAGTTCCACAACAAATGAACAGTACCTCACCGACTGTTATATTTGTCTTTTTAGTTATTGAACAGTTAACTATTTTTCCAGTAACTATATTTAAATGTTGGTTTGAGCATTTATTGCATTTATGTGGTATTTACAGGTAATCACGATGTAACAGCATGCGTTCTCAGAAATTATAAGTTCACAAAGGTACATGTATCACATTGGAAGAACCGAAATAAAATGTTCAAACGTACCTACGTCCTGTATTTTAATTTAAAAAACTTACCTCTTACCAACTGTTCGTCTAAAATTGTGAGCCATTCGTTTGTGACTATTACAGCGCCATCTATCACTAAGCGAAAAAAGTGGTCCACCTAAAATATTCATATTTCTTTACGTACTACACGAATATATAATAAAAAAATGGGGGTTCCTATTTAAAAAACGCAGTTGATATCCGTTTGACCTATGGCAGCGCTATCTAGCGGGCCAACCATAGCGCCATCTGGTTTCCCCCTTCAAGTTAGACGAGTTTTGTTTTTTGTAGTTTTTTCGTTTGATGCTTATTTCGTGAGATATTTGGCCCGGTCACTATCAATGGACCACGAAATCTTTTTACTTTAACGCGCTATTTCCACCTTAGCAGATGATCGAAACAAATGAATATTATAACATAAAATATAAGAAAAAGAACATATATCAGTTAGATAGGGAAAATTACCGAAACATCTAATGAAATAATTAAATCAAAAACAGGAGGAAAATTATAAAGCAAAGACGTGTTTTCACTGCACGTGATGGTGGAAGCTACTTCCCTTGCCCTTCATCACTCCGCAGCGGTCTTCATGCTCCCTCCACTCCCTCTCCTCGCCCCCCCCCCCCCCCCCGGCCGCAACCACCAACCGCAGAAGAGGAAGTACTTTATAGCGTGGTTGTATTGTAGTGCGTGGCTGCAAAACTTGGCCTCTGTCTCTAGTCGGTACATGGGTAGATATCGGAAATCATCGTCTTGGAACTACTGTCAACCGATCCGAACTAACAGTAGACAGCGCAGTGTGTCAAACTGTGACTGAAGATGAGAGACAACAAGTGCAGGTCAGTAACGCCTCATAGGCCTGTTATTCACTGTTAAGACCCATAAGAAATACAGTGTGTGGCCAAATGCTGCGATCAAGAAAAGAAATTAAACAGGGTATTGCACTCGTTGATACAACAGCGTCCGGCATCATACACTGAGGTGGCAAAGTCAAAAAAATGGCTCTGAGCACTATGGGACGTCACTGCTGAGGTCGTCAGTCTCCTAGAACTTAGAATTACTTAAACCTAACTAACCTAAGGACATCACACACATCCATGCCCGGGGCAGGATTCGATCCTGCGACGGTCGCGCGGTTCCAGACTGTAGCGCCTACAATCGCTCGGGACAAAGTAATGGGACAGTGATATGCGAGTATACAGATAGCGGTAGTATTGCGTACACAAGTAATAAAAGGGTAGGGCATTGGCAGGGCTGTCATTAGTACTCAGGTGCTTCATGTGAAAAGGCTTCCCGCAAGATTATGGCCGCACAATGGGAATTCACAGATTTTGAGCGCGGAATTTTACTTGGGGCTAGACGCATGGGACACTGCATCTCGCACACCTTATGGAATTCAATATTACAAGATATGTAGTGTCAAGAACGTGCCAAAAATGCCAAATTCTGAGGCATTACGTCTCACCACGGACAATGCAGTGGCTGACAGCCTTCACTTAACGACTGAGAGCAGCGGCATTTAAGTAGAGTTGCCAGACAAGAAACACAGTGTAAAATAATCGTGGAAATCGATGTGGGACGTACGACAAACTATTTTTTTATTAGGACGGTGCGAAGGATTCGTGTTGATGGGCTGTGGCGGCAGACGACCGACGCGAGTGCCTTTGCTAACTGCACATCACCTGGAGCGTCTTTCGCAGGCTCGGGGCCTTAACGGTTGGACTTTAAAAAGCTGGAAAACCGCGGCCTAGTCGGATGAGTCCTGAGTTCGTTTAGTAATAGGTGATGGTAGGGTTCGAGTGTGGCGCAAACCCCACGAAGCCGTGGACCCAAGTTGTCAGCAAGACACTGTGCAAGCTGGTGATGGCTCCATAATCGTGTAGGCTGTGAGTACATGGAATTTACTCGGTCCTCTGTTTCAACTAAACCGATCATTGACTGGAAATGGTTATGTTTGGATACCTGTAGACCATTTTCAGCCAAGCATGAACTTCATGTTCCCAAACAACGAAGGATTTTTATGGATTACAATGTGAGATGTCACTGGACCACAACTGATCGCGATTAATTTGAAGAACATTCTGAACAATTCGAGCGAATGATTTAGCCATCCCGATCGCCCGACGTAAATCCCATCGAAAATTTATGGAACATAAGAGGGCAGTTCTTGCACAAACTCCTGTACCGGTAACAGTTTCACAATTACGGACGGCTGTAGGGGCAGCTATTTCTGCAGCGGAACTTGCAACGACTCGTTGTGTCCATGCCACGTCGATTTGCTGGACTACGCCGGGCAAAAAGAGGTCCGACCGACATTAGGAGGTATCTCAGACCTTTGTCACCTCAGTGTACACTGAACGTAGCAGAAGAACATAAAAAGTATTGGCAGTTTGGCAGTGATTAGCCAGGCATGTCACTTACGCACGCTAGACAAGAATAGATAAGCTTTAATACAATACAATTCTTTTCATTCGGTAACCTACAGACTAGATTCCAATGCAGCATGAATTACATACATATTATTAATCTTCAGTGTACTCGTATTATTGTCAAAGGAGACAGACACAGTTTGAAACACAGCAGAGTATTTTAATTCAATTAAGGAATATTGTCGAGACACAACTGTAGCTACTTACATGCATGGTGACAATTATTGAACTACATGAAATAAAATCGTCATATCTTTTGAACGGTTTGCGTTAGGACGTTCAAACTGCATGGTTAGTCGCAAGACATGATGGGAATCAGTATGAGCATGTGCATGCGCCTTCCTGTTGTCGGCCACTTACACGTGAAAATGTCACGGTACAGCGTGCGTGAGCGTATAGCGCTTCAGAAGGCCTACTATGCGAGCAATGACACCCCATCAGCGGCTCAAAGGAAGTTTGCGACCGAGTTAACAGCTGAATACAACCGGTCCAAGTGTGCTAACAATCTAGAATTTGATTCGCAAGTTTAAGAATACGGGTAGTTTTCGTGATGACAAGTGTTGGCAGTTTCGGTCGTCGAAAAATGGTGAAAACGCCTGGAAACATCCATAAGACACGCGCTGTGTTTCAAACCTGGTGTTTTGGGGTGGGACTATGTGGGACCGACGTACGCAGTTGGTGGTCATGGAAGGCGGCGTAACGACTGTACGATACGTGAATGTCATCCTCCGACCGATAGTGCAACCACATCGGCAGCATATTGGCGAGGCATTCGTCTTCATGGACGACAGTTCGCGCCCCCATCGTGCACATCTTCTGAATGACTTCCTTCAGGATAACGACATCGCTCGACTAGAATGGCCAGCATGATCTCCAGACATGAACCCTATCGAAGATACCTGGGATAGATTGAAAAGGGCTGTTTATGGACGATGTGACCCACCAACCACTCTGAGGGTTCTGCGCCCAATCGCCGTTGAGGACTGGAACAATCTGATCCAACAGTGCCTTGATGAACTTGTGGATAGTATGACACGACGAATACGGGCATGCATTAATGCAAGGGGCGGATATTAGATGAACCGGTATGTACAATAATCTGGACCACCACCTCTGAAGGTCTCGCTGTATGGTGGTACAACACGCAATATGTGGTTTTCACGAGAAATAAAAAGGGCGGAAATGATGTTTATGTTGATCTCTATTCCAATTTTCTGTACAGTTTCCAGAAATCTTGGAACCGAGGTGATGCAAATCTTTTTTTGATGTATGTATATACCTCCGAACATCCTTTTTTAATGATTATTACTGTTAGCGTTAAAAGTATATAACGTGTGGCTCAAAATACTCATCTTCTTCCAGCGGCCCAGGTAAGTTGAAAAGTTGGCACACTTGCTGTTAAGGGATTTGGACTTGCCAATAAAATAATAGAAGTATTTAAAGGGAACTTTAACAAGCACAGCATCGAAGGTAAACAACTTTTTGAAATAAAGTAAGGTCTAAGACAAGGAGGTAATTTCAAACTATCAGTTTGCCAACCCTACTTTTCGATACTATAGATGTTCAACAATGAAGAAACGAAAATAAAATCATCTAGATAGTCTATCTTTTGCGGACAATGCGGCGTTAATTACTGACTCACTAGATAGTACCAAAGAACAAAACACAGAAATACAGAAGTAACCAACCAAAATTGAAAACATAACTTGAAAAAACACAGTTCATGACAAATATCTGTGATGTCCTACAAATCTTAAAACTCATAACAAGACGAGATATAAAATAAATTCTTTTAAATAGCTAGGTGAATGGATAATGAGATATACAAAAAATGCAGCAATAGAAAATAGAGTATATAAAATGAAAAAGGTATTCCAAACGGCAAAAAATACACATACCAAAAAGTCCTGGAACACAAAACTAAACACTTTGAAACAATGGTAATGCTTGAATCATTGTTTGCAGCACAGACACTTAAACAAACAGGATTTGGTGATCTTGAAATACTGAAAAAAGTTTAAAGAAGAATTCAAAGAAAGCTACTGGACCTAAAATTAAAAGTAATGCAGAATACATAGTAAGGTAAAACAGAGAGCTCTGTTAGAAAGTAGAACATCTAACTAATGTAGTGAGGAAAAGGAGACTATAGTTTTAGGGACAAACATACAGAATGGATTATAACAGACTACCCAATCAGATTTTCAACTTACTAAATAGCTATAAATCTACATCCACATGTTTCACTGTAAGTGACGAAGATGCTGAAATAAAAATGGACATATTTGCTACCAAAAAAGTTTAGAGAAGCAACACAAAAGATTGGGTTGCAGGGTTTCCAGGAAGAAGAGAGGTCATCAAATGGAAGAAATTGGACACGCGAAGAAAAGGAACGACACTCTCGAAGAACAAAAAAAGTATGGGAGCAAAGAAAATGAGACACACAGAAGCGACGCCAAATTGATTTACCGTAATGTCGAAAAGGTTTATTCGAATAAATAAGTAGTCCAGGAAATTTCAAGGTAACCTCATGATTTGACTTTTAAATTGAACTGAGTATGTATTGTGTGTAAACACTGTCACATCATAATCCACAAATTTCAAATAGAAAAAGACTTCACGAACGCATTTCGGAGAGTCGTGAGCGGTGGAAGAAAATCGGCCGTTAGAGTAAAAAACCATTCCCCTCATCACTGACTGCCTACGGCCAGTAAATGTTTTTCAGGCCATGACAACAAACACAAAACGTTGCTGGGGATTCTAGAAGTATGCCAAATGGGACAGTTTTCTGTTAATTTCTCATATGTTGAAATACTGCGTCTGAAGTTTCCGTCAGTACACATCTGTTAATTAAATATCGTATATCACTGTTGGTTGGGAAATGTCAAGCCGCCTAGCGGAAACGATGTTTTTCCTCTGCGCACACTGACCCCTTTCCATGTGCATATGTAAAATTTGTGTCTCACACGTGTTTGTTGAGTATAGGTAAATGTATGGGATGCGTGTGTAGCATAGTTTTATGTAATGGTGTTATGTGAAGATGACGAGGGAAATGAGAGAGTGAAACAAGTAGTCTTATGTTAGCAGAATAACCTACGACAAGATTTCGTGTCACTATACTTTTTAGAATTATGACTTGACCTTGATCACTATTTATACTGCATTTGAAATAATATCGGGCTGTTGCGTTAACAAAAGTGTCAAAAATGAATCTTAATCATGTACGCTGTTGTGTAAGAAACCTAAATGATTCACTGAGATGAAGTTTTAAAGTTAAATAGCTGTATATATTGGCTTCAAAGGTATTATAATTTGCAAATTAACAAACAAATCCTCTGATATAGACCAAATAACATAATATAGTATTGTCGCTACTATGCACTGTGTTTGTTTAAATCCCAAACACACTGTGAATACATGATAATATTTAATTTCATAAATCAGCACGTAAAACAACGCGACTACTAATTTACGAATTTAACAATATAAAATACTTGTTTCCCGATAAAAAATGAGACCGGTGATCGAAAGTGGTGAGTAAACCCTGCGTACAATTGCTACTATGCTTCAAACAGTAAACTTCATAATTTAATTGAACTGTATAAGTTAATAATATAATTGAGCTACACTATTGACATATAATGGTCTTAAAAGGATGGAATGATCAGAGGACTTGCTAATACCTACTAAAGTAGCGAATCTCACAATAGATACAAGCAGAAATCGTTGCACTATAACACAGTGAAGATCTTAGTAAACTGTTTATTTTACTTGCACAAGGAGCTCACTTCTTCCTTTTAAAAAATAACAAGCGGATGAATGGATAAACATGATACTGAAATCACTGCACAAACTTAAGTTGGACTCATTTACCCAGTCCAAACAGAAATTCAAGATTGGAAGGTTCTACTGCTTTCTATGTTATTTCGAACGTTCAATGAACATGGTTTCAATCTTCCAACGAAAGCGAATAACGATGACGTCATAGCTCGTGATAAGTAGTAACGGCGCCCCACACTGCACCAATGCATTTCTGCTTCTCATCCATATCCCTCGATTAATGCTGATGCTGCCAACCAAGTTACAACAATAAGTACTACACTGCGGTTGTCCCCGGAAATTTTTCCGAAGAACAATTTACTTTTTTCGGAGATCTTGCAGAATGCCCATGACTATTGGTTGCACACGACCTGGTTGTGTTAACCCGACAAGAACTGTAAGTAATATTTTCCCTCTACTGCAATGTTATATTATCTCCGGTAAAACCACTGGGTCATCACACCGTTCGTACTTAACAACGCAATTTAACACTGCACAGATCGAGCAAATGTCTTGTAGACAAATCAAATTGCTCGAGCCTGCTACGCAGGCTTTAGTCAGCACATTCAGTCATACATTCCTTTATCAACGTTTCAATACACAATATACTGACTACTTGAAGCAATACCGTGATTTCCGGATTGCACGGTCACAAAATTTACAGTCAGTGTATTTTTATTCTATGAATTAGGTTAAAAAACGCACATTACGAAAGATATCAGGCTGCAATAAACCAGTTTTTAAAAAAACAGTTGTTCGACTTACATATTTATATCCGTTTTCAATGAAACGTGTCACATTTCCTTGTGCAATTCGTACTCGGCTTGCTAAGGTCGAAGTAATTTCGTCGGAAGCTGAGTTACATCCTAAAACACTGCAAAAGCCGTTGCTTTAGGGAACACCCTTCACACAAGTGAAATACAAATTAAACATTTAAATTAGAATTAATATTACTTTTGTGTGAATTATCTGTTTTTATCTTGCAACATATGAATTGCTGCTACTTACTTGCAAAAACGATGAAGTTAACAATACTGCCGTTTTTTACTTAGACTGTCCTATCAAGAGTTTCTGATTTTTTTTCTGGCTGATATTATCAGCGGGAAACACGCAAGTAACACGAAAACATTTAACAAAAAAGATGAATGTTCAAATGAATATTACAATTTAAACAATTTTGGTAAACATTTTTGGAATTCAGTGATCAATTAATTGTTATATTTAGATTAAAGTTCAGTCTTGATCACGTTATGTCTGTTTTAATGAGTAACCGGTTTCGGTTTTTTCTATAAAACCATCATCTGACCCATTGGCTCCCTTGGGTTGGTAGGTGGAGCTCTCCTTGCTGCTGTGCAGTCAACTGACATCAGCCAATGGATCTGATGATGGTTTTATAGAAAAAAAAAACCGAAACCGGTTACTCATTAAAACAGACATAACGTGATCAAGACTGAACTTTAATCTAAATATTACAATTTAAAGCTTGAAGTGTCTTCTCTCCACCCGACACATTCAATTCACATCCAGAGGCGTTCACTGATAATATTTTCCACGATGCATTACCGTCAAAGATGCTAGATTTATTTCTGCTAAGTAAATTGCTCACTTCGCTTTCTTGATTCTTTGTGTAACATAGGAGATCGGTGTACTGCGTGTGTAATACTCACTTTCTACGTTAACTCCAGAAACAGTAATCAGTTTCGATCTAACTTTTTTCGGTTTTTGTGACCTGCTATTTTGTCAGTTACACCCGTGCTATCGTATTGCCAGCAAGACAATGATCCTCGACTCGAATTTTGAATCGTCGGTAGGGAAAGCTTTCTATCCACAGTTCCTAGAATGACGAATTTTGAAGTTATCTTTTCTCATGGCAGAAAAACTTTATTAAGAAAACACCTGATGAGAAAGAGGCGTCACATGTATATTTAATTTCAGTTTTCTATAATTTCGTATCATAGATGTGTATATTTTAAACATCCTATTTATGTTGTGTCTTTACTGTTTTTAGAAATCTGCTAAACCGATAATTACGGGCGCATGACAGTTAACACTAAAATTTACTTCAGAATCTCTCGGCTATAGTGTTGCGCTTCAGGAAGGTTCGAACAGCTCAAGCGGTTTTCGTCACAGTTCGGCAAGTCTCGGGCTATGACTGATATTTCGATCGCCTCGCGATCTTGCGGCTTTCGTTGGTACTATATCCACGGCGAATCTTAGCGATATTAGTGTACTGTGGATTTTAACAGTATAAATAAATGCGTACCATCGGCTGAAATACCTTCTAAGATGTGTACCTAATGCAAGAACAACAACTAATAAATTATGCAGGAATCGCAATCACGACTCAGTGTAATTCTCGAGCTTTAACTCGTCGCGCGATCTAGTGACGTCTGTTGGTACTCTCTCCATGAGACAGCTGTAATTTATTTCTCATGTTCGCGGATGCACTGCGATTAATACGAATTAATATGATTTATTTTATGTATCATGCACTTAATTCCTAATTCATGTTCTTTTTATAGAATGTTATCATTCTGTTTTCATGCTGATAGCTTTTTTTCTTCTATGCGAACAGGAATCGAAATGGTTATTTGAAACCCACTTGACATATCAGCATATTCTCTAGCAACAAAATATTTCTTCCCGTGCTCGGTGCAAACTCAAGTAATATATTTTGGCGAACAATATTTCACGTTTATTTAAAAATCACTATAAACGCTAAATATCTACACGCTGAATGGGAATTCTTACTGCAAGCATGTTCGCATATAACAGGAGTTTGTGGTGGATATGATTCATGAAACCCAGAGCTGTAACTTACTGTTGGCGTTAGTTCGCAGTTTCTCGTATGTTGTTTGCAGTCAGCGTAGCTCTAAAAAGTAATTTTTGCAATTTAAACCATGTTTTCAGGCTCTATATGTAAAAAAAAAAAAAACGAGTGGACTAATATTTTATGAAACAATTTCAGTTTGAAACTTGCTATTTTGTTAACTTTGCTATCGCTATGAACATATTTTGTTCCTTGTTTTACCATCAAATTTTTGCTGAGGTACTTTCCACAAGGCTGATTCTTCAGGTTTGTATTCGCTTCTTCTCATGCGTTACAGACCTTTCTTTAATATACAGCAAGACGAATACTTTCTGAACCCACTGTATAGAGCTCTACGACAAATCGAGAAGTGCCTGGTCCATTCGAACGTATCAGCCCTAGTTTCAGTAGTACTTTACGTACTTTAAAACTCAGATCAGTAGTGATAATGCAGAAAATAAGTACAACAAAATTTCCGGGACAATACAGTTTTATAAATGATGAAACTCTCTGTAGCTCCCGAACAATAATTTCCACAGACTTATACACTCAGTAGTTCAGTACCGAACTATTTTTCCAGCCTAAGAGACGAATTTTAATCTTGAAAATAATTTTTATCTTCTAAAATTGAAACAAATTAACAAGTACCATAATGCATAACTTTTTAGACTCTACTTGCAGTTCTGTTTTGACTGTTTGCGCATTTCACGTAATTCTGTCTTTATACCAGTACTCACGGCAAAGTCTTCTGCAAGCAGAGCAAACCAGTCGTTGTGAAATGCGGTGTTCTGCGTTCTTTCTCACCCGGAGGAACAAACTCAAGAGACTGTTTATGTACATGAGCATCATTTAAAATTTGTGACTGTAACTACGAAACTAAAGACGACCCCACGAAATTCTGTTGGTGTTAAACTGAAGCTTCTTTCAGTCACTGATGCCAAAAAAAAATGACACGAAGTTTACCTCTAAGATCTTTAATCTTTTATTGACCCGCCTCTACTCTGCAGATTTTGTACAAGTTCGTATACTGTACTAGTTGTATCTCTCATAAGACCAAAAGTCACAGCTCCTTAAAAGACTCTAAGTGCCTCCACAAAGCAAAACAGCTGTACCTTAGAATATCGGCAAGATCACACATAATTTAGTTTGGTTACCCACACATATGACGACTGTAGTGCGATGTAAACTGATGGAGCAGTTGATATGCGCAGTTAGTCCTTTTACCGAAGATTGTCAAGTGGAGCAGTCGATATACGGAGTTAGTCCCTTTACCGAAGATTGTCAGTCACATTCGGCAATGCAATTGGGTTTCTCGGGTGCAGAAATCCATGGCATATCCTTTGAAGAAAACTTTTTTTTTAATCGGCGCTTCACATTTGAAAAGCCGTTACTGTTATTGCTAGTTCGATCTCGTGAGAGACAGAGCCTAGAATCCTATCTAGTGATGAACCAAACGCCCAAATGAAAGGTGCAGCACTAAATACAGCATATAGCGAAAATGGGAAACGTAGGGACAGTGACAATTCTGGGTGACAGTCATAGACGTAGTATCACCGAAATCGTCAGGACAAACTATTGCTTTATTAAACATGCGGCCTCGTCAACTGAAATGTTGAAGATGACAAAATCCTCACAAGTAAACAGTTTGAATTAAAATTTTTTATTATGTTAACAGCGGGTTCTAAAGGCATACAAAAATGATTCGCGTATGGCTCTTTTAACAGCCGTAGAAGACTATCTAAGAATCTAACACAAACACATATAATAATCATGAACATTCCGCAAGGTTTTGACTTATCGTATGGATGTATGTTAAAGCAGAAATCTGCAGTACACACCTGTAAATAACAAAAAAGTGCAGAAATTTGGTGAAACTGTAGACGTAAGCTACTTGGGATTATGATTTCACAACTGTCATGAACCATACCTTAGGAAAACAATTACTGACAACGAAAATAAACTCTACTGTAGGACGACTGAAAAGTACAGCCACTCACAAAGCAGCAGGTAGGTAGGTGCTGATTACAAAACTGCCTAGAAGAAAAACAAGAAGTGAGACGAAAACAAAACAAAAATGGCTCTGAGCACTATGGGACTTAACATCTGAGGTCATCAGTCCCCTAGAACTTAGAACTAATTAAACCTAACTAACCTAAGGACATCACACACATCCATGCCCGAGGCAGGATTCGAACCTGCGGTCGTAGCGGTCGCGCGGCTCCAGCTGTAGCGCCTAGAACCGCTCGGCCACACCGACCGGCGAGACGAAAACACTAATGACAGCAAATTCACTGTGTACTGACCTCCTATAATAAGTGGTAACAGGCCGTAAATGTCTATTCCATCAAGGAGATACTTCCGAATGACAAAAGACAATCAAGAAAGAACAACATTCAACATCCACCAACTAATGAATAAATGATTCCTGCAATATCATCATCAGTAAGCAACCTAAGATCAAAAAGCTGCAATAACAGCAGCAGTAGAAAGTACTCAGAATGAGCCTGAGACCCAGAAGACACGCAGCAAAAACAACCATCGTCCAAGAAGATGCAAGAGTAAGAAAAGTGCCAGTGAATTGCTGATTTTTTTTATGGTCGAGCCTCCTATCCTGGGGAACGTGAAAGTAAAAAGCTATCTGTGTCCACGTGTGTACATTCAGCAGATAGAAGTAGACTGCCTTAATATATATTGTCACAATGTTCAGGAGCTGAGAAATGAAGTGAACTTGAAATTCTTATGAACTTGAAGTTCTGACGGATGATAACACAATTCTCTCAGCCGTACACTTGTGCATTAATGGGCACTGGCTAAAGGAGTCTGAGTTGACAAGTCTTCATATCTTCATTTTAGATCAGTTCATCAGCATTCCAAGCAAAATTACAAAAATGGAGGGAGATGTGTGTATTTAAGAAGTGATATTATAGGCACTTCTTATCTGTGAAAGATATGCTACAGACAAAAAATAGAGTTAGCAGAGACAATGCTTACAAACTTACATATTTGTATTATGTCAATATAGTACATAGATCACCTGGTGGCAACTTTACCACTTTCCTTGATTACTTGTTCTTGTTAGAGAAAGTACACTAGAACATCTGTAGAACTGATGTAATATGTTGTGCTCTTAATATTGTTTTTCTTGTAGAATGTCACAGAGAGTTACAGTTGCTAAATGAAACGACAAGTTTACTGTTACCAGTCACTGTTTATTTGTCTCCACGACGCGTTTCAAAGGTATAAACCTCCATCATCAGGTGGATTTACGTTTGTTACTATGACATTTGTGTGTGCGTTGTGTTACGATTTTTTGGAGGAACTTGTGGCACTGTCGCCAGTGGTCACAGGATCCTTTCGCCGTCGTGACACATCACATGCCACAAGTTCCTCCAAAACATCGTAACACAACACACACACAAATGTCGTACTAACAAATGTAAATCCACCTGATGATGGAGGTTTAAACCTTTGAACCTCGTCGTGGAGATAAATAAACAGTGACTGGTAACAGTAAACTTGTCGTTTCATTTAATGTCACCGTCACGGTAAAACCTAACCTAAAACGTTCGCATTTAGAGTTACAGTTGGTCAATTTAATGTTCTCTCTAAATATACATATAAAAATAATGGCACCAACAAGAATAATCAGCTGTCATGCTCAAATAGAAACTGGTCTTAGGTGCACTGTAGAAAGAATAGTTGTGGGCTTCTCAGAACACAATGCTCTCTATTCATGCTAGTTTATCACGAGAAAAAGTAATTATGAAATGTAGGAATTATATCAACACCAATATAAATAATTTTACTTTTGACTTACGACATTATGAATGAGGATGTGTGGTTACTGCTTTAACAGTATAATGAATGATTCCAGATAAACTACAATGGTTTTATTACTGTTGTTTCTTCGTTACTACAAGATTGTTTAGGCTAAAGCGCCAGTCTCAGGTAAACGTCTAGTTAGAACAGAGACCCTCACTGCGTCAGTGAGTAAACTGTCGACTGTCTCCATGTTGCTAGTCACGTAATTTGTATTTGTATACAATGTTGTTCGTGAAATGCTTTTGACAGCTAGAATGACAGTCCAAGTATTTCAGGACAAAAACCTCTATATTCTGTGTATTCAACATATAGACAGTCGACAATTTACTCACTGATGCAGTATCGGCGTCTGCTCCAGCTAGACGTTTACTTGAGAATGGTGCCATAGCCGAAACAAGATTTTAGTAAAGAACAGACAATACTGATTACACTATTACAGCTTACCTGGAATTATTCGTTATAAAGTGTCGTATTATGATGTATTCAACCTGCGGGCCCGGTCGAATAGAAAATATTGGCTTCAATAGTAAATGAAAAACCTGATAATTTCATGCATGTTTTTCAGCGTTAGTTTACTAATCCCCTTCCAAAAAGAGTAAAAGTCATCATCCAGAAAAATAAAAATGTTGGATTACAAAAGCATTAAAATTTCATACTCAAAGATGAGATTGCTGCACAAAATCAGAAAAGCAGATTTAGGAAACACTGTAGCATTTGTCTTTTATTTCAAGAAATACAAATACTTTTACAGGCCAGTAATCAAAGCTGCAAAAAAGTCTTACCATAATTCTTTAGTTGTAAAGTCTTCCAAAAAATGCAAGACACTATGGGATATCATAAATAAGCAGACTGGAAGAAAGAGAGCTACTGAATTACATTAAAGGCAGATGGAAAAATATCAAATAGCACATACGAGATTGTCAATGCATTGAACAGATATTTCTTAGAAATTGTGCAAAAGTTATTGTATGGCTCTGAGAACTTTGTACCCATTCTTCCCACAGTAAAAGGTCGCCCGTACTCGTTTTCCGTGTCTCCAACAACAACAACAACAACAGAAATAGAAAATATTACAAGAAAAATGTTAAAAAGTATCAAGTCTCCTGAGCATGATATGATTCCTCAACTCACACAACAAACGCGTTCATCTTATATCAGTAAGCGTCTCTCTGATACGATAAATACATCAGTTGAGGAGGGACCTTATCCTGACCACCTAAAAAGTAGCAAACATTTTTCCAGTATATAAAAAAGTGATAAGCATACGTAGCAAACTATAGCCCAGCTCCATTACTATCCGTCTTCTCCAAGGTCTTTGAATATATTGCTGCAACTAAAGTAAAGAACTTCCCAATTATAACAGTATTATTTATTATGACCAATCTTATTTAATGTACCCAATATGGATTTCACAAGAAATGGTCCACCACTTACGCCCAAGTTTAATAGATCACAAGCAGCCAGCAGTAGGAGGCACATTTCTCGACCATTCAAAGATATCTGGCATGTTTAATCACGCATTGCTCCTTAAAAAGCTCGAGCAATACAGAGTTGAGAAACTGCTGGCAACTGGTTCCAGAACTACTAAAACGGAAGGAGACAGTTTGTTGAAATCAGGAACTCAAAGGGAGTTGCACCCTACAGGTGAGAACTACTTTGTACTAGTATTGGTGTCCGACAACACCCTGTTCTTGGTCCTGTCCTCTTTACATCGTTTATAAACGATGTCCCAGCGCAAGTTCATTACTGTATGCAAACGACATGAATATACTAATAACTGGGAGCGAGAAATAGACCAAAAAACACTACCCACCTGCAGTCTTCGTTTGGGGCAAAAAATCTAGTAATAAATGCATAAAAAACAATAAACATGAGCTTCCACGTGAGAAAAAATGTCACTCCATCCAGTCCAGATGCACACAGTTTTGAAAACAACATTTGCGCAGTAGACGACACAAAATTTCTTGGATTGCACACCAGTGACACACTAAGCTGGAAACTGCAAACAGATGTGCTGTCAAAAAGCTTCGCAAAATATTTTTGTTACCGCAATTAGTAAGAGCTACAACTAATGTAGAGATTTTAAAGCTTGTGTATCACGCTATATCTGAGTCTATTATTACCTACAGTCCGAGTAACTGAGCAAACAGTTCTGATTCTCTTACCATTTTTAAATTACAGAAATAAACAGTGGAGATATTCTCTTTAAATGAGAAAGACAACCACTTTTCAAATAATTTAAAATCCTGTCTTTGTATACCTGTACATAATAAAATGAACTTGTTTCACATTGCAGCATGTGGAGTCTCTAAACAAGCAACTTCGATCACCACCCCTACGACACAAGCAACAAACGCCACTCACAGATTGTACTTCACAACTCAAAATTATATGAAAACAGTGCCAAGTACTTGTGAATGGAAATTCCGTGTGGCTAGGGCCTCCCGTCGGGTGGACCGTTCACCTGGTGCAAGTCTTTCGAGTGGACACCACTTTGGCGACTTGCGTGTCGATGGAGATGATGATAAGGACAACACAACACCCAGTCCCTGAGCGGAGAAAATCTCCGACCCAGTCGGGAATCGAACCCGGGCCGGTAGGTATGACATTCCGCCGCGCTGAACGCTCAGCTACCAGGGGCGGACATTTGGGAATCAAAATGTACGAGTACAATCATCACCCTCATAAATAAGAAAAATCATATCTGTAATCGAAATGAAAGCCAAACTGAAACAACTTTTATTACAGCATTGCTTCTCTGTGCCTACATAACTTGGACATGTGTCTCGATCAAGATGACTCCATATATTTCGTTTTGCAGTCACTGAAATTTGTAATGTAACCATGTTTGTTCATCTTGTAACCAGCAGCAGAAATGTCATTGATCTACATTCACATCCACATGACTACTATGGAATTCATATTTAAGTGACTGGAAGAGGGTTCGTCGAACCACTTTCCCACTTTCTCTACCCTTCCACTCTCGAATAGTGCACCGGGGAAATGAACACTTATTCCGTGCGAGCTCTAATTTCTCTTATTTTATTATGTTGGGGGCCAACAGATAATTTTCGCATTCGGCAGAGAAAGTTTGTAAAGAAAATGTGTGACAATATGTCGCCGCAACGAAAAACGCCTTTGTCTTAATGACTGACACACCAACTCGCGTATCATATCCGCGACACGCTATTTCCCATTTGGCGAACTTTTTCTATATCCTCCGTCAATCCTATCTGATAAAGACACTATACCGCACAGCATTACTCTAGCAGAGGATGGACAAGCCTAGTGTAGGCAGTCTCTTCGGTGGATCTGTTGCACCTTGTAACTGTTCTGCCAATAAAGTGCAGTCTTTGGCTCGCCTTACCCACAGCATTATCTACGTGTTCGTTTCAGTTTAAGTTGTTTGTAACTGTTATTCCTAAGTATTTTGTTCAATTGACAGTCCTTAGATTTGTGCGATTTATCGTGTAACCGAAATTTAACGGATTTCTTTTAATAACCATGTGCATGACCTCACACTTTCCATATTGAGGGTCAGTTGCCACTTTTCGCACCGCACGGATATCTTATCGAAATCATTTTGTAAATGGTTTTGTGGCCGGCCGGAGTGGCCGTGCGGTTCTAAGCGCTACAGTCTGGAACCGAGCGACCGCTACGGTCGCAGGTTCGAATCCTGCCTCGGGCATGGATGTGTGTGATGTCCTTAGGTTAGTTAGGTTTAATTAGTTCTAAGTTCTAGGCGACTGATGACCTCAGAAGTTAAGTCGCTTAGTGCTCAGAGCCATTTGAACCATTTTTTAAATGGTTTTGATCATCTGATGAATTTACTAGACAATAAATGACAGCATCATCTGCAAACAGTCTAATAGGGCTACTCAGATCGTCTCCCAAATCATTTAGGCTACTGTGTATAGATTAGGAACAGCAGAGCTTCTATAACAAATCACGAATCCAGTCGCACAGCTGAGACGATACTGCAGAAGCACACAATTTCATTAGAAGTCTCTTGTAAGGAACAATGGTCTTCGGGATATCTAGAAATAGGGAATAAATTTGAGATCCCTTGTCGATAGCACTCATTGCTTCATGAGAATAAAGAGCTAGTTGCTAGCAAATGAAAGATATTTTCTAAAACCGTCCTGACTATCAGTAGATCGTTTTCTTAGAGGTAATTGATAATGTTCAAACACAGTATATGTTCCAAAATGCTACTGCTAATCGTAGTCAGTAAAATGGATCTGTAATCCAGAGGATTACTCCTATATCCTTTCTTGAGTATCGGTGTGACTTGTGCAACTTTCCAGTCTTTCGGTACGGATCTTTCATCGAGCGAGTGGTTCTATATGATTACTAACAAGGGAACCTCCCCATCGCATCCCCCTCAGATTTAGTTATAAGTTGATACAGTGGATAGGCCTTGAAAAACTGAACACAGATCAATCACGAAAACAGGAAGAAGTTGTGTGGAACCAGGAAAAAAATCAGCAAAATATACAAACTGAGTAGTCCATGCCCAAGACAGGCGACATCAAGGAGAGGCTGAACACAGGAGCGCCGTGGTCCCGTGGCTAGCGTGAGCAGCTGCGGTACAAGAGGTCCTTGGTTCAAGTCTTCCCTCGAGTGAGAAGTTTAATTTTTTATTTTCAGACAATTATTATCTATCCGTCCGTCCGTCCGATGCGAGGCAACTGCGCCGTATTATGGAGACGCTACACCTAAACAAACATCGAAACACGCGACGTCAGTCGACTACAACGCACGGAAGGGAGAGGAATCGGCTGACCTATGACCTTGCGATCAAATGTTTTCGGTTCCCATTGGAGAGGCACGTCCTTTCGTCTACTAATCGCACGGTTTTGCGGTGCGGTCGCAAAACACAGACACTAAACTTATTACAGTGAACAGAGACGTGAATGAACGAACGGACAGATCACAATTTTTCGAAAATAAAGAAAGTAAACTTTTCACTCGAAGGAAGACTTGAACCAAGGACCTCTGGTTCCGCAGCTGCTCAAGCAGGGACCACTGCGCTTCTGAGATCACACTCTCCTTGATGTTGCCTATCTTGCACATGGACTACTCAGTTTGTATATTTTGCTTATTTTTTTCAAAGTTCCACACAACTTCTTCCTGTTTTCTCGTTTGATCTGTGTTCAGTCTTTCAAAGTCTATCCACTGTGCCAACTTATAACTAAATCTGAGGGGGGTGCGATGGGGAGGTTCCCTTGTAAGTATGGAGCTACCATAAGAACATACTCTGAAAGGAACCTAATTTGTATAAAATCTGGACCGGAAGACATCCCTGTGTTAAGTGATTTAATTTGCTTCTCTACACTGAAGATATCAGCGGCTAGGTTACTCATGTTGGCATCTGTTCTGGATTCGAATTCTAGAATATTTACTTCGTCTTTTTTGGTGAAGGAATTTCGTAAAATCTTATTTAGGAACTCCATTTTTGGCCACTGTCATAGGTAATATTACCAACCCTCTAGTGCAGTGGAGGTATTGTGTCTTGCCGCTGGTGTATTTCTCATACGACCAGAATATATTTGGATTTTATGCCAGGTTTCGAGACAGAGTTTCGTTGTCGACATTATTAAAAGTGTCTCTCAAGTCCGCGCTAAATTTTGAGCTCCTGCAGAACTTGGCCAATCTTTGGGATTTTGCATTCTGTTAAATTTGGAATGCTTTTACTGTTGCTTCTTCATCAGTTCCAGACGTTTTTTGTGTTCCGTGGGGGAGCAGTTCAGTCTGTTTTTAATTTATTGGTTACAAATCTCTCAATTGATGAACTCGCCCAGAGAGCGGTGCGTGTTAAGGCGCCGCTTCAGGGACGGTCTCGATCGAATGCGCCCCATGGATTAACGCCGAGGATCGGTGTGCCAGCCAGCACGGATATGGTTTTTAGGCGATTTCCCACATAGGTGAATGCTGGGCTGGCACCCAAGCATCACCTCACTTACACGACTCGCAACTTTGGCTACTTTCACGCAGACGGAGTATATTCATATTCATATTGCGGCCAGGAGGCTAACGGGGTGACAACTGCAAGGGCATCCGGGTAAATCCGTTAATAACCATGCTGACGCTGCTCCGAAGAGAGACAAAACACATCTCTTTGTTGCTCTCGGCGCTATAGCCTTGAATTCAAGCAACATCTTACGTAGTTAATACAGAAAGAATGGAGACTGTCTCTTAGGAAGGCGTCAAGAGATTTTTTATGTGCTTCTTTAAACAGATATATTTTGTGTTTATTTTTGGTGGATTTGGATGTTACGGTATTCAGTCTCACTACGAGGATCTTGATGTCACTAATAACCGTCAAAATGCTTCCTATTTTCTCAGGATTATTTATTGCTAAGAGGTCACGTGTATTTCGCAACCATTTATACTTCGAGTGGGCTTCTGAACTACCTGCTCAAAATAATTTTCGAAGAAAGCATTAAGTGCAGTTTCGGACGAATTTCTATTGCTACCCCCGGTTTTGAATATGTATTTTTATCAAAATATCGAGGGTAGATTGATGTCACCATCAACTATAGCTGTATGAGTGGAGCATCTATTTGAGATGATACTCGAAGGGTTCTTTGAAGCTTTCAGCAACTGTATCATACAAGTCAGGGGATCAGTGAAACAAATCAAATGGTTCAAATGGCTCTGAGCGCTATGCGCCTTAACTTCTGAGGTCATCAGTCGCCTAGAACTTAGAACTAAGTAAACCTAACTAACCTAAGGACATCACACACATCCATGCCCGAGGCAGGATTCGAACCTGCGACCGTAGCGGTCACGCGGTTCCAGACCGAAGCGCCTTTAACCGCACGGCCACACCGGCCGGCCGAAACAAATCAGTTATTAGTTTAATCCCGTTCTCAAGTATAGCATTTACCTAAACTGACAGAAATTTTCAGCTTTAATTTCACTACAAGATGAACTATTTTACTTCTAAAAGCGACAAATACGCCACCTCCAGCTGTATTTAATCACTGCCGGCCGCAGTGGCCGTGCGGTTCTAGGCGCTACAGTCTGGAGCCGAGCGACCGCTACGGACGCAGGTTCGAATCCAGCCTCGGGCATGGATGTGTGTGATGTCCTTAGGTTAGTTAGGTTTAATTAGTTCTAAGTTCTAGGCGACTGATGACCTCAGAAGTTAAGTCGCATAGTGCTCAGAGCCATTTAATCACTAGTCTCTGAACACCGTTAGGTCCTTTGTAAAAATTTCGGCTGAACTTCTCCATGGCTTTAGCCAGCTTTTAGAACTCATAACGATTTGAGCTCCACTGCTTTCTGTTAGCGTTTTGAGCTCTGGTTCCCTCGCAACACAGCTACGACGATTTAAAACTGTAATATCTATGGTACTTGGGTCCATCTCCGTTTTATGTTTGACTGTCACCCTTTGAGCCTGAAGCCCTTTTGGTTCTTTCCCGAGGCCTAGACATACGCGTAGTCCACGCTAAACAGCTCCCGCAACCCGCGTAGCCGCCTCTTCTGCGTGACGGACCTCTGATCTATGAAGCGGAAGCCAATACCCCACCGCTCTTTAGCGTTAATCGAGGCATCTCCAGTCTACACAGTCGCAGAACCGCTTGAGTCGCTGATTCAGACTCTCCACTCGGCTGTGTGCCAAAGGTTAGCAATCACTCGTGTCAACGACGCTACAGATGATAAACAGTGCCTTCATCTCACAAGCAAAACTGGCAGTCTTTACCGTTTCAGATAGGAGAGAATCTCTTCTGATCCAAAGCAACATACATCATTAGTACCGACATGAGCCACCGCGTGCAGCACGCTGCACCTTGTAGGCTACTTTTCGTGGCATCCGGAATGATCCATTCCACACCTGACATGACTCGCCCTATTATGCACACAGAGTGCACATTGAACTTCTTCCCTCCTTAGCTGCCATATCCCTAACGGCCCCTTATGCGCCTAACGTTGGACTCCCAACTACTGTTACCGCCACCATCTGTTACACCCGGATCTCGCAGGCTTAAAGGCTTCCTCTGAAACATGACAAGTGACTGCATCTGGTTCAGGATCTTTATCAGTCACAGACAGTTCTGAAAACCTGTTTTGTTAGATGAACCGGGAAGGCCTTTTAATTGGCCCCCAGGAAAGTCTTTCGCTGCCTGCCACACCTTGGATGACATCCTATTCGATCACTGACAACAACCTATAGCTGCGTGACCAAATCTAGAATATCCTGGAGCCCTCAGTGAAGGGTTACCAACTCATCTCGCATCCAAACATAGCAATCATAGTTGCTACCTGTATTAAAGAAGGGAGAATTATACACTAAAAAGTTATTAAAATGCAGAGCTGTGTCTAGCAAATGCACAAACACGCAATAAACTTAAGAATTAAACTACACTCCTGGAAATGGAAAAAAGAACACATTGACACCGGTGTGTCAGACCCACCATACTTGCTCCGGACACTGCGAGAGGGCTGTACAAGCAATGATCACACGCACGGCACAGCGGACACACCAGGAACCGCGGTGTTGGCCGTCGAATGGCGCTAGCTGCGCAGCATTTGTGCACCGCCGCCGTCAGTGTCAGCCAGTTTGCCGTGGCATACGGAGCTCCATCGCAGTCTTTAACACTGGTAGCATGCCGCGACAGCGTGGACGTGAACCGTATGTGCAGTTGACGGACTTTGAGCGAGGGCGTATAGTGGGCATGCGCGAGGCCGGGTGGACGTACCGCCGAATTGCTCAACACGTGGGGCGTGAGGTCTCCACAGTACATCGATGTTGTCGCCAGTGGTCGGCGGAAGGTGCACGTGCCCGTCGACCTGGGACCGGACCGCAGCGACGCACGGATGCACGCCAAGACCGTAGGATCCTACGCAGTGCCGTAGGGGACCGCACCGTCACTTCCCAGCAAATTAGGGACACTGTTGCTCCTGGGGTATCGGCGAGGACCATTCGCAACCGTCTCCATGAAGCTGAGCTACGGTCCCGCACACCGTTAGGCCGTCTTCCGCTCACGCCCCAACATCGTGCAGCCGCCTCCAGTGGTGTCGCGACAGGCGTGAATGGAGGGACGAATGGAGACGTGTCGTCTTCAGCGATGAGAGTCGCTTCTGCCTTGGTGCCAATGATGGTCGTATGCGTGTTTGGCGCCGTGCAGGTGAGCGCCACAATCAGGACTGCATACGACCGAGGCACACAGGGCCAACACCCAGCATCATGGTGTGGGGAGCGATCTCCTACACTGGCCGTACACCACTGGTGATCGTCGAGGGGACACTGAATAGTGCACGGTACATCCAAACCGTCATCGAACCCATCGTTCTACCATTCCTAGACCGGCAAGGGAACTTGCTGTTCCAACAGGACAATGCACGTCCGCATGTATCCCGTGCCACCCAACGTGTTCTAGAAGGTGTAAGTCAACTACCCTGGCCAGCAAGATCTCCGGATCTGTCCCCCATTGAGCATGTTTGGGACTGGATGAAGCGTCGTCTCACGCGGTCTGCACGTCCAGCACGAACGCTGGTCCAACTGAGGCGCCAGGTGGAAATGGCATGGCAAGCCGTTCCACAGGACTACATCCAGCATCTCTACGATCGTCTCCATGGGAGAATAGCAGCCTGCATTGCTGCGAAAGGTGGATATACACTGTACTAGTGCCGACATTGTGCATGCTCTGTTGCCTGTGTCTATGTGCCTGTGGTTCTGTCAGTGTGATCATGTGATGTATCTGACCCCAGGAATGTGTCAATAAAGTTTCCCCTTCCTGGGTCAATGAATTCACGGTGTTCTTATTTCAATTTCCAGGAGTGTATTAAGCACACAGGTAAATGAAAATAAGTCCCTGCTAGTTAGAATCTCGTAAAGCAATTCAAAAACGAATGATGTTCTCCCCTGTGGTGCAGCAGGAATAGAAACTGCTTGATAACTGAAGTATGATTTCACTTTTAGTAGATTATGTGTACATGATATATTATGTTGCAAGTGTAAAAGCGTAACTATGTAAGAATCTACAGAACTGTATCTATACATCACATATGTAAGTATTCAAAAATGTATGTGCATTTGACAAAATTCGTATCATGTACCTGATCAGTGGCTGATTAATTAATGAATAAATATTGGCAGTTAACTGCTAAATTAACTCCAAGTGCATTTTATACTCCACGGCTTTCAACAAAATGTGATGCTATTGTCCTTCACAGGTACTTTAAGGTACATCGACCTCTGTGTCTACATATACACGAGCAAGCTACTATACACTACATGGTGGAGGGTAGCAGTACTTCGACTGTCGTAGGTCTATCCCATTGTGTTCTTGTTTCTTGTGTCTTTGTGCCACATGTGTTCAGAGTCGGTGTGGCCATTAACGGATTTGACGTTGTTAGTTTAAGAGTTTGGCCGTATAACCTTCCTGTCGCCATCTCGTTACCCCCCCCCCCCCCCCCCAGAAAGGAATGTATGTTCCCCAACTGTCTGTAAGTAGTGTTATGCATGGAAAGAGAGACAAGGTTTTCTAAATGTTTGTAAATCGTGTAACTGAGGTGATTCTGGGGTACCACCCAGTATTCACCTAGTGGGATGTGGGAAACAATCTAGACAGCATATCCACGCTAGCCTGCACACCCCGACCCTCGCCCTTAATACGCCACGTGTATTCGATCCGGCGCCAGCGCGCCTCCCCACCCTGAAAGCAGACCTTTAGCACGCACAGCTGTCCCGTCGGGCATATGTCCTTAATTATTTATAGGATGTATTCCAATCTCTGTCTTGCCCTACAGATTTACGCTTTACAGCTCCCTCTACCATCATGCTAGCTAGTCACTGATGTCTTAACAAATGTGTGATCTTCCTGTCCCTTCTTCTTGTCGCCGGCCGGAGTGGCCGTACGGTTCTAGGCGCTACAGTCTGGAGCCGAGCGACCGCTACGGTCGCAGGTTCGAATCCTGCTCGGGCATGCATGTGTGTGATGTCCTTAGGTTAGTTAGGTTTAATTAGTTCTAAGTTCTAGGTGACTGATGACCTCAGAAGTTAGGTCGCATAGTGCTCAGAGCCATTTGAACCATTTGAGCTTACTTCTTGTCAGTGTTTTCAACATGTTTCTTTCTACGGCGATTTTGCAGAGAGCCTGACCGATAAGATTGTGAATTAAAGTACCTATTGTTACTAAAAGTAATTACCAGTATGCGCTAGTTACGCCAATTGAAACTCTAAGGTACTGGTGAATGGCGAACCGAGAAGTAGTCGACAAGTCTGAGCAGTAATAATCACTGTCTTTGTTAAGTTAAGCACCTGTTGGTTTCAGGCCAAGCAGAAATACAAACAGAGACACATAAGGTGCCTCGTAACTAATCATATACAGGGTGACAATTATTGAACCATATGAAATAAAATCCTCATAACTTCTAAACGGTTTGCGTTAAGGAGTTCAAACTGCACGATTGACCGCGGGGCATTATGGGAATTAGCATGCGCATTATTGTTTGGTTTAGCGACGAAGCCCACTTTCATTTGAATGAGTTCGTCAATAAGAAAAATCGGTGCATTTGGAGGACTGAAAATCCGCATTTCGCGATCGAGAAGTCTCTTCACGCTCAACGGATGACTGTGTGGTGAGCAGTGTCCAGTCGCAGAATAATCTGTGCGCTATTCCTAGATGGCAAGGTGACTGCCGAATGGTATGCGAAGGCTTTAGAAGATGATTACCAAAAGTGATCATGATGTGGACAAGATGTGGTTCATGCTAGACGGAGCTCGACTCCATCGAAGCAGGAGTGTGTTTGATGTCCTGAAGGAGCACTTTGGGGGCCGCGTTCTGTCTCTGGGGTATCCAGAGGCCACTGGCATGCGCCTTGATTGGCCACCATGTTCTCCGGATATGAACACACGCGACTCTCTTTTATGGGGCTGTTTTAAAGACGCTTCAGCGTGTCACCAGAATTTCGCTATTCGTATGCGCCACATCCTCGCCAATCTGAATATCTTAATGATGTTTATATGTTGAATAAAGTGTGTGCTCGCCGTAGTTTATAACTAATTTACGTTTTTCTTCATGTAGTTCAATAATTGTCACCCTGTATCAGTTGATAATCTGGATTGTTTAAAACGTTATTCTCAGGGTTGTCGTTGATGCTGTTAGAGACATTGTGATAGCTCAAGTGGGGAAAGAAATAGGGTGAATGCATGTTACTTATGCTGATATATATGTGAAACTATGTGGCATATTAAAACTGTGTGCCGGACTGGGACTCGAAGATGAGAGTTTTGTCTTTTGCAGATAAGTCTGTAGCGGCAACGTTATTCAAACACAACTCCCGTCCCCTCCTCTCAGCTTTACTTCCGCCAGTACATCTCCTACTTTACCTTTCAACTTCAGAGACGTTCCCTGCATACCTTGCGGGACTAGCACTCCAAGAAGAACAGACGCTGCGGAGAAATGGACTAGCCACCGCCACCGCCTAAGGGATTCTTACTGGCTCAAGTAAAGCTGTGGAAAGTGATCGTTGAGTCGTGCTTGGACAACTCCCCGCGAAAGACACAGGACCAAGATTAGGTTCCCGGTCCGGCACACAGGGGGTTGCAAATCAGCACACACTCGGCTGCAGAGTGAAAAGTCACGCAAGGCTACACACGTCAGCTTTAGATCATACTCTGATCAACCTCCATTCACGATTTTAGCTTCCGAAATCTGCCCGTGTCACGGCTCCTGCCACGAAGATAGGCACAACGTCCTTTTAGAGTGATTCAGCTTATTATGTTTTCATGACACACATCACTTGTTCCATAGAGTTCCAGAGTAGAACAAAAGATGAGATTGTTGTGAATATTGCCATATTTTGGAATGGGTTCTTCCATGAACAGTGAGACACACTTCTTGAAATTCTGAGCAGCGACAGGAACTGCATTTCCTAAAATAAAATAAAAAATTTAAAAAATGGGCCTTACGGAGCCACGTTGTCTCGTTCAGCTGGAGTATGTCCCTAACTGCTTTTCCGTCTGTAGGCCTGCTGGGGTGGAGACGGAATGTTGGCAAGCGCAAGGCGCCTCCTGGCGGCGGTGGCGGCTACTGGCGCCAGCAGAGGCCACTGCCCCCGCCATCGTCACTGCCATATACATAATTCATCCGCGCGTTTCACCCGCCTCAATTTGCACTAATTATTGCATCACTCAGTGTCGCGACGGCAAAACACACATTTTATTTCAGCAATTTACGCAGCTATAATTTACGGAGATGAGCGATTCGAGCTGAGTATTTAGCTGCTGCCGGAAAGCAGGCTTAGGGCCAACCGGGCAGCGCCTAAAATGTCCCATCGGCTGCTGGAGGCCAACGCTCTCTCGGGGCTACCTCTGGCCCCCGCTCAACAATCAAGTTGACTGCGCCGACGGACCTGCTGTCATCGCGCTGCCTCAACGCATCCTGACTTCCAAATGTAATAAGACACTTAAGACTTGGTAGCAAAGAGGCTCGTTGCTGGTGTAATTTTTCTACCTTCATTTTCTACGAGATTCTACATTAAAGTTATTTTGTCTGCAATCCATTTTCGTTTGCCCGCGTTCTGACTCGTTGTCAACTGGGAAGCCGTCCGAATTCTAAGATTGTTTTTGGCGCCATCAGAAACTCCATTTTTTATGAGTGATCTGGTGTCTCCAGTAAAGCCAGATTTTCTTGGAGAAACTGTGATATCCTGTGGACGTTTTCTCCCTTAATCTGAAGGCTCCAATATTAAGGCGTGTGGGATTCGCTTGTTACTTCGTCACGTTTGCTACTCTCTGGATGGAGATCAGTACCAATGCGCCACTAGTTTTCTACCCTTGTGAGTGTGGGACTAGAATTTATTTGTATAACTGTTAAGAAATCAACACAGCTATTTTTCAGAGTTTTGATGCACCAACCCTCCAGACAGGAACTGGAACACTTGACAAGGTACTAGAGCAAATTAACAACCAAATTTTATTTTAATTCTTGCACAACCCTATACACATTCGATACACAGATGACACAGTTATTAGTCAAATAACTGAAAACGTTGTGTAAAGAGTAATTTACAATTGCACCTAATTAACCAAGGCTTTGAACTGGTAATACTCGACTGTAAAACTATAGAAATAGTTTTACAGCGTAAAGGTCAACCACATTTCAAATTCATACTCGAGGGTCATATCTTCAAACAAGTATCAAACAGCACGTGCTACTAGGTAAGCAGCGTCTTAGAAGTGAACAAAACAAATAGAAAAGCAATACTTTTTAGCGTAGCTCTTTTTCTGTGTTGAATACGATCATATTTATTTTTTTAACGTCCCGTCGACAACGAGGTCATTAGAGACGGAGCGCAAGCTCGGGGTTAGGGAAGGATGGGGAAGGAAATCGGCCGTGCCCTTTCAAAGGAACCATCCCGGCATTTGCCTGAAACGATTTAAGGAAATCACGGAAAACCTAAATCAGGATGGCTGGAGACGGGATTGAACTGACGTCCTCCCTAATGCGAGTGCAGTGTGCTATTTTAATTGAAGAACCTTGCCTTTAGGACCCCACGAGCCGCTGTTATATAAGCTTGTACTACACTTCTGATGACGATTCTAATGTCGACATTGGTTGACAAGAAACACTTCTCAAGCCGCGCTACAGTGTTTTCGTGCAGCAAGCCAAATGAGTAACCCAGTAGACCAACGCAGATAGAGCTCTGCCAAACATTACTGTGAAGTTGCCTCGTGCACTACATATACTCCAGAAACTTTCTATATGAGTAGGTCTGAAAAACAGGATGCATTGCTTGAGATATTTGTTCCCAAATTCGGGAGGAGCGGAGTTCAAACCACCAACTGGCTATCCAGAATTATGTATTCCACTCTTTCCGTAAGCATCGCAGACTTAAAACAGGCTTACACCCTCCATAAAAGCGAGGTCAAATCCTTTTCTCATTCTTGTTCAACTGTGTCGACGAGACGTTCAATTCTAACCTTCCCTCCCTGAAGCAGAAGTTGAAGCCGTAGCCCGTCTGTTAGGCGGGACGTGATCGTCACAGATGTTATGGCTGTACTTACTTCAAAATGGACGAAAACATTGCAAGCAGCTCAAAATTTCTAATGAGAAACTGAAAAATACGCACAAAAATCGTGCAAAATCACGAGTAAAAACTTTCTGAAATTTGTATGAGACGAAGTTGTGGACAAACCGATATTTCTAGCATCTTACTGTTACGCCATCAATTTCACGCCACCAGGTCGACAGACGTGTCAAGAATGCTATTTATCCTATTTATGTAAACGGAAAGCCCTTGCCGCGAGGGGTAGCCGCGCGGTCCGCGGCGTCTTGTCACGGTGCGCGCGGCTGTCCCCGTCGGAGATTCTAGTCCTCCCTCGGGCATAGGTGTGTGTGCTGTCCATAGCGTAAGCTAGTTTAAGTTAGATTAAGTAGTGTGTCAGCTTAGGGACCGATGACCTCAGTAGTTTGGTCCCATAAGATCTTACCACAAATTTCCAAGGAAGCCTGGCATTTGGTGTCTAGATACTGAATGAAGTACGCCCGAGTCAAATGTGGAGCAGTTGCTGAAAATCAAACCTGAGGCTTCGGTTCAGTAACCAGCAATCTAACAAACCGGCCACTGTGATGGTCGTGTACGACCGCCTAGAAACGTCCGCGTTTTTAGTGAAGCGCGTGAAACTCTTCCAAGACATATCATAGGTTACTATTATCTGTAGAAAGCAACTGTAGAACCCATAGAGTCAGCTTTCGGTTAGGGTAAGTTTCCTGGTTTCACTAAACTCAATATAACTCGAAGTATGCAGCATACTTCAGTACTCATCATAGTCGGAGGGACTGTCCATTGGCCAGTATGTAAAATTTTTGCCCAAGCGAGTGCTGGCTACATCTATCACTCTCCATATTTCTCATATTAGAAAATACAAGACTAACATCTAGTTAATTCAAAGGGTCGCTGTGTCATTGCCATTATAGCAGAATAAAGACAGTGTAGAAACTGAAAACAGTAAGAAATAGGTTTTTGCGAGCTGGATTTTTCTCTTTGCTAATTCCCTCTGACTGATGGACACAATCTGACATCTAACTTATTGCGCAGCAATTCACAATCTGACAATGTGAAAGGCCTTAAACAGGTAATGTAGACATAGCCCTCTGTCTGCCGTCAAAGGAGCCGAGTCCCATGACTCGTCTGATACTTTTTGGAAGCTAATTCTCGGTTTCTATCTCAAACGTAACACTGTATTGTACATGCATTAATCACAGTCATCCTCATGACACAAATACGCACTTAGCACTTTACAATAGGTCGGAGGAAGGCAGTGGCAAATCACATCCGCCATAACTTTGTCCTGGACGGCGCTGCGGCGCACCTACGTCCTCCCCCATTGCTTATTTTCTGAGTGCGGAACCGATGTCGACTTGATTTTTTAGCTTGGCCAATGCACCAACGGCTTGCCAGCCCTGCCTGCCTATGCTCCCTTGTAACTCAATACAGGCGTGTAACCAGTTAGGAACTGGCTACATAGAACCAACGAACAAGAATGTGTCGCGAACACCTGACGTTATGTTAGGCCTGAGAACGTTAAACCGTTGCCGTTGATATGCTTTGCACTAATTAGTTTATTTATTTACTTACCTACTTTTTTTATCTTTCAGGCTTTTAGACATAACTGATGATGAAGACAGAGTACTACTTCAGTTTTGAATCAATATGGAAATTTTGTTAAGGAAATCACATTCATGGAGTAATACGGGACACGTATCTAGATAAGACATAAAATTATTTAACAAAGCAAATGAAAGACCGGCAGTGTGAACTTGATTTAGTGATGGGACGGTGCCTCTGCTCACTGCCGTCTCGATATTTTTCAATTATTAAAAACGTCTCTTGGGAACCGAAGGATCAGTCGTGTTGGAAAGAATGATCATAGACACCAGTCTTGACCTCCAAGCTTAGGGGACTTAACCGTTTAGATATTTTTATGCAGTATTGTGTGAAAAATTCAGAGTTTGTGCCACCTGTGCCGACAAACCTATCGCGGCTATTAGCTCGCATTAACGTTACCCTTGAACACATTCATATTAGCATTTTGCGTCAAATATGGGATGAACCTGATTACGAGCTCGACATCTGAAAAATCAACTAGGGGAATATCACTGACCTCTTGTAACGAAGTCTTTGTGAGATTTTTCCCACAGTTCGACAATATTAATGTCAAAAAATGCATCTAAATGCCATTAGCGAAACTGATAAAATTATATTTAATAGCACTGTAGCTCTCAAACATTAGCAAAATTGTCACGTATTGCACTTACGGACTATCGACAGCAGTCTGTTCTATGTCACAGACTCAGTAATAATTGCAAGATTCGTGTTGGACCAATCATAACGCATTGACGTACTCGTGCTAAGGAGTAAATGTGTTGTATCTGATCTCAAATCAAATGAAGTAGAAACAATAATTTATCGCAAGGATAAGTTAAATTCTTTCTTAAAAGGTTTTTGTTGGAATTTGAGAGACACTCACCATTTGATGTAACGATGACCCTGCTTGTCCCAGCAGTGGGCAGCGTATCTCGGAGTAGGGGCAGATGGTACGGAGTAGCGCAGCCTGCCCTACAGTGTAATGACAGCAAGAAGAAATGGTGGCGCGCGGAAGAGCCCAACCAGCCATTCGTTCCGGCGCTTCTGACGCCGATAATTAGCTCCCTTCCCAGCAGAATATCTGCGCTGCTCACATAAATTATTCAGCATTGGCTAAATTTAGTTTTAAATATGTTACCCGTATCCCGCGCGCTGAATATTAATGGGCAGCAAAGGAGCTCGCTTCCTTGATCACAGTTCTTGTCTTCGTTTTGCATAGCTCCAGCAGACAGTATAAAACATCCTAAAGGCAAGATGCCTATTAATAGAGTCTACAGCTCGTGCGTCTGCGGTCGCCTGCTACGTAGTAAGCTAACGCTGCGAAATTACTAGCTCCGCTTACCATCGTAGAAGACGAAATTTTCAAGCAACAGCATCTGCAAACAAAAACTCGAAATCGAGTAACGATTAAGGCACTTGGTGATATACACTGGTGTCCGAAATTAAAGCAACGAACCACTGTTTTCCCGTCCTGTGTCTGAGTCACGATGTAATCATACTAACTGTCAACAGTTGTCCGTACGATCGTGTGCTGCACGGAAGATGGTATTCCAGTCAACGTATAACGAAGTTGCCGGATAGTCCCACATCTCTAATGGTGAGGGTAGAGTTATGTTGGCCACTCGAACACCTCTTCATGAAATTGTACGGGGTTTAACTGCTGTCAGATATTGTGACGAGATCTTGAGACCTCATGTGCGGCTGTTGCAAGGTGCTGTGGGCCGAGACTCCGTACTCATGGACGACAACGCTCGACCTCATAGAGCACAGGTGGTTGATGTTTTCTTGGAAACTGAAGATATTGCACTCATGGTGTGGCCTTGCTCGCTCTTCCGATTGGAATCCCGTAGAGCATATCTGGGATGCACTAGAGAGACGGGGGCGCGTCACGTCAGCACCCACCAACCACTCCCCAAGACTTTCGGGCAGCTTTTCAGGAAGAATGGGCGTTGTTGCCTCAGCACGAGATTTATGACATCATCCACTGCATGCCCTGTCATTGTCAGGCGTCTATTGCTCTCAAAGGTGGTCACACTATACTGAGTACATTAACCAGTTGTGGGAATGTGTGTGCAAATCCATTAAGTTGGAAAAAACGAAGGCCATTTTTGTCTACCGTTATACATGCTGCAGTTGTTTACGTTCTGTATTCTTTTATTGTTTCTACACTACTATCACCAGATTACGCTGTTCTGTAACAAAATAAACGCAATCTTGCAAAATTTCCGTTTGTTGCTTTAATTTTGGACACCAGTATATCTTTCTTCAATCAGTGAAACTTACTGCTAACGCTCCCACATATAACTCCGCGCCTCGAGGAGTGACCGCGTGGTAAGAGGCGCCATGTCACGGATTGCGCGGCCCCTCCCGCCGGACGTTTGAGTCCTTCCTCGGGCATAGGTGTGTGTGCTGTTCTTAGCATAGTATTAACTTAGGCGGCAGAGTTCCAGGCGGCATAAATAATTTTCAAAATTCTGTAGGGGAGAGCGCTGCTTCCTCTCTACATAAGACCTTGTGAACAGAGTCATAAATCTGAGTTGAGGGCCTCAAACTTGGAATGAATAAGTCATTTATTTTATTGATTCCTTCATTTGTAGGTGACAATATAGCCGTTTCCTGAAACCAACTAAATGTTTTACTTGACATGTTGGGAATACCCAGAAATACTTTTTCAATTAATTTCTAGGTATTTGGTACCGAAACAAAAATATTATTAAGATTTATTTTACCGTTTGTTGCTTGAAATTGGCTATTTGCTATTTCTTCTCTGAAAGATAGAATTCTCATATTAGTTTTAAGTTCCAGTTTGCTTATATGCAGCCATAGGTATGATATTTGCAAATATGCCTTAACTTCGTTTGCTCTCCCCCCTCTTACCATTACTGGTAAATTCGGCGGAAGTCTACTCTGCAGAGTACAAAACGGTGTTGTCTGTCACAAGTATATTGTTGTTACGCGACTCTCGTATTGTTCTAACACTTCAACAGTTATTTTATGGAACGTCGAAACTTCATCGCAAACAGTCCTGCATCAGATAGCTTTGAAATATTACCGACGCGGTAGATGGTGCCACCATAAAATTTTAGGGGACGTTTGAATGTAAAATGAGCAGTTCTCCTGATTTCAAAAAGTTTGGCACAGTGGCAGAGAATGCTATAGCGAGGGCAGTTTTTCCACCAGATCTGACTTTTGCGAGTAGTAGATTAACTAAATATGTATGGCTAAGGCCCCCAGGCGCACCTGAGAAAAGCATATTTCTTCGTTGTTGTTGGCTGATGACATTTTCAAGTAGTTAACCTGTGGGAACTCCTTTACAATAAACAACATCGCAGGCGGTCAACTGAGACGACTTGCGAATGATATCTGACAGACAGTTGGGCCAATAGCTTCAACCAGTGCAGACGTAGCGCTATTGTACCGACCTCGTTAAAATAAGGTGTGTGTTTATTCAGACACGGGTTGTGTTATTGAATATGCCACATTCCATCTATTGTAAAGCACTACGTTGGTAACCTATGACGACCGTGTTTGTATTCATTTCGGAATATCTACGGTTATTACGCACCGATAATGCTGTCGTTGTGCCCTCATTGTGCTGCACATTTCACGCATCCACACAGCAGTTCTTGTGCTATGATACCCATTGTTTTGAACAGCATCCTCTACGCACCTCAATTTATCAAAATTGATTGTGACATTCTGATAGCGAACAATGGGTTATGTCGGGCAACCCACTCTGTGATTTTGCAATGGACTACACTCTGCTTAGAAATAGGGCTAGTTTCGAACTACACCAATCCGACCGGTCGGATTTGTGTTCACTCGCTTTGGGCGAGGTGTCAATTGGGCCGCACGGGAATTCATTCGCTCCGGGCCTCATGCAGTCGGCTGCAGTGCCTACTGCATATCAATTCATGCTACGTAGAGAAGCCAAACTGCACATTACGTATGTCACTGTAGCAACCTACTGGATTGGGGACTCAAGAGTCGCCTTTCCGGCTGGATCAACTAAGCACGTGATTCACCATCAAGGAGGCATTTTTGCTTCGAGCGACGTCATCAGTTACAGCAAGAAAAACGCCACACTGTTTAGTTACTTGGGTGAACACGTGCATACGATCAGAAATATCAACCTCGTCGCACCCTTGGACACTATATATGAGGCTGCTAAAACAGCACTCCTCCATTGCCTCTCCCTCTCTCCAGAATAACAGTTACACCATGTCATCTATAATGAAGATTTGAGAGACAGGACTCAATCGCAACTATGGCATCAGTTAAGCACTCAAAGAGATTTTCGTCTCGTGCTCAACCACACACTATGGAATTGATTTTATCCAGGTTGGAAATGTAGAATGGGTAGTGAGTAACTCAGATGAAGTCTGTGCAAATTCCAATATTTGTGAGGCATCGCAAAAAAGTTAGGATGATCTTGGATGCACAAACTTTAAAACAGTATACTGAAAAAAACCGGAATCGACCAATGCCAATGGAAGAGACTTTATCTAAATTCAAAGGTATTAGATGTATGACATCAATGGACCTGACTGCCGAATACTGGGAGGCCCGTCTCCATGCTAGCTTGTGCCCTGTGACAACTTTCATATTTGAAGGAACGTCATATCATTTCAGAGTATGAACTTTTGGACCAAATGTTATCACTTAGTCTCTTTATGAGAGCTTTAGATCAAGCGCTATGGTGTGAACTAGTCCAGAAAATAATATTATATGTAGATGATGTGCTCATAGTAACAAAATCTAGAGGCGAACATGTCAAGTTGTTGCAAAAAGTGTTACAAAGATTTCTTGGCATTGAAATTATTATCAAATTAAGTAAGTCTGTATTTGGGGCCAAGGAGGTGAAGAACTTTCGACATATCGTCGACAGCAGGGGAATAAGGTCAAACCCAGATAAGCTATAAGCTATAGAAAAATGTCCCTGTGCTAGAATTAAAAAACAAGGTGTCATTTCTATGAATGGAAGGATATCATTATAGGTATATATCTGAAATGAATGAAGAACATCCTGATATTATCACCCACATTAAATAGAAGACTAAGTGGAAATGGGGACAGAAAGAGTAGAAAAGAATTCATCATATCAAACGAGATTTACTTACATAAGATTTGTTGCACCATCCTCGGTTGGATGAGTGTTTTAATATGTCTGTTGACGTGTCTTCTTATGGGACAGCTTATGAGATTTTTCAAGGAGAGTTCCACAATACAAATGGACACAGGAGCATTGCATTCGCGAGCTGAGTATTAAATTTCCACGAGATAAATTATATTGTGACTGAAAGAGGAGTATTAGCAGAAGTGTAGGAATACAAGAGGTTCCACTATTTGTTATCAGTTAGGAGGATCATAATAGACCATCATGTGCTAACATTTAGTTATTAGACCCAAGAGTAATGCATTGGATATTATTTCTGCTAAAATGTGTAAAGGAAAGTGAAAATATTAGTTCAGTTGCATTGTGTAGATTATCTAATGGTTTGGAGGCCTACCTTCAGCAGGTGACGGAGGTAAGGAAAATCATATTTATTTTATATAATCACAGAATACAAAATGCTACAAAAAGAAGTTAGCTGATGCCATTACGGGAGAACAGATCAATGACAACAGTCTAACAGAGATATTGGATATGCTGAAAAAGAATAGTTTAATAAAAGAAAAGAAAGATCGTCGGTTATTATCAGTAGTAGGGCAAAGCCTTTTCTGGTGCACATCTTCTATCAAACTGATAAAAATTGATTATGCAAATCAATTAATTGAGCAAATAATTACCCCACCCCATGATGACATCCTGGATCTCACTCAGTCAGCACATGGGTCCCTTCTGCCAAATCGTGACACCTCACCTGACACCTTTCCCCACAACCCTCCCCTATCCCCCACCGCTGGAAATGATGGGAAATTCAAGTTTACTGGTGGGAATACCAAATTTTGTGTGTTAATCTTGAGGTTCAGAGACCAACTGACCTAGTTCACAACACCAACACCAACAGAGGATCTCACCCACTCCACCTCTCCTCCTTAACTTGTCATGGAGCTACAGTCTGTCCTGAGCTGCCAGATAGGATAGACATAAGTCTTTATTTGGTATGCAGTGTGGAACACTGTTTCAACAGTTTGAGCTGGATAGGGATATTTGCTACTGATTGAGCACTAGAAAGTAGTTCTGTCCAGTTTCATCAATAACTGCTGGATGTGGAGACGATTTTTCCGCTATCAGTCTAGTCAAGATCCCTATATGGGATGGATAGGTAATAATAATATTATAATAATAGTAATAATAATAATAATTCCCGTGGAGGCCCGGGAAAAGAATAGGCCTCCGGAATGTTCTGCCAGTCGTAAAAGGCGATGAAAAGAACAAACCACTAATAGGGCTAACCCCCCTTTTAGTGTGATTCGTTGGTTCAGGACAGAACTAAAGAAGCCTCGGACAAGCGCCGTCATGGTCGGGGACGACACTTGAACCCTATGCCTGCCCACAATGGTAACGACACTGCTAGCCAACTGGAAAATGATTCAAATCCAAATAGAGGTGTTTTGCACGATATGCTTCCTGCAACCACCCTAGACGTAAAACAAAGACAGAGGATGAGATGGTCAGATGAAGTTAATCGACACCTCATGTTCTGTTATTACCAAGCAACAAACCTAGGAACCAACACTACTGGATACAGATCACAAATATACACAACATTTATTACCAGATACCAAGAATTAAAATTTTTAACAGAACCACGACTAGCTGATCAGATCCGTGTAATAATCAAAAATAACAGGATACCCCGGTCAGAATTAGAAAACATCAAACAACAAGTACAACAAATACTAGAACAAAATAATGTGCAATCGGAAGAAGAAGAAAATACAGTAATAGACTCAAACATCCCAGAGCAAACAAACAAAGAACAACACGAATCAATTAAACAATCAGAGGTAAACGAAATCTTAAGACAGCCACCAGAACAAGCACAAATAGAACACGAAGTGACACACATGTTAGATATAGAAGAAAAATTTCAGCTGACATATATAGAATACAAAGACACAAATACAGACATTAGACCATTCTTGCATAGACCGCCAAATAACCCACAAGTCCAAACAACAATAAAAACTATCAACACAATCATACACAACAAAATAAATGAAAACACAACTATGGAAGAGTTACAACTACTGGTTTATATAGGAGCACTCACTACGCTAAATATACACACTAGGCAGAGATCAGAACCAACCAACACACAGAAGAAACCCACAAAACCAGCATGGCAACACAGGCTACAGATCAGAATAGAAAAACTGAGAAAAAACATCGGACAGCTAACACAATTTATAAGAAATGAAATGTCAGAAAAAAAACGAAAAAGGTTAGGTAAAATCTCACAAGAAGAAGTGATAGAGCAATTAGATGAAAAGAAGCAGAAATTACAAGCATTGGCCAAACGACTTAGAAGATACAAAAAAAGTGAAAATAGAAGGAAACAAAACCAAACACCCAACACAAACCAAAAGAAATTTTACCAGACAATAGATAACACACACATTAAAATAGACAATCCACCAAACATAACAGACATGGAACACTTCTGGAGCAACATATTGTCAAACCCGGTACAACGTAACAGGCATGCACGGTGGATACAAGCAGAAACAGATACATACAAGATGATACCACAAATGCCTGAAGTGATAATTTTTGCAACATGAAGTCACCCAAGCAATTAATTCTACTCACAATTGGAAAGCCCCTGGAAAAGATAAAATAGCAAATTTCTGGCTAAAGAAATTCACCTCAACACATTCACACCTAACTAAATTATTTAACAGTTACACTGCAGACCCAAACACATTCCCTGATACACTTACACATGGAATAACTTATCTGAAACCTAAAGATCAAGCAGACACAGCAAACCCAGCTAAATATCGCCCCATAACATGCCTACCAACAATATACAAAATATTAACTTCAGTCATTACACAGAAATTAATGACACATACAACACAGAACAAAATTATAAATGAAGAACAAAAAGGCTGTTGCAAGGAGCACAAGGATGTAAAGAGCAACTGATAATAGATGCAGAGGTGACATATCAAGCTAAAACTAAACAAAGGTCACTACACTATGCATACATCGATTACCAAAAAGCTTTTGATAGTGTACCCCACTCATGGTTAGTACAAATATTGGAAATATACAAAGTAGAACCTATATTGATACAGTTCCTAAACGTAGTAATGAAAAATTGGAAAACCACACTTAATATCCAAACCAATTCAAATAATATCACATCACAGCCAATACAGATTAAGTGCGGAATATACCAAGGAAACTCATTAAGTCCTTTCTCGTTCTGCCTTGCTCTGAACCCACTATCCAACATGCTAAATAATACAAATTATGGATACAATATTACTGGAACATACCCACACAAAATCACACATCTGCTATACATGGATGATCTAAAACTACTGGTAGCAACAAATCAACAACTCAACCAATTACTAAAGATAACAGAAGTATTCAGCAGTGATATAAATATGGCTTTTGGAACAGACAAATGTAAGAAAAATAGCATAGTCAAGGGAAAACACACTAAACAAGAAGATTACATATTGGATAACCACAGCGACTGCATAGAAGCGATGGAAAAAACAGATGCCTATAAATATCTAGGATACAGACAAAAAATAGGAATAGATAATACAAATATTAAAGAGGAACTAAAAGAAAAATATAGACAAAGACTAACAAAAATACTGAAAACAGAATTGATAGCAAGAAACAAGACAAAAGCTATAAATACTTATGCTATACCAATATTGACCTACTCATTTGGAGTAGTGAAATGGAGTAACATAGACCTGGAAGCACTCAATACACTTACACGATCACAATGCCACAAGTATAGAATACATCACATACATTCAGCAACTGAAAGATTCACATTAAGCAGAAAGGAAGGAGGAAGGGGATTTATCGACATAAAAAACCTACATTATGGACAGGTAGACAATTTAAGAAAATTCTTTATAGAACGAGCAGAAACTAGCTAAATACACAAAGCAATCACTCATATAAATACATCGGCTACACCACTGCAATTTCATAACCACTTCTACAACCCTTTAGATCACACAACATCAACAGATACGAAGAAAGTAAATTGGAAAAAGAAAACACTACATGGCAAGCACCCGTATCATCTAACACAGCCACACATCGATCAAGACGCATCCAACACATGGCTAAGAAAAGGCAATATATACAGTGAGACGGAAGGATTCATGATTGCAATACAGGATCAAACAATAAACACCAGATATTACAGCAAGCGTATTATTAAAGATCCCAATACCACAACAGATAAATGCAGACTTTGCAAACAACAAATAGAAACAGTAGATCACATCACAAGCAGATGTACAATACTAGCAAATACAGAATACCCCAGAAGACATGACAATGTAGCAAAAATAATACATCAACAGCTTGCCTTACAACATAAACTTATAAAACAACATGTTCCCACATACAAGTATACACCACAAAATGTACTGGAGAATGATGAATACAAATTATACTGGAACTGAACCATTATAACAGATAAAACAACACCACATAACAAACCTGACATCATACTCACCAATAAAAAGAAGAAATTAACACAACTAATCGAAATATCCATACCCAATACAACAAATATACAAAAGAAAACAGGAGAAAAAATTGAAAAATACATCCAACTGGCTGAGGAAGTCAAGGACATGTGGCATCAGGATAAAGTTGACATTATACCAATTATACTATCAACTACACGAGTCATACCACACAATATCCACCAGTACATCAATGCAATACAGCTACATCCAAGCTTATATATACAACTACAGAAATTTGTAATTATTAACACTTGTTCAATTACCCGAAAGTTTCTAAATGCAATGAAACATATACCTTACAGTTAAAAGGAAGTCACGCCTGATCAAGGTCCGCGTCACCTTCCATTTTTTAACGGACACAACGTCTGAAACAAGAAAGAAATAATAATAATAATAAAGTAGCAAGCTATCACTGATGGACAGGGGAGTGGTCTACACCTGATCTACAAGTGAATAGCTAGGTAATAGCATTAGAACAGAGACGCACAGTCCCAGTGTGGCTATAAATCTCTATCCATATATACAGGACTCAAGTAGCAACATCATTTGGGAATGATACACACGTATATGTATCCATACATCGTTCAATATTTTATACGAATGTAGTGGTCATTAACTTACTTGAACAAGGCATCTCAAGACGAGAAAGAAAAAACTGAACAGCCAACGCCAGTCTAGTTCAGCACCATATACCGAGTGTGTTGTGTACCTGAAGAGCCAGCTAGCTGGGACCCTGCCTTTCACAACAGCCTTAATGTTCGACTTCTGGTCGCCCGATCCCTTCATGACCACTCAAGCTGCTGGCCGTGCCACAGCGCACCACGACTTGGACTAACTGCAGTTCCACGCCTCACATAGACTTCTCAGTTTAAATCATCTGAAACAGGGATGTTGTTTTGTCACTAGACCTCGAATTTCTCACGCGAAATGTAGTTTCCCTCCGTTTATACGAGTTATCTTCGAAGACAGAAGAAATCTGACCGTACATTTATATGGGTTGTTTTAGAAGCTAAAGCATCGTTACTTGATGTGAAAATCCTGTACAACACTATCGCATAGGGTATATTTCCTTTAAGTATTTTCTCATCAGTTAAAAAAAAAATCTCTTCTTATCATCTTAATATCTGCTACACCCTGCATCACGGGACTAGAATATTAAACTCCTTTTTGGCTGATGACAAGCAGCTAAGAGCATGCTCTGCCTCTGTCACAGGATGCCTCTTCACTTTCGAACTATCTTAAAGTAAACAAACGCCTCATCCCATACGAGGTCTCTCAAGGAACAGCACAGTGAATTTGTATCAGGTTCATACTATGTATCACATTATAAAGTCGGTAATATATCTGATTTTAGAAGGATGTCCTCTTTCCCTGAGTAGGTGGGAGATTGAAATTTCGTTAAAAGATCTCGCTGCAATGAAAAAACAGCTTATTACCACTCCAACTCTTAAATCACATCCGTGGTATTCGCAACCTCGCTTCCACCCAGCTAGTGGCGCGTCTGTGATATGAAATTGATTGACTAAGTAATTAAATTGTTCATGAGAGCCCCTCACTTCCTCTGACACCAAAATGATGGTAACTGTCGTCAAATAGCTGAATATATCCAACGCTAATTGCGTTCTCTCTCAGTTGCATTGTCACGCTGGTGGAAGTAGAATTCTAGTATAATGCTCCTGAACTAATCCTGCTGAGACTAGTCTGTCTATGGGAGTTTCACTGTCTTCACCTCTGCCACCAGGCTACACATGACAAGCTTCCACCACTGCCACCAGGGCATCAGGGCAGTTCTGCTCCCAGCAGACAACTCACCACTTGCAGTGCCAGACAGCTGTTTATGATTCAGTACTTGCAAAAGTTGTCCTTTTGTTCTCAGAAGGACTCAGCACTTAAATGTCGCTGGGGTGCATAAAAAGTTGACAATAGCCATCCTCTCATCCCTCTTGCAAACCGAAACGTTCTGAGATGGGTTGTCAAAATATCCCAGAAAGGCTGGCCCAGTGAGCAATAACAGAATACCTGTCTACTGACCGCCACGTCAGACCTAGGTTTCCCTCAGAATGTAGCTCTAGAGAAGCGTTCCTATTGCCCTCCGCTAAATTAGTCAGCAGATGGTTCGAGACCTCAAATGGGAATCCCTGGAGGGAATGCAATGTTCTTTCCAAAGAACACAATTTAGAACTGACATTTGAAGCTGACTGCTGAAGGATTCTACTATTGCCAACATACATTTCGCCCACAGACCATGAAGATACGATATAAGAAATTAATGCGCTTATATAGAGATACTATTCTTCTCCCTTGCTCTATTTGTGAGTGGAATAGGAAACGAAATGACTTATTCGAGAGGTTGTAATCTTTTGCCCACAATACTCAAAAGAAACGGATGAAGCTCACCTCCCAACTCCCCTTTCGCTAGAGTATCGCATAGCTGCTGTATTCTCACGAATCCCCTAGTTGCCAATATATAGCATCTGAATCCACCTGATTCCAACGAGTTACAGACCCTTCTAGTTATCTCGAAATCCCATCAGGCTCTGGCAACTATGTTCCCTTAATTAGAAAACCATCTAGTCTTCCAGTCATCACTGACCAGGAAGAGAGCTATCGCAACAAGGAAAATAGCACACTAATGTCAAGGAGGAAATTCACAACCATGCAGAGTATATATAGACTGCACAAAGAAATTGAAAAGTAAAACACCTACACTTCATCGATATCAAATGACTGTCCACAAATATCCCCCTGTACATGACCTAATCTCCTTCGTCGTATTGTTATGATTACCACACTAGAAATACGACAGTGTAATGGCATCTGAGTCTCATTTACAGCACAGTGTCTAGGAAATCTTTGCTAATGTCACCTGGTAGGGAACTCAGTAAGATTTTATCGCATATATCTCTTCCGATATATAAGGAACAAATACAGTCTGCATGTTGACATCGACCATATGGGGTGATCCCATTAAATATACTTGCATTGGTCCACTGGAGCAGGCAGCCAGTGACCAAAGTCGCTTTCATGGACCTGTGTAAAGTTTTGTCGCTGTACTGGAGGAAGACTATATCCCACAGACTATTAGTCACAAGAAGAGGGTTCTTGTGTTGCTGTTTTATAAGCAATTTGATAAACTTTTTTTTTGCTGTAAGACATTGAAGGAGTGTATGATCACAGCTGGGTACACAGCCATACATTTTATTTTCCTACCATGATGTCGAGGTCTGTGTCAGGTGCTAAACACACAGTAACATGTTTCGATCCATTGGTTCTCAGAGAAAGCCAGACATTGCATGGTCTAAATTATGCTGCTCCCACAACACACAGGATAGTTGAAATAAGAGACAGAGACAGTGTCCCTTATCGACAAAAATCTACATGGATACTCTGCAAATCACATTCAAGTGCCTGGCAGAGTGTTCATTGAACCACCTTCACAATTCTCTATTATTCCAATCTCGTATAGCGCACGGAAAGAATGAACACCTATATCTTTCCGTACGAGCTCTGATTTCCCTTATTTTATCGTGTTGATCATTCCTCCCTATGTAGGTCGGTGTCAACAAAATATTTTCGCATTCGGAGGTGAAAGTTGGTGATTGGAATTTCGTGAGAAGATTACGTCGCAACGAAAAACACCTTTCTTTTAATGATTTCCAGCCCAAATTCTGTATCATTTCTGTGATACTCTCTCCCAATTTCGCGATAATACAAAACGTGCTGCCCTTCTTTGAACTTTTTCGATGTACTCCGTCAGTCCTATATGGTAAGGATCCCACAGCGTGCAACAGTATTCTAAAAGAGGACGGACAAACGTATTGTAGGCACTCTCCTTAGTAGATCTGTTACGTTTCCTAAGTGTCCTGCCAATAAAAGGCAGTCTTTGGTAAGCCTTCCCCACAACATTTTCTATTTGTTCCTTTCAATTTAAGTTGTTCGTAATTGTAATACCTAGGTATTTAGTTGAATTTACGGCATTTAGATTAGATAGATTTATCGTGTAACCGAAGTTTAACGAATTCCGTTTACATTTTCTATTTGTTCCTTTCAATTTAAGTTGTTCGTAATTGTAATACCTAGGTATTTAGTTGAATTTACGGCATTTAGATTAGATAGATTTATCGTGTAACCGAAGTTTAACGAATTCCGTTTAGCAGTCATGTGGATGACCTCACACTTTCGGTTATTTAGGGTCAACTGCCAACTTTCGCACCATTCAGATATCTTTTCTAAATCGTTTTGCAGTTTGTTTTGATCTTCTGATGACTTTATTAGTCGATAAACGACAGCGTCATCTGCAAAAAACAACCGAAGACGACTGCTCAGATTGTCTCCAAAATCGTTTATATAGATAAGGAACAGCAAAGGGCCTATAACACTACCTTGGGGAACGCCTGAAATCACTTCTGTTTAACTCGATGACTCTCCGTCAATTACTACGAACTGTGATCTCTCTGACAGGAAATCACAAATCCAGTCACATAAAAGACGATATTCCATAAGCACGCAATTTCACTACGAGCCGCTTGTGTGGTACAGTGTCAAAAGCCTTCCGGAAATCCAGAAATACGGAATCGATCTGAAATCCCTTGTCAATAGCACTCAACACTTCTTGTGAATAAAGAGCTAGTTGTGTTTCACAGGAACGATGTTTTCTAAACCCATATTGATTGTGAGTCAATAGACAGTTTTCTTCGAGGTAATTCATAATGTTCGAACCCAATACATGTTCTAAAATCCTGATGCATATCGACGTTATCGATATGGGCCTGTAATTTAGTGGATTACTGCTACTACCTTTCTTGAATATTGGTGTGACCTGTGCAACTTTCCAGTCTTTGAGTACGGATCTTTCGTCGCGCGGACGGTTGTGTATGATTGTTAAGTATGGAGCTAATGCGTCAGCATACTCCGAAAGGAACCTAACTGGTATAAGTCTGGACCAGAAGACTTGCTTTTATTAAGTGATTTAAGTTGCTTCACTACTCCGAGGATATTCACTTTTACGTTACTCATGTTGGCAGCTGTTCTCGATTCGAATTCTGGAATATTTACTTCGTCTTCTTTAGTGAAGGCATTTCGGAAGGCTGTGTTTAGTAACTCTGCTTTGGCAGCACTGTGTTAGACAGAATCTCCATTGCTATCGCGCAGAGAAGGCACTGATTGTTTCTTGCCGCTAACATACTTCACGTACCACCAGAATCTCTTTGGATTTTCTGCCAGGTTTCGAGACAAAGTTTCGTTGTGGAGACTGTTATAGGCATCTCGCATTGAAGTCCGGGCTAAATTTCTAGCTTCTGTAAAAGACCTCCAACCTTGGGGATTTTGCATCTGTTTAAATTTGGCATGTTTGTTTCGATGTTTCTGCAACAGTGTTCTAACCCGTTTTGTGTACCAAGGAGGATCAGCTCCGTCGTTTGTTTATTTGGTATAAATGTCTCAATTGCTGCTGATACTATTTCTTTGAATTTAAGCCACATCTGGTCTACGCTTATATTATTAACTTGGAATGAGAGGAGATTGTCTCTTAGGAAGGCGTCAAGTAAATTTTTATCTCCTTTTTTGAATAGGTATATTTTTCGCTTATTTTTCGAGGATTTGGGGATTACAATATTCAATCTCGCTACGACAACTCTGTGCTCACTAATCCCTGAATCGGTTTTGATGCTCGTTATTAACTCAGGATTATTTGTTGCTAAGAGGTCAAGTGTGTTTTCACAGCCCGTTTACTATTCTCGTGGGCTCATGAACTAACTGCTCGAAATAATTTTCAAAGAATGTGTTTGGCACAATTTCAGATGATATTTTATGCGTACCTCCGGAATTAAACATGTATTTTCGCCAACATATCGAGGGTAAATTAAGGTCACCACGAACTATTATTGTATGAGTCGGGTACATGTTTGAAATCAAACTCAAGTTCTCTTTGAACCTTTCAGCGACTGTATCATCTGAATTGGGAGGTCGGTAAAATGATCCAATTATTATTTTATTCCGGTTGCCACCACTGCCCATACTAACTCACAGGAAGTATCTACTTCAATTTCGCGACAAGTTAAACTACTTATGACAGCAACATACACGCCTCCGCCAACCGTGTTTAGCCTATCCTTTCGGAACACCGATAGGTTCTTCGCAAAAATTTCGGCTGAGCTTATATCCGGCTTTAACCAGCTTTCAGTGCCTACAACGATTTGAGCATCAGTGCTTTCTATTTGCGCTTGGAGCTCTGGTACTTTCCCAACACAGCTACGACAATTTACAACTGTTATACCAATTTTTCCTATATCTACGTTCTTCCTGTGTTCAGCCTGCACCCTTTGTGACTGAAGCCCTCTCGAGACCCTGTAACCTAAAATACAGCCCAGTCCACGCCACACAGCCCCTGCTACCCGTGTAGCCGCTTCCTGCTTTTTGTGGACATCTGACCTATTCAGCGGAACCCGAAACCCAACCACCCTTTGGCGCAAGTCGAGGAATCTGCAACCTACACGTCGCAGATCCGCCTGAGCCTCTGATTCAGACCCTCCACTCGGCTTTGTACCAGAGGTCCGCAATCGACTATGCTGCAAATGGTCAGCTCTGCTTTCATCTTGCAAGCAAGACTGGCAGCCTTTACCACTTCTGTTAGCCGCTCGAAACCAGAGAGAATCTCTTCTGATCCAAAGTGACGCACATCATTGGTACCGACATGAGCCACCACCTGCAGTTGGCTGCACCCTGTGCTCTTCATGGCATCCGGGAGGACCCTTTCCACATCTGGAATGACTCCACCCGGTATGCACACGGAGTGCACATTGGTTTTGTTTGTTACCCTTCTTGTCAGCCAAGTCCCTAAGGGACCCCATAACGCGCCTAACGTTGGAGCTCCCAACTACCAACAATCCCACCCTCTGCGATTGCCCGGATCTTGCAGGCTGAGTGGTTTCCTCTGAAACAGGACAGGCGACAGCATCTGGCTCAGCGACAGTGTCAGCCACAGACAGCACCTGGTATCTGTTTGTCAGACAAACCAGGGAGGCCTTACGTGCGGCCGCATAGGAAGTCTTTCGCCGCCTGCTTCGCCCCGGGGCGACTTCCCACTCGACCACAGGTGAGGGGTCAGCCTCAGTGCGAGCAGTAACTGGGTTGGCCACCGGTAAGGACCGATCGGAGGACTCTGAAGTGCTGGACGTCCATTGGATTCCCACGGCCGGCCCACAACAACGGTGCCCATCCACTGCAGCCTCAAGCTGTGTGAGCGAAGCCATCACAGCCTGAAGTTGAGAGCGAAGTGTCGCCAACTCGGCTCGCATCCGCACTCAACAATCGCGGTCCCTGTCCATGCTAAATACTGTGGAAAACTAAACTATGCAAATAAACAGACTGTTGGTACGTGCCGCACTGCTCTACTCTAGACCCTGACGGAAACGCATGAACTGTGTCTAGTTACACGCAGATATTTGAAAACCTATCTACCGAAGCACTCAGGTGAAACTAAATAATTTGCCCCTGATTAGGAACTTGTAATATGTCACAAAATCGGTTTACTTTCAGATGCAAACGAAAACGCGATAACTGTGGCTATTATATATTAAATTTACACGCAGAAACTCAAGAAACTAAACTATTAAAGCACACAGATGATACAATGAAATTCGCTCCTTGTTAGGAACTCGTAAATGACACAAAAGCGGTTACTTCCCTGTTGCTGCGTCTGTCGGCTACTGCTGCCTGACTGGAATGTGGAAGACTCCGCAGTGTATGAAAACTGCAGGAGTTTGCAGCATTGTGGAGCGTTTCCAAACAGCTGTCTGGAAGTGATAACCTTTAAATTTAATATCATCTTCCACAGTCATGGGCTAGCAGATGTCTCAGTGTTCCATTTTGAAGAGAGCAAGAGCATTGATTCTTCATATTACAGCCATGCACATGATCACTGTTTTGGTGCTGACCATCCCTGGAAGGTGCTGCCCCACCAAGGCTCTCTCCATCTCAAACAAGTGTTGTTAGTCAGACATTATGTGGTAATCAACAGTGGGAAAAGACAGTATCGATATGGGACAATGTACTGTAATAAACACCACAGTTGACACTGCGAACAATTTTAGCAATTTTGCCAGTTTCTCTGTAATTTCAACATCAGCAGATGATACGACGGCATGTTACCCAATTTCTGTAACATCGCAAAACCACCCCTCTACTACTTTATGAGAGCCATATTCGGGACTGCGAACGTAGATAGATGACTGTGCAGTACATCCATTCGTGATTAATTCTTGAACATACACACGAGATTATAACGGACAGCATTCTATACCGATTCTTTGGGTTATCTACATATTTCTAGCACTTCGATCATAGTGTGGAATTTACAACTACGACAAGCCATCTTTCCCTGTGTGGATGGGTGTCGCAGAGTGTTCTCGCATTCGTGAGATAAAATTGGAGACTGAAAGATCTCCCTTCCTTATCTTTAAGTAACCCACCGTGCAACGCCGTCGCCGATTTAATTTGTAACTGACCAGAAGTAGGAGAGTACTATAGCCACAACATTCCATGTCTCATGAAGGAACAGAGCGAGCTGAGTCCATGACTGCAGTTCAGTGAAGACTGTTCCGCACTAGTCTTACTCAAGATACCCATCCAAGTGCGCAAGATGTCTCCAAATGCGTGCACCCCTTTTTGGTGTATAGTAGATATGAGAGTGTTGTGGAGATATAACAGTCGTTTAAGAAAAAACGTGTGGTTTATGAGTGATGGCGCTCCAAACGGGGTGAGTTTGAACAGTGTCAAGTACATGGTGACAATTGTTGAACTATGTGAAATAAAATCGTCATAACTTCTGAACGGTTTGCATTAGGTCGTTCAAATTGCACCACTGGCCTCGGGGTATGATGGGAATTATTATAGTTTGGTTTAGTGACGAAGCCCATTTTCATCTGGAAGGGTTCGTCAATAAGCAAAATTGGGGCATTTGTGGGACTGAGAATCCGCATCTCGCGATCGAGAAGTCTCTTCACCTTCAACGAGCGACCTTATGGTGTATATGGTGTACAATGTCCAGTCACGGAATAATCGATGCGATATTCTTTGATGGCATGCTGACTACCGAACGGTACATGAAGGTTTTGGAAGATAATTCCATCCCCATTATCCAAAGTGACCCTAATTTCGACAAGATGTGGTTCATGTGAGACGGAGCTCGACCCCAGCGAAGCAGGAGAGTGTTTGATGTCATGGAGGAGCACTTTGGGCATTCTGGCTTTGGGATACCCAGAGCCCACTGGCATTGGCCTCGATTGGCCGCCATATTCTCCGGATCTGAACACATTCGACTCCTTTTTGTGGAGCTCTATTAAAGACAAGATGTACAGCAGTAACTCCAAAACCATTGCTGAGCTGAAAACAGCATTTCAGAAGGTCATCGACGGCGTTGATGTTCCGACACTTCAACGGGTCATGCAGAATTTTGCTGTTCGTCTGCGCCACATCATCACCAACGATGTCAGGCATACCGAACATGTCGTAACCTAAATATGTAGTGAGGCTCACATGTTGAATAAAGGGCATGCTGTAGTTTGTAACTTATTTACTTTTTTTCAACTAGTTCTATAATTGTCACCCTGTAAATCACTTATCCTATCAATTCTCGAGTATTGTTCTTGCATCTGGAGTTCCGTACCAAGAAGGTACTGGAAAGAGAGAAATGATCTTTGAACATAAGCAAACATTCCTAAGGCTACAGGGTTCTGTACTTAAACATGCTGTAATGTTAAAGCGGTTAGTTTTTCGATATATTACTAGTGTGGAATTATATTTCCAACACCTCACATACATTCACCCCGCAAGTATGTACCATACTCACTATGGCGAGAAAATTTAAGACGATAAAGCTACTACATTCTAAACCAAAGAAATAACATAGATTCTTTGCGACACATGCACTAGACAGCTTTCCGGAGGAGTATAGTGCCCATGCTTCACACCAGATTATACGGTTCAGAAATTATGTTACGCTCGGTTTAGTACTATAAAATGATCGTCATCAAAGGAAAATGCACGGATCAGCTACATTTTATGAGGAAATAGACACATGCACGGCAGCTACACTTGACGTCTGAAATTACACACCACACTGCACTAACTCCATGAACAGAACACAGTCTCTTCCACACACAACTACTGCCAAGCAAATGTATACGTAGTGTTTGCAGTACCTCAGCAACCCTGTCATTGATTTAGAAAAGGAGTTTGAAACATGTACATAAATCTCACATGTTAATAAGTCTGATGTATTGTTCCATTGTTTGGAGTCTATACCACAAACGTATCGGAAAGGCAGAAATGATTGTGGAACATAAACACATTCCAAAGGCTACACGGTTCTGCAGTTAAACACGCTATAATGCGAGAGTTGTGTGGTTTCCGACCTATTAGTTGTGTGGAATGCACCGCAGTTAATATTCCAACGTAAGAAATATTTTCTAGTTGTTAGGAAGTCATTCACAAGATGTGCACGATGGGGGCGCGAATTGTCGTTCATGAGGACGAATGCCTCGCCAATGTGCTGCCGATATTGCTGCACTATCAGTCGAAGGATGGCGTTACATGACCATCAGCTGCGTACGTCGGCCCCACATAATGCTACTCCAAAACAGCAGGGAACCTCTACCTTGCTGCACTCATTGGACAGTGTGTCTAAATCGTTCAGCATGACCGGGTTACCTCCAAACACGTCTCCGACGATTGTCTGGTTGAAGGCATATTCGACACTCATCGGTGAAGAGAACGTGATGCCAATCTTGAGCGCTCCATTCAGCATGTTGTTCGGCCCATCTGTACCGCGCTGCATGGTGTCGTGGTTGCATAGATGGACCTCGCCATGGACGTCGGGAGTGTAGTTGCGCATCATACAGCCTATTGCGCACAGTTTGAGTCGTAACACGACGTCCTGTGGCTGCACGAAAAGCATTACTCAACATGAAGGCATTGCTGTCAGGGTTCCTCCGATCCATAATCCGTAGGTAGCGGTCATCCGCTGCAGTAGCAGCCCTTTGGGGGCCTGAACGAGGCATGTCATCGACAGTTCCTGTCTCTCTGTATCTCCTCCATGTCCGAACAACATCGCTTTGGTTCACTCCGAGACGCCTGGGCATTTCCCTTGTTGAGCGCCCTCCCTGACACAAAGTAACAACGCGGACGCGATCGAACCGCGGTATTGACCGTCTAGGCATGATTGAACTACAGACAACACGAGCCGTGTACCTCCTTCCTGGTGGAATGACTGGAACTGATCGGCTGTCGGACCCCCTCCGTCCAATAGGCGCTGCTCATGCATGATTGTTTACATCTTTGAGCGGATTTAGTGACATCTCTGAACAGTCAAATGGACTGTGTCTGCGATATAATATCCACAGTCAACGTCAACCTTCAGGAGGTCTTGGAACCGGGGTGATGCAAAACTTTTTTTGATGTGTGTATGTTCACAACAGGTCTATAAAATGATCGTCGTCAACTGAAAATGCATACGAAGAAATGGCGACATCTTACAAGGAAATGAAGCCCACGATTATAAGCCGAAGGAGATGGAACGGTTTTATCACAGTTCACCACCGGCCCTGGTAACCTTCCTCTTGCACACAGAAGTCATGGTCCGATGTTAGGTTGTTTTGCTCATGTGCGGGATAATATGGTCCTTTTGCCTCGACACCACGTCTCCAGAACGTCTCCTCTGTGAGCATCAGTCCACTCTGCCCCAGAACACGCAATTTTATTGATTTCGGTCAGTGCTCATTTCATGGTATTTTTCCTCTAATTTTGTGTATTCTCAGTCAGTTTCTGTAATTCTGCTAGGTTTTTCTTGATTTTACATATTTCATCGTATTTCCCTCAATTTTACACATTTCACATAAATTTTTTCGTGATTATACCACGTTTTCCTTGAATTCTAACGATTTTATGTCATTGTTCATATTTTTTAGAGTTTTCCAAATGTGTAGTGTCATACTGCTGACATAGTCACGTGTTGTTTGATTTTCTACGAGAATATTTGCGTTTATTATATACCAACCTACTAAAAACTCCTAAGACTTCCCCTCTTCCCGACGACCCCTTTGCAAGCATTTTGGATAGGACGATAGTGAAAAGTATAGTAACAGTCACTCCATGCCTATAGGAGGTCCAACGAGTGGTGCAGTTGATGGATGTATTGGAAACTCGAAGTCTGGAAACAATCCCGTGTAGTGCTCCGACCCATCAGAGAACTTATCTGCAGACTCATGTAGTGCTGCATTTGATGGAAACTGAAAGTCTGGAAACATTTCTACATGTTCATTTGACTTCCACTCCATTGTGTAGGTACCTGCAATAGGGAGTTGAAATGTGTACAGAATTCAATTCTGTTGCTACTCGGATTTTTTTCCCGCAAGTATATGCTCTTGTTGCTTACAAGATGTGGTTCGTTGTTTCTATTTGTAACTCCTAGCTCTGATATGTACTCAGAACCCTGTCAGGCCATCTACAGACTGTAACTTTTGGGTATTTATTACTATTACCCCAAAAATAAGTTATTCATTAGTTGACAGTGTGTCGACTGCAGATAGCATCTTGGGCCATAAGAGTTTCCGTTCTCTCTACCTACTGAGTGCGTCTCCATGGCAGCGTTTTTTATAGACGAACAGTTAGCGAGTTATGCATTCAAACCGTAACCATCCACCGCTGACAGCTTTACACACATACAAATAGAGAATCTGCACGCATATCACTAATCGCGAAGTCTCGATTTCAGCCACTTGTACATTGTTTTCATCAGCCCTACAGCTCTGTAAATAGCGAAATACTCTTCGAAAAACGGTTCTGCAGCTAGTGTAAGCACATCTAAATTCATCCTGCCAATAAGCATAACACCTTCGATATAATTTATATTAGTAATAAAATATTTATAACAAGATTGTCTGGATTATTCAGTAACAACAACCATCCATGGCGTCCCGCTGCGAGTATCACAACTCGTTTTATAAAGATCCGCGATGACGGCACATGGCACAGCAATCAAGCTATTTCGTATGCTAGATGTCCGTTGGATGTAGGGAGACAGTCCTTCACGAGTATCATTTTTATGTACGAGATAAAACAGCAACTTACTCGGACCGTCCATGAAAGCGAGTTCGATCATTGGCCGCCTGCTCCAGTGGATCAATACATGTATATCGAATGGGATCGCTACATATTGTCGGTGTCAACATGCAGGCGGTATTTTTTTTTCGATATGTCAAGAGAAAGAGACGGGGTAAAATCTTACTGAGTTCTCTACCAGGTTACTTTATCGTAAATTTTATAGTTCGTAATTTTACTCCGTTGGATGTTACAAAAACAACGAGGAGAGAGAGAGAGAGAGAGAGAGAGAGAGAGAGAGAGAGAGATACTGTGCTGTCAGCGAAGACTCGGACGCGATTACACTGTCGCATTTCTAGCGTGGTAATCATAGCAATACGATAAAGGAGATTAGGTGATGTAGAGAGGGATATTTATAGACAGTCATTCGGTATCGATGAATTGTAGGCCTTATGCTTCTGAATTTGTTTGTGCAGTCTCCGTATACTCTGCATGGCTGAGAATTTCTTCCTGTAAGTTAGTGAGCTCTTTTTCCTGTTATCTCTACCTAGTCAGTAACGACTGGATGACTAGACGGTCGTCTAACGAATGGAGCAGTGCTGTCGGAACGTGATGGGATTTCGGGATAATTAGCAGGGGTCTGTAACTTGCCGGTGGACATCTCTTACTCATCGGAATCAGGTGGATTCGAAGGCTATATATCGAAGGGTGGAGGATTAGTGAGAATATGACAGGAATGCGATACTCTAACGAAAGGGGAGTTGAGAGGCGAGCTCTTTGCCGTTTCTTCTATTGTACTGTGAGTAAACATAATACAACCTCTCACGTACATCTCGTGAAGTGACTGCAGTGAGAAAAGTAGGGGCTAATTCGAAAGTTTCTACAGAAAAACCGCCAGCTGCAGAAGGTCCGTCTTTTTGTTTTTCTCGATGTACAGCGAAGCGCCAAAGAAACCGGTATAGGCATGCGTATTCAAATATAGAAAATGGTTCAAATGGCTCTGAGCACTATGGAACTTAACATCTATGGTCATCAGTCCCCTAGGACTTAGAACTAATTAAACCTAACTAACCTAAGAACATCACACAACACCCAGTCATCACGAGGCAGAGAAAATCCCTGACCCCACAGGGAATCGAACCTGGCAATCAAATATAGAGATATGTAAACAGACAGAATATGAGGCTGTGGTCGGTAACGCCTATATAAGACAACAGGTGTCTGTCGCAGTTGTTAGATTGATTACTACTGCTACAGTGGCAGGTTATCAAGATTTAAGTGAGTTTGAACGTGGTGTTATAAGCGGCGCATGAGTGACGGGACACAGCATCTCCGAGGTAGCGATGAATTAGGGATTTTACGGTACGACCATTTCAGGAGTGTACCGTGAATATCAGTAATCGCCGGCCGCGGTGGTCTAGCGGTTCTAGGCGCGCAGTCCGGAACCGCGCGACTGCTACGGTCGCAGGTTCGAATCCTGCCTCGGGCATGGATGTGTGTGATGTCCTTAGGTTAGTTAGATTTAAGTAGTTCTACTGATGGTCTTGGGAGAGCCAGTCATGTCAAAACTCTACCATCCGGTGAGCAAGATGTATGAGACAGGCGAAATACCCACAGACTTCAAGAAGAATATAATAATTCCAATCCCAAAGAAAGTAGGTGTTGACAGGTGTGAAAATTACAGAACTATCAGTTTAATAAGTCACAGCTGCAAAATATTAACGCGAATTCTTTACAGACGAATGGAAAAACTGGTAGAAGCGGACCTCGGGGAGGATCAGTTTGGATTCCGTAGAAATGTTGGAACACGTGAGGCAATACTAACCTTACGACTTATCTTAGAAGAAAGATTAAGAAAAGGCAAACCTACGTTTCTAGCATTTGTAGACTTAGAGAAAGCTTTTGACAACGTTAACTGGAATACTCTCTTTCAAATTCTGAAGGTGGCAGGAGTACAATACAGGGAGCGAAAGGCTATTTACAATTTGTACAGAAACCAGATGGCAGTTATAAGAGTCGAGGGGCATGAAAGGGAAGCAGTGGTTGGGAAAGGAGTGAGACAGGGTTGTAGCCTCTCCCCGATGATATTCAATCTGTATATTGAGCAAGCAGTAAAGGAAACAAAAGAAAAATTTGGAGTAGGTATTAAAATTCATGGAGAAGAAGTAAAAACTTTGAGGTTTGCCGATGACATTGTAATTCTGTCAGAGACAGCAAAGGACTTGGAAGAGCAGTTGAACGGAATGGACAGTGTCTTGAAAGGAGGATATAAGATGAACATCAACAAAAGCAAAACGAGGATAATGGAATGTAGTCAAATTAAATCTGGTGATGCTGAGGGGATTAGATTAGGAAATGAGACACTTAAAGTAGTAAAGGAGTTTTGCTATTTAGGGAGTAAAATAACTGATAATGGTCGAAGTAGAGAGGATATAAAATGTAGACTGGCAACGGCAAGGAAATCGTTTCTGAAGAAGAAAAATTTGTTAACATCGAGTATAGATTTAAGTGTCAGGAAGTCGTTTCTGAAAGTATTTGTATGGAGTGTAGCCATGTATGGAAGTGAAACATGGACAATAACCAGTTTGGACAAGAAGAGAATAGAAGCTTTCCAAATGTGGTGCTACAGAAGAATGCTGAAGATAAGGTGGGTAGATCACGTAACTAATGAGGAGGTATTGAATAGGATTGGGGAGAAGAGAAGTTTGTGGCACAACTTGACTAGAAGGGATCGGTTGGTAGGACATGTTTTGAGGCATCAAGGTATCACAAATTTAGCATTGGAGGGCAGCGTGGAGGGTAAAAATCGTAGAGGGAGACCAAGAGATCAATACACTAAGCAGATTCAGAAGGATGTAGGTTGCAGTAAGTACTGGGAGATGAAGAAGCTTGCACAGGATAGAGTAGCATAGAGAGCTGTATCAAACCAGTCTCAGGACTGAAGACCACAACAACAACGAGTAGTTCTAAGTTCTAGGGGACTGATGACCTCAGCTGTTAAGTCCCATAGTGCTCAGAGCCATTTGAACCAATATCAGGAATCCGGTAAAACATCGAATCTCCCACATCACTGTGGCCGGAAAAATATCCTGCAAGAACGGGACCAATGACAACTGAAGAGAATCGTTCAATGTGACAGAAGTGCAATCCTTCCACAAATTGCTGCAGATTTCAAAGCTGGGCCATCAACAATTGTCAGCGTGCGGAACTATTCAATGAAACATGGTCGATGTGGGCTTTCGGAGCCGAAGGCCCACTCGTGTAGCCTTCGTGACTGCACGACACAAAGCTTTATGCCTCGCATGGACCCGTCAATACCGACATTGGAATGTTACCTGGTCGGTCGAGTCTCGTTTTTAATTGTATCGACAGGACGAACATGTATGAGTATGGAGACAACTTCAAGAATCCATGGACCCTGCATATCATCAGGTGACTATTCGAGCTGGCGGAGGCTCTGTAATGGTGTCAAGCGTGTGCATTGGAGTAATATGGGACTCCTGATACGTCTAGATACGACTTTGACAGGTGACACGTACGTAACCATCCTGTCTGATCACCTGCATCCATTTATGTCCATTGTGCATTCGGGCGGACTTGGGCAACTTCAACAGGGCAATGTGACACCCCACACGTCCAGAACTGCTACAGAATGGCTCCAGAAACGCTCTTCTGGGCTTAAACACTTTTGCTGGGCAGCAGACTCCCCAGACATGAACATTATTGAGCATATCTTGGATGCCTTGCAGCGTTCTGTGCAGAAGAGATCTCCACTCCCTCGTACTCTTACAGATTTATGGACAGTTCTCCAGAATTCATGGTTAATTTCCCTACAGCAGTACTTCAGACATAAGTCGAGTTCATGCCACGTCGTGTTGTGTCACTTCTGCACCTAGACGATTTTGGGCAGGTGTACCAGTTTCTATGGCTCTTCAGTGTATGAGAGACAACATTCTTCTGCGAGTTTTGCGCGCCTATAAATGTATGGAGTGACATCTTAATAGTTATCTATATACATACTCCGCAAGCCTTCTTACGCTGCATGACGGAGGGTACTCTGTACCAATACCAGTCATTTCCTTTCCTATTCCACTCACAAACAGAGCGTGGGAGCTCCGTACGAATGCTAATTTCTCATATGTTATTTGCATTGTCTGTACGCAAAATATATGTTGGCGGCAGTAGAATCCTTCGGCAGTCACCTTCAATTGTCTGTTCTCAACTGTGTTTCTTGAGAAGAACATCGCATTCCCTTCAGTGATTCCCATTTGAGTTCTTAAACCATCCGCCCACAAATTTGGCGGGAGGCAATAGGAACGCTGCTATAGAGCTGTTTTCTGAGGAAAACCTAAGTCTACATACCCATACACGTTCGGGACGGGATATTTCTAAGTGAGTTACTTCCACCAGCATGACAATGAAACTGAGAGACAGAACACAATTAGCGTTGGATGCCTTCAGCTATTTGACGACGGTTACCACCCATTTTGTATCAGAGGAAATGAGTAAATAGCCTGTGGGAAGCTACCCGTGGTGTCGTGGACCTGTCTGTAATGGTTACCTGGCGAGTGTAAGCCGACTGCAGGGCTGGTTCAAATGGCTGTGAGCACTATGGGACTCAACTGCTGAGGTCATTAGTCCCCTAGAACTTAGAACTAGTTAAACCTAACTAACCTAAGGACATCACAAACATCCATGCCCGAGGCAGGATTCGAACCTGCGACTGCAGGGAAAACATTACTCACCGTGGAAATGTACTCTCATGATCAATTGAATTAATTATTCAACCAGTTTCATATCAAAGACGTGACACCCGGTGGACGGAAGCGAGAGCGAGCGTACCACGGATATGATTTAAGAGTTGGAGTGGTAAACTCCCGTTTTTTCATTGCGGCGAGATCTTTTAACGAAATTTCAATCTCCCACCTACTCAGGGAGAGATGACATCCTACTAAAATCAGATATATTACCGAATTTTTAATGTGATACATAGTATGAACCTGATACAAATTCTCTGTGCTGTTACCTTGAGAGACCTCGTACGGGATGAGGCGTTTGTTTACTTTAAGAGAGTTCGAAAGTGAGGAGGCATCCTGTGACAGAGGCAGAGCATGCTCTTAGCTGTTTGTCATCAGCCAAAAAGGAGTTTAATATTCTAGTCCCGTGATGCTGGGTGTAGCAGATATTAAGATGATAAGAAGAGATATTTTTTTGCATGATGAGAAAATACTTAAAGGAAATATACCCTATGCGATAGTGTTGTACAGGATTTTCACAGCAAGTAACGATGCTTTAGCTTCTAAAACAACCCATATAAATGTATGGTCAGATTTCTTCTGTCTTCGAAGATAACTCGTATAAACGGGAGGAAACTACATTTCGCGTGAGAAATTCGAGGTGTGGTGACAAAACAACATCCCTGTTTCAGATTATTTAAACTGAAGAGTCTATGGATCGGGTGTAGAATAACAGAATGGAGAAATTTTATTTTCCTAATTGAATTTTCTTTTTATGCAAAGGTGGGCCGGAAGTGGTGTACAGATGCCGCTCTTCGGCCAACAGAAAAAACATTTAGTGAACATGGAGACATAGGAACAGAAATACCTAAACGGTAAAAACAGAAGACACACACAAGAACAGTAATGAAGGCGGTCGTCAGAAGGCACTGGATTCAGAAACAAGATCCACAGTGCACACAAATGAAGGTAATCAGTTTTACACTCAAACGAAGGAGCACACCAAGATAACTCCGACGCACAGAAATGAAGAAAACACCATTGCACAAAACACTGGTGACTATCTTTGGCACAGCAAACACTAAACACACTTGATGAGATGCATGGGGATGGGGGGGTGGGACTGCCAGTGGGTGTAGGGGACAGGCAGGTGGGGGGGAAGGAAGTGGGGATGAAGCCAGTGGGAGAAAATAAGGGACAGGGTAGGGGAGAGGGTAGGGTTAGGTGAAGGAGCCTGGGGAGGAGGGGGAGGAAGTGGGAAAAATGGGAGAGGGGAGGGGGGAGGAAGAAAGGATGGTAAGAAAGAAGGGAGAGGGAGCCCTGGAGGAAAAGGGGGGAGGGGGAAAGGAAGGGGAGGATTAGATCCGGTAGGAGGGGTATATAGAAAGAATGAGGACATCATCAGGGACGGGGAGCTGGCAGAAGCCACCTTCAGGAAGAGTATCGAGAGTGTGAAGATGGAGAGCAGGTGGGATGCAATGGTTCTGGTGCAGCAGCGAGGTGGGGTGGGAGAGTGTAACACCATAGCTCTAATACTCTATTGATTTAATTTTGCCTTGTGTTTTATTTAATGTTACATCATTGAGCTTCTGTAAATCTGTTTGGTTGAATAGATAACACAAAATTCTATACTCCTTTCTTTGTAAAAACTTTGGTGTCAGGGTTTGATTCTATGCAAAGTAGTGTATCTGTCATTTAAATTCTTTGTCCCATTTGGAGGGAACAAAACTTACTATATATAGTTGTAATTTCTGTGCGAATAATTTTTTGTAGAAATGTCAATATGTGCAAATTTTCTGTTTTGTTTAAAATGTCTGCTGTTATGTAAACTGCTGACCTTCACTTAGGGTTCTTAGTTATTCTGCATATAAAAGGTGTTGAGGTTCCCCTCGGGAACGGAACTGTGTAGTGCGCGCAAATTGTGGTTGGCCTAAGTAGAAAAGGTGGAACATGAGTCAGTCGGGGACGAGCTACCAAACTGTGCACTGCCATGTAAATGTTGCATATTGTGCTGGTTCCATGAGAGGCTTTTTGAGCTACATGCCAATGCCAATGGATGGATAAATAGCTGGAACGATTCTGGATTTGGTATCCATCATCGTCACCAAGAAGGGCCAAAGTCCAGCAATTCTGTCTGCAAATCCGCCTACAAACATGCAGTTGCCACCACATTGCGCAATCACTGTAAAGAAGTACTATAATAATGTACAGTGAAGGATCAGCTTATTGGGCGATTTAGTGTGCACAAATATAAGGTAACTTATAACTGAATTTATGTACCTACCTTGATTTTTTCCTATCACAACACCTCTCAGGTTCCTCTCCATTTGAATTATGATTACCGAGTGTCCTATTTTGTGGAAAAAATGAAAGCCTCGAAGTTAGACAGTTAATTACATAATGTTACTTGATCTTTGATGAGAAGGGCATATTCAGATTTACTGTGGATTTAGTGAAATTGTGGGAGGCAGTAAATGTAGTTTTGTGAAGTTTCAAAGTCACCTATTTAATCATTTACTTGAAAGTAAAATTTGCTGTTCCTTTTATAAATTAAAGTTCTTAAAATTGAGGCTTATAAAGTTTTGCTTAGTTAATGATCATAGTGCTACCTGTAGTAAATTTTAAAAGGTGAGTCAGGTTCTTGCAATTTTGTCAACATTGTGTTTCACTGTAGTAAAAGTGGAAAACTGCAATGGTAGAAAATTATATGTTCATGATTGCTAAGTCTTTGTCTCTCTTGTGTATTGGAAGTGCATATTAATAGTATAACCGGATTCACAGTTTGTCTATTGTGCTAATGCTACGTAACAAGTAACGGGAAGACCACTATTTATGAAAACCATAATTTCTTTATTCTAAAGATAGTGAGAAGCAACCTGTTAGTGGATTCCAATTAACTCTCATTTTAAATAGTAAAGTATTTAACTGAGAGAGACTTAACCTATGTCCAATTTATGATCCTGCAGTGAATGTTAATAGTAATGTTATAAAGACCATTCAGTTTGAACAAGCCCTGAAAGTAAGTGTGTGTTTCGGTATCTGTTATATTTTTGCAAATAGTTTGTGCTGCTCTAGTTGTTAGTTCCAACCTTAACGTTAACATATGCAGGTGTCAGAGTTCATTGCACTCGCGTGTGGCCAAGTATAGGTTGTGTTTATCCGTTAAAATTACTCATACCTACTTTCTTAAACGACAACGTTAATCATTCTCTTGCCTAATTAGGCTGGCGACCATTTTCTTTATCCGTTAAACAGTATAGCTAGGCAAAAATATTGTTTGTTACTGTTCGAATATTTACGTAATTCTGACTTTCTTTTCCGATAAGCCATTTCCGTTAGGTACAACACGGTCAACCTAGCAAAATTCCTCTCAGAGGGTAACACTGCTCTGTTGCTTTATACCATAATTGTTTTAATTAGATATATTTCACGACCTGCCTCCTACTTTAAGGTTATGGTAGAGCAGTAGCAGACGGTAGTGTTATAAGAGGATGGGAGAGACAAGCCGGTCGGGAGGATCAAGCTTTCGGGAGGCATAAAGGATCCGTACCTGTTCGAGGAAAAGGAGGAGGTGTCGAAAGGGAATCAAGTCGTATAGGATCCACGTGGGGGATGGGAGACGGATGTGATAAGTGAGGCAGAGCACATGGAATTCCAGGATTTGGATGGACTTACAGTATGTGGGAGGAGTGGAAATCCAGGTGGGATAGGCATAGCAGAGGATGGGGTGGATGAGAGATTTATAAGTGTGGAGGATAGCGGAGGGGTTGAAACCCCATGTTCAGCGAGATAGGAGTTTAAGGAGACCGAAGCAGGTACATGCCTTGACTTGGACTGTCAGGAGATCGAGGATCCAGGAAAGGTAGCGGTTGAGAGTGACACCAAGGTACTTGAGGGTGGGGGTGAGGTTAATGGGGTGAGGTTAATGGGGTGGATCTATGGGAATTTAGTTGGGCGGAGGGCGGGTGGGTAAGATGCAGGAGAAGGTCATCAGCAGAGACGGAGGGCCGGAAGCCACACTGGGTAAGGGGTAGGAGGTGGTACAGGTAAAGGTGTTGGTGTATGCGTCAGGTGAGGATGGACGCCAAGACCTTGCTGAAGACCAAGTGAGGCTGATAGGGCAGTAGGAGGAAACATCAGAAGGCAGTTTTTCAGGCTTGGGGAACATAAGGGTCTGGGAGGTTTTCCACAGGTCAGGGTAGAAACCAGTAGAGAGGATCACATTATAAAGTCTAGCCAGGACAGTAAGGAAGAAAACGGGAGCCTCACAGAGATGGCGGTAGGTGACACAGTTGTGACCAGGAGCGGTGTTGCGTTTAGTGTGAAGTGTGGCCATGATGTCTTGAGTGGTGATGGGAGTGTTGAGATCTGTGTATGGGATGTTGTCCAAGTACTGGAAGCTAGGAGCAGTATCAGAGAGGTTGTACATGAAATGGTTGGCCTTACTGAGGTTGTCAGGAAGAGGTTGGTCATCATTGAGGAGAGGCTACTGTGGCGAGGTTTTAGAGCCGGTAAGGTGGTGGAAGGCTCACCAGCACTTAGAAGAGTTTATAGGGGGGGTAGCTTTCAGGCGAATGCAGGTCTGACGCCAGTCCCGGCGTTTTTTGGCCATGAACAAATTCCGAATGGGTGTCTGGAGTTGCCGGTGGCGTTGGAGTATGTCCCAGTCTTGTGTGTTGAGGAAAGCACAGTAGAGACGATAGGATTCTCGCAGGAGGAGAACGACCTGTAGGTGTAAGGTGGGATGGTGCTGATGAATGGTGGTAATGGGAACATGAGCCTCAACGGCCTCAGACAAAGTCTGCTGGAGAAAGGAGGTGCCACGGGTGATGTCATCAGGGTGGTGGTAGGTGAGAGGGTGGCTTTCGACCTGGGTATTGAGGGTGTCCCGGTAGGCATTCAAGTCAGTGTGGGAGTAATTATGGACATATTTTGTGGGAGGGTCATTGTGGGGAGTGAGATGAGTGTTACTTCGATCTGACACAGTAAGCAGGGACAGGGAGATGGTCACTACCAATGGGGTCTAGGACAGCCACCATAATGAGTCCAAGGAGGTTGGGGCAGGCCAGGACTACATTGGGAGTGGTATTGGATTCAGGGAGAGTGTGGCATGGGAGGGCGAGGAGATCACCTTGTAGTGAGGTAAGGTGGTACAACTAGCGATGTTAAGGTCAGTGGCAGTCATGTAGGAGGAGAAGGTGTGGTCAATGTGGGAAAGGAAGTCAAACGGAATGGGGGCATTGGCATTGACATAGATAGTGGTGCAGGTAATGGTAAGGCTGGGGAAGACGAAGCTAAGCATTAGGTGTTTAGTGGGGTCCGGAAGGAGGGGTTGGAGCCAAACAGGGACCTGACGAATGTGGACAATGGCTACCCCACCACATGCTGTCAGATGGGAATTGTCGGAACGATGGAGGAGGTGGGTAGATGTGCTGACAATACGTGTGGGTTGGAGAAACGTTTCATTAAGAAGGAAGGCATCCACACAGTGGGTTGTGAGGGCTTGCACGAGGAGATTCTTGTTGGTAGCAAGGGAGTGGATGTTGCTAAGCAAGATACAGTGCTGTTGCACCATGGTGTGGTTTAAACAAGGGTGTCGAGATGTGAGAAGGTAAGGTGGGCCTCGTTATGGGAGTAGGTGGCGAAGGTGTGAATGTGGTAGATGGAACAGGCAGCTAGAGAGATCTGTTGGAGAGTGTGGGGGCTTTGAAAGGGGTGGATGTTCTGAAGGACAATGGTTATGTCCTCAGCCGTGGGGAAGGGGATGAAGGGTGTTGCCAGAAGGGATGAGATCATCTATTGGACAGATAGGTACTGTGAATTAAGGAGAGGTGGGGGGCTGGGTTGGGCCTTCCATTTTTGGGAGTAGGTAGGGTGGGGAAGGTTACAGGTGTTGCAGGATGGGAGGGATTCCAGGTTAGGACACTGCCAGAGGAGGTGCACCTGTTTGCAATGGGGGCAAATGGGAGCCTCATGACACTCGGTGGTGTCGCGCACATTGTATTGCAGGCACTTCTGACAGCAAACGGACTGGGGAGGGGAAAGGGGAGGATCGCCTTTGTACCTCTTGTTGAAGAGCAGGGCGCCCTCTTTTAGGAGAAGGTCTATGGAAGGGGCGTGCTCGGAAAACACCCGCATGAGGTGAGTGTGGCCGGCGGGGTCGCGGATGCGGTGGGTGACATGGATCTCAAGGTAAGGATGCACTTGGAGCTCCACCAACACCTCCTCCTCCATAATCAACAGGCTAAGCCGAGTGATCACAGCAGTGAGGGTCAGTGGGTGGTGCAGGGGTTGAGGAAAGGAGCAGAGATGAGGGAGGCATGAGGTCCAAAGTGTATAATTGGCATCTTGGAGAGGATGTCTAGGTGGAGGGTGGGGCTAGGAGAAGAAATAAGGATGGAGTACCTATGTGGGTTGAGGAGGGTGATAGGGGCGCCAGGAAGAAGGGTAAGATTCTGGGCTTCCAGAAGGGATGGGTCAGTAATTGTAAGGATGTATCTGTAGGTGGTGGCAGAGGCAGAGGGGGAGGTTGTGGGAGGGGCAGGGGCCAAGGTAGCAGAAGGTGAGACATACATGCCATCAAGGAGGGGGGGAGGAGAAGGGGAGGCGGATGTTTTTTGGGAGTGGAGGAGGCATTGGAGGTGCTGGGGCACTTTATGGCTATGGAGAAGGATTGAGGAAGGGAGCGACTGGGAGGTGGCGGGATGGCAGGTCCCGGTAACAGCTTCAGTGATGAAGCGGTTGGTGTGGACCGTGGACCTCCAGGCAATAACCCAAGCGGCAGTCGCTCGAGCTGATGTTGACGGGGGGAGGGGAGGGAAGAGATTGAGAGTGGGCATGAAGGATTGTGGAGGTGTGGTAGTAGTGGAGGCAGTGACAGGCAGGGCTGTTGCTATGGTAAGGAGAGGGGGGATAGACTGGTGTGACTGGCTGCACCACATAATGATGGTGGTGGCAGCAGAGGGGGAAGTATACATTGTAGCGACACTGCCGCGCGCTAATTCAAGCTCGCCGGTGTGTGTGTGTGGTGTGTGCGTGTGTGTCAGTGCAGTGCTGTGCGGTCGTAATTACTGTACACGACGTTTGTGTAGTTCCGCGCCCAGCCTCTAGAGGCGCTGTGTTTTCTAGCTTTTATATACGTTCTGTTTATTATTATTATTCCTTGTTTTTTGAGTTAATTAGTAGTTCCGTGCCTCCTGGCTTGTGTGGACAAGTACTGTTTTCTCTCTAATAACTACGGAAGTTTTCCCAGGACTAAGGATCCTTCTGTAGAGGCCCATGCATCGGTCCATGCATGCCGGGCGTCGTCAGATACATGCTCGCAATAAAGTTATTGTTGCTGAACTGAAGGTCTTTATTCCTCTGAATCACATTAAGCAAAGGTCGGACAGCCACCAGTTTAGCTGAACCCGACAAGTGGTGACCCCGACGTGATCCAAACAGAAACCGACGTGATTAAGAAGAAGCAGGTGTGAGCTACATAAGTAATGAGCACATAATGACCGCACAGCACTGCACTGACACACGCACGCACACACACACACACACACACACACACACACACACACACACACACACACCAGCGAGCTTGAATTAGCGCGTGGCAGCGTCGCTACAATGTAATGGTGGTTGTGCTGATCATGGTGGAAAGAGAGAGAACAAATCAGGAGTAAGAAAAACACTGAGGACGACTGACGATGTAGACAAAGACGAAGACGACACTGAAGATGTCCAGGAAGGCGGCTACTGCTGCTGCGGTGATGGTAACAGCAGTGGTGGGAGTGAGCGGCGGCCAGGCCCCACCCTGCTCCTGCTGGTGGTGGTGGTGGTGGTGGGGGGGGGGGGGGGGGATCTCGTAGGCGACCAGCGCGGTGGAAGCTGCTGAGCAGTGAAGAACTCGTCACCTGGGCTGGCGACGGTGACTGTGGGTCTAAGGAGGTGGCCGACACAGGGAAGGCGTCATTGCTGGGAAGGTGGCGACACTGGGGAGGCAGGGATCTGGGGAGGCTGCGACGCCAGATGGGCTGCGACTCTGGGAAGGCTGCAACTCCAGGAAGGCTAGGCTGATCCTGATGCTGCCTGCTATGGCTGCTGGCTGCGATGACTGCTGCTGACACTGCAATGCTGCTGTGACAGCAACTGCTGCAATACCTAACACTTTGACAACTGATTCGACAATTCCCGAAGGGCGCAACTCTCTCGAGTTCTGCCAAAGATGAATAGAGAAAATATGGCGTACATAGATATAAAAAAAGGAGAACAGTACAGAAGAGAACAGACAAAAAGTGGGGGGGGCTGTAAAATGTAGATAAATACCGTAAAAAATTAGCGCACACAAAACAAAACCACTCACTGGATCAAAACTATCGACGGATGGGGTGACCAGAAGTCGTACATTAAGGCTGTTGTGAATGGCAGCTTCCCATCTGGCCGGCTCTTCAGGTACACAGCACACTCGGTAGATGGCGCTGCCATTTTAGCAATCATATACAACCGCTCGCTCACCGATAGATCTGTACCTACAGATTGGAAAATTGCGCAAGTCGCACCAGTGTTTAAGAAGGGTAGTAGGAGTAATCCATCGAACTACAGACCTATATCATTGACGTCGGTTTGCAGCAGGGTTTTGGAGCATATACTGTATTCAAACATAATGAATCACCTCGAGGGGAACGATCTATTGATACGTAATCAGCATGGTTTCAGGAAACATCATTCTTGTGCAACGCAGCTAGCTCTTTATTCGCACGAAGTAATGGCCGCTATCGACAGGGGATCTCAAGTTGTTTCCGTATTTCTAGATTTCCGGAAAGCTTTTGACACTGTTCCTCACAAGCGACTTCTAATCAAGCTGCGGGCCTATGGGGTGTTGTCTCAGTTGTGCGACTGGATTCGTGATTTCCTGTCAGGAAGGTCGCAGTTCGTAGTAATAGACGGCAAATCATCGAGTAAAACTGAAGTGAAATCAGGTGTTCCCCAGGGAAGCGTCCTGGGACCTCTGCTGTTCCTGATCTATATAAATGACCTGGGTGACAATCTGAGCAGTTCTCCTAGGTTGTTCGCAGATGATGCTGTAATTTACCGTCTAGTAAGGTCATCCGAAGACCAGTATCAGTTACAAAGCGATTTAGAAAAGATTGCTGTATAGTGTGGCAGGTGGCAGTTGACGCTAAATAACGATAAGTGTGAGGTGATCCACATGACTTCCAAAAGAAATCCGTTGGAATTCGATTACTCGATAAATAGTACAATTCTCAAGGCTGTCAATTCAACTAAGTACCTGGGTGTTAAAATTACAAACAACTTCAGTTGGAAAGACCACATAGATAATATTGTGGGGAAGGCGAGACAAAGGTTGCGTTTCATTGGCAGGACACTTAGAAGATGCAACTAGTCCACTAAAGAGACGGCTTACACTACACTCGTTCGTCCTCTGTTAGAATATTGCTGCGCGGTGTGGGATCCTTACCAGGTGGGATTGACCGAGGGCATCGAAAGGGTGCAAAAAAGGGCAGCTCGTTTTGTATTATCGCGTAATAGGGGAGAGAGTGTGGCAGATATGATACGCGGGTTGGGATGGAAGTCATTAAAGCAAAGACGTTTTTCGTCGTGGCGAGATCTATTTACGAAATTTCAGTCACCAACTTTCTCTTCCGAAAGCGAAAATATTTTGTTGAGCCCAACCTACATAGGTAGGAATGATCATCAAAATAAAATAAGAGAAATCAGAGCTCGAACAGAAAGGTTTAGGTGTTCGTTTCTCCCACGCGCTGTTCGGGAGTGGAATGGTAGGGAGGTAGTATGATTGTGGTTTGATGAACCCTCTGCCAAGCACTTAAATGTGAATTGCAGAGTAATCATGTACATGTAGATGTAGAAGTAGACTAGACTCGAGCTGACTGTTCAGTTTTTTCATTCTCATCTTGAGATGCCTTCTTCAAGTTAGTGGACCACTACATTTGTGAAACATATCGTACGATATATTTCACATGTTTCTACTGATTAGAATGCGACTTGGGACTCATAAATGGGTATAAGTGTGTTTCATTCCCAAATGTTATCGCTACATCAGCCCTGTATATAGGGTAGGGATTTATAACCACCCAGAAACCCCAGCCTGTTGCCGCACCTTTACCATTTTGTCCCACCCTCTCTCCATCTCCACACCCTCCGCCTCATTTCCCAGTGCAACTTCCACCATCTACCCCTCCTGGATGATCAGCTTCGCCCTGACATCCAACCTTCCTACCAACTCTAACCCCATCCTCCTCCTGCCTCCTCCTCAGGGCTCCCTCTCCTCCCCCTCCCTTCTCCTGAGCGGCTTTCCCCTCCTACTGCCCCCTCCCTCTCTTGTGCTCCCCTTCAGTGTCTCTGCACTCCCTCCTGCCTTGTTTTCCCTCTTCATCTCCTGCCCCGCCTGTCTCCTGCCTCTAGGTGCATCTGCTGACGCTCCTACTCTTTTCATCCCACCCCCTCCCCTGCTGCACCTTGCTCTCTCCTCCTTTTCCATCCTCTCACGCCTCTCCCTCAGCAGGTCCCACACGGCAGTTTTATTCTTCATTGTGTGTGCTCCCAGCGGGTTTAAAGTGTATTGTTCTCGAGTGTTTTCAATACTGTGGCCAACTTTTAACCTGTCCGTGTTACTTCAGTGTCTTTTTTGTGTTCTACGAATCGCCAACTGTGTTTTTAACTTTATTTCGACTTTTTAAATTGTCCTCCCATGAACGCCTCCATGTCAGTGTATTTTTACTTCCATTATCTCCCCTTACTCTGTTTTATGTCCCCCTTTTTTTATCGCCTTTTATGTAACATTTTATTCTTGTATTGGTTGTCATGTCACTCGGCTGAAGAGCGGCGGATCACGCCGCTGACAGCCCTCCCCTGCCCATTTGGGGCAGGGGAATGAAATCACAATAAAGAAGAAAAAAACACCCAGACATCTTCGGTGGAACTCGAAAGAGTTGCATCCTTCGAGAATTGTTGTATCAATTGTCAAAGCGTTAGGTATTGCAGCAGACGCAGCAGTAATCGCTGCCATCGATCAAGCAGCAGCAGCAGCAGTCCAGCTAGGTCCAGCCCAGCCCAGCCCAGCCCAGCTCAGCGGCAGTTGCAGTGGCAGCAGCAGGAGCGGTCCATCCTGGTCCGATCTCGTCCAGCCTGGTGGCAGTAGCAGTAGCAGCAGCAGCAGTGGCCCGGCCCAGCCCAGACCAGACCAGCACAGCCCAGCCCAGCTTTGGCAGCAGCAGGTGTGGTCCCGCCAGGTCTGGCCCAGCACTGGCCAGCAGCAGCGGCAACAGAAGCAGTCCTGTCCGTCACCACCTCCAGCAGCAGCTCTCCTACTGGCAGCTATCCTCCCATCGGCAGCAGCAGTGGAGCGGAGCTCTGACCCCTGCCAGCAGCAGCATCTTCCTTCGTCGTGTGCAGTCTATTGTCGTTCGTTTTTGTCCTTGTTCTGCTTCTCCTCCATCCTCTTCTTTATGACCACCCCCACCACCACTGCCACTACAACTGCAATAGTGTACACCTCCCCATCGGCCACCGCCACCATCATTACTTGGTGCGCGCAATCGCCCCCTCCCCAAAACATCCCCCCCTCCTCACCCTTACAACCCCTTCGCCCTTCCTTGCCCTGTCTCCTGCTCCAGCTCAGCAAACCCCTTTGCCCTCTTCTGATCCCTTTCCTCCCCTTCTCCCCTCCCCTCCACTATGTCAGTTTATGCGGCCCCCACAAGGGTGGTTGCTCGTTGGGCCATGGCCCACGGCCACCAGCTCACCATCACTGGGAATTGTCTCCTCCTGCCATCTCCCAGTCGCTCCCATCCACCAAACCTTCTCTCACCCTTCTGCTGAAGTCAAGCACCCAAGCGCCGCCCCCACCTCCTCCAACCCTAAAAAATCGTTGCCTCTTTCTCCTTCCCCCTTGACGCCATGGACGTCACGCCTCCCTCCACCTCATCTCCCAACTCTACCTACTGCTACATCCTATCCAATCATGACGTGTTCCTCCTGGAAGCCCATAACCTCACCACGATTCTCTGGAAGTACTACCCTGCTGCCACTATCACCCTCCTAACCCCTCGTAAGGACTCTGTCCTTATCTCCTCTCCCAGACCCCCCCCTCCATACTGATATCCTGGCCAAAATCCCTTGCATCCACTTTGGCCCCAATACCTCTCTCACCCCTGGTCCATCCTTCTCATCCTCCCGACAACCCCAACTCCCATGCTGTCTGCTGACCCTCACCGCCGTAATCACATGGCTTAGCCAGGTGGTTACCGTGCAGCCCGCTGCATCCAGAATTCGGCCTGCCCCACCTTCCTCATGTGGGTATTCTCTGAGTCCGTCCCCTCCACTGACCGTCTCCTCAAAGAGAACACAATGTTGTTCGACTTCCACAACAAAGTCAATCCCTCCCGTTCGCCTCCCCAGTCCTTTCGCTGCCAGAGGTGCCTCCAGTACAATGTGCACCACACATGTCACTGTCGGGAGGCCCCCATCTGCCTTCACTGCAAACAGGCGCATTTCCTCCGGAAGCGTCCTAACCTCGAATTCCCCCATTCCCCCCATCCTGCAACACCTGTAGCCTTCCTCACCCCACCCACTTCCAAAAATATAAGGCCCAGCCCCCTCCCGTCTCTGCCGAACTCACTGTCCCGGTGCATCCCATTGATGATCCTACCCCTCCTGGCAACACCCTTCGCCCCCTCCACTGAGCTGAGGACATCATCAGATTTGTAACCATTATCCTTCAAAATATCCACCCATTTCAACGCCCCCATAGCCTCCAACAGATCTCCCTAGCTGCCCATTCCATCTTTCACCTCAACACCTTTGCCACCTACTCCCACAACCTAGCCCACTTTACCTTCTCCCATCTTGGCACCCTCGTTTAAACCCCACCATGGCGTTACGGCACTGTATCTTGCTCAACAACATCCGTTCCCTACCCTTGGTCTCTAGAAGAGCGTAGTGTTCCAAAGGACTGGAAAAGGGCACAGGTCATTCCCGTTTTCAAGAAGGGATGTCGAACAGATGTGCAGAACTATAGACCTATATCTCTAACGTAGATCAGTTGTAGAATTTTGGAACACGTATTATGTTCGAGTATAATGACTTTTCTGGAGACTAGAAATCTAGTCTGTAGGAATCAGCATGGTTTTCGAAAAAGACGATCGTGTGAAACCCAGCTCGCGCTATTCGTCCACGAGACTCAGAGGGTCATAGACATGGTTTCCCAGGTCGATGCCGTGTTTCTTGACTTCCGCAAGGCGTTCGATACAGTTCCCCACAGCCGTTTAATGAACAAAGTAAGAGCATATGGGCTATCAGACCAACTGTGTGATTGGATTGAAGATTTCCTAGATAACAGAACACAGCATGTCATTCTTAATGGAGAGAAGACTTCCGAAGTAAGAGTGATTTCAGGTGTGTCGCAAGGGAGTGTTGTAGGACCGTTGCTATTCACAGTATACATAAATGACCTTGTGGATGACATCGGAAGTTCACTGAGGCTTTTTGCGGAAGATGCTGTGGTATATCGAGAGGTTGTAACAATGGAAAATTGTACTGAAATGCAGGAGGATATGCAGCGAATTGACGCATGGTGCAGGGAATGGCAATTGAATCTCAATGTAGACAAGTGTAATGTGCTGTCAATACATAGAAAGAAAGATCTCTTATCATTTATCTATAATATAGTAGGTCAGCAACTGGAAGCAGTTAATTCCATAAATTATCTGGGAGTAGGCATTAGGAGTGATTTAAAATGGAATGACCATATAATATTAATCGTCGGTAAAGAAGAACCCTAAGGAAATGCAATCCGAAAACAAAGGAAGTAGGTTACAGTACGCTTGTTTGCCCACTGCTTGAATACTGCTCAGCAGTGTGGGATCCATACCAGATAGGGTTGATAGAAGAGACAGAGAAGATCCAATGGAGAGTAGCGCGCTTCGTTACAGGATCATTTAGTAATCGCAAAAGTATTACGGAGATGATAGATAAACTCCAGTGGAAGACTCTGCAGGAGAGATGCTCAGTAGCTCGGTACGGGCTTTTGTTGAAGTTTCGAGAACATACCTTCACTGAGGAGTCAAGCAGTATATTGCTCCCTCCTACATATATCTCGCGAAGAGACCATGAGGATAAAATCAGAGAGATTAGAGCCCACACAGAGGCATACCGACAATCCTTCTTTCCACGAACAATACGAGACTGGAATAGAAGGGAGAACCGATAGAGGTACTCAAGGTACCCTCCGCCACACACCGTCAGGTTGCTTGCGGAGTATGGATGTAGATGTAGATGTAGACAACACACACCTCCTCATGCACACCCTCACAACCCACTGCGTGGATGCCTTCCTCCCCAATGAAACCTTTTTTCAGCCCACCCGTATCATCAGCACCTCGCCCTACCTCCTCCACCGATCCGATAATCCCCAACCGATAGCACATGGTGGAGTTTCCATCGGCCACCTTCGCCAGCTCACTGTCCGGCTCCAATCCCTCCTTCCTGACCCCACTGAACACTTCATCCTCAGCCTCTTTTTCCCCAGCCTTACCGTAACCTGTGCCCCCATCTGTGTCTGTCCCACTGCCCCCATCCCTTTGATTTCCTTTCTCACATTTACCACACCTTCTCCTCCTACATGATTGCTGCCAACCTCAATATCCACCATCGTACCGCCGCCCAGACACAGCGGTGGCATCGGTTCCTCACCTCCCTGCAAGGTGATCTCCTCCCCCTTCCACAACACACCTGCCCTGACTCCAATACCACTCCCGATGTAGTCCTGGCCTCCCTCAACCTCCTTGGACGCATTACGGTGGACGTTCTAGACCCCATTGGTAGTGACAATCTCCCTGTCCTCCTTACCATGTCAGACAGACATAACCCTCGTCTCACTCCTCGCAACGTCCCTCCCACAAAATATGTCCATAACTACTCCCGCACCAACTGAGATGCCTACCGGGACATCCTCAATACCCAGCTTGAAAGACACCCTCTCGCGTACCGCCACCCCGATGACATCACCCATGCCGCCTCCTTTCTCCAGCAGACCCTTTCTGAGGCCATTGAGGCTCATGTCCCCACTATCGCCACCCACCCGCACCGCCCCACCTTACCCCCACAGGACGTCCTTCTCCTTCATGAATCCTGACGTCTCTACCGTGCCTTTCTCCACACTCAGGACCAGGATACGCTCCAACGTCAACGGCAACTCAAACGCGACACATCCGCCGGACCTGTACCCACCTAAATGCTGCCCTACCTATAAACGCGTCCAAGTACTGGTCAGCCTTCCATTGCCTTACTGGATCTAAACACTCCCCACAGTATCCCCTCCTCCATGAGGATCAACATTTTCCTGACACTCTCAGTAAGGCCAATCATTTCGCTCCTACCTGTCTGATGTCCTTACTATTCCAGATGATCCCATTTTTTATTACTCCCTCTTCCCGGATGTCCATGATTGTACTGACACCTCAGCCCTCCCCTTGCGCCTAGCTTCCAGTGCTTGGGCCACATCCCAAGCACAACACTTAACTCTCCCATCACCAAGCAAGACATCATAGCCACACTTCACACTAACTGCAACACCACCGGTCACGACCATGTCACCTACCGTCATCTCCACAAGGCTCCCTTATTAAACTGTTATCCTAGCAACCAGCTACAAACCCAAACTGAGGAAAACCTCCCACATCCTGATGTTCCCCAAGCCTGCTAAACCATCCTCTGACGTCTCCTCCTACCGTCCTATCAGCCTCACCTCGGTCTTCAGCAAGGTCTTGGAGTCCATCCTCACCCGATGCATCCACCAACACCTCCACCACCTCACCCAATGTGTCTTCCGGCCCTCCTTCTCTGCTGATGACCTTCTCCTTCATCTCGCTCACCTCCTCTCCAGCCAACTAAATTCTCTTCACTCTGGCATCTATGCATCCCTTGACCTTGATCGCGCATACGATTGTGTCTGGCATTCTGGTCTCCTATTCAAGCTCCAAACCTTCGTCCTTCCCGTCAATTACATCTGTGTGATCGCCTCATTCCTCTCCTGTCACCCTTTCTATGTTACCATCCACAATACTGACTCCTATACCTTCTACCCCTCCGCTTGTGTGCCCCAGGGCTCCATCCTCTCCCCTCTTCTCTACCTCCTCTATAGGGCAGACATGCTGTCACCCCAAACCCCCATCCACCTCCTTCAATTTGCTGATGACACTGCCTTCCTTGCCCTCGCCTCCACCCTCCAGCGCTCCCAGCGCCTTCTCCAATCCCACCTTGACCTGTTCACCGCTTGCTGCAACCAGTGGCTGCTCATGGTCAATCCTTCCCTCGACCACCGCCTTTCCTCTCTGGACAGCCAAAGCCACAGTACATACCCGACTCCTTAAGCTCCTCTCTGGCTGGACATGGGTTTGGACCCCTCCAGTATCCTCTACACCTATAAATCCCTCATCCACCTCATCCTCTGCTATGCCCATCCCGCCTGGATTTCTGCCCCTCCCACCTACTATAAGTCCATCCAAATCTTGGAATGCCATGTGCTCCGCCTCGCCTATCACATCCATCTCCCACCCCCACACGGATCCTATATGACTTGATTCTCTTCCCGCACCTTCTCCTTTTCCTCGAACAAATACGGATCCTTTACACCTCCTGCGAGCTCGATCCCCCACACTTGCTTGTCTCTCCCATCCTCACCCATCCCAGCCCGCTGCTGTGCCGGTATTCTTGCATCCTACCTGCTCTCCGTCTTCACGCCCTCATACCCTTGCCCAAGGTGGCTCCTTCCATCTCCCTCCCTGATAATGCCCTTGTTCCCTCCATCTACCCCTCTTACCAGCTCTGACTCTCCCCTCCCATTTCCCCAGGGCTCCCTATCTACCTCCTTTCCCCCCCCCTCCTCTCTCCCACATCTCCCGCTGCCACCCCCTACCCGGGCTTCCAACCCCTCCCCTCTCTTCTCTCCCCACTTTCCCTTCTTTCTCCCACTGGCTCCAACCCCTCTCCTTCCCGCCCTCCTACCTCTCCCTTCCACCTGGAGGCACCCCCCCCCCTTTTCATCAATGTGTTTGTGAGTGCTTCGCCGATGATCGTCACCAGTGTTTCCGTGCCTCAGTGTTTCTCCGTTGCATGCTACAGTGTTTTCATTGAGTCCTCCTACGTTCGCATCTCCAATTGGATGTCTTCGTCTGTTCTACTGGTGTCAACCTTTGTGTACTGTGCCTTCTGTCGAACGCCTTCTAATATATCATGTATTACCATGCTTTTTATGTTTTCTGTCTTCTATGTCTATCTGTTGTATCTATTGGCCAAAGAGTGCAAGCGCTAGAGACAAACTGTCTCAAAATTACTTAGAGCAAACGTTAATTGTAAACAAATTGTGACAGGAAGCAGTCCTACAATGGGCAAAGTTGCCTATTGGTACAGTACATTAAACAATTTTCCTGAGAACTAGCTACAAAGTCAGGGCATGAAAATTTACATTCAAATATTATAATAAGAGGGCGAAGCCCCACTACAGTAACTAATAAATTAGTATGAGAAACACAAGCGTGCGAAGCATAAAATATCTTGAACATAAAACAGGCAAACTAAGAAACACCTTAGCAAGTAGGTGTCATTATCAGGGGACTTATTAAAAACTTTGTTATTAATGTAGCCTTTTAGAAAAATCAGGTACCACATTTGACAGCTTGCAATGCTTAATAAAAGATATTGCCATACTTTTTTTAAGTATTTTATACACAACGTCCATATATCTGTTAGCTGCTTTACTTGCCTCGGCAGGTACAAATTTACGAATCTTTAACATAGTGCAACTCTTCAGCAACTGTGAATTATTCAGAAATTAAGAAAATCAGCCTTCAGTTACAAGGTAAAATTTCATTAGTATACCTAGGTTTCGATGCCAATAATGGTATCTTCTTCAGAACCTATAAATTAACCCATATGGACATATGTTACACATTGAAATACATCATCAATCTAATGATTTCATAATAAAGAAAATCGTGGTACTTACAAAAATTAAATTATTTTGAGGGCCAAACGTTGGCAATGTCACAGAATAAAATTAAAACAGAATAAAGACTCATAGTCATAAGATTATGTTTGTCAAAACTAAAAACATTAAGGCAAACGTAGAAGGAGCTAAGCCGGCCAGGAATAAGAGTTATTCTCTCTCGTTACATTTTACCATGTTTATCAGTTTGAAACTATTTTCCTGGCAAATTTACTAAAATTTATCTACTTACTTGTGGAGGGGTGGTGGGGGATGGGACCCATGTGGTGGCTGGGAAGACCCTTGATGTCATCAGGGGGTGGGAGTAATTAATTGATCAATTACTTATTTTAGATAATTAATTTATATCAATTTGATCTAAAAGTTCTTTGCCCTATTACTGTTAACCAAAGGAATATTTTATTGGTGAAGTCAAGTAAAAGATGGCATCCCTATGTACCTAAGCATACAGTGAATGTACCAGTAATTTATATATGTGAGGGATATGTTCATTTTGGTTTTAAAAAACATCTACAGCATATTAATAAGTTCTACTATGGAAAGAGTATGGGCACTGTTGTCAGAAATAATATTAGGCAACATGTAAAATATCACAAGGTTAAATATATCAGAATTCGCCATAAGTTTACTCTTTACCTGATAATATGTAGATGAACGTGGGATTTGATAGCAGTCGATTTCTGTGGTTCACTAATAAAAGGAAAAAGCGAAGTATCTTACATTTTTGTAGTTCTGGTGGAGCGTGACACAAAGGCGTCCCTACCATTGCACAGGGGCGAGCAGAGAAGACTCTCAGCAAGAAGTACGAACTGGCGACCAGGGCGGACGTAGCAAGCACATCGACGCTACGACAGATTCCGACGCCCACGTCTTCGCGACCGCCGGCGCGCGGGCGCGGACGGGGAAGAGAGCGGCCCGCGGGGGGATGGGATTTAAATCGGCCGCCCGCCCTCAGGAGCTCAGTTACGGACGGCCGCAAGAGTCGCTGAGATGTGCAGCCGCGAGAAGGACGTACCTGCGCTTGCTAGCGACGCGAAGGTTGTGGCAGATCGCCGTCCGGCCGCGCTTGCGCCGTCAGCGGCCCCATCTGGCCCCCACTTACGACGACCAGTGCTATGGCTATGGATTTGATGGACACAGCTACGGAAATCTTGAAGATAGCGCTGTCTGCTCCGCTCCCCGATTCTGAAGATGAGAGCTCTACCGCGCCTCAGCCACGCGAGAAAAATAAGAAGGGGGCAACAGCCGCGACGTCCGCTGTTCGCTTCTCGCCGATCGAGAAGAGGGCCAAGCAAGATTTCGCCCCTGACGCCGACGGTTTTGTCCCGGCCCGGCGGACTGCCAGACGCATGCAGTCATCGACGACGCTTCCAACTGCCGTCGCCAACTCATTCGACGCGCTCGATGACGCGCCAGTGCAGCTACCGCGCGATCCTGCGCCGAAGAAAGACTCCCATATTCCGCCGGTGGTCCTCCAGTTTCGACCGCCCTATGGGGAACTGCAGAAGTTGTTGCGCAGCTGGACAACGGCCGTCTACACCGTGAAGCCTGCCGGGCGTGACCTGTACAGGGTCACACTCCGTACTGCTGACGATTATCGCCGGGTCACTCAGCAGGCGTCTGAGCGTGGTATACCATTCTATACCATGCTTCCGCACCTGACAAGGTCTTGAAGATTGTAATACGCGACCTCCCGTTCAACATGGAAACCGATCACCTGCATCGTGAACTCGCTGACTTGGGCTTCTTCATTCGGGCAGCCATGAAGATGAAGTCGCCTAAATCACGCGATGATATGCCGCTCTTCCTGGTCGTCTGCTCCGACACGGTGGAGAACCACAAGCTCTACCAATTGGCGCGGGTCGCCGACATTCCGGTTCCGACCGAAGATCTTCGCTCCAGGAGAGGCCCAGTGCAGTGCTTTCGCTCCAGGGGATAAATCACGTGGCGCGCCACTGCTCTATGCCGGCGCCCACGCAGGACGTGTGTGCCCTCGTCCGCCCACCGAGAAGCCGACATGTGCGCTCTGTGGCGGTGCACACGTGGCCAGTTATCGTGGTTGTGAGGTGTGGAAGCGTGCCATCGCTCGCCAACTTGGCCAAACACCCGTGCCACATCCGAAGCAGCCAGCAACGAGGCGGCCCGGCGGCTCTTTCGCGGCGGCAGCATCAGGGGCGCCCTCCGCCGTCCCGACAGCGTCGGTCGCTCCTGCTCCCGCCGCATCCGAGGCCGTGCCGACACCTGAGGCCCCTGCGCCTCCACCACAGCCGCTAGTGGCGGGGCCGGGAGCTGCCTCTCCCGGGACATCGGCCGGACTGCGCCCCTCCAACCGCCGGCGCGGGGGTCACTGCCCCGTGGGTACCCAGCGCTCAGCACCGTCAGTCGAGCAGCCCCAGGTGGACTCTCACAGCGCAGCAGCCGCGCCTCCCCCTTCCAGCGACAGGGCCGCGCCTGCTGCCTCCACCGCTGACCTGGCCGACCTCGTCGCGCAGCTCACTGCACTGGTGACCAATGCCACGAAGTTGATCGAAGTCCTGTCGCAGCAACTCACCGCTGCAGTGCTGATGGCCGCTCCGGCCCCGACCGCTGTCAACCCTCACCAGATGCACCGTGGGCAGCGTTAGAGGGCTCACAGTCGTCGCGTGGAATGCCAACGGCGTCCGCACTCGAGCCGGCGAATTTCGCCAATTTCTTCGAGACGAAGCCGTCGACGTCTGCCTTATCAACGAAACCCACCTGAAGCCTGGGGTCGACGTCGGGGCGGCAAACTACTCCAGCTATCGCACCGATCGACTGATGGCGGGTGGTTGGACAGCCGTTTACATCCGCAATGTCATTCGTCATCACACGTGATACAACTTCCACCACTGGCAACGCTGGAGGCCACCGGTGTCGTCGTTCACACCTCGGCGGGCGCCATCACGTTCGTTGCTGCCTATCGACCGCCATCTCGTCCGCTGGACCCTGCTGACATCGATGCTCTGCTCTCCTTGAGGGGGCAGGTGTTCGTCACCGGGGACTTTAATAGTAAACATGTCTCCTGGAACTCCAGGATCACCAATGCCGCTGGACGCTGCCTGCTCCAGCTAGGGGAACGTCACCATGCGCTTGTGGTGGGGCCGTACGACCCAACTATCTTCCCTGCCCGTGGCCTCCCGGATATAATGGACATCATGGTCGTCAAGGGCATCCCTCGTCAGATAACTGCCACGACGAGGATGGCACTGTCTTCTGACCATGTCCCAGTGGTTTTTGATATAGACCCAGGAGAGGCATCTCACTTGCTGGCATCGACTGGAACAGGTTTTAAGCAGCCGTGACGGACTCACTCGCCGCCGCGCCGCCCCCTGCGGAAGCTGGAGCGGACGCAGCACTTCTGCACTTCGCGGCAACCACGATCGACGCCGCCAATATAGCAACGCCGCCCCGACCACGCACTCCGCCTGACTACTCCCGACAGCTGCCGCCGGACATCCTTGCGGCCATCACTGAGAAGAACCGGGTCTATAGGGAGTGGCAGAGGACAAGAAATGCCGACACCAAGCGCCTCCTCAACAGGATGCGTCGGGACATCCGGGCCGCCATTGACAACCATCGCCATCGCGACTGGAATAACAAGGTTGCCACCCTCTGCCTTGACGACGGCACGGCCTGGCGGACGACGAAGCGTTTCCTACGCCGCACGCAACGTATCCCTCCCCTGATGGTCCACGGTCAGGCTGTCTGCGAACCAGCTGCGAAGGCTGATGCCCTCGCAGACGTCTTTGCGGCTGCGTTTAAGCTGATAGAAGACCCGACCGATGCTGTCCACGACGACCTGGTCGCTGACCGGCTCCCGCGCTACTTGGAGGCACGCGACGACGATGACGTCCTTGAAGAGACGACGGCGGAAGAGGTGTCGTCCATCCTGCGTGCCCTGAACCCCAGGAAAGCTGCGGGCCCAGACGAAGTTTCCAACGCCTTTCTCCAGAAGTTGCCGCCGGTGGCTGTTACTCATCTCGCCAACGTCTTTAATGAAATCCTCCGGTCCTGTAGTTTTCCTCAGTCCTGGAAGCATGCAGAGATCGTGGCGATTCCGAAGATGGGGAAGGATCTGCGCCAGCCCGCGCACTATAGACTTATTAGTTTACTGCTGGCCGTCTCCGAGGTCTTTGAAAGGGTGTACATCAGGCGGCTGCAGCGCCACGTTGACGAGGAAGGCCTCCTGCCCGAAGAGCAGTTCGGTTTTCGCCCTCGAGCAGCGCGAGTTCTTCGGCGCGATGTTCCTGGACGTGTCGCGTGCTTTCGACAGTGTGTGGCACCGCGGCTTCTTATTCAAACTTTTTGAACTTGGGGTACCGACGTCGCACGTCCGTCTCATCGGTTCCTATCTTGCCGATAGGACCTTCCATGTGCGAGCCGCGCATGGCTTGTCCTCCGTCCGCCGCATCAACGCCGGTGTGCCGCAGGGCTCGGTCTTGGGGCCACTCCTGTACTCGCTGTACACTTCTGATGCGCCGAAGATCGACCGTGTGCGGCTCGCCCTGTACGCGGATGACACGGCTCTATATACGAGGAGCCTCAATGCCGCCGTCACGCGCCGCCGTCTGCAGCTCGCCGTTGACACCCTGGCAGCCTGGGCAGTCAAGTGGCGTCTACAATTCAACGGTGCCAAGACGCAGTTCCTGATCGTCACCAGGCGACTCGTTCCTGCAGGTCTGCAACCACTCACTGTCGGTGGAAGCCCTGTCCCGTGGCGTCCAACGGCGCATTACCTCGGCGTCACCATCGACCGCCGACTGACGTGGGTTCCGCACATCCGCGAAGTGAAGAACAAAGTGTGGAACAGACTACGCATACTCTACCCGGTGCTGAACCCCGGCTCCCAACTGCCACCGCGGCTGGGCATCACTCTGTACAAGGCGCTGCTCCGCCCTGTACTCCAATACGCCGCCGTCGTCTGGGGGAACGCCGACACGAACCTGAAGAAGCTGGAGACACTGCAGAATCGCATCCTTCGGCTGGCCTTACACCTGCCTCACGATTTCCCCACCGCTCATCTTCACGACGTACCTCTGCTCCGTGACCTCTTCCAGACGACCGCTCAAACCTTTTACGAACGTGCTGGCCGGTCACACGGCGCCCAAATCCGGACGCTGGGCCGAAAACTGCCGCGCAGCGTCACCACCCGATGGCCACACCTGCTCACTGCCTAGCTAGCACTGCAGAACTGTGCTGAGGAGACACCCAAGAAGACAACCTACACGTGAAGACGCATTACATCGGCATGCATGGGAGGCAAAGCAATAACTGCTGCAAACTCCATCACACATTGGAGGCCAAGTTCTCTCCGTGCAGATCCACGCGAGGAGCTCAGTTCGTCAGCGCACCTGACGATGGCGACATGTCTGATCGCCAAAATATTGTGCCCGTTGGACGCTATGAACCGGCAGTATACCCGTGGACTGTTCGAGCAACTAATACACCGGGAGAAACTGAAGAATCACACTCCTTTTAAAAGTCTACAACATAACTCACGACTGCTGTCGTTACCTTTCGCTAGACATGTCACCATGGAATTTCTCCAAGTGCCAACATCTTAATTACATTTCCCTTATCACTAGTCGTGTTGTAAGCTCACAGAGACAACTATTTACTTTCACTTTTCGCTTACAAAGTAAGAATCTTAATAATTATCCTTTAAACAAATTCCTGTTAATGGTACATAGTCTGACTCCTTACCTCTCAGGCTCGACATCTCTTTTGTACATCTGGTGGTTTTTTAACCCGTTAGTTTGAAACATCCGGAATGTCCCCTCACGCTCACCACAAAATATACCCCCGCAGCTATCCTCACCCAAGAACCATGTATCATACTAGCATCTACAACGCTTCGCCAATACGTCTCACTTATATCTCTCAAAGTAGAGCTCATCACAGAGTGAATTCCTGTCGAACTGCTCGGTTTCCTGGTACCCCTGCTCCAGCAAAGCAACTTCCTGATGCCTAATGTTACCGTATCATACGAATTAAGCCTTAGCAGTTTTCTTCGCCGTTCAGCTAGCTTGTCCCTTAAGATGGACAAGCCTTGCAACAATACTCCTGTGGCAACAGCTTCCAATAGCTAAAATTTCGTCTCTCTAAGTTTCATCGTTTGTCACTGAAGGTTAATTGTGGTGTGATGTTTGGACAGGAAGTTTACTTTTAGGTTTGCCTCTTACCCTTCACATATATTATGCTCATTGCGCACATAAGATTACGGCTACCTTGTAAACAGATTGCAGCACGCATCAGCATCTTGCTCTGCCAGCCTGTGATCTAGTACTTGCTCTACTATTACATACCGAACCTCAGACATACACTCCTTAACAGACCAGACCACTAACATTACCTGACGAAATATATGTACTGTAACGTTTTTTTCACGTTATCTGCAACACAACTACCTACGTCAACACTGCCTATGCGTTTCCCGTCGTATCTACAGTAACATCTTTGGCCTCAGTTCCAGTCTGCACGACACAAAAAGCAACAGAACGTGTACTTCTTAGTTCATCTGACTCCGGCTCCACGGCCTCTAAACAACATCCAGTATTACACTTTGGGTAGATACTACTGCACTTGAATCACCCATGTTGCATTCCATTCGCTTATTCAGTTTAGTACAGCTTACACTGAGTTCGTCTGGCACAACAGTTAATTCAGACACCGCAATTCTACATGATCTCAGAGTTCATACTTACATTTTACCTCCCTTAAAGTCAACAATGTTATTCCTCTGCGTACTGAGTAACTGTACAGCTACTTGACAATGTATTTCACCCTTCACAAAGTATCTGAGTTTTCCCACCCAAAAGATCGGTCCTCCAGTCGTCAAATTTTGTTCTGCTCCTCACATGGTTGACCAGTTCAACTTTCCGTCGGGCGCGGCTGTTCAAATTGATACACCTCGAAGTTTACTGCAAATTATTTGTCAACGAGTGGCAGCACTGACGCCTACTCGATAGTAGCTAGCCTTTTCCGAACGCTTGTCATTGTTGTGTGCTTCAGTGTCGATACGACTGCTCTGTTGTCGATATATGTGCTGATTGATCAGTTTGATACACTGCGCCCGTTCGTGTTGCATTTCAACAATTCATTTCTTTGGTTATCAACATAACTTAGTAAGTAGTACAATGTTAATATACAATGTGTAATGCACTTATTTTCTTTTTGGGCCGTTTAATCGTCAGTTAAGAATGTTTGAGTGCCAGGTATCAAATTGATACACGGCGCCTGACTGCGTTATTTTATAGGAATTTTATCATTTTAGGTGTGAGACACTTGATCATGGGAGGCTACAGTAAGACGTACAACCTCCATGACCCAAATCATGTTGCAGAAATACAAAAAATGTTGTTCGAAGAGGATAATGATGAAGTTCAAGAGGATTTTGAAGATGAAGTAGACACAGATTGTGATGACGCAGTTGAAGTTCGGCAAGAAGATTCAGAAACAGAGGAAAACGACAGTGAAACCGACGAGGACGTACTTGAAGAAAACCAGCATCATTATACTGGAAGGGACAAAGAGACAAAATGGAATAAAGTTCCACCATCGCAGAGAGTACGTGTCAGGGCCCGCAATATTATTCGAAAGTTGCCTGGTCCTATAGGTGCGGCGAAAGCATTGAGAACGTCTTTGGAATGTTGGAATTGCCTCATAGATGACGACATTTTGTCGATTATAGTTCTGTATACCAATCAGTATATTGAGAGCATCAAAGCTTCTTTTCAGCGAGAGAGAGACGTAAAACCTATAGATATTATTGAATTAAAAGCTTTCATTGGTCTTCTGTTTTTGGCTGGTGTTAACAAAAGTAACAGACAAAGCTTAGAAGATCTCTGGGGAAGTGATGGGGATGGAATTGAAAAATTTCGTCTCGTTATGAACATAAAACGTTTCAAATTCACCATGCGGTGCCTTAGATTTGACAATCGTGTGACTCGCGATGAAAGGAGAAAAATAAACAAGATAACAGCGATTCGGGAAATATTTTCTCTGTTTGTACAGAATTGCCAGAAATCCTACACCCTGAAAAGCAACTAAGAACTGTTGTAATTTAATCTCAAAGATACAAGAAGAAAATTTGTTCGACTGTCATACCAGAGGAATACTCTAAAAAACTTTTTTATCATTGAGAGACAAAGGACTAATTTCGAGATTCTTTTATTACTTCTAGTATTAATTACCCTTTTGTTCGGATGTGCTGGCGTAAAGACGTACTGTATAGTTTCATTTCTATGTGTGTGTTAAATGAGGGTGTTAAATGATGAAAAATGTGTTTTATAATTTCTGTCAAGATCAAGCCTAAATCACATACCAATGGAGTTCAAATTATTCTGTTAATTCGAGAAGGCGCATTTTAGATGGAGGCGACGATCTTTACGACGGCGCTGCTCAACAGAAGAGGTACGTGATTGTGCTCGCTGCTTTCCTTTGGTGGCCGCTAAGATTAATTTCGATGTGTTTTTTGCCGAGACATTCAGAACCTGCAATCTTCCTTTTCGTATAAAAATAGGAGTCCGATTGAAAAAGAAATATTCTTAAATTTAAATAATTAAAATTCTTTTAGCCAGGCCACGGGGAATGATAGAAAGTACGTGCCTCTACCCTGGTTGTACGTTCGCAATCTCCGAGTGTGTTACGACGTAATTATTTTTACAAAAAAAAAAAAAAAAAATTAATATAGATCTTTCTCATCAGATCGCAACCACTCGTACGCGAATGTACGTACCCTCTGAATGTGTCTAGTCAGTCATGCGCATTGTTCTAAAGCTTTTCTGTTAATATTCTGTGGATTGCATCCCCGCAATTAATTTTTGTTTATGCCGCAAATCGCACTTCACGCGAAGTATTTATTACGCAAGTTTCAGGCTCCATTTAATGTCAAAAACTTCCGAAGTACGGCTGACTAAGCAAACCGCTACAACTACAATAAAAAAAAACAATAACAAAAAAACAAAAAGAATAACAGAGAGGGTACGTTACAGTGGCGACAGAGTGCCATGACGATTATTTCAGTAAAAAATCAGTAGAAATTTTAGTTGAAATATTTAAACCATGTTAGCCATCCATTATTGCTATTACAACTAATTGCTTCTGTTGCATGTTACGAGAGCTGCGTAGCAAAAAAGAAAAAAAGCCATAGAAATTACCAATTTTTGAGAGAAAAGTGTTGGACCATTTAATGTTATTTCTTTTGACTACAAAACCGTCCGAAAGAAACACTTAAGGTAAGAGCAGCAGCACTACTACGCTTAGTTGAAAGTAAATGTGGGATTGTTTTTTTTTCATTTTTTCGACACCCACTGCGTAGAACGCATCAGTTCCTATTTTTCCAAATTCTTGTCCATTTTTTTTACGCAAAAATTGCAATAGTTCATTTGTTATTATATGTAAATGCATCACAAGATGGCGGACAAAATTTATTAATTGCGCGCGAAAAAGAAAAGAGTCATTTATCAGTCTTCTGTTTTGCCACAGACATATTTTACTACGTGAATTTCCAAGGACGAGCGCAAAGCCATCTGTGATTTATTTACGTGTAGTACGAGCTGTAGTGATAGAGAAGTTCGGCTGCACGCTGTTCAGAGTTGTGAATCGGCGTGGTGAAACTCATATCTCAAACCAAAACCATGGATAGTTCGTCAGATGTGGAAACCATAGTCCAACCTTTACATAACCTTGAGGCAGAAAGTACTGCGAATACTGAAAACACAGTCGCAGCGACCGGCAGTGCTCAGTCGCAAGCGAACGGCGACAACATGTCGACTACAGAAACAGACACGAATACTGACAATAAACAAGACCCAGTAGAACCAGACCTCATGCGGATGTTTAGAGATGCAGACGAATTTAACGTCACAGTTTGCAGCTCACGTCACAGCTCAGATAGGTACTGTTAACACACGTGTAGAAAATGTTGCAGCACAAATGAACGCTCACACAGAAAATGTTACAGCAAAAATGCACGCTCACATAGAAATGTTACAGCACAAACGCAGAAAATGTCACCACGCAGATAGATAATGTTGCAGCACAAATAGGTACTGTAAATACGCGTGTAGAAAATATTACGACACAAATGGACAAAATAGAAAATGACGTGAAGAACCTGACCGACATGAAAAACAACCTGACGACTCAACTGACCCAGTTAAGAAGAGAGGTAGCAGATCAAGTGATAGAGGTAGTACGCGAAGATTTAAATTACATGAGCCAAGACATTGACAACTTAAAGTCCACATTTTAGGATATGGCAGAACAGATCCGTACCTTAACCGAAAATTTTGAAGCTATGAGTTTACAGCAGACCGAGCTTAGTGTCAAAATGCAGGAGGCTGTAGACCAAGTTGATGACATGACGAAACAACAAAAACAGCAGTTTGACGAATTTTTAGAGGAAAAAGACAAACATATCAACCATACTTTAGAGACAGAACTAAAAAAAGCAATAACTCATACTGTAGAACAGGTGTACACTACCCAGAACACGTCCGTAACTAAACTAGAAACTGACCTAGCTCAGTTACAAAAGACTCTGACACAGCACTTACCTGACTGGAAAAAAACATGTATACGAGCAACTAAAGAGTAAACACCCTACACAGATCGAGAGAGAACAACATCCAGAAGAGGAATTTGGTGACAGACGCACAGGTAAGAGTGAAGATGCGGCAAACAGTTATCTTTATCCCGATGTACCCGTGTTCTCACCTAACCAAGGTCGTAACGGTAATCGACATTACCGCGACGAACGAGAGAGACACCAGACAACCGAACCAACTTTGTCGGCTGTTCTGTTAGAGGAAAGCCTTATACAACACAGGCAGTTCCAAGTGTTTATCCCAGAAAAAAAATCCGTCCACCCGGTAATTTTTATAAAGTCATTTAAGAATGTGTTGCCTAAGACCTGGTCTGAAAATCAAAATATACAGTATGTAACTGTATATATACAAGGCGATGGTGACCTATGGGCAATGGAAATGTCGGAAAACTGTCAGACTTTAGAACAATTTGAAGGTGCATTTTTATCGAAGTATTGGTCACAAGGTGTACAAGAGAGATTAAGGAAAGCTTTGTTCAACCCGGAGCAATACAATCCGAAATTTGGATCACTCCGGAAGTATTTTGAAAAATACTTGAATAAAAAGCGGTTCTGGGACGAGCCCGTCACACACACAGACGTACTGCGCATCCTGAAGGCAAAATTAGTACAAGTACCAGAGAGCAAACTCGAATATTCTCTATCTGTATTAGATTCTATCGATTAAATTAATGAGGATGCCAGGCAAAATCAAGCCCACCAAAACAATTTTCGTGGCAGCGGTAGCAACCAGCCTGCGCAGCGCCAGCCGCATTTCGGCGTCAACAATGTAGCGTGCGCGGCTGAGTCGCGACCGGCTTTTGTCGATCGCGCCCCGACAGCACAGACGCCAGGCCCGAGTTCGGGAGGAAATTACGGCAACAGCTACAACCAGACCTGCCATCCACAGCACAATAGAAAAAGAAAAAAACGGTGATAGGAATTTTTCTGGTTATTCCGATGGCCGAAAACGTAACTGGAACAGAAATGGCAATAGGAACCAGTGGGGAAACAGTTACAATAATTTCCAACCTGAATTTAGCCGCAACCGCACGGGGGATCATCAAAGTAGGCAGTGGCAATATCCAGTTAACAGCCAAGCCTATCAATCTCAAACACTAGGTGACAATATGCCGCTAAACTCAGGGCAAAACCACGACAGGAATACTCAGCTAAGGAACAACACGTCAGGGGTAAATATAATTGAAGTCGCAAACGAAACACAAACAGATGTGAACCGCGGAGCGTTAAACTAAGCATGGCCTCATTATGCTCCCCAATGTTGGCCATAGATAGTCGTGGGGGCGATCCATACTGTCATGATAGTAAATTGCTCAGGTACCAAGATGAAACGGACATGCGTGACTTACTGACCAAGGAGGAAGAGCCACAGTCATGTGAAGGTGATGGTATAGTACAAGCTAGTTTACAGGCCGTAGTAGGAAAAGTACCTACGCATATCCCTGTGGACACTGGTTCGAAAATTAGTGTGATGTCCAAGGCACTATTTAAAGAGATTAACATTCACACAACTTTACCGACCTATCCAGTACAAAATTGTAGGATATTAGGAGCCATAGACGGTAAATCCAAGCTAATTAAAACGCAAACCATGGTCGAAGTGCAGATTGAAGACATGGTTTTTCAGTCAATTTTTCTAGTAGTAGAAGGGTTGACAGTCGAACTATACAGATCCAAATCCTAAAGGTCAATACTTCACGATGTAGCGACTCAAGTGAACTGTGGTGTCAGCAGGTAGAGCAGCATGAGATTGAACAGAAAATATCTGAATGCTCGGAAATCTCACAACAGAAGGGTGATCTTAGAAGTGTATTGTTACGCTATGTTCGTGTGTTTGATAAAAGGCCCGGAGTCATTAGGACGTATCAGTATAGCATGGATGTCCGGCCCCACGACACATTCTGTAAGAATACCTATTCTATAACTTGGTCACAAAGAGAGGCAGTGGCTCAAGAAATAAAGAGAATGCTCTCGTGGAATATCATAGAGACTTCATTATCGCCTTATTGCAGTCCGCTACTAGCGGTCAAGAAAGCCGACAATTCGGTTAGACTCGTTCTCGACGCCAGGGAGATTAATAAGATTATAGTTCCAGTAACCACCCGACCCGAAAACCTGGAAGAACAGCTGCAGCGTTTTCACGGGGTGCAGTATTTAACTAGTGCAGACCTTCGTAGTTGGTACTGGCAAATCTCACAATCACCTGATAGTAGGAAGTATACAGCATTCATATTTGCAGGTAGGTCCTTCCAGTATTGTGTTCTGCCGTTCGGATTGAACGTGAGTGCAGGCGTTTTAAAAACTGCGCTCGACACTGTTGTAGGATCTGACCTCCTTGACAAAAAAAAAAAAAAAAAAAAAAAAAAAAAAAAAAAAAAAATGGTTCAAATGGCTCTGAGCACTATGGGACTTAACATCTGTGGTCATCAGTGCCCTAGAACTTAGAACTACTTAAACCTAACTCACCGAAGAACATCACACATATCCATGCCCGAGGCAGGTTTCGAACCTGCGACCGTAGCGGTCACGCGGTTCCAAACTGAAGCGACTAGAACCGCACGGCCACACCGGACGGCCTCCTTGACAAACTCACAGTTTATATAGATGACATATTCATAGCAACACCTATGTGGGATGAACATATAGAGCTTTTGGAAGTATGCTACAGAGGTTTTCAGTGGCTGGTGTCACAGCTAACCTTAAGAAATCCAAATTTGTGAAAAAAAAACATAAAATTTCTCGGTCACATAATTTCACTTGCAGGGATAAGACCCGACCCAGAAAAACTGTTAGCCATAAAAAACTTTCCCGCTCCATGCACAAAACGACAGCTAAAGGCATTTGTGGGTTTGTGCTCTTTCTTTCGCCGGTTCGTACCGAACCAGTTGCTCAATAGTCACGCATTACGGGGCCTATTAAAGATGGACAAACAGTGGATCTGGACGCCTCAATGCCAGACCGATTTTGATAAAATAAAACACGCTTTGGTTAATTCTAATATCCTAGAACATCCTGACATGAGCAAAGATTTTTGTATAGCGGCGGATGCTTCATTTTCGGGACTAGGAGCCTGTCTATTTCAGCTGGACGAAGACGCTAGCTCCGACAATGTTAAGATAATTAGTTTTGCTAGCCGTACTCTATCAGAATGCGAACGCAGGTATTCTACAACAGAATTAGAAGCCCTTTGTATTGTGTGGGCCTTTCAAAAGTTCAACTATTATCTGTTTGGCAAGCATGTACGAGTCTACAGTGACCATCAGGCATTAAGCTTTCTGCTCACTTGTAGATTGCTACACAATCGCCTTGCGCGGTGGACGGTATTTTTGCAGTCTTATGATTTTGAAATTATATATGTGAATGGCAAAGATAACGCAATCGCCGACGCACTGTCAAGATTACCACAAGGATTACCTGAGTTCGAAGGATTGGTAGAAGAGAACACAGAATTTAAAGTTATGTTCATCAAGGACACCAAATTTAGGAAATAATTTTTGGATATGTGCAATAATGTGGCCAAATTACAGGAAGAAGATGACCGCTGGAGGAAAGTCAAATCCCAGTTAAACAATAACCCCATTTTTACCTATAAACAGCATTACAGTTTACATAAGGCTGTATTATTCTACAGGAGAAACATGGACAGCGATACATGGTGCGTTTGTGTACTCGAAGCATATGAGAAAAGTTTAATTTGGCATACTCACTACGCTTGGGGGCACTATGGCGCCCGCAAGTGCTGTAAGAAATTAAATATGTACTGCTACTTTCCCAATATGTTTCGACGCACACAACAAATATTAAAAACTTGTATTATTTGTCAGAAGGTTAAGCCTGTCAATCTGAACTGCGAGACAGAGTTGCATCCTATTTTACAAAAAAAAAACGCTAGAGCTAGTATGCATAGATGCTATGGGTCTTTTACCCTCTGCCAGGGGAGGTGTAAAATATGTCATTGGAGTATATTGTGTATTTTCAAAGTATGTGAAATTGTATGCCACGAAAACAACTGCAGCTAAGCCTATTATCAGACGTTTGCTAAACGACTACTTCCCGTCTGTTGGGAAACCACAGGCGATCTTATCAGATAACACAACCAATTTTACATGCCATGCTTGGAAACAATTTCTGAAAGAACAACAAATTAAACAAATATTGATATCCAGGTATAGCCCGCAATCCAACCCAACTGAAAAAATATTCCGTGAATTGAATAGGTTTATGAGGACATATGTAGACAACAAGCAATCTAAGTGGATTGAATATTTAAACGCTTTTGAACAGGTGGTAAACAATCTCCCAATATACGATACTGCAGTTACACCGTCTGATCTGATATGCAATAAGAAAGAGAATAATGAATGGGTAAACCCCATCCCGTCTGTTCCTAGACAACCTGTAGACCTAAATGAAAAAAATAAGGTAAGTATTAATCTCTATCACACAACAAGCCCAACGCCGAAAGAAGCATTATGATAAACAGCTACATGGTATTACCAGATTTACAATCAGAGAAAAGGTGTTACTCAAAACTCATGTGAAATCTTCCTTGTTAGCTAAGAAAAACGCTAAGTGGCAAATAAAATATACTGGTCCGTACGTAATTGTACATATTCCGCACGACGGATGTTTTTTACCTGCATACCCTCACAATGGCAAGATCAAAGGACTGTATGCACACAGAGACTTAAGAAAATTCTACTATAATTATCACACGCCATACCTATTAATGCACACGTATAAAATAAGTTACTGTGAAAAAGAGAACGAACACGATTAGGATAAAGAAAGTACATCTTATGCAGCTAAGTGAATAAGAACTTTTCACTATTATTGTTTACATTTGTCAGTGAACGTGGACGCAAGACACAGGTAAGCTAGGACAGACGCGTCAGTTGGTGACTAGCGATGTTTAACACGAAGTGTAGGCCTACTTGTAAGTTTTGACGGAATGTTTTTGTTTGGTCACAGTGGTATTTTAGTTTTAAGTTTATATACGGAGGTATCTGGAGCGAACAATTAGCACAGACCTCGGAACAATATAGATGTAAGTTTTTTTTAAAGCCATTTGTGTATCAAAGCAATAAGGTACATGGTAAGTTACAGAAAAATATTGGACTCTCTAAGGTACAAAGGATAAATGTGTGGCGCAAGTACACTATAGGTTGCTGAGAAAGTATTGTGTATTTTTGACGTATCCACACCACGAGGTTTTATCTATAAATGTATCGCATGGAAAATGATGTTAATTTTTTTTTGGATGCTGCAATTATAAAAATGATTTCTAGCTGTTAATGAAAGTTTAGCGTACTATATATCATACGCACAGTAACCTAATCTAAGGAAAGTGCACCTAAGGATAGGATTCATGAATAACAACTTGTGTGATCTTACTGTCATACAGATAATTTTTTTTCAACGCTATATACATGTTTGAATGCAAGTACGATGTTGAGATACGATTAGTGAATGTTAACTGAGGCAAACATAACACCGTCTCTTATAACAAAATAAAGGAGTATGTACAAGGTAAGTTACAGTAAACCAACTAGCCGGAAAAAAATGAGGTAACGCCGAAACAAACAATTATTTACAGGTGGCGCTCGGCGAGATACTGCGAGACTTCAATCGGCGGAGAAAAGCCACTAAGTTCCATTAATGTCACTATGACTGACGATTGACGTAATAAAATATTACCAAGATCACTGAGAAATACACTACGTGACACTAAGTAACGCCAGAGGATTTTAATAATCTATTTTTTCAGTATGAAAACACTAAGGATGTATGCTGACTTTAGAGGGATGCACTACACTTATTTTTTGCTTTGTTTATAATATTTTGTCCAATTTGAGCAGAAGATATTTGATGGAAGGAAAAAGTAACACAAACATGAACACAAAGAAACACCATATACGCAAGCACAGACTTTAGAGGCAGTAGCGCACAGCAGCCAAGCTTCGTTATTAATCTGTTGTTTGTACTACCTAGCAATTTAAGTATAGTGATTTATTTATGTATGTATTTTCTTATTTTTTTAATATTTGTTTGTTTATGATGTGTGTACCATGCGTTGTTACAAACTTGGGTGACGAAAGGATAAAAAAAAAAAAAAAATCCCCTCCCCCCACATAGTAACTCGCGGGTAGAAAATGAACAGATTTTGCCTCATTTGGAGACAACTTCTAAAAAACACTTATAGTGCGTTCATGTCCTAGTGTTGTCACTTCAGTACATAAGTGCATCAGTAGTACGACATAAACTTAGAAAGTGCTGTTGCTCTCAAGCGTGTTCTCCTATGCTCTATGAGATGTCAGGCAGTGTCGCGACCGCGAAATGTAGTATTAGAGCCACGTACTCTCTGAGAACACAATCGCCTACCAATTCGTGTGATAAAATGTTGTGAGCAAAAAGTACGCCGACATAGTTCCGTATAGAAGCACAGGAAAAAATAACGAACGTGAGCATTTATCATAAAAGACAAGCTAGTGGTATCATCAGCTACAGTTTTGTTTCTGAACGAACTGGATAATGAACAGGACAGTGTATATTTACCCAGTGACAATGAGTTATTCAGTGTCAGTGACTTGTGAGCTATACGCAAATAGACAAGTGAAAATACGTTTCATATCACAAACCTTTTTCTTCGAGGTAAAAGAGATATAGTGAATCGAGGAAGCCTGCCACGGTACGATTGTTTGTGCACTATATAGGCCAGTGTGCCGTTTCAAGCCAAATAGTGAAGTGCAGTACTTACCTTTTGCAGTAAACTTAGAAAGCAAACTGTGGTCCCTTCCGACAGCCAAGGTGTACGGCAAGTTGAAACAAGTGCGGTTGGTTTTTCGCAAACTCTGCGAACACTGCACGAGACACTGAAAAGTATGGACCGGGACGCAAGGCATCGCTTTACGGCGGTGGGCCCACGCAACTGCTGAGCTCCAAACGGCGCGCAGCGCGCCATCAAACTGATTGTTGCGTCTGCAGTGAAGCGCATCTGACGCATTATTGGCTAACGGCGTAACATAGGAGGACAATTTACATTCAAAGCAATATCTACGTTTAAATGGACATCCAACAAAGTGCCAAGACATATATATATATATATATATATATATATATATATATATATATATATAAAGTACTAATCCATGTGAATTTTTATTTGTTACATGTTTATATTACCCATGACGAGACAATAGTAAAATGCGAAAAGGATGTCACTAAGCAGATCCTGGCGTAGAAGAGGGAAGCAGTGGAAAGCACAAGCAACTCTAAGCAAGAACTAACGCCTCTTGCTGCCCCAGACACCTCTGCTAGCCCCACACCCTAGATCCGTACACTCCAATAAATATGTGACTTTCCTGTAAATTTTTTTTTTTTTTTTTGCTCAAGAGACAAAGACTTATGAAAAATGACTTTTATTGTCAACATGCGAACGAGAAGGCTGTTTATACGGCGATGGCGATATATTATGTATAAAACAATGTAATACCCTTGTATAATACAATGTAGAAAGAGATGATAAAATAATTTTGTGTATACTGTATGATATAAAAAAGAAAGATAAGAAGAGAAAGAAGGTAAAAGGAGTATGTAACAATTCTGTGTATAATTATCCAGATGTGATGATTTTATGTGAAATACGATGTAAAGACAATGTAAAAGATTTCGTGTGTATAGTATGTAAGTTTGTGTGTTTTACGTGTGTTCTGTATATCCTAATGTATATGTTTTGTCCTCATTGCCTTGTGTCAGAACTGGCATCAAAACCATGTTTGTAGAATGAAGATATGGGAAGAAAGACACTGACAGTGCAGTCCCATTACGTGTGTATAACAATCAAGTGTTAAGTGTTTGGGCTCATTGCCCGGAAAATTGACATTTCTTCGTACAATTCGCCCAAGGGGGCGATGAAAAGGAACTAAAAAATGTTGTAATTTAAGCTCAAAGATACAAGCAGAAAATTTGTTCGACTGCCATATCAGAGGAATACTCTAACAGATTTTTTTGTCATTGAGAGACAAAGGACTAATTTCGAGATTCTTTTATTACTTCTAGTATTAACTACCCTTTTGTTCGGATGTACTGGCGTAAAGACGTACTGTATAGTTTCAAGTGTATGTGTGTGTTAAATGAGGGTGTTAAATGATGAAAAATGTGTTTTATAATTTCTGTCAAGATCAAGCCTAAATCACATACCAATGGAGTTCAAATTATTCTGTTAATTCGAGAAGGCGAATTTTAGATGGAGGCGACAATCTTTACGACGGCGCTGTTCAACAATAGAGGTACGTGATTGTGCTCACTACTTTCCTTTGGTGGCCGCTAAGATTAATTTCGATGTGTTTTTTGCTGAGACATTCCGAACCTGCAATCTTCCTTTTCGTATAAAAATAGGAGTCCGATTGAAAAAGAAATATTCTTAAATTTAAATAATTGCAATTCTTTTAGCCAGGCCACGGGGAATGATAGAAAGTACGTGCCTCTACCCTGGTTGTACGCTCGCAATCTCCGAGTGTGTTACGACGTAATTATTTTTACAAAAAAAAAAAAAGTTAGATCTTTCTCATCAGATTGCAACCACTCGTAAGCGAATGTACGTACCCTCTGAATGTGTCTAGTCAGTCGTGCGCATTGTTCTAAAGCTTTTCTGTTAATATTCTGTGGATTGCATCCCCGCAATTAATTTTTGTTTATGCCGCTAATCGCACTTCACGCGAAGTATTTATTACGCAAGTTTCAGGCTCCATTTAATGTCAAAAAATTCCGAAGTACGGCTGACTAAGCAAACCGCTACACTAAATTCATACCTCTGCAACTACAATAACAAAAAAACAGAAACAATAAAAGAGAGGGTACGTTACAACCCTCGGAGAAAACGGTACAGTAGATGAGAAACTTGAAGAATTCCGTGGAAGGTGCAGTTTTCGAAAATACATACCTAGCAAACCAAACAAATATGGAATTAAGATGTATGCTCTAGTGGATTCCCAAGTATTTTATCTCTATAATCTGGAAATATACGCCTGGCTGCAGCCAGAAGTATTGTACCACGTTAGCAATAAACCTTCAGATGTTGTTCTGCGACTATGTGAACCAATTTATCAGTCAGGTCCAAATGTGACAGCAGACAATTGGTTTACTAGTATTGGTTTGATAGAAGAGCTAAGAAGAAAAAATCTTTCTTTTGTTGGGACGATGAAGAAAAACAAGGGTGAGATTCCTCTGGAATGTGCTACCAATAAAGGCAGGGCTGTCCATAGTTCACTTTTTGGCTTCAAGAAAGGCTGTACTCTAGTTTCCTACATGCGTAAAAAAGGGATGTGTGTTATCTTGGCATTAAGTTTGCATGAAGATAATTCAGTAGATGGTGACACTGGAGATAAACAGAAGCCATCCATTGTAACATTTTACAATAGCACCAAAGGTGGAGTCGACACAACAGATAAGTTGACCGCTTCATACAATGTAGCAAGAAATGTGTGCCGTTGGCCCATGGTCATATTTTTTGCAATGATCAATATGAGTGGAATCAATTCACAAGTAATTTACTATGGCAACAACGAGTATTTTATCCGAAGAAAAGGATTCCTGAAGCAACTCTCACAAGGGTTAGTTCTACCTTTCACAGAGACCTTCAACTGCGGCTACAACAATATAGGCCAACGTGTAAAGAAGAAGCAGAAGACACAAGCAGAAACGAAGGACAAGGGACTGGGATCAAGATGAAAAGGTGTAATACGTCCACAGAAAAAAAAGACTGACAAAATATTGTTCCAAAATGTGTTAGAAGCCTATCTGTTTAATACACATGGAACCTTTTTGGTCTGAATGCGGAAAAATTCCGCATTTGTTACCACAGTCAAAAAGTGACAATGAAACAAATGAATGAGTTGTAATATCATTGTTGTTCTGCTCCAGTGTCATAATAGCCTTTCTGTAAAGATAATTATCATTTGTAATGTGTTTTATTAGTGAAATATAATAAAGAAGCAAATGAAAAAGCGACGTTCTGATCATTTGTTACTAAAGCCCAACATTGACGATAAGAAATCTGAATGATGAATATTTCTACTGCAGTTGTGCTCGTATGTCATCATTGTCTTTCTTTAAATATATTTGGCACTTATAATATGTTTTGTGAACATAATTTAATAAATGATCAAGTTAATAAACGGCGTGATCAATTTGATACACCGCGCCCGATTTCGCTGTGACAAACATCGCGCCCGTCAGAAGGTTAACTACACCAATGGTAACTGGACGTTTAGCGAGAGCAGCTAAACTAGACACAGGCCTGTGCCCCTCCCTCTCAGCTCCCCCCCCCCCTTTTCTCTGCTTTTTCTCTTTTCCTTCTTACCCTCTTTGTCTCCTTCCTTGTTTCTTCAAATCTGCCCTACAAATTCTCCTCATACTCTGGAGTATTATGAAAAGCTATTTACTTGTCACTAGCTTGAAGTGCTTCCAGTATTGTAGACAATTTTACATTGTTCGCTAATATCTTATCTACTTTGTCCCTTACACCTTCCAATAGCTCTTCTGTGGTTGCCCCCTGACACATTGGAAACCCCTCTCTCTGTGGTACTGTCCATCACATGATTATCCTTTATCAGTTGCCGTGTGGAATTCAGTTGATTTTTCCTTTTAAAATATGTACTACATAGACATTTCTCTGTAGTATATACTGAATTGTAAATCTTTAGATCTTTAAAAGTTTTTTGTAAAAGCAGGGACAGCTAGACATTTATTTTTCTAGCTTCAGTAAAACTGTGCTATCTATTAAACTGTATTAAACTGGGTGGAAAGAATGCAAATGAAAAATTTCTGTAATTTTTTAGTGTGGATCTGTCTTTTTGCAAATATACAAATTGTCATTTTATCATCCAAACATGTCTCGCCACAATTGTGGTATCATCAATGGTTTTTACTCTTTTATTTTCTGAAATGCATTTATACAGATTATTATTAGGTTAGGAAATATGACAGATGAAATTTTGTTGTTATTTAAATTATATATGGGCTTTAACTTTCACTTTACAGTGTGAGCATCCTGTGGCTGCCAACCAGAATCAGCCCCGCATCTAAATTAGTACACCATGTCGTATGCAAACATGAGTGATGTTAAAAAATCTTCTGCATTGAATTTTTGTTTGTGTAGACGGTTTTCTGACATATCTCGTGTCTGCAGATGAGATGGTCCAGTAATTTAGGCGTGTGTCTTATTTTGGGTGGCAGCCACGGGATTCACACAATGTAAATTAAAAGGTAAAGTGTCTATATAATTTAAACAACAACAAAATTTGATGTATCATATTCCCATAACCTAAATATTATCTACATATATGTATTTCAGGAAAATAAAAGAGACAGAAAAACCAATGATATGCCACAACTGTCATGAAACAAAAAAGCGGACCCATTCTTAATTCATTATTATTTTTCTACAAGCATGGCAACTGGGCTCAAAAACTCCAATGTGATGGAATTTTTATTTCTATAAGTTACAAATTAATTCATTTGTGAATCGGAAGAAATAGGAGAGAAATTTTTAAAAAATGTTATTTAATTTTATAATGACATGTTAAACATGTGACAATGTTTAACTGTATAAGTTGTATGTCACATTTGAAGAAAACTCACAAGTAAGTAGATAAATTTTAGTGTATTTTCCATGAAAATAGTTTCAAACTGATAAATATGGTAAAATGTAATGAGAGAGAAATATTTTATTAATAAAGTCATTTCTAAATCCTACAGTTCTTCTTCTTCTTCTTCTTTGTGGATGGATCACTTAGGACCAAGCGTAATCAACATTTTTTGGCCTTCCTTTTCGCCCAATATTCCTTCATAGACAACGAATGGGCTAGTTTTCGTTGCGCAGACAACGTATGTCTGTTGGTTTTTCTCTCTTCTTCCTCAAAACACCGTGTGTTTGTGATTTTTCTGATTTCATTTCTGTCACATAGATTTGGAGACCCTAATTCTCTCAGGTCGTTTCCTGTCTGTTTGTACCAGTTCAGTCTTGTAGTTTTGTTCTTTAAAACTGTATGGATTTTGTGCGTTAACCTGTTCAATATATAGAATCACAAATTTTTCCATAGGTAGAAACGATATACTGAAATTTTTCTTGCTTTCAACTTAGCAAAATCTTTCAAAATAAAATCTGGCTACAGTTGAAGGTCAACTTCATGAGATAGTGCTCACCTCAGGTACGTCTTTAGAAAGTTTGGTTTTGGCAAATTTCTTTCACCACTTGCTACAAATATTTCTAGCCAGGAGGATTCGTAAGCTTGATAAAAGTGTTGGGAAAATGACAATGAAATTACTTTTTGTTTTGTAAGATAATGAGCTTTTTAGAGAACTTCAGGCATGAAGAACAGGTGCTAAGACCAAGACTTCATTGTATAGTTCCTTCCCATCAATGTCACACTCATCACATCACTTAACACAGTCTCAAGAGCCACACATGCAGCGTTTATTTTCACCACCCCACGTCTCTAGATATGAATATCGTAAAGAAAGTTGAAGCTCTTATTATGACTTTTCATCAGCTCAAATTTATCTTTTAGTGAGCAGATAGCTGTATCGACTATAAGGTAGGAAAAAAATGCCTTAAAGGAGCGTTCTATTTCTTCTCCATCAAAAAGTTCATCGTCAGACTCACAGATAAATTGCTTTTTCACTCTTTTCAAAGGCTAGATGAGATCCAAGTTTGTCAGGGAGTAGTTTTGCATCTGTTATCACACTATTAAAGTCTTCTTCTGATCTCGTCTTCTTCAATAGACTGCCAACAATTTCAATTAGATCGACAGTATTTTGTAGATTAATAGTAATTCTTCTATTGATCTTAAACAAAATTTCATACCAGACCACTGTACAACAAAGAAATCTGAATTCCCACAGCTTTCTTACAATAACGGAGGCACTGTTCATTACAAAAGCTCCTAGTTTAGAAACTTTGCTAGCTTCATAATCAATCATCACACACTTGTTCAGTGTTACTATCTAAGAGGCTCCAAGCCGTTCAGCTTACCCAAAGGGTACCACTGAGAGGGTTTACATTCAGATTAGGTATGTGCTTCTGCAAAATATCTCATCAGTAGGTAGATATCAAACTTGACAAGTTCTTGAACACTATTGAAAAAGTTGACAGCAATAGTACGTGACATTGCTGTACCATTCACAACAAGGTTTAACGAATGAGTCTCACAAGGAACAATAAATGCTTGGTGTTACGGTCTTTAATTCTCTTTTGGACTCCCACATTTTTCCTTTTCATATTGGAACAGATAACGTATCCTTGGTCTCTCATATTTTACAGAGAAATGTGCCATCTTACCAACTCGTTTATGAGAACATCGCTTAGACGTTCACCAGTAGCGTCTGTAACTGGAATAAAACCCAGGAAATGTTCTTTTAATTATTTATTTACCAGGCTCGGCCTGAACAAAACGAGCGACCACTGACATTTGTTCTGTGTGACTCGCGCCAGGAGTACAGTGTCAAATAACTGTGTAGTATGTTACTTTTTAAAGTCCACTTAAAATGTGACCCTGAATACATGTAGTTAATAGAGCCATGAATTTATTTTGTATTACTTTCCTGAGACAGTGAAGATTGGTATCATGAGAACTTACTCTTCACAAATGCCCTTTCAACACATCATCAAATGTAGCGATGTGCTCAATTAGTTGCAATAAATTACCGTTATTTTATTTAAAGAAAGTATCTGTTGTTCTTCTAAATGCCAACCTCTGTCCCCCCAGAAACAATGTTCAGTCTCATATTTAGTCTCAGGTGGAAAGAGTATCAGATTTTCTTCAGCAAGCATTTTGCCTAGACGCAAACGCAAGTGTAATTCTCGCCATGATTGTATGGGGCTAGGAATCCGAACATATGTTTCCAATCTGAAAACCCAGACGAACCGGCAAGAGAGACAGTTTCAACAGAGAGACAGTTTGCAACAACAGAGAGACAGCTTGCAACAACAACAAAAAATTTAATTTTCTGAAACAGGATAAATGAGCCACTCTTTGTTCACTGTTGGACAATTTTCTTTTGTAGTTAGCAGGAGTAAATATTCTGCCTCTCTTATCAGCAGCCCGCATCTCGTGGTCGTGCGGTAGCGTTCTCGCTTCCCACGCCCGGGTTCCCGGGTTCGATTCGCGGCGGGGTCAGGGATTTTCTCTGCCTCGTGATGGCTGGGTGTTGTGTGCTGTCCTTAGGTTAGTTCGGTTTAAGTAGTTCTAAGTTCTAGGGGACTGATGACCATAGATGTTAAGTCCCATAGTGCTCAGAGCCATTTGAACCATCTTATCAGCAGAAAAGTTAACGTCACTTACTTGAAAAAGATTTTTTCGCGCAAGAGTTCGTCTTATTTCATCAGTTTATTTATCTGGCCTTGCCTGCAGCCAGCCAATAAGTGAATAGTTCGTCAGGGACGAGGTTTTTACATGCAGTATAAAATAAATCTGTAATGAGCTAATAAACTGCTCATATCCCTATCAAATAGATGAAAAATTAGTATTAAACGCAAAACAGAGAAGCATATGAACAAAAAAATCAAGAAATCTACCGATGCTCCACATGGTATGTGTCTTTTTACTGAGTATCAATACGAAACAATTCCAACTAGTCATTAAAAGTTTGTTTGTCCATTCAAAGAATGTTAACATACCCATAATATGAAGGGAACTGTTCTCTAAGTGCAGACAAGTTTGACAAACTCAGATTGTAATAATCATCTTGAGATTGAAGCTCTTCTGTCCGTGTTTGCTTCCAAATAGTTTTATTTTTTTCAGAGAGGACCGTGTTGAGCAAGACACAATTTCTTATTTTCTTTTTATTCTCCAGACATGTTTTGCTGAAGTTACAACATCACCCGTGGATTTTATGTCATCTTGCATAGAACAGGAAAAATGCTTTTTACTACTGGTGTACATATAAATCTGAATTTATAAAGTCAGTATCTAGATATCTGAAAAACGGACGAGATTTTCTATATATATCTTGTTATCACATGCTGTGGATTTCATGAATTTTATATAATTAAGTGTAGTTGCTTTCTTTCACACTTTGTCATCTGCAACCATACACAACTTAATGCAGAAAGTTCTGTGTGGTAGCAGATGACAAACTGTAGGAGAAAACAACTACGCTGAATTATATAAAATCCAGGAAATCCACAGCATGTGGTAACAAGGTATATATACAAAGTCTCGTCCGCTTTTCAGATATGTAAATACTGACTTTATAAACCCAAATTTATATGTATATTAATGGTAAATAGCATTTTCCCTGTGTTACAGAAGGTAACATAAAATCCACTGATGATGCTGTAACTTCAGCGAAACATGTCTGGGGAATAAAAAGAAAAATAAGAAATTGTGTTTTGCTCAAGGCAGACCCTCTCCAAAAACAAGTCAGTTTATAATCCTCCACGTGTAAAATCTGAGAAGGAGCAACAGCAATATTGACAAACGAGACTGATGGTTTATAGGGAACTTATTGCGGGTTGCTCCAACAGATCTCCATTTAGCGTGTGCGCTCATAAGTACATAGAGCTTGTGAATGGAGAGAGTGGTGAGGGACGATTCATCCACGCACCTCGACCAAAACCGAGAAACACTTCCTACTTATGTTGCTGAGTGGTGGCGACATAAATTACATTCACAAAAGCTCGATGTCCTTGTCATTGGAGCAGATTTTTCTTTCGCAGATACGTACTGGCGTCTACAAAGCCGTGGCGCCACAAAGTCTCCACAGAAGTAGTCCGTACGTCAGCGTACAACGCACAGGATCAAATTTAGAAAAGGAATACAAAACTAAGAGACAACATGTCGATAATAATGACAGTCTTTCATTATCATGCATAGTTTTTACTAATATTAACTTCGTTACTCCAGTTCTTTCTACGTTAATGCACATTGATGACATTTGCCACTCCTCTGAATGACCGACATCGATGACGAAAGATACGTCACTGGCACTGGCGACACTTTAAACTGGAAACTGACAGGAGCGTGCCCTTTATGTGCTGCCTCATGACAGTTGAGGCACCACAGCGCAGCATAGTCAACAGCCTTATAATACAATGCTAGCACATTCGGTCTGTCAGAGCAATCTGAACCTATTTTTTCTTGTAATGCGGATATGACCTCTCAGAACAGTTTACTATATGGAGATTAGCCTTACCACGACCAAAGAAAGGTTTAAATGGTTTCCTGTAATCACTGTCTGTGCCTGCTGTGTGATGTACTGATATCACTCACGACTTGCAGATGTTATGGCCGATATGACTCTGCACTGCTGAACCAAAGAGCTCCATGAACAAGCCGGACGCATTGTTTTAAATATGGTGTCTGGCGACACATACCGAGCGATCAGTAAATAACAGAAATTATTTATTGGTAACTGACTGTCTAATGCTTTCCATATGAAACTGATGTGCATAACGCCATAAACTATTCTTGATAATGATAAATACTTCTACATGTGATAACTAAACACAGTTTCGATAACAGACGACATATTATCATGAGAGATGAGGCAACTGCCTATTTTAAAAAATGTTTATTGGTACTGAAACCACTATAACAAATATTTTTCCAAAAAACTAAAATTTTCTATTAAGAACAAGGGCTGAAAGAAATGGATGTCACCAAACATGTTAAAGAAAAAGGGGTAAGATGGTAACATATGGCGAAATGCAATACTGGGGCCTCAAGGGGCAAAGGAAATTCTTGTCAGCATAGAATAAAATCTGAAATACGAGGTGTGATTGGAAAGTTTTAAGAATGGGATTGTAATTGCACAATGGTGGTACTTACATGCTACTGTGATGCATCTCCTTCAAAATAGTCCCCTTCTGACAAAACACACCGACTCCAACGGTGTTTCCACTTCTGGAAATATTCCTGGAATTTTTTTCCTGAAATGTGTTGAGGGCGCTCTCCGTTTTTGCCTGGATGTCTTCAATCGAGTCAAATCGCTTCCCTTCCGGTGAAATTTTCAGTTTAGGGAACAGGTAGAAGTCCACAGGGGCCAAATCAGAAGAATATGCCACTTGTGGAAGCAGAGGAATTTTTAATTCGGTCAAAAATCCAACGATGGAGAAGACATGACAAGCCAGAGCATTGTCATGGTGTAGCACCCAACTCCTGTCTTTCCACAATGCAGGCCTTTTCTTCCACATCTTTTCGCACAAGCACTCAAGGACACATTTGTAGTATCCTTGGTTAATTGTCTGTCCTCCAGGTGTAAATTCATGATGCACAATACCGGTAGAATCGAAAAAAATCACCAACGTTGTCTTCATCTTTGACCGACTTTCCCATGCTTTTTCTGGTCGTGGTGAACCTGGAGTCTTCCACTGCGAAGACTGCACTTTTGTTTCAGGATCATATCTATATACTCACGATTCGTCACCTATAATTACCCTGTTTATCAAATTTGGGTTATTCTTAGTCCGATTAATCAGTTCATGGCACACTTCAAGTCAGTATTGTCTCTGGTCGTTTGACAACACTTTTGGAATGAATTTTGCAGACACTCAACGCATGTTCAGATCTTCAGTTAAAATTGACTGAACTGCATAGAAACTTAAATTAAGTTCATCAGCCATCTCCCTAATTTTAAGTCTACAATCAGAGAGCATTAAGTCGCAAGTTTTCATAACATTGTTATTCGTTTATGAGGTGGAAGGATGGCCAGACTGTGGTTCATCTTGAAATAATTTGTGTCCATTTTTAAATCTGTTGAACCAGACAAAAACATTTGACTAGCTCATACAATTATCTCCAAAAGATGTTTTTAATAGTTCATAAGTCTCATAAACTGATTTCCCAGTTTTAAAACAAAATTTCGTACAAACTCGTTGCTCCGTTTTCACATCCATTTTCACACAGACAGAATCTGGCAACAAGCCCCAACACATCCGCACTCAACCAGCTGCCACAACGAACTGAATAAAGGGAACGCAGTTTCCTGTCAGAGGGCGTTCAAGGACAAAGCAATGACTCACTCCCCACCCTCTGTGTACCTGCCTGCCAAACCAGTATGCAGTAGCAGATCCATTCTTAAAAGTTTCCAGTCACACCTCGTAACATCACAAAAGGGCAGGTTGGATAACAAAAAGTTCAGACAGACTAAAATGCTGTAATTGGTCATTACCTGGACCATATGCACCAGTGAAAATATATCTTACTTGCAACAAAAATATTCAGAGTATTGTGTCCGTCTATATAGATTTCCCTGCAGGTTCGTTTCTTATGAACTGGCTGTCCTCGACAGTTTCCTAGTATTTCGCTGACATCCAAGATCAGAATTGTCCAGTGGCGAATATAGCATATATTTTTTTTGGGGGGGGGAGGGGGGAGGGCAAGATTCCTCTAAAGATAAGTAATTTTAGGTAGGCAACGAAAATTATCCTCTAATATGAGCAGAAAAATGATACAAAATATCATGAGATATTGATATTTTGTATCAGTTTCGCTGCTCATATTAGAGGATAATTTGCGCTGAAGCCCCTTTCCTTTACTGAGATCAATCTTTTTTATTGTTGACATTAAATCATAAAAAATATACCTATTTTTTAAAAAATCAAATGACCAAAAGATCTCAGTTATTATTGCCTCACTACAATGCTTCTCCAGCGGCTCACTTTCTTTCCTCTCCATTTTTCTAATTACAAGATGTCGACTAGAGCGACAATGTCGAATTCAATAATGTATTGTACGTTATTGCGGTTGTCGGCTTCTTGTAATTATAACAGCGTCGAGGAAACCAAGTGAGTCGCTGGAGAACCAACATCGTGAGGCAATAATACCAGATTTCAAATGTTGCTAGTCAAGATTTCAAGAATGTCTCATCTGCAAACACTTACCCAAATTAAAAGAGTGAAAACTCTATTGTGATTATCGGTTTGAAGTGATTTTAGCTGTAAATATTGGTTTGTTCTGTCAGGCATGTATAAAATGCAACACTCCTATTTTTTTCTTTTTGTGTATACATGTATGTGTGTTTTACCAACTGTAATTCAAAAGACTGCTTTGAGTATGTATTGTTTTGGAGAGACCTAGCAAGAATGTTTATTAAATTAACTGTTTGACAAACGATAATGCACAAAATATGTTTTATTAATTGTTTATGGAACTGGCAGTAAAAAGAATACACAAAATTAAAAAGGTACTTCAATGTTCGTATAGAACAATAATGGGAAGAACTGCAAGTAATTTCAGAAGGGTATAAATGTTGGGAAAGAAATTCTTGCCACATTTTTCAAGAGAGCTCATAGCTGTTTTTGGAAGATTTGAAGGATTTTCCTGTCTCCACGTTTCTTTTCACAACAGAAACACACTTTGCACAATCTCTTTATGTGACAAATCATCTTTGTAGAAATTAAAAGCAGCGTCCAATGAACCGAAATCTGTTGTGATACACAACTGTGGAAGAATGTTTGTAAGGATGCAACTGGTTCCTTGTGAGATTCAAAGGGTTCTTTAGTGAGTTACAAAAACCGTCCAGGTATGGCACATAAACAGCTTGTCGATAGTATTCTTCTTCTCTGGAGCAGGGACGTTGCTATGAGCTGATCGAAGGCGGCAAATTCTTGGGATCTCTTCCTTAAAGTCAAGTTTGGCAGCGAATGTCTTCACTTCGTTATTTAAGGCTTTAAATGAGTGCATCTCTTTTGACAGAAGGTGTAAGATACTCATCGAATTAGTCAAGGCCTGTGGGAGATCAATATTTGTGTTCTGAAGCTCATCCAACTCAAAACAAAAAGATTAACAAGAAATGAAAATTGACTAATAGCAGTACTTAAAGTGTGAGCCTTAGATGCCGTGTCAGATATTTCCTCTTCTGTTTTGCAAAGGAAGAGAAAGATAGGCTCCAAAATGTCTTTAATTAAAAGTATTGTGTTGTGCCTTTCTACCTATTGGGTTTAGCACAGTGAAATAAGTTTCTTTTTCTTTTGTTCTGGACAACATTCAGAAATCATTGACTTCCATATTTCTCTTCTTTGGCTGACAAATGAAAGAATTTACAGACTTCTTTTATGACACACACAGTTTCCTTTAGAAGCCATTTTGCTCGCATCTGACAAACACAAATTTAGAGTGTGTGAAGAACAATGTGTATACGGGACCAACAATAGCTTTTCTCTGATGGAAGCTTGTACTCCTCTGAATTTCCCACTCACCATCGCAACGCCATCGTACCCTTGGCCTCTCATTTTGTTTATATGAAGCCGTAATGTTGACAAGGTCTTCAATATTGTGTTAACCAAACCTGCTCCAGGGACGTCATAAACATTGACGAACGCCAAAAAACCTTCCTTGATTCTGAAAGTTTCCTCCTCTACATGACGTACACAGAAGGAAAATTGTTCGGTTTGACAGATATCAGTGGTTTCATTTGCTAAAATGCAATAAAAAACAGACGTTCTGACGTTTTCTATCATTTTTAATTGTACTCAGTGACCAAATGTGTTAATAAGTGCGTTTTGAATGAAAGAACTTGTATACATCGTCTTCCTGCCACTGGTCGTTAATTGGTCTTTAAGAATATTATCTCCACTGTTGGCTCTGTGTCTTGACAAAGATCGAAAATTCCCATCATTTTCGTCCGGTTCTTCAAGGTTTATTCGTCCAGAGTCACGATGACCCCTTAGAGCTATTTGCCGCCTCCCGCAAAATCGAATTATTTGTATTATGGGGATTAGCAATTTTCTATTACTCTCAATATCCAATCTTCTTTGGGCATTTACTTGATTGATAACACTTTCGGCGTTTTTCTTATCTATAGCTTTTGTGTTTTCAGCAATCAAACCATATTTCTTATGATATGATAAGTTCTCATGTTTGCTGAACATTTCCTTGGCTTTTTTTAAACTGGTGAAAGCCTGACTAACCAACGCCCCTGCTACTTGGTGATGTTCTTTCTCTGCATTTTCGGTATGGGAAAGTAACACGCAGTACTTGCAAAAACATCCAGATTTTTCCGTTCAATAAGCTAAACACGTAAATTCTTCTAGCTATTTCGTTTGAAAAGATCTAGTATGGTTTGCACGAGTAATGGAGGGAATTTCGTACCCAGGCTCAGGTTTCCAAATACTTTATAACAAAAACAAAAAAAAAATTAGTTTGTGAAACGGCGTTGTTTTGACAATAGTTTCCAATATCATATATACTTTTGCTTACTTGATGAGGCCCAGTATCCTCCGTAACTGGAACCACAGTAATTGAGCTCGAAGTAGCGACGCCACAAGAAGCTATTCTACCAACACAGCTGACTACAGAACTGACACCGCCAAGCCCATTTGCACTTTGTCCTTTCCTAACACTATCGACTTCAGGGGTGTCTCCAACAGGCTTATAGGCACTGGGTTTTTGGCGAAAAAGTTTGAATAGAACCTTGCCTCTTCATTACGAGTGTAGTTTACTTACAGCCAACTTCAACACACTGAAAACTACGTAAACATTAACGCTTAAAACACCACCATACTTCAGTACAAGTTCAACGGTCGTCGAACAAACAATAACTTACAACAACGTATTATAGACTGTATTGTCTGTGTCCGGTTCGGAGAACTTGGCTCCTGCCGCAGTTCGCTAATTGTCGGTAACCGTCGCCGTTGAGACACAGCCAACGTATGTGCAATGACAATGGGTAGTGTTACTTAAAGAGAGGCTATTACATCATTATGTTTTTCCACAGTATCACAATGACTACATTTGAACATGAACGAGTTCATAATGCGCTTTTACTTCGCGGCATTCCTACTAGAGAAAATAATCGGTATGACGCGAGAAGTTCGCAAACACAGCAACATTCCTTACGTAGTGTATACTGTTACAATGCAGTTTTCTGTTCCTATATTAATTTACCTGTCAAAGGGAATGTGATATGTATTAATAGTGAATCAGTGTATCATCTATATACTACACACATATAAATAAACTAAAACATCACATGTCAGAAGTTTTTGTAACTTAAAGCTGCTGGTGTGAACACATTACAACTTACAGAACTTAATCACAAAACTTTTTGTCTCAAACATAGCTTCAGCTCAGACGAGGCTAAAACATACGACATTTGAATAGAATCCCTTAAAACCTCTTTCAGGAATTCCTTGTGGAGAAATCAGCTTAAATTTTTACAATTACTTAAGGACAAATAACATGTTTCGAACGATGTATATTGACAAAAAATTAAGTTTGTTTTTGAAATGGAACAAAAAGGAATCGACGCGATTTGACGAGTATTTTGATATATTCCCTTGCGCACACGGTATGAAATTGTTTTTTAAATCCATTATACATTCACACTTCGTACAAAAACAAGTGGACGATGAGAAACAGGAATCTGTCAACTTACGGAAGGTTGACAGAAGCCTACATGAATGCCATGCCATTTTCTGAGACGGAATGGACACTGAAAGGAATGGTAATGAACAAGGGCGGAGACGGATGGTGTGAACTGGCCTTTATTCCGAACGTGGTATAATTGTCCGCATATGTGCAGGAGGTCAGGTGCTGTCTTCCTGCTACTATTGTCCAACTTATTATTGAACCTAGCTAATTCACTGAAAATTATGTCCATAGGTGGCTCCGTTGGCTCACATTAACATGTGGAAGACTTGAATCTAGGTGTGTGTGATGCAGAGCTGCGCTCTGTAACCTTGTCTAAACCAGCAGATGAATTGCTATTATTAGCACTAGCATTTGCTACTTCATCCACCTTCTTTGCTAAGTAACAATTGAAATTTCAGAGAACACAAACAGTATTTTACACACATCTTGAGATACTCACTGCTCTGATAGAAGATCCACCCCCCCCCCCCCCCCAAAGCGCAAAGCGAACATAGCACTTGTGATGGGGAACCCCTGGACCCGAAATCACTGTCCAAAATTTGACTCTGACGCGATTGTGGTGGTATCAAAAAAGACTGTAAAACAATATCTTTGAAAAATGAGATTTTCACTCTGCAGCGGAATGTGCAATGACAAGAAACTTCCTGGCAGATTAAAACTGTGCGCCATACCGAGACTCGAAATCAGGACCTTGGCCTTTCATGGGCAAGTGCTCTACCAACTGAGCTACCCAAGCACAACTCACACCCTGTCCTCACAGCCTTACTTCTGCCAGTACCTCGTCTCCTACTTTCCAAACTTTACAGAAGCTCTCCTGCGAACCTTGCAGAACTAGCACTCCTGAAAGAAAGGATATTGTGGAGACATGGCTTAGCTGCAGCCTGGGGGATGTTTCCAGAATGAGATTTTCACTCTGCAGCGGAGTGTGCGCTGATAAGAAACTTCCTGACAGATTAAAACTGCGTGCCGGACCGAGACTCGAACTCGGGACCTTTGCCTTTCACGGGCATGTTCTACTGGTAGAGCACTTGCTCGCGAAAGGCAAAGGCCCCTAGTTCGAGTCTCGGTGCGGCACACAGTTTTAATCAGCCAGGAAGTTTAATATCTTTGAAAAGAGTAAAAGAATGTTGTGGTAAAATATAGTCCAACTGTTCAATGAAGTTCAGCTGCAACTGTGACATAACTATAGTAAACCTGTCAGCGTCAGAGACGATTCGATGAAGCTGGAAAATAGCCTCCACCTGAGCCAGTCACAACCGATTCCTTGTTGGCCAGAAAGGTGGAATACTTATGTTATACAGTCTTGAGTCACTGCCACCATCAGCGGTGTTGCTGAGAACTGCATAAGCAGTAGCTTGAGGAGCAGAGCTAGGTAGCAACAAACTTTGCTTTTCTATCTTCATGGTGTGTGGCAGACCAGCCTGGTGCAAGGGCTTAAAAGTACACTGACAAGAATTATAACAAATTCTGTCAAACTTGGGATCACAACTTTGGGGCTGGAAATATATACTTGGACTCACTTCTAATATAAAACACTTTATATCCATACGAAAAGACAGAAAACTGCACACTTAAGCAACAAGCACTAGGACAGATTCCATAGAACATGAACACACCAGAGATATATCACACAACATATACTGTCCACTATTTCACTATTGTTCATTTATAAGTGTCTTTGACGTATTTAACGGTGCACTCGCCACAAACTCAAAAAACAGTTTGTGCAAGTGAGAGGGGTGGTGCATCTCATGCTTCGGCTATAATTACTACAGTGTTTTTTTGGGTTGTGGTATGTGGTTATTAGCTGCCTGCAAATTATTATTACTGCTCGCTGGCGTTTTCATGCCAGCATGGTGGTGACTCTTACCAGCATGTGCAGTGGTTTGCAAATGTGGTGTTTGTGTTTACACTTTTCAGTGCTTTAGGTAACTGAGTATCTTTTTCTGTACTCTATGCTTGTCATTCATACATATGCTGAGTGACAGTCATTGAAGGTTAATTGACATATATCTACACTACTTTAAATAAATACAGCAAAACAATGTGTTTGTAATCCTGCTTTTCAAGGCCACCACAAATCATCTTGAATACGTAACAGAACTTGTCAGGTTATTCCGATAATCGACCAGATATAGCTCACTGACACGTGTTTGACGGGTTGTGAATAGCAAAAGCAGAATCTCAATAGGAAAGGGAAGTGTAAACTGGCTGGCATGATAGCAAAATCTTTAAAGGCGGGGGAGGGGGGAGGCACTGAAACTCATGAGAGGCTAAGATCAAAGTCCAGTCATCCTACATTGATTGAAATTAAGTTTAGTGAGAAGTTCAGACAGGCAGGTACTAGAGATGTGAAAATAGCACAAGATTCTCATAACAGTACAGTGAAAAATAATGTTAGTACGTCACAAGATTCACATAAAAGCACAGTGAAAAATACTGTTAACATATTGCATTGGAATATAAGGGTATTAAAAAACAAAGTAGATGAGCTTCTTGTTTGTTTAGAAGACTTAGAAACTGAGGGTGGAATAGATGTACTATGCCTGAACATCATATAGTCACAGATATGGAAATGGTAAATGTAGGTGGATATAAGCTTTCAGCACATGTAAGTAGAGACAATATGGAGAGAGGACGAGCTGCCATATATGATAAAATTGTCATAACGTGAAAAATTTGGAAACTAAAAAATTTTGCCTAGAGCAACATATAGAAGTATGTGCATATGAGCTTGAACTAAATAATGGTACTTTTATAGCTGTAGCCATGTGTAGATCAGCATTGGGAAATTTTCAACTATTTTTGAAAAACTTGGATTCTTTGTTGTGCTATCTGTCAGACAGAGTGAAGCAAATTTTTGTTTGTGGGGATTTCATTGTATATTTTCTGAAAGAGTCTGATAGAAAGCTTGAGCTTGAAGTATTACTTGGCTTTTTCAATTTGACACCAGTTATTAATTTTCCTACTCTGGTGGTACAGGAAAGCAGCACGCTGATACATAATGTTTTCATACACCAAGATAAATCTAATCAAATAAAAAATTTTCCTGTTAAGAATGATCTGTCTGATCATGATACACAGCTAGTTACTGTATATGATATACTCCATACAATAATGCAAAACAATTATTCTAAATAGTGCATTCAATTAACAATTTAAGAATTCAAAATTTAGGGAAAGGCTGCAACAGTTAGACTGTGATGGGGTGTACAGGGAACATGATACTAATTTAAAATTTAACCTATTTCATTATACCTTTGTTAGTAAATTTAAAAACAGTTTCTCCAAGAAATCAGTGAAATATAATTGTAAGAAACCATGGAAAAAGTCATGGCATACTAAAGGGATAAAAATATCTTGAAAACAGAAAAGGGAAATGTATCTTATAGCTAGGAGGAGTAATGATCCTGAAACAGTGAAACATTATAAAAACTACTGCACTGTATTAAGAAAAGTTATTAAAAAGTCCAGAAGTATGTGCATTATGTCTGAGATTAGCACATCTGATAGTAAGATTAAAACAATTTGGAATATTGTTAAAAGGTAAACACGGCAACTAAGAGCACAGAAAGACTGTATTTCTATCAAGCTCAATGGAAAGTTTGTTAACAAGAAGTCAGAAGTAGAAAACATTTTTAATAATCATTTTTTAAGTGTTGTACAGAAAATGAGATCCAGCCACTCATTAGAAAATGCAAGGCAGTATATGGAAGAGTCAGTACCTATGCAATTTGATAAAACCGAAATCTAACCCACCTCTCCTACTGGAATTAGGAAAATAATAAATTCACTCAAAAGTAAAAGCTCATGTGGAATTGATGGCATTTCCAATAGAGCATTAAAAGCTTGTTCCCAACAAATAAGTAGGATTCTCAGCCACATATATATTAGCTCACTGAAACAGGGCACTTTTCCAGAGAGACTGAAATACACTGTTGTTAAACCATTGAATAAAAAAGGGGATAGATCTGACGCTAACAACTACTGCCCAATCTCACTTTTCTGACAGCTTTATCCAAAATTCTTGAAAAGTAATGTATTCAAGAGTAGTATCACATATTTGTAAAAATGAAGTACTAACAGCCAGCCAGTGTGGCCGAGCAGTTCTAGGCACTTCAGTCTGCAACCGCGCGACTGCTGCGGTCGCAGGTTCGGATCCTGCCTCGGGCATGGATGTGTGTGATGTCCTTAGGTTTAAGTAGTTCTAAGTTCTCGGGGACTGATGACCTCAGATGTTAAGTACCATAGTGCTCAGAGCCATTTGAACAATTTTTTTAAAAGTACTAACAAGGGAATGGTCAGACTTGTCATGCCGAAACATGTATTGCTTTTTTTAGCACTGTTATTTAACTGTGCAAAAGGTCCGTATGCAGATTTGTAGCTGCTGACATGAACTGGAAGTCACCTAAAAAAATCAAGAACATGGCTGTGTTTCCTGCTTGGAGCTTGCAGTGACGGCTGGCCACCCCTGGAAATGGCGAGTCACGAGCGTTGTGCGCGTGGTCGGCAAGTGCGGCCGTCTTATCGCGGCGTTCACTAAAGAGGAATATCGCTGCACGGTTTTGGTGGAAAGGGGAAACGAATATTCGTTTCTGTGGCATGCACGTCCTTTTAATTTCTGGTAAGTATTTCGAAACATACCGTCCTGAAACTGGTTAGAGAGGTGAAAGATGTTCTGTACATGTTCATCTATACTCCGCAAGCCACTTTATGGTGAACATTCAATCTCCCCTCACAGGTGATGGGGAACCCTGTAAATGTTTTGCTGCTTGCCATGGAGATATACCACAGACGCCAAATGAAGCAATCAACAGAAAACACTCGTGAAGACTATGTGTTGTGCGACACGGTTGTCAAACTTCAAGACGAGCATGTAAATGGCGCAGACATGTGGCTAGAAACAACTGAAACACTCGATGTTGCAGACTGTGAATCTACAGTCGGCGAAGACACCGACGAAAGTTGCACTCATGAAGACTCTTCGAGGGATAGTGCCACGTACCATCACCAATTATCTCCGGAAGTAACACCAGCAACTACAATTACCTTATTAGACAAAGAAAAAGCGGTGACGTATTGGTTGAACGAAAGTGGTAAGAAACGCCTACGTGTCACTACTGTTCAAAATAAGTATCGCTTTGTCCGTTCTGAACGTGAATTGTATAGATGGAAAAAGGAAGTTGATGGACGACGTAAGAGTCGACTGGAAATTGTGACGGAGATAAATGCGCGACTTTTTTTAGTTATTTACCGATGCCAGACAACAGTCATTTAGTGTCAGCCATAAAACTTTGCGTGATTGGGCGTCAGAGATTGCCAACGAGATAGGCGCTAAAGAATTTACAGCTTCTCAAAGTTGGATTACTCGCTTCAAAAGATCACATAAAATTGCGGCAAGAAAAATAACAAAGTTTGTATCGAGAAACAGGTCGTAAAATGAAGTGACACAAATCGAAATGATAGAAGCTTTTCTTACGAATGCAAAAAATAAGATCGCTAGGTTTAGTGAATCGTACATGTACAATGCAGATCAGTCAGGTTTTCAAAAAGAAGTGCATGCAAAAAGAACACTGTCATTCAAAAGGGAAAAATATATTGAGACGATTGCGCAGTCCACGACTGCACTCACCCATTCATACACTATAATGTCCATAATTAGTCTGGATCGTTCATTGCTGCCTAAACTTCAAGAACCAACTGGACGTTTTGGACCACGGGTCAAAAGAACAATGTTCTACGCAAACAATCTTGTGGTAGACGCATCGAAGTCTGAAAAAATGGGAAATGAAAACGTTACACTTTTCATGCGTCATGCTTTTCTTCCGTTCTGCGGGAACAAATCTTTTCTCCTTCTAGATTCGTGGTCAGGTCATAAAATGTCTGATTCATTAAAAGCTATATTTCGAGCCCACCCTGACAAAGAAGTAGAGATACTTCAGATTCCACCCAGCACGCCGAACGTAATTCAACCTTTAGATAGAGAATTTTTCCGTCAGTGGAAGGCATTTTACAGAAAACTAACAGAGAAAATTATTGTGTGCAGATCACTGCAATTTCCTGTCTATCACCGTGACAATATTCTCAAGCTGCAATCAGTAGTACATTATCAATTTTCCTCCCTACGGTTTCAGAATTTGATTAAATATGCGTGGCACTCCTCGATGTATACTGGTACTAGGCCTGATTCATTCCTAACACCAGCCTAGTTTTGTCTACGGACATCCAACAACGTCTGTGATTCACAGGGCTGTCATATGTCGTCTTTGCTTGTACGTTCTTGGTGCACAAAGAACCTATGTTTTGAACATTGTATCAATATTTCGCATTTTTTGCGGTAATTACAAGAAATAAAATTTGGACGTGTTCTAAACCGTATATTTATTTGTATCTATTTCATAGCTATTTGGAAAGAATGTTGTAGGTAACATATCAGCCATATTTGTCAACGAATGTTTAATTATCATACGATCGCTTTCACAGGGGGAATAAGGTCTCTCACTGCTGTGGCAAGAGAGCGGCGTGTAGCTAACGCCACCTTGTCCCTAGATGGCGTTGGTGTAACGTAGCGAGAGAGGTCAGGGTTGTACAAGAGGCAGTTATAAGCGCGGAAACCATGCGACAATAATGTCTTACTTCATAAAATTGTTTACAGACTTCCAGGTCATGTCAGCAGCTAAAATTCTGCATACACTCTTCTTGCAATGTTCACTCACAGCGGTAAAAAAAGCAACACAGGTTTCGACATGACAAGTCTGACCATTCCCTTGTAAGAAAACGTCAATTTGGTTTTCAGAAAGGCTTTTCAAAATGATATATATGCTTTCACTGGTCAAATATTAAATGCACTGAATAACCGAACATCGCCCATTGGGATATTTTGTGATCTCTCAAAGGCATTTGATTGTGTGAATCGTGAAATTCTTCTAGATAAGCTTAGGTATTGTGGTGTGAGTGGGAGAGTGTACAAATGGTTTAATTAATACTTAACTGGAAGAATGCAGAAGGTAGAAATTAACAATACAGACACCTGAGTTTCTCCTGCCGTATACAACTTTCAAATAACTTCCGGGAATTCAGCCAGGTAACACTTTCAGCGACCGCCGATATTTCGGCGGGAGAACACCCCGCCATTTTCAAGGCAAACTGCAACGGACAGGCGGCGTACATGCAAATTTAATACCTCGGTTCTCAGACCCAAGCAGGAAAGATAACACACACACACTGAACACTAGTGCCACCAAAGATGGCCAAAGTCAGAGCTATCGATAGTGAGACTATGAATTCGCAGGTGAGGTAGCATTGAGTCTGTCCCTCTGTTTCTTGACAAGGGAGAGAGCCGGATTCCAAACAGAGTTTAAACAGAAACCTCCATCCCTGTTAACAAGGTCGCTCGCTAATTTAATCTCAACTGCCTCCCGAATCACACTGTCCCAATAGCTGGACGTGCATGCCAATATCTCGGTGTTATTATATAACATGGAGTGACCAGTATCCAAGCAATGTTCGGCAATAGCAGATCTATTTGGCTGCTGTAATCGTGTGTGCCGTTTATGCTCAGTACATCTGTCCTCCACGGTCCTGATAGTTTGACCAATATATGCCATGCCGCAGCTACAAGGGACACGATATACACCCGCCTTACGCAGTCCAAGATCATCCTTAACGGAACTCAAAAGTGCTCTAATTTTAGATGGAGGTCGGAAAACACATTTCACATCGTATTTCCGTAAAATGCGACCGATCTTATTGGACGTGTTTCCTACGTAAGGCAAGAAGGCAGTAGACTTAGGTGTTGACTCAGAATTATCATCAATCACCTGATGTACAATTGGTCGATAGCGCAACGCACGTTCAATCTGTCTATCACTGTAACCATTTTGACGAAATGTAACTTCAAGATGGGACAGCTCAGCTGGCAAAGTCTCAGCATCAGAAACGATATGTGCCCTGTGTACCAAGGTACGAAGTACCCCTTCACGCTGAGCCGAATGGTGACAACTATTAGCTTGTAAGTACAAGTCGGTGTGAGTACGTTTCCTGTAGACTGCATGTCCCAATGATCCATCATCCTTCCTCCTAACCAACACGTCGAGAAAGGGAAGGCAACCATCCTTTTCCACCTCCATCGTAAAACGAATGTTCGGGTGGATCGAGTTCAGATGTTCTAGAAAGACATTCAAATTCTCCCTACCGTGAGGCCAAACAACGAAGGTATCGTCAACGTATCTATAGAAACAGGCGGGTTTTGAAGGCGCCGACTCCAATGCACGTTCCTCGAAGTCTTCCATAAACAAATTTGCGATCACAAGAGACAACGGACTACCCATCGCAACTCCATCTGTCTGCTCGTAATACTGGTCATTAAATAAGAAGTAAGTGGATGTCAACACATGCCTAAAGAGATTAGTTAAATCAGCAACAAACCTGGCTTCAATTAACCGCAACGAATCAGACAGAGGAACACGAGTGAAGAGAGAGACCACATCGAAACTCACTAAAATATCAGAGTCATTCAGCCTCAGTCCCTCCAAATGACGTAAAAAATCAGCTGAGTTCTTGATATGATGTTCACACCGTCCTACTTGTGGACTCAACAGAGAAGCAAGATGCTTGGATACACAATATGTCGGGGCGCCGATGTTACTCACTATAGGACGGAAAGGAACCCCTTCCTTATGAACCTTTGGAAGGCCATATAACCTAGGGGGAACCGCACTATAGGTGTTAAGCCTCTTGATTGTATCCTGCGACAAACCACTTTTCTTCAGGAGGCTGTTGGTCTTTCTCTCAACACTTTTTGTGGGGTCAGCATCGATTCTGCGATACGTTGAATCAGATAGTAAACGTTGCATCTTTTGTACATAATCATGTTTATTTAAAACAACGGTGGCATTGCCCTTGTCAGCAGGTAAAATAACAATACTGGGATCAACTTTGAGAGAGCGTAAAGCAGCCCTCTCTGCTGCTGTTACATTACTCTTGGGTGGACGAGCCCTAGTCAAAACACGGCATGCCTCCCTCCTAACTTCCTCTGCAGCGTCAGGAGGTAGTTTGCAAACTCCCTGTTCAATTGAACTAATAAAATCAACTACCGGCAAATTCTTCGGAGTGGGTGCAAAATTTAATCCTTTCCCTAGCACGGATAAGGTTGCGTCGTCAAAAGATTTCTCTGTGAGATTTATCACAGAACGTCGAGATATAACATCCGACTCCGCGCGATGAAAACGTTCAAACTTTGCCAAATGCCGGGCAGTAACGGAGTTGTACTCCCAGTCAGCTTGGGTCCATGAGGCACCGTCCAACCAATCCCAAGTGAAATCAGACACTTCAGATGCAACCATTAAATGAAAACGATACAATTCTTTGGAAACAGAATCCAAACGTCGACGAGTAAAACGAATCCTTTCGCGAACAAGAGCCAAGCCAGCACGTTGCTTAATTCGATTGGCGGCAGGAGAATTAATATGGTGCACAACCTTAGCAAATGTTGGGACATGATTTTCATCACGACACCTCAATAAAAACGACAAAGCACATTGCAGTCTAGCTCGACAGCTACGAAGTTTATCCAACTTACGTAAACACCGATACATTTCCTCCCCGTAGAGGTAAACAATGTGAGACCTGAGTTTCTCCTGGCGTATATAACTTTCAAATAACTTCCGGGAATTCAGCCAGGTAACATCAGAAATATACTTCCTGACACAGGTGTTCCTCTGAATTTGTATTTCTGATTTTTAAGCTGATTGTTTATGCTGGAGCCAACAGAGGCAAAATAATTGTTGAATAGATCTGCAACCTTATTTTGATCACTTTCTATTGTACCATTTATCAGTAAGTGATTTTCTATTGTATGTTTCTCAGGTTTACCTATTTCTCTTTATACTAGTGACCATGATATTTTGGAAACATTATTTCAGGTTTGAATAATGCTTTCAAAATGTTTCCGTTTTTCAGAATTTAGGTCTATATAATATTTGTCATGCTCCTCGAACTCTTATTTTAATTTTTTATTGCTGAAGTCATTTAACATAGCATACTCATACCATCATAGCTTTTCTCTAGCCTCAGTTACTGTGCTTGATATCCAGTTTTGTTCAGCATGTGACTGAATTCTCTTTTTTATTAATGGGCAGGCTTGGTTTAGAATGTAGCACAGTTCAGTTGAGAATTTGCCATAATTGTAATGTGTTGTTAGAATAGTGTTCCAATCTACATTACTTAGCATGTTATTCAAATGAGTTATATTTTGGTCTGTATTCATCCTATGTATCTGTGGCAACTGTGTGTAGATGCCTTTTTTATGTTCACTGCATGATGGTCTGACAAAGCTCTTATAACAACAGATAATTTTGAAAGTAATAGCAATAAGCAAGTACGGGTAAGAAATGTGATCAAGGGGACACTTTACGAATAATTTTAAGAAAGTTAGGAGAAATGTAATTTAATATGAGGGCAAACAGTGATCATCTGTCATCCACCTAAGATCACTTGTCAATCATGTAAATTGGCATGTACGTGAACAGCAATCAATTGTTAACCATGCAAACTGACATGAAAATGAATTATGACCAGTTAAACACACAATTTTCAAATTTTGTATGATCTCTGTCAAATGACTCCAAAATTGGGAAGACTACATTCTTGCCTCCTTTTTTTACCAGTTACCTGTAATCTGTGTTGTCCCACTTGTTAGTGCATCAGTGAGACAAAACAACATGAAACAGCTCTAAAAAAATGAAGAAGGAATTAACCCTTTGTATAATACTTTCTTTTTTGAGACTGTAGGATTGCATTTGACTATTTTTCAATTGTCCTTACCCTCAAGGAGAATATTTCACTTACATGTTTTTGTAATTTAATTTGCGCTATTGGTTAAAGTACAAATAAAAAAGAAAATCTTTTCATATAGCATTCGGTTTTACTATGATATTCATTATGTGACTTTTTAAAACCAAGTCCACTCTGAAAACCCATAGCTATTGTGAGCTATAATAGAATGATATGTTATTTGTGCACAATAAAATCAACCTCCATGTTAATTAGAACAATTACAACATATTTTCAGATCTTGCACAAAAACCTGATATGAAACTTATTGAAAACTCCATAACATATTTGAAGAGCCCTGTGAATTAACATACATGTCATCCAAGGATGAGTACTAAGTTGTCAATTTTCATTCTAAATATTATAAATGTATGATATACAGGACATAAAATCCCATCTGAGGCCTGCAATCATTTTTATGTTAATTATTGGCAACCAGTGCTGTACAATTGCAATTAAGTCATGGGATGTTCAATTGATTCTTTTATTAGAACATGTTATGCATTTCGGGATTACACCCATCTTTAGACATCTGTTACAAAAAAGTGCAATCCATAAGTGAACAGCACACTCAACACGTCTCAGCGTTACAGAAAATGAGATTTGGTCATATGACTTACATACCACAAACTTCAACTCCTTCCTAACCAACCAGGCGTACAGCCTTGACAACTCAAAGAAAGTGTCAAATAACATATGACTGCGACACAAGCAGTCTTGAAGCAGAGCGTATACTGACGCTAAACAAGTCAACTAGCAGCAAAATGCCTCGGTGGGGGGCACTGCATGGTCATGTGCTCCATGTGTTCACATGTAATTTAATAATAATATACTCAGCATATAACACCTAACAGGGTGTAATTGCGACTGGAAATCAGAATGGTACTTCCATACTCGTTAACACTAAAGGATTTCAAATTATTTTTTAAACTCAAATTTTTTTTACTTTACCATACTATGCCTATAGCCAGTAGTGGCACTAAGCACAACTCAAACCATATGTCAATATAAAATAGATAATAGAGGGGGGAGTTCCTTCATGAATAAACCTTTCAACCTCTCAAATCTCTAAAAGAATACCACCAAATTAAATATAACCAACATTATCCATCATAAACTAAAACCCTGTGATCAGCTTGCATACGCAAACATCTTAGGCGCTATCTGTTAAAGTCAATGGCAACCACATTGGTGGCAGCCATCCGCCTATCGAATTACAGCCAAGTGATATTCATGGGCCATGACTGCCCAAATAGAAGCCTTCAAACAACAACTTACACCCCTCTACCACATGGAAAAAGTTTAATGGTGAGAGGAAGAGCATTTTCATAAAATCACGAAACACACACGTGGGTTATACATCATACATTCCTTATATAAACTAGTTGCACAACAATTGCCCGAGTCCTACCTGTTCCCTCCGGATACCGGAGAGCTCTAGATTTTTAAAAAACAAAAAACAAAACATTAAAAGTGTTAAAACTTTGAAGTCTAAAATCAATAAAATAAACCATTATGTCACCAAGGACCACCCAAGGGGTACGGTGGTGAACAAATCCGTATATGCCTACATACTAGATGGGTAAATAGGGTAGATATTTTCTTTCAATATTTAAAAATTTGAGCATAAAATTATTAGTATTGTCTAGCTATAACAGGGTTGCAAGTTCATTTACTAAGTTTTCATTTAAAAGTTTTTTGTGCAGACACCTGTCAAGATTCACAGGTTATTCTTTCTGCAAACTCTTAACAACGTCACTGCTATCCAAGTACTTAAAGTTACATAACATTATTTTACGTAATCAAGAATCAAGAATTTGCAAAATAAAGAATTTTATCGACCATAGGTCATTTTACAATGGTATTGGCTTTGTCATATAGGATATAGTAGTACATACAAATAATAAAATGAAGTAGTGTCAATACATTATAGTATACATTTTAAGCATGGCAGTGTACCAAATTACACCAGGATAGTTTCTAAAAGTTAATGCAATAAACTATACTATAATATAACATAGCATTGTGTAATATAGCATACCCTGTATTTAGTGTATTGTGTATTGTATACACTATGTAATTACACATGACTAACCAAAGCACACACTAATATCTTGAACTACAGAAAACTTTTAAATGCTAATATTCTACTCCGGCATCTCAAAGAATTCTTGAATGCCATAAAATAGATGATCTGATAGCCAGCTGTACCACTTAATTTTAAAAATATGTATATCCATAGACTGAACATGAATTGGCAGTTGATTGAACATTTTGAGTGGGTATTTCTTTGTGGGAATTTCCTGTTCTTACTAATCTGTGGCATGGCATGGCTAAATTATCCTTAGCTCTGGTGTTGTGTTCATGTATTTCCCCTCTGTCAATAAATTCTCAAATATTATTTTTAATATCATTTGCAGACATATAAATTTATAATGGTGAGTTTTCTGAATCTGAAAAAAAAGAGGACGACAGTGCTCCCTATGACCTCTCATACATATTATGTATAAGGCTTTTTTTGTAATTTCAAGATGTTCTTGAGGTGAGGGGAGTGCCTACATATAATCAGACCATATGGATTATGTTACTGGAATAGCCCAAAGTATGTCACCCTAAGGTACTCCAAGTTCACTACCTCCCTTAGTTTAAAGATAAGCTATACCACCCAGGATATTTTTTCACATACATAATTGACATGTTACTCCCAATAGAGTTTCCTAAGAGTTTTACTGATTTTGTGACAGTTCGCCTTCTTTATTTCTTCATTTTCTGTCCTTGGTGTCGACATACTGGCTAAAAAAAGTAGGGGGTGAAAGCGTGGTACTGTCTACAGTAAATGATGTAGCTGACACGTGCACATTTTTGTTTCACAGTTGTTTACTTCCACTTTTCACAATTCCCCATATACACATTTAATATGGCCAGTGCCCTACTGTTTAACTTTCAATAAGTCTCATTAATAAATTACAGCCCTCCAATACTAAATTGGTGATCTCTTGATGCCTCAGAATATGCCCTACCAACCGATCCCTTCTTCTAGTCAAGTTGTGCCACAAATTTCTCTTCTCTTCAATTGTATTCAATACCTCCTGTCCCGTATATACCCTCACAACAATAGGTACTGAAACTACACATTGTTCGAAGTTGAACTTAACAGAAAATTACAATTAAAACTTAACTCATTAATTTAACTGAATACATAAAAAATTCCATCTTTTTAACAGTCTCTTCTACTACAAGAGTTAGGCTGAATTATTTGTCTAAATCATGAAATTAACAAATATAAGTATGCAAATAATACTTTGGACAAAACCGTTAATCACTCTGGAATTAATTAAGAGCCAGCTTTGCTAACATGTTTCCAATAGAGATAAATAGATCCTTTAAGAATACTATTAGTTGTTCCTCAAAATCTTTATAATTAATACAGAATTTATATTTGTTTATATGTCAATAATAGATCTTAAGTTATGAAACAATCACTGATTTCACTCTATAACTAGGAATAGTCCAAATAAATTAGAAAATCAATTACATACATAAAACTAAGCACAAAATTAGAGTTGGTGTTATATTCTTTAAGACCTTTCTCTTTTATGAAAATACAGATTACACTCACATATGTTAATGGTAATTAGTCAGAAGTAAAAAAATGAATCTTAAGGAAGCAGATGGCAAAACGAGAGGAGAAGTAAAAAATATCCCAGCTTGCTTCATCACACCATCCCCTCATTGGACTGACCAGATAGATATTGCAGATAGCTATCTGAGAAGTTCAATGGCCACAAGTGATCCCAGGCAGTGGGTTAAAAATCTACACACACAAAAATATTACTTACGAAATCTTATAAAACACTACAGTACATATGTTTTACAAATTCTAACTTATATAAAGTGGCCATATGAAAATCCCCATACAAAATATTTACATACAGTGCATTGTACAATTTCACAAAAGTTCCACAAATTATATTTTTGACATAAATTTTGCATCTTCATCATAAGTAATGTCCTTTATGGGTAAGCTAAGATTACATTTATAGATACATATCATTTTATACAAGTCCTGTCTTGCTTAACAAAAAATTAATGCTCATGGGTAGCAAAAAAATTTACACTGTGCACTGCAGTTGACTTTCAGGCAGAAAATTTCACTTGCTCAATGTTTAGTATTTTTCACAAGCACTTTCACACTTTTAATGAGCTTTTATACATTCTCTCACCACGGTGTCCATGCCTTAAACAGGTCCAAGTGGCAGTTAGCAAGGAAATGCACTGCTATCAGTTTCCTTGGAGGTGGTTCTCCTCCGCCACAGTACATGAAAAAATTAGACACAATAGTACACTTACTTTTACTTCTAACTTAAGAAAAAATTGTTTAAAGCTAATGGCAAATGATAGGCATTACATCATAAATAAATACATAGTTCTTATAACATTACAATAATTAGCACTAAATTTCACTATAGTACAAAAAGTGTGGACAAGCAAAAATTTTAAACCAAGTGCTTTACACTACCAAACATTACTGTAAGTCATAAATCTGTCTGGAACTGGTTAAACTTGAAATATTTGTGTCTCTTTCCCACTTGCAAAATAGCAAAAACTCAAGATAAGCAGTAGCATAGACTTACTAATCATTATGTTATGAAAAAAAAAAATTGTGTCACCATTACATAACTTAATTACTACTCAAATCGAAATTAAGGGAATGGAAGCTGTACCAAATCATCGCCCCCTTCTCTCCACCACTCTGAGCACTACTCTCATTCAGCCAGAAAACTTAATTATCACAAAATCACCAAATGTTACCAAATAGTTGACCTGTCAGAATATTCACATCAGTTTAGCACTACTGTTATCAGTTAATCAACAAACTAGTCTGCCCCTGGTAGCTGAGTGGTCAGCGTGACAGAATGTCAGTCCTAAGGGCCCAGGTTCGATTCCCAGCTGGGTCGGAGATTTTCTCCGCTCAGGGACTGGGTGTTGTGTTGTCCTAATCATCATCATTTCATCTCCATCGACGCGCAAGTTGCCGAAGTGGCATCAAATTGAAAGACTTGCACCCGGCGCACAGTCTACACAATGGGAGGCCCTAGTCTTACTACATTTTCATTTATCACCAAACTTATTGTTATTCATTCCAGTATTACCACCTTAAGCTCATAATTCCTCAGAACACAAATAGAAGTTTTCAGATAACGTATAGATCTCATTATGCAGCATTATATGACTTGTAAATATTGCTCTTTCTGTTAATCTCTCATTACCAGCTGCAGTGTCATGAATTGCACAATATAAACAGTACCCAATGTTGCCTTGTTCACAATTTAGATCCCCAACAGAGTTACACCACATTTGTTTGTATACAGTTGTCTTTGGCATTAATTATGTCTGTCAGCACCTTTATTTCACTTATATTTCTTACCTTGTTAGCCGGTGGAGTGCATTCTCAAAATATATCCCTACTGCAGAGACCGGCTTCCTAACCATTCAGATCCTAACATTATTCATTGTTTTATTATTCCAGTATTGTTTCGTTGTCTAATGAACAAACACCTGCTCTGCTTATCTAGTGCAAAATTGATTCGACAGAAAAACACTCCACAGTAACAGATCCCTATGCTGAGGCAATCTTAACTCTCATTACTTATCTCACTGTATTCCATCAAACTGCTTGAGATTCTAGCCTGAAGGGTGATATACATACAGATCTTGCTAATACATTCCATACACATTACTCCAGGCAATTATGTTTAAAGTTGTAATTCCTTCATGTAAGAAAAGGCTGTAACATGACACAGATAGATAGTTATCTCACATATACTGTTTGCACTCAACACAAACACTTATATTATACGACAATTAATATGAATACCTCATATTTAAGATGGTTTTTACTGCATATTGCCTCTGCTGCTGCACCAATGAGCTGATTACTTCAGATATTATTATTCTCCACATATGCTGACACCTTTCATTTTCAGATTGCCTTACCCCTTTGTTTGACAAAAATTCTTCAACCATGGTACCAGTTTACTTTCTTCCATCATCTTTTGATTCCATTACCTATAACTAACACAACATAACATACTTATACACACAGATAACACTAGAGAAAACTTTGGTATCCTACTGTACAAAATTACATGAAAGTCAAAGATAGAATATTGTGGTTCACTTATAAACTACAGACAGGATAGGAGAAGAGTTTGACTGCCTCAGGAAACGTGAAATATGAGGCAGACAGCTGGGGTTAGCATTATTGCCACATAAAAAATCCAACACAGAATGTTGAAGTCCCTATTTGCTAACTGCATAAGAAATTAGTCTCAAATATTACATCAATGCCGAGGTTTTGAATCACCAACAAATTGCACTCCAACACCTGTCCTGCCAAATCCCCAGTTAAGAGTACACTATTTGATAGCTTACCAGTGGCACCAATAATTTTTATTCCGGAAACATGCATTACTACTATACCCTCTGTATTTTTAATAGATTCAGAAAATTCATGTAAATGCCATTCAAGTCACTACACTTAACATGTATGCCTTGTACCCTTGCTGTTATTACAGGTTGAGAAACTTTATTTTTACTGACCATGTGGTCTTCTTCATACAATAAATCCTCATTAATCCTTTCCCTGGAAAAACTATCATCCTGCTTACCAAAATATTTATCATACACACTGTCACTTTCTCTATACTTTAGATTTTTTATCTCTCCCAAGTTTATCTCCATTTCAGCCAATTTTCAATTTACATTTTCATTTAATTTTTCCAGTTTTTCTTCTGTCACTACTGCACACTTGCTTTCGACCTCTGTTTCTAAATCATTTTTAATCTGATCGATATGGTTCTCAAGTTTAACCCTGTTTTCAGTACAAAATTTCCTGGCAGCTTTGACTTCATCTTCACACTGTTTTTCAGTAGCCTCCACCCTCCTACTATAGTCATCAGACTCAGAATCAGAATTTTTATTGTCCTATAACATACAAAGTCAAATCACAGATCTGATGTACTGGGGACTCGTCAACATTACATTTACGTTACAATAACAATTTGTATATACAGTGTTACAAAAACAATATATCAATACTCCAGTTTATGTGTATTACAAAGTAATATATAACAACTGCATTTATGTAGTGAACGTATTTTTACAATCATTTATTAGACACAAAAATGCTAAGCTCATTTTACAGGTGATGTTTCCTTACTCATCCTTCTACAACATCATTCATAAATTCTTCTATGGAGTAATAACATTTCTCCACTAATAACTTGTGCAGTTTTGGTTTCAATTGCCCTAGCTCCATTGTGTTTATTTGTTTCTTTTTTAGTATTTTGTAGATATTAATGCCCATATATTCTGGGGTTTGTGCATATAACTTTAACCTGGGTGTAGGAAGCACGAAGTTTGTCTTATTCCTAATGCTATATTGATGCTTAAAATTGTTGTCTGTGAATAACATAGGGTTACTGTAAACAAAAATAATCATTTCATAGATGTACAAACAGGGGGCACTTAATATTTTTAGATTTCTTAACAGTGGGCAACAAGATTCTTTTGGTCTCGCGTTACCCATATTTCTAACAATATATTTTGTAATTTTAATATTCTAATGATTTTGCTTGTATTACCCCAAAAGATAATGCCGTACCTTATAACAGCCTCAAAATAGCTGTGATAAACTACTTTTCTTATCTCCATGCTAGCTGAAGATGACAAAATCTTCATAGCAAAGGTCAGGCTGTTTAACTTATTTGCTAAGTATTCTGTTATAACCTTTAATCACTAATAAAGTGCGTGGAGATACAAAAGTAGAAACACTCGCGGGTTACATGTTACTAACTCCGTATCTGTCACTCGACTGCCGGGCCGTGACATGCGGCCGGCGCCGTTCATAACCAGGTGGCGCTCCCGTGCTCGGCCGAGCTGCGGAGCGCCTCTATCGCCGTGTTCGCGTACTAACGTAGCGGCACTTTTGAATGTCGTGGCACTGTCACAACACTTTTCCCCCCTTGAAAAAAAAAACGCTCACTTTCGTGGAGACACGGACAGTGCGGAGACATCCATGGCCTCTTGGGAGGTCCCGAGAAGATCCCGCGGAGAAACACGAGAGTATGGTCGAAAATGTCCAGGACGGAAGCTGGCGCGTGGAACGTGCCTCCTGGACGAGATGATGGGTGAAAACTCCGGAGCAGCATCCATAGGTGTCGTGGACCTGGGGGTGTGCTCCAGCGAGATGGGTCCCGGAGAAGGCGGCGTCGCGACTGGGGCCGGTTCCGGCGTACTCGGAAGCGGTAGCGACGGCGGCGGCAACAACACGCCCGGAAGATCGGCAGCAGCGACAGGACTGGCTTCTCGGACTGGTGGAGACGAAAGAAGGGGCGGTGGTACCGGCGTGGCCACCACTCGTGGGCGCATCTGGTCGTAATGGCGAACAACCATGCCGCCGTCCGTACGTATTTCACAAAGCCGGCGGCCGCGAAGAGTCTGGACCACCCCTGGAATCCATTTAGGGCGAGATCCATACCCCCGTGCCCACACGTCGGCGCCCACCGGGTATTTTCCCGCACTAGGGGACACAGTACAAGGCCTGACAGGGTGAAGCAGATGCAGTAGGGTGCGCGGTTGGCGGCCATGCAAGAGTTCAGCAGGGCTGCGATCACCCAGAGGCGTGAAGCGATAAGAACTCAGAAATTGCAACAGAGCGTCATCTGTGGAAAAATCACTAAGGAATTTTTTCATTTGGCTTTTGAAAGTGCGGACAAGGCGCTCGACCTCCCCATTCGATTGCGGATGGAAGGGCGGTGCTGTAACATGATGAATCCCTTGTCCAGTACAAAAATCACGGAAGGCCTGCGAAGAGAACTGAGGGCCATTGTCCGTGACAATCGTGGATGGAAGACCTTCTAGCGCAAAGATTTTTGACAAAGCCAGCGTCGTCGCCGCAGTGGTGGGCGACGGACAGCTAACAACAAACGGAAACTTCGAGAAGGCGTCAATCAACAGTAGCCAATAAGTGCCGAGGAAGGGGCCGGCAAAGTCAGCGTGCACCCGTTCTCACGGCTGCGCCGGATCAGGCCACGGAGAGGGCAGAGTACGAGGCGCAGCCAGTTGTTGAACACACTGAGCACACGCAGCGACCATGTGGGCGACGTCCGAATCGATACCGGGCCAATAAACGTGCCTGCGGGCCAGGGACTTAGTCTGAGAAATCCCCCAATGGCCCTCATGCAATAGTTTGAGAACAGCTTTGCGAAGAGAGGCAGGCACCACAACCCGTGGAGATGCGCCATCCGTGGCCAGAAGAACAACACCCTCACGAACAGACAGACGAAGGCGCAAGGCATTGTAGTTGCGAAGGGGATCCGACGCCCGGCCCTTGGTCCTGTCCGGCCAACCCCGCTGAACAAAACCAATCACCTGACGCAGGACCGGATCCCGCGCAGTAGCCGACGCGACCTGCGAACCTGTAAGTGGAAAACCCTCGACCGCACGACGTTCTTCCTCATCAATGTGGAAACAGAGGAGTTCATCGCGATCGAAAACCGGGTCGGGGCCCATCGGCAAACGCGACAACGCGTCAGCGTTGGCGTGCTGGGCCGTGGGGCGATAGTGAATCTCATAGTGAAAACGAGACAAGTATAAGGCCCAACGTTGCAGGCGGTGAGCTGCCTTATCCGGAAGCGACGCCGAGGGGCTGAACAGAGAGACCAGCGGCTTGTGGTCGGTGATGAGATGAAACTTAGAACCATACAAAAAAACGCTGAACTTTTTCAGAGCATAAACGATAGCGAGCGCCTCCTTTTCTATTTGAGAGTAACGCAGTTGGGCATCGTTGAGGGTCTTGGAAGCGTAGGCGATGGGTCGTTCCGACCCATCCGCATACCGATGGGCGAGAACAGCCCCTAGGCCATACTGTGACGCGTCAGTCGCCAGAACCAAGTGCTGACCTGGACGGAATGTGGCAAGACAAGGCGCCGACTGCAAATGAGCCTTCAGGCGGACAAAAGCCTGCTCACACTCGGCGGACCAACAGAAAGGAACGTTTTTGCGTAACAGCTGATGCAGAGGATGAGCCACCGCCGCCGCGGAGGGAATGAATTTGTGATAATAAGCAACCTTGCCTAGAAATGCCTGAAGTTCTTTGACCGTAGACGGCCGGGGTAGAGCGGTAATGGCCGCAACGTGCTGTCGTAGAGGACGTATACCCTCACGGGACAAGTGGAAACCAAGATACACAATGGAGGGTTGGAAGAACTGAGACTTGTCCAGATTGCACTTCAACCCTGCTGAATGCAGAACCCGAAACAGTGAACGCAAATTGCGAAGGTGCTCCTCAGTGGAGGCCCCCGTGACAACAATGTCATCCAGGTAGTTGATGCAGCCGGGAACGGAAGCCGTGAGCTGTTCCAAAAACCGCTGAAAAATGGCCGGCGCGCTAGCGACGCCAAATGGTAACCGCTGGTACTGATACAACCCACAAGGAGTGTTGATGACGAGAAATTCCTTGGAAGATGCATCCAGCGGCAACTGATGGTACGCCTCCGATAAGTCAAGTTTGGAAAAGAACTGGCCCCCAGCGAGCTTGGTAAATAACTCCTCAGGACGGGGAAGAGGATAAGTGTCAATGAGGCTTTGAGCATTGACAGTGGCTTTAAAATCACCACACAATCGCAGACTCCCGTTTGGTTTAGAAACCACCACGACGGGCGATGCCCATTCGCTGGAGGTAACAGGAAGGAGAATCCCCGAAGCTGTTAACCTGTCTATCTCAGCTTTGACAGGCGCACGCAACGCCATCGGAATAGGGCGTGCCCGGAAAAACTTAGGGCGAGCCGTAGGTTTAAGAGTAATGTGGGCTTCAAAATCCTTGGCCCGACCCAGACCCGCAGAGAACACGGACGAGAATTCAGAACACAAGCCATCCAGCTGTTGATACGGAATGTCCTCAGATATGAGGTGCACATCATCATCAATGGAAAACCCGAACAACTGGAAAGCATCATAACCGAACAGGTTTTCAGTGCCCGCATGATCCACCACATAAAACGTGAGGGGCCGAACAACAGACTTGTAGGCAGTGGAAGCATCAAACTGGCCAACGATAGGAATTTTCTGCTTATTATAAGTTCGTAGATTTCGCGTAACTGGAGACAAGGAAGGGGAGCCTAACTCCAAATACGTGCGAGAATTAATGAGAGTTACTGCAGAGCCAGTGTCCACTTGCATGCGAATGTCTTTATCCAGAACACGAACAGTAACAAACAACTTATTCGTTTGAGAAAGCACACAGTTAACATCCATGTCCGATGCCTCGTCCTCGTCTACAGGAACTTTAGGGGACTGACACACAGAAGCAATGTGGCCTTTTTTCCTACATGAATTACACGTGGCCCAACGTTTTGGACACGCGGCTCTGTCATGCTGTACGAAACAACGTGGACAAGAAGGAAGGGCGGAACGAGCCTGCTTCTGTGGTTGCTGTTTTCGCTGCGAGCGTGGCGGCCCAACACGACGTTGTTGACGCGAGTGCACCGCCGCCACATCGTCGTTTTCCTGTGAAACAGGCACATTGTCTGCGTCGAAAGTGGTGTGTACAGCGCCTACATCACACCACGCGTCTATTTGCGCACCAGCAGCGTGAGACACTTCAAACGATTGAGCGATGCTGAGAACTTCCGACAACGACGGGTTTGGCAATTGTAAGGCACGTTGCCGAACTTCTTTATCAGGAGCAAGCCGTAAAATAGCGTCCCGAACCATTGAATCAGCGTAAGACTCATGATGAGTGTCCGTGACAAACTGACATTTCCGACTCAGACCGTGTAGTTCCGCCGCCCAAGCCCGGTAAGATTGATGGGGCTGTTTACGACACCGGTAGAAAGCCACGCGGGCGGCAACGACATGGGTGTTTTTTCGGTAATAGTTAGACAATAAGTCACACATTTCTTGGAAGGACAGAGAGGCAGGTTCCCGCAGAGGGGCTAACTGAGATAACAGCTGATAGATCCGTGGGGAAATCCAAGATAGAAATAACGACTTACACATAGGAGCGTCGACAACACCGAAAGCCAAGAAGTGTTGCCGCAAACGCTTCTCATAATCCTCCCAGTCTTCAGCGGCCTCGTCATAAGGAGGAAACGGAGGCGGAGAAGAGGAAGACAGACGATGAGTAAGCGACGTCGACAACGCCTGAATAGCAGCCGTCAGCTGTGTTTGTTGCGCCTGAATAGCAGCCGTCAGCTGTGTTTGTTGTTCAATAAGTGCTTGCATAAGCTGTTCCATGTCTGCCCCGACACAAACACACAAGTCCACAACGCAGGGGAAAAAAAAATATCCGACCTCGTCGCCAAAAAGTGTTATAACCTTTAATCACTAATAAAGTGCGTGGAGATACAGAAGTAGAAACACTCGCGGGTTACATGTTACTAACTCCGTATCTGTCACTCGACTGCCGGGCCGTGACATGCGGCCGGCGCCGTTCATAACCAGGTGGCGCTCCCGCGCTCGGCCGAGCTGCGGAGCGCCTCTATCGCCGTGTTCGCGTACTAACGTAGCGGCACTTTTGAATGTCGTGGCACTGTCACAACATATTCTATATGTGAAGACCAGGATAAATTTTGGTCCATATGTATTCCTAAAAATTTAACACAATCTGATTCTTTCAGTTTGTGGTTTCTGCAGGTAATATGAATTTCATTTATCTTAGAGTTTTTAGTCTTAAACTGTAGTACATGTGTTTTTCCAATATTTAATTTTAACCCATTTAGTTGGAGTCAGTTTTCTAAACTGTCTAGTAGCTCTGTGATAGTTGAGGGAATTTGTTTTGAGTGATTGCTTTCGATGAGGGCAGATGTATCATCAGTGAATAAAACTGAGTGTGAATTTATGTTTAGTGGCAAGTCATTCATGTAAAGTAAGAATAAGATTGGACCCAGAATTGAGCGTTTTGGAATGCCTTGTGAAATAATCATCCATTCAGAGAAGATATTTCCCTTGCATGATGATATAACTACTCTTTGTTTTCTCTTTCTGAGGTATTACCTGAACCAGTCTAAAACACAACATCGTATTTTTCAATTTTATACAGGAGCAATGGATGGTTTACACAATCAAATGCTTTTTTGAGGTCACAGAACAATCCTGCAACTTTGCTAGACTTGTCTAAGGCAGAACAAATTTATTTCACAAACTCATTTATGGCGTCTGCTGTGTTTTTGCCTTTCTGAAAGCTGTACTTTGATTTTTCTATAATTTTTTTCATTTGCATTACTACCACTTTTTTAAATATTTCTGAGAAAATTGGGAGAATAGAGACTAGGCGGTAGTTCCCCATATCTTCTCTTGAGTCTTTTTTTTAACAAACGTTTTACCTCTGCATGCTTCAGGGCGTCTGGAAAGTAGCCTTCTTTGAGTGATTTATTGATTATTGAGCAAAGGGGGTGAGCTATTATCCCAGCAGCTGATTTAACTACTTTAGTAGGTATGCCATCCTACCCTGCGGAATTTTTATTTTTGAGTTGTAATATAGTTTCTCTACATCTTTGGCTGAATTTTTTTTAAATTTGTTAAAGTATTCTTCTGCCTTCTGACCTAATTGTACTTTTTAGGTATAACCATCTCTATCTGCAACTGATTTTGATACATTTATAAAAACAAATGTTACAAGATTCTGAAATAAGAGCCGTATTTGTTAGTTTTATTTCCCACCATAATTTTGGAGATAACTTTGCTGTTAGTTCACATCCCCAGTTCTGATTTTACGACAGACCAGACTGCAATATGATTTGTTTTCATGATCCAAGATGTATTTATTATTTACCATTTCTTTCGCAGCTTTCACTACCCTTTTAAATAACCCTTTATACTGTTTGACATAATTTATGAAAACAGGGCCTTTTTTGTCTTTTCTTCCATCACAAAGTTTCTTTCTCTCTTCTACACATTTACTACTCATTTATGTTTATTACTCATTAGTGTTATGTACTACTTTCTTTATCTTTTCATCACAATCTTCAGCTACTCCCTCAACCTTCTTATTTAGTTCTGAAAGATTAAAGCTGACTAACTGAATCTCCTTTTTAATTTATTTCTTCAGTTCATCCTTCAAGCTAACCATGACAGTTCTAATGCTGTCAGTTTTCTTTTCCACCCCACTAATGGCTTCTTTCTTACTCATATTACTCTAACTACTCATAATTCACTTTAACATCACTTCCAAATTTCCATCTGCCATAAACTGTTACCCTTGATGATTTTCGCTACTAGGTTCCTCCCTCATAACCCTAATGATTTCATGCACTGTTTTCATCCATTTGGCTCACCTCACCAGTCACTGTAGATGATGCTTTTACAATTTCATCTACAACAGGACTTTCGCGCCCATCGTTCAAAGTTACATTCATGTCTGATTTATAAGCACTATTGTATGCAAAACAGTCCCACTTATGTCTTTCTGTTCATTAAGGCCACTCATTATGTATCATTTAATATAAAATGGCTTTTGCTATGTATTACCTTAGCTTTAATCACTCTTCTTCTGCTGCTGCTCCAGTTGTCATCCAATTCGTCATCTGCATGGCTACGGCAAGTTGTAAGTCTCTTGGTGAGTCATCTTTTTTACCTGCATGCTGACTGGCTGCTCCTGTGCTCAGTGGCTGCTTCCATAGAACCTGCTCGCTGATTGACTGGTGTCATACTGTGGCCATGAAACCCATGCCATGACTGGCTCTTGCACCACAGAACTGTAAACCACTGTTGATTTCACTGTTCAAAGTTTACGAGTCGTTGTTTATTGTGGCTACTTACAATATTCCTCATCCAGGGCACCACATGTGATGGTTCGCCCTCTTTATTTCTTCATTTGTTGTCCTATGTGTTGACATACTGACTAAAAAAAAATAGGGGATGGAAGTGCAGTACTGTCTACAGTCAACGATATACCCAACAGGTGCACATTTGCGTTTCACAGTTGTTTACTTCCAATTTTCACAATCCCCCATATACACATTTAATGTGGCCAGTGCACTACTGTTTAAATTTTGATAAGTCTCATTCATAAATTACAGGTGAATATCCACATACTGTTACAATAGTTTACTGTTGAATATCTATGACCAGTAAAAAACATATGCACATAATTCACGGTTCCTTCGGAGTAATCATGTACATATGGAACAGACACTGTCATTCTTTTAACACATGGTCTAATTGTGTTACACTTATTTCACAGTTATGTTGATGCATTGTTGTTGTTCTAACCAATACAGGTTTCTCGTCTGAAACTCGGCCATGGTCTGACTGTCTCAGGACCAAAAATTGGGCCCTTATATATCCTTACAATAATAGGTACTGAAACTACACATTGTTCGAAGTTGAATTTACAGAAATTACAATTAAAACTTAACTCATTAAATTAACTAAATTCATCCAAAAAATCCATCTTTTTAGCAGTTTCTTCTACTACAAGAGTTCGTTTAGTTATTTGTTTAATTATGAAATTAACAAAAATAAGTATGCAAACAATACTTTGGACAAAACTGTTAATTACTCTGGAATTAATTAAGAGCTGGCTTTGATAACATATTTTTGAATAGAGCCAAATAGATCCTTTAAGAATACTATTAGTTGTTCCTCAAAATGTTCATAATTAGTACAGAATTTATATTTGTTTTTATGTCAAATAACTAGGAATAGTCAAAATAAATTAGAAAATCAATTACATACATCTGGTGCTATGTTTTTAAAACTGAGGGCCAATCTTTCTCTTTCATGAAAATCCAGATTATACTCACATATGTTAATGGTAATTAGTCAGAAGTGAAAAAAGAATTTTAAGGAAGAGGATGGCAAAACACAGAGGAGAAGTGAAAAATGCGACAGCTTGCTTCATCACAACTTATTGCTTACTTCATTTGGTATTCCCATTAAAAGTTGTTGGGTTTTATCAGGATTGTACAGGAGCTTATTGGCCCCAGGGCCTTATCAAGTGTTTCTTTTGTTATGCTATTCAGATCTGAAATGTTCTGATGTGTGGGAAGTAGTGTTGTATCATCAGCATAACATATGACAGGGTGGGTTATGTTATTAGATAAATCAAGTTACAGCTACAATGAAGAAGAAGGGTACAAGAATAGACCCTTGTGGTACAGCTGTGCTGATTCCCATTATGGAAGAGTTTACATTTCTGACTGACACAAATTATTTTCTGTTACTTAAATAAGAACTTATCACAGCTAAAGTGCTCCCTCTCGTTCCATAAAACTAGTTTCCTCAGTAGTACATCAACAGGAATGTGATCGAAAGCTTTGTATAGGCCACATAATACCAGTGATACAATGTTATTGTTTTCAAAAGCTGTTAAGGTCTGGTCAATGATTTCCCTGTTGTGTTTTTCCTCTTGCTAAAACCAAACTGATTGCTACATAGGATATAGTGTTTATCAAAGAAGCTGCTTATTTGTGTGGGTATCAGTGCCGCAAATATCTTTGAGAATATTGGAACAATGGAGACTGGTTTCTAACTCTGGGGAAGATGTTTGTCCCCTTTTTTAAAAACTGGGACAACTTTTGATATCTTATGTACATCCAGAAAAACTCCATATTCCACACATTTATTAAAAATGGAAGCTAATGGTTTGGCAATTGCTAGGGGTTATCTTTTTAATGATTTTATTCGATAACCCATGACAGTCCATACTTTTAGAACCTGAAAATTTGGATACAGCTTTTATAATATCAGCAGGAGTGAGAGCCCTCCATTGAAATACCAGGGTATCATGCAGTGGTGTTCCAACAAGGTCCACTGGAGATGAATTTGTTGCTTTAATACTGTTACTTATTTCTTTAACTTAGTTTTGAAAGTACTGATTTAATTCCTTGGGTTCAAGCAGAGCTGTTTCTGTGCATTTTAGTGTATTCCCTCGTTTTATTATTTGCAATGCTGTCTTGCATTTATTGAGACCCCTTTCTATATAGTTTTCCACTGCTCGCTTTTTTGTCAGAAGTTTAGCTTTGTAGAATTTTTTGCATTTCAGATATGATCTATGAATGTTCATGCTCTGTTCTGCCCTTTGGGCAGCGGCTTGCTTATGCATTTGATACTGCATATGCATGTTTAATTTCTGCCAGCTCTTCTGCAAACCAGTTCAGTCTTTTCTTTCTCTTTTCACTTGGATATCTATCTTTTTTATTGGTAAGCAAGAATACCATAACTCTGTGTACTTTTTAAAGAAGTGGTATCAAAGGTAATTTCAGCTTCCCTTTTCCCAAATTGACAATTATACCAGATGATTATATTTAAAGTTAAACTTTCAAACCACTGTAGAAATAACACTAGTGGTCAGAATGACGTCAAGTTAGAATGGAATATTATTAGAGAAGGGGGAAAATATATTGCAGAAGAAAAATAAAGAGTTACAAAATGAAGCAATAGATGGCACTGTAAGCATCATAATTTAATAGTGGTTGACTACAAATGACAAATGAATCATTGAACAGTGCCTAAGGTGTACGTTTAACATTAAACAAACTGTACTACTTAATGTGCATGATGTACAGGTGTGATACCATTAGTTACGTAAGCCCATCACCATGGCTATGTCTTATCACATTGGATCAGAAAAATTGGTTTTTTAATTGTCCTGAGGCCAAAAACCGAATAAAAAGCATCAATCACATCAGTTTTTAATTTTTCTGAGGCCAGAAACCGCATAAAAAGCACCAATCAAAATCAAATCGGATTATTAATTTCTGTGTGACTGGCGCAAAACATGTTCACTATGCTGAACCCTTTTTCTGGAACAAGTTGAAATCAAGAAACAGCATGTTCCACAACTGATCGAAATGTTTCTGATGTCGCGTTCAGAATGTGTTGCACAATGCGTGCCTTCAATACAGCAAAGTTTGAAGTTGGAACACTGAACACAACATCTTTCAGATGATTGGGATGGCCAGGCTGTAGGGAAATGGCGGCTGATAATTGTAGCATTTCTGAAATGGCGCTTCAGCAGCTGCTTAACTGGATTTGCAATGTGCGAAGGTGTGCCATTTTGCATAAAAATGAGCCCATCCACACTGTTGGAGAGCTGGAATGACGTGGTTGTGCAAGTCCTTTTCAGGATGAAGTGGTACTGGTTGATTTGTGTGTGGATTTTCCATTTCCCATATTCGACAATTCTGTGTACTGACAATATCCTGTCAGATGGAAGTGAGCTTCATCTGTCCACAAAATGTTCCATGGCCAATCATTGTCCACTTCCATGTGAGCAAGAAATTCTAAAGCAAAGGTCTCTCTTGCTGGCAGGTCAACAAGAAGCAACCCGTGCACATGGATAATTTTGAATGGATAGTAAAGAAGGATGTTTCATAGGATTTTATGTACCACGCTCATGGGTCTGTCCAGTGTCTGGGCAATTTTCCGTGCACTACACGTTTGCACACCACCACTTGTCTCCTCCTGCATCGCTGTGGCCACTGCTTCCACTGATGTCAAATCAATTTGTTTCCTCCCTCTACCAGGTTGCACACCGAAAGAATCCATCTTTTCAGATTTCCGAATCATTTTCTCCGGACCCATGACAGTCATTGGATCAGTGACTTCTTTCAAACCCTTCAGTGTCCAGACCTTCTGCAGAGCGATGTGTGCACATTCATCATTCTTGTAATATAGCTTGACAAGCATTGGGACAGTCATGGTGAATGTTGCAGATGCCAAAGGAGGAAAAGCCATGTACCCAGCGTGTTTATACCAAATTCAATGGGTCGTGCGCATTACTGGTGTTTTCATTTACATATTCTGACACATACAGCACCATCTATTGATCAATTTTCTCACTCTTTTTTTTGCTTCTGCCTTACTTTTTCTCCCTTCTCCAATAAATTTCTGTTGCAATTTGACATCATTCTGACCAGTGGTGGTATTTCTACAGTATTTTGAAAGTTAAATATAATCACCCTGCACATAAAGTCCCAATCTCCACTTCCTAATCTATTAACACACATAGTTATGTACCCTTCCTTTTGCCCTCGTACCATTACTACTTTAGGTTCTCCAATTTTAACTGGTTGCCTCTTACAGAGTGTAAGAAGTAGTTGCTCATGATCTGCAAGTCTGACTGTAAGATTTTCCTTATGGAAATTCACAACAATATTGTCTAAGCAGGCATTCTTATGTTGTAATGATACAGCCTTCCCCAAAATTCATAGGAAATGTCTGATACCACCTTCCTCTCTCTCTCTCTCTCTCTCTCTCTCTCTCTCTCTCTCTCTCTCTCTCTCTCTCTCTCTTTCTTTTTTTATTTTTTTATTTTTTTTATAATCCAGTGCTTCCTAAGGCCTTGCATTTATGTCTTTATATATATCATTCTGTCCTATTTGATAAAAAACTTGATATTCTTTGCGAAGGTGTGTGAAGTATTCTAGAAGATAGTGCATTGTCGTCATTATCAAGAGATTGTTGTCATTAACAAAATTACGTACAAATGCTGGATTGAATGATTAATAAAGAAATTGAAGGGATAAATATTTGGCGAAAAATATTAAAATGCTATGGAATGTTGGCATAGGTGGCTGGCACCTCTAATTACCATAATTACAATCGAGTAATGAGTTAACACAGAAAACACCTTTATCTTAAGAAACAGTTTAAAAGTTATTACCAAGGGATGCATTTCCATTTGTTATTTATTTTTATGTATTCTTCTGCAATTAATAGTCCTTGTAATTACATTTCTAATTTACTCTCCAATTGTTTACATCCCACATTTTTGCAATTTACAGAATTTGAGGCCTTATTTGTACGTTCTGTGCAATTAATTGGATAAAGCATGAGCTCTGTACTACCATTACATGTTAGTAACAAAATCCAAACTGTAATTAATTACATAACTAAAATAATGTGAGACATTATTGTAATTAAGGTTCAGAATGATTTTCTTATGGAAAACTAAAAATATTACTATAAAGGATTGTCATTGAATATTTTAATTTTTTCCTTATTTAGCTGTAACTTCAGTTTCTCTAGATTTTGTAAATTTTAATTGTAACATTGAAATTCTACAAAATTAATAATGGAATATTTTGGAAATGATTTTTAACATTCATATATAAAGTGATGCAACGAGACTGCGTGTCTCGACTTCTATATTACCATTTATGGCCGTCCTATCACCCTTACCCCCACCCTCAAGTACCTTGGCGTCACCCTTAACCGTCGCCTCTCCTGGACCCCCCCATCACCCGACAATCCAAGCCAAGGCACGCTCCCACCTCCGCCTCCTCAAGCTCCTTCCTGGCCATACATGAGGTCTAGACCCCTCCACCATCCTCCACACCTATAAATCCTTCATCTGCCCTATCCTCTGCTATGCCCACCGTGCATGGATCTTCGACCCTCCTACCTTTTACAAATCCCTTCAAATCTCAGAACGCCATGCGCTCTGCCTCGCCTATCACATCCATCTCCCCTCCCCCACGCGGATACTATATGACCTTATTCCGTTCCCGCACCTCCTGCTTTTCCTCGAACAGATACAGATCCTCAACACCTCCCGTAAACTTATCCCCCTCACCCGCTTGTCTCTCCCAGCCCCATCTGCTGCCACACCTGTATTCTCTCATCCCACCTGCTCTCCATCTCTCCACTCTCTATAACCTCAACCAAGGTGGCTTCCACCAACTCCTCCTCCGTGATGATGGCCTCATCCCCTCCATCTCCCCCTCCTATCAATTTTGATCCTCCCCTTCCACACTCTGTGTTTCCTTAGGGCATCCTCTCTCCCTTCTCTCCCTCCTCCCTTCCTCCTCCTCCCATGCTTCCCGTACCCCCGTACCTTCTTTCCTTCCCCTCCCACCTCCTCTGCCACTGGCATCCACACTCTCCCCTCTCCCTCCTCCCCTACCTTTCCCCCTTTTGACAGGTCCCCGGACTAGCACATGTCAAGTGAACATTCGTGCGTCAGAGATGATCGCCATCAGTTCTTTGTGTAATCTCAGACTTGTCAAGTAGCAACCGTAAGACAGCACATTTTACACCTGAAAGCCTCTAGAACATGCAACTTTCACTAAAACTGGGCTTAGAAAAACTATTTTTCAGTTGTGACAACTAAAGTCACATAATCTAAAACAGTTTCTATGTCTGATATTGTATGAGGGGGGATATTATAGCAGAACAGAGTAGGCCTATAAAAAACATTTTTCTAATTAGAAAAGTTTATAACATCATTGAAATTCCAGCAAGATTTGAACATGTTTCCATTGACAGATTACTTATACTGTTTATACAGATACTTTTGAGCGTATGTACTTCTTGAACACACAATTTTCCATAATTATAAATTTTATTTACATATCTATAGTTCCGATTACATGAAGAAACTCTCTGAAAATTAGTTTTCACAAATTAATCAAAAAATCCAGCAAAATACACTACAATATTTACTTTCAATCTTAACTCTCATTCTAGTATCAGTCAAAGGTGCCAAATATTACATTTTTTTATATTTTGCAAATCACTAGTAAAATCAGTATTACATTTTAATAGGAAATTCAAAGCTCAGTACAACTGTTCAAATGTTCATCATTCACAGTCTTAAAAATCTTTAACTAAATAAACAATATGAAGAAAGTCACTACATTAAATATGAAATGTATTATCAAACAGGAAATCAAGCTATCATTATTTTGACTAACACAATTTTCTAAAAAGATCAAGAAATTCTGTTGCTCTATATTACCGTCTGGACAGAGCTCATAACACAGTACCTTTGGTGGCAACACCTATGATGCTCTTTGGAGACATGCACTAACTTCAAACTAACTTCAAAACATAACAAGTTCTCCAAAACACTAATTTTTGTGTCAAATTACGATGTAATAGAAAATGAGCTTATATAACATGGAGAGATCAATAGACATCATGGTTTAATAGCAAAATCCATACTCCAAGCAGACTTATTCAACAATCCTGGACCTATTACAAAGGACTGCATCATACTTCTGTTGGACACTGAAGCCAATAAAAAGGTAAGTCAGTCTCATTTACTTTGTTGGATGCTTTTGTTTTTGGACTCATAAATACATGGTATTTACACCAGTATGTGGTTTGATTACTTGGTCCATGAACTATAAACTGATGACGGAAAATGGTGTCATACATTGCATAGCCGATCAGAGTGCAAAGAAAAGATAAAAAGGGAACTGTACGAAAACAATTAAGGCAAAACTTATCAGGAAGTGCATCACTGTGAACACCATCATTGAAGTTGTTGATTAAATTACAACCCAAAACTTGAGCCATTAAAGACTTCAACCCAAAGTTACCTCTACATCTGACAATGACTCTCCAACCAAGACAACTAGCTCTGCTCTCTCTATGAGGAAATCCTAAATTTGATCACAAATTTCGCTTGATACCCCTTACTATCATATAAAAAGTGTCAAATCCAGGAATACTGCATCTACCTGACTGCTTTGATCCATGGTTTTCAGTTTGTCATGTGAGAAAAGTGAAAGTTTGGTTTCACATGATCAATTTTTTTAAAGTACATGCTGTTTGGCATGGAGGAAGTCATTCAGTTTGAGATACCTCATTATATTTGAGCTCAGAATATGTTCTAATATTCTACAACAAACTGATGTCAAGGATACGAGACAGTAGTTCTGTGGATTACTTGTAGTATCCTTCACATATACAGGTGTAACATATGATTTCTTCCAACTAATGAGCATGGTTTTTTGTTCACGGAATCTATGATAGATTGTAGTTAACAGAGGGAGTAAGTCATCTGCAAAGTGGGTCATAATCTGAGAGGGATTCCATTGTGCCCATGGGCTTTGTTCAGTTTTAACAATTTCAGTGTTTCTAATGCTACTCACATTAATAATTAAACAAGGGAACATCCAGGATGGAATGTAACAATACTAGACAAGGAAAGTTGTTACTCACCATATAGTGGAGATGCTGAGTCATGATACGCACAACAAAAAGATTCACTCAATTATAGCTTTCAGCCATTAAGGCCTTTGTCAGCAGTAGACACACATACACACACACTCACACACACTCATGCGAACACAACTTGCACACACATCTGCAGTCTCAGAGAACTGAAACTGTGGTTTCCCAATCACGCACTGGTGCTGCTGCTCACAGTGTGGTTTCAGAGGCTGCAGACGTGTGTCCAAGTTGTGTTTGTGTGAGTGTGTGTGTGCGTGTGTGTATGTGTGTCTACTGCTGACAAAGGCCTTAATGGCTGAAAGCTATAATTGTGTTCATTGTGTGAATCTTTTTGTTGTGCCTATCACGACTCAGCATCTCCACTATATGGTGAGTAGTAACTTTCCTTCTCTGGTATTGTCACACTAATAACTATTTCACTCATCTTCTCAGTGGTTAGAGAATTAAATTGTGGTAATACTCTTGGGTTTTCCTTTGTAAAGGAACATTTGAAAACAGAGTTAAGCATGTCTGCTTTTTTTTCGCTATCCACAATTTCAGTTCCTGTTTCATCCTTGTGTGTCTAGGCACTATCTTTGGTGCCACTAATTACCTATGGGAATGGGATTGGTAATCATGATATAGAAAACTTAATTCCCACATATGTCGTAGCTCATATATATTTACACTTGACACTGTGTCTGTACAGAATGAAGTATAACAAAGTAAAGTTAAGATGGAGGCTCGACAGAGCACTTAGAGTTCACAAATATTAAGTTTTGTGGCTGATACGAACTGTCAACGACACATACTTTTACCTGTGACCCCCCCACAGTACGGAGTACTACAGATGTCCAAGGGTGAGGGCATGCGGTTGTTGACATTGGTGGAAATCGTGCACATAGGCAGACACACCACAGTTACTTTCATCTCGAAAGAAGTGGGTTGTGCAGGCGGAGCAGCGAGAGGCAGGTCCACTTCATAGTCAGTCAGCCACCATGGCTGGATGAGATGGCGGCCAGCCCGGGAGTAAGCAGGCGGGGCGGTCGATGGCATGGTGGAGGTGTGTGTGGCCCTTAAGTGGATCGAGCCATCAGTAGAAATGAAAGCACGTAGAGATGCTCGGTCACACTTGTGCAGGAGTGTGAGGTTGTGTGCAATGTTGATGTGTAAGGGACCATCTGATGGCGGGACCTTGGTATCTGTCAAAAGAATGAGCACTCAGTCATCCAAACGTCACTATAGAAACGTTGTTCACTCAGTGCGGCAGCAGGCTGCAGGACAAACTGATAGTAGGTGTGAATGTCTCCGACGTTGCAGGTGAGGGCGCAAAACCTGTGCAGGGTGAAAAAGGGGCAAGATTGGGAAACCAGCGAATGGTGGCGAACAGTCTTTGGTGGAAGAGGTGTGTGGTGAGGTAGATGGGAGCATGTCTTCATTCTCGATCAAGGATGGATCGTCTGCAGAGTCCGACTGCGGCAGTGTGAGACCATCAGGGTTGATGGAAGCTGGTTTCAGGCAATGCAGAGAAACTCTCTGTGTGCGGTCTTTAATCGTGATATCAAAAGCTGTGTCTCCCACCACAGGACCTTGCAGGGGCCAAGATAAGGAGGTGGAAGAGACTGCCTAACTGCATCATCATGCAGCATGACGTGGGAGCAGTCAGAGAGTGTGGTGGGATCATAAGTCTCGAGCGGTGAGTGACTGATGGGCGGGTGCAATAGCATTTGTTGAAAATGTGTGCACATCCAGCTAATGAAATCTGGCAAGGGGGGAAAATCCCCACTAACCTGGGGAAGAATAAGGTCCCCCAGAAGAACCGGATTCTCGCCGAAAGCCAATTTGGATATAGTCCCCTGTAGGTCAGGTTTATAGGCTGAGCATAGACCAAGTAGGACCCACAGGAGAGCTTCCGACCAGAGACAATCATGGCATCGAAGGGCCATCTTGAGGGTGTGGTGCTGTCTCTCCACCAACCCATTGCTTTGTGGATGATAAGGGGTAGTGTGTATTTTTTTAATACCGTAGATATTGCCGAGGATGGTAAAAAGGGAGGATTCGAACTGTTGACCCTCATCGGCGGTAATAGTGGTCGGGCACCTGAAACAAGTGATCCACAATGAAAGCCTTGGCTACCATCTTGGCAGTACCGAAACAAGTGATCCACAATGAAAGCCTTGGCTACCGTCTTGGCAGTAGTGTTAGGGAGAGGGACAGCCTTGACCCTGCGAGACAAATGGTCAATAGTTGATAAGAAATATCTATGGCCCTCCGAAGGAAGGAGAGGCCCGATCAGATCAATATCTACGTGACAGAATGCGGGGATGTCGAACTTGCCCAGAGGCGGGGAAGTGTGGCAGCTGATCTTGTTGAGCTGGAAAGCGACACAGCTGCGTGCCCAGGTTTGACAGTCCCATTTGATATCCTTCCAAACAAAATGTTCTGACATGAGGCGTGTGGTGGCTCGAACAGCCGGGTGGGCTAGGTTATGCAGGGTGTTGAAAACCTGTTGGCACAGCCCGGGTGGAAGCAAAGGGTGTAGGGTGCCGGTCAAAGAATCACACCACACCTCGTCAGAAATACCAGGAAATTTAGCCTTTGTGAAAACAAGTGATGTTTGTGGGTCTTATAGGAGAGCCTGAGAATCTTCGTCAGAAGCTTGGAGGGAGGCCATATCGGAAAGATCAACGATGCAGGAAAAAGCACTGATCCGTGAGAAGAAATCCGCAGCAACATTATCCGCACCCTTGACGTAACAGACGTCCATTGTGAGTTGAGAAACCAGGTCACAGTGGCTGTAACGTCGAGACGGTGGGTCCTCCAGTGGGTTGCAGAATGCTTCTGCCAGTGATTTGTGATTGGTGAGGACGAAAAACGAATGTCCCTTGACGTCAGGGTGGAAATGTTTGATTGCCTCATAAACAGCAAGCAGCTCTCTAAGCTCTCTATCGAATGCAGAATATTTTCTCTGGACCATAGATAGTTTCTTGGAGAAGAAATGAAGGGGAGAAACCATGTCGCCCTTGTGTTGTTGCAACACTGCCCCCACCGTGATGTTGCTGGTGTCCGTAGTGATGAATAACTCGGTGAAGGGGTCAGGGTGGGTGAGTGTCACAGTGTGAGCTAAAGAAGTCTTCAGAGCCTTGAAGGCCTCTATCATCGGAGCAGTCCAAGAGATGGGTTTGATACCAGAAGTTTGATTGCCTGATAGTGCATCCGTCAGGGGTGCCTGAACAGTGGCGGCGGAAGGCAGATGGCGACGATAGTAATTGATGGTGCCGAGGAAATAGCGTAGCATTTTGTAAGTAGCTGGGGACGGCAGAGATGTGATAGCCTGCACATGAGTTTTGGGAGGCTGTGTTCCGTCGGCAGAGATGGTGTAACTTAGGAAGGAGGCTGACCCCTGGCGCAACTGAAACTTGTCCTTGTTGACCTCGACACCTTTGGAGTTCAAGTTCTGGAGGACCGTAGACAGATGATTTTCATGTTCCTCCGCTGAGCTGCTGAAAACGAGAATGTCGTCCAGATAAGCAAAGCAAAACTCGGACTGTCGCAAGATAGAGTCAATGAAACGTTGCCACGTTTGTGCCGCGTTCTTTAGTCCAAACAGCATGAAGTGGTATTGGAATAAACCAAGTGGTGTGATGATAGCTCTCTTAGGAATGTTTTCCGGGGCCACGGGAATCTGGTGCATTTACAGTCAATAACACTGAAAATAGTGGCGCCCGATAACATATGAGTGAAGTTATTGATGTTTGGCACTGGGTAATTGTCCATGACGGTACGAGTGTTTAAGTGTCTGTAACCGCTGCACATTCGAAAAGATCCGTCGTGTTTGGGGACAAGGTGGATTGGTGAAGACCAGGTTCTGTCTGCAGGTTGCAGAACACTTGCTGCCAAAAGTTCATTAATCTGCTGCTGGGCCGCACGCAACTTGATAGGATTGAGGCGTCGGACCTTATGCCTCATAGGAGGGCCAGCAGTGGTAACTATCAGTGACAGAAGAAACTGAGAACTGCACATGAGATTGGTTAACGTTCTGGTGCCAAGTCTTCAGATGAGTAGGGCACAAAGGAGGCGTAACCATAAGCACGAGTGGGGAAAGGTAGCACGAAAGTCATATGTCTCTTATGGGAGCACGGCATGCGCTTGTGTGCACACGCAGTGCCGAGCAAAGGGGAATGGGTAGCGACTGTCCGCTGTTAACCTTGCACTAGACAACCAGCGCGGGCAAGAGCAGCGCTGGTGTTGCACGTGGAGCCACAATGGCCGCTGGGTCATGTGGTCGGTGAGTGAGAGAGGGGAATGTTTATCAGCACATGAGGTAGCTGTCCGAGAGATGGGCGTGGTCGCAATGTGCATGCGAATGTCATTAGCAGCACTGTTTGAAACACATGGCACTGGATGAGGCAAGCACGATGGAGGGTTGGAATGTCATGCGTAAGTAAAGTTTGTGGCCTAACCTGGTGAGAGTTTAGGTGGCGGTGCCGTGGACTGCAGTTGCAGAAGTGAGGTACGAGTCACGACGAGCTCGCTGTAAGTGGATGTGATGCGTTGTTTCGGCTTTCTGTTGTCCTGGCGGAGTTGCGTCGTCGAGTCATATTCTGACAGTAGGTCGGTATTGCAGGTCACAATGTTGTCCATGAGGGTGGAGCACTTGCAAATGATATCATATGTTGTAGTGGAAACAGAGCGTTGGAGATAGGTGCGAGTGCATGGTATGTGAGTGTTCGTAGGATGGTGGAGCACTGTACCCTGTACGACGTTCGGAGATAGTTTACAATGAGACAAAAAATCCATACCAAGGATCGTTTCATTGATGTTGGCAATGTAAAACATCCATGGAAAATGTAGAGAAGGAGATGGGGTCACCATAACCTTTACTGAGCCAGAGGTAGGTAACGTCGATACGCTGACAGCTCGTAGAAGTGACTTCGTCTGTGAAGAAGTGGATGGAGCCATCGAAGTAGGTATGATAGACACATCAGCACCAGTGTCGACCAGAAATGTTAGACCTGACACAATGTCAATCACATAGAGACAACTACTCGGGCGGGCAGATGAGTGAATGGAGTGTAATGTAAGAGGACGCCTGTTACGTTCCCCACAGGACTCAGCATCTCTTAGTTCTGTGGTCGGCATTTGGGTGTTGGCATAGCAACCAGCAACTCTTGGCGTCGTCGCCGAACACTTTGTGGTACCAGCAGAAAGGGTGAGCAGGGTGAGGAGGGTGAGGAGGAGGTGGAGACCGCGGCAGTGGTGGAGGCTTGTAGTAGTTGATTTGTTCCAGCAAATAGACCGGTATGTAAGGTGCGTGGGCAATCCTGGAGTGCTCGAACAGCAGAGAGAGTGAGACAATGCTGCCATGAGAAGTAGATGAGGTGACAGCAAAGTGAGCCCTGCCTCTGCTGGCTGAAGGTTGGTATGTGAGGGCGGCTGTGCTGATGAATGGTGTGGAATGAACTGGCTGATGTTTCCACAGCAGCGAATACAACTGGTCAGCGATGCATAGGTGGGAGCCGATGGAGTCGAACATGTGTGCTAACAGATCTATAGATCGGTAGGTAGTTTGGCAGACCACACAGCCCATAGTGTGGCGTCAGGCGTGGTATGCTCATTCACAAGCAATCGAAGGCGGCGCCAGAGTTGTGAGGGGGTGCGTTCCCCCAGATTCTCCTCATAGAGAATCTTGATTATTAACTCTTGTGGCGAGCAGGCAAGTCGTTCCATTATAATCTCCTTTGCAAACTCGTATTTTGGTGCAACGTAGGCGAAAGGAGTAGGTCACAAATCAAATCCAAGTGGTCATGTAGGTGTGTGACGAGGCAGAGAAACTTTGAGTTGTCATCAGACATGTGATGTAACTCGAACAGATGCTCGATGAGCGCGAACCACGATGCTGGATTGTCCTCATATAAGGGCGGTAGCTTTGGTAGGCGGCCAGGAGGGGGTGACAACAGCGGCTTCGGTGTCTCCTGGGGTAGTGGCTGAACTGAGGTTAAGTCAAAGGCTGGTGTGGTAGGCCCAGATTTGAGCAAATCCGTAGTAGCAGCATCTGGCATAGTTGACTGTGTGTCACAAAAACACAGCGCGGCAGGCACTGACGGTACCGTAGAAATGGGTGGATGGACGGCACACGAGGGGGGCCTGGAAACTGGACCATGAGCAACGAGTGCTGGATGGAAACGATCTGCTTCCGGAACAGGACGAGAGACCGGCGAGGCAGACACAGGTGGTGCTGTGGGAGCAGCAGGTGGTTGAGTGACCGTAAATGGGTAGCCCCGCAAATGAGAGAGGGGGAGAGGGGGGGGGGGGGTGAGAACTATACCCACGTGGAAACTAACTGATGTATAACATGCCTGTAGTGCATGTGGTGGGCCACTGAGGTGAGGTAAGGGGTCCATATTATGTGAAACACTGAATTGTGCATGTAAATTAGACATAACTGGAACACCATGTGCGCGGAATGGATCCAGCACGGTTTGTAGTATGGCGGCACTGTACACGGCCCGACAGTAACTGATGTAACATGCCAGTGGGTGACTAAACAGGTGTTTGAATGGAGATCACTTTGTTCTTGAAACACTCGATTAGAAGAGACAAAATTCGAAATATTGTTCAGTTCACATTTCACTGTCAGATGGGCATAATCCGGTGACATGAAGGCTGAGACTATTGTTCACTCTAACAGCATAGTTGTCGACCATTGAAAATTAATGAGGCTAGCACACGGTGTTGGTTGAGAACAGGAATCACTGTGCATAAATGATGAATAAGCCATTGGTAAAGAAACGACGAAACTCAGTGAGTGGAGTTGTGCTTCCACATCTTCGAACAAGGCATTGTCTGGCATGGTCATTGTGTAGTGCATATAACCTGTTGCATGAACACCAGTGCCGAAGACATGAAACACGAACGAACTGCGGGGTCACCACTATGGGAACGGGATCGGCAATCGTAATATAAAAAACTGAATTCCCATATATGTCATAGCTCGTATATATTTACACTTGACACTGCGTCCATACAGAATGCAGTATAACAAAGAACTGACTAAAGTAAAGTTAAGATGGAGACTCAAAAGAGCACTTAGAGTTCACATATATTGAGTTTCGTGGTCAATACGAACTATCGACGCCACATACTTTTACATGTGACCAGAATTTCTTCAGGTTTTGTGAAAAATCATTTAGCAGTATTGTGCTATGGCAGTTACTGAATGCTTCACACATTGCTTTCTTGAAAGCCAAAGACGATTCATTCTGCATTCCTCTAATCACAGCCTATGCTTAGTTTTATACCTATTATACAGTAGCATCTGTTTCCTTAGAAGTTTCTTTACAGTGACTGTATACCATGGATGGTCCCTCCCATCATGAAATGCTCTACTTAGTACATACCTATCCAGCTAGGACACCTGGATTTCAATTTCTGCCAGCCAATTTTTTAGCTGTTAAGTGTGCAGTCTTGTGAAGATTTATGAGATAAACCAGGGGTGTTTGAAGGAATTCATAACTCTCTGCAGAAACAAGTGCCATATTGCTTCCAAATGTGAGCCTATTTACATGAGGACTTAATTGGAAAGTTTATGTTTCAAATACGTTTTTACTAACTAGGACAATACACAAACCACTGGCTCATAATCACACATTCATAGCTCTCTGGCAAATGGCTTGTTTGTGGCTTGATGCTTTTGCTTCTTGCTTTCACCATTGTCACTTTTTGCCAATGATTATTTTTCATCCTGTAGCAAATTTTGCACTTGGCACCTCACATTGCCACTTGTGTCCAGTGGTCTTAAACTGCCTCAGCATGCATCTAACAATTTTTCATTAATACAGATATACTCAATTTTGTGTACTTTAAGCAGAGTTTACTCAAATAAAAACAATTAAAAATGCCTGCAGCATTATTTCATGACTTTTTAATTTGGTTTGTAAGATGTAATCTAGTATCTATACCAATCATAATTCTAAATTTCACAGGCAATATTTCTTCCATTTTGCACTATGGTCTAGCAGCCCCTTGCCATCAAAACTTTAGAAATATGGTAACTCAGAATTCATTACAAATATTTGAGGAGTCTCCTAGTGCTCCATAAAAATCCCAGAAAAAAGTTTTGGATTATACTTGCATTATTGCTTTTTAATAGATTACAAAAAAACTACCAAAAGTGATCTATATGAGTTGTGATTAAATAAATAAAATAAAACAACTATTTTTCTATGGCAAAAAATAATTTAGGTCATTTCCAAACTGATGACATGACATTATCTCTGTATGCAATGAATAAAACTCACAGACAGAACTCCAAAAATTTCACGCCTGTGACCAGAGTTTGCAATGAAACTGATGATAGTGCTGGATTTATTTTGACATAAAAATGCAATTCATTATGTATTTTTGAAGTTTGATACAAAATTTTGATTTGTACTGAGATCATTTCTTTGCAAATATGTGAGTACTGTCACTCTTTTTTACTCACATGCTATTGTCATTTATTCACACACATATTATTCATATAATGTCAGAATTACACTAAAATAAAGATGCACTCTCAATATTATAATATTAATTGTTACACCAACATGGCTTTATAGCACTTTGACTATAACTTCATATATATACCTTTACCAAGAGAGATAACTTGTCTGCAAATTTGGAGGACATTTGAAAATAATGTATTAGAAATCACCTTCTTGTGTATCAACAATTTCTCACATATTTCAAAAAGTGATATTTTGGCAAAAGTGACAACTTTTGTCTTTAAATACATTGGAAGCTATTATGACTGGTTGCTCTCTGTAATCCAAAGTAAATAAAATCTGGTGAATATTATGTGTTACACAGGAGTATTTTGGTATGATGCCGCCTGAATCATAATGATAACTTATATATTTGGTGGCAGTTAAATTCAAAATATCTGGCTGCAGTAAGAAGAATAATTATTCATGTAGACAAAACTAATTTAACAATTATGCATAAGTCTATTTACCTTAAAATATAATTACATTATCAAACATTCAATGATTTAGGAGTGGCATTTCTGAGCTCTCACTAAATGCAACTTATGGGAAAAGTTCCATTCTGCTCTTCATGCAGAGGAGATGTGTTTGTTCTATTAAGTTAAGGCTGTATAAAATTTCCAGTGTGAAAGAGGAACAAATTATGCAAACTACATAAAAAGATGTGCCTGAAACATTCCATTTAGAAAACAGATATGTGGAAGGAGAGTTACACAGCTATCAGTTACAATCACATTAGTTTCCGTTATTCTTACAAATCTAGATTTGGGCTATAAATAGCCATCTTCAGACATTTCAGTTATGATTAAATAGACTTGGTGCAGTACATGTTACCACAAGTTCTTACAGATGTATAGGCAGTGTATATACCTGTAAGAACATATGGTGACATATACTGCCATGGGTCTGTTGGATTGTGACTTAAATGCACTGGAGATGATTGTTTATAGCTGAAACTTAGATTTGAAAAGGCTGCCTATACACCTGTAATAACATATGATGACATGTACTGCCGTGGGTCTGTTGAATTGTAACTCAAATGCACTGACAAAGGCTATTTATAGCCAAAATCTAGATTTTCAAGAATAATAAAAACATAATGGGATTGTGACTGATTGCTGTGTGCCTCTTCTTCCTTATAGTCTATAGTCGTTGTGCACAATGGTTCTTCATGGATTCTAAAGTTGGTTAAAACCAATGAATGTTTGAAACAAGAAAACTACAATCCTCTTGTAGTAGGGAATCATTGATTAAACAACTGTGCCATCGAGAACAATGAATGCAAATGGAAAGACAATAAAAAAAACATAAACAGAAAAACTTTTCATACATCACAATCATAAAAGTTGTGTGTTCTAAGAATTCTTCATAAGTTAAACTAAAATTTTATTGTGTATAATCACAACAGAATCTTGTGACAATTGCAGAGTATATTACAACAAGAATTAACTGAAATTAGAACATGAGGGGAGGTTAAAAGTAACACTGAAAGGAGAAGTAGGCCATGAAGAGAGGTTAATATTTCATTTTTATATTGTCACAAGGTATGCTGATGACATTGTGTCACAGTAGGTTGTATCACTAGCTGGCAGGCTGCTGGAGTACCAGTTGAAATCTGACCACTAGCAATTATTTGTTATTTAGTAATCATATCTGGGAGGTTCTTAAAATTTCTTATGTTTTTAATATTTATAAATCTGGAATATTTGAAGTTTGTATAAACAGCAGCACTCTGTGTCAAGGAGTTCAGTTCTATTTTGTCTGTACATTGGTGTTCACAATAAAAATGCTTTCACTGCTACATGTACTTGATTGACAATCCTTTTAAATTTACCCTTAGTTGTGGTCTTGGTGAAACACTATTTGATGGATATGCTGGGTACCACAAAACATCTATATTATTCCACTGCGACTTCAAATAGGCAACATAAAAATTATCACTTGCAATATCAGGAAACAGAATACAAGCAGTACATCATCCTTGAAGTCGATGTATTCAGGAAGCCAATGGATTACAAGCCAGTAACAAGTCAGCTATACATCAGGCATCCATCTGTGTTTTTGAGATTTATTTTATTTATTTATTTATTTCATTTGTGTTCTGTAGACCCATTAGCGATAAATCGCTTGGGTATAGAACATGTCATTTACATAGATTTGAGACATTTGTTTATAATAATAGGTTGTACAATGAATAATATATTACATAGAAAAAAATGAAGAACTGTTTTTGTAAAAAGTTACAAATTACATTGAACAGACTTACAATAGATCAAAATCAATTCACATATTCTCATACATAAATTCGTCCAGTGAGTAAATGGTTTTATTTAGAAGATATTGTTTAAGTTGATCTTTAAAAGTAGGTTGATCAGTAACTGACATTTTTCTTGCCTGGGGGAGAGCGTTAAAAATTTTTATGCAAGAGTAGTGTACTTATTTTTGTACCATACTTAGATTCTTTTGTTCAATATGTAGATCATTTTTTACCCTAGTGTCATAGTTATGATACATGCTGTTCATTTCCAAAAGGGAATGGTTTTTACACAAGAAACACATGAGAGAGAAAATGTACTGACATACTGTTGTGAGTATTCTCAGCTCTTGGAAGAGTTTCCTGCAGGAATGTCTGTAATTGACACCACACAGAATCCTAATGACTCTTTTCGGGCTATGAGGATTTTGTTTGCATTTGGCTGGTTTCCCCAGAATATAATTCCATAGCCCATCAGGGCATGAAAATAACAAAAATAGGCAGCTTTCAAAGTATTTAAGTCACTGAAGGAAGCAATCGCACGAATAGCGTAAATTGCTGAGCTTAGTTTTTTTATATAGGTAAGGAATATGTAAGGACCAGTTTAGATTGATATTAACAAGTAGACCAAGGAACTTTGTTGACTCCACTCTTGCTAAATTCTTGTATTTAACACTAATCTCACCTTCAATATTTTAGCTTGTATGGAATAGAATCAATTGAGTTTTTTCAAAATTTAGTGATAATGCATTAGAGATAAACCAGTTAAAGGTCTCCTGAAAAATTGCATTTACAGTGATCTCAAGATTAATATTTGTTGAATTGTCTACCAGAATCGCCGTGTCATTGCCAAACAAAGTAAATTTTACCTTAGCCCTTGTACACATTGGAAGTTCATTTATAAAAATAAGGAAAAGTAGAGGACCCACAGTTTATTGTGCCCCAAGAAGAGGACACTGGTTTCTCATTAGTGTCATTTACCATGACTTTCTGTTTCTGGTCCTTTAAATAGGAGGCACGCCACATCCCTGCTTCTCCAGTTAACCCATAAAATTCTGCCTTGCTCAGTTAAAATCTCATAGCTCACACAATCAAACGCCTTAGAAAGGTCACAAAAATTTGCAGTTGGAGACATTTTATTGTTGATTGATTCAAGAACTGCATTGGTGAAAGAATATATTGCATCTCCTGTTGAGATTTTTTTCTGGAAACCGAATTGACTTTTATTGAGAATATTGTATTTACTAATATGTTCAAGAATCCTACTGTGTACAAGTTTCTCAAGACTCTTGGAGAAACAAGTTAAGAGTGAAATAGGACAATAATTGGCTACTTCATTTCTGCCACCCTTCTTGTGCAAAGATTTCACAACTGCATATTTAAGTCTATCAGGGACAATTCCTAGTCTCAGTGATTCATTAAAGATGTGGCACAGAACTTCACAAATGAAAATATGTGTGTGTTTCAACAGTTTGATGGAAATACCATCAATAACAGTTGAGTTTTTGTTTTTCATGGTCCTTATTATCTTCTTAATTACCTCAACAGTGACAGGAGGCATGATAATCTGGGGTGCTGCACTAAGTCCACTTCTTTGTAAAAGATTCAGAGCCTCATTTATAGAACCATTACACCCTATTTTATCCACTGCAGCCAAAAAATGCTTGTTGAAAATTTTTGCAACATTTTCACCTTTATCAATGATATTCCTATTATGTCTAACTTCAATATTTTCAGCATTGTTTGAGTAACTACCAGTTTCTCTTTTAATAACACCCCAGATGGTTTTTATTTTGTTGCCAGAATTATCTATTTCTGATTTGATGAACATACTTTTCGCCTTTATTAGAACTTCATTTAAGATCTTGCAGTACCTTTTATAATGAGCTCTTATTTCAGGATCATTTGTATTTCTGAGAGAAACATAAAGCAGTCTTTTAGTCCTACATGATGTCTTTATTCCTTTTGTGAGCCACTGATTGCTCATATGGCTCTGGTACTTGATCTTTGAAGTTCTTAGAGGGAAGACAGCTTCAAAGTGGCACATAAATTCATTTATAAATAGGTTAAATTTGTCACTGACTTTCAGTGCTCTATAAATTGGACTCCAGTCAATGAGTTGAAGATAACTGTTGAAGATCATGATATTTTCATTATTAATTACCCTAAATGACCTTTTACAGACTTTGTTGTTCTTGTGTGAGCATGTATCATTGATAGTTAGCAATTGGCCATCATGGTCTGAAAGACCATTTAGGACTTGTTTTACTGTTGAATTGGTGTTTCTATTCTCATCAATGAAAATATTATCTATAAGACTTGAACAGTAGTTCGTAACCCTTGTGGGGAAGTCTACCATGGGTGTGAGGTTGTATGTGTTCATTATCATAATCTAGAAAGTTAATGTTAAAGTCTCCTAAGACTACAGTATTTTTATTTTTTGAATATATATGGGATAGAAGAGATTCAAGTTGCTTAAAGAATGTTCATTGCTTCCCTGATGGAGCCCTATACACTGTAACTACATTGAGTGACAAGGTCTTGGTGCTAATTTCTATACCACAAGCTTCAAAATGCTGATCAAAACAGTATTTTGTTAGCTCTAGAGATCTATATATTATATTCTTTTTTTACATATATTATTACACCACCCTTCTGTACACTGTTTCTACAAAAGTGAGAGACAATATGATAGCATATTGATACCCTCCTTTACATGGTGATCGGTAAAACAAAGGATATCAGCACTATCAATAGTATTACTGTCACTAATATTCATTGTCAACAGTTCTAGTTTACTTCTTAGTCCCCTTACATTGTGATGGAAAATACACAGTTTGTCACATTTAGCATTGACTTTCAGAGGAAGTGAGTTGCTAGGTTTCAAGATTCGTGAGTTTTTGCACACACTCGTTAGATAATTAATCTTTTTCTGAGTGTCATTTCTGACTGACTTACCTAAATCATGGTTTTCCCCTTTTTTTGTGAAACCATAAAAAATCTTGATTTAGTAGAGCAGGTTTTCTAGGCCTCAAGCTCCTCTTTTGATTGTAGACTGCTGAAGCCCTTGGTGACACTACAGTAGTTTTGATGGAACACTGTGATCTAATTGTTGATCCTGCTGCAGTTAATGTTTCAGATGCTGTAGTTGATGCATCTGATGTTGATGACACTTCAAGTTTTTGACTGATGACACTTCCACTGAGTCGTTGACACTTCCACTGTTTTGATTGTAGACTGCTGCAGGCCTTGGTGACACTACTGTAGCTTTGATGGTGCACTGTGATCTAGTTGTTGATCCTGCTGCAGTTAATGTTAATGTTTCCAGTGCTGTAGTTGCTGTAGCTGGAGTTAATGACACTTCCACTGTTGATGGGACAGTTGATGTAGTAGAAACTGAGCTTGACAAATCATCTATGTCGATTTCTTTACTTGAATTATATATAAAAACAAAGATGAGGTGACTTACCGAACAAAAGCGCTGGCAGGTCGATAGACACACAAACAAACACAAACATACACACAAAATTCAAGCTTTCGCAACAAACTGTTGCCTCATCAGGAAAGAGGGAAGGAGAGGGGAAGACGAAAGGAAGTGGGTTTTAAAGGAGAGGGTAAGGAGTCATTCCAATCCCGGGAGCGGAAAGACTTACCTTAGGGGGAAAAAAGGACAGGTATACACTCGCACACACGCACATATCCATCCACACATACAGACACAAGCAGACGTATTTAAATATGTCTGCTTGTGTCTGTATGTGTGGATGGATATGTGCGTGTGTGCGAGTGTATACCTGTCCTTTTTTCCCCCTAAGGTAAGTCTTTCCGCTCCCGGGATTGGAATGACTCCTTACCCTCTCCTTTAAAACCCACTTCCTTTCGTCTTCCCCTCTCCTTCCCTCTTTCCTGATGAGGCAACAGTTTGTTGCGAAAGCTTGAATTTTGTGTGTATGTTTGTGTTTGTTTGTGTGTCTATCGACCTGCCAGCGCTTTTGTTCGGTAAGTCACCTCATCTTTGTTTTTATATATAATTTTTCCCACGTGGAATGTTTCCTTCCATTATATTGATATCTTTACTTGAATTGTTTCTCAATTTATCCAAAGTCACTGCAGTTGTACCATGCTGTGATCCTAGATAAGGCTCCACCATACTTACTGCTATTGATGGATACTGTCATTCATTGAATTGATTTACGTTTTACAGTGTTAAGTCACACAATCTAAATTTGCCACTGCTGTTCCTGTGCATACCATGCATTGTGAAGCCTTCTCTTAGACTGGCAGCTTTAAGAAAGCTCGCGCTGCAGAGAGATGGTGGTCAGCACACAGTTCTATAGCTGAAAGATTTGAAGAGTCACCAAATACAAGAGGAGGAATGACATGAACTGTTTGGAAAAAGTGTACTTTTACTTGGATGGCACAGCCCACCACTGGTTTGAGAACAATGAAGAGAAACCCATTAGCTAGACAGATTACAGCCAAACTGAAAGAAAGATTTGGTGATTATCAGCAGCAGCAACAGAGCCCAGTGTCCTGGGGAAATGACACAGTCTTACATACAGAATGTTTCGATGGCACTGTGACTCACTGTGATCCAAATATAAGTCAACAAAATCTCCAACCTTACAAAAGGAGTCATGGAACACATGTACAAAGCTCTTCAGGTAACAAGATGTCACAACAACTGAGGGATTCATCAGGGGATACCAGCACATTGAGAAAACACAATGAAAATGACTTGCACAAGAGAAATATGACCAACTCCCAAATGTGGTCCACTATAGCAATAATGGAAGACAACCACACTCTTGCCTCTCTAATACACCATTGAATGACACAAGAAATACACCAGTTTATGACAGCAAGAACTGTCAGGATGAGTAAGCAAGACAGAGTAGCCATGAATGTCAACCCCATAAATCATGAGGTAACAGAGAATGTTGAAGAAAAGGTGTATCAATCCTTAACACCTATCTCTGACATCAGTGAAACATGCCATGAAGAATGGAGTCAGTTAACTCAGACATTTGGCACAGCTATCAAATGACAGCCCAGCAGCAACTGACCAATGCTGCTAAAACTGATTTCTCCTTCAAATACAAGGGGTGTTTGAAAAGTCCATGCAAAGTCCGGGAGATGGCACCACCAGCACGTATCGAGGTCATGTTTAGTTAGTAGCATCTTTGGAAAGAACACGCACCAAGTTTCAACCATATTGGTCTATTTCTTTGTGTTTGGCATTCGTGTGAATCAAGGAAGTCGAGTGATTGTGAAAATATGGAAGAAGAAGAATTTTGTGTGGTGATTAAACATTACTTTAGGAAAGGTAAAATGCCTCAGGAGACTAAAGAGAAGCTTGATAAACATTATGGTGGCTCTGCACCTTTGATTAGAACAGTTTATAAGTGGTTACAAAATTTTAAGAGTGGCCATATGGGCATAAGTGATGCGGAACGTTCTGGACGCCCTGTGGAAGTTACGACTCCAGAAATCCATGTTATGGTGATAGATGACAGAAGAGTTAAGGTGTATGAGATTACTAGTGCTGTGGGCATCTCGAATGAATGGGTACATAATATTTTGCATAAACATTTGGACATGAGAAAGCTATCTGCAAGATGGGTTCCGCAATTGCTCACGCTTGACCAAAAATGGAATCGTGTGAAGTGCTGCAAGGATGATTTGCAGCTGTTCAGGAAGAATCCGCAGGACTTTAAGTGTCGTTTCATCATTGATACATTACTATACTCCTGAGACCAAACAACAATCTAAACACTGGGTTACCAAGGTAGAATCTGCACCAAATAAGGCGAAGACCAGTCCTTCGGCCGGAAAGGTTATGGCGATTGTCTTTTGGGATTCGCAAGGGATAATCCTCATCGACTATCTGGAAAAGTGTAAAACTATTACAGGTGCATATTATTCATCGTTACTGAACCATTGGAAAACCGAACTGTAAGAAAAACGCTGGCGATTGGACTGCAAAAAAGTCCTTTTCCATCACGACAATGCACCAGCACACACCTCAGCAGTTGTGATCACAAAATTAATGGAAATACGATTCCAACTTGTTTCACATCGCCCCTATTCTCCAGACTTGGCTCCCTCAGACTACTATTTGTTCCTTAATTTGAAGAAATGGCTGGTGGGACAAAGATTTTGTTCAAACAAGGAGGTGAGTGCAGCAACTAATAGTTATTTTGCAGACTTGAACAATTCCTATTATTCGAAAGGGATCAACAAATTAGAACACCATTGGACAAAGTGTATAAGTCTAAAAGGAGACTATGCTGAAAAATTAAAAAGGTTTACCCCAAACATGTATGTAGTTTTTATTTTTGCACGGGCTTTTCAAACGCCCCTCGTATAATGCCACAGAGAACAACAGACACTTGGAGGACAAAGCATAACATGCCAGTTTGTTTCTGCTGTGGATATGCTTGATACATTGTATGTGGCTGCTGAGAAGAAAGATGAGTGTTTTAAACTTCCTGGCAGATTAAAACTGTGTGCCAGACTGAGACTCCTAAGTTCGAGTCTCGGTCCGGCACACAGTTTTAATCTGCCAAGAAGTTTCATATCAGTGCACACTTCACTGAAAAGTGAAAATCTCACTCTGAAAACATCTCCTAGGCTGTGTCAAAGCCATGTCTGGTCAATATCCTTTCTTCCAGGTGTGCTTGTCTTGTAAGTTTCACAGGAGAGCTTTTGTGGAGTTTGGCAGTTAGAGGATGAGGCACTGGCCGGAGTAAATCTGTGAGGATGGGTGTTGTGAGTCATGCTTGGATAGCTCAGTTAGTAGAGCACCAGGCCATGAAAAGAAAAGGTCCAGTGTTCAAGTTTGAGTCCAGCATGTGGTTTTAATGTGCCAAGACATTTCATATCGGTGTACACACTGTTACAGAGTGAAAATCTCATTCTGGAAGATAAGTGTTTGTCAATTATTATGATGCAAAATGTCAGCTACCTTAACAGTCCTATTCATGGTAGTCAACTAAAGATCATTACAGTTGAATTTTGGGCCAAAACTTGTTACGATACTCTGGACAAGATTGCTTCCCGACATGTCTTAGCCATTCCCAGTCAGTGTATAAAGGTACTAGCGACTCGCCTAACTGCCAAATTCAGGAAAACTAAGTGAGATGACCATCTTTGGAGGTGATCCTGTCACAGAAAAAATCATCCATGGATGTCAGTTACCAAGATGACAGGAAATCTCTTTGACGTCATCATCAATGACTAACTGGTACAGGCCCTAGTTGGCTCATGACTTTCTTTTTTGGTAATGTCAAATGCTTATCATTGTCAGCCAAAGAAGATTATGTTCTGTGGTATGAGTGATTGTGCTGAAGATTGCAAATGGAAAGTATGTCATGCTGAGAGGAATATGTATTGCAAGAATATCAATAATAGAACACAGACTCTCGAATCTGTGATTTTAGTAGAAAGTAGTCATAATGTTATCCTTCGATTGGTCTTCTTGCAGGCGTGAGAAGCAGTCATAGACTGTGGATGATCAAAATCCCAGACAGATAAAGCAAAGCCAATAAACACACATAACGAAGATTGCTATGGGCAATTGCTCACCATCAAAGACATTGTTATCCCACCATCATCGATGAGATGAGTTCCTGTCAGTCTAGATGCTCAGTTAAATTATGAAGCTTTTGTTGATTGCAAAAAGCTCCATAAATAATTCTATAACCTATACCAGCAATGATCATAAGTGTTGCAGTTAGTCAAGGAGAACTTTGGGCCACTTACAGTCACAAGCAGCCATAACTCATCCATCAAATTTATCAATTGGAACTAATGTAGACCTCAGGTAACACTGCAGATCAGTTTATTACTACAGCGAAGATTTCAGGATTGGGGGAGGGGGTATCTGTTTCATAATCAACTACTAAATTTAATCAAAAGCTAACCCCAGGATAAAATCTACAGCTAGCTTATTTATCCCCCAATTTTCATATTTTCTCACAGTTTACCACAACTAATCACACTAAAAGATGCATTTTGGAGGGATCTTTAATGTGGTGTATGTTACCTTCCTTGCATACTTACAGTTTTTGGTATTTTAATTTCTACACTTCAGATGATTAATGTTTTGTGCATTCAAACCACGGTGTTTATGAGTTCACATGACATCACAGTGATGATTCCATGGAGTCACAGACCTTTTGCTCTGACTGGTTGACATGAGCAATCTGAGCAACTGCCATGGAAATGTACAGGCCATATTTGTTGTATTTACATTTGCGTATTACAAAAATATCCATTTTAAGTGATATAGTATATGCAATGACTCAGCTGCATTGTTTGCTGCTTTGGTAAAATTGAGTGTATACCTTTGCCTGGATTTACACTATTTTTGTTCTTGATTTATGTTTACATCAAATCTGGGCATACCATATTCCTTCACTTTATCCTAACCACACATTTCAAAATTTTACCTGATAAATTGCACACAGAATTCATGTTGTGCTGTTTCTGAACTCATGGTAAGCTGCTGTTATCTGCAAGAAAGTAAAACTCCCCTAGGCTGAACCACTCGAGCCTTTTGGATGCCCATAAGAGCTGTACTCTCAGGACACCCCCCCCCCCCCCCCCCAACTCTGATACACAGAACTAGGTGGGATTTCAAGGTGCAGCCTTAAGAATAGCTGTGACCTGTTTGAAAAACATTGTGAGTTTCAAAACTGTTGACTGGCATTATTTAAATCTGTGCGGGAAATATACAAAATGCGTTCTGATAATCTAAATTCTATAATACGTTATTACGAAATGTATTTCGAAATTGAGGTTGATGAGGCTGACTGGGAAATGACTATCATCATAACTCTTGACAGCTGTGAGTTTAAAGTGATTCCATTTGGACTATGTAACATTCCAGCCACCTTTCAACATGTGCTGGAAAACCTGTCTCATCACCTTCAATGGACGACATATCTTTGCTATCTGGAGGAAACTGTCATTTTTCAGAGAACTTTTAACAACACATAAGCTGCCTGACAACTGTTAAAGTGTGCGCAGACTGTAGGCCTACATCTGAATCCAAAAAATGCCTCTTTGTGACCCAACAAATAAAAACCTCAGAACACCTAGTTAATGGTGATGGAGCCCATGCTGGTCCATAGAAAATAAGAGCAGTCACAGATTTTCCTACTCATCAGTACATTTGCAGTGTGAGAAGTTTTCTCAGAATTTGCTCATAGTACTGATGATTCAGAAAGGACTTCTGTACCAAGGCACATCCCTTGCAAAATTATGAATTTTTATGCCTGTGAAGAAAGGGAAATTATCAGAAAAGTTCTTAAGTGCTGCTCTGCAACTTATTGTATCCTTTGTTATTTGTTGAATGTCATATATGAAGTCGAGGATTATGACCCAGGATTATGTCTCTGCAGAAAAGCAACTTCCTTTACAACTGACCATATGGTTTTAATTTTATCCTGAGACTTAGCTATTCTATCTGCATACCACATACTTTTTGTCTTCCTAATAACATTTTTAAGCAGCTTACAATACTGTTTGTAATGGGCTGCTGCATTTAGATTTTGACTGTTTCTAATGTTTTGATATAATTGCCACTTTGTTCTACAAGATATTCTTATCCCTCTAGTCAGCCACCCAGGCTGCCTGTTTGTGCTAGTATCCTGTTTTAAACGTTCTAATGGAAAGCAACTTTCAAAGAGCATGAGAAAAGTCTTGAGAAAAGCATTATATTTATCGTCTACTGTATCAGTGCTATAAACATCTTGCCACTCTTGTTCCTTTATAAGGTCTACAAAGGTCTCTACAGCAACTGGATCAGCTTTCCTGAACAGCTGATGACTATATTTAACATGTGTTGCAGCACAAAAATCTTCTAAAGTTAAAATTTGTGCATCATGATCTGAAAGGCCATTCACCTCTTTGCTAACAGAATGCCCTTCTAGTAATGAGGAATGAACAAAAATGTTGTCTATGGTTGTTCTCCTGTTCCCTTGCACTCTCGTTGGAAAGAATACAGTTTGCATAAGATTATATGAATTAAAGAGGTCTACCAGCATCCTCTTCCTTGCACAATCACTTATACAATTAATATTGAAGTCACCACATATAACTAACTTTTTGTATTTCCTATAAAGTGAACCAAGAACCTCCTCTAGCTTTAGCAAAAATGTTGTGAAATCGGAGTCTGGGGATCTATAAATAACAACAGTTAGAAGTTTAGCTCCGTTAAATTTAACCACACCTGCACAACATTCAAACACCTTTTCAGTGCAGTACTTTCAAACATCAATTGACTCAAATGGGACGCCGTTTTTCACAAACATGGCTACTCCCCCACACCACAAAGAGCTCCTTGAGAAGCTGCCAGCCAACCTGTATCCTGGTAAAGGAAGCCTCCGAATTATCTCCTTATTTAAGAAGTGTTCAGATATACCAATAATTTCAGAGTCAACATCTATAAGCAGTTCACTAACTTTATCTCTAATACCTTGTATATTTTGATGAAATATACTAATTCCCTCATTACTCGGATACCTAAGCTTTGTCAAAAGTGATTCCCTTGTTAGAGAGACTTCCCTTAAGCAGGAATACCTATCAGCTGCCTTCAATCTAAAAAAGGTGCAGCTCTAATACCTACTACTGCAGGAATTTTCCTATGAGTGATCCCACCAACCCCACCTATGTCTGTCTGCAGAGACAGGTCGAGGATATAGAATCAGTGCGTAGTGGGAATGTCCGTGTTACTGATAAGTCGCATATATGTACAGTATTTAATAATCACTTTCTGAATATAGCGGGTGAACTAAATAGAAACCTAGTCCCAACAGGGAATCATATAGCACTCTTAGAAAAAAGTGTTCCGAGACTGTTACCTGAAATGCTCCTCCATGATACTGACAAGAGGGAGATTGAGTTAATAATTAAATCACTAAAGACCAAGAACTCTCATGGATATGACGGGGTATCTAGCAGAATACTGAAGTATTGTTCTATGTATGTTAGCCCAGTTCTCAGCCATATCTGTAACTTTTCCTTTAGGAGTGGTCGGTTTCCTGACCGATTAAAGTACTCGGTAGTGAAGCCACTTTATAAAAAGGGAGACATTGATAATGTTGTATATACGAGGTTACTGGAGCATTTAAATTCACATAATTTGCTGTCAAATGTTCAGTTTGGTTTTAGAAATGGTTTAACAACTGAAAATGCTATATTCTCTTTTCTCTGTGAGGTTTTGGACGAATTAAATAAAAGGTTGCGAATTCTAGGTGTTTTCTTTGATTTAACGAAGGCTTTTGACTGTGTTAACCACAAAATATTACTGCAGAAGTTGGACCATTATGGAGTAAGGGGAGTAGCTTACAATTGGTTCGCCTCTTACTTTAAGAACAGAAAGCAGAGGGTAATTCTCCGCAATATTGAGAGTGGTAGTGATGTTCAGTCCCAATGGGGCACTGTTAAGTGGGGCGTTCCCCAAGGGTCAGTGCTGGGGCCACTGCTGTTCCTTATTTATATAAATGATATGCCTTCTTGTATTACAGGTGAATCAAAAATATTTCTGTTTGCTGATGACACCAGCTTGATAGTGAAGGATCTTGCGTGTAATATTGAAACAGTAACAAATAATGTAGTTCATGAAATAAGTTCGTGGCTTGTGGAAAATAATTTGATGCTAAATCACAGTAAGACTCAGTTTTTACAGTTTCTAACTCACAATTCAACAAGAATCGATATTTTGATCAGACAGAATAGGCATATTATAAGAGAGACGGAACAGTTCAAGTTCCTAGGCGTTCGGATAGATAGTAAGCTGTTGTGGAAAGCCCATGTCCAGGATCTTGTTCAGAAGCTAAATGCTGCTTTATTTACCATTAGAACAGTATCTGAAATAAGTGACACTTCAACACGAAAAGTAGTCTACTTCGCATATTTTCATACGCTTATGTCGTATGGTATTATTTTTTGGGGTAATTCTTCTGATTCAAAAAGGGTATTTTTGGCTCAAAAATGGGCTGTTCGAGCTATATGTGATGTAAGTTCGAGAACCTCTTGTCGACCCCTATTCAAAAATCTGGGAATTCTGACATTGCCCTCACAGTATATATTTTCTTTAATGTCGTTTGTTGTTAGCAGTATTAGCCTACTCCCAAGAGTTAGCAGCTTTCACTCAGTTAATACTAGGCAGAAATCAAATCTGCATGTAGAATGCACTTCCTTGACTCTTGTGCAGAAAGGAGTCCAGTATTCTGCTGCATCCATTTTCAATAAGCTACCACAAGAACTCAAAAATCTTAGCAGTAGCCCAAACTCTTTTAAGTCTAAACTGAAGAGTTTCCTCATGGCTCACTCCTTCTATTCTGTCGAGGAGCTCCTGGAAGAGCTAAAAAATGAAGCAAATTCCAGTGTTACATTGTTGATTTTCTTCATTTAAACTTACGACTTGTCACCTGAATATGTTTTTTTCTATTTCATTTTATCTGTTTCTAATATCGTGTTATAATTTCATGTATTGACTCGTTCCATGACCATGGAGACTTCTCCTTAATTTGGTCCCACGGAACAACAAATAAATAAATATAAATATAAATATAAAGAAGTGTAAACACATTGTCTGCATGAAGCACAGATCAACAATGGGGGAGATCTCAATCTAGGAAACTCAATGATTATGAGGTTTCAATGGGAGGACCTATTTTCCATGCTCATCATAATGAAGAAGATGTGATGGCATGACCAGATCTTGAGGATCCACCAGTGCTGCCTAACAGAGGATCACTGACAACATCTATTTCCAGATCTCTGTAGTCAGCTCCAGGGAGAGCTTCTGAAACAGCTGGTCACTGTTTCCACAGGAAAAATAAGGATTATAAGTGTTTAACATCCCATTGACAATGAGGTCATCAGAGGAGAGGGAGCAATAGAATGAGCTGTGCTGCATGCAATATGGTGAAGTAATTAATCTTGCTGGCTGGTGTGCTGCGGGTTGTCCACTCATACCAAATCACCAGCAATTATTTATTGTTTAGTATTTATAATTTTTATAAAGTTCTTGAAATCTTCTTTGTAATGTAAGTACATTCTGGAGTATTCTATGTTTGTCTAAACAGCAGCACACTTCATCCATTTCAGTTCTGTTCTGTCTGTACATTGGTGCCCTTAACAAATACAGCCTATGTAATATCAACACGCAAAATATTTACATATTTTGTACTGAATGTAGATAAAATATGTAAGAAAATATATAATATCATGCTTAATATGCACATAAACATACCAAAACATGAAAAGTACATTAAGAAGATACATTTCATATTACTAATTTTTGAAAGTCCACACTGTGCTGGGGGAGGGGGGGGGGGAGGGGGGGAGAAAAAAAATTGCACATCTGCTTAACTGCTTATTAAACTGGCCATCTCCACTGAAATTATAAAAGGACCTTGCCTTATGTTTAATTTTGAAGTTCAGTGGACAATCACATACCTCTCCAAATTCTCTGTAGTTATAGAATGTCAGTGATCAGAAAGGATGTTTTTGTAGGAGGAAAATAAGCTCTCCACATCACATGACATTAATTGCTCAAAATTTAGGAGATGACATATTCCTGGAGATATGTCCATTGGAGTGTTTTCTGATTTCCTACTAAGGATATTGCAGATAGTAGAAAAAGTTGAGTAGCCTGTATTTCTTGCCAAAAAGAGTGTCAAACTTATTCACCACCTTCTGCCCTATATTATCTCTAATGTCAGTCTTGACATTCTCAACAGTTCATAAATATTTCTGAAAAGGAAACCCAACAGATTCTAAATCTATAATTCTGCTGGCATGGAAGCCAAAGTTGCCACAAATGCATACCACAGCATTTGAGATTTTAATTTTGATGAGAGCATCTCAAGTCTCTCATACTGAAACTAAAAGTTCTCTTGGAAATGATTCAATCACAGTTTTCACAGCATGAAAATGTTATTACAAAAACCAAACAATGGAAACTACCGGTCGGAATATCAAAAATATAAGGAAAAGATAGACTGATACTCACCCTAAAGATGACACACTGAGTTGCAGACAGGCACAACAAGAAGACACTTACATATTAGCTTTTGGCCAAAGGCTTCTTCAGAGAGGGAACACACACACACGCGCACACACACACACACACACACACACACACACACACACACACACACACACTCATTCACACAAGCAAGCACACCTCATGCACGCATGACCGCCATCTTCGGCAACTCAGATCAGAATGCATGAGGCCGGCCCTTTCTACCATATGATGTCACTCAGTCCCACAGTTGAATAGAGCTGCTAGGAGCTGTCCAACTTACCTTTCGTGCATGTGTCACGTTGGACCTCTCTTGAAGGTTTCAGTTGCTGCCATTACATCTACATAAGCAGAACATTGTACCAGCCCTGGCAGTCTGATTTTATCTCTTGATGACAATAGCGGAGAGCTATCAAGAACTCAAGTCTTTTACTCGAAGTGAGGTGGCTTGTAAATGGTGAAGATTTTGTGGTTTCTAAGTGATGCTTCAAATCTGAATCTAATTTAGATGTAAAATTATGAATTCTCTAAATACCTCTACAATTACTGAACCGTCTTCTTCATCATGTTCAAGTAAGGAAGTTTTAGTTTCCACAAAAGAAAATGCAGTCTATTACTTCAGAGACAAATTTCATAGTTCTATTTAATCAAACAATGGACAACCCAGGATGGAATGTAACAATATCAGAGAAGGAAAGTTGCTACTCACCATATAGCGAAGATGCGGAGTTGCGATAAGCACAACAAAAAGATTCACTCAATTATAGCTTTCGGCCATTAAGGCCTTTGCCAACAATAGATAGATAAACATACACGCTTACACACACGCGCGCGCACACACACACACAAACACACACACACACACACACACACACACACACACTCACGCAAATGCAACTTGCACACACGTCCGCAATCTCAGATAACTGAAACCACACTGTAAGCAGCAGCACTAATGCATGATGGGAGTGGCGACTGGGTGGGGGTAAGGAGGAGGCTGGGGCAGGGAGGGGGAGGGATAGTATGGGGGGGGGGGGGTGACAGACAGTGAAGTGCTGCAGTGTAGACGGAGCACAGAAGAGAAGAAAGGGAGTGAGGGGGGGAGGAAGTAGCGGAACAAAGAGAAATAGAAAGAAATTAAAAGACTGGGTGTGGCAGTGAAATGATGGCTGTGTAGTGCTGAAATGGGAACAGGGAGGAGGCTGGATGGGTGAGGACAGTGACTAATGAAGGCTGAGTCCAGGAGGGTTATGGGAACATAGGATGTATTGCAGGGAATGTTCCCACCTGCACAGTTCAGAAAAGCTGGTGTTGGTTTGATGGATCCATATGGCACAAACTGTGAAGCAGTCGTTGAGATGAGGGATATCATGTTTGGCAGCCTGTTCAGCAACAGGGTGATCCACTTGGTTTTTGGCCACAGTGTATTGGTGGCCATTCATGTGGACAGACAGCTTGTTGGTTGTCATGCCTACATAGAATGCAGCCCAGTGGTTGCAGCTTAGCTTGTAAATCCCATGGTAGCCCTGCCTTTGATTGGATAGGTGATGTTAGTGACCAGGCTGGAGTACGTGGTGGTAGGAGGATGTATAGGACAGGTCTTGCATCTAGGTCTCTTACAGGGGTGTGAGCCATGAGATAATGGATTGGGAGCAGGGGTTGTGTAAGGATGGATGAGTATATTGTGAAGGTTCAGTGGACAGCGGAATACCACTGTAGGAGGGGTGGGAAGGATAGTGGGCAGGACATTTCTTATTTCAGGGCACAACGAGAGGTAATTGAAACCCTGGTGGAGAATGTAACTCAGTTGCTCCACTCCCAGGTGGTACTGAGTTATGAGGGGAATGCTCCTCTGTGGCTGGACTGTGGGAGGTGGTGGAAGACTGGAAAGATAAGGCATGAGAGATTTTTTTTTTGGTACAAGGTTGGGAGGATAATTACGGTCAGTGAAGTCTTCAGTGAGACCCTCGGTATATTTTGAGAGGGACTGCTTGTCACTGCAGATGCGACGACCACGGGCGGCTAGGCTGTACAGAAGGGACTTCTTGGTATGGAATGGGTGGCAGCTGTCGAAGTGGAGGTATTGCTGGTGGTTAGTAGGTTTGAACTGGATGGAGGTACTGATGTAGCCACCTCTGAGCTATAATTGTGTGAATCTTTTTGTTGTGCCCATTGCGACTCAGAATCTCCTCTATATGGTTCTTTTTAACCTTTTTATGCTCATTGATTGAATGTCTTGACACCTCACTACAATTTTTCCTTGATATATTGCTCAAAAGAATTAGGGGAACATCACTTTGGGCATCCGCCATACTCCATTGAGCAGTAATTCAGGACAGGGTATGTTACCAAATTGTACCTCCATCTTTAACGAATTAAGTACACAGCAAAACATCATTACATTCTTGATTGTTGGCATAAATGGAATTGAAACAAAGTGGAAAATAATTCATCTCATTATCGTCAGTGGTTTTCATTGGACTTTGAGAGTGTTAGTGAAGCTTCAGTAACGTGTATACTGTCCATTAGCATTTAACACTGCCTGTCACCTACATGGCATGCTACGTACAAGTCTATGGGGGTCGCCCTCTGGTACCCATACCCATTCTTTAATGAGAGCCCACGAGAGTTCCTGGAGAGTTTGTGGTTGAATAGGATGACCACAATCATGTCCCACGTACGCACAATTGGATTTAGTTCAAGACTCACTGCCAGCCATTCCTCTACTTCAGTGTCTGATCTTCATAAGATATCCCTGCTGATGACTACCACATATGCCCTGGATTTAGAAAGACTTTAGGGTCACTGTTGTATGCAGCAGCCACCACATGGACCAGCAGTTTTCAATGTATTGCCTGGTGGTAAGGTGACCACGGACAGTGACAAGATCCATATGGCTGTCAACATTGAAGCCTCCCCACAAATCACAGAATCTTGGAAATTTTCTATTTCCTGGACAACATTTAGCAGGTACCATACATGACAGGTCTGCGCACTTCAACACAGTCATCACTGTGCACCAGAGGTTATCTGGACTCATCTAAGGGGAAAAAAGTCTCAAGCAAATCAATGTTTCTGTACCCAACATTTGTAGAAGTAGTACAGGAAAGTCTCAAAATGAATCACTCTGCAGGCATAGATGATATACCTGATTTCATTATAAAGAAATGTGGGGACTTCATCACTGAGCTCTTAACTCACGTATGCCACCTATCTTTTGCTACAGGAATTTTTCCTCCATATTTGAAAATAGCAAAAGTAAAGCCATTATACAAGAATGGAAACAAAGATGATATTTCCAATACAGACTATTGGCACTGTTTTTTCAAAAATATTAGGAAGGCTCTTCAATAAGTGACTAACAGATTTCTTAGAGGATAATGGCATTCTGTTGGAATCTCAACATGGATTTAGAGCAATCCAGCAGTTCACTCCTTCCTATTAGAGGCACTGATAGCATTAGACAGCAAAAAACTTACTATGGGAATATTTTTAGATTTTTCAAAGGCATCTGACACCATAAATCATGACAAATTGCTATACAAGCTAGAAAATCTTCGCATTAGGGGAACAGCTAACAACTGGCTCAGCTCTTATTTTAATAACAGGGAACAATATGTGGAAATAGATCAGGAAAGGGATAATATCATTAGGAAATATAATTCCAAGCTACTGACTGTTAAATATGGAGTGCCACAAGGATCAGTAATGGGTTCTGTTCTGTTCTTATTCTATGTAAATGACCTAAACATAAGCAATGACAGCAGTAAAATACACTCCTGGAAATGGAAAAAAGAACACATTGACACCGGTGTGTCAGACCCACCATACTTGCTCCGGACACTGCGAGAGGGCTGTACAAGCAATGATCACACGCACGGCACAGCGGACACACCAGGAACCGCGGTGTTGGCCGTCGAATGGCGCTAGCTGCGCAGCATTTGTGCACCGCCGCCGTCAGTGTCAGCCAGTTTGCTGTGGCATACGGAGCTCCATCGCAGTCTTTAACACTGGTAGCATGCCGCGACAGCGTGGACGTGAACCGTATGTGCAGTTGACGGACTTTGAGCGAGGGCGTATAGTGGGCATGCGCGAGGCCGGGTGGACGTACCGCCGAATTGCTCAACACGTGGGGCGTGAGGTCTCCACAGTACATCGATGTTGTCGCCAGTGGTCGGCGGAAGGTGCACGTGCCCGTCGACCTGGGACCGGACCGCAGCGACGCACGGATGCACGGCAAGACCGTAGGATCCTACACAGTGCCGTAGGGGACCGCACCGCCACTTCCCAGCAAATTAGGGACACTGTTGCTCCTGGGGTATCGGCGAGGACCATTCGCAACCGTCTCCATGAAGCTGGGCTACGGTCCCACACACCGTTAGGCCGTCTTCCGCTCACGCCCCAACATCGTGCAGCCCGCCTCCAGTGGTGTCGCGACAGGCGTGAATGGAGGGACGAATGGAGACGTGTCGTCTTCAGCGATGAGAGTCGCTTCTGCCTTGGTGCCAATGATGGTCGTATGAGTGTTTGGCGCCGTGCAGGTGAGCGCCACAATCAGGACTGCATACGACCGAGGCACACAGGGCCAACACCCGGCATCATGGTGTGGGGAGCGATCTCCTACACTGGCCGTACACCACTGGTGATCGTCGAGGGGACACTGAATAGTGCACGGTACATCCAAACCGTCATCGAACCCATCGTTCTACCATTCCTAGACCGGCAAGGGAACTTGCTGTTCCAACAGGACAATGCACGTCCGCATGTATCCCGTGCCACCCAACGTGCTCTAGAAGGTGTAAGTCAACTACCCTGGCCAGCAAGATCTCCGGATCTGTCCCCCATTGAGCATGTTTGGGACTGGATGAAGCGTCGTCTCACGCGGTCTGCACGTCCAGCACGAACGCTGGTCCAACTGAGGCGCCAGGTGGAAATGGCATGGCAAGCCGTTCCACAGGACTACATCCAGCATCTCTACGATCGTCTCCATGGGAGAATAGCAGCCTGCATTGCTGCGAAAGGTGGATATACACTGTACTAGTGCCGACATTGTGCATGCTCTGTTGCCTGTGTCTATGTGCCTGTGGTTCTGTCAGTGTGATCATGTGATGTATCTGACCCCAGGAATGTGTCAATAAAGTTTCCCCTTCCTGGGACAATGAATTCACGGTGTTCTTATTTCAATTTCCAGGAGTGTATTTCAATTTGCTCATGATGCAAGTATTCTAATTACAGGAAACTCAGAAGAAACTCTTGTAAAAAACATAAGAGAAGCCCCTGACAGGCTAACATGTTACTTTGATAACAATGACTTAACAATAAACACTGGAAAAACTGTAGCTATGGATATACACACAGCACAAACAAAAAATCTGGTATCACCCAATCTAGAGCTATATGGACAGACAATTACCAAAACAGCCTGTGCCAAATTTCTTGGACTTCATCTACAAGACAACTTGAAATGGAAAGCACATTTTGAGCAAATGAACAAAATTTAAGTACGGTACTTCTTGTTTTGTGTTACATAGAATAAAAAATTTTACCAGCTACAACACTATTCAGTGTGTATAATATGTAGTTGTACACTCTCACCTCCAGTATGGGATTACGTTCTGGGGATATTCTGGAGATGCCATAAAAACATTCAACATTTTTAAAAAAATTATAAGAATAATGGAAGGGGTAGATAATCACAAATCATGTATACTACTGTTCCAAAAAAGGATGATCCTGCCACTTCCTTACATATATTTACTTGAAAATATAATGTATTTAAAGCAAAACTTACATACAAAAAGACCACTCATGACTCAAAATCACACAATACACAGCTATGATACAAGACAAAAATTGGCTATACATGTTCAAAGCGCCAACAAAAACGTTATTTCAAAATAGTCTTATCAATCCTAGTATCAAACTATACAATGCCTTACCAGATACCATTAAACGCATACAAAACTTTGGTCACTTTACAAATAAATTGAAATGATACTTGCTTGATCACTGCTTTTTCACAGTAAATGAATACCTACAAAAACAATTGTTTCTATGTTAACCCAATGTCATCTCATACAGAACAACATTTGTATATTATCTCTCTGTGTATAGTGTAACAACATTTATTTAAGTATTCATCATTAATTGATATATAAATATGTGTTATTATGTAAAAAGGTATATTATATGTAAAACTGTTAATATTAACATAAAAATCCAAAAATCTCTTGCACATTGTGCAGCCGTAGATGAAAATTGATCAATAAATGGAATAAATGGACACAAGACTCCAGTGGCCCTTCTGAGATTGACTTGCAGTGAGGTGGCAGTATCTGTACTGCACTGCAATGCAGAATGGCCAGATATTAGTCTCCATGGTGTGGTAATTCTTTCGCGACCTTGTCCAGCTCATCTTGTATTCTTCACTGTCTCCCTGTAGTATGTTCACAACCTATGGATGACACTTAGAGAGGCATTGGTATATGCAGAAACATCACCGAAAGCCCATCCCTTTTGGATCACATGGACCAACTTTCTAACTTGCACTGCTTTATAAGATGTTCCATTGCATGTGATTGGTTGAGTACAGCATCCACATTTGACAAGTGTCATCTATGTACCTCAGTAGAATACACTGGGACACTGGTACTCAGTTCCTTCTGGTGAGTTACCTGACACTGTAGTGCATAACACAGCCAACTGAAGGTGAATGACTTTGTGGTACCGATGAGGTCGACACCAGCAACAATCTGAGTATCGTCTTCGAACTAAACTAAGATTATATTTGGGTGAAACTGCCATGTTAGTTCGGTGTAACCGACCCAAACTTCTCCCTCACTAGTGACCCTGAGTTGTAACATCTTCTGTTTTCGCCGTTTTACTGTGCCCACGACCTCTGCATTGGTTATTTTCTCTTGTATTTCATTGACACAGCATTCGAACAATGACTTCTGCCCAGTGCCTAACGCCGGATTTTGTGCTCGACATGCATTGTGTCGCAGGCGATGTACACCCGCCAGGACTGCAACATGATGCCTCTCACTCGACGATTACGCTGATTTCGCCACACGTTTTTGAGCCTGCAACAATAAGTGAGGTTAGGGGTGTGCATGACTCCAGCTATCAAATGACTTAGTTCCCACCACATATGCCCTCCCTCATCAACTGTGCAGTTATGTGCCCTCCCTCATCGACTGTGCAGTTACCTCATATGGATCTCCGTGCAGTGTGGGACCAATGCCGATTTCTGCAAATGCTTTATTGGACAACCTACCACCGCCAGGACAAGGATTTGCTACACCGCAATCCGTGACCTTATCCGCACACCGTTTTGAGTGGAGAGACTATGAACAGTGAACATTCACACATTCAGTCCGACATTCAACATCATTTTCCACACTGTGCTTCTGGACAGCCCGCACCTCCGCAGCCTCCCTGCTACACAGGTGGCTATGGCTCTGATCGTATGTCGAGCTTACCGTGGTCTAGCATGCATTTTCAAACTTTGAACTTTTTCTCACCTGTCGCCCCCGCTCCGACTCCAGCCGAGCTTGTGTTACCATTCTCGGCACATCTCGGTGCCTCATCCATGTCGGTCTCCTGCAACACGTCACTCCAAACACACCCACAACGTGTAGAGCTTCCAATCAACACATTACGGTGTCTCACCCGCGTCGGCCTTCTGCATCGCAACGGATCGCGCTCAACCACAACGCGTCACCATCACGTTGCCACCTGACAAGCCATCATCACCAAATCCCCTGGAGTCACACTCTCCTGGAATACTGCAGCGTCAACAGCTCATTTCAGGCAGTGCCCCGACGAATTCAACTCAATCAGTCCTTCCGAACATTCTACAATGCTTACCGACGCTGCCACTGTTTATTCCCGACAGGGCAACAACATGGTTCAAAATTGTGGATGAAGTGTTCGGCCATTACAAACTCGACGAGTCAACCAGATTTCTGTGCCTTATCACCCACCTGCACGACCAGGAGGAGTTGATTGCTGACCTGGTTCACGCCCCGGACTCATCTACCTGGTACACTCTAGCCAAAAAGACAGTTCTACATCAGCTTGCACACTCAACTGAGGCAGCAATATGGCAAGTGCTCCACGTTGAGCAACTAGGCAATGACAAACCTTCCCAGCTCTGAAGACGGTTGCGTGTTCTGGTTCGCGCCGATCTTCTCTCTGACACAGTTCTCCTCACCATCTGGTCAGATAAACTATCTCCTCACATCCGCTTTGCTCTGGCTCAGAGGTCTCCCAAACCTGCTGAGCAAACAGTGACAATTGCTGACAAGCTACACGATGCATCACTGCTCTATTTCGTCAGCCACTGCCTACCTGACAAGTCTCAGGTTCAGGTTCATTGTCCTGTGGCCAGATGTGGCTGGGGCCGCACTGTGCCGACTGTTCCGCTCGCTCCAGGAAGCAGTAAACAAGCTACAGGGATGTCACAGGCTCCGCCCACGGTCAAGCCCCCTCCTGTAACTAAGCCTGCTGCAGCCCCGGAACATCGGCCACCGCCACTGGCAACAAACGTTCCGCAGGAAATGCAACTGCACCACAGATAGTTTGGTGAGGCGGCACGGAACTGCAAACCACCCTGCTACTTCCCAAACGCCTCCTGCGCACAACATGACAGGCAACCCCCAGTGCTACATTCTGTCTTGGAACGACCAAATAATTGTGGACGACTTTACATTAAAGACATTTTGTCGGGATACCTTTTCCTAGTGGACACAGGCGCCAATGTTTCACTGCTGCCCACGTCCTTAGCGTCGTCAAACATCTGCCCTCATCATACTTCACTGCGTGAATTCCACTAAACTACAATCCTCGGGTTCAACCTCACATGTTGTCTCACTATCAGCAAACTGCAAACTCAAGTGGACTTTTTTAGTGTGCGAAATTGACAAACCTATACTAGGCATTGACTTCTTGCAACACCACAAACTTTCACTGGACCTAGTGTGAAACACTGTGTTTCACCATCTGTCCAAGACTCACTTCCCCTGTGCTCCGTCGAGCAACCCACCCCGTGACACATCGGTCCGGGCTCATCTCATCCGTACATGCTTGTCTCTGTCGATGACGTTACAAGAAACCACGCATAAGTGCCTTGTCGAGCTTGAACACGTCGCTCGCCTATGCAAGAAAAACTTCGAGCTCTCCCTCCAGCTCCACGAAACACAGCTCCAGCTCTCCGATGCAGCAAAGGAATTACAGGCACTACAGCAAGGACAAAACAAGGTCGGTAAGTGCACCGAATCTGCTTGCAATCCCAGCAATCGAGCTTCCGTGTGTTTACCTCCCACTACCCCTCACAACTGTGCTATCAAGATTGCTATAACGTGTACTGACAGTTCCGGAGGGCCACACCCTCCTAACGCGGTATCGTTTGACACTCGGCCGGAAACAAGTGTGCATGCACGATGAGCATCATGTGTTCCCGAACTGACAGCTCCTACCCGACCCCTCACGGACAGCCCCTCAAACAATGCAACTTCGGCTCCTGCGCACCGCCATGCGACCACCACTGACAACACAAACAGTGCGCTCGTCCCAAGCGTTTCGCCCGCGACCATGCTGCCACAGGCTGCGCCCTCGGACAATGGACTCAGTAACGCTTCACGAGCTCTACCGAGCTCACCCGACCACGGTGCCACTGCTTCGGGCCAGTGGCCATCTTGTCACGTTGACTCCTGGGACACTTCGCCGCTTGGCTCCTGTCGGATCTGCCGAGTGGCTCCGAACACTACGTCCACACCTCGCCTGCCCTGCCCTCCACACATTGTAAACAAACCACCTCCCGTGGCGCCAGCAACATTCCCATAGTCACCAATGGCACGGTTCACAAACTTCGCCTCACACCAGGCCCCCCAATCTCCAGTAAACCACGTCGACTTTGTCCTGAGTGCCTCTCCGACCTTAAAAGCAGATTTCTGAACTTCTAAGCTCCGGCGTCATTGAACCCTCTGCCAGTAGCTGTTCTACGCCCATTCATATGACACCCAAGAAAGACGGGTCCTGGCGCATGTGCGGAGACTACCGTCGACTAAATGCATGAACAATTATGGACACCTACCTCATACCCAACCTTGCCAACTTTACCAGTTCCCTCACAGGTGCGACCACATTCTCTGTCACTGATTGCAAACGTGCCTACCACCAGATCCCCATGGGTCCTGAAGATATCGAGAAGACAGCAATCACCACCCAGATTGGTTTATTTCAGTTTCAATTCATGCCCTCCGGTCTGAAAAATGCAACCCAGACCTGGCAACGCTTCATCAACGAAGTGGTATTCAAACTAAAATTCTGCTTTGCATATCTTGATGACATTCTTGTGTTCAGCTCCTCCATCGAGGACAGCATTCAACATGTGCAAACTGTTATGAACACACTTGCAGCAGCAGGCATCGAGACCAAGCAGGACAAATTGCAGCCACATCAACCTGCTGCCATTTTTCTTGGTTTTTGAGTCTCTGCTGACAGCATTTCACCGCCCCCTGACAAAGTACAAATAATACTAAACCTACCCAGACCTTCGTCATTCAAAGAGCTCTGGTGCTTTCTGTGGATGGTTAATTATTATCACTGACATCTACCTCGGGCTGCGGAGATTCCGGCTCCACGCCTTAGCAGGCACCAAGACTTCTGGATCTCAGTCCGTTCCGTTGACCCCTGCTATGACTACCTCTTTCACTGCCCTCAAAAATCTTCTTGCCGTGGCCTGCACCATCGTGCATCCACATCCCAATGCGCAGCTTTTCGTCACCACAGATGCGAGCGGTACTTCCATCGGCGCTGTCCTTAGCCAGTCGATGGCCAAACTTCGCCTCTGCAGTTCTTCTCGCGCAACCTCACCAATACACAACGGAAATATTCCGTGTTTGACAGGGTGTTGCTCGCGGTCTATGAAGCGATCAAGCATTTTAAGACTGACGTTGTGGGACGCCCTTTCTATGTTTTAACAGACCACAAACCCCTGGCTGTGGCCATTAAAAACCCGCCAGCTGACCCGCCTCCTCACTGCTTCAGGTACATGGACTTCATATCTCAGTTCACCAAAGATGTCAGACACATAAATGGTCCTGACAATATAGTTGCTGATTTCCTTTCACGAGTCGACGGCGTTCATTCATTGTTAGACCTCTCTGAACTACCTAACCTCCAACCCGCCGACGAGGACACGCAAAACCTGATTTCAGACTCTACCTCTTCACTACGCTTCGTCCGCACCACCTTCCCTGGCATTTCTGGTGAGATCTGGTGCGACAACAGTACGGGCACATTATGCCCCCTCATCCCAACCATGCTCCGTCAAGCTGTCTTCAACGCACTGCATACTTTAGCCCACCCCAGTGTTCGTGCATCCGCCCGCCTCGTAGTGGAGCGCTTTGTGTGGAGAAATGTCAATAAGGACAGCCAGCAATGGGCATGCTCCTGCGTTACGTGCCAACGCTGCAAAGTACACAAGCACACTTCTCCCCCCTTCAACGCCTTTTCGATCCCTCCTGGGCGTTTCCAGCATATTCATGTTGACATTGTCGGCCCTCTCCCCCCCCTCTAACATCTTTCGTTATGTTCTCTCGTCTATCGACCGAACAACTCGCTGGATCGAGGCTGTCCCCCTCCCCAATATCATGGCAGAAACTGTTGCTCGAGCTTTGGTTGATTCATGGGTATCGCGTTTCGGATGTCCAGCTATCATCACGCCTGACCAGGGCAGACAATTTGAGTTGGCCCTGTTAAACGAGATTTGTAACATTTGTGGCATCCAGCACATCCATATCACAGCATATTACCTGCAAAGTAACAGGCTAGTTGAGTGCTGGCACCACACTTTCAAGGCGGCTTTTCGATGCCATGACACTCTATGGACGGAGGCCCTTCCCCTTGTGCTACTTGTGCGATCTATAAGGAAGACCTCAAAGGCACAATAGCCGAGTTCATATACGGTCAGAACATTGTTCTCCTGGGCGAACTTGTGAGCCCTTCCGCTTCTCTCCCTCAGTCTGACTTACCTTCCTTCGTGGACTGCGTCAGACGCCACTTCATCAACCTCCACATCCCTCCTCCCGCCAGCAATTCCCGCCCTAAGGTTCACGTCCCGAAATCTCTGGACAATTGCGAGTACATCATGCTCCGAGATGACACTGTCTGTGCTCCCCTCCAACCTCCATATACCGGCCAGTATCGAGTTCTCCGGTTCTCACCCAACACCTATGACATCCAGATTAAAGTTTCAGCTGTTACAGTCTCTCTCAACAGACTTAAGCCTGCTCATGTCGAGCCCACTTCTACCCCCTTCAGGCTACGACCACGCCACTCACTGTCGTGGCTCACGATGTTCCGACCACTCCCTCCACGTCGGACTTACACACTCGGTCGAGTGACTTCCAGCTTCAATCGTCGAGCTCTTCTCCGACCTCACTCTCTACTCCGGTCTCACGCACTCCATCGAGTAATCACATGCTCCCCACGTCGAGCTTACTTATGATCACGCCCTCACCACCGGGCCCGTCTCCGGTCCCTCGACCATCGCCTGCCTCGCCCTGTCAAGGTTTCTCACACCCCCCCATCTTGAACATGCCCTCGCTCGAGGTGTTTGTGCCTGTGCCCCCAGACATAACCTACATCATCTCTATAATACTACGTGATGACACACTGTTCGACGTGTGTTTCCCTTCATCTGGTGCTCATGACACAACTTCCGCCATTCCCTGCCACCTGGTGAAATGTGTTCCCCTCTTGCCCAATGTTGACCTGGACATGCTTCATGTGTTTGCCACGCCCAACAGAGACATCGTCGTTGTCACTCTTTTCCACCCGCAACCTGCCGGCCTGCCTGTCGCCGCACGACCAGCATGCCCAGTATGACGCCTGGCGCACTTCAACGACTTCCAGGTTCGGTGGCTGAACCTTCCTTCACGACATCTACCGACACAGCTCCCCGATGCTGTCGAGCTGAACGTGGTCCGGCTACCGTGGACCACCCCTGCCGACGCCAAAGTCACCCCCCCCCCCCCGGCCTCTCAAGAGGACTCCGTACTGTGGAGGGGGCAGGGGGGGGGGGGGGGCATGTGGCGCCTATTAGGTCGACACCAGCATCGATCTGAGTATCATCTTCGAACTAAACTGAGATTATCTTTGGGTGAAACCGACATGTTAGTTCGGTGTAAGCCTTGCTTGTGTAAAGAGGTGAATAAATGAACTACTGTAAGAGGGAAGTGTTGTTTGGTGTAAAAGACCCGAACTTCTCCCTCAACTTTAATTGTTGCCTATAATTGAAAATGAAGATCTCAGGCTCATTTTGAGCTGCAGTTGGCACCACAGTGACACAATGAACTGGTACAAATAGGTTACTTCAAAGAGAGCTCTGAGACAGATGCCCTGTAGAATGCATTCCACTGACCCCAAACCACCGCCACTTCCGACTTCAATTATGTCAAGCGAGAGTTCATTGGAGGGCATTGTGGAGGTCTGCTGTACCTTGTAATGAAAGCTACTTTGCCTCAGTGCCAGTGTTGATCACGAGGAGGCCAGCTGAGGGCCTGCAAGCAACAGGCCGTATGGGGTCATGTGAAGTACCCGATACAGCAGGTTTCGTAATATTTGATATTTGCTAAAACATGTGAGTAGTGTATAAGAACACAGTGAATAAGATCACTTAGTGCAACTGTGTGAAATAGTTGTTAAGAAAATGTTAAACTGTGTCACAGATGACCAATTAATGTATGTTCTTAATTACATAAAGTAATTTACAGTTAGGATAAGTTTCATATGAATTTCAGGATGCTTCAAAGAAGAAGAACAAGTTCTGCAATCAGTGTTAATAGTATATAAATGTTAGTAACCTTTTTCATTCCGTTTTGTAATTATAATTCAATTACTAAAACTGATTGTTGACCGTAACACAAATTAACTGTATAAAACCATTTATTTTGGAAAAGCTTAACATTTATATATTTTTGCATGGCAGAACAACATATTCTTACGGAAAACTCCAACTAAAAATCTGTAATTAAACTCATAATTAATGTTTCTGGAACATTCTATAGAGAAATTCAGTGCAATGTCCACATATTACGAAACTAGAGAAGTTTCGTTTAAACTGGAGATATAACCTGATTCAGAAAGACAATTTGTATCATAAATAACGTTAGAAGAACGATTCATTAATTTTTTGTAACACGATTTAAAGATTTTGCGATGAACGTAATTGTTCTGCATTTAGCCTTCAGATGTTGTAAAAAGTCATTTTGAATGTTTGAATTGTAATTTTCATGTTGTAGAAACAGCACCAGCTCAAAATTGTTTCGTAAAGCTGCATAATTAATTAAATTACATACAGATATTCGAGAATATTCTGGACTGAATAATAAGAACCAAATTGTTAACTGTATGTGTGTTTCACAATTGCACTTGTTAAAGATTGTTAATTTCGGAAACATGCATTATCATTGTACTCGTTTTAATTTCTACTACAATTATGTAATGTCAGTTTTTGCTGGATTAACTTAATGCAATTGTAACATCAAATATGGAACCAAGTTGCCGTTGCATAATATGTAAAGTCGCTAGCCGGTGTTAAAAAATCCGCTAAATGTTGCTAGGCTTTCTTAATGGTAAAGATAAGTCGGTGGGCAGGGGGGGGGGGGGGGGGGGAGGAATTACTATATTTATTTACAGCTCTTGGGTATTGCGAGACAATAATATACTACAACGCCTACAACATATTTTTAATGGTCCTATTTTGCTTTTATTCCAGCGATATTTTAGGAACTTGGTATGAAACACTACAAATCACATTAATTTATTGATAAATGGCACTGAAAGTTTATTATTTTCAACAACATAATTAGTTTAACATATGCACAGTTAGAAAAATATGAAAAAAATTAACTTTGTAAACGAAGCCATTAAATTTTCCACTCAATCGAAATTATTCATGTCTCAAGCTTGCGCTCTGAAAAGCAAAATGAAAAGAATGCTTTTAGCTATTAAAATTCTGTAGTTGTAACTATGTGCATGAGATTATTAATAAAATAAAATACATACACTGTGACATTTTATACGTGTTACATTGAAAACCCAAATAATGTAGCTACTCATAACTCCAACTTTTATTGTGAGACAAACCCTGAAATTGCAGAAAAAATCGGCTGTTTCACATAAAAAGACCAATGCCACTCAAAAAGTATATGGAATAGCTAATTTTTTGCCATTTCACGGCTGATCCCATAGTAGAAGTTGTTCGCAATGACTAGTAACTTCGATTCGACTTTTGAGGAAACATGTCACAATGTATATATTATGCTGCACTTTCATGAAAGAAAATATAATTATTAGCTGAATGCTTTTATCTAAATTTCAAAATCATGTAAAAAGTCTCCAGGATCATCAATTGTGTTAACTGAAGAAGAAGTTGAAGCCTCTCTAGTTTCTCTTGGTCTTCCTTTGCCAACTTGGTTAATAACATCTTCCGGGAGATCATAAGTCGAGCAACTCATGTTTTTAATCTTAAGTTGGTTTCTGATGAGAAGAAGAGAATTTACAGTTTGTTCAGAAAGTCTGTTCTGAAGCTTATTTTTCACAATATTCATGGAGCTAAACACCCTTTCTACTTCGGCGTTTGAATGTGGTAAAGATAGAACAGCAATAGCAAAATCACTTGAATCCTTGAATGTGTTTATTCCAATCACATTTTTATATTCGGCTACTTTAGCCCAAAAGCTAATAGTGTCCCCGTTCAGCGGATTCCAATCAACGAAGTGAATAGTTTGCCACTGCTTCAAGATTTTGTCAATTTTTTCGTCAGAGTATCCCATTTCCTTTACAAGATTAGTTAATGACGTGTCTTTTGATTGTTTCAAAGTATCTTCCTCACCCTAGAGTGTCATGTTTTCTAATGCTTTGTAGATGGCTGGAAGGCTTTTTTGGATTTCTTCTCCTAACTTTACGTTAAAATCAATATACTGTTTTTTTTATTCCTGCAATACTAACATTATGATTTACTGGAAGCTTCTGCACATGCGACTCAAAAAGATATCCGAGGTAGGGGACAGGATTAAGGTGGTCTCTTATTTTGAGATCTATGTAGTCTGGGTCCGTTGTTGCTGCTATCGGCAACAGAATTCTTTGGTACAATGAACATAGCAAAGTCATCAAACAACAGTTTTACAGGGTTTGCTTTTTCACTCTCAAAGATTTTGATTGTCTGTTGCACCTCACCGAATATTGTTTTCAAAAAGTACATATAGAGTCGCTTCTGTTCATCTGAGCACATATTATAAAGCATCTCCGCTGTGTAACATCGATCTTTAGTAGTCTTAAAATACAATTTTAAATCATCCTACTGGGATAAAATTCTTGCTATAGCCGGTTCAATAAATAGCCATCGAGTGTCACACACTTTCAGTATTTTTAATGCTGCATCACCGCAATTAATTAGCTGAAAAATATTTTTATACTCAATTTGGCACTTTGACGAGTGTGAGAACTAAGTGTAGGTTTTACGGACCAGAAACTCTATGTTTCGTGGCAAAGTGATTTCTGATGCGTGTGTTACTACCAACTGTAATGAGTGACACACACAAGGTATCAAAATGAGATGTTGAAGATTGTGTTGCGTTTTCAGAATTGTATACACGCTGTGGCTGGAACCAATCATAACAACTGCATTGCCGGTTTCCATTGCAATTAAATTTTGTAGTTTGAAGCCCTCAGGTTTTAAATGCTGTAAAAGTGCCGATACCATTCCAACGCCATCAGAACTCTCCAGGGGCTGCAAAGCTAAAAACACAGACACTACTGTTGTGCTACCATCTGTGAACGGAATAATGCGTTTCTAACAAAATAACGCACACCCATATAGTGCTGTTGTAACACAACACATTCTACAGAGTACCAACATGATGCCTTGGGCTTCTTGAAGATCAGATCGGTCTTCAGTTGAGCACATGTGGGACATCTTTGGACAATAAGTCCAGCATCATCCACAAACAGCATTACCTGTCTCCACATGGACCGACCAAATGCAACAGGCAGGGAACACCATCCCACAAATTGACATCTGGAACCTATGCACTTTTGCATTCAACATTCTGGTGATTACACCAATCTTGCACTTATATTAACCTGCAGTCTCGGAATGTTAATCACTCAGATATGTTACGAAGATAAATGTATTCCTGAAATTTCATGACTCGAGATTAATTATGTTTTGGTGTTTGGTGTTGCGATTTTTTTTAGAATCACAAACAAACACACAAAATTCACGCTTTCGCAACAAACTGTTGCCTCATCAGGAAAGAGGGAAGGAGAGGGAAAGATGAAAGGATGTGGGTTTTAAGGGAGAGGTTAAGGAGTCATTCCAATCCCGGGAGCAGAAAGACTCACCTTAGGGGGAAAAAAGGACAGGTATACACTCGCGCATACACACATATCCATCCACACATATACAGACACAAGCAGACATATTTAAAGACAAAGAGTTTGGGCAGAGATGTCAGTCGAGGCAGAAGTGCAGAGGCAAAGATGTTGTTGAATGACAGGTGAGGTATGAGTGGCGGCAACTTGAAATTAGCGGAGATTGAGGCCTGGTGGGTAACAGGAAGAGAGGATATATTGAAGAGCAAGTTCCCATCTCCGGAGTTCGGATAGGTTGGTGTTAGTGGGAAGTATCCAGATAACCCGGACGGTGTAACACTGTGCCAAGATATGCTGGCCGTGCACCAAGGCATGTTTAGCCACAGGGTGATCCTCATTACCAACAAACACTGTCTGCCTGTGTCCATTCATGCGAATGGACAGTTTGTTGCTGGTCATTCCCACATAGAATGCGTCACAGTGTAGGCAGGTCAGTTGGTAAATCATGTGGGTGCTTTCACACGTGGCTCTGCCTTTGATCGTGTACACCTTCTGGGTTACAGGACTGGAGTAGGTGGTGGTGGGAGGGTGCATGGGACAGGTTTTACACCGGGGGCGGTTACAAGGGTAGGAGCCAGAGGGTAGGGAAGGTGGTTTGGGGATTTCATAGGGATGAACTAACAGGTTATGAAGGTTAGGTGGACGGCGGAAAGACACTCTTGGTGGAGTGGGGAGGATTTCATGAAGGATGGATCTCATTTCAGGGCAGGATTTGAGGAAGTCGTATCCCTGCTGGAGAGCCACATTCAGAGTCTGGTCCAGTCCCGGAAAGTATCCTGTCACAAGTGGGGCACTTTTGTGGTTCTGCTGTGGGAGGTTCATGTAGAAGGCGTAGTTAACAAAGGTTTATTCAGCACTTGCACATACAAGAGTGCAAAGCGAACTGCCTATGGTCAGAACACATAACATATATACATAGTTGCAGAACATTCCAGTACAATGATTCTTGACATTTGCAGATACTTCTAGAATGTACTCGAACTGAATATAGAAATTAAAATACTACAGTTCAGGTGAGTTTTGAACTCACAACCCTCCACACAACAGTATAGTATCATAACAACTTTTTTTTTCTTTTTTTTAAAAATTCATTTTGTTCGATATTGTTCATTGCGTTTGGTCTGGGCGGACGTCACAAGACATCTGTTCAAGTTCATCGTTGATTCTTTGACTCAGTTTTTTTATTACAGAGAGCATGCAGCCCCCTGACCGAACACGCTGAGCTACTGTGCCGGTAACCACTAGACCACAATGACTGTACTACTGAGCTGCTTCTGTGAACAGCATCTCTGTGTTAAGTCCTCCTAGACCGGGAACTAGTCATCAGTCCTGCATACTCTGGCTCCTGGTGACTGATGTTCATCCTTGCAGTGATCTTCTTAGAACTTCCTTTGACGCTACGCTCTTCAACATCTTTCTGCTTGTTGCTTGTCGCTGGAGCTTCGAATTTACCCTGGGTTGCAGGATCCTTATAGGGCTTCATTCAAAGGTGTGGACTGTATCTCTGATCTTTCGTCCTCTTGTGTTAGGGTCGAAATCTTCAACTTCATAATTAACATCAGACAACCATTTTACAATCTTATAAGGTCCAAAGCAGTGCTGGGAACTTCTCAGAGAGACCACCCTTCCAAACAGGACTGAAGATCCAGATGAGGTCACCAGGCTGGCAGACAACAGGGGTGTGGCTCGCGTCATACCTTTGACGATCGTTTTCTTGAGCCTGCAGTGTGTGGAGTCGAGCAACTGCCGAGCTTCCCCAGCTCTGATTAACATCTGGCTGATGCAGTCATCTTACATGTCATCAGGATGTAGCAGAAACACAATTTCCATCATTGTAGTCGCCTCAAGCCCATGCACCAGGAAAAATGGCATAAATCCTTTGGTGTCTTGGGGACCGATGACTGTAGCAGTCTGGTCCCTTCAATCCCACAAACTAACCAACCAACCTTTGGTGTCTTGTTTGGTGGTGTTGTACGCAAACGTCAAGAAAGGTAGCTCCTCATCCCAGTTGCTCTGCTCAACATTGACGAACACTGATAGCATGTTGGTCAAGGTGTAATTAAGGCATTCAGTAAGCCCATTAGTTTGTGGATGGTAGGCAGTTGTCATGCAATGAGTAATGTTGGACCAACGTTTATCTCTGTTGCAAGATTCGATTGAAAACTTTCCTTCAATCCGTAATTAACGACCTTGGGGGACCGTGTTTTAATACAATGTTTTCCATGACGAATTTGGCTACCTCAAAGGCTTTGGTTGTTTTCATGGCTTATGTAATGGCTTATCATGTCACATAATAAGTGCAAACAATAATCCATCTATTGCCACTAGCAGACATCGGAAATCGTCCGAGGAGGACAATCCCAACACACTGGAAAGTCGTTTTGGCTGGTGGAATTGGTATGAGTCAGCCAGGTGGTTTCTGAGGAACTGCCTTTCTCCTCTGGCACTCTCGACAGTGCAATACATAGTGACGGACACTCCTAAATAAACCTGGCCAGAAACATTGTTTGCGGATCCTATTGTATGTCTTACTAAATCCTAAATATCTGGCGTCAGGTGTGTCATGGAATTCCTGTAGAACATCTAAGTGCATTTGTTTCGAAATCACTGGTAGCCACCTCTTTCCAAACACATCAAAGTTTTTCTAGCAAAGTAATTCATTAACTGTCTTAAATTGTCCTTTTACATCCTCTGACCGATTTAAGACAAGCATAATCTGAGAAATCTTCACGCCCTTCTTCTGCTCAGCAGAGAGACCCTGGAGTGCAGCAAGAGAGTCACTATCTTGATCAAAGTCTTGCACAGGGTTTCTTGTGAGACAGTCGACATCTTGGTTTTTTCTTCCACTTTTGTACACTATGGTAATGTCATACTGTCTACGATGTAGTGCCCACCTGGCAAGTCGTCCTTTTGGATCCTTAAGATCTGTCAACCAACAAAGTGAATGATGGTCTGTAACAACTGTGAATGGCCTTCCATGGAGATATTGTCGAAATTTGCACATGACCCAGATCACAGCAAGACATTCTCTTTTTGTAGTCAAGTAGTTTCTCTCGGCTTTTGTAAGTTTCCTAGAAGTATAGGCTATAACTCTCTCTTTTCCATCCAAAATTTGCACCAGAACAGCACCGACCCCATACCGAGTGGCATTTGTGTGTAGTTCTGTAGGCTCTCTCTAATCATACAGACCAAGTACAGCGTCAGTCATCAGAGCTTTTCGCAGCACATCGAAAGAATCTTGTTGGGCACCACCGCAGATAAATTTAGCATTGGCTTTTAACAACTCTTGGAGTGGCCTGGCTTTGGTACAAGAGTCTTTGATAAAATGATGGTAATAAGAACATAATCGGAGGAAGCTTCTCACATCTCAAATACTTTTAGGAATAGGAATAGAAAATTCCGTTATAGATCTCACCTATTCTGGGTTTGGCAGCACACCTTCATTTGACACGAGGTGCCCAAGTATTTTGATTTTTTTTGCTCCAAAGATACACTTTATTGGATTACATTTCAATCGGCCTTGTTGGAGACACTTAAGAATGGCTGTCAGTCTTTTTATGTATTCATCAAATGTCTGAGAATACTATAATGTCATCTAAATAACAAAGATACATCGTCCACTTCAGGTGACTTAGAAGATTACCCATCATCTGTTCAAACGTTGCTGGTGCATTACACAAACCAAGCGGGATTACCTTAAACTTGTACAGGCCCTCAGGGGTGATGAATGCAGTTTTCTCACGATTGGCCTCATCTACTTCGATATGCCAGTAACCTAAGTACATGCCCATGGTTGAGAAAAAAACTTAGCCCCCTTCAGACAATCTAGTGTTTCGTCAATTCGTGGAGGGGGTAAACGTCCATTTTAGTTATCTTATTAAGCTTCCTGTAATCAACATAAAAGTGCCAACTGCCATCCTCCTTCCAGACGAGAACCACTGGTGACGACCATGGGCTCTGCAAAGGCTGAATGATGTCATTATTAATTATTTTCTCTACCTCTTCATGAATTATTCAACATTCTGTTGCTGACACACAGTCTCTGGCTTATTGGTTGATGCTCTCCAGTGCTAATCCGGTGCTTCACCATCAATTTGTCTAATTTGCTCTTTACCTGTGGATTGAAGCATTCAGAGAACTCTTGAAGGAAGGTAAGTGGCTTCTCCTGTTGTTCCTTAGTTAGATCTGGTAATAGCTGAGCTAGAAGCTCTTGGCTTGTAGTGGTAGCTCCTATTTCGTCCAGACATGGCATGGGAGGTTTCTATGCTCAGCTGTTTGGCAATTAATGGCTCAGTGTTTCCTCTGCACATGCGTCTTGGAAGGATTTGCGGTTCTTGGCAACACTTAACTATCCACAATTCACCGAATCTGTTCGTAAATGAGACCCAGGCGAAGTTATGTCCTACAATGGCACATGAGGAACCTTTTTGGCATCAAGGAAGACTGACGTATTGAGGACCCATGATAACCAAGCAGTATGTTTCGACTACAGATGACTGGGAAGTGTGGTGTGCTATTTTGAGAAAGGCGGTGGATATTTGATGATGCCCGCAACACAAGACAGCAGACCGATCTTACCCAGTGCCTTGACCAGAATAATATCACATAGAAGAAAGTGTAATTATATGAATGACGAACACAAACTTCACTTAACGAAGGTTTATTCAGCACTTGTACATACAAAAACACGGAGTTAAATGCCTCTGGCCAGAAAACATACGGTATATATACAGTTATAGAATATTCCAGTACAACAATTCTTGACATTTGCGGATACTTCTAGAATGTACTCGAACTGAACATAGAAATTAAAATTTTTCAGTTCAGGTTATAGCACTAACGTCCGCTCCTATACCATAACCTCAAAGCTGGTGGCAGATTGTATCACGTAATTATTAATCAAAGCAGCTACAGTATAAAGAAGCTGAGCAGTGTTACCCTCTGCAAGGAATTTTGTTATGTTCGCCGTGATGTACCTGACGGAGGTGGCTTATTGGAAGTGAAAGTCAGAATTATGTAGCTATTTAAAAAGTAACAAACAATATTTTACCTATAAACACTGTTCAAAGAATAAAGAAAATGGTTGCCAGCCTAATTAGGTGAGAATAATTGACATTCTTGTTCAAGAAAATAGATATGAGTAACTTTATGGACAGACACAGCCTATACTTAATCACACGAAAGTGCAATGAACTCGGTCAGTAGCAGATGTTGATTTTAAAGAAAATGCTAACAGTTATAGAAGAACAAGACCATATGCATAAGTGCAACAGATAATGATATACACTTTTGCCTTCAAGGCTTGGTCAAACTGAATGGTTTCAATATAATTAGGCCTACTATTAAAGTGCTCATTCGAATCATAAATTGGACATAGATTTAGTATCACTTTTCAAACACTTTCCTATCTAACGAGAAATGTGAATTAAGTTCACTGCAAAATTATAGATTGGGAATAGGTTTAGTCTTTATTTTACCAGTTACTTTTCTAACTGACATGGGAATAAAAAAAATCACTAGCAAACTATTTCTCACTGTCTTCTGAATAATAGAAGTTACTGTTTTCATAGAAAGTGGTCTTTCTGTTAATTGTTATATATCATGAGCACAATGTACAAACTGTGGATCCTGTTACACTATTAATATGCACTTTCAATACACAAGAGGAACAAGCATTTAGCAAGCATAAGTATGTAACTTCCCACAGTTACAGCTCTCAACCTTTACTGCAATGAGACACAAAGTTGACATATTTATGAGATACTGACTCACCTTTTGTAATTTACAACAGGCAGCACTATGATCATTAACTAAACAAAGCTTTATAAGCCTCAGTTTTAAGAACTTTTACATTTTAAAAGTAACCACAAATTATTTTAATACCTGCTTGAACTACATTATTACTTTAACTTCTATTTTTCACTTTAGTTTTTCAGCAAGCCCACCAACTTTTAACAGGCAGTTTTAATTGCAAAATTACTTTCAGCAAACATTATTTACTTAAGCTCACTCTTTTGCACATTAACTTTAACTTTCTTTTTACTGTATTCAAGAGGCATTAATTAGTAAAACACTGGGCTTTAATGTTCTTTCAACAAGGACATTTGGTAATCACTTTAGCATGGGCAGGATCCTAAATGGAAATGTGACAGAGGATAGATCAAGGTAAGTTTTCATAAATAGTCTTTTGGTTTACCTTATAATTGAAAACAAATAAATCATCCACATGAGCTGATCCTTCATTGGACATTTCTACAATTCCTTGGTTCCTTTTCAGTGATTGCACAGTGTGGTGGTGAGTGCATGTTGGTGGGTGGATTTGCAGGTGGAAATGCTGGACTCTGTCATTTCTTGGTGGTGATGATAGATACCAATTCCAGAATAGTTCCAGCTATTTATCCATCTATCCAAGGCATTGGAAAGTGGCACAAAAAGCCTCTCTCAGCACCAACACAATACACAACTTTTACATGAGCAGTTGACAGTTTGGTAGCTCATCCCCAACTGACTCTTAGTTCCACCTTTCTATCCATGGCTACCACATTTTGTGCGCGCTACACAGTTCCGTTCCTGAGGGGAGCCACACCACCTTTTACTTACAAAATAACTAAATACCCTAAGTGAAGGTCAGCAGTTTACATAACAGCAACCAAACATAATAAATAAAACAGAACATTTTCACATATTGATATTTATACAAAAAATTATTCACACAGAAATTACAATTATATACAGTAAGTTTTGTCCCCTCCGAATGAGGCCAAGAATTTAAATAATAAAGACAATACATTACACATGATTAAACCAGGACATCAAGGTTTCTACAAAGAAAAAAGTATACACTTTTGTGTTTTCTATTCAAACCAACAACATTTACAGAAACTCAACAATATGATATTGAATAAACATAAAGCAAAAATAAATAAATAAATAAATCAGTAAACAGCTACATAGGGTCTGAGTTGTGGTGTTACAAGGTGAGTTTTGAACTCATAACCCTCCATGCAACGGTCTAGTATCATAACCACTACACCTTGGTGTCTGTGTTACTCAGCTTTTTCTGTGACATTATATTGGATTACTTGGCAAGAAAAACTTTGATCCATTTTGAAAGACAATGTCTTACTGTGATCTGGACCATGTGCAAATTTTGATGGTATCTCTATGGAAGGCCCTTCACAGTTGTTACAGACCATCATTCACTTTGTTGGTTGACAGGTCTTAAGGATCCAACAGGATGACTCGCAATGTGGGCACTATTTCTTCAAGAGTATGACATTATCATAGTGTACTAAAGTCAAAGAAAACACCAAGATGTCGACTGTCTCGCTGCACTCCAGAATCTCTCCTGAGCAGGAAGAAGGATGGCAGTTGGCGCTTTTGTGTTTATTACAGGAAGCTTAATAATATAACTAAAATGGACATTTACCCCCTTCCATGAATTCATGATACACTAGATTTTTCTGAAGGGGGCTAAGTTTCTTTCAACCATGGACATGTATCAAGCCCTACTCCTGAAGGAGGTTTCGAGAGCTGAGAACTTCATAAAATGGTGCCAGTATATTGAGACAATGCATAAAAAAAGAATTACATGCAGGAACTTTGAATGGCTTCCAAACGTCTATTGATGTCTGTGATGGAGGAAGGAACTGATTTCGCAAGTATTATTCATCAGATAGTGGGAGAGGAAGTTCTGAAGGCACTTGGATTGCACGGTGAGCAAAAAACCGAGACACTTCAAGAGGTCATAAGGGAGGAAGTGGAACAGACATTGAACCCAATCTCTCGTCCTTTATTTCCCTTTAAAATGGTGCAAAAGTCTAGACCCAGGTGAAGTTACATTCCTACAATGCCGAATGGGGAACCTGTTTGGGCACCAAGGAAGACTAACATCTGGAGGACCCAGGATAACCAACCACTATGTTTCCACTGCACCACTCTGCTCAAGAATAATGTCAAATAGAAGAAGGTGTAATTAGATGAATGATGAACACTAACTTCACTTAACAATGGTTTATTCAGCACTTGCACATACAAGAGCGTATAGCAAACTGCCTCCGGTCATACCATATATGTTCTGGCCAGAGGCATTTAATCCATGTTCTTGTATGTGCAAGTGCTGAATAAACCTTCGTTAAGTGAAGTTAGTGTTCATCATTCATCTAATTACACTTTCTTCTATGTGACATTATTCTGGTCGAGGCACTGGGTAAGATCAGTCTGCTGTCTTGTGTTTTGGGCATCATCAAAGATCCGCCGCCTTTCTCGACAATACCACACAACATTTCCCAGTCGTCCATAGTTGAAGCATACTGCTTGGTTATCATGAGTCCTCCACACGTCAGTCTTCCTTGGTGCCCAAACAGGTTCCTCATGCGGCATTGCATGAACGTAACTTAGCCTAGGTCTAGACTTTTTCACCATTTTAAAGGGAAATGAAGGACACATAAACAGCAGCTCTGTCGTGGCCTGATGGGAGCCACTATGTCATCGATAATGTGCACTATCACAAGGTCTGATACCCAGCGTCTCCACTAGAATAATGTCACGTAGAAGAAGGTGTAATTAGATGAATGATGAACACTAACTTTACTTAACGAAGGTTTATTCAGACCCCCCCCCCCCCCTCCACTGCTCCTCCCCTACACAAACAAACAAACAACAACAACCAACAACAAAATGTAAAACTGGATCAACAACTCATAAATTAGATGCTTGTGACAGGAGTTTAATTTCTATGGATAGTGAGTGGAAACTTTTCAGAAGAGAAACTGGGAACAAAAAATATAATTTGAAACCAGTATTAATGAATGTAAAAGACAAATGTTTCAGTACAGCTAATAGTAAATTGTGGTGCTTGAAATGTTTGCTAGAGGGTGTTAGGATTCATTTAAAAGGTCAGTTTATATTGAGATGCTACAGTAAGTTATAAACTGACTTGCTTCAAAAGGCTTCTGCCTTGTCACTGCAACCACTCTTCTTCATTTTGAGATGTCTTTTTCATTTCTTGATAAATGGGGCATAGTGTTAGCTCCAATAGGGCTTGCACTACTTTCTCCCTTTGCTTTTCTTTTCCCCAATTTTTTCTTCTAATATATTTGTTAAAAAAATCTATTTTACCGTATCTAAATAAATATCCAAATAGTTTTCCTTTTTTGAATAGCTGCTACAAGGTTTTTTCACTCATTGATATCTCCCAATACATCTTCATTGGTATTTCGTTTAGTCCAGCATCCTCCAGGCCATACTGGTATTTCTATAGTTTCTAAGTGCTTTCTTTTTTTCATAATGTGTGTTCAGCTTTTGTAGCTATACAGCACCATGCTCCAGCGCATGCCTCGACAATTCTTTTCCTTCTTTCCTTTTATATGTTAAAACATTGTTAATTAATGTTGCCTTCTTTCACTGACAGCATTTTTAATATAAGTTATATCACACAGAAATGTCATACAATTGTACACACCATACCCACTGTACTATAGTGACAAAGTGATGTACAAAACAATCAAGTATCAGCCACAAGAGAAACAGACTGCTGGTCTCTCCAGATGTCACTGTTGTCTAAAATATTGAGCAGTAAACGGACTGATTCTGTAGTTCAGTTATAAGAGGATGTTCTTCACCTAACTTGTGGAGAAATGTCCCATGCCCCATCTGTTGGACGAGGGACACTCCTACCGCCCCACCCTTGCCGTTCATTCACAGGTCTGTACATTGGAACATGTTACCTCCAGTTTCTCTGCGAGATACACCATGGGTCACTTGAGTTTAACCATTTCATGTGATTTCAATATGAAGAACACAAAAATTTGGGTAAAAAGGTTGGTTGCTGTAAACTGAGGAAGAAATATTTAAATTATGTGAATGTTTCATTTTTATGGTAAGGAAAGGTCTAGCAGAATCTAAATACAATGACAGAAAAAAAGACACCAAGAAGGAGCTGTGTGACATAAACGAAAGTTGGTAGACGTCTGAAAGATTATGTCTGTTCAAGTTTCATGTCAGTCGCATAAGAGTGGTGCTAGTAGCAACACTGTGAGGATGCAAATAATGTTTGCTTTAAATACACACTGTAATGGTCATGAGCATTGAGACTGGACATGGTGAGTTGATGCTAATCATGAATGCCTTTACGGCAACAAAGACACCATTATCAGCACCTCACCGAGTTTGAATGAGGTCATGTAATAGGGATATGACAATCTGGACATTCCTTCTACGACATTCAGAATGACTTGGCATGAATGTAGCCACTGTACATGATTGCTGGCAGTGGTGGTCACGAGAACATATGGTCGCAAGAGGACCAGGCTTAGACGGCCACATGGTGCTAAGGAGTGGGGAGACCATCATGTTCAGTGTATGGCTCTGGCGCATCATGCTGCATCTGCAGCAGCAATTTGAGCAGCAGTTAGCACCTCAGTGACACAATGAACTGCAACAAATCAGTTACTTCAAAGACAGCTCCAATCCAGATGCTCTGTACAGTGCATTCCATTGACCCTAAACCACAATCATTTGCGACTTTAGTGGTGGCAAGTGAATGTTCATTGGCGCACAGTATGGAGGTCTGTTGGGTTTTCTGATGAAAGCTGGTTCTGCCTCAGTGCCAGTGATGGCTGTATGTTGGTTAGGAGGAGTCCAGCTGAGGGCCTGCAAACAGCCTGCTTGTGTGCTAAACACACAGGACGTACAACTGGAGTTATAGTCCAAGGTTTGATTTTGTACGCAGGAGCACTCTCATGGTTATCCCACACACCCTGACTGCAAATTTGTATGTCAGTCTGGTGATTTGACGTGTCATGCTGCCATTCATGAGCAGGATTCGAGGGAGTTTTTCCAACAGGGTTACAATCACCCACATATGATTGTTGTAACCCAACATCCTCTACAGTGAGTCAGCATGTTGCCTTGTTCTGTTCAGTCACAGCATCTGTCTCCAGTCGAGCACATATGGGACACCATCGGATGAAAACTCCAACACCGTCCACAAACAGTATTAACCATCCCTGTATTGACCAACCAAGTGCAACTGGCATGGAACTACATCCCACAAAATGGTGTCCGGCACTTGTACAACACATCCCATGCACGTTTGCATTCTTGCATTCAACTTTCTCACAGTTACACAGTTATTAATGTACCAGCATTACACATTTGCAATGGATTATCCCGGGCTTACATTAACTTCCGATCTTGCAGTGTTAATCACTTAAATATATTTCTAGACAAATATATTCCCAAAATTTCATAACTGCATTAATTATCTTTTTGTACTGCAATTTTTTTCAGTCAGTGTAATTTAGGCATGGAGGTAACAATTGCAGTACATCACGCTGTTATTATGTAACCACATGTTTCAATTCTTCCTATTAAAACAATAAGATGTTTATTGGGAAATGTTAGTTAGATAAGCATTACAGAAAAAAATTTCCTATGTGTACACAGATATTTGATTTATGTACAGATGTGAAGAGAGAACCATGAGCACAGAGCATCAACAAGACATGATGGGGACCAAGCATCTCCACCTGTGATAAAAGGGTAAGTTATGCTTTGGTTTCATGGCTTGGACATGTGGACAAAGGTACAGAAAAAGGGGGTTTGGAGACAATAGTTACATCCCAAAACAAAGGAAGAATGTTCTGTGATATGTCACTTACTTCTGTGGTAACATTTTGAGAGCTTCTGTCATAAGCTTGACTAAGTAAAAGCAGTCAAGTTGCGGTCTGTGTACCATACATTTTTATATGTTATGAGAGAAGCAAAATACAGAAAAGTTTATTAAGAGTGGTTACATGATTATCTAGCTAGTTAGTGTAGATGCGATCTGTGTTATAGCCCTTATCTCTCTGCAGATGGAGTAGAGGTCACATGGTGTAATCAGTGGCACTGCACAGCAGACCAAAAGCATCAAGACACTACAAGGTGACCATAAGAAAATAGTCAAGGTGAAGGTGATCACTAAAAGCCATTGATGAAATCACACCAAGAGGCATAAACACTTCATTTTGGTGACCATAACAGGTGGTGGATAAAATGCACTTAAATAAGAGATAATAAAAAGAATTTTTCAGAAATAATGGAAGAATTTGCTACATTGCTTACAGCAACCCAAGTAAACAATGAAGAAGAGATAGGCAAGCACACAATGTAGTGTTGCCAATATATTTACAATATTTAAGAAGTAGTTATTTTGTGATTTGGTAAAAACCAAATAAGTGTGAATTATCACAACATAAGAGATAAATGAGCCCAATTGACCTTAGCAACCAGGTCAACAACTAGAATTATTATATTTAAATGTTGAAATGACCATCAACATGACAGACTTCCAATGGGATAAGTGGCAGTCAACAAACATGACAGCAGTGCAACATTGCTTTGCAGCACAGTGGCTGGTCATCTGACTATGCAACGACTACACAGTGGCTTCTCACTATGTCACCAAGCCTGCACATATCATATCAGCAGCACTGTGCAGTCAATTAGGTGAACTGTAAAAAGCCCCAAACTGAGATTTTTTAAAGTGATTTGTCTATGAGGTTTTACAGATATACATTATACTGATTCTTAGTACTAGTATCAAAACAGAGTCACAGGAGTTCAGTGTTCTCGTGTGTGTATATGTTGTTATTACTATACACCCTTTACCATGCACAACATGGAGAACAGTCTAGCTGAAATATTAGAAAACTAAAAATATTAGAGGAGCTGTTCAAGAGCATTAAAATTCAAGCGGAAAAATTATATATGTTAGATGAAATGTTTAAAAATATTACTACCCATGGATGAGCAGTAGAAGAGGTATCTACAAAAGCAGATAAACTTCTAAAATAGAAGAAACCTCAGTAAAATTACTTAAGGAGATACAGCTTGAAATAGAAAAATAATGTGAGTTAGCCAGGAAATAAGTTCAGTAACAGGTTAAACATGTAAATGGTAAGATAAAAAAGATGGAGGAAGTATCCACCCAGGAATTCAAAGATATACATAATCAAATCTCAGAGATGTGAAACCGAAGAGAAGTATTAAAGGAGAGTAGAGATTTTGGTGAAGTAATTGTCTTGAGTTTACAGAAGTTAGTTGGACAAAAGGTACAAGAGAAAGTTGAATCCACTTGTGCTACAACTAATTCTTCAGGCAATACTGAGGAAAATCAGAAGGAAATTCAAAAGTTATTACAAGTCTTAGAAAAAATATGACAAGAACTTAGTAAAGGGTGGCTCTAAGTAATATCGGGTTATCAAATGATGTAGTGAAGGAACTTCTGCTTGGAAGCAGTATCGGTATATCAATACATTTTCCAAAGTTTAAATCTAAGGAAGGGAGCACCCCACTTATTTTCTGCAAGGATTTTCTATGTCGTAACCTAATAAGTGGCAAGATCATAAGGAAATCAACTTTGTGCTTATTTATTTGATAAGAGAGTGCAGAAGGAGTACACACAGTCGCAAGTGTTTATTGACACTGCAGCCAACAATGATGTGGATATTGTAATGCCTACGACTACAGCCATGGCCAATAATGGGGAACTAAAAGGGATCTAGCCTGTTATTATAATGGAAGAAAAATGGAATGTCCTGGGACAGGAGCTGGGATCCAGGATCTAGGATGTGATAATACAACCACAGGCCCGTATATAGAAAAGTTTATAGCCTTTACCTATAAAATACCTACACAAGAGTGACTGCTAGATGAAAATGAGAAAACTGAGGAAAACCAGTCACAATCCACAGTAATTGGGGAACTGTATGGAAATTAGATATTTTTAATAGAGTCAGACAATAGAATTTCTCTAATATCACAGGAGCTTTTACAAACAATGAGAAATAAAGACCAATGTCCTATCTGCCTGTTACAGTTGTACAGTTGTATATATTGTTGGGATTACTGGCAGTAAAGGCAAGTTGATTGAACAAGAAACACACATACCTATAAGTATAAGAAATTCTGAATTTATGCAAAATTTGCAGGTAGTGCCAAATGTTAATTTACAAATATTACTTGGTGCAGATTGGCTACTGCAGTGTGAAGTGAAATTAGATTTCGATGCAGAATTACTTTTCTTGAAAAAATAATTGTCGGGCAGTAGTACCTTTCAGGCTGAGTCCAGTGATGCGTAAAAAGAGGCACTGGTGAACACTATATGTTTAATTGCAAATGTGAGACTCATAAACAAGGAAGAACCTTCAACTAGTGTACAGATTATAACAACCAAATGTATTATGAAATGCTTTGAAAATTACAAATATGAACGTACAACAGCTTTGTGATTTACTAGTAACATATGAAAATTAATGCTGGACTGGGATTTGAACCCTTATTTTCTGCTTTATGTGAGCAGTCACCTTAACCACTTCAGCTATCTCAGCTTGTGAGAAGGCCAGTTCTAAACTTCCATATGCCCTAGGGTCCATATCCAATAGTGTTTGAACAAAAATCATGTGATTGCCACATAGTGAGAGACATTGTTTTACCTGTTGGATAGCCTCGCTTTGGCATGAAATACAGTACAGAAATGTCTGTACAGTTTGGTGCATTGTTTCTTTATGCCTGCATGCATTTCATAATTCAATACAGTTATCGATTATCTGTTCCTTCAGACATATGTATGTCCACAGGAACATTGCATTGAACTATACAGGCACTGTAAAATACAGATACTGCCCTACTGTAACCAAATATATAATAAAGTTTATGAGTATATCCATTTAGGAGAGGATCAGATAAAAGTTTTATATATAGATCATTGTTCTCAGATAAACTGGGAGCAACAGGTGATTACATTTATCAACTTAAAACAAAAGATTAAAGTCTCCTCCTTCATAAACCTTACCCTGCAGTCGCATTATTGAATGTAGCTTAAGTGTCTGCAGCAATCTGTTGTTAGTTGTTGAGAAAGCCACAGGTAGGGTGTTCCTTGTCTTGAACACACATACTCTAAATAAGCATATAGAAAGTAAAAGAGATAGACCTATATGTAAGTGCATTACTCACTAGGATTGAACATGTCACATATTTTAGTTCTATGGATCTGACAGTTGGATACTGGCAAGTAAAATTACATGAAAATTCAAAAGGTTATACAACTTTTTTGTTTCATGGACAGTCATATCAATTTAAAGTGCTGCCTTTCAGCCTAAATATTTCACTTTCAGTATTTATTCAAGCTGTAGACAAAGCTTTGGGGAAATAATTATTGCATGAATTGATTATCTAAGCAGATGACATCTTATTAGTATCTAATACATGGGAAGAGCATTGTATCCTATTAACTAAAACACTACAGAAGTTTTATGAGAAAGGTATTACCATTAAGTTAGCAAAGACTCATATTGGCTTGGAGGACTCTAAAGTTCTTAGAACATCTGGCAGGGATAAATGGCATTGAACCAGATCATGAAAGCATAAGGGCCATAAAAGATTGTCCAGAGTCTCAGACTGTAAAACAGTTATACTTGTTTCTTGGACTGACTGGTTGATTATTTTTTATTTTTTTTTTTTTTTTTTGGGGGGGGGGGGGGGGCAGGGGGACAAACAGCAAGGTCATCAGTCCCATCGAATATTGGATTAGGGAAGGATGGGATAGGAAGTTGGCCGTGCCCTTTCAAAGGAACCCTCCCGGCATTTGCATGAAGCTATTTAGAGAAATCACGGAAAACCTAAATCAGGATGGCTGGACGCAGGTTCGAACCATTGTCCTCTTGAATGGAGTCCACTGTGCTAACCACTGCACCACCTTGTTTGGTCATTCCTTGGGCTAGCTGGATTTTGTCATTGATACGTGCAGGGTCAGGTAATGAATGATCCTCAGCTGTTATCATTATTAAAACAAAGATCTAGATGGATATAGGATAAAGGGACTGCAGAGGCTTTTAAGAATATTAAAAAAGAACTAGGGAAAGCACGTATACTGAATCACCCTGTGATTTATGAGCCATTTCAGTTAGCAACAGATGCTTTGCAATATGGTACCACAGAGGAATTATTTAATGCAGAATAGAATATGGAAATGGGTGAAAATAAGACTGTCACTTTTGCAAGTAGAAGTCTTAATAAACATGAATTAAATTATGCAGCTACAGAGAAGGAGTTGCTAGCTATTGCTTGGAGAATACAAAAATTGCAGACATTAATTTTGGAATCAGAGATAATTATTTGCACTGACCATCAAGCCTTAGCAATCCTGATGGAAAGTAGACCATTGCAAAACCATCTAATGGGGTGGGTATTGTTTTTATAAGAATTCTAAATATAAATAAATTACATAAAGGGTTCTCAGAACCAAGTTCCTAATGCACTGGTCAAGATTACCTTACAATGTGAATGCAATTAAATGTACTAAGGGTCCTAGTAACATTTTTGCACTTAAATTTGTAACCTATGTTAAGCCAACAACAAATTAAGGGCCCCAGCATTAAGAATATAGCAGGGAATAAAGTGTCTAATTTCAGCAATACACACATGCAAGAACATTAACAGATCAGCAGGAATTATGAATGATTACTGATGGTATTTTGTTCTGGAGATTAAACAACACATCTAGTTGGAAGTTATGCATACTTCAGAGTGTGTTAGAAGATCTAATATAGTTTATCCATAAACAATACATATATTTCAATATTCACAAGTGCATTAGGCACATGAATAAATTATATTACTTTAAGAACTTAAGTGGGAATACAATAAAGTTATAATGATACTGTGAGTTATGTCAAGAGATTAAAGACAATAATAGCCATCTACAATATAAGTTATATTGAATAATACCTAAAACTATTTAACTGGACAGTTAAAAATCTATTCATCAAGTGGCGGCAGAACACACACATAAAAGACTGTTATGGTTGGCCAGTTTTTGGAGCCAGTGGCTCCTTCTTCAGGCAGAACGGTTGAAGGGGTAGGAAGAAGTGTTAAGGGAAAGTACTGGAGAGGTCTAGGAGAGGGGTAGATTTTGGGAAAGTCACCCAGAACCACGGGTCAGGGGAGACTTACTGTATGGGATGAGAACGAAAGATTGATTGTAGGGGTAGGGGGTGGGGGGTGGGGGTGCCGATTGATTGTTTTCGTTGAATAATACCTAAAGGATTACACAATTTAACAGCTGCTGATTTTTATGGGTAGTTACCTACAGGTTGAGGAGGGGTAAATTACATCTTGATTTTATTTGATTTTAACAGGAGAGCTAAAACAGCTTAGGTCTAACCCGCCACTGCCCACACCGAAACTAGGTTTATTGTGCGGTATCGCTCCCTGTATATCTAGTAAAGCCAACCAGTGCCCTTGAATAGTGCAAGGAGTCCCTCTACCAGTTTTTTGTTAGACACAATTTCATCAGGTCAAGTTGTCCCGAAGATTCTGTATCTTTTACTCTCCAATGCCATTCAAAGATTAGGTGTGATGCAGTTTCTTCACCCTCATCACAGATCCTACATTTAGGGTCCTCTTCCATTATACCCATTGTGTGTAGGTGTTTTTTGAAGTTCCCATGGCCGGTCATCAGTCCAGTCATGAGTTTGATCTCTTTCCTGTTCAATCCCAGGATTACAGAGCTTCTTTTAAAACATGGTTTGGGCATCATTACCTTACCATGTTTTTGTTTATGGACCTTGGTCCATATCCTACGTGCTATTTCCTAAGCCAGTTCCGTACTTCTAATTTGATCATAGCCTTGGTGATTGTCAAGACAGGTTCCAATCCAATAAATGGAGTTGTTGCCCCCATCCTAGCCAATCTATCAGCATGTTCATTGTCACAGATCCCTGAGTGGCCAGGGACCCACACTGGGTACAGCCTATTGCTCCCCTCTAGCTCCATCAGAGCCCTGTGGCAATCTGCAACAATCTTAGATCTTGTTGCACAAGCTGCCAATGATTTCAGGGCTGCCTGGCTGTCTGAATGGATGTAGATGCTTTGATCATTGTAGCACCTACTCATATACTCCTCCACACATGCCCTGATTGCAGTAATTTCGGCTTGGAATACAGAGGCCAGTTTCCCTGGAGAGATGCTGCTCTTCAGTCTTGGCTGAACCCCGTACAACCCTACCCCAACGCCTTGATCTGTTTTCAACCCATCGATGAACCAAACGATGTCCCCCGTACTGTGTCAAACTGTTTTCTCCCACTGCTCCCTACTTCCAATTATGATGTTGTAAGGCTTGTCGAAACAGTTAGCAGTTATTATTGTAGTCAGCAGGCATTTCCCCAGCCATACCCGTATTTACCTCACTCACTATGTTAGTGCGTGATTCTGGATATCCAAATGAGACCCGTTTTTGGCCAGCTTTACGTCTGTATGCCCCAGCTGCTGCCTCCATCTTAACCCAAAGGTGAAGTGGAGGCATGTCCAGCATGGCTTCCATTCCAGTGGTTGGTGTGCTGCTAATTCCACTCATTATGGCTAAGCAGGCTGATCTCTGCACCTTAGCAAGCTCTTTAGCAGCAACCCACTGTTCTACCTTCTTCCATCACACTATGGTCCCATAGGAAATCCTAGGTCTAACCACTGTGGTGTATATCCAGTGCATACCCCTGGGGCTTAGGCCCCAGTTTTTGCAACAAGCCCTCCTAGTACTCACTAAAGTGCTTTTTGCCTTGGAGCAGATACTCTTAATATGAGGCGTCCAAGTTAGCTTCTCATCCAAGGCTACCCTTAGATATTTCACTGTTCCCTTCACAGGTAGAGTTTCATCGAAGAGCTTTAGATTCCATCTTGCATGCTGAATATGTCTCTTCGTAAATGGCACCGCACCAGTCTTCTTAGGATTAACTCTCAGATCCTGTTTAATGCACCATTTTTGCACAATGTCCAACCCTCGTTGTACCATATTCCTGACTGTGTCAGTGAATTAGCCAAGTATTACTATGACAAGGTCATGTGCGTATCCTTGGCAGAAGCACTGTCTGGAATTGAGTTCCTCAATGAGTTCGTTCACCACTAGATTCCACAATAGAGGAGACAAAACTCCTCCTTGTGGGCAGCCTCTAGTGGTCTTAATTACCATCTTTTCATTCATCATGGTAGCCTCTACCTTCCTTCCACTAAGCATGACTCTGGTCCACCTACATATAGAGGTTCCCAGATCATGCACTTCTGCTGCCCTTACCATGGAATCGAAGGTTGTGTTACTAAAGGCCCCCTCGATATCCAGGAAGATGCAGAGGGCTATTTCTTGGAAGTGAAGTGCTTTTTCCACCTTCCTGACGGGTTGGTGGAGAGCTGTTTCACATGATTTACCTGGTCGGTATGCATGTTGGTTCAGGTGTAGAGGGACCCTACATAGCGTCCTCTCCCCAACGTACACATTAACCAGTTTTTCCAGTGTTTTGAGAATGAAGGAGGACAGACTGATTGGTCTCATATCCTTGGCCTTGGTATGATCAATTCTCCCTGGCTTTGGAATGAAGACAACCTTCACTGCCCTCCAAACATTGGGAATGATTCCTACTGCTCAGCTAACCCTAAATAGCCTGCATAGGATTCTTATAAGCTTTCCTCCTGCCTGTTGCAGGAGAGCTGGAAAAATTCCATCTGGGCCAGGTGACTTGAGTGGCTGCAATGTTCCCACCGCCCAATGGATTTTGTTGAAGTTCACACACACCTTAGCCGATTCCCAGTCCTCTCTTCGAGTGTCTGAGAACCGTTGTCTCTCTGGGGTCACATACTCGTCTGTGTTATCCAGCAGAGCATATTGAGGAAAGTGAGTTTTGAGGAGCAATTCTAGTGTCTCATGTGCTATCTTTGTATATTCTCCGTCCTCCTTCCTCAACGTACCTCCTGGATTAGTTGGTACTCTAGTAAGAATCTTGTGAAGTCTGGCTTGTGCAGCTGTGCCTTCCACTTCCTGACAGAATGCCTTCCAGGATGCCTCCTTTGCTTGTCTTATTGCAAGGTTGTAACTGACAAGGGCCTCACGATATTTAGCCCATTGTCCTTTGCGTCTCGCAACATTAAAGTCTCCGTACCTGTTTTCTTTGCGTTTCCAATTTGTTATTCCACCAAGGAACACTCCTATTTGTGCACTTTCTGGTGATTGTGCAGTTGTTTTGATATGAGGTCACTATGGCAGAGGTAACAACCTCTGCTACTTCCTTAAATTCTACTGGCTTCCTTATCGTGGTTTTAATTTCCGATAAGCCTAAGTCAAGGTCCCTCCTATATGTCTCCCAGTCTGTTTTCCTGGGATTTATATAAGTCATGGTCTGTCTGATTCCCATTTCAACCTTGAATTTAATGTACACGTGGTCCAATGAGGATGGCTCCAACAACACATGCCATTGTTTGACATAGCTACCCATCGTCATGGAACCAAATGTTATGTCAATTACTTCTTCACTTCTGCTATTCCTGAATGTATGTTCATTGCCCCTATTCAGGACCTCTAAGTTGTTAGCTAAGAGGAATTCAAGAAGGTACTCACCTCTACTGTTGGTATCCTTGCTGCCCCACACTAGGTTGTGGGCATTGGCATAGCACCCCACCAGCAGTTGGTCACCTTGCCGATGGCAAGTCTCTACCAGTCTCCTCACCTCCAAGGGAGGGGGAGAACTGTCTTTGTAAGGAAGATATGCTGAGACCAAGACAACTTCCCTTGTGATGCCGTCCTCACATTGCTGCATTTTGATGGTCACTAAGTCCCTAGAGCAGAAATCCATCATTGGCGTGAAAGAAATGCCGTTTCTAACATAGATGCATGTTCTGGAGTTTCTTAGATTTCTACCATAGATCAGCTTACCTCCAGTGCCTCCGAGGCCCTATACACCACCTTCGTATGAATAGGGTCCTTGTATCAGGGCCACGTCCACTTCCTGTCACCCCAGGCAGTGGCTCAGGGCAGCAGAGGCCCCTTTACTGTGTTGCAGATTAATCTGCAGCACCTCCAGGCTCCATCTTACTGCCACCTTTGAGGTCTTTGAGAATCCTGACGGTGACCTGCGAGAACCCTAAAAACAGTTTCAGGTCCTGCTCCTGCATCGCCTTCAGGGGCTTCTCACCAACCTCCACCACCAGGGTTCGTCCTTCCAGAGCAACCTTCTGGTTAATCACTCTCCAGTCTTCTGTCGGGACTTTTGGGTTCTGGGCCCCTATTTTCCCGAACAGAGTCTTGGGAGAGACGTCCTTAAGGATTCTGGGTACGCGTAATGATATCTTTGCGGTCTTAAGAAGCTCTGCTGCCGTCTTGACCAGCAGCTTCGCATCTTCCCACGGGGATATCATGGGCACCCTGTCCTTGAGTGATTCTACTGTGTGCACCCCCTCACAGTCAAAAATGAGTGCACCATGGTCTAGATAGACCATCCTGAAGTTGGGACCTGGGCCAGCGTCCCCCCCCCCCCCCCCAATCTTTTCAAAGAGGGCCATCTGTACTAGTTCCTCCTGCTGTGAGGTAATGGTCACCAGTGGATAACTTTCCTGGATAACTGCCATCCTAAAAACCGAGACTGCAGTACTATAGGTCTGTTTCCCTATTTCTTGCCTCATTTTTTTCTGTACTTGCTTATCCAGGGAGGAGGGAGTCTTTGATTCCTCCCTTATCCGCTTACTACCTGTCTTTGATGTTGGGGGGGGTCTGCGTGTCCTCTTCAACCTGAGACAGTTTTTTCCTGGGGGTCTTGGGTTCTAGTCCCTTTACTTCCCTCCATTTGTGTTTAGGGAGCCATTCTTTTCCTTCCTTTTCCATCTGTTCCCTGAGTAGCTTCCTCCTTTGGGCCCCAGACAAGCCTTTGATCTTAATCTGGTCTAGCTTCTTGGCTACAGTTCCCACTTCTGGTTCAGGTCTAGATCCTGATTCAGTAGTGGAAGTGCCTTCCATCAGTTCAGTCCCAAATGTTTGGGTGTCTGAGGTCTCAATTTGCCCCTCAGTTTCTTTTTCTTTTTCTGTAATCATGTCCATGTTGGTCCCACGAGATTTGGGCGTCTAGAAGGTCCACACCACGAATACCCCGCGTGGTGTAAGGCTAATTACTCAGGGAGGTCACCCGGTATCCCTGAGGCTCCGTTTGCGACACATCTTCCCATGTGCCACGCACCCCTCAGCACGGATTGCATCACACCTTGGGTTGGGTCAGGGAATAGGGTAGGACTAGGAGTGGATAGGGAAGAGGGGATGTTGTGAGACACTCTTAGTTTGGTATTAACAGAACGTTGGTCAAAATATGTAAAACTTTACCCTATTAAAAAAGCCAATACACAGTTATAAAATGTTTAAAAGGGTATTTTAAGGATATGGGTAAGCCTTGTAGACTCCTTACTGATAATTGGTCACAATTTACATGTAACAATTTCAAGGAATTTTTAGGTTGGGAAGATGTAAACCATGTAACCATTCCAAAATATCATCTGCAATCAAACCCTTGTGAACATGTACTGAAGGAAATTGGACATATATGTTATACGTTATTGTTGTAACAAACATACTACATGGGCTCAATTGATTCCTGAATTCCAGGCTACATTGAATGAATTACTGTAGTGCTTCGAGATGGGTCTATCACCAATAGAAATTATGAATACAACTTTTATTGGTAAACCACAGTTAAAGTTGTTTAACTAGCCACCTTCAATACCTGTTAAAGAAGAAGAAATACACATGACAAGAAAGGGAGACTTAAGAAAACAAGCAGAAAATAGAATAAGAAAATGCAACAAAAAAGCAATTGCAGCTGCAGTCCAGAATAATAATTTAATATTAGTTTAGTTTCTATCCTAGTTCTAATATAAAGAAGGAAACATGTAAATTTTTTTCATGCTACAAAGGACCCTGCAAGGTGCTGGGTGTACTGCATCCAAAGGCAGTTTGCTAAGTAGTTTCAGAGACTGTCAAGAGAAGGGGCTTATATAACATTGATGTGTTAAAGAAATTGAAATCTCCAGGGGAATTTGCACCCTTAGCAAATTCGGTGGAGTGACATTAGTTAGCAGGCCCAGTTAAATGCTTCATTATTCCATATGTAGATTTCCATGAACCAATTTCTTCCCCTTCAGCTATCCTATTGTCTTTTAGATACATTCATCTTTTACTATCCTTCCTTAGTCCAAGTATAAGAGGAAACACAAATCACGTTTTTCCCAGAGAGAGAGTCAGATTACTCTCTCACAAACGGAAACTACATATCTTTTATAGCAGAGGTTGGATAATATTAGTCATAAGTATAGAAGTACATACAACATTGGTGAACCATAAGGGCTCAAAGCACATATACAAAATTTTGAGAAAATAGATATTTGTGAAGAACAAATCTGAAGGCAAACCACCAGTTTCATAGGTTTGACTTATGTTTTAACCATGAAAAATCATGTGTCCACTTTATGTTATGAAATTTTCATTAAAATATAGGATTATTATTATTAATGTTATTCCTTACATTCTTCATACATAGGCTAGTGGCAATAGTGTCTTTATAACTGTTGTGTGGTTTGTAACTAAAAGCAGGACATAAAGAACAGATACTAAATACACAACACACACACAATTATGATCTATTACAACATTTTCTGGTCCTTACTATCATCATTTTCATTACACGCCCTCTAGCTTGAGGTCTGGACAAAATTGTCATAAAATCTAATTAGCTCTGTCAAGTCTATGTGTCTCAACTATGATGTAGTAGTTTTGTTAAGTCTTTGTGTTTCTAGGTTGATATTTGCCTTCCATTTAAGAGTTTGCAAGGCATTTGCAAACTGTGGTCTCCCTCCATATAATATGATTGAAATGGTGGACTTCCATCACTCGAATATATTATATTTAAACAGCAATTCATGGTAACCTGTTGAAAACTTCATAATTGTAAAATTTCTAAAATGTGAACTGTTACCACAAACACCAACTTTTGGCTTGGTAATGAGGTAAGTAACACACTATAATATTCTGAAATCTTGTCCATTTTACAGACTGGAATGCTGTTCCATGGAATGTGATGTTATGCTGGGGCATTCCTTCAAGAGCTTCCAGCTTTTATGAAGAAATTGGTGGCAGTGTAGCCAGTGAACACCCCAACAGCGTTGGAAATTGGTGCTTTGGGCCCTTACAGAAGTGAATTTCATAGAAATCAATGAGACAGCTTTTCGCAAATGTTCATCTACACATTGTAGGGTACAGCATCGGCCTATACGGTACTTGAGTATTGCTCATCAGTGTGGGATCCGTACCAGGTCGGGTTGACAGAGGAGATAGAGAAGATCCAAAGAAGAGCGGCGCGTTTCATCACAGGATTATTTGGTAAGTGTAATAGCGTTACGGAGATGTTTAGCAAACTCAAGTGGCAGACTCTACAAGAGAGGCGCTCTGCATTGTGGTGTAGCTTGCTGTCCAAGTTTTGAGAGGATGCGTTTCTGGATGAGGTATCGAATATATTGCTTCTCCCTACTTATACCTCCCGAGGAGATCATGAATGTAAAATTAGAGAGATTTGAGCGTGCATGGAGCCTTTCTGGCAGTCGTTTTTCCCATGAACCATACGCGAGTGGAACAGGAAAGGGAGGTAATGACAGTGGCACGTAAAGTGCCCTCTGCCACACACCGTTGGGTGGCTTGCGGTGTATAAATGTAGATGTAGAAAAGTTGGTTCCCTGTAAGATCAGCAGATGTCAGGAGTACATATACATGCTACAATTTCAAAAATGATGACAGTGTCCTTTAGCCCTTATGGTTCTCAGTGCCTCAAATATATTTTACAGTGATGAAATGATGTTATTGACGTTGACATTTAGATTCATGAATACAATTAATGAAGAATTATGTGTGGTTACCCAGTTTCTATTGGTTACCCACAGGAGTGTGTTAGGACCTATTTTCAGGGCCTGGGACAATTCCACTCTGCAGGGTATGTAAGCACACTACATCCTCTGGTGTGTCAGTGAAGGACTCACCAGAGGGTGGGAGAGGGGGTGGGATGGGAATCTGTCTTTGGTGTATTTCTTCTTTCTTCCTTTGGTTCTGTTGCACCCAAACTTATCTTTCATTTCAATCTCCTTCAATAGGAGTTCTAGCTCTATCTTACCTTTTTGCATATCCAAATGTTACTATTGTTGTAACCCTTCTTTTATCTGTACCACATGATGGTAACTACAATCTGTTTCCACAGGAAAGGCCAAGAAATTATTCATAAGATGTGGGGCACCACAAATATGATGCATGGACAGACAAGAAAAAAAAATTGTTTGCAAGCATGCTAAATGAGTAGATTGTTTATACTGCAATAATACATACATGTTAATGAAATCAGAAGTAGATAGTGATGTGCTAACACATACACGAAAATGGGATAGCATGGCACGTAAACTGTTTGGCCAATGCTAAGATAGATGGCATTAGCATTATTGCTGATAGGAAAGTGTTAATGACTGTTTTAACAAGTGAGGAGTGAAATTAGTCTGAAAAACTCAGATTGTCTCTGATAAGAATGTGCTAACCCATAAAAGATTTATATAAATATTAGAAAAATGTGATAGTTATTAATATATATAACATTTTTTGACATAATGAGGAGGAATTAAATGGTTCTTCAGTAAGTGTTTCATATACTGTAACTACTAAAAAGATTAAAATTACACATTAACAGCAACATATGAGGTGTTCTCAACAGAATTTTTCTGTTAATATATGTAGCAAGTATTTATCCATATAAACGATAAAAAAAAGTAATGAAAATGTGTGTGAACACGCAGTACTTCTTCACTGTTTTTAAAGAAAGCAAAGTGTAACCACATGAATAATAGAGAACAAAGCAAAATATTACAATCTAGTGACATGGAATAGGTTATTGATGAACAGCCCTTAATGACAAATGCATGTGAGTGAAGACTTTTTAATGAATGGCTCAATAACACAAATGTGAATAAGGGAATTATGAGAAGCATAAAAAAAGGATATAAAAGTAGGAGGCAGGAAACTTGTGGTTTAATTAGATAGGTAAAGTCACTAGGCTACGGAGAAACTGTGACATTGGTAGGTATGAAGGGAAAGGTCAGAGACTGTGTATAAAATTGAAAAATTTATAAAATGAGGTTTATCCAGATTTGATGTAGCTAGGGGAGAACTGAATGTTAGATGAACATGTAGAAGGAATGGTCTAATTCATGGTCAGATCAGTCCATAGAAGGAATGACCTGAATTATTTTTGTATTGAACAGAAAATGAAACAACACTTACAATGAAAAGATAACAATGTATACACACAGTATCTGGGCAAAGAATAGCTTGTAAGTATGGCTAGTACATAGATGTGAAACTGTAAGTTGACTATGAGACACACTAATGAAGTATTCTTTAAAATAGTTACAGCAAACTGACTTACCTCTACAATTTGTGTTCTTTGAATCTTTATTTCTATACATGTTTGATTAAACACAAATCTGAGATTTGAGACTGTGGAAAGGAGGGTACATTTAAATGTCAGCTTGTAACTCCTTATGGTAAACAAAGATTGAAACTTATAGAACTCAATAAAGTTGAGAAAGTTACATTGTTACAAGCTAATCACATGGGATTACCCTTGATTAGGAATAATGTAATCATGATAGAGCCTGATCAGTCATGACAAGTGTTTCATGACAGTGGAATGATATAAGAGCAAAGTAATTCGCTGTTGATGATAGTGCAGATTAATAGATGACAAGAAAGTCGTTTATGGAATTGTAATAAGGGAAACAATTTATTGTTTAAATCAATATTCACTAATTTGAACAAGTTATGTTATGACAGAACAAAGATATTAAAAGGATGTGATACATTTTCATCAAGCTCAATATGATAAATACTTAACCATAAATGGAAATTTAAGCTATGATATTTATCCTTGGTAATCAATGTGATTATTAATTAAAAACCTAAGGTTTATGATCATGCTGGTCCTGTTGTGTGAAGAAATGATATTTAATTCAATCTCAAAAGACAGTAATTTTAGTAACGATAATAATTTATCAAAGCTTCAAGGTTATGACTGTAATTAGCTAATTAATTTATATGACACCTTTCACTTGAGTGGGAGAATCCGTAGTGCAATATGTAGTTGAGAAATATTATTTTGATATTTATTATAGAAACATTTTACCACTATGTGCATATTTGATCTATATACATACGTGAGGAGAGAAGTATAAGCACGGAACATCAACAAGGCATGACAGCAATTGAGCATCTCCACTTGTGATGGAGGGGTTGTTTATGCTTTGGTGCCATGGCTTAGAAGTGTCTTGGAAAGCACAGAATGAGAGGGACTGGAGACAATGGCTATGTCCCGAAACAAAGGAAGAATATTCTGTAATCTATTCCTAACTTCTATGGTGACATTCTGAGAGCTTCTGTCATAAGCTTGGCTACGTATCTATATATTAAACTTTGTAATTGTTTTATGACAGAAGCAAAATACAGAAGAGTTTATTAAGACTGGTTACATGTTTTCATAGTTAGCTGGCATAGATGTGAGCTCTCTTATGGCTCTCGACCTTCTGGAGATGTAGAAGAAATCACTTGATATGAGGGTGATTCAGACTTTAAAATTTCCATAAAGTTGTGTGATGGAGTTGGTAGGTAGCAGTATTGTTCCTCAAATTTCAGAAAGCGACAACAGGTGGCAGAGTGATACCACAATGCAGGAGAAGGCAGCGGTGTCCACAACAAGATGGCCACTCCACTGTCAACATGCACCACAATTGAGCAACAATCTGTGTTGCATTTTCTGTTTAGTGAATAAATTCATCACAGAATGACAGTGCCATATGGTGGTGATTTATGTTTGTCATTACAACAAGTATATGAGTGGTGTAGGAAGTTTATAAGTGGTATAACTTCTGTGGTGTTGCTCCAAGATGAGGGCATGCTCACCACATAGTGACGGACGAGAACAGAGCATTAGTGGAAGAGCTTGTAAAGGGGAACAGACACATAATGCAGAATGAAATAGCCACAAGTTTGAAGATTAGTGTTGATTCAGCACAGAACCAAATAACTATGAGGAGGTGACCATAAGAAAATAATCAAGATAAAGCTTCAGGGTGACAGATCGTTAGTGAAGCTGCTGACTCAGTTGCAACCCACTACGTGAAAAATACGCACTTCACAACTCATCGAACAGTAAAAGTGTTGAATCATCAACAGGCACATTAGAAAGAATGACAACTTTGCTAATAGCATGTAAGCACACATACATGCATACATATGCACACAAGATGTCTGCATTCGTGTGTGTACACTCTAGTTACAACAGAGCATGTGTGTGTGTGTGTGTGTGTGTGTGTGTGTGTGTGTGTGTGTGCGCGCGCTGGTCTGTGACTCAGATCTAGGTCCTTTGCCTGTTTTTGGACAAGTGCTCTACCAACCAAGCTATCCACACACGATTCACAACTCATCCTCACAGCTTTACTTCCATCAGTACCTCATGTCCTGCTGCATACTTTGTGGGCCTAGCTCTCCTGGTAGAAAGGATACTGTGGAGACATGGCTTAAACCATATCCTGAGGATTAAGCTGTGAGAGCAGGTCGTAAGTTGAGCTTACATAGCTCAGTTGGTGGAGCACTTGCCCACGAAAGGAAAAGGTCTCAGGTTAAAATCTCAGTCTGGCACACAATTTTAATCTGCCAGCAAGTTTCAGCATGATACATGGTTGAAATTTATGGTAATATCAGTACTAAGTTTGATCATTCTCAGAAAATCTAGAACAGAATCAAAATTTAAATGAAATGCAAGTTATGCAGAAAACAGTATTACCCTAAAAGGTATATCCCTCTATAGCAACAGCATTTCTGCGGATTGGTCAGTTGTAAAAAAAATTTGGAAAGCTGATACACATGAAAAAGTTCACTTAGCTGAAATTAAGAGAGATATCCATGGAGTGCAGCAACAGATTTGTTCACAAAAAGAGATTATATCCTTGGTCAGAAGTTTCTGTTAGGGAACATCTAAGGGTGGGTCAGAGAACGGATAAGATTCCTGAGAAAATGTAGCACAAATCAAAAAAGAAGTTTCTTGCAGAATTGTGGCTAAACATATGGCAACAAATGGTAGTATATGAATGTTATGAAAGGGGAAAAAAGGACTTCTTAAGAACTTTTGTCAACAGTATATATAAAACAATAAAAAATGCAGTTCATTTTCTGGTCCATTAACTGTGCTTTGCACCACATGAATATTGTGCAACTAAGCTGTTGCTTTTCATCATTTATATTTCGTTTCAGTCTTGGCATTTCCATTACTATAATAAATTAAATATATTTTATGTGGAGCTAAATAGTGTTACATCACATTGGGATCACATTAAAAAACCTACCCCAGAGAGCAAGACAAGAAATAAGCAGACAGAGAAATCCCAAGAACGCATAAGCAGCAGAGTATGTGATAGACAATGTTACAATAATCATCTCCATGTAAAATCCAATATTGTGAAGCAGATTAACAATGTCCTGGTGGATGGAGGAAAGAAGACTAAACTGTCAGTGAAACAGAATTTTTCAGGTGAGAAGGAACTGAGTACTATATTGGCAAAAGAAACAGTCCCAACAAACACCAAAAGCAACTTTGAGTAGTCATAGGATTCTAAATCATAGTAGCTAAACAGTGTTTTGCGTTCCATTTTCTCTGAATGAGTCAAGAGACCTAATCACAGTGATCATATCACTCAGTGGATAGTCAGTCGTAACATTTCTGCTGAGTAACAAATTCTTGGTGAATAAGTACCTCACACTGTCCATACATTGCCTCAGACTTAGATATGATGTGATGTGAATTTCAACACACTTTTTCTACATTTTATAGCTGACAACTAGCTATAGCATGATTGTACTGTAGGTTTACTGATCATTCTGGATTCACCTCTTTCACTGGCTCTAGACTTATTGTGCAAATGGCCAATAAGTATGAACACTGCATACACTGGTGTCTCTTCACTAATATCTTAAATAAAGAGTACAAAATATTACTTATCAACACTAGACAAGGTCATATAAAAATTATGCTGCATCAATAACAATATACACTTCCCAGAACTGTTTAATCCTTGTAATGCAACAGTGAGTCCCCGGAGAATGCTATCTGTCCCAGAGAATTGGGAAATTTTGCCTTCCACAAATGTAGTCAAGAAGATGATACAGCTGATTAGTAAAGAAGCAGATAAAGTTGAATATTGAGCTTTCTGTGGGGAACTATTCTTAAACTTTATTAGCAGGGAGAATGTATGTGGGCATACTGTAGGTGAGTACTTCTTTATTTGACCTTCACCTTCTATTTGTTCATGGATGTTTCTTTGTTTGCTGAGTGTCATAATTCTGGAGATAAGATGTGCAGTACATTTCAGATAATTTTTTGCAAAGTCACAAATATCACTGAGAGTCTTGGCCACCACTATGGCACTGAATGAAGAGAACCAAACTACAAATACATAATTCTTCAAGCCTTCCCAACGATCTGTTGACATTTTGAAAAAATGGGACTTCTGCCGGATGTTCGCGTCGTTCTCACACAATATTTTGACAGTGTAACTTGCTGTCTTCTCTAGGTGCTACCCAAGAATGGCCCTGTAGTGGACAGAGTCCTGTATTTATGCCTGGAAGGTGCTGGGTGCTCCCTAGTCGGTCCACATCACATCGGGTGTTCCCTCCGCGGTCCGCGCTCGCCAGACGTGGCTCCCATGGTCCTCTCTGGTCGCTCGTGTTACACTGCCATCCACAGCTGGACGGCAGTGGGAGCACCAGCAACCAGAGAGGACCATGGGAGCTGTGCCTGGTGGGTGCGGACTGCAGAGGGAACACCCGATGCAGCGCGGACCGACTAGGGAGCACCCAGCACATTCCAGGCATGAATACTGAACTCTATCCATTCAAGGACCATTGTCGGTTAGCACCTGATGAAGACAGTGAGTTATGCCGTCAAAATATCGTTCGGTAATGATGCGAACATCCAGCAGAAGTGCTGTTTTTCCATAATGTTTACAAACATGTATTTTGTGACAGCCTAACAAACAGCTGTTGCCAGTGTGTGTAGTTTTCAGATGACTAAAGCAAACAGTCTGTGTGACTTTTAATTCTGAAACATTTGGTTGAGGAAGCATATTGATTGTCCTGAAACAGCCTCAATGTAACTACTCTACCATGCATTACTGGCACTCTAATATATTTTGAAGTAAAGATGTCAAATAATTTTAACCACTAACGCTGACATAACAGTAGTTTATTCAGTTGTTCTTATGGCTACGAGCTCATTTTGACACCTGTTCATTTTTATACTATCTAAAAAACTTATCTATGAGCTCATTTTGACACATTCATTTCCAAGCCATCTGCTAAACTCATAAGATGTTGGTACATAATTTTTGTACATTTTCATTAGTAGTAAATTATGTTACAATCTGGAAGTAGGCCTAATTAGGTCCTCAGCACTTCTTTATTCCCAATGCTGTCAAAATTTACCGTATGTATGGCGGAACGCAAAAATGGACCTCTTGTAGCAAATTTTCGATTCTGAGTTATTAATACTTTGAAATTAAGCGTTAAATTCTGAATAATTTGGTGCAACATTCATGACATTATTTTTTTGTTTAAGTTACAGACATTTAAAATTTATTAAATGGAAATGATCATTTTGGAAAAAACGCATTCAAAAGTTCACAGTAACATGGAGCCTTTATATTCAACATTTAAGAAATTAATTTAATACTGAAATACATATTTAAATATTCTCCCTTAGATAGTATAAAATGTGGTTCACAACTCTTCAGTTTGACAACGTAAATTGATGTTTTTGACGACTCTTTGAGGGTCTACGAACTGCTAGTGGATCATCAGACTCGGGATTGGCAGTTGCATTACTGTTGGTTTCAGCAACAGGTTGAAGTTCAGCTTGAGGACATAAAACATCTTTGAAGACATAAAACGTCTTTGAATTCATCATTGCAGTTTTGTCTGATGTTTTTGAAGAGGTATTCTTAACATTTCACTATCATTCCTTTTGGAATCACTTCATCAGGAAATCAGTACATGGGAATATCTGGTGCATGAACACATTCCCTGCAATGTTGAATTTGCAATACATTTTGCCTTAGTTCTTTACACTGTACTCAAAGTGGCTGTGCTGAGTTACAAAGGGCACTTTCTTGCACCAGGTTGTGAGAAAAATTTTATTTTTATAAGACCTTAACGTTTTTCAGTTCCAACCATCACAGCAGTGTTAACATTATTTGTTGGTTTGATGAAAAATACAATCAACCATGTTCGACACAGAGGGCACGTAAGTTACTCCCGATTAAGAAAATTTCGCATGGAATACTGGCATGAATAACACGAAGATTTTCTTTCTTTTCTTTTGGCAAATCTTCCATGTCAACTTCTTGTTTCTGCTTTGTTTAATGCAATTCTCAGCATGTATAAACATTGTTTCTTCTCCTAAACTTTTACTTTCTACATAATGATGAAAAATGCTGACAATTAGATTTGAACTTTTAGCTATAATGGCACTCTCAGGAATAAAATAATTTATTTGTGGCTTCATATACAACACAAAAAACTGACTTTAAATGGCACTAAAAACAGATAGGGGCTTGGTATGTGCACTTGTTATGCCATATCAAAACTGTAATACAAAGAAAGTTTGTCACCATTTGCAAACTTTCATCTGTTGAGAGAAACCAGTAATAGTTGCCTCAGTTGCGCTAGCATTCAGGACAGACCAGTTTTCGAAGTGATGCGTACTAGACAAGTGCATTAACGAAAAGGGACCTCTTGTCAGCCCATGTTATTTCTCCACAAGCAACAAGAGATACCTTTTTGTAGGCTTGACATTCATACATTAATGACAGATTTGAGTGTTTTATCTATTTGAAATTATTTTATTATCAATTGTAGCTTGTAGAGGACAAGGTAAAATGTATTAAAACTGAAAAAAAAGAAAAGAAACTTATAGTTTACTTTCTGCCTCACATATGTTAACAAGTTGGCATAGTTTTTATCAATCTGGAGTTGCTGAGCACCATTTTTAAGAAGTCTGATTCATTTTTAAAATTGACAGCTTCTGTCGACAGCTACATTGGTTACATCTCTGGTTCATTAATCTGTGTACTTGTGTGATTGCACCTTTGTGTTGTTTACTGGCGGTATTATCTTTATACCTAATGAGAAAGATCATGGTGTCAAAATCAGCTCATAGCCATAAGAGCAGCTGAACAAAATACTCTTATAGCAGCGTTAAAATGACATCACACATTCTCTTCTGCAGAGACTTCTTTGCATGAAGTGAACACCTCAGATATGCTACCCCTTCAATGGATTTCTATCACTTATACATAATCCATCTAGTGTCCTCCTTAAAAACTGATGGAGCTAGTGTCCTGCTTAAAAACTGATGGAGCTCACAACTCCCATGAAGAGCGGTAAAATATTAATGGAGAAGTAGCTGCACTTACGTATGACATAGTACTATTAAGATGACTTCTGTATAAAACTAACTTACACTGCTATTAACTAACACTGTAGTCATTATTTGTCACAGGTAACAAGCACAAATAGTCCCTTATCTATTTGCAAATACAATGGGATGAAATAGGAATTAGGTAGTGAAATAAGAACAAACTTTCAAAAAAATGTAGATTATGTATTTTTATCAAATATTAAGTTTCCACTTTCTCATTAGTTCATACAATGAGAAAATAACAAATTTCTTTTTTGGTTTGCACTTGCATTTGACATGCATCTATTAATAAAAACAGAATTTAATGTGATGCAATATCAAACTACTCACAGAGGAATATTAAAATACTGAAATAACGGGTCTTCACCAACAATCTTAACTGAATAATGAAGACTACAAACAGTTATATTTCACTGTTTCAGTTTTTGAAAAAATAGCAGATACTTCATCAAGAACTGTTTGACTATGTCAGCAGCTTTCAACAAAAACATTAAAATGCTCATGAAACAACAAATACAAACAAAACCTATTCTATATCATTAATAACTAGTCTTAAAAAACTATAAATGTTTATTCAGTATCAATGGCACATTGTGTACAAGGGTAAAATAGATATTGTCACTATCCTCTTTGTGCACACAGATATATGGCTTGTATGTCTAACATAAATAGCAACACATAATGACTTTACTATTATGAAAGTACAATATGAATTTCATCACAATTTACTGCAAGCAGCAAGGAACACAAAGATTAATAATTACTTCATAAAAGATGCAAACTCAAATGCCCATTCCAGTCATCAGTCTTTAATACAATATGTATTCCAACAACACCTCTTGTAAGGTCCACGTATACAAATGGATCTCAGTTACAACAAATAAATTACAAATTTATGAGCAATTGAATTCAAATACATTGAAAATAAAATGGCTGATTTCAGTGGACTATGGCTATATTAATACATTTATTTTGCACTTAAGTGAATATTAATAGTCAAAAGCTTTACAACTTAAAAATGTGATGAAATGAACTTAACAGTCATACAAAATTGTATGTACTTCACATGAGTGGCACAGACTTAAGTTTTAAATGCACAATAATTTCTGTTGTTTAGAGGTTTGTTACTAACAAGTGGGTCAAAATAAAATGATAATACTGATATAATTTGCTGGCATGGTAAATTAGTATAAATTTCCTATTTCAGTTGAAAATCCCCTGTTTATGTTTCATGGGTAATGAATGTGGAAATGAATACTATTATCTATTCAAAAGGAATGTTTTATTCAAGTGGCATGTTCTGTCTATGACTACTTCTCTTTTGTTTTCATGCCAGAACTCTGAAAATTATTTCTTCAGCAGAATTTATTAGCCATGAAAATGTGAACATTTCAAAGGTTGTCAAACAATTTAACATTATAGCACTTGAAAAGTTCAGTAAAGATTATTGGTGCTTTGTTGACAAGATTTTTTTTTTTCTCCAGCTACTCCATTTTACTTCATAGACACTCATTTTCTGCAAATACACCATCAGCAGTTTTCCTCAAATATATAAAAAGAAAATTAACACGCAATGCATTAAAATATAACATACATTTAACATTTCATTTCAGAGTTCAGAACATTTATTTAACTAATCCTATTTATCAGCTACACTGAGGCAAATTTGTACATATCACTTTGTTCATGTTTTAAAAATAATGCAATGCATGTCCTGCAGAATCACAGTTTTGAATGCAACAATAAGATATTAAAAACTTCTGAAAATACAGTAATGATACATGGACTTTATTGTGCTCACTCTGCCCACAAAGCTGGAGCTACTTGAGCTACAGAGGATGAAACAATCACAGGAATTAAAAATGTTTTTCTCTTGTGTGTACAGCTTATCTTCTGCTGCTGTCACTGAAAAAACAGAGAAATATATGATCAATTAACTATTTAAGTTACTGTAAAATATAAGAGTATTATTATTACCATTATTAATACTACTACTAGTAGTAGTAGTACTAGGAGCATTATTACTACTATAAAAATCCAAACTGAGAAATCTTATCTTGTGATCTCTATGATATTGAGCTACTGTAAAAGAGTTGTTCTTACACTGGGTTACTATAAATGATTCATATATTTTCAAAGGTCTACACTTTCCAAAAATTATTTGTACAAATATGATTGGTGGATGAATAAAGCCACAAACTCATCAAGTTTGCACTGTGGCCATCAGTTGTCATTAGGAGTGCAGTGCCTCGACAAGATGCCAAAGCAAAAAGAGAGCTTTCTATGTTGGAATATGCGAGATGTTTATCTGTTACAACAGTACAATGTGTATTTAGAAGGAATTATGGAAAATAATTGCCATGTAAACTGAGCAATGTGCCTTGGTATCAACAATTTAGGGACACTGTTGTGTCTGTCAACAGAAAGTTCCGCAGTAAAAAAATCTACAGTCTGCTCGAGCCACAAACTTGGAGTACCACAGCAAGCTGTGTTGAAGATTTGGGTATGGTGGTTATATTTCAAACAGTATCACCAACTATCAGATACAAAAAAGAGGCTCCCTTTTATTTCAATAGCAATAGTTCATGACCTTTTTTTGGAAAAATGAAGTGTGCATCTGAACAAAACTCTTTAAGCAACAGTCCAGAAAGGCAGTATTTCCCTATATGTAATTACTTGACCTTTTTGTATTTTCTTTTTTGTGAGAATAAATAGTCCCCAGTTTCTGTTCAAGCTATTCTGATGCACATGTAATGTGAATTTTGCCATCTAACACATTGGAATGGAACTGATGGGAAGGCGTAAGAAGAAATTGTAATCCTGAAGCACCCACTTTTTCTGTAACATGCTCTTATATTCACATATTTGCAATGCTATCAAAATTATTTATAATTATAAAATGGAGCTATTATAGCATTAAACAAATGCAAGCTGACCACTAGTAAAAGATATCATTATACTACAATTTTGTAAACATATTGTGTAGCTTTGCAAAACTTCATGATCATGACTAAACCACAGAATACATTGCAACACAGTGATTAGAGTATATGATACACTTTTTTCTTTTTCAGTTAACATTCATTTTCCTCTCTAAATACTGAAACAAGAAATCATCTATCACTTCATGACTTGCAGCAAAGCTAGCATTACACAACCCCCACCTGGCTGCACATGTTTTGATGAAAGATGTGCGTACAAATTTTGGCTGTTTCCGTGACCTCAAAGTTAATCTTTCCACATGAAATTTCTCCATAACATTAAACTAAACTAGGAACCACCTATCCACACATTTCAATCACTGTGATTCTGTAAAGAGAGATTTTTGAGAACAGTCATAGGTTATAGTATGCAATTAAACAAATCAGAATCAAAAAACAGGATCTTAGTGCTGGAAGGGCAAGATGGGTGAGGGAGGAGGAGGAAATGTGGCACCATTTCTTGCTAAATATCGGTTAAGACTGCATTTATTGATTGCCAAACATACCAATACTACCACTTTATAATTGGTGCCTAACTGATATAGTCAGAATGGGATTTGGACATATTTTCCTGCCAGGCAGGTAACATTCAGATACATGTGTATGCTTCCTATATTCACATTTTCAGTATTTTTTGACACTGAATAGTAGCATGAGGAAAAAACATCATGAAGGTAGAACTCCGCTGGAAGTTCTTAGAACCCAGAGTCATCCAGCAACTTCAATTGCAAGGAGAATAGCAACAAAAGGCGAAATAGTTTTATTATTTCATGATAAATGGCTCTGGATACACTCATTTAGGCAGCCAAGCAAGATTAGACTTGTTGCAACTCACCAGGGTGCCCTTGAGTATAAGGGGAAAAATGTAGCAAATATTCATAGCACTATGCCAAAACACTCCACCCATTTTCTTCAAAATATCTACAACACTATTGCTTCAAGCCCAACAGTCTTTTATTGGGGCACTCACCATGTGACAATAGTGCTATGGTATTGTTCTGCAATACTAAATTACTTTAAATAGATCACAACGAACATCCAAACATTATGTAGTTAAGTGATCTTCCTTCCATACAGAAGAATGGCACAGATTCAGTGAATTGCACTGAACAATTCAACACCTTGTGCTCCCTCCTAAACCATGCCTCCTATACTATTTCATCATGTACCACATGCAACTTTCCTTATGTGCACCTGTTGCTACACTCTTTTCCCTCTCTCTTGCAGCTTACCCCCCTGCCCCCCTTCAGCTCACTCCTGCCCAGTTCCTCTTTCCTCTCACACAGTCTCAGTTGAGCACAAAGAAAGAGTGTGTTTTAACATGTTATAAACTGTACTAAACACAATTCCCAAAACATTAAATGCAGAAACTATTGCTGGCCAGTACCTTAATATAACAAGATGAGAAATGTCTTGGAAATGGATAAAAACACTAAGAAAAGTAGGAATTGACTTAATAAGAAATACAAAGAAACTTAGCATACTCACTTTTACGTAATCCTGAGTACTGAGGGTGACACGAGGAAGCCGGGGATAGTGGATATTATCTCCAAAAGCTAAATATGGTGGTTGGCTGTTATAATAATTTGACAAGGTAACAGATTTTTTTTCCTCACCTTTCCTGTATGTAGCAAAGGTTCATGCATGTTAGTACAGAGGATAGAAAGTGGGAATTATACTAGGTTAATATGATGCAAAGGTTAGTTAAGTTTATGAAGAGCACACAGGAATATTAGTTAAGTATTTTTATGTACAAATCCTTTTACATTCGGCTTGCTCCAACATTCTGCTTGTTTCTATGAATATACTTACAAAAGAAGTTACCGTGAAATGTTGCACATGAGTACATAACCCTCCTCCAACATTTTCTACGTCTGAGAAATACTGTTCATAACTGTGTTAATTTGAACAAAAGGCATTTCAATTAGATAAGTTGGCCAGTTAATCATTCTTGTTAAACTACGTGGATTTCAAGTTTGGAAGATTATGAAATACACAAAATGCACTATATCTCACACTAACTGATTTTATGCAATGTTTTACAGAAATTGATAGTGTATTATGAATCCACTCTCAAGCTTTTCCCACTTCAGCAGTAGCAGTATATTTTACGAATTTCATATGACATACAAGACAACTTCAAAAACAAAACATATGAAAAAGTTACATTTCCTACTAATAAGAGAGTCCATCCTTTACCATGGCAAATAACACAAAATTTCCAAAACTGTTTCACCGAGATTAAACGCACATTAAAGCCATTCGAAGGGTACCAAGTTTCCAGCAGAGCATGTTCATTAAAATCTGTTATGTCTTATGTACTGATCAGTTACTAGTTATGATCACTTAATTAATGGCACACTGGGTGATCTTAAGTATGAGCAACAGCTGAATTTCACTACGATTAAACATATTCTTAGCATAAACCTGCAGATGGCACCACGTACACACACACACACATTTATTTCTTTAGATATCAGGATATGGTCTATGACTTTACATTTGTAAACTAAATGTCCTTGTGCGATGTCCATTCCACTAGTAAAAAATACCACATTTCCTATGAAAAAAAAAATTGCCCTTTTTAATGACCCCAGTATCTTAACAGGCCCATGTAGCATTGTACCATTGTTACTAATTAATAATCCTATGATGAACATGTTGAAAAGGTACAATACTGACATAACAGGTAACTGAATATGTCAATAGGGAACTCATTTTCATTGTTCCAAGGTTGAGCTGCGATGCTGTTGCACCTGCTGAAATTATTGATGGCAAGGGCACACACATAGGTCATCTGTTCTGGGCTGATGAAGTATTTAGTAAAACGTTCATTTGAAAGCACAAAATTGGCTATTCCTCTGAATTCCAGGTCCAGCCATCTGTACGATCTGGCAACACCTTGGGATGAGGAAGTGTCCGGAGGAAGTATTGTCTTCCACTGTAACTGTTAGAGTGCTATTTCTTCTTGTTGTCTACAATGCACATTGTAGATGCTAAGGTACTTGAAAGAGTCAACACATTAATTTATTTCTTTAACTGCATTTCACCTGACTGCTAGCTTCATTTTCTAACCCACCAGCAATAGCAAAACCTTCCACAAAAGAGCTCACGGGTTCATCAAGATCAAAACAGTTTTTGTTCGAACGCTTGCTCTGCAGTGGCTACCAACAACGGCTCACCTACCACCAGCTGCTTGTCTCAAGTTGCTGTCCGACCAAGAAAATGCGGTGTGGTGCATCTCTTGTACATTTCGGCTCTCACATTGGTAACCAAAAAATCAACTGTTATTGTAGTTTTGACTTTCCCCACAAAATAACTACAATAAACCAAGTGAACACTGTGCAGTAACAGAATATGCATCAGTTACTGTGACTGTATCCATCAATTGTCATTATAACATAGAGTCACAAGTGGCAAAAGCCTAACATTTGCAACATATTGTTCACTTTTGGTTTAATAGAAGGGTAAAAGCAGTAGAGGCAGTTTGAAACATTTGTGTCATGTGTGGAGCAAATGCTATCACACGAATCACATCAGAAAAGGATTTTATGAAAAGGACAATTGCTATTCACCATACAGTGGAGGTGTTGAGTCGCAGTTAGGCACAACATAAAACTGTCAGAAAGTGAGCTTTCAACCAGCAAAGCCTTCATCAAAAATAAACACCACACACACACACACACACACACACACACACACACACACACACAAATGCAATTCTCACATATATGACCACAGTCTCTGGCAACTGAAGGTGGACCGCGAGCAGCAGTGCATGATGGGAGAGGCAACCATGTAGGGATAAGGAGAAGGCTGGTGCATAGAGGGGAGTGATAGTAGGGGTGAGGACAGTAAAGTACTGCTTGTGGTAGGATACAGGGACGAGCTGTAGAGAGGGTAGGGCAGCTAGGTTAGACAGAGAGCGGAGGGAAGGGGTTAGCAGAAAAGGAGAGAAGTAAAAAGACTGAGGGTGTGTTGTTGTTGATGGAACAGAGGGCTGTGTAGTGCTGGAATGGGAACAGGGAAGGGCCTAGATGGGTAAGGACGATGACTACCAAAGGTTGAGGGCAGGAGGCTGATGGGAATGTAGGATATATTACAGGGAGAGTTCCCACCTGCACAATTCAGAAAAGCTGGTATTGGTGGGAAGGTCCAGATGGCACAGGCTGTGAAGCAGTCATTGAAATGAAGGACGTCGTGTTGGCAGGTGTGCTCAGCAATGGGGTGTCGAGTTGTTTCTTGGTCACACTTCGTCGGTGGCCATTCATGCGGACAGACAACTTGTTGGTTATCATACCCACGTAGAAAGCAGCACAGTAGTTGCAGCTTAGCTTGTGGATCACATGACTGGTTTCAAAGGAAGGTGATGTTTCTGACCGGACTGGAGTAGGTGGTGGTGGGAGGACATACGGAACAGGTCTTGCATCTAGGTCTACTACAGAGATATGAACCATCAAGCAAGGGGCTATGAGTGGGGTTGTGTAGGGATGGACAACTATAACGTGTGGTTTTGGTAGGTGGTAGGATACCACTGTGGAAAGGGTGGGAAGGATATTCAGTAGGAGATTTCACATTTAAGAGCATGACGAAAGTTATTGAAAACCCTGGTAGAGAATGTAATTCACTTGATCCAGACCCAGGTGGTACTGAGTCGTGAGAGGATGCTCCTCTGTGGCAGGGTGGTGGGATTTTGTGAGGTGGTGGGTGACAGGAAATATAAGGCAAGGAAGATCTGTTTTTGTACAAGGTTGGGAGGGTAATTATGATCTGTGAAGGCCTCAGTGAGACGCTCGGTATACTTCGAGAGGGACTGCTCATCACTACAGATGCAATGGCTACAGGTGGCTACGCTGTATGGAAGGGTCTTCTTGGTATGGAATGGGTGACAGCTGTCAAAATGGAGGTACTGATATGGAAAGAGGTACCAATGTAGCCATCTTTGAGGTGGAGATCAACAAAAGAAAGGTGGCTTGTTGGTTTGAGTAGGACCAGGTGAAATGAATGGTGGGGAAGGTGTTGAGATTCTAATGGAATATGGAAGGGTGTTCTCGCCCTCGATCCAGATCATGTCATCAATGAATCTGAACCAGGTGAGGGGTTCAGGGTTGTGGGTGTTTAGAAAGGATTCTTCTAGATGGCCCATGAATAGGTTGACATAGATTGGTACCATTTGGGTGCCCATAGCCGTACCCTGAATTGGTTTATGAGGTAATGTCTTTCAAAAAGAAGTAATTGCGGGTGAGAGGATATAGTTTGTCATGGCAACTAGGAAGGAGGTTGTTCGTTCGGAATCCATTGGGCATTGGGAAAGCCTCACTATTGATGCCATCTCCCTTTACACTAACGTCCCTTATGCTCATGGCCTTAGCACTGTTGAGCACTACTTTTCCCAATGCCCAACAGATTCTAAACCAACAACCTTATCCCTTGTTGCCATAACCAACTACATTCTCACCCATGATTGCTTCACCTTTGATGGCATTACCTACAACCAAATCCAGGGTATGGCTGTGGGCAAGTGCATGGCAACCTCCTATGCCAACCTATTCATGAGCCATGCAGAGGAGTCCTTTCTTAACACTCAGTATCACAAACCCCCTCAGCTGGTCAGATTCATTGATGACATATTTATGATCCGTATCAAAAGTGAAGACACACTATCCACATCCCTACAGAACCTCAACGTCTTCTCCCCCATTTGTTTTATCTGATCCTACTTAACCCCAACAAGCCACCTTCCTCGATGTTGATCTCCACCTCAAAGAAGGCTACATCTGTGTCTGTCCATACCAAACCTACCAACAACCAGCAGAATCTCCACTTCAACAGCTGCCACCCATTCCATAACAAGAACTCCTTTCCATACAGCCTAGCCAACCATTGCTGGCGCATTTGTAGTAACGAGCAGTTTCTCTCTAAATATACCAAAGGTTTCACTGAGGCTTTCACAGACTGTAACTACCATTCCAACCTTGTGCAAAAACAGATCTCCCTTGTCTTATCTTTCCAGACACCCACCACCGCACAAAGTCCCACTGTCCAGCCACAGAGGAGCATTGTCTCATGACTCAGTACCAACTGGGACTGGAGCAACTGAATTACATTCTCTGCTATGGTTTCAACTACCTCTTGTCATGCCCTGAAATGAGAAATGTCCTACCCAATATCGCTCCCATACCTTCCACAATGGTATCCCACCATCCATCGAACCTACACAATATACTTCTCAATCCTTACACAAACACTGCTCCCAACCCCTTGACTGATGGCTCATATCCCTGTAGTAGACCTAGATGGAAGACTTGTTCCATACGTCCTCTCACCAACAGCGCCACCGCCACCGCCACCGCCACCGCCACCTATTCTAGTCGAGTCAGAATCATCATCTACGTGTGAAACAGTCATGTGATCTACAAGTTAAGCTGCAACTACTGTGCTGCTTTCTATGTGGGCATGACAACGAACAAGCTGTCTGTTCGCATGAATGGCCACCAACCAAGTGCGGCCAAGAAACAGCTCGACACCCCATTGCTGAGCACACCTGTGAACACGACGTTCTTCTTTTGAACAACTGCTTCACAGCCTGTGCCATCTGAATCCTTCCCATTAACACCAGCTTTTCTGAATTGTGCAGCTACTTCCATTCCAGCACTATGCAGCCCTCTATTCCACCAATGAACCCAGTCTCTCTACTTCTCTCATTTTCCGCTACCCCCTCCCCCCCCCCCAATCTAACCTCCCTACTGCACCTAGCTGCTCTACCCTCCTATCCTCTTTCCACCTCGTCCCTGTATGCTCGCATCAGCAGCACTTTACTGTCCCCTACCCCTACCCTGTTATCCTTCCCCCTCCACCTTACCCCCACCACCTGGTTGCCTCTCCCACCATGCGCTGCTGCCTGGATCTGGCTTTAGTGCCGGAGACTGCGGTCATGTGTGTGCGAGTTGCATTTGCATGAGTGTGTATGTTTATGTTGTCTATTTCTGACAAAGGCTTTGTTGGCGAAAGCTCACTTTCCAATGATGTTTTTTTTTGCGCCTATCTGCGACTCAGCACCTCCACTATATGGTGTGTAGCAACTGTCCTTTTCATAATATTGTTGAATTCCATTCTGGGCTTTCCTTTGTCATGAAAGGATTTTCTTGTTTCAAGAAAGATCTTTCTGCCAGGAATAGTTTTCCACGTTTAAGAAATCTCAAAGATTGGCATATGTGATGAACTGTGACCATTTAAAAAATTGTGTGAAATTTTCATTCAACTGGCAAGGTTCTGGGTGTAGGAGCACTGGATCCTCTAATTCAGCATAATATAAAGCAAAGGGTGAATATTACTGCATTTTTGTTTGAGCGTCATCAGTCTGCTAATTGAGCATTCCTGAGCAATATTGTTATTGATGATGAATTATGATGTCTTTATGTTAACTTCTTAAGAAGAAATGAAAGGCCGAGCCATAACAAAAGATCTCTCCTCTATCAAAGGGCAGTGTGAACAGATAATATTTTGCATCTGGGGGCACAAAAAGGGTATTGCATATTAAAAGCTCCTCCACAGAGGTGTGTCCATCGTGCTTGACATTTGTTGTCAATAATGCTCAATGAGCGAACTGATGACATTCAAACAAAAATGCAATAATAGTCATCCCTCTGGGTTTTGTTGCTTTGAATTAGAGCTTGCAGTACTCCTGCACTTGACTTCTGAACTTTGGATATTGAATGCAAATGTCACACGAAGGTTAAATAGTCACCCTTCATCACATATCAGTTATTGAGACTTCTTCAGGGTAGAAAGTTTTTCATGCCAGAATGATCTCTCTTGACACAAGAAAATCCTTTTTTGATGTGATCTGCCTGCACACAAATATCGAATGTTTCAAGGAGCCTCTGCTGCATTCACCCCTTTATTAAAAACCCAATGCTACCAATATTTCACAAATTGTGAACCTTTTCCACTTGCGGCTATTTTATAATGCTTAAACAATGTTCATAAGATACAAGTATACAAAATTCAATTTGTAACTTCAAGACCTACACTAGAACTTCAATTAAGAGAACAACAATTGATAAATACCCTCGCTGTAACTTAAGTATGTTGTATACTGCACAGTGTTTGCTCTGTTTATCAAAGTTATTTTGTGCGGAAAATCAACATAGAATAAGAAACAAATTTGTGCTTAGCAATGCGAGAATAGAAACTTTCGCAAGATGCACCACAACACACCACATTCATCTGGTCAGGTGGCAGAGAGTGTTGAGTGGACCAGTGGGCGTTTTAGGGTGAATAAACACACTACCATGAACTGTTCCGACCTTGTGGCAACTATGAGCTCTTTTCTGGACGGCATTGCTATTACTGATGGGTCAGAAACTGAAGCAAATTATCTTTGAGGTTTCATCTGATTGATACCTTTAGCAGACAGCCGAAACGTGGATAAAAAAGGTAAAGGAATGAGTGGACTCAACCAGCAACTCTTTGTCTGCATTGTCCAATGTTTACATGAGCAGATACAAAACTGTAACAACTCAAGTGGAAGATAACAGTTCCTCCAGACACTTCTTCATCATACAGTGTTGCCGGACTGTGCAGATGGCTGGACTTAGAATTCTTAGGGGCAGCCAGTTTTTGTGCTGTCAAGTGTAACAATGTGTGGGAAGGCCCAAGTATTTCAATGGATACAACATTTTCAAACCAACTCTAAACATGACTCATTAAGTATGTTAAGGAAATTTCATAAGTTTGAATGAGACAAGGAGGGCTAACATTCTGCTAACAGCAGTTTTAGTATTATTTATCCATTACCAAGAGATTCTAATCAAGGCAGCTTGTGAACATCCAACAGGGCTCACTGCTTCCATTATACTGGAAAAGTCACTGTACTTTTAAAATCTGCCTTCGTAGAGCTCTCTGAAATCTGCAGCTTTCTTACTCTGTCTATGTATATGTCATTAATTTAATGATTTCTAAATGGTAGCTCGTATCTTAAAAATACCACCAGGCAACATCCATTATTTACTTATTCATTCATTCTTTGCCCATGGGTTCACAGACAGTCTTCACCCTACTGGAGTAATGGTCCTGATGCTTGGTTTATTATTGCACACATTTATGTACCACCCTGCAGTGGCTCTAGCCTTTGTAAATTATTTTCACTTTGGAATTATGAACTCCTGTGTCCGTTTTGATCCATGTCTACAAATAAACTGAGGTTATCATTATTGTTCCATTAAAATAACTTTCGACTTTCTGACATTTAGCTCCCAGGAAAAAGAGACGACACCGTTGCTCTGGCAATCACAATGGCAAGCCAGCCTTCCCTCTATCCCACCAACATATAACACCATCAAGTAGAGTGCATCTTCCTGTTGCTTTGCAATCATTAAACAGTAGAACATTGTGTTGAATGTCAGTGGTAACTGACTGGTGCATTCAGAATAGCCTATCCAGAAATCTCTTTGCTCTCAACTGTCAAAAGTAACACACTGATTTAATCAAACTTCAGTTAGTCAAACCACCCTCACTTCCAAAATGAGCTTGTAATAAAATATGTCTTAATCTTCTCCACTGGACAACTACTGTACAATTTATTATGAGGGAATGTTGAAAAATAATGCCTCAAAATTTTTTACTCTGTTCTCAGTATTGGATGAGGCTTTACATGGCACGCCTTGGTTGACTTTCTCGCTTTGCTGACAAGTTGCAACCCTCCACATCTGGAAAACTCCAAACTGCTACATGTAACATAAAGGTGTGTAATGTAGCTATGTCACAACATGAAAAACGGCGTGCTATAATTGAGTTTCACAAAGAGTTTGTCCACACATGGAGCACCCTCTCCTTCAGCATGACAATGCCAGACCACACATGAGCACTGCGACATCTGCAATATTCGGACGCCTTAGTTCACGGTCATAGATTATCCTCCATACAGTCCCAATCTGGTCCCATCCGATTTTCATGTTTCCAAAACATAAAGAACACCTTTGAGGTATTCATTTTTATAGTGCTGAATTGATGCAAGCAGAGGTGAGGTTGTGGCTCCATCAACAAAGCTAAACATTTTACAGTGATGGTATCAACAAACTGGTCTTTTGTTGGGAGAAATGTGCTTGTCACCAGGGTGACTATATTGATAAATAAACTCTTTGTCTTTAAATATGTCTGCTTGTGTCTGTATATGTGTGGATGGATATGTGTGTGTGTGTGTGTGTGTGTGTGTGTGTGTGTGTGTGTGCGCGTGCGCGCGCGAGTGTATACCCGTCCTTTTTTCCCCCTAAGGTAAGTCTTTCCGCTCCCGGGATTGGAATGACTCCTTACCCTCTCCCTTAAAACCCCCATCCTTTTGCCTTTCCCTCTCCTTCCCTCTTTCCTGATGAGGCAACAGTTTGTTGCGAAAGCTTGAATTTTGTGTGTATGTTTGTGTGTCTATCGACCTGCCAGCGCTTTCATTTGGTAAGTCACATCATCTTTGTTTTTTGATAAATAAATATGTAGACATGAGGAATAAAGATGTAGAATGTTCATAAACTTTGTTTTATTTAAATAGCTTTAAGAGTTTTCACAAAAAAATTCAGAGGCATTACTTTTCAACACATCCTCGTACAAATGGTTCAATTACCTTCATACCTAATGGAGCACCTACCTCTCAACAAGAGGAACACGTGGGATGCTGATGTTGCCACCACTATCCATCTGTTCTACCACAGTTCTGGATGTTTTTGAATCATCATGCATGTTAGTAGGTGTAAGAAAATATATATATATATATATAGTTATAATACAGGGAAACATTCCGCGTAGGAAAAATATATCTAAAAACAAAGATGATGTGACTTACCAAATGAAAATGCTGGCAGGTCGACAGACACACAAACAAACACAAACATACACACAAAATTCAAGCTTTCGCAACAAACTGTTGCCTTATCAGGAAAGAAGGAAGGAGAGGGAAAGACGAAAGGATGTGGGTTTTAAGGGAGAGGGTAAGGAGTCATTCCAATCCCGGGAGCGGAAAGACTTACCTTAGGGGGAAAAAGGATGGGTATACACTCGCACACAAACACATATCCATCCACACATATACAGACACAAGCAGACATATTCAAAGACAAAGAGTTTGGGCAGAGATGTCAGTCGAGGCGGAAGTGCAGAGGCAAAGATGTTGTTGAATGACAGATGAGGTATGAGTGGCGGCAACTTGAAATTAGCGGAGATCTTTGCCTCTGCACTTCCGCCTCGACTGACATCTCTGCCCAAACTCTTTGTCTTTGAATATGTCTGGATGTGTGTTTGTGTGCGAGTGTATACCCGTCCTTTTTTCCCCCCTAAGGCAAGTCTTTCCGCTCCCGGGATTGGAATGACTCCTTACCCTCTCCCTTAAAACCCACATCCTTTTGTCTTTCCCTCTCCTTCCCTCTTTCCTGACGAAGAAACCATTGGTTGCGAAAGCTAGAATTTTGTGTGTATGTTTGTGTGTGTATCGACCTGCCAGCGCTTTCGTTTGGTAAGTCACATCATCTTTGTTTTTAGATATATTTTTCCCACATGGAATGTTTCCCTCTATTTATATATATATATATATATATATATATATATATATATATATATATAATGGAAGGAAACATTCCACGTGGGAAAAATTATATTATATATTTTTTTTCATTTAGAATTTCCAAAACAATACAGGAAAATTTTCTTCAAAAATTATCATATACAGTGCAAACAATCCAGAAGCCAAACAGTGTATAAACTTACCTGCCAACACGGGGAATATGGAAAATGCCTGGGATTGCAATTTGTTTTGAACGGTCACCTGGCTGAGAGTCCATATTTGTACTTTTACCAGTATCAGAATGTGAATATGATCTACAAATAAAAATATTCATATTCTGGATGATTTTGAGTTAGCATGCATGTTAGTAGATGTAAGAAATAAAAAAAATTTATTGAGAATTTCCAAACAATATGAGAAAACTTTCTTCACGAATTATCATATACAGTGCAAGTTAATCCAGAAGCCAAACAGTGTCTAGACGTACCTGCCAACACGGGGAATATGGAAAACGTCTGGGATTGTAAATTGTTTGGAGCTGTCACCTGGATGAGAATACATTTTTGTACTTTTAGCAATATCAGAACTTGAATATGACCTCCTACAAAAGAAAATATTCATATTCTGGATGATTTTGAGTAAGCATGCGTGTTAGTAGATGTAAGAAATAAAAGAAAATATATATACATATTTCATTTAGATTTTCCAAACAACATGAGAAAATTTTCTTCACAAGTCATCACATGAAGTGCAAGTTAATACAGAAGCCAAACTGTGTATAGACATACCTGCCAACACGAGGAATATGGAAAATGTCTGGGATTGTAATTTGTTTGGAGCTGTCACCTGGATGAGAATACATTTTTGTACTTTTACCAATATCAGAACTTGAATATGACCTCCTACAAATGAAAATATTCATATTCTGGATGATTTTGAGTTAGCATGCATGTTAGTAGATGTAAGAAATAAAAATAAAAAAATTCATTGAGAATTTCCAAACAATATGAGAAAACTTTCTTCACGAATTATCATATACAGTGCAACTTAATCCAGAAGCCAAACAGTGTATAGACGTACCTGCCAACACGGGGAATATGGAAAACGTCTGGGATTGTAATTTGTTTGGAGCTGTCACCAGGATGAGAATACATTTTTGTACTTTTAGCAACATCAGAACTTGAATATGACCTCCTACAAATGAAAATATTCATATTCTGGATGATTTTGAGTAAGCATGCGTGTTAGTAGATGTAAGAAATAAAAGAAAATATATATATATATATATATATATATATATATATATATATATATATATATATATATATATTTTTTTTTTTTTTTTTTTTTTTCATTTAGATTTTCCAAACAACATGAGAAATTTTCTTCACAAGTCATCACATAAAGTGCAAGTTAATACAGAAGCCAAACTGTGTATAGACATACCTGCCAACACGGGGAATATGGAAAATGTCTGGGACTGTGATTTGTTTGGAGCTGTCACCTGGATGAGAGTCCATATTTATACTTTTACCAATATCAGAACTTGAATATGATCTTCTACAAATGAAAATATTCATATTCTGCATGATTTTGAGTCAGCATGCATGTTAGTAGATGTAAGAAATTTAAAAAAAAAAAAAAAATTTTCATTTAAATTTTCCAAACAATATGAGAAAATTTTCTTCACGAATCATAACATGAAGTGCAAGTTAATCCAGAAGCCAAACAGTGTATAGGCATACCTGCCAACATGAGGAATATGGAAAAGTCTGGGACTGTAATTTGTTTGGAGCTGTCACTTAGCTTAGAGTCCATATCTGTACATTAACTAGTATCAAAATATGAACATTATTTCCTACAAATTGAATTCATCACGCATGAAAGAAAACTCCTCAAAATGCGCAGTAAGTGTTACAAAACTGTGGAAGTAGTGAAACAATATTAATGTCTTCGGGCAATCTCAGTAGCTCATCTTTGTATGTCCAGAATGCCAGTGACACATGGCAGCTAACAAATAATAATAAATCAGGCACTGAGCTGTATGTGTGGGTGCAGAGCAAGATCTTTGGCCTAACAATATTGAAGATAATTAGTTCTAACTAAGAGTGAACAATAAACTGAAATAAAAGGTAACAATGGTACTCTTCTCCCATCCAAACATTCAGGTTTAGTTTCTTTCATAATTTGCTTAAAGAAAATGCTAGGATAGGCACTGTGAAAATTCTTTTCAGTTCAAATGCACACCCTTTATGTACTAATCTCCATAAAGAATATTATGTGCTAACAGATGCTAGATGAACCTCCCAAGCAATATGATACACAAGGTAAAAATAAGCTTAGAGTAAAGCCAAGTACCACATGAAACTAAAGTGACATGATGGTTCTAAATGCAGTTGCACCTTCAGCTGCTGTTTCCACATATTTTAGCCAAAATTCTAGTTATGGAGTAGTCAATTGTGTGTCAACTGAATTTGGGCATGCACAAATGTCATTGAGCAACTTATGTAAGTACACTGAGCCGACAAAAGTCATGGGATACCTCCTAATATCAGCTAGACCTCCTTTTGCCCAGTGTAGAACAGCAACTCATTGTGGCATGGACTGAACAAGTTGTAGGAAGTCCCCTGCAGAAATACTGAGCCAAGTTGCCTCTATAGCCATCTATATTTGCAAAAGTGTTGCCAGTGCAGGATTTTGTCCCATAAATATTTGATGGGATTCATGTCGTGCAATCTGGGTGGCCAAATCATTTGCTTGAATTGTCAAAAATGCTCTTCATGCCAATGGTAAACAATAGTGGCCCAGTGACAGGGCACATTATCACCCATAAAAATTCCATCTTTGTTTGGGAACATAAGGTCCATGAATGGTTGCAAATGGTCTCCAAGAAGCCAAACATAACCATTTCCAGTCAATGACCACTTCACTTGGAGCGGAGGACCCATGCCATTGCATATAAACACAGCCCACACCATTATGGAGCCACCATCGGCTTGCCCAGTGCCTTGTTGACAATGTGGGTCCATGGCTTCATGGGGTCTGCAATACATTCAAACCCTACAATAAGCTCTTGCCAACTGAAATTGGGGTTCGTTGGACCAGGCCATGATCCAGTCATCTAAGGGCCAACAAATATTGTCACAAGCCCAGGAGAGGCCTTGCAGGTGATGTCATGCTGTTAGCAAAGGCACTTGCATCCATCATCTGCTGCCACAACCCACTAACACCAAATTTCGCCACACTGTCATAACGGATATGTTCACCGTATGTCCCACATTGATTTCTGTAGTCATTTCACACAGTGTTGCTTGTCTGTTAGCACTGATATCCCCATGCAAATGCCACTGTTCTCAGTGGTTAAGTGAAGGCCATCAGCCACTGTGTTGTCCATGGTGAGAAGTAATCCCTGAAATTTTGTGTTCTCCATACGTTCTTGACACTGTGGATCTCAGAATATTGAATTCCCTAACGATTTCCAGAATGGGATGTCCCCTGCATCTAGCTCAAACTACCATTCTGTGTTCAAAGTCTGATAATTCCTGTCATATGGCCACAATCACTTGAGTACAAATGACAGCTCCGCCAATGCTCTGCCCTTCTACATGATGTGTATGTGATACTGTCACCATCACTGTATGTGCATATCACTATCCCTTGACTTTTGTCACCTCATTGTGAAGTTGCGCCAAGGACAAAATGAGAGAAATAGAAAAAGACAGATGTTGGTTGCAAATGTGGATGATCAGATGTGCTCAATACATGTTGAATTTCTTAGACCAACACACAATAAATACAGTAACCATAAAACTTGTTCACTTACGACTCTTAAGCTTCTCCAAAAATTGATTACTGTGATGGTGGACCCAATGATATATTAAGAATCACTTTCTCTTGCTAAGAAATATCTGTTTATCATCAATTTTCTACCCAATTTTTGATAGGTTATACTGTTCCTTCTTTGCTACATAATCAAAACCTGCAGTGTTGCATACATTCCCACTGAACTAACTCAGAAAATAAATGAATAAGTTACTAGTTTGGATCGCTCACTCGAGGCTAATACTTGATAGGGGTGTTAATTACAATATTTGTAATAATGCCTTTGAGGTATGGTGAGTATTTTTATACTAGTGTTTATAAAAGAGAGTTTCTGCAGAACAAAGCACCCTATTTAGTGAAATTGTGGACAAAACTCATGTTGGAGATGTCACTGTACAACTTCGGCATTCATTGTAATATGCAGTAATAACAGTAGAAAGAGTCTTGCTTGGCAGCTTCATATAAAATTTGTTCCTTAGACTGTAAAAGACTGAAACATTTAGTCACACAAGTGGGCACACATTAACCATCTATAACATATATACTATGTGAACTGCATGACAATGAAAAAACTTCTTTTGTCTTCTATATTAGTTTATCAAACGATTTCTTAAGTTTCAAGTAACTTCTTGTGCACCACAGACAAACAACTCTGCAGCTGAATTACCTGACTAGGCTGCCTGATCCTATGCTGATCATTTCTAGAGCACTGACTGTAATGCTTAAATTTTTGTATTTTAATGTAATTCGCAAAACAATGGGTAAACCAAATTTTACAAACTTTCCTGTTTAGCTAAGCACAATAATTTTTCTGTAGATAAAACCTGAAGCCAAAATAACTGTCTACTGAAACAGTTATTAGTAGCATATCTGCAAGTTTCCTTTGCACAAGCCAAATAAACTGTCCATGGGAAAACTACGAAGTAAGAATTTTACAATGTCCGAGTACTTTTTGTTGACACACAAATAAATTCATATTGAAAAACAGATGGCTGCTTATAAATTTTATTCAACCAAAACAATGTGTGCTGTGATTCCGAGGTATTGTTGTTGTTGCGTGATTGGACTATACTGGATAACGAAGCTGTATGATTAAATTCTCTGAGTATCAACGCAACTCATTTTCAAACAATGGAAACTCCAAGTAGGAATATCAACAATGTAGAAAAAGACAGATCACCACCCACCACAAAGAAAAGACAGATCACTACCCACTGCAAAGAAAAGACAGATCACCACCCACCGCAAAGAAGACATGTTAAGTTGCAGATAGGCACAATTAAAAGACACTTACATTAAGTTTTCGGCCACAGCCTTCATCAGTAAGAGAGATGCATGCACCATTCATACACAATGGTATGTATGAATGGTGTGTGTCTCTCTTTTGCTGATTTAGGCTGTGGTCGAAAGCTTTATGTAAGTGTCTTTGGATTATGCCTGTCTGCAACTTAACATGTCTTCATGCGGTGAGTGGCAATCTGTCTTTTCCTACATTGTTGAATTATATTTTCTTTATTCAGGTAATTTTGTTGTTGTTTCTCTAATTGCACTTTTCAACTGTCAATTTATTGTCACTAAACATTTCCATCTAAAACACTTGAAGAATTTATTTCTGTACTTCTCAGATTATTGAATACAGGATATAGTCTTCAGTGTTTTCCTTATATGTTAAAATTTTGTGGTCAAGTCTTGTTGTCGGACGGCTCTGGATGTGTTAACAAAATTTTAATAACCTATTTCACATGTCTTCTATGAGGCTGGATTTGTTTTCTCCTTTTGTTTTGTAGAATTTTATTCTGAAGCAATATTTCGTTGTACACTGAAGAGCCGAAGAAACTGGTACACCTGCCTATTATCGTGTAGGCCCCCGTGAGCACGCAGAAGTGCCACAACACAACATGGACTCGACTAATGTCTGAAGTAGTGCTGGAGGGAACTGACACCATGGATCCTGCAGGGCTGTCCATAAATCTGTAATGGCACAGTGCACCAAACCCAGTAAAAAAGCATGATAACCAAGATCCTGCAATCATGATTAAAAGTAAACCGTGTTTAAAATGTTTCTGCTGTGCACTAACGTTAATCGCCAGTCGCCAAACTGTCATCAGCCAATCATCCATTTGACAGCGGTAAACTCTGTACATTACACTGGAATGTGCCCTGGCGATGCAAAGATGTTAGTAAACATGAAATTGCATGGACAATCGCTGGTGAGTGACTTCACATGCTCTCTTTGCCACAAAAAGAATGCCCAATTTCTCAAAGTACCCAGAGCCCGGCCACTGAGGGACAATATTTCTTATTAACAAACTGTGATCACTAATGGTTTGATAGTCAAAGGAAAAATATGATTCCCTATTGCAGAAAAGTTCTGCATTATGTCCTCCAGAAGACTGAATTCTTATATGGGTACAATCAAAGGTACCAAGAAAACCAGGAAATCAGTCCAGTTCACTAATACCATATGTCACAAGAGTACACTTCTTCTCTCGTAGGAAATCTTATAAAGCGAGGAGACATTGCTGCTTGATGTCTGACACATCACTGATGATTTGTTGTGCTGTTGTACATTGTATATTACTATTGTCCCCAATAAGAATGTTGAATGCACCTGCTACATATGCCTTTAAGGTAATCAAAAATCTGTTCAACGGCAAAATAGGGTTATTCCAATCAGCAGGAAGTTCTAAATTATCATTAATTTGGTTTAATAACCACCACACTGTTTCTTTCAAACAGTGGAAAATCCAGGATGGAATGTAACGACACCAGAGAAGGAAAGTTGCTCCTCACCATATAGCAGAGATGCTGAGTCGCAATAGGCACAACAAAAAGATTCACACAATTAAAGCTTTCGACCATTAAGGCCTGGTAAGGAGGAGGCAGGCTGGGGCAGGGAGGGGGAGGGATAGTATGGTGGGAGTGGAGAACAGTCAAGTGTTGCAGTTTAGATGGAGGGCAGGAGAGAAGGTGTGGAGGGGGAGGGGGTAAGTAGTGGAAAGGAGAGAAATAAAAGAAATTAAAAGACTGGGTGTGGGGGTGAAATGACAGCTGTGTAGTGCTGGAATGGGAACATGGAGGGGGCTGGATGGGTAAGGACAGTGAGTAACAAAGGTTGAGGCCAGGAGGGTTACAGGAACATAGGATGTATTGCAGGGAAAGTTCCCACCTGCGCAATTCAGAAAAGCTGGTGTTGGTGGGAAGGATCCATATGGAACAGGCTGTGAAGCAGTCATTAAGATGAGGGATATCATGTTTGGCAGCGTGTTCAGCAACAGGGTGGTCCACTTGTTTCTTGGCCACAGTCTGTTGGTGGCCGTTCATGCGGACAGACGGCTTGTTGGTTGTCATGCCTACATAGAATGCAGCACAGAGGTTGCAGCTTAGCTTGTAAATCACATGACTGGTTCCACAGGTAGCCCTGCCTTTGATGGGATAGGTGATGTTAGTGACCGGACTGGAGTAGGTGGTGGTAGGAGGATGTATGGGACAGGTCTTGCATCTAGGTCTATTACAGGGGTATGAGTCATGAGGTCAGGGATTGGGAGCAGGGGTTGTGTAAGAATGGACTAGTATAGTGTGTAGGTTCGGTGGATGGCAAAATACCATGATAGGAGGGGTGTGAAGGATAGTGGTCAGGACATTTCCCTCAATTCAGGGCACGACGAGAGGTAGTCTCAGCTCTCTGAGACTGCAGACGTCTGTGCAAGTTGCTTTTGTGTGTGTGTGTGTGTGTGTGTGTGTGTGTGTGTGTGTGTGTGTGTGTGTACTGCTGACAAAGGCCTTAATGGCCGAAAGCTTTAAATGTGTGAATCTTTTTGTTGTGCCTATCGCGACTCAGCATCTCCGCTATATGGTGAGTAGCAACTTTTCTCCTCTGGTATTGTTACACTGTTTCTTTCAACAGATGAAATCTCTCTTCAAACTTCCTGTCACTAAAGTCTTCAAAAAGGTTTCCCCTTCACTCCAACATAGTGTCATGATTTAAATGGTCAAGGTATAACAGTTCTTCCTCAGTGCCATCCATAACATTAGAATGTGCCGCCATCTTAATAGTGTACGCGGTTATGTCGATAAAACCAGGAGGGGGTGGGGGGCACCTTTCAGCGTTTCTCTTCAAAATGACTTATGTATGATATCTGTACAATGTTTGGTTCTTGTTTAATAAATAATTGAAAGTGTTCCCAGACTTTATGTACACCCTGTACTTCTTTTGTTTACCTTCTCATGCAATGTATTACTGAGAGCACATTTTCATTCACTGGGAAGTTTCCCCATATGCCAGATTTCTGTAAAGATTTGAGTGACTTCTTTGAGGGAGTTCTGTCAAAGATTCTTAAGTAATTCCGTCTTCTCCTAATGCCATACTGCTTTTTAGTCTAAGAACTGTGTTTGGAGTTGCACTTGTGTAGACGGTGAGGATTCTGAATGAATTGAGGTGGGAATGTTTTGAGACAATCTTGACATGGGTTCAGAAAGTCGAGGTCAGACAGTATCGTTCCAATTACTGAGTTTTCGTGATTGATGAGTATGCGTTGCAATATCCATGAATCCCTCCTGCAAAAGCTGACTGTATATGTCTCTTGCATTGTAATTACAAGAAGTTTCTTCAGTGGAATCCAACTGTTCCTTTACATACTTCCTCTTGTTTTGCACAATGGTTTTTTTGCAACTACCTCCTCATCTTGTAAAAGAGTTTTTATTTTCTGCACACCACCCCCTTTTACTCTTAAGGACAGCTTTGTCATTTGTACAGTGCTTTTTCACATTCTGAGTCCCACTGTTAGGACTTCACATTCTTTTTCAATGGCATTAATTCTTTAGCCTCTTTTTCGCCAGTGTCTGCCTTTTGCTTACCCTATTCCTCTTTCAAATTTGTTTATATGATCTTTTATGTGTCAAATTTCAGTAACTGTGCTTCTGTTGAGTAGCTTTTCATCAGGGTGAGTTTCACTTTAGTCCCTGTTAAATAATAATCTCATCTATGTTTGTGCCTTGATGGACTCGGACATCCTGTATTTCTTTCTGTAGGAGGAGACAGCTGTATGATCGACCTGGTAGGTCCCTTTCTCTTCTATAGAGCTTCAACAGGTCTTTGGCTTCCTGGGTTATTTTTCTAAGGAAGCTGACATGGTCTTTCAGTTGTTTTGTTGGCGCAGTATGGAATGTCTCAGTCTCTCTATATTTTTGAAGTTATGGGCAGGATACTTGTCTACAGTTTTCTAGTGTCCTTTTTCCTTGTCAGTCTGTGCATTACAGTATCCCACTAAAATTGTATGTCTTCTTGGGAGATTTTTGCCATAATGTTTTCAAATTTAGATCACAATTTTTCCATATTTCATGGATCTTTCTTGTTATGTGTATGTGAAGATTAATGAGTGTGTACTGCTAGCACACTGAATATGGAATCGTTAGTTGGTTTTAGAGGCGATCTTCCTCACTGAATTTAACATTTTAGTGTACAATAAAAGCCATACCGTAATGTCACAAAAATCATGGACACTTCCACAATCCTAGCCAATGTCAGATTTTGCTATGTTTTGTAATTTATTATATTATTATAAAGTTAATACATAGAGGCAGGTTACAGACCAAAAAACTTGAAACAAATTGGAACACAATAGGGCCACAAGTTATAAAAAATAAATAAATAAATAAAAATTGTTCCAATTGAAGCATTAGAGAGCTGAAAAGTAAGATGGATGTATATCTAGAAGATGTGAAAAATTCTGAAGTGATTGATATAATATGCCTCCCTGAAAACAACACAGTGAGGAAGAAGTTAGGCATCAGGGATTAAAGATAAGCGTCACTTTCACATAGAGTTAACATGGAAAAAGGAGGTGCTGCAACATATGTAAAAGTTGGACACAAAGCAAAATATTTAAAGCACAGTTTTTGCGTATATTGGAACCTAAAAAGATGTGCTTATGAACTGTTACAGCAGACTACTTCTCTGACAACTGTAATAGTCTCTGGTAATTGTAACCCTCTAGCAATCATTCAGCTATTTACGAAAAATCTAGAGGCATTATTGCCCTACCTGCCAGACAAGAAGAACAGCATGTGTCTTAACAGAAATTAGTAATGCAGACAATAAAATTAAAATTATGTAGAATACTGTCAAACGGGCGAAAGGACAGCCAATCAGTGTATGTTATACCATAAAAATTAAACTAAATATACAAAGCACCTCAAGGCTCCAAATGCAAGAATTATTTGCTATTTAAATTTTACAAAGAGGGTGCCTTTGCTTCCACAGTCTTATCACCGATGCAACAATGATCAACCAGTTCATGCCAGAACTGACCGAATCGACATTAGCAAAGCAGCCTTGCCAATAAAATCACATCCCACAAATCACCTGACTTGGGAGACTGAGGACTCTCGGAGCTGCGGCCAAAAAACTCTCTCTCATCTGTTCTGTGCCATGGCCACCCACAGCAGACATTAAATGGCTAAGTTTCTTTTCCTTGGCAATATCCCTTCTCTTTTGAGATGGCTCTGGGGCTGCTGGACTTATCTTCTCTCATCCCCTGACAATCTTCACCAGTAATGCCTACAAGCAAATAAACTGGAAAAGTTTCTTTTCTAAAACCAAAGTACTGTATAACTACAATACAAGCCCACACTGCTTTCCAATCCAGGCTACACCCCTGAGTAGGGTGTACAAACTGGTGTCAGGAGTGGGGTCAAAATTCTTCCTGTTTAAGCTTTTAGATGACCCATTACCAAACCACAAGTGCAGGCATGGGGGGCTGTCTGGATCCATGTTGTGATGTAACTGACAAGTGCTTAGTGCAGTCAGTCAAAGCTTCCCACTGCAGTCTTTCCAGATCCACTGCCACTGCCACCGCTTCTGAACGAGGACTTCCAAACTTCCTCACTGATTCTGCTGCCCACTCACAAGGTCACATTGCAGCAGCCCCTGCACAAGATTGCGGGTGCCCCGCACAAGATGACATCGTAGGTACGATGACCTAGCACCACTCAGACACTAGGCGCAGCCACTGTGTCACTATCTGATGCTGTCATGCCATTCATCAATCAACAAATGTAAATCGCTTTTAGAAAGAAGACACCACATAATTTGATGGCATGAGAACTATTATTAAGAAGCACAGCTGAAGACTTTTTGTTTGTTTTTATGTGTGTAGTTTAAAGAGGTGCGCACCAACAGGTCACAGGGATAGCTGGAGATGGATCCCCAAATGCAAGCAAGGCTGGAGCAGCTTTGGGTGAAAAATGAAGACCTGCAAAGGTGCCGTAATGAGACATTAGTAAATGTGACGCCACAAAGCAGCGCTGTGCTCACAGCTAGCCTCGCTTCCCCATTTCTGGCATTCTCACAGCTGGTTCAATCCCACCCTGTAACTGAATTTGCAATGGGTTTGCTGGTACCCACCTTCACAAATAAACCATAAAAAAATTCCACACTTTCATTCTAAATTTAATGGATGTAGGGAAACTGTCCACATTGAGTGCCAAGGTATTGGTAGGAACTGCCAACCTGAACTTACAACAAGAGACTCATATTTATGTAAATTCTGTGGAAGAAATCATAAATACCAAGACATTTGACATCCTAGCCGAAGGGTTAGTGGATAGATATGAAAATAAGCATTGCATTCGCTGCTATAGGGACAAACTTTCCTTTCTGTCCCAGAATTCTGGAGAGGATTTAGAGGACTTTGTTGACTGAATAAGAGTTGTGTCTTGATTGGTTGGTTTAGGGGAGGGAACCAAACAGTGAGCTCATTGGTCCCATTGGATTAGGGAAGGATGGGGAAGGAAATTGGCCATGCCCTTTCAAAGGAACTATCCCAGCATTTGCCTGAAGCAATTTAAGAATCAAGGAAAACCTAAATCAGTAAGGCTGGACACAGGTTTGAACCATCGTCCTCCCAAACACAAGTCCATTGTGCTAACCACTGCAGTACCTCGCTTAGTGCTGTGTCATGTCGTCGTACATATGTACTGGTGGGGGTGGGGGGGAATAATGAAAGGACAGAAGTACTACTTGACAAAGAAAAAGTTCACTATACAGATGTATTCGTTCATGGGACTGATCTCACAGGTAGATGCTGAAGTGAAGTATGCTTCACCAAGTACATTAAGGGAGGCTCTACAACTCCTGCTTCTGAACAAAGAGTCCATCAATTTGTTCAATCTTCCACCAGGGTAAACTCCACTACATATGCATTCATTTCTGAAGTGTGCTGCACTCATTGCAAATATTCAGCTCATAAGGCTTCTGAATGATTGCCACGGGCATGTGCCTACTGTAGAAAGATCACATCTGAGAGTTCAATTTGTCCATCTCTATAGAATTGTTCAGCTGATCAATAGGTTGCTGACATGCTCAAAGGTATGCAAATAGAGAAAACACAAATGGGAGTGTGACGCTATAACACAGTCCTTGCTATGAATTTTTTCGCGTACTTAACACATGACACTGTTTGTATACAATGTATTGTCTAGTATACATATGTATTGTAAATACTATGTTTAAATTATGTAATATTTAACACTGGCAAGTCAGGGCATATTTAGTTAACGTTGAAGTCAGAGAGATTGTTTTGTCGTGCCTCTGGGCACGGGAGCGCACCAGCGGATAGTAGTAGCAGTGACGCCATGCTCGGAGTAAGAAGTACAGTCGAGTGCTGCTAGTCCCAGCTGTGTTACATCTAACAGCTAGTGTGCGGATCTAAGTATGACAGGAAAGTAATGGTCGGCATATCTGGAAGCATGGGCGGGCAAGTTATTATGTATTCATGGGCACAGTGCTGAAGAAACGAGGACTTAAATGTGAAGCGCACTGTGGGCCCAAGTCGCAACAGTAAAAGCCTGATGCCACATTGTGTCGCTGCCGTGGACTTCCGTCGATCCACCGACAACGAGGGAAGTAAGATCTACGTAATTTTCGTAGGATAAAATTGTAGAAGGCTTGTCAGTGACTGTGCTTTTCTCTGAAGTTGAACAATTAATAACAAGCACTGTATAATTGAAGTGTTGCAGTTACATTCCACCTGACAATAACACCAAGTATGTTCCTTCCAATCCTTACCTTATTGAACCGAGTGTGTCACGCCATTATCAAGAGAAAATATGTTAATTATCAAATTATTTGCACAGACGGTGAAGAGTAAATTTCAGACTGGTTATTGTAGTTAACTGCTGCACTTAATAAGCTTACGCCAACCGTAGTAACTTAATAATAGACTGAAGTAATGAATTTGATTATTAAGATTTATTTCAATGCATATTCAGCTGAAGTTAGTTCAGGGATATTTCATGAAACTATAAAGCTTATTCCCCCTGACAATTCCTCAATTAATGAATTATTATCATTCAAAACATAGTTAATCAATTATTGGCAATATATTTCATTATCAGTAGATTAAACTGTGCAATCTACCTAATTTTAAAGACAGAATGACAGTCCATTATTCAAAATCTCGACAGATAATTATCTGTGATGTCAGCATTGCACTTAACTGACAAATTATGAACAAAATAATTATCAAAATTAAAGTTTAAGTGTAGTTAGATTGTTATGACATTGTTTTATATGACTACTGAGTCTGACACAGCACTTACATAAAAGTTCCCATCCACCTGCTGCGCTACAAACAGGTGAACTTTATTTTTGACACAATTATTCACGTATTTAACAGTACTGTCACTCATCAGTTGAGCTGGTGACCGATTTTTTAATTGCTTTAACAACTTAATTATTTCTTTCGGCAAAATTTCTACTGGCAAAATTTATTTCCAAATTATTTCCATTATTTCATTTATCAATCTTTATTGAATGAAATTACTCATTCAATAATGATCAAGTTATAACGTCTCCTGTTTCCCGCGGAATTATCATTATTTACTTCGGATTCGGACGCCTTATCCCGACGCGGGTCAAAATTCATAATTCACGGTCACTGTCAACTTGTAATTTCGCAAATCCCAGGAAGCAGGGGGGTGTTATACGTCGCGACTGCGGGACCGGACATTTCCAATCTTGGAATTGTCCAGCAGTCCGAACCTAGCAAAATTAGAATTCTTTAAAAATCTAAAAAATTATCAATGGAAAATTTGGCTGAACAATAGCAGAATGTTAAACTCGACAATGCAAGTGGAACAGAAACTACAAAGGCTTGAGTCAGGCTCAGCATGGTTTGATGCTGAAACGAGTAACGATAGTGGGCTAGGTACCTCAACTAATGCAGAAGATATGAGCCATGTAGTAATAAAGCAAGAAATCAATGACTCATATCAAGAAAATTATAAAAATATGTTTACTGAGGATAATAATAGTAATGAAGTTGTAACAGGTATGAAACACATACCAGGTGTGACGGACATTGTTCCGCAACCAGTAACAAATACGGGAGGTATTTTGGAACCTAATAATTGGGATAAATTATTTCAGATGATAGGTTCGATGAAAAGTGACATGCATAATGAGATGGGTTCGATAAAAACTGAAATGAAAAATGATCTGAACAGTGTGAATAGTAATATGGGTTTGTTGAAAAGTGAGCTTGGTGGGCAAATTAAAACTTTGACTGCGAAAGTGGACGAAAAATTAACCGAAAAAGTTAATGAGTTCTGAAGGAAAAAGTAAACCCGGAAATTAAAGTGGTCACTGACGAACACACGAAAATCCGAAACGAACTAGATCGGTCAGTCAGTACCTTGAAGGAACAGATCGTGAAGGTTCAGGATGAAACAGAAAAGAAATTAAATGAGATGGTAACCGCAATTAATACGGAAGTACAGGATAAAATGCGATCGTTAGAGGTCGGCATGAACCACAAACTTGTAGAGTTTAAAATACAGAAGTAGAGAGTTTGAGGTCCGAAACCAATAGAATCAAAGAGCAAGTGAAAAACTTAGAAAATGTAAAAAAATTGACGGCTACGTTCGCGTTGGGTGGGGCATACCCTAGCCACGTGACTTTTTAAATCGAGAAATTCGATCCGAAAGGAGGGGTCCACCCCGTTATATTCATAGACGCGTGCAGAAAAATAATTCCATCTGCATTACCAGAAGAAGACAGGATTAGAATTGCAAGAACTAAATTAATCAGAGACGCGAGTAGCTGGGTCATCCATGCAAGGGATAATTGTTGGGCATTGGAGGAGTTTCTAATTAAGTTCGAAGATAAATACTGGTCCGCGGATGAGCAGGACGCAGTTTTGCAAGAATTTATGCAAGCTTCTCCTTACCAGCCAAGCAAAGATACAAACACGAAGTCATACTGTGAAGACTTATTCAAAAAAGTCAAGTACATTCAGAGACGATACTACGCGGAAAATTACCGTGGAGTGTCCGAGGCTACTTAATGAATGAAAATAGTAAAACAGCCTTTTTGAAGAAAGTTTGTGACATTGACGCATGGTACCGAGACAGTGACAATCAGTTCCACGGCGGTCAAAATAATCACAGTAGGATCAATTATAATAGTCACCAAAATAACGAAAGACGTAATGAATATGACGCGAGATCTACTCGAATAGACTGAGGTAGGAGAGGAAGGGGTGGTCACACGCAGGGAAGCCACAACAGGCAACATTTTGATCACTGTTGTCCGGAAAATGAGCAGCCGCAACAGTGACGGGGCAGACTGGTGGGAGTGGCAGTGCGTGGCCCCGAACAAAGAAACAACGCAACTGTTTGAGCGGCGAGAACACAGACAAATGCGAGCGAGTTTACGTAAGAAAGCAAAAATATGAAAAACAAACAGAGGGTAATGACCTGAGTATACGGGCTGTGTCGCCTGTGGTAGTAAACAAGGCTAGGAGCACTGTCTAAACGATACCAGGTGCTGCGCGTACGGAAAGTACAGCGGCGCCGGCGAGAGGTCAGTGTCCGGTCAAAAAGGCGCATGTTGATGAAGTGAAGCAATTAGGCAATGAAGGGGGATGGCTACTACAAATGATCAAAATGTATGAAGGTGTAGAAGAATGGAAAAGGGATAGAAAAATAGTTTTTGGTGGAGGAAGAAGGCAAAGGGTTAAGAGTAGCAAGGAGGTGAGCGATCTTACAGAGACACTGCGTGGAAGAAATGAAGTTAATAAGAATAAAATGGATAATAGTGATGAGATAATTTACGTTAGTAATTATGAAGGGGCACGTAATGCGCAGGTAGGTGAAAGTAGTAGGAATGCCATTTCCGAGACAGCCGAATTCGACAAATCAGACCTAACTGATGAGCGCCGTTCTCTGCCGACCGAAGGTGCAAATTCTGACCGCGTGATGAGTTTGGTGCGCGAAACAAGCGATTACAGCGTATATGAGGTCAAAGCAGATGTGATATACCCAGGTCAGTGAGAGTAAACCAGCCAAACAGTTCAATACAGATGACGTAAAGCATATTTTGTGTCAAACGAAAAAAAGTAGCAGGGTGAAAACAAAACAAAAAAAATCCCAGATAAAATAATTGAGAGAAACGATGTGATATGGAGAGATTTCAAAGTTGAAAAAGATTTATTGTGGGAAGAGAAAAGTAAGGAAGCAAAAACATGTGACCAGATAATGATACCTAGTAAAGTATACGGTATGGAAGTTCAAGTTTTGATTGACAGTGGCAGCCAGTTCAGTGTAACCTCGCCGTCATTTTACGAACGGATTAAGGCCGTAACGGAGGTGGTAGAAATGCCTGTTACGGGAATAAAAGTGATAGGTGCCACAGGTGTCTGTAGCAAACCAATTAAGACGCAGATTCTGATGCAATTTTGTATTAAGGATGTTGCGATGGAACATTACTTTTTAGTAGTACCACAATTAAGCACAGAGATGATTGTAGGCATGGATTGGATGACGAAGTATAAAGTGATTATAGATTGTGACAGAAAGATTATGATGTGTTTGGTAGGAGAGTTTAAATTAGAAACGAGTTTTGATGATGCTGATCAAGAGCCAATATAATAGCCGCTCGTTTTGGTCAGTAAGAAAGACAATAGTGTCAGGATTGTGATCGATGCCCACAAACTTAACAAAATAGTGAAGCGTGAGATGGACCGTCCGGAGTGTTTAGATGATGTGTTGCAGAAATTTCATAATGTACGGTACATGACAACCCTCGATATGACAGCTGGATATTGGCAAATATGCCTCGAAGAGGAATCACGGAAACTGACAGCATTCCTATTTGAAGGGAAGTGTTATCAGTATAAAATTACCCCTCCGGATTGAGCACGTCTGTATCGGTGGTTAGCCGAGCGCTCGACAGTGTATTGGGAAAAGAACTGAGTTCCCGGATTACAATCTATGTTGATGATCTGCTGATAGCGACGTCATCATGGGAGGAACATTGCGAGCTTTTGAATGAAGTATTTCAAGCATTAAGACATGGAGGGATGACATTGAAATTAAAGAATAACCAAAGATCCGAAAAAATTGGAGGCAATACGAAATTGTCAGCCACCAAGTGCCAAAAAACAATTACAAGCTTTCCTGGGTCTTTGCAATTTTTATCATAAATATGTTGAAGGGCAAGCGTTCAATAATCCTGATTTGTACGACTTGTTAAAGAAAAACAGTGCCTTTTTTTGGAAAGAGAAGTGTCAAAGAGCTTTTGAGAGAATGAAAGATGAGCTTGTGAAGGAAATAGTACTGTATCACCCGGATTTAGCAATGCCATTTCACGGGGGGACAGACTTGTGTGATTATGGAATTGCGGTGCACATTTTCCAAGAAGTAGGAGAAGGCGATACCAAGGAGTGTCGGTCCATTGCTTTTGCGAGCAGGACCTTGACTAAATACGAAAAAAAATTATACCGTTTCATAGAAAGAGGCGGTAGCCATTGTTTGTGGATTTAAAAAATTCAAAGGTTTTTTATGGGGGTGCAAAGTGATTGTGCACACTGACCATAAAGCTTTTACGTTTCTAAAAATGTGTCGTTTATTACATGACCAGCTGAAAAGATGGGTGTTGTACATCCAACAAATTGATGTCGAAATTTGTCACGTGAAGGGAGTAGACAATTGCGTAGCTGACGCGTTGTCAAGGTTACCGTGTGATCCTGGAGGAGTAACAGATAAAGACAGTACGGAAGGTGTGTTTAAAGTTATGTATTTCAAAGACCTGGAAGGGAAAAAGGTGGAGAATCTGTGTAAAAATATGCGACATTATCAGAATGAAGACGAGTGACTGAAATCGGTAACACCAGGTTACGATGCATAAGATGAGAAAGATGAGAAGTTGAGGAAATAATATAAGATATATAAGGGTATTTTATATTCACGAAAGAATACAGAAAGAGAGGAATGGCTCGTCAGATGGCCAAGTAAATATGTGTGCGAAGTAATTGACTATTACCACTTAGCGTTTGGTCATTGCGGGGCAAAGAAATGTGTTGACAAAATATCAGAGTCCATTAGCGTCGATAATATGAGTAGGAAAGTGGCTGAAGAATCCGTACTTGTGACCGATGTCAGAGGGTAAAAGTAATGAATGCAACCAGTCGCGGCCCTATGCAAAGTATTCAACCGAAGGATAATTTGGAAATTCTAGCAATGGAGATTTATGGTTCTTTAACGAGGACATCTGGTAATTTTGCATACATTTTGGTCGTGTTAGACGTGTTTTAAAAAAAAAAGGGTTCAAATGGCTCTGAGCACTATGGGACTAAACATCTGTGGTCATCAGTCCCCTAGAACTTAGAACTACTTAAACCTACCTAACCTAAGGACAACACACACATCCAGGCCCGAGGCAGGATTCGAACCAGCGACCATAGCAGTCGCGCGGTTCCGGACTGAGCGCCTAGAACTGCTAGACCACCGCGGCTGGCCTCAAAATTTTTAAAGCTATATACTTTGTGCAAGGCTACGGCCAAGGCAGTATTCAGTGAATTCAGTGAAGATTATTTCGTGAAGATAGGTGTACCGAAGGCGATATTGTCCGATAACGGCCCGCAATTTATTTCAAAAATTTGGAATGAGGGGATGAGAGAAAGAGGAATAGAGGTTATTCACATATCGGCATATCACCCCTCCAGTAACCCTTCGGAGCGGTATATGCGAGAATTAGGACGATACTTTCGAACATACTGACACAACAACCACAAAGCCTGAGGCAGGTATGTAGAAAATGTTGAAAGGATTATGAATATATTATCTCACTAAAGTACAGGGTTCACACCAGAGGAAATTATGTTGGGTATTAAATCCAAGAGTATAGTAGAGGAAATAATTGATTTTTCACTCAGACAAGATGAAGATATTATTCAGAAGAAAGAAATGGTGAGAGAAAAGATGAAGAAACGTGCTGAGGCTCGGATTAATAGGCACGATGAGAATCTGAAGCCAGCAAAATTTAAAGTAGGAGACAAAGTCCTACTGAAAACTCGCGAAAAATCGAGTGAAATCGACAATGAAATAGTGAAGTTTAAATTTGTTTATAATGGGCCGTTTAGAATTGAAAGGATTCCCCATCCTAACACTTTCTACCTAGTGTATCCACAGTCAGGCGAAAGGTTAGGAGTAAGGAACATAATAGATTTGAAGCTCTATCAGAGCAGAAATGATTAAATTTATTGCATTGATGTATTCATACACTGTCTGATTAAGAATGGCTGAAGTCATTGATGTGGTATGAAATGTATGTGCGTATATAACGGACACCAATGTAAATAGTAGAGTATAGTAATGAACAAGATAATTAGGTTTTACTTACTAGCTATAGGATATATTTTGCGATTTGTAAAGTAAAATGAAAAATGATGTCTAATGTAATTAATATTAAGAGTGTACACTGTGTATTGTCAGTAAATGCAAATGGACTAAGACTGTTTATTTAAGTTACAGGTGGATATATATATTAAAGTGGACACTAATTAAAGTGCAGCAAATGATAGTGGTGAAATAGGTGCCTATTGGACGTGGATAACATGCAGGCACCCAAAAGATAAAAGTTCTGTAGCAAAAGGAGTGCACAAGAAAGTGCACTAGCAATGTCATTTTCATTGATAACGGAGATTGAGAAAGGTTGTGGGCATACAACACCGACTACCACAAATGTGTGTGAAAATTATACAAGCATAAATATGTGTGCTGTAATTCTGGTTAATTTCAGGTGGACACCGTTATGTTCAGGCTGTGTGAGCTAATTAATATGTTCTTAGGTGTAGTGCTAATTTTTATTGTTGTTGAATGGACACAGTTATGCACAGGCTGTGTGAATTAGTATATTCTTTTGTTGTTTACGTGATAATTGGTTAAAACAGACATGAGTACGCTCAAGCTGTGTGAGCCAATTAATGTGTGTTTTTGCTTAGTGCCAGTACAGTTGCATTTAGGTATGGACGGAGATGGTATACGCTGTGTCAGCTAATTAATAGGGTTTTTTATCTGGTTGTGGTACAGTCTAACCATTTAATTAATATGAAGTGATGATAAATTACTGTATCCACAATATTTACTATTGTTTTTTGTAATTTGCAGCTAATTTCTGTACTAAAGAAATTTCGAATGGTGTACAAAATAGTGTACAAGGAAAATAATTAATGTAAAGGATGTTTTTTAATAATTATGTATACAAAAGTATTGAATGTCAAATGTGTCATTGGTTAAGTTTTACGGAAAGAGTGAGTAACTACTGTAAATTTATGTGATGTTTTGAACTATTCTGAACGTGCAAGGGCTGGTTGTTGTGTTCTGGACGTTTCGCTGAGTCTGTATGTACTGATAAAGATCAACGAAACGTGGGGCATATGTGACGCTACAAAGCAGTCCTTGCTATGAATTTTTTCGCTTACTTAACACATGACACTGTTTGTATACAATGTATTGTCTAGTGTACATATGTATTGTAAATACTATGTTTAAATTATGTAATATTTAACACTGGCAAGTCAGGGCATATTTAGTTAACGTTGAAGTCAGAGAGATTGTTTTGTCATGCCTCTGGGCACGGGAGCACGCCAGCAGGTAGTAGTAGCAGTGACGCCATGCTCAGAGTAAGAAGTACAGTCGAGTGCTGCTAGTCCTAGTTGTGTTACATCTCATGGCTAGTGTGTGGATCTAAGTACGACGGGAAAGCAATGGTCAGCATATCTGGAAGCATGGCCGGGCAAGTTATTATGGATTAATGGGCATAGTGCTGAAGAAACGAGGACTTAAATGTGAAGCGCACTGTGGGCCCAAGTCGCAACAGTAAAAGCCCAATGCCACATTGTGTCGCTGCCGGGGACTTTCGTCGATCCACTGACAAGGGAAGTAACATCTAAGTAATTTTCGTAGGATAAAATTGTGGAAGGCTTGCCAGTGACTGTGCTTTTCTCTGAAGTTGAACAATTAATAACAAGCACTTTATAATCGAAGTATTGCAGTTACATTCCACATGACAATAATACCAAGTAGGATAAGTATCTGGTTTTGTGACCATGCTCACTGCTCTCATGTCTACACAAATGCAATAAGCCATTTCTCCATTACTGGTTTTCTTTTGGACTACCACTGTACATGAAGCACAGGGGCTGAAAGAATATTGAATTGCCCTTGCTTCTAGCAAATCTGAGATTTTTCCCTACTATGGGGTGCTATAGAAGGATGTTGACAATCAGGTGGACTGATAAGATAACGAATGAGAGGTTCTCCCCTCTGCAGGATCGGTGAAAAAACGAACACATGGAAACTCTGACAAGGAGAAGGGTCAAGACAATAGTACATGTGTTAAAGTATCAGGTATCCATGGTACTAGAGGGATCTATAGAAGGTAAAAACTGTAGGAGGAGATAGAAATTGGAATACATCCAGAAAACTGCAGTGGCACTGAGTAGACACATCCCTGTGTGAGGTCAGGATGGCTACTGAGAACCTTCGAAGTGTCTTAGATGCCAGTAAAACATTGTTACAATTCAATCATATATTCCCTCTCTAAATATACCGAGGGTCTCACTGAAGCCTTCACTGACCGTAATTATCCTCCCATCCTTGTACAAAAACAAATCTCCCATGCCTTATCTTTCCAGTCTCCCACCACCTCCTAAAGTCCCACAATCCAGCCATAGAGGAGCATTCCCCTCCTAACTCAGTACCATCTGGGACTGGAGCAACTAAATTACATTCTCCGCCAGGGTTTCAATTACCTCTCATCCTGCCCTGAAATGAGAAATGTCCCACCCACTATCCTTCCCACCCCTCCTACAGTGGTATTCCGCTGTCCACCAAACCTCCACAATATACTTATCCATCCTTACACAACCCCTGCTCTCAATCCCTTACCTCATAGCTCATACCCCTGTAATAGACCTAGATGCAAGACCTGTCACATACATCCTCCTGCCACCACCTACTTCAGTCCAATCACTAACATCACCTACCCCATCAAAGGCAGGGCTATCTGTGAAACCAGTCATGTGATTTACAAACTCAGCTGCAACCTCTGTGCTGCATTCTATGTAGGCATGACAACCAACAAGCTGTCTGTCCACATGAATGGCCACCGACAAACTGTGGCCAAGAAACAAGTGGACTACCCTGTTGCTGAACACGCTGCCAAACATGATACCCCTCATCTCTATGACTACTTCACAGCCTGTGCCATATGGATCCTTTCCACCAACACCAGCTTTTCTGAATTGTGCAGGTGGGAACTTTCCCTGCAATACATCCTATGTTCCCGTAACCCTCCTTGCCTCAACCTTCATTAGTCACTGTCCTCACCCATCCATCCCCCTCCCTGTACACATTCCAGCACTACACGGCTGTGATTTCACTACCAGACCCAATCTTTTAACTTCTTTTTATTTTTATTTCGCTCCTTTCCGCTACTTACCCCCTCCCCTTCCACACCTTCTCTCCTGCCCTCCATCTAAACTGCAACACTCCACTGTCCGCACTCCCACCATACTATCCCTCCCCCTCCCCTCCCCGCCCCAGCCTCCTCCTTAACTACACCCAGTCGCCACTCCCATCATGCACTGGTGCTGCAGCTCGCAGTGTAGTTTCAGCTCTCTGAGACTGCAGACGTGTGTGTAAGTTATACTTGCTTGTGTGTGTGCGTGCGAGCGCGCGCGCGCGCGTCTACTGCTGACAAAGGCCTTAATGGCCGAAAGCTGTGATTGTGAGAATCTTTTTATTGTGCTTATCGCCACTCAGCATCTCCACTATATGGTGAATAGCAACTTTCCTTCTCTTGTATTGTTATTTTTCACCGTCGTCTGGTATGATGACGTTATGATCAAAGTTTATGAATTTTGAAAACTTGTGTTAAAAAAGTGTAGATTCCAAGCCAGTATTGTGGAGGAGGCTATAACATTGTACATTGTTCTGAAGTAATCTGCAAATACGAGGGTTGGAACTTAAATAGTGGCAACTATTTATTCATAATCGATACCAAAGAGTTACATGTTTGCATTTGTTGGTGTCCAATGTTGTGTAGAACCCATTGCCAGCGATGTAGTAAGGTGTAGTATACTGTTAGCAGAGCCCGTTATGTAGATGGTGAGAATTGAGCAGTCTACTGCCTGTCGAATCCCTGGAACAGTTCTGAAGTGAATGCCTCAAAGTGTTTCCTTCATCTTTGGAATCAAATCCGAGTCACAAGGACTCAAGTCCAGGGAGTATGGTGGATGGTACAGTACTTCCCAGTCCCATCGACCAAACAGAGCAGCCACAGCTTGTGCTTATGCGCTCACACATTGTTGTGCAACATGATGGGTGGGTTGCGCAGAAAGCATTGCCACTTCTTTCGCACAGCTGGTCGCAGGTGATGCTCCAAAAACAAACAGTAATACTGTGCACTGACAGTCTGCCATGGAGGAACGTAATGCGTTAGGATAACACCATCACAGTCGTACACGAGAATCAGCATAACTTCCACCATACTGGGGCTCTGACGCACCTTCGACTTTCGCGGCGACCCATAATGATGCCATTCATTGGATTGGCATTTCAGCTTTGGCTCATACGATGTGGCCCATATCTCATCCAGTGTTATGATACAGCATAAGAAAGCCTCTCCTTCATGCTTATAGCGCTTCAAGTGCATCTGAGCAGTGTCGTAACGCATCCATTTCTGCATTTCCGTCAAGTCATGCGGAACCCATCAAGATGCAATTTTTCGTATGCCCAGGTATTCCTTCAGGATGCAAAGCACAGTCATAGGCGCTAATCCGGTTTCATGGGCGAGCTCACAAAATGTATGGCATTAATTGCTGTCCACTAACGTGGCAACAGCATACACTACTTCTCCAGAGACGCTAAAACGACCAGCCCGATGCATGTCTGCCACAGTTTGCTGACATTTGTTGACGGCTTTTACCCAATGTGCCACTGTTCTGTATGGCAATGCCAATTCCCTGCATGCCTCCTGAAGGCCTTGATGACACCGTCATGCTGCACAACCTCTGGCACATTCAAACTTGATCCAACTCCATTGTTACTGTTTCTAAAACATAGTGACACTGTTTCATTAGACCGCTCACTCTCAAGTGACAGTGTTTTTCTTGATTGTGTGCATGCCGGTGACGTGGGATGGGTGAGTCCATTTGCTTGGAGGTAAGGTAGGTATGTCAACGTGTGCTATCAGCGACAAGAGTAGATTCCATTGCATAGTGTCTCCACAACAGGTTGCCACTATTTAAGTTCCAACCTACATATAAAACCCCACTCTCTGCAGAAATGGTCCATCTATTGCTCAACTACCACCGAGTAAGCGCAATAGAGTACTGCTCCACACACCCAGTCTCCACATCGACACTAAATTAGCACAATTCAGCATCTTTTGTAGGCTCCACTTCTTCTTGGAACCTATTTACGACAGTTTATTGTCTCATATGAAACACATCTGACTGGTCCCCGACTGACAAATTAATGCGATGTTTGTTCTGCCCCATAGGAATCAACTAGTTATATGCGATTTCATACTTCATTCTGATTTCACTTGTGCGTTCCAATCAGAATTTCACTGCATACACATACCAAGTAATGCTGCACAACAGCGGACTTCTATTCACAGCATCCCATTGCGATATCTTGGAACTCGGATTTCAGTTCTCTGCACAACTGAAAGAAATTTTGAATGCCATTATCAAATGATTCCTTTTATGCATTGTAGAATTTCAGTTCTCTCCCAGTTAACATCCCATCTTATCAGTTCTTCTGGATACTGGCAACAATGAATTGCTGATGTCCTTGGACTATTTGATGTCACAGGAGCACCAACAAATCTCAAATCTCACTAGGTCAAGCTGCCACCCTTATTACAGCATTCTACCATATTTCACATAACATAACTGTTCCCACTGAGACTTCTGCCCTACTAGCTATTTTAATAGGGAGTGGCTATATACTAACACTTAACACACAAGCTACTCCCGCTTATTACATGCCTTTTCCAAATTCCAATGGACTGCACTGAGATGAAGTGCAAAAGTTAATGACAACTTTTATTTTTCAACTCTCATTCACTGTAATATTGTAACACAACACAGAGTTATTTTCTTTAATGAAAACCATTTTTATTTTGCATCTGTCTTGCGAATAGCTTACTTCTGTTATTCTTTCAAACATTAGTCATTTATTATTGAGCTTATCTCTCCACTTGATGTTTTACTGCCATGAGTTATTTTTACAAGGTCTGATAAGTCTCATAAATTTCCATGAAAGAATGGATCATTTTTGTTGTGTCTTCATGGTTGGTAAGCTTCATTATTCTAAGGATCATATAAAGAATTTCAACAATGTACAGCAAACAGTTCATTACTGACAGCTGTCTGAATTGGTCAGTGTGTCAACTGCAATTAAAAATGGAGAAAACCGAGTTTCATGCCATTGTTAAATGCTTTCATCTGAAGAGTTGGACTGCTGCACAAATCAAAACAGAATTGGATGAAGTTCATGTGGCCTTTGCGCCATCATTGAAAGCCATTTACTTTTGGATTAATGAATTTACATGTGTTTGGACATGCACTGAAGGTGAAGGACAAACAAAAAACACAGATGAATATTTCTCATAGTTCACCATCTGATGTGTTGGATGGCACTGCAAGCTATGAGCACACCACCTGTCTACACTATCACGACGTTATCCAGCCAATCAGATGCTGTTCTGTGGGTACCAAAGGGGGAAGCTTCACAGTTCAGGACTGTTAGTTTTAGTTCCTGATGAAGATGATGGTGGACATAACTGAAAGCTTGGAATTCTATCCGAATTTGACACAGCAAGTGAGTCAAGAAAACTTTTATGCATTTCAATACAATGTCTGGTAATGGTTAATCACAATCTGTAGAACTTTTTGCAGCAATGTGTATGAGTGTTGATGAAACCTAGATACACATCAGAGTCAAAATGGCAGTCAAAACAATGGACAAAGGCTGGTGAAATGCACCGAAGAAGACAAATACCATTTTATCAGCTGGTTCTTTGTATTCAGAAGGAATAATCCTCATAGATTACTTACAAAAAGGCAGAATCATAACTGGTCCCTATTATGCCTCATTGTTTGATCACCTGAAACTTACATTGGCTGAAAAAAGAATAAGACTGGCACGCAAACAAGTACTCGTTCAACATGATAATGCAACATCCCCCAACAACAATGGCAAAAGTGCATGAATAAGGCTTTGAATTGGTTCCTCATCCACCCTAGTCATCAGCCTTAACCCTCTCTGACTTCTGCTGTTCCCTAAGTTGAAACTTTGCTGTGGTGGTAAGAAATTTGCATCAAATGAGGAAATAATAGTGGAAGTCAACAAGTATTTTCCAGAGTTTGACAGAACCTATTTTTCTGACAGAATGAAAAACCGGAGGGTTGCTGGATCAACTGTGTACCCACAAAAGGAGACTATGTTGAGAAGTACAGCGAGATGTTTATCGGTAGGGGAAAAGGGGGGGGGGGAGGGGGGGGGGGAATTCTTGCTTTTATCCGAACTATCAAATCACCCTCATACAGTCTTCCTCTCCAGTTTAAGTGAACTTCATTATCTCGCTTTTTCGATCACATACATTGGGGTCAAGGGAATTACCCTTCACATGTTTATTCTAATTGTAATTATTTGTTGATAAGGCACATTAATGCAATGAGAAGTGTCAAGTTTTGCAGTTGCCATTTTATACTTTTGTAAGTCAAATCCATTTAATTTCATATGACATTTTGGTTGATGTGCAGAAAGATTTAATCAATTAGTTGACTTTGGGCCTTGTGGACAGTCACATATTTCCAGTTTTGCAATTTTCTTTGGTCACTTAAAGAGTTACAACATTACTTAGAAGACGTAATCGATGGTGCTAACAAACTCTAAAAGTTGGCTTACAATGCTAGCATCCTACCTGACTACAGTTATAATTTTGTCCTACGATTTCAGTCTGTCTTTTATCTTCGGGTTGGCAACCAGTTAGTGCCACCCTGGTGGTTACCCTATCACCGTAAGCATGCTGGGTGCTGCCTACCCACACAGTCTTAATAAAAACTGACTGCAACCTAATGAGAAATCCTTTCAGTGTCATGTGGCCCCTATTTGATTACCAATCATACCAGGTCCTTTACATATGAGCTGATCCATGGTCAATTGTCAAAGATCTCGGGTGGCGCTACCCTGCTGCCTCGCTATGATGTGATGGAGTCACAACACTGTGGAAATTAAGGAGCATGCGACCCAGCTAAGGAGTCTCTGGGTCCTGTTGTGAGCAGTGATCTATGCGATGCCAGATGACTAGTGTCTGCACCGGTGAGTCTGTTGTGGGTTGAGGGACGACTGGGTGGGAGTTGTGCAGTGGCGCTCAGGCAGTTGGATGGGTGGTGTTGTTCCTTGGCCAACGCAATGCACCTTGCAGCGGAGTAACCATGATATCCATAGTGGATGGTTGCCAGACATGGCCTATTAATAGAGGTCCTGCACATCAATGATGAGAAACACCAAATGGAGCTGTCAGTCACTTCCCACATTAGTTGTCTGCTGTGGATACTTCGAGAGGTACGATTGCTGATGAAGAACAAAGCAACACTTCAGGTCATGGTGAGCATCACATTTGCATCAAATAGTTTTTCAGTGGCTATAGAACAAGAGGCTCATTTGAGATCTGTATGTTTAGGTGTGTGTCTGGGCTTTAAAGTTCCTCAATTTGACTGGCCCTAAGGCTTTTGTTGGGTTAGTAATTCATTATTTTAAGAATATATGTTAAACTGTTTAACATTCATTGTGTATTTGCCAAGACAATATGTTTTAAACATTATTAAGGTGTTAGCCCACTTATTTTAGTGTTGTTAATCTTTTTGTAGTTGAATTTCAATTTAAATGGTTATGATGCTTGAAGCATGTACTAAAAGATTACAGCTAGCTTGTAATGCCTTGTGGCTCTCTGTCAGCTGATTGTGGTGGAACAAAACTGAGGTTATGTAAGTTGCAAGCATTAAAATTCTACCTTAAGATAAAGTGTGCTTTCCATTACAGATTTTTGTTTGGCACACCTAGCCACAACTGTTTTTTAGAGAATATTAAGCTTTATTACTGGTTCTTAAACTTGCCTAATTTAATTTGATTTTCACTCCAAGATTGGCTACATAAGTTTCAAGCATGTCTCATTTTAATTATGTTAAGTGATTGCTTGCCAGTGTATGTTTGTAATTTAGCTATATATATGTGTGTTTTCCATTTTTCTTGCACCCACCAGGTGTTACTGCATTCTTTGAAGGCAGTGGACAGCATGGGTGTAAGGGCTGTTTGATTGGAGGCTATGCCATCTATTGCATTTCAACATCGCTGTCATTTGAAAATCCTGTAAATTATACAGACTGTGATTTGTGGATAATTTAGTGTGTGTGTGTGTGTGTGTGTGTGTGTGTGTGTGTGTGTGTACTGATCCTTCCATGACAGAACTGCACGTGTGTAAGTATTTTGTCCAGTAATACCACAAGAGCCACCAAGTCTTCTCTATTAATGTTAGAAATCAATTGTCCACCCCCCCCCCCCCCCCCAAATACACACAATAAATATAAAAAGTTAAAAGATAGATCTTTTACTGAGTACCAATCAACTGTACTTATGTATATTTCATTTATAGCTCATTCTGTTGTGCTCGATTGTGATATGTGTATCATCAACAAAAAGCCATCATCAGACACAAATTGAAGACAGTGTTGAATGTCTAGTCTATAGTCAAACTGTTACCAACTATATCACAAATTAGTGATAACACAACAGACAATAATGACTCGTGTGAAATGTGTTTCCTTCATTGCACAAACATTAGGTAGAAGAGTAACATCATCTGCAAAGGGGTGTTGATAGAGTGTAAGGGAAGAATGACAAGCAAATACAAAAGTGTCAATTCTCTCAGCAGGCACTAATTTTTTTACATCATGTGAATGAAACTGCTTGGAGTTTGACAAGACTACAGGTATATGAATACCAATGAAATCTCAAGCATTAAAATGTAAAACAATAAATTACTGGTCCAAAAATTAATGTCAGATGCAGATGTTCAATCTGACCACGAGGGGAGTAAAATTGCAGAAGACCAAGGATCAAATGGATGTAAGTAGTTTGTATTTATGCAGAGATGGAGAAAATTTCAGAAGTCAGAGTAGCATAGAAAGCTGCATCAAATCAGTTTTCAGACTGGAGACGACGACTTGTTTCTGTGATATGTACATCATCCACCATTATCACTCTAAGGATGAAAATGCTTCTCATCATAAAACTACTCAGTTAACACTGCATGCTCTTCAGTTTTCTGGGTAAAGGGTTTTGGCAATTTAACATTTATTTGGTGTTTAGCAGTAAAGAGTACAAGTACGAGTATTTATTACCAGACACTGCAGTTTCCACAAAACACAAGATCAGCATCTGGCGTTATATTTACCTTTCACATCAAAAATATTTTAAAAATAAGGAAATACAAGACAGAGAGGCAACGAGTAATGTGATAGGGATTGAGGATCATCCTTCGCAAAATAAATACTTACAAGACTTCAAGAAGTTTGCACAAGAAAACTTACAGAAATCAGAACCACACCCACAAATGGAACAATTGCAAGCAGATTAAATGTGGCAGTAAGACAGAACCATCAAAAGCTACATGCAATAACACGTAAAATTATGTAAAACTCTAAAAGCAGGTGGATTTTGTACATGAGTAACACTTACCTTTCAAACTCAAGTACAGTATATTTACAAATTTAATCTACTGCACACCATGGAAGCTTAAATTATGTGAATGCTTCCCTTTGGTAGTTGACAAAAGACACTGGTAACAAAAAACGTAACTGGACTAGCACATACACACAAAGAACACTTACCCTGGGCCAGGGTAGTAATATGGAGGAGGACGCTCATACTCAGTAGACAGAGGAGGACTGTGGTAGCGAGGCACACCCCCGTTAGAGAAGTCCCAGTGTCTACACAAGCAAGGCAACAACATATGATGACAAAGTTTGCCAACTTAAAAAAACTGCAATACATTTAAACAGAAGCACCAATAATGTATTTTTATTTTCTTTTCAGAGAAACAATTTGTAAACCACAATACAATAACACGACACAGTAACAATTAAAAAATCAGCAAAAGTAGCCCATAACAGGATAAGTAAGATGTTTACTAATTATACTTATTAAGTTCAGAAAGAGAGAAACAGAAAGACCAGTGTTACCTCAAGAAGATCTAACTTCCAGTACCAGGGCAGGGGAGGATGGAGTGGGGCAGAGGGTGACTGTCGTAGAGGACGACTGTGGAGGAAGAGAGGGAACGAAGGGGAGGAGAGTGTATGAAAGGAAGGATATGGGAGCATATGAAGGGGATGATGGATATTTCACATGTATAGTGCAGAGTTAAAGTGAATGCATTAAGTGGTACATTGTAAAACAATTAGCCAGACATTTACTATGAAGTTTTGCAATGTACTGAATCAACCATATACAGTGTGCAATATTTTATATTTTCAAGCTTTAATGATGACCAAGTTCAAAAGTTGAGATATGTGCAAAAGATACAGAACTGATAACACAGCTGTGTAATTTTTCATTGATGTAAATGTAATTTATGTCTGTTAATGAAACAAGCATACAAACAACTCAGTCCACAAGCACGATAATAAACACTTTCCAGAATCATCATCAACTGGAATAATGATGACAATTTGTCACTGATCTATGACACTTACTGCATTACAATGTCATATCGTCTTTAAAGAATTCGCCAACTGCATATGAGTATCTATTTAAAATAATTCTCATTTATTGTTCTGCCTTCAGTTGCACACTTTTTTTAATTCGATTACATATTTCGATCACTCTGGATCATCTTTGCATCTAAAGCAAAAACTAAATATGTACCATCCAATATTTTGCAACAACAGAAAAGAAAGAAAAGAAATGGAATGAAATGAAAAGAATTTTACATGTAGGTAGAATTAACCTAGCATTTGCATCAGGAATCTGTCTTGTCTACTCTGAGCAACATATCAGAGTACTGTATTTTGCAACTGCAGCCCATGTTTTAAATGGGTGGATGTTGCTGGTATTGGGGTAAGAGGGGGGAGGGGGGGGGGGAGAGGGGCAGAGAAGGAGTGAGGCTGACTGGGAGAGGGGAAATGAAATGGGAAGGGAGTGATGGGGATGTCATGTGTTTATCAAGAGAGATTGTGCTAAAATTATAGAATGTATAATCACATTTCTGCAGTTAGTGTTTTTGTATTTTGCAACTGCAATCAGTGTTTTAAACAGGTAGATGTTGGAGGTAGGAGGATGGGAAATAGAGTGAGGCTGATTCAGGGAGGAGAAAGGAAGCAAGAAGGAAGAGGTGGGGATGTGATGAGTTCAACGGGAGGTTGTGCTAAAATTATAGTATGTATAAATTTTATAAAAATTCTCGTTGAAGCACCAACAGTGCAGAACAATGCATATGTGAAAACTAGATGGTGTAAGACAGTGGTAAAATGGCACCCATAGCATCTCTGCCACTATCCCTTCCTCCCCCTCCCACCCTTGCCTTCTTTACCCACTCTCAATCCCATCTTTGCTCCATCAACAATGGTTTACATTTTACATATGCATTTTTCTACACTATTAGTGTTTCAATGAGAATTTTTATAAAATTTATACATAGTATAATTTTAGCACAACCTCCCGTTGAACTCATCACATCCCCACCTCTTCCTTCTTGCTTCCTTTCTCCTCCCTGAATCAGCCTCACTCTATTTCCCATCCTCCTACCTCCAACATCTACCTGTTTAAAACACTGATTGCAGTTGCAAAATACAAAAACACTAACTGCAGAAGCAAAATACAGAACTCTGATAGGTTGTTCTGAGTAGACAAGACACGTTGCTAACACAATTCCTTAGGTAAATTCTACATTTACACACAATTCTTCTCTTTTCTACCATTGTAAAATATTAGATGGTAGATATTTAGTTTTACTATGTTTTAAATTTGAATGTGATCCTGAGTGAGCAAAACATGTAATCAAATTTAAAAAGTGAGCAACCGAGACACGACAATAAACAAGAATTATCTTAAATATCTTTCTGATGGCCAGTACAGTTTTTTGTGTCAGTACATTACATATTATTTGAATCTGATCAAACAATGGAAAATCCAGGATGGAATGTAACAATATTATTAAAAGGAAAGTTGCTACTCACCATATAGTGGAAATGTTGAGTCGCAGATAGGCACAACAAAAAGACTGTCACAAATAAAGCTTTCAGCCATCAAGACTTTCATCAACAATAGATCTCACACACACACACACACACACACACACACACACACACACACACACACACACAAATGCAAACTCAATTCACACATACAACTGCAGTCTCAGGCAACTGAAACACACTGCGAGCAGCAGCACCAGTCCATGATGGCATGATGGGAGTGTGTGGAGGGGGAGGGGGAGGGTGAGGGTAAGGAGGAGGCTGGGGTGGGGAGGGGGGGGGGGACAGTGTGGTGGGTGTGGCAGACAGTGAAGAGCTGCAGGTAAGACGTAGGGCAGGGGAGAGGTGGGGAGAGGAAGTAGCAGAAAAGGAGTGATGCTGGAATGATGGCTGTGTAGTGCTGGAATGGGAACAGGGGAGGGGGGGGGGGGGGGGGGGGAAGGGCAGAACGGGTGAGGGCAATGACTAACGAATGTTGAGGCCAGGACGGTTACGGGAATGTAGAATGTATTGCAGAGAAAGCTCCAGTCTCTCATCAACTCTGTAAGTCCCACCGTCTGCCCACAGAGGAGCATTCCCCTCCTATCTCAGTACCACCCAGGACTGGAGCAATTGAATTATATTCTACGCCAGGGTTTTGACCACCTTTCATCATGCCCTGAAATGAGCAGTGTCCTGCCCACTATCCTTCCCATCCCTCCCACAGTGGTATTCTGCCATCCACTGAACCTACACGATATACTCATCCATAAGCCCCTGCTGCCAATCCCTTACCTCATGGCTCATACCCCTGTAAGAGACCTACATGCCAGACCTGTCCCGTGCATCCTCCCACCACCACTTACTCCAGTCCGTTCAGTAACATCACCTATCTCATCAAACGCAGGGCTACCTGTGAAGCCGTCTGTCTGTATGAATGGCCACAAACAAACTGTGGCCAAGAAACAAGTGGACCACCCTGTTGCTGAACATGACATCCTTCATTTCAATGACTTCTTCTCAGCTTGTGCCATATGGAGCCTTCCCACCAACAACTGCTTTTCTGAATTTCACAGGTGAGAACTTTACCTGCAATACATCCTATGTTCCCATAACCCTCTTGGCCTCAACCTCCATTAGTCACTGTCCTTACCCATCCTGCCCCTTCCCTGTTCTCATTCCAACACTACACAGCCATCATTCCACCACTTGTCTCCTTTTCCGCTACTGCCATCCCCACCATACTATCCCTTTCCCCTGCCCTCTGTCTAACCTGCAGCACTTCACTATCTGCTGCCCTCACCATACTATCCCTCCCCCTCCCCACCCCAGCCTCCTCCTTACCCCCATCCAGTCACCACCACTCCCATCATGCACTGATGCTGCTGCTCGCAGTGTGGTTTCAGTTACCTGAGACTGCAGTCCTGTGTGTGTGTGTGTGTGTGTGTGTGTGTGTGTGTGTGTGTGTGTGATCTATTGTTGACAAAGGCCTTGATGGCCAAAAGCTTTATTTGTGACAGTCTTTTTGTTGTGCCTATCTGTGACTCAGCTTCTCCACTATATGGTAAGTAGGGACTTCCCTTTTCATAATAATATTTGAATCTGATTATACAGTATTTGAGTCATACTATAACTGATGTTCTGGCTTACTTTGAAACTTGCCCTACTACTTTCTCCGAATTTGTACTTAAGGTACCTGCTTTGGAAGCAGCCATTCAATGTCATCAGCAAAGTGAAGTCGGTTCATGTATGTTCCATCAAAAATGAATATAGAATATTTTTTTGCAGTTCAGAGATCTGAAAACTTCCTGCAGGGCACACTGTTGATCTTGAAATGAGTTGTAGGTTATCACAACAAATGTGGAAGGTACAAATGGAACCAATCAACTTTATGTGACATTAATAAATTTCAGAAACCAGTCAGTCTTAAAAATTACATATTATAACACCAATGAAAATTATTTCATAGTAACTTCACATGGACATGCAGTAGAAATGATGAATAAACAACTAAAGATAAAAATATTTATTAGATTTGAAGGCTGTTTAGTTCTTACACAAAAAGACAGGACGGGTTCAATAGGATTTCAACAATTAGTAGATGATTCTTGAAAGAGTGACAACATGTATCATCATTTTGTAGCGCAGGAAAGACAATCAGTACTACTACAAAAATTCTGCAAACTTTGCACACTTTTGGGTTTGGAACTGAGATGACATTTTCTATTTACACCATACTCTGGCAACTTCCATAGCTGTCTTCATCAGGCGTTAAGCTTAAATTTCATTGCTTTCTGTTCCAACTACCATATTTACTCGAATCTAAGCCGCACTTTTTTTCCGGGTTTTGTAATCCAAAAAACCGCCTGCGGCTTAGAATCGAGTGAAAAGTAAGCGGAAGTTCTGAAAAATATTGGTAGGTGTCGCCACAACTAACTTCTGCCGTCAAATATATGTCGCGCTACACAGGTATGCTTTGCAGGCACAAAGATAAATACTGGCACCAAAACCTCTGCGTCAGTAAATAAATTAAACCAAAACCTCTGCATCAGTAAATAAATTAAAAGGTAGAAGAACGTAAACATAATGCCATCTATTCTTTCGTGTTTGCTGCTATTTCATTTAAATCCTGTCTGCCTAATAAACTACGAAACTAGAACAGCAAACGCGGAAGAACGTACATATCATGTCATGTTTATATTCGTATTATTCTTATGCTGAATAGCGATACAGTCAGAGAATAAGCACGGCAACTGACTAGATTTTTAAATCTAAGATGACCCTAATTTCTGTGCAGAATGTAATGTGCTAAAGAGTCGTCTGCAAAGGTTTTCAAACGGAGAAAATTTTTCGCTAAACTCTTGTTCAGAACATCTTCTCTCATACGCAGTCTATTATTTGGTTCTTGCTGATCATTATCAAAGAAAGCAGCAGTTTAAGTAACAACAAATAGCAGACTCTCGCCATTGTTTCGCTTATGAGACAATTCCTCTCTCTCTCTCTTTTCTTTTCTTTTTCTTTTTTTTTTTTTTTTAAATTGTAAGCTGCGGTAGCACGCACAAAAGCAAGCCTTGCCGCGAGCAGCAACAGGTCGTAAACACGCACTATCAGAATGTAACAAACAATGCATGACACAGTACAATAATGCATTTTCAGCTTAGAGTGACATAAACACCTATAACAAAGAGAATGGCACTTATCAGATCAAAGCAAAATAAGCAATCAATTCAAACCAGACGAAGCACGCGAAAAAGGAAGGATACCCGTATAAATACGGACGGAGCGCCTGGCACATAGCAATGGCTACCTGGTAAAGCTTAACTGTTAAGCTTACAACTCGAACCAAACTACTGTAGCTGTATCTTCATCCATTCGGCCTCAATTGTGTTTCACGTTACAATGGACCAACTGTTTTTCGGTTTGGAGGGGCGGTCTAAAACTTTTCTCTCACCTTGAATTTCGAGTCTCAAATTTCAGGAGCGGCTTAGATTCGGGAATTTTTTTTTCCCTTGATTTTGAGTCTCATTTTTCGGGTGCAGCTTAGATTCGAGTAAATACGGTACAATCAAAATGTGAATGGTACACACTGTATGTCGCCATAGCGAGTCAACATCAAATGATGCAACAGTCAATATTAAAACAAGTCAAACAGAACAGAGATGCCAGAACGCAAAACCCTTTACTGAAAAGCATCTTAATAGATATTTATCTATAAACAGAGGCAAACTATTGACTTTTTTAGCATAATTTTAGTAAAGTGAGTGCTAGATTGCAGACTTTAGTAAAGCTAAAACCTCTGTCCCAGTTGACTGAATTATCTGCCACTCTAATCTCAACGGAATGGGCTGGGAGAAAGTTTTTCAATCTGCCGGTGACATTATACTGAATATGGGATATTGCAGAGATCCTGAAAGTAAGTTAACCATAAAGTTTTTCAAAACTGACTCTTTTTCTAGCTCATTCAGTAGAAGAAATGTTATTTATAATAGTGAAGATGAACAAGTGATCATAGCTCTTGAGGCACCCACTTTAGAGCCCATGTTTACTGGACATTCTTTTCCTGTTTTTGTCCATAAAGTGATTCTCTTAATCGAAGCTGAAATAAGAGTTCATCATGAAAAGATTGTCTAAAGTACCCTGATGGCTTTTGTTACACATGTTAGTGATGAACACTCTCTTCAAACTAACAGGTGAACATCACTGTCTTTTTCAAGGAAGTACATTGTGCATACTTCCCAATTCACTTTGGGTTTCAAGATAAGCCTTGAGCTCTCTGTGATGTCTGTGAAAGTTGCGTGGAGACCCTAAAGCCTAAGACAGTGAAGAAACAGAGAAAGGAAGAGTTTAAATTTTGAAGTGCCTACAGATAGCAAAGCACCAAGAAACAAATGACGACTGCTACTTTTGTGTTGTGAATACAAAAGGCTTCAATAGATACAAAATACAGAAGTGGAAGTATCCAGATCTGGAGTCAGCAAGGCAACTTGTGCCACAGAGCATAGATGTTTGTGTAGAAATGTTTAACACTCTCACAGAAACTTCACTGTTACATCTTCAAGAACAGAGCTGAGCTAGTAGCAGTAGATCTGAAGTTGAACGAAAAACTTCAATATCTTATAAATTAAAATTATCTTACATGCCTAGAGAAAAGAGATTTCTGCCATACTTCAGTGAAGATGATGAACTTATACACTGCAAAAATATCAGTGAACTATTTATCAAAATGGGTTTACTATAACAGCAGCAAACCAGGTTCTCCAGAAGCCTGAAATTTGTTCTACTACACAATATTAACTACTATGTGTAGTGTATAGGCTACTTGCCCAGCTGACCTGCAACCCCTCTCACACCTGAGATATGTAAGGTTCTAACTCAGAACAGGTTACATCAGCAGACGACAGAACTTCCATCATGCATGCTGACTATCCAGCAGGTGGCAGTAAGAGCACTGCTAGGGCTCACTGGCCCCATGGACCTGTTTGCTTTCGCAGGTCCCATGATTACAAGTAGTTACTACAGTATCTCTATGTGGCCTGGTGTGACAATGCTCCATGCCAGTCTTCCATCTAACTCTGGGCCTGATTCCACTTGCACCTGCAGTTCTTCAGTCAGATTCTCAATCAGAATCTTCCCAATATACAACACCATGCCTCACCGACCACCACTGATCGAGAGAGCCACCAGTGTTCACCCACATCATCGCCAGACCTGACCTCTGCATTGGAGACTATTGGCGTGAACAATGTTATTTTGTTCTACTTCTAAATGAATATACAGTATTCAATATTCTTAATTAATATTCAAATTTGACTGTTTTGTCATTATGACCTTCAGCCTAAGTTCAGACTTGCATAAATCCAATGCTAATGGCAAACTTTCACAAACAACTGCATTGATTAACTTTTCTCCAAAGGAGGAGTATTCTTGTTTATGCACTTTCCAGCAAAACTGTTCTGCATTGTTTACCTGGGCTGTGTTCTCATCGTGCCTCAACTGGTGCAAGACTTATCACCACATCTCGATTCCAATTGTTTGCTCAATAAAGCTGTGAGAGTTATATGAGAAAAAGTCATTATGGCCACACAAAACTTTTATCATCACCAGCGCAAATGGGCTGTATGTGCTTATTTCAGATTGTGAACTTTTTGCATTGGCTAGAAAGCAGATATACAAAATACCCATGTTTCATATGCACATGAAATAGAAGAGCACAACAGAATCATTGGAAGGCTTACAAGGGTAAACCTGTCAGTGCAGTAAACATCACAAATGAACCTTTGGTTGACAAGGAGAAAATAATTCTCTCAGCACTGTATATAAAACTATATCAAATGATGCGGTCTGTGAAGACACTGGGTAGAAATGGAAATTGTTTCTACATCTACATCTGCATCCATACTCCACAAGCCACCTGACGGTGTGTGGCAGAGGGTAAGCCACCTGACAGTGTGTGGCAGAGGGTACCTTGAATACCTCTATCAGTTCTCCCTTCAATTCCAGTCTCATATTGTTCGTGGAAAGAAAGATTGTCGGTATGCCTCTGTGTGGGCTCTAATCTCTCCGATTTTATCCTCATAGTCTCTTCGTAAGATACACATAGGAGGGAGCAATATACTGCTTGACTCCTCGGTGAAGGTATGTTCTTGAAACTTCAACAAAAGCCCTTACTGAGCTACTGAGCATCTCTCTTGCACTGGAGTTTATCTGTCATCTCCGTAACGCTTTTGCAATTACTAAATGATCCTGTAACGAAGCCAGCTGCTCTCCGTTGGATCTTCACTATCTCTTCTATCAATCCTATCTGGTACAGATCCCACACTGGTGAGCAGTATTCAAGCAGTGGGCAGCAAGTGCACTGTAACCTACTTCCTTTGTTTTCAGACTGCATTTCCTTAGGATTCTTCCAATGAATCTCAGTCTGGCATCTGCTTTACCTATGATTAATTTTATATGGTCATTCCATTTTAAATCACTCCTAATGCCTACTCCCAGATAATTAATGGAATTAATTGCTTCCAGTTGCTGACCTGCTATATTGTATCTAAATGACAAAGGATCTTTCTTTCTATGTATTCGCAGCACATTACACTTGTCTGCATTCAGATTCAATTGCCATTCCCTGCACCATGCATCAATTTGTTGCAGATCCTCCTGCATTTCAGTACAATTTTCCATTGTTAAAACCTCTCGATATACTACAGCATAATCCACAAAAAGCCTCAGTGAACTTCCGATGTTATCCACACGACCATTTATATATACTGTGATTAGCAACAGTCCTATGACACTCCCCTGCGGCGCACCTGAAATCACTCTTACTTTGGAAGCCTTCTCTCTATTGAGAATGACATGCTGCGTTCTGTTATCTAGGAACTCTTCAATCCAATCACACAATTGGTCTGATAGTCCATATACTCTTACTTTGTTCATTAAGCAACTGTGGGGAACTGTAGCAAATGCCTTGCGGAAGCAAGAAACATGGCATCTACCTGATAACCCGTGTGTATGGCCCTCCGAGTTTCGTGTACGAATAGCGCAAACTGGATTTCACACAATCATCTTTTTTGAAACCCATGCTGATTCCTACAAAGTAGATTTCTAGTCTCCAGAAAAGTCATTAACTTGAACATAATATGTGTTCGAAATTCTACAACTGATCGACGGTAGAGATACAGGTCTATGGTTCTGCACATCTGTTCGATGTCCCATCTTGAAAACAGGGTTGACCTGTGCCCTTTTCCAATCTTTTGGAAAGCTGCGCTCTTCTAGAGACCTATGGTACACCGCCGCAAGAAGGGCGACAAGTTCCTTCGCGTACTCTGTGCAAAATCGAACTGGTATCCCATCAGGTCCAGCGATTTTAATTGTTTTTCTATCCCTCTGCCTTTATTTTGATATCTACCGTTTTGTCATTGTGTGACAATCTAGAGATGGAACTACAGTGCAGTCTTCCTCTGTGAAACGGCTTTGGAAAAAGACATTTAGTATTTTGGACTTTAGTCTGTCATCCTCTGTTTCAGCAACATTTTGGTCACAGAGTGTCTGGACATTTTATTTTGACCCACCAACTGCTTTGACATAAGACCAAAATTTCTTTGGATTTTCTGGCAAGTCAGTACATAGAAATTTACTTTCGAATTTGTTGAACACCTCTCGTATATCCCTCCTCACACCACACTTCGCTTTGTGTAATTTTTGTTTGTCTGCAGGGCTTTGGCTATGTTTATGTTTGCTGTGAAGTTCCCTTTGCTTCCATAGCAGTTTTCTAACTTGGTTGTTGTACCACAGTGGCTCTTTTCCATCTCTTACGATCTTGCTTGGCACATACTCATCTAATGCATATTGTACAATGGTTGTGAACTTTGTCCACTGATCCTCAACACTATCTGTACTTGAGATAAAACTTTTTGTGTTGAGCCGTCAAGTACTCTGAAATCTGCTTTTTGTCACTTTTGCTAAACAGAAAAATCTTCCTACATTTTTTAATATTTATATTTACGGTTGATATCACCGGTGCTATAACCACTTTATGATTGCTGATTCCTTGTTACGCGTTAACTGTTTCAAATAGTTCGGGTCTGTTTGTCACCAGAAGGTCTAATATGTTATCGCCACGAGTCAGTTCTCTGTTTAACTGCCCAAGTATATTGTGAGGGTACAAATTTGATCATGTAAATTATGTAGCAAATGTCACCAAAAACAATGTTCGAGTAACATATAATCTAGTGTGGCTTGAAACAATTACATTCAGAGTTACTTTGAGTAATTAACTGTAGAATGATTCTACATTAGAACAGCTACTGCTGGTTGGTAGTTTGATGATAATTCAGAAGTGCCTGAGAGTTGGATAAGTTACACTGTGTGGCCGATAAAACAGTAACTGACATGTGTATGCATGTCAGCTCGCTGGTTTTGGGCTGCCATGGAACCACCACAAAAAGCTACCCATACAATATAATTTAGTGAAATATACAGGCTGGTCCATTGATAGTGACTGGGTCAAATATCCCACGAAATAAGCATCAAACAAAAAAAACTACAAAGAACGAAACTCGTCTAGCTTGAAGGGGGAAACCAGATGGCACTGCCATAGGTCAAACGGATATCAACTGCATCTTTTTAAACAGGAATCCCCATTTCTTATTACATATTCATTTAGTACGTAAAGAAATATGAATGTTTTCGTTGGACCACTTTTTTTGCTTTATGATAGATGGCGCTGTAATAGACACAAACGTATAAGTAGGTGGTATCACGTAACATTCCACCAGTGCGGATGGTATTTGCTTCGTGGTACAGTACCCATGTTAAAATGGACCGTTTACCAACTACGAAAAAGGTTGATAACGTGTTGATGCATGGCTACTGTCATCAAAATGCCCAACGGGCGTGTGCTATGTATGCTGCTGGACGACATCATCCAAGTGTCCGGAACGTTCGCCGGATAGTTTGTTATTTAAGGAAACAGGAAGTGTACAGCCACATGTGAAATGTCAACCACAACCTGCAACAAATGAATGATGCCCAAGTAGGTGTTTTAGCTGCTGTCGTGGCTAATCCACACATCAGTAACAGACAAATTGCGCGAGAATCGGGAATCTCAAAAGCGTCGGTGTTGAGAATGCTACATCAACATCGATTGCACCTGTACCATATTTCTATGCACCAGGAATTGCATGGTGACGACTTTGAACGTCGTGTACAGTTCTGCCACTGGACACGAGAAATTACGGGACGATGACAGATTTTTGGCACGCATTCTATTTGGCGACAAAGCGTCATTCACGAACAGCGGTAACGTAAACCGGCATAATATGGACTATTGGGCAACGGAAAATCCACGATGGCTGCGTCAAGTGGAACATCAGCAACCTTGGTGGGTTAATGTGTGGTGTGGCATTAACGGAGGAAGGATAATTGGCCCCCATTTTATCAATGGCAATCTAAATGGTGCAATGTATGCTGATTTCCTACGTAATGTTCTACCGATGTTACTACAAGATGTTTCACTGCATGACAGAATGGCGACATACTTCCAATCTTCCAATATGTTAGATGTCCGGCATATAGCTCATGTGTGATTGAAACGGTATTGAATGGCATATTTCATGACAGCTGGATTGGTCGTCGAAGCACCATACCATGGCCTGCACGTTCACCGGATCTGATGTCCCCGGATTTCTTTCCGTGGGGAAAGTTGAAGGATATTTGCCATCATGATCCACTGACAACACCTGACAACATGCATCAGTGCATTTTCAATGCATGTGCGAACATTATGGAAGGTGAACTACTCGCTGCTGAGAGTAATGTCGTTACACGTATTGCCAAATGCATTGAGGTTGACGGACATCACTTTGAGCATTTATCGCATTAATCTGGTATTTACAGGTAATCACGCTGTAACAGCATGCATTCTCAGAAATGATAAGTTCACAAAGGTACCTGTATCACATTGGAACAACCAAAGTAAAATTTTCAAACATACCTACATTCTGTATTTTAATTTAAATTTAAAAAACCTACCTGTTACCAACTTTCATCTAAAATTGTGAACCATATGTTTGTGACTATTACAGCTCCACCTAACAAAGCGAAAAAAGTGGTCCAACTAAAACATTCATATTTCTTTATGTACTACACGAATATGTAATAAAAAATGGGGGTTCCTATTTAAAAAAAACTCAGTGGATTTCCATTTGACCTATGGAAGCGCCATCTAGCGGGCCAACCATAGCGCCATCTGGTTTCCCCCTTCAAGCTAGACAAGTTTTGTTCTTGGTAGTTTTTTTTGTTTGATGCTTATTTCATGAGATATTTGGCCCCATCACAATCAATGGACCACCCTGTATACTCCGTATAATAAATTAATACTGAAGAATGATCAATGTTGCTTCAGTTATGTAGGTGACTGCACTGAAGGAACATCAGCTGGCATCAAGTTTTAGTTAAAAAACTTCCGTTATAAGAAGCCTTGGGCTGCTTATTGCAGTTTAAAGTAACCTCTAAGCCTAAGGGCTCTAACTGATTCTGTTTGCTTTACAGCAAAATTTGCTACGAGCATAGAGTCAGATGTTCAGTTATTGGAAGTTAGAAGCCTACTGGCATTAGCCAGGCACACAGGTAGAAGTTAATCAAAAAAGAGATTTGCCTAAAAATCTCATTTACTGAAGATTCATTCTTGGCGAGTACACCATTTCCTTGTAATATCTGCAAATGATTCCATTTTCACAACAGCAAAGTTAAGGACCGAGTCATGTGCTTGGAGCAATCTTCTCTCTATTGTATGCACTTCTTGAACAATCATAATGAACACAATTATCAATAAAGGGTCCACAACATGCGTACACACTTTCAGAATTTGGAAGCTGAAGCTGGACTGAGAACAAATGTACACTTTCCCCAAAGCTTTTCATACAGATTTCCTGAAATTTTAGATGATCTCAGTGAATAACAAGGAGACAGGTTTCATCAGGACTTCAAAGTACTGGAGGAAGGGTATCAGGTCAGATTGGACACACAGATTACAGCAAACTACTGCTGGAACCTGGAACCCCCTCACATGAGAAAACAAACAGAGATTTTTAAAGTAATAACTGCAAACTTAATGTTATATACAGACTACAGTTTCACTACATGGTCCATGTTAATTATTTGCTAATATTCATGTAATATTTTTTGTTCTATTTATGTTTTTCTATAAAATGTACATTACATCAAAAACTGCAGTCAATTAAGTGAAACCAAAAAGGTATTTAGATTCAGTAGGTGTCCAATATCCTTCAACTATTGTTATGTAATGACAATAGAACCAATGTTTCCAAGAGGATAGGTGCTTTAGCCTAAGCACAGTGTGGATCTAGCACTCTGTTTACTTAAAACATGCTGGATAACACTGCCATGTTCACTCTCTGCTCATAGATAAATACCTATTGAATGTGTTTTTAGAGAAGTGTATAGTTTCATGACATTTTTCCAGCTTAAACTTTTTCAGTTTTGGCTAAGCTTTTTATCCATCAATTGTTTTATTGTTCAATGTCAACAGGACACAATCGCTAGGGTGGTGTGCAGCATATCCCAGCTACAGTTTTGCTCACGTCAAAATAGTGAGCAATGAAATCCGATCTCAATAGATAATGAAGATACTTGGGAAAGTTGTTAGAATATCATTTAAAGAGAAAATGACATCTCTGCTAAAAACTTGAAAACTATCAACTCTGCCAAAATTCCTGAAGAAGCAGTGACATCATTCTTTATGTTTCATTAAGTGCTACAAAGATTCTATGAAAGTTCCGCCATTTGACAGCTTCTTTTTTTTAACAGTGTGATACTTCACTAGAGGTGAGCATTCAAAATGTGGATTAATGAAAAACCTGAATTAAATGAAGGTCAAAACATTATGTTTTCAGAGACCCATAACTGCTCTCTGTAGCAGGTAACCTGAACTGAAGTTTCCCAACATGTAAGTGATAAACTGAGCGTAGAAATTTAGTATATTCTTTTCTTTATCCTTTATCTTTTACTTCTATCAATGGCCTATCAGATGGATCTTGCTTCATTTAATTGGTTTATGAATGTCCAGGACAACAATTTCTTTTCAGTCCAGGATGTAGGCATTTATCTCAGGATTAGCAATTTCCTTCACTGATAACTAAGCCACACAACTATATAAAAATTCCACAGATATCTTCATATAGTGCTGCAATTGAGTTATGACTGGAGTTGAGTCAGCATGGAAAGTTTGTATATTGTGATAGAAAATGCTTACAAATTACTTTCAGAATTTTAAACAGTGCTCCAGCAATGGTATGCAGATCAACACTCACAATACACATGTTGAATGTTTTCACTCAGTATTTTCACTGTAATTTTACAGCTTATGTTACCATCTACCAAGTATTGCACCTTTGCTTGTTTCAATTTTAAGAAAAAAAGAGAAGAAACTACTACTTAAGGTGAAACTATGGTACAAACATTTAAAAAATAGCAATAGACAGAGGAGAAAATAAATAAAATGATATGCAATTTTCATGAGTGAGCCAAGTAAATTTTTATATATAAATTTACATACGATGTATCATGGGGCCCAAATTAATCTTCACACTGAAAATCTGGCATTTTTGGTGTGTGACAAGATAAAATAAAAGCTCATTCCTTACAGCATCTAATGTAATCAGTATCTGTACATTATCTGCGTAAGTAACTTTCGTTTAAAAATTATGGAGAAAAATCAATGTATTACATAAATCAACAAGAAATAAAATATTTCTGATGAAATGACTTACTTTGGAGCCATATCTGTAAATCTGAGATCTTCAGGGCTGTAGCCTGCTGATGTACGATCTCTGCTTCGATCACCACGTCCTAGATGCGTATTGTAGTCACCCATGTAACCACTTGAATTATCATATGTTTCATTATAGCGGCGATGATGGTTCTTTTTATCAGGGCCACTAAAAAGCAGGATGGTATTCACAGTTCATAACATTACTTGGAAAATAAGAATAATAATAATAATAATAATAATAATAATATGGAAACAGCAGTTTTAATAAAACACAATATGAAGAATTTGTGATTCCAGTTTCACTGCAAACTTTACACTGGGGAAACAAATAACTGTGTGCAGGAAATAGATGTGTTTGTGGGAGAGGGGATAGGAATTTAAAAAACATAAAGACAAACACAACTTCAATGTTCGTGTAGGCGAGATGCAAACAAGTTTCCATACTATATTTGTTCTACAGTTGGAAAACGTTTTATCGAAAAACTTACATGCTACATTTTTTGAATTTTTAAGATTAATTTTCTATTTTGGTTCCGAAATTCCACTTAGTAACTGAAATACAATTTCCTTGACTTAGGAGAGGAGAGTCAAAGCACTGAACAATGACCCTGAAGGGGTCAATATATTTGTAAGATCTGTCCACATAGTAGGAATATTTATGAAGAAAGCATTCAAATGCACAGTAGAGGGCTCTTGTTGTCAACATACACTGCCACTCGCATTATGGAAATTTGCAGTGAGTATCTTTGAAAACGAACTGTTCCCCTACTCATGTATTTCGAGTTACAGGTGTATCAACAACAACCAATAGTGTTGCTACTAAATATACATGTAAAACCAGAATAAATAATGCAACATTACAGTCTTTGTCTTGACACAAACTGTGAACAAACAGCATTGTACTAAAGTCACATGAAAATTCTAGTTTAATGTTGGCAGTGTGTAGTACGCAATGCTTACTCCATAGATATGACAACTCTACAAGCCTCTTACTGGTTTCTACATACATACTTCATAAGCCACTACACAGAGCCTGGCGGAGGGCATCCTGTGCCACTGTTAAGTCATTCCCTTTCCTGTTCCACTCACAAGTGAACTGAGGGAAAAATGATTGTATGTGTGTCTTCATACATACCCTTATTTCTCTTATCTTTTCTTCATAGTCATTACGCAAGAAGTACATCAGAGACAGTAAAATTATTCTGCATCTGTTGCAGATGTTGGTTCTCTAAAGTTTCTCAATAGTGTGTCACAAAAAGAGTCTCCTTTCCTGTAGGCATTCTCATTTCATGGAGCATTTCTGTAAAACTCACATGCTGGTTGTGCCTAATAGGAACAAACAATTTCATATTGCCTTGCACGATAATGCTTAGATGTTTCACAGATGTGACCATGCCCTGCAACACACCACTAATACTGCATTTGGACATTGAGTGGTTGTTTTTTTCCCCCACTCATCTGCAGTAATTTATGTTTTCCACATTTTTAATCATGCAAGTAATTTTCAATGGCTGATGAATGGCGACTTTTATTATTGGACAACATGCATTTTTGGGTGGTATTGGGAAAATCCTTCAAAAATCAGACTGCAATGACAGTTACTGGATGGCAGTGTTGAAAGTCACTGTCCTGATGCCAGGAAAAGAGGTCCCACAAACATCTGCTCTACTATACCAAATGTATGCCTATGACACTTAACTCAGGTATAGTGAGAGAGAGAGAGAGAGAGAGAGAGAGAGAGAGAGAGAGAGAGAGTGTGTGCGTGTGTCTGTGTGTGTGTGTGTGTGTGTGTGTGTGTGTGTGTGTGTGTGTGTGTGTGTGTGTGTGAGGGCGCGTGCGTCTATGCACTTGAAGCACATCAGCTTGTATTTTGTTGTTGTGGGGAACACACACAACTAGCTTGAGAAGTCATCAAATTGAAGAGAAGCAGTGCGGTTATATGATGAAAAGTAGCCTGGTACTGTCAAGGCCTCAAAATCTGTCTTTGCAATTACTATAACAAATTTCGGGAAATTAGAAGTTTGAAGAATAAAATATGCTATCAAAAAAGAACATAAACTGATGAGAGAAATGCAACTAACATTTTAGCAGTGGTAACACAATCCACGTGTCACTATGAGGCAGCTTGAATAAGTGAGTGGGATCAACCAAAGAAACGTTCTATGAATATTACATTCTAATATACTTCATCATTTCCACATGTTGTTCCACCAATAGCTTCATGGCATTTCTATGGAACATTTTGTTGCAGAAGACTCATCATTTACAGACAGAGCAAATCACAATCTTGGCAATTTGCATGTCCGCTCAGTTGAAAATCCAAGCTGGCTGAGAGACACTGATAAACCATCACTTTAGTCTGTCAATGTTGGTGTCAGCTTTACAAGAATTACATCATTGTTTCCCATTTTATTAATGGGACACTTAAACCACCATAAGTATCTACAGTTCCTAATATGTTGCTGCTGCAGTTATTGGAAGACCTCCATCGGACACAAATAAATTCATGTGATACCAATATAATGGATGTCCTGTCCATTCTGTGTACATTATTACAAATGTTAAGGCTAAGCACAAGTATTTGTATGGAGCATAGCCATGTATGGAAGTGAAATGTGGACGATATATAGCTCAGACAAGAAGAGAATAGAAGCTTTCAAAATGTGGTGATACAGAAGAATGCTGAAGATTAGATGGGTAGACCACATAACTAATGAGGAGGTATTGAATAGAATTGGGGAGAAGAGGAGTTTGTGGCACAGTTTGACTAGAAGAAGGGATCGGTTGGTAGGACATGTTCTGAGGCATGAAGGGATCACCAATTTAGTACTGGAGGGCAGCGTGGAGAGTAAACATCGTGGAGGGAGACCAAGAGATGAATACACTAAGCAGATTCAGAAGGATGTAGGCTGCAGTAGGTACTGGAAGATGAATAAGCTTGCACAGGATAGAGTAGCATGGAGAGCTGCATCAAACCAGTCTCAGGACTGAAGACCACAACAACAACAACAACAACAACAAGCACAAATTGAGCAAATTGAGATGCGTAGAGCACGTGTGAAGTGATGTGAGATTACAGTGCGGCAAGCACAATCCGCACATGCCGTTAAGTCCTGAGCATACTGAGACGCACAGATTCCATGCCTTCTCCGGTTGTTGACATGCTAAGCTGACAGAATCAAAGCACACCACATCTAATATTTCTCAAATGATTTTACAGAAACTATTTGGTAAAAGATTTCATTTTCACACATGATGTGTGGCCTTACACATCAACTTCATAGTGAAGTGCCCACCATCTCACTAATGATAATACTTATTGTGATATACACATTTAAGTAAGACACTGCATAAAATCCAAAAAGTTTTTGCATTTGGTGCACATTATACTATCTGCTGCTGTATATGAAATTTAGTTAACACATTGAATATTTCTTTAGACTTGGGACAAGGTCTCTGTCTGTCTCTGGTCTAGAGACAATGGATTGTATGCAGTGTTTTCAATCCCGGTCATATGAGTGCAGGAATGAGAAATTCGTAACATCTCTCATATCTCCTAGGCTGTTCAAGATATCGAGTGTTTCGGCAGATTGTTAACACATGGAATTTTCTTAGCTATGGTGATATGGCAGAAGTTATAGTTTTCACTGTAGTTTTTTTATTTTCTTTTTTTTTTATTTTCTTCTTCTTCTTCTTCTCTCTCTCTCTCTCTCTCTCTCTCTCTCTCTCTCTCTCTCTCTCTCTCTACTCTTTTTTTCTTTTTTTTCCCCCTCTCGATCCAGTACTGTTAAGTTTTTAAGAGTCATTGACAGCTAGACATGAAATTTCTCCTCTTATGTTAATGAAAACTGACACAATGAGGTTTTTATAAGCTAGTGACCTCTCTGGTCACCAATTTCTTGTTTAATGAAACACACTATTTCAGAATTCTGTTGCAATAGCTGCTGCAAGGTGAGTTTATGAAAATTATACTCTGTTTTGATAAAAGGAGCAAAATTAAACCTGTCAACAAGTGAAATGTAGATGTTACTCATAAGTGATACGGTTGCATACGATGGGAAAATGTTAACAATTCACACAAAAATAAATTGCCAATTCTGTTGCAATTTTGGTAGAATCCCGTGACTGATTGCATTTGTAACAGAAAACTACTGAAATGGAAACTTACCAAAGGATTTCGTCTTGTTCCTCATCTGAGCAATATGAAAATAATAATGACCATGCACTTCAGGTGGAGTGATACGCACACACATGCCAGACACTGGATCCTCACCTATGGCTTGTCAAACTGACAGTGCATGATTTGTGAATAAAAGAATTATTACTGAGGAGAGTAAACAAATGATCCACTGCACAACACACGATGGTCAGAGTACTGTCAACAGCTGTGAATAACGCATGTGACAGCAATGTGGAAGCTAGCCAGATGTGCCTTGTGAGACGAAGAGTTTAAGTCATTCGAGAAACATTGTCATGAATGTAGGCCTGCCTTTGTCAGGAACCCATTTCAGCAAATTAAATATATCAAATCACCACTCTCTTTCAGCTCATACTTTCAGAAGTATACTGACCACAATTTTCATTTGTGTAGCAAGTTGTGCAATTAGTTTATCGATGCTGATACTGTGTATGCAACCACTGAAATGCTTTTTCTTGTCACGACGTGCCATGGGATTTTTCTACTGTTTCTAGCATACAGTGACAATGTGATGTACACAAGTATGTAGTATAAAGTGTCTTTTTACATTCATATCCAAGTAATCACACTGAAACTTACATACTTCATGTCTTGAAGCTTTTTAGCAGGAGCACAAAGGAGATGTAACTGGAAATTTCCACTTTTCAAATTTTTGTCCAGATCATCAGCATAATAGGCAGCACATAGACAATTTGTTTCATTATTAAATATTTAAAACTTCCTGCCTTGCTTCTCGAACACACAATTTTATAGTCTTACTTCCTATTTCACCACCCTCATGATGAATCATTCAGCCCTTTTTGGGGTCTGAACACATTGTGGAGGCAGAAGCTGTAACCCAAGTGGCTAATGGCTCAACAGTCATTCAGTTGTGCACTATTCTTGACAAAAGAAAAACAATAGCAAAACTATATAGAAATAAATAACTGAAAAATATAACACACTCATGAAAAATATCACACACACTCTTGAAACATATAACACACACTCATGAAACATATAACACACTCATGAAAAGAGGTCAAGAGCTTAAATGGTGAAAATGGAACACTACTCAATGACAATAAAGTTCAGTAGTATGGCAATATTTTTCAGACATCCAGCACTACCACTGCCCATACACACTGTGCTTCCGCTCACCGCCTCATCTCGAGCATAGTACTAGCATGACAAGAAACTGTGCCACTACCACAGTTCAACACAATCTGGAGCAGGTGCACATTGCATCACCATTGGGTCGTGGCCCTATCTGCGCAGTTGCACTTGAACCTCTTACGTTACAAAAACGCAGGCTGCCCTGCGCTGTGTCACACACATCGTGCACATGTGAGAACTGTGGCAGGGAAGGCAAATGGTCAGTTTCGGGTTATTTGGAGAATTTTAGGAAAGAGTGTTTCACGTGTAAAGGACACCGCTTATACAAAGCTGGTGCGACCTGTTCTTTAGTACTGCTCAAGTGTTTGGGACCCATAACAGGTCAGACTGAAGGAAAATGTTGAAGCAATTCAGAGGTGGGCTGCTAGATTTGTTACAGGTACATTTGAACAACATGTAAGCATTATCGAGGTGCTTCATGAACTCAAATGGGAATCTTTGGATGGAAAGTGAGGTTCTTTACAAGAAACACAATTGATAACATTCAGAGACCTGGCATTTGAAGCTGACTGCAGAAAGATTCTATTGCCGTCAACATACAATGCACATAAGGACCACGAAGATATGAGAAATTACGGCTCATATGGAGGCATACAGACAGTTGTTGTTTCCTCACTCTATTTGTGAGTGTAATACGAAAGGAAATGACATGAAGTGGTACAGTGTACCCTCCACCACACACTGTACGGTGGCTTGCGGAGTATGTAGATCTCAATTTGTGTCCCGCGGTATGACAGAACATTTGAAAATTGCTTGAGCAGTCAATCAGAAGACACAATATGGTCTCCACTCTTGCCTAACTTAACATCTCTGGGCTGCAGGGAGGGATTTGTGTGTGTGTGTGTGTGTGTGTGTGTGTGTGTGTGTGTGTGTGTGTGTGTGTGTGTGTGTAGTGCTTGCATGATGGCGTGCATGTCTTCTGCTTTAAAAAAAGGTCTTTTTGTCAGAAGCCCAAATTTACAGCCGTCTTTTTGTTGTGCCCGTCAGACTCAACATCTCTTCTATATGGTGAGTAGCTACCTACTCTTTTTGTAAGACTGTCGTTACATCTTCACTAATCAATTCATGTTGGAGCAAATATTTTAGAATTTTAGCTGTGGTTGTCTGTGCATCACCTAGGAGAAGAGGCACTTAAACCTTCTTCAAGGTAAGTTGCATGGACAAGGGGAGAATGATGTATGGACAATAGGTTCAGTGATGTTAAAAGTCAGGTCAGGATCAAAACAATTCTGAGAGAGTACAGAAATTTTACTCCACATAGGGGAAGGTCAGTGCACAATCCCAGGGTTAAATTTCTTGTATAAAAATTCCACAAAAATAGGTCTTTGAAAATGCATGGTGGAACTCGGGGGAACTTTGTTCCAACTGAGGAAAGTTACTGTCAGTGACATACTGCCGCAAATTTAATCCTTCACGAAGGAGGAACCAGTTATACTGTATGCAGAGCCAATTTGTGTAATAAAAGTACCACAAGGTACAGGTAAATTACTTTTGATGAATGTAAGAACCGAATTGCCTGGAAATACATTCTGAGCAGTATAACCAATGGAGGAGAATCATGAATTGAATGTGTTACACACGTTTTGTGTGCAGGAGAATTGTACGCACACTGAAATAGATGGTGAATGAGTGGTACCTGGGTCAGTGTAGATAATTTTGGCAATGATGATGTAAGTTCGTCAAAAAGGATTGATAGTTGACAATTTGGATGTTTTAGATGAGGATCTAGAGCGGTCGAGTTTGAACATTAGACATATGCAGACTGCCAGTATGACTGCATTATGTTCGAAGGTGGAAAATTTTAAGGAGCAGAGTGAGATTAGCAGTGGAAAGCCTACTGGTGGAATTTGAGGCCCTAGATCCCCGCAGTCTCCTGCCAGCAACCCCAGCAGTGCAGCACAGGATTCAGACTGGAAATAACTTATTTTCTTCCTGAAAGAGAAAAAAATGTTTCAAAAATGTTGAAACAGGTGACAAAAACTTAAAAAGCTGGCAAAGTTAAAGAAGTGACTGAAGGTGACCGACTCCTCACACTCAGTGTCCCAGGAACATGTCTCTTCTACTAAAGAAGTGCTCACAGTTTCTTAAGACATGCATTTTAGAGCCCATGTTTACTTGACATTTTTTTCTTGTTTGGTCCATACAATCATCTCCTCTCACAACATGGAAAGCAAAGAGCTTGCAGTAGAAGAGATTTGTTTAGTAGTATCAAAGGTGAAGAAATGAAATGCTCATAGCTTATATGGCAGGCATTTTAAAGCCCGTATTTACTAGTCTTTCTAGCTTCAAATGGTTGTTCCTGTTATATCCCTGAATATTGATCATTATTCCTGGAACAACCTGTATATTTGAGAGTATATTAATAGGTGTGGATCATGGACAATTGACTCTGAGGATAAGAGAAAGCGTGACTGGAGCTTCCTTTCTCCAGGTAGCGTCACCAGCAATGATGACCATGAGGTGCATTATAGTTCTGGCAGTGCTGCACCTCCACAGCCAGGAAGATATATGTACACTGCACGACCGACGACTGGAAGGAGAGGTACTGTTCTCCAGCCAGGAAGATATTGTCTTAACCAGCCACTGTTGGAAGCTAAAACTAACATACAATATGTGGGAAATGAGAAATGAAGTATGGAGGTTAGAAGAAACATTCTCAGAACTGAAGAAGGGGTTAAAGGGTTATAGGAAGAAGTACATCTCTCCAATGAACATCTGAGTGAGCAATTAAAACAAGCAGTCGATTTGGTACCATGTACATGCAACAAGGTGAGAAAGTGTGGTTGGATGCTGCTGATACGGTATTTGGGACCACAGGTACTGACGATATGGGAGCCTAGTCATACTCTAGTACAGGTGAAGGGGGGTAGTGGAAGCTACTAAGGATCTAGCAGAGTGGCATACTATGCGACCTACTATCTTGGAACAGGACGTACTGAACAATGATGAGATGCTGCAAAAGCAGACAGCAGGACTGAAGGATTATGCGAAAATAGCAATCAGTGCAGAGAATCAGGATCTGAATGTTATACAGATTTGGTTAGATTTGCTGGACACCGGGGTAGCTGTAAGAAGACTTTTATGAACACTGGCCAACAACATAAAGGACATTCAAATGGAGACAGCAGGGCTGCAGGAGGCCATATAGCACGTGGTGGATGGGCAGTTAAATCTACACTGCTACCATATAAGCAATTTCTGGCTGGCCTATGTATAGTGAAGAAGGAAATACTGGCTGAATTAGAGCTCACTGTTAAACCAGATGAAAAAGCCCTGTCACTATTTTATCACATCGTACTGGTAGGAATTGACATCAACAGTACAAGTGCTGGTCTAATTTCCGGCAGCCAAGTACTAACTCCCAGTACAAATGTTACACGGTCTGCTTCTACCCAGTGAGATAGGTGACTTTGGGGAAGTATATGCAAATTAGAACAAAGGAGGTGATGCTAATTTACAAACAAGGGAATAAACCTGTGTTAATGTCAGAGGACAAACTCCATTGCTGTCAGAGAGTGAGTTCACTATGTGCCCGACCCAAGTGATCCAGACTACTGCAGGAGCATGTGAGGTGCAATTATTCCTTGGGGAGCACAGGAAGAAAGATGCCCTCAGGACTTCCCGGTACCACAACCTTATTTTCAAAGAGTGGAGGTACATTGTATATATTCCATATTGTCACTAGCTGTTATGAGAAAGTTGATCCAATGGTGCAGTATGATTAGAGCTGCAAAGCAGCGGTTTATTACCGTATTTACTCGAATCTAAGCCGCACTTTTTTCCGGTTTTTGTAATCCAAAAAACCGCCTGCGGCTTAGAATCGAGTGCAAAGCAAGCGGAAATTCTGAAAAATGTTGGTAGGTGCCGCCACAACTAACTTCTGCCGTTGAATATATGTAACGCTACACAGGCACGCTTTGCAGGCACAAAGATAAATACTGGTGCCAAAACCTCTGCGTCAGTAAATAAGTTTTTAAAAAAGTGGAAGACGAGCTTTTTCTCCGTCCCGAGTTTCGACAACTGCATTTTCAAACGTTATCCAACGAAGTAAATACAAATTCCGTATTGTTCATCTTCGAATGTAGCAGCATTTCAATGTACTACGAAAATCTACTGGCAAGACTGGGATGTTTGTCAATATGGCCAACTCTACGTTCTGAATTTTTTCCTACCTGTGAGAACAGATTCATGATAACAGGAACTTTTATGAATTGTGAACCACATGCTGTGTTCTCTTCACTGTAAGAATAATATGAGTATAAACATTTTGCCATGTATTGTTTCGCGTTTGCTGTTATCTCATTTAAATCCTGTCTGCCTAATAAACTACGAGACTAGAGTGAGACAACAGCAAACGCGGAAGAATATACATATCATGTCATGTTTATATTCATATTATTCTTATGCTGAATAGTGATAGTTAGAAATGAAGCATGGCAACTAACTAGATTTTTGAATCTAATATTACTAATTTCTTTGCAGAATGTAATGTACTAAAGAGGCGCCTGTAAAGATTTTCAAACGGAGAAAAATTTCCGCTAAATTCTCGTTCAGAACATTTTCTATCATACGCAGTTTATTATTTGGTTCTTGATCATTAGTGCAGTGGTGTAAGTAACAGCAAATAGCAGTCTCTTGCCATTGTTTCACTAATGAGACAATTCCTCTTTTTCTTTATTGTAAGTGGCGGCAGCGTGCACTAAAGCAAGCCATACCGTGAGCGGCGACAGGTCGTAAATACTCATCTTCAGAATGCGACAAACAATGGAACACATAGTACAATAAGGCATTTTCAGCTTAGAGTGACGTAAGCACCTATAACAAAGAGAACGGCACTTATCAAAGAAAAATAAGCAATGAATTCAAACGAGACGAAGCACGTGAAAAAGGAAGGGTACCCGTATAAATACGGACGGAGCGCCTGCGCATAGCAATGTCTACCTGGTAAAGCTTAACTGCTAAGCTTACAACTCGAAGCAAACTACTGTAGCTGTATCGTCATTCATTTGACTTAAATTGTCTCTGATATTACGATGGACCAACTTTGTTTCGATTTGGAGGTGCGGCCATAAACTTTTCTCTCCCCTTGAATTTCGAGTCTCAAATTTCAGGTGCGGCTTAGATTCGAGAAAATTTTTTTTCCTTGATTTCGAGTCTCATTTTTCAGGTGCAGCTTAGATTTGAGTGCGGCTTAGATTCGAGTAAACACGGTAATTAATGGCACAACTTGTGACACCTCAGGACCACAATTTCATCTCCTAGCTACCATTGTAAAAATGCCACATCCTTTGTTGTACTGGCCACGTAAATCACTATATGGATTTCCAGCCCAAAACCTAATCTACCTCAACAATACCTTAAAACCTAATTTACTCCACCCATTATTGCTTAACAGATGCTCCAGCACATGCAGCAATATAGTAATGATGAACACCATATAGACATGGTAAGATGTGTGTGAATTTTGGGTGCCAATTTGGTCTTGACTCTTCTTTCTGCAGTCTATACCTACTAAAGGCAAACCCCCACCCCCTCCTAACTGAGCTCCCTGTGCACCAGTTACCAAGCGACTAAATGAACTGTAGGAAGTAGGAAATAGTTAAGTTCTCAGCCAATCGACATTGTGGTTTCAGCTGAACTAGTGTAAGGAAAAAAGACATATGTCAAACTGCAAGGCGAGTCATACAATATTTTTCAGAAGTGTTTACAGTCAAGTCTGCAATCTGGTGTTCTGGATCTTCCAAAGAGAGGAGCTGTGTTATGTTACACCAAAGAGAGGAGCTGTGTTATGTTACATCTGTTTTGCTTGGCATGCTGAAATAATGATGCATGCCACCACAACATGGTGCAAGAGGCATCAAGGAAGCAGGAAAGAGGGAGGCCACAAAGGTGTTCTTTGGTAAGAACAACCAGAGCTGACACAGTAGGAGTCACCGCCCAGGTCTGTCATATGCAAAGTTATCACACGTCTAGGTCTCAGTGCTACCAGCAGGGCTGAGCACCACTGACACAGCGGAAGTATGAAGCCAGGCTGGAGTGTCACTGACTGGACTGGGGTTACCACACACACTAGCCTGCCATCGCACTCCTCCCTGTCCTGTGTGACAATGAGTGATAGTCTGTCAAAGCATTGGTGGGTTAATTGGCTTAAATAATGCCGATTTTAGCAGAGCAGCTAGCTATGAGAGGAAGTTTACACCAGTCACCATCTTTAAATAGGCCATTGAGCTGCCAAGCAAGATACTGTCTTCACTAAGCTGCAGGACTGCCTATTGGCCTAAGTCTGGAAGCCACTGGGAGTCAACCTGCTGCCTTCTAGTGAGATGCCCACCTGTCGGCCCACTTCCACCAACTGCCAGTCACCAGCTTTGGGGTCCTCGGTTCATGCCTGAGCCTGCCTAGCTGCCTTGTGTGGGCACACACTACCACTGCAGGCATAGTCTACCGCTGCTGGCTCCCTTTGTGCAGGTACATTTTGCTGCGGCCAGCTGTTGTCACAGCCTTCTATGGTTCAGCCTATGGTTTGATGCCACACTTTCTGGTGCATCCTGTGCTGATCCATGTGCCAGTGTGGGTGTCTTCCTCAGAGGCAGTCACAGCCACACATTGCCTGGGTTGGAGCCCTGACTCAACATTCTCTTGTCCCCATACTGCTGACAGCAGCACATGACCTGGATACAATGTGCTTACGCTGTGAGCTGGCCACACCAGCTAGACTAAGTGCTGAATTCAGTACCCACAACACACACCAGGGTCAAAGGCCAACCCTAGCCACTGTCTGTGACAACACAACACTGTATTATTGTTTGAGTAGATCAGAACCTTCATAACAAGAAATGTTATTTTAGGAAGACATTTTTCTCACAAGTAAAATGGGTTACTTGGTACTCTGATTCATGTAATGTACACAAAATTTTATGACACTGCAGGAAAAGGACGTTTTAGTGTCCTATCAATTGTGCTTTATAGGGTTAGTTGATGGATTTAAACTGGCTTCTGTGCTGTTTCATTATAAGTCCTGCAGACCAGATAATATGAGTGTTCTTAACATGCTGGATAAGAATCTTCAGCAAGTAAGTTCTCCCACTGATCTACACAAATCCCCTCCCTCCCCCACTCTCTCATAATAAGGTTGCTATTTATTTTCTCAACTTCTATGGGCCAAAACTCTTAGGTCATGTACAGCAGCACATACTTATTTAACAAAAGCACTAAATAAAAAAAAGTAAGTCAGTGGAACATAGTTTACTACAAGGAAGTCATGAACTATGAAATTTCAAATGTTTGCATTTCCTTATGAAAAATCTGTATCGTTTTAGATATATTAGTTTTTCCTAGGACACTCAGTAAAAATCACCAATCCACAGATGTCTCCCATCACAGAACATCACATTTGGAAATACATTCAATGTGTCTGACAGACAAAAGTAGCGAGAGCTTCGGTACTAAAATGCATGAATTTCTAGACAGATAACTCTTATGCTTAGTCATCTCACTTCACCACTCTTCTGTTGTAAGTTTTTTTTAAGGAAGTAAAGGGCTAACTCACACTATAAATTCTAATCTGCAAATTTAACAATGTGTAGCAATATGTGTCTTGTTTAATCACCTGTGAAGAAAATATTACGTAACTGTTCAACCAAAACAGCCCTTATGCACTTTGTAAGAAATACACTACTGTAGAGATGTCAGAAGTATAAAATTTGCCATCACTGTTGAAATATCAGCTTTTCAAACAATTCAATCCCCACCATTCCCATGCAACTATCTTGAAAATTTATCTGACGAACTGTCTTTCTGCTATATTGCTACAATTTATCTCATAGCTATTGCAATTGTTTTACTCTTCCACAGTAATATTAATACACCACACATTCAAAACATATTTAATAAACATTTTAGTAATTGGGGACACAGTTATAAAAAAATCAAATTCTAAAACATCTACAATAGTGACTAACCAAATTTTAAACCCTTCAGATGCCAATAATCTGCCAAATAAATAAAAAATGGCTAACTATAACTGCTTTTAACACTTGTTTCTTCACCCACAGAAATCACCTTCATGGTACTGTGTCACTAACAATCCTGCTTTCCTATGACTGCTCTTATGTGACACGCACTGATATACTTTTCTTATATTTACATATTGTTTTATATCCAAGTCAAAAAGGATTTTTTCTTTAATATTTAATATCTGCATGCACTTTTGCTTCTCTTCTGTCATTTTGTGTTTCTGACATTTAATACACACAATGTGCCCGGAACACCTGATGGTTTTTAAACTTTTGTTGCACGACACCTGCCATGTGGTAATGTAATACTCCACTCCACATTGGGCACTTTTGTCTGGAGTTTAGGTAAGATGGAGTACTGGTCTATGGAACACGGCACTGAGGAGATAGAACAGTTTACAAGGACAATGTCTATCACAGTTTCATGACAACTTTTGATGTAGCTTTGCTCCTGGTCGCAATACTCTGCTGCTGTGAGAATTGAGACTGTGTCAAGAAAGAACTATGAAGGACAGCAAACCTGCAGGGCATTGTCATCCAGAAAACGCAAATCACGTATGGGATGTGACCTTTCATAGTCTTCAATGACAAGCTCAGCGGCAAGTTATCACACCTAGGTTGGTGGATTCCAGCATTCACGATATCATGCACAAAGACCTTCACAAACATGCATACAAGATCCGAGTTGTCCACAAGCTTACTGAAAGGGACAAGATGATGAGACAAGTTCCTGGAGCTTCTGTAACATGAAGAGATCATTGTGAACAGGTTAATGATGTCAGACGAGCCCCATTTCCACTTGTATGGGTATGTAAACAAACAGAACTATCAATTCTGCAATGCACAACCCAGTTTGAATTGCTGGGGCATCCTACGCATAGTGCAACAGTGACAGTGCGGTGCACTATTTCCTCTCAGCACACTATTGGTCCATATTGTTTTGAAAGTTAGGGATATTCTGTATAAGCAAATTCTGAGCACTACAGAGATACATAGCAAACATTTCTGCATCATGAAGTCAGTTCACATCATCACCCATGGTTCCACCAAAATAGAGCAACAGCCCATACTGCACATCTTTCCATGGGAGTCCTTAATAAAATTTTTCCAGTCAGAATTATTTCTTGCTTTGGGGACATCAATTGGCCTGCTTGTTCACCCGACCTGACAGCACCTAAATATTTTTGTTGGGGCTAACTTAAACATAAAATTTGTGAGCAAAACCCAACCAGCATCAACAAGTAAAAAGATTGAATTCGTGATTGCATTCGGGAGATTCCAAATGACATGTTTCAGTGAGTTATGTTATCACTTCCAAGAAAAACTACATGAATGTGTTATTCAGCATAGTAGACACTTATCAAATGTTATTTTCAAAGCAATACATGCTAATTCTCTACAAAAAAAGAGAATATATCTTTATATGATTTCCCCCGAGTTGTTATTTTATTTTCAAGAAAGTCAGGTGTTTCTGGATACCTTGTACAAAGCTACTATATCAGAATTGTCATACAATGAAATAATTGTTGACCAGATACAATTTTTATCTCTTGCCATTCTACTCATCACTTATTTACAACTCACCACCATCACCAATGATAATGATGTACCAACATGTAATATTATTATGGTACAGAATTACTGCTGATGATGTGTAAATGAAACAAGCTTGATCACTGATTATTATATGACAGTTTATATAATATTTGGAGAAAAATTTAAATAACTGTTTCATGAAGGAGCTCACTTACATAAAACTTTTATCGGATGCTTCTGGTTTTCATGGAAGACCACTGGCTTTGGCTACAGTCCTTATATTTATATTTCATACTGTTAGCTTGTGAGTACTTTTACAGACTTATACTCATGTTGCCAACAACTTTGCTGCAGTGGTAACACTGGTTCCAGACAGTTCATCGAAGTTTTGTCAGGCTTGGCTAGCGTGTGGATGGGTCATGGTCCAGGTCTGCCAAGAGCTGTTGGCAAGAGGGAAACACTCAGCCCTTGTGAGGCCAATTGAGGAGCTACACTATTGAGCAGTAGTGGTACTGGTTATGAAAACTGAAAATAGTCAAGAGAGTGGTGTGTTGACTTCATGCCCTCTGTATCCTCATCTTGTGATGCCCCAGGGCTGAGGATGACATGGCAGCCAGTTGATACTGTTGGCCATTCAAGACCTGTTTGGATGGGGTGTCCCTCCCCCCTTTTTTTAACACTTATTTCGCTCTGAAAATGGCACAGAACAACAACTTCCTGAAAACATACTGCTGCATCTCACAGCATCATACATTAGGTACTTTCTGCTCAGATGTCACTTACTTAACAAATAAATATGTACTCCTTAAAATTGAGTAGTGACCTTTCAAAGCTAAGTGTGCGATTGAGGCAACAACTACTCATTTTTCAACTAAGTGTTGGTACAGAGAGTCACTTGTGCTGATATTTTGAACTGTATGCAACAAACAGAAGAATATGCGAGCCGGTGTTAGTTGTGATGATGACTTCCAGGTGAGTAAAGCAGCACATGAGCTGTTAAAGTGAATAGCTCTTTAATGTTCCGAAGCTTGGAAAAATGTAAAGCAAATTCTCTCCAAATACAAGTAAATCTGCACAATACTATCAAAGTACTGCAATGCAAAAACGATTGACCAGGAATATTATTTGTATGACAAGATGGGAGTGCCTGGAAACAGAAATGATACTCTCTAATACTCCCTTCAACAGAAAATTTCCACTTATCAAATAATGATTGTAGCTCACATCAAACTAGTTCCCTCAGCTATCTATACACAGTTGCCGATATTTATGGAGGTCTTGGAAGCAAGCATGTCAATTTTCAACTCCTTCCAAATTGACAATGTACCGGTAAGTGTAGAGCAGATATGGCTCCAATTCAAAGAATTATATTGGAAGCAACCGAGAGATTTATCCAAATAAATTAACAAGCAATGGAATTGATACCCCTTAGTACACAAAACGGATCAGAACACTGTTGCAGAACCAAAGAAAAAAGAACGCCAAATTTAAATAAATGCAAAATCTCGAAGATTGGCAATCTTTTACAGAAGCCTGAAATTTAGCACTGACTTCAAAACCTGGCAGAAAATGCAAAGAGATTCTGGTCGTACGTAAAGTATGCTAGCAGCAAAAAACAATTAATGCCTTCTCTGCAAGGTCAATGGATCAATGAGAGTGCTGCCTAAGCGGAGTTACTAAACACAGTCTCCTCAAATTCCTTCACCAAATAAGATGAAGTAAATATTACAGAATATGAATCAAGAGCACGAGTAACTTAAAAGTAGATATCCTTGGAATAGTGAAGCAACTTAAATCACTTTATAAGAACGAGTCTTCCAGTCCAGACTGTATCCCAATTACGTTCCTTTCAGAGTATGCTGATGCAATATCTGTATACTTCAAGAGAGGCCCATATCATTGACGTCAAAATGCAGCAGGATTCTGGAACATGTATTATGAATTAACCCAATGAGAACAGTAAACTGACATACAGTCAACACATATTTAGAAAACATTGTTCTTCTGAAACACAACTAGCTCTTTACTCATATGAAGTGTTGATTGCTAGTGACCGGGGATTTAAATTGAGTGCGTATTTTTAGATTTCCAGAAGGCTTTTGACACTGTACCTCACAAGTGACTTGTAGACAAAGTGCATACTTATGGAATATTGTTTCAGTTCCTGTCAGAAGTGTCACTTTTCTCAGTAACTGACAGAAAGTCATCGAGTAAATCAGAGGTGATTTCTGGAATTCCCCAACGTACTATTGTAGGCCCTCTGCTGTTCCTGTTCTGCATAAATGAATAGGAGACAATCTGAGCAGCTGTCTTGGATTGTTTGCAGATGATGCTGTTGTTTATAATCTAGTAAAGTTATCAGAAGATCAAAATAAAGCGCAAAATGTTTTAGAAAAGATATCTGTGTGGTGTGAAAATTGGCAACTGACACTAAATAACGAAAAGCATGAAGTCATCCACATGAGCGCTAAAAGAAATCCATTAAACTTCTGTTGCACAATAAATCTGACAAATCCAAAGGCCATAAATTGAACTAAATACCTAGGATCTACAATTATGAACAACTTAAATTGGAAAAACACATGGAAAATGTTGTGGGGGGAGGCAAACCAGAGAGACTCTTTGGTAGAGCACTTAGAAGGTGCAACAGGTCTACTAAAGAGACTGCCTCCTTATCAGATAGGATTAACAGAGTATATCAAGAAAGGTTGAAGAAAAGCAGCACATTTTTATTATGGAGAAATAGGGCAGAAAGTGTCACTGATATGATGCAGGATTTGGGGTGTACATCAGTAAAACAAAGTAATTCCATCCTGGATGTTCCATTGTTTCATTAAAACAAAGGAATTTTTCATTGCAGTGGGATAATGTCACGAAATTTCGATCACGATCTTTCTCCTTCAAATGCGAAAATATTTTATTGACGCTAACCTACATAGGGTATAACGATCATCATAATAAAATACAGGAAATCAGACCTCACACAGAAAGATATGGGTGTTTGTTTCTTCTGTGAGCTGTTAGAGACTTTATTGTGTAGGTGGTTCGATGAACCCTCTGCTGGGCACTAAAGTGTGATTTGCAGAGTATCCATGTACATGCAGATGTAGACAATGATGCTTGTAAGCTCATTTGTCACAGCTCTTTGGATGTCTGCGGTATCTTGATAACACTTTCATCCCAGTTGCCTTCTCACTCAAGGAAACAAGGAAAAAATCACAAGGCTAGAGGTCCGGAGAAACATCTAGCCAGATACTTGGTAACAGATAAAGCACTATGGGTCCTTGCACTGTCATGCACTAAGAACCACTCCTGATAATGGTGCAAATGGGTTGGTGATGTCGAATTGCTTGTCACAAACATTTCAAAACTTCGATGTAAAGAGTTTGGTTCAGTTTGATCTGGAGGAACGTGCTCATGGTGAACTAATCTTTTACTATAATGCAATTAATATTGTCTTTGTTCTCAAAGGTGGTGGATTGAATTTTTTCGCGCCTGGTAATCCAGGAGGATCCTGTCATTCAACACTTCAACACTTCATGTGAGGGTAATACTGGTAACACCAATTTCCACTCCCCCCACAATAACCCTTGACAGAAATGTGGAATCACATCTGGCTCTATCCAGTAGTTGAGTAGGAATTCTTCGTCTTTCCTCTTTCTGCCTGTCCATGTGTGGGGGAAAAGTTTTGCATTAAATTTCTGTTTCCCTAAATCTTCACGTAAAATCTTATGACACACATCACAATTCCAATTAAGTTCTTCTGGTATCACATTCACAGTTGCACGACAGTCTTCTTGCAATAACTGCCTTACACACACCATGTTTGCACTGGTATGTGCTGTAGATGGGCAACCAGCTTGGGGATCGTCCTGCACTGAATCTCTACCTTCACGAAACCTTTTGTGCCACTCAAAAACGCAACTTGTTGAAAGTGCCTCACCCGCATATGCTTGCTTCATCATTTTCCATGGTCCACTATGGCTTTTTCTGAGCTTAATGCAGAACTTAATGTTCACTCTTTGCTCACAATCAGCATCCACTGCGTCACCATAAGTAATGTGCCAAAAACCCAAACAGTGTGTTTCTAAGCACAGCCCTGCTACCTACTAAGTTTGCACAGACACATGGCCAAGGCCATTTCAAGCAGGCACACATACCAGGTAACATGAAAACAATATTTGTTCCTTTTTAGTATTGCAAACTCAGAAAAAATACCTGCTCTGGAACTTTTCTGACAAGGGGAAAATTAATACCAGACAATAAAACTTAGTTTAAGTTAACGAGATAGCTGTGTGTGACAAAATAAGAATGTAACTTGAAAATAGTGAAGAAAGCTCCAATGACATAGAAACTTTGTATGTTACCAACAGAATACTTTCTGCCACTGACTACAAAGAGATTACGTTACATCTAAAGGTAAGGCTGATATAGTTCAATAAATAAAATATTTATTTTAGCATTTTTGCATATGACATTTGTTTCTCATAATGCATTAAAAATTATTTCTTCGTTTCTTTGTCCCTTACACGTACACATTCCTTTTCCATGATTAAGGATAACACAGAATATTGAAGGTTATAGTTATTGCTCCATAGTTAATTTGTGACAAGACAGTTCCCTTTCTATCACCTCTAAGCAAAACATGACAGTGTTGCCTCATCACCAGTCACACAATTTGCTTTGTTGGGCTACAAGTTATAAAAAACATTACTAACTGAGATACATATTGTAAACTGACAGCTTACATCACTAAGTATGAATTGAGAACATGTTACAACATAAATAATTTCTTTTCAATGCATCAGCAATAACTGTATTCTACTGAACAGTCCCTATAGCAAGAGAACCATTCCAACAAAAACTGGGTCAGACAGGAGAGAAAGAAACAGAGGTATTAAGAACTTACTTGGCGAGTGGAATATTATCCCGATCAGCATATGCATCGTATAAGTACTCACTGTAAAGGAAACAAACAGTAAGACACATGCTGTTATTTGGATACAGCAATTGCACTCCATGCACAGATCACTTTTAAGTTGTAATATGGGGGAAACAAATTGCAAAAAAAGAGCTGTACACAATCATCATCACAAACAACAACAACAACAACTACTACTACTACTACTACTACTACTACTGCTACTACTTGCTATAAGGATTGTTAACACTGACACATAAAAATTCATTAAATGTCAAGTTATTCATTAATAAGTAGTGTGCCCCTTTCACATTTGTACTATGAATAAAACACTAAGAGATGTAATTTGATGACTTAAAAAAAACGAAAATGTCGAACTTTTTGAAGTATAATGGCTGCTAAAACAAAGTTACACAAGCAACTGACACAGTTGGCACAAAAACACAGGCATTTAACAAATGATCAAAAGACTGGTAAATGGAAATAATACAGATAATGAAAAGGTTTTTGATTTGGCATTCCTTCACAGTGAAAAAGGAAAAACAGGTCTGTAAGAGTCACCTGTAAGCATACAAGATGAAAAACCATGCACAACACTGTTTGGCATTCTACTTTAATTGTCTAGTGAGAAAGCTCTCAGTAAGAAAACAAGCAACACAAGCCACTGCATACAGTGGCAGCACACAGCACTCTAAGAAATTATGTATCACAAACACTTAGTTTCTTTGTTATGATCTCACAATTTCTCTATGCTCGGTAACACTCATTTTTTAATTACATTTGCTTTGACACTATATCTAGAACACTATTCTCTTATCATTTAGTTCTTTATTGTATAGCATTTCAACTATCTACCATCAAGCAATACTTGAATTCTATCCCAGTAATTATTTTTCATTTGTTGTATATTCCATTTTATTTCAATTTTTATTTCTTATTTCACTCACGTCCTACGAGTTCAACTTGCAGCAATTCAGTATGACTTTCCATTCTGCTACTCTAACGCCAAGTCTAACCCTTTTTCCCCCTTTTGTTTAAGAAAAAATAATATAGAATATAATGCTCTGTATCTACACTTCATTTACTTTTACCTCCACCTCACTCCCGGAAAAAGCCAGGCAGACTTCTCAATTACCTAAATGTTAATACCAGTTTCAGGTATGATAAAATATGCAAACCAAATTAAATTCTCTCAGATGTTAAGGTAACTTAATGAAGAATAGCAAGAAATTTAAACGGGCCGTTCAAAACAAGTGAAAACTACAATTTAAATAAAAACACTAGAAAGAAAGTGTAAAGGTTGTTTCAGAAGTGATGGGCAATATTCAGGGATATGACGGGAATGACCATGCAAAACAAAAGTCAAGAAAACAACGTATACTTCAAGAGTTACGAGCATTTCTTGATCTTCGATACTGTGAAACAAATCTCATCTACTGCAAGCTCCTTGCCTTTCATATTTTGCGAAGTGGTAGTATGGAACAAAACAAGAAAAAATGTTCGGTAAACATGAGCTCTAAAATACGTACCTTAAGGGCTATGAGCACTTTTTCATCTTCAGCACTTTGAAACACAACTCTTCTAATGAATTTGTTTCACAGTATCGAAGATCAAGAACTGCTCATAGCTCTTAAGGTATGTGTTTTGGAGCCCAGTTTTACTTGACTCTTGTGTTTCAAATGATCATTGCCACCATATCCCTGAATACTGACCAACATTTCTGAAACATCCTGTATAACCTTTTTAATGGTGGAAAAAATACTGCACTGCAGTAGTTAAAATGAAAAGTTAAGGAAAAAGATGGTAGTTTCAAATTATAAGAAATAGTTTATGCAAATTGGTTAAAGCAAAGTTATTATAGAAAAGTGATGTAGCAAAAAGGAACAAATTAACAAAAACAAACTGACTGAGAAAACTAATGTTTTCATTAAAATATGTAGGACACACACACACACACACACACACACACACACACAATAATTGAGACATTAAGAAAAGTGAAAAATCACAGGAAAAACTAAAATATGGAAGCAGATGTTCTGGCAGGCGAAATACGTCAATTCAATAAGAAAATGGAAAAGTTGTATAAAAAATATAAAACTTTGGCAATGTTTGTGCTTCTTTGTTATTTTTTGGTGGTGTCCTAGAACTATTATCAGATGGAGTTAGCACGCCTGCCTCCCGAATTGGATGCTGGGGATCTGTGGAACAAGATGGTGGCACCCTTATCGGTTTGCACCAATCTAGAACAGCAGAGTGTCATTAGATTTCCGTTAGCTGAAGGGTTGAAACCACTTGGAATTCAGCATCAGATGGTAGGGCAATATGCTGATAGTCATTTGAGTTAAACGCAAGTGAAGGAGTGGGCAGATAAATGCAAATGAGGTAACAAGTGTTAAAGATTCACCACGCCTAGGACGCACTGACTGCACAGTCACCGAGAACACCATTGCGAGAGTTGATGAGTTGATACAAGAAAACAAGTGTATCAGATTGAGTGATATTGCAGCAACACTGAAAATTAGTGTCAGATCACCTACCATATTGTTCGTGACGTACTGATGCTCAAGAAAGTGTATCTGAGGTGGATTACAAAACATCTGACATCAAAAATGAAAGAAAGGCACATGGAGTGTGCAGGGACGTGTTGTGACAGCATGAGACTGAAGGGGAGGCATTTCTTCACTGTACTGTAATGTAATGTGAGATGAGAGTTGGGTGCATTTTTATGAACCTGAATGAAACCAGGCTTGGACTGGTGACATTCTTCATCTCCAAAACCCAGGATGTTAACTGAAAGAAGTGCTAGAAAGGTAATGTTAACTTGTTTTGGGACCATAAGGGAGCAATTCTTGAACACTGCATGCCAAGAGCTCAAAATGTGAACAATGCAATGTACACAGTCCTTATGTGTGAAAATTTGAAACCAGCGATTTGAAGGAGCGGTGCAGACTGGTGGCCCGTCACATTACGTACTTTCAAAGACCTGACGCACGTCTGCCTGCCTGTTTTTTGGGAGCGCCATCTGTGATGCTGGGTTTCAGCTGTGTGTTACAAAAAACGGAACACTGGAATTTAGAGTTGGTTGGTTGGTTTAAAAGAGGGGGAAGGGACCAAACTACGAAGTCATCTGTCCCTTGTTCCTAATAAAACAAGGCTACAAGTGTGAGAATAAAACAGGATAGACATATAATACAAAATGGAAAGAAAGGGAAAACCACAAGAATGAAGGAAAGGCAATGAGTACCAAAAGGAACAAAGGAGGACAAGAAAGCGACAGAGAGATACTAGAAACTGAAGAGAGTACACAAGAAAGCAGATTACAGTGGCTGGCCGACCATGAGAATAAAAAGGAGAAGCCGGCCACTCTGCAACACATTAAAACCTCCACCCTAAAACCACTAGGGTGGAGGACACAGAGGGACAAAGTACATGTGCTAAAACGTAGATCAGATGATAAAACCCAGCCTCTCAAATAAAACATAGAACTAAATTAGCCAATGAGGCATTGTCAGATAAAATGAGCGGCGACAAGTCCAGTAACCCAAGATTCCATTGCTGGGCAGTCAAAGTGGGACAGTGCACCAGAATATGGGCCACTGTCAACTGGGCGCCGCACCTACACTGAGTCGGGTCTTCATGGCACGAGAGGTAACCATCGATTGCCCAAGCATGTCCAATGCGGAACCAGCAGAGGACACCTGATTCCCTGCAAGAGGCCCGCATGGAAAACTTCCACACAATTTTAGTCACCTTAATGACAAGCAGTTTGTTGTGTGTACTGTTATGCCATTCCATCTCTCAAAGCCTAAAAATCCTACGGTGTAGGTCAGAAAGCAGGTCAGGTTCAGAGATGTCCATCTCCAGAAGCGATTCCTGCATAGCCTGTTTGGCCAGCCTGTCAGCAAGTTCGTTGTCTGGGATGCTGAAGTATCCTGGGGTCCACACAAACACCACTGAACGACGGGACCATTCCAGGGCATAGATGGACTCCTGGGTGGACACTACCAAAGGATGGTGAGGGTAGCACTGGTCGATTGCTTGTAGGCTGCTCAAGGAGTAAGTACACAGGATAAACGATTCCCTGAGGCATGAACGGATATACTGAAGAAGTGCACGAGATATGGCCACCAGTTCTGCAGTGAATACACTGCACCCACTGAGCAAGGAACGCTGTTCAATATGTCCTCCATGGACATACGCAAAGCCGACGTGAGCAACAGCCCTCGAGCCATCAGTGTAAACCACTTCGTGGCCTCTGTACTTGTCAAGAATCAAGAGAAAGTGGCAGCGGAGAGCCGCAGGGTTAACTGAGTCCTTAGCGCCATGTGAAAGGTCCAGGCAAAGCTGCGGCCTAGGTGTACACCATGGAGGTGTATGTGAATGGACCTCAAGTATAGGTGGTAAACGCAAGGACTCCAGTTCAGAAAGAAAGGATCGGACATGAACTGCAATTGGAAGCCCTGACCTGGGCCACTGATGAGGGAGATGAAACGCCATGGATGAGTAAAGGAGACAGTGATTCAGATGTGCAGGAGAACTACGAACGTGTGCTTCATAACTGGGCAGCAGTTGTGCATGCCTAACCTGCAATGGAGGCACTCCAGCTTCCACAAGAATGCTGGTCACCGGACTCGTCCTAAAAGCTCCTGTCGCTAGCCAAATGTCACAGTGGTGCACTGGGTCAAGTAAACGCAATATTGAGGGCGCAGCTGAACCATAAACAAGACTCGCATAGTCAAGGCAGGATTGAACAAGGACCCTGTAGAGCTGCAGCAGCGTAGAGCGTTCTGCACCCCAGTTGGTGTTGCTCAGGCAGCGGAGGGTACTGAGGTGCTGCCAGCACTTCCACTTAAGCTGATGCAGGTGAGGTAGCCAAGTCAATCGGGTGTCGGAAACCAGTCCTAAGAATCGATATGTCTGAACTACAGTGAGTGGATCGCCATTAAGGTAAAGTTCTGGTTTTGGATGAATGGTACGACGCCGACAGAAGTGCATAACACACGACTTTGTGGCAGAAAACTGGAAACCGCACCTTGTGGATGACTCCCTGGAGGTGCCGCTCAGCAACCCTAGTAATGGTGGAGCAGTATGAAATGCATAAGTCATCTGCATACAGAGAAGGTGAGACAGATGGCCTTACAGCTGCTGCTAGACCATTAATGGCCACTAAAAATAGAGATTCACTCGATACAGAGCCCAGTGGGACCCCATTCTCCTGGATATGGGGGAACTATGGGGGGGAGGCCACCAACTTGAACACGGAAAGCGTGAAGCGACAGGAAATTCTGGATAAAAATTGGGAGTGGGCTGCAGACACCACACTCGTATAATGTGGCAAGGATATGATGTTGCCAGGTCATGCCATATGCTTTTTTGTAAATAAAAAAAGATGGCAACCAGGTGCTGGCGTCTGGAGAAGGCTGTTTGGATGGCAGACACTAGGGACACAAGATTATCAGTGGTAGAACGACCCTGGGGGAAGCCGCCCTGACATGGAGCCAGTAGGCCACGTGACTCCAGGGCCCAACCCAACTGCCGACACACCATATGTTCCAGCAGCTTACAAAGAGCATTGGTGAGATCTTGTTGAATCAGGTGTACTGCTGGTGGTCTGCATTTTTCTAATGCAACATTTTGACGTCGTACCTCGGCATTTTCATCAGGTGCCTCCTGTCACAGGAAGCACCTGATGAAGACGCTGAGGTACAACATTGAAATATTTTGTTAGAAAAATGCAGACCACTGGCAGTACACCCGATTCAACGAGATGTCACAAAATCGCCGGGAAATAACGTTGGTGAGGCTGATGGGCTGAAAGCTATCCACATCATTTGGTTTTTACCAGGTTTGAGCACTTGAATGATGGTGCTCTCCCGCCATTGCAATGGAATGTCGCCATCGCACCAGATCCAGTTGAAGATGACGAGGAGATGTCGCTTGTAGTCAGATAAGAGATGTTTAATCATCTGACTCTGGATCTGATCTGGTCCAGGAGCTGTGTCGGGGCAATGTGCAAGAGCACTGAGGAGCTCCCAGTCTGTAAATGGGGCGTTATAGGCTTCACTGTGGCATGTAGTAAACGAGGGGACATTCCCTTCCGGCTGCTGTTAGAGAGTGCAAAAGGCTTGGGGGGGGGGGGGGGGGGCGGTAGTTCTCCGATGCACAGGGTCAAACATAGTGCTCAGCGAAGTGCTTGGAAATCGTGTTTGTGTCAGTAGATAACATGCCATTTATGTTAACACCGGGAACACCTGTTGGGGACTGGTACCCGAAAACACGTTTGATCTTTGCCCAGACTTGGGAAGGTAACGTATGGCACCCAATGGTCGAGACGTATCTCTCCCAACACTCCTGCTTCCATCGTTTGTTAAGTTGGCGAACGCAAGCACAGACCTGTTTAAAGGCTATGAGGTGCTCTAGGGAAGGGTGCCCCTTATGCTGCTGTAGAGCTGGCCAATGCCCCTTTATTGCTTCAGGACTTCCGGTGACCACCAAGGGACTGTCTTTCACCAAGGGCACCTCAGAGAGCGAGGGATCGTGTTTTCTGCCACAGAAATGATTGTTGCAGTCACCTGGTCAACCATCACAACGATGTTCCTGTGCGGGGGAGATTCAACAGTGACAGCAGAGGTGAAAGTTTCCCAGTCCACCTTGTTTAAAGCCCATCTGGGCAGGCGTCCGTGGGCTTGATGCTGGGGCTGTGACAGGAAGATGGGGAAGTGGTCACTACCACACAGGTCATCACGTGCTCTCCAATGGATAGATGGGAGAAGTCCTGGGCTGCAAATTGATAAATCAATGGCTGAGTAACTAACGCGAGCCACACTGAAATGTGTGGCGGCCCCAGTATTAAGAGGCAGAGGTCGTACTGAGACAGTAAAGTTTCGACATCTCTGCCTCAGCCAGTAAGCCCAGTAAGCACCAACATGGGGTTACGGGCATTAAAATCTCCCAAAAGTAGGAAAGGTTTAGGAATTGATCAATCAGTGCAGCTAAGACATTCAGGGGTACTGCACCATCTGGAGGAAGATATATATTGCAGACAGTTATTTCCTGTTTCGTCCTTATTCTGATAGCCACAGCTTCAAGAGGTGTTTGAAGGGGCACAGTGTCACTAAAGACTGAGTTTATGACACAAATGCAAACTCCACCTGACACTCAATTATAGTCGCTACGGTTCCTGTAATATCACTTATAGGCGCAGATGGCAGGGGGCAGGGGTCCACATTGCAGGGAACCAGGTTTCCTGGAGCGCAGTGCAGATAGCAGGTGTAAAGCTAAACGGTTACCATAGCTCAGCCAGGCGGTGGAAAAAACTGCCGCAATTCCACTGGAGGATGACGTCATCATGAGAGTGGGAAGGCATGGAACATTCAATGAGGCTGATTACGCCTCAGGGTCACATACTGCCACCGACGTTTTGCCTGAGCAGTCTATATCCATTTTGTCTGAGGGTCCGGCAAGATCTAGGTCATCAGCAGACACCAGAATCTCCACCTCATCCACAGACGCAGAACTTGGAGATAGCAGTGGTATGGGTGCCACCGCAATTCCCTTGGTCTTGGAGACCTTCTTTTTGGATTTCTATTGCTGTTCCTTGTGTTTCCCTGCCTGGGAGGACTTCACTGATTCAGTCTCCAGGACTGAAGATGAGCATGAAGGCTTGCAACCAGCTGCTTTTGGCCTCTGCTGCCACTGGCAGGTGTCATCTTTCCCACTAGCAGAAACCTGGGAAGCGAGTGATCCAAGGGACCTCTTCCTAGTGAGAGAAGCCAAAGAAGACTTATGCTTCTCCAGCTTAGAAGTGGGGGCGTTGCTCCTGAAATAGGTGGTGCAGGAGCAACAGGGAGGGAAGTGCCCCCCACCATCAAGGGGGCAGCTGTAGTCTTCTATTTTTCTGGCTCATTGTTTACATTTCTCTGCATATGCTTACAGCAACTGCCACTGGGGAACATATCTCTTCACAGCTACATGTTGATGCAAATTCAAATTACTGGCAGTCTTTGATAAGCCTAAGGATGTCTCTGACAGATGGCAAATTGCATGCCCATCCTCTTTAATTCTGCTGCGCATGGCATTCATATATTTTGAATCCACAATTATGTTTGGTCAACCTTCATCAGGTCATTGTCAACAGAAGCATAGTCATGATGAAATTTTGAAACCAACAGTAACACTGATCGCCAGAAGTCGAATGAACTGAGCTGTGGGATGGTTATTGAGTTTGGTCTCCATGAATGAAAACAGTTTCTATAAATGCTCAATGCAAACAAATAACTCTGTCAATTTCTGAGCTGCCATTGTTTTAATAATAACAAACAACAAATTTTAACATAATGACTGGTTGTGATAACTTAAAAGACAACCCTCTTAATAAACAACGACACACTGTATACAAAATTGTAGATATTCTGAACCATTCTAGCTGTGGCCCTACACTACTATTAAGCGATTTCTTCCTCTACACCACACTGGACAAGGATATAGACGACATGCAGATGAGAAGGTGACACATAGTATGTAAGAATGATAAAAGGGGTTAGCTTTAGAGAAATAAGCTACCTGTATACATAAGCTGATAACATGCGTAACATAATTCAACAAATGCTTATAATGTGATTATGATCACATGGAGAAATAGTGGTTTACCGGCCTAATGTATTAAGCAGGTTACGCAAATAAAAAAGTGTTTACTTTAGTGTGAAATGTGCTGTAACAGTACTTTTCAACTGCATCTCCCATCACCATCACAGTCATAGTATCATGATCCCTAAATTCATCTTGTATCTAATATTTCTGTGAATGGATTCAGGCAAATGCTACAATTGTTGAATATTTAATGATTTCATTGTAAACGGCCACTTTTATCCTTCAGCTCCTAACATTAATAGACCTAAATTTCTTGCCTAGTCTTGCCTAATACAGTTTTACAATGAGCTGTTTGTTAAAACATGTTATTTCTTTGTTTTCAGCATTCCAAGAATCTTAAGTATGAGTGATGTCCCAACACTAAAGTTAGAAGTTGATGATGACTGACATTTGGATATAATGGATAAGTTGGAACAATGATCATAACAAGGAAGTCAACATTGCAAAGATGGTGCCACGTGCAGAAACTCTTAGCCTGACGGTGAACAGTGACATAGTAATTGTGGTAACCACATGCTCGAAAAAGACTGCCTGCAATTTTGTAAGGGACAGAGGTAAACAACTGAGTTAGCTCACAGTGGACGATTCATGACAGTTGGTACAGCAGATAATCAGTCTCATACCTCATTTATTATTTTGCTGCTATTTGTATGAGACCTGCTGTCAAGCCGTTAATACTGATGTATCAAAAAGCTTCAAATTCTAAATGTGTATTTATGCAATACGATGCCATTTACTAAACAGTTAACACAAGTAACTCAACAGATGTCCCATTTGTACAACAGAGAAAGTTTAGCTGCCAAATATAAATTTAAGAAAGAGAAAAAAATACAATATAATAACAAAAATCAAACAATGGAACATCCTGTATGGAACGTAACAATATTATGAAAAGTAAAGTTGCTACTCATCTTATAGCAGAGATGCTGAGTCACAGAAAAAAAGACTATCACAAATAAGCTTTTACCCAACAAAGCCTCTGTCAAAAATAGATGACTCCAGCACACACGACTCTCTCTCTCTCTCTCCCCCCCCCCCCCCCCCCCCCCCACCTCTCTCTCTCTCTCTCTCTCTCTCTCTCCTCTCTCTCTCTCTCTCTCTCTCTCTCTCACACACACACACACACACACACACACTACTCTCACCCCACGACTCCAGTCTCTGGCAGCTGAAGCCACACTCCAAGCAGCAGCAGCAACAGCAGTGAAAATGCGAGTGGCAACTGGGTGGGGGTAAGGATGAGACTGGGGCAGGGATGGGGTGAGAGAGTAGGGTAGGGGTGCTGCTGGGGAGCATACAGGGATGAGGTGGAGAGAGGGTAGGGCAGCTAGGTGCAGTTGGAGGGCTAGACAGAGGGCAGGGGAGAGGTGGGGCATTTGGGAGGCAGTAACAGAAAAGTAGAGAAGTAAGAAGACTGGCTGCGTTGGTGGAATAGACAGCTGTGTAGGGCTGGAATGAGAACAGGGTAGGTGCTAGATGTGTGAAGACAATGATTAACAGAGGTCGAGGCCAGGATGGTTATGGGGATATAGAATATATAGCAGGGAGAGTTCCCACCTGCGTAATTCAGAAAAGCTGGTGTCAGGGAGGAAGGATCCATATGCAAAGGCAGTGAAGTAGTCATTGAAATGAAGGATGTTACGTTGGGAAGCGTGCTCAACAACAAGCTGGTCCACTTATCCCTTGGCCACAGTTTGTCGGTGGCCAGACAGCTTGCTGGTTGTCATGCCCACGTAGAACGCAGCTTAGTGGCTGCAGGTTAGCTTGTAGATCACATGACTGGTTTCACAGGTGGCCCTGCCTTTGATGGGATAGGTGATGTTTGTGACTGGATTGGAGTAGGCGGTGGTGGGAGGAGGTATGGGACAGGTCTCGCATCTATGTCTATTACAGGGATATGAGCCATCAGGCAAAGGGTTGGGAGTGGGGGCTGTGGAGGGATGGACGAGTATACAGTGTAGGTTCGGTGGATGGCAGAATACCACTATTGGAGGGGTGGGAGGGATACTGGGTAGGGCATTTCTCATTTCAGGGCACAACGAGAGGTAGTCGCAACCCTGGCAAAGAATGTAATTCAGTCATTCCAGTCCTGGGTGGTATCGAGTTATGAGAGGAATGCTCCTCTGTAGCCAGACGGTGAGACTTTGAAAAGTGGTGGGAGACTGGTAACGTAGGGAACGGGACATTTGTTTTTGTACAAGGTTGTGAGGATAATTACTATCTATAAAGGCTTCAGTGAGACCCTCAGTATACCTCAAAATATACCAAGGATCTCACTGACGCCTTCACAGACCGTAGTTATCCTCACAACCCTGTATAAAGGCAAATATCCCGTGGCTTATCTTTACATTCACCCACCACCCCAAGAGTCTCACTGTCTGATCACAGAGGAGCATTCACCTCGTAACTCAGTACCACTCAGGACTGCAACAACTGAATAACATTCTCTGCCATGGTTTCAAGTACCTCTCGTCATGCCCTGAAATGAGAAAAGTCCTACCAACTATCCTACCCACCCCTCCCACACAGATATATTCTGCTGGCCACTGAACCTACAAAATATACTTGCCATCCCTACAAAATCCCTGCTCTTAACCCCTTACCTCATGGGTCATATCCCTGTAGCAGACCTAGACACAAGACCTGTCCCAAACATCCTCTCACCACCACCTACTCCATCCCGGTAACTAACATCACCTATCCCCTGACAGGCAGGGTTACCTGTCAAACCAGTCATGTGATCTATAAGCGAAGCTGCAACCACTGTACTGCATTCTACGTGGGCATAACAAACAACAAGCTGGCTGTATGCACAAATGGCCACCAGCAAACTATGGTCAAGAAACAAGTGGACCACCCTGTTGCTGAACATGCTGCTCAACACAACATATTTCATTTCAATGACTACCTCACAGCCTATGCCATATGGATCCTTCCTGCCAACACAAGCTTTTTTGAATTACGCAGGTGGGAACTCTCCCTGCAATATATTCCATATCCCCATAACCATCCTGGCCTCAACCTCTGTTAGTCATTGTCTTCACACATCTAGCACCTACCCTGTTCCCATTCCAGCACTAAACAGCCCTCTATTCCACCAATGCACCCAGTCTTTTTACTTCTCTTCTTTTCTGCTAACCTCAGCCCCCTGCCCCTCCTCTCTCCTTTGTCGTGTAATGACAGTCCATTAAAATACCACAATGTGGGAACATATAGCCTACAACTTCCATGGAAGAACTGGAGAACTTCTTTTTATTATTATTATTTTATTGCACTCCCGTATGTATGTTGTGCGTAGAATCCTGATTTACATCTTAACTGCCTTCCATGTAATATATGGCTGGAAACGAAGAGATGTATCTACAGTTGTGGTAATTGTCAGTGCTATATTGTTTTTATATTTGATTGTAGTTTCCACAGTTGTGGAAACTCATGATGCAGTGAGATAAATTGTAATACAACTTATTTTTCACTTAATATGTAGCAAAACATCAACACAAACAACGTTTGCCATCTTCTCGAATTTTCCTTCAATCCAAGCTTCTGGAAAACATCCCAAACATGCTCCATGTTTAACAAACATGTCAAACACACCACATGTGGTCAAATATTTGGCAAACATGGTAAAATCTGACAAATTTTTTTACGATTTATGAGTGCCTTAATAAGGGTGTTCATGTGAGGAATGTGTGATACCAACGCACAAGGTGTAAAGATGGCTAATTTATAACACTGAAATAGCACAACAAGTACAGTTGATGACTTCCATTTTTGATATCACTGATATGCTCTGCTGGAAATGAACTGATGCACTGACCAAACATGACTGTGCAGTTCAGGAATTTCATGATAAAGGAGGAAGGAAGGTCAGGGTTTAACATTCTGTCAATGAAGGGGTTGTTATAAATTGAGCACAAGTTCAGACTCCAGAAATAAATTGACCATGTCTTCCTTTTGAGGAACAGTCTCACCGTATGCCTTTAGGGCTTTAGAGAAACTACAAAATACCTAAATCAGGATGATCGGACAGGGATTTTAAAGAACATACTACCAATTGTCAATCCAATGTCTTGTAAGTTCATCATGCCATTTGGTAATTTCATAATACTGTGCTGCTCAAAGTAACATTTTTCTTGATTATCAAAGGGTCTGTTCTAATTTCCTCATATGTTCATGCCTTATATGTTCACTTAAAATGCATCCGCAGCTTCTGTTTTATTAAAAGACAGAAGGTTATCCATTTCTCCACTACACAGTAATTGCAGATGAAACTACTGTACACCACTGCAAACACAAAATAAAATTCAATTCATATAATGTCACCCTAGATGATCACATATAATGTCACCCTAGATGATCAAGTAATAGGAATTAAACACACTTTCATGGGCTGAAATGTTGTATTATCAATGGTGGCAATGGAGTTATAAATATTTTTTACACATTGAAAGAACAACAGACTAGCCAATATATAGACAAAGACAAACTGAGAATTAGCATTTAAGAAAATTCAAAGTCACAAGTAGATGTCTTGTTGCTACATGATAGTAGTAGGCCATGACCAACAGCACCACAATGGATGAATAAGGCAGTGGAAATGCACTATTAGACAGATGCTACATTGTGGCAGTTTTAGGTGCGGAGTGTTTTGAGTTGTGGTTGCATAAGATACCAGTAGAGGTCAGGCTTGAACTACCAATGCCAAACACAGCAAAGAATTATGATGTCGCCACTACCAAATGGTTTGTGTACTCCAATTTTCTGTGTGTTGTGAAGTGTTTATTATTATTATTGTTATTTTGAAATGAATAAAGAGATTTATCCTGGTGCGTAAAGAGATTTGAAAGCTACTCTCATCACAACAAAAGCAATCAACAATCCCTATGCCTGTTATATCAGTTCTGCATTCATGGAAGCAAAGAATGTGGATGTAGGATGGCAGCCCTTTGAGAGGGATGTGGGGCTTATTCCCCCTGCACCGCTCCTCTCCCCTCGGATAGACTAATTTCTCGTTCGTTTATGGTCATGGCAGACTGCCACGATATACTGTCTGCATTATTGCGTGTCTGCTATACAGGCCCACCTCTGACTTTTATACCCCTACTCCTGGGATGAGGCAAGATGACCAATGGATTGGTTGTGTCTCTGCAAAAGCTGTGTGTTCAAATAGTGTTTTCATGTGGCAAGTGTTGTTATTGACAACTGGTGCTTCCACCAAGTACTGGAAGTGTCAACCAACTGTGTGTTTTCTGAAAAAGACATTAATATAATTGATGCAGAGGGAGTGTTTCAATTTTGAAGCGCATTTGGTTGCCAACAGTGTGGAGCAATTGTCACTCTCTCCGCAGCGTGTGAATCAGTGTTTACGTACGTCAGCTGAGAAGAGGCATGCAAATTACAGTCTAGCCATCCTGAACAGCCATGGCAGGTACAAGGCGATCCACACTTGACAAGTACGGCTATGCTTCTCACAACTCAGAAGAAAGCAACTTAAGTGAGTCAGTAGTGCAGCATAATGTGGAGAGGCCATCCACTGTAACATGTTCAGCATCAAATGGGCAAACAAATGCAGTGTGGATCGCTAGCTCCAAGGGGAATGGTGGCAACTGACATCAGTAATTCAAGTGATAATGCAGAAGGGAAAACTGCAACAATTAGAGAAGCAGTGAATATGCAACAGTGATAAAAGGGTTTAATGGTATTTACTGAAAATGAATTTTCAGAGTGAAGAACAAAAAGATAAGAGAAGTGAATTAAATGTGGAAAGAAAAAATCTCAATGGGCAATAGAGCAAGCCATATTAATTGGAATGTTGCAACAACTGCAAACAGAAACTAACAATTATAGGGTGACTGGTTGGGGTGGGGGCAGAGAAAATATATTTGAGTGCAGAGCTAATGATGAAACCTAGTAGACATCCAGGCAAAACAGCTCCTCTTATAAAATCATTGCGATGTAAACAATGCAACAAAATACTTTGTTCATAAAGCTGAGAGAAAAGGAAGAGACAAAGGTCGTACAACAAAAACTGAAGACTTCAACAAAACCCCAACACAGAAAATTTGCGTAAATAAATTCAAGCAGACTAATAATTTAGTTGTCCTGGAAACGGCTACACTAAGTAACATGGAAAAGATAATAAACAACAAAATGGGGTTAGAGACTGGTATAAGAACAGCATAAGTCGTTTGAACAACTCTCATGAAGCGACAAAAAGCATACCTGGTTTTGGTTAAAGCTTACATAGCAGTGAGGTGGTGCACACAATGCCAAGGCCATGGCCATCTATAAAAATATTGTGATAAACAAGTAGTAATTTGTGGACACTGTGGGGATGAAGACCATATCAGAAAAGACTGCAGTAAAAGTAAACAAGTGGCAGTATGTGTGTGTCATGTAAATGTAAAGGTAAAAACTGCATGGGGAACAGAGACGAATGTCACACATATCAGACTCTCCTACCCAGGTTCATTTTAAGAATTAATTGTGGCTAGGCATCGCCAAACAGTACCAAGCAATTAGTATTCTAATGACACCGTTACATGCTGTCTACATGAAAAATATAAATCACAATCAAGGAGGAAGAGGAGGAGGGATGCTGAAAGTTTGAGGAACTTTTGGTAAAACTGAGCATTAAGCACCACAGAGAAGAGCTTGGCTGAAATAGAGCTTCGTACACCTACATAAAACCAGGAAAGAAATTTTTGGCAAAATTTCATAACTATGTAGTAAAACGGAGAAACAAGATCACAGCCAGAAGTAGGAGTTGCATATGATGTAGGTGAGCGGGATTTGGTGACAGAAACTGAGCAGTTGTTTGTAGTATGCGACGGCACACAATTTGAGGAAAATACTGCCCTGCCTATAGAAGTAACAAAAACAGATGCCAATGAAGGATATGAGTCTGCAACAAAAACAGTACAAGACTGGTAAGGAATTTGCATACAAAAGGAGAGGTTATTACTTTCCCTGTGCCTGATTTTGTAGATAGAGATCTCAAAGTGAACAATCTGCTAACAGAATTGGAAAAACTGGAAACTTTATTGAAAGACGTTTCTGCCAGAAGAAATAAATTTTGGATACATTCTAAAGCACTTTTGTGATGAGGCGTAGCAATTAGGAGAATCCATTATGCAACTCAACCTACAGATCATGAATATCCCTTGCTAGTTTCTAACCTCTTGCTCCACTCTCAAATTCAGTCATGCAGAACTTGTTAAAGATCTTCCCTCCTCCTCCTGTTTCCTACAGTGAAAACACTTTTTGGCACCAACCCTACCAATCAGACTCAAACAAAGACCAATACTGAATCCTGCCTGACTCAGTTCACTCCTCCATCCAACTGTGATCCACCACCACTGCCCCTAATAGCCCCGTTAACTTTCCAGATTTCTTAACCTCGAATCTTGCCTCACCATCATTCCCAAATCCCTGAATATGCAAACTAACCTTGCATCCAAAAAAGTGAAGTCCACCACCAAAAATCTCTTCATGACCTTATAATCCTATGTGCAGACAAAGGCACCGCCAGCTGTCAGATGCATCCACTTACAAACCTAGCCACACTGTCTCCCCTCAAATTTTTAGGCCCATCCCAGAACCTCTCCCTGGAGCCCAACTCTTTCCTTAACCCTACCACTCCCTTGCATTCCTTCTTTCCACATGCTACCGAAAGTCCATAAAGCCAACCACCCACGACGCCCCAATGTGGATGGTTACTGTGCCCCCACTGAGAGAATCTCTGCTCTCATAGATCAACACCTTTAGCCTACTGCCCGCAACCTACCCGCCTATATAAAAGATATCAACCATTTCCTCCGCCGACTCTCCACACTTCCTGTTCCTTTGTCACACAGTGCCCTGCTCGTCGCTATGGATGGATGTCACCTCCCTTTACACTGAAATCCCTAATGTCCATGGCCTTACTGCTATTGAACACTATCTTTCGCAATGCCCGACAGATCCCAAAACAACAATGTCCTTCCTAGTAACAATGACCAACTATAGCCTCACCTACAATTACTTCTCCTTTGAAGGCATTGCCTACAAACAAATCCGGGGTAAGGCTATGGGCACCTGCAATGCACCATCCTATTCATGGACCATCTAGATGAATGCTTTCTAAACACCCAGAATCCTAAACTGAACACCTGGTTCCGATTAACTAATGACATATTCATGGCCTGGATTGAGGGAGAGAACACCCTATCCACATTCCTTCAGAACCTCAAAACCTTCTCCCCCATTCGCTTCACCTTGTCTTACTCAACCCAACAAGCCACCTTCCTAGATGCTGACCTCCACTTCTAAGATGACTAAACCAGTACCTCTGTCCATATCAGACCTACTAACCACCAGCAATGTTTCCACTTCGACACCTGCCATCTATTCCACACCATGAAGTGACTTCCATACAGCATAGCTACCCATGGCTGTCGCATCTGCAGTGATGAGCGGTACCTCTCGAAATATACTGAGGTTCTCACTGACCTCAACCAGTGGCAGATACATATGGGTCCTTCGGGGCCACCCACACTGCCACCCGGACCACCGCTGCCAGTCAGCCCGCATGCTGTTCGTTCATTTCAGTCGACTCAACTGAATCGAGTTATCGAGTAGTTGTACTTTCCTATGTAATTAACTAATTTGCCAGGAAGAATAAGGGCATAGAATTCATCATTGAAGGAAGAGAACCACAATTGTAACTTTTTTATATCATGAGATGGCATTGTCTTGTATATGTGTATAGTCAGTTTACATACAACTTTTTTAAACTTTGCATATGACTTGATTATTTTTTGTTACGGTGAAAATAAAGATAGCTCAAGATATCTTTAGTGCCCCCTCCTTGAGGTTTTTCTGTATCCACCACTGATCTCAACAGACTGTAATTACCCTCCCAACAAATCTCCTGTGCCTTATCTTCCCACCATCTCCCACAATTCTACTATCCGGCTATAGAGGAGCATTCCCCTCGTAACTCAGTACCACTCAGGACTGGAGCAACTGAATTACATTCTCTGCCAGGTTTTCGACTACCTCTCATTGTGTCCTGAAATTAAAAATGTCTTACCCACTACCTTTTGCCTCCCCACCCCCACCCCCCTCCCCAGTTGCTCTCCACTGTTCGCTGAACTTACACGATATCCTCATCCATCCCTACACAATCCCTGTTCCAAGCCTCTTTTCTGACGGCTTATATCCCTGTAACAGACTTCGATGCAAGACTTGTCCCATACATCCTCCCACCACCACCTACTCCAGTCTGGTCACAAACATCACCTATCCCATCAAAGGCAGGGCTACCTGCGAAACCAGTCATGTGATCTACAAGCTAAGCTGCAATCACTGTGCTACATTCTATGTGGGCATGACAACCAACAAGCTGTCTGTCCACATGAATGGCCACCGACAAACTGTGGTCAAGAAACAACTGGACCACCTTGTTGCTGAGCACGCACTCCAACACAATATTTCAATGACTGCTTCACAGCCTGTGCCATATGGATCCTACCCACCAGCACCATCATCTCTGAATTGCACAGGTGGGAACTTTCCCTGCAATATATCCCATGTTTCTGTAACCATCCTGGCCTCAACCTTCTTTAGTCATTGTCCTCACCCATCTAGCCCCTTCTCTATTCCCATTTCTGCACTACACAGCCCTCTATATTCCACCAACGCATCCAGTCTTTTCACTTATCTCCTTTTCCACTACTTCCTTCCTACCCCCCCCCCCCCCTGCCTCCCTGCCACCACTCCGCTGCCCTCCTCCTAACCTCCCAACTGCATCAAGCTGCCTTATCCTCTCTCCACACATGCTCCCCAGCAGCACTTCACTGTCCCCACCCCTACCCTACTATCCCTCCCCTCCCAGCCTCAGCCTCCTCCTCACTCCCACCCAGTTGCCGCTCCCTTCACGAACTGCTGTTGCTGCTCACAGTGTGGCTTCAGCTGGCAGAGACTGTGGTCATGTGTGTGAGAGTTGTGTTTGCATGAATGTATGTTTTGACAAAGGCCTTCTTGGCTGAAAGGTTATTTTGTGACAGTCTTTTTGTTGTGCCTATCTGCAACTCAGCACCTCCGCTATATGGTGAGTAGCAACTATCCTTTTCACAGTAAATTTGTGTGTTTGTCGTTTCATAGTTCAAACTTGAAGTTCATGCTTTATTTGGCCAGTGGAGACCACCTGGCCTGCTAGTACAACAGCAGTTGCGTGCACAGCCTGCTGCCTGTGCCACCTGTTAGAATAATGGCCATACAGGCTAGAGTGCAACGGTCCACCAGCCTCTTGTGTGTGTGTGTGTGTGTGTGTGTGTGTGTGTGTGTGTTGTCTGTTGTCTGTTGTATGTGTGAGGGTGTTTTGAAAAGTTCTTGGAACAGAATAAAAAGAAAGCACTTACATCACAGACTTTTTATTTTTATTTTTCAGTGTAGTCTCCTTGTAGATTAATGCACTTGGTCCAACAATGTTCCAGTGCCTTGATCCCATCTCAAAAATAAGTTTCCTCTAGGCCAGCAAAATAGTTGTAAACTCCGGCTATCAATTCTTTGTTTGAAGTGAATCTTCATCCACCAAGAAAAATTTTCAGTTTTGGGAAGAGTGGAAGTCTGATGGAGCCATATCAGGTGAATAAGGTTGGTGTGGTACCAATTCATACCTTAGTTCGTGTAATTTTGCCAAGGCAACGGCATCGTGTGCAGGAGCGTGTTTTTTAATCCAGTGTCAAGACTCATGGAACCCATCTTGCAGATAATTTTTTTTGTTTCTAATTCTTGAGTTAAAATATGATATAGCCTTTCAGATGAGATCTGGCAAGCGTGAGCAATTTCACCCACTTACAATTGGCGATCCTCCACGACCATTTTGTGTGCTTTTGCAATGATTTCTTGAGTAATGACATATCATGGCAAATCATCATCTAAGCTCTCCTGTCCAAATTTGAATTCATTTGTCCACTGGGCAACAGATGAATATGAAGGAGTAGAGTACCCCAGTGTATTCTGGAAATCGGCATGAATTTCATTTGCTTTCATACCTTTCTTTACAAAGTACTTAATCACTGCTTGAATCTTGATTTTTTCCATCCTCGCTAATCACTACATGGGAACAACACAGCCACGTCACCGCCACAGCTCTCTTCCAAGAGCACTGACTTGGCACATGTTCACAGGCAACAGTCCAATGAATATCACTTGTAAAACTCTTTGTGCTAGCACTGACCTCTCGTGGTGATTCTGAGAACTTTTCAAACCAAACTCGTACTTTGCCTCTAATGTGTTTAGGGTTTTTCATGTAATAAAGTTACAGCCTTATTGGGTTAGGACACTGTGACAATGAGTATGATATTCATCTGTGTGTTCCACTTCAGTCATTGGTTTTTTGAGTTTAATTTTAATGGAGGCAATACTTAAATCTCTTCTCGAGCAACAGCAGGCCCTGACAGTTTCTATCTCCAGTTTAACGGCTACAATGGTGCAATGTACAGCCCTGCCACAACATATCTGCTGCTGTTCCCTGCATACAACGATGCAGCAGAAGACTAGGATGCTTATGAAAAATGCCTGTGACAACATTTCCATGCATTTGGAGTAACACACATAAACTTGTGCAATGCTTTTGTTGTTGTTATTTTGTTGTTGTTTGCTCGTAGGTAGGTGGACGTATCAGAACACCCTACTGCAAAAGCCTCTAAAGCCTTAAATTCAGCACAACAGCATAATTCTCAGATAGAGAAAGAAGCTTTAGCAGTCAAGTACGCTCTAAAAAATGTCATGTTTTTCTATATGGGTCACCAGAACACCGACCAAAAAGCAGTGGTGTCCCTTTTTAATCCTTTGGCGTCCTTGCCGAACAATGCAGAAATTCACTTACATTAGTGGACTCTTTTTTTTTCCTGTCGTGATACAATGACAAGGTACATTTTCGACCTATGGCACAACATGAAAATGCTGATGCCTTATCGTGTTTGCCGATTGGTCTGGATCCACAGTTTGACAAAGAAGAATTGCTTTCTTTTCCTTCAGACGTGGAAGCTCTAAATGTTGTTGACAATTTTCCTATCACTACCCTAAAACTGCAGCCGCAATAGCAGTGAATCGTGTTTTAATTAAAAGTAGTTTCTTTTATGCTACATTGTTAGCTGGACAAAAACTCTGGGTCCTGCTTCTCATCCCTTAAGAAATTATTTTGCATTATAAAATAGTCTCTTTGTTTGAGATGAAGTTCTGTTGTTAGCTACAGAGGACACTGTTCCCCATGGTAGTCCCGTCCAAAATTTGTTGCGAGGTTATGAGTTTATTACATGTGGACCACTGGGGTGTGTCATACACAAAAGCGTTAGCATGCATACATGTTTCTTGTACAGGCACTGATGGGGAAATAGCATGAGTTGTTGCATACTGCTCACTGTGTGTCACTCATCAGAGGTCACTGGTGCATCTTTGTTGCCATGCAACCTCCACAGTGGCCTTTGGAATTAATTCAAGTAGATTTTGCAGAACCTTTTTTGAATTTCTACTGGCTTGTTGTAATTGATGCATATTCTAGTTTCTGTATATGGTGCATTGTTTGTCAGCTTCAGCGGTGACGACAGTTTCAGCTCTGTCAAAAATTTTTGCAACTGAAGGTCTTCCATATATGTCAGTTACAGGCAACAGCCCTCAGTTCATATTTCAGGAAACTGCAGATTTATGTAAAAAAAAGTGGTATTCACCATACTTTGGCTCCTCCTTTCCACCCTCAATCAATCAGGGGAACAACTAGTATGAACATTTACGACTTAGATGAAAAAATATGTTTCGGATGTGTCATCAGAAGTGGCTCTTACTGGTTCCTCAGTTCTTATAGGTTTACCTCTGTTGGTGATAAAAGAATTTGGCACAGCCGTCAGCTGCAGACTTGCTAAAGCTACTTCAATCAATGGCAGGACATCTGCCAACACAGGCACCACAACACTTCTGACCAGCCAGAATCGTTTGGGCTTGTAGTTTTGACTGCTGACCGAAATGGGTGCAGGCAGTCATCGAGAATCACTGTGGCTGATGTCTCTGTCTTGTCTGCACTGCTGAGGGGAGGGCATCATGACATTTATACCAGCTACAACAACATCATGTGACCAGCTGTGCACTGGGAGCACCTCTGCTACCATCCCGTCCTCTGCCCAGATGTCTCCTACATTGTGGCCGATGCCCTTGCCTTCACTGCCACTGCTGCCAATGCGTTCACAACCGCCTCTTCCACTGTGGCTGCCCCCTTCAGCTGTCAGAAGCAAGGAAGGACTCCAGGTCCTGTGCAATTGCAGACAACACCTCCACCACTGCCTCCTCCATCGCAGCTGGCACTGCCTGTTCAACCTCCATCACTGCGGCCTCCTTCCCCAGGGTTGGATTCAAAAATGGATACGGAAGTCGTGCCAGTGTCGTACCACACAGTCTCTCACAGGAGGGTGGGCGCCACACCGGTCAGTGCCCGTGCCACTTCCAACCCTTCTCATCAGTGGCAGTGTGTCACGTGACTCAACAACCAATGTCAATGACAGGAGGAATGGACATGAGCAGAGAGCTCACTTCTTCACAAAGAAAGAGGAGTGTGCATTGCTTCACAGTTGGCATATGAAGTCTGTCCTTGATTCGGCCACTAGAAGGGACCCAACCTGCTAGTATGAAAGCACTTGTATCCACCGTCTGCCGGCTGCACGCCCTGTTGGAACTAATGACTATATACTCTGGAGTGCAAGGCTCCCCGGGCCATTTGTGTGTTGTCTGTTGTATGTACTTTGGCTCTCATGTGTTTATGCTTTTTCATGAAATAAAGTTACAGTGTTATTGGGTTAGAACAGTACTCTACACCATAACCAGAAGGGAAATCCAAGACATCACAGGATATGTTCACATAAGGCCCAAACACTACATCAAAGAGGCTGACTGGGAAGATTATAACCAACAATGATAAGTTGCTAGTAACAGTCACAAGGTGTTAGAATTTCTTTATTGCACTTTGTGTTTTTGGGCAAAGCCCATCATCAGATAATCTGTCAAAAAATTATTATAAAATAATGAGCACAAAGGTAATCCACACCAAGAATTAATACAAAAATACATAACACATGACAATGTAGGGTGTACTAATAATACAGTCCAAAATACGAAGTTAATGAAAAAACTTTTGATGCAAACAATATCACACATAAAAATTCACAATGACAAAATAGCTGTGCCGAGTTATTAACAACATGAATGTCAATACACAAGTGAAAGAGGTGATACATCCAAAATTAAGATTAACATTAGACACTTCAACCTATATCCTTAATTATCATGTTTTACATATTTTTGTGTTATGACTTGGTGCAGATTACCGTTGTATATATTGAATAATAATATATACATTTATAATAATGTAATGATTTTATAATAATTTTTTGACAGATAAGCTGATGATGGGCTACACCCAAAACACATAATGCAATAAAGAAGTTCAACTAACATCTGGTAACTGTTATTAGTAACCCAGTAGCATTGGTTATACTTTTTGTAAGTATCGACATGGTCACAAACCTCACACATGACTTTTTCTTGTATCTGTGCCAAGTTTGGCTACATATGAAGTAAAGTTGTTTTACTTTGTCAAGAGGATTACCATGGCCAGATCAAGTTCAATGAATCCTCCTGGTTTAGTGACATAATACCTAATTACACGAAGTTGAAGTTGCAACAAATCGTGTACTGCACAACAAATCAAAATAAAATTCAAATGTGAATGAGTGAGAAGTGAAGTTACATCCACAAATAAAGCCAGTTGGCCAGTTGTATAGATAATAATTGTGGTTTCAACTACTGTCTGTTCTTTCCCAAGGGCAATTTGCTGATGTTATCATTCTTGTGTGTGATCCTGTCCATTAGCAATTTTCAGAAATTCATAACAGATATCAGTGGAAACTGGAAACTCTTTTTGCGTGGAATGCCTGTTTGAGTGTGTGGAGTGCCTGCCAAGCAAGTAAATACAAGTTTCTGGAAAGATTCTCGTAAAAAATGGACCAGAAAATAGAAGCAATTAGGGAACATGTTAATAAGGCAAATAGACAAACAGTGCAATTGAAAGAGCAGACAATGTAGAATCTGAAATGGATTGTTTTTAAGAACTTTGCTGTTACTGAATTACAGCTAGTTAACAAACGTGTTAATGTAATCGATGAACGAGTAAAAAGAACAGAAAACAATATCACCGATGAACTCAACAGACAAAAATCAGAGTTGTATAACACACAACTTATACCGAAACTGAAAATAATTTCATTGACGAGAAACTAAAATTAAATTCTATACTTGTTCAGAATAAATTTTTTCGGTAAACAGCAAAGTGAATGAAGTATCAAATGATCTTCAAACAGTCAATACTAAAGTTGTAAATCTAGAGACTAATATGTTTAGTAATATATATAGTGGTAATAACATGTTTCAAAACAATTGCAATAATGTTACTATGAAAATTTTTCCAGGTGATTTTACACTACATCCTGTTGATTATTTGTACCAGTGCAAGGACAGCTTCACACCAGGCATACCAGAACTTATGAAAGTGAAATTTGCTGAATGATATTTAGATGGAGAAGCTTTATCGAGGGCTAACCAACATGTTAACCCAGAAATGACATTTGCAGAGTTTGAAAAATTATATTTAAACAAATTTTGTTCAGAGAGTGAGCAGGTATAAATAAAATCAGAATATTTGAATGGAAGTAGATTTTGCAAGGGAGATATGAGAATGTGAGAATTTTGTGAAAAGCAGCTTAGGACTTCAGCACATTAGATAAACCACTTGATGAATTAATCCAAATTGATGCACTGAAAATGTGTTTACCAGGCCATGTTCAGTGGACTCTTGTTTATGGACCACATGACACTATTGAGGAATTTCTGAAGTACATAGATAAATTAGATCGTGCTTGGGAGAAAAATTTTCAGAATGGGCAGTCATCACAACACCACCAGAATAACACCAATAGGAACAATAACAACATATATGATAGTAATATAAGTAATAATAATTTTGGTGGCAACTATCACAACCAGAGTAATAATAATAACAGAAATGAGAAATGGTAACAGATCTTATGAAAATAATCATCAGGAAAACAGGTAAGCATCTTATTGCAAGCCTGTCAGTCTGAGGTGAAGAACAGTTACAGAAATCAGGCTAGACGTAGGAGAGGAAGGTGAAGTTCACGTCACAGACACCACAATACACACAATAAATACCAGATAAACAGAGCTGATTATGATAAAGCATTTCAGGACTTGATGCTGATGGAAATGGATGAAGATACTAGTGAAGTAGAAAATAAATTTAATCTTAGTACAGATGATATGAATAATTTATTGGACGAGAGTTGTGTGTTTAGTAATAATAACATTTATGATGATGCTGAAGAGTATGGTTTAGTTAGCTTCTTTTATGATGACAAATTTTCTACATTGTCTGAAAAAGATGTGGAAGAAAGCAAGGATCATATACCGAGGTTGAATTATGTTTATGGGCCTGTTGACACAAGTTCCGGTACTTTTGATAGTGATTGTGATGTGGAAACATGTAGTTAAAGTTGAGGTTCATGTAGGTGCAGATGCTGCTGCATATGAGTATTTTGAAGCTATTGGTGGTGAGGCTGTATTTTATGCTGAATTAGATGGTATGGTGTATGTGGAAGTATTAGATAATTCTGTGAGTAATGGAATGATAGGACATGACGATTTGGAGTTGAAAAAATAGGTACACGCAAATCAATTGATAACCATTGAAGTCAGTGAGATATTACATGATTTTTACAGTAAGGAGGATCAAGATAAGCTAATTAGTGATAAGATACTGAAAGTATTGGAAGAGAATGATGAGTCTGTGGGAAAAGGTTATTACTGTGATAGTATTCAGCACACACACTCTAGTTTTAAGTTACCTTTAAGTGCTTTACAACCAAAATTAGGAAATGAGGTTCAAGTAAATGCTGATTTAAACTGTAGGGATACTGAAAATGATTTATTGGCAGATCAGGATGAAAGTAATAAGCATGAAATGCTTGGTAGTCCCTGTATCGAAATATCTGTAGGCAATTGGAAGGGAGTTTGTCTATAGGACACTGGTAGCCCAGTAAGTGATGTGTCTGGTAAATTAAGAGGTAGATTAAAGAACACTGAACAGTATACTGAATTTCCAATTACTGGTGTTAACATAAAAGGAGCCATTGGTGAACTTAGTAAATTAATCAGTAGGCAAGCATTAATTTCATTTACTGTCAGTAATGTTGTATTCGAACAAGGATGTATGGTAATAACTGAGCTGAATGAACACATGTTGTTACAGATGGATTGGACACTGAAAGTTAATGCTAGCTTTGATTGGTTACATATGAAGCTAAATTTTATTGATCCAAACTCTGGTGTTCATGATGAAACTAAATTATACATAATGTTTGATGAGAATTTTAGCAATAATTTAAGAGGAGTGGCAGTATTTGATGACAGAAATTATTTAGATGAAGATAATGAGTATTTTGATAACCAGGTGGTTAGTGAAGACTTTTCTCAATTAGTACTGGACAAACTCAACTCAGCAGACAATTTAAGTAGCAATGAAAAAAGTGACTCTGAGGGATTCCTATGGGAATATAATAGCATATTCAGTGACAAGCCAGGCAGGGTGAAAGATTATGTGTGTAAGTTAAAACTGAGACCACACGCAAAATTTTTCATTGAGCCATATGGGGTACCTATTTGTAAGAGGAAGGTTGCTGAAAAGGAGTTGGAGAAATTGATGATAATCAACCCTCAGGGGATACACACACTGTGTGTACCATCTGTCTGGCAAACACAAGGTCCCATGATAATGTAGTATTTGCTTCAACATCTTTATACTTTGGTACTACATCCCTTATTTGCACCATTTACACTTAGATTCTTGTCACAAGTTGAAATCAATTCTGGGTATATGAAGTGCTTTCCCTGATTTGAAGATTGGTGAGATATATGCATTGGCTGATTGGTCTGTGGAAGGCATCAGTCAGAAAGGAGATATCTTGGTTGGATGCTCCGGATGGCCATCAACCAATTCTTTGACACACCAATTACGCATGGAGTTTAAGCTATGTTTCAGTGTGTCAAGTGTATTCTGATCTGCATTATGCTTTGTGCTTTTACCTATATTTAATTCTGTATATATTTTCGTGTCATGTTCTCTATATTGGTTGTTACCATTCGTCATTTATGTTCTTTGGTACTTCAATACCCAACATTGTTATGTAGTATTGTGATGCTCATCTTAATCATTTACAATTTTCTGCACATGACCATCTGACCAACATATTTCTGTTACATAAAATTCCATATGTATAACTTAATCAGTGATATATGTGAGTATTGCCATTGTGTTTCTTCAACTGCTTTTTCAGGATACTATTGAATACTTATATTGCTTCTCTTATTGAACCATGTAAGTGCCAACATATGTATTTATCTTCAAACAACCATTCGTATTAAAATGTGATATGAAATACTTAGATAGTGACTGAACATTGTCTACAAAATCATTTTCACTACGTTTTATCACGGTATGAATATGAATAATTGTTTCGGGAAGAGTCTCCCATAGTTGACAGGAGTTGTAATCATTGTCTGTTAGACATTTATTGTGAGCAAAACCTCATCATACAGTCCTGTTTCAGCCTCAAGAACCCCATTTGATAATCTTCTGTTTCTATGCCCTGGATAAAACACTTCAGTCTTTATTTCCTGGAATGGAAAGTCATAACTTTCAGGTTGGTCCGTGCACTGCAAACATGGCCCTTGAACATTTTGTCTGGAACTTGGAAGTTCCATATCATATTGATTCACATATTTGCATACTTATTCCTCACTGGACTTTGACATTTGAACTTACTGAACATGAACTTTCTTACTGGTCAGCACCCGGCAGTATGGGTTTTTCAGGTCAGTCTGACCGTCGCAAATGTATGCCTTGAATATTTTCAGTTTGATTTGAGATGTCTCATGCCAAATTTCAGCTTCATGTAATTTTGCTTACTATAACCATTTGATCTGTTTTTCAGTTGTGATGTCATGATTTCAAACTTTCTCTATAGTTTTTGTCATATATACACCCACACAAATACATAAAAACACACTGTTTTTCCCACAGGGGCTTTCTTCCACGCTGTTTACTTCAGTGTCTTGTAAGTCTTGAAGTAGCACCCTTTTCCTTATACCTGTTCTTTAACTGAATCCTAGAGTTTTCAAGGTATGCTCTAAAACTTTATCAGCAGGAATTGATGCATGCCAATGAACGAAAACAAATTGCTTTTCTTGCTCGTAAAACTCACGCGTCCTCTGTAGCAATTCCAAAGCCTAACTATTTAATGGCACTCCACGACACAATGGAGTCTTGCTTGGTGAACGACACTATTTTGGTAAAATTATTTAATACACAGAAGCTGTAGTAGAGATAGTAACACTACACAACACAACACAAAAGCAGGTGGTCCCACACTAACATACAATGTTTACATGGAAGCCAGCAATGTGGTAGCATTGATGCCGGAATCGGCTTTTGTTTGGTCCGGTTATTGGTTCAAAAAACCCAGTGCCTCGCGTTTCTCACTTGTTTGTCAGTTATATTGCCAACTTTACAGTGCTTGGGAAGTGATATGTTTCAGAAGCCGGGGTATATATTCCCTACATTTTAGCCAGAGATTTAGAAGAGCTTTGTCTCTCTGCGATAGTCAGACCCCTTTGGGGGTACTGTAATCCCACAACTCTTTGGGATCCTATATCCTTTTGCCAATCTCATTCCGGCTCTCCTGGAGAGGGCATATGTATAATATCAGTATGCTGCTATGATTTTTGTCTTTTTTGGTTATCTGGATTCGAATACACTGAAGATTTTCTTTTGCAGCAAATTAGTAATTTGCATTAATTTAAGCTATTGTTTTGACATTGTTTACGTTGGGTCTCACCAATATGCATAATGAAGGAAACATGTTGGATTAAAAGTTGATGTACCATCACAATTTGTACATTATACACACTTCAGGCACAAGGTAGAAATAGAACTGCTATTTTAATTATGGAGTAATTAATGGTTAAAGTTCCAATATTTCTAGTCATAGAAAGACAGTTATTTTTATGTTTCCAGACTAAGAAACAAATTGTATCCATAATAGAAATATGACATGATTATTTTTCAGTCAGAATTAAGCATACTAATGTTTTAATTGCAGTTAGTTAATGGAATTGTTATTATGACTATATAGAAATGTTAAGTTGTACTCGTACAAAATTTAATTAATTGAATCTAGGCCTTCCATTCAATAAAACTAATCCCTCTGATCATCTGAAAATGATAGGTTCATTATCTCTTAAGTAAGTAAAATAATAAATGCAAATTAATTAAATACACTGTTGTAATGATAAAACATGTAATTTGTAGTCTTTGTATGAAATTATTCAGTGTCATTTCATGCAAATTTCTATGTAATTTGGGAAGATGTATGTAAAAGTTATTATTGTTAAACCTAAAAATTTAATATGTAACACAGTCAGTAATTGTTTAAAATCATATAAATAGAGGCGATTTGTATGCTGCCATATCTCAGTTGGAGCTCAGTTTGACGTTTAAGTCAGTTATACATGTAGTTCACCGCCGAACATCTAGCATGTGAAATAAAACTCGTGAACACAAATTCCTGCAGCTTATTTCTACCATTGCATGATTCCTGAGTGTCAATACTGTAACATCAAGATGAACCTACAGCAGCATTAAGAAGCATCACCCTGGATTACACAAGATACGTATTATTTATTTGATGGAGGATATCCCTAATATGACATGTTATTCTGTTTTCTTGTGTTAAGCAATGATATGCATCCCAAACTTCACCACACAAAATCATTCTTCTCCCAGTTATATTACAACACGTATATAAAACAGCGACACACGATTGAATTCCTCACTGCTGAAGAAATTTTGCCGACTGAAATACATCGACGCTTGCTAAGGGTGTATGGTTACGATACGACAAACATGAGCAATGTGAGGCAATGAGTATGGCATTTTCAAGGTGATGAAAAGAGTGTGCACGGCAAGCCAGTCTTTCCTGCACAGCTGTCACCCATCACAGTGAAGAGCGTCTTGATCAACTCATTCATTCTGATTGGCGGATTAAGACCAGAGAATTGTGCACAAAGCTGAATGTAAGCTGTAATTCTTTGGAAACAATGTTGGAACATCCTCGTTATCATAAAGTCCGTGCAAGATAGGTCCCGCGGATGCTTACAGAAGAACAAAAAATTCATCTGAAGGAAATTTGTCGGGACCTGCTGGACCAATATGAAGCTGGAGGTGACAATTTTCTGAATAGCACCATCACCAAAGATGAGATGTGGTGTCACTGCTATGAGCCGGAATCCAAAAGACAGTCCAATAAATGGCGACATGTGAATTCTCCATCAAAGAAGAAATTCAAGGCACACCCATCTGCAGGAAAAGTGATGTGCACAATCTTTTGGGATAGGCAGGGTGTGGTTCTTTTGGGTATCCTGGAGCCTGGAGAAATGGTCAGTTCAGCATGCTACAAGATTACACTGGCTCAGCTGAAAGCCCAAATTTCCAGGGTAAGGCTGGAGAAGAAGAACAACTTTGACATGCAACATGATAACACCAGGTCCAAGACCAGTTTTGTGACCACATAACTCGCTGCAGAATTCTATTGGGCTGTCTTACCACTTCCACCATACAGTTCCGATTTAGTGCCTTCCAACTTCCATATCTTTGGGCCTCTGAAAGATGGACTACGTGGTGAACACTTTCAAGACTCTGATGCTGTTGTCGAAGCTGTAATGAAGTGGTTAGCTTCAGCTGGTACTGATTTTGACAAGTGTGGCACGCAGGCACAAGTTCATCATCGGCAAAAGTGGGTAACGAATGGTTGTGACTGTGGAAAAATGACAGTCAAATATTGCTCTATTTAGCTGTGCTGTTGTGATTTATGTATTTCCTGCAGTTTTCATGAATAAAAATAGGTGGCATTACATTTGGAACGATCCTCATATTATATTATTTTTTAATAAAATGACCATCCTACTCTCTCTTTTACTTGGCATTTTTATTGTACTTTTTGTCATTATTATTTCATTTAGTTTGTAAGTCCATAATTTTGCTATAATGTCCTTTCACTTTAATCAACTTTGAATGTGTGTGCTGCTTCAGTCAGGTAGCCTCAAAACATCCCTGTGCATATGCGAAAGCAGTATATGGCTGTGTTCATTTATGTTGCAGGAAATTCATGTTGTTCTACTATCTATACAAAACATATTCATATTTTATGCTCTGAAAGTGGGTTTCTCCCCACCTTGTGGTTGCTTACATAATAACGCTTTAACCATTATTCTGATACATTTCTTATTTATTTGTTTTATGCTACTGGTATTTTGTATAAGTTTCCTTGGTTTCTTTGGTAATAGTTATGATACATTTGGGAAAAAAAGTTCATGTGCATAAAGCAGTGCCACTGGTTTGAATACCATCTGGTGTGTGTAATATTAATTTTAGTTTTGGTAGCATCACTTATTTCTCTTGTGTACTGATGATGTTAATCACTTGGCACTACTGTCTTATCATTGTAGATTTTTATGAGTGATATAGTGTGTGCCTCAAATTTTTTTCCATCAGCTCTCATATCTTGGTATGTATCATTTTTACAACTAATATTGTCATGGAGTGCAGTTTTTATATTACAATGTGCTGTGGATTAATAACTTTGTGCTCATAATTGTATAATGACTGGTGGGAGAAGGCAGTGTACAATTGGGAAGGAGTAGTGTGGATAGAGGATGGAAGGGAAAAGATAAGGCGTGACAATGGGAACAGGTTAGTGGAGATCTGGTCCAGGGGTATTGCGAGAACGTAGGATATGCAGGAGAGACAATTCTCATCTGATTAGTTCAGTGAAACTTGACCTGGAAAGGTGTATCAGAGTGGCCTGCATAGTGAAACAAATGCTGAAGTCATTTGTGTTGTAGTGTGCAGCGTATTCAGCAACCAGATGGTCCAGTTTGTGGTTTGCAATAGTTTGACTGTAGCCATTCATGCGAGTAGACATTTGGTTACTTGTCATGCCCACAAATAAATCTGTACAGTAATTGCGATATAACTGATTTATTACATGGCTGCCTTCATGCGTGGCCCTGCCTTTTAATGTGTAGGAAATGACTGTGACTGGACTGCGGTAACCAAATGTGGGTGGCTGTATGGGACAGGTCTTGTACCCAGGTCAATCACAGGGGAATTTGATATGGACAGACATACTAATGGAGTCACCAACAATGTGGAGATAAACATTTACACAGGTGGCTGGGTGAGTAGAAGGTCACCAAGTGAAGTGGATTTGGGAAGAGGTATAGAGTTTATGGAAGAAAGAGCAAAGGCTGTCCTTGCCACTTGTCCAGATAATGGTAAGTCATCAACGAATCTGAATCACTAAAGGGCTTTTAGGTGCCGATTGAATAGGAAGGATTGCTCAGGATGGCCCATAAATAGGTTGGCATAGAATGGTGCCACACAGGTACTAATGGCAGTTAGTTTGCTTATTTAGCCTACAGAAAAGAAAGAAAATAAGTACGATCTGTGAAAATGTGAATTGTATGGCCTATTTCAGTTTTTCCACTAACAGGCTATAGTTGCGAAGAATAAATAAATAAATAAATACATAAATAAATACCCCCCACCTCTCTCCTAACCTTAAGGGTGTGTGTGTGTGTGTGTGTGTGTGTGTGTGTGTGTGTGTGTGAATTAGGATGATAACAGTGGTAATATTCAAATACATGTCGAGAGGTGGGTTTCCCTCCTCTTCCTTTAAGACTCTAAAATACTATTTCAATGGTTGTAAAGTAGTTGAAACACATTTATAATGAAAGTTTTGAATAGAAAACCAGAACTACAATCATTAGAAAACTTTCTAAAACAAAATCTTGGAATAATTCTGGCGATAATTCTACATCATTTTATGAATGAGGAGTTAATAAAGGAAAAAATCTGACTTGCTTAGTGAGAACCAGACAAAACCCTAATAAAACAAAATAATAAAAATAAAGTATTTAATATCTCTTATAAGAACTTTTTTATACTGTTTCCTATTTCCCATATTTCTGTGTTGAGTATTACTAGAGTCATTCAGAGTTAAATAAATACCAACAATGAATTATTTAAAATATTACTGCGCAGAATTTCTCACCATTACTGTGTCACTATTAATATTGCACAATGACCAAAAGCTTCCAGAAGCTATAAAACATCTCTATTTCAAGAACAAAGAGCCAACAAAGAAATGGCATGAAAAGGTATGAATACTCAAGAATATGACGACTACAAAACACTTAAGTAGCAGTAAACAAAACTGCAGTGGGCATCTATATTACTAAACACTAAAATAGTCACCCATCCCCAGTTGCAGGTTACCTATTTAATAGCTTGAAGAGGCAATAAAAATTTAATTTTGTGTGTGTCATATAAGTTTTGACCAAATTTAAAAATTTAACATTATGACATAACCTACTCACTGTGAGATACAATCTTACATTAAAGGTTTAAAATAATAAGTATTCAAGATAGATATTGTGTATGTGTCTTTACGCAGGATAACTTCTGTTGAGCCAATTATTCAGACAATCATCCAGTGATATACATTAGAGTTTGATTCTTTAAAGAATCAGGGGTATGGTTGCTGGTGCCAATCAAAAAGTATTTAATCACAAGCTCCAATAACAAATGTGAATGATCATTGTGCTTCTAAAAACAACTGAGCAAAAATGAATTATATTAACTGTGATACACAAAGACAAAATATGTGATGTGAGACTAACATTATTTACCAACTGAGTAGAAAATAATAATTCAAATGTGACTGATAGGCAAACTAGTTTTAAACTATTTATAAAATGAATGGTTGGTTCTAAACGTTTTTTCAATAATTCCTTAATCCCCAGAAGAAATAGAAAGGAAGATGAAAGTGAAGAGCAAGATCAAAATATAAAGGTGTTGTAGGAAAGGAACTATTGTTCCAAACTGAATTTCATCAGTCTGCACTAAATTTATTCACTGTCACAGTGTTCTGTATTCTAATTTCTTCACGGTAAGGTACAATCTGCTGCAGAGCTTAAAAACGATATTTCAATGAGTAGCAATAATTAATGTTATACACAAGAAGACTTAGCAGATAATTATCTTGCAGCCATTTCATAACAAATCCACACAATTGTCAATTCATTAGCCTGTACAGAAAACTAATTATCCTCTATTAAAGAGCAAAATAATCACATTGTCAAGGTGTGTGCATAGTAGATGGAAATTAAAAGAAGGCAACATTTACTTAAAGCATCTGAAATACTTGAGTTGCTGTTATAACAGTAATGAAAATTCCTGGATGGAAAATACGTAAAATAAGGGAATGGCAACCAGTCACCAATGGCCGAGCAATACATAGTGCATAGAAACACATACTAACAGAAAACAGTATCACACAATCTTTTGAGCTCTTGCCATCACTCACAATGAAAGTTGATATTATTGATGTATATGAGTTAAACCTAGTGCAGGCACAACAGTGTATTTTATACGCTGGAACCACCCTGCCCTCTACAAGAAAAATGCCAAGCCTTATAGAAATCTAATTGTTGATACCTTTCTAGTCACTGTTTGGCTTACGTTTAGTTGTGTCAGAGTGAATGCAGCATCAGCATGACAAGTGCAATAACAAGTTATTCCTATAACTGCAGCAGTGGCACCTGGTCATGTAAATACCATTTCAAATTGTCAACACTATCTCTTGTATATTTACACAAAGTGGTGTGCTAAAAAAGCAGTATATTTCACAGACCGCTATTGTTATATTTCATTAGCTGCTAACAATAGTTTGTAACTCTAGTTTTAGGACCAAAAGGTACTTGACAGGTGAGGAATTAGGGCAGACTCTTTTAGAGCTGCTTGCAGAAGAAGACTGCAGAGATACTGACTATTTGTTTTCTAACTGAGAGCATGAAGTAATTTTACTTTGTTATCATGATAGTGATTTTGAAATTAAATATGATGAAACATTACTTTCCATTGATACTGAATAAAATATATTTATTGATGGGGACAAACAAACAAAATGGATGAATATAGAAAGACAATTCATGTACCAGCACAAAATGTTATCAAGATCTTTCCCGGTCCTGATATGGTAGCATGAGGTATTGTAGAGGAAACTGAATCGTTCCATAAAATCATAAGTGTTGATATGATAGGTGTAACTGTTCATTTTATAAATGTGTACATTCACAGAAAAAGGTAAGAAGGAAACCGCTCCATAGATAGGGAAGTTATGTTGACAGATAGTAATGAAATTTGTGCAGTATTAGGCATTCTTTATTTGATTCGCTTCAAAGGTGGAAACCACACAAATCCAATGCACTTTTGGTCAAATGATGGAACAAGAATGATTGTTTTGAGATCCTGCATGAATTACAAGATATTTTTATTGCTTCTCTGGTGTATTAGATTTGATGATAAAGTAACTACAGATATGAAATAAGAAACAGAGTAGATAAGTGAATCCATTGATGGCAAAGTACACTGTGCCAATACTGTTTGGGATTTCTAGAGTGTTAATGAATACCGTTTTGGAGAGCTGCCAGTACTAAATCACATGTTCACTGTTATATAAAGTTAAAGAAGCAAAATTTTTGGATGGTGTTAGGTGTAATACAGAGTTTATGTTCTGTACTATTAACAGTGTCTGACTACACAGGTGTCGTAGATGTAAGACTGCTTTGTTGTACCTAACTAAAAGTGATGCATTGCCTATAACAAATTTTAATGAGTTATTTTTGTTATTTGGTGTTAGGTTAAGGATGTGAGCCAAACAGATGAAAGTACTGGATTATACCAATCCATTTTTAATTAGAAATTGGTCAAGGATAACAAACTCATCACTAATACAGGGTGTATACATGGATAAGGAAAAAAATTCCCAGATTTCTCCTGGATTTCCGGTTAAAAGTACACTTTGCCCCGGGTGACAACATACTTTTTCCCTATTAACTGACAGTATACTTTCTCTCGGAACTGTATAACTTATCAGTCCTTTGAATGAATATGGTTTTATACACGGGTGTAGAATTTCCCGGCACTTTAGAAAGCGAAACACAGGGGAAAAAAAACACGTTTTGGAAAAATCTTTGATGTGCCGCATATTTTCGTATTATGAAAGTATAAATTCGAATTCCACCAAACACCGCATGTTACTTTCCGAAGCATTGAAATCGAGATTGCCAGTGATAGCTCATGGCATGTGATCTCGCCAGCCCATGACAGCGGGTATTCAGAGCTTAGAGCACGTGATGTGGTCAGCCTATAGCAACATCACTGTTAAGTAGCACGAGGACACAAACAGGAAAAGTCAATCGTTTAAATTAATATACATAGTGCCGCTACACGAAACGCAAAGCTTTCACATATAATATTGTGTCTATAAGATTAATAAGGTGCACGAGAAGCTACGCTTTCATATATGATGTTGGTCTTTTATGCGCCTATTACAATTTAAGATATATCACACAAACGTCCCAGTGACATTTTTAATAACGACATAAATGTCTGATCTTCTGGGCTCGAAATTCATCTAAATGGCTCATCATCAATGAGCTGCTTTTTAAATGACAGTCAAACGCTCTGTGATTTAAGAAATTAATCTTACATTCTCGCACATATTTCAACTTGCGTAAAAGGAAATTTATTTTGATGGTAACGCTTTTCAAACCACCATTCTGAATATTTTCCCATGCCCTGGTAGAAACAGGTTCATTTCTGCAATTGCCAGAGAGCACCAGATGACAGGCATCACCGCGCTTGCGCAGCTACCATGTCGTAGGGAGACCGTAAGTTGGTATGTGTAAAACATTAGAAGATCTTACATGATGTCATAAAAGAAACAAAAGCATCGGAATTTCTGATCCATACTAAAAAGTGCACATTTAAAGTGCACATTCGTATGTCCAGATTTCCAGTGAAGTAGGCCACGACCTGATATTAAGCTATTCAATGTGGTTTTCGAGCTGTAAATTTTCTTGGAGTACCAGTAATGTGCTATCTCATGTTTGGTTCTTTACTATGGCATAATGCCATAAGTGCTAGAAGTTGAAAACATTTCAAATATATTGTCTGCCTCAGCAGAAAAGATCAATAAAAGAAAATTTCTTTAGCAAGGCGACAAAAATATCATCATTGTTCTGCAAGGCAATTAATGCTTGACTGTCAGAAAGGTGGAAATAAAATAAAACCTGCAACTAATAACACATTTTAGACTCCCATAATTATCTGAATGTATTTTAATTCCGTTGATAGCTCCCGGCCACAGAAATCTGTTTTGTTTTCATTTGACGTGAGAGCAGTAAACGAAGAGGAAACAGCAAAATCACTAAATGTAAATACGGGTCACGTGGTGACTATCCACTTTCCCCACTACAACTCAGACTGCTCTGCGCATCAGCCCCGTATCTATGATATTTCCGAACCGGGGCAATACCCCGCCACTCCCTCGATCGTTTGAGGTAAGTCGTCAAAAATTTAAAAAAAATCTAATTTTCAAAAATATGTTCATTTTTAGCGCACATCTTTCTGAAGTGTCTGATGCTTGAAACATACGCGTTGGAGGAAATGTAAGACATGTTATTTGGTCGTAAGTGTGCCAAAGTGCAGTGCCTCGGCTCCTCACACAGCATTCTTCTATCGCATGTCACTGTATTTCGCTCTGTGGAATTGAAACGTGTATATTTTGTAATGGATGCCATCAAAGCATATTGTGGACAGTGGAAATTAAAATGTCCTGTGGTGCCCCTCCTGCTTACAGTCAGCCGTTTTGACATCCTGTCCCGTCCCCCCCCCCCCCTTTTTTTTTTTTAAAAAAAAAGAACTCTTCAGAAAATTTGCACTCTTTATTGCCTATCAGTTAACAACTTGCTGTTGTGTTTGACATAAAATTAAATATAGGATACATAAACCAGTAAAGACATGAGACAAGCAAGACAATACACATTTCTTCAATCCTTAGCTCCTAGAATTTTATTCTCTCTAATATTGCTAGTTTTACATGGCGTGCTTTCCTTTCTGCGAAAGAATCTATTACCTTATCAAAGTTCATCAATCGTTTTGCTACATGAAAAATCGAAAATTCAATGTCTAATACTGAAAAAGCTGGTAACACAATAGCACCCAAGACTGGTGTGGTTTCCCAATCTGATTACATCTACTTTGTCACTGTCTGCTAGATAAAACAAAATAGGCCTTCCTAATGCTACAATAATTGTACACACACCAAATAAACAAGACTGTTTTGGCACAAACGGGCTTTTTTGTAACGACAGAATATAATTCACAAAGCACCAATATCAAATGCTTATTAGGCCTACTACAAGCAAAAAGCTTTACGTTAGGAAATAGTTTCACACTTCATTCATACGTTCCAGTTTCTCAAGCATGAGATCAAGTAGTAGTAGTAGTAGTAGTAGTACGAAATTTTTATACAAACTTGGAATCGTCATATTGTTTCATAGTTTGTGTGATGTCCCCGTTTCTTCTCCTTCCTCGTTCTAACAAACAGTCTTGTTATCACTAATTCTATAACTATTCCTGCCAATGTCAAAGCTTATTCATAGGTTAACCTCACTAACTCTGCCAGAATCACCGATTTAGTTCTCCGCGGTTATTCTCCGGGTAGGCGTTGTTACACGTTCGTACAACGCGATTTCCACACTTCTTTCAGAATATAACTTAAAGCAGCTGCTAGCCGGGGACTGTACAACTGGCCCTTACTAGTACAGCGATCTAGCTAAAAATTTTCTGTCAAAATTTCATTTTCTTGGATACACCAAGAAGGTAATACGTAATCTTCTTACCTGTTATTTGTTTATTTCGACTCCTGTAGTCTGAATCTATGGATTTCGCTAGTAATTATAACAACGCTCATCATTCGCAAACCCAATCAACCACACAATCAGACAGTGGTTGGCATTCATCCGTTCGGCATTAACTCCGCTCAGCTCGTAGAGCCCCTTTTGTCTGTACAAAAGTTTGTTTCTACATGCGACGAGGATTCCCCTGACGGAGACATCATGTAAACTATGCACGCATTCACAGATCAACTTACGATTCATTCAGAAATCAACTTAGAATGTGTTCAATAATGATCAAAAACTGACAGGGATGATTTTCAAAATCATATGAATAATCGATAGACTAACGCGCGCTGGATGCTAGTCGCTTTGTGAAACAAGGTTTTTCGCCCCTCAAAAATATCAATTCGCCCCCCCCCCCCCCCTCCCCCCTCCTTGATCTGGGCCTGCTTCGCATGCTTGAATCTGGCAGCTTGGGCACTCCAGTAAAATTTTTCCCCGGTATCATCTAGTTGCTTGCTGCGACTGCTTACACAGCCAACAGCCACATTTCTGTAGCCAGAAGCGGGAGAAGGTATTACTCAACTGCACATGCGAATGATCCTGCTCGTAACTGCTAAACTGAACCTAATTTAAACAATTGTGATGTCATGCTCATCGGAGGCAATTTGTTTTTACGAAGAATTGCATAGTCTTCCTAAAGCCTTTGACATATTTTGCTGTTGGCAGACGCTTGTATGAGCACTGTGTTTTGTTGCTGTATATTGCACATTTCCTTTGCAATTTAAGTTTTATTTTCGCTTTTTCTCTCGTTCGTGTTTTATTGCTGCAGTATTATTCTGCAGTAGCAGGATACAGTAACATCCTTTGTTAGAGTATTGGTTCTTACAAGACAAAACTACAAAAATTTAACTGAAAACAAAAACAATGAAAAATTCCCGGAATTCTAAAAAATTCCCGGGTTTTTCCCGGATCTCCCGGGTCGTATACACCCTTTAATATCATAATGGGATGATAAAGGAAAATTTTTAGCATATGTATCAAATGACCCATTTGTACCTTCATTCCCATAAACAATTTCAATATTAAATGTCGTCCATCTACACATCCACCCAAACACAGGAAAAGAAAGCTTCATATTCCTATGCGCAGCTATGAAAAATTGTGTGAATAGTTACAATCTTGGAGAATTTGTTACTACTGACAAGAAATTAGCAGCATTTAAAAGTTCTGTGGCTTCATAAAATACATCCTCAAAACACCAGCTAAATATGGCATCAAAATATTTGCTCTGCACAATGCTAAGTCATTCTAATCTGGTTTATTGTAAGTGTATTGGGCCAAACCATCAGAAGGACAATTTTGTGTTTCTAATAAGCCAGCTGATATTATGTGTAGACTAACTGAACCAATAAAAAGCACAAAAGACAATGTGACAATAGATACCTGGTGTAATAGCTATCTGCTCATGCTCTATCTGCTGCAAAACAAAATCACTTGTGCAGCACTCTAAGAAAGGGTAAAAAAGAAATTCCACTTGAGTTACTGCCCAATAAGAACACAGAAATCAGTTCACAGGAGTTTTAAGATACCAGAAATCCTTTACTAGGGTATTGTATGAAGCTAAATGCAACAAATCTGTTATAGTCATTTCTAAAAGGCACAATGAAGGAACAGTAGATGAGGTTACTAAAATACCTCATATTACACTACGATTTTAGTAAAGCAAAGAGCAGGGTTGATGCTGTTGACCAAATGTGCAATAAATATTCAGTAATATGAATGATAAGAAGATGGGTGATGGCTATATGGTACACACTGTTGAACATAGCTGTTATCAATGCATGTTGAGTTTTTCAAAAGAACCTTTCTTTTCAACTTGTGAAACAATGTCTTATCAAAAGATCTGTGATATCAAGATTACCAGATGATCTTAGCATGTATTTGTGTTGTTACAAAGTTCAAGAGGTGCACACACAAGAGCAACCAATTAAGGAAAAAGCTAGATGTGGAATTTGCAGAAGGGCAAAGAATAACTCCACAACAACAAGACACATGTCTTGTAATGATTTTGATTTTAAAAAAAGTCATTCTCAGACAACAGCTCTCTATAAAAATTGTGTGCTAGTTCACCCAAGGTTGGAGACAATTAATCTGAAAGCAAATTATTCCAATGTAACAAATTAGTATTTATAATGTGTATGAAACTAATCTTTCGAACCTGGAAATACAACTGATTTTCAGGATTCCATGACATTTCGGGAGGGCACCCAGGATATTATTAATTCCTGTACCAATATTTTGACTGAAAACCCTTCAGCCATTCTCATGGTGAGAAACTTGCAAGATTCTTGAAGCACATTACAATGTAAAGTGCACATGTATCAATGATATCAGATTTTTAATATTATGAATGTAACACTTACGATTCTGCAAGAGGTCCTTGATATGGATCCAACTTATGATATAGACCAGTCAGCTTCAAACTGATTACAATGGCTGGAATGAACAGCAGTAGGCACCATCCAATGCTTGCCCAGAACCCATTCTTTGTAAAAAAGAAAAGTGCCAGAAAAAAAATTAATAGTGTTTGTTTAAGAGTTATTTTGATGAAAACTATGCTCAATAAGATGTCTTTATGTCTTAGAAAATGAAATATTAATTCTTGCTAAAAAACACAGTAATTAATTAAGAGGCAATATCTACTCACAAATGGTTTAAGGATTTCATCACATGTCGCCACTACTGTTGCATTATAGGCCTTGCTTACTGGCCCACATCGTCCAAGATCATTGACAGTGAACTGCACAACACGCGTCTCATAGCTCTTAATATAAGTCACAAATTCATTTATCAAACTTTCCGTTAGCTGTAAGAAATGCATTTCATGTATTGTAGCAAAAGCAGCACACTATACTAAAAACATGCCAACTTCACACAGAATAACCGTCTCACTACGTATTCAGGTATGGAAGAGCATTAAGAGTATTAACTGTGTATAAAGAATATCCAACAACAAGAAATATTCATAAGCAGTCCGTTAAATCAGTGGAAGAAGGAAAGGAACAGAGATCAAGGTTTAATGAGCCATCAACTATGTAGCCACTAGTAATGGAGAACCTCAATCATGGAAAAATTAAATCTACATGGCTGCTCAGGGATATGAAATGCTATCCTCCTAATTACAAGTTCAATATCTCAGCACTGTGGTACTTCACTAGATCAAATCAGTGAAGCTCCAAAGTGGAAATGAAACAAAAAATATTTCAAAAATCTCTAACAGAAATTGCAACAAATACATTGTTACCTGAAAAGAAAGCAATTAGCCCCATGATAATAGTCATCCAATTCACTGAAATAGTAACAAAATAATAACACAAGAAACTTAATCTCCCTGGATGTGAAACAGCAATCAATACAATGAAACTTTGTAAGCAAATTGGTTTTGGTTCATTCATTGTGGACACAGAAAACGGGCAATACAGAGTTATAATTTTGGCAAGATAATGAAGTGTTTCATAATTAGTAGCAGAGATTCACCATTCCACTACTGAAGGCAATATGAGTAACACATACCATCAATGAATTAAAACCATAATAGTCTATTTTGGATGTCTTGTGAATTATAGATTTAAACCAAATGCGCCACTTATGCAACTCGTTTTTGCTGTGTGAATGTGACGGAATGAAAAAACTTCAATGTTTTTGACAAACAAGGTATATGACAACATAACAAACAGGCATTTGTGGGAAAATTTATCTTGAAGATAGGGCTGTTCTTTAAAATATAAATTAGCACCAGATAATTAAAATGTTAATGTGAACAAACACTATTTGAAGTCAATCAATTTTGACAATTTCAAAGGAACCAACCTTGTACCACCTTTAAGAGAGCTGTTGTTGAATATGCCTGTAGTGAGATGTCAGAACAAAACACAAAAATTTTAACAAAACACAAAAATTTTAATACAACCCTCAAACCTCATCATTACACTCACGAGGAGACACACACACACACACACACACACACACACACACACACATTAGACTCACGAGATGCGCGCGCGCGCCCACACACACACACACACACACACACACACACACACACACAAAACTTATATTTAAAGTGCATCACTCCTCAAATCACACGAATATTAGTTCAAGTTTATGTCAACTCACCTCTTGAATCTTCTGTGTTGCATTAGTTTCCAGATATATCTGTGCTTCATCAATTTCTTTAAGAAGAGAATCAATGGCATCAGATAACGAATTATGATTAAATTTAAGGTGTTCCTGAAGTGAAGTAGTTGTGGCAATGAGATAATTTACTTGGGCAGTCATTGGATCTATAGTTGTTGTCTGGAGAATCACAAGTTGGGCAGAATGTTTCCTCAGTGAATCCTGAATCTGATTCACGAGAAAAAAAAAAAAAAAGACATATAGAAATCCTTATATTTAGTAAAATATATTTTTCCAGTGACTCTACATCGTAGAACTCACTTTTGTTATATCACCACCAGGGTTCCTTGAGAGATCATCTGCAGTGTCATTCAGTGTCTTTGCCAATTTCGTAACATTTGCTGCAACAATCTGGGCGCCCAGCTTTGATGTGATGGAGTGAAAACAGAAACATGAAATTAAAGCATCTAGGTAAATTGTGCCAATTTTTATTTAAGAAGAGTAAAACAAGAATTTAACCAAATTCCAATTTCTTTTACCTCCTAGAGAATGTGTTATTAATGGCCAAGGAACACAATTTAAAATCCTCTAAATTAACATGTAATGAATTTCCAATTAAAAATTGATAAAGTTTAACAAGCAAGAAGATCACCTTTTAAACTTAAATATGTCATTTTAACAGATAAACAGAAAATGAAACAAGCAGCATAACAGATTTCCTTTGAGAAGAAAATAAACTTTGTTGCTCAGTGAATATAAGCTATACCAAACATCTTACTTAAATAAGAAAAAAATAGGTGGTAAAACTACACATTACGTTTTTTTACATAGTGCCTCAATGAAGACTACCAAACTCTGACAAATACTTGTATCAACAACATTCCTGTCGTTAACATGTACTTGGACTTTAATCATTAATAATATGAACATAATCCCTACATATTTTTTCAGAACTGCTATATATACTTGTTCCCATCAGATACCTTGTCCCAGTACTAATCATACCCTTTCCTGTTCCATTTGTAGATCAAGCAAAGGATAAATAGTTGTCTATATGTCTCCATCCAAACCTATCTTGTCTTCATGGTTGGTACGTGAGATGTAAATTGGTGGCATTAGAATCATTCTGCAGTGAACTGCAAATGATGTTTCTATGAACATTCTCAACTGTGTTTTGTGAGAAGTTTGTAGCCTTCCCTCCAGGAATTCCCATCTGAGTTCATCGATAGTTTCTGTAACACTCATGTGCCGATCGAAATCACATGCCTCTTAATTGCATCAATGTATCAATGTTTTCCTTTCACCTGACCTAGTGAGGATACCAAGAACTCTATCAGTACTCAAGAATGGGTCACACAAGCACGGTCTCTGTTATAGATGAGCAATTCTTGCCAAAAATTCTCACAATAATCCGAAGTCAGTCATTTGTCTTTCCTTCTATTGGCCTTACGTGCTCATCCCATTTCGTATAATTTTGTAACGTTATGCCCAGATACTTAATCGATATGACATACCAAGCAGCATGCTACTAATACTGTATTCAAATATTACAGGCCTGTTTTTCTCATTCATCTGTAATCACTTACATTTTTCTACATTTAGAGCAAGCTGCAATTCCTCATAACAAATACAAACTCTGCCTAAGTTATCCCATATCTTCCTACAGTCAGTCAACAATGACACATTGCCATACACTACAGCATCATCAGCAAACAGTCAACAGATTGCTGCTAAACCTATCCATCAGGTAGTTCGAGTGTACAGAAAACGAGAGCAATCCTCCCACATATCTCTGGGGCACTCCTGATGATACCCTTGTTTCTGATGAATATTTCCCATGCAGGACAACATACTGTGTTCCATTACTTAATGGAGTCTTCACACCACTCCATATCTGAAAACCTATTCTGTAAGCTCAGACCTTCATTAACAATCTGCAGTGGGGGATAGTGTCAAATGCTTTCTGGAAATCTAGAAGAATGGCTTTAATTTGTCACCCCTTGTCCATCATTTGCAGGAGATTATACAAGAAAAGGGCAAGTCAAGGCTAATATGAGATATTCTTTCTAAATCTGAGCTTAATGATGATGAGAATAATAATATGTCATCATCATCATCATCATCATCATCATCATCATCGTCGTCGTCGTCGTCACTACTACTACTTATCATGTTGTTGTTGTTGTGGTCTTCAGTCCTGAGACTGGTTTGATGCAGCTCTCCATGCTACTCTATCCTGTGCAAGCTTTTTCATCTCCCAGTACCTATTGCAACCTACATCCTTCTGAATCTGCTTAGTGTATTCATCTCTTGGTCTCCCTCTACGATTTTTACCCTCCACGCTGCCCTCCAACACTAAATTGGTGATCCCTTGATGCCTCAGAACATGTCCTACCAACCGATCCCTTCTTCTGGTCAAGTTGTGCCACAAACTTCTCTTCTCCCCAATCCTATTCAATACTTCCTCATTAGTTATGTGATCTACCCATCTAATCTTCAGCATTCTTCTGTAGCACCACATTTCGAAAGCTTCTATTCTCTTCTTGTCCAAACTATTTATCGTCCATGTTTCACTTCCATACATGGCTACACTCCATACAAATACTTTCAGAAATGACTTCCTGACACTTAAATCAATACTGGATGTTAACAAATTTCTCTTCTTCAGAAACGCTTTCCTTGCCATTGCCAGCCTACATTTTATATCCTCTCTACTTCGATCATCATCAGTTATTTTGCTCCCCAAATAGCAAAACTCCTTTACTACTTTAAGTGCCTCATTTCCTAATCTAATTCCCTCAGCATCACCCGACTTAATTAGACTACATTCCATTATCCTTGTTTTGCTTTTGTTGATGTTCATCTTATATCCTCCTTTCAAGACACTGTCCATTCCATTCAACTGCTCTTCCAAGTCCTTTGCTGTCTCTGACAGAATTACAATGTCATCGGCGAACCTCAAAGTTTTTATTTCTTCTCCATGAATTTTAATACCTACCCCGAATTTTTCTTTTGTTTCCTTTACTGCTTGCTCAATATACAGATTGAACAACATCGGGGAGAGGCTACAACCCTGTCTTACTCCCTTCCCAACCACTGCTTCCCTTTCATGTCCCTCGACTCTTATAACTGCCATCTGGTTTCTGTACAAATTGTAAATAGCCTTTCGCTCCCTGTATTTTACCCCTGCCACCTTCAGAATTTGAAAGAGAGTATTCCAGTCAACATTGTCAAAAGCTTTCTCTAAGTCTACAAATGCTAGAAACGTAGGTTTGCCTTTCCTTAATCTTTCTTCTAAGATAAGTCGTAAGGTCAGTATTGCCTCACGTGTTCCAGTGTTTCTACGGAATCCAAACTGATCTTCCCCGAGGTTGGCTTCTACTAGTTTTTCCATTCGTCTGTAAAGAATTCGTGTTAGTATTTTGCAGCTGTGGCTTATTAAACTGATTGTTCGGTAATTTTCACATCTGTCAACACCTGCTTTCTTTGGGATTGGAATTATTATATTCTTCTTGAAGTCTGAGGGTATTTCGCCTGTTTCATACATCTTGCTCACCAGATGGTAGAGTTTTGTCAGGACTGGCTCTCCCACGGCCGTCAGTAGTTCCAATGGAATATTGTCTACTCCGGGGGCCTTGTTTCGACTCAGGTCTTTCAGTGCTCTGTCAAACTCTTCACGCAGTATCGTATCTCCCATTTCATCTTCATCTACATCCTCTTCCATTTCCATAATATTGTCCTCAAGTACATCGCCCTTGTATAGACCCTCTATATACTCCTTCCACCTTTCTGCTTTCCCTTCTTTGCTTAGAACTGGGTTTCCATCTGAGCTCTTGATATTCATACAAGTCGTTCTCTTATCTCCAAAGGTCTCTTTAATTTTCCTGTAGGCGGTATCTATCTTACCCCTAGTGAGATAGGCCTCTACATCCTTACATTTGTCCTCTAGCCATCCCTGTTTAGCCATTTTGCACTTCCTGTCGATCTCGTTTTTGAGACGTTTGTATTCCTTTTTGCCTGTTTCACTTACCGCATTTTTATATTTTCTCCTTTCATCAATTAAATTCAATATTTCTTCTGTTACCCAAGGATTTCTACTAGCCCTCGTCTTTTTACCTACTTGATCCTCTGCTGCCTTCACTACTTCATCCCTCAAAGCTACCCATTCTTCATCTACTGTATTTATTTCCCCTATTCCTGTCAATTGCTCCCTTATGCTCTCCCTGAATCTCTGTACAACCTCTGGTTCTTTCAGTTTATCCAGGTCCCATCTCCTTAAATTCCCACCTTTTTGCAGTTTCTTCAGTTTTAATCTACAGGTCATAACCAATAGATTGTGGTCAGAGTCCACATCTGCCCCTGGAAATGTCTTACAATTTAAAACCTGGTTCCTAAATCTCTGTCTTACCATTATATAATCTATCTGATACCTTTTAGTATCTCCAGGGTTCTTCCATGTATACAACCTTCTTTCATGATTCTTAAACCAAGTGTTAGTTATGATTATGTTGTGCTCTGTGCAAAATTCTACCAGGCGGCTTCCTCTTTCATTTCTGTCCCCCAATCCATATTCACCTACTATGTTTCCTTCTCTCCCTTTTCCTACACTCGAATTCCAGTCACCCATGACTATTAAATTTTCGTCTCCCTTCACAATCTGAATAATTTCTTTTATTTCATCATACATTTCTTCAATTTCTTCTTCATCTGCAGAGCTAGTTGGCATATAAACTTGTACTACTGTAGTAGGTGTGGGCTTCGTATCTATCTTGGCCACAATAATGCGTTCACTATGCTGTTTGTAGTAGCTTACCCGCATACACACACACACAATTTACAGCAATATTTACACAATGAAGTACAAAAGGGATATCTAAGATCTCCGGTCTCAATTGGTCTTATAGAGTGACATCAACAGTGTCTCTCCATTCCACTGTTGTTGGATATGGTTCCAGTCTTCACTGAAACATCTCTTGTGACGTTCCTCTACAGTGTGGTCAATAGTGACTCTGAAGATTAACAGCACACAATCAGTTATCTGAGAGACCCCACTTGTGCAAGAAGGACGTAGTAGTTCCATGTCCACCGCAGATTCTGTTCAGTTTACACCAGGTTCTTCTGGTCAGTTGAAAGCCTGATAAATGTGTCTTGTCTTCGAGGCCATGTCTCCTTCCACACACCTTCGGCTGTCAGTGGTTGGATCTCATGAGCTGTCCACAATGGTTTCCTTCACTTTATAGAATTCTGTAAGGTTTAATGCTGGGCCTCTGCTGTTTCTCATATATGTTAATCATCTTCCCCTTTAATACAAATCAAGCCGGGTACGTAATTTTTGCAGATCACCAAATGAGGCAGAATAAATCATTTTTGCGGGTGACAAGTATTATAATTATTCCTAGTACATGCACAGCAACAGAGTAAATAGTAAACAATGTGAATAGTAGGTAACTGACCGGATGTCTGACACGATCTCTCAGCTTTAAGAAAAAACAATACACACTATTCCGAACATAAAGATGTACAAAAGCAGTGATAAACTTGAAGAATAGGCAGGAATTGGTAATCAAGGCATAAATTTTTGACCTTACAGACTGATGAGGATTCATACAGGAGTGGGGTACTAGGCCTAGGAGTATAGAATATTTTTAGCATTTTGGAACACAAAGGGCAACTTTTTAAGCAGCCAAAAAAAGTCCAGTTCCGACCTTGGTAAAAAGCTAAGTAATACCAACTTTTAAATCATTTTCATGAAATAAAAACACCTGAGTACCTTATATTTTCTCCTTTCCCTGAATGCTAGAGGTCAGGAGGGGTTTCATGGTCCCTTTGCCCCTGAGCATGGGTGCCCTTGATGCTCACGCTCGATATCTCATGGACAACTGTTTACGCACTTAGGTATTTTAATGACAGTTCATATTTTCCCTTATGAAATATCATTACAGTTCAGAAGGAACATTGACACTGATAATTACAATACAAAAAAGAATCCCTTTATTAAATTTCATTAAAACTGTCTTTAGGTTAGAAATGGGTGAATAATGATCCTGTCAAAATCTCTGATCACTTACCCAATCATTTTACATAAAATAACTGGCAGATTGCTTTCAGATTAATTCTGGGCAACATTTCCTATTATACAGAAGAATATTTATGAACTAGTTGTTTATCTAGCATGTGTTACAACGTACTTGTGTCATTAAACAAGTTTTTTTCTTGATTATGTGTACTCATCTGTAAATGTTCAGCGGGCAACCACTATATTAACACTTTGTAAAGTGATTAGTTCCATTTCAATATGTTTTGTTGTGCAATGTCATGCACGGAACTAACCAACACATTACTGTGGTAATTCTGCGCGATGTAAAATATGTCAGTGGGGTCACAAATATCATACCTTCTCACAATGGAGAAAGTAAAAGATGGAGGGGTGCAACAAGAGTGGCAGGTAACATACTAGAAGTGGGAACAATGAAATGATAATAATCAATTCAGTCAGTTGTTTGAAAAATATCAACTCATTCGGTTTTAGTTTTACTTATCAGTCAAATTCATTTGAGTGAAACTAGTATTCAGGAGCAACCAAATGAAAATCAATCAATTCAGTCGGTTTTAGTTTTAAGTTTCGGTTGGTTCACTCAAGATTTTCAAATGAAAGTTTGACAAAGTCCATTGTAGTTTTGCATACTAACTGAATTATTCATTCTTTCTTTTCAAGTGAAACTTGTCTGTAGTTTTCTATCAGTTGAACCGTGTATTTGTTTTTTCATGTGAAACCACTCTTTAGCATTTTAGCTGACTGAGCTACACATTCACATTCTTCTAAGTGAAATCAGTCTGTAATACTTTCATTCAGCAAACCAAAGCAGTGGTTTACTGCTGGGGTTCACAATCTCCAGGGGTAGCTCTGTCCACAGGGGGACATGAAGACACCACGAGTGGCTAAGCAAAAGTTAAAACAAGCATTAAATATTTTTATTGAATTATGCACTGAATAGACTAGTTCTTCTTTTCATAATTTGAAACTGATTATTATATTGCTGTGGATTAAGTTGTTCCAGATGCAATCAATATGTATCTAATTAAGCTGACGTATCATCAGAGGTACAAAGTTGAACATGAATGTTCCCTTAAAGGTATGCATAGAAGAAATGATATTGCCAAATTTTAGTGACTATTTGCATTCTATTTTACTGAAAAGGTGTGATGACAACCATTAAATAAAAATCATTTGAATGCATCCCATAAATTCTTGTTCAGTCATTTGTGGGTGCAAAGCGTAAATATATTGTGCAGAAAATTAAATTACTGGCTTTGTACATGTAAATCATACCCATTCATACAAACCTGTTTTATTGTACAGCCTCTGAAAAGTAGCAAGTATCGTATTTCATGGGCATGAAGAAGTACTATTCATATTCACACATTGGTATTTCTATGTCACAGTTCACCCTATCTCTATCCATCACTGTAAACAGTCATGTAACCACATTCAGACCCCTCTGGACCACTGCGAACAACAATTTGAGTAGCCTGATTCTTGACTCATTCAGTTACGAGAAGAAACATTCTGCTGTTCTGGCACTGTTAAATCATTATTGTTGACTGCACTCAGACTGCCTGTCATAACTATTATTGTTGTTACAATATTTGCTTTTTTATTGAGTGGAAATTAGTAGCCTTTAATTAAGTTTTGTGTCCATATTTATGAATAAGCATTTACTTAATTATGAACCTTGTTGCTGGATCAAAATACTGAAATGCTCAATGGTTTGTTAAAGGAAGTAAATGTGTGGCTGGATAAAAAGCAATCCTCAATATAAATTCAATGAAATATACAGTATCAGCAAGGTTGATTCATATTCTGAAGCAATATTACTTGCAGAAATTCAATGAAAATTGACAAACATAACAAATATTTCTCGCAGTGAGGGTACAGGGGACCTTCCAACAAGTGACAGTACATGCTTAAAAAAGTTATTCAGTCACCAAACAACTAAAAAAGTTGTATCTTATAGGCCTTCTGTTCATGTCACCTCAGAATTTACCAAAAGTACACACATTCACACGCACAACTACGCGTACACACAAACACACACTTCCGTGGATATGGCGACACTCATCAGTCTGAGACTGAATGGCATGTACAGAGGAGAAGCCTTTCTGGAAGCCAAAGTATAACCGAGTCACAATCTTGCGCCAGTAGAAACAATTGAAGTAATGTGATAATGAGTAACACGTACTGGAACACTTTTTCTCTTGAGCTGACAGTACCAAGTTTTTATGTTACTTTTAGGAAGAGAGTGTTACAAGGTCCATTACATATTTGTTTATATGGATCATTTGATGGTTATTTTTCTTTGCTACATCATATTTGTCCTCGTCACAGTTTCCTTTCCAATTGATTTCTACATTGCTTTATGTCATGCATTTTTTAAATAATTCTCCTCAAAAGTGAACTGCTAAGTTTTTATGAAAAGTAGTTAGCAATGCAATCTCCATACACCAATATTCAAATACATGTTGCCTGTAAGACCTTACATCTCAATGCTCAAAGGAGGAACTAGTTCATTTCAAAAAGCTGAATATTCTGACAGAACTAAAACACCAGGCTGGCAGTGAAATAGTATTATCTCTACTGGGCACATCAGTTCTAACTCACAAGTAACACTACCCAAGTGCCACTCGCCAATTCCAATGCACTTCAAATATGTAGTAGTCTAAGTCAAAATATGGGACACGCATTTTTTTATGTGTGCCCATACAGCCATTGAAGTGATGAAAACCCTTCTGAAGAAAACACAGTTGTTATCTTTCTGAACACATATTGTCAAAACAGTAGGAGATATAACAAAAATGTTGAAACACAATTTCTGTGGTTGCTACTGTACTTTACAGTGTAATCACGTCTTTACACATTTTGATATATTTCAAAACCCTCCCCTCCCCTCACCTCACAATTGTTGAAATGGTACAAAGTTTGTGTGCAGTAAATCTAATAGTCTATTTAACAACAAATTTAACCATATATGATAAAAGTTATGTCGTGAAGTTACAGTAGTCAGATATACTTTGGAAGTATCTCTATACACCACTATATGCATACACTGTTCATCATACGATGCTTGTTATACACAGGGATAGTGTTGTTTGCAATTTCACAGTGCAACCATCAAAGACGGGCTTCCAAAAAACGTAGTTGAAACAAAAAGGTCTCACTCTCTGACGAGTCTGGGAATAACCAACATGGAGGTGGCGAGAGGCTATTCCCGTCTTATTTTTTCATGGTCTTTGATTTGTTTATTTGTTTTGTTTCATTTCTTTGGTTGTTTGTTTTGCATATTACATTTGACATCTACTTTGTTATTTTACAGTATTATTGTATTGCATTATCTTTGATAGTCAGTGCAATAATGAGGAGACATTGTTTTATCCATTGCAGATAAGGACTGCATATACATACACATTCTGCACCGCGCACATCTGAGTATTGCACAATTTACAGTATGTATTACAATTTTTAAAGCAATAGTTAACAGGTGGTTCTTATTTATAAGTTTTCTCTGCGATGTATCCACTCTTGAACCACGCATACCTAAAACATTTTCACAAATCGAGGGGATGAAAACCGATTATGAATCAAAGATTGAATTTTTGGGATATTACTCCTCAGGTGCACATTTACATTATAGCTGTATAGTATTATTACATCAGAGGACTGTTTCAGAAAATTCTTCCATGGTCTGAATGTGTAAACATCAGGTGGCTGGACTATGCCAGTTGTCCCAGCAGGAGTCGTCATAATTTTTACGTCCTAATTACTTTCGCCTATGTTGTTAAATTTCTTTCCGTTTGTCCTGTCCAGGAATTCAAACACGGAACAGATTATTCACCAACAGTAGGTAAGCAAAGATCCACAAACCATTTAATAGCGAGACCTGATGTTAATTTACAAGATGTTGAAGCAAATGAAACAATATTATCAGTTTTGTAAATAGCTTGTTGAACAATGGGTTCAAACTGGCGACCTGTTTCCTGTAGGGTTATGAGAAAAAGGGACTGTAAAACAACACTTGCTGATAGGATAGGTTGTTTCGTCTAGTTGCAGGTTCTCAAATTCAACGATTGAATGAGACATTCAATTTTTAGTGTTCCTTTAAAGGATAGGGTATGATCTGTGTTTGTCTTCAAATTAAATCCAGGTTGGTCTGAATTGTAAATATTGTCCTCTCCTAATGATGCAATATATGATTTTATGTTTGCCACCAATACATTAGCATGTTCTACTAACTGTTCTTTGTTGGTTTACTGTTTTTAAGTAACAAATTCACTAATCTCTCTGGAAATAATTTTATGCCTTACAGGTCCAAGTCATGAATAGCTACTGATTTATCAATGCATTCTGGAATTGTTCCAATACACATTTGGAAATCTGTAATAATTCGTCACTTCATGTCCCAGCTTCAGTAATTTGTGTTCCCCATCTGTATAGTGATTTTGTATCCTTAATCTTTCTGAAATTATGTTGGACTGTTTTTAAACTCTTATTCCTCTTCTTCCTGCGCCAAAACATAACTGCCTTTTTTTTACATTCCAAATCTATTACCATTTTACTGTTCTTACCGTCTTCCATAACATCCTCACAATGCTCTTCAAAGACCTCTTCCCCTACAACAACCTAAGGACACTTTTGTCATCATAGGCCAAAGTACTTTAACTGCCTAGAAATACATCGGTGTCGATGGACTCTTATCAAATTCGCTAAATGTAATGCGAACAATGTTACCTCATCGGTAATGATAGAGTCAATTTTGTATTGCAGATGATCGAAGATTTTGTGTAATAGGTGTAGTACATTCTTTGGATTCATTGTGCTGTATTGGTCTGCAAATTCTGGCTGCCAGTTCATGGGAGCAGTGATTACCGAATGACAGTACATGCACCTGTACACATGCAGTTAAAGTGCACGCATACGTTAATGCATACCTATTCTACTGTCCAGACGTCCAACACTTCCTCATTATCATGTTTCCCCCAAGTGATTCGATGTCTATACCCACACAGCCCCATGTGTATGGGTGTAAGCACGAGACGGCCATATGCACATGGGTAGACCAAGGGCATCGTGCCCTCGTCACCACCCTCTTCCCGGAGTATGGGTCTCAATGTACATGTAGCCATAATAAGTCCATATTAAGCTTGCTATGTGCTCATAGTGACCACAGCCTTTGTAATAATTTATAGCACAGATTGGTCTTTCCCATAATACCATCTTATGGCGATCTATCGCACATACTTAGAATAAGGAAATAAGGACGTAAGATGTATGACGATTCCTGCTGTAACGCTTGGCAAAATCTGGCCACTTGATGTGTCCACATTCAGGCCATGGAAGAATTTTGTAGAACAGTTCTCTGACATAACCTTACTATAGGGCTATGATGTAAATTTGCACCTGCCGAATAATATCCTGAAAATTTAATGTTTGATACATAATCAGTTTTCATCCCCTTGATTTGTGAACATGTTCAGGTATGCCTAGTTCAAGTTCAGATAAATCACAGAAAAACTGATAAATGTGAGCCTCTTGTTAATTATTGCTTTAAAAATTGTGATACATGCTGTAAATTGTGCAATAATATGTTTCTGCATGCAGCACTGCTTTGCAGTGGGTAATACAGCGTCCCCTCATTATTGCAATGGCTATCAAAGATGATGCAACACAACCTAAATACTGTAAAATAATGAAGTAGATGTCAAACAACCAAAGAAATGAAACAAAACAAACAACAAACATATATATTTAAAAAAAAAAAAAAAGGGAATAGCCTCTCGCCACCTCTACGTTGGTTATTCCTGGACTCAACAGAGAGAGAGACCTTATTGTTTCAATTAAAATCCTTCAGAAGCTTGTCTTTTATGGCTGCATTGTGGAAATGCAAACAACACTGTCACTATGTATGACAAGGGTCTTACAGCGGAAAGAGCACGCATAGAGTGGTATATACAGCTACTTCCAACTTATGTCTGACTACTGCAACTTCAGGATATAATTTTATCATATGTGGTTGAATTGCTGTTAAATATATAATCGGATTTAAATAAACTTTTTACTGTTTCAAAAACTGTGAGGTGAGGGGACGATTCAAAACACATCAAATGTTTAAAGATGTGATGGCACAAGTTGTAAAGTACAGTAGCAACCATGGAAATTACGTTTCAACATTTTTGTTATATCCCCTACCGTTTCGCCAATATGTGCTCAGAAAAATGATAACTGTGTTTTCTTCGGGAGGGTTTTCATCACTTCAACAGCCATTTGGGCAAGTATAAAAAAATACGTGTCTCATATTCTGACCTAGACTACAACATATTCGAAGTGTATGGGAATCGGTGAGTGGCACTTGAGTATTGTTACTTGTCAATTGTTCAAAATCAGCTAATGCTCTGCAAAGCCATTACTGCTGCTCATTCTCGACAAGTCACGTATTAACATAATATGTATGTTTATTCTTACACATTTCAAGAACTTTCAACAACATTCAACACACAATGCAGAGAAAAAACTGTTGTCAATGCTGCATACTTACCACAGAAGAAAATGCTGTGAAATTAATATAATTGAGTGGAGAGTTTTTTAAACTCTCAAGATCTTTTCTGGTATTTTCATCCAGTATAACAAAATTTACATCATCACCAATTTTTATGCTGCCCTCCAAGGCACGGATTTTTTCCTCAATCCTGTACTTCTCTGAAAAATTCTTAATCTCTGCTATATTTACAGCATCCAATACTCGAAGTACTCCAAACAAACTCTCATTCATATGACATGACCTAAAAACAAATAGCTTCATTGAAATATTTGGTCCCTTGAATACACAAACTGACTCAAAATTTCTATTCTCGCTATGCGAACACACAAGTTTCATACTTACATTACGATAGAGCTTAGGGTAATGTTACTAGAATTGGATGGAAATATACTAGCGACATCCACATGCTTATCAATCAGTGCAAATACTTGGCTGTCCTCAGGATTTTGTAGTGTATCGCAACCTGCTCGCTGGAGTACTACTCCAACCACAAAGTGTGCTAAGGTTACCAGCATTAAAACTGTTGAGAACAGGAACATAACCCACACAGCTCTGAAAAGAAAAAGGAAGAATTAAAAACAGGGTTGAATGAGATACCAGTCATCCTTTGTCAGTATGCTCTATCATTGATTTCACAGTTATTTTTGTAGCTCTTCAGTGTCTAGTCTACGCTGCGCAACTCTCTTCATCTCTGCAAACTAGTAAACATACATCCATTTGAATATTATTACTACATTCAAACCTCTGTCTCCCTCTCCAATTTTTACCCATCACATTTCACTCCATTACCAAATTACCTGTTGCTAGAAGGCTCAGAATATCTCCTATTAATTTATACATTCTTTTAAATCTGACTGAACTTTATCTTCATCCAAATCCTCTGCTGCATCTGTCAGAATTACTGCATTACCAGTGAACTTTAAAGATTTTTTCTCTCCTCCCACAAACTTTAAATCCTTTTTCTAGTTTCTCTTTAGTACTTTACTGTAAGTTTTCAGCTAGTGCCTCCCTTTCATGTTCTCAGTTACATTTTTGTTTCTGTATAAGTTGTATCTAATCATTCACTGTATTTGATTGCTGATAATTTCTGTGTTTTGGAGAGTGAATTCCATTTAGCACTGTCAAAAGTTTTTTCTAAATTTACAAATGGTATAAATGTTGTCTGTGTTTTCACCTCCAGTGGTCATAACCTCCGCTGTCAATCAAAAAACATTTTTTCAGTTAGACTTTTTTGTAGGTGGAAATCAAAGTGCACCAAACAAGGTGGACAAGGAAAATGTTGACCCCCCCCCCCCCCCCCCCAAATCCACCGACCCACCCAGTTATCCTTGCATACCACAATAAGGGTACCACTGCCCTCCCCTCCTTGCTAGGATGATCAGCTCGGACCCAATTCTTTGATTGACACATCAAATAAAGCTGTGTAAATTAAGTCTTCATGAAAATGTACTATACTTTTTCCTTCAGATATATCCATAGTATCAACCACTTTACACATCTTTAACTACTGACCACCCAAAGCCATATTATACAATTTCAATTTTTCATCTGTGGTTGCCAATTGAGGACTCCGGATTTGAAACACAAAGAAAAAGTGCAAATGTGGTATCTAGGCCTTCATAATTTTGTTATTTTGACCAATGTACTTGATCAAAGCAAATTTGGGCTGAATACAGAAATGTTTTATTGAAACATTACATGCCTATACACCAAATGAAAAAGTCACTAAGACTAGGAATTGGAAGAACATGGCATAGTTATGGACACTTCATAAACAGTTCTCTTTTTCTTACAAAGAAAATTAATAATTTCAAATTTAAAAAAAGGGTACAACTACACTATCCGCATACAAAAGTAAGAGGTACCAAAGTGTTAGCCATAGGTTTTATGAAGGTTCTGGAAAAGTTTGTGTCAAAGAAATGTTTTGGAATTCAAATGAGAACTAAAATACTAAGATGAAAAACAATCAATTCAAACACGTATTTTTTTCATAAAATCATATCTGTATGAGACCATTACATCTGAAATTATGTCTTTTAAAATGGATAAGTATCTGGACCAGGGTTTCAGGCTGGATCCCCCATTTTACATTCAATGCTGAGCTGCTATTCCAGAACGTGGAGAGCCTCAGCACTTCTGTTGGTGTGTAATGCAGAATTTAAAGTAGACTGGGGTGGCAGTGAGAATTTGGTTTGAGGAGGGAGGTATGCCTGGATAATCCGTGCAGTTGTGTGGACTGCTGTGCCAAGATGGCTTAGTGGCTAATGCCCCTGCCTAGTAAACAGGAGAACCCGGGTTTGATTCCCAGCCTTGGTACAAAATTTTCACTTGCAGCTTCAATATATATACATAAAATGTGTATGAGACCAATAGCGCCTCTGAAACTGTGTCACTTCAGGTGTTATTTTATTACAACCTGATTTGTTAGAAGAGAGAAATTCCTAACGTTAATTTCATTATACACAACATCACTTTTGAACTTTTTTCTGTGTTCCACCAGTTCCCTTTCTTCTCTATATTGTCCCTTGTCTTCCCCTTCACCTTCACCTTCCCTACAGCACCTGGAGATCACCTGATCTTTACACATTTCTGTTTATAATTTATTATAGTTTTTTCGCTAGAAATATTTAAACACATTGGTTAAGATCAACATGCTTAAACATTTCTTAGTGAAAAAACTAGTTTCTTGACCACATCAAATTATCTTAAGCCTTGAAAGTTTTCCAATTTAGCTTTTTTTGGAAACTCATCACTCAAGTGACAAAATACATTTACATGAAAGCAAATTCTGTGAGTGGTTGAATAATGTGTGCTACATAATTTAGTTGTTATTTTGGTTCCTTCCCTTTGTGTTGTTCATTATACCTACATCTAAATCTACATACATACTCTGCAAGCTACCCAGTGTGTGTGGTAGAGGGTACCCTGTAAAACTACTAGCCATTTCCTTTCCTGTTCCATTCACTGACAGAGTGGGGGACGACGACGACGACAACAACAACAACAACAACAACAACAACAACAACAGTCTATCAGGGTGTATACATGGACAAGGGAAAAAATTCCCGGATTCATCAGTTGAAAATACAGTTTTTCCGTGTGAAATGACAGTATACTTTTCCTCGGCAGTGTAAAACTTATCAATCCTTTGAATGTTTATGGTTTTATACACAGACATAGAATTTCCTGACACTTTAGAAAACGAAACTCAGGGAAAAAAAACACATTTTGGAAAGATCATTGATGTGCAGCAACGTGTACGCTGCATATTTTCGTGTTACGAACGTATAAATTCGAATACCACCAAACACCGCATGTTACTTTCCGAATCATTGAAATCGAGATTGCAACATGCTTTTGTAAGCCAGTTATAGCTCATTTAATGTCATCTCGCCCCAGCTGATGACAGCATAGGACACGTGATGTAGTCAGTCAATAGCAAGATCACTCTTAAGTAGTGTGAACACACAAATAAGAAAAGTTAATGGTTTGAATTAATATACATAGTGTTGCTACAAGAAACGAAAAACTTTCACATATAAGATTGGTCTCTAAGATTAATAAGCTGCAAGAGAAGCTAAGCTTTCACATATAATATTGATCTTTCTTCCGCATGTTACACTTTAAGATTCATCACACAAATGTGCCAGAAAAATTTTAATAACGACATAAATGACCGATCTTCTGGGCGCGAAATTCTTCTAGATGGTCGTCCTCAAAGAGTTGATTTTTAAATGAGAGTCAAATGCTCTGTGATTTAAGAAATTCATCTTACATTTTTGCATGTAGTTCATCTTGCATAAAAGGAAATTTACTTTGAAAGTGACGCTTTTCAAACCACCATTCGCAATATTTTCCCGTGACCTGTTAGAAATTGATTCGTTTCAGCATTACCAGAGAGCGCTAGATAACAGCCGTCACTGCACTTGCGCAGCTACGATGACGCAGGAAGCCCGTATGTTCATACGTGTAAAAAATTAAAAGATCGTGCATTATGTCATAAAAGAAAAAAAAAGACATTGGAGGATACTTCAAGAGCATCGGAATTTTGTGAACCATTCTGAAATGCATAATTCGGCTTAAAGTGCACATTCGTATGTCCAGATTCGGATGTAAATTTTCTTGAATTATCTCATCTTTGGTTCTTTATTATGGCCTAATGCCATACAAGGTAGAAGATGGAACACATGCACTTGAAATGCAGCGAACAGTTGAAACTAGCCAACAGCGTGAAAGAAACACTTTGTTTCAAATAAACTGACTGCTTCAGTGGAAAAGATTAATAAAAGCCAAATCTCTTTAGCAAACCGACTAAAATAACTTCATTGTTATGCAAGGCGATTAAGGCTTGACTGTCAGAAAGGTTGAAATAAAACCTGAAATTAATAACATATTTTAGCCTTCTGTAATTATGAGGAGTTGGAGTGTTGGAAGGAAGAGACCAAACAGCAAGGCCATCGGTCTCATCAGATTAGGGAAGGACGAGGAAGGAAGTCGGCCGTACCCTTTTAAAGGAACCATCCTGGCATTTGCCTGGAGAGATTTAGAGTGTAATTATGCAAACATGTTTTAATTCATTTGATAGCTTCCGGCCACAGAAATCCGTTTTCTTTTCATTTAATGTTACAGCAATAAATGAAGAGGAAACAGCAAAAACAGAACTCTGTGCATCAGCCCCGAATCTAAGATATTTCCGTACCGGAGCAATACTAGATGGAGGCGCCCAGCCATATATCTGTAGCCAGAAGCGGGAGAAGATACTACTCATACGCAACTCAACTGCACATGCACAAGAGCCCGCATCTCCTGAAAAGAATCTAATGTAAAGAGCTGCCGCGTCATGCTCATTGGAGGCAATGTGTTGTTAGGAAGCATTGCATAGTCTTCCTAACGCCTTTGACACACTTTGCTGTTGGCAGATGCTTATATGAGCACTGTGTTTTTTTGTTGTATATGGCACATTTTCTTTGCCACTTAAGTTTTCTTTTCTTTTTTTTTTTCTCTCGTTCATGTTTTGTTGCTGCAGTATTATTCTGCAGATGCGGGATACTGTAATATCCTTTGTTGGAGTATTGGTTCTTACCACTCAAAATCACAAAAATTTAACTGAAAACTAAAACAATGAAAAATTTTTGGAGTTCTAAAAAATTCCCGGTTTTTCCCGGTTTTTCTCTCAGATGAAAAAATTCCCGGGTTTTCCCAGATCTCCCGGTTGTCCCAGGTCGTATACACCCTGGAAATGTATGTTGGCAACAGTAGGATCATTCTGTAGTCAGCTTAAAATGACAGTACTTTAAATTTTCTCAATAATGTTCTTCCAAATGAATGTTGTCTTCCCTCTAGGGATTCTCATTTGAGTTCCAGAACCATCACTGTGACACTTGTGTGTTGTTTTAACCTGGTGGTAACAAATCAAGCAGCCTGCCTCTGAATTGCTTCAATATCTTCCTTTCATTCAGATCCCAAACACTCAAGCAGTACTCAAAAATAGGTCACACCAGCATTCTATGTGTCGTCTCCTTTACAGATGACTCACACTTTCTTAAAATTCTCCCAATAAACTAAAGTTGATAACTTGTCTTCCTTACCACAATCCTCACCTGCTTCTACATCTACATCTACATCCATACTCTGCAAGCCACCTGACGGTGTGTGGCGGAGGGTACCCTGAGTACCTCTATCGGTTCTCCCTTCTGTTCCAGTCTCGTATTGTTCGTGGAAAGAAGGATTGTCTGTATGCTTCTGTGTGGGCTCTAATCTCTCTGATTTTATCCTCATGGTCTCTTCGCGAGATATACATAGGAGGGAGCAATATACTGCTGGACTCTTCGGTGAAGGTATGTTCTCAAAACTTTAACAAAAGCCCGTACCGAGCTACTGAGCGTCTCTCCTGTAGAGTCTTCCACTGGAGTTTATCTATCATCTCTGTAACGCTTTCGCGATTACTAAATGATCCTGTAATGAAGCGCGCTGCTCTCCGTTGGATCTTCTCTATCTCTTCTATCAACCCTATCTGGTACGGATCCCACACCGCTGAGCAGTATTCAAGCAGTGGGCGAACGAGTGTACTGTAACCTACTTCCTTTGTTTTCGGATTGCATTTCCTTAGGATTCTTCCAATGAGTCTCAGTCTGGCATCTGCTTTACCGACGATCAACTTTATATGATCATTCCATTTTAAATCACTCCTCATGCGTACTCCCAAATAATTTATGGAATTAACTGCTTCCAATTGCTGACCTGCTATTTTGTAGCTAAATGATAAGGGATCTATCTTTCTATGTATTCGCAGCACATTACACTTGTCTACATTGAGATTCAATTGCCGTTCCCTGCACCATGCGTCAGTTCGCTGCAGATCCTCCTGCATTTCAATACAATTTTCCATTGTTACAACGTCTCGATACACCACAGCATCATCTGCAAAAAGCCTCAGTGAACTTCCGATGTCATTCACCAGGTCATTTATGTATATTGTGAACAGCAACGGTCCCATGACACTCCCCTGTGGCACACCAGAAATCACACTTACTTCGGAAGACTTCTCTCCATTGAGAATGACATGCTGCGTTCTGTTATCTAGAAACTCCTCAATCCAATCACACAATTGGTCTGATAGTCCATATGCTCTTACTTTGCTTGTTCCGTTTCATTCTGCTTTGCAATGTTACATCCAGATATTTAAATGTGTGACTGTATCAAGAAGGACACTACTAACGCTGTACCCAAATATTGCAGGTTTGTTTTTCCTACTGATTAACATTAACTTACATTTTTACTATGTTTAGAGCCAGTTGCCATTCATCACATCAACTAAACATTTTGTCTAAATCATTTTGTACCATAGTACAGTCCCCCACCTTTGACACCTCCATGTACACCACAGCATCATCAGCAAAGAACTGCCTACTGCTAGTCAAACTTCCAGTCAGGTCATGTATGTAATACAGAAAATAATAGGAGTCCAGTCACACTTCACTGGGGCACTCCAGGTGATACCCTTGTCTCCGATGAACACTTGTTGCTGAGGTATTCCCCAAGGAAGTATTGTTCCTGAGCTATACTAACGACACAGGAGGCAATCTGAGTAGCCCTCTAAGATTGTTTGGAGATGATGCTGTCATTTACCGTCTTGTAAAGTCATCAGATGACCAAAACAAATTGCAAAATGGTTTAGATAAGATATTTGTATGGTGCGAAAAGTGGCAACTGACCCTGAATAAAGAAAAGTGTATGAAGTTATTCACATGAGTATTAAAAGAAATCTGCTAAATTTTGATTATGTGATAAGGCACACAAATCTGAAGGTTGTAAATTCAACTAAATACTTAGGGATTACAATTACAAATAACCTAAATTGGAACGATCACATAGATAATGTTGTGGGTAGAGCAAACCAAAGACTGTGATTCATTGGCAGAACACTTAGAAGGCCCAACAGTCTACTAAAGAGACTGTTTACACCATGCTTGTCCGCCCTATTCTGGGGTATTGCTGTGTGGTGTGGGATCCGCATGAGGTGGGACTGATGGATGACATCAAAAAGTTCAAAGGCAGTTCATTTTCTGTTATTGTGAAATAGGGGAGATAGTGCCACAGTCATGATGTGTGAACTGGAGTGGCAATCATTAAAAAAAAGGCGTTTTAGGTTGCAGCGGGATCTTTTTATGAAATTTCAATCACCAGTTTTCTCCTCCGATTGCAAAAACATTCTTTTGGTACCCACCTACATAGGGACAAATGATAATCACAATAAAATAAGAGAAATCACGGCTTGCACAGAAAAATTTAAGTGTTTGTTTTTCCCACACGCCATTCAAAAGTGGAACGGTAGAGAGAAAGCTTGAAGGTGGTTCATCAAACCCTGCCAGGCACTTTATTTTGAATACCAGACTAATCACATAGATGTAGATGACAACATACTGTGTTCTATTACTTAATAAGTCTTCAAGCCACTCACATATCTGGGAACCTATTCCATACGCTTCTACATTCGTTAAAAGTCTGCAGTGGGGTACCGTGACAAATGCTTTTCAGAAATCTTGTAATATGGAATCTGCCTGTTGCCCTTCATCCACAGTTCACAGAGTATCATGTGAGAAAGGGCAAGCTGAGTTCCACACAAGCAATTCTTTCTAAAAGCATGGTGATTCATGGTCGGTCTCTAGGAAATTTATTATATTCCAACTCAGAACATGTTCTAGAATTCTGTAGCAAACTGATGTTAAGAATACTGGTCTGAAAGTTTTCAGCTCCGTTCTTTAACCCTTCTTATATAGAGGAGTCAGCTGCACTTTCTCCACTCACTTGAGACTGTTTTCCAAATTTCCAGAGTCACAACTAAATTAAGCATTATTTTCTTTTTCTAGCTCCAAAAGAAGAGTTATTACAAAAACAGTTGTCAAATAATTATAATGTAAGCTGTTGCTTTAAAATTCATATATTAACTAATTTGGAATATGACACAGAGAAATTATATATTATATCTGCATGCAGTATCTTACTCACAAGGGAAGTCCTATCCTCTATAATATACTACTTCTATAAAAGGCACACCAGTGTAATACAGTAAAAATTAAAACGCAGGGTATTTGTGATCGTATATACGATGCATTATTGTCTGTGTAACAAGACAAATAAAAGAAAATTTTAATTATTGTGTTACTTACAGTTTTAAGAAACTTGCACCAGTGCCTTTGTTACAACAATCTTCATTGAACATGGCGTCAGGTCGTTTGCCACAAAAACCATAAAAAAGTCCCAGTGTCATACACAGCAATACTACAAGTACCACTGAACTCACAGATATGTCAATGTAGTATCTAGAAAACATCATGAGGTGCCACATTTAATTATAATTTTTAAACTTCGGTTACAGATAAAACCCACTTTAACTTAATAAGAAAGAGCTGACTAAGCTATTGCGTGCATTAACACAGTAATCAGTACAAGAAAACAAGTCATAACAGTTACAAATTAGAAGGGGTTATATTATTTAATAAAAATTTTCCACATCCCCTTTCAAAAGAACTCTCAGTCAGTACACTCCCCATGTTGATAAAATACAGTCTTAACATGACATTTCCTTTATCCTCCTCAAGAACCAATTTTCAATTTAATGCTTTTGGGAGTTGTTTCCTTTACATTGAGTAGTTATTAATCCAGTTCAATTCATTACATTCAATGCATGCAGTATTTGAACTCACTTTGGTCTGTTTTCTTAGGTATTAATAACAAAGAAGTTAGAAATGGTAACTTAGAAGAATAAAATACCTGTATCGGCTGTAATCATCGATTCCCTTTTGCAAATTATTGGTAATAGGTTTTCTTACACTATCATTAATCTCATCATTAAGTTTCTCAACCATTTTTGAAATTTTGTCAGCTTTATCCTGAATAGCAGCACCTGCAAAGAAAATAAAAATGACTTTGGTTCAGGAGTGCTCCCCCCCCCCCCCTCCTCTCTCTCTCTCTCTCTCTCTCTCTCTCTCTCTGTGTGTGTGTGTGGGGGGGGGGGGGGGGGGGGGGGGGGAGCGTGCGCGTGTGTTGGATTGGAGGGGGGGGGGGGGGGGTGGTTTCCACGATATACATGCAGGTGTATAGGGAACAGCTTGGAAGAACATTCCTGCATTATAGCAGACTGCCTTTCATATTTAATATGACACACATTTACAAGTTAGACATTTGACATCTGTATTAAATGCTAGAGTTAAGAGGCACTACATGTTACACTACAGTACCCAATGAAGGATGGAAATACTTACACTGATGTAACAAAAGTCGTGGGATGCCCATATATAAATGGCGGTAGTATTGCATCGCATATACTACGTATAAAAGGGCAGTGCATTGGTGGAGCTGTCATTTTTACTCAGGTGATTCAAGCGAAAGGTTTCGGACATGATTATGGCCATACAATGGGAATTAACAGACTCTGAATGTGGAATGATAGTTGGAGCTAGAAGCTTGGGACATTCCATTTCGAAAATAATTACGAAATTTTTTATTATGAGACCCACAATGTCAACAATACCAAATTTCAGCCATTACCTATCACCATGAACAAGGCAGCAGCTGATGGTCCTCACTTAACGACAAGGAGATGCAGCGTTTTGCATAGAGTTGTTAGTGTTAACAGACAAACAACACTGTGTGGAATAACAGCAGAAATCAATGTGGGACATACAAAGAATGTATCTGTTCGAGCAGTGTGACAAAATTTGGCTGGAATGGTCTATGCCAGCAGACAACCAAAGCAAGTGCCTTTGTTAACAGCATGGCATCACCTGCAGCACCTCTCCTTGGCAGGTGACCATATCGGTTGGACCCTACATAAATGGAAAACAGTGGATTGGTCATATGAGTCCCGATTTCAGTTGGTAAGACATGATGGTGGGGTTCAAGTGTGGTGCAGATCCCATGAAACCATAAGACCCTGGTTGTCAGCAAGGCATTGTGCTTGCTGGTGATGGCTCCATAATACTGTGGGCTGTGTTTACATGGAATGGACTGGGTTCTCTGGCCCAACTGAACTGATCATTGACTGGAAATGGTTATGTTCGGTTACTTGGAGACCATTTTCAGCCATTCATGGACTTCATGTTCACAAACAATGATGGAATTTTTTTGGATGACAATGTGCCATGTCATGAGCCACAATTGTTCATGATTGTTTGATGAGCATTCTGGACAATTTGAGTGAATGATTTAGCCACCAATCAAGCATTACGGGACATAACTGAGAGGTCAGTTCATGCAGAAAATCCTGCATTGGAAACACTTAATGGAATTATGTATGGCAATAGAGACAGTATACCTCAATATTATTGCAGGGGACTTCCGACAAATTGTTGAATCCATTCCAAGTCAAGCTGCTGACTACGGAGCACAAAAGGAGGTCTGACATGTTATTAGGAGGTATCCCATGACTTTTGTCATCTCAGTGTTAAGTATAGAGGCAGGATGTTCAAAATCAACTTTCACCATCCTTTGCAGCGTAAAGTATTAGGATATTCCAAATTAACTTTCACAATCCTTCGAAATTTCAATTAAACAGAAATATTTTCAGAAACTATGACGTCTACTAGTTGGGAAGAGAAGCCAGGTGTCTATCAGAATAATAATGACACTGAGACACCTGATGGATTATATAGTATCAAAATTATTCCTATGCAGTTACATATTGGCCATAAAGTCAAGTTAGGAATATTGTTTTTCCTTCTGCGTGGACATCACAGCCTCAATAAATATTAGCAAGGACATCTTTCCACCTGGCTGAATAAATTACAGCCTCACAGAATGATGTCTTGCCTGAACTCTATGAACAGAATCCAGCATACAAGTTGCACAAAATAAAGTGAAAAATATTGTTTCGGTGCACAAGTTTATAGCATTTTTCCTTTAAGTTTCAGGGTGTATACGTGGACAAGGAAAAAAAATTCCCAGATTTTTCCCGGTTAAAAATACACTTTCTCCTGGTTGAAAATACACTTTTTCGGTGTTAAGTGACAGTATACTCTTCCTCGACACTGTGAAACTCATCAGCCCTATGGTTTTATATGCGGGAGTAGAATTTCCCGGTACTTTAGAAAACGAAACTCAGATGGGGGGAAAACACGTTCTGAAAGACCTTTGATGTGCAGCAACATGTACGCTGCATATTTTCGTATTACAAAGGTATAAATTTGAATTCCACCGAACACCGCATGTTACTTTCTGAAACATTGAAATCGAGATTGCAACATGCTTTTGTAAGACAATCATAGCTTCTGTCACGTGATCTTGCCAGCTGATGACAGCCTAGGACATGTGATGTAGTCAGCTAATAGCAGGATCACTCGTAAGTAGCGCAAACACCCAAGTAAGAAAAGTTAATGGTTTAAATTAGTATACATAGCATTCACATATAATATTGGTCTTTAAGATTAATAAGCTGGAAGAGAAGCTAAGCTTTCACATATAATGTTGATCTTTTTTGCGCGTGTTACACTTTAAGCTACATCACACAAATGTGCCACTAAAACGACGTAAATGTATGATCTTTTGGGCTTGAAATTCTTGTAAATGGTCGTCCTCAAAGAGTTGATTTTTAAATGCGAGTCAAACGCTTCGTGATTTAAGAAATTCATCATACATTCTCGCACATAGTTCATCTTGCATAAAAGGAAATCTGCTTTAAATGTAACGCTTTTCAAACCACCATTCACAACATTTTCCCGCGACCTGTTAGAAATAGGTTCATTTCAGCAGTTGCAAGAGAACGCCAAATAACAAGCGTCACCGAGTTAGCACAGCTACGACGACGCAGGAAGCCCATATGTTCGTACGTGTAAAACATTAAATGATGTTATGTATGGCATAAAAGAAACAAGACATCAGGTGATACTTCAAGAGCGTCAGAATTTCGTGAACCATACTAAAACGCATAATTCGGCTTAAAATGCACATTAGTATGTAAATTTTCTTGGAGTAGCAGTACTGTATTATCTCATGTTTGGTTCTTTATTATGGCACAATGCCATACGTGCACTTGACATGCAGCGAACAGTTGAAACTAGCCAATAGTGTGAAATTAAACACTTCATTTCAAATAAATTGACTGCCTCAGCAGAAAAGATTAACTTTAAGCCAAATCTCTTAACCAAACCGGCAAAAATAACTTCATTGTCCAGTCAGAAAGATGGAAATAAAATCTGAAACTAATAACATATTTTAGGCTTCTGTAATAATGCAAACTTATTTTAATTCATTTGATAGCTCCCGGCCATGAAATTCCGTTTTGTTATCATTTAACATGAGAGCAATAAATGAAGAGGAAACAACAAAATCACTAAACGTAAACACAGATCGTGTGGGCGCTCCCCACCTCAACTCAGACTGCTCGTGCATCAGCTCCAGATTTACTATATTTCCGAACTGAGGCAATATTAAGTAGTTGTGCTCAGCCACACTTCTGTAACCAGAAGTGGGAGAAGGTACTAATCATACGCGACTCAACTGCGCACGATGAAGAGCCCATCCGCAACAGCTCAAACGAATCTAATTTAAACAGTTGTCACGTCACGCTCATCGGAGGCAGTTTGTTGTTATAAAGCATTGCATAGTCTTCCTAAAGCCTTCGACACACTTTCCTGTTGGCAGACGCTTGCATAAGCACTGTTTTGTTGTTGTATACGGTGTATATCCTTTGCAACTTAAGTTTTATTATTTTCGTTTTCTTTTTTCTCTCGTTCATGTTTTGTTGCTGCAGTATTATTCTGCAATAGCAGGATTCAGTAATATCCTTTGTTAGAGTATTAGTTCTTACCAGTCAAAATCACAAAAATTTAACTGAAAACTAAAACAATGAAAAATTCCCGGAATTCTAAACAATTCCCGGGTTTTTCCCGGTTTTCTCCCAGATGAAAAAATTCCCAGGTTTTTCCCGGATCTCCCGGTTGTCCCGGGTCGTATACACCGTGAGTTTAATAAACACAGTCGATACACATAACAGAGACTTTAGTCATCAATAATACGAGGGCTATTCAGAAAGTAGGGAACGTTTCCGTCTGACACCGCTAAGCACACCGATCACGTATATTTTGGTACGTGCGTGCTCAGCAACTCGGTCAGTATCCATAGGTGACAGCAGGAACGTCTCTGCGCACCTGGTTTTTTCGATATTCGAATTTGAAATGTGCGCTGCAATCAAAAATGCCGCAATTTGTGAGGTGCGGTCTGTGATACGGTTTTTGTTGGCAAAATAACCTAAAATCTATAGAAATTTATCGTGAACTGTGTGAAGTGTACGGAAACAACGTAATGAGCGAATGTTCCATCCGGAAATGGTGCATTCAGTTTAAAAATTGCTGAACCAACGTTCATGATGAAGAGAAGAGTGGACCCCAAGCATTGTGACTGATGATCTTGTCACTTAAGTTGATGAAATGATTTGTGAAAACTGTTGCTTTCTTTTCCACAAGTTTCACGGACTTTTTTGTTGAAATTGTCACTCAAAAGCAAGGCTACCACAAATTTTGGGCACAATGGGTGCCCTAAATGCTTAGAGAGCACCATAAAGAACAGTGAATTGGGGCAACATTGACATTCTGGAGACCTACCACAAACATGGTGGTTCATCACTGGATCGAACCATAACCGGTGATGAGACTTGGGTGAAACATGTCAATTGTGAGACAAAATTACAGTCCATGGAGTGGGGGCACACAAGGTTACCAAGAAAACCTTGTCAGCAAGGAAGTTGATGGCGACAGTGTTTTGGGATAGGCAAGGTGTGCTTATTGATTTTCTTGAGCGTGGAGCAACCATAAATTCTGCCTGGTACTGTCAAACTTTGCACAGCTTTAGAAGAACAGTTCAAAACAAAGGCCGAGGAAAGCTGACATCCAAAATTTTGTTTTTGGGTGACAATGCCCGACCTCACATGGCAAACCGCACTAAAGAAGCCCTTAATTCATTAAAATAGGAAATTTTCCCTCATCAGCCCTATAGCCCCAATCTTGCACCAAGCGACTTCCACTTGTTTCCCAACATGAAGTATTGTCTTGCAATGCAGCGCTTTGATGACGACGCAGAACTCTAGGCGGCCGTGACTCACTGGCTGAAGTCTCAGGCGGCAGAATTTTACGACGAAGGTCTTTCAAAGCCTGTCCACTCTCATGATAAGTGCCTCAATGTGTTGGTGACTAGTGGAAAAGCAGTATGTCAATCATTCTTTCAGATGTGTATAATAAAATGTATTTCTTGTACTTAGCTTTTCTTTAATGCCAAAACTTTCCCTACTTTCTGAATAGCCCTCGTATATTCTCCTTCACTATTTACAACAATCTAAAGCTAAAAACTCATTAAACTATGCTTGGAGCATATTTTCACTCGGAAAGGAAGTTCCTTAAAGGCTGTTCAATAGAGAGCGGAAAACATGAAAATCTGAGGGCACAAGAGTAAGTGAATGTGGGTGTGGAATGACTTCCCACCCAAATTGCTGTACAGTGTTCTTCGTCAGTCTAGAAGAAAGCAGGTGGATATTATCACAGAGCAGCATCACTTCACTTCATGCAGTCTTTCAATTTGTTGTTCTTGGATTGGGTCTGTAAGATGTCTCAGTTGTTGACAACAAATATCAGAAAGGGTTACACTTTGTGGAAGCAATTCATAGTACACCACACCATCCCTGTTCCACCAGATGCATAACATTATCTTTTGAGTATGCACGCAGGTCTTTCTATGAGGAGTTGCTGCTTTGTCTGGGCCCAACCATTTGTTTCTTTTCCCTATGTTTGCATAGAGATACCATATCTCATCACTAGTAACAATACAGGATAATAACCCTCTAACTGCTCTGGACATGTTAATGTGTGCCTTTGTACCTGTCCGTGTGTGCTCTGAATGTATTTACGTGCACCACCAGTCCTTCTACCTGGTACTCTGAACGTGTTTACGCGCGCTGCATTAGTGGCACCTGTGTGTTCCTGATGTGCTGAGACACGCTGCCACTTCTTCCCCTGTGGCCTCTGGCCGCATTAACACACCCAGCCGTATATTCATGCTGAGCGCCTAGTAGCTGTTCAGTGTTCCGCTGGCACGGTTGAAGTCTCGTGAGCATTTGCTGCTGTGTTCTTGTGTCGCAGTTTTCATATGTGCATTTCCTGACTGTTCACGCCGTTAACGTTTTGAGAAGAAAATGACACACCTTCATGGTTGTACAGACAAAGAAATCTTCGAAATTCTCACTAGAAGCAACAGTGAGAATGAAATTTTCGACAGCGATGGCAGTGATTATTCTTCGATTGAATCTCTAAGTAAAAGTCCTGTGCCATGTACTTCAGCTGGCACAATGCATCTGTCAACATGGGAGGGATATATCATTCAGAATCTGATGGGTCTGAGAGTGATAGTGAAGTGCCATTGAAAAGAGCTCGCTTTAGCGACACGTTTGACCGGAAGAAAAGTGATTTTCGTCCATTTATGCATGCGTTCGATGCTTCAGCTTCTGGACACAACAGTGATTTAGGGCCAGATTCAAGTGTATTATCATAATTCCTAGTATTTTTAATAGAAGAACTGATTAAATTTGTAGCAGATGAAACCAACAGAATTTTTTTTTTTTTTTAAGAAAATACGCCAGAATCAGAGAATTCTCGTTTGTCCAGATGGAAAGAAATGGGCTTCGAGGAACTGCATTTCCTTCGTTGCTGTTTGTATGCTAATGGCTCATATGAAAAAGCTGAAAATCAGTGACTATTGATCCACAGACATACTCTTTAACACTCCTGTTTTTGACAAAATTAAGCACAGGGGCCGTTTTCTGTTAATTTTAAGAATGCTTCACTTCAGTGACAACTCTGTCACCAATGAAGGAGACAAGTTATTTAAAATTAGGTATATTGTTGATAAAATTCGCACAACATTTTGCAGTATATTTCATCCATATCAAAAGCTCTGCATTGACGAAAGCCTCTTGTTGTTCAAAGGGTGATTATTGTTCAAACAGTACATTCCCTCGAAAAGAAGTAGGTTTGGAATAAAAACATTTGTGCTATGTGACTGCCAGACAGGTTATATCCTGGATTTCATTGTTTACACAGGCACAAATACTGCAATTGACTTCCACAATCTGGGGAAAAGTGGCAACATAGTAGTAGCATCGATGAAACCATTTTTAGGACAGGGACATACACTCTATTTCGATGATTGGTATTCAAGCCCAGACCTGTTCCTTTGGCTTCATAACCATGGAACAAACGCATGTGGTACTGTTCACAAAAACAGACATAACATGCCAAAATTAGAAAACAAACTAAAACGAGGAGAAATACAGTTTATGTCCACTGACACAATCCTTGCCATGAGATGGTGTGACAAAAGAGAAGTGTAGATGCTGACCACCTGTAAAACTGCAGAAATAGTTGAGATGGAAAAGACAAACAGAAAGAGAGGTGAAAGATTAAGGACACCACAATGTGTTGCAGATTACAACAAGAGTATGGGTGCTGTTGATCGCTGTGACATGCTGCTGAGTTCAGTGCAATCAGTACGAAAGACTGTCAAGTGGTACAAAAAGTTCTTTTTCCACGTACTGGATCTGCGCATTTTAAATGTCCATGCTCTCCACAGAGTAGTAACAGGATGAATAATGCAACTAGTGGAATTTCAATTATGTCTGGTAAGAGAGCTTGTTGAAACTTACACAAAAGAATGGAGGAAAGCTGGCAGAGGAAAACACTCTGAAGACGAGAATCCACCAAGATTTACTGGGAGGCATTTTCAAAAGGACATTGAGATGTAAAATGCGAAGAAATGTATGCCAATGCATCGGTGCACAGTGTGCTGGAAGCAGAAAGAGCACCGAGAAACGAGATACAAATTTAGAGCATGCAACATACCACTATGTGTAGTGCCATGTTTTGAGGCATATCATACTAAACAAAACTACAAGCGTGAGTCAAATAAAAACCTTAAATTTGTAATAACAAATCGAAACTTTGCGCCATTATCCTGTAAGTTGGTAAGCGTGCAACAAACAGTGTGTAGAATGGCCTGCAGGTGGCAGCATACTGCAGATGCACACATACCGTCGCAGTATCAGTATAAAGATGGCTGCCCCACTTGCGACTTGCGCCAGGGAAGAACAGCATTCTGTTATTCGGTTTTTGCATAGTTAAGGTGTGAATTCTATTGAAATTCATCGATGAGTGAAGGTTCAGTACTGTGATGCATGTTTGTCACATCAGCAAGTCTACGAATGGAGTAGGAAGTTCGCAAATGGTTTGACTTCAATGGGAGATGCTCCTCATTCAGGTCAGGCACAACGAGTTGTGACTCCACAGACCATTGCAGCATGTTTACAGACTAGTCATGGGTCAGCACACCACATTGTGCATAATGTGCTCCAGTTTCACAGTGTCTGCAAGATGGGTGCCACAGCAGCTGACTCCTGAAATGAGAGAACGACGTGTTGATGCTTGTGAAGAACTTCTTCAGCACTCTGAACGACAAGATGATGGCTTCCTTGCAAGAATCATTACATGGGGACAAAACCTGGGTTCACTTCCACCAACCGGAAATGATGAGAGCGAGCAAGGAATGGCGCCATTCCTCATCACCAAAACCAAAGAAGTTTCAAACAGAACCATCAGCAGGGAAGGCTATGCTGACTCTCTTTTGGGACAAAAAAGGCATCATTTTGGAGCATTACATGCCTAGAGGGACTAGTGTCACCAGTGCATCATACACAGATCTCCTAAAAAAATCATATGCGGCCTGCAATCACATCAAAGTGATGTGGATTGCTGTCACCAGGTGTCCTGCAAGCCCCCACACTGCCTGTACAACAGTTGCAGCAATCACAGACCTGCATTTTGAGTGTCTTCCTAATCCACCATACTCGCCAGACCTTGCCCCAAGTGATTCCCATATGTCTGGACCACTCAGAGACACAACAGGAGGAAAGAAGTTCCGTTCTGACGTTTTAATGAAGAGGTACGCCACGCGTTGCATGAGTGGTTGCGCGGACTAACAAAAGAATTTTTTTCTAAAGGAATTTGCGCAGTTTGTAAGCACTGGAGGACCTGCATTGAGTGTGGGGGAGATTATGTTGAAAAGTAATACAGCTCTGTACCACTCCTGCACAATAAATATTTTTTTAAATATTATTTAAGGTTTTCATTTGACTCAACCTCGTATTAACCGTCTATAATCACTCAGAAGAGAAGAAGCGACATTGATATTTCTAAAAGTAAAAGACAACAAAAAGGATATAAAAAATATAAAAATTGTATCCAAAATAAAATAAAAACATATATATTTTGAACTTCGCCAGTGCCGGTCCAAAGCCCGGATCAAAAAGAAGGATGGAAAATATATTCGGAAGGTGTAAAATTGCTCCAACACTTATGATTTCTGACTTTGAAGCCATTTTACAGAGGTGTTACCGCACTCTCAAAAACACAAACTGCATTTCTCAGATGCCAATGAATCTATTAAGCATAAAATTAAAACAAACATAGTGCTACATTGCTGATTTAAACAAAAATCACGTTCATTTGCATGGCGACCTTCCGCAGCACCTCTAACAATTAATTATTGTTAGCTTTGCTGTCTTAATCTTACTGCAATTAATGAAGAGGAATTTCACACTAGATGTGTTTTGCTTTTATTTACAAAGCATCCTCTGTGTTCACTGTTTTTCCTGCTTCATGTCAACCTCTGCTAATGAACAGAGGGAAAGCAGTGGTGCGCAACACATGAAGCAGGAAAACCAGTGAACACAGAAGATGCTTTGCAAATAAAAGCAAAACGCATCTGGTGTGAAATTATTTTTCATTAATTGCAGTAAGCTTAAGACAGCAAAGCTAACAATTAATTAATTCTACATATCGTTTATTATAGTGATTCTTAGCAACATAAGCAGTTTCAATGCACATCATGTGTGTCCAGTAATTCATCTGCAGATTCACAGTCACGGAAAAAGTATCGAGATACATCATGTGACAGTAATACATCATGTACAGTAATCACACTCAGAAGGTGAGACAGCCGTGCACCCCTTGGCTTGAGAAAAATTCAGCACAGGGCATGTTCGGCCAAGCGCGAGCTCAGCTGCAAGCAACGGTCCGTGGGGAAAGCCATTCGTGTAGGTACCAGGATTAGGCGGCCTCAACGGCACGCTCGACCCTGCTAGATGGATGCACGGCTGCGGCAGCCAAAGGGATAATGGTCGGTGTTGTTCACGAGCCAACTGACGAGCAAGCACAGATGCACATAGAGCCACATGTTGATTTTTGTGGGTTTGGCTTATCATACGAGGTGTGGCTAGAAAAAAACCGGACTAGTACTGGTGAAACAATAAAACGAATGCAATAAGGCTGAAAGTCGCGTGGCCTGTCACGTGACTCTCGCTCCACCTACTGCTCGAGTTTCATCTGTCTCCTGCACTCAGTCTGCCCGTGGCGTCTGTTTTAAGTAGTTGACGTTTTGTCTGTGCGTTGAAAAATGTTGAGTGTACAGAAAGAACAGCGTGTTAACATCAAATTTTGTTTCAAAGTAGGAAAATCTGCAAGTGAAACGTTTGTAATGTTACAACAAGTGTACGGCGATGATTGTTTATCGCGAACACAAGTGTCTGAGTGGTTTAAACGATTTAAAGATGGCCGCGAAGACACCAGTTATGAGACTCGCACTGGCAGACCATTGTCAGCAAAAACTGATGCAAACATTGAAAAAATCGGTAAACTTGTTCGACAAGATCGCCGTTTAACAATCAGAGCAGTGTCTGAGTTAACAGGAGTTGACAAGGAAAGTGTTAGGCAGATTCTTCATGAAAGTTTCAACATGAACAAAGTGTATTCAAAAATGGTTCCAAAGTGTCTCACAATTGAACAGAAGGATCGCCGAAGAATGATTTGTTCTGACATCCTGGAAAACATTGAAAGTGATCCCACCTTCTTACAAAATGTTATTACTTGCGATGAATTGTGGTTTTTTACTTACGATCCCGAAACTAAACGCCAATCGATGCATTGGAAAACTCCTGGTTCTCCACGACAAAAAAAACCACGAATGTCAAAATCGAAATTCAAGGCAATGCTGATTGTTTTTTTTGACATCAAAGGGATTGTGCACATTGATTGGGTACCAGAGGGACAAACAGTGAATCAGCATTACTACATTAGCGTCCTGGCTACCCTACGTGAGCGAGTACGGAGAAAACGGAACGATTTGTGGAGAAAAAAGTCATGGATCCTTCACCAAGACAATGCCCCAGCTCACAGTGCGTTGTCAGTGAAGACGTTTTTTTTTCTTTTCCCTAAAGTCAAGTCAGCTTTGAAAGGAACTAGATTTGAGACTGTTGAAGCAGTAAAAGAAAAAGCGACGGAAGTAATGTATGGACTTACCGAAAATAATCTGCAGCATTGCTATGAACAGTGGAAAATTCGTATGGAGCGGTGTTGAGACCGAGGAGGAGAGTACATTGAAGGAGATAACATGAAATTGTAAATAATTGTAAATAAATGTTTTTTCCAGCATCAGTCCAGTTTTTTTCTAGCCGCACCTCGTATGTGGTACCCATACACCCGATTTCCAAACCTTTCCCATTACATGCAAAAGATGTCTGATGCCACAATGATCACACTTCATCAAATCTGACAGTTCCCGAGTACACTGATCTCGATCATTGTGGACTAATGCATTTAAACGATCTTCATCAAATCTCGAATGTCTTTCTGAATGTGTAGAGTCACTGATGTCAAAACGATCCTCCTTAAAATGAGAAAACCACTTTCCTGTCATGCTCTGTCCACAGATTAGGGAAAAACCATTCAGTATCATGACAGAAAGACTAACAGGTAATAAGATTCTATTATGACCATCCTCAACAGTCAAGTAGTCAAGCCAGTCAATGAGATACCAACTAAAGCTGCCACTGGCATGTGTGTGCACTGCTCCATTGTACCAATAGATGATGTTTTGTAACTGGAAACACTTGTATAAAAACAGAGATAGTATAATTTCCAAACACGTGACAATTATTTCATTTTTTTAAATGCTGATGGAAGTTTGTCAGTCTCAACATGAGGTCAAAAATGGCATTTTCATGTCTTACAGAGAAATTAAATGACTTTGAATTTACTTTTAAACAATGAGTAGTACTTCCTAGGTGACACCTGATTTTTGAAATTCAGCCATAGTCAAAGACCTGTTGTTTCATCTATCGAAGGAAACATTGGCATTTAATGACCTGTAAGCAATGAGATCATTTGAGAGAAGACAGCACAACTCAAGATTAAAAAAGGATGAGGAAGGAAATAGGTTGTGCACTTTCAAAGGAACCATATCTACATTTGAATTAAGTGATTTAGGGACATCACAGAAAACCTGAATCTGGATGGTCGGATGGGGACTGAATCTCTGTCCTCCAGAACACAAATCCAGTATGCTAATCACTGCACGAACATGCTTGGTGTTTCATCTAATTGTAGGAATCATCACCAGAGTTAAGAAGTAACTGGGTAGATCATGCATCATTTATTGCTTCCATAAGCAAAACTTTAGTCGTATCAACCATCTTTATAAGTACAGTATCAAAGTATTTGCTTTTCAAACCAGTAAATGTCAGTGAACATAGCAAGTAGTCTCTCATGTCATCTTTGCTTGTTAAATCTGTTGTCCCATGGAAACTAAACTGATGTTTGTGAAGCTATTCCGTACAGTTGCAGTAAATTTCTGTATCAAAACAACTTTGACAGAGCAACTTCTTTGATGGTGAATACAAAACCCACCCAGTTTTGGTACACAAATGGTGTTTCTCATATGGTATCAGTCAAAAAGGAGCACAGGAAGTTCCCTGAATTTCACCAATGCAAGCATGTGATTCACAACGTAATAGATTGCTACTCACCATACAAGATGGATCAAAAAGTAAAGTGAAGTTTCGTTTTTCTTAAAGAATCTTTATTTATTCTTCAACATCAACTTTGTCCCCGACAAAATACTTCCCCCTCAGATGCAATACACTTGTGCCAGTGCATTTTCCAATCTTGGCAGTACTTGTGGAACCTACTTTTCATTATGGTGTTCAGCTCCTTCAGCAATTCTGTTTTTATCTCATCAATGGTGGCAAAACAACATCTTTTCATGGTTCGTATCAGCCTCAGGAATAGAGGGAAGTCACAGGGGGCCATGTCTGACAAATACAGTGGCTGAGGCAACATAACAGTTTTATCTTTTGCCAAAAAATCATGAACAACCATTGAGGCGTGAGTGGGAGCATTACCGTGACAATTTCACGAGGGTTTTTGTCGAAATTCTGGTTGTTTTCTTCGGACTGCCATGCAAACAGTACGTAACTTCCAGGTAGTATTCCTTACAAGGCACGAACTCATGATGCACTATTATGTTGTAATCTAAGAAAACAGTGAGAAGAACCTTCGCATGTGATCAAACTTGTCAAAATTTTTTGGCCTTTGCTCTTCGCGTAGTTTCTATTGGAACAACTGGGCCTTGGTTTTGATGACATACCCCAACAACCATGTTTAATCACCTGTTATAGCCTTCTTTATAAGTTCTGGGTCATTGTCAACTTCATTCAGCAATTCCGAGCAATGTTTATGTCATGTCTCCTCGGTCAGAATTCAATGATTTTGGATCAAACTTTGCTACTACACATTGCATGCACAAAACATCTAAAAATATTGCTTGACATGAGCCAAAGGACATGCCAACATATTCAGCAAACTCTCTGATGGTGATTTGACATTTTTTCTTTACTTCTTCCACACTGTCATCAATAATTGATGTGCTAGGCTGTCCAGAATGGTTGACGTCTTCAATGTCTTCTTTCCCCTCTTCAAAACGTTTATACTACTTGGAAACTCTTGTCTTACTCATAGTAGATTCACCAAAATCCACAGACATTTCGAATATGGTGCTGCGTTTTACTCCATTTTTCAAGTAAAATTTAATGCAAATTCTTTGATTCATCTTTTTTTAAAGTAAAAGTTCACCAACCACTTGAAAACATGTATAATTTGACTGTCACCAACACATCAAATATTCAAAACAGCAACACATTAAATATTCAAAACAGTTGAAAATGCAAATACACATCAGATCAACAATGCTTCTCTCTCTCTCTCTCTCTCTCTCTCTCTCTCTCTCTCTCTCTGTGTGTGTGTGTGTGTGTGTGTGTGTGTGTGTGTGTGTGTGTGTGTGTGTGTCAGATTATAAGGCCCACGAAACTAAAAAATGCCTGTCACTTTTCGATCACACCTCATGCAGAGAAGATGCAGAGTTGCAGAAAACACACACACACACAAACCACTGTCTCTGATCACATAGGCCAGACTGCGAGTAACTGCACCTGATAGTAGGAGAAATCCGTGGGTGGTGAGGATAAGGAGGAGGCTAGGGCAGGAAGGGATAGAGACAGCAGGGTAGGGGTATGGGAAAGTGCAGTGCTGCTTGTGGGATGTGGTGGGGACGGGGGAAGGCTGCTAGGTGCACCTTATGTTTTCTATTATTTGATTCACAACATGAAAATAGAGAGGAAGGTAGAATTGTTTTGTAGATATATCAGTGTTCAGAAGAAGTGAAAGATCTTTAGGACACTAAGTTTACAGAAAGACCACTTACACAGGTGTGATATCTGTAAATAATTCCAATCAGCACTTTAATCAGAAAAAGATGAGGAATAAATCATTGATGCATCGACCTAATGGAATCTGTTGAGTACACACAGAAATACCTGAATCTTTAAACATTGCCATAAGAAGAAATGGTTATTCTGATTAAGAGATAAGTAGGACACTACACTCCAGAGGGACTGTATATCTTTGTGAAAGACAATCAATTAAGAAAAAAACTTGTCTCTCACTTATGAAAACAACTGCCAGTGATGATGTGTTTTCAGGCTGTATTACAGGCCTTCTCCTGACCAAAAGACAATGGAGAAATGTTAGATGAACAAACAAGAAAACCATTAAGCTGTTTGGAATGCTCCTGTCACAATTTATTAAAGACTCTTTCTTTAATGACAGGAGCCTGAACAACAGTTGTAGACATGCTTGGGCATGAATAACATTGAACTCTGGAACACTGCATTTATAATGGCTAGTTACTAGCCAAAATCTGGATCTGCTCTAATAAAGGTAGAATGGAAATTGCTGCTCTCTACCATTTTGAAAGTCTTATCACAGATGTTGAGGGCATTCCATTTTTCTAATGGGAGGTAATTTGATATCCTATGTTCCCACAATGCTTACGGCCTCATCATTGGCTAGTCCCTGTCCTCTGCCTGCCTATTCCCTGCACTCATTCCAGCCATCCCATCTGCGTAGTTCTTTTCCATTCTCTGCTCTACCCGTCTCCTTTCCCCTTTGCCCTCCCCAGCACATACTCCTGATGCTGCACCTAGCAGCCCACTATCCTGTCCCCCACTACATCCTGTACACTTCCATAGGCAGCACTGGCATCTTCCCCTATCCTGTCCCCCACTACATCCTGTATACTTCCATAGGCAGCACTGGTATCTTCCCCTAGCATACCCTGCTGCCCCTCTCTCTCCCCATACCAAATCACACTACTTCTGTACCATCACAATGCTTCCCAGCAAACATTGCTGCTCACCATGGACCCAGTTGCAGTTGGGCCTTAGCAACCTAAGACAACAGTGGCCATGTTTGGGTGTGTTATGCCTGTGTGAATGTGTGTTTTGTTCTGTCTGTATCTCATGAAGGACTTAGGCACACACTGACATGGTGTGACAAGTGCTGTGACACGTGGCATAGCAGACGCATGGCAGTGTCATGGTATGCATGTGACTATGCCAACAGATGTAAAGTGGCATCATGCTTCCTTCAGGCGATGAACATGTAGTTAGTTGTCAGTACGACTTTTTCTTTGTGTAAAAAATTAAAAACCGTTGTTCTGGGATTTGTGTGTATTCTCTACTATGCAGCCTTTCTCGTTTGATTTTGAGGAAACTACATTAAACAAATATTCTTTCACAGTTTGAATAAACTGGCTTTCTTTTGTTGCTGTGTATAGCTATTATGATGCTTTGAAGTAAAGTAAACTACTGCACATATTTCAAAAAAATTATAGTGAATAGTACATGCACTGTCCAGCTTATATTTGGTGCATGCTGGTCACACAGTGCACAAAATGTGGCTAACAAAGTTTTTAACACTGGAACTGGAGCCGTACCAGTCGCGAGCAAATTGGTTACATATTCCAGCATTTGGCTGCAATGGGCTACAACATTGACTCTATAGCGAAGTACTATGTGGAGTTGTGCCTCATATGTCTCTTTCATATGTGTTTATGAAGTCAATTACAATCACTTTATGAGTTGTTTTCATTTTACAACTAGAGATGGACAATTGCAGATGCAGCAGCAGAGTTAGCTACATCATGTACGTGTCAATTTTTCTTGTCTGAACTAATAGTTTTAGTCACAAAATGTTCAGTAACTGTTTTAATTCATATATTGTCAAACAAATGGCATGTACATGTTACAGCAAGCAATGAAAGTGAAATTTCATTTCCTGTTGGTATAACTAAAGCATATTGTGTTCTGGAAGTCAGCAACTTGAAAATACACTTACTGCAAAAAGAATTGAGTTCGTCACAAACTTGGATCTGAGAAGAAGAAATTTGTCAGGAATAAGAAAAGAGATGCAATGACTAATTATTTTGTAAGTGAGATTTATAAAATGCCTTTACAGGACAGCATAACCTCAAGTGCAACATAAGGCAAATTATGAGCTGTCATATGCACTTCCCTTTACATGAACAATTTTGTCAATTTCATTGTTCTGTCTTGGTAGCTGCATTTATAAATTCTTCCATGCCATAATGAAACAAACTAATCTGTTACTGCTACCTCTTCCTCAAACTATCCAGTAATCCACTTTGGAGCAGTGCTTACTGAATGTCCCCCCCCCCCCCCCCTGGCTTACGTTGACAGTCAGTACTTTGATGTGGTGAGCATTGGACCACCAAACAAGCTGCACCCCCCCCCCTCCCCCCAATAAGCAGATATCCTCTGCAAGTGGGGATGAAAATTGGGTTTCAACAAGAAATTCAGACAACCACAGTATAACAGCCCAGAATACTTTATTAAGATGTGGTGAATGGCTAAAAGTGTAGTGTTCAACATTCATCTGGCATTTTCGTCATTCCAGTAAAGGCTGCTCCTTTATACTGTTTGTGTTCCACCTGAAGTAGCAAGCTAGATGTATACCTTGTGCCACACCACACCACTTGCGATGTCACTCCATTGAATACCCTGCCTTGTTCTGAAAACTAATAACATTTAATAGTCTTTTTTTTCTCTTACAATGAGCCTTTCTTCCACTCACTGCTTCCTCTATGTGGTGAGTAGCAATCTATCCTTTTCATTCTGTTGTTATTCTGACCCAGATTTTTCCATTGTTTGAGTCTATCTTCTTTAAATGTTAATTCTCATCACATAACAGAAAAAATTAAAACATGGATGTCATTTGAAAACATATCCAGTGATCCACGTCACTCAATATGCTACAAAGCATTAATAATTGGTTGAGCTCCCTGAACACCATGTGTTTTGTGTAGTTCAGATAATACAGCAATGTTGGCTAAGTAGAAAAAACTGATTCAAACACAAAACAGAGTCTGCAGATCTCACTTCTGAAACAGGAGCTGTATCATTTTAACACAAACCTGCTGTGATACTGTTTTCACTAGCACACAGGCTGATTCATGAGGAACTTTGTATACAGTTTATTGCCTCTATGTAATGAAGAGTGTGTAATATATGTATTTTTATCTGTTTCATATTTAACTAACATCTGGAGTGACATCTCAAGGCACTGATAGCACCTGTGTGTTGGTTAGTTAGAAAGAAGATGGTATCCAGTGAGAGAAGCAGTGAAATATCAAATACCACAAAGCCCAAGAGCAGCAAAGCTTGACCAGAATCTACATATATTATAAAATCTTCTGCTGCATAATTCTGTCTGTGTTGAAGGCTAACCTCAGGAACTTTTGTACAGGTTTTGATACAGTTTTTCTGAATAGACAGACTGATTTACATGGAAGTTTGTGCATATTTCTACATATTATAAACAAGTAATTTGGCCATAGATATTTTGTGCTAAGCATGTGAAGACAGGAAACTTTGCTAGTTACCAATAACTATGCCAACTGTCTTAAAAATCAACAATAATTTTTATTGTAATTCTTTTTTTTCTTCAATTGATTCCAGGAAAACAATATATAAATAATGCAGAAATCTGTCTCAAAAGAAAATTACCTGCATCTCTCATGGTTTTTTCTATATCCAGTTTACTGTTATTCACAGATTCATTTATATCTATCATCATTTGTTCAAAGGAGTTTGCTCCTTTTTTTACATTTTCTATAATACCGTCTGCTAATAATTCTTCAACAGCATCCAGGCTCTCATTCATGTTAGGTAGCTAAAAATATTTAAAAGTGGGTTAGAACAAGCAGAATTTCATATGAATTAAGCACAAATTTCACAAAATCTGTTTTCAAAAGATAATTGAAACATTTAAAAAAACACCTTGTTTCACAAAGAGCAATAGTATATAAACAAGGAACAACCACAAATGAAAGACATAATATTGGGGGATGACCAAGTTACAAAATAAAAAGGGGGCCCACATGCACAAGGTAAACACGGTGCACCACACACATATTTCCTACTAGGATTAAGTGTTTGCCATGCACATCAATTGGGTGTGATAATAGAACAACAGAATGTAAAATTCAAGTGAATTTTGTCAAAGTGTTAGCTTGTAACAGCATTATGAAATCATTCCAAACAATGATAATCATTTTTCATCCACCCTAAAAAGTGCTTCCACATTACAACAGTTTATCGATTCCCAGGTAGGTGTGTGTGTGTGTGTGTGTGTGTGTGTGTGTGTGTGTGTGTGTGTGTGTGTGTGCGCATGAGCGCGTGTGCATAAGAACCAATCACAAATATCTGTCATACTGTTTCCCTCCCCAGATTCTAGTACTCCTGGTTTTAGAATACTGCTCCGTTTTGTGGGACCCATACCAAAAACAGTAGATACTGACCATATACAAAGAAGTGCAGCACAAATGGTCTTGGCTATATTTTACTCATGGGTAAGTGTCATGAAAATGCAGAAAAAACAAAACTGGCAGATAGTTGAAGACAGCTATCACCCATCCTGTGAACAACTGTTTAAGAAATCTTAGGAACCTGTATTTGGCCTACAAATCTACGGAATGCAACATCCCCTACATATCACTCCTGTATGGACCATGAAGATGAGATTAGACTAATTATGGCATGAACAGAGGCATTTAAGTAGTCATTCTTCCAGCATTCCATATGAGACTGGAGTCAGAATAAACCCTAACACATTGTGCAATGCTTAGTACCCTCTGCCCTTCATTTTTAGTATGTTTACGGATGTAGGGAAGTGTCTATGCACAACATCCTTATATTATCAAATATATTTTCTACTGCCTTTTTTTTTTTTTAATTTTCAAACTGTGTTGTGGATTATGTGATTATCCTCAAAACATACTTATTGAAAAATAATTATTTCAATAGAATGAAAAGAAGAAGAAAGTTATGCTAACATGGTGGCTTCTTTATCAAAGTATTTTAAGAAATGGAAAAAATACTACCTAGTTCCATATTTCAAAAACTCCAGTTCCTATATGGCAGTACACAGCACAAGACTGGCACCGAGTGTTAATGTCCTTTTATTTTTTTATATTTTTTATGATACAGTCATAACAACATTGTTGTTGTTGTTGTTGTGGTGGTGGTGGTGGTCTTCAGTCCTAAGACTGGTTTGATGCAGCTCTCCATGCTACTCTATCCTGTGCAAGCTGCTTCATTTCCCAGTACGTACTGCAGCCTACATCCTTCTGAATCTGCTTAGCGTATTCATCTCTTGGTCTCCCTCTACGATTTTTACCCTCCACGCTGCCCTCCAATACTAAATTGGTGATCCCTTGATGCCTCAGAACATGTCCTACCAACCGATCCCTTCTTCTAGTCAAACTGTGCCACAAACTCCTCTTTTCCCCAATTCTATTCAGTACCTCCTTGTTAGTTATGTGATCTACCTATCTAATCTTCAGAATTCTTCTGTAGCACCCCATTTCGAAAGCTTCTATTCTCTTCCTGTCCAAACTATTTATCGTCCATGTTTCAGTTCCATACGTGGCTACACGCCATACAAATACTTTCAGAAACGACTTCCTGACACTTAAATCTATACTCGATGTTAACAAATTTCTCTTCTTCAGAAACGCCTTCCTTGCCATTGCCAGTCTACATTTTATATCCTCTCTACTTTGGCAATCATCAGGTATCTTGCTCCCCAAATAGCAAAACTTATTTACTACTTTGAGTGTCTCATTTCCTAATCTAATTCCCTTAGCATCAGCCGACTTAATTCGACTACATTCCATTATCCTCGTTTTGCTTTTGTGATGTTCATCTTAGATCCTCCTTTCAAGGCACTGTCCATTCCGTTCAACTGCTCTTCCCAGTCATTTGCTGTCTCTGATAGAATTGCAATGTCAGCAGCGAACCTTAAAGTTTTTATTTCTTCTCCATGGATTTTAATACCTACTCTGAATTTTTCTTTTGTTTCCTTTATTGCTTGCTCAATATACAGATTGAATAACATTGGGGAGAGGCTACAACACTGTCTCACTCCCTTCCCAACCACTGCTTCCCTTTCATTCCCCTCAACTCTTGTAACTGCCATCTGGTTTCTGTACAAATTGTAAATAGCCTTTCGCTCCCATTATATTACCCCTGCCACCTTCAGAATTTGAAAGAGATTATTCTCAGAATTTGAAAGAGATTATTCCAGTCAACATTGTCAAAAGCTTTCTCTAAGTCTACAAATGCTAGAAACATAGGTTTGCCTTTCCTTAATCTTTCTTCTAAGATAAGTCGCAGGGTCTGTATTACCTCACGTGTTTCAACATTTCTACGGAATCCAAACTGATCTTCTCCGAGGTCGGCTTCTACCAGTTTTTCCATTCATCTATAAAGAATTCGTGTTAGTATTTTGCAGCCGTGACTTATTAAACTGATGGTTCGGTTATTTTCCACACCTGTCAACATCTGGTTTCTTTGGGATTGGAATTATTATATTCTTCTTGAAGTCTGAGAGTATTTCGCCTGTCTCATACATCTTGCTCACCAGATTTTGTAAGGACTGGCTTTCCCAAGGCTGTCAGTAGTTCTAATGGAATGTTGTCTACTCCTGGGGCCTTGTTTCGACTTAGGTCTTTCAGTGCTCTGTCAAACTCTTCACGCAGTATCATATAACCCATTTCATCTTCATCTACATCCTCTTTCATTTCCATAATATTGTCCTCAAGTACATCACCCTTGTATAGACCCTCTGTATACTCCTTCCATCTTTCTGCTTTTCCTTCTTTGCTTAGAACTGGGTTTCCATCTGAGCTCTTGATATTCATACAAGTGGTTCTCTTTTCTCCAAAGATCTCTTTAATTTTCCTGTAGGCGGTATCTATTTTACCCCTAGTGAAATAAGCCTCTATATCCTTACATTTGTCCTCCAGCCATCCCTGCTTAGCCATTTTGCACTTCCTGTCGATCTCATTTTTGAGACATTTGTATTCCTTTTTGCCTGCTTCATTTACTGCATTTTTATATTTTCTCCTTTCATCCCCAAGGAGTTCTACTAGCCCTCGTCCTTTTACCTACTTCACCCTCTGCTGCCTTCACTATTTCATCCCTCAAAGCTACCCATTCTTCTTCTACAGTATTTCTTTCCCCTATTCCTGTCAATTGTTCCCTTATGCTCTCCCTGAAACTCTGTAAAACCTCTGGTTCTGTCAGTTTATCCAGGTCCCATCTCCTTAAATCCCCACCTTTTTGCAGTTTCTTCAGTTTTAATCTGCAGTTCATAACCCATAAATTGTGGTCAGAGTCCACATCTGCCCCTGGAAATGTCTTACAATTTAAAACCTGGTTCCTAAATCTCTGTCTTACCATTATATAATCTATCTGATACCTTCTAGTATCTCTAGGCTTCTTCCATGTATACAACCTTCTTTCATGATTCTTGAACCAAGTGTTAGCTATGATTAAGTTATGCTCTGTGCAAAATTCTACCAGACGGCGTCCTCTTTCATTTCTTACCCCCATCCATATTCACCTACTACATTTCCTTTTTTTCCTTTTCCTACTATCAAATTCCAGTCACCCATGACTATTAAATTTTCATTTCCTTTCACTATCTGAATAATTTCTTTTAACTCATCATACATTTCTTCAATTTCTTCGTCACCTGCAGAGCTAGTTGGCATATAAACTTGTACTACTGTAGTAGGCATGGGTTCGTGTCTATCTTGGCCACAATGATGCGTTCACTATGCTGTTTGTAGTATCTTACCCGCACTCCTATTTTTTTTACTCATTATTAAACGTACTCCTGCATTACCCCTATTTGATTTTGTATTTATAACCCTGTATTCATCTGACCAAAAGTCTTGTTCCTCCTGCCACCAAACTTCACAAATTCCCACTATATCTAACATTAACCTATCCATTTCCCTTTTTAAATTTTCCAACCTACCTGCCCAATTAAGGGATCGGGCATTCCACACTCCGATCCGCAGAATGCCAGTTTTCTTTCTCCTGATAACAACATCCTCTTGAGTAGTCCCCATCCAGGGATTTGAATGTGGGATTATTTTACCTCCGGAATATTTTACTCAGAGGACGCAATCATCATTTAACCATACAGTAAAGCTGTATGGTTAACAACATTACAAGTCAGTAATTTAATCCCCAATGAAGTATGCTGTTTTTAGCAAATGTGAATGCTAAGCTCTTTTCATAGAGGAAAGTAAACCACCAAACACCTATAATTTCTTTTTCCCAGGTTATATTTGCCAGTCAGTTTCAGAAAGTTAATTTTCATTCTCAGTCCTCTTTGTATGCGGAGATGTATTATGAAATTGGTGGCCATTCAGCCAGGTAGACAGTTGGTTGGCACTCATGTCAATACAAAAGGCTGTGCAATGATTGCAGCAGATCTGATACATGACTTGGCTGCTTTTGCTGGTGGCTCAGCCTCTGATGGGCAGAGCAAGCCTGGAACAGGAAGTGCTGAGTAGATGGACTGGGAGGAATGTAAGTCGGCACCAGGAACTAAGTTTGTCAATGCACCTGACTATGGCCAATCAATGGCTGTTCACTGAAATATTATGCCCATTGCACACCATGGACCATTAGTACATCCGTGGACTGTTTGGTCAATGGAGAATCATAAGCTGAAAGGTGTGTTTGGTTTATTTGGTTTCTATCACTGTTTTGTGCCAGGACCATTATTTAAGGCTCTGTGCTTAAGAAATCTGTTGAAGAAATATGTTCTTTATAAATGGACAACAGAATGTAAAACTGCATTTGAGGAGCATAAACATGTTTTGCCTAACATATCATCTGGATTTTGCTAAGCCATTTTGTTTGATGACAGATGCTTGTGGGTATGGGAATGCTGTAGAACTGTTTCAGTTAGATAAAGAAGGGGATGAAGAAGCACACAAAACCATAGCTTTTGCTATTAGATCTTTACAATAATCTGAGGGAAATTATTGCTTCTCTTAGCAAGAGCATCAGCTATAGTTTTTGGTTAACGGAAGTTACAGAAATATTTGTTGGGACACAAAGTGATTGACTGCAGCAGTGTTTGTCAACCTTTTTGAATATGCAACCCCTTTCCAAGTAAAAGAATTCTGACACTACCCCCAGAACAGCAATAAAACTATGTCAGTGATTTCAAAGGCAACGTATTTAATTTTCCTTCTATTTATACTTTGCTAATCAGAAATCAGTGCACTGTGCAAGGCAGTCTGAGCACTCTGCAGACAGTGATACATTCTTTGACATGGCAGAGATTTGGGAGTGAGACGAGGTCAGTGGTTGCACGGCATGCATTTTCGCTACCTTCAATCAGTTGTTCAAGTATGCCAGCAATTACAGACATGATTATCGTGTCTTTGTGCTTTGCTCCCAGCTAACATAAAATGTAGAAGTTTCTGGAAAGGTCTGCGAATCCTCCACACCTGGCACATGTGGCAGTGGCTGAAGTGGATAATAATAATAATAATAATAGTAATAATTAATAATAATTAATAATAATAATAATAATAATAATAATAATAATAATAGATTTCATGATGATAATTATTTGAAGTATGGTTTTACCGTCATGAATAATAAACCTCAATGTATAATTTCAGCAAATGACTGTCACATGAAGGTATGAAACCATCAAAGCTTATGTGGCACATCTCTACTAAACATTCCAAGGAACCTGAAAAACTGTTGGATTTCTTCGAAATTAACCAGCAGCAAACTACTAAGTAATAAAACAGTTGCTATTTGTTGACTGAAAATAATAGTATGTTCCTGATTATTTGTTTTTCTGATTTAACAGTATCTTTTATTACATTTTAAGTATCCAGTGTCAACAAATAAGCATTATTAACAATGTAAGGAAAAGAAAAATTGCTACTCACCATAAAGATGATATGTTAAGTTGCAGACAGCACAATTAAAAGATACTCACACATTAGCTTTCGGCCACACCCTTCATCGGAAAAAGAAAGCAAAACACACACCATTCATTTGCACAAGCAAGCACACCTCACATACATATGATCACCAACCTCAGCAGCTCAAAGCATTATTAGTTAGGCACCAATTCACTAAAGCAAACAGATGCCAAGACTCTTGCTTTGCCGGCAGTCCTGGATATGGTTGAAATTACATTAGGTAAGCAGGAGGCAAACAAGCTAAAATCCATACCACTCTCTGATAGTACTACTGAACACAGATTAATCAAACAATGGAAAATCCAAGATGGAATGTAACAATATTATGAGAAGGAAAGTTGCTACTCACCAAATAGCAGGGCTGCCGAGTCGCAGATAGGTACAACAAAAAGATTTTCACACTTAAAAGTTTTAGGTGTGAAAATCTTTTTGTTGTGCCTATCTGTGACTCAGCATCCCTGCTTTATGGTGAGTAGCAACTTTCCTTCTCATAATGCTGAACACAGATTAAATGACTGACAGTGACATTCAAGAACAATTAAGTCCAAAAATCTATTAGGAGCTCACATTTTGTTCTGAGTTTGAAGAATGTACTGATGTTTCACACTGTGCACAATTTATGATTTTGTGTATCATGTTTTTGTGTTATGAGACCCCTAGTAATGAGGCATGGACTGGGTTGGTTGTTTCGTTTACTTTCATCTAGTTTAAAAACAAGACAATATTCTGTTTTGATTAATTGCAAGAATATTTAGTATGTTTTATTACAAATTATTGTACTAGCTTTTCAGAAGACATTTTTCAACTTTTTTTATAAACTAGTATCAAAATAACAATGATTCACATCACAACTATCACAATGAACAAAACAAAGAAACAAGAAATGAACCAGGCAACAAGCAACAATGATTTTGTGGCAGTCCCAATCAAGCCACGAGCTATGAAAACAGAAACAATGTCAACACAGTGTGCCGATACCACTCTAATGTGAACGCAGGTGTCCGAGGTCCACTCGGTAAAAATTGCTGTACTTTGAGGCCTTTCTCACTCCAGCCAATTTTAGCAATCTATTGTTTGGTTCATTGCACAGCTACTCAAATGCACTCTAGTAACCATAGTGCAAAGTCTTAAACTTGAGCTGTGGTGTATTGTTGCAGCCATTTTGTATCACATCTCAATATGAGCATCTTTTAAATGCACTTTCACATATTATTCTAGTTCCATGTGATATTTTTACCACAGCAGATAATCAGCATGAAAACTAAGTTGTCAATACTGCACAAGACACTGATTTGCCCCACTGTTACCTTGTTATAGCAGTTGTACCAATAGCCATATTATCTGGCAACGGTCCAAAAAATTTAAAGAATGTTCAGAAAGAAGAAATATTGAACATATTAAAATTTCAGCATATTTTCCCAAAGGTAAAATTTGTGTGCAAATTATAACTTAAAATGTTTGCACACTACCATAGAAACCATTCTGCGTGGGTGCAATGTTTAAAATACTTTGAGGAGCATGAAGCAACAAGTTTTGTCCCATGTGAGTTAACATGTGGAATCAGGACCAATAATGTGTTGCTTGATCCGGTAGAATTTCTGGCTATTGTTGACATGCCTCAGGCTCAAAAAGAAGAAATAGCACGTGAAAATATTAAGAGAGAAGTGTTAGAGAAAAAAGAGGCATCATGATGCTAGAGCACCTCCTGCGAGCTTTCAGATTGAAGACCTAGTATTAGTTAAAACAAGAGAAAAAGCAAAAAAAGACAACATCAGAAACCGAGAAGCTTCCAGATGAGTAGAAGGGTCCATTTAGGGTGAATGGAAAACCACATCCTAATACCTATAGGCTGGAATATTGGAAATCGGGCAAGCCATTAGGATTGAGTATTACTATTGATTTAAAGAGATAAGACTTGAGGGTAAAGACTTAAGAGGCCATTGCACTCTCTGCCTTGATAGGTGACTGACGATCACAAGGCACTCAAGTTATTGGCAATACTACTTAATTTTTATTTCATATTGTCAATCTTCCTCTTCTGTCATGAACTTTGTCTATCATTTTTAACCTTCTTCACTGTTTGGAGAGAAAAGTACAAAAACTAGTGTGTGCTTGGCTTTCTCAAATTGCTTAAATTTTTTACCTCTTGAGTGCACTAATTACACAAAATTCTCTGTTAATTTACTTTCACTGATGATGATCAATAAAATAATTACAATATTTGAAGACATAATTCATCATGTAAAGAAAAAGAATAAAGATAGAAAAAAAATCTGTCAGATCAAGAGTCCAGAAAATGGAGATGGCATTTCAATTAACAAAAAACATTTACAACAGAAAGAGTCTCTCGTGGAACTGCAAAATACGACACTACACAACAGTAATTAAGCCCGAAGCTCTCTACACATCTGATACACTAAACCTTCAACACAGAACACTAAAAGAGGAATTAGAAGTAAAAGAATGTGAAATAATGAGGAAAATCCTAGGACCAAGAACTAAAGATGGTGTGCATTATCCAAAACCCAATGCAGAAATATATAAAAATATCTCTAAAATAACAGACACAATGCGCATGAGAAGAATCCAATTCATGGGGCATTTAGAAAGAATGGACTCAAACAGGTTAACGCACAAAATCCATACATTTTTAAAAAACAAAACTACAAGACCGAACTGGTACAAACAGACGGAAAAAGACCTGAGAGAATTAGGGTCTCCAAATCTACATGACAGAAATGAAATCAGAAAAATCACAAACACACGGGGTTTGGAGGAAGAAGAGAGAAAAATTAACCGACATACGTGGTGCACGCAACGAAAGCTAGCCCATTCGTTGTTTATGAAGGAATACTGGGCGAAAAGGAAGGCCGACAAATGTTGATTACGTGTGGTCCTAAGTGATCCATCCGTGAAGAAGGAAAGTACTAATACTTATCCTGCTGGAAGATGTGTAGAATTGTGGTCTTAGACAAACTATATTTTCAGGAAAATCACAATGTAACTGGAGTCTAGATTGTATTTTAAGTGAAGGTGGATTGTTATGGATGCCACACAAATCAGGTGCCATGGAAATGTTAGAAAATGATTCAAAGCATAGGACAACACCAATACAGTGCCAACTATAAGGTAGGATTGAACAACAAATACACATGGAGGCACTAGAAAGTGAAAAGTGTATAAAAGAATTAGAGAATTGATTTGAAAAAGAATTTGTATATTTTACAATTTCGAAAAAGTGTATGTATACATGATAACAATGTCTGTGAAAAATAAAAAATTGAAAAACAATAAAAGTTAGATTGATTTTAGAACTTCCACACCCAGAGTATGTATTATGCATTTTAGTTTATTAATTGTGCTTTTGGAGAACTAATAGAACTGGGAAAAATAGTTGTGATGTATTAGATTAGTGTATAAGTTTGTAGTGTTTTTCTGTAAGTTTAATAAACACAACAGATACATGTAATGGAGATGTTAACCATCAATAATATATTCTCCTTCAGTATTTACATATCTACAACAGTCTATCTATGCTGGCGTAACTTTTTGATTCCGTAACTGTAGAAATCACACGGTTTTGAGGCAAAGAACTCGTCGAGCCATGTTAGGAGTGCATTTTCATCCAGAAAGGATGTTCAATGGAGAGCAGAAACAGTGAAAATCTGAAAGTGAAAGATGAGACTAGGTGGGTGAAGAATAACTTCCCTATCAAACTCCTGTATAGTGTTTTTTGTCATCAAGTAGAATAAGGGCAGGCGTTATTATGGAGTAGCCTCTTCATGCAGTCTTCCTGGTCACTGTTCTTGGACAGCATTGCAAGAAACCTCAGTTGTTGATTATAAATGTCAGCAGTGATGGTTACACCTTGCGGAAGCAATTCATAGTTTCCCACACCATCGCTGTTCCTCCAGGTGTGAATGTGCACAGGTCCTTGTAAGGAGAGTTACTGCTTTGTATGGGCTCAACCATACACTTCTTTACCTTATTTTAGCATAAAGACACTATTTCTCATTACCAGTAACAATAATAATGGTTGGTGTTGTTCACGAGCCAACTGATGAAGAGCAAGCAGAGATGCACGCACATATGGCCACCCACTTATTTTTGGGATTTAGGCTTGGCACAGGCAGTACCCGTACACTCGATTCTTGAACTTTCACCACTTCACTTCATGCACATGTTGCACGATGGTAGAACGACCGCAGTTTATCACACTTGCCAGTTCTCAATCTTCGTCAAATCTCGAAGGTCTTCCAGTCTTAAAGTCAAAACTATCCTCTTTAAAATGAGAAAACCATTTTCTTGCTGTGCTCTGTCCAATAGCTTTATCCTCATACATGGCGCAAATGTTTCTAGCTACATCCACTGCTGTCACCCCTCCATTGAACTCAAACAGAAGAGTATGTCAAATGTTATGACTTCTCTACTTGCAAATCCCATTTTCTAGTATCCACAGCTCCACTCACTGTATCAACATCACAACAGGACAATATGTAAAGTCAGTATTATGGAAAAGGATAGATTGCTCCTCAACATATACTGGAGATGTTGAGTTGCAGACAGCCACAACATAAAGACTGCCAAAAGAGTAAGCTTTTGGCCAAAATACCTCCTTCTGAATTAAACAACATACACAGACATATTCATGCAAAAGCAACTCATATACACATGATAAATGTCTCTGGCTGCTGAAGTAAAACCACAAACAACAGAGCATATGGGAAAAGCACACTGGGTGGTGGGGGTAAAGAGGAGGCTTATGCAGGAAGGGGGAGGGATATCAGGGTAAAGGTGGGTGACCGTGTAGTGCTATTTATGGGAGCATACAGGGCTAAGGTCAGGAGAGGGTAGGGCAGCTAGATGCAGGTGGGAGACTGGGGGATGGGGATGGGGGTGGGGCATGGTAGTTTGGAAAGGATAGAAGTAGGTGGGTGAAGGACAGTGACTAATGAAGGCCGAGGCCTGGAGGGTTATGGGAATGTAGGATATATTGCAGGGAGATTTCCCACCTGCAATTCATAAAAGCAGGTGTGGTAGGAAGGATCTAGATGGCACAGTCTATAAAACAGTCACTGAAATGAAGAATGTTGTTTTGGGCATTGTGCTCAGCAACTGGGTGGTCCAGTCGTTTCTTGAGCACATTTTGTTGGTGGCCATTCATGCAGACAGACAGCATGTTGGTTGTCATGCCCATGTAGAGTGCAGCACAGCAACGTAGCTTGTAGATCACATGACTGGTTTTACAGGTAGCCCTCCCTTGACCAGATCATCAAGATGTCTGTATGCATTGATGGCCACCAACGAACTGTGGCCAAGAAACAGCTGGATCACCCAGTTTCTGAGCACACTGCCCAACACAACGTTCTTCATTTCAATGACTGCTTTACAGCCTCTGTCACCTGGATCCTTCCTATCAATACTAACTTTTCTGAATTGCAGTATATCCTACATTCCCATAACCCTCCTGTCCTCATCCTTTGTCAGTCACTATCCTCCACCCACCTATCCCCTTATCTGTTCCCACTCCAGCACTACACAACCTTCTATTCCACCAACACACCCAAAGCCTTTTTACTTCTCTCCTTTACCGCACTCTTCCCCCTCCCCCCCTTCCCAACTTCCCTACCCTCTCCCCAACTTATTCCCGCACGCTCCAGTAGCACTTTACTGTCTTCCAACCCTACCCTGCTGTCCTTCCCCTCTCTGCCACAGCCTCCTCCTTACCCCACTGCCTAGAATGCTTCTCCATCATGCTCTGTTGTTCACAGTCGGTCCTCTGCTGCCAGACACAGTGGTCATGTCTGTATGAGTTTTGTTTGCATGAATGTGCCTGTGTATATTGTCTACTTCAGAAGAAGACCTTTTGGCTGAAAGCTTACTTGTTTAGCAACCTGTTTTTTGGGCCTGTCTGCGACTCAACATCTCCACTATATGGTGAGCAGCAATTTATCCTTTTTCATAATATTGGATTTTCCATCAGTTAATGTGTAAAGTCAAACAGCAACAGTGAACTACAAATAAAAAATGAGAATCAATAACTGGAATACCAACATGCAAAATAAAAATGCTATGAACTTATGCACCAAATAACAGTATAATTATTAAAAATTTACTAGAAACTTTTTTTATGATCATAGGGGATGTGAGGTGTAGTGCCTTGTATTGTACTTAGTAAGTTGGATGGCAGCAAGCAAATAGCTTTTTATATGACTCGTGGTTCAAGATGACAAATGCGCTCTTATGATGCAGCAATTCCTAATAGTTATGGCTGTGTCGGTAAGTGTCTGCATCTTATGGACTATAAATTAAATGTAGTCTGAATATTATAATTTGAAACAAGACTGTACCTTCTGTGAATATTATTACTTCTATTAATTATTGATAATTTAATATGTTTAGTTATTAGTGAGAATGAAGGTGTGAATGCGAATTGATAATATAAATTAAAATTGTCATGTATGTTAACTGAGTATACGTTAGCATGAGAACTATGGTTGTAAAGAGAGAATGAATTATACTCTCAGGGAAAATTTGTAAAGTGTAATTCCCAGTTCATGGTACTGCGAAACAAGAAACATTTTACAGTAATGTAGTTATTTAAAGAGAGAGATTTTTGGTATTGTCAATTTTATAAATTTGTTCTATTAATGAAATGCTCATAAAAATCAGTTATGTTGCAATTGGTTAAATGTTAACAACACAGTACTGTGCGGTTTAATTCTGATACTGAATTGGATGTGGTGTTTATCAGCCAATCAGAAGAGGACAACACATTCGTGCCTATTTTAGGGCTCAAGAACTGCTTGTAAAGTCTAAAGCAAGTTGGGAGCACAGCTTTTATCATATTCAAACACATTTATTACAAACTCTGGACAGATGTGACAATTTTGCGGAATTATCAGTCAAACTTGACCGTCAGGAGCTGCAAAATAATCCTGAACAAATGAAAAAGACGAACATGTGAAATTCTGAATTTTAAACATAAATTGTGACTTTTGAATTAAGCAAAATCTGCGTGGAACATTGTACAAGTTGGGACCAAGAACTGAACATTTGAAGTGATCAGTTCGTGTAATATTTCAGTGAGTATTCTGTCAAAGATAATCTGTTTTATATTCTTTTCGGTAATGGGTTCAGTTGTTTACCATAAGATGGCTATGATGAATGACTGTAATTGTGTGAGAGTGCTGGAATTGTAACTTCTGATTAGCATGGCAGCGTTTTTGTATCAAGTAAGTAACAATATATCAAAGACTTCACTCAAGAGCTGTCTATCTTTTAATCGTTTAGTTAACCTGAAACCAAAACATATTTAATGCAACCTTTAGATACAATTAATGGGACTGGTTCTCCTACATTTTCTTCAGTTGAGCTACACTAATTCGTTCTTAATGGGAAAGGCATTTGGACTGGATTGCTGAAGAAGATATCACTGAGATGTAAGTGGACAATTTTCTGTAGATTGAACCACAAATTAGCTGTGCCACTGCAGACTGCACATCAAAGGACACCACATCCTCATGGCGGGCTTCAGAGCGTGATTACGGGTAGTTTTGGGGGGCTCTAAGAATAAAAATGAAGTGAGAACAAGAATTTTTTCACAGAATTTCTTAGAGTTTACACTGGAAGAACCCGTGCAGGACCCTACAATTTTGACAGAAAAATAATTGATGTCACAATAGACTCAACAGTTACTAACAGCACCAACAGACCACTGCGTGGAGGGGAATACCACCGGTGACTGACTGAGGTCAGACCTGTCAGGTAACAGAACACCTCTGTTACATCATAAACTTTGTATTTGTTCATATCATGTTAGTAAGTCCAAAAAATGTACAGTTGCAGAGGTAGTGATTGTAACAGGTGTTTCAAAGTATAATTTTGCAGATGAAAACATCTATAGAAGGACATACTTCAACCGAACAAAGCTAATGGCACACAATACATCATCACTCGACCCTTGGTAAGTGGAATGAGGCTAATTATTCAGCTATGGACTGGCTTAGTGATGCTACAGATTGTAGATGATGACCATGTGGTTGAGAGTGGAGGTTTAGCATATTCGTGTCCTGTTGATATCTTGCGTCTTACTGTCAGCAGCTTCCAAAACTATTCTGGTGGTTCACATTTCAGTCCTGCATGGCAGAGCAGCAAAATGACGGTCAATGTCATGTGTGAGTAGCTAAATTTAATAGGGCAAAATTGTTTTGCCAATTGGAACTATTTTCAGTATCGTGGGCTTCCTGGATTCTGATCAGTGCTGTGATTAACTCTGCATAAATGTTGTAAATTATTTACATTATCTTAACTGATTACCAGTTTATTTTTACCGTTCTTTGATGGTGTACCAACCCCTTTCCAAGTGACACTGTAGTCATGAAAGGTTCAATGAAGTGCACAGATCAGTGTGCAGCATAACCAAAACTGCAGCATATGAAAGGATAGGTGGGTTTAACAGGCTGCGACTGTGTGGCTGGACTTCGGGCCAGTGCCTAAATTAAGTCCCACACCCCTGTAGACTGGTGCTTACTGTCAATGTATTGTTCAATATTACATTGCAGAACTGAGTACTGAGCTCTTCCTCTTGGTGTAAATGAAGGTATTCACTTTTATTAATCTCAAATTGATAAACTGTATTCATAAAATAACCAAGAGGAAGTCAACCAAGTTTCAAAAATGTGCATGAGGGCCTGGAATCAGTATGGAATATTGTTGAAATTAGTAGTAAGACATTGCTTTAAAGTGGTGCATCATGGTGCAGGGAAACGGAAGAGAATATTGCTGGATAACTACTAATCAAATGTGTGGGGTGTACAATATCCTCCAGAACTAAGGTGAGAGTTAGTACACGAACTAGCTCGACCAAACAGTTGCCAGGGTGTTCTAGTGATTTTGTTATTAGGAATGCGGAGACCAGTATACTCCAAGAGTGGGGGAGAGACGCAACTGCAGTGCAGAGTGTGCATGCAGTGTGGTGTAACCTTCCCAGCAGTAGTTCAAACCATCATGACATTTTTGACAAATTACACACTGTGCGCACAATTGGAATTGTGCAATTTTTAACAACCAGTAACCAACAGGAATAATAAGTAATAACAATTCACTCAGCTGGCAAGTGTGGGATCTCTGGGCTCCACAACAGCACATTAAAGAACAGAAGGGCACAAGCACTTTGGAATTTTAAGTGAGAGAACTCTTTACCAACAGATACACCCTGCAACAGTGCCTCTGAAGGGAAGAGACACTGTCTATACATTCATATTCAATGAAAATTCTGAATATGAACTTCCTTGAAGGTTGAATAACAATCGCGCAATGCCTTTAGCTCCAAAGCTGAAAGATGTAAAGCCCAGAACATTTGTGAACTGTCGCTTCATGATAGGACACTTACGAGAGCTGAAATGTTTTCCTTCAGGAAGAGTAAGAATGGAAAATACAGCAGCTATGACTGAGTTTTGATAGAAAAGCCACAATTAAAGACTTGTTATACGAAGAAGAGACTGTCCCATTCCAGTTGATCAAATCTGATTCAAAAGTACTAGTAGGCAGTTTGGAGAGTGAGTTATTAGTCAAAAGCTGTTCAAAGATTTCAGCAATTTCACAAGAATCTTCTTCCGTCTTGTCAAGCAAAAAGGATGAGCCAGTACTGTCAGTTAAAAATATTGGTGTTACAAAGAAGGTTTCTAAAGCAATTTGGCATGATGTCACACTAATTGTGCAATTCAAGGATGTTATATAGCACACACTTTGGATCATTTCGAAACTCAAGTGTTAGAATGTTTGTAGATGTGTATTTTCTCAATTTGTATTACTGTGATTTAAATTTTGAGTTGTGTTGTATAAAAATGGAAGTGCAGAAAGGCAGTACCGACACTGTTTATGCAGCAAAAAAGGATGAATGTAAAAAGAACTTGAGACTCAATATTAAAAAGTCAGGGATGGAGAGCCAACAGCCTTGCCTCAATGATGACACCAGTTCCTGTCAGATCACCGTTGTCAGGCTGGTGTACCACCTGGATAGGTGACCATCAAGTCTGCCGAGCATTGTTGGCAAGTGGGGTGCACTCAGCCCTTGTCAGGCAAACTGAGGAGGTACTTGATTGAGAAGTAGCGGCTCCGGTCTCATGAACTGACATACAGCTGGGAGAGTGGTGTGCTGACCACATACCACATGCTCCTCCACATCCCAATCCAGTGATACCTGTGGGTTGAGCTTCATGGCCTGTTCGGGCAGTGTTTAGTTTTAGTTTTAGAGGACGGAGAGCCAGTCTATACATTAATGTCCATACAGAGGATTCAAAGAGAAAGTAGGGAAGAGAATCTGGTAGTTAACCAAGAGTGACTTCCTCATTTTTCCGTCCAAATCTGTGGTGCATTTCTATTTGATAAGCGGGATAGCTGTATGGATAGAACTACATTCCTATAAAAACTCTTAAAAACCTTTCTTCAGAGTTGTTTTTCAACTGACATTTAATGTAAATAATGTGGGAAATGCAAAAATTGTGTTCAACATTGTAAAAGCAGAATAAACTTATTGATAAATTTTCTGACTGCTGTATATTTTAGAGCAATGTTCCTATACAAGTTCAGGAATATCGACACAAAATTGCTGCCACAAGAAGGTATATGAATAAGTATGTGTGACTGGAGAATGCAAAAAATCTGACTCCCAATGTTTCAGAAGGAAAAATAACGCCCTCTGATGTTCCAGAGCAACAGAAAAGTATTCATTGGAAAAATCACGAGTTCCAACATGTAAATAGAGAAGAAATTAATTCTAATGTAATAACTGTGAGACCCGTGAAACTGTCCAGAAAGAGCTGACAGCACATATCTGCATCACCCACGGCTGGAGAATTAACAACAGGAGGTTAGGGATGAGATACGAGAGAAAGTGGACAATACAAACATGTTATTGTATACTCAGAAAGACACACAAAAAGAGATATTACCAAGGAATCTTAGTGCATTTTCCGAAGGAATCTGAATTCATTTAAAAAATAAGCCTCTTGAAAAGTTTGCAGCGAAGACATACGCTGTGCCTTTTTCACAGATAGAAGCAATGCAAATCGAAATAAATCAGGTAATAAATTGGGATGTTACTGAACTTGTCAGTAGTGAAGACATAAACACATTGTGTGTAGTGCCAGAAAAGGTTGAGAGTGTGTGTCCAGTGTTGGATGCTTGGAAACTAGATAATGTAGTGGAAGGAGAAACAGACAGCATTTTGTCTATCGATAAATTGCTGAAGAGGTCCGATGGTGTAAAATTTTTGTCATCTATGGGTGTAACATACAACTATCGGACTCTTAAGTTAGCAGTGGAGTCCCCTCTCAGTATACAGCTTTCCTTCAAGTGGGTTTGAGTTACCAGTTCTGTGTGGTGACATTTGCTCTTACCATTTCTGTTTGGGAATTTGGGCACCCAATGCATAAAATCGTAGTTCCAGAGTTGATGGAACAACTGACAGTTTATATTGATGACGTATTGCTACACCCACATTGGAAGAGCACTGTAACTTGTTGGAATGAGTACTGGTTGCTATGTAGGAAGGAAGAATGAAAAAAACTGAGCAAAACCAGACTGGTTAAATTGAGATAAAGTTCTTAGGGGATGTCATTAATGTGGAAGACCTAACAACTGAAGACAAAATACTTGGAGCAACTCAGAAATTTTCTAGTCCAAAAAACAACAAGTGATTGAGAGTTATGTTCAGTCTTCTTAGCTTTTACAAATGATTTGTCTCCACACAGTCTTTTAACAACATAGTTACGAACTAACAACCCTGACAGAACACATTATGGGCCTGGACAGAGGTCTGTGAAGCAGCATTCCAAGAGCTCAAGTCACAAATGCTTAAACCAAAATTTTACACTATACAGACCTTATGAAGCCTTATCTACATCATCAAGTGCATGTATGTACAGTACTGGGTTCGAGCACTCCCAAATAGAACACAAGGGGGGCAAGGCTTAACAACATACAATACTCTTTATAAGTCAAACATTGACAGAGACAGAGCACAATTACTGTGTGGCCAAGCAGAAGGCGTTGGTCACAGTGTTTGGTTTTCAGAAGTGGAAGTTCATAGCCAAGTTACAAGAGAGTGATTTTCTAAAACACGTGGAGGCAAGTGCATAAGTGGATCACTGCATGTGATCAGTGTCAAAAAGTACACAGAGCTGTGATACCAATTCAGGTCCTTTGTAAGAGGATTCAAGTGGAAGCAATTAATTGCTGTGGATCTTTTTGGTCAATTGCTTGTTTCTAGAGCGAGTTGCACTTACATTTTTGTAGTTTTAGATATGTTCTCGAAACACGTGAAATTCTATCCCATACGACAGACAAAGGCAAAAGTGTTAATTTACAAACTGAAGGAATATTATTTGTTGTAAGTGGGAAAGCTGAGTGTGGTGCTGTCAGACAATGGTCAACAGCTTCTGGCTAATAAGTTTGAAGAGATGTTGGTGAGGAACATGATTTGGCTCATAAGTACTTCACCATACTTCCTATAGGGTAGCCCCAGTGAGGGGGGTGATGAAAGAATTAAATCAGTTGTGTGGAACTTTATCATAGGCATAATATCACAAGGGTGCATTTTATTCTGTCGTTTGAAGAAGATAGCAATAAGCTATGTCATCAAGGTACAGGGTTTGCACTGTGTGAACTCATCTTCAGGAGAAAACAAACAAATACTACTGATGAACAACTGGCTTTTCCAGTACGCTGGATTCTCACACAAGGCAAGATCAGGAAGTTAGCTAAGGAGTTAATGTCAAAGAAGAAACAGAAGAAAGATTATGAGAAGGCCAAGTTGACTTTTCCAATCATGGGATTTGGAGAAAATGTCATAATTTTGATAAATTATGGACTGATACACATCTAGCACTAGAATAGGGTTAAATTTTTTAATGTGCATAGATCTACATTTGTCAAGATGAAATAAAGACCGAGTAGCCATGAATATCAGAAAAGGTGGGGCAAGAGGTGTACATAAATAAAGATCTAGCGATTAAATAAGTGTAGTGAATGCAATCAAGAAAGTGTAATATTCAGTTTACAAAAAATAGGAAAGTACAATAATAGACAGAGAAAAGTCTACAGAGTTAAGAGTGGTAGTTTGGTTGGAGTAAACCATGATGAATAGTAAGGATAAGTTTTTTCTTTGAAAGAAATTTCCGGCATTTGACTGTAGATTTGTATTCATGCAATTTGAAACCTCAAAAAATGCCTAACCTGCCTAAAATGACATGCCATTGTCGAAATAAAATTCATCTGGTCTTATAAACCAGTTGTCATATCGAAAGATACGAGAGCATAGCAAAAGACATAACATGACTGAAATTGTGCCAAGCAAATAAACATTTTAATGAACTGTGATGCGTATTTGACTGGCAATCCATTGGCCTGCATTCATCATGTACGGAATGTAGCTGAAATACCAATCACACTTTGTTGATGTTTATTTGCTGTGCATCATTTCAGCCATATTACGTGCTTTTTATATGTTGTCATATCCTTTGATACAACAAATGGTTTATAAGAACAAACAAATGTTATTTCAACAATGATATCTCATTTTGCCACATCAGAGTTTCTTGTTATTTCCAATTCTACATAAGAATGCATAAGGCCAAACTCACAATTGTGCAAAATTAATTAATACACTTCTACAGTCAAATGGTGGAAATTTCTTTCAAAAGGTTCAAAATTACTGTGGTCCCACACAAAGGAGAGATAATGGTAAGTTTCAACAGATTTCCCAATCATGAGTTAAGTTATTCTGAAACTATTTGGAGAAAGGAATGTAACAAAGGAGCCTGAGTGTGTGCTGCAAACAACTTTGTTTCACAGTAATGCATTTGATGGTCTTCAGACACCACTGTAAGACCAATATTCTGAACTTTGTGAACCTAGCCCACAGTTGAGTAAGAGACGTCCTGGTAAAGGATGTGAGAAGATGGCATCATGCAAGAGAAAGGAGGTGATGTCACCTTGTATGTAGCATGCAGCAGCACCCTCCCAGGTCCCATGCCTAGGACTAGACCTCAAAGTGAAGAATCAGAGTAGCTCCCCCATGTCTTTTTGGCTTCCATACCAACATTAGTGGGTGAAATTGTGTTGTGAAGTCAGATCCAAAGTGTTAGGTAGCGCAACACAGAAACTATGAAATCAGTACATACATTGCATAGAGAGATGGTCTCAGGGTAATTTTATGTATTTAGATTACATATGTATTATATGGCAAGGAAATTGTTGTTACTAAATATGAATATAAGTTTTCTTAAGCACCGTAATGATAAGTATTGGGATGACTTCTAAGAAATTTGTAGGCCTGATATAGGAAGTGAAAACCCCAAAATCAAAGGCTATAGTATAGTCAGATACGTGAGGTAACAGAAAATAGATGAAAGTGAAATATATCTACGTGGTAGAGAAATAAAATAAAAATAAATTAAAGAGGAGTCAATCACAATGTTATTAAAAACTCGCAGAATTTTTAAAAACAATGGGAGTAAGGTGGCAATGGTAGATAATTCCACCGTACATGCACTACAAGAAAATTGATGTAAGGAGGAAGAGAAATAATCAGGTGGAATCATACGTAGATGTATGTGGAATTTTATTACATTAAGTTTGGTGAAAACAACATCATGATCCAAGTTGTACATCACAAGGTACTCAGTTTTAAAGTACTGAAATTAGAATTTATGGCAGTGCACCCAAGGGCAGCACGATATCATGGTAGGATTCTTAACAAGTTACCAAATATTTTGAAGAGCCAGCTTAAGAATACAAAAAGGGAGACACTAAAAGTAAGATGCAATTTCAGAGGGCAGACACCCCTTTGCAACCAGCAGATGCCCAAATCCAGCGAATGGATAATTTGAGGAAAGAAAAAGATGTCACGAGTGCGACAGGTCTAAGAAGGCAGAATGATGTGTGACAATAAACCAACACAATCTTGGCCTCACACCACATGATCAAGCGAGTGGAGAAAGTTGTTTTAGAGGATCACCAAATGAATTTGGAATGCACTGCCTCCAAAGTTGGCATTTCCACGGCATCTGTGCACACCAATCCTGCATAAAGACCTCAAAATGTGAAAAGTGTACTCTAGGGGATGCCACAAATGCTCAAGAATGACCACAAGGCTGTGTGAGTGGCTTGTTGCGAAGCAATACTGATGCATGATGACAGCAATGTGACAATAGATAAGACATGTATGAAGTTCTTCAATACTGAAACAAAGTGCCGGTCAGCTCAACTGAAGCACACACCCTCAACAGCCACCACAAAAATTTGAAGTGCCAGTCCTGAAAAAAGATGATGGACGTTTTCTGGGACAGTGATGACACAATCCGCTCTAACTGTGTGCACTGTGGCGACTGTTACATCCTACCTAGATATCTTTAAGAACAAGCTCTGTCCAACATTTTGTGGAAAAAAAAAAAAAGCTGCACATGTGCTCTTTTCCTAAGACAACACACCAGTGCATGGGGGAATGCAACACAGGTGTTTCTTCATGAAAACAACTTTGAAGTTATTTCTCATGCTCCCTGCTCACCTGACCTGGCTCCTAGTGATTTTTGGCTGTTTCTAGCTATGAAATGGTTGCAAATTCACTAGCTATGCTGCTATTCCATCAGCAATTTTTCAGTGTTCAAACCAGATTCCTAAAGAAGCATTCACAGCAGTACAAAATCATGGCATCAACATTGTGAAAAATGTGTGCAGCTGCAGCAAGATTACATTGTGGTTCAGTTTTCAGGTGATTAGTTTGTGAAACGGAGAGGGGGGGGGGGGGGGGGACAACACCCAGAGGTTTTAAACTGGAATGTGTCTCATAAAGTGAGTTACTTTTATCAATCTATTAACAGATAAATTTCACAAACTCTCCTAACCATAACCTGATTAACCTAATTTTGACAGGAAGTAGTTTGAGGTTTCCAGTATGAGAACATATCATATTTTTATTTATTTAATAGTATCATGAGCTTCAACTATGTGCTGCGCGAGTTAGTACTCATCTGACAGGTTGCTCCTGTTTTACTTTTCACTCTGCAGTGGTGTGTGTGTGCTGGTATGAAACTTGCTGGCAGACTAAAACTGTGTGCTGGACCAAGACTTGAGCTGAGGACATTCGACTTTCGTGGACAAGTGCTATACCAACTGCACTATCTAAGTACAACGCACCACCTGTGCTCACTGCTTTACTTCTGCCAGAACCTCATCTCCAGCCTTCTGAACTTCACAGAAGCTCTCCTGCAAAACTTGCAACACTAGCACTCCTGGAAGAAATGATATTGCAGACACATGGCTTAGCCACAGCCTGGGAGATGTTTCCAGATGAAAATTTCACTCTGCAGTGGAGTGTGCACTGATATGAAACTCCCTAACAGATTAAAATTGTGTGCTGGACCACGTTCGAGTCTCAGTCCGGCATTACATATCAAGTTTTTAAGTGTTCGCTAACACTAAAAACCTACTTGGCGTATTTACATATCAGTTTATGGTGGTCAATTATCTGGGTACTTGTTCCGTGTATAATATTTATTGATAATTGTTCCTATCTGGGCAGTTAGTCTCTTCACAATCTCTTAATGTTTAGGTATTCTACACTCCTATCTTCATTTATTCTGTCAAGTTCCCTTTTGTTTTCCAATCAGGATGAAGTGTGATGACTAGGTAACCATGGCTATTGCCTAAAGAAAGTTTTAAGACAGGTAGTACACTCCTTTTCTAAAAGTAGACAGTAGTGTTATCCCTAAAATAGGGTCTCTCTGACCTATAGGTGCTTTGAAATCTAAACCATTATCTCATGTAATTGGACAGATATTAAATCTATTCACCAAGCAGGAGAAAACACATATAATGGTACTGAAATTTTCATGTTTCCAGAGTCAGTGGTTCCCCCTTCCAGCAGAAGGATTGAAGGGGAAAGAAGAGGGATGAAGGAAAAATGACTGGTGAGGGTAAGGAAATGAGGAGATTTTGGAAAGGCTGCAAAGAACCCCATGTCAGGGCAGACTTAACAGATGGGGTGAGAAGCAAAGACTGATTGTTGGGGACTGCACTGGATGAGATTTGAAAACTCAAGAACTTACAAGGTCGACTGACCGATTGGTTGGTTGGTTGGTTGATTTGGGAGACTGAACCAAACAGTGAGGTCACCGGTCCCCTTGGATTAGGGAAGAATGGGGAAGTAAATCAGCTGTGCTGTTTCATAGGAACCATCCTGGCATTTGCCTGAATCGATTTAGGGAAATCATGGAAAATCTGAATCTGGATGGCCGGATATGTGTTTGAACAGTCATCCTTCAGAATGTGAGTCCAGTGCGTTAACCACTGTGTCACCTCACTAAGTTTACAGGTGGAAGATAGGGTATTATGGAAGACCAAGATACTGACAAAACATTGTGCATGAATTAATAATAGTAGAAAGCTATGTGCTTTGTGTGAGGGTAGAGATGGGGACGGGGAAAAATAGACCAGTCAGAAAATAAAGGATATAGAAAATTAGAAAGGAGTGAAGAAAGTAACAGTTTCTAATAAGAAATGCAGAGACTGAACAAATTCGTGTAAATTAAGCTCAGATGGGTGGCGAGCACCAAGAACATGTTGTAAGACAACTTCTCACCATCAGAGTTCTGAGAAATTGATGTCTGGAGAAAGAACCTAAATGGCACTTGTGTTGAAATAGGCACCTAGGTTACAACTATACTGTTGTAGAGCACGCTCGGCAAGAGGGAATTCTGTGTTGCCAGTCTACACCCTCTATCTATGTCCATTCATCCCAAGTGATAACTTGATGGTAGTCATGCCAATGTAAAAGGCCAAAGTGTTTATTTGAAGGTGGTGTTTCACAGGTGGCTCTCCCTTTGATAGTATATGTTTTGCCAGTTACAGGGCTGGTGGTGGTAGGAGGGTGCATTGGCAAGCCTTACATCAGGGACTGTCACAGGAGTAGGAGCAATAGCGTAGGAAAATGGGTGCAGAAAGAGCACAGAGTCTGACAAGGATATGAGTATTGGGGAGATTGAGAGGAGGCAAAACGTTGGACATAATGGACCTTATTTCAGGTAAGGAATTTAGGAAGTCTTAGCTTTGTCAAAGTAGCTGACTGATACATTTAAGACAAGGATAATACTGAGATACAAGAAGTGTATACTTACGTTGTTCTATAGAGGGATCAGTAGTACTGAAGGCTGAGGTAAGAATGGTGGGTACTGCTGTAAAGAATCTGCATCTGAACAAAACATTTGCCTCGAATATCAAAGCTGTATGGAAGGGATTATTTGACATGGAAAGGATGGCAATTGACAAAATGTGAGTACTGTTGTTCGTTAGTACGTTTAATGTGAACAGAAGTGTGGAGCTCACCATAGGTGAGGATGAGGTCAACATCAAGTAAAGCAGCAAGAGTTTCATCCATGGCTCCCTTTCAACACAGTGGTACATCAATGATATTCTACACCCCATTTCATTGTCCTTCATAGCAAGCCATCCTGGGATTACATTTCAGCAAGATAATGTCTGCTCACATAACATGAAAGTCTCTAATGCTTGTCTTCATTCGTGCCAAACCCTACCTTGGCCAGCAAAGTCACCAGATCTCTCAGCAATTGAGAGATGTGAAGCATTATGGGCAGGATGCTCCAATCAGCTTAGGATTTTGACAATCTAGCATGCCACCTGCACAGAATTTGGCACAATATCCCTCAGGAGGACATCCTACAACTCCATCAATTAATGCCGAGTAACTGCACACATAAGGGCCAGAGTTGTACCAACACATTGCAGACTTTCTCAATTTGTGAAGCTCTTTCTCTTGGATAAATTTTTCTGAAATCGTAATCATTTGTTTGTCTATACACATACAACAAACCTAGTGATTTCCATCTCATTTGGGTAATTCTTTCATTGTGTTTCATCTTTTTCTGCCTTAGGGTGCATAATAGGTATGTTAATTATACTACGCGGAACACAAGTGAAGGCGCTGTAATGATGTCAGATAACAAATGAAAAAGAAATTTTTTTTATGTGATATTATTACAAATTAACAATCTTTGGATTTCTTCCTTTACTTTTACTGCAAAACCTCACTTCTTGCCAAATTTCGTCATTTTAAATCAAAGGGAAGTACTCTACAGGTTTTGACGAGTGAGTTTGTGAGTACCAAAATATGTGACATAAAGGGTCATACCTTTTGATGGCATTCACTTAGAAACTAATGCTTATTATACTGCCAAGGGACCATAGAACTTAGTATGTGACACAAATTTCAACTTGATATGTGTATCTGTTCCTGAGAAAAAGGAGTCTTACTAGACAGCCATGCAACCCACGAGTCAGACAAGAAACAATAAAAAAAAATTTTTTTTTTCTCTGTGATGTAACATCAGATTTACAGTTTCTGGATTTTTCCTTTGGCTCTATTGTGAAGCCTTTCTTTTCGTAAAAATTTCATGGTTCTAAACCAACAGGAAGTACCCAATACATTTTAATGAGTGAGTTTGCAAGTACTAAAATATGTGACATAAATTTATTGCACTGCCTTACAAACTTCAATTTTTTACACTGCCAAGGGACACAGAACTTGGTATGGGACAAACTTCAACTTGATATGTCTACTCATTCTTCAGAGAAAGGGTTTTTAATAGTTGGACAGAAAGGCATACAAAGGAGTGATCCCATAAGGATTCTGGTTTTACTGGTTGAGATATGGAACCCTAAAAACAAACAGTTTGATGAAGTTCATAAACATAATGGAGCAGAAACCACAGTTTTCTGTAAACTTAGTTGATGTGACTTCCTCTCTCATGATCTGCAATGTACACACTTAGCTCCACCTACTGAAGGTCTCATTCCTTCTATGAAAATTTGTATCTATATCAGAATATCTAAAAAAACTGGACAGTTTTCATCTGAAATGCCCAAGGTTCACTCTTTACATAAAGGAGAGTTATCACTGAAAGATTTTCAGTATAGTGCACAAAAATAAAATCTAATTCATTTCCTGTCAAAGATATCTCAGATAGTGAGCTGTAAAATGGGAAGATGGCTGTTGGAGGATAGAGACTTTGTTCCAAGGATGCAATCAAGCAAAAGAGGACAATGCAAAGGGGGAACAGCCAACGGTCACCCAAGATAAGTCAATCCAGATTGTATAAAACATGTGGAGTGGCATAGCTGCAAAGACTATGAGAAAAGTAAGTTTTGTTAAAAGATAGGCCTGAGCGGAAGTATATTTTCCCATACAATGTGAACAATATCCTTGAGTGAATAATCTTCTGATGCTTCCTTAAGATGAAATTAAATTTACCAGCCACATAACAGCCCATGATAGGACAAAGGAAAATACTGAGCAATAATTGTTGTAGACAGGCACAGCCAGTGTGTGTGTGTGTGTGTGTGTGTGTGTGTGTGTGTGTGTGTGTTTTTTCGGTAAAATTTTGAAACTCACTTTTCAGTTGGAAGAATAAAGTTTTTACCACTAAAGTTCTTGATTCAGTCCCATTTTGGAATCAATTAAACATTCTCTATTAGAAACAGATTAAAAATGCACACATTTATCAACAAAAATGCAGTTAATGTGTGAAGTAGTGAGTATGAATGAACCAGCTGCCAGAAGACAAGCATATCATATTACAATAAATTAAAAAGTCTTTGCTGTTTCTGTTACTATTTATTTACCAGTTTTAATTAAGAGTCTGCAATTCATTGGCGTTCTAGAATCCTCAGGTGCTCTAGTGTTGCTTTTCCTTACTAATTCACATTTCATAGCAGAAATTATACAAAGTGTACCATAACTCCACTGACAAACTTTCAGACCAACCAAAACAAGGAAAAAATGTCCCATAAACATGGGCTGTAAAATGCATACCTTAAGAGCTATGAGAACTTGTTCAGTAGAAGAGCTGTGTTTCACAGTAAAAAAGATCAACAAGTGCTCCCACATCTTAAGGTACAGTTTTAGAGCCCATGTTAACTGGACATGTTTTTCTTGTTTTGGTCCATACCACCTTCTCCCAAAATATGGACAGAACAGAGCTTGCAGTAAAATATATTTGCTTCATTGTATCAGAGATGAAGAAGTGGTCATAGCTCTTAAGGTACGCATTTTAAAGCCCACGTTTACTAGACCTTTTGCTACAAATGGCCATATCTGCCACATCCCTGAATTTTACCATTCCTCCTGGGACACCCTGTATATTTAATTTTTCTCAGTGGGGTTATCATTTATCTTATGTAACATCAACAAAAGGCAACAGCAGGGCACCTGAGAATTGCAGTGTTTTACAGATCCATAATTTACTAATTTCGTTACAAACAGAAAAAGATGTTTGATTTATTTTACAATATTGTAAGATTGACGGTCCACACAGAAATGACCATGTTGAATAATGGGGAAAGTTAAGCATATTATACCTGAAACAAGCAATTCAAAGAGGGAATAAGTTTTCTACATTCAATAAATGGACATGATTACTAAAAAATCCAAGAAAGCATTACAGAGTGAAACGCTCTACTATCCCTGAACCACACCAAAAACTTTTAAAATAAACCAAAAAGCTGAATGCAGTAAGGAATTTCTGAAATGCTATACTTTTCTGTGGCTAGAAACAATGCTTGTGAAAGACAAAACTCAGTTAGTTAACCAGTAACATGCTATATAAATTTCGATATCTGTTGCCGAAGTTAAATCATGCAAAAATTACACACATGCTAACTAAATATCATAACCTCCCATGCAATTTCTTTAAGAAGCTTCTAAGAAAAACATTTGCAATTTTTATACCTTTGGAAAGTATCTGTCAAGTAGCTTCAGCATGAAATAAAAAAAAGAAAAGAAATTATTAAGAAAACCGTAATGAGATATTGCTACATCATTTAAACTTAAAGCGCTACAACACAGTTTAAGTTAAGCAATAATACTTTTGTCTTTTTCATGATGGTTTATAGAATAATTCTTCAATAAAAATATTATCTGCAATAAGTCAGTCAATTATGATTACAGACCTGAAAATGTAGCATTTACTTTTGGCAGATTTCACAAACACCTCCATCCCCTTTTTTTGGGTGCGAGGTAGGTGTTACAAAAAGGTATGGCCAAACTTTCAGGAAACATTCCTCACACACAAAAAAAGAAAATACGTTATGTGGACATGTGTCCAGAAACACTTACTTTCCATGTTAGAGGTCATTTTATTACTTCTCTTCAAATCACATTAATCATGGAATGGAAACACACAGCAACAGAATGTACCAGCGTGACTTCAAACACTTTGTTACAGGAAATGTTCAAAATGTCCTCTGTTAGCAAGGATACACGCATCCACCCTCCATCGCATGGAATCCCTGATGCGCTGATGCAGCCTTGGAGAATGGCGTATTGTATCACAGCCGTCCACAATACGAGCACGAAGAGTCACTACATTTGGTACCGGCGTTGCGTAGACAAGAGCTTTCAAATGTGCCCGTTGAGAAGCGTACAAACACTTCGACTGAAATGTGCAGGAGCTCCATTGTGCATGAACCACATGTTGTGTTGTACTTGTAAAGGCACATGTTCTAGCAGCACAGGTAGAGTATCCCGTATGAAATCATGATAACGTGTTCCATTGAGCGTAGGTGGAAGAACATGGTGCCCAATCAAGACATCACTAACAATGCCTGCCCAAACTTTCACAGAAAATAAGTGTTGATGATGTGATTGCACAATTGCATGCGGATTCTCGTCAGCCCATGCATGTTGATTGTGAAAATTTACAATTTGAGCACGTTGGAATGAAGCCTCATCCGTAAAGAGAACATTTGCACTGAAATGAGGATTGACACATTGTTGAATGAACCATTCGCAGAAGTGTACCCGTGGAGGTCAACCAGCTGCTGATAGTGCCTGCACACGCTGTACATGGTACGGAAACAACTGGTTCTCCCGTAGCACTCTCCATACAGTGACGTGGTCAACGTTACCTTGTACAGCAGCAACTTCTCTGACGCTGACATCAGGGTTATCGTCAACTGCACGAAGAATTGCCTCGTCCATTGCACATGTCCTCGTCGTTCTAGGTCTTCCCCAGTCGTGAGTCATAGTCTGGAATGTTCCGTGCTCCCTAAGACGCCGATCAATTGCCTCGATCGTCTTCCTATCGGGACACCTTCGTTCTGGAAATCTGTCTCAATACAAAAGTACCGCGCCATGGCTATTGCCCCGTGCTAACCCATACATGAAATGGGCATCTGCCAACTCCGCATTTGTAAACATTGCACTGACTGCAAAACCAGGTTCGTGATAAACACTACCCTGTTGATGCTACATACTGATGGGCTTGATGCTAGTACTGTAGAGCAATGAGTCACATGTCAACACAAGCACCAAAGTCGGTGAATCGAGGAAGTACAGTACATACAGACGAAACTAAAATGAGCTCTAACATGGAAATTAAGCGTTCCTGATGAAGCAACCGTTGGTTGCGAAAGCTTGAATTTTGTGTGTATGTATGTGTTTGTTTGTGTTTCTATCGACCTGCCAGCGCTTCTGTATGAAAAAGAGGGAAACATTCCACGTGGGAAAAATATATCTAAAAACAAAGATGACGTGACTTACCAAACGAAAGCGCTGGCAGGTCGATAGACACACAAACAAACACAAACATACACACAAAATTCAAGCTTTCGCAACCAACGGTTACTTCATCAGACAAATGTCTGCTTGTGTCTGTGTATGTGCGGTTGGATATGGGTGTGTGTGTGCGAGTGTATACCTGTCCTTTTTTCCCCATAAGGTAAGTCTTTCTGCTCCCGGGATTGGAATGACTCCTTACCCTCTCCCTTAAAGCCCACATCCTTTCGTCTTTCCCTCTCCTTCCCTCTTTCCTGATGAAGCAACCGTTGGTTGCGAAAGCTTGAATTTTGTGTGTACGTTTGAGTTTGTTCGTGTGTCTATCGACCTGCCAGCGCTTTCGTTTATATATATATATATATATATATATATATATATATATATATATATATATATATATATATATATATAGAGGGAAACATTCCACGTGGGAAAAATATATCTAAAAAGAAAGATGATGAAACTTACCAAACAAAAGCGCTGGCAGGTCGATAGACACACAAACAAACACAAACATACACACAAAATTCTAGCTTTCGCAACCAATGGTTGCCTCGTCAGGAAAGAGGGAAGGAGAAGGAAAGACAAAAGGATATGGGTTTTAGGGAGAGGGTAAGGAGTCATTCCAATCCCGGGAGCGGAAAGACTTACCTTAGGGGGAAAAAAGGACAGGTATACACTCGCACACACACACATATCCACATATCCATCCACACATACACATACATACAGAAAATGTCTGCTTGTGTCTGTGTATGTGTGGATGGATATGTGTGTGTGTGCGAGTGTATACCTGTCCTTTTTTCCCCCTAAGGTAAGTCTTTCCGCTCCCGGGATTGGAATGACTCCTTACCCTCTCCCTAAAACCCATATCCTTTTGTCTTTCCTTCTCCTTCCCTCTTTCCTGACGAGGCAACCATTGGTTGCGAAAGCTAGAATTTTGTGTGTATGTTTGTGTTTGTTTGTGTGTCTATCGACCTGCCAGCGCTTTTGTTTGGTAAGTTTCATCATCTTTCTTTTTATATATATATATATATATATATATATATATATATATATATATATATATATATATATATATAATCTGTGTGTGTGTGTGTGTGTATATACATATATATATATAGACACACACACACACACACACACACACACACACACACACACACACACCATGTGCATGAAGATGATGCCTTAATGCTTTGAGAATGACTGTTTAATGTGATAGCTGGAGATTTGGTAATTTCCTTTTATGGCAACTTCAATGTTTTTTTTTTCTTTTTTTTTTCTCTTTTCTTTCCAAAATGGCCTTTGCTTCTTCTAGCTCCCGTTAACCTTTCAACAAATGGCTGTTTCTGTTGAGTAGGAGCAACATTTTCCCATCAGTGAACAGAGTGCTTCTCTGATTCAAGGTGTTACTCAATACCATTTTTCTTTTACCGCTTAATTTGACAATTAAAAAATTGACAGAATACTGACTTTGATCTTTCCCGAGCATTCATAGCCACCAGACCCATGCTTCACAATACTACAGACAGAACCAACAATGTCTTAGAGTAGAATCAGAACCAAAAATAGCTACATTCACACACTAGGTTAAGACTTTCAGCATAATCCAAATACATTGGCCAGATTTGTTTTCCAGTAGCATAGTACAGAGTGCAGACACTACAACTTGGCACTGGCTCCAAGCACAAACAAATCAGAATTATGACCACCAGAGAGAAGAGGAGCAATGTGGGAAAACAAGTCTCACAGCCCTCTTGCAGGGCATCTAGCCTACAACTGGATTGTGTGTCTCTGCAAAAGCAGGACTGACACATAATCTTACGTATTGCTGATCTGTTTGGGTGTTGTGAGGGTCAAACTGAAAACCATGACAGACCAGGATTAGTCTCTTCATGCATTTCAAAATAAGAGAAGGAAACAATAAGCAATGCGCAACACAAAGCAAAGCTGAGTTTGCAAAGTGTCCTGAACATCTACCACACAATTGCTTGATAAGGCTGGCAGCGTCATAAATGAAGTAATTCAGACCCGACCTCTTCCAGTATCTGACACAACCATCATTCAAAACACACCTCCATTATACTAATTTTTGAAGTTCCGCTAGCAGACAAGCATACAAGTTTATTTACTCTAAGATGCTAGGTCTCACAGCTCTGTTGCATTATACAGTGTGTACCTTACAGAGACCATTCAACTACTCCCAACTGATGTAGCACCAGAGCATCAAGCACTTTGTTATATTGTTGCTTTCAAGCAAATTTTATTTTGGAAAAATGTTCTTATGGAAATTATCATTCCAAATAGGTCTTAGCCAAATGATGAGCAATACCAGTAACCTGACATTATTTACATTCTACAGATTATGCAGAAAATAAAACTTATTTCAAATGACCTATGATTAAATAGTTCATCGGGATATAACTTGCTATGAAATAGCATTTATTTGGTGATTTCATGTATCTACATTTTGAGGCAGAATTCAAATCTATATTTGCATTTATAGCAAATGCTAATTTTTCAGGTCCATAATTATGAAAAGACACTGTACCATCTAAGCAACTGTCAATCAACACTTATTTTTACATTATGTAGCAACAGCAACACATCTTAAGGACAGGATTTTGACATGAAATCAGTGACCACAATTTCATTTTTTCACAAAATTCATCAAAAATATCTAACAAACAGGCTTAATTACACAAAAAATAAATTTCTGTTCAGAAATTTTATTAAATTTCTTTGTAGATAAATTGGGTGATCAGACTTAACTTTAGAAGAAGCAACTTCCACATTTTCTATCACCTGTGCTGGAAGTTGCACCTCCTTAAAGTTAGTCAATAAACAGCGTTATTGTTGACAAGTAACTTCTTCAGAAGTCTAGATAAATTAGTGCATAAAACATTGCAGCAAAATAATACAACCAGTGAAACAGTATTTCAATATCTTTCAGTTTATTTTACCTCTTGACCCTCCTCTAGCTGTTGCTTAGACAACTAGTAAGTATGCATTGTATTCCTGTCGAACATTCAAAATATGCTGACAAATTCTAACATGTTGCTTATTCTGGAGAAAATATATGTACCTAAACGTATTTATGGAGATACTGGTCTGCAGGAAACTGATCAGGACACTCAAAACAGTACACACAATTGAGTATGTGAAAGTGTTACTACTGTGACATTCAAGAAAACGATTTCATGTACTTACATTCGTAAAATCTGCTGTAGTATTAAGATTTTGTATATTCTGACTTGTGATAGCATTTTGACAGGCAGGCTTGGTACTACAGTTTTTCAGCATTTCCTCCAAATCTGCTCGAATTTCTGATAATTCTGAAAGGAGGAAGGAAATCATGTCACAAATATGAGGTGTAGAAATGGAATGGACTGAAGAGTATGATTTTCATGAGCAGTTAATTTCCGTATTTTTTCCAATTTCATTTATTTACGAAACTTCCTGGCAGACTTAAACTGTGTGCCAAATCAGGTCTCGAATCTGGAACACTACCCATAATAAGCAGTGTCATTGGTTTGAGTACCAGTCTAACACACAGTACTAATCAGCCAGAAAGTTTCAAAATTGCATGCCCTACACTTCACAGTGAAAGAATCATTCTTATTTATTTATATTTTTTAGTATGTACATCAGCTGTCACTAAAGTAACAAACTGGAGCTGAATTATACACTATTTTGTTACACCACTCTTTATGAATACTGATGTAAAGCTGGATTCATCTTCAAACCATTATCAGTGCATCATAGGATGAAAATTCTGACTCTTATGCTGTGGCTGTCACTGAACAACGTGACAGGTTGAAACCATTGTCAGGCAGAAATTCCATATTAGGTACTTGCTTCAAGGCATCAGTTCACCAAGAAAAGTCAGTGTTGGATAGTATGTGTGAGGCTGGCTGTTGACCGTAATGATTAGACAGAGTGAGACACTTCATTGTTGTACAAAGGCAAAGTCAAAGCTAGGTCTTAACATACAAGTGAAATTATTTGCTTCACAACAGCCAGACACTTGGGGAATTTTGAAATTCACTCAACTGACCTGTTGATTCCTAAGGAAAATTTTTGCTGATTATCACATTGTATAGTTTCATTAAAAACTATCAGATTATGTGAAGCACTGGGTGAAGATAACACTGTAAATTTATCAATACACACATCATAACCAAAGAGGTTCCCCACTAACAATTAGTTCAACTTAACAGCCATTTAGCCAATAAGCACGCAACACAACTTGAGGTTTAAGTTTTATTATATGGAAATTTATCTATTCTTACGTTCCAAGCAGTTAAGTCATGGTTCTGCCACTCTAAGGCCCAATGGAGGGTGTTGAATCATGCTCAGAGTTTATATTACGGGGGGGGGGGAGTATTTAATGTTCTATTGATGATGAGGTAATTAGCTGCAGACCACAACCTTAGAATGGGTGGGGGGGTTAAAGGTGGGGGTTGGGGTGGAAAGTACATTGGCTGAACAGTTTTCCAAGGCAATATTATCCTGGAACATGTTTTAAGAGATAGTGTGTCGCCACATAGCACACAAATATGGATGGTCGCATGGGGATGTGAACTGCCACCTTTCTGCCTGTTAAAAGTTCTGTGGACTGCACAACCTCAGTCAATAGGGGACTGAGGACTGGCACAAGTGACCAGTATTAAATGCATGATGTAACACACTAGACCCATTTTAAGAAAACGTATTTTTGGATTTGAACTAACTTGGGGAATATATTCAATATTTATATGTTTTTAACAAGTGTGTATGTGATATGGTTTGAGCAAGAAACCATAAAAAATTAGTTGGTTAATTGACTTGAAAGAATTTTTATTTTAAACAAAGGAGGAATATAAAAATGATTCTATCAATTATGTGTTTACTGTGAGTGAGTACTGCAAATAACAATAGTATTTTGCAATTGTTAAAAACATTGTAGTAAAACCACATTTCAATTGCACGTTCTTCAATCTAACTCAGATTTAACAAAGTCTCACCTCCATATAAATTTGACAGTCATATGGAAAGAAGAGAAAGTGTTTGGAAGTCTCACCCTTGTATAATCATTACGCGCATTAGTCCACAAAACACCTTCAGATATTAATGCAAGAGAAAAAAACACAATGCTGTTTATAGAATGCCATGCCAAAAAAAATATAAACAGGATAAAACATGTAGACTGTTTCATATTCCACATGGTTTTATCATATCGAGATATTATAACTGCTTATGACAAAATTTTAGAAGTTAGTGGGTTGATTTTCTTTGAATTGACGCCACAACATAAACTGTCTTTTCCTTTTACCTCACTTACCACGCTGGAGTTGAACTGCACTGCTCTGTAATGACTTCGTAAGTTCTTGAGTTTTCTTAAGTTCCGCTTGAACAACTGGGAGATCAGCCACCAACAGAGTGAGATTAGATAAAACCACAGCCTGGGATTCTTCTGCAAGCTCACTTGCCAGTAACTTTCCACAGGCTGTAAGTGAAATTCACAAATATACCATTCACAGAAATTACCAGAATATTCTGAAAATGACAGGCTTGGGTCAGGATTTGAACACATCTGATACACTTACAAATGGCAGCGTAGATTATATTCCACAGACAGGAAACAACATGGCACTGACACATGGATAGATGTCACAACACAAGCCTAGCTGAAAGGAGAGGATAAGGGAGAGACTAAATAGAAGTATTATTACATGTCTCAATGTTATAGCAAAAGCACTGGCTGAAACTCAAGAATGGAATACGGGTGGGGTGGGGGTTGGGGGGACCATATCATATCATCACTTGACAGTTTGTGCTGTAATTATAACACAATGCATTTACAACAAGAAAATCCTGTGAAGCTTCGCTGATGTTGTGTATAATAATAATAATAATAATAATTATTATTATTATTATATCTTCTTCTAATACATCTACATCTACATCTACATTGATACTCCGCAAGCCACCCAACGGTGTGTGGCGGAGGGCACTTTACGTGCCACTGTCATTACCTCCCTTTCCTGTTCCAGTCGCGTATGGTTCGCGGGAAGAACGACTGTCTGAAAGCCTCCGTGCGCGCTCTAATCTCTCTAATTTTACATTCATGATCTCCTCGGGAAGTATAAGTAGGGGGAAGCAATATATTCGATACCTCATCCAGAAACGCACCCTCTCGAAACCTGGCGAGCAAGCTACACCGCGATGCAGAGCGCCTCTCTTGCAGAGTCTGCCACTTGAGTTTATTAAACATCTCCGTAACGCTATCACGGTTACCAAATAACCCAGTGACGAAACGCGCCGCTCTTCTTTGGATCTTCTCTATCTCCTCCGTCAACCCGACCTGGTACGGATCCCACACTGACGAGCAATACTCAAGTATAGGTCGAACGAGTGTTTTGTAAGCCACCTCCTTTGTTGATGGACTACATTTTCTAAGCACTCTCCCAATGAATCTCAACCTGGTACCCGCCTTACCAACAATTAGTTTTATATGATCATTCCACTTCAAATCGTTCCGTACGCATACTCCCAGATATTTTACAGAAGTAACTGCTACCAGTGTTTGTTCCGCTATCATATAATCATACAATAAAGGATCCTTCTTTCTATGTATTCGCAATACATTACATTTGTCTATGTTAAGGGTCAGTTGCCACTCCCTGCACCAAGTGCCTATCCGCTGCAGATCTTCCTGTATTTCGCTACAATTTTCTAATGCAGCAACTTCTCTGTATACTACAGCATCATCCGCGAAAAGCCGCATGGAACTTCCGACACTATCTACTAAGTCATTTATATATATTGTGAAAAGCAATGGTCCCATAACACTCCCCTGTGGCACGCCAGAGGTTACTTTAACGTCTGTAGACGTCTCTCCATTGATAAAAACATGCTGTGTTCTGTTTGCTAAAAACTCTTCAATCCAGCCACACAGCTGGTCTGATATTCCGTAGGCTCTTACTTTGTTTATCAGGCGACAGTGCGGAACTGTATCGAACGCCTTCCGGAAGTCAAGAAAAATAGCATCTACCTGGGAGCCTGTATCTAATATTTTCTGGGTCTCATGAACAAATAAGGCGAGTTGGGTCTCACACGATCGCTGTTTCCGGAATCCATGTTGATTCCTACATAGTAGATTCTGGGTTTCCAGAAATGACATGATACGCGAGCAAAAAACATGTTCTAAAATTCTACAAGAGATCGACGTAAGAGATATAGGTCTATAGTTTTGCGCATCTGCTCGACGACCCTTCTTGAAGACTGGGACTATCTGTGCTCTTTTCCAATCATTTGGAACCCTCCGTTCCTCTAGAGACTTGCGGTACACGGCTGTTAGAAGGGGGGCAAGTTCTTTCGCGTACTCTGTGTAGAATCGAATTGGTATCCCGTCAGGTCCAGTGGACTTTCCTCTATTGAGTGATTCCAGTTGCTTTTCTATTCCTTGGACACTTATTTCGATGTCAGCCATTTTTTCGTTTGTGCGAGGATTTAGAGAAGGAACTGCAGTGCGGTCTTCCTCTGTGAAGCAGCTTTGGAAAAAGGTGTTTAGTATTTCAGCTTTACGCGTGTCATCCTCTGTTTCAATGCCATCATCATCCCGTAGTGTCTGGATATGCTGTTTCGAGCCACTTACTGATTTAACGTAAGACCAGAACTTCCTAGGATTTTCTGTCAAGTCGGTACATAGAATTTTACTTTCGAATTCAATGACCGCTTCACGCATAGCCCTCCTTACGCTAACTTTGACATCGTTTAGCTTCTGTTTGTCTGAGAGGTTTTGGCTGCGTTTAAACTTGGAGTGGAGCTCTCTTTGCTTTCGCAGTAGTTTCCTAACTTTGTTGTTGTACCACGGTGGGTTTTTCCCGTCCCTCACAGTTTTACTCGGCACGTACCTGTCTAAAACGCATTTTACGATTGCCTTGAACTTTTTCCATAAACACTCAACATTGTCAGTGTCGGAACAGAAATTTTCGTTTTGATCTGTTAGGTAGTCTGAAATCTGCCTCCTATTACTCTTGCTAAACAGATAAACCTTCCTCCCTTTTTTTATATTCCTATTAACTTCCATATTCAGGGATGCTGCAACGGCCTTATGATCACTGATTCCCTGCTCTGTACATACAGATTCGAAAAGTTCGGGTCTGTTTGTTATCAGTAGGTCCAATATGTTATCTCCACGAGTCGGTTCTCTGTTTAATTGCTCGAGGTAATTTTCGGATAGTGCACTCAGTATAATGTCACTCGATGCTCTGTCCCTACCACCCGTCCTAAACATCTGAGTGTCCCAGTCTATATCTGGTAAATTGAAATCTCCACCTAAGACTATAACATGCTGAGAAAATTTATGTGAAATGTATTCCAAATTTTCTCTCAGTTGTTCTGCCACTAATGCTGCTGAGTCGGGAGGTCGGTAAAAGGAGCCAATTATTAACCTAGTTCGGTTGTTTAGTGTAACCTCCACCCATAATAATTCACAGGAACTATCCACTTCTACTTCACTACAGGATAAACTACTACTAACAGCGATGAACACTCCACCACCGGTTGCATGCAATCTATCCTTTCTAAACACCGTCTGTACCTTTGTAAAAATTTCGGCAGAATTTATCTCTGGCTTAAGCCAGCTTTCTGTACCTATAACGATTTCAGCTTCGGTGCTTTCTATCAGCGCTTGAAGTTCCGGTACTTTACCAACGCAGCTTCGACAGTTGACAATTAGAATACCGATTGCTGCTTGTTCCCCGCATGTCCTGACTTTGCCCCGCACCCGTTGAGGCTGTTGCCCTTTCTGTACTTGCCCAAGGCCATCTAACCTAAAAAACCGCCCAGCCCACGCCACACAACCCCTGCTACCCGTGTAGCCGCTTGTTGCGTGTAGTGGACTCCTGACCTATCCAGCGGAACCCGAAACCCCACCACCCTATGGCGCAAGTCGAGGAATCTGCAGCCCACACGGTCGCAGAACCGTCTCAGCCTCTGATTCAGACCCTCCACTCGGCTCTGTACCAAAGGTCCGCAGTCAGTCCTGTCGACGATGCTGCAGATGGTGAGCTCTGCTTTCATCCCGCTAGCGAGACTGGCAGTCTTCACCAAATCAGATAGCCGCCGGAAGCCAGAGAGGATTTCCTCGGATCCATAGCGACACACATCATTGGTGCCGACATGAGCGACCACCTGCAGATGGGTGCACCCTGTACCCTTCATGGCATCCGGAAGGACCCTTTCCACATCTGGAATGACTCCCCCCGGTATGCACACGGAGTGCACATTGGTTTTCTTCCCAGTCTTAAAACAGTGCAACCCATTTTGAAACTCTGCTCTAACAAGTGCCAACAATAACTAAAATGAAATGTTTCTATCTTGATCATGACAGCTGACACTACAGGGAGTACCACAGGTGATAGACGCCACGACTGAGAGATCTGATGAAAAAGAAATTTATTCTGCTTATTACGGACATGAAACTACACAACTGAGTAGAATTACTGTCCTGTAAATGAATATGCAAGTGGAGAATACTCAGCCACACAGTTTCTAGGCGCATCCACAAAGCATCAACTGTGGCTGCAAGAGGACCTGAACAAACAAGCTGTCGACCGACTACATCACAGACATGCTCATTATGGGTGTTAGACGAATGCCCAGAACAGGGAAGCAGTGGTACTGTCATTCTTCCAAGAAGACTTGCACATTTCTCGCTTCGTGCGGCTGAGTATTGTCCTGCTGAAATATGGCATATGGAATAGCCTGCAAGAGGGGCAATGCCTCAGGCTGTAAGACCTCCCTGATATAGCAGCAGCTGTTCAGGTTCCCCTCAAGACACAGGAGGTGAGAACCTGTGTTATAGGCAATGATGCCCCAAACCATCATACTTGGCGTTTGTCCGCTACGGCGATCAACAATACAATCTGCCTGATTACTTCGCTACAGTGGCATCAAACATGTTTGCAGTTTGTAGGACAAGTTGAAGGAGGACTCATCCTAAAACACAACGTTTTGCCACTCAGCACACAAGTGTTGGCATTTACACATCCATTGCAGACTCCGGCATTGGTATGTTCTGGTCACTGGAAGTCAATGCAATGGTATGCATGTCGCCAGTCAGCCTGCCAAAGATGATGTCGAACCATCAACACAGACATGTTGACACCTATTGCAGTGCTCCAATGTCGTGCCAATACTAGGGATGAAGCTGTTCTGTTCGTTAAGGCCAAGTGGATAAGATAGCAGTCATCTTTCGCTGTGGTCACACTGTGCCATCCGATACCCTGTTGGCACTGTGTATGGCCATCTTCTCTACACTGGTTCCACATATGCCTCACTGTCGATGTAGCATGCCGTGTACAGGCCACAACATCATGGAATGACATACATGCATCACAGCCCAATCATTCTGCCCCATTTGAATGCAGTCATATGTCGATATTCCACCTTGTGATGTCAGCGAGGCATAGTGGCACTTGGTTCTGCATTTCCACTTTGTATGATGGCTCTGCACTGACTGACTGCTGCATAACACTGGCCTGTCCGGTCACACAAGAGATGGCACTGTTGGGCCTACGTGCATACAACCTCTCTCCCTTTAAATCACTTATTGTGGTTCCACTGTCCTACACATCCTCTTATTGTGGCATATTGCACACAATTGCTACTGAGTGTTTCACATTTTACAAACAGTAGTGTATAAATGTTCCTGCACGACCACAGCTTATAAGCTAAATCACAGCCGTGGCTGCTTCAATAGATTAAATCGTCATCTTACACAATACAGCATTTTTAAAAGCTTAAGGTATAGGCTTTTAATTCATTGATATTTCTCTCATTATGTTGTTTTCAGCAACTGAAAGAGCTTCCGTAATCACAATCCTTGTTTAGAACCTTGGAGTCAACACATGCAAGATACAATTATTTAACTTCAAAATAACACTGTTCAACAAATACATCAAAAAATTAGATCAAATATCGTAAACATATTTATAATTAAGTGAAACATGTTTTACTATTCAGTGTGTGTCAGAGTACACTTTCATACAGTGTTACAATACCATGCACATTAATGTCTCACTTTTTCTTTACAAACTATTCATACATATGTAATCTGTTTCTGTGAAATTCTGTAGATGAAACCAGAAAATTTTGTCTACAGGGTTTCATTGGAATCATCTTTAGGGATTTAAACACGAAAAAAAAACTACATCTAAATTTTTTTTGCAGTCTTCATTTCTGCTGGGCCTTGTCAGTGGTTGTTCAGGTTGCCAGGAGGCAGCAGATGGGGTAGTAGGAATTCTGTATTTCAAAGATCCAGGCATGAGGAGCCTAGCTACACTATCAATAAACATGGCTCAGCAGGTTGGCACTGGAATCTAGAGGGGAGAGCATCATTAGTCTCCAGAATGAGATTTTCACTCTGGAGCGGAGTGTGTGCTGATACGAAACTTCCTGGCAGATTAAAACTGTGTGCCGGACTGAGACTCGAACTCGGGACCTTCGCCTTTCACGGGCAAGTGCTCTACCGATAGAGCTACCCAAGCACGACTCACGCCCCATCCTCACAGCTTCTGCCAGTACCTCGCCTCCTACCTTGCAAACTTTTCAGAAGCTCTTCTGCGAACCTTGCAGAACCAGCACTCCTGTCGGTAGAGCACTTGCCCGTGAAAGGCAAAGGTCCTGAGTTTGAGTCTCGGTCCGGCACACAGTTTTAATCTGCCAGGAAGTTTCAGCATCATTAGTGGTTCACGCCTCCAAGCATATGTCAATGAACTCCCCAAATAATTGCGACTGCTGCTAACACCCGATCACTTTATCAAGAGCTACCCAGGATCCACATGACACTGAGCAACAGAATTGGATTTGGAAACAGTTATTCTGCTAGACAATGTCCCATTGCTGTCTGGTATTTTCCATGTGGACTAATTGTGACCTGTCTGTAGTCCACACTGTTGTTTGTGGGCATGCGAGTAATAGACCAAATAACATGTAGTTTTTGTAGGTTTTGGCAACTACAACAGGTGGATGGGAGTGGTGTGTGTGTGTGTGTGTGTGTGTGTGTGTGTGTGTGTGTGTGTGTGTGTGTGTAGGGGGCATGGAGGCAGGGAGGGGGGGGGGGGTTTAATAGGGCAAGAAGGTGTTGGGAGGTGTCGCAGCGGCCCCTTATCAGTTAGAGGGCCTGCACAACAGACAAGCAAGATGGGCTGCCAAACTCCTTTCAAGAGCTCAGATAGAAACCTTGCCAACGGATGTAAACAATAACAGGCTCTCAATATAAACACGGAACTACACTCCTGGAAATTGAAATAAGAACACTGTGAATTCATTGTCCCAGGAAGGGGAAACTTTATTGACACATTCCTGGGGTCAGATACATCACATGATCACACTGACAGAACCACAGGCACATAGACACAGGCAACAGAGCATGCACAATGACGGCACTAGTACAGTGTATATCCACCTTTCGCAGCAATGCAGGCTGCTATTCTCCCATGGAGACGATCGTAGAGATGCTGGAGGTAGTCCTGTGGAATGGCTTGCCATGCCATTTCCACCTGGCGCCTCAGTTGGACCAGCGTTCGTGCTGGACGTGCAGACCGCGTGAGACGACGCTTCATCCAGTCCCAAACATGCCCAATGGGGGACAGATCCGGAGATCTTGCTGGCCAGGGTAGTTGACTTACACCTTCTAGAGCACGTTGGGTGGCACGGGATACATGCGGACGTGCATTGTCCTGTTGGAACAGCAAGTTCCCTTGCCGGTCTAGGAATGGTAGAACGATGGGTTCGATGACGGTTTGGATGTACCGTGCACTATTCAGTGTCCCCTCGACGATCACCAGTGGTGTACGGCCAGTGTAGGAGATCGCTCCCCACACCATGGTGCCGGGTGTTGGCCCTGTGTGCCTCGGTCGTATGCAGTCCTGATTGTGGCGCTCACCTGCACGGCGCCAAACACGCATACGACCATCATTGGCACCAAGGCAGAAGCGACTCTCATCGCTGAAGACGACACGTCTCCATTCGTCCCTCCATTCACGCCTGTCGCGACACCACTGGAGGCGGGCTGCACGATGTTGGGACGTGAGCGGAAGACGGCCTAACGGTGTGCGGGACCGTAGCCCAGCTTCATGGAGACGGTTGCGAATGGTCCTCGCCGATACCCCAGGAGCAACAGTGTCCCTAATTTGCTGGGAAGTGGCGGTGCGGTCCCCTACGGCACTGCGTAGGATCCTACGGTCTTGGCGTGCATCCGTGCGTCGCTGCGGTCCGGTCCCAGGTCGACGGGCACGTGCACCTTCCGCCGACCACTGGCGACAACATCGATGTACTGTGGAGACCTCACGCCCCACGTGTTGAGCAATTCGGCGGTACGTCCACCCGGCCTCCCGCATGCCCACTATACGCCCTCGCTCAAAGTCCGTCAACTGCACATACGGTTCACGTCCACGCTGTCGCGGCATGCTACCAGTGTTAAAGACTGCGGTGGAGCTCCGTATGCCACGGCAAACTGGCTGACACTGACGGCGGCGGTGCACAAATGCTGCACAGCTAGCGCCATTCGACGGCCAACACCGCGGTTCCTGGTGTGTCCGCTGTGCCGTGCGTGTGATCATTGCTTGTACAGCCCTCTCGCAGTGTCCGGAGCAAGTATGGTGGGTCTGACACACCGGTGTCAATGTGTTCTTTTTTCCATTTCCAGGAGTGTATTTCGCCAGATGACATGTGACACGTTCCACCAATTGGAACTCAAGTGATTCATGCAGCACTCCGCCAACTCGGCATTATAAGCAATGCCGGACAGTCAGACTGGCAATGTTTACTTACAGATATAACAGCTCTGGCCAGTACTTATGCCGGCTCTAGCATAGTAAACACTTGTCGTAGCATTCAGAGTAGATTTTGGTCATTATTTTCTTTCATTGCCCTGTATTCTTATCTGGTTTTGCTACCACAAGAATTGTGGGGTTTTCTTCTTGTTCTTGTTTCTTTTTTTTTTAAATTAGTGCATGCCAAAAAGGCAGTTTTCTTTAATTATAACGAACTTGACTGTTAGTTCTTTCCTGCTGACTGCAGGACACTACAGGAGGTAATGGAAGGCAACAGAGGGGAAGGCAGGTGGTTATCAATTATCATCTGAAAATTACTGAAAAAAATGAAAAGTTACAAACATAAAAGTAACAACAGGGACCAGTGACTAGCAGCATTTGAGTATTGTGGATTATGAACAAAAGGTTTGCTGGAGGGTCATTTCTCACTCAATAGTTTAGTGGAGCTGATAATGGGATGCATTATCAAGTGGCAAAGGAACTGAAGGGGACCAGTGACCTCGCTGTTTGGTCCTCTCATCCAAATCAACCAACCAACCAACCAAGTGAAGCAACTGGTCGAGTTGAAGAAGCCACAGGTGGTGTGTTGTGGACAGGTTGTTCAGGAACTGAGTGGCTGAATCTGCAACTAGCCACAGTTTGAGAGCAATCAACTGTGCTGGAACCCAAGTGCACCTTAACCACATTAAATGAATGGTTTTATTCTCTTTCTCATTATCAACTGTTAATTATCACAACATAAATATATTATGTTATCTTCTGACAGATCATATGTTCATGTTTAATCTATAGCAAATAAATTTCTGAAATAGTCTTCGTAGCAAGATTGGATGAAGTACGATGCTCTGCAAAACTTAAGGATGAGATAGATATTAATAGCTTAGCGGAAATGAATGAAAGTGCAGGATCACCACCTTCACAACATGAGGCAGTTGAAGGTACGAGAAAAAGAAATTGGGTGTCAATCAGCAAACAGTTATGATGCACTGTGGTGGAGGGTCTTCATTACAAAATGGCTTGGATACAACATTTGAATGACTTCATATGGGCGGAATTATCAGTGAACTGGAAGTAAGGTGATGGGTCTTCTACAGCAGCAGATTACCGTAACATTGTACAACAGGTGAGAAGGGACCCACTTCAAATAGCAGGTGCAATTACAGCCTCATTTAACAGGAGTGCAAGGCATGAAATTTCACACTCCACAGTGGCATGGGGATGGTCTCTCTGCACGAGGACCAGTATGTTGTGTTCTGCTGACACCTGCACATTGATGGCACCATCTGCGATGGTGACAGGAGCACAGGAATTAGACCAAAAAGAGCAAATTCAGTCTGGATAGTTGTTCTGGACATACCTTCACATGGTAAGGGGTGGGGACATAAAATAAAACCAACAACACTGTCTAACATTATCGGTTTGGTGATCTAGGCGTTATTGGGACGAAAGGCATAAATTTGCATAGGTGTACTGATCTCCAAATCTTTGAACATGGTACACTCTCCAGTCGCTGTTATTGTGACATGGTACTCCTTCACAATGTGTGTATTCAGGGCTGAAAACTGCCCTGATTTCATTTTTATGAATGACAATACACAACCGCATCAAACAGTGCAGATGGAGCTTTTTGAATAAGAGGATATTTGACAAATGGACTGGCCTGTCCATTATCTAGACTTAAAATCCTACTGAACAAGTGTGAGATGTATTGAGGCACCAATGACCATCCAGCATTTGGCAACAGCACTGGTGGAGAATAACTCTTATTAACCTTATGGGCAGCATGGAGCACATTGCATAGCATGTATTGCCGTACACAGTGAAAACAAACCATATTAAAAACCACGTCTCACCTTTCGTAATGTCCAGGGGATCATCACGAATCACAGTGACTTCATCGTTGTTATTGACCTTGAATAAAAGTGTCATTTCTGTTTGTCTCATATTTATTTCGGTTGTTTTCTGTACTACACTGCAGCAGTTCTTTCAACACTACATGATAAAAAGTATCCAGACACCTGGCTGAAAATGACTTACAAGGTCGTGGCGCCCTTCATCGGTAATGCTGGAATTCAATATGGTGTTGGCCCACCCTTAGACTTGACAGCTTCCGCTCTCGCATGTATACATTCAATCAGGTGCTGAAAGGTTTCTTGGGGAATGGCAGCCCATTTTTCATGGAGTGCTGCACTGAGGAGAGGTATCAATGTTGGTCAGTGAGGTCTGGCATGAGGTCGGCACTCCAAAACATCACAAATGTGTTCTAAAGGATTCAGGTCAGGACTACGCAGGCCAGTCCATTACAGGGATGTTACTGTCATGAAACCACTCTGACACAGGCTGTGCATTGTGAGCAGGCGCTCTATCGTGTTGAAAGATGCAATCACCATCCCCGAATTGCTCTTCGACAGTGGGGGAAGCAAGAAGGTGCTTAAAACATTAACATAGGCCTGTGTTATAATAATGCCACCCAAAACGACAAGGGGTCGTAACACCACTGCCTTTGAATTTTACTGTTGGCATTACACATGCTGGCAGATGATCACATTGTGTACCATGATTCGTCACTCCACACAACGTTTTCCATTATCCAGTCGTCCAATGTTTACGCTCCTTACACCCCAAGCGAGGCATAGTTTGGCATTTACCGGTGTGATGTGTGGCTTATAAGCACCTGCTCAACCATGAAATTCAAGTTTTCTCACCTCCTGCCTAACTGTCATAGTACTTGCAGTGGATCCTGATGCAGTTTGGAATTCCTGTGTGATGGTCTGGACAGATGTCTGCCTATTACACATTACGACACTCTTCAACTGTCGGCGGTCTCTGTCAGTCAACAGACGAGGTCGACCTGTACGTTTTTGTGCTGTATGTGTCCCTTCACGTTTCCACTTTATTATCACATCGGAAACAGTGTACTTATGGATGTTTAGGAGTGTGGGAATCTCGCATACACTACTGACACCCAATCACCTGACCACATTCGAAGTCCTTCCGACAATCTTTAATCTGGAAAAATGGGAAAAAATAATTTTCAGTGTTACATCTGAAATGACTTCTTATCACCTGCAGAAAATATTTCATTGCTTTTACTGGACTCTTGACTGGGACATAACACCATCCCTGTCTTTTGGAGTGTGACAAAAGACTTAACATAATTTGGATGACACTCAAAACTAATATGACTTTTTGTGATAAATAAACAAGGAACTGTTTCATTGTTAGAAAAATATACAGTATTCAAAAATTATGATAGTAACTGTGAACAGGAACTGTTATAAAATATTTAATTTCAACAAATTCAAGTCCCAAATGATAGAAGTCATATGTGATGTATCATCATACACTGCACTGACTTTCTATCCACTGCAAGTCACTTCCATACAAATTACAACTGCAACAGTTTAGCTGACAGTATGAACTGCAAGTTATTCAAAAAATTAATGATTTGAGACATTTCTGCTACAATTTGAATGCTTAATATCCATGTCTGTGCACTTTGGATTTCATGCTATGTGGTGCTACATTCTCTTGTCACAGCTGCAGCTGCTTATTCACTGATTTCTGCACCAGGCAGAAAGGGCTGTACAAACCACAGTTACAATCAGTTCTTCAAGTGGCAAAAATGAATAACTTCAATATTTTTAAAACAAATTCTGACAGTGCATTTCTTTTGGTGTATTCTTCCTGTGTGAAAAATTACCAGGTAGGTTTCAACATATCAGAGTGGGCCATTCCTTGTGAGTTTTCTTTGGCACAATGATGTTTCATGTTCAATCTTTTAGATGTAAATTACCAAATAAGCACTGCAGAAACCTAAATATCAAAGCATTTCCATTAATGTGTGCTAGCACCATAATTTTTACAAATAATTTTCACGGGAAGACGTCTATGTGCTGGAAAACTATTTGGAAATATACCATTGCATTTTATGCACATAAACTAATTAAAATTTCCTTGTGAAACCTTCAAAACCAAATAATCAATGCTTCCAGATATGTTTATAACGTATGTTATGTTTTTAATTTTGATACTTCACTCACTAAACTGATACTACAGCACCTGAAACCTCTGAAATCTATGAGTTTGTCATGACAGTAAGTATTATTTTTATATATTTTATCCATCCTCCTTTCTGATCTGCAGGGTAATGAGCCATGGTAGCACTTGAAAAATGTGGGAAAGGTGACAAAATATTTGAAAAATGATGATTAAAAGGTGACAAATTATTTCTAAGAACAGATCTGGTACAAATAAATTGTTTTCATTTATAATCACCTACCAAAAATGTTGGTTCAGACATTAACAAATCTCTCTATTGTGACTCAAGATGGAGTATGGTCATTTTTTTCCTTCATAAATATTCACTAATATATGCAAAATGCATTGGTAATCGTAATTCACAAACAAAATCTACATCACATTTTTACAACCAATGACACTATACACTTCAATACTGGAAAAAGATCAAGAAAATATTTTTCAGTTATTGTTTCTTACGAATTTTCATAAACAATGAAGTAATTGTAATAGACTTTCTTTTCTCAAGATTTTCCACTTCCCTTTCTTTCACTCTTTCTTCCACTTTCATGCACTCTCAAATCATACCCTGAACCAACTTTGCTGCCTTTAAATCATTTTCTGAGGACTCTGTTGAGTTTCGCTGAGAACTGAGAGAAGTTCTTCTGATGCCTCTATATACAGTCAGTGTTCTTAAGAGCTGTGAGTCAATGGACACAAAGAGAAAACATGGGCATCATCTCACAACATTCCTCGCACTCAAAACACTGTTTAAAAAATCTTTTGGCCATTGCATAACCTTGTCTTCTAATGCTGGCTTCGAAACAGAATATCATGTACTCTCTATTTCTGCATTTCCATGGGAAATTATAGGAGAAGCCTTAACAACTTTTGGAAAATTTGGATACTTTAACTCAATGGGTGATCAGTTTCATTTTGAGACACGCTGCTTCCAGTAATTGTTATTTCCTTTCATTATCTAAAGCTGCATCACCTTTTTTTAGACTGAAGAACCTTCCACTCATCAAATGAGAAAGCCCACCAGATATCAATCGGCATCACTTCTGCAATCATTAATATGTCATTGCAGCCTCTGCTCTTTACCGTATTTACTCGAATCTAAGCCGTACTTTTTTATCCGCTTTTTGTACTCCAAAAGACTGCCTGCGGCTTAGAATCGAGTGCAGAGTAAGCGGAAGTTCTGAAAAATGTTGGTAGGTGGCGCCACAACTAACTACTGCCGTCAAATATACGTAGCGCTACACAGGCATGCTTGTGTAGACTCAAAGATAAATACTGGCGCCAAAACCTCTGCGCCAGTAAATAAATTAAAAGAAAAGGTAGAAGAATGTAAACATTATGCCATGTATTCTTTCGTATTTGCTGCTATTTCATTTTAAATCCTGTCTGCCTAATAAACTAGGAAACTAGAGTGAGACACCAGCAAGCGCGGAAGAATATACGTATCATGTCATTATTATATTCGTATTATTCTTATGCTGGATAGTGATACAGTCAGAAATGAAGCACGGCAACTGACTAGATTTTTAAATCTAAGATGACTCTAATTTCTATGCAGAATGTTATGTACTAAACAGGCGTCTGCAAGGATTTTCAAACGGAGAAAAATTTTTGCTAAACTCTCGTTCAGAACATCTATCGTATGCAGTCTATTATTTGGTTCTTGTTGATCATTATCAAAGAAAGCAACAGTGTAAGTAATAACAAATAGCAGTCTCTTGTCATTCTTTTGCTTATGTGACAATTCCTCTCTTATTTTTATTGTAAGCGGCGGTAGCGCGCACAAAAGCAAGCCATGCCTCGAGCGGCGATAGGTCGTAAACACTCTTTATCAGAATCCGACAAACAATGGATGGCACAGTACAATAATGCATTTTCAGCTTAGAGTGACGTAAACACCAATAACAAAGAGAACGGCACTGATCTGATTAAAGCAAAATAAGCGATCGATTTAAACCACACAAAACATTTAAAAAAGGAAGGGTACCCTTATAAATACGGACTGAGCACCTGACACATACCAATGGCTACTTGATTAAGCTTAAATGTTAAGCTTACGACTCGAACCAAACTACTGTAGCTGTATATTCATCCATTCGACCTAAATTGTGTCTCATGTTACAATGGACCAACTTTGTTTCAATTTGGAGGTGCGGTCTAAAACTTTGCTCTCCCCCTTGAATTTCGAGTCTCAAATTTCAGGTGCGGCTTAGATTCGGGAAAATTTTTTCCCTTGCTTTCGAGTCTCATTTTTCAGGTGCGGCTTAGATTCGAGTGCGGCTTAGATTTGAGTGAATACGGTATTCTTTCTTTGGCATTAAAAACCAAAAGCTTTTCAGTGGTGCACTTGATAGGCACATCTTTTCAACTACATATTTGCACTCTACAATGTAATGTTTTCTGGACATTCTTTAGAAACCATAACTTCTCTCGTTCTTACAGGTTATTCACCTCTTCAGATAATCACTTGCTAACAACTAGTTGTTCAAGAGGAAGCAGATTATCCAACATACAGAGAGCATTATGAAGAACTTCACAAACATTCTCAATTTTTCTCAAAGCAGAAACCTTCAAACCACGAGCCAAAAAGTTTGAAGTATGTTTTCTATTTCTGTATGCATCTTCTGGATCAAATGTGTTTGGCTTTGAAAATATTGTGTGAACTTACTGAATACATTTGGAGATGAGATTATGAAATGAAGTTCTGTTTTTATTTAAGGTTTCTTTAAAGCACTTACAATGATATTGAAGAATTTGGACTGAACAGTAGCAGAATTGTTTTTTTAGAGACATATGCTTAAAGTAAGTAATATTGAATACCATTCCACTGTTATAAAATCCTACTGATTGGAGGTCCTAAAGTACGTCACCTTGTTGTATGCCTCAAAAACTTGTGATGTGGAGTGTTACCGAGTTCTTTCAAATTCTTCCCAGCAAACAGACAAACCATCGAAATAACATTAACTACGGACCAGAGATTCAGACACTTCTTCATCTTAACACTCCAAAGCCTTTACATACCCATTACGCACTGTATAAATTTTGCACATTCAGATATTTGTAAGTTGTCTGCCTTGGGTCTCCTTGACATCAGTATCTGAAAGCCGAAACACTTTTTTATTGACATTAGGTCCATCTGATCCCGGTGTAAGGCATTTATTTAGGGACAAGTTGTCTTCAGAAAGTGCTTCACACTATTTCTGATGCAATGTTTCACCATGTGCTATGCCGATGAAGAAAGTTCTTAGGTGAAGCGTTACTCAACACTTACACTCTGACAATATGGTAATGGCTGTTTGTAATTCTTATTTTATCTTTAATGTTGGTAGTTTCATCAAAATTCAATGTGTAATTTGATGAACATTCTCCTCCTAACATGTGGTCCCAGAAATATGGTGCCAGTCCACCAGTTATTAGATATCTCAATTTCTTAAGCAAAAGTGGAAAATGTTGAGCAACACAGTAAGGAATCATCATCTTAAAAATGTTACAAATATCATTTCATGAAACCACAGAGTAATTGGAAATCGCCAATTTCATTGTCCAGATCAATTCAGCAGTGCAGGAACTATCCTTAGTACACAACATCTGTATTGTTGGCATACATACTGAACTTGAAGATTGTCTCTGATCTGGAAGTTCTAAATGTAACTTCTAAATGTAGTTTTCAAAATATCTGCCTCTTCTAGCCAATAACTGCAGAATTTTTATTTTCCCATCTCGAAAAGTTTATTTTCAAAACTGAACAGAAGCAGTTGTAATACAGGAGTATTTGACACTAATACTAACTGCATAAAATATAAACACACACTTAACACATCACAAAGAAACAATCTATCTCATATTTCAGAAGACACCTTTCTTTCAGTGTTCACTTTTAATAACATTTAGAAAATACCTCACAGTATATTTTAGAGCATTCTAATGATCATAGTGCCTGCATCTGCCAACTTGCCTCCATTCTGCACAAAAAGCTTCAAGTTCTCCTCCCTAAGCAGACAAAACTTTTCTTTTTTCTTTTTTTTTTGCCATATTATAGCTCTGTGGAAAACACAAGCACTTACACAGTCCTTCACACTGATCTGATCGAACTCAGAAACATAGCACTGTGGTCAACTGCCTCAAACTTGAGTTCTAATCTGTAACACATTGTAGCTTGCTGATTTTTTTCACCAGTCTTTACATCAGTCTTTTGTATCTCAAGCACTTTTCTTCTACTGCACAGCTTTGAGACAAGCATAACATCAGCATTTCAGTCTGTCCTTTAGTTCTGGCATGTTGCATCTGCTCCTACGAAGTGGTATTGCAGGTGACCCATGGCTATGTAGCCAGAGGAACAAGTTTGGGATTGAATACCAATTGCAGACATAAGGAGTCCCTGTTCCAATTACAGCATAGGGAGTGTGTCCCCATTCCGAATATGGCTTCATAGCGTTCCCCAAAAACCACTTTGACTGTCACACAGCATAATATTTTTATTTTGCTAACTTACTTTGTTTGGACAGAATATACTTCTTGAAACACAACTGCCCTTTGACCAACAACAGACTTGTCAATGCAGAGCTTTTTATAGGAATGAACCCACTATGGAATGTTATAAAACATTTACATTTGTTGGAAGGGTTCTGGTAAAGTGCACCTACAAACGAAACACAATACTACTCTGATCAGTATTAGACTATTATTCCAGCATTTTGAGTCCTTATCAAGAAAGCAACACAACAGAAATTGAACTAATTTACAGATGTGTTGATAAGATCATAATAAGTAAGACTCCTTGGAAGAAAGACAACAAAGTAATTATGAAATCCTATGGGGATAATTTAGATAATCAGAATCTGAATATGACTGTGTGATCATTCCGATGCCACCATCACATATTTAGTATGGATCATGAGAATAAAATAAGGTAGAGGCATTCAGACAGATTTTCCCTTGCTCAACATGTGAATGGAAAAAGACAGCAAACGAATAACGTTGGTACAAAAGGCCCTTTGCCGAGCACTGTGAAGTGGCTTGCACAGTGCATATGCAAATGTTGAGAATGGCTGATTCTTGCATAAATGCCCTCCTCATAAATAAAATCTTTTCTTTCATCTACTGTAGACTCCATGCGTCTCGTGTTACAAATATTAGGGAAAAATGATGTAAGGCTGGAATCTTTGCCCATCTGTAGTTGAATTGTCCAAAACCATGCACAAATGGGCAAAAAATCATCTTTCTTCCAGTCAAACATGCCACTAAAGCATGCTCTTTTTCCATTCATTTCACTCTCTTTCACAATATTCCAGATCTAAAGAATTTTCATCTCTTCTAGATACAGAAGGATGTGTTGTCAAAGTTGATTTATACAGGCCAGGGCTTTTAGATCACGATTCTGTCGAGAAATCATCACGATCATTGCAATTAAAGGGTTCATTCTCAGTGCTGCTTCTAGTGAAAATCTCCAAGATTTCTTCCTCTATACTTGCATGGCAGCGCACCATTTTCAAATCTTTGTCAACAGCCAATAATTAAAAACAAAGATGAAATCAGCAATACGAGAACCCATGACCAAATGCACACAGTCACTCCAACTGAGCAGCCCAAATTTTGAACAGCTATTTGGTATTCAGACTTAAAATACAACTCTGTGAATTAACACATGCAGAACATGCATGTACCTGAGAATACTGCATCTTAATAGGTCTGAAATACATAGGGGTCAACAATGCGGCACATATAAAAGAGCCTAGAGCATCTGGCAAAAGGAACACATCTAGATCACCTGGGGACAGGAGCAGCGATATCCATTAACATGTTCAGATCAGTCAGAGGATTTATTACACTATCCCACCAATTTATTTGCCAGCACCACACTGCTGTTATTGGTGCATTTCATTTCATGCTCACAGATGAGGCTGAGTAAAGGAGACAACTGATTTAGCTGGCTGCCTGAGTTGGGTGTAACTCATCTGTTCTTTAAATATCAGCCCAATAGTAGTAGACTTTTCTCACTCAATATCCGATACATTTGAGTTGTTGTTACTTCCACCACATTATAAATATAGTTGGTGGTAGATGATTTCCACTTCCAGTGCTCTAATTGCTCCAAAGTACTTCTGGTGTTTGCAAGAGTTAGTGTTTTGCTCGATTATTGAGAGCCAAACATTAACTGCTGCTTCAGTTGTGATTAATTCTGAGGTACACACACTATTTGTGTGTGCTTAATGATTTTTTTTCCTTTTCTTTTTGCAACATGGGCCATTTATATGCACAACCAATGTCCCTCAAAATTTGTTGTCAATATTAATGCCTTTCCTTCAGTGTTCACTCTCAATAATTTAAGTCATAGAGGATTCTTGTCATCACAGCATCAGCCTCAGGCAATTTCCTTAGATTTGACATTTTGCTTCTGCTGTTAAAGAACCTTCCCCAGACTTTAAAACAGGTACAATAATTTGTGTGGTCACTCTTGATGAATGTAGTTTTCTATCTGTACTGCATTAAAATCCTGCAACAACAGACCATTGTTATGTAATCTTTGTTAAACAGAGAACATTAGATCTTTCCATATCAAAGGAAACATGAATCAGGCTATGGCTTACCCTCAGTAACACTGGTGCTTTTTCTTTTTTTTTTTTTTTATCCTCCTTCAATGAGATTGTGAACTATGGTCATAATAAGACAATTAGCTAATACAGCTCTTAAAGTACAAATATTTTAGCTAGTACTTCCCAATGGATGTGAAGCGGCATTTATTGGCTTCTATTTGACGGATATTTGTTCTCAGGCACTTTGAGACCCTCTTTCTATAATACATTCAATGGAATATGTCTGAGAAGTGAGATGTACATGTATTTGTTCTACTTAATTACAAGTTATTTACAAGTTCTCATTTCCTGATTAGAATATGCTTTTTGGCAAATATAAGCATTAGTATATATTACTATAACATAATAAGTAAGGTTTTGACTCTTTACAGTGCATTTTTAGGAAACATATGTTATTTTGAAATTCCAATACTAGTACACCAGGTCTAGCTTCCCAAGTGAAAAATTCTGTAAATGACTGTCTATAGTCCTTGATCTGATTATATTTTGTAGTGAATAAATGCACTGGTACCTGTTATTATCAAAGAGAATATCTGAAGTTTTACAGTGGATTATATGAAATATCTCAAATTTATTTTGAATTTCCAATAGTTGCATTCTAAGCTTAATTTTTAGAGCAATAAATTCAGATCACTCTTGTTAAATAAACTTATTATATCAAATCTCTTTATACATAAGTAAACACTAATTCATTCAAATGCAAATTATTTATGTTATTACAGTATTAGTTTTTGCTTACATACAACCAACATTATTGAAATCACAATATTTCATTAAGCCTTTCATTTCAAAATCTTTCACTACTAGTGGAAAGTGTGCAAGATGCTGTAGGGTAGTGAGAATCAATATTTAATGTACATCTTGTGGGAAACAATTTCATAAGGGGGGAAGGGGAGGGGTGCAGTAAGGATATCATTGGGAATGCCAGAGAGGTGTTCTCCTGGAAGTGCATGGTACGCAGAAGGAATAATTTGATCAAGAAATGGGAAGGAGAAAAAGGCACAGATGGATGAAGCAAACAAAGAATTGCTAAAGATTATGGAAGACAGGAGGTAGGTTGGAAACTGATAGGTGGAAGAAAGGCACAGAGAAAGAGGACAATGTCTGAGTTTCATTGTGGGAGGGAAAGGAGTTTCAGCAACTGCCATGACTGCCAAAGATAAATGGAGAAGTGTCTCACATAAAAATACACCGGTGTCCAAAATTATAGCTACAAACTGCTATTTCCCCTTCCTGTGCCTAATTCAGGATATAATCATACAAACTGTTGACAGATGTCTGTATGATTATGTTCTGCACTGAAGGTGGCATCCCAGTCAATCGATAACCACGCTAACAATGACGTCAGGGCACCAATCAAATGTGCCTGGTACACAGTCACAGATGGTGCAGTTTGGCACAGAGAAGATGCTTATCAGACTCTTTGCTACTTACAGTATACGAAGACTGGTAGCAGGACAGTCACAAACTCATGTGACCTGATGGTTTAACGTGAATCATTCCATTGTTTCTCACATGTGATGACAGTTTGTAGAGACTGAAACTGAACCCCAAAGACCAGAGCAGGGCCGACGACATGTGACACCAGAAAGAGAGGAATGTTACTTGCCTGTGAGGGCATGACAGTACTACCTAGTACTGCACAGCAACTTGCATTTGACCTCACAGCATCCATCAGAAGAGTAATATCGAGGCAAAAGGTGTGCAGAAGACTTCGGCAGAGTGGCCTTTATTGTCAGAGACCTGCTGTTTATATACCTCTGATGCCTCTTTACAAAAGGGAATGTCTAGAGTGGAGTCGTCAACATGTTACCTGGAAGGTTGAACAGTTGGCCAATGTTCGTTTCAAAGATGAGTCCTGATTTGGTCTGGAGAGTGATTCTCGATGGATTCACATCTTGAGGGAATGTGGAACATGATTTTGGATCTAAACATTGTGGAAAGAGACCAATGCTGAGGAGGATCGCTTATGGTGTGGGCACGGACAATGTTGACCACTCGAACACCTCCCACAAAAGTGTGTGATCAGCAAGGTTTAACTACTGCCAGGTGTTGTGACGAGATCTTGGGGCCTCATGTGGTTGTTGAGCAGTGCTGTGGGAACAGACTTCGTATTGATGGGCAATAATGCTTGATCTCACCATTTCCTTTTTGTTAGATTGTCAACGGTTTCTTAAATAATTCATGCCTTTTGTAATCCATAACAGAAGTTTCCAAACACTTCTTTTTTTCCTCCTCTCCTGATGCAGATGCAATAATGTCCATAGCATCTCCACCAAGTTTACAGGTTTAGACAGTAGTAGTTTACCATTGATTTACCATTTTCTGTCACCAGAAAGAAATTATACGTTGCAATCTACTTAAGCATCTTTTAGGAGGACTTTTTTTTAAGTTTCAGGAATTTTGCCTATGACATCCTTCTTACGGGTGTATCAATTTTTCACAGATGCTGTCATGCTTGTGTATTGAAAATCAATAATTTATGTCGAGTGACTATGCATAAATACTCACAAATTTAATCATGGTAGAGATTGACATTTCAGGTCTATTACCAGCTTCTTTTGAAGAATGAAAGCTAGCGTGGCTGTGTAATCCATATTTACACATTTACGGTACCTAAAACACCTTTTCAACAAGTCAAACTTGTTACATTCCATTCTTATCACTGTATTTACTCGAATCTAAGCCGCACTTTTTTTCCGGTTTTTGTAATCCAAAAAACCATCTGCGGCTTACAATTGAGTCCAAAGTAAGCGGAAGTCCTGAAAAATGTTGGTAGGTGTCGCCAGCAACTAACTTCTGTCGTCAAATATATGTAGCACTACTCAGGTATGCTTTGCAGGCACAAAGATAAATTACTGGCGTCAAAACCTCTGCATCAGTAAATAAATTAAAAGAAAAGGTAGAAGAATGTAAACATTATGCCATGTATTCTTTTGTGTTTGCTGCTATCTCATTTAAATCCTGCCTGCCTAATAAACTACGAAACTAGAGTGAGACAACAGCAAACGCGGAAGAATATACATATCATGTCATGTTTACATTCGTATTATTCTTATGCTGAATAGCGATACAGTCAGAAATGAAGCATGGCGACTGACTAGATTAGATGACTCTCATTTCTGTGCAGAATGTAATGTACTAAAGAGGTGTCTGCAAAGATTTTCAAACAGAGAATAATTTTCGCTAATATCTCATTCAGAACATCATCTATCATACGCAGTCTATTATTCGGTTCTCGTTGATCATTATCGAAGAAAGCAGCACTGTAAGTAACAACAAATAGCAGTTTCTGTTTTGTTTCCCTTATGAGATAATTCCTCTTTTTTTTTTTTTTTTATTGTAAGCCGTGGTAGCGCGCACAAAAGCAAGCCATGCTGAGAGCGGCGACAGGCCGTAAACACTCATTATCAGAATGCGACAAACAATGCGTGACACCTTACAGAAATACATTTTCAGCTTATAGTGACATAAGCCCCTATAACAAAGGGCTGAACGGAAGGCCTCTCCAGTTTGTATGACGAACCAGTTTCAGGCTCTGTCTCAGGCTGATACTGATCTTCGGCCAGACATGGCTGCTTGTCCTGTTCCAGAGGCTGCCCCTCAGTCTGCAAGATCTGGGAGGTCGCAGAGGGTGGGCTTACTGGTAGTTGGGAGCTCCAACGTCAGGTACGTAATGGGACCTCTTAGGGATATGGCAGCAAGAGAGGGGAAGAAAACCATGTGCATACCAGGGAGAGTCATCCCAGATGTGGAAAGGGTCCTTCCGGATGCCATGAAGGGTACAGGGTGCACCCATCTGCAGGTGGTCGCTCATGTCGGCACCAATGATGTGTGTCGCTATGAATCGGAGGAAATCCTCTCTGGCTTCCGGCGGCTATTTGATTTGGTAAAGACTGCCAGTCTCGCCAGCGGGATGAAAGCAGAGCTCACCATCTGCAGCATCGTCGACAGGACTGACTGCGGACCTTTGGTACAGAGCCGAGTGGAGGGACTGAATCAGAGGCTGAGATGGTTCTGCGACCGTGTGGGCTGCAGATTCCTCGACTTGCGCCATAGGGTGGTGGGGTTTCGGGTTCCGCTGGATAGGTCAGGAGTCCACTACATGCTGCAAGCGGCTACACAGGTGGCAGGGGTTGTGTGGCGTGGACTGGGCGGTTTTTTAGGTTAGATGGCCTCGGACAAGTACAGAAAGGGCAGCAGCCTCAAAGGGTGCGGGGCAAAGTCAGGACATGCGGGGACCAAGCAGCAATCAGTATTGTAATTGTAAACTGTCAAAGCTGCATTGGTAAAGTACCGGAACTTCAAGCGCTGATAGAAAGCACCGAAGCTGAAATCATTATAGGTACAGAAAGCTGGCTGAAGCCAGAGATAAATTCTGCCGAAATTTTTACAAAGGCACAGACGGTGTTTAGAAATGATAGATTGCATGCAACCGGTGGTGGCGTGTTTGTTGCTGTTAGTAGTAGTTTATCCTGTAGTGAAGTAGAAGTGGATAGTTCCTGTGAATTATTATGGGTGGAGGTTACACTCAACAACCGAGCTAGGTTAATAGTTGGCTCCTTTTACCAACCTCCCGACTCAGCAGCATTAGTGGCAGAACAACTGAGAGAAAATTTGGAATACATTTCACACAAATTTTCTCAGCATGTTATAGTCTTAGGTGGAGATTTCAATTTACCAGATATAGACTGGGACACTCAGATGTTTAGGACGGGTGGTAGGGACAGAGCATCGAGTGACATTATACTGAGTGCACTATCCGAACATTACCTCAAGCAATTAAACAGAGAACCGACTCGTGGAGATAACATCTTGGACCTACTGATAACAAACATACCCGAACTTTTCGACTCTTTAAGTGCAGAACAGGGAATCAGTGATCATAAGGCCGTTGCAGCATCCCTGAATATGGAAGTTAATAGGAATACAAAAAAAGGGAGGAAGGTTTATCTGTTTAGCAAGAGCAATAGAAGGCAGATTTCAGACTACCTAACAGATCAAAATGAAAATTTCTGTTCCGACACTGACAATGTTGAGTGTTTATGGAAAAAGTTCAAGGCAATCGTAAAATGCGTTTTAGACAGGTACGTGCCGAGTAAAACCGTGAGGGACGGGAAAAACCCACCGTGATTCAACAACAAAGTTAGGAAACTACTGCGAAAGCAAAGAGAGCTTCACTCCAAGTGTAAACACAGCCAAAACCTCTCAGACAAACAGAAGCTAAACGATATCAAAGTCAGCGTAAGGAGGGCTATGCGTGAAGCGTTCAGTGAATTCGAAAGTAAAATTCTATGTACCAACTTGACAGAAAATCCTAGGAAGTTCTGGTCGGACGTTAAATCAGTAAGTGGCTCGAAACAGCATATCCAGACACTACGGGATGATGATGGCATTGAAACAGAGGATGACACGCGTAAAGCTGAAATACTAAACACCTTTTTCCAAAGCTGTTTCACAGAGGAAGACCGCACTGCAGTTCCTTCTCTAAATCCTCGCACAAACGATAAAATGGCTGACATCGAAATAAGTGTCCAAGGAATAGAAAAGCAACTGGAATCACTCAATAGAGGAAAGTCCACTGGACCTGACGGGATACCAATTCGATTCTACACAGAGTACGCGAAAGAACTTGCCCCCTTCCAACAGCCATGTACCGCAAGTCTCTAGAGGAACGGAGGGTTCCAAATGATTGGAAAAGAGCACAGGTAGTCCCAGTCTTCAAGAAGGGTCGTCGAGCAGATGTGCAAAACTATAGACCTATATCTCTGTCGTCGATCTGTTGTAGGTTTTTAGAACATGTTTTTTGCTCGAATATCATGTCGTTTTTGGAAACCCAGAATCTACTATGTAGGAATCAACATGGATTCTGGAAACAGCGATCTTGTGAGACCCAATTCACTTTATTTGTTCATGAGACCCAGAAAATATTAGATACAGGCTCCCAGGTAGATGCTATTTTCCTTGACATCCGGAAGGCGTTCGATACAGTTCCGCACTGTTGCCTGATAAACAAAGTAAGAGCGGACGGAATATCAGACCAGCTGTGTGGCTGGATTGAAGAGTTTTTAGCAAACAGAACACAGCATGTTGTTATCAATGGAGAGATGTCTACAGACATTAAAGTAACCTCTGCCGTGCCACAGGGGAGTGTTATGGGACCATTGCTTTTCACAATATATATAAATGACCTAGTAGATAGTGTCGGAAGTGCCATGAGGCATTTCGCAGATGATGCTGTAGTATACAGAGAAGTTGCAGCATTAGAAAATTGTAGCGAAATGCAAGAAGATCTGCAGCGGATAGGCACTTGGTGCAGGGAGTGGCAACTGACCCTTAACATAGACAAATGTAATGTATTGCAAATACATAGAACGAAGGATCCTTTATTGTATGATTATATGATAGCGGAACACACATTGGTAGCAGTTACTTCTGTAAAATATCTGGGAGTACGCGTGTGGAACGATTTGGAGTGGAATGATCATATAAAATTAATTGTTGGTAAGGTGGGTACCAGGCTGAGATTCACTGGAAGAGTCCTTAGAAAATGTAGTCCATCAACAAAGGAGGTGGCTTACAAAACACTCGTTTGACCTGTACTTGAGTATTGCTCATCAGTGTGGGATCCGTACCAGATCGGGTTGACGGAGGAGATAGAGAAGATCCAAAGAAGAGCGGCGCATTTCATCACAGGGTTATTTGGTAACCATGATAGCGTTACGGAGATGTTTAGCAAACTCAAGTGGCAGACTCTGCAAGAGAGGCGCTCTGCATCGCAGTTTAGCTTGCTCGCCAGGTTTCGAGAGGGTGCGTTTCTGGATGAGGTATTGAATATATTGCTTCCCCCAACTTATACCTCCCGAGGGGATCACGAACGTAAAATTAGAGAGATTCGAGTGCGCACGGAGGCTTTCAGACAGTCGTTCTTCCCGCGAACCATGCACGACTGGAACAGAAAAGGGAGGTAATGACAGTGGCACGTAAAGTGCCCTCCGCCACACACCGTTGGGTGGCTTGCGGACTATATATGTAGATGTAGATGGTAATTATCAGATCAAAGCAAAATAAGCAATCGATTCAAACCAGACGAAGCACGCGAAAAAGGAAGAGTACCCGTATAAATACAGATGGAGCGCCTGACACATAGCAATGGCTACTTGGTAAAGCTTAACTGTTAAGCTTACGACTCAAACCAAACTACTGTAGCTGTATCTTCACCCATTCGACCTCAATTGTGTTTATCACACACTTTTGCTTTGAATGATGATTCCTGTCACATCCCTGAATACTGACCATTCCTTGTGAGGCACCCTGTATAGCTAGATTGACAGCTGATTTTTCACAGGTGTGGCATCGGCACTCTTGCCGTGGATTCACTGTTTAATATCAATAAATTAAAATTCTGCTGTTGAATCTAATATGGCTTTTCAACAGATATTATTTTTAACTACGGTATGTTGATGATTTTCACTTATGGACCATCTGACAGCAACTGAATAAAACACAATTTTAGTGCCATACGCGTTTCGCCTTTATTTTCTGCAAGGCATCATCAGTGGCAGGTTGCAGGTTTTAACTGTTATCAATATATCCACTTACATTAATTACTTTGCAACTTTAAGTACACACAGTATCTTGAAAAGTGACAGGGGAAAGTTAATGCAATATGAATAAAACCAGGAGACATCAAAAACAAGAAAAATAAATATTCTTGAACAATGGAATTTGGTCTAATCAATCTTGCATAAAAGTGTCACCTAGATTCACTTTAGAATTCAAAGCCCTGTTCAGTAATACACCAGGAAAGTCTTTCCTTTCCTTTGAGGAACATCTTTCTACAAGTCACACAGTGAATCTTTTATTACTGGAGTCATTTTATGTACAGTATTCCCTCAGTTGCACACACATTAATTGCAGTCAGAACTTTCTGAATGAGGCCCCTCGAAAAATGAGCTGGAAACACTGAAGCTGGATTGTGAACTGAATGCTTCGAGGAAATGTTAATACCAATTGTCAGGCAGGGAAAGGGACACAGTAAAGATTGCCATCAACATATTTATTCAGGTACATGTCACATACTTCTAATTTTCATCACGTCACTGGATACAGGAAGGGAGTCTTCTATCTAGCTCACTCTCATCGGTTAACCATCTTTCATTCTCAGTATACTACAAAATCCACCTCACAATACCTCCTCCCTTTACTTATATGTACAGGAAAAAATCATTTTGTTTCATGACCAAATTTGCCTTTATTTTCCACCGAACTCTGCACTGTTTTTGGCCGAACTTGGCATTGTTTCTTGCCACAGTCAGTGTTTCTATCTGCCAATTTTAGTGTTTTTTCCCTAATTCTGTTTTTCATGTCAAATTCTGTGTTTGTTTTCATTGTTGTTTTTGCCCAATTCGGTGGTTTTTACCAAATTTGGTGGTGTTTTATCAAATTCAGTGTTTTCTTGTCAAATTTGGTGCTGCTTTTCTTGCCAAATTCAGTGGTGTTTTCTGCCAAGTTCAGTGGAGTTTTTTTTGCTTATGTCATTGAATCAAAGTTCATTATGCAGGAAATTAACTTTTTTCAAGATCTTACATGAAACCCCAAGCCTTGAAGAGATTAGGAGCCAAAATACAGTTTTAACAGTCAGTAGAGTAAATTCTCATCCTTATTTTCATAACATTTTTATACATTGCAAAATAACAATTTTCATAATAGGTCATAAACATCACAAATTCCACATTATTGAGATAAAGACCACTAATTTTGTATTGTTGTTTTTGCGAAACTTTCCTGTTCCTACTTATATGTCTTCCGCTTGTCATCTTGATGCATGCAAAAACTATATGAAAGGACATGGTCACTCGTACAGGTCCAAACACATATCCCACTGTTACATTTGACGACTTGCTCTATCTGTCAGTCAGAGCTAGTACAACATGGGAAAACATTTTTGACTGTCTGCGAGGTGAAGAAAGAAACAAACAAACACAGTGTGATGGAAGTTTTATGACATTACATTCAATGCAGAAAATCAGTATATCAGATGACATCTAAAAATAAAACAGAAAAATTCAGTGTTCACCGGAATTAGGGTCAACAAGAATTCACATCCACGAGATCACATATTTTTATAAATTGTACGATTGTGGGTAGGGTGAAATTGGAAGGCTAGTTGCTAGGCTAGTGGTGTTTAACGTCCCGTCGACAATATAGGTATATTAGAGATGGAGCGCAAGCTCGGGTTAGGGAAGGATGGGGAAGGAAATCGGCCGTGCCCTTTCAAAGGAACCATCCCGGTATTTGCCTGAAACGATTTCGGAAAATCACGGAAAACCTTAATCAGGATGGCCGGAGACGGGATTGAACCATCGTCCTCCCGAATGCGAGTCCAGTGTGCTAACCACTGCGCCACCTCGCTCGGTGAAATTGGAAACTTTATGTTTTCTAGCCAAATATCATGACTTAAGTCATCAAGCAATGGCAACATACACAAAACAACATCCACAAAGGGAACTCAGCGTAGTTACAGTGTTCCATTTTGTAAAATATAAGGAAAATAAATAAATAAATAAAAAATAAAAAACAAAGAAAAACATGACAAGTGATACTTACAACTCAAAGCTTTGCTGACTGTTTCCTGAAGCTCTTCATAATTTGTTACCAACAAAGTGCTGACTTCCTGGAAAAAGAGCCACCATTTTAGTTGTACACCACAACAATTGATTTATCACCCCCCTTGCCCCAGAAAACACACACACACACACACACACACACACACACACACACACACACACACAGAGAGAGAGAGAGAGAGAGAGAGAGAGAGATCCAATGGTAACAGAAACTGAAAAAATAATAAGCCAAATAATGCCACCAGCAGCACATTTATTTTAACAAAACTAGGAAGTTTCACTGTCAGAACAGCCAGTCTTATATTGAATGTAAGTGTGGGGCAGGGCAACAGTGATGGCAAAGCTGCCACCAATCGTCGTTTAAACAGGTTTGAATATCATCATTATTTACGCTGCATATGTCTGGTACACATTAATGAATCAGACTTTTTGCTACTGTATTCAGAGACAGGTACAGTACTATGAGGCTCAAGAGCAGGCTTGCAGCAGACTCCTAAGCAATAAAGCTTCTTGACAACTAAATGGAGCAGAGATATTACAAGTGTTCCTGAATTCCATATGCATTGTATAAAACCTACCACACCGTAGGTGTGAATCAGGAAACATTCAGGTTATCTACTTCCACTAGCATCAGAGTATCAAGTGAGCAGTGATCTCTTTTGAATCCACAATGGCAATGACAGACTGAGATTCTTAGAGTCTAATAAACAAACTAGGGGCGATCACAAAATAATTTCCAAGTCTTTCTTATACTAAGAATGAGAGGTAACATTATGGTTGCTGCTGGTGTGAACCTTTGTCAGTTTAAGGAATGAGATTAAAAGTGCTTCCAAGAAATGGAAAACTGTCTAGTACTCATATGGTATTACGAAGGTTGAGGAAATATTCTTGGTAGGCCTTGTCATAACACGCTGTAATGTAGTCTAATAACTCCAAGTGCACTGTCCAGCACTTACAGAGACGTACAAATCTACGTTCTGAAGTACAAAATGGGCAGTCAAAGGTATCATCATTAGTTTAACTTATCCTTAAGTACTCTGGGCATTGACAGGAATGCAATTACTATGGAGGGCTCTGTAAGATGCCCTCCTAATTTTGTTTTACTTGTGAAACCATTGTTTAGGGTGAGTATATATTTTCATGACTTTCTCTTGTCCATTACACATCTTGGAAGTAGATTTTTTAAAACATTGTAGGATCTAAAATAAAACATGTGGACAACTGAAACACAGCAAACTTTGAAGTAAATTTCTATTTTATGTATCACTAAAATAACAGTAGATGGTTACTCCTCTATCTACCGGCACACTCACAGATTATATTCAGGAAAATAATACTACAGTCACAACATTATTACATGGAAAACATACTTCATTATGAGAAATTGTATATGAAATCAACTTTGTGACTATTGTACTTTAAAACTTCAACACATTTTAATTTTAAAAGGTGGGGTAGAAAGTAATTACATATTCTTTTGAGGTCGTGAACCATATTTTAATCACCTTCAGTCTGTATAGATTTCACATAGACTCTTCTAGGACATTCCAAACAAATCAGACCACCACACTGTTGCCACTAGTATCTTGTCTGACTCTTCAAGTGAGATGTGCAAAAGGCACAGGTTTTTCATGTTTAAAATCATTCTTTCTGTGTTTGAAAGTCATCTTTTATGCACAGTATTATTCTGATGGTGCCACTCAACTCTCATGGCAGTGTTCAAAATAAAATCTAAGCATTATATGAGGCTCAACAAGGTCTCTTGCTAGGTTTCCCATAATGAATGATCTCATCATTATTTCCGCCTTTGGATGATGATGATGATGGCGTAACAAATTCACACCAAAGCATCACCCATGGATGTGGAGAACATGGACAAAGATCATCATTTTGTTTTGCAACTTGATTAATAAGTTACACACCTCTGGTCGACACAGTCCACACCGCCTTTTGTCATATTTTAAAAACACTTAGCCCCAGTCATTGATTACTTAATGGTACATAGAAGAGATTAGTAATGCAGCTTTTGACTTTATGGGCACAGGGGAAACCAGTGTCATGCCTTCCTGTTGTGGGATCTCATCTTTGTTTCTGTTCAGTGTTCCAATGTAAGTGAGACCATTTTTGAATCTTCACTGATTAGTTCTTCTGATGAGTACTGCTTATCACCTACAATATCTCTGCATGCATTTTCAGTATGTTACACCAACCGAAGAACAGCCAGCAAGAGGACACTGTGACCTTTCTCATGCTGTGAAAGAAAGTGACGAACACTGTCTTTTTTAGGATAAATGTACAAATTATAGAAGTAACTTGTATGTGCATCAGACAAGCACTGAATTTTCAAGCCATATTTTGCTGGCTTGCTTGGCATATACCATCCAAATCTATGCCTTCCATGGAAAGGTACACCTATTTCATCAACATACCCTATTTTATCTAGAGAATCAAAGATGATTATTTTCAATAAAACACAGAAACATTTGTGAAATTGCTGCTGACTTGTCTTCTTTCTTTCTTTCTTTGCTCCTGCTCACCTGGGTTGCCAAATCATAATGAAAATAACGAAAACAAAAATTTTTCTTTATTAACATTACAACTGAAAACACCTCTGCCAGTTCCATCGGTTGCAAACAAGCTGTACACCAATTCATTTCCCAATTTGAAAATTGCTGAATACACTAACAGTCGAATTAGTGTCTTGAATTTAATGACTTCAGGAGCTTGTATGCAGGGTAAGCTTACCGAAACAGTGTCGCCCCCCCCCCCCCCCCCCCCCAATACCTTTTGCTATCTGTTGAAGTCCAGGCAGCTGCAAGGTTATGCTTATCACCATGTTCTTATGTTAGTTGGCAGCTGCTGCTTTCTCCATCGAAAACAATTATTCTTACCAAGATGCAACATTCTCCATCATCATCAGTCATCACATCTTCATCACTTTGTTGCTGATCCAAAATGATGTCGCAAGTAATAAATATCTTGAAATCAGGGTCATTATTGCTGTCACCCATGTCTTGATATGAAGACCCACCAAGCCAGGTTTGGACAGCCACTTCTGTCTTTTTCACAACATGTTGCATAAAAGGAGAAGCTTCCCCTGCCATGGAGAAACAGTAAAATTCAACAACACAACATGCCAACACTGTTGTTGTCGCTGTCAGTCCTCTCAAGGCTCAAAAAGAAGAAACAAAGAGCAGCAACACGGCAAAAGTTCTGGCATGTGTTGCTTGTCATACAACAGGAAGGTACACAGAAGAGACCGCTTCACTCCACAGGGGGTGTAAGAAATATCACGAAACAAAAAATCGTGTAATATGAGAGAATGCATAGTACTTGAGGGTTAAGACCCACTTCCTCCTCCCCAAAATCTCTCAATGTCAATGACATGTAAGGCACTGGTGGGAGTGGCAGTAATTCTAACAAAATATTCTACCATTGTCTGTAGAATATCTCTGGGTAGTCAAGATAATCCCATTAGTGATTACAGCCATTTCACAAAACTTCAAAACTCTACCTGAAATAGTTCTCATTCTCTTCCATACTGTCATTTGGTTTTATGGAACATTGTATGGAGGTTCAGGAATGCTTATCATATCTTTTTGCTCTGTTTAGCAGTTCAGTAAGTATTAATAATGACAAGAAAGTCTGCTGCAGACCTGCACTTGAACCTATGCAATAACTGTCACCTGGTCCCTATGTGGAGCGATCTCATGCCACCAAGTGACTTGCTGCACCTTAAGTTGGCCTGAGGAAGAGATGTGCCTGGATCACAATGTATCACATTTTCACTATGGTCCGCATAATTCTAGAAACTACCACAGCATTCAAAAACAGCCATTTGGTTGTACAGCACTCAGTTTGTCTTATTAAACAAACTCTTTGGCAGCAAGCTTTTGGCACATATTCCCTCCTCTCATATACAATCTCAGATGGTAAAGCAATCTGTTCAACGTGTGTTGTTTATAACTTGTCTCTGAATGAAGTCCAGAGAGAGAGAGAGAGAGAGAGAGAGAGAGAGAGAGAGAGAGAAGAGGAGATCTACACTATGCAATACCTATTACAGTAATGAAATGCGTCTCAATCTATGCACATAGAACAAGATGTAACTTCTGCCTTTTTAACAATTTCCAATTCCTGGAGCTGGTGTTTATGCAATCCCATGAGAAATTATGACTATCGTTGTTAAATAAGAGGAGATAAGGATGGGTGTGTTGATTCATTTTACTTTTGATTTTCAAGCAGTTCATTTGGTAGCAGATACACAATGCATACTGTAATTTGTTCCACTAAGGTAATCCTTTCTGTACATGGAATAATATTAGCAGAGGCACATCAAACAATTAAAACATTTCAGCTGTGTACTTAGGCCTACGAGTCTTAAATGTCTCAAGAGCAATGTTCTCGAAACTGATCTGGAACCTATTAATGTTCCACTGTAGTGTGGGTACCATTCTATCACATAAGTTCCTAGTTCCTCCGCTATGGACAGGATGGAAAACAGCAGTATGGACATGACATTTTGAATCATTTGTTGGCTCTTCCATGCAGATATTGAATCAATATCCTCAGTGTCAAAATACTGTATTCATTACCGTATTTACTCGAATCTAAGCCACACTCGAATCTAAGCCACACCTGAAAAATGAGACTCGAAATCAAAGACAAAAAATTTTCCCGAACCTAAACCGCACCTGAAATTTGAGACTCTAAATTCAAGGGGCGAGAAAAGTTTTAGGCCGCACCTCCAAATCGAAACAAAGCTGGTCCACTGTAATATGGGGCACAACTTGGGTCGAATGAATGACGATACAGTAGTTTGGTTCGAGTCGTAAGATTAGCAGTTAAGCTTTACCAGGTAGCCATTTTCAAATGGCTCTGAGCACTATGGGACTCAACTGCTGAGGTCATTAGTCCCCTAGAACTTAGAACTAGTTAAACCTAGCTAACCTAAGGACATCACAAACATCCATGCCCGAGGCAGGATTCGAACCTGCGACCGTAGCAGTCTTGCGGTTCCAGACTGCAGCGCCTTTAACCGCACGGCCACTTCGGCAGGCCAGGTAGCCATTGCTATGCATCAGGCGCTCCATCCGTATTTATACGGGTACCCTTCCTTTTTCACATGCTTCGTCTGGTTTGAATTGATTGCTTATTTTTCTTTGATCTGATAAGCGCCGTTTTCTTTGTTATTGGTGTTTACGTCACTCTAAGCTGAAAAATTCATTACTGTACTGTGTCGTGCATTGTTTGTCGCATTCTGATAGTGCGTGTTTACGGCCTGTCGCCGCTTGCGGCATGGCTTGCTTTTGTGCGTGCGACCGCCATTTACAGTTTTTTTTAAAAAAAAGAGAGGAATCGTCTCATTAGAGAAACAATGGCAAGAGACTGCTATTTGTTGTTACTTACACTGCTGCTTTCTTTGATAATGGTCAACAAGAACCAAATAATAGACTGCGTATTATAGAAGATGTTCTGAATGAGAGTTTAGCAAAAATTTTTCTCCATTTGAAAATCTTTGCAGGCGCTTCTCTAGTACATTACATTCTGCACAGAAATTAGAGTCATCTTAGATTTAAAAATCTAGTCAATTGCTGTGCTTCATTTCTGACGGTATCACTGTTAAGCATAAGAATAATACGAATATAAACATGACATGATATGTATATTCTTCCGCGTTTGCTGTTGTCTGACTCTAGTTTCGTAGTTTATTAGGCAGACAGGATTTAAATGAGATAGCAGCAAACACAAAACAATACATGGCAAAATGTTTATATTCGTATTATTCTTATGGTGAAGAGAATACTGCATGTGATTTACAATTCATAAATGTTCCTGTTAGCAACTAGCAACCATCTCTTCTCACAGGTAGGAAAAAATTCAGAATGTAGAGTTGGCTATATTGACAAGTAGAGTTGGCCATATTGACAAACATCCCAAACAGTCTCACCAGTCGGATTTTTGTAGTACATTGAAATGCTGCTACATTCGAAGATGAACAATATGGAATTTGTATTTACTTCGTTGGATAATGTATGAAAATGCAGTGGTCGAAACTTGGGGCGGAGAAAAAAAGCTCGTCTTCCACCTTTTTTTAAATTTATTTACTGACGCAGAGGATTTGGTGCCAGTATTTACCTTTGTGCCTACAAAGCATGCCTGTTTAGCGCTACATATATTCAATGGCAGAAGTTAGTTGTGGCGGCACCCAGCAACATTTTTCAGAACTTCCGCTTGCTTTGTACTCGATTCTAAGCCGCAGGCGGTTTTTTGGATTACAAAAACCAGAAAAAAAGTGCGGCTTAGATTAGAGTACATACGGTAGTCTGTAGATCAAATGGCTGCTTTGACAGGTAGCCCTGCGTTTAACAGGATGGGAGATGCCTGTGACTGGGCTGGAGTAGGTGGTGGTGGAAGAATTAATGGGAGGTTGAAACCCTGGCAGAGAGTAATTCAGTTGCTCCAGTACTGGGTGGTACTGAGTTATGAGGGGAGCAATCTTTTGTGGCCGAGCTTTTTTGGGTATGCGAGATATGGTAGGTGACTGGAGACTTGAGGCACAGGAGATCTGTTACTGTAGAAGGCTGGAAGGTCAATTTCTGTCTGTGAAGGCCTGTGTACATTGGAATATTCTGACAGGGACCGCATATGACTAGGCTGCATGGAAGGGACTTCTTGGTATGGAAAGAGTGGCTGCTGTCAGAGTGGAGATAATGCTGGTGGTTGGTGCACTTGAAATGGGAAGAGGTACTGATGTAGCTATCCTTATCCATCCATGCTCTATCTGTACTTGCAACCTCTTGCCTCAAGGCTAACATTCCTATAACAGACCCAGATACATGACCTGTCTCATACATCCTTACACCACCACCAACTCCAGTCCCATCAGTGGCCTCCCCTATACTATCAAAGGCAGGGTTACTGATGAAAGAAGACATATGATCCACAAACTAAGCTGCAACTACTGTGCTGCTTTCTATGTGGGCATACGAAAAGTGGCAGCTGGTCCACTCAGTTGCCGAACATGCTGCCCAACACAGTTTGCTTAACTTCTGCTACTGTTTCACAGTCTGTGCTATCTAGATCCTTCCCATTAACACCACCTTTTCTGAAAAGTGCAGGTGGGAACTCTCCTTGCAATATATCCTACATTCCTGTAACCCCCTTGTCCTCAACCTTCACTGGTCCCTGTCCTACACCTACCTATCCCCTTCCCTGCTCCCACTCCAGCACTACACACAGCCTTCTACTCCACCAGCACACTCACTAGTCATCTTTTTTCCCCCCCTTTTTCCATTACCTACTTCTCTCCTTTTCTGCCTCCCGCCTCCAATCTCCCGACTGCACCTAATAGCCCTACCCTGTCCATACCACATACCTCCCACAAACAGTACTACACATTCCCCCACCCCTACACTGTTAGCCCCCCTCCTCTCTGCCACGTCACCTTCTTATGCATACCAGATTGCTGCTCCCATCAGGCACAGTTGCAGTCTGGCCACATCAGCCAGAGATAGTAGTCATGTGTGAGTGAGTCACGTTCGTGAAAACGTGCATGTTTTTTCTACTTTAGAAGAAGGCCTTTTGGCTAAAACCTTAAATGTATAGCAGCCTTTTTATTGTGCCTGTCTGTGACTCACCTCTGTATGGTGAGTGGTAATCTATCCTTTTCACAATTACGATGTTAATCCATCCTGGACGTTTCACTGTTTGAAATTATCTTTTCACACCCACAAACAAACATTGTGAATGATGAAATGTACTGAGTAACAGCCCAACAATACCTCAAACAGCACTTCATTCTGAGTTAGTCACATAATTTTGTATGTGATATACTAAAAGACTGAAAGGTAAAAGGTAACACTGATTTTTTACAAAAGATATATTTTTTATTGAGGGGGAGGGGGAGTTTATCAGTGGCAAGGAGACACTGCAGTGGTCTCAAGGCTGTTGCACATAGCTGTTTACACAAATGTCATGGTAATCTCTCTCTCTCCCTCTCCTTCTCCCTCTCTAAGTGTGTGTGTGTGTGTGTGTGTGTGTGTGTGTGTGTGTGTGTGTGCGTGCGCGCGCAACAGACCACACTGCTATACTCAACAATGATCTCACATTTTCTGTACATTACATTTTCCATATAAACTGTCATTTTCATTAAATAAAGCTAGGTTCTGATTTCTTCTTGCACAACTGTAGGCATCATGATGATAAGTTGGATGCCCAATGCTCTTTTTCTTCTGGGGCTACATGAAATCTGCTGTCTATTAAACACTCATGAAGACTAATGAAGAGCCGATAGTGTGCATTATGGCAACTTCCGAAGCAATATCCACTTTGCCAGGAGCGTTTGAAAGAATGCAACAGTTGCTCCAGTGTCACTGCAGAATGTGCATTCACACAGGGGGGCGTATTTCGAGAACTCTTTGTAACTGTTTCCAAATAAAGGTTATAAAACTTCATCCTGACTTCTCATTTACTTTGGTGCCACAAATACACTGAAAATGTTGCCTTGCATACCTGCTACCACAACAGATCAGATGGCATTTTTTGTCCCTACTCTCTTGGTGGTGCACGATGCTGTTCAATGATATCTAGCACCATACACTAACCAATGCAGACATGGGTTGCTACGTGAAATATGCTTGTTATGACCCATCTAACAGATGTCTCATTTCCTGTATACGTTTCACACACAACCTGTGGAACTGAACACACAACAGATACATAGATTATCTTGTGAACCACACAGATCTCATTTAGATATTTCTACAGATACATTAATTCATGCTATTTCATTTCATTTTCTGTAAGCTTCAATCCACAAAACTCAGTAGCAAAACTACTACATATAGTTTTGTACTATGGTCTATGTGGAGTGTCTGCAAGAAAAATGAATTAATCAACATTAAATGTCATTCTTTAATAGAGGTAAGTAAATAACATCTACATAATTTACGAACTTAAAAAAAGAAAAATCTCATCGGTCAGTTAGAAGGGGAGAAAGATAAGGAATTGTTACGTATTTACATATAACCTCACCAGTTTTGTATTTGTGAAATACAACTGAGAGTCGTCCAATGCAGTATTTAACTTCCTGGGCAAAGCTTTAATTCCATTTTCCATGTACGCATTTGTAACAAATGCACAGACAACACCGAACCTGAAAGCAAGAACTTCATCATCTCTGATCATGATGCACGACCAGCTATATTTAATAACTTACCTCATCACAGTAAAGTGGTATTATGGAAACATTTATGAGTGGTTAATAAAATGACACCAGAAAGTTACAAGACAGTTTTACAAGAAGCTGACTATGGTCATGTGTACAACGTGACAAATGTAAATTCTACATTGAAATGTATTTATATTTGTATTTTTATCAATCCTTAACAGCTGTTTTCTCAAGAAAATAATAAATACAGTATTAACAAATCATAAAAAAGCATTAACAAAAAAAAATACCATGTGAAAGAAGTAGGAAGCTGTATAAAATGGCAGGACAGACAGAGAAGTAGAACTGATTCCAAATTACATGAAAAACTGTGCTGTATTAAGATTATTTTAAAAAATACACTACTACTCTGTAAAATTTCTGCAATTAAGAATTCTGATACCTGAAACACAATTAAATTTACCTGGGTACTGGTTAAAAAAGAAACTGGGAAATAAGCTAAAGGATGTGAGGATTGTATTACAGAAAACAGACAAAAATAGTAGCTAAAAGATGTCAGGTAGCCAACATATACAATAAACACTTCCTGCAGATAGCTCAGAATACGGGTGCAAACAACTGTTGAGACATGGTAACAGAATATATGCTAGAACCAATAGCAATGCCACATACATAGAGCCAAATTATAATTACTCCACACTCTGCTAAAAAAATTTGGAATGTAAGCAAAAATACTTGTGGAGTCTGTAACATCTCAAGTTATTTATTAAAATTTTGTTCATCCCATTTATGGAGTACATCAATATACAGGGTATATTCCAGAAAGACAAATATGGTGTTTATCAGGCCCCTTTACAACAATGCTGGTACGACAGATTTTAATTATTAATGCTCAATCTTGTTAACTACTTTCTCAAAGGTAGTGAAAAAATTATACCTGGAAGAACCACAAGAAGATGCTTACTCAGCTTTAATTTGGATAACAAAAGGGTCTCTCCAAAGAAGGTGCTATTTTTCAGATTATGCAACATTCAAACTAAGGCCAATGGGTAGTTTCTTTGAATTGTCAAAACCACGAGAGTGTGTAATTCACAGTTTTCTTATGTAGAATGTCAAATATCACCATACCAGAGATCCTGCTTGTACCTTGTTTTCATTCCATCTATCCCAATATGAACATCGAATTAAGAAAGAAACTTGGGAAGTGTACACAATGATGCAACAGCTTCAGGCTAGAGAATTATCCCTACAGGTCTACCAAGGAGATCAGTATTGGGTCCACTCTTGATATTGATTAATGATTTTCCATCAAACATGTAAGAAGCAGGAATAGCTCTCTTTGCATTTTCAATACTTGAAAATGTAAATAAAATGTTCCTGAAAATTAATACCTGGTTCTCTGCACATGGGCCTGTGAGCAAACTTAGACAAAAAACAAGTACATGCAATTCCGTATTGCACAGGATCTGACCAAATGATAAGAATAATGGAGGATGCATTAGTTTCTAAATGTTATCCTTGTTCATTTCACTGTTATGGAGTAGTTGTGACGATGTATGTGATACAGTGTGACAGAAAAATAAGACTGTCACCACCAGAAGTATTTTTATTTTTACATTCATATTTTTGTTCATGTTTGCAATGAAAAACCTTCACAAAACTATGAGCCATATTCTAAAATGAGAGTTTTGCTTTTTTCTTCAACCACTAGACAGTACCACAGGTTACTCCAATGTCATGAAGACTACACACACATATATTCCCTTAAATCTACCTGATAACGGAGGCTTAAAAGTCTAATGTGCGTAACTGAAATAAAATAAATTGTAACTGGTAGCAGTAAATTTATCATTTCCACTCAATATCATGTTACTACTTGCAGTTTTACTGTTATTTGAAGTCTGCTGGAGGTTTTTGGATTTGATTTATTGTGAGCTAATTTGGTCCCATGAGCAAGGATCCACCCAGAACCCCACTGTCCTGGGTAAGCCCTATCTAACTGAGGTATGTTTTAAGTGTCCTAGATGTTGACCACTAACCATTTAGACTCAGCATGCATCCACCCCAAGAACACATACCACGCCTTGAGGCTTAGGATCCAGGCAGTTAAGCCCAGATCTTTGTTTCCTGTAGGCTCTGGAAATCAACATACCCTGGAATAAAGTTACAGCCTCTCTCTCTTCTTGATATGTGCAGTTTTCTAGTAAGCTAGTACATAAATTGGTGTAAACTGGCCCACACTACAGCTCTACAAAGATGGATCAGAAGGCGACAAGCACCTACCTTGTTGAAAAATTATGTTATCTGCATGAAAGCATTTGATGCTACACCCCATAGCCTTTCTAAAAAAGACGATTGTCTAATGACAAGGATATTGAGATTGGTTACTATGTTGTCATTTTAGTGCGAAATGGACGGTATATGTAAAAATGTAATACACAACAAAATTAACTTCAAACGGAAGCCAAATCATTATACTTATTTGACAAACGGCTTCTACTCCATACAATTTCTTACTGGTCGCAAGGAATAATGTGAAAGACTATCGTGTAAATGGTCGGTATGTTGTCATATTTTTTGCTGTCAATGAGCAACTAGTTTGACATCATAGTGAGAGAATGCAATTATGATTCATAGAACAGGCAAACAACTAACCATCTTCTTTGAATAACTCGAGGGAATGCTGCCTGGTAATGTCTAAAACCACCATTATCTTGAAAGGTAACCCTTCCTGTCATTTTAAAATATTTTCCCATTTTGTGCCTTGAAAATGACAAGGGGTTACCTATCGAAATATCAGAGGTTTTGACTAACTTACCTGGCCACATTATCATGAATTATTAGAGTGCAGTATGTGCTAGGAAAGGCTTACATTTCACAATTACCTAGTTGCTGCTCACAATTACATAGCGACTTCTCCTTGGGTTGTGTGCAGAAAATTATACTTATGTCAGTTTTAACAAGTGAATGTCAGTATATTTGTTAGGGTACACATTCACAATCAATAAAGCCTATGAAGTTCTCAGACACTATTTATGCAACTGATATGCTGACAAACAAAAACATTTTGCTTAAACCGTCAGTCTTTAAAACTAAAAACTATTATTCATTTTCTTTATTACAAAGCCTACATCATAATAGCATTGTCACTGCTGTCCAAGACTGTGTCTGAACTATACGACCATAAATTTAAGATGATAAGTTCAAGGCTTATATCCCTCTTCACCTCCCTATCAGAGTCATCCTCCTGAAGCTTTTGAGTGTGCAACACACAGTCTGCCCATGTTGAAGGGAACATGTCTATTAGTCCATGCACAACAGTGCATGGCACCAATATGTTCCAAAGAGCTCAGTGCAAAAATGTGCTTTTTTTCAGGCTGTCATATCTAGAGTCCTATGGCTCACAGAAATAGGAGGTCATCTGTTTCAGATAGCCCTTGGCCTAGCGACCTTTTGTGTACCTATCGAATGAACAGGCATACTATTCTTATCCTATAGAAAGCGGTCAAAATTTAAACATTACACACTTCCTCCAGTCCAGGCAACATCAGCAAACTGGATGGTTCTTTTGCATTAGGTGTGAACATTATGCAGCTTACAAAAGCACAATTTGTTCAAGGGCTGTTCCTGTGAAAAGGCCCAAAAAAACTATGATTTTCGGGTATCAAAAGTACCAATTGTGGTGATGGTCACTACTATAATTACTATTCATGGCAAATTGTTGGATTTTTTACCACGTTTCCTTCAGTTGTTGTTCTTGGACAACCTTGAAACTTTATTGAACATCATTATGCATTACTGAGATGCAGAGGTCCAAATTTACTGTACTTACGAATGTAGTATCCGGTCTGAAGTGCATATGTATTTTAAAGGACATAGTGAACATATGGCAATTGTTCTAGGGTCATCAAATGGGTTCTGAGGTCACTAAATTAAGTTTTTAGTCAATATAAGTAATTGGATGGATTAAAAAAATCTAATCATCAAGCAGTGGCAGGAGAGTACAAAAATAAAATGTATCCCAATTTGCTAGCTTTCGGAGCCAATGGCTCCTCCTCCACAGATAAAAGATGGTCATAATTGGCAAGCTTTCGGAGAAGCAGAAGGATTGAAGTGGAAGGAAGAGGGGTGAAGGAAAAGGACTGGAGAGGTCTATGAAATGGGGTAGATTTTGGGAAAGTCACCCAGAACTATGAGTCAGGGGAGACTTGCCTTACGGGATGAGAAGACTGATTGTTGGGACTGCATTGGATGAGATTTGAAAACATGAGAGCTTAAAGGCGGAAGACAGGGTAACATGCAGACAGAGATCACTGCCTAAACATCATGCATGAGTTAATAAGAGTGAAAAGCTAAGTGCATTGTACGTAACAAAGGTGGGGAGGGAGGTGGTGAAACATAGACAGGAAAGACAATGAAATATGTAGAAAATTAAAATGGAGTGCAGCAAAGAGTAGTTACAGTGAAGAAATGCTGACATGGGAGAAATTAACATCAAGTAAGGCCACGTGGGTAGCGAGAACCCAGGACATGTTGTAGTGTTAGTTCCCACATGTAGAGTTCTGAGATACTGGTGTCCGGGGGAAGAATCAAGACGGCACGTGTGATGAAACAGGTGCCGAGCTCACAAATGTCATGTTGCAGAGCCTGCTCCGCAAAAGGATATAGTGAGTTGCAGGATACACCCTCTGCTTAAGCCCATTCATACTAACTGATAATTTAGTGGTAGTCATACCAATGTAGAAGGCCAAACAGTGTTTACATAACAGCCGGTATGATGTGTTGTTTTTCAGGTGGCTCTCCCTTTGATAATATATGTTTTGCCAGTTACAGGGCTGTTATAGGTGGTGGTAGGAGGGTGCATTGGGCAAGGCTTGCAGTGGGGATGTTCACAGGGATAGGAGCCATAGGGTAGGGAGATGGGTGCAGAAGGATCATAGGGTCTGACAAGAATATTGTGGAGATTGGGAGGGTTATGGGAAGCTATTCTAGCTGCAGTGGGCAAAATTTCAGACAGAATGGATCTCATTTCAGGGAATGATTTTAGGAAGTCATGGCCCTGTTGAAGTAGCTGATTAACACATTTCAGACCAGGATAATACTGAGGCACCAATGGTGTGCTCCAAAGTTGTTTCTTGGAGGGATCCGCAGAGCCAGGATTGGATGTGATGGCCCGGGAAATCTGCTTTATAACTAGGCTGGTGGGGTAATTACATGCAGTGAAGGCTGAGGTTAGAATGGATGTGTATTGTTGTAAAGAGTCTGCATCCAAACGAATGTATTTGCCTCGAATGCCAAGGCTGTGTGGCAGGAAATGCTTGACATGGAAAGGACAGCAACTATCAAAATGTACTGTTGTTTGCTGGTAGGTTTAATGTGGACAGAAATGTGTACCTGGCCTTCAGTGAGAACGAGATCAACATCAAGGAAAGTGGAATGGGATTTGGAATAGGACCATGTGAAATTTAATTGGGAGAAGGTATTCAGAGATTCCACAAATTTTAGCAGGTCAGCCTCACCATGAGTCCATATGGTAAAGATGTCATCAATGTATCTAAACCAAACCAGGGGCTGACGACTTACAGATCCCAGGAAAGCCCCCTCCAAGCAACCCCTTGCAAAGGTTGGCATAGGAAGGAGCCATCCTGGTACCCATGGCTGTACCCCTGATCTGTTTGTATGTCTGCCCTTCAAAGGTGAAGTAGTTATTGGTAAGTATAATGTTGATTAAGTTGAGCAGGAAGGATGTCATAGCTTTGGAATCAGGTGGACGGGAATTGAGGAAATGTTCAGCAGAAGAAAGACCATGAACGTGACGGATGTTGGTATAGAGGGAGGTGGTATCAATGGTGACAAGCAACGTGTGTGGGGGAGTGGGACGGGCATGTTCCAGATGATCTAGGAAATGGTTGGTATCTTTGATGTAGAAGGGGAGTCTTTGTATTATGGGTTGCAGGTATTGATCAACTAAGGCAGATATACGTTCTGTGAGTGCTTTGAGGCCAGCAACTATAGGATGGCCAGGATGATTGGGTTTGTGGATCTTACGATGAAGGTAAAAGGTGGAGGTGTGTGGTTTGGGTGGGGTGAGTTCTATGGATTGAGGTGTTAGTCCTTGTGAGGGGCCTGATAATTTAAAGAGGGACTGCAGGTCAGTTTGAATCACAGGTATGGCATCTTGATGGCAGACACTCTATGTAGAGGTGTCAGACAGCTGGCATAGACCTTCACAAACTTTCTCCTTTCGGTCAAGTACTACATTGGTAGATCCTTTGTCTGCTGGGAGGATAATGATGGAGTCATCAGCTTTTAGGGAACATAGAGCCTGAAGTTCTGCAGAGGGAAGGTTAGTGTCATGTTGTAGGGACCTGAGGAAGAGTTGTGAAACGATGCTGCATGTGAGGAATTCTTGGAAGGCTTGTAAGGGGTGATTTTGAGGTAGTGGTGGTGGATCAAGTTGGGATTGTGGTCTGAACTGTTCAAGGTAGGGTTCAATGTCAGGTTTGTTGTTGGAAAGGTTTTGCAATTGGGTTGCAAAGTTATATTTCCACTGGATATTAGGTGTGAGGGAAAGTAGGTCCTTCAACAAAGCAGCGTCATCAAATGCAGGTTTAGGGCTGAAAGTGAGACCCTTAGATAATACAGATACATAATTCAGGAGGGGAGAGTGCTTTCGATGAGAGGTTAAGGACACTGTACTGTTGTGACTGGTTCTTGGGATTATGGGTTATTCTTGGTCAGGGAGATAGTGGTGAAGGCTGTGGGATGTTAAGGATGCTGGCCAAGCACAGATTTGTAGGTGAGGAGCGATGGCTGATGCTAGGGCTGTTTCAGTAGCTGCAGAGGGACAGGAAGGGAAGCACCGCTGTTGAGATAGTTTAGGAGAAGGGTGGGAAAGCTTTTTGAAGTGAAGTCTGGAATGTTGTTGCAGTCGGAAGTTGGATTGGCAGATGATGCCATTCAAGGAAACATGAGTGGCACATAACTGCAGGATTTTGTGGAAGGAGAGAAGTCTGGTAGCGTGAAAATTGGCTGATGAGGCATGTAGGTCACAGATCAGCTAGGTAATAACAAGAGATTGATGTATTTGAAACTGTAGAAGAGCCTGGTGTAGGGTAAGATTGCATCCAGAAGCAGGGGCTTTCAGTGTTAGGCCTTTTGGACCAACTCCAAGAGACAGGCAGATTTCAAGAAAGAGAACGTGGAACCTTAGTTTTGATACTGCAAAATCATGTTTTTGAAAATAACACATCATATGAGATGGGATTCATCGTGGGATTCATCATGAAAACTATCTCATGTTACATCCTTATATCAGTTCTTTTCAAAAACATTCTGTCTGAAATTTTGACCACTACACCTAGAATAGTTTCCCATCGCCCTCCCAATCTCCGCAATATTCTCGTGAGACCCCATGTTCCTTTTGCACCCATCTCCCTACCCTATGGCTACCCCTGTGACCATCGCCACTGTAAGATTTGCCCTATGCACCCTCCTACCACTACCTATAACAGTCCTGTAACTGGCAAAACATATACTATCAAAGGGAGAGCCACCTGAAAACAACACATCATATACCAGCTATTATGTAAGCACTGTTCGGCCATCTACATCGGTGTGACTACAACCAAATTATCAATTAGGACAAATGGGCATAGGCACAGGGTGTATACGGGCAACTTGCAATATCGTCTGTTTCACCACACGTGCCATCAGTATTCTTCCCCCAGACACCAGTATCTCACAACTCTGCAGGGGGCCTTAATTTACGTTAATTTCTTCTGTCTCGGCATTTCTTCACTGTAACTACTCTTTGCTTCACTCCATTTTAGTTTTCTACATCTTTCATTGTCTTTCCTGTCTATTTTTCACCACCCCCCTCCCACCTCTGTTACGTACAATGCACTTAGCTTTTCCCTCTTATTAACTCATGCAAGAGGTTTAAGCAGTAATCTCTGTCTGCATATTGCCTTATCTTCCACCTTTAAGCTCTCAGATTTTCAAATCTCATCCAACGTAGTCTCCAACAATCAGTCTTTCCTTCTCATCCCATACGTTAGTCTCCCATGAGCCGCAGTTCTGGGTGCCTTTTCCAAAATCTGCCCCATTTCCTAGAACTCTCCAGTCCTTTTCCTTCACCCCCCTTCCTTTCACTTCAACCCTTCTGCCTTAAGGAGGAGCTACTGGCTCTAAAAGCTTCCCAATTACAACTGGTTTTTATATGTGTATTCTGCCGCCGCTTTATGAGTAATTTTTTACCTATCCAATTAAATAGTTAAATCAGAAACTGAGCATTCTTAATGAATTGCAATCAATGAGCAAGGTAGCCACAAAAAACATAAAGCAGGCAATTTTGTGTTAAGCTTATATTATGCATACTTATTTGTTGTTTACGTGTGTTAAAGTATATAAATGTGTCAGAGTATATAAATAAACTGTCGAAGTTAACTTACTTATAAAATTGGTTTTATAAAAGTAGCACACACTGCTGTAGCAGGAAAAAATAGTAAACCTGCAGAAAAATGCTCCTGTTTGAGTAAAAGAATGCAGACATGTTATTCTTCAAAAGACTGACAGATCAATGGGGAACTAGCTGCCTCTGCCCTCATTCTGCCTTCCTCACCAAATATGTTGGTATGTGAACACATTCATATGTTTCTGTGCTTAAACAAAGTAGCAGACAGTGATGGTGGAAAAGAGAGGACACAGTGCCAGTGCGGAAAAGAGAGGAGACAGTAATGGTGGGAGAGAATAAGTGACAGTGAAAGAGGAAGAGAGATAGATGAACACAATAATAGTGGGAGACGAGGAGAGAGAGGATATTGAAGGTCAGTGAGACAAAGTGGCAGTAAAAAAGAAAGAGATATTGGTGGAGGTAGAAGCAGTGGCATTAAAATAAAGAGGAGGCAGTGAAAGTGAGAAACAAAGATGAGTGGAGACCATACATAGGCCTGGGGAATCTGCACCCTCATAGACTGGCTAACTTTTAACATGTAGGTATAGGGGACGGCACATTTTGAACTGAAATTTTAAACATGTGCATATACGGGATAAAATAAGTTGGACCATCTAGAATTTTTGAGCTGCCAAGGTGTGGTGGAGACAGTGACAGTTGGAAAGACAGACACAAAAAAAACAGCGTATAAGTGAGAGAGGAGACACTGGCAGTGGGATGTACTGTAAATCAGTAGGAGAAAAAGAAGAAAGTAGAAGAGAGACATATATAGAAAGCAGTAATGAGAGGGTAATGCTAACTACAAAGGTTTAACTGCAAAGAAAGACTGGGCAAAAGGATTTAGAATGGTGTGTGTGACAAGAGGAAGAATACATTCGCATGCCGAAACTTTTGGTGAGGAAGGTGGAGTGAGGAGTGAGACAGGTGGTTCCCCACTTCTCAGTCAGATTCTTTTAAGGAGAAACATGTTTGCCTACCCCCCCCCACCCACCCACCCACCCACCCACCCACTCTGCCCTACCACTCCAATAGGAGAATTTTTCAGTTAGCTTCTTCATGCTCAAGCATCTGTTATTTCTAATGTTCTGATCTTTTCTGCAACATAACCTTTATAATCCGCACCAAAGTCAGGGTGTATATGTGGACGAGGAAAAAAAATTCCCTGATTTTTCCCAGATTTCCCGGTTAAAAATAACTTTCTCCCAGATGAAAATGCACTTTTTCCATGTTAAGTAACAGCATACTTTTCCTCAAAACTGTAAAACTTGTCAATCCTTTCAATTGTTGTGGTTTTATACACCGGCGTAGAATTTCCCGGCACTTTAGAAAATGAAACTCACGGGGAAAAAACAAGTTTTGGAAAGATGTCTGATGTGCTGCAACATGTACACTGCACATTTTCATATTATGAAACTATAAATTCGAATTCCACCAAACACCATATGTTACTTTCCGAAGGATTGAGATCAAGATTGCGGTGTTCTTTCATAAGCCAGTCATAGCTCATGTCACGTGATCTCATCAGCAGATGACAGCGGATATTCAGAGCATAGGACACGTGATGTAGTCAGCCAATAGCAACATCACTGTTAAGTAGTGCGAACACATAAATAACAAAAGCTAATGGTTTAAATTAATACACACAGTGTCACTATAAGAAAAGCTTTCACGTATAATATTGGTCTCCAAGATTAATAAGCTGCAAGAGAAGCTAAGCTTTCACACATAATGTTGCTCTTCTTTGCGCGTATCACACAAATGTGCCAGTAAAATTTTTAACGACATAAATGCCTGATGATCTGGGCTCCAAAATATTCTAAATGGTCATCCTCAAAGAACTGATTTTTGTAGGAGAGTCAAACGCTCTGTGATTTAAAAAATTCTTCGGACAGTCGTGCACAGAGTTCATCTTGCCTAAAAGTAAATTTACTTTGAAAGTAATGCTTTTCAAACAACCATTCGATACGTGCTAAACAATGAAAACGTTAACTTGAAATGCACTGAACAGTGGAAACTAGCCAATAGTTAGGAATTAAACACTTCGTTTCAAATAAATTGACTGCCTAAGCAGAAAAGATTAACAAAGGTCAAATTTCTTTAACATACCGACAAAAAATAACTTCATCATTCTGCAAGGCGATTAACGCTTGACTGTCAGAAAGGTGGAAACAAAATAAAATCTGAAACTAACAACATTTTTAGCCTTCCGTAATTATGTGAATGTATTTTAATTCCCTTGATAGCTCCCAGCCACAGAAATCCGTTTTGTTTTCATTTGATGTGAGAGCAATAAAGGAAGAGGAAACAGCAAAATCACTTAACGTAAACACGGGTCATGTGGAGACTACCACCTACCCACTACAACTCTGATTGCTCTGTGCATCAGGTCCGTATCTACGATATTTCCGAACCAAGGCAATATTAGATACTGACGCTCTCCCTCCCTTGAGCGTTTGAGATAGGACGCCAAAAATTTAAAAAATTGACTTTTCAAAAATATCTTCACTTTGTAGCGCACATCTTTCTGAAGATTCTGATACATAAAAAATATATGTTGGAGGGAACGTAAGACATGTTATTTGGTCTTAAGAGTGCGAAAGTGCAGTGCCACGCCTCTTCACACAGTGTTCTTCCATCGCATGTCTCTGTATTTTGCTCTGTGGAATTCAAACGTGTAATATTTTGTAATGGCTGCCATCAAACTATATTCAGGCCAGTGGAAATTAAAATGTCCTGTGGCACCTCTCCTACTCCCAGTCACCCATTTTGATATCCTGTCCCTCTTTAAAAAAATCTCGCAATTAATACTGGATGGGATTATTTGTAAGTGGAAGAACAAGAACTCTTCAGAAAATTTGCAGTCTTTACTTTCTATTAGCGAATAACTTGCTGCTTTGTGTGACATAAAATTAAATATAGGATACATAAAACGATTAAAGACAAGAGACAAGCAAGACAGTACACATTTCTTAATTCCTTACAAGTTCTAGCTTTTCTCTCTCTCTCTCTCTCTCTCTCTCTCTCTCTCTCTCTCTCTCTAATCTTACCACAGCTTATGTGGCGTACCTTCCTTTCTGGGAAAGAATCTATTACCTCTTCAAAGTTCGTCAATGTTTTGCTACATGAAAAAATGAAATGTCATTGTCTAATACTAGAAAAGCTGTTAATACAAATTGTAGCCAAGACTGGTGTGATTTCTCGAGCTGCTTACATGTATTTTGTCACTGTCTGCTAGGTAAAACGAAATAGGCCTGCCTAATATTGCAGCAATTGTTACACACACCAAATACATGAGACTGTTTTGGCACAAATGGTCATTTTTATAACACGACAGAATAGAATTCACGAAGTACCAATATCAAATGCCTATTAGGCCTATTACAAGCAAAAAGTTTTATATTAGCAAATAGTTTCACATTTCATTCATACTCTCTAGCTTCTGAAGCATGAGATCGAATAGTAGTAGTACGAAATTTTTATATAAATTTGGAATTGTCATATTCTTCCATAATCTGTGAGAGTCTCCGTTCCTTCTCCTTCCTCATTCTAACAAACAATCTTGTCATCACTAATTCTGTAACTATTTCTGCCAGTGTAAAAACTTATTCTCTGGTTAACTTCACTATCCCTGCCACAATCACCTGTCTAGTTATCCCGCATTTATTCTCCGGTTAGGCGTTATTACGTGTTCGGACAATGCGTTTTCTGCACTACTCCCAGAATAGAAATTTAGCGGATGCTACCCAGGACTGTATAAATGGCCCTCAGTAGTGCAGCGGTCTGGCCAAAAATTTTCTGTCAAAATTTCATTTTCTTGGATACACGCAGAACACAATACGTAATCTCTGTTGCCTGTTATTCCTGTTAGTCATTTATTTCCACTCTGTTAGTCTGAATCTATGGAATTCGCTAGTAATTATAACAACGCTGATCATTTGCAAACCCAGTCAAACACATCAACAGCGATTGGCATTCACCTGTTTGGCTTTATTCCTCTCAGCTCGTATAGACCCGTCTCCCGTTTGTCTGCAGGAAAGTTCACTCCTAGATGCGACGGGGATTCCCCTGGCAGAGACATCACATACATTACGCACGTATTCAAAAATCAACTTATGATTCATTCAGAAATCAGCTTAGAATTTGTTCAAAAATCAACAGGGATGCGTTCAAAATCATATGAGTAATCAATAGACCGACGTCCGCTGTATTCTAGGCGCTTTGTTGTGAAACACTGTCCTTTTTGTCAATAATATGAATTCCCCCCCCCCCCCCCCCCCAAATCATGAAATTGCCGTCCGCGGCAGATACCCCGGTATGCCCCTGCCCCCTAGTTCCGGGCGGGTTGTGCATATGTCAATCTTGCTGCTTAGGTGCACCTTTCCGGATAGCACCTGGCTGCTTGCTGCTATTGTTTATACAGCTAACTGCCATACTTTTGTAGCCAAAAGTGGGAGAAGGTACTACTCATACGAGACTCAACTGCACATGCACATAAGCTCGCTCGTATTCGCTCAAATGAATCTAATGTAAACTGTTGTGACGTCGTGCCCATCGGAGGCAATTTGTTGTTATGAAACACTGCATAGTCTTCCTAAGGAATTTGACACATTTTGCTGTTGGCAGACGCTTGTATGAGCAATGTGTTTTGTTGTTGTATGTGGTGCATTTCCTTTGCCACTTGAGTTTTATTTTCGTTTTTTTTTCTTTCTCTTGTTAGTTTTTTATTGCTGCAGTATTATTCTGCAGCAGCGAGGTACATTAATATTTTGTGTTAGACTATTGGTTCTTACCAGTCAAAGATACAAAAATTTAACTAAAAACTAAAGCAATGACAAATTCCCGGAACTGTAAAAAAATTCCCAAAACTGTAAAAAAAATTCCCAAAACTGTAAAAAAAATTCCCAAAACTGTAAAAAAAATTCCCAAAACTGTAAAAAAAATTCCCAAAACTGTAAAAAAATTCCCAAAACTGTAAAAAAATTCCCAAAACTGTAAAAAAATTCCCGTGTTTTTCCTGGTTTTCTCCCGGATGAAAAAATTCCCGGGTTTTTCCCGGATCTCCCGGCTGAAAATTAATTCATTTGGATTTTACTGACACTGGTATGGACATACATGGAAAATATTATGACCACAGTCACATGCAAGAAAATGAAGTTTGTAGGTTTTGTCACACAACTTGTACAAATTAAGGAGCTGCAGGTGTTCAGCATGAGTTTGACTTCTAATGCGTGGAATGTTTTTATTTCTAACCATCTGCCAATAAAGTAGGGTGGAAGACCACCTGCCTGCCTTATTTGCCTTGGTGCACACACACGATGTAGCTAAAGGTCTTATTCCCAGCATCCTTCTAGTCCATCACGCCTACAGTATTGGAGGGGTCACCTGCTCCGTGCTGTGAATTACACTTTCTACATATGGGAACAGGATTCCACCCGACCTTGTTATGCATGTGACAGTAGCTGGGGTAGATTTCCACCCAACCTTGTCAATGTTTTGTGCTATTTTGGTGTATACCATAATGGCTCACAAAACTGTATTCATGACTCCAGAAGAAGTTTTAGAGGAGCTGCAAAGGAAAATGGTGACGGATTCTGATGATGAGGATGAAGACAACTTTGATGAATCTTGTTCAAATATCAGATGGTGTATTATCTAACGCAGAGGCCATTGATCATTAATTCAAACTCGAGGAGAGATTCTTTCACAAAAGAGGATGGCTACCTGAAGACAATGGCGAAGAAGCTAGATATTTTACACTGGGGAAAGTCTTGGAAACAATACGGACCAACGCACCTCTGAAGTCTAAATCCGCCAAAAGTCTACAAAAAATACAGTAACAACCTAGATATTTTATGCTGGGGAAAGATATAGAAACAATATGGACCAACATATGTCTAAAGCCTAAATATCCAAAACGCATTCACCTACGGGTATCGCTAAAGGCATGACAGATGAGGGAGAACTATTTTACTTTGTAAATGAAAAAATGATTGATACATTGGCGAACTACACAAACCAGGAAATACACCACTTAGGGTAAACGCCATTCTATGCCATCTGAATACTTGACTGTAGATGAAACATTACTTAGCTTCAGAGGAGGATGTACTTCCAAAATGTTTATGCCAAAAAAAAAGTAGCAAGTATGGCTTAAAAATTGTCATCCTATGCGCCAAAAGAACATTTTACTTTTTTGATGGAATGTCTTATGTCGGGAAGGAACCAAAGAAAAAAAGAACCAGTAAGACTCTTCTATCCAATAAAATATGTCTTACAGCCCTGTGGATCTGTAAAAAACACGAACAGAAATATCACCACAGACAATTGGTTTTAAACGTGTGAACTGGCCCACGAGTTAATTCAAATGAAATTTGTACCAGTCAGCATGTCACACAAAAATGAACTGCAGATACCACCAGAAATGATAAACTACACGAATGCACCTATGTCATCTTGTTTTCTCTACAATTCCGATAAAATGCTTGTTTCTTTTACACCAAACAAATATACAAATGGTGTTTTTTATCATCCATGCACAATTTACAGGGAATAGATGTGTACCCACGAAAACCTCAACAAATCAAATTCTACAATATCACAAAATGTGGAATGGATGTTTTCAACAAACTGTGTCATGATAAGAGCACCAAACGTAAAACTCCGAGACGGTCACTCCAGTATTTTTATGGAGTTCTGGATGCTGCTAGTGTGAATGCATCTCTATTTTCAAAAACTGAATCGCCCCCATACACATGGTTTCTGTAGTAGGGAAAGTTGCCAGGGGCACGCCGCCAATGCATGGGGTAGATGCAGGCACCAAATATGCAGGGACTCCACGAGGCACCCCAGCTATGGCTAAGTAAAACTTTCAGTGCCTTTTAATCAAATGATAAATTTAGAAATGGCATAATTCACGTAGGGGCATTATGAAGCAAAATGTATATATGATACAAAGATGAGCAAAATGCATTATTTCAATACACACACATATACTGGCGCAAGTATAATTGTCCAATGGGCCTGTAGTTCAGTTGCATTGCATATCAGTTCCTTACAGACCATATCACATTGACTGACCTTTTTTTTTTTGTCATTGCTGCCAATGCCACAGACCTACCAGTTGTAGCACCCCACTTCTGTGGCAAAATTAATTGTAACACTGTCGTGTTGCGTTCCTTGCTACTAATGATTATAGCATCTGAATAGGAATATATTTATAATACATGTAGACAAGTCTGTTATTTCTGTGTGAAATCTATACCATATCAGTCTATCAGTGCAAGTCAAGCTTCATGTCGAGCAGTGCTCTAATATGGTTTGACATTGCTGAGCCTGGATTACATCAGCATCTCATCACGCATATCTTTTCTTATAGGTTACAAGTGCCCCTCTAATTACGCCCTTCACCCCCAGCAATCTCTTGTGCCACTTTTACTGACACATGAAGGAATCCTTGTCTTTTTTATTTTATTTTTTAATACTATTATACCAAAATGATTACAGCATATGTTACATCACTTATCCTCCTAAAAACAAGCCATGGCCGTCACTGTAATTTAGTTAGGTGCAAAAAAGAGCAAATTTGTCTTCCAGTGGTGACAAATCATGGGTGTATGCATCTTGCACTGATCAGCTGTCGTGGTATAAATTGTACACTACAGTAACACTGATTTGTAATCATGCATCTTAGAATGCTAGTGACAACTCATGAATTTAGACAATCATCCACAACTGAGGGTAAATGTAACAAGGAAAATAAAATTAAATGAACGCCTTTGTAATGTAGGCCCTAATGCAAAGAGTAGAATAAAAACTGACACTATCGTGAGTTTCAGAGCAACCGGCATGGGGTTCCGGAAGTTCCAATTCTGGAGCCACTGGTCATCTGTTTCACATATTTACAGTGCGCACAGCTTTAACAGCCACCCACAACAATCAGATCATACTAATCAGTAAAAAGTGGTATGTGAGTGAAGATGCATCAGGCATCCTCTGTATAAATACAGCCACCACTTGATTGACTAAACCAGAAATAAGTGTAACTGAATTGTGGTTTGGTACTGATCACTGAAAATGTGCAATGAAAACAACAAAAAGAAATTATCGGGCCATCAAAATTGTATAAGGGAAATAAACAGAGATGAGGAAAGAGACAGAAATTCAACAAAAATTAGTAATTATTATAAAACTTAAACATATACTTCCACACAATTTTCTGAATCCTTTGGGAATAATAAACCAGATCTGAATATTGTGAGGACATCAAAAAACTACTTTAAATAGTGGTAAATGTTTTGCCTGTTACATGTTAATCTAGATGTGTTGTTTCGATTTAATCATGGTCACCAAATGTTGGTGGGCTCTCTCCAACTCTCTCAACCAATCCAGTGCAAATACAAGCACACTGTTAAGACGGGTCTCTTAGTGTCCTTGTAATGTTAAGAGATTGTATTTTTACTTGTCCTTTATTGTTTTTGGCAATTTTGAAGAACACAATCAAATATAACAATCAGGGTATGGTGAGTTACATGCCCACGAGTTTCACTTTGGTTTGGTAGCTTTTTGGTTTCAAATTAAAAAGTGTGGTTGGAGCATGGCAAGGTTTTGGTGATATATATTTACACATGACTTAATTTGTGGTATTTTGTTACATGAAAGCCACTTTCCATGGAATGTGTTTCTCATGTGCTGCTTATTTTAGATCTCAGATTGCAACAACCAAAACTTGATTAAACAAAGAATGTTTCTGAGGTTAGTATTGAAGCAATGCCTTGTTCACTTTTGGTTTAATAGTTTTCTTGTGGTCATGTGCAGAAAAACATTTAGACAGCTAAAAACTCAAAAACCAATGATTTGCTTCTGCTGATGTTATAGGCATCCTAGTGCGATTTTTCTCAATTAACATAGAAAAAAAGGGTAATTACAGTTTTATTGTATGTACAGTACTGATGAGACCTTTTTGTCCTACTGAAAACAGGGAAAATACATCGTGCTTGTTAGTTTACTATTGTATGTAGTATACGATTGGTTAGTTATTTACTTATTTATAGAATGGCTTTATGGTGAATTGCACAGTGTAATTGCTTTTCTAGGGGAATACGAGCTTCATCCTCCTAGTTCAAATAGGTACATGTTGGGAAAAATTAGCATACTGTCTGACAGTTGCAGCTTTATAGCAGTATGGTGAAGTTGTGTTGTTTGTATGACAACTGAGAAATAAATTAATATGTCATAAGTAAAACTCCTGAATATGACTGATCTATAAAATGCTATCCAATTTGTACTATAGTCTCTAGTCCACTGTGCCGTATGTCAGCACTGTATAAGAGTCCGACAAAACATATGTAGTAACCTAGGACAAATCATTCTCCCTCTCATGTTCCCACACTCCACAACAGCCTCAAATCTTTAGCAGTCATTAGCGGGAGCAATTTTCCTAGCAAAAATCCTACCCATTCACTCCCTCACTGAATAAGTAGTATTTTTGTAATGTACAACATTTCAACTATGATAATCACAATGGCAGGTATCTTTAATGTACTTGCAAAATTTTGAAGAGGAGAGCTCTAAACTAAATTGAATTAGCAATTCTGGTTTCATAAAATTCAGAGTATCCATCACATCACATAATCTAAAATTCATTTTTTGAAAATACACATTCTACACAGCAGTTAGATCTTTGTATGAAGGGCACAACTGCATATTTCTTTAGAAATAATGAAGATCTGTTACAATTATTATCACAATGGTAGTGTGTCAGTCTTTGTGCTATTGCATTTCAACAATGTAATGTTACAATCAAAACTTTCATGAAGTAAATTACCAAAAGCATTCTTAGTGGTCTCAAAACTCTTTCTCAAATTTATCAAGAATCAAATTAGACAATGAAATTTGCCACCAAATGTCACCCACTTCTCTATGCAAATTCATTATTGGATGTATTATTTACTTCAGTCATTTCAGCATCATGTCCTTACATATTTCTCAGGTGATACTGTTTTATCTTAGTGCACATAATAATTTTGGATAAGTCAAAATGCATCACACTACAAACATTTCAATTCCATTTCATGTAGTGAGGCATATTGTCAGAGTAAGACAACAAGATACTTGAAACTAAGACATCTTTGAGAAATGATAACACACATAAAATACTATATAGTCTTGTGTGTGTGTGTGTGTGTGTGTGTGTGGGGGGGGGGGGGGGGGGGGGGGGGGAGGGGGGGGGGGGGGAAGAGGCACTTAAATTATTACAAGAGGCTGCAAAATCACATCAAACTGGCTCTGCATGTCAGTCTCATTTGGATCACTTCAAGTCCACTGTTTTCAGTTTCTGATTGTTACCAACCTCAGCAATCACAGTGGCCATTTTTCTCCTACTTATTGAGTTGTACCACAGCCTTCATTTAATTTCACATTCTTTGCTACAAGAGAGAATGCTTCTACGTGCTCTTCCCCCATAGAGGCTTGTCTACTGTACCTCTGCATCCCACCTCTCTCCTGAAGTAATTGGCCAACTTTTCATGTGCTTACAGTACACGTTAGGGATAAATCTGCTTCTTACATTTGTGCACTTTATGATTAAAGCTTTAAACCATTGTTCCCTTTGTGTACAAGGGCATTTTAATTCTCAAAATTATTCAAATTGACATCTGCAAAGCAACAAAAAAATTTCTGTGTGAAAGCTTTATGTCTACAAGCTTTAAACTGAATTTAAAGAATTACTAATACACTTTATTGCTTGTAAGCTAGCCTGTACACCTTATTGCATATTTTAATGCTTACTACCAAAGTTCTTACTTTGGGTGTTATAAGGCACTTGTGAGAGAAAAACAGTACAAAATTTTCATATATATATTTATTTATAAATAAAATAATAAATACGAACTATTTGAGCTAACCACACAATTCATCCCACACTTCGCAGGGGTGTACCATTAAAACCACATGCAAAGTTTCATAAAAATAACTTTTATATTTTTTGAGAATATGGTACCTACAGAGGAATAGATTTTTATACTTAGTATTTATCAACTAATTTTTTTTTATATTTTAAATTTGAAACCTTAGAACCATGAATATTTACACCAATGTTTCTTTATATAGAACTTTAAGAGGTATAACGATTTATGTTCCCCAACAGCAAATAAAAACTTGTACATCCTACCCGGTTCCCTTGAGGGCCCAGTGTCATTCTAGAGAGCAAAAATGCTCTGTTTCATGCTGAGAGCTAATTTCTCACAGCTGAATTGTTAGAAGCTTTAGAGGAGTATGACAGGAACTATCCATTACATGCATATCAAAGAAAGGAGGGAAGGCAGGAAGTTTCAAGTGCAGTCAACAGCTGAGGTCATTAGAAGCAAAAGTTCTGTTTGTTGGAAGAGAAAGGGGTGTGTGTAGCTTTTTCATTGACTCATTCCGACATTTGCTGAAAATGGTAGGGAAAACCACAGAAAACCCAAATTTGGTGACTGGTCTTGGGATTAAACCCAGGTCACATAAATGTGAGTTCAGTACCTTTGTTACTATATCAACGGTAGTCAGTCACACACACGTGCCCGAGTGTGGTTGTGACTTTCTGTTTTCTTTGAATTTCTTAAAATAGTCATTAATAATACATCTAGCCCTTAATTTATACAGCTATATTAAATTTAAAGTAAGAGCTAGAGTGACATTTTTGCAAATTATACCAGAATATTTTGTGCCATTTTTCTCATTCTATCAATTTCAATTTCAGCACACTGACTTATTTAAAAGGTAAAGAGAAAAACTGTTTATTAATACTGCAGATTTCCTGACTACTGGCCAAGATAAGTAAGAAGTCAACACTGCTGACATCATGTCTGCTGCTTGTATAAGCATACAAATGTCACCTGCAAGACCACTGTCTCCAAGGACATCAAGGCCAATGCAAAGTATTTCTAAAGGTGGTACGGTATTTGACAGAAAAACCACCAAAGCAAATCATAAAGGATGATTATCCACAAGATGCTTCAAATCCAAGGTTTTCAACTTACTATTACGAAAGGCATTTAGGAAACGACGAGAAGCATCGGAGAAAATAGCTCTCTTCAGATTCGAAAAATGCTGTTTTCTGCTTATGTTGTAAGTTTTTCAAAACAAAACAAAACAAATTTTCTGAGAGAATCAGTGACTGGCAGTACTTAACTTTATAGTCAAAAAGACACAAGAAAAGTTTTGTATATTTCAGTAATTGTAAAAAATGGATTGAGCTGAATAAGTCTTTAAAAAACAAAACAACTGTTGACAGAGTGCATCAAAAACCTGTAGAATCTGAAAAGGAGTGCTGGTAAAATGTTATTAAAGGGATTATATACACTATGTGATCAAAAGTATATGGACACCTGGCTGAAAACGACTTACAAGTTTGTGGCGCCCTCAATCGGTAATGCTGGAATTCAATATGGTGTGGGCCCACCCTTAGCATTGATGACAGCTTCCACTCACACAGACATACATTCAATCAGTTGCTGGGAGGTTTCTTGGGGAATGGCAGCCCATTCTGCATGGACTGTTGCACTGAGGAGTGGTATCGATGTCGGTCGGTGAGGCCTGGCATGAAGTTGGCGTTTCAAAACATCCCAAAGGTGTTCTATATGATTCAGGCAAGGCCTCTCTGCAGGACACTCCGTTACAGGGATTTTATTGTTGTGTAACCACTCCGCCAAAGGCCATGCATTATGAACAGGTGCTCGATCATGTTGAAAGACGCAATCGCCATCCCCAAATTGCTCTTCAACAGTGGGAAGCAAGAAGGTACTTAAAACTTCAATGTAGGCCTGTGCTGTGAATGTGCCATGCAAACAAGGGGTGCAAGCCCCCTCCATGGAAAACATAACCACACCATAACACCCCCGCCTCCGAATTTTACTGTTGGCACTACATACGCTGGCAGATGACGTTCACCGGGCATTCGCCATACCCACACCCTGCCATCAGATCGCCACATTGTGTACCGTGATTCGCCACTCCACACAACGTGTTTCCACTGTTCAATCGTCCAATGTTTATGCTCCTTACACCAAGAGAGGCGTCATTTGGCATTTACTGGTGTGATGTGTGGCTTATGAGTGGCCGCTCGACCATGAAATCCAAGTTTACTTTCCTCCTGCCTAACTGCCATAGAACTTGCAGTGGATCCTGATGCAGTTTGGAATTCCTGTGTGATGGTCTAGATAGATGTCTGCCTATTACACATTACGACCCTCTTCAACTGTCGGGCGGTCTCTGTCGGTCAACAGATTTGGTCAGCCTGTATGCTTTTGTGCTGTATGTGTCCCTTCACATTTCCACTTCACTATCACATTGGAAGCAGTGGACCTAGGGACGTTTAGGTGCATGGGAATCTCACAAACACACATGTGACACAAGCGACACCCAATCACCTGACCAAATTCGATGTCCGTGAGTTCTGCGGAGTGCCCCATTCTGCTCTCTCATGATGTCTGATGACCACTGAGGTCTCTGATATGGAATACCTGTCAGTAGGTGGCAGCACAATGCACCGAATATGAAAAACATATCTTTTGGGGGGTGTCCAGATACTTTTGATCACATTGCATTTCATGGAAAGAGCAGGAAATTATATGACAGGTTCAATGGCAATTTTCTGAAATGCACTGAAATGTTAGGAACCTTCGATCCAAGTATTACTGAACACATAAAGCATGTGATGAATGATAGAACTCTCATGAATATGACAAGCTATCTCTGAGACAAAATTCAAAACGACATAATTTCTTTATTTGCAACCCAAATCCAAAGTCACAATTCAAATTTATGCTGAACTAATAAATATTTTTCAATTATAATTGACTGTAATCCCAATTATTCACATGTGGAACAAATTAGTGTTATTAATAGAGTTGTTAAATGCAACACTTACAACACTTGGAAATAAGAGAGCACTTCTTAGTTTTTTGTGCTATTTTTGATGCTACTGGCACCTGTCTAAATTTGGTTATTACAAGAGAGCTATCAAAACGTAATCTGGAAACAATAATTTAAGGGGGGCAGATCTATGTAAATGGTTCAAACATGCACAGTAAAAACAATGGTTTGAAAAAGCGATTGTTGGGGCTAAATCTTTGGGTGCTTACATTTTGCTGCAAAATCGGAAAGTTAAAGACTGCAAGCCCTTGAAAAGGGTGAGAACTGTGTACTTGCTTTATTTTTACGTACTTCACATGCAGCCGTTTTGACATAGTCCAAGCCAGCCACGAATTAATTCATTTTCAATTACCTCCTTTTACAGCCTCAAAGAAAAGGTAAACTCCTACATCTTCTCTATAGTAAAAGGTGCCACAGTACAATAATAATAGCTGTGTACATCAATATCTTCACTTGAATGGCTATTATTAAGCAATGAACGCACATACTCCAATTCGCTCAAGCTTTATTCAACACTAAAAAGGTAAAAAAGCGTGACAAAACAGGACCATCTTTAACATATCTTCTTTCTCTACAAAGATCATAATATTCCATCTGGCACCAAAATTATTTATTAGAACACTTTAAAGGCAAAAATTAATAACATACATCCACATAATATGATAACAAGTACTATTCGCAGATAATATGATAAGTTATCAAAGGTGAAAGAACTTCATATGTATCCAATGTTGTACCAAAGAATTAGATGCCGATGAAAATTGTATTATACCTGTTAATGTGTATGTAATCCACTGACTCTATCCAGACAAAGCAATCCACAACCACAATACACAAAAACACCAGAAATAAATATGACCTATCCATGTACCCAGAATCGAATACGATGAAATATGGCCTCAACGTGTGAAGGTAAAACTTGTCTCATAAAATAACACATGGAGAATTGGTATGAAACCAGCATATACAACTTGGTAATATCAAAAAAAGGTGTAATGGTGTAAGACAGCCACTTACAACACCCTCTGCAGAACTTGAGTACCCAGGTAAAAATCCAGCCAGTCATACAATGTACCTTCAGCAAATGTCACAGGCATTAAGGTTGCAAGGCTAACTAGATGACTGACAGACGAGTGTTAAGATGGCTACCCTCTACTCACTACAAGACACACCCAGACCACCTACATCATACCATACCAAAAAGTGGTACTAGTCTGTGACGATGCAGCACAACATAAAGGATATCTCATTAGTATCTACCCATCAAGTAACAGAAAAATATCTGAATGGTAAACCACACGAGAAGTTAACCATACATATTGGACACACACAAAATACTGCATTCTCCGTAACAGTACATAAGACTTGATCAACGAGTTGTATCTAAACAAAGCGGTCAACAGAAATAAAATAAACATGACCTATCCATAAATCCTGTACCAAATATGGTCAGATATGGCCTGGACATGTGAAGAAAATATTCATGCCATAAAAGAAAAACATGGAATATCTGTATGGAACCCATACACATAACTGAACAGTGTTGCAAGTGGTGTAACGGTGTAAAATAACCACTTATACTAAACTCAATATGAGCTGTGCAACCAGGAAAAGGCCCAGACAGTTACATACTACAAATTCAATAAATGTTACAGGCATTATGGTTACACATCAGTAGACAAGTCAAGATAGAGAACAGTCAGAAGAATGTTAAGGTAGATACTCTGTAACAAACAAAATAAAATTTTAAAATGAAATTTAGAGTAGCATATACCTATGAAAAAATATATTGCAAACCAATACACCCTTAATCATTTAAAACAAATTAAAACCAAAATCCATTACATTCATGTAAAAGAAAATCTCATATGAAAGACACACATGTTGTCTAACAGATAACCACATTATTAATTAAATAGTGAGAAGGGCACACTACACACCAGTAACAAATCATTAGTAATTCCAGTGTGACTCTTTACTGTAAAACTACGAACACATGATAGTAATCCATGAGTCGACTATAGATACTTCAAACAAAATCATTGGCAATGCCATACGTCACGTGCAGTGGAACCCAAGTGAGGGTAAATGCAAACCCATGTAAAACTGAAGACTGCTGCAGACACTAAATGTGTGGCACATGACTAAAATAACTGCACATCGAAAAGAGAGACACATTTGACCATATCTAGTGAAATTGTTGGGCTAAAACACGAAGTTCTACCACCAAGCATGTAACGAAACGCCAATGATGACAACACACGTCAGCACAGATCTTCATCTAGAGAACACTCCACAATATGCTACAATCCGTATATCGTGGATGACACCAAGCATGATCAGGTAACCCAAAATAAGTCCAGTAATAATTGTAACATGAAACAATCAATTACCCATAAGACTGCATTAGAGGCATGTACACAGTCCATGCTATAACAGTTATAAAAGGAAATGTGATCTGTTCCTTATAAATAACAGGAAAAGGACAGATGGCGGGGAAGGGGAGGGGTTGTGGAGGGAGAAAAGAGTTTAACTGCAGAATCATAAGACAAAGTGTAACAGACAACACAACTCCCCACCACCATAAACGATGCTCCTCTGATATGAGAACACAGGAGAAACCCCAACTAATATGACACTTTATCAAGAAAGTCTACATCAATACAGGAAACCCTTCCCAACAGTTACAGGACACAAGCCGTACAAGCATATGCAAAATACGCACAACACCACTGAAAGCACAGAGGAACTCATCTTAGCTAATGCTGAGGGGGTGAACACTAATCATATACATGGTCCCATGAGAGGCCAATGTATACGAACTGGCTTCCATAGAGTACTATTTAAAATGACATAAAAAAAACAATGAGTACCAGAAGGTACAACTCAAATAACTATCATTAAATGAAAACATCACAAGTACCTGTAACAATGATGATGTGTTTGCAACCATGAACCACCAACTGACTCAAGAAACATTCAAAATGGAACGTCCAAATATATGAGTCAGCGAATACTCAAAGAATTTGGTCGAATACCTGTGGTGAACTTTTCATGTGGTGTTCTATTCAAATATTTTTCGTTACTGTACAGGTAGATACTGATAAGGTGTCCACTATGTGATACAGCATCCTCACAGACTAGTACTACTTTTCGGTATGGTATGACATAAATGGTCCGGGTATGCCTTCTATTGAGCACTGGATTGGATATAGGGTAAAGTGTACAGGGTACAGGGTATAGTGTACAGGGTACAGGGTACCCAGCTTAACAGTCATCTGTCTATACTCTAGTTAGCCTTGCAACCTTAATGCCCGCGATGTTTGCTGACAGTACATTATATTATTGACTAGTTTTTAACCTGGTTACACAAGTTCTACAGAGGTGGTTGCCTTACACTGTTACACCTTTTTGCAACATTACCCAGTTGTGTATGTTAGTTCCACACAGTATAGTCCATGTTTTGTTTCACAACATAAGTATTCTCTTCACATATCCAGGCCATATTTGACCCTATTCAATACATGTATATGGATAGGTCGTATATTTTTCTTGTATTTTAGTGTTTTGTGTTTGTTGGCTGCTTTGTTTGGATAGGATTGGTGGATTACTTTCACATAATGGATATAATATGGTTTTCATGGTATCTAATTCTTCGGTAAAATGTTTGATACATAAGAAATTTTTTCACCTTTGATATTACTGTTAACTTATCATATTATCTATGGATACTACATGTAATGTGGATCTACATTATTATTTTTTGACACATACACGGGCTAGACAGTAGTTCTCATTTTCTACTTGCTTTATGGCAGTACACGATATATGGATGTATTCACACTTGAATGTTGTTCACCTTGAATAGTACAGGTTTTTTCCATATTCTGTACAATTTATGACAGAGGTCGTTTCCACATTTGGTCCTTTTGATAAATTTTGGACATCCATTTTAAACATATGGCATAAGGATACCCCTCTACAATTTGCACCTCAACATGTTTATGCTTTGTCATGACACAGCTTTGACGTGACATATAAATATGTTTATATTGTCGTTTAGATAGCTTTACCAATACTGACATTTAGATTTTATTGATGCTGTTCTTTTGTACAGGCTACCTGCACATGGATGTGTGTGTGTTGTTCATCCAGAACATTATCTTGGGTTTTGTATAGTCTGTGTATTGCATGACATAGGTGGTTTCCTACATTTGGCTTTATTATGTGTTCTTGGACATTCATTTTATGCATACGACATAAATATTCCCATGTACAATTTTCATCTCTGCATTTTATAACTTCAACAAGACATATAGATATACGTATACTGTCATTTTGATTGCTTTACCTACATTGACACTTATATAACTGTTGATGTCCTTTTGCAAGGACTACTTGCACATGATGCATTTTTCTGTGGCTTATTTAGTTCTGAAGTAGTAGTTGTTTCTTTTACAGATCTATCATTTTCTACAGCAATTTTTGTAGACTGGTAGGTTATGTCAGGATTTTGCAGTTTAATGTGTCCCCTACCTAACCAGTTTCTAATCGTGGAATATTTAATTAATAATTTTATTAATAAATAGTACCTTTGTACAATGTGTATGTGACAATGGATGTATCTGTTGGTTTTTATCAAATGATTACTGTAAATTCACTTACACAGTATGGTTCTTTATTCTTATTCTGTTTTTAATCTGTCTTTGTATTTGCACAATTCATAAGTTGATGATACTATCATTACTCTTCATGCATATCAGCCAGAAGATAGTGCACTGAGTCACCAAAACTGGTTGCCATATAATAAAATAACGTCAATATGATGTTTCATTTTATTATGTAAATAACTAACATCCAGTGCAGGGCTGACAGTGAACTACTACACTACATTTCTCAATTTAAATTTATAATTACCAATAACTAAGATGACATACTGCTGTTCACAGATGAAAATCAAGCACAGACATATGTCTGGAAAATCATTGTTGTAAGGCTGCTCTCCACAATATAATTACATCAAGTGCTCAAAATCAATTTCATCAGATATAGCATGAAAATGCACATTTTGCCAGCCTACTAAGTATAGCTTCTGTATTGTTCACCTCTTTACCACCATGTTACTAAGAATGGGAGAATATTACAGTAAATGTAGTTACCAAGCAAGTAAGTCACATGCAACTTCCGCTGCAGCAATAAAAAAGCATCTCTTTATGCAAATTATAATCATGCCAATGATCAATGTACTAGACATACCAAACCTACCGGTACAGTCCACATGCTGTGAAATCCTGTCCTGAAAACAATGAATTACATGTGTGTGGTATGATACACAATAAAAGAATGACAGTTCTACATTTGCTTAATTTGCCCTCCCTCCACTACCATCAATTCCCTTTATAACTTTCTTCCTTTATACCAATGTTTGTTTTTATTTTAAGAACTACTGTTTTCAAAAAGTGGAGTTTTGTTATCTGAAGTCCAGTTTTAATCCGTTTCAGTTTTGGGAACTGATTAAGTGCTCTTTTGTAGAAAGAAAAGGTAATGTTGGGCTTTATTATATTAAATGACACAGGGTTTGATTACTACTTTAGAAATAAGATCAATACGACACAATGCACATTAATTTTCACACACTATACCAGTTGTCATAGGGCTACATTTATGTTAATATTTATAATTCTACACTTAACACTCACAAAATAATACAAAACAAGTGATTCGATAAACTTACAATATTATTGTTGCAACAGCTGCCAATAATGTACCATATAATAAACGCCGGCATCCATCTCTGTGCTTTTCAGTTCGGGGGCGTTGTGAAGAACGGCAACATCGGCAGCAACAGAGGATGAGCCCAGCTAAGGGCATCACCACAGCAAACAGCAAACCCACACTAACCACTGCTAATGTGCCAGCATGGAAGCTCAACAATGGCTGCAGATGTGCCCAATCAAGATAAAACTGGTCCTCTTCTACGTATCCTGCACAAGAAAATAAAGTACTTGAAAAAACATTGTTGTCTATTTTTCACTATATTTTAGATGATAACAAAAAACTATATGAATATGAGAAAACAAAGTGGATAAATCTCAATCCAAAAACAGCAATGAGAGTAACAAGTTCTGAGCATTATATATCTCCAAGCTTACACGAAATCATATATCTAAAAACAAAGATGATGTGACTTACCAAACAAAAGTGCAGGCAGGTCGATAGACACACAAACAAACACAATCATACACACAAAATTCAAGCTTTCACAACAAACGGTTGCTTCATCAGGAAAGAGGGAAGCAGAGGGAAAGACGAAAGGATATGGGTTTTAAGGGAGAGGGTAAGGAGTCATTCCAATCCCGGGAACGGAAAGATTTACCTTAGAGGGAAAAAAGGACAGGTATACACTCGCATACACACACATATCCATCCGTACATACACAGACACAAGCAGACATTTGTAACAGCAAAGAGTTTGGGCAGAGATGTCAGTTGAGGCGGAAGTACAGAGGCAAAGATGTTGTTGAAAGACAGGAGAGGTATGAGCGGCAGCAAATTGAAATTAGCGGAGATTGAGGCCTGGCGGATAATGAGAAGAGAGGATATACTGAAGAGCAAGTTCCCATCTCCGGAGTTCTGACAGGTTGGTGTTAGTGGGAAGTATCCAGATAACCCGCACGGTGTAACACTGTGCCAAGATGTGCTGGCCGTGCACCAAGGCGTGTTTAGCCACAGGGTGATCCTCATTACCAAGAAACACTGTCTGCCTGTGTCCATTCATGCGAATGGACAGTTTGTTGCTGGTAATTCCCACATAGAAAGCTCCACAGTGTAGGCAGGTCAGTTGGTAAATCACGTGGGTGAGAAGAGAGGATATACTGAAGAGCAAGTTCCCATCTCCGGAGTTCTGACAGGTTGGTGTTAGTGGGAAGTATCCAGATAACCCGCACGGTGTAACACTGTGCCAAGATGTGCTGGCCGTGCACCAAGGCATGTTTAGCCACAGGGTGATCCTCATTACCAAGAAACACTGTCTGCCTGTGTCCATTCATGCGAATGGACATCTGTTGCTGGTCATTCCCACATAGAAAGCTTCACAGTGTAGGCAGGTCACTTGGTAAATCACGTGGATACTTTCACACGTGGCTCTGCCTTTGATCGTGTACACCTTCCGGGTTACAGGACTGGAGTAGGTGATGGTGGAAGGGTGCATGGGACAGGTTTACTCCTAATGATCCAACTCCCCAAGACACTATCCAAATTGAATCCTGCCTGGAACAGTTCCGTCCTCCGTCACAGCGGAACCCACCTCCTCTTCCTCAAAATCACCCTCTCCAAACTTTCCAGGAATTTCTGACTTCCAGCCTTGCCTCTCAATCCTCCTTAAAAAACCTTAATCCTACTCCCAACATCACCACTGCTGAAGCCCAGGCTATCCGTGATCTGAAGGCTGACCGATCCATCGTCATTCTTCTGGCGGACAAGGGTTCCACGACCGTGGTACTTGATCGTCGGGAGTGTGTGGCTGAGGGACTGCGTCAGCTTTCAGACAACACTACATACAAAGTTTGCCAAGGTAATCCCATTCCTGATGTCCAGGCGGAGCTTCATGGAATCCTCAGAACCTTAGGCCCCCTACAAAACCTTTCACCTGGCTCCATCAACCTCCTGACCCCACCAACACCCCACACCCTTACCTTCTACCTTCTTCCTAAAATTCACAAACCCAATCATCCCGGCCGTCCCATTGTAGCTGGTTACCAAGCCCCCACAGAACGTATCTCTGCCTACGTAGATCAACACCTTCAACCCATTACATGCAGTCTCCCATCCTTCATCAAAGACACCAACCACTTTCTCGAACGCCTGGAATCCTTGCCCAGTCTGTTACCCCCGGAAACCATCCTTGTAACCATTGATGCCACTTCCTTATACACAAATATTCCGCACGTCCAGGGACTCGCTGCGATGGAGCACTTCCTTTCACGCTGATCACCTGCCACCCTACCTAAAACCTCTTTCCTCATTACCTTAGCCAGCTTCATCCTGACCCACAACTTCTTCACTTTCGAAGGCCAGACATACCAACAATTAAAGGGAACAGCCATGGGTACCAGGATGGCCCCCTCGTACGCCAACCTATTCATGGGTCGCTTAGAGGAAGCCTTCTTGGTTACCCAGGCCTGCCAACCCAAAGTTTGGTATAGATTTATTGATGACATCTTCATGATCTGGACTCACAGTGAAGAAGAACTCCAGAATTTCTTCTCCAACCTAAACTCCTTTGGTTCCATCAGATTCACCTGGTCCTACTCCCAGAATCCCTGAACCATTACACCAACAACCTGAAAACAGCTTTCGCATCCCGCAACTACCCTCCCGACCTGGTACAGAAGCAAATAACCAGAGCCACTTCTTCATCTCCTCAAACCCAGAACCTCCCACAGAAGAACCCCAAAAGTGCCCCACTTGTGACAGGATACTTTCCGGGACTGGATCAGACTCTGAATGTGGCTCTCCAGCAGGGACACAACTTCCTCAAATCCTGCCCTGAAATGAGATCCATCCTTCATGAAATCCTCCCCACTCCACCAAGAGTGTCTTTCCGCCGTCCACCTAACCTTCATAACCTGTTAGTTCATCCCTATGAAATCCCCAAACCACCTTCCCTACCCTCTGGCTCCTACCCTTGTAACCGCCCCCGGTGTAAAACCTGTCCCATGCACCCTCCCACCACCACCTACTCCAGTCCTGTAACCCAGAAGGTGTACACGATCAAAGGCAGAGCCACGTGTGAAAGCACCCACGTGATTTACCAACTGACCTGCCTACACTGTGGAGCTTTCTATGTGGGAATTACCAGCAACAAACTGTCCATTCGCATGAATGGACACAGGCAGACAGTGTTTCTTGGTAATGAGGATCACCCTGTGGCTAAACATGCCTTGGTGCACGGCCAGCACATCTTGGCACAGTGTTACACCGTCCGGGTTATCTGGATACTTCCCACTAACACCAACCTGTCAGAACTCCGGAGATGGGAACTTGCCCTTCAGTATATCCTCTCTTCTCGTTATCCACCAGGCCTCAATCTCCGCTAATTTCAATTTGCCGCCGCTCATACCTCACCTGTCTTTCAACAACATCTTTGCCTCTGTACTTCCGCCTCAACTGACATCTCTGCCCAAACTCTTTGCTGTTACAAATGTCTGCTTGTGTCTGTGTATGTACGGATGGATATGTGTGTGTGTGTGTGTGTGTGTGTGTGTGTGGTGTGTGTGTGTGTGTGTGTGTGTGTGCGCGCGCGCGCGCGCGCGCGAGCGCGAGAGTGTATACCTGTCCTTTTTCCCCCCTAAGGTAAGTCTTTCCGCTCCTGGGATTGGAATGACTCCTTACTCTCTCCCTTAAAACCCACATCCTTTTGTCTTTCCCTCTCCCTCCCTCTTTCCTGATGAAGCAACCGTTTGTTGCGAAAGCTTGAATTTTGTGTGTATGTTTGTGTTTGTTTGTGTGTCTATCGACCTGCCAGCACTTTCGTTTGGTAAGTCACATCATCTTTGTTTTTAGATATATTTTTCCCACGTGGGATGTTTCCCTCTATTATATTCATATCCTTACATGAAATCAGTTTGTTAAAAATAAACAGCTGACAGTTTTGATGAAAACTGACTAATATAAGCTTCCCAATCATCTGTAACAGAAAACAAATTTATTATAACAAATAAACTGGAGAGACCAGTATCAATCATGTAAACAAACAATAAAGAGTCTATTTGCCTATTTATGCATATTGTGCATTAGATGTCAAAACCTGTACCACGTATCAATCTTCTGCAGATTTTCCTGCATGTTTGTACAATTTTTTAACTTTTCTACACACAACAACATCATACATGAAAAGCCACATGGAGCCACAATGAAGCTTCCACACTATAGTAGAATGTGTTCTGTTTTGAAAACTTCCTAACATATTAAAACTGTGTGCCAGACCAGAATGTGAACACAGAACCTTAGTTTTCAGGCACAATGCTCTTACCAACAGCCATGACTCACAATATGGCCTCACAGTTTTAGTTCTGCTAGTACCACTTTCCTATTTTCCATACTTCACAGAAGCTCTCTTACACACCTTGTTGGACTAGCACTTCTGGAAGAAAGGATACTGCAGAGAACTATGTTAACTACAGCTTATGAGACTGTTTCTAGAATGACTCATTCACTTTACAGTGGAGTGTGCCATTTTCAAACTTTGGAAACATCCACATAATTCTTCAACACTATAGAGAGTGAGTTTGTATTGCCTTGTAAAACAAGCCCAGTTTTCAGTTGTAAACCTCGTTTTAGTAAGGATTAGACTAATCATGGTATCTGTTGTGTTTTCAAATGTACGAAACACGGTTCCTTTTGTTCATCACTAGAAACCACTGTCTACTATATAAATTATTTTGTTTTATTGTACTCATGTTCTCTTTGAACTGAACCAAACATATAGCATGCAATAACTCAAAAAATGCGCATATGGGTTAGTATTTTCTCTGGCCAATCTCTCCATTTTATATGATATATCAATTGGGCATCCAAACAGTTACTGCATTTAAGGCTTCAATTTTCATTTACAGTTTTATAATAACCCTGCCCTATCGAACAGAACTCTTTCAGAAATTTGGTGCCCAAATAACAAATTCATGTCCATTACTTTTATTGTATTATCTCCATACTGAATTTCCTTAGCACCACCTGATTTAATTCAACTATACTCTATTACTCTCATTTCAATTCTTTTTAATACTCATCTTATAACCTCTTTTCAAGATGATGTACATTTTGTTCAACTTCTCTTTGTTCAACATGTCTCTGAAAGTCTGTTTCTGTCATAATTACAATGTCATTGGCAAACCTTACATTTTTATTTCTTTTCTCTGAAATTTAATCCTTATCCCAATGTCTCCTTCAGTTTTCCCTACTGTTCACTCGGTGTGTCGACTGAGTAATGGCACAGATATGCTACACTCCTGTTTCATTCCCTCCTCAATTATCAGAACTGTTTCCCTTTCATGTCCTTCATTCTTATAACATCAGCCTGACTTCTTTATGAATTTTAGACACATTTGTGCTCCCCATTTTTCCTCCTGCTATCTACAGAATTTTAAAGAGTGCATTCCAATCAGCAGTGTCTCTATATCTTTCTCTAGATCTACAAATGCTATAATTTAGATTTCCCTCTCTTCATCCTATACTCTTGAGACAGTACTGCCTTGAGTGTTCCTACATTTCTCTGGAATCCAGACTGAATTTCACTGAGATTTGTTTCTCATCATTAAATAATTCGTGTCAGTACTTTGCAGCTACAACATATCAAACTAACTGTTAGGTAATATTCACACCAGGCAGCACCTACCTTATTTGGAATTAGAATTATTACAGCCTTCTCAAAGTCTGATGGTATTTTGCCTGTTTCACACAGCTTCCAATCAGGTGGAGTAGTTTTGTCATGGATGGCTCTCCCAAGGATCTCAATATTCATAAAGGAATGTCATCTATTCCAGAATCCTTGCTTGGACTTAGGTCATACAGTGCCCTGTCTCACAGTACCATACCTCCTATCTCACATTTATTTGCACCCTCTCATCTTTCTATAATACTGTCTTCAACTATGTCTCCCTTGTATAACCCATCTATATATTCCTTTAACGCTTTCACGTACATGGGACACATCTGTGCCAATTATAAATCACCTTACTAATTGGACTGTAATCACAGTTGATGTGCTGCAGATGCTCTACTTGAAGCAGAGATATTTGTTTTCTTTAATATCGTACATCTTTGGTGGCAACAATTACTATAACTACTATTAGTCGTCGGTTATTGTTGGTGGTTCTCACTTCGAGCAGACACACAAATTTATTCACTTATTGTGTGTGTATTGTGTTCTCTGCCTTACTGTCAAAGCTTGAAAGTACATTCAGTTGAGTTTCTCTTTCACTTTAGACCATTCATTTAGAAAATAAATGTATTTCATCAGTGTAAATCTTTATTAACATTCTTTGGGACATAGTTGTCCCAATGTACCACAATGGTAATTTGTGTACTTGTTGTTGAATGTCATGAAATCGTTACTATAAGGTATTTAAAAACACACAAACACACACACACACACACACACACACACACACACACACACACAGAGAGAGAGAGAGAGTGGTATTTAAAATTCGGTTGAAAATATATTATCTTTCATTTTATTAAATAAGCAGAAAAAATTTGTACTGGTATAATTTCAAATCTGCTTTTAGGTCATGTGCTCCAGAAAAAGAGAATTTTTCATCGCTGATGAAAGTGTTGTGCTGATTTTGGAGGCTTGCAGTAGTGATGACGAAGATAATCTGTTACTTTTCTTGAAGGAGATACGGAAGATGAAAGAGAACATGTTGTTATAGAAGATCCTGAAAAAGAAATACGTAGCCCATATAGCAAACAAAGGCATACGGACGAAATATCAGAACCAAATGCTGAGGTACCCGATTCCCTTCCAGATTTACCAGAATTTAAATGGTCCAGAACTTACCAACCAAGACAGTTCAGTGATAACATGAATCATGAATTTGCAAAAGTGCTTTTGTTTAGTGTCCGTGAAAATCGTGAAATGCCATAGCCTTTTGAAAATTTTTCTTCCACTATTGTCCTAAAAGATTTGGTGCACGATATATTAATTCCTCAAAGTATTCGGTATCCAGAACAATCAGGCAACACATTCAGCACATATGAGGATGAAATCAAGGCATTTCTTGGTATGAACCTGGTAATGGGGTACCAGATTTTGCCTACATTTAGAAGCTACTGGGCAACTGAACCCGATTTAGGTGTTCCTTATATAGCTCAGATTATGCCACTACATCTTTTTGGAGAGATTCGAAAGTACTTACATTTTTCCAACAATGCAGATCAGTCAATAAAGGCAGACCACACATACAAAGTGAGACCTGTAATTACCCATTTGAAGAAAACCTTCCAGGAATCTCTTAGTGCAACTAGGGCTCAATCTGTAGATGAGCATACGATCAGATTCAAAGGACATAATATTATGCGACAGTATGTCAAAAATAAGCCAGTCAAAATGTGGTGCATATGTGATTCGGAAACTGGCTACCTATTTGAGTGTGATTTATACACTGGCAAAAAAACCCTCAGGTCCTGAAGTAGGGCTTGGTGAGTCAGTAGTTCTGCAACTGAAAAAAATCACTATCCCGACTGGGATGTGAAATTTACATAGATAACTTTTTTAACTATCCAGATTTGCAGTATATTACCTTGGTTTACAAAATATCAGGGTTTACAAAATATCAGATCATGTGGAACAGTGCGCACCAATCGTAAAAACATACCAAAGATATTCCCTCCAGACAAGGAAATGAAAAGACGTGATTTATACAGTCTCAGTAGCAATGGTCTGACAATCCTCAAATGGATGGATAACAGGCCAGTTTTTCTACTGACTAATTTTATTTCCCCAACACCAAGTACGACAGTGAAGAGGTGTCAGTCTGGTTCTTCTGAAAAGATCAATGTTCAGTGTCCTCTTATGATAAGAAAGTACAAGTGGATTGGAGGGGTGGACATTATGGACCAGAAGAAAGTGACTAATGAGATCGACAGGAAGGCAAAGATTAAGTATTTCCTGAGAATTTTCTTTGATCTTCTTGACATTGGTGTAAACAATGCGTATGTAATATATTCAAAATTGGCAGAGGAATCAGGATTCAAATCAACACTATCATCCCTAGAGTTCAGACAATGCATTGCGAGAAAGCTAACTGGAAATTATTCAAGTCGACAAATAAATTTATCAACAGAAGTGAAAACATCAAGAAGGTTGCAGACCAGTTGCAATCCAAAGAGTCCAGAGCACCGAATGATAAAATCAGACGTAAGGAAGAGATGTGTTCATTGTGCCTCAAAGTGTGTTGAAAATTGCACTTACAATATTTGTGAACAGTGTGGTGTTAATTTATGCTTTACTTCAAGCAGAAACTGATTTGCAGAATTTCACATCAAACAGACAACATATACATAGTCTCTGTAATTTTTCAATGTATTAAGTGTAATGTGTTCTGTAACTGTCCTTTAAGGACCACAGACAAATACCTCCCAGCTTTTTTTTTTTAGCAGAACAAATAAAAATGTTTGAAATAATAACCTATTTTGTTTATAAAACCTCCAGTTGCCACAGAGATACAAAAATTTTAATCACTAGCACTTTAGTTTTCTTATGTACCTCAAAGGGTTAAAATACCTCAGTTGTTGGCTGATAAAAATTGCTTTAAAACATATTTGTTGTTCTTTCTGCTCATGACCACCATCTGCAAGTCTGATGCTTATAAGATTAACTGTATATTGCCTGTGACTGATAAGTAGATGTAAAGCGAGGTCGCATTTGCAATGATGATGATGATGGACAAAAAAATAGCAACAAGGTATCAATGAAGCTTAATATCCTCATCCACCTGACAAATCACCTTCAACTGTTTCACATGTTCTCACTCAACAGAGACTGCACAGAAGTTAGGAATTAAATCAGGAGACGTCCAGTTCGATGGAACTCTTACATCATTATCCCCTTGCCGGTTAAAAACTGATGATGAAATTTTATTCCATTTACATGATTCCAACTGCACATTTCTTAGTCAAGTGCCACCACATGTGTGGGCATTAGCTATCTCAGCTATGGAGGCAGTTTATTACTTAACAAAAGTTACATGAAAACGACGTCAAATTTTACATTTATAGCTTATTTTGCAAGCCTTCTTGTGATATGAACCAAGATCAGTAATACTTGCAGTTTACAGTTATTTTTTATTTGGCCTCTCCTCTCAGAATTTTCTTTTTACAAATATCCAAAAACTGCCTACCATATTTCTTCTTTCAACATACAACTTGCAAATTTAATTCTTACACCTCAAAAAGCAATTTTTTTACCCGCTCAAATTAAAAACCAGTCATTTTATTAAAAATTTAATGTAAAGTTTTGGTTTTGTTTCCTTTTTTTTCTTTAGGGTGCTAAAAACAATGTGTCATACGCAGCCAAGTCAAAATTACAGAACAAGAAAGACAGAAGAGTTACAAAACAACAATACGTCAGTACCAACTGACATAATAGATGACAGCTAAAACCAGGCACATGGAAAAAAAGGGCTAAAAAAAGACACCATACAGAAATAGAGATCCAAAAATAAAAATTAAATGGCATTCACCATATTGCTTTGGTGGATGAAAAGTGAAACATGTTTGACAGCCCGCGCATCATTTGCTAAAACGGCCGATAAATCAGATAGCAAACCCAAGCGGGAATGTAAATGGTTTAAAAGTAGTCATTCCATCAGGACGTGGTGGATGGTAAAAACTTGGGCACAACATGTACAAAGCAGTGGGCTAGCACCACTCATTAAATTACGATGGCTATAAATGCAGTGCCCAATACACAGCCTAGTTAAAATCACCTCCTCCCGGTGGGAGGGTCGAGAGGAGGTCGTCCAAGCCACTGGGTGAGGCTTAATAAGGTGGAGCTTATTACTGTGAAGGGAGGACCATTGGCGATGCCAAAGGGACACCACTTCCTGACAGACGGGAACACAGAGATCGTCACAGGGAATATAGGTACTAGCAGGCTGAGGTACGAGGACTGCAGCCTTGGCAGCAGCGTCAGCAGCCTCGTTCCCTGTCAGACCAACATGACCAGGAACCCAGAGAAGCATCACACTCGCTCCATCAAGAGTGAGCAAGTGACAGTTTTCCTGGACCTGCTGCACTAAGGGATGGGCTGTGTACAGCATGCATAGACTTTGAAGGGTGTTGAGTGAATATGAGCACAGGACACAATAGAAAAGGCTGTGTCGCTGGATGTACTCCGTGGCCTGATACATGGGCTGCTTCAAGAAGCCAAGGTGGTGAAGGGTTCAATCCACCGGGGAAGTTGCAAGTAGTGTGAGGTTAAGCTGCCGTTGCAAGTGCCAAAAGTGGACTCCAGGAGGTAACAGAGAAGAGGGATGTGCCCCCTACCGGTAATCAAAGGAATCATCGAAGAAGAAGGCATAGGATGGGTGGCCACGCATGGCAGACAAAAGGCATGCATACCTGATGAGGAGAAAGTCATGGTGGTAGGACTGTGGTAGTTCAGCAGCTTCAACATACAGACTCTCAACCAGGCTAGTGTAAAAGGCGCCCGTGGCCAAGCGGATGACAAGGTGGTGGATAGTGTTGAGACAGTATAAGAGGGATGGACATGCAAACGGAAAAACAAAGCACCCATAGTTGAGTTTCGTATGGACAAGGGGTCTGGTACAAATGGAGGAGGGTGGTTCGATCGACACCCAAGGAAGTACCATTAAGGACATGTAGGACATTGAGAAACCCCGTACAGCAGGCTGCCAGGTAAGACATATGGGAGGACCAAGAGTGTTTCCTACCGAGCATGAACCTCAGGAATTTTGTAGTTTCAATGAATGGAAGGGCAACAAGCCCAAGATGTTAAGATTGTGGGAGAAACCAATTGCATTGCCAGAAATCCATACAAACGGTTTTGTCAGTGGAAAAGCGAAAGCCATTGTCAATGCTCCAGTAGTAAAGACGATCAAGATATCGCTGGAGATGACGCTCCGTGAGACAGGTCTGTGGAGAACTGCAATAGTAGACAAAATCATCAACAAAGAGGGTGCCGGAGATGCCCGGCGGGAGACAGGCCATTATAGGGTTAATGTGAAGCAAAGAGGATGACACTCAGGATGGATCCCTGAGGCATACAATTTTCCTGGATAAAGGTGTCCAACAAGGCAAAAACCACACGCACCTTGAAAACTCGGTCTTTTAAAAATGGCTGAAGGAAAAGGGCAGGTGGCCATGGAAGCCCCATGTGTAAAGAGTATGGAGGATACCACTTCTACAGCATACCTTCGTAGATCTTCTCCAAATCAAAAAACACAGCCACAGCCTGGGATTTCTGCAGAAAACCATTCATGACATGAGTGGACAAAGTAATGAGATGGTCAACTGCAGAATGCTGCACTTGAAATCCACACTGTGCATTCGTCAGTAAATTGCGAGACCCGAGCCACCACACCAGCTGGGCATGAATCATATGTTCCATCACCTTGCAAACGCATCTGGTAAGAGAAATGGGGCAGTAGCTAGAAGGAACATTTTTGTCCTTACCGGGCTTAGGTATGGGAATGATTGTGGCTTCACACCAGGGACCAGGAAATGTGCCCTCTGCCCGAATGCAGTTGTAAGTTTTAAGTAGAAAGTGCCTGCCTGCAAGGAAAATTGCTGCAACATCTGAATGTGGATGGTGTCTGGCCCTGTGGCGGAGGATTAGGATGAACCGAGAGCATGCTCTAGCTCCCTCATAGTAAATGTGGCATTGTAGCACTCACAATTCGGAAAAGAGAAGAGTATCACCTGAGCCTCCTCTGCTCGTTTCCAATGGAGGAAGGCAGGGTGAGAGTGAGAAGAGCACGAAACTTCTGCAAAATGGTGGCCCAAGGTGTTGGAGATAGCAATAGGGTCCACGATGACAGCGTCTGCTACTGCCAGGTCAGAAATTTGGGAATGGATCTTGGTCCCAGAGAGCTGTCGGAGTTTGGCCCACATGACACAGGAAGGGTGGAACTGTTAAAAGAACTAGTGAGCGAAATCCATCTAGCTCTTTTGCTATCCCAAAGAACACGATGACACTTTGCAAGCATCTGTTTGTAATGAATGCAGTTTGCCATCTTAGGATGACGGTTAAAAATGCAGAGAGCTCATTTCCATTCGCGGATTGTGGGGTTGGAGTCAGCAAACGGATAGCACACAGGAAATGGTCATTCGAGTAGGTGTCAAGAAGAACAGACCACTTAAGACAATTGGCAAGCTGGGCAGTGCAGAAGGATAGGTCCAAATGGGAACAGGTGTGTGAGGAGTCAGAAAGGAAAGTGGGTGCTCCAGTGTTAAGGCAGAAGAGGTTACGTTGGTTAAAAAGATCAACCAAGAGGGCACATCTCTGACAGATCCTGGGAGAACCACAGAGGGATGATGCACATTTAAGGCACTGAGTAGCAAAAATGGGAGAGGTAGCTGCCCAATAAGTTCATGGAAGTCTTCCCTCGTGACATCGAATGATGGAGGGACATAACTGGAACAGAAGGAAAAAGTCAGATGGGGAAGGAAAAGGTGAACTGCAACAGCTTGAAGATGGGTAGTCAGGGAGATGGGTTGACTATGAATGTCATCCCGTATGAGCAGCATGATGCCCCCATGAGATGGAATGTTGACCTCAGGCGGAAGGTCAAAACGAATTGGTAAGAAATGTGAAAGCTCAAAGCGGTTGTTAGGGTGCAATTTCATTTCCTGAAGGCAGAGTACAAGGGGACACTGCGATGCTAAAAGCAGCTGTAAATCCTCTTTGTGAGATCGAAGGCCGTAAACGTCCCACTGGAGGAGAGTCATGATGAGGAAGAGATGTAGGGGCATCACCTCAGTGGCTGCTGAGTGACAGCCTGTGAAGAGTCACTACTACAGGGCACAGAAGTAGGAGGATCCTGCTCCATGGTGTCCACAGAAGCATCAGCTTTCTTGTGTGGTCAGTATGTGGAGTCCAACACCGAAAAACGGTTGGTGGTGTGCACCAGCGACACCATCAAATAGGATCTTCGAGTTGGTGAAGAAGAAGACCATTTGCCTTTGGTGGACTTCTTAGAGCCTTTCTGGTTAGAGGAAGACTCGGGTGTTGTTTGCCCGGAGGGATGGAGGAAGTCTTCACGGGAGCACTACTTCTGTTGTTTCCAGCCTACCGGTTGTGTAGGTGGTGGCTTCACCCCTTGAGGTGAGAGTTTGATAGCTTGTTGCACAGCTGGACAGGGGGATGGCAATGCTACCTTGATACTGAGTGATTTCACAACCTCAGAGCTGAATTGGAGGTCGCATGTCTGCGTGGCCATGTCCTTCACGAAGAGAGGGGTAACAAGAACAGAACTAAAGGTGCCAGACAGGAGAACACAGGGTTTGCGACTAGCCAATAACTTGCGAGCAACTGGGTAAGGCACTTTATCCTTTACCTGGATCTCTTCGACAGCCCATTCATCAAGACACACAGGACAATCCCATTCTAGAGTGGTTGAAACGATGACACTGGTAGCAGTGTATCAGGTTTGGAACGTATGGCCGGACTTGATAATTTCATAGCCTGCTTTGATCTCGGATGAAAGCACCACTCTATCAAAGGTGAGAAAAACAGTGCGGGTGGGCACTAAGCAGGAATCTACCTTTTTCATTACACGATGGATGGCAATGACACCCTGAACAGAGAGGTAAGACTGGATTTTGGTTGCAGTTAGACCATCGAGCAGCCTGGTGTAAATAACAACACATGAAGAATTCAGAGTTTTATGGGCCTTGACACGGACAGGGTAATTGTGGAGAAGGGAGGTGGCAAGCAGATGTTGTGCTTGAGAATCAAAAGTAGTCTCCAAAAGTAAAATGCCATTCCGTAAATGAGAGCAGGATTTCACAGGGCCAGCAACTGCATCAACGCCTTTCTGAATAATAAACGAATTTACTGTGGCAAAGGACTGACTGTCTTCAGTATGCGAGACCACAAGGAACCATGGTGCAGTGGGAAGGGTCTTTCAATCATCAGCCGCATTACGTTTACGTTTTGTAGACTTTGACTGTGAAGGTGACTGGCTAGTTGCGGGAAAATCCCCCACGATTGCCACATCTCCGATGGTGCACTCCTTGCAACTGGGGGACCCTTTCACAAGGGGTCACACCTGCCTTAGGTGATTGTTCACACCTCAGGTCACACCTCCCCAATACCTGACAGAGGGACCAATTGGCAATTTGGGAAGGCTGCAGCTCAGGCAATCAAACCTCCCTGGGCCTGGCCTGTACCAGGGGGTACATGCAAACCCTACCTGTCAACCTGGGACTGGGAATTACGTATTAACCAGTACCTGTTATGCGTCAGACACATGGGCTGGCCTTCAGCAATGTACAGGAAGGAAGAAGAAAAAGATGAACCTCAAACACTGAAGCGGAGGAACAAGAGGAGAAGGGAAACAAAAAAAGGAAAAGGGAGCGAAAAATAAAGGTGAGACTGTTCTAACATCAGCGACAGACAATACAGAAGATTCCCAATAACACCCCAGATATGTTCCCCTAGGGAGGGAAAAGATTATCAAAAGGAGAGTCATGTAGCACAGAAAGGAAAAAATGCTGCAAAGGCTGGGGCCCCGCCGTAGCCAAGTACAAACCCGCCAAAGAACAGCGAGCCCCCTGGGGTGAGTTAAATGTAAAGCTGACATTAAAACAGTGCAGAATGTCACTGCCACACACTTGTGATAAAATAAATCAGATATGATATCAAGGGTAGGTAATTAGTTTGTGATGTCCTTAAATGACTATGCTAACTTACTTTTGTGCTAACTCTAGTTTCAGCACAACTACTATCAATAATGTCTTCAATACAAACAAATCTTTTAACATGTCCCTATAGGGAAAATACTTTACCACGAATCATACGTTATCATATTTTTTTATTCTAAACGTGAAAAAGAACTGGTTCCCGCATCCATCTCTCCTTCACGGAACTAGGGAGTATGGCAACTGGGGCTTAGCAAGGTATGGATTTCAAACACACACCTCCATGCTTACCAGCAATGTACCTTCCGACAGTGAACTTGTCAGCAAAACCATCAGTGTGTATACATTAAATTTCAATGTTTTAACTGTCACTTTTATAGCCAGTCTTTGACCCAGGTGGCAGACTGTATTTACCTAGACATTCAATAGTGATTCATCGTCTCTGCCAGCTTTCACAAGTGGGGCGCTGTACCTTCACTTTGTATGAGGGGAGGACGGGGGCGGGCGCAGCAGCAATGATCAATGATTTATGGTGCACATGATGTAAGTATTCCATGGTGCAAAAAAGGGCAGTTGTAAATGGTAGAAATTATTCCCAGCAAGATCAGCAAACTTTCTTCTCACCATAAGATGGCAGCCAGCTGAATCACTGAAATACAGTGTCAAGATGGTCACATAATCCAGCAGCAGACCCAACGAGAAAAGATAAGTTAATACGCCATGAAAGTTTCTGTAGTCATAGCTGTCATTCAGTTTCAACCAAATCTGTAGCAATATCACATGAAAAATACAGCACTAATTGAACATAAATTAACATATATAATTTGTAGTACATCAACACTACAGCAACCATTAGATTCCGTCAAGATAGTGGGAAGTAGAGATTCTTAAGAGGAAGACAAGAAGATTTAATATCTTCCAAAGAAAGATTTCAGAGTCTTAAACTTAGAAAGCTAAGAAGGAATAAGTATTAATGGAACTTCAGTTTCCTGATACTTTAGTAAGGAATTCCATTAGGTGTTTAAGTTTTAAAAGTATGCCTCGAACTCCATTATGATTAGACTAAAATAATGCATGGAGACTACAGAGGAAGTTAAAGTAAGGATATTGAGCCAGTAACCATTTTTTATTTACAACAATTTAAAACAATAGCTGTATGGATGCCAAAATAAAAAACTAAATCTTCGAATTTGTGTGTGAAAAAAGTTTACTATCAGTGTGTTTTACTAGTTTTGACTTGTGACTTAATCTTGGTCCTTCGGTGCAAACAGCATTAGGAAACTGGACGCTGCTCAGCATACACTGGAGAGATGAATGTTAGAGAGAAAGAAAGAGAGAGAGAGAGAGAGAGAGAGAGAGAGAGAGAGAGAGTAATTCGTGATTTATGGAAAAGACTGAAACAGAAGAGGTAATTGTGACTATGAAGAAAATTAAATTGATGGGCAAGAAGAAAAACTGATCAAATAATACCAGATACAAACAGAGATATTCTTTCATCATCTCATCAAGATTTGTCAAGGATGCTAACAACCTGGGACTGACACAGTGGTACCCATTTGCAGTTGCTCAATGCATATCATCACAGAAATGAACTATGGAGAAGCATAAAACAGAAGTTCAGTAGGCTTTTCCAATAGTAATAAGGTGCAGATCACAGATCACACGTACTGTCATCAACTTCAAGCTGAGATACAAAGATCGTATGTCATGTTGATAATTACCTTTGGACCTTTCCTGTGGCACATCCAGTCCATGAAATAAAAAGTGGAGTTGGACGTGCTATCTGCAAGAAGTTTAGTAAAACAACAGGCACACTATGTCATGAAATGAGCTGTATCCACAGAAAAGCAAAGCCATCAGCACTAAACATTACCAGATCTGAGCAAAATTAGCCTGCACATACTATGCACTGTGGTTGTTTCTGCTGATGTTTAATGTAGCCACAATTACTGGGCATGTTGTTTGTTATTTTTGCTCCTAAAATCAAGTATAATGAAAATGACATCCGAGCTAATTAAGCACATATATCTTCAGTAGAGTTCAGTTGCGTGTCTTCCCCTCAGGCACGAACATCACACATGTCTATATTCTACCTAAGACCCACAACATGGCTGCCACTGGTTCATAGAAATTCAAACTAGCAAAGTAGTTCGTGTGCATATCATATTAAGAATTTAGCCTACTAGGCATATTTGACTAACTGAAGATAGCATTATGGTCAACTTAGATATAGTGGCACTGTTTACAAATGTACTCTCTGGACCTAACAGCTCATTTTTTTGAAGTGTGTTTTAGGCAAGTTATTATAAAAAGGATACTTGTTACCATTCAGCAGAGATGCTGAGTTGCAGATAGGCACAACAAAAATTGTCAAAAAAGCTTTTGGTAAGGGGAAGGGGAGCACGGAAAAGGAGAGAAGTAAAAAGACAGTGGGTGTGTCGGTGGTACAGAGGGCTGTGTACTGCTGGAATGGGAACGGGAAAGGGGATAGGTGGGTACAGGACAGTGACTAATGAATGTTGAGGCCACAGTTGGTTAGTGACGATTCATGCAGACAGTCATTTTCTTGTTTGTCACGCCTACATAGAATGCAGCACAGTGGCTGCAGCTTAACTTGCAGATTATATGACTGGTTTCACATGTAGCCCTGCCTTTGTATAGGTAATGTTTGTGACCAGACTACTCCAATCCATAGGTGGTGGGATGATGTATGGGACAGGTCTTTGCACTTTAGGTCTATTACAGGGATATGAGCCATGAGGCCAAGGGTTGGGAGCAGGGGTTGTGTAGGGATGGACAAGGATATTGTGTAAGTTCGGTAAGTGGTGCAATACTGCTGTGGTAAGGGTGAGAAGGATAGTGGGTAGGATATTCCTCATTTCAGATCACGATGAGAGGTAGTCAAAACCCTGGCAGAGAACGTTATTCATTTGATCCAGTCCTGAGTGGTCCTGAGTTACGAGGAGAATGCTCCTCTGTGGTTGGACAGTGAGACTTTGGGAGATGGTGGATGAAAATAGAGATACAGCACAGGGCATCTGTTTTTGTAGAAGGTTTGAAAGGTAATTATGGTCCGTGAAGGCTTCAGTGAAACTGCTGGTATATTTTGAGAGGGACTGTTCTTCACTCCAGTTGTGACGGGCACGGTTGGCTAGGCTATGTGGAAATGACTTCTTTGTATGGAATGGGTGACAACTTTTGAAGTGGAGGTAATGCCCGTGGTTAGTAGGTATAACATGGACGGAGGTATTGATTTAGCCACCTGTGAAATGGAGGTCAACATCAAGAAAAATAGCTGTTGGGTTGAGGAAGACCAGATGAAGTTAATGGGATAGAATGTGTTGAGGTTGTGAAGGTATATGGATGGTATGTCCTCACCCCCTGATCCAGATCACAAAGACAGCATCAATGAATCTGAATCAGGTGAAGGGTTTGGGGTTTGGGATTCTGTGTGGTTAGAAAGAATCCATTTAGATGGCCCACGAATAGTTTGGCATAGGATGGTGCCATGTGAGTGCCCTTAGCTGTACCCTGGATTTGTTTGATGGCGATACCTTCAAAGGAAAAGTAATTGTGGATGATTTATGGCTGGTCATGGACACTACACAGGAGGTTGTAGGTTTGGAATCCATTGGGCATTGGGTTCAATAGCAGCAAGGCCATGGGCATTAGGGATGTTGGTGTAAAGGGAAGGGGCATCAATAGTGACAAGCAGGGAATCGTTGCAAAGGAACACGAAGTGTGGAGAGTCGATGGAGAAAATGGTTGTTATCTTTTATTTAGGAGGGCAGGTTGCGGGTAAAAGGCTGAAGATGTTGGTCCATGAGTGCAGAGATTCTCTCAGTGGGGGTACAGTAACTGGCCACAACGGGACTTTCTGTGTGGTTGGGTTTATGGACTTCAGGATGATGTACAAGGTAGGGGTTAGGAAAGAGATGGACTCCGGGGAGAGGTTTTGGGATGGGAGAGACTAGAGCTCAAGCTGGATTTCTGAAATGGGTTCACTGTGGCAGAGTTTGTATATGGATGAATCTGACAGCTGGCAGAGTCCTACACAATATCCTTGTCCATCCCTACACAACCCTCACTCCCAATCCCTTGCCTTATGGTTCATATCCCTGTAATAGACACTTCGCAAGACCTGTCCTGTCATCCATCCACCACCACCTACTCCACTCCGGTCACAACCATCACCTATCCCATAAAAGGCAGTGCTACCTGTGAAACCAGTCATGTGATCTACAAGCTAAGCTGCAACCACTGTGCTGCATTCTGCGTGGGCATGACAGCCAACAAGCTGTCTTTCTGAATGAATGGCCACTGACAAACTGTGGCCAAGAAACAGATGTCCCACCCAGTTGCTGAGCAAGCTGCCCAACATGAAAATCTCCATTTCAATGACTGCTTCACTGCGTGTGTCACCTGGATACCTCCCACGCCATCAGCTTTTCTGAACTCTCCCTACAATATATCCCACATCCCCCTAACCCTCCTGGCCTCAACCCTCATTAGTCAGTGTCCTTTATCCCCCTGTCCCCTTCCCTGTTCCCTATTCCAGCGCTATACAGCTCTATTCCACAAACTCACCCACCATCTTTTTACTTCTCTCCTTTCCCGCTGCTCCCCCCCCCCCCCCCCCCCCCTGCCCGTGCCATATGCCATATCTAGTCTCTCAACTGCACCTATTTACACTACCCCTCTCCACCTCATCTTTGTATGCTCCAACAGGCAGTACTTTACAATCTGCCACTCCTACCCTGCCATCCCTCCACCTCCCTGCCTCAGCCTCCTCCATATCACCGCCACTTGACATTGTTTCTCCTGCTCACAATCTGGCTGTAACACCCAGAGGCTGTGGTCACGTGTGTGTGTTTTTTGTCTAATTCTGATGAAAGCCTGTTTGGTGACAGCTTTGTTGGACAGTGTTTTTGTTGCGCCTATCTGCAACTCAACATCTCCACTAAATGGTGAGCTGCAACAATCTTTTTCAAAATACTGTCTGTATTTAGGCATACTCTTACGTAATCCTATTTTTGTGCAACAGCTAGCATTACAATCAGACAGTCTGATGGGAAGCCTGTTAGCTCAAGCAACTGCAAACCTCTTTACGGGGTAGCTTGAAGACTCTTCCTCACACACAGCCCCATTAAATCCTGATCGTTTTTCCCCCAGTCCTTTGGTGACATTTTAGTTCTGTGGCCCTACTGACATTAAAAACCACTGACAGACACATTATAGTTCACTACGATGGTAGAAATAACAGCACTCTGCCCTTCCTACATATCTTCATCTATTATAGATGCAATGGGTGATGTTTGCAGCATATACAGAAAAGCTATGTCCACCAATCTATACTTGCGTGCTCTCTGCCTCGGGAGAGTGTTGTCATACAGACTTATAAAAATTGAGTAGAAGTCGTATCAGATGCTGATAACTTGTCTCAGCTCACTTAAAAAATCATCATAAATGATGGCTACAGCCACTATCAAATAAATCAAGGGATCTCACGTGCAAAATGCAATAAGAACATAGACATGGATCAGGGGGAAAAAGCGTGTATTCCTGCTATTCTGTGTAGGGTAAGATTAGCTGCTTTCTAACAAGTGACAGAATTAAATTAATTTTTAGGCCTCTACCAAAGATTGGCGAACTACTAAACTAGTAAAAAAATATGGCCAGTCTGAGAATGCCTTTGGTATGGAAAATACCCCATGAGTGCAAACAAATTTTTCATGGTTACCAGTGATACCCAAAAATATTCCCCAGAGTTCTCCAGGTCAAATTTAGTACTTTTCCTAAATCATACAGTACTTACTTTCTAAACAATTTTGTGTGATATTATCAGAAAATCTACAAATTTTGTCAATATATAAGAACATAATAGGGACTATATTCTGAGTTAAAAGAAGAGGGTGAAAATATTTAAACTGGACCCCATTTACTTTAATGAAAAAATAAACATTGTGGGTTTTGAAGACCACACTAAGTGTCAGAAGTAATTGAACAAAAAATTGTACGAGAATTGGAATAGGACTAGGTTTAAAAGGAAGTAAATCATTACTGATAAAACGTTTCTATGAAGAACAATCAGCTGTTGGGAGCACACACTGACATTAAAAGAAACAGCATTCCTACTTTGGCAAAAAAATTACAATTTTACAAAGAGATCTAAGAATAAAATTCAAATACAATTTGAACAAAACAACTATGAAAGGAATAGTAACATACTAGTTTTGGGAAGGATGCGTACATGAACATTACGTGAAGTCACAAGCAGGTATTTTTTTTACTGATGCAACTTGTTTTCCAATCTGAGAATCCTCTTTCTCAGCACTTTTCATAAGCTTTGTTTTCTTCGTTTGTAGCTCTGTTAGTTTCTCTCTACCCTCTCTCCTCTTTCTCTAAGCTACACTTTTCTCTGCAATGCACCTACCATATATCATATACATTTCAAAAGCTGTGCATTAACTGCTTTGTGATGGGTAGATCCAACACACTCGGCAAGCTCAGCCATATCATGAATGGTACCGAGAGCTATGAGTGATGCTTCAATCACATTTTCAACCAGAATGTAGGAGTTGCCAGAGAAATCTCTTCCAATGCTGGCTGGCATTGTAATGAAAGAGAATGCAAGCTAGCTTGATAAATTTCTTCAAATTTTCATGTCCACTCTTATCGCCAATGATCATCCAGAACTGACTGATATGATAATGATCCCCATCAAATTCTTTGAGAAGTTCCCTTGCAGACCTGATCTCCAAAAGATTTTGGATTTACAGGCAATGGAATCAGCCTCATGACATCAAAGCAATTTAAGATACTGAGATGTGTCGATGCTATGCCTAGCTGTGTCTTTGCAAGGTCAGTGTTTACTGTCACTAATATGGTGCCCTTTGTAAAGGAATATGCCAGGGGCAATTTCTCTATAATGTTGGGTACCGTATGCTTCATACACATAAGGCATTATTCTGGAACACTAAGATATATTTCTCCAATACTTTACATTGACTTAAGAGCATTTTTGGTTCCACTCACATTGTCCACATTCTGAGGTCTCAACAGATATATGATGTCGCTCAAACCAACTTTGACTCCAAAACTTCTGGTTTGACATATTTTCTTGTTAATTGGAGAGAAGTGTAGAGGAAAGCAGCTAAGAGGACATCTGACTGAAATTTAGCCAAAAATGCCCCAACCTGAGTAGCCACAGTCTCAAAAACTACAAAATAAGCTCTCAGTATTTTGTCCTTCAAAAGATTCATGTTATTTGGTAGCAATGACCCTATAGGAATTTCCATAGTGAGTTTATGTTTTGGTTTTACCTCCTCCTGAACTTTAGTCACCCATTCTGCTTCCTTCACATACTTTTCAACAGCTGTTAATATTTTCTGAGCCCTGACTGCTGTCATTTTATTTTCTACTAATTGAATGGAGCAGAAATTCTGTGGGGAAACAAAGGTAGAGGTAATATTGGTGAAATCGGCTCTGGGGGAGGGAATGATTTTAGACAGATTACATAAAGCTCTCAGAAACTGAACAAGGTTCCAACCACCAGTAGTATGACCTATCTTAAAGGTGCTATGCACTGTGTCTAGACTTCATGCCCGCATTCAAAAGAAGAGGATACCCTGGATTACACTTGACTTTAAGCTTGCTTTTCAGTTCTCTTAGGAATGCCTTGTTGACAACAGGGCCACCCATAGACACATGAACAACTTGCCGTTTCTGATGTACCTTGGACTAGCATGCTCTTGTCTCAAATTCTTCAAATAAATCTTTTGCAGCATATTCCTCCAAAAACACTGAAGTACGATACCTTATTGAAACATTGCCCAAAGCACAATACCAGAAAACAGATTCATTTCTTGATTTTTTGATAACCTTATCCAAAATCTCATGACCATGTCACAGGCAGCAGAAGTATCATGTAACAGTCGAATGAAAACCAGCTCTCATCTGAACTCAATGCTATAATTTACTTTTGACTTCTGAAGCTTTACTTTGGAGGCAATGTCACTGTCTGGGACCATATTCAGTATTGTCCTAATGGATTTTGCCAAAAATATAGTACAGTTTTCTAGTGATATTCTGCAGCAAATTAATGAAACCTCCAAAAAATTCAAGTGGCTTGGAGTAAAGATTAGCTTAGGAGTCTAAAATAGACCTCTTCAAGACTTGCCCAGGGACACAAAGAAGTGTATCATCAGGTTGTGGATTTTGTGGTAACAAATCCTTATCAGGCTTGGGATCCCATGGTAAAGAAAACCACCACCAACGACTGCTGTTGAACAGCTCTCAGCTGTGATCCTAATGGCAATGGGAACATTAGTTTTCTCACTTCAAAAGAAAAGAAACCAGCAGCAGTTAAGGCACCATGTACCATAGCAACAATTTATACAGTATTTCATTAGTACACTCAGGTTCCACACAAACAATCAACTGCTTGGATATAGAACATGTTACACTTTAAACCAAAATTAAAGCAGGACATCAATAGCATTACAAAATAAAAACACACATTCAAAGTTCTAATTTACATGAATTTTTTTTCCAAAAAATGTCACGCAGACTGTTATGAAATTTACCAAAACTTACCCAATGCCACACTTACATAAAACTTGAAGGTAGTTTACAGGATGTGGGTTGCAGCTACTGTGCAATAATTTTACCACCATAACCTCCACTTCCTTGATAATGCACAGTTAAATTCTGAAGTTTACAACTAGTTCGATTCTGTAGTTATTACAGAAGAAAAACTGGCTGAAATATGTCACCATGAGTCATGACAAAACAAACTCCGCTCCCCCCCCCCCTTTTTTTCCAGAGGACTAGTGGAGAGCAACACGGTAAACCTACTGTGGATCGTTTGTGACTCAGGAATTACCGCCAACAAAGAAGCTGACTGGCCAGGACTAGGGTGACAACTCCTTTTAGTGGACTGGGACCTATCCCAGATATCACTAAGGCAATGGTAAAATCAAAAATACATATCCTTATCACGAGGCAGCATGTAGAAAATTGGACTATGGCTCAAAAACAAAAACATGGCAAGCTAATGATGCTGAAGCCATGTTTCAAAAGAAGTCCTGTAATTCTGAACTTTAACAGGAAACAGATTTAACTCATGACTGGCCATGAGAACTTTAAGAAACAAATACACATGATGAATACGAAGGAGAAAGCCCCTAAGTGCAGACCATGTGATGAGGAGGATGAAACCAAACCACATCTAATTTTCCAATGTGAAGCTCTGGAGGGCAAAAGGCATAGAATATTGACGTCAGTAGAGCCTGAAGGAATCATTTCTAAGAAGAAACTACTAAAGAGCAGCCCTAAAGGGCAGCCCTACCAACTTTTTATCAAAGAGGAGTCACAAAAATTGGTATTGCAAGTGCTGGGAGCCCAAGTAGAGTTCTCGGTCAAGAACCATGATTCAGTGTCAGAAATGCATGACTAGACTTCACAGGATGAAACTGGATGCCACAGGAAAGGGTACAAGTGGGAGCCCTTCTGATAGCTTCTTCGAGCTGGCTTTCAATCAAAGTTACAGGCAGACTAGCAGCTATACCAAATGCGAAAATCACTGACATACAGTGCACGGGTAACCACTTGATGGTGATGAGGAAGATGTCTCAGCAGAGCCCTGTGGGTTGCAGCTATCTTGGACCTACAGGAAGCTGAGTGATATATCAGGTCTAATCCTAAATAATCAGGAGGATAAAAATTGACAGACAAAAATGGAACAAGAGCCTTGACAGCCCCAGTCACAGTGAGTAAGTCATAATGATAGTGTCAAGCAGTTTCAAATGCCTTGTGCAAATAAAAAAAAAAAAAAAAACTGCACGTTTATGAGACTTCTGTGGAATTCTTTTTCTAAGCTTTCCATATGATTAGCTGTGGATTGTCCCACCTGAAAACCACACTTGTATGGCGACAAAACATCCTGATTCAAGAACTCAGCATAATCATCACGCTATCATTCATTAAAGCAGTTCCATAAGCATGTTGAGACAATTTAATCAGTTTCTGCTGGCACGTGTTGGTTTTCACCTGGTTTAATGATTTGGAATATAATACTCACTACCCTTTGGGAAGGGAAAGCACCTTCTCGCCAAATAAACTTGAAGCCCCTGAGTACTTTGAGTCTGAGTCACATTCAGAAGTGGGATCATCCAAATACGAATCAAATCAAGGATGAAGGCTGTATCACGAGAAGAGTCAAGAGCCTGAATCAGTTACCAGACAGTTACAAAGGAATAAAAGATAGGGGTGTGACTTCAACTCATCTTTTATGCAATCGATAGGTAGCTGGTAAAGAAGAAGATGCCAACACTGTTGCAAAGTGGGTCGAGAGATATTTAGGAAAAACTGATGCGTCAATAGCAATGCCACCATGAAGGAGGAGACACAGAACGGTAGTTGATCTTCAACAGCTCGACAGGTACGGAGTTTAGGTAGTGTGTGTGGCTTTGAGGAGAGTCACTTAAAAGTTATGAGGATGGTCTGAGAAGAGTGTTGCTCGAGATGTCATAAGCCCCTTTGATGGTCTTGAATAACAGTTAACAATGTCCTCGGCCCTCCACAGAGCCAGCCACCAGACAAGAGAGGGCCATAGTAGTTTTGGCGGATGGATGTCCACATCGAAAATGGAGAGCCAAACATGGTACTGGGCCTGCTAGGTGATAACAAGAAAGCTACAGTATCAACAGAAAGGGGTCACTGTGACAAAGATCAGCATATAACAATCATTGTAGTGAAGCACTGATATTAAGAGAAGATCATTAGGTTGACAGCTGAAACGACTATGTGGGAGGCATTAAAGGGGGCAGGCATACCATTACTGAAGGGTGATAGATCAAGATTGGGAAAGAAGAATATCAATCAGAAGCCCCCTACCGAACAACATGGTACTCCAACACAAAGGATGGTGCACACATACCCAACTGGGAAAATAAGGAGGAGGAGGAGGAGGAGGAGCAGGTGGAGGGGATTGGGGGGGGGGGGGGGGGGGGGGTGAGTTTTCAGATTAAGAAGTCAGTAAATTCCCTACCCAGGTGTTTGTAAATGTTACGAACTGTGAGTGTTGGTGTCACTCACACTCACATTGCTGTTGGTACCAATGTGGCATGGAGGGGAATCCATTCACAAATAATATCTGTACTAATCAATGTACAGATCTCTTCAGATTCCCTCTCGGGATCCATACAGTTCTAACATAATATACAGTAACACTGAAGGGTTGGAGAATGGTCATCAGTGAAATCCATTTCTTGGAGAAAAACAGATTGCAGAACAGGGGAATACATGTTGTTACAGTTCTGGCTTGTGGATTACCCACTGCAGTTCCACTAAATTACCACTTTAAGAATGTCATGGTTAGGTACGAAGGGGCCAACAGAACACATCATGACCCAGGATCACTGTGTCACTGGTGGGTGCATAAAAACATTGATGAACACATTATGATCAGCCAGAAGATTAGCTACCTAATAACCGGTATGTCCAACTTTGGCACTGACAACAGCGGCGATGAGGCCTTGGTAGGTTGCTGGAGGGAGACGGAACAGCGCACACACGCAAACAACCCCCCCCCCCCCCCCCCCCCCCACACACACACACACACACACACACACACACACACACACATACCTCGATACACTCCGTCACACACTTGGCCTTGTAACACGGCACGTTATCCTGTAGAAAAACACCACTGCTGTCAGGAAACACGATTGTCATGAAAGGGTGTACATGGTCTGCAAGTGGTGTATGAAACTCCTTGGCTATCATGGTGCCTTGCATGAGCTCCACTGGAGCCATTGATGTCCACGTGAATGCTCCCCTGAGCATAAATAGAGCCACCGCCAGCTTGTCTCCGGCCCATGGTACATGAGTCAATGCGCTGTTCCTCAGGAATACAACAGCATGATGAAGAAGGTATCAGGATTCATTACACCATGCAACACTGCCACTGCGCCCACGTCCACTGCTGATGGTCACATGCCCATTTCAGTCATAGCTGCCAATGTTGTGGTGTTAACATTTGCTCTTGCATGGGTTGTCAGCTGCAGAGGCCCATCATTAGGAGTGTTCGGCACACTGTGTGTTCAGACACACTTGTATTCTGCCCAACATTACAGAATCTGATGTTAAGGTCTGCCACAGTTTGCCATCTGTCCTGTTTTACCAGTCCTCCCGCCTACAAGATCCAACATCTGTAATGAGGTGTGGCCGCCAAGCCTCATTTCTGGGCATCATTTTGCCTTGGTTTTGCCATGTGTTAAGACAATCATCCACAGCACTCCTCGAACATCTGTTAAGCTGTGCATTTTCCGCAATGCTCACGCCGTGCCTCTAGGCCATCACAATCTATCCTTGGTCAACCCCAGATAGATTGTGCACCTTCCCCATTTCACACACAGACAGCACGCTCACCAATATTAAATGCACTACGTATCTGACTAGCAGTCATTCCTCGCCAGATGCTGCTGCTACCACCTGGATGGTATATCAATAGTAGGCCAGTTGTCATAATGTTCTGGCCGATCAGTGTAGGTTCTGAATACAATTGTGCAGGGGGTCTGGAACTTCTGCAGTCGCTGCAATAGCCTGCTGTCAACACTTCTCTGAAACTAGTTTAGAGTTTTAGTGTCTTGCAAGAGCATATCTGCTGTTAGAGTAGGAACTGAAGAGGAGCAGGCATCCCTGGGATCTGCAGCCGTTGGCTCCTGCAGCCAATTTCTCATGTCGAGTTGTTGGTTGGTATATTTCTGGCTAGACGGTTCCCTAAAACTAGTCTTGTCATCGGAAATCATCACAGAATGATGATGATGATGATTCTCTGGGAAGGTGCAAGGAACTGCAGTCCTCGAAGATGGTGCTACAAATGTCACATGAGGGGAGGGATTATACCTCTCATGGGCTAATTTACTGCCACAATCACTAGACGTCAGTGTTGAGGGAATAGGGAAAATAAGTCTCAAGGGTACTGGTGATGACTTGGCCACAGTATGCCAAAAGTTGATATCACTGGTTTGGGATGCAGATGACTGTAAATTTTCTGAGCTTCCAAATATAAGATAACCAAAGAACTTACGTAACTGGATTCTATACACCTTAATTAGGGTAGTACAATTGGGGATTGCAGAGGGAGATCTCCTCCGCAATTAACACAGATGGACGGTTGCTCAAACGGTGCATTTTCATGAAGCAGCCGAACACATCTCCGCAAAGTTTTTATGAGAGAGTAAAACTTGGGATTGGGTAGGATTCACTATTTTAAGTAAGACTGAATCACCTTGTAATTTACTGAAGAAAGGGATTTCGCCTAATACATTTTTAATATTCTCCGCAAAGAACATTGATGCAGTAGGGTAGTAGGTAGTGCAGGTGCCAATAGCACTTATGAATTCAGATCTGCCTGACGAGACTACCATAGTCTCACAGCCACCAGCTTGTAACTTTGGTCTTTTCATTGCATCAAGTATCCACCATGACGCCACCTACTTGGAACAAGTGCTCGCCCTACAGGCACCACCCAGACAGAAAAATAGCCACCTTGTCTCCATGTGGACTGGCAACCTTCCCCACAAGGCCCACACGTCCATAAAGAAATTGGGGAATACAGAGGTCAAACCCAGATGTGGGCACCAAACACGAGTTAACTGAAGTGAGTTGTGCAAAATAATCCTCAAGACCATGTCTGATAAAAGTTGTAGAGTACGACTGCAACACAGAAAAGGAAAGGAAGAAGTACTGCAATGGTTTGGGGCCAAACAGACCTTCACAAAATGAGTTGAAAGGCCCCTGACGATAAATCTTCATTTTGTTACACTTGACTGGCATTTGCTAAAAAGTATTGTTCTTATCTAATACCCAGGAATAACACATATAATTATGAAAGCCCAATACAGCTGAGAAATGCACTGATAATGTTGATGAACTGAGTGTGATAATTATCTACGAGTATCATCATTATTTCCACATGATATCTATAACCACTTCATGGAACTTTAAGTCAGTGAACTCTCATTGGATGGGCCAAGTTGGTTCTTTGTACAGTTCCAAGAAACAGGGAAGGGCCAAAAAGATGATCTAAAGAAAGCTAGGCAGATAACATTAGAAAAATTTACAAGAAATAACTTGGGGACCAACTGATATGACCATAATGCATGGGGAAGTATAGAGGTAGCTTTTAATTAGCACTGAATGTTGAATGGTGGCTGCTGCTGCGTCTAATGATGGTGATAACTCTGCTAGCATATCATTGGTTTCAAAGTCCATATTAGTTGGTGTCATTTGCACACTGAATAATTCTTCACATATACAGTGTCTAGATCACACAGAAACTGTTATTCAAGCCTAATCCATACCGCACAATTTCACATACTTGACAATTGAATGCTTACTAGCAGTCAAACATCAATATAATTTTTTTATGGTTTTACTACACACAATTTCACATGCAAAGCACATACATTAAAAGCTTTTGGTTATATGTGTGTAACTTACTGCTGTCAAAACGAATAATTGAGTTCGCACGAGGTGGGCCTACTGCACTTCGGAGCAATGACTCAATATGCTTCTTTGAACCTGCATAGGGATAACAAGCACATGTTAACAATGACAGCATTACACACACACACACACACACACACACACACACACACACACACACACACACACACACACAAAAAAAAAAAATAAACACAAAAAGAACACAGGCAAACTCTTACACAAATAGGATGGGCAATTTCCTCCATCACAAAAAGATTGACACACACCACAAACAAAACAAATAAATGAATGCAGAAACACAGACAAACTCTTACACAAATAGCATGGGCAATTTCTTCCACCACAAAAAAGCTTGACACACTGCTGCAGCTGCCAAAATCCCTCTTTATGCATAGTAAAAATTACATGGATCCTAAAATAACTTAATTTATTTTCACCTTCTTCTTGTCTTCTTTCTCAATGTCTGACAGTGACATTATTGTTCAAGTGGTAATACAATAGACATTTTTCCCCCAAGAATGTAAACACATTGCAAAGACAGTTATTCCACAGGTGGCTCTTTTTCAACTAACTTTTTTCTGTACAGTAGCAATCAAGCCATTAGAAATCGAACTCTTACAGCACCAATTAATATAAAGATGGATTTGTCCTAGTATTTCCCTAAAATGGCTGAGTGGAGTAAAAAACAATTTGTACATGGCCAAAACACACACATACAAGGCTAGTATATTCTCTTGTTTTGACAAACAAATTTTGAAGATAGTATGATGCTTCCACTAGTAGATGTGAGAAGCCTGCAGGTACTACACCCCATGTACCTGCATGCAATCTCCTACAGGATACTATTTCCTAAGACAGAGCACAGCAGCGGAGACTGTTTTTAAAGGAGGGAAGGGGGGAATGAGAAGGGGGGAGGGAGAAGGGGGAGGGAGAAGGGGGGAGGGGACAACTAGGGGAGAGAAAAATGCAAGAGACATTGGGCAAGGGAAGAATTTAAGTGGGAGTAGGAAGATTGGCTAATAAAATGAATAAGAATGGGTGGGGGCACAAAAGGGTGGTGGCCAAATGAGTGGTGGGGAAAACAGAGCTGAGGGAGGGACTGCCCACAGAATGAAGGAAAGGATATAGATTTCATGATAAAGGGCCTGAACAGAGTGGCAGAAGGCGGGGTCAGCGTGAGTGGCAACCTGTTGGAGAGGCCGAGTGCAAACGGCAACATGAGGGGTGGCAGCGGTACTGGGGGAGAGCAGCGGTGGTGGAGTTATGGGGAGATCAGCAGGAAGGGCTAGGGGAGAGCAGAGGGAGGGGGGGCGGAGGAGAGCAGGGGGGAGGGGGGGGGGGGGAGGCAATGAGAGATCCATGGACAAAAGAAAGGGGAGCAGGGATAAGGGGCAGTGCAAAGAGGTGGCTGACAGGGAGCAGAGAGCGGAGTATGCAGGGTGAAGGGGGCAAGGAATTTGTGAGGGCGGGGCAGGTGCGACCAAGGGGGCAAGGCATTCGTGAGGGCGGGGGAGGCCAGGGGGCAAGGCATTCGTGAGGGCGGGGGAGGCCAGGGGGCAAGGCATTCGTGAGGGCGGGGGAGGCAGGGGGGCAAGGCATTCGTGAGGGCGGGGAAGGTGCGATGAAGGGGTAAGGCATTCGTGAGGGTGGGAAGGGAAGATGAGTTGCCAGAGGCATAGGGCAGAGGGGAGGCAGCTGAGCGAGCGGAAGGTGACCAGCCGCTGCCTAAGGGGACGTGCCTAAGGGGACGTGCCTAAGGGGACGTGCCTAAGGGGACGTGCCTAAGGGGACGTGCCTAAGGGGACGTGCCTAAGGGGACGTGCCTAAGGGGACGTGCCTAAGGGGACGGTCCGCGGGCGGACTTTTTTTATTTTTATTTATTTCATTAACAGTACAGAGTAACCCACCGCCTTGAAATGTAAGGTGGGTTGGATCTGATTCTAATAGCAAAGACTTCTCATTGTTACAGTCTGTTTGGTATAAAGTTGTTAATGCCTTTTTCTAAATAATATACAGAACATAATATATAGAGATTTCTCTGAGGTTACAGCGAATTGAATGCGTAACAATTGTTAAAATGGTTTCATATAGTTTGTTACTACCTAGTTGATGAGAATATAATTTACACAATGCAAATGTCAAAGAAACGTAATAAAAAAAGAAAATGTAACACAATGAGCGTGGTTAGGAATAATTTGTAAAATAAAGAGAGTATATTGGTTAGTAATGGCCTATTTTTATCTATTTCAGATGAGAAGTTCTCACAAGGGAACCTCCCCATCGCACCCCCCTCAGATTTAGTTATAAATTGACACAGTGGATAGGCCTTGAAAAACTGAACACAGATCAATCGAGAAAACAGGAAGAAGTTGTGTGGAACTATGAAAAAAATAAGCAAAATATACAAACTGAGTAGTCCATGTGCAAGATAGGCAACATCAAGGATTCTGTTAACTCAGGAGCGCCGTGGTCCCGTGGTTAGCGTGAGCAGCTGCGGAACGAGAGGTCCTTGGTTAAGTCTTCCCTCGAGTGAAAAGTTTACTTTATTTTCGCAAAGTTATGATCTGTCCGTTCGTTCATTGACGTCTCTGTTCACTGTAATAAGTTTAGTGTCTGTGTTTTGCGACCGCACCGAAAAACCGTGCATTAGTAGACGAAAGGACGTGCCTCTCCAATGGGAGCCGAAAACATTTGATCGCAAGGTCATAGGTCAACCGATTCGTCCACAGGAAAACACGTCTGATATATTCTTTACGACACTGGTGACGGCATGTGCGTCACATGACAGGAATATGTTGTCGACCCACCTAACTTGCACACTTGGCGAATGGGTAAAAAGATTCTTCTGCCTTGCCAGATTTAGGTTTTCTTGTGGATGTGATAATCACTCCCAAAAAAGTGATGAAAACATAAGAGTTTGTCACATATACTGCAACAAATGAATGCAACAGTTTCACATTCGCACAGTTTTCCCTGTGCTCTGTCAAAACATATGTTTTTTATGTTTTCAAATGTTTCCGTGCGTAGACTGTCAAATTCTGTATATGTCCAAGCAAATCTGAACATGTCCTGGAATTTTGGAGAGCGAAGATGATTATGTGTGAGTGACTGAACTTCGATAATTATCTGAAAATAAAAAATTAAACTTTTCACTCGAAGGAAGACTTGAACCAAGGACCTCTCGTTCCACAGCTGCTCACGCTAACCACGGGACCACGGCGCTCCTTAGCTCACACTCTCCTTGACGTTGCCTACGCTGCGCATGGACTACTCAGTTTGCATATTTTGCTTATTTTTTCATAGTTCCAGACAATTTCTTCCTGTTTTCTCGATTGATCTGTGTTCAGTCTTTCAAGGCCTATCCCTGTGCCAACTTATAACTAAATCTGAGGGGGGTGCGATGGGGAGGTTCCCTTGTCAGTACAACCTCGAGCTATTCTCATCTGAAATGGTTTGCACTAATGTATTTTTACACAGATCTTACAGATTTAATGCTGTTTGAGCACTTCATACATGGAATACATAAATTACAGCTTCACATGAGAAGTACACTTATGTTTGTAACTTGTTAGTTGAAATACACTCCTGGAAATTGAAATAAGAACACCGTGAATTCATTGTCCTAGGAAGGGGAAACTTTATTGACACATTCCTGGGGTCAGATACATCACATGATCACACTGACAGAACCACAGGCACATAGACACAGGCAACAGAGCATGCACAATGTCGGCACTAGTACAGTGTATATCCACCTTTCGCAGCAATGCAGGCTGCTATTCTCCCATGGAGACGATCGTAGAGATGCTGGATGTAGTCCTGTGGAACGGCTTGCCATGCCATTTCCACCTGGCGCCTCAGTTGGACCAGCGTTCGTGCTGGACGTGCAGACCGCGTGAGACGACGCTTCATCCAGTCCCAAACATGCTCAATGGGGGACAGATCCGGAGATCTTGCTGGCCAGGGTAGTTGACTTACACCTTCTAGAGCACGTTGGGTGGCACGGGATACATGCGGACGTGCATTGTCCTGTTGGAACAGCAAGTTCCCTTGCCGGTCTAGGAATGGTAGAACGATGGGTTCGATGACGGTTTGGATGTACCGTGCACCATTCAGTGTCCCCTCGACGATCACCAGTGGTGTACGGCCAGTGTAGGAGATCGCTCCCCACACCATGATGCCGGGTGTTGGCCCTGTGTGCCTCGGTCGTATGCAGTCCTGATTGTGGCGCTCACATGCACGGCGCCAAACACTCATACGACCATCATTGGCACCAAGGCAGAAGCGACTCTCATCGCTGAAGATGACAAGTCTTCATTCGTCCCTCCATTCACGCCTGTCGCGACACCACTGGAGGCGGGCTGCACGATGTTGGGGCGTGAGCGGAAGACGGCCTAATGGTGTGCGAGACCGTAGCCCAGCTTCATGGAGACGGTTGCGAATGGTCCTCGCCGATACCCCAGGAGCAACAGTGTCCCTAATTTGCTGGGAAGTGGCGGTGCGGTCCCCTACGGCACTGCGTAGGATCCTACGGTCTTGGCGTGCATCTGTGCGTCGCTGCGGTCCGGTCCCAGGTCGACGGGCACGTGCACCTTCCGCCGACCACTGGCGACAACATCGATGTACTGTGGAGACCTCACGCCCCACGTGTTGAGCAATTCGGCGGTACGTCCACCCGGCCTCCCGCATGCCCACTATACGCCCTCGCTCAAAGTCCGTCGACTGCACATACGGTTCACGTCCACGCTGTCGCGGCATGCTACCAGTGTTAAAGACTGCGATGGAGCTCCGTATGCCACGGCAAACTGGCTGACACTGACGGCGGCGGTACACAAATGCTGCTCAGCTAGCGCCATTCGACGGCCAACACCGCGGTTCCTGGTGTGTCCGCTGTGCCGTGCGTGTGATCATTGCTTGTACAGCCCTCTCGCAGTGTCTGGAGCAATTATGGTGGGTCTGACACACCGGTGTCAATGTGTTCTTTTTTCCATTTCCAGGAGTGTAGTTTGTGTCTGTTAGTAGTGGTTTTTCTTGTAGTGAAGTCGAAGTAGATACTCCGTGCGAATTGGTATGGGTGGAAGTTATACTTAACAACCGAACTAAGTTAATAATTGGCTTTATCTACCGACCCCCAGATTCGGATGATATAGTTTCTGGGGACTTCAACCTTCCCTCAATATGTTGGCAAAAATACTTGTTCAAAACATCTTCCGAAATTGTTCTAAATACTTTCTCCGAAAATTATTTCGAGCAGTTAGTCCACGAACCCGTGCGAATTGTAAATGGTTGCGAAAACACATTTGACCTCTTACCCACAAACAATCCAGAGCTAATAGAGAGCATCATGACTGATACTGGGATTAGTGATCACAAGGTCGTTGTAGCTAGCTCAATACCGTTTCTTCCAAATCCACCAGAAACAAACGCAAAATAATTTTATTTAAAAAAGCGGATAAATTGTCACTAGAAGCCTTCCTAAGAGACAATCTCCATTCCTTCCGAATGGACTATGCAAATGTAGACAAGATGTGGCTCAAATTCAAAGATATTGTAGCAACAACAATTGAGAGATTCATAACTCTTAAATTGGTAAGAGATGGAACTGATCCCCCATGGTACACAAAACAGGTCCGAACGCTGTTGCAGAGGCAACGGAAAAAGCATGCGAAGTACAGAAGAACGCGAAATCCCGAGGATTGGCTAAAATTTACAGACGCGCGAAATTTGGCACTGACTTCAATGCGAGATGCCTTTAATAGGTTCCACAACGAACCATTGTCTCGAAATTTGGTAGAAAATCCGAAGAAATTCTGGTCGTTATGTAAAGTACACAAGCGGCAAGACGCACTCAATACCTTCGCTGCGCAGTGCCGATGGTACTGTTACCGACGACTGTGCCACTAAAGCGGAGTAATTGAACGCATTTTTCCGAAATACCTTCACCAGGGAAGACGAATGGAATATTCCAGAATTTGAAACACGAACAGCTGCTAGCATGAGTTTCTTAGAAGTAGATACCTTAGGGGTTGAGAAGCAACTCAAATCGCTTGATGCGGCTTGTCTTCAGGTACAGATTGTATACCGATTAGGTTCCTTTCAGATTACGCTGATACAATAGCTCCCTACTTAGCAATCATATACAACCGCTCGCTCACCGATAGATCTGTACCTACAGATTGGAAAATTGCGCAGGTCGCACCAGTGTTTAAGAAGGGTAGTAGGAGTAATCCATCGAACTACAGACCTGTATCATTGACGTCGGTTTGCAGTAGGGTTTTGGAGCATATACTGTATTCAAACATTATGAATCACCTCGAAGGGAACGATCTATTGATACGTAATCAGCATGGTTTCAGAAAACATCGTTCTTGTGCAACGCAGCTAGCTCTTTATTCGCACGAAGTAATGGCAGCTATCGACACTCAGGTTGATTCCGTATTTCTGGATTTCCGGAAAGCTTTTGACATCGTTCCTCACAAGCGACTTCTAATCAAGCTGCGGGCCTATGGGGTATCGTCTCACTTGTGCGACTTGATTCGTGATTTCCTGTCAGGAAGGTCGCAGTTCGTAGTAATAGACGGCAAATCATCGAGTAAAACTGAAGTGATATCAGGTGTTCCCCGGAGGAGCGTCCTGGGACCTCTGCTGTTCCTGATCTATATAAATGACCTGGGTGACAAACTGAGCAGTTCTCTTAGGTTGTTCGCAGATGATGCTGTAATTTACCGTCTAGTAAAGTCATCCGAAGACCAGTATCAGTTGCAAAGCGATTTAGAAAAGATTGTTGTAAGGTGTGGCAGGTGGCAGTTGACGCTAAATAACGAAAAGTGTGAGGTGATCCACATGAGTTCCAAAAGAAATCCGTTGGAATTCGATCACTCCATAAATAGTACAATTCTCAAGGCTGTCTCAGTTGGAAAGACCACATAGATAATATTGTGGGGAAGGCGAGCCAAAGGTTGCGTTTCATTGGCAGGACACTTAGAAGATGCAACTAGTCCACTAAAGAGACAGCTTACACTACACTCGTTCGTCCTCTGGTAAAATATTGCTGCGCGGTGTGGGATCCTTACCAGGTGGGATTGACGGAGGACATCGAAAGGCTGCAAAAAAAAAGGGCAGCTCTTTTTGTATTATCACGTAATAGGGGAGAGAGTGTGGCAGATATGATACGCGAGTTGGGATGGAAGTCATTAAAGCAAAGACATTTTTCGTCGCGGCGAGATCTATTTACGAAATTTCAGTCACCAACTTTCTTTTCCGAATGCGAAAATATTTTGTTGAGCCCAACCTACATGGGTAGGAATGATCATCAAAATAAAATAAGAGAAATCAGAGCTCGAACAGAAAGGTTTAGGTGTTCGTTTTTCCCGCGCGCTGTTCGGGAGTGGAATGGTAGAGAGGTAGTATGATTGTGGTTCGATGAACCCTCTGCCAAGCACTTAAATATGAATTGCAGAGTAGTCATGTAGATGTAGATGTAGATAGAATATAGTTCATTGCTACTTGGATGCATTATTCCGTAAATACCTTAATACATTTCTGATATACGAAATTCATTGATTATAGCTTTGAATAGAGAAGAAAATATACTTCTGTCTGCACACAATAAGACGAGCAATACATTATTGCTTGCGTGCAGTATACTTTAAACACTATGCAGGATGCCACTGGGGACGTTCCGCGGAGGGGATGGTCTGGATAGATGTCTGCCTATTACACATTACGACCCTCTTCAACTTTAGGCGGTCTGTGTCAGTCAACAGACGAGGTCAGCCTGTACTCTTTTGTGCTGGGAGTGTGGCAATCTCGCGTACAGACGTATGACACAAGTAAACCCAATCACCTGACTACGTTCGAAATCCGCGAGTTCCGCGGAGCGCCCCATTCTGCTCTCTCACGATGTCTAACGACTACTGAGGTCGCTGATATGGAGTACCTGGCGGTAGGTGCAGCACAATGCAGCTAATATGAAAAACTTATGTTTTTGGGGGTGTCCGGATACTTTTGATCACAAAGTGTACTTTCCTTTGGGTGAAACCAGTCCGTGGGAGCAAGCGAATGATAACAGTCGACGCGGTCAGGGGCATTCAGTCATGTGGGGAAACACTCAATCGTCTTGCCATTGTTATGTAATTATTGCTGACGTGTTACATAATTATTGTTGACGCCATCCTGTTATTGTCTGTCGTAAGAGTTCCTGCCGTTCCGAGATTCAATTGTTATGGTAAGCCAATAAGTAGCCCTTCAATTTTCCGTCCATGTTTATGAATCGGTATTCAAAAGTGTACTTTGTGTCTGCATCAAAATTCCGAAACGCTCAGTAGCGTGGGCATTGAGTAAAACATGTGATGGAATAAATAACAGATGATACCGTTTCTGCAAGGATGATTCCTATTCTGAAACGGTATTAATGAATGAAATTCAAATAAAATTAACGAATGGTGACAAATACTTCTCGCAAAAAATACTTGTGGCAAGAGACAATAAACGCTTAAAAATCATAAGATTAAGTCCCTAAACAATTTTAAAAAATGTATTTTACTAGTTTTCTCTTCAGGGTCACCTCAGCATTTGCCAAAAATTCGAACTATCAGCTTAATAAGTCACAGCTGCAAAATACTAACACGAATTCTTTACAGACGAATGGAAAAACTAGTAGAAGCCAACCTCGGGGAAGATCAGTTTGGATTCCGTAGAAACACTGGAACACGTGAGGCAATACTGACCTTACGACTTATCTTAGAAGAAAGATTAAGGAAAGGCAAACTTACGTTTCTAGCATTTGTAGACTTATAGAAAGCTTTTGACAATGTTGACTGGAATACTCTCTTTCAAATTCTAAAGGTGGCAGGGGTAAAATACAGGGAGCGAAAGGCTATTTACAATTTGTACAGAAACCAGATGGCAGTTATAAGAGTCGAGGGGCATGAAAGGGAAGCAGTGGTTGGGAAAGGAGTGAGACAGGGTTGTAGCCTCTCCCCGATGTTGTTCAATCTGTATATTGAGCAAGCAGTAAAGGAAACAAAAGAAGAATTCGGAGTAGGTATTAAAATTCATGGAGAAGATATAAAAACTTTGCGGTTCGCCGATGACATTGTAATTCTGTCAGAGACAGCAAAGGACTTGGAAGAGCATTTGAATGGAATGGACAGTGTCTTGAAAGGAGGATATAAGATGAACATCAACAAAAGCAAAACAAGGATAATGGAATGTAGTCTAAGTCGGGTGATGCTGAGGGAATTAGATTAGGAAATGAGGCACTTAAAGTAGTAAAGGAATTTTGCTATTTGGGGAGCAAAATAACTGATGATGGTCGAAGTAGAGAGGATATAAAATGTAGGCAGGCAATGGCAAGGAAAGCGTTTCTGAAGAAGAGAAATTTGTTAACATCCAGTATTGATTTAAGTGTCAGGAAGTCATTTCTGAAAGTATTCGTATGGAGTGTAGCCATGTATGGAAGTGAAACATGGACAATAAATAGTTTGGACAAGAAGAGAATAGAAGCTTTCGAAATGTGGTGCTACAGAAGAATGCTGAAGATTAGATGGGTAGATCACATAACTAATGAGGAAGTATTGAATAGGATTGGGGAGAAGAGAAGTTTGTGGCACAACTTGACCAGAAGAAGGGATCGGTTGGTAGGACATGTTCTGAGGCATCAAGGGATCACCAGTTTAGTATTGGAGGGCAGCGTGGAGGGTAAAAATCGTAGAGGGAGACCAAGAGATGAATACACTAAGCAGATTCAGAAGGATGTAGGCTGCAGTAGGTACTGGAAGATGCATAAGCTTGCACAGGATAGAGTAGCATGGAGAGCTGCATCAAACCAGTCTCAGGACTGAAGACCACAACAACAACAACAACAACAACAACAACAGTTTTATCGGTAACGGAATCAAATCAACGTAATGAGACACACAGGGCTTCAACAAATCTAAGGAGAAGAGTAATTGCTCCTTTATTTCAATGAAAATTTATAATAGGGACTGGTTTATAATCTTTAAAACCAAAAATCTATATTGAATGCCAGAAGGACGAAAAATTCATATTTAAGCAAATTAATAAATGCCGCAGAGATCTGTTTCACTCAGTTGTTTCATTCGACTGAAAAAAAAAGAAGAAGAAGAAAGAAAGAAAGAAAGAAAGGCTGACGTCGAATGTACGCGGTGGACATGTTAGTATAACTGGACGATGTATAATGTGCACCTGAAACAAAGACTATTATTGTAACGACAACTACATCAATTTTAGAGAGAGATAGGTGGTGGTGGTAGTAGTAGTAGTAGTAGTAGTAGTAGTAGCAGCAGCAGCAGCAGCAGCAGCAGCAGCTTTATTTATCCATAGATCTCCTTTTTACGAGGATATAGGACAGTCAAAGTATTTACAAGTTTAGACCAATTTAAAATAAGGTAATTCATATACACAAGCATTTACAGATCTCTAGTTAAGAGACACTCATTAGATTTACTTCTGGTATACAATAATTTTTTTTACAAATATCTATTAAATAAGGTAATGCCACACTGTTCACTCATATCTCACTATCAGTCACTGCACACACTATACACACATTATTTCATAACACTACACACACACACACACACACACAAGCGCGCGCGCTCGCGCGGGTGACCTCTGGGCCATTTTCTGTACCACAACTTCCCGTTTGCCATCCTGTAAAACTGAGTTAGCATCCCTCTATAATGAGTGAGATGTTGAGTTCAGAAAGAGGAGGAGGTGTTAGTACTGTGGAATGCATAGCTTGGGGGTAAGTGTTTGTAGAAAAGGAAAAAACTGTAGTGTGAATGTGTTATGTGTAATGTTGGATGTTTTATAATCATTATTATTATTTATTTGTATAATTTTATTTTTACCAAACCCCTACTCTGTTTTACCTAAGTAATTCTTCAATGTATAAAATTAATTGCATAACAGGTACTTTTTAGCTGCCTTTTTAAATAAGTGTATTTTTTCAATTTATTTTATATCTTTTGGTAATTTATTGTTCAGTTTTATTCCTCGGTAGAAAATGCTGTTTTATGTTTATTTTTTATTGGCAAATGTAAGTCGAGTCTAGCTCTTGTTTCATGGTCATGGACAGAAATGTTTGTGCAGTAATTACCAATGTTATTTTTGATGTGTTCAACTGACTGGTAAATGTATTCACATGTTGTAGTTAAAATCCCCAGTGTTTTTACCAGATCTTTACAATGAGCCTGACTACCATTTTTGGTTATGATTCTTACGGCTCTTTTCTGGAGTTTGAAAATTGTGTTTACATTTTGTGCATTTGTTCCTCAAAAAAGAAAGCCATAGCTAAGAATTGAGTGTACATATGAAAGTATGTAACTAAAAGACACTGCATGTTACACACTGATGATCAGATTCTAAGGGCATAACATGCAGATGACATTCTGTTTGCAAGTACCTTCGTGTGTTCACCCCACTTCAACTGAGAATCAATGTTCATTTCTAGAAATTTTGCATTTGTTACACATTCTATAGAGGCGCCATCTACATATAATTTAACACTGTCATTTTCACTCTTCTAACACTGACATTTTCACTCTTCTAACTGAAATTTATGGCATTGGTTTTCTTTATTTTCAATGTCACTTTATTGATTATTGACCAATTGTAAACTTCTCTGAGAGCTTCATTTGCTTTCTCTGCAAGGAGTTCTCTCGTTTTCTCAGTGACTATGATATTGCTGTCATCAGCGAAGAGAATTTTTTTCACCACGAGTGACATTAGTGGGAAAGTCATGGAGGTATATCAGGAATAGTATTGGTCCTAATATGCTACCTTGCGGAACCCCTATATTAATGTATTTTGGTTCTGATAAGTGTTTTACTAAACATTTAGATGTATTTGAAGTATGTGTTATGTCTACTCTTTGTGCCGTATCTGCTAGGTATGATCAAAACCAGTCATTAGCTATCCCTCTTATTCCTAATGCTTCTAATTTATTTAATATAATCTTGTGGTCAACTGCATCAAAGGCCTTAGAGATATCCAAAAATATGACTGTGACACACTCATATTTGTTAAGAGCATCAAGTACAACCTTTGTGAATTCTACTATGGTTGACTCCATATTTTTGCCACTTCAGAAACCAAACTGTGATTCGCTTAAAAGATTATATTTATTCAGGTAATTCATTAATCTGTCTTTCATAATTGCTTCTATTATTTTTGAGAATGGTGACAGCAGGGAAATGGGCCAGTAATTTTCAGTATTCTGCATTACCTTTCTTAAGCAAAGGTACAACTCTCGCCTGTTTTAACTGCTGTGGAAATGTCCCTAATGTGAAGGATTCATTTATTTTAGTTGTTAAGGGGCCTTGTATAATCTCTATGCATTGTTTCAGTACACACACTGGTACTTCATCTAAGCCTACTGACTTTTTATTTTTTAGTTTTTCGACTGTTTTATTTACTCCATTCTGTGTGGTTGGAAGTAACATCATTGTGTTTAGCACAACCTTATTTACAGGTCTTATATTTGTTTTGAGGAATTTTTGCTGTAACTCCTCTGCAATACTTTAAAAATGCTCATTTACATAGTTTGCTAAGTGTTGTGGATCGTTTATTACCTTATCCCCCTTCCTTAGCAGTATGTTATTCTGCATTTCTTTGTCTCTCCGCATTTCCTTTTTTATAACATCCCACACTGCTTTGCTTTTATTCTATGCATCTATACTATTTTCTCACTAAATGAGTCTTTCAGCAATCAGCACCTCCCTATAGATCTTTTTGCATCTATGATAGAAATTTAAGAATTCTGGATCACTGCGACTCTTTTTCATGGAATTGAGGTACTTAGGTGTTTGGGAGGAGTTCTAAATACCTGCTGTTATCCATCTGTTTTTGTGAGATGTTGATACAGACATGCATACTTTTGGAAATGCCTTTTCAAAGTTCAATTTAAATAATGTGGAGAATTTAGAGAATTTCATATTCACATTGGTTTCCTTATACACTTCATCCCAGCTTTGTTTTGCTAGTTCCTTTGAAAAATCTTTTATTTTGATTTCTGTTGATGTTAATGTCCCCACATAGTATTATGTTGACCTTTGCACTTGACGACTATATCTAGAACTTCTGTTAATTTATTGAAAAAGGTGTCCACACTACCACTTGGACATCTATACACACATAAAATGATTAATTTCTTGGTGATATCAAGCCCTAAAGCCCTATTAATTCAATTCAAGTGTTATTTATTCATTTACCGTACTTGCTGTACAGACGTCATGTCATGATTTGAACTGTGTTCCTTATCTGATATAAATGCATGATTCTCCACCTCTTGAAGCAGTTCTGCATAAGAGTTTGCCTTTCATATGATGATAACACTACATGTTGGATTTCTGTCTCTCTACACCAGTGCTCAGTAACACAAACTACGGTGCAGTTCAAAGATTGTAGCTCAACTTCTAATAGTTATATTTTGTTTTTTAGTGATTGCATGTTTTGATGGAGGATTGCTAAGTGTGTGTAATGCCCCATGTTACTCTTTCCAACTGTGTTTTTTTTTTTTGTGACATCTGGTATGCGTGATATTTGGTGTGTTAAAATCTGTCTTGTGAGTGACTGTTTCAGTATCTTTTTAAGTGCTGGAGATATATTACTGGTAGTTCTCCGATGTGTCATAGTACAGCAATCCCATCGCAGTACAGCAATCCCCTGAAGTTAAAAAGCGCCTCGTTGGCTCCACTTTTCTTGAAGTTCATGTCAAGCAATCGCAGAGATCGTTCGAAAAGGAAGCCTCTGATATACAGTCGTGTGAAAAAGCTACTTATGCTTCGCCAAAAGTGTCTCAGAATTACACCGTCGCAGTGTATATTGATGGCCAAGTTATCCTACAATTAATTAAAAGCCAACTTTTGCAGTGCTGAAATGGCCACTCGACGTTAAATCATGAGCTTTCTGGGGTCACGTTACGTCACCTAGTACTTGGCGCTGCAGGTAAGATGTCATACTCACTGGGTCGTTCTTTTCAAGACTTGTGAAAATGTCTGGAATGTACATAGAGTTTTAATTTTGTTTGTTACCCACTCTGTATGTGTTATCACGCCTGTCAGACAGCAGGTTGTATAGATTTTACGCCTGCGCTCGTAAATATGAGCTTTTATCTGACACGCCGACCTTATGGGCTGGCAGTGTTCGATTTTCTTTAAGTATACTCGTGTTCTTACGAGTTCAAAGCCTGTGCCCAGACAAAACAGTGCGGCACAATTTTAAAAAATGAAAACTCGAAAATGTGCATCTAAAAATGTGATGATTTCCGACCACTGTCAACTGCAAAGCAATTCGCAGAATTTTCAGAGAAGCCAGTAGCTGAATGTGTAGCATCTAAGACTGGTGCTGGACGAGTCTCCGATTTGAATTTCCTTTGTAACGATATATTTTTAAGCTTTTAATTAAATTTTATATTTTTTGGGAAGAGGAAATTACAATAAAGAAATGACGAATCCAAATTTCCTTATGAAAATTAAATCATTTTATTTTCATTTATGGGTCATGCTAAACAAAATCTGATACAGACATGTGAAATGATACAAATACATCACCAAAACTCCAGAATAAATTTTCACTCGGTAGCGAGTGTGCGCTGAAATGAAACTCCCTCACAGACACAACCACATTAACCTACCAGGAAGTTTCATCAGTAATATTGGTCCATTTCGCAAGCGTTTAAACACGGAATCAAGAAAGAATAAATTAGTGGGCATTAGCAATAAACAGAGGAGATACAGAGTGAAGTTCACTCTGGATTACTACTGATGTATGTAAGTCATTTCACACGTCTGTACTAAATTTTAATTTGTTTTATATGACCCATAACTGAACATAAAATGTTATTTTCATTAGAAGACTATGATTTATTATTTCTTTATCATAACTTCCAACTGTCAATAATAAGCTCTCTCAAGAATAAAAGCTCACATGGGATTGATGGTATTTCCAGCAGGATAATAAAAGTTTGTTCCCAAGAAATAAGTGGGATTCTTAGCCACATATGTAATAGCTCTCTGAAGCAGGATATTTTCCCAGATACACAGAAGTATACCATTGTTATACCACTGCATAAAAAAGGGGATACGTCTGATGTCAACAACTACCGCCAAATCTCTCTTCTGACTGCCTTATCCAAAATTCTTGAAAAAGTAATGTATCGTAGAATAGCTTCACACCTTTGTAAAAATAAAGTCTTAACAAAATGTCAGTTTGGTTTCCAGAAGGGTTTTTCAACGGAAAATGCTATATATACTTTCACTAATGAAATCTTAAATGCTCTGAGTAACCGGAAGTCACCCGTTGGGATTTTTTGTGATCTATCAAAGGCTTTTAACTGTGTAAATCATGGAATACTTCTAGATAAGCTCAAGTACTGTGATATGAATGGGACAGTGCTCAAATGGTTTAAATCATACCTAACTGGAAGAGTGCAGAAAGTTGAAATAAACAGTTCACATAATAAGCAAAAAACTGGTGATTTCTCAAACTGGGGAACAATCAAGATTGGGGTGCCGCAAGGTTCTGTCTTGGGTCCTCTGCTGTTCTTAATATATATTAATGACTTGCCATTCTATATTCAAGAAGATGCAAAGCTGGTACTTTTTGCCCATGATACAAGTATAGGTATCACACTCGACAGACAAGAATTAACTGGTGAAATTGTAAACGATGTTTTTCAGAAAATCATTAAGTGGCTCTCTGCAAATTGGCTCTCATTAAACTTTGACAAAACACAGTATATACAGTTCCACACAGTAAATGGAATGACCCCATTAATAAATATAGACTCCGATCAGAAATCGGTAGCTAAGGTAGAATATTCAAAATTTCTAAGTGTATGCATTGATGAGGGGTTGAACTGGAAAAAACACACTGAGGATCTGCTGAAACGTTTGAGTTCAGCTACTTATGCTATTAGGGTCATTGCAAATTTTGGCGATTTACATCTGAGTAAATTAGCTTACCACGCCTATTTTCATTCTCTGCTTTCGTACGGCATCATATTCTGGGGTAACTCACCACTGAGTAAAAGAGTGTTCATTGCACAAAAGCGTGTAATCAGAATAATTGCTGGAGCTCATCCAAGATTATCTTGCAGACACTTATTTAAAGAGCTAGAAATCCTCACTGTAGCCTCACTATATATATATATATATATATATATATATATATATATATATATATATATATATATATATATATACACACTTATGAAATTTGTTATTAACAATCCGAACGAATTCAAAAGTAATAGCAGTGTACAACACTAGGAGAAAGTATGATCTTCACTACTCAAGGATAAATCTAACTTTGGCTCAGAAGGGGGTAAATTATGCTGCCACAAAAGTCTTTGGTCACTTACCTAATAGCATCAAAAAAGTCTGACAGCCATATAGCATTTAAAAGGAAATTAAAAGAATTTCTTAATGGCAACTCCTACTCATTAGATGAATTTTTGGATATAGTAAGTGGGTAATTTCCCAACCTATATATATATATATATATATATATATATATATATATATATATATATATATATATATATGAGCGTCATGTAATATTTTGTCTAATGTAATATCTTGTATAGACACCTTTTATTAACCTGACACGTTCCACATCATTACGAAGTGTGGTATTCATGATCTATGGAACAAGTATTAATCTAATCTAATCTCCAATCTAACATTAGAATCTGTATTCTAAACTTGAACTCTTATGGTGCTGTGTGGTTATTTGTGTTATGATTCCCAAAATCAATCTATCAAAATTTTCCTACTTTTTCCATTGATACAAAATTAGAGCCAAAGGAAGAGCATAGGTAAAACATACTCCCTACACAGGGCTTTACTGAGTTGTCGCATCACTGCTATCTGAGCACTTTGTGAACCTCAAGGAACACTACTGCCATCTCCAACTGTCACACAAACTTTCGAATTTTTATGGAACTCTTGAGGTTTTCATTTGACTCTCCCTCATATTAACTGCCACTTAAACGAGCTGTTCAATATGAGCACCGGAGATATCGACGATATGCTGCACGGCGCCAAATTTGCATGTGGGGGCTAAAACTGGAACTAATTTTTTCCAATGTAAATCGGTTCCGCATTAATGCATTAGAATACCGACTAAGTTTCACTGCCTTACGATAATTACAGGCCACACTAGACGTCTGTGAGTAGCTGCACTTTAATTACTGTATAACTACCCAATACGTCCACATTAATGTGTGTACCATGTAAAACCGAACACTGCAACAACTTCTGCTATTATTGGTAACTGATAACATTAATACATACTTAGAGGTATGCGCCGTGGCGAAGGAAAATACAGTCAATGTATTCTTATGAGTTACATGTGCTGAAGCTGAATCATCCAATAACCTCTGTTTACCATAATACCTATCAGGGAAGTGCTGAAATGGAAATTTGTGGTAAGTTCCTATGGGACCAAACTGCTGAGGTCATCGGTCCCTAGGCTTACACACTACTTAATCTAACTTAAACTAACTTATGCTAAGGATAACACATACACCCATGCCGGAGGGAGAACTCGAAACTGCGACTGGGGGCAGCCGGAAAGTGCTCAAGTGAAATTCATTAGTAATTATTCTAAATCACGTTTATTCCATTACACTTATAACCAGTCACCACAGTATACTTTATACGTTCTGTACAGTGTAGGTTATTATGTCATACATTAACGTATTGGGTTTCCTCCTGTATAGTTCCTGGTTCATGATGCATTGTGTGTGTGTGTTAATAAAGTGTATGAATATGTCTAGCAGTAGGCCGTGTTATCCAAAATTGTGTCTTCTCCCTACGGTATTCCAACAATCGACTGAGGATTACAATGCCAAAGAGTTACTTTTTTCTACCCTCCCCGCTACCCATTGTTTTTCAGTATAAATTTCGTAATTGTAGGAGTTGGAATACTCTGTATTAGCATAAGATACGTATTACAGAACGGCATTTCAAGTAACAACTACTTGCGATTGCTACCGTTTCCCTGAAGGTCATTTTTAAGTAATAATGGGCAACATCCGTGAAGAGAACCGGTGAAGTCGCAAGGTCCAAATTAGCTGTATTCATGACATTTCTGCGTATTGCTAACCCATTTTGCAATGCTGTGTCAGCATGATGTAATAAAACAGATGTGGCCACAGGATCAATTGCCGCACAAAACTTAAAATAGCTGTGACTATTTCTTCTGTACCTAGAACAAACGAATCAGCAACATCTGAGCTGGGACACTTGTTGCACAGAAGTGAAACTCTATTGCATTTACCTCTTCAAAGTTTTAAGACCAGTTCATTAAAAATATCGAATGTAAATTATTAAGATGCCTATGAAACATATATAGATTATCCACAGTACGAGGGGAATTCAGTAAGTGATGCAACACTTTTTTTTTCTCGGTCAATTTCGGTTAAAAACGTGCGGAATTTATTTGAGGCGTGGAATATTCCCGCTTCAGCTCCTATAATTTCTTGAAGTTCCGATAGGTGGCTCTATACGTCTCTGTTGGTAGTGGGGTACTCAAAAGTCACTACGTTTATGTGCGAAACATCTTCCGGAAGACGAAAACCGAGTTCAGGAAACCATTTTTCGCTGTCGCGTTTACATATGAAGACCTGAAGCCGATGTGTTGCCTAGCTAAATATGGCGTCTGAGAAACAGCTGTTACAGTTTGTGATTTAGTCAGCACAATCGCTATTTATCTTCAATTAGACGAGGTGTAAACAGCTTCAGTCTAATATTTCTACTTATCCTCCACTGTAAAAAGAAGGCATTCCGTCCATATTAGCCGGAAATTTATAAAAGCAGACCTGACAGACGAAGCAAGTTTCAAAGCCGGTTACATTTACATCGGAGGGAAAATCAGGAATAGGAAAACCGGTAACCAGAAGTGGATTTCCAGAATCGATTTTGAAATGTTTACATGACCACCCAAAAGCGGTATTGGAAAATCGGTTTACGAAATCCAGTTTTGGGAGCCCCACGTAAACGAGTTGAGTGTGGCCACACAGGGTCCCTCCCAGCATAACAGACCAGCAAAGGACTAATTGTGCGGAATCGCTTGGGGGTTACAAGGCTGATCGTGACAATTTTAATCGAACATCGTCACAGGCGACAAAACATTGGTTCATCACTTCGAACCGGAAACAAAACGGCACACCACCTCTCTTCCGAAGGGAAAGTTCAAAGCCATACTCTCAGCCGGTAAAGTCATGGCGACGGTCTTCTGGGAGCATTATTATTATTATTATTATTATTATTATTATTATTATCATTATTATTATTATTATTATCTTCACTTTTTCAGACATTAAGTCCGGTTAAAAATGGAGTGACGCGGACCTTGATCAAGCGTCACTTACTTTTAACTGTACGGTATGTGTTATATTGCATTTAGGAACTTTCGGGTAATTGAACATGTATCAATAATTACGGATTTCTGTAGCTGTATATATATGTTTGGATGTAGCTGTATTGCATTGATGTACTGGTGGATATTGTGTGGTATGACTCCTGTAGTTGATAGTATAATTGGTATGATGTCAACTTTATCCTGATGCCACATGTCTTTGACTTCCTCAGCCAGTTGGATGTATTTTTCAATTTTTTCTCCTGTTTTCTTTTGTATATTTGTTGTATTGGGTATGGATATTTCGATTAGTTGTGTTAATTTCTTCTTTTTATTGGTGAGTATGATGTCAGGTTTGTTATGTGGCGTTGTTTTATCTGTTATAATGGTTATGTTCCAGTATAATTTGTATTCATCATTCTCCAGTACATTTTGTGGTGTATACTTGTATGTAGGAATGTGTTGTTTTAAAAGTTTATGTTGTAAGGCAAGCTGTTGATGTATTATTTTTGCGACATTGTCATGTCTTCTGGGGTATTCTGTATTTGCTAGTATTGTATATCCGCTTGTGATTGGATCTACTGTTTCTATTTGTTGTTTGCAAAGTCTGCATTTATCTGTTGTGGTATTGGGATCTTTAATAATATGCTTGCTGTAATACCTGGTGTTTATTGTTTGATCCTGTATTGCAATCATGAATCCTTCTGTCTCACTGTATATATTGCCTTTTCTTAGCCATGTGTTGGATGCGTCTTGATCGATGTGTGGCTGTGTTAGATGATACGGGTGCTTGCCATGTAGTGTTTTCATTTTCCAATTTACTTTCTTCATGTCTGTTGATGTTATGTGATCTGAAGGGTTGTAGAAGTGGTTATGAAATTGCAATGGTGTAGCCGATGTAGTTATATGAGTGATTGCCTTATGTATTTTGCTAGTTTCTGCTCGTTCTAGAAAGAATTTTCTTAAATTGTCTACCCGTCCATAATGTAGGTTTTTTATGTCGATAAATCCCCTTCCTCCTTCCTTTCTGCTTAATGTGAATCTTTCTGTTGCTGAATGTATGTGATGTATTCTATATTTGTGGCATTGTGATCGTGTTAGTGTATTGAGTGCTTCTAGGTCTGTGTTACTCCATTTCACTACTCCAAATGAGTAGGTCAATATTGGTATGGCATAGGTGTTTATAGCTTTTGTCTTGTTTCTTGCTGTCAATTCTGTTTTCAGTATTTTTGTTAGTCTTTGTCTATATTTTTCTTTTAGTTCTTCTTTGATATTTGTATTATCTATTCCTATTTTTTGTCTGTATCCTAGATATTTATAGGCATCCGTTTTTTCCATCGCTTCTATGCAGTCGCTGTGGTTAACCAATATGTAATCTTCTTGTTTAGTATGTTTTCCCTTGACTATGCTATTTTTCTTGCATTTGTCTGTTCCAAAAGCCATACTTATATCATTGCTGAATCCTTCTGTTATCTTTAGTAATTGGTTGAGTTGTTGATTTGTTGCTGCCAGTAGTTTTAGATCATCCATGTATAGCAAATGTGTGATTTTGTGTGGGTATGTTCCAGTAATATTGTATCCATAATTTGTATTATTTAGCATGTTGGATAGTGGGTTCAGAGCAAGGCAGAACCAGAAAGGACTTAATGAGTCTCCTTGGTATATTCCACGCTTAATCTGTATTGGCTGTGATGTGATATTATTTGAATTTGTTTGGATATTAAGTGTGGTTTTCCAATTTTTCATTACTATGTTTAGGAACTGTATCAATTTAGGATCTACTTTGTATATTTCCAATATTTGTAGTAACCATGAGTGGGGTACACTATCAAAAGCTTTTTGGTAATTAATGTATGCGTAGTGTAGCGACCTTTGTTTAGTTTTAGCTTGATATGTCACCTCTGCATCTATTATCAGTTGCTCTTTACATCCTCGTGCTCCTTTGCAACAGCCTTTTTGTTCTTCATTTATAATTTTGTTCTGTGTTGTATGTGTCATTAATTTCTGTTTAATGACTGAAGTTAATATTTTGTATATTGTTGGTAGGCATGTTATGGGGCGATATTTAGCTGGGTTCGCTGTGTCTGCTTGATCTTTAGGTTTCAGATATGTTATTCCGTGTGTAAGTGTATCAGGGAATTATTATTATTATTATTATTATTATTATTATTGGTTTGCGGGGCGCTCAACTGCGCGGTCATCAGCGCCCGTACACATTCCCAATCCGTATACAGTCCAATTTAGCCACTTTCATGAATGATGATGACAACACAAACACCCAGTCCTGAGGCAGAGAAAATCCCCAACCCGGCCGGGAATCGAACCCAGGACCTCGTAATCCAGAGATAGGTAGCAACGCTAGTCACTAGACTACGAGCTGCGGACGGGATTTCTGGGACTCTGAAGGGTTTATTCTCGTTAATGTCCTTTCTCATGGTGCAATTATCAACTCTAAAAGTATACTGTGCTACCCTTAGGAAATGTAAGAAACGATTTCAGCGTGTTCATCGCCACAAGAATCCAAACAGCTTATGTTTCTCCATGACAACGCAAGTTCTCACACAAGCCTGCGCACCCGAGACGAGCTTCAAAACCTCATCACACTGTTCTTACTCGTACACCCTACAACCTGGATCTCACACCTTCCGACTTCCATCTATATGGCCCACTCTGCGGGAAGCAATAAATGGATGATGGGGAGGTGGTCCAAGCAGCAAGACGTTGGTTGCAACGTCGACGACTAGAGTGGTACCATGCAGGTTTACAGGCCCTCCTTCTAAGGTGGCGTAAGGCCGTCGCACTAAACAGAGATTACGCTGAAAAATCGGATTTTGTAGCCAAAAGAGTGGAGACTAATATGGTTTATTGTCATCCTGGATAAAACCAACCTGCCTTCAGAAAAAGAATGTATTGCATTATTGATTGAATACCCCCTCGTACTTTTGAACGAGGTCTGTCTGTATTAGCGATGTGATGACATTCATGATCTGCAGAGCGCTTCCGGGCAAGCATTCCGCCGTGCCACATAGTCATCTGATTTTAGAGCCAATGGATGTTGGCGAAGAAAATTCTTTGCTTGCTAACTGAATGCTCACTGCACAAATATACCTACTCTATGAATAAGTCCCTCCATCCAAAGCTTCAGGTGATATCAAAAAGCCACCATGTATAGTACGCTAAGGAGACAAAAGTCATGGGATAGCGATATTCACACATACAGATGGTGGTAGTATCGTGTACACAAGGTATAAAAGAGTAGTGCATCGGCGGAGCTGTCATTCGTACTCAGGTGATTCATGTGACAAGGTTTCCGGCGTGATTATGGCCGTATATGGGGAATTACCAGACTTTGATTGCTAAATGGTCGTTGGAGCTAGACAGCCTTCACTTAACAGAGAGCTGCGGCGTTTGCGTAAGTTGTCAGTGCTAAAAGACAAGCAACACTGCGTGAAATAACCGCAGAAACCAATGTGGGACGTACGTGGAAAGTACCCGTTAGGACAGTGCGACGAAATTCGGTGTTAATGGGCTGTGGCAGCAGACGACTGACTCAAAGTGCCTTTGCTAACAGCACATCGCTTGCAGCGCCTGTCCTGGGAAACTGGAAAACTGTGGCCTGGTCAGATGAGTTCATATTTCAGCTGGTAAGGCCTGATGGTAGGGTTCGACTGTGGCGCAGGCCCTTCGAAGCCATGGACCCAAGTTGGCAACAAAACACTGTGCAAGCTGTCAGTGACTTCATAATGGTGTGGGCTGTGTTTACATGAAATGGGCTGGGTCTTCTGATCCTACTCGACTGATCATTAACTGGAAATGGTTATGTTCGGCTACTTGGAGACCATTTGCAGCCATTCATGGACCTTACGTTCCCAAACAACGATGGATTTTTTACGGACGACAGTGCGCCATGTCACCGGGTCACAGTTGTTAGCAGCTGGTTCGAAGAACATACTGGACTATTCGAGTGAATGGTTTGGTGATCCAGATCGCCCGACATGAATCCCATCAATCATTTAAGGGGCATAATTGAGAGGTCAGTTCACGCACAAAACCCTCCTCTCCCCTCTACTCGCAAGTATGAACGGCTACAAACGCAGCATGGCTCTGTATTTCTGCAGGAACTTCCAATGACTTGTTGAGTCCATGCCACGTCGAGCTGCTGCTCTATGCGGGTCGAAGGAGGTCCGACACGATGTTAGGAGGTATCACATGACGTTTGTCACCTCAGTGTAATTTGATGAGGTATCACATGACGTTTGTCACCTCAGTGTAATTTGATGTTATTTACACAAAACATGCTGAAAATGTTTACGGTGAACATTTGTTTTTCGCCACTTTTGTAATTTGCATTATCTACATCTCGCTTGATATGCAAGAATTCTTTCAGTCATATATTTTGACATGTAAAAAAATCAGATACTGTGAGTAATGTGTGATACAACCATGAGCATCATCATGTAAGTGAAACGATAGAACTCTGTATACACTTACTGTTCTTGCAGTTTCGCTGTTCTACTTGAAAGTTGTTCAGGCCGAAATGTAATAGATGATTTTGAAAATAAATGATCTTAACAATCTAAGGTGACCAGTATGTCTATAAAAGACATAAAAACACTAAGGCGTCACAGGTGATCCTCACATCGCACCGAGTGATTAGCGAATATTTTTATGAAACAGTTCCTCCCAGGTACCTCACCAGAGACACACAGGTCTTGGATGGGCATCTTAACTGAAAGGAACAAACTGTCCACAACGTGGAGGCCACCGTTCTCTTGCCTGCACTCAACTGAAAATAAAAGAGCAATGCTTCTCTCTAAAACCAAACAAAATCTAATTAAATCGTTGTTCCGGCCCAATCTGTACTACTGTGCAGTAGACAAGTGTTACACAAATAACAAAAACTCTACGACTCCAGCTACCTGTGAGTGTTTGCTTAACAACACGTCAGTCGTTTCTATGTGTTCTGTTGGATTTGATACGGGAAAACAACCAACGTTATTTTCCCAAGGTCTGTTTTTTTCATCAATTTCTTAATTTGTCGGCACACCATCTGTGTGTTCAAAGGTCAAAGTTTCAGCGTGCGGAGTTCTTCGACGACATAGTGTGGAAAATGCACGCTGAGGAGTCTTTCCGAAGGTGCAGAGCAATATCTAGCTTGTCCGACATTCTGAACGAGCTTTCGAATGTAGATCAATGAGATGGAAGGACACTACACAAGCTACATGACTTCACCTGGGCCATATTGGCTTTTAGTTGAAGCCCATATGTATATATACTGTGTCTACGCACCAGCAAATTGCGGATCTAAAACCCGACGCTAATTGTGCGAGTTGTTGTAATAGAACGCCGGGAAACGTCGTATTGGCTCTTAACGGATTACTGTAACTTGCATATTATGGAAATATTCCGTTCCAAGGCAACGGCACATTAACGATCCCTCAAAAACGCATTGTCCTTGGTACAATTTGCTACAATTAAACGTTAATCAGTAACATATCTCCGACTGAAACTTTCAGTAAATGATAAGATGCAAGTTACAGTCGCATATTATTAATGGTTGGTTTAGTGTAATGAGTAAAAACGCAGAATTGTAAGATTAAAGCTTACGTGCCGCTAGTTCGCGGCTCATCATATCCAAATATTTTTTTACTCACCTTCGCCTTTTCTTGTAAGTTCTGGCACTTCCTTATTAGTTTGAGAGAGAGATACTCTATAATATTCGATGTTATGTAGCTTTGCGAGGAATGAGTTGTATTGGCTTTATCTATAACTTGCGGTAAGACATTTCACATTTTCTTGTTTCATGTTTAGTATTTCACATGTTGTAAAGATTCTGCTACTGAATAGGAACAGAGCTCAAGTAAGAATGACCTCAGGCTTTTACTAAAAAGTGAGAATGATGAAGTAAGTTTTAAGTTATGTGGATAACTACTGTAAATTTGCATCGCACTATTTGTAATGGAACTTATATCAGCAGATGTCCTTAGTGACTGAACATGGTATTTTTCTTTTTGCCTTGTAATATGTTCATGGATATTAAATAGGCGTGTTCACTGCACATGTAACTACTGTATTGATGTTCATTCTGTGGCTCAATTGTTTTATGGCTGTAAAACATGTTTCCTACCTGTCTGCTATAGCTTTCGGTGATTTTATAGTTACCTACACGCAGTCCGATAGATCTTGACAATGACATCACTTAAAATCTACAACATTGTTGTACTTGACAATCGCCCAAGGCCGGAATAATGATAGTAACATAAAATAATGAAGTTTGTACAGTCAAATGCCAGAAATGTCATTCAAACGTACTTCTGATATCTTTTCCATGTTTTGATTAATTTCATCGTTACTACGTAATTTCACAACATTCCATGATTTGTTGCGGGCCTAATATTTTCCTAATGCTTCGACTTTGTGGTATTTCTAATTTATCTAAATTACAGTATTGTTATGTCTTATTGCTACGTTTTTAGACAGGCATCCTCTGTTGTAAAAGGCTTTGGGTATACCAATGCCCTTCCCATTTTATTTATCCTTTCCTCTACAGCAATTTCTTCCATACCATTTTCTTGGGTTATCTCCCCACGATATTTAAATTTTAAACATGTTAATTTGGCCTTTACCTGTTTTCAGAAATTTCGGTGCATTTTTAATGTTTGTTAAAAAATTGTTTTTTCTGCATAAGTTCTTAAGCCGGCCCTGTTGGCTATTTCTTCTAAAATATTAATTTGTATTACAGCAAATGACATATTTGCAGAAATTATACCAAAGTTCTCTGCAAATGCGAGACACTTTACGCCAATATTTTTGATTCCTCTTCCCAACCCTATATATATCTTATATTCACTCAATTTTTCATACCAAATTCTCACTACTCTTTCCAGATCACAATTAAAAAGAATTCGTGATAGGCCATCACCTTGTCGCACATCCGCATTTATTTCGAAGGGATACATATGTCTTCCCATAAATTTCAATTTAGATACTACGCCTGTAAGTGTTTCACAACTTAGATACCTAATTTAGAATTACACCAAATTCTCAAATTATTTTATCTATAGTTTACTTGTCAACGGTGCGAAAAGCCTTTTTGAAATCAACAAACATCACTACACTATCTTTTGAATTCAGCAGTCTGTGGCAAATAACTGAGTTCACGTTAAATACATGTTCAGAACATGATCTGCCCTTCCTGCTCACGCCTTGATATTCACACATATGATTGCCGAAGTGTTGTTTCTAACTAGTGTATAAAAATATTGGAAAGCAAGGCAATCTATCTGTAGTTGTTAACCTGTAGTTTATTGTATGTCTTATGTAGTGGATGTATTAAGGCTATCTTTCACTCTCCTGGAATTTTTTTATGTTTTCCAGATTTCCTCAGAGGTTAATTTCAGCTCATTTCTTTTATTTTTGGGAGAGCTCATTTCAAAGATTTCGCTGTAAGTGAGTCTTCTCCATCAGCTTTATCGTTTTGTTAGGTTTTAATTACTTCAATTTCTTTGATAGTCGGAGGTAAATATTATTCCTGGTTTTCATGTGTGTTTCAGAATTCCAGCTTATGGATTGGCTCTGGACAATTACGAACTTAATCAAAATATTTTATAAGTATTTCGCCATTTTCAGCGTTCCTTAAGCCAAGGTTGCCATTTTCTTTTATAAAACACATACTTGGGGTCTTCAACCAGCCCTCACATGTCCGATAAAATAAATTTTCCTCAATTTCTGAAAGTTCCCCCTTTTCAAAATCTCTCTTCGTTATCTTCGATGTTTCCTTTATTTGCTTTTTAAAATGCTCACACTGTTCGATTTTCTGGAGCATGTCCACTTTTACTAAATTTTCATCCTCTCTGTTAAAGCTGCTTCAGATGCATCATTCCACCATATTTTATTTTTATTTTTGATTGACCCAAATGTTTTCTGTGCAGCATTATTACTAACTTCAGATAACTCTGGCCAGTTGCCATGTTTATAATTCAATTTTAGAGAGGTAGTGATCAGAATCAAATTCACCATCCTCATTATTTTTGCATTTATAATTTCCTTAGTGCTTTTTTCAGAAACAGCTACGTGATTAAGTGAAAATATCTCAACATCAGGTTTGGAGATATCAATTTTCTGACTTTTCTTGAAAGCTTCCTGGAGGTCGACGTAAATTTCAGGTGAAATATTTGACATTGACTTATCAGTCTCATACTTCGTTCTTTAGTGGCATGGGTAATACCTTAGTATGTTTCTAAACTTGTTTTCTCCGCGTATTTGAGCACACAAGTCATCCCAAAGTAGTGTGTTTATTTTCACTATTTTGGATATCTCGGTTACTAAACGGCCTCAAAATCATCAGCCCTCAGCTTCTAATATTATTTCTACATTTTGCCCAACTAAAACGCGCGTTTAAAAGTCAAACTTGCCTTGATTTTTGTCTTTTAGTCCTTTCAAAACCTCTACATGAATTCTCTTTCGTCTTCCGTTCTTCTGACCACGACTCCAGACTTTTTTTAAGCTTCTCCACAAATCTGTGCTGCTTTACTCGTGTTCTACAAACAAGATAATTTCTTGTGATTTCCTCTAGGATGTTTATATACTGTAAATCTTCACTATTTTCTTCCAACAAACTAATTTTGACTTTCAAATTAATACTGTTCAGTAGTGTCCTGGAGAGTCTTAAATATGTTTCGTCAGATATAATATCTGGATGTACAATAAATACATGATGCGTAAATAAATATGCTAAGGAACTAGAGATGTAAAAAGAACATACAATAATGTACCATGAGCAAGATACAAAAATACCTTTCTGTTCCACACTGCAAAGTATAAAGCGCTGAACTCTTGCAGCAAAACGTTGACGGTAACCCGCAGGCTATGTAACATGGCGACGTAATACGAAATGAGTATCAGGCTGTTCGGCGCATGTAAATGCCCGTAAATGCCCGCCAGCTAAGCAATCGTACTCATGCAAATGACACGGAGGATTACGTTGAAGACATATAGCAGTTCTTAACGATTATGTCATATCTGAAAATTAAACTCATCACTTTTAACTTTAATGTTTTTAATTCAGCAGCGATAATATATTAATGAGATGAAACCACATGACTTCTTTCTTGCCAGTAAGCCTCCTTTCTTAGAACATTGTCGCAACTCACTGTCCCAGTGCCCTAGATCGTTCCTTTGCACTGAAAACAAACAACAAATGCTAAGGCATAATAATATCTGTAGGGCGAACACTTTTCTCAGTTTATGGTTTACTGGCCCAGTCTTACGTTCAAGATCAATTTCAGCACCATTCTGGTTTACCAGGCCTAATGTAGCTGCTTCATGCATGACTGCGTCAATGTAAGATTTTGGATAGGCACTGTTTTAAGCATGTTTTAATATCATGAGCTGAAACAACAGTTTTCAGCAATGTCTGGAGTCTTAGTAACGCTCTATGCTGTTAATTTGTTAATTCTATAGAAGAAACGCAAGGTCGCGCGAACTGCGGAAGCGATAGCAATCTCAGTTCTGAACAGGAAGCTCCTCCTTCCGTGAACAGGAACGCTATCTTGAAAATGAAGGTGTAAAAGCGCACCGTAATTCTGCCGCTGGGTCAAGGTCGACAGAATTGAAGCTAACGAGCCGGGAAGTGAACATGGTCGACGGCACACCGAGGTGGCAACATTCCGTTACGGGTAGAAATTCGCGCCCGCTACGGTTTGATCCTGAGCTCAGCATCCGAGGTAATGTTGGCACAGTCCCGGTATGCTAGAAATGCTACAAGCACACGCGTACGAACGGAGAAGTGTTTAGAACTGTTACCGTTTACTTTTCAGTGTTTACAGTCGGTAACGCTCTCCCACGTTCAATACTCTTACAATTAGCAGAAATTCAGAATTGTTTTTTGATGTGTGTTACTTATTTTCTCGGTGTTTTTTGTTCAAAAAGGATACACCAAAATGCGATACACTAAACACAGATCTTTTGGTACAAAAATCTGAATGCGTATTGCTCTCATTGTGGCAAATGTTTTAAGAATGGCTTCCAAAATACATAATTGAAAAGTATTTACTATCACGTTACAAACCAGATCAGGAGACCTTTCCGTGAATAAAAAAAAAATCCCTGATAATCAATTTACATTCACGCGGCAAGTATTTCATTTCAGAATATATTCAGCACTAGCTGTGGAACATAACAATTGTTAATGTTCCTTCGTTCATCATCATCATCATCTCCTCCTCCTCCCCTTTTAAAACAGGTTGCCGGTGCGTATGCTGTTGGCTAGACAGAGACCTAGAAGTAATTTTTTTCGTCTTATCATAGAAAATAAGAAGTGTGATTAGCATTTTTTTTTAAAAAAAATTCATGGTACGTCACGCTATCGCACAGTGAGGCAATATCTCAATTCATTCCCTAGCTCATCGATTTCGGACATCTACGGTTTTCTGAGCGCGATCATCGTAATGGAAGATAAAGTACCCTTGTCAGAAATGTTTCCTAAACGGCTGAATGAATGCGATCGCCCAAAACGACTTCATGGACCTTTCATTTCCACTTGGTTTTCGGTCCCTTTGAATATCATGAACTGATCGGAGAGTATGTTACAGAAAATCGTGCATGCTCCGCAACGGAAATTTGTGGCCTGGATTGAATGCTTCCCCTATTGTTCTCCTGTTGTACGGACTGGACGAGATTACGAATATCCATTGAACGGTACACCTTGCATCAATGAAGCAACTTCTTTTCATTTACCATATGTAGAGCAGATTTTGCAAGGGCTGCTGTACGTTCACGAAATTCTTTTCGCACTGATTTCTATACCACGGTTTTTCAAGCTGTGTTTCGTGGAACTCTGACGTTACGCAGGAAGTAAATAAGTGCTCCATGAAAAACTATTAATAACACGGCGTTCCTTTTTTCGACATTTTTTCGTTATTTTTAAGACTTTTATTACGACTTCTTTGTTATTAGTTTTGATGTATAACTGAAGTAATCACTGAATAAACAAGTTTCTCATTTTAAATTTTTTTTCTGTTAATTTTATTAACCTTAGAAATAATTCTCAGAGTGTTTCGTCAGACGAAAAGTTTGGGGAAACCCTGCTCCATACCCTTATTAAACTGAAAGTTCAGCATTTACTGACGGAAGAAACATAGGGTGTGGCTCTGAGCACTATGCGACTTAACTTCTGAGGTCATCAGTCGCCTAGAACTTAGAACTAATTAAACCTAACTAACCTAAGGACATCACAAACATCCATGCCCGAGGCAGGATTCGAACCTGCGACCGTAGCGGTCTTACGGTTCCAGACTGCAGCGCCTTTAACCGCACGGCCACTTCGGCCGGCAAACATAGGGTGTAACGTCCCGTCGACATCGAGGTCGTTAGAGAAGGAGCACAAGTTCGGACTGTGTCAAAGATGAGAAAGAAAACCATCCCGTCATCTGCCTGGTGCGATTTCGGGAAATCACGGAAAGATTAATCCTGGATGGCCGGTAGCGATTTGAACCGTCATCCTCCCGAATGCGAGTCCAGTGTGCTAACCACTGCGCCACCTCGTTCTGTTCCAGCATTTACTATCTTGGCAGTTACGATACTATTAAACACAACAATTCTTTCTAATGCTTACAATAATTATTTCTAATGCTTACTTGTCGCTATCAGGAAGCTTACTTTTTTCGTTACTGAGTTTATCACATTATGATGTACTGACATGAATTCCGTATGCTGTTAATACACTAAATGAAGTAGATCATTATAGCTCTACCAGATTAGCGACGGAGGTCACGGACGCAAAAACTAAGTGGACACTGCAAAATTTATTCTTGCTGGAAATCTATGTAGCAAGATGTGATTGTGGATTATCACTTCACATACATACAGGTACCTGAGAACATTTTCAGTGATGCTCTAGAGTAAGGGAACACAACAAGCGTCAGTGCATAAGATATATGAGAAAACGAGTTACGGAAATGAAACGTAGTGACTAGGATGTTCATTTAATTTTGTCTAGTCCTCCTACAAAGGAAAGCACAGCAAAGAATTAGAAGTGTGGAACGATGTTCGTTACTGACTTGTGATAGTAAAGGGTGCGGTGATTATGAACACAATAATTAATGCGAAAGTAGTATATTATACTACAGCTAGACGTTTAATTCTGTTACTACACATAATACGCTGATTAATTTTCATTATGTAATGGGATCAAAAAACGACAAAAAAATGGCTCTGAGCACTATGGGACTTAACATTTGTGGTCATCAGTCCCCTAGAACTTAGAACTACTTAAACCTAACTAACCTAAGGACATCACACACATCCATGCCCGAGGCAGGATTCGAACCTGCGACCGTAGCAGTCCCGCGGTTCCGGACTGAGCGCCTGAACCGCTAGACCACCGCGGCCGGCCAAAAAACGACAACTGAGTTGCAATGTGGCCAACAGCATGGTCTCGCATTACAACTTCAAGATGCTTTATGTTCAGAGAGTCCCCCCCGATAGCTGAGTGGACAGTCCGCCTTTGTCAGGGCAACAGAGCAGACGCGTCCGTGTTCACCGCGTGCGGAGCGCGAGCTCGCCTTTGTTTACATTCTAGAGGCGTTGCTAAATGCTGGCTTACCGTATACGATCCATGGCGAACCATTACCGTAAATCTACACTATGATTTACTTTCTGCAACGATTATGCCCGACCCAAAGCACTCGAGATGGAGCGTTTTCTGCGAGAGGAAGTGAAGATCCCGGCGATAGATATTATCAGCATACATTTGTCGATCATGAGCAGCACGGTCTATGTTAAAATCATTAACGACGCGGCGTGCGAACGCATCCTACGTGAGACCAAACAGGGGCTCCGCTTCTGTCATGCTGATGGCAATGTGGGGGCGGTAACCGTCGACCGCGCAGGCTTAGGTATGCGCACGATACGCGTTTTCGAATTGCCATTCGAACTTCCTGCTGAGGAAGACGTCGCGGCACTCCGAGCATACGGCACAGTCCATGGCCACACAGCGAAGAAGTGGACACAGTTTCGGACCTATCCTGTCCTAAACGGGGTCCGACAGGTCACCATTGATCTCCGATGCCACGTCCCGTCTTACTTACCGATCAGCGGATGCCGTGCAATAATTACATACGACGGCCAGCTTCGGACCTGTTCCGGGTGCGGCAAAGAAGGCAACCTTAGATCCGAATGCCTACACCGACGTATTACGCAACTTCCAGCTGCCGAAGGACCACCCACGTCGCAACATACGGTGCTACCGGTGACCTAGACCGCTACTCTAGTTTCTCCTGCCGCTTTGCAACGCCGCCCGGGCGCCACCAACGAGCCCGACCAGACGCCAACGGAGAGCGCCTCGGACGGCCCGCCACCTCGGCCGGCCATCGACGCCGCTGTAACCGGACGCTGATCCTGCCCTCGGCAACACGATGGAGATCGACTCGCTCATCGTCCCTACGGCAGCCTTCCTGCCAGAGCGACGCGACTCACTTCCGTCGTCGAACACGGAGGGTCGTACAAGGAAACAACGTCACAAGCGAAGGCGCCGCGCCGTTTCCGGCCAAGAGGAGACGTTGCAAGTCGAGGATGACGCAACCGTCGGCCAGCACGACACACCAGAACCCGCTACTGCTGACGAAGAAGTTATGAGCGCGGAGACATCCACAAGTGTGCCGGCGCACATCTCCCCGACGCCCCATGCAGCCGCTGAACTAATTCATGGACATATCACCGGCGACACTACACCACGCACCATTACATCATCTTCTGCAGACAAAACAGATGATACACCGAAGCCCGCTTCCACGGCGTGGCACGAGGAGGAGGTCGAGGGCCGAACAACTAACCACACCCTCCCCAGAATCCCCTGCGGGCGCAATCCCGCGTCCGACCATCCTGATTTAGGTTTTCCGCGATTTCCCTAAATCGCTCCAGGCAAATGCTGGGATGGTTCCTTTGAAAGGGCATGGCCGACTTCCTTCCCCATCCTTCCCTAATCCGATGAGACCGATGACCTCGCTGTTTGGTCTCGTCCCCCAAACAACCCCCCCACCCCAACCCTGCGGGCGAGCGGGATAACGTTCCACTGCGACGCCCCCGCCCTTGTACGAACGGCGGAGTGGACCAGCCTCCAGCAGTCCGCCACCAGGCCTACCGGATAGCGACTATCAACACCAACAACATCCGCTCCAGGGTAAAAATCCACCTTATGCAAGAGATGTTCAGGGCTTCTGATATTGATTTTTCCCTTCTGCAGGAAGTTCACTTGGCCAGTCTCCCAGATATCAATGGCTATACCGCCCACGCCTCCGCGAGTGATCCTATGAGCCGCGGAGCGGCCATCTACGTCCGCCACGGGATTTCTGTGACCGACGTCTCCTTCCTTCCATCAGCTCGAGACATGGCACTCACAGCCATAGGGACACGCATCATTAATGTCTACACTCCCTCAGGCACCGACCGACGCCATGAAAGGGCCCAGTTTTAATCTGAGGAAATCGCCCCCCTGTTTTTAGGGCGATATGACCACTGCCTACTAGGAGGTGATTGTAACTGCGTTATGCACTCCCAAAGATCTTTTTCCACACTATACTACATGCCAGGAACTACGTATAGTGGTGCTTCACGATACCTGGGAAGTTCAACGCGGCGGCCGTTCTGGCCATACCTTTCTTACCAGTCATTCCGCAAGCCGACTAGACAGGATATACGCCTCACAAACTCTTAGATCTGCGATACGGGGCGCCGAACGCTGGCCACTGGCCTTTTCCGACCATTGCACTTACATCTATACGCTCCTCCTTCCGCCGCAATCTGTATGGCGCAGCCGTGCGCCATGAAAGCTAAATACTTCTCATGTGCATGACCTGGCATGTCGCCAACAAGTCACTGAGACGTGGACAGCCTGCGAACGACGCCTTCCCCACTACCGCTCGACATTGACGTGGTGGACGCACTGCGCCAAGCCAGCGATCCGGAGGACACTGATGAGATACGGGAAGGACATGGCCGACTGGCACCACAACACTGTTGACTTCTATTGTGCGATTCTCCGAGATCTGGAAGCTCAGCCGCCAACCTCAGATAACCAGTTGGAACGGCAAAGAACTAAGGCGAAGATAATTGCGCTGTCACGCCGGAAATTGCAAGGGGCGGTGATACAGACGGGGCGCCACGATCACGCGGGTTTAGAAATTCCAGCCATGCATCATATAGTGTCCGACGAACAACGGTGTTGTCGGCAGATCATCAGCGCTCTGACCACGCCTCATAGCACGCAGTGACCAATCAGAATGACATCATCCACGCATTCGTCGAACACTACCGTCGTACTTATAATGAAGAAGATGCTGAAACTGCAGCAGACGACTACATTTTGCAATACGTCACGCGCACCCTCCCCCACACGGAGACGGATGCTTTGACAGTGGCGGTCACGCGAGACGAAGTCGACAACGCAATCGACAAGGGTGCAGTCAGCAGATCGCCCGGCATTGATGGCTTACCGATTGAGTTTTACCGTACCTTACGGGACCTCATGGCACAGCGGTGTACGAATATGTATCAAGAACTGATGACATCTGACCAAGCAATCCCACCTGCCTTAGCTGAGGGCATCATCATTCCGGTCCACAAACCAGCCCGTGGTTCGATGGTCACGAGTTACAGACCGCTCACCCTACAAGATTTTCGCTCGCTTAATGGTAATGCGGCTCCGAACAGTACTTCCTCATATCCTCTCCCCAGAGGAAACGACGCCTGGGGAACTGCCACAGACTGCCACAGGGGAATGCCGCGACTTAATTGCGATGGCGGCGGCCTGCAGACTCCGTGCAGCGGTCGTCGCTATAGACTTCGACAGCGCCTTCGATAAAGTGCGCCATCGTTTCCTGTTTCCGGTGGCGGCCCGAATGGGCATCCCCCCTCCGTTCTTCGACGTCCTCCGGCGTCTTTACGACAGCGCCAGTTCACGTGTCCAAGTCAATGGACGTTTAGCAGGGCCGGTATCCATATGCCGTTCCATACGGCAAGGATGCCCCTTCTGTACCCTCATGTATGCCATTGCCCTTGAGCCCCTCATTCGGGGCTTGACAACCAAGCTCTCTGGCCTCACCCTACGCCAACACACTTTTCGCTGTCGGGCATATGCTGATGACCTCCTCCTCCTCATTCGCTCCGGCTCTGAGATTCGAGCAGTTCTCGAATTGATTATCCGCTATGGTGGCTGACGCTGGCAGTGCCATGAATGTCGCCAAATCGTCTGCAATGCACATTGGACGAGGCCTCCAGGAAGGTGAAGTGGGACCCCTGCCGCTTGTGCGGACTTTCCGGTACCTGGGCATTACCTTCACCCCCACGGTCTCACGCACAGTGGCAACGAATTTCCGTCGCCTGTTACACGTCATCCGCAACGACATCCACCAGAACCTCTTGCGCCACCAGGACACACTTCAACGCGTTGAGTTTCTTAATCTTTATGTGGCATCAAACCTGGTCCACATCGCGCAAGTTCTCCCTCTGCGCACAGGAAAGCGGTCTGCGTGGCGCCACCTGGGAGAGGTGTGTTACCTTCCGAAACTGGGTTAAAACCGCCAGGAGACACTCTGATTCCTGGAAATCTTCAGATTTCTGAAGTGCTCTGTGGCTCAGAGAAACCTGAGTGGGGCGGGGACTGCAATGTCCTATCCCGTGGCCTTGACGTGGCCCCAGCGCTCAGTAGCCCCCTAGATGGGGTGAAGCTAACACGGGAAGGGCCGTCCATGCATGACGTTAAAAGGCTAGCCCTTAACTGGGTGCAATCCTCACTGATCCGCACTGGCCCACCGTGAATTATCAAAAGCGGTGTGTGAGACATGGTCGGCCATGATCCCCCAGTACGTGTGGTGGCCCTCCGGGGAACGTAACTCGGGTTTGAGTGCCGCACCGTCTCGATGATGTCAAACTCCACAACATAAGACCCGGGCCATTCCATCATTTGTTCAACATCACAATTTCACACCATCTCCGGGCTGTCGAAAGGTGAGGGTTGTCGTTGTGTCAAGGAAGGACGTTAAACTCCCGTCAAGGTAGGACGTTAAACGCCCCCAACCCGAGGCGAAAGCAAAGGGTGCGTGGCGCAGGGGAAGCTGCGTTACGAGAGACACACCATCTGTCTCTCTTGAGTCGAGTTTGGCAGCTGGACGAGGGCATGAGGGTAAGTCAAACGACGATCCCGGAGCCCTGCAGCACGGCTGCTGTAGTTCCTCACGTCCTGGACGACGTTAAAGGTCTCCCAACCCAAAGCGAAAGCAAAGGGTGCATGGCGCAGGGGGAGCTGCGCAACAGGGGACACTTCACCTGTCCCCCAAGGCTCTGGTTTGAGGGGTGGTGCGGGGCGGGTGCGACGTGGCGCTAGCTACGGCTGCGACATGTTGCGCTGGCCTGGCGCTGCTACTCCCCAGAGCTCAGGGGCACACACCAACTGTGCCCCTAAGCCGGTGGCTGGTTTGCCGTCGTGGGATCCTGCCCCAAGTCGGCAAGTGTGCTTCGCCGCGCCTCTGGTCTTCCGAGGCGTGTTCCGACAAGCCCAGGAGGTGGTAACACAGCCTGGGTGAGGTTAGATGGGCCCAGACCCCCAAACGACTGGGTGACCGGCCCACCACCTGAGTAGGAGTGGGTCCCTGGCCGTCAGGTGGAAGCTTGGGCCAGTAGGGGGCGAAGGGCGGGAGGTGCATCCGCCTCCCCGGAGTGCGGGGTTTACTTCCCGGTGCGAGACGGGTGAAATCGAAGGTGGCTAGTTATCGAAGGGGACCAGTGCGCTGGAAACGGCGCGCTGAACCTGGCAGCTCTGAGGGGTCCTTGGTCTAGGGGCGAGGCCGGTGGACGAGCTGCACTGTCCCCCCCCCCCCCCCCCCCCCAATGCCAGAGGAGCCGATCCGGGCAAGAGACGTGGCTCCCAATTTTTTCGCTTGTCAAATATGAAATGATGGCTACAGATGAGACAAGCGAATCGAGTGCGCCCACGAGGGCTTCTATGTTAGCTGATCTCTCGCCACAAGATGGCTTGAATCAAGCGACAGAGGAAAGCACTATAGAGCGTTTCATGAGGTTAAGCCCATTTATTGACCAAAATGTAAAAAATGGGAAAATTAGTCAGGCAGCCGTTCAAACACTCAAAAATGAGCTGGCGGCATGGTCAATTGCTAACGCCAAGTTAAAGGGCAGGATAGAGCAGTTAGAGAAGAAAATGACAGGCTCAGGAAGCAAACAACAAAGTCATTGGCCGGCGTTGTTGCGCAAGCGGCAACAAAGGCTCAATCCACCAAGGACACGATTGCGAAAGTGTCGAAACGACCTGACACAGCGGTCTTTTTGCGACCACTCCCCGGACAGGACATTAAGAAAGTTCAGGAGGTCTTTGCAACCTCAGTAAACCCAGCCAAAGACAAGATTAAGATTAACAGGGTCAAGGCAACCAAGAACGTAATCATTGTTGATGTTGCCACAGAAGAGGATAAAGATAAGATACTGGCAAACCAGAAACTCTGTAAATCAGTCCGACGTGAGCCTCCACGAAAGAGGAATCCACTGGTCATCGTATATGATGTTCCAGTTTCATTAACTAATGAAGACCTTTGTGACACTCTGTACCAACAGAATCTAGACGACATGGACATTGAGACTTTTATGAAAGATTTTAAGTTAAGATTCAGGACAGGACCGAGGGACCGAGATGTAGTCCACCATGTGGCGGAAGTCTCAGGGGCTCTCTGGAAAAGATTAACAACAATGGGCAAGGTGTACATAGGCTTTCATGCCATAAATGTCAAGGATTTCCTGGTGGTACCTCGTTGACACAACTGTGCAGATATCGATCATATACATAAATATTGTAATAGGAAGCCGGCTTGCTCCAGGTGTGGTTCTGAAGATCATCTCAGGAAAAACTGCAGCAAAACAAGCGTTTGTGTGCCAGTACACGCAGAGGTAAAAAGTCCTGCGGGGCAACTGGCAGAAACTGCCCAACCTACAAGATGTTAGAACAGCGCTTAATAGCCAGGACTGATTATGGCTGACGCTGCAAACCAAAGCAGGACAGCTAAGAAAAGGAAATCCCCCAGCAAACAAAGAAGAGACGCTGAAAGAGCACGCAAATTCAAAGATTCATAAGTCGAGTACAAAACATTAAGAAACAAGAAATAACCACGAGAAATGTAAGTACACAAACAGAACCAGCAGAAGGAGCAAACGAACAAACAACTCACATAAAAGATATAACCATACAGGCTGAACCTGTAAATTATGATCCTCCAGTTGTCACCTCCACACTCAACCCTGAAGCGGCAAACTTTGTCGCCCGATCGCCAACAACAAGTCAACCTACCCCAACACTAAGCACCCACACGCTAGCTAATGACTCAAGACCCCAAGACAACAAACACCACAATCCCCACACAAGACGACACCCCCAAAGCAATCCTACAGGATAGCTCTGTTACAAGCACAACACAACTAGACGCAACAACATCAAGACCCACGGGAGTAGACCCTAGGAGAATCTATCCAAACCTAGAATTTGCTATGCAGCTCTCCCGCCTGGAGCAGCCGGCCATCCACACCACAGCACTTCGGCACGTCGTACGTGTAGGGCATAAATATGGAAGAAAGGTCACCTACACAATGGAGGCCGTAGACAGAATACAGTTGAGGTCAATGAACCTTCCCACCGAATTCGGAGCCCTGCGTGACTTGCTCAAAAAAGTGTTTGAAAGGAGGGGGGAAAGATTCGAGTTGGACGAAATATATGCACAGTCTGTCCTGGCCAATGGGCGAATAGCGTCAGACTGGAACAAACCATGGCCCGAATGTAACTTCCATACATATTTCCCATAATGTCATCAAAAGTCGTAATCGGACAAATTAACACCCACAATAGCCGCCTTGTCATGCAGGAGCTACGAAGGATAGTGCAGGAGCTGAGACCGGACGTAATCTGTCTGCAGGAACCATATTCTCGGGCTGGGCAAATCCCCTTCATGTCAGCCTCCTGGCAAGTCATCTCCACCGGGGAAGAACCTCAAGCAGTTGTGATCATCATAAATAAAGGGCTGAGAGCAACAACAATAACGCTGCTGTCAAACAGCCACTGTAACGTCGTGGAATTACAGACGCCCCTTGGTTTGGTTTTCATAGTAAATATGTATTTCCAGTACGGAGGGAACTTTGAGGACCACCTAGATCATCTTGCGGAAACGACCACGGCGTTACAAGGCAAGAAGGTAATCATCACGGCAGATATGAATGCGAAATCCCCCCTATGGTACAGCGGCACCAGAGATGCAAATGGCGGAAAGGCTGAGGAGTTTATCATGGCCCAAAAGCTTGTTGTGGCCAATAAACCAGGAAATCCCCCCACCTATACAGGTGGAGGTGGATTAGGGACCAACATTGATGTCACCCTGGCCACATCTAACATCAGTAGTAACATCCAAAGTTGGGTAGTTAAAGATCAAGTCACCACAAGCGACCACAATCTGATCGTCTTTCAACTCAGTCAGGAAGAGTGCCGCTGGGACCTGGGGTGGGAAACACAGTATAACTTCAATAAAACTAACTGGGAACGCCTGGCTCGAGAGTGTGGTATTCCTCCATTGCCCGAGGATGACCTGGACGTGGATAGGTACGCCGAGGAACTGGTGGGATCAATGTTTAGGACGGTAAAAGCCGCTGTTCCGACTAGGAGAAGGGCCGTAGCGGCCTCCCCATCGCCATGCCGACCTCGAACGTCTGCGCCAGTCTGTCCGACGGGCGAGGAAGTACTACCAGCGAAGTGCCGTCTGGCCGGAAAAACAACACTGGTTGCAGCAATATAGAGAAGCAAAGGAAGCTTTCCAGAAAGAATTAAAACAGGTAAGGATGAAGAGCTGCGAGGACTACGTACCAAGACAACTGGAAACTGACCCATGGGGAGTTCCCTACAAGTTGGTCAGGGAGAAGAGAAGGACCCCAGCGGTCCTCTCCACTCTCAGAGAGGCTGGAAGAACAACAGAGTCCTGGCGGGAGACTGCCAAGGTCCTCCTGAGGACTCTACTTCCAGATGATGATGAAAATGGAGAGACAGAGACCCAACAGCAAATCCGCAGGGCAGATCAGCAGGAGTACACCAACAACACCCTGATGTACCCTTTTTCTGAAGAAGAAATTGCTGCACAAATAAAATCGCTAAAAAAGGGGAAAGCGCCAGGGCCAGATGGTATAGTAGCGGAGGTGGTACAGTTCCTCGCCCCACAGCTAATAACACCTCTCACAGGCTAATACAATGAATGCCTTAGGACTGGCAAATTCCCAAAGATCTGGAAAAGAGCAAATATGGTCATTATCAAGAAGGGCAAGGACAAAGATCCCATGGAGCCAAAGTCCTACAGACCAATATGACTCCTAGACATCATGGGGAAACTGTTAGAGAAGCTGTTGGCTGACAGACTGACCGCACACAGAACTTTGTGCGGGATGAGCGACAGGCAGTTCGGCTTTCGGCCGGGGCGATCAGCGTCTGACGCAATCGTCCTGGCAGCTGAGGTATGTGGCTCTGCCCCGTACAAATACGTGATCGTCATCATGGTGAACATCAGTGGCGCCTTTCACAACCTGTGGTGGCCCTCGCTCTTCTCCCGCTTGCGTGAGAAGGAGTGCCCAGGGCCCCTCTATGGCTGTCTCAGGAGCTATTGCATGGACAGGGAGGTCTGGTTATCATCGCCTAGCGACAAAATAAGCAAGACCATTACGAAGGGGTGTCCCCAGGGCTCCGTGCTGTGGCCACTCTTTTGCGACGTAAACGTAGAACCGCTGCTAGAAAAACTACAACTCAGCGAGGACGTGCTAGACGTGATAGCCTACGCTGACGACCTCCTCCTGTTGGTCGGTGGCCGTAGCCGTGAAGAACTCGAACCAAAAGTAGAAAGAGCAATCAACATACTGGCTGAATGGTGTCAACAAGCTAAAATGAAAATTGCACCAAATAAGTCAACTTACCTTCTTCTAAAAGGCAGTCTGATCAGGAATCCCACAATAAGAATTGATGGAACAACAGTTCTTCGGCGTCGCGAAGCGCGATATCTTGGAGTAATTATTGATGAAAAATGGAGCTATACTTCACATATCGAAACCATTACACTACGCGCCATAGAAACCCTGAATAACCTCATCAACATTGGTCACAAAAGATTTCACTTGCCACCTGCTCTCATCAAATTATATCACAACAGCATCCTGTCATCTGCAGTAGGTTATGCGTGTGGGGTCTGGGCTCACAGGCTCACGAGGGTGATGCCGGCCATGGCCGTGAGAAGGGTGCAAAGAAACATGATAATGCGGTCTGTAGGTGCCTACCGAACGACTCCTGGGGGGGGGGCTCTATTGGTGCTAATGGGATTATGCCCGTTAGACATAAAGATAAGGGAACAGGCCGCATGGTACTGGATCACTAAGGGGAAAATAGATAAGACAAGGGACATTTTGGGGGTTCAGGTAGGAGATAAACCTGCCATAACGAGAAGGTGGGAGAAGTTATGGCAAACATCTTGGGAGAATGAAGAAACTGGTAGAAGGGTCTTTCAGCTGCTGCCAAACATCAAAGAGCGACTTGGGATGACCCACTTCGAGCCAAGCAGCGGACTATTGCACTTTCTCACGGGACATGGACCATACCCGACATATCTATGTCGGTTTGGAAAAAGAGCTACACCAACGTGAGACTGTGGCGCTCAAGACGGAACACCTGAGCACATCATCTATGACTGCCCGCTATATGATGATGTGGCGCATGACCTGCGAGCGCAATTACCCGATCACGACACTTATGCCCTAATGGAAATGAGCGTTTGGCGTCATTGGCCGGGAGGCCCCTCGCGGGGCAGGTCCGGCCGCCATAGCGCAGGTCTTATTACAGTCGGCGCCACGTTGGGCGACCTGCACGCCGGATGGGGATGAAATGATGATGAACACAACACAACACCCAGTCCCTGAGCGGAGAAAATCTCCGACCCAGCCGGGAATCGAACCCGGGCCCAGAGGACGGCAATCCGTCACGCTGACCACTCAGCTACTGGGGCGGACTATGCCCTAATACGACGTGCCGATACCTTCAGTATTCTCAACACATAGGCAAACGAGGTATCACAGAAGATCTTGCGAGAATTCCTAAGAGCCCAAGATAGATGATATTGAATCCGAAATAGACTGAGATGTACTCGCCATACCGCCGGGTGCGCAGCAAGCCAGTCTCCCTTGACTGGAATCCGCCGCACTACTGGACCAGGCCAGCGAGTGCATCATCCACCAGGCTACGACAACTGCACTCTACTTAGACATAGAACCAATTAAATTAGCACTAGTAGTAGACTTAGAACACTAACAAATAGGGACTGCGGCGACAACACAGACCTGGCCAGCCCAGTGCCAGGGGCACGCTCACATGGGTTTAGCTCAGTGAGCAGGCCTTAAAACAGTAGGTTTGTAACACCAACTGGCACACCTGTAATCGCTGCAGAATACACTAGAAAAGTAGAATAGCCTAATAGATTAACCTTGTCCACAAGGTAGTTAGTTATAATACTGAAATGTAGAACTTGCTGTATTCTTAGTAGTATAATACTTAGACCTACTAATTATTGAGGTGGTGGGTTATTTTTGTATTTCTCATATAGTTGTAATGTATTGTGTTAATAAAAGTTCTCCCTCTGCCCGTCCCCGGCATATCTTTGCCGGTTCGGGAAAAGAGCGACACCATCGTGTGACTGTGGTGCCGAAATGGGCACACCGAATCATGTAGTCTACGAGTGTCCGCTTTTCGACGACGTTGCAGCTAACTTACGGAACTCATTGCCTAACACAGACACCTTTCACCTTATTAGAGACCCTACCACCTTCACCATAATCGATAAACTGGCTAGCGAGGTATCCGCCAAGGTCCTAAGGGAATATAAAGGGAGAACGAGTAGATAGGAAACCAATATGTGACATCACGCACCATCCCATTCCGCCAGGGTGTGTACTGGCCGACCGTCAATGACGATCGGGATTCAACGCATCCAGGACCAGGGGGAGAGTGCGACCACACCGACTAGAGACTATAGCACACCAATTATGACTGATAATAATAATAATTTATTATTATTATTATTATTATTATTATTATTATTATTATTATTATTATTATTATTATTATTATTATTATTTGTAGAAACAGACAGTAGTAAATTTTCTTTAGACCTGCAGCGATTGCGGTAAGGCCGGCCCAGTGCCACGGGCACACACACACTCACTGGGATTAGCTCGGTGGGCATGGCCATGAAACAGTAGGTTTATATTATATACTGGCACACCTGTAACGCTGCAGGATGTAGTTGTTAGTAGTAAAGTAGGTTAGAGCTGATAGCATGATAGACTAACAGTAGATCATACAGATACCCGTAGATCATACAGATACCCGTAGATCATACAGATACCCGTAGATCATACAGATACCCGTAGATCATACAGATACCCGTAGATCATACAGATACCCGTAGATCATACAGATACCCGTAGATCATACAGATACCCGTAGATCATATAGATACCCGTAGATCGTACTAACTTCCTGTAGCTGATATTAATAGTAGAATATAGAAGATTTGGTAAATGCTGCTAAAATGTAATATTGTATCTAATTTCGACCCACTAATGATTTTTAGGTGGTGGGTTAGATTGTATAACATTGGGTTTTGATGCATAAAGATTAAAAAAAAATAAAAATAAAAAAAACGTTCTCCCTCTGCCAACTGCAATTGGACGCAACCTTCAGGCGGCTTTTAGCTATTATCTCATGGCTGGTTCCATGTTTAAAGTACGTTATGAGACACTTACCCTGCCCGCACGGGCTGGTGGCCTCGGGCTCGTCCATATGCGAACTGCACCCTTGTGCATGAGTACCACGAGAAAACAGTGGACGGGCTGGGGCACATCTCTAACACGCTGCTTGCTTCAGGTCCTCCTGCCTGCTTCCACCTCACCGGCGGTGTCTGTCGGCCATATCGTGCCTCATTTGTCTCATATTTCAACCTTTTTCGTCGATTACAGTTACATACATACCAGTCTTCCAGATACGCGCCCACCCAGGACCCAAGGATTTTTACAGCCTGCTACTACGCTGTGTTCCCCGGAATGTTATGGAGACCAGACATCCCTCCATCCAGTGGCCCATAGTGTGGACTACCGTCCACCAGCCTTTCCTCCCTACGAACGTCCAGGCACTGTGGTATCACACAGTCAACAGGAAATCTGCCACGAAACATTGACTTCACAACATTGGCTTGTCAGATTCCCCTCTTTGTCTCCTTTGCCAGCACCTGGACACTGATGACCGCCGTCTGACATGCGTCTCTTCGCAAGATGTATGGCGCTTCGTGCAGCAAATCATTGCCAGCTATCTCCGCGTGCCACCAGACACAATACCCGAAGGACAAACATTTTCCCGCCGCCAAACGTCATGCTATTACGTGGGTCAAAGGGTGGGCGGTCGCTTATCTCTTTCATGAGGGACCTAAATCCCGCCTCGACTTCTGGACCAATTTACAAACAGCCCATGCAGCTCACGAAAAAACGTCACGTTACCGGACATTATTTGCTAACTATCTTCAAGGGGTCTTTGTTAGACCTCCACTAAGTTGGGGGGTGCCTGGCCCAGAGGGCGCCTACCCCTCCTCCTCCGGCGGTGTCTGAGTCTAAGCCGCCCATGATCGAATCTACCTCTTACCTCCGCGGATGGATTTTTTTTTTCTTTTCCTTTTTCTTTTTTCTTTAGCCAGCATTTAGATTTTTTTCCCTCTGTCGCCGATGTTTCCACATAATTTCAGGATAATAGTGAATATTACGAAAACACAATGCAAATAAATAAACAACAACGCCTTCCACTTCCGTTGATTCCATTCCTCTCTCTCTCTCTCCCACTTCCCTATGCCCCACAGGCTCGGTGGTGGTGAGGGGGACAATGTGGCCAGGCCTCGGGTTTCGACCCCTGACCTCTCCGCCCGCCCCCCCCCCTCCCGAGCTCCCACCGGTCCACTATCCCGATTTAAAAAGAAAAAAAAAGGGTCAAAGTGACAGATTGTCGTCCTACGTGCCCGGGTTCGATTCCTGGCTGGGTCGGAGATTTTCTCCGCTCATGGACTGGGTGTTGTGTTGTCTTCATCGTCATTTCATCCGGCAAGCGGGTCGTCCAACGCGGCGTCGAATGTAATAAGACCTGCACCAAGGCGGCCGGACCTGCCTCGTAAGGGGCTTCCCGGCCAATGACGCCAAACGCTCATTTCCATGTTCACACAGTGTCTAAATACATCGCTTTTTATGTAATATAACAGATAAACACACAGAATAATCATAACACAGATAAGATACATCGGATCTTATTTTGATATTCTGCCACCTTACCATAAACGAATAAAAATTTATCTTACAGTATTCAAGAGCTTAACAAAGGAAAAAACAATTATCTTTGTTAGCCACTTATTTGCACCCACGACGTCTTTCGAAAGCTTATACCCTCACCTTCCGATGGATTAGTGGGTTATTAATACTGGAAACGCATCGAGAGAGAAAATAAAAATGACTGACAGGGATGTCTGTTTTACCTTGTCTCGTAAACAGTAGCAGTTTCCAAACTACAAACCCACCTGGACGACATAAAAATTTAATACCTTGTTTAGTATCATTCTGTTCTTAAGTATTACGTCTTTTCAAACATTTACAATGTAATTTGATGCACTTATGTTGGATACTGAGGCATTTTTCTTCGACTCTTTCCTTCCGTTCCTATTTTTAGACGAAATTGGCCGCAATTTATTCTTCTGCCGAAGGTTTCCCATAATGTGCAATGAAACTGTTCCGAAGATTGCGGAAGTGTAATGACTTTAATAAAATGACACAAATTGACTATACGGCGCTCCTCTGGACGAAGCGTTAGGAACGAGAAAGTTTCATGGGCCACGACCATATCATCCGGAAAATTCACAAGCAGCTATGTTACTGGAACAAGATGAACGTCGGCGTGACATATAGATTCTAAACATTTCTGTAAGGACACGTTTAAAATAGTCAGGTTACCATTTTTAGCCACAGTGCCTTTAATGTGATACAACTACAACCGCACTGCTTCTGAAGCGCACTATATTTCTTTTTATCTGTTTTTTGGTTGATACTGAGCACACATGCATTCTATTAGTCGACTACAACATTAATGCACCTTGGACTGAGGACGATTCAGTGCAGCCAGAGCGCAATTACGTAATCGAGATTTATAGTACAGCTATTACAAATGATTGAAGCGATTTCATAAATTCACTGTAGCTCCATTCATTGACATATGGTCACGACACACTACAGATACGTAGAAAAACTTATAAAGTTTTGTTCGGCTGAAGCCGCACTTCAGGTTTCTGCCGCCAGAGCGCTCGAGAGCGCAGTGAGACAAAATGGCGACAAGAGCCGAGAAAGCGTATGTCGTGCTTGAAATGCACTCACATCAATCAGTCATAACAGTGCAACGACACTTCAGGACGAAGTTCAACAAAGATCCACCAACTGCTAACTCCATTCGGCGATGGTATGCACAGTTTGAAGCTTCTGGATACCTCTGTAACGGGAAATCAACGGGTCGGCCTGCAGTGAGCGAAGAAACGGTTGAACGCGTGCGGGCAAGTTTCACGCGTAGCCCGCGGAAGTCGACGAATAAAGCAAGCAGGGAGCTAAACGTACCACAGCCGACGGTTTAGAAAATCTTACGGAAAAGGCTAAAGCAGAAGCCTTACCGTTTACAATTGCTACAAGCCCTGACACCCGATGACAAAGTCAAACGCTTTGAATTTTCGGCGCGGCTGCAACAGCTCATGGAAGAGGATGCGTTCAGTGCGAAACTTGTTTTCAGTGATGAAGCAACATTTTTTCTTAATGGTGAAGTGAACAGACATAATGTGCGAATCTGGGCGGTAGAGAATCCTCACGCATTCGTGCAGAAAATTCGCAATTCACCAAAAGTTAACGTGTTTTGTGCAATCTCACGGTTTAAAGTTTACGGCCCCTTTTTCTTCTGCGAAAAAAACGTTACAGGACACGTGTATCTGGACATGCTGGAAAATTGGCTCATGCCACAACTGGAGACCGACAGCGCCGACTTCATCTTTCAACAGGATGGTGCTCCACCGCACTTCCATCATGATGTTCGGCATTTCTTAAACAGGAGATTGGAAAACCGATGGATCGGTCGTGGTGGAGATCATGATCAGCAATTCATGCCATGGCCTCCACGCTCTCCCGACTTAACCCCATGCGATTTCTTTCTGTGGGGTTATTGTGAAAGATTCAGTGTTTAAACCTCCTCTACCAAGAAACGTGCCAGAACTGCGAGCTCGCATCAACGATGCTTTCGAACTCATTGATGGGGACATTCTGCGCCGAGTGTGGGAGGAATTTGATTATCGGCTTGATGTCTGCCGAATCACTAAAGGGGCACATATCGAACATTTGTGAATGCCAAAAAAAACTTTTTAAGTTTTTGTATGTGTGTGCAAAGCATTGTGAAAATATCTCAAATAATAAAGTTATTGTAGAGCTGTGAAATCGCTTCAATCATTTGTAATAACCCTGTATATGCACAGCTGACCTGAAAGCATTGACAGTGCGTCGTTTTCCTTTGTCACCACTGTACCTGTTTACTGTAACGTCATCGCATGTTCCCGATAAAGGCCAAGTGCAATAATATCGTGGTTGAGTACTACCTCTGCTCTGTAAACAATAAATTTATTTTCATCTAGAAATATGCATTACTCACTAATGTGCTTACTGCGAAGTCCAGCCTCTTATGCGGTGGATCCCAAGCGGATTCGGTCAAGGATTTCTCTTAACGTACGAACGACCACCTATCTTTACCACTAAGTTCCGGAGACTAGTTTCGTTTTTGTAGTGAGCCGACTATCTTCATTTCTGTATTGGTGTTATGATCTCGCCAACTGTACGATGAGGGTATGATGAACAGGCATTGATCTCCTGTTCGAATCCTTATTTTCATGACGACAGAGATCACCTGTTTCTGCAGATCAAAAGAGCCGTTTCAGTGAGTTTCACTTCTAATAAAGCATTAGCAAACAAAAAGATCCCTAATGGACTATAGGGAGCGAACATGTGAACTCTCGCCATTTATTATTATTTCAAGAAGAGGAAGAAAACTCTAGTACCGAACATTAAGGTAACATTTTTTTTCTGTCATCTGAACAACAAGAAGAAGTATCTTCTGGAGGCGTAAGTTATAAATTTTGAAATTGAGAAATTATTTATTACAAATTTGGAAATTCACATTTAACTTGCAATTATTTGCTTTCCGTGTTGAGTACCTAAAACATTGTCAAGAAAAACTGAAATATGAGGCGATCGAATATTAAACTCATGTACTCACGATATAAGATTCACCCTTGAGCATCTTGAAAACTACCCATTAACACTGAAGAGCCAATGTGACTGGTACAGCGGCCTAATACCACGTAGTGCCCCTGCGAACACGCAGAAGTGCCACAACACGTCGTGGAATGGACTCGAGCAATGACTGAAATAGTACTGGAGGGATTTGACACCATGAATCCTGCAGGGCAGTCTATAAATCCGTAAGAGTACGAGGAGGTGGTGATCTATTCTGAACAGCACGTTCCAAGGCATTCAGGGTATGCTCAGTAATGTACATGTCTGGGGAGTTTGGCAGCCAGCGGAAACTCAAAAGAGTGTTCCTGGAGCCACTCTGTAGCAATTCTGGACGTGTGGGGTATCGCACTGTTGTGCTGGAATTGCCGAAGTCCGGCGGAGCGCACAATGGACATCGGGTGCAGATGATCATACAGGATGCTTACGTATGTGTCACCTGTCAGAGTCGTATCTACACGTATCAGGGCTCCCGTATCACTCTAACTGCACACGCCCCACACCATTACAGAGTTTCCACCAGGTGGAACGGTCCCCCGATAACATGCAGGGTCCATGGATTCATGAGGTTGTCTCCATACCCGAACACATCCATCCGCTCGATACAATGTGGAACGAGGCTCGTCCGACCAGGCAACGTGTTTCCAGTCATTAACAGTACAATGTCGGTGTTGACGGGCCCCGGCGAGATGTAAAGCTTTGTGTCGTGAAGTCATCGAGGATAGACGAGTGGGCCTTCGGCTCCGAAAGCTCATATCGATGATGTTTCGTTGAATGGTTCGCTCGCTGACATTTGTTGATGCCCCAGCATTGAAATCTGCAGCAATTTGCGGAAGAGTTGCACTTCTGTCACTTTGAACGATTCCCTTCAGTCGTCGTTGGTCCCGTTCTTGCAGGATGTTTTTCCGGCCACGGCGATGTCGGAGACTATGTTTTACCGGATTCCTGATATTCAAGACACACTCGTGAAATCGCTACCTCGGAGATGCTGTGTACCATTGCTCGTGCGCCGACTGTAACACCACGTTCAAACTCACTTAAATCTTGATAATCTGCCCCTGTAGCAGCAGTAACTGATCTAACAACTGCACGAGGCACTTGTCTTATATAGGCGCTGCCGACCGCAGCGCCGTATTCTGCCCGTTTACGTAGCTCTGTATTTGAATACGCATGCCTACACCATTTTCTTTGGCGCTTCGGTGTACAAGATCTAACGAAGAACGAAAGCGTAATACGTTATTACGCGCATACGTGGTCAGCATCAAGTCTGTCTCCGAAAACACATAATGACAATCCTAAAATCATTCGCAGAGGTGATCCGTGAGTTTTCAAGAGCAATCCTGTCTTTTGCAGTCTACAAATAATGAACATCCCGGCGGGAGAAACCTAACAAGGATGTAATAGAAGCGATGTGGTCGACTACGGTCGGTGCAGCAGATTCGCTGTCAGCCGCAACTTCCGCTTTGCGACATTCTAGCGACGAATGGCGCCTTCATGGAGCTGAAGTCTTCAGTTACTGCCAGCAGCTCATCCTACATGCGTATCGTTTTTCTCAAGGGTCATAGTGACAGTCTGACCGACAATCGCACCGTTAGCGTGGTCGATGCAGTTGTAGGGAAAGTGCATCAGATGAATAAAGCCTAAAAACATCCCAGACAAAATTACTAGAGAAATGTCTGTTTCTTTTCTGATGATAAATAAAACTAGCGTTTGCAAGAAAAAAAAAAGGCTCTTAACTGATACAGTTAACGCTATGACGTCGTCTTTTATCACTCACCTCCATATAGCAAGACGTTACTGGCCGAAGGGAACTCATCGATCGAACTTTTACACCGAAAGGCAAGATCAGACCATATCAATCTGTTGCCGTCTAGGCATCGGCCCAATCGCAAAAACAAGGTATATCGACATTCAACGAATTCAATTTTTTATCGTTTCTTCTCTTTCGTCTCTATAAAGTTGCTTTGATAATCCAGTCATATTCTGTATTTAAATGTTGTTCACATTCGACAAACTTTTTTTTCATTCTACCATATCGATTTACTGCCTGAAGTCCCAGATATTTTTTACGTCGGTTGCGAATTACACTTTTCCCTGATTAGTGAAAATATCCTCAACGCGAGGACTACATTTGGTGGAGATGCGGAGCAAAGTGCGACTGGAGCTTTTGTGGGCAGTAGCCGGAAGATGCATCGAATTGGAAGCTACTGACGTCAAACGACTAACAAAACGCGGCGCAGAGCTGAATTAGAACACGGCACAGCGGCTCGGATCAATCGGGTGCCAACGTGCTGGACGCACGACCTGCGCAACGTCTCCACACTTAAGTACGACTCCAAAATCAATAGTAAAAGTTTACAAATAAGCTGCCAGGAGAGAAGTTCTGGGAGTTTACTTTGATGCAATAATTCAACGCAGATAAAGAACTACATAATTTGATATTTTTTTAAGCGTGAGACGCAGAATCATTTAACGCGAAAATATTATGTTTGTCTAACAAATGAATATATTTGCTTTCTATAGTTGCGACGTCACTCAGATTTTCTGGCTCGTTACTTTTTCGTTAGACTGAACAAAGTAAACAGTGGCTGCCCTGTTGATATATTACGGTATGTGTTTGGGAACTCTCATTATCAACGCTACCGACAAGTTTTCGAATTTGGTGAATTGTGTGCCTAATTCAGTGAACTGTGTGTCAAAAGAAGAGATCAGTATGTTCGAACCGCAGAGAAAACGTACGAGTACCGCTAACATGAAGATGCAGAGACTGCATTGCTTGTCTGATTTAAAAACGATACATACATCTCGGAATTCTCCCTTTACTGATTAAAGGGGCTGATGTACTTTCACAACTAATGGGTTTTATCTTCTGCAATTCCATGCTGGCTGAAACGTCAAGAAAATGAGCGGTTTGACTTAACATATCTTTACGGTAAGCTAATGAAGTTTTACCGATTATAACAGCAGATACATGAAATATATTCATGTTTGCGAATGTGAAGACCCATAATCTGTATAATGGAATGGCGACAATGAAAATTTGTGCTGGACCGGGATTAGAATCCGGATTTTCCACTTATCGCGAGCGGGAATTTTTGTCCATATTCGCAAATGCGATTACGTTACGTGTAGTTCATAACAGCTATAGTAGCCACAGTATCTGTTCCTTCGGACATGCCTGCATTGTACTCCTAAACAACATCATATGACTACAGATTGTTAGCAGTCTATGTTGCCTGCAATACTTAAAAAAAATTGAGGAGGAAGGCGTTTCAACGCGAAGAATACTGTATTATTTTGCCGCTGCTTACAAAATCAATCTCTATTCGCTAAGGGACAACCGACTTTAAAGTGGCGAGGACGGCGGCGGAGGGGGGAATTAGAGGCAGTGCACGTGATGTCTGCTATTTTGGGAGGCTACGTGTAGATTTTTTGCGTGCGCTTGTTGAAGAGTTACGTTCTACCACCTGAATAATATCAACTACTTCAAACACATTTGTTCGTTAGCACGTTTAGTAGAAATATGAACAACTAGCATTGTATCAGTTTTCAACGATGTTTAGTGAAAACACGAGCAAACATTCTTGAATATAATGATAATTAAATCAAGGCCCTAAGCTGTCGACAGCCGTTCATATACATCAACGGGGACATGTCCGAAAGAACAGATACCATCTTCATATAGTTAAGGCTAACCGGTCATTGACCTTCTGTGAAGGATGCACTCGCATTGTCCAAACTCTTACGGGTTGTCTGCCGCGAATAATGAGTGTAATGGGCAGGGGCACTACGAATGTAGCGTGTGGACATTAAGTTGGGAATGTGGGCCTCACTGGGTGCGTGCAAGGGATAAATTTCTGCAATCGCACTATCCTCTGTGCCCTCGTTGGCTCAGATGGATAGAGCGTCTGCCATGTAAGCAGGAGATTCCGGGTTCGAGTCCCGGTCGGGGCACACTGTCCCCGTTGATGTATATCAACGACTGTCGACAGTTTAGGGTCTTGATTTAATTATCATTTCATTTTAAGAGAGAATTGCATGTCCGAAAGAACAGATACCATCTTTATATATTCTTGAATATGGTACTCTGTGGTTAAGAAATCTTTTAACCGCATCCTTTGCTAGCACCAGCACAGTTTTTACTGCAGTGTATGCAAATACCATATTGGCATGCGCGGGATTTGAAAATACTTGCGGAATCCTTTACGACACAGTAGAATTGGCCAACAAATCACAATCGCAGTTAAAGAAATGTAATTGTGTAAACTCAGGCACAACTCCATCCTTTTAACTTCAAAACAAAAATGACTATCGGTAAATAAACCATCACTAATTGCAGTAACGTAGAAGGACCGAGTGACCAACGAAGCAGTGCTATTTAAAACTAACTGCAACAGCATTTCAGCTTCTTGAAGCAGAGACGACTCCGCTGGCTGGGACACGTCCACCGTATGGATCCTGACAGATTACCACGTGAGGTGATGCTTGGAGAGATCTCTATAGCCAAAAGACCTGTAGGGCGTTCTGTATTGAGGTTCAAGGACTCCTGTAAACGAAATATGGAAAGCTTTGGAATCGACACAAACAGATGGGAGGCACGGGCTAGCATGAGACCAGAGTGGCGTGATGATACATCGTCTGGAATGTCTAAGCAGGATGAAGGCTTGTTAGACAGATTAAGGCAGAAAAAGCTTCGCAATGCTACCATTGCTCCTGCCTCAGCAGCCAGATACACTTGTGGCAATTGCGGCAAGAGATGCCGTGCTGCCATTGGTTTGACAAGTCATATGAAAAAAATCAACCCATAAACACACCGACACTGCAACAATCATCTATCAAGATGTCGTGGCGAATATATATAACTGCACTAACAACACGTGAAATGAAAACTTGTTTAAATGCAGTAACTGTATATCCGTAACCAACGTTAATTTGACACATGCTTATGAGAAGTTTGTATTCGAACTTGTCTGCAATACCACCACCTCCTAAAAGAAGCGGTAAGAGGCCGAGAGAAACCGTTGGACTAGCTAATGATTCAAGCTCTAAGCGTTGGATACGTAGTCTTCACACTTACCTTCTAAGCCACAGAGCCAGATTCCGTTTTAACCTGCTGTACGTCTACGTCCATATACATATTTGCAAACCGTGTGGTGCACGGCTGAGGATTCTTACCAATGTGCCGCGTTTTGGGGTTATGCCGCTCGCGCTGTAACAAGTCTGGTCTTATTTTTGCGGTTACTACGGGAGGGATTTGTAGGGGCCTGATGACCGCGTCTGCATTATTCAGTGCACACTAATATTTTAAACCAATGTCTATGTTCAAGAGCTTGCCAATTCAAGTTTTTCAAAATTTCCACGACGCTCCCTCGTCGAGCCAAGCAAATCTGTAAAGCTCGTGCCGTTCTTCTTTGTTTACGTTAATGGTTCATGTTAATCCTTTCTGGTATGCGCCCCACACAACTGAATATCACCACACGATGGGACGCGCAAGCGATCTGTAAGCAGTCTCCTGACTGCATTTTCCCAGTATTCTGCCAATGAACCGAAGTTTTCCACCTGCATTACACACGACTGAGCCTGAATAAGGGCATTATTATTTTGCCTGCAGAAACTTCCGTAAAATTAGAGGAAAACCTTGGGCTGATACGTCACTGATATACAGAGGCCACGATTTCACAACTTCCAGGTAATGTAAAAGCTGACGTGGAACCACATATTAACTTGAAAACTAATTGTATACACAGATTCACAAAAACGGAGATGTTGAAAAAAGATTACCATGTTTCACAATTACAAAAAAAAAAAAAAAAAAAAAAAAAAAAAAAAAAAAAAAAAAAAAAAAAAAAAAAAAACACGAAGGGCGCAATAAATTGAGCAAGAATATTTTATAAGCAACAGCAATAAACCACACGACTGCAGAATATCTTCAAAGCTAATCAAGCTCCTTAACACCTTTTCGAAACATTTATTATCGAAATTAAGAGAAGTTCTGGCTCTTACGATTTTTTTTAAGATATTGCATAAAAAGGACGAAGAGGGTGGTCAATCAAATCGCTGCAGATAACGACGTCAAGTACCAACAGCCCTGCACGAGGCAGGTCCGGAGAGAGTCCCCTAGGGTCGTCGGCCAGCTTAACGGATCAGTCACAGCTGAACTAGGCGGACACACACATGGCAACGCAGCGCGGTCCAGACAAGATTACTGCAGCCGTCGTGTCACAATGAACTTTTGAATTTCCAGTTTTCTCCCTTGCAAAAGTAAGTGGGAAACATATACTGGCGATATCAGTGCGATCTACTGCTCAGTCATAAAATGAAACAACCCAATCAGTGTTATGGCAATTTGGGCACTATAAACTATCCACGGAACCCTTTTGGCTAATGTACCCTGCAACTTAAAAGTGTGGATTTCCCGTTGCACTCTGAGGCGGAGTCCAAGCTCAATTACATGCTGCGCCTTGCCCGTCATTCCCCAGAAAAAGTGGATACTTCTGTCCCTTTACTAAGTAAGCAGAAAACCTAATGTTCGGTGGTAGGCAGAGTGTTCAATATCCTGTGACATAGTTAGAGACGGTTTATTACTCTGGACGAAGAAAAGGGAAGGAAGGAATTCTGGCGATGCCACACTGAAAGTACTTTCCTGGCATTCACCTAACTAGCTAGGCAATATGTAAAATGTAAAATAGGGAGGCCTGCACGGTAATTTAATCCCAGCGCTCCTATATATGGCCCCCGATGTTTGATTACCGTGACTTTATTATTATACTCGTGGAGCACTTGGGATCGACGATTATTACTGACTCGACTACTCTAAATAGTTTTGTCCATGAAATCTTTAAGAAGCGACGAATAACGTGCAGTATCCTAGCTATAGGTGTATTTTAATAATTACGGAGAAACACGCACGTGAATAATTTACTGCTGCATCACCAAAAACAAAGTGAAACTATGAGACAGAGTGATAAATGTTTTGACTTCAACACTCACAATAAACAAGTAAGTGTCCGTTCGAAGCTATTCTATTTAAGTAATGAAGACGACACAACCCTTACATGTAGTCTCGGTTATATTTGTAATTATGACACTTCTCGTAACGTAAAGAAAGGGCAGGATTAATGCTCCGTGGCCTATCATTGAAGCACATATTACAAAAATAATGTGTGTGTTTTACCACATCTCCTAAACCACCGGCCGATTTCAATTTAACGTGATACATATATCCTCTACTGTCAGGCAACGGTCGCTGTCGGGGGAAGAATCATCTACCAATCATAATATAGGAGACACGACGTCATAAACGCTGAGACGCGTGAGTAACTGCCGCATTGTGCAGTCTTCTTTGCTACTAACTCTTATCCGCAACATATTTCGCAAACTGCATCCACATACAGTATGCGGATAAATCTACCTACAAAAATATCATTCTACGACGCATAGTTCAAGAGACATGTCTAACACTGAGATACGTGGAAAAATGCCGCATCATGTATGAAGTTTTACTACATTTATTCTTTACTACTAAGTCAATCCTATAGTCAACTTCGGGAAATGGTGACACCGGCAGCGCTTTCGACACCTTTCAACTGAGAAGCGCAAACGGCTGTAAACGGAGAAGATTGACGTCTGTAAGAGCTATGCAGTGGCGTGTCCGTAGATAGAGACGTTTACAAAATCGCGTTCCAGACACGCGAAGCAGCTGCGCCAAGCGTACGGAAACTGTCCGCGATCATCCTTCTTAATTTGGGTACTCTATTTATACATTTGTACATTATACTTTTTTGTTTGTACGACTTTTTCATACCTTTCAAAGCTGTTTCTACGAACATATGGAAATTAAATGTTTTCGACACTTCGCTACAAACACAGTTCATTTTTTGTTTTCGTTTCTGACACAAAATTGGCAACATGAATACCCGGGTAATGTCGGGTTTGTCAGCTAGTACCATTTCCTTTTGTCAACCTATAAGGCTTACGAATAATATTCATCACTGCTGCTGTTGCGATTTTCTGACCTTGTGGTCTGCATTCGAGGCACTTCGAATGCCAGACGAAGTAACTAAGCATCGTCACACAATACAGCATGCCGAAGTGCATCATTTGTTCTTTATTCAACAGATGGAAATTGACAGAATGAGATTGGTATCAACAGTGCTAGTACATGTTTTTTTTACAGAGTCGCGCATTATGACGAGCTCTGAAAAGTGTGGAGAATAACTTTCTAATGATGTATATGTATGTACTTAAACCAGTAACCGATAGTACTACTGACAATAAAGCAGAGAGAGAGAGAGAGAGAGAGAGAGAGAGAGAGAGAGAGAGAGAGAGAGAAATAGGTATGGTCTACGATTTGAAGTTGTGTTGCTTGTACCAACGACGCAGAGGCGAACCTGATGTTTTACTAAAGATATTAAGAATTCATCTTCGTTTTATTTTCTATCTATTTCTGCGATTTTCAGGTTAAACTTCAGAGTTTTCTGTAAATCAATTACGACTACCTGCTGAAATCTGTAAAGTTAGTAATCCAACGCACGCTATGTAGCCGTTCTGTGGTAGCAATAGAGAAGCTTTAACACAGTTAAGATCTGTACTATTACGAGATTACTGTAACGGTGGGATACAGAAGCTTCCCACTTCCTACGCGGATTGTATTTTCTCTGTTGCACTCAGGCCAAAGGAACTCTTTTTAGATTAAGAAGATAACTCTCAAAGCATTTTCATTTGCCTGAAAGTTAAGTACATGACGTATACCGCCAGCCACAATCTTACCAGAGACCGCAAGAAAACCGCCAAATTCCGCGGTGTATGTTTGCACCTTGAAATACCGAGTACACTTTTGGGCACAGCACTCGTTCCACCGGCAAAACTTTAAAATACATTTACTTTCTCCAGGCGTGACAGTCAGGAGCTGCTAAACTGTAAGGGAAGAATATCAGGCGTATCACAAGTAAGACCTACATTTTACTGTGCACATAAACAATACTAAAATGCAAACTGTTGCACAATTGAACTAATGGAGATGAAATGTGAGGCTAGACAGATAGGTGAGACAATGAAGAGAAATAAATGGATTCCTGCTAACGAGAATTCGTTTAACGATGGCGATCAGAATGTGAACGTACCTAGCATTTCTAAATTGCTAAATGAGGTGTGCTTAGTTTTTTTTTCTCCTCTCAGGAAGCCTAAGGATTTTAATTTTGCACTCTTCTTGACCTAAGACAATTCCATATAGGCAGAGCGCTTCACCTTGACGAAAGTCTTTCATAAAGTGTCCAATATCGCAAGAACACGCGCTACATTGTTCAACGTACGATATTATCTCCTCAGTAGCTCCTACCACTCCAATACAGGATTATGTTATCCAATGCAAGGTAAGAATCTTTACGTTAGACTACTTAAACATCAAGTCATCAGTCAGTTTCCTAAATAAACAAGGGTTAAAGCAGAAAACATGTCACGCTATCTTTGTTAGAATTTAAACTGAAGGATAGACTGTCAGATTGAGTCTCACGATATGACATTTAAAATGATCACACACGCCTTTGTAGAGAAGATAAACGAATAAGTTTCAAAAACACTTCTTGTCACGGTTTTAAATACAGACTAAACCCTCTTACATGTTTAACCACTTTAATTAAATAATTAACCTGATGCGGCGTTAGACGACACTTATCTCAGCCAGCGTTGCTATCAAATATAAGGAAATGGTATTCAAAGAAATTACCACATGATGAGAGAGAGGTTAACAAGCGGTTCCAAATCCAATTCCCACCATCTCTTAAGTAAGCAAAAATTAACAGTTTTCTCTTAGAAGTGCCAGTTCTCTTACCAAGTGCTGCTCTGCATAAGGCAAGTCAACACGTCTGCCTTCGTGTAGGTGGAAACAGGTTGTGGCGTTTTAACACGGAACACGTTTGAGCGTGACTCGAGGCATACACACTAAAACAGAAGACAACCGCAAGAAGCCAGCACGTATAGCATATTATTGACAGCACAGTTAACACTAGTCTTAATTTTCAATGCTGGAGGAAGCATGACGAATTTCTGTGGAGATCTAACCTAATTCTTCGACATTATATACAAGGGTACAACGTCAAAAACTTAAATACGGAAGTAAACAATCACAGTCAGCGGGCTACGAATGACATACTTTAAATTAGAGGCCGCGCGGGGTAGCCACGCGGTCATGGGCGTCTTGCGACGGTTCGGGCATTGCATTATCCATACAGGAGAACTAGCTTCGCAACATCTGAGTTCTGATCTGAATCAAATACTGCAAACTGTCATAAATGTGGTTAATTTTAGTAAAACTAGTCCTCTGAGAGCTAGACTTCTTAAACAAATGTGTCACGATATGTGAGCTGAACATACATCTTTCTTATTTTGTAACAGCAGTACTTTGTTGTCCAGTAGAAAAGTATTACCATGCTATTTTTTTAACTTAGGTAAGAAGTCTATTCTTATCTGCACGAAGATCATTATATCAATGCTAAGTACTTTCTCGACACTGACTTTCTATTAAAGGACCCATACTTATGTTGTATATTTGAGAAGTTGAACTCAATGACTAGTTTCTGCCAGGAAGTAAAACTCTTTCATTCAACTTATTGACAAAGTTTCAGTCTTTTTGAAGCTGCTTCTTTGAAAGAGAAAAAAGAACGACGGAGGAGAAAGGAACTACTTTACATGCCTGTTACAATTTATACCCCCCCCCCCCCCAATGAACCAAGGACCTTGCCGTTGGTAGGGAGGCTTGCGTGCCTCAGCGATACAGATAGCAGTACCATAGGTGCAACCACAACGGAGGGGTATCTGTAGAAAGGCCAGACAAATGCGTGGTACCTGAAGAGGGGCAGCAGCCTTTTCAGTAGTTGCAGGGGCAACAGTCTGGATGATTGACTGATCTGGCCTTGCAACACTAACCAAAATTGCCTTGCTGGTCTGGTACTGCGAACGGCTGAAAGCAAGGGGAAACTACAGCCGTAATTTTTCCCTAGGGCATGCAGCTTTACTGTATCGTTAAATGATGATGGCGTCCTCTTGGGTAAAATATTCCGGAGGTAAAGTAGTCCCCCATTCGGATCTCCGGGCGGGGACTACTCAAGAGGACGTCGTTATCAGGACAAAGAAAACTGGCGTTCTACGGATCGGAGCGTGGAATGTCAGATCCCTTAATCGGGCAGGTAGGTTAGAAAATTTAAAAAGGGAAATGGATAGGTTAAAGTTAGATATAATGGGAATTGGTGAAGTTCAATGGCAGGAGGAACAAGACTTTTGGTCAGGTGAATACAGGGTTTTAAATACAAAATCAAATAGGGGTAATGCAGGAGTAGGTTTAATAATGAATTGGAAAATAGGAATGCGGGTAAGCTATTACAAACAGCATAGTGAACGCATTATTGTGTCCAAGATAGATACGTAGCCCACGCCTACCATAGTAGTACAAGTTTATATGCCAACTAGCTCCGTAGATGACGAAGAGATTGATGAAATGTATGATGAGATAAAAGAAATTATTCAGATAGTGAAGGGAGACGAAAATATAATAGTCATGGGTGACTGGAACTCGATAGTAGGAAAAGGAAGAGAAGGAATCGTAGTAGGTGAATATGGAATGGGGCTAAGGAACGAAAAAGGAAGCCGCCTGGTAGAATTTTGCACAGAGCATACCTTAATCATAGCTAACACTTGGTTCAAGAATCATAAAAGAAGGTTGTATACATGGAAGAAGCCTGGAGATACTAGAAGGTATCGGATAGATTACATAATACGACTTATCTTAGAAAATACATTAAGGAAAGGCAAACCTACGTATCTAGCATTTGTAGACTTAGAGAAAGCTTTTTTCGGCTGAATAATTCGTCTGGAAAATACGAAATTTCGTGTCATTATCAGTTTTGCAATGCTTTATTCCATAACTAAGAGCAGAAAACCCTTGAACCATCACAGTTTGTCAAGGAAAACTGTCGGCATTATCTGTTGATGACGCAAACGTTTTTTTGTAGGTTTCGTTTTTCGCAAAAATCTGAAACAGTCTGACTTTTTACTCGAACAGTCCACGGGTCTACTGCCGGTCCATAGTGTCTAACGGGCACAATATTTCGGCGATCAGACAGACGCACCTGACGATGGCGACATGTCTGCTCGCCGAAATATTGTGCCCGTTAGACACTATGGACCGGCAGTCCACCCGTGGGACTGTTCGAGCAAGAAATACGCCGGGCGAAGTTGAACGGTCTGACTTGTATCATTATTGCAGAAAGCAGCGGTTTAACTGCAGCCTGTAAATTCGTGCAATGCTGGTAGATTTGTGCCAACTTCTATGACAATTCTTTGCAGTTGATGCAGCAAACGTCTGTATTGTTTTTTGTCTTAGTTCTGAACCAGCCAACCAAATTTCAGATTTGGAAATTTTATGCATATTGGCCAGCAGAATTGTTATAACATCAGTACCACAGGCTTTTACTAAAATATTTGAGGTGTGTGTCAGTTTGCTAATATCAAACGTAATTCGCGCACCGCTTCTTCGTGTTGACATTCGTTATCAATTTCTTTAGTTTTTACATGATTTACATTTCTTTGGTAAGAGTAATACAGACTTGCAACGGTTATAAAAACTTTCTTAGTTTGCATTACTGGTGCAAAATGGTCATTCTCCCAATAACCGGCCAAAAACTGTACGACAATTCTCAAGATTTCCCAAAAAATCGGTATATGTGGATTGTAGAGGTTCTGTAATTCCATAAGGAATATCAAACCCTTGTCGATTCTGACATTCAGAATATTTGAGTGAAGGCGTTAAGTAGTGATCAGATATATTACGTATCTCTATAGCAATACTTTAACAAAGTTTATTGACAACAGATTCACCTACTTTATCAAAAGTTTGTGGCAAGTAGGATCCTATCTGGTAAAAGAAGTAAAATCCATATGCTATGTCAACGTCGATTTGCTTCAGTTGTACAAAGTGGACTTATAAAGTTTCGTGCGTCCGGGCTAATGTGGACTTCTCTCATCAGCACTTCACCTGTACACGAGAAAAGAGCAGGCGACATTGCTGCCAGTAGAAATGTCTAACAGTGTAGTACGCTTTTTTTTGCTTCTTTTTGTCACGGCTAATTGCGAGTAGCCGACCAAATATGTCTCGTTCTATTTTCAGTACGGGCCGTTTATTTTTATTCACCTGAACTCTGAAGTTAAGAATTCTGTTTCATGATCGGTTTCTCGAATCTTGCGATAACAGAATTCTGTTCCGACATAATACTTTCGTTGACTTCCATCTGACGTAAACAATAAGCATGAAAGACGATGCTTTCCCTGTAGAAATATTAAGTAAAACATTTTTATCGGTACTATTATCAAATGGAGTGTATTTTTAATCGTTTTAGTAATACTGTGAAGACTTGCTATACCTTTTTTTTAATCTGCCTTTTGCAAGGAATATGATGTATCATCTTGTTGTGATAAACCAATATAATTTATCCTTGACAGCAGTCAGTATTTTCGTCCTGATACTATGGCTGAGAGCCCATCTTTAACGCTCAGATACGGAGTCCGCGGTAAGATTGTTAGCCAACTGATGACAGGCATCAGCATTAATGATCTGCTCTAGCGTCAAGTTAACAGGTGATCTAGCAAAATAGGCTTTTGAACGTCGAATTCCAAATGCTCTTCGTCGAAATTCGGTAACCAGGGGAGTCTTTCTTCACGTAACCTGAATGATATCTTATTTAAGTACATTAAGAACCATCAAGGATGGTTTAATGCAAAAAAAAAGTCATGCATAAAATTGAGTCCACGTATAGTTCGAAGTTACTGGTGCGGATGCTTCTCGAAAACAAAAGGAATAAGTTGACAAACAATTCTGGTAGCAGTATTGAGTCGTTTTTCAATGTTCACCCATCAAAGTATGTTGGCAAAACTCTTTATAACCGCTAACAACGAGGCTCCATAAATCAAGTAATTGAATTCTCTCATTGGCGTCAGAAAGAGTTTGATAAGATGTTGCATCTACAAGTATTTTCAAGAGTTCATCCAGCATCTCGAGGGAAACTTGAGTTGTGGGTACGTTCTGTTCAAAGTGTAATGTTTGCAATGCAGCGGCGGCCAGAAGATCTAGTCGCTTACAACTATTAAAGCGCTTGCTGTCTAAAAACCTGCCCATGGAGCCGGCTGCTAATACTTCTACCTGAACCAGCACTTCAACTAATCCACTGTAATCTACGAATAACCCGAATACTTTGAAAAATGCTATCTACACGGCCAAACTCAAGAAGATACTAAATTTAGGCTTTTCATTCCCTTGAATTTGCACAGCTATTTTGGCTATGGCCAAATCATGTCACGATAATCGCTTATTCTCCATATTTTTAATCAATTCCTTGGTTCAAGACAAGTGTTTCATTTACCACAGCACAAGATGTTTGAGAAGTACGAGTATTTATCGGAGGCAAGCAGTCAGCTTTTATAATTCCATTACGATCTGTCAAAATCACGCAGTTGAAATCTGACGACAAAGAAACAGAATCAATTCTTGACGAAGATATTACACACAAAAAATCTTTATCAATGGCCATTTCCGTGGCTCCTTACACTATTGAAAGAATCAGTAGTAAGCATCTGCATACATGCTGCTGGTTTGGAGTAATATGGCCGGACTCCGTTAAGGTCATTAAGGCGTCGCCTTTTTCGTACAAAAGGTCCATACTCATCTCCACTGCCTAAAGTGGAAGAGCTGAAAAAGTCATGGTTTCAGTTTCATTAGGATCCTCGTCTTTTGCGTGGGGAAACTGACATTATTCCAACTGTGTCGTGCGTTGTATCTTTTCCTGAAGTCGTATGAAAGGAGCGATCAAAATTATCAAACGCTACGTGAGTGCAGCGTCCACTTGCCATGTCGACACCCGCTGGTACTATCTTAGAATGCTGTAAAGGTCATTTCCGTCTCCAACTCTTCTGCTAAATAACATCTTATTGTACGTCCATATCTGTTGAGCACTGCGATTACTTGCCAAGATTTTGTTAAAGACTTTATAGCCAAACCGAGACTTAAATTTTTCGCAAGCTTACATCTACCCTTTGTAACAGCATAAATAATATCTCTGCACAATGTCAGACGCGTTGGATCCATCAATGAGATTGTGTACAAATTCAAACAATTTCTCGGGGATCTAGCATTCTCCATGAATAATATCATCAGCTGTTAAGTGACTCGGCAGCAATTTGCAAATCCATAGTATTTATGCATTTCCTTAAATGAAAAGTTGCATCTTCGAATGTATTACCTGTTCTTTTCCTAAATATTGGGCGTTCTTTGCGATTACAGATAGCTGATGTCTGTTTTTAAGAAGGAGAAAAAAGGATTACAAGACAGAGTCCAGCAGGTGCTTCTATTGTCAGACGGTCCCCAAACCTTCTCTCTACTTTTCTCTCGTAAGCTAATATACGTTGCTATCTATTTTCATGCCAACTAGATTATTTGTGTTCCTTGCTATGCCGTTTCTCTTTTGCCGCTAAGCAGTGAAACGTATCTTGTGACAGCTAATAGTTTGATTCTCAAGTTTTGCAGTTACCTCAATAACTTAAATATTCCGCAGTCTTTTTTTTTCCAAACTTCTGACTGAGGAAATATAAGATGATACCTATACTTGTGGCCGCAGAACAAACGTACCATATTTTCACTGGAAGTTTGATATCGGTGTAAGAGCTGCAGTGGATGAATCTCAAATATGCGTCGATTTCAAGTTATCTGCTGTTGACGATAGTGAAGAGTCTCGAATATTATATCAGGTCTCTCATCAATCTAATCAGGCATAGCTGATGACAATGACTGTTCCTGGAATAAATATCCTGAACAAACTGAATATTACAAATTTTAGTTTCAAACATTGGTCATTAAACGGATAGAAAAGTTAAAACAATATTGTACTGAGACGGCATCAATGGTAGCTGAATAATCATCAGATAGTGAAAATTTGAGAGAATAATTTTTTTCACAGAATTTGAGTGAGAAGAAAGCCGATAAAATGTACAGTAATTACAAAAATTTTAACATATTTTTCAAATCCGTAAAAAACATTTATTTTTTCAGCCTTTCGCTCTTCTCTCACTCTACTTATTGCACAGGAATGTCCACTGAACTCCAGGCACCTATAATGATCCTTGGCTGCAGATTTACTTGGATTCAACGAACAATTTCATTTTATTGAGTAAGTAAATGATTGTAATATAAAATTCTTGTCTGTTGATTTGATATTTCCTCATGGAAATTACCACAGAGTGTCTGCACCTATAAATAGCTACAACAGCAACCTTTCGATATTCAACATGTTTAGGATAATAACCAATAAAAAATTCTACAAAATTCAGGTATTATAATTTGAGAATAAGTTATACATACTTCATAATGTCTGAGAAATGTTAAGTACAGTTCCTTAAGGGGACCACACCCTGCCTATCTAGCCCATGTTAATTTAGGGAAGTGTTTGACCCAGTTCTGAAAAAACTATTTGATGCAGAACCTTAATATTTTTACTGTATGTTACATGATGCTACTAGAGTCAACTGTACTAAAATCTACTTATTCCATTTCATAGTTTTTAAGAAAAACTTTTATAAACTTATTAACAAAAAATATTAAGTTTTTTCTACAGGAAATATATTTTGTGAACTTTGTAATGGGGGAATATTAATTCATTTATCTATTAGTTTATGGTATAATGGGGCATATGTACTGAAAGTTTTAGTTAGTGGGAAACTGACCTTAAAGAATAACTTTTGAAATTTGTTACTTACAATTCATTAATCCTGGATGTTTGTCTTGCTTTCTTGGCCATATTAGATGCAGACCTGTCTGCATCAGCTATCCTCATTTTATCGAAATGTTGCAGCCCAGTGTGATCATATTTTCACCAGGATTAATTCCCAGCTTTTTCAGTACCCAACACTTTCCAATATTACCACAATTAAATGTAATAACAGCATCATGAACTCCTAGTTTCATTGTATCCATGCCTACAAATACAGTTCTAAGAAGGTGGTTCCAAATTATGCTGTTGAAACATTCACTTGGGTTCTGTGTCTGCCCATGCAGATTTTTTCCTTAAAAGGTCAGGATGAGCCAAGTCTCTGAAAATAGGTTTAATTGCTGTAATAACAGCAGCAGGAAGAGAATACTGGTGAGAATAAGATTCTCCAGTTGACTGAGCCCTACTGTATTTGCACCACAAATTTTTTTCCTGATGGACACAATTCATGACATGGGTTATCATCAGTAGAGGACTTATGGAAGAATATGGCCCAAACATCTCTCTTCATTGCCTCCAGATTTTCTTTATTTCTCCTAATTGCCTGCCCATAGTATACCTGCAAGTTTTCTATTTCAGTTTTAGTTAACCGACCCTGTCCGGTCAACAATTTTCCATCTTCTAATTTTTTTTCCTCTCATATCAACAGTTTTCTCAGCCTTGTTCCCAAACGTTTTTGAACATGGCCTACACTTTCTATTTTGCTAATAATGGCATCTCCATATGGCTTAGAGTTCACCATATTGTTGTATGCCTTACTTGTCACCATCGCCCATATATTTGGTGTACCGTACGCCTCTTTTTTTCTACGGAGCGATGAAATATTTGCTGTACTCCATGAACTTCCATACCACCACTTGTTCCTCTAAAATTAGCCACACAGTTGTGTTCTTTACGTTCATTGACTTTACAACATTTGCAATATTTAGACATGATTGATTTCATAAGGGATGCTCGCATCTGGTTTTGAACAACTCATAAATGAAATCACAGCTGAGCATTTAGTGCAAATTAAGTCCAAAGCAATTGCTGGGCCTTTTCTCCCGCTCGCACTCTCGCAAATTTTCACACCCTGTGACTCACCACACTGTCTACATTCTACAAATTTAGAAATTACATCTGATAATATTTTAAAAGTTATAATAATGTTACTGCACCCCTTGTCACTTACAGTAAATTCGTTGTAACTCTCTTGAAATTGTGAGAACTTCTTTGATGTTGCACTTGTTGAAGAATTACAATTAGAAACATCGTTGCTAGGTGACATAACCTCTTGTACAGAAAGGTTTCTAAACTTGTTTCCTCTAACGTTTCTTGAAAATGCCTTTACGTTTCGTCATCTTCAAGTAACACAACAAAACAAACGTAAACAAGCACTGCAAACGTAATTATAACAACTACTCGCAATCACACTTGTATAAAACTATCCGCGTGTTTGAAAGCGAGATGTTTACAAACAGCAGAAACAAAAGAATACCGACCATTGCATTCCAAGGATAGCCAACACACACGGGAGTAGAGAAAAAAAAAAAAAAATCCCTGACGTGCAATGTAGGACATATAAAGATCTAAAATATATGCAGAAAAGTGGGTGACAAAAGTGGGCGTGGCACATAAGTGGTAGGAAAATACTCTTTAAACGCTCGAAAAAGAAAAAAAAAAAAAAAAAACCAAAAAAAAAAAAAAAAAAAAAAAAGTAAAATCCTTTTCGGAGGATTTAAATAAAACCGTAATCTACCGAAATATGACGAAAACCAAGGTTTCGTCCCCTTAAAATTTTCACTCAGTGCCGTTACTTTTTTTTATAACATTTGGTATGATAACCTAAAGACTTAACTGACTTTATGGTGAACTGAATATTGTGATACTTATAGGCTTTTTTTTTTTTTAGGAACAATCACTTTAAATAACAGTTTTCAAATGTTTCACAGTCGAAATCAAATAACCCAACGCTAACACCACATAAAAACATCTTTTGTTACAAATGTTCAGCAAAATACCAGAGTAAAGTTTAGCAATAGCGTGGTATGCTTACAAACATTAAATACGGCGCATAAGTCACGTGAACAAATAGTTTCGGTCGCATCACGCTTGTGACAGAGCTGCAGCTTCGGAACCGTTCATGTGTATTTCTGTACTGCACACAAGAAACTGTCGCGAAACTATAAAACGAAACAATGGAACCTTGTGAGTCAAGTCACTGCAAGCCAGCCGCTTGGAGCGCTGGTAACGCTTCAGAGGCCAAGCGGCTGGTGTGTAGTACCAGAAGAAAGGACTGCTGTAAAAGAACTTGCTACTTTTATTGGCGTTACTTCCATATTTCCCAGACACTAAATTTTTCATATAAAGAAAGGAAAATGCAGTGGAAGTAATATCCCGTCTCCTGTTAAGGTTAACGTATAATAATGAAATGTTAGTGCAATTTAAGAGGGGAGATTAAGAGTGACCTGATATGTTTAAGTTCAAAAGGAACTGATTACGGGTGTATCCGCGTACTTTGGACATACTATTTGATGTTTTAAGCCAACTGTTTCTTCGTTTCACAAATTTCTTTTAATACATTCGCAACTAGGCTTTTATTTATTTATTTATTTTACACTCTTGGTGATATCTGTTATTGCTGGTACAATTTTAACTCCAAAATATTCCCTGGTTTGCGTTTTCAGCGTGCTTCAACACTTAACATACAGCATACAATACCCAAACATTTCGTCGTTTGTTTATAACGCCAGTCGCTAGGCAGCGATGCAGAAGCAGTTGTAAGAAAACTCTGGAAGTTTCGCGACTCATTATCTTGTACTCTGGCTTTCTCTATCGCAATGGTTTGTATATTCAGTGTTTATCCACCACGCCACGCTCACGTACTCAGTTATTGAGAAGTTCAAACAGTGAAAACCCTAATATATGGTCCACGTTTGCTACGGCAACCCTATACCATCGTGTTCGCAATGCGTTTATCTGCATTTTATATACGATTGTATAAGGTAACACGATGAGGGTAATTTTCTCGCACACTCTTAAAATGTTTACCTCTGACACTCATTATTGCCTGGAGAAAGATAGGCAACATTACTTCAGCGTTTTATTTACATCTTTTACTTCTGATTGATGGTATTTTTTTTAAGAAGCAACATAAGGTAAATATCGAAAAATTAATTAAACAATTTAAATTAAAATAGCTGTGCAGGGATATGGGGCGGAAACCCTATCACGTTTTGTTCAGTTATACATTATACTGCATGAAATATACTTTTATTAGCTTAGCGCCCGCTGCTTCGCTCGCGTTTGAGCAGCTCACGTTTGAGCAGTACTCCCACCATACATAATTTTACAAAGGTATATTAGGTCTTCTGAAACATTAATATATTAATGAGAAATTTCTTTTCCTATGCAATTCCGAGGAAGTAAATTCGTAGTGGTAAGTGTTAAATAGCTTTCTTTGATTTAGATCACACACTGCAACACCCTTTAAACTTTTTAGGCAAATTAAGACTTCTAAAGCATGGTCTTCTCCGAGTGTACTTGTGACCAAAACGTGATACTGTTAGCTAGACTCCAAAGTTTTTGTTAATCGTGCCTTTTGCGTTCTTGTGGTGATATTTCCATAGAAACGTTCATCCTGTAGCGCTATTCTCTATATCAAACCTAGGAGTGAAATACTTCACCTACTTCGAGGTTGAATGTCAAATACCAATTTTCATAGATTTTGGTGCTTTGTTTTTCTGATTATGTGAGAGAACTTTTTTCTATGTTTATGAGATCAGTTGTATTTTCTACTGTTTCGTGTTTTTGAAATTTTGTCCCGTGCTTGATGTCTTTCATCACGAACTTCATCACATTCCGTAATTAACCATCCATATTTTTACGCTTATTTACTGGGGCTGGTTCTTCAGCATGTCGTTTTAAAATTGGTATTTGTTCCTCAAGATTACCGTTATTATTGTATTTTGTGTTTTTTCTGATATTTGTTATTTTTTATTAATTTGTGTGGGCCATACTTTCATTTATCTCCAATTTCTGTCTTTTTTTCCTTAATGGGTTGAATTTGATTTATACCAAATAATGGTCTGAACCTGTGTCTGTTGTTCTTAGAACTTGACCACTTTGAATTTCTTTATGAAAAAATTTGTCCTTGCGAACATGGTCCAGCGGCCACTCTCCTCTTGTCCAATGAGGATGTTTCCGCATGTCATAAGTTTGCTTGGTTTTCTTTTTAAATATGTAGATCTAGAGATGATCCACGTGTTCCGCAAATTTCAGCGAGTCTTTGTCCGTTTCTATTAGTTTGTTTATGTGGAACTCTTATTCCAATAATATCTCTGTACTTCTTTTCCTTTCCAAATTGGGCATTCAGATCCCCTATAGAGATCTTTACGTTGGTTTTATTCACTTGATTTATTGTCTGACCCAAAAGACCTCAGAGTTATCCTACTTCTACCATAGTTCTCGTCAGAAAATTTTCTCATTGGCAGGAGCATGGGCGTTTAAGATAGTATGGATCTTGTTTGTGGTTTTCAGAGTTTTACGTTGCGATACATGGATAAATAGCTTTAAAATCAGTTATTGAGTCTATCATTTTCAAATTTACTACAAACTCGGCTCCGAATTGTGGGCACTGTTTCGAACTCTTTGTTTTGGTTTTCCATTGTGATTTCTATAACGTTGAGATTCAAATGGGCCTCCTTCTGTATTTCTCATTTTTTGGAGTCCTGCTATTATGATGTTTCGTCTGTCTAATTCATTTGTGAATCTTCTGAGTTTTCCAGTTTTCAGTGAGTGAGTGAGTAAGTGTGTGTGTGTGTGTGTGTGTGTGTGTGTGTGTGTAACATGGTTGTCTATGTTTGAAAGCTTTTTTTATCAAGTTTAGCAGACAGCTTAAGCGTTGGGACGCAGCACAATGCTGTATTCCGTTTCCCGTTACTGAGAAGCTAGTAATGGTACAATTCTCCGCCAGACAACACGTCATGCAAAATATCAGCGTGGAACTACAGGTACGCTGTAAACAAGCAATCTAAACAAACTTGTGCAGCCTTCTGGTACCATAAAACCGTGTCTGGCCGTTTATCACGCTTTTTTTTTCCTTTAATATGGCTTTATGACTGTGTATCTACGAACGTCTGGCGCATTTTCAACGGAGAAAACACGTTCTGAGCTGCAGAAAACAAATCTACGTATCTCATGCGAGAGCTTATAATACTGATACGAAGAACGCATTCGTAATGTCGCTCCGTGAATGTGCAACCAAAATCAAGATCATTTAAGAAATGAATGTATCTGCGACGAAATTAACACGCAAACTATGGCCAAAAGTAAAATCGACGTCACACTTTGTACTGAGTTTCCTCTGAATTAGTAAATTATTACAATGTGATGGCGAAATTAATTTTCTAAAACTTCGATCTAAGCGCTATTCCGAGGCTGCGTTGGAAAGATTTTGCGTTTCCCCACGACTCAACCATTTTAAATACAGTGCAATCTCAGCCGTTTGCGAGTTAAATACACTAAGAAAGGAAGGAATTAATTGAAGACTTATTTTTGCCAGTTATAGTCTGACCACGTAATCTAACCTGCAACTGAAAGGAAGAAGTGAGATTTCATATTTCACGTCGGTTTCGTTGTGACCCACTTCCGCAGAACAACAAACGGGAGTGTGTCCGCCGTTAAAGGCGCGCACTCACGCGCTGCCAGCGCGTCTCACCGGCGATGCAGCGATCAATGGGAGGGATTTAGTGTGCGACTGTGCGCTGCCTGGGGCAATCCCGAAACGAATCATCTGCGGCCAATCAGTTACGTCACAGCTCTAGCTACAGGTAGCGTCCTCGCAGGCTGCACCACGATACCGGGAATATGACGCTCTCGTTTTTACTCGCAACAGGCACTAAAGGCTTATTTCGTGAACTGTTCTTGGTCGTTGCTGACTTTAAACGCTTTAGCAACTTGCAGCAGATCTAAAGCATGCGGTGCACGACAGTCAAAAGAAAATTTACGCAGCAAACCTAACTAGTTCTGCGAAACAAGATAACTCAGTAAACTTTTAAAGGCTGCGTGTGCGCATGTGGTTAGCGTATCCATATGCAGGCTGTGCGTCTCACTTCGGTGCGCTGTCCTTCAAGAAAGGACACTTTGAGTGACTGATGATTACGCAACGACGCATTAAACCTATGTTTGGGTATCTCACTGTATATATTCGACTACTTATCTCCGTTGATAAACGAACGACTACCAACCGCACGGCGAAGTACTTTATCCTTAATGTCACTTGCAATAAATCGTACATCTGGAACCGTTTACGAAATGTTTAAGGGTGTCCATACAACCGTGGACGCAGGAGAATGCTGTACTCCGTTCCCCGCTGCTGACTAGCTAGTATGATAAATCTACGGCAGACGTAGCATGCCATGTAAAGTTGCAGCGAGAAACTAAAGGTACGCTGTAAACAAGCATTCTAAACAGACTTGTGCAACGTCCTGGAATCAGAAAACAGCTAGGAAACGACACGTGAAAGAAAGATGAGAACAGCTTTAGAGGATCGGTCTGAATACGTATTCTAAGAAAGACTTCTCGTGACGTGTGATACCGCGCGACTGCGTTGGTTCCGCAGTCGCACCTCACCAAATTTATTTCTAATTTACTGTCTACTAATCAATCAGGCGCGAGACGGAGAGGGTGCAAAGAAAATAGCTTCCGTGATGTCGTTTATCAAACTCATTACAATGGTATGTGTACTAACTTAGCTAAGAAACGTTAGAGTAAAAATCTGCACGATAAAAACCAGTTTACGAAAATCTCTCATGCCCACCAACAATCTTGGATTACTTGTATTCGCTAAAGAATTTTAATATAATACTTAGTTATTGTATTATAAAACAAAATCGTCTAGCACAGCTTTTACCTGATCCGTTTTCATGCGTCGAAAATGCAATGCATACTGTTTAGAGAAAAACATATACTTGTCTGACTTTAAATATAGGTCTTTTCATTTAAATTTTTGTATATTTCTTTATTGTTATGCCAGCTAATCGTCTGCACAGATTGCTGATGTACGTCAGATGACTTCGCAGAGGAAAAAAAAATTCCTCTAATTTTAAACGAACTGATAACGCGGGAGGCAGTACTTGCCGTTGAACGGCGTCCATGTGGAGCAGGAGACGCAGAATACCAACGGTTGGCTCAGTCGCCTTGCACTTGCTTTGCTCTGCCTGCGCGACCGCGGGAAGCAGGGCTGGGGGCCAAAGAGCCACTGGCCCACTTAACGTCGGCCGCCGGTGGTCTGTTGGCAACGCACCAGCCCTTCGCAGACTCCTGTGAAAACCTGTCTTGTATGCCCTTTGCGGTCTCAAATTTGCAAAGCTGGTGATTGTTCCTGTTACAAGTATCACACAACAGAGATCTGAATAATATTTCGGTAACTTGGTGGCAAGCTGCAGTTGAATAACAGCGCCGATCGTTAAAAGCGGGCTGGTGCTTTTCTACATCGATTGCCATTGGACTTTAACCGTTATAAACAAGTCGAGTCTTGTGGGCAGCGGCGGCTACAGTGTAAGCCACAAGATCATGTGAACACCCTAACTTTCGACACCTTGCGTATTTACTGGATATTTTTCTTTGAATGCTGTTAAACGTAACACAGATGCTGCATTCTGAAAGATACGGCACTTAAAACATACCGCGCTACTGCTCCTCTAGACCCTGTGAACATTGGTATCAGGGTTCCGAGCGATCCTACAGTTGTACACGTTTTAAGATTTCGCGCATGTGCAACTCACGTGACGTAATTGCCATACGGGCCAAATGCATACGGATCTGATAAATAACGTCCACGGTTCACAATGTGCACAGCTAGCTCTTGCCACTCAACTAGAAGTTTCTCACAAAGCCGCCAGGTGGTAGAACGGCGACAGGCTTTTATTCCCATTCGCTAGGCATAAATCCTGCAAGATGATGATAGCACATTCCTCAGACACACTAATTCACTCATTGTATACTAAAATTAGATCGAACGTTGGCATATGTTAAAGTTGTACAACCAGTAAACCTATTTTGTGGGTTTCTGAGTACGTTATAGAACTTTATGTTACGAATTTTATCATACAGTAAACCATTTGAGGGAGTGAGAATCAAAAGGGCCTAAAGCACATCACCGTCGACTGAGAGATTGTAGCATTTATTCATGCTTCTGAAATCTGTTGATCTTATGGTGAGTCAAGTTTATCTGTGTCGGGGGCCCACACTGTGTATATGAAAATTCATGAAAAGCTGTATCACTGGTTTCTCTGTTATTCACTTAAATATGGGGTCGACGGCGGTGTGCTTTAGGCCCTTATGAATCTCAGCGCCTCATTTATATTCTCGTCAAGTGACCATGTTGGTAAACATTACTGTGAGTTTAATAATTTCCACAAACGTCAGTTTGTGTCTGGAGTTGGTTGACTACTGTGCAGGAATCGGTTTTCGTGTACAAGGTAAACATGAACAATGTTGAATCTATTTTAAATGCTAACAGAAAAGTAAACCTGTGAGGACGCATCGTGAGTAGTACTTGGGTAGCTCACTTGGTAGAGCACTTTCCCGCGAAAGGCAAAGGTCTGAAGTTCAAGTCTCGGACCGGCACACACAGCTTTAATCCGACAGGAAGTTTCGCCTCAGTGTACACTCCGCTGCAGAGTGAAAATCTCATTCTGGGAACATAAAAGTAAATTATCAGGAATGTTCGCCGCAAAGGAGCTAGTGTCTCCGAGAACAGATCCTTTGATCGAGAGAGTGGCGTAATCAAATAACCGTGCTTACGAGCGAACACTTTACAGTTAGCTCAAGTTGTGTGGGTGCAGCGTAAGAATATCTGATTTTCAGCCCCGAAGTAAATTCATGAACCAATACATCTGTTAGGGATCTTGTACATTTGTCTGAAAAAAATGGAAAAGCACGAAAACTCCCACTTACACAAAAATGCGAACTGAAGAGTTGCGAAAGCTTACACAATTTCGTTATTGCGCTAAACTGTACTTACGTATAAAACAACAAAATTCCACAAAAACAATTCTTTCTTTTGTTGATACGTTACGCATACTATTATTATTATTATTATTATTATTGGCAGTGGCTGTAGTTGTATAAACTCTAGCATAACTGTTATACAGCGGATACTATTAATTTCACACTTCCAAATTTATCTGAACTAAATATGTGACCACTGCTTGTGTGTAATTTATTGGACATGTGCACGGTATTGAATAGTTTCTTTTTCAATCCTTTAATAAAAATACAGATTTATTGTTAATGAATAAAATTTTCAACAACGCCAAATCAAGCACTTTTATGTTAATTATTCGGCGCTAATCAACATATTTTGTCGTCAATAGCAGAATTATGATTACTTTTGTCCATCACTGATCCATAGAGTACAGCTACATTCACTATAACTTTGAAACAGATAGGTAAACGGCAATGACGAGCTACAAAATATGTGAAAGATTGTCTGGGCTTAAACGTTGGTGTTCAACAATTTTCAGCACAGCAGAGTAAAATTAACTGAATGTTGAGAACACTGATCGACTCCGTCACTCATTCTCAGAAACGTTGATGGGCGTCGGGACCAAGTGGCTTCATTTGGCTCGAAACGAACATCCTTACATCACATGACCCCGAAATTGATTCTCTACAAAATTATATTACTCGGAGTAGAGTTCCACACATTTTGACATAAGCTCAGATGGTGAATAGTGTCTCACCTACATATACATGGATGGTTCAAATGGCTCTGAGCACTATGCGACTTAACATCTGAGGTCATCAGTCCCCTAGAACTTAGAACTACTTAAACCTAACTAACCTAAGGACATCACACACATCCATGCCCGAGGCAGGATTCGAACCTGCGACCGTAGCAGTCGCGCGGTTCCGGACTGAAGCGTTTAGAACCGCTCGGCCACCGCGGCCGGCCATATACATGGATACTCTGCAAATCACACTTAAGTGCCCGGCAGAGGGTTCATCGAACCACCTTTATAATTGTTCTTTATCATTCCATTCTAGAACATCGTGTGGAAAAAACGAACACCTATATCTTTCCGTGCAATCTCTGATTTCCCTTTTTTTTATTATGATCGTTTCTCCCTATGTAGGTCGGCGTAAAAAAAAAACAAAAAAAACTAAAATCGCATTCGGAGATGAAAGTTGGTGATTGAAATTTTGTGAGAAGATTTCGACGCAACGAAAAACTCCTTTGTTTTAATAATGCCCATCACAAATCCTGTATCATGTCCATGACATTTTCTCCTCTATTTCGCGATAATACAAAACGTCCTGCTGTTCTTTGAACTTTCTCGATGTACTCCGTCGTTCCTATCTGGTAAGGATCCTAGACCGCGCAGCAGTATTCCAAAAGAATACGGATAAGAATTGTGTAGGCACTCTTTAGTAAATATGTTACATTTTGTAAGTGTTTTGCCAATAAAACGCAGTCTTTCGTTCGCCTTCCCCACAACATTTTCTGTGTGTTCTTTCCAATTTAAATTGTTCGAACTGTAATTACTAGGTATTTAGTTGAATTAATGGACTTCAGATTAGACTGATTTATCGCGTAAGAGACGTTCAACGGATTCCTTTCAGCACTCATGAGGATGACCTCACAGTTGCCAATTTTCGCACCATACAGACATCTTTTCTAAATCGTTTGCAATTTGTTTTGATCATCTGATGTCTTTACCAGACGACAAACGACGGCATCACCTGCAAAAAACCCAAGACCGCTGCTCAGATTGTGTCCTAAATCGTTTATATAGATACGGAACGTCAGAAATCACTTCTGTTTTCTCGATGACTTTCCGCCAGTTACTACGAACTGTTGCCTCTATGACAGGAAATAACAAATCTAGTCGCGTAACTAAGACGATATTCCATAGGCACACAATTTCACTACAAAAAAATGGTTCAAATGGCTCTGAGCAATATGGGACTCAACTGCTGAGGTCATTAGTCCCCTAGAACTTAGAACTAGTTAAACCTAACTAACCTAAGGACATCACACACATCCATGCCCGAGGCAGGATTCGAACCTGCGACCGTAGCGGTCTCACGGTCCCAGACTGCAGCGCCAGAACCGCGCGGACACTTCGGCCGGCAATTTCACTACAAGCCGCTTGTGTAGTTCAGAGTCAAAAGACTTTTGGAGATCCAGAAACACATAATTTTAAATCCCTTGTCAATAGCACTCAACACTTCATGTGTGTAAATGGGTGGTTTTGTTTCGGGGAACGATGTTTTCTGGATCCCATTTGTTCCAACACAATATATGTTCCAAAATCCTGCTACATGTTGCCGTTAATGATATGGGCCTGTAATTTAGTGGGTTACTCTTATTACCTTTCTTGAATAATGGTATGACCCATGCAACTTTCCAGGCTTTGGTTATGGATCCTTCGTCGAGCGAGCGGTTGTATATGATAAGTATGAAGCAAAAGGGCATCTAACTGGTACACAGTCTGCAGCGGAAGACTTGCTTTTATTAAGTGATTTAACTTACTTCGCTACTCCACGGATATCTACTTCTAAGTGACTCATGTTAGAAGCTGTTCTTGCCTCGAATTCTGGAATATTTATTTCGTCCTTTTTGGCGAAGGAAATTCGAGAGAGTGTTTAGGTAACTCAGCTTTAGCAGCACTGTCACTGGTTTTTTTTCCATCGCTATCACGCGTTGATTGTGCCTTGCCGCTAACATATACACATAAAAAAGAAGTTTTGCATCACCTCGGTTCAGAGAGTTCCGGAATCTGTACAGAAAATTGGAATAGAGATCAACATAAACATCATTTCCGTCCTTTTTATTGCTCATTAAAACCACACATTGCATGTTGTACCAGCATACAGTGAGACCTTCAGAGGTGGTGGTCCAGATTGCTATACACACCGGTACCTCTAATACCCAGTAGCACGTCCTCTTGCATTGTTGCAAGCCTCTATTCGTCGTAGCATACTACCCACATGTTCATCAAGGCACTGTTGGTCCAGATTGCCCCACTCCTCAACGCTGATTCGGCGTAGATCCCTCTGAGTGGTTGGTGGGTCACGTCGTCCTTAAACAGCCCGTTTCAGTCTACCCCAGGGATGTTCGACAGGGTCAATGTCTGGAGAACATGCTGGCCACTCTAGTCGAGCGATGTCGTTATCCTGAAGGAAGTGATTCACAATATGTGCACTATGGGGGCGCGTATTGTCGTCCACGAACAGGAATGCCTCGCAAATATGCTGCCGATATGGTAGCACTATCGGCTGGAGTGGTTGGAAAGATGGACCTCGCCATGGACGTCGGGCGTGAAGCCTACTGCGCACAGTTTGAGTCGTAATACGACGTTCTGTGGTTGCACGAAAAACATTGTTCAACGTGGTGGCGTTGCTGTCAGGTTTCCTCCGAGACATAATCCGCAGGTAGCGGCCATCCCTTGGGCCGCCGGAGCGATGCATGTCATTGACAATTCCTGTCTCTATGTACATTCTCCATATCCGAACAACATCGCTTTGGTTCACTCCGACACGCCTGGACACTTCCCTTGTTGCGAGCCCTTCGTAGCACAAAGTAACAATGGGGGCGCGATCGAACCGCGGTATTGACGGTCTAGGCATGGCTGAATTGCAGACAACAGAGCCGTGTACCTCCTTCCTTGTGGAATGACTGGAACTGATTGGCTGTCAGACCCCCACCCTCTAATAGGCGCTGCTCATGAATGACTTTTTACATTTTTGGGCGGATTTAGTGACATCTCTGAACAGTCAAAGGGTTTGTGTACCAATGGGGATCAGCTCTGCCGTTTGATAATTTATTTGGTATAAATCTCTCAATTTCTGTCAATACTATTTCTTTGAATTGAAGCCACATCTGGTCTACACTTACAATGATAATTTGGAGAGAGTGGAGATTGTCTCTCAGCAAAGCGTCAAGTGAATTTTTATCCGCTTTTTTTTTAATAGGTGTATTTTTCTAGGATTTGGGGTTACAATATTCAATCCCGCTACGACTACCCTATGTTCACTAATGCCAGTATTCGCTTTGATGCTCGCTGTTAACTCAGGATTAATTGCTGCTAAGAGGTCAAGTGTTTACTGTTTGCATGGGCTCATGAACTCATTGCTCGAAATTGTTTTCAGAGAATGCGTTTAGCACAATTTCGCATGATGTTTTATGCATACCTCCGGATTTAAACACACATTACCTCCAACATATCGAGGATAAACTTATGTCACCACCAACTCTAATTGTACGAGTAGGGTACGTATTTGAAATTAAACTAATGTTTTCTTTGAACCTTCCAGAAATTGTATCGTCTGAGTTGGGAGATCGGTAAAAGCAATATTTTTTATTCCAGTTGCCAAGAATGACCTCTGCCCACACTGACTCATAGGAATTATCTGCTTTAATTTCACTACAAGATAAACTACTTCTAACAGCAACAAACACGCCACCGCCAACTGTGTTTAGCTTATCCTTTCGGAACACCGTTAGGGTGTTTGTAAAAATTTCGGCTCAACTTATCTCCGGCTTTAGCCAGCTTTCAGTGTCTACAACGATTTGAGAATCAGTGGTTTCTATTAGCGCTTGGAGCTCTGGAACTTTCCCAAAGCACAACGCAGCTACGACAATTTACAACTGTTATACAGATGCTTCCTAGATCTACGTTCTTCCTATGTTCGACCTGCACCCTTCGAGACTGAAGCCTCTTTTGTATTTCCCCCGAAACCCTCTAACCTAAAAAACCGCCCAGTCCATACCACACAGCCCCTACTACCTGTGTAGCCGCCTTCTGCGTATAGTGGACTCCCAATCTATTCAGCGGAACCCGAAACCCCACCACTCTATGGTGCATGTCGAGGAATCTGCAGTCGACCTGGTCGCAGAACCGTCTTGAGCCTCTGATTCAGACCCTCCAATCCGCTCTGTACCTAAGGTCTGCAACAGATCCTGTCGACTATGCTGCAAATGGTGATCTCTGCTTTCATCTAGCAAGCAAGACTGGCAATCTTTACCACTTCTGTTAGCAGGTTAAAACCAGAAAAAAAGCTCTTTCGATCCATAGTGACACAATCATTGGTACCGACGTGAGCCACTACCTGCAGTTGGCTGCGCCCTGTTCTCTTGACGGCATCGGGAAGGAACCTTTCCACGTTTGAAATCACTCCACTCGGTATGCAACGGACTGCACATTGGCCTCCTTCCCCTCCTTGGTAGCCATGTCCTTAAGGGACCCCATAACGCACTTAACATTGGAGCTCCCAACTACCAATAATCCCACCCTCCGTCATTGCTCGTATATTGCAGACTGGGAGTTTCCCTCTGAAACACAACAAGGGACTGCATCTGGCTCATGGACAATATCAGCCACAGACAATACCTGGAACCTGTTTATCAGACTATCCGGGGAGGCCTTACGTGCGGCTCCCTGGGAAGTCTTTCGCCGACTGACACGCCCCGAGGCGTCCCCCAGTCGACCACGGGTGAGTGGTCAACCTCTGTACGATCAGTAACTGGGCTGGTCACAGGTGAGGACCGACTGGCGGACTCAGACGCGCTGGACGTCCATTGGATCCGCATGGCCGGCCCACAACAGTGATGTCCATCCATTGCAGCTTCAAGCTGTGTAATCGGACCCATCACAGCCTGGAGCTGACAGCGAAGTGTCACCAACTCGGCTCATATTAATGACAAACAATCCGTAGTGACTAATAAGTTGTATTAAGTATCGAAGTTCATCAACACATATCCTGTTTCCTTAATCCCGCTCTCGCGAGGCTGTCTCATTTCGACAAGTTAATACTTTGCTAACACGACATCTATTTCTTGGTGATTAACAGCTCGAGTATATATGGTGCAACGAATATGCTTCACTGTGTTAAGTATAAGCACTATGAAAAATAAAATATGATAAATTGTTTCGGTGGGTGGTGAGGAGAGCTGAGTACACTGAAAAATACCGCGAAAAGCTAAATAAACGTAGCTTTACTACAAAATTTTCCTTTCTTTCGAAATGATTCAGTTCAATGGTTGTATGCCCTGTGAATCAAGCAAGCCCTACGCCATCCATTTACCTCCCCCATCTGCCCTTTCCTATCCCGTTTCGTTGTACGATTTAAGTGAACCAGAAGACAGCAGAGTGAGCGACGAATTAAAAGCACAACTTTCCAAAAGGAAAATTCTGTGACATGTGCCAAATAATAAACGGAAAAAAGAAAGATTCGACTAAATGATCTTCACGAGTGATAGACGTGGACGAAGAATACCCTTACAAGAAATCTCTATGGACTGAGCAACGACGTTGGATGAGAATCAATCAATATTTTCCAGGATTCTATGTGCTTCGGAAATTAAGGATCTGGGTATCACCAAAGTGACGTAACAGAGATGATACATGGTAACCTAAACACCATGGATGCGCATAACTATCATATATAGATCAACAGAAACGAATCTTTAACGTTTGATTCGCGACACCGTTAAAATTGCTTTAAAAAGTGTGCGAGAGAGTAAATCACACATGTCACAGTAGCATATCTGGATTTCCTTCAGTGCAAAACATCTAACTACATTACTTCAGGACCAATTCGGCATTTCCAGAACGACAACCAGTTTAATTACGCGATGATTAGATGGGAATGCATGAAATTATTTACGGTACACGTGTCTAATCATTTGGCTTTTGTTTTCATATTCAGAATGAAGGTCTAAAAATCAGGAAATAACTGCCTGCATCACGTGAAAATTGAAGATATCTGATGTGCTTCCAAATGCACACACAATGCCGAGTACGGGCAAAAACAAATTCAACAGAACTATATAATTCTTGTGGGGGGGGGGGGGGGGCGGGGGGGGGGGGGCGCTGCGGGAGGGGGAGGGGAAATACATACTACACAGTTTCATAATTCGCAACTAATACCAAAGTAACGGCGTCGAACCGGGAGCAGCTGCAGATGTGTGAGGTGAGACGCCACATTCACTGCCAATTGTGCGCTGCGCGGCAGCTTAAGGCTGGGTGGGGTAATTCAGTCTGGGTATAATAGCAATTGCTGAACCGTTACGCCAGCAGTTGCGGCGGCTGCAGCTTGCGACACACGGCAAAAACTCCACGCAAAGAGCATACGCGCGTCACGTTACTAGCGCTACTCGTTGAGACATTGATTCCACATTTACGCTAATAAATAAGTCTCCTTTACAATCCACAGAATTTGGATTCGGATAGGACGAGAAACAAGAAGGAAATCAGTATCATCATTATGCGGTAAACAATCGCATCATTAGGTTAAAACCGCGACAGAAAACCAAAATCTGGATGGCCGGGTAGGCCTCGCTCTTTCTGAAAGAAACTTCAGTGCCTTAATCACTGCGCTACCTTGTTTCGTTTAAGAGAGTCTCAAATTTGTCGTTGGAAAAGAGCACAAGACATAAATGCTACATATTTTACCTTGAAACGTTCCATACGCAACACACACAAAGCGATTTGACATTTCTTTTTACGAAGCATTACTGAAATCACAGCATTGGCCTCTCGATGACTATGCAACTGTCAGAAAGAAAGATCTGCAAATTGTTTTCATCACTGAAGTGAAGACAAGCCGAAGACTGTTGGGACAGATCACCGACTTACTGGATACGTCACGCATTTCTGATCATCTGCCCAGAAGAGTAAACAAAACAAGGGCTGTAGACACACATTTGATAATGAGAAGTTTGACGAATATGCCTAGCAGTACAGGATACCTGCAAAGAAGCAGGAAATATCAGGACTGGTTTGATGCAAATAATTATGAAATTTAAGCACTGATCTCAACGGAAGAGAAAATCTTTTCACCCACAGTGACAGGGCGTGAGTTCAAGCGTTAAAAAAGAAGCCTTTCATTCTGCCAAAGGAAAAGCATAAGAACTACCCGGTACAAATTCCCAACCTTTGCTCAGTCCAATCTCGCCACTTTCATGAATTATGATGAAATGCTGAGGACAACACAAACACCCAGTCACAGTAAGGGACGAAACAAATTGGCCCAAGCATGATGTAGTATCTGTTGAGAAATAAGAAAGTATGCAACAATCTTTGTAATTTATGAACGAGGTCTTTCCAATTGGATTTCGACTACTACAAGGCGTTGAAAAGAAGGTGCCCGGTTGACGTCTGCAACTGTACAGATTTCCTGATGAAGCGGTCGCTATTGACAGCAGCCATATTTCGCAGCAGATGCTACCATCCAAGTACCTCAACAACGTGCCAAGACGACGCCCGGTATTTGTAAGGTATTGAAGCATAACAAAATAATGGCCGAAGTCTTTCTTCAGCATCAAGCGAATTTTCATGGAGAATTTACAAGCTTTTAGGAACAATATTCGTGGTATTCTTAATAAAACCGGTAGGGGGTGCTGGCCACATGTGAAACTTAACTTTCCACCTTTTTCGGCGGCAGCTGGCACAGATCCCGATTAGGACTCCTATACAAACGACATGCAACGCACTTTTTTAAAATTCAAATCCGTTTCGACGTCTCTAAATACAATAGTGAATGTTGTATGTATTTCAAATAACAAGTCTAACACAAAAAGCTGATACTTTCACTTCACCTTTAAATCATATAAAAATAAAGTGTGACAATTATTCTTTTACGTTAAACGTTGGTGTATATTGTAATCACAACGTTCTGAGTTTCTTGTACTTACATTTTGAAGATTAGTGACGCATAAGTAAGAAATCCGTTCCTTTTTGTTATCTGAGTGCACACTGAATAGAACAATGGGGATCTATTAAAACGCAGTTTGCTCAGAATCTAACAACTGCAAACAGGCCAACTTTTAATCCAAACAGATCGAGGTCTTAGAAGTACTTACTATTACAGTTAATTTACGTACAGTTAAGTTTGGATACTCGCAGATGGCTTTTCCGACTGTCAAGCTGCACTAGCGTCTAGTGAAAGAGACATAAAAAGATAATGTTGCCTTGGGGCGGATATTTGGAGTACTGTTACGTGTGTTGCGGCATTCTCTACCATTCCTTACACGCAGTGTATGTTACTGATGAACTTAGCTTCGCCAGGTTAAATCCATCCCAGTCGCCTGTAGACCGTACACTGTACAGAGTGCGAGATTGAACCACGACATGTTTCCACCTGTTTCCATGCATTATCGAAGGCAAGTGTGTAAAGAGTGTTACGCGCTATTTCTAGTCCAATTACCTTCGCATTCAGTTGGAATTATTTGGAACACATTTCGTGTCGGCACGTCGTTAAAACCCAGTCTATCACTACCATTTTAAGGGCTTCCATGAAATACAGCAGCTTCCACGTAACAACTCAGAGGAAAATAAGACTGATAATGGCGTTTTCCTCGATACTGTACTGGTGGCAGTTTGACATATACACGAAGTTAAGAAAATCATTAAGATTTCTTTAGATACGTGCTTGATACATCTCATTAATTCCAGCTTTCTATGTATTCCTAAGGAGGAAAAACCACAAGAACTTATAACACAATATCTTTTTCAGTGCAAAATCGCAAACGATTAATTAATACTAGTATGACGCTGACCTAGGTGTTGGTAGTTCCCAAAAACGTCTTTCCTTCTCATCCCGGCCGGGAGGTCTCTTGTGACTCGTGGTTCAGGGTGACTTTTCCGAACTCTATCCCTTTTCTTTCACCACTCTACCTTCCCCTTCAACCCTGCCTCCGAAAGCTTGGAGAAGTAAAACAATTTTTTGTTTATGTATTTTCCTGCCGCCGCTTGGCGAGTGTATTTTTTATCTATCCAATTACATTATAATGACCTAGGTGTTATGATGATGTGGCTAGAAACATATACAAATATTCGGTGATTAACCGCTGCATTATCTGTAGCTTGTGTGTGATGGACGTACAAAATATGCACCAATATACTCATGAGAGAGTATTTTATCATCTAAGAGTACTACTATGAATTTGCCTTACAGTTTTATTTTTATAGAGAAAAAGTGCTTTAATTTGACGCGAATGTAGAAATAGGGCTACACTATACATCAACCAATTACAACTACTCTCATTTCTCATGCAGAATCGTCGACTTTGCCAATTCATGACCAAACTGTCCGCATTAAACGCAACCTACACACCTGGCTACGCTGAAGATAACAGATAAAACTGTCACCACACCAATATTTGTGGAAAGGGTACACACAGTTTTATACTTCTATACGTCCTGGCAAATCCATTAACGGAATTAACTTTTACTATGTACCGCACTGCGGGATGATTCGAAACTTCCTGGCACGTTAATACTCTGTTCTGGATCGGGATTTCTATCTGGAAGCTTTGCCTTTCACCGGCAAATTCTCTGCCGACTAAACTACTCAGAGAACTTCCACCCGGCTTCACAGCAGTTCTGCCACCATACCTCTCTCCTACTGTCCAAACTTCACAGAGGATTACTTGCACACTTTTTAAGGCTCACACTCCCACAAGAATGGATAGCAGGGGGAAATTGCCTCGTCACTGTCTGGCCTAGAGAACTGATTCCAGAATGAATATTTCACTCTACAGCAGATTATGCGTTGTTTTCAAACTTCTTGGCAGAAGTCATTTCTGGATAGCTAAATCGGTGAGAGCACTGACTGCAAAAAGAAGGATCCACGTTCGTGTCCCACCTGGTTCGTGTGTGTGTGTGTGTGTGTGTGTGTGTGTGTGTGTGTGTGAGTGTGAGAGAGAGAGAGAGAGCTTATCTTGAATAAGTACCCAGATTTTTCAGAGAATCCAAGAGACAAGAAGTTTATGAACAGCAACAGCTATTCCTGGTCAAGCAAGAACTCAAACACGATGCAGTCACCCGGACCGTCGCGCGCCTACAGAAGAGTCGTATCCGCTGACGCTACAGGTGTGCCTTGTCTGACCCGGAATTTATACGGACGTGGGCAGTTCCAAGAACAAGAACGTCGGCCGCGCGTGGTACACGCAGCGATTTCTAGTGCTGACGCATGCTTCTCGCAGAGTTCCTCAGCTTCGTCATTCGTCGCCAGATAACCTTTCTTAATTCTCGCATACTTCCGCTAGATACCACGACAATTCTGCTACAAATTGTGGAGTTCTTTATCTCATCCGTTGAATTCATGCGCGCTTCTACAACACACAAGCAGAGAGAGAGAGAGAGAGAGAGAGAGAGAGAGAGAGAGAGAGAGAGAGAGAGAGAGAGCGCATCGTCCGTCCCCAGAGCATATGTAATTATTTTACGTACATCATAATGCAAATGGTGCCTATTTCAAGACATCAGAAAAAATGATTGTCGAACTCAAAAAAAGGGCTACGCCACAAACATTCAATAAAGATTCAAAGGAAGGAAAGAAGGAAGGAAGGAAGATTGGGTTTAACGTCCCGTCGACATCGAGGTCATTAGAGACGGAGCACAAGCTCGGATTGTGTCAAGGACGGGAAAGGAAATCGGCCATACCCTTTCAAAGGAATCTTCCTGGTATTTGCATGGAACGGTTTGGGAAAATCATGGAAAACCTAAATCTGAATGGCCGGACGCAGATTTGGATTGTCGTCATCCTGAATATAAGGATTCAAACTGCTAATGATAATTAGCAAATCCATTTACCAAAACGTAATTGCCATATTTCCAAATTTTGACTGTAGCTTAAACAAACGGAAAAAAAGATAATTTTGAGCGCCATACCAGTCCAAAGCGGCAACGTTATCGATTAGGAAGATTACAGAACTGACAATATTTCACCCCTGCACGGTAAATGTTCGCATACACGTTGTAATTGCAACAAAACTGTGATAGCACAAATATCTGTATAGGTTATCGTCAAATTATCCAGTCATTGTAGAAAAGAAACATTGAAGCATGTTATGAAGTAAGTATAACCTACAACTAACTTGAGGCCAGGTCATCTTGGACCGCGGTAGTGTTTTTAGATTAGAGGCAGTTACAATACGCTGTTCCATCGAAGTATAGGAGTCTGTTACGAATATCGCCGTTGAAAACCAGAGTTGCGTTGATTTGTGGGGTTCGCAGGTGCAAATCCCGCCTTGGCAATAGTTGCTGTTCTAAATAAACAGTTACTTTATATATATGTGTATGTCCACCAGCAGCGACAGGATTAAAAATGATAGCAATGAGCATGCGTATCTATGTCAATGTAACCTTGATGTATAACTAACGTAGCGATTGACACCAAAAACCGTTCTTCACAATTTTAATTATAATCATTCTGATACGACAATTTCCTGATTAGGGTAGAAAGGAGGCTGGAAATTTCGCTCTACGTCTCGAAGACAGGATTACCTGTGTGTGTCCCAACAGACAGCGATGTGTAGAAATCAGAAAGCTTCTTATTCACTTCCAGTGTTCAATCAACAGACTTTATTCCATCCTTGCTTAACCCAATCCTGCTCTCACGACTTCGTTACTATAGTTACCCTACAGAAGGTACACACCACCACCACCACCACCACCACCACCACCACCAAAGAGCTTTGTTCCGTGTGTGTAAGGCTCAGCAGATAACACATCTTGCTAATTGTTTCAGAGTGCTAGCATGTAGAAGTTGAATTCCAATGGTTCAAAACATGTAAATGTTGGCATGCCACTTTATAGTACTTGAGAAGTTTTAACTGAACTACAAAATACTAAACAGAATATGAAAATGGTGTCAGGGCATACGATATTTTCTGCTACCCAGTTTTGGCTACTTTTCAACGTCATAATCCTAGAAAAACACGAAAATGTTCAAACATAAAATTTCTAGATGCAAAATGTTGAGACCAATACGTGTTGTTTGCAAACAGATCCGAACGGGAATGTCGGTTAACAACACATTTTTTGTACATCTTCTAATAGAGCAAATACTCTGGGACCCATTATTTTCTGCGAGCACTTCAATCTATGGCCAGTTTTCATTGGCATTCGCAGCATACCCTGGTATCTTGTATTCCCCAGGCATATCCTGATTTTTCCATGTACTGTGTTCAAAGCAATCCGCAAGCCTTGTCTTAACATCCCCAACCATTTGTTCCTTCTGCAGCAACTGTGTATATTCTACCCTCATGGCAACTGTTTTCGCCAAATACGCGAGTTTTCGATTTTTGACTTCAATCGCTCCTTTTAACAGTTTTCTTTTGCTTCCATATTAAATGCCCTTCAAAGAGTAATGTGCGCCTGGGTGCACATAGCTGCCTGTATCTCGAAATATTGACCACTTTTTGCGTCAGCACAGGTGGACGTCTGCCACAGAATCTCTCCACACAGGAGGATCACTGGCTGCCTGTATGTGACAAACTGTCAGCGGAAAATCTGTTTAACAAGCTGAGGACTGGGTAAAGTACTGTCTGTCTCCCGTCAGACTGGCGAGTCTTCGTTAAATCTTATTATTCTGGCTAGGATGACAGGCACACCGATGGCGGGTTGGTTTGTTGTTGTTGTTGTTGTTGTTGTTGTCAGTCCCGAGACTGGTTTGATGCAGCTCTCCATGCTACTCTATTCTGTGCAAGCTGCTTCATCTCCAAGTACTTACTGCAACCTACATCCTTCTGTATCTGCTTAGTGTATTCATCTCTTGGCCTCCCTCTACGGGTTGGTGTAGCGTCCGTATTATTATTATTAACTGTATTTGAGAATAAATTGGTGAAAATTACCAGCTCGTTATGCGCGTACAGGGTATTTCAATATGAACATACGTGTTTTAAGGCTTTTTAGCATTTATTTCGGTCAACTTACAATTATAAACAGTACATCAAACGAAAAAGCAACTCAAACAGTTTTGCTTGTATTCATGTGCGCAAAGAGAAGAGTACGGAACGACCGAGAGTGTTTGAAAAACATGTTTAACGAGGAGAGTCTTTCACGCGTAGCCTCAAGAAATCAGTTCGGAAGGCTAGTCGTGATTAGCAATTCTAGAGACGTCTGTGTGGAGACTTATGGAGAGGCTTATAACTGCATCCTTATCGTGTGCACTTGTTACAAGCTCTAAAGCCTACGGACTACGGTTTACGTGCCAACTTTGCAAACTAAATGTTGCTGCATGACTACGAAGATTTTCTGGATCGTGTCATCTATAGGCATGAATCAACTTCTCACCTAAGTGGAAATGTGAACACGCATAATGAGATTTTCACTCTGCAGCCGAGTGTGCGCTGATATGAAACTTCCTGGCAGATTAAAACTGTGTGCCGGACCGAGACTAACTCGGGACCTTCGCCTTTCGCGGACGGGTGCTCTACCATCTGAGCTACCCAAGCAAGACTGACGCCCCGTCCTCACAGCTTTTCTTCCGCCGGTACCTAGTCTCCTACCTTCAAAAGTAAAGCTGTGAGTACGGGGCGTGAGTCGTGCTTGGGTAGCTCAAGTGGTAGATCACTTGCCCGCGAAAGGCAAAGGTCCCGAGTTCGTGCCTCGGTCCGGCACAAGTTTTATTCTGCCAGGGAAGTTTCTGAACACGCAAAATTAAAGTTAGCAAATCTCCACAAGTTATAAGATGCAACGAGACTCCCCTAAATTTATTTTTTTTCCGTATCCCGACGGAAAGTTCATGGGACTTTCCTTTTCGGGGAAGTAACTGGCGTTTCTTATTGTGATGCACTAGAACTATGGCTTTTTCCTCCAAGATGATGCGCCGCCTCACTGGCAACAAATCAGTAAGCGGTTGGTTAAACGATTTTGTATCAGACCGTAGGCATGGCTACAATGATGCGGATGACAGAGCTTGTTTTGCATGAACTCCACGTTCACACACAGACTAAATGTCTGCGATTTTTATCTTTGGGTGTTCATTTAGGCTCGTGTGTATGTGCCTCCGTTACCAGCTGCAGTACCCCGCTTTAAAAACACCATTGTGGCAGCAATTGCACCATACAGACTGATCAAGGTTTGGGAAGAACTCACATATCGACACAATGTGAGAGTGGCGCTCACACTGAACACTTGTACGAAAAACTGAGTTGCTCTTTCTTTTGGTGTTTTATTTATAATTTTTTTTTAATGTGGAAATTACAGAGGAATCAGTTTGCTGAAATAACATGTGAAGTTCTGTCAATGATCATTCTCGACAGAGTTAACTCTTACATAGAAAACATTATTCAAGAGTACCAGGGTGGATTTCGACCAAACCGTTCCACAAATCACAATCTGTTTACTCTTAAGGCAGATCTTAGAGAAATACTGGGAATTTAACAAAAACATTCACTGTATGTTCATCAATTTCCATCGAGCCTATGACAGCATCCACAGAAGTGGCTCTGAGCACTATGGGACTTAACATCTATGGTCATCAGTCCCCTAGAACTTAGAACTACTTAAACCCAACTAACCTAAGGACATCACACAACACCCCCCACAGAAGTAGCCCCTACAATATACGAAGAGAATTTAGGGTACCCAGTAAAATAATTAGGATGATGTAAGTGTGTATGGATGGCTCGGAGGCAGTAGTTAAGTTCAGAGGATCTATATCCCCAACTTCCCAATCAAAACAGGCTTACGGCAAGAAGAGGCTCTTCCTGCATTGAAGAAAGTAGTTCGAGAGAGTAATTTACAGCTATACAATGGCCTCAAATTTCGAACACAGTGAAATAAAATTCCTGGCAAACGCAGATGATTTAGTCTTACCTAGTGAAACAGAAGAAGAGCTGAAGGACGTGTACAGATCTCTCAGGCACAGTGCCAGCAAAATGGCACTTTTGATAGACCAAGAGGAAACAGAATATGTGGAAATCGGTCGAGTCACAAATCCAAATCCACAGCTTGACATTGACCACCATTCCAGAATCAGACAAGTTCGTCAGTTTAAATACAGCTTCAGCAGTAAAAACCATAACACTGGATATAACAGCCTCAGCATCACATTGTCTGTGCGCTCTACGCAGCCCAGTCAAAAGTAAAGCTTTGCCAGTCACCACAAAGATGAAGATACATAACACCATCATCTGTCCAGTAGCACTGTATGGTTCGGAAAGCGGGACGCTTACCAAGAAAGAAAGAAAGAAAGATAAACTGACTGTTTTTGAAAGAGATCTGATGAGAAAAATCTGGGGACCTGTGTTTGGAGGAGGACACCTGGAGAGTTCAAAGGAACATTGAAACTTATCAGTTAACAAAACAACCCACTATCGTCCAGAAGTTAAATAGGAGACTGCAAGGGGGCTGGGCATGTGGCTAGAATGGAAACCAACAGAATTCCTAAGAAGGCATCTGAGGGCACTGTCCAAGCAAGAAGACCATTAGGCCGACCTCGCACACGGTGGAAAGGTGACAGAAGAACGTCGCAGCGTTAGGAGTACCCACATCGTGGAGAGGGACAGCGAGAGGCAGAAGAAGTTGAAGCAGATCGTTGATGCAGAACGTAGTCTACAGGGCCTGTGATCGCTGAAAAGAAGAAGAAGAAGAAGAAGAAGAGTTAAAAATTGTAAGTTGAATGTAATTAATGCTACATGGCCCTAAACCCGTTTATTCATTCTGAAACACCCTGTATTTCTGCTCCTCACAGACTTAGTGGCATCCTCAGCTAATAATCCATTCTAATTTGTTGCGACCAATCCTATTTCGGTTATATCTATATTTGTTGGTATTATAGAGAAAAAATTCCTGGATCTAGAAAAATACGTTTTCTGATCTCTCATATAACATTTGCCAACGGCCTTGCCGCAGTGGTAACACCGGTTCCCGTCAGATCACCGAAGTTAAGCGCTGTCGGGCTGGGCTAGCACTTGAATGGGTGACCATCCGGTCTGCCGAGCGCTGTTGGCATGCGGGGTGCACTCAGCCCTTGTGAGGTAAACTGAGGAGCTACTTGATTGAGAAGTAGCGGCTCTGGTCTCGTAAACTGACATACGGCCGGGAGAGCGGTGTGCTGACCACACGCCCCTCCATATCCGTATCTAGTGACGCCTGTGGACTGAGGATGACACGACGACCGGTCGGTACCATTGGACCTTCAAAGGCCTGTTCGGACGGAGTTTAGTATATAACACTTGGGTATACAACTTACATCGTTTTTGTCGCAATCTGCTCACAAATTTCCACACAGTTTAAAGTCAGAGAAGGTTTACTTGTACAACCGTCAACTTTAAGGTATTCTTTTTGCCCCAGTAAACAAATCGTAAAACACAGCACAGCACTCGTTCTGTAAGTTGTCTGATAATTTAAACCACAATGAATCATATGGCACAGAATATAGCGGAGCACATGTTTGTTGGCGTTTAAAACAATCTTTCACAGGGTCTCACACACACCATCCATTCTGTCGTATGTTTTAGCTTCCTGCCTGGCGATCCAATGTTCTTCAGTCAAGGAAAATGTTAAAGTTCCTCTTAGTTGCATGATTGAACACTATATACAATCGATAAGATAGTTACTGATATCTTCGTTCACTCCCGGGATTATAATTTGATATATAAATTTGTTATATTCTTTATTCTACTGCCTGAGTTAGGCCACATCGGTCTCAACAGTCTTATCGTTCCTTATAGCAGACTGTACAGTGTAGCCCAGGCAATCAGAGCAGCGAATATGCATTCTAGAATTTAGAAAATCGATTCAGTTGTATCAAAATTCTTTTTATTGGACTCGCGACTGGAGTCGTGGCATTACAGCCACATCTTCAGATGAACGTATCTCTCAGGTCATACGATAATCAACAGTGGGGATATATATGAAAGACCCAACATTCGCCAGTTTAGAATGAAAACTAAACTGCTAAGCAGACTAGCTGTCGAAAATGAAAGCTGCAACATAACGACCCAATCACAGATTAATTGGTAAAACCATAAGTTAGTAAACTGATGGTGTAATTGTCAACTAGTTCGAATTATAAATGTTAGAGACCAATGAGAACCGATACTAGATTTACATTGTAGAAAAACCAGTACCATTATTCATGGAACTCTATCTCATGAGGCTCAGAGGACACCACCTCGAACAGTCTAACACTAAACGCGCGAAAGTAACTGGTCGTGAACTCAATAAAAAGGATTTTCATAAAGCTGAAATGGTTCTCTAATTTCCAAGAAGTCTTCTCGTTGTTTACAATCACATTACTCTATCCTTGGTAGCCCTTTTGTTAAAAATCCCCACAAAATCCTACATTACATCCAGGTTCATACGGTAATAGTCTCTATAAGAAGCTGCTTCAATATTCACCCATAAGACTATCCATTTTAACGTCAGCCAGTTCCACTTTGTACGATTCAGCCACAGGATTATTATATTTTCTCAAAATGGTTTTCAGTGCTTTCTTGCAGATTTTTTCCATTATTCTCCGTTGACACATTGTCACTCGCATGCCGGAGAAATGGTAGTTTCGCTCTTATGCTGTGGCTCGCAAAGGTGATAGTGGAGAATTTACTTTGCGAGATGATCGTGGAGTTTACCTTGTTAAATGACCATACACTTCCTTCTATAAAGTACAGACTGCTCCATTCCTAACTGTTCTTGGCAGTCAACTATCACAGACTTTAACCACATACTGTTGTCACAAAACGGTTTGTTACTGCTATACCTTACGACTGCAACTACTCATCAACGTAGCTGACAATGAGACCGGCAGTTTTCTGAGCTGCAGGTCAGGTCTACTGTCGGCATCACAACATAAAGCCAGCATTCACTGTTGTAAAAACAGTAAACACATTGGCCGGCATATTTACAAGCTAGCTTATGTGTCTGCCAAAGCACGGATCAAGTAGCCATCCAGTTGGCTGTATTTACGGGACTGTCTGGCTCTAGAACAGGCAGTCCAACTGAAGCTCCGGTCTCATACGAGGGTTGGAACTTAAATAGTGGCAACTATTTATTCACAACCGATACAAAAGTTGCATGTTTGCACGTGCTACTGCCCTTCGAAGTAGTCACCAGCGTTGTGTAGAACCCGTTGCCAGCGATGTGGAAGGCATAGTATATCGTTAGCAGAGCCCGTTCTGCTGATGGTGCGAATGGAGCGGTCTACTGTCTGTCGAATCTCTGGAACAGTTCTGAAGCGAATGCCACGAAGTGGTTCCTTCATCTACGGAATCAAATCGAAGTCACGAGGACTTAAATCGGGGCTTTATGGAAGATGGTACAGTACTTCTCAGTCCCATCGACCGAACAGAACAGCCACAGCTTGCGCTGTATGCACCCGCGCATTGTTGCATAGGTTGCGCAGAAAATGTCGCCGCTTCTTTCGAAAAGCTGGTCGCAGGTTACTTAGGTCCGAGTGACTGATTTGATTCCGAAGATGAAGGAACCACCTCGTGGCTCATCTTCATCTACTTCCTCTTCCCTTTCTACAGTGTTTCAAGTTCCTTTAGCTTGTACAGATCATCTATATATTGCTTCCACCTTTGTCTTCTCTTCTTTGCTTAGCACTGAGTTGGCTTCCTAGCTCTTAATGCTTATACAGGTGTTCCTCTTTTCTCCAAAGGTTCTTTCAATTTTGCAACTTTGCATTTGTCCAATAGCTACTCCAGCTTTGCCATTTTGAATGCTCTGTAAATCTCCTTTCTTGGACCTCTATATTCCCTTTTGCCTGCTTCATTTGCTACATTTTTATAATTTCTCCATCCGTCAATTAAATTCAGTATCGTGTGTGTTATCCAAGGGTTTCTAAGGTACCTCGTCTTTTTGCCTATTTGGTACTCTGCTGTCTTCACTATTTCATATTTCAAAGAGACCCATTCTTTATCTACTGTAGTCACTTGCCCTCTTTCCGTCAACCGTTGTCTAACGCTCCTTTTCGAACTCTCGACAACTTCTGATTCTTTCAATTTATACAAGTTAGATCTCTCGTTCCCTACCTTCCTGCAATATCTTCAGTTTTAATTTGCAGTTCATAACAAATAAATTATGATAAGAGCGTAAATCTACCTCTAGAAATCTTTTGCAATTTAAAATTTGGTTTCGAAATCTGTCTTACCATTATACAATCCTCCTTAATCCGATCAGGAACTTATAAAATAATCTTTATGATAATGTCAACAAACCGAATATTAATAATCGCAGTAAGATCAAATTATATTTTCCTGTTTGCCACGATTTTTGGCTTTCTACCGGTTAGATCATGCTCCGTGGTTCTTTCACAAGAGGTCACGACGCCAGATACTTCAATACCTCAACAAATTGTTCCAGAAACGAGGAAAAAAATGCACTTTTAGAAACTGCTGTGCAAGTTAGCTCAATAATAATATGCATTAAAGAGGGTGAAGGCGAATGTCTATTCGTTTCTGGGATAGGCCCTGTGAAATAGCAAAAAATAAATAAATAAAAGAAAATCGCTATGGATTTTAGCTGGGCAGGTGTTTCTTGAATATTACCGACGGGCTTGCGTCACATGTTAGCAGATGGCTGCTCTATAAAGATCTCTGGAACGATTAGCTCTGTTAATAATCTGATTAGATCTTTTTCGTTGCTACTGCAGTTGTATGAAGTATCTGTCTTTTCCCCTATTAAACGAAATGTTCAGTAGGCATTAGTAAACAAAAACACGCACTTTCAAGGAAAGGTACTAACACAATTGAAATGAAGGCGAGGTTTCATAGAGCTCTTGGGGCTAGTATAACGTCAGTTTCCAAGAAACAACTAACAGTCTTCCTGTTCCTTATCTCGCAAACGATATCTTGATAATTCGACCTTAGGCGAAGACAAGGGATCAGGAATTCTGCCTCGAATGTAATTCCGCTAAGCTTGTTGCCAACAGTGATCCGTTATCGATAAAGACAGAAGAAGCATTGTGCTGAGAGCAAGGAGTCCGAGGAACAAAAGCAAGCACTGTCGTAACTGCTTACGCTGACATGCGTCGCGAATATACCTCTTCCATTATCTCATCGACATCACCTGACAGGCATCATTAGAATTTTTATCAGCACGCGAAACGAGAATAGCAATTTTCCTCGTTGTGAACGATGTCAGTGGGCAATCTTATACTACAGTCATGCGACAGCTGTACACAAGAAGTTTAAAAACTGGTTAAAAATCTAGTAAATCTCCATGATAATTGCTGTTCTATATATGACGGAAGTATCTGTTCCCGAAAGAACAGTTACCGTGGATGACCAAGCAGCTTTGCTAGAAATGAAACGATAATTAAATGGACACCCCAGCTGCTAGCGGGGCACACATTTTCAACATGTCCCCAATGAAGTACATCAACGCCTGTTTGCAGCTAGGGTGTCCATTTAATTATCGTTTCAACTGCTGTTCTATTTGGATCAATTCGACAATTTTCTCCATAGATCATTTTTTGCTTGTTTTACACTATTTTCCGTCCTGCCAGGAATACTGCCAATCACTTAAATGAAATACAAGGGTTGGACAAAAACATGGAAACAGCGCGAGAAAAGCATGCTTTAACACAAGCGGTGATGCTAGCCAAACCTGCAGCTGGTGCTGCTGTATCCAAAGTGTTGTGTGTATCAAGAGGCACCCTGTCGAAGGTTTGTACCGCATATAGCGAAAGCGGAGAATCATCATTCACTAAGTCACAGTTCGGACGAAAGTATGAGTTGAGTGATCGTGATACACGGTAATTGAAGAAGATTGTGACGAAAATAAGACGACAGCTGCAAAAATCGCTGCTGAACTGAATATCACCTTTGCGAACCGTGTCAACACCAAAACTGCACGAAGAGCAACATTAACTTCCCGGGAGATTAAAACTGTGTGCCGGACGGGTTCTCGAACCAAGGACCTTTGCCTTTTGCGCGCAAAAGCTTTAGCAACTGAACTACCCGAGAACGACTGACGGTCGGTCCTCACAGCGTCAGTATCTCATCTGCTACCTCTCAGACTTCACATAAGCTCCCCTGAGAAAATTCTAAGACTAGCACCCCTTGAAGAAAGGGTATTGCGGAGACACGGTTTAGCCACAACCTCGGGGATTGTTTCGAGGATGAATTTTTCCACTATGCAGCGGAGTGTACTCTGGGCAGGAGATGACGTATTGGCGGAAGTAAAACTGTGAGGAAGGGTCGTGTGTCGTGCTCGGGTAATTCAGTTGGTAGAGACTTGCCCGTGAAAGGCGAAGTCCCGGGTTCGTGAACCCGGTCCGCCATACCGTTTCAATCTTCCACTGAGTTTCATTACCAGCATACATTCCGCTGCAGAATGCAAAATTCGCTCTAAGACGAAGGCAGCTCCAGAAGCTCGCAATTACAGAATGAGCTGGAATTCCAGAACCACACACCAGTGATGCAAATGCCCGTAAGAGTAAAACGTGATGCCGAAGCCATAAAACCGGGACTATGGAGCATTGGAGGAAAGTCATTTAGTCGAATGAGTATTCTTTCACAGAGATACCAAGTTCTGGCCGAGTTAACGTCCCAGGAGCTAAACATGGCGGGGGTTGGGCGGTGATCTGGGCAGCTATATCGTGGTATTCCAAGGGCCCCATGGTTACTCTGCAAGGTCGCTTTACTGCCGAGGACTGTGTGACCATTTTGGCTGATCAGGTCCATCCCATGGTAAAATGTTTATTTCCCAATGGTGTAGCTGTGTATCTAGACGACAGGGCCCCTGTTCACACAGTTCCCGTCGTCCAGGACTGGCTTTGTGAGCACGAGGATGCATTGTCACATCTCCAGAACGAATGCATCACTTCGATCTGTTCATTTATGTTAACAACAACGAATTTCTCGAAGTTATTCTCCCGTTTTCATGAAGATCTACTGTTGCAACGGTGACACGTCAACGTCATTACTCTGCTTATTCACAGAGGGTTCAATGAATCCCCTTCAAGCTGTCTCTCTACTGTTCCACCCTCGAGCGGCGCGCAGGAAAAACAAGCACTTAAATTTTTCTGTGCGAGCCCTGATTTCTCTTATTTTATCGTGATGATCATTTCTCCCTATGTAGGTGGGTACCAACAGAATGTTTCCACAATCGGAGGAGAAAGCTGGTGATTGAAATTTCATGAGAAGATCCCGTCGCAACGAAAAACGCTTTTGTTTTAATGATTGCCACTCCAATTGACGTATCATGTCTGAGGCACTATCTCCCCTATTTCGCGATAGTTCAAAACGAGCTGCCCTTCTTTGAACTTTTTCGATGTCATCCGTCAGTTCCACCTGATGCCGATCCCACACCGCACAGCAATACTCCAGAATAGGGCGGACAAGCGTGGAGTAAGCAGTCTCTTTAGTAGACCGGTTGCACCTTATAAATGTTCTTCCAATTAATCGCAGTCTTTGGTTTGCTCTACCCGCAACATTATCTGTGTGATTGTTTCAATTTACGTTATTTGTAATTGTAATACTTAAGTATTTCGTTGAATTTACAGCCTTCAGAATAGTGTGGTTATCGTGCAGTCGCGATTTCTTTTAGTACTCATGTGAATATCTTCACACTTTTCTTTATTCAGGTTCAATTGCCACTTTTAGCACCATACATGTATCTTATCTAAATAATTTTGCAATTCGTTTCGGTCATCTGATGACTTACCAAGATGGTAAATTGACAGCATCATCTGCAAACAATCTAATAGCGCTGTTCATATTGTCTTCTAGGTCGTTATTATAGATCAGGAACAATAGAGGGCCTATAACACTTCCTTGGGGAATGACGGATATTACTTCTGTTTTAGCCGATGACTTTCCGTCTGTTACTACGAACTGCGACCTTCCTGACAGGAAAATACGAATCTAGTCGCACAACAGAGGCAATATTCCATAGGCACGGAGTTTGGTTAGAAGACGCTTGTGAGGAACGATGTCTAAAGCCTTCTGAAAATCTACAAATATGGAATCAATTTGACATCCCCTGTCGATAGCAGTCATTACTTCATGAGTATAAAGAGCTAGCTGTGTTTCACACGAACGATGTTTTTCTGAATCCGTGTTGTGTGTCAATAAATCTTTTTCTCGAGGTAATTCATAATGTTCGAACACAGTATATGTTCCAAAACCCTACTGCAAATCGACGTTAGTAATATGGGCTTATAATTCAGCGGATTACTTATATTTTCCCTTTTTGTAATGGATGTCAAAAGTTGCAGCGCTGTGACTTACAGGTTTACCTGTATTTGTGCAGTAGAAAACTGGGTTTTGAAGCCCTAACAGCAGCGCCGTTAGCGGACTAAATTAAGGGACTTCAGGTCCGCCAATAATAGAAAGAACTTTTCTAATACCCGGCAAGTTTCTTCACACGTGTTTCATCATTGGTAGTTTCTTTTATTCACTTCTGTAAAACGCAAGTATGTTTCAATTATTGTGACGAAATTAAATTTGAAAACATTTTATGCCTGTTGTAACTATTTTTAGTATATTATCCGCTGCTCTTTTGCGGTACTGTGTGGTCTGACACTAGCAACGAAACAGTGACGAGAGTTTTGTTCCCGAGTTAACATATCACCAACTACAAATTTATATTTTGTGGCCCGAAAATGTTTTGCGACAAAGTTGTGCAACAGATGAACATGCAGATGAGGACGTGTACTACCAAAATAACTCTACGTAATCGCAATATGTTGTCGCTAAATATTATCGTACAGCAAAATTACGATTATACGTGAAGTTACTTGCTAAATCACCAACCAAATTCACAATGACAACACTCTGTTGGTGTTGAGAAATTACAAAACGACGTAAGCTAGCTCCCACGGAATCCAGCGTTTTAGAAAATGAAGTAATAATTACAAAAGAGATAAAATGTTTAGCATTTTACAAAAATAAATGAGAGTACCAACCGGCAATGGCACAAAGGTGCTGAAACATATTTGGGCATTAAAAAGAACAGATACTGGCATAATATGGAGGCCTAAATTCTCATAATTTCGCATATAAAGGTATGTTTCCATTGGCTATTAACCGCCACGTAGACTAAGGCACTGAGAACAGGACTTTCACTTGAAAAGTCAACATAGGCCCCATCAATCACGAGAATTATGAGCCGCGGATCGAGGTCACAGCTGGGACGGCTGAATAGGCGGCGCGTACCGAGGTAGTGAACAGCTCAACGCGCGAGTGTCTCCAGCAGCCGCCCCCACAGGGCGCGCTCCATCTGGAGTGCGAGTGACGCCTTTGTCCTGCCGCGGCGCCGATGAAAGATTTAACAAGCGCCCGCCGACCCGGCCGCGCCCCATAGATACTTCAAGCTGGTGCTCGCTGCCCACAAAAAAATCTCTCTCTCTCTCTCTCTCTCTCTCTCTCTCTCTCTCTCTCTCACTCACACACACACACACACACACACACACACACACACACACACACACACAGAGAGAGAGAGAGAGAGAGAGAGAGAGAGAGAGAGAGAGAGAGAGAGAGCGCTGAGATGTGTTTCTGGTTCCAAAGCCATGACGTAAAAGTGTCGCCTATAACACGAGGACTTACAAGCTGACGTAAGCTGAAATGTTGCTTCACTGCCTCACCAAGTTGGTGCCAAAGGTGGATTGTCAGCAGTGTTCTGTACTTCTCTCAAATTCGCGAGATTAAACCCAAGCTGAGGATTTTACAGACGATAACTTTACCGTCTCTTCTCTCATATCTGAGCACGAGACAATCGACCCCTAAAACCGCAACCATTTCTTGCGCCGGGCTCCGTGGGCTATCGGCAGCGTCGTTGCCTCGTAATGTGATCATACCGAATTTGAATCTTGCTCCTTGGATGAGTGTGCGTTTCAAATCTCGTGTTTTTGAGTGTATGCTTCAGAGTGAAATCACATACAAGCTTTGAAGAAGAGGTGCAAATGAAATTCATCGCAGCTTAGTAGCCCTCGTCGATAGTTATAATATGACCACTCTAATATTAAAAGCTACAGGTTTAATTGCGTGAAATATCTTGGTACTGTAAACATTATTCTTTTCTCGGATGACTTACTACTGAAATTTAAAGTTGAAAATCTAAGTCCCCCCCCCTCCTCCCTCTCTCTCTCCCCCCCCCCCTCCCTCCCTTTCTCTCCACAGACTCCCTTTCCCACTTGGAAAGCCCTTTGAAAACTGTAGCAAAGGAAATTTTATCTACGTGAAAGTCCTTCACGACAAGCGATAGCTGGATTAGTCCACATAATTTACTACAAACTGCATGAGGGAGCACAAGTTCAGGGATGGCAGAATTAAAACCCCGAGACGCTTGACCAACGGCCTACATGAAATTCGCAAATTGGAAAGTCAGTCTGACAGAGCGCTTTTTCTCGGGTTAAGAATATTCTTTACGGATGAAGTTGCCCCAGAATGCGACATATGAGACAATACAAAGTAAGCTTTCGCGTTGCAGTGTCAGTGACAGCGGATTTTTTAAATAATGAAGACAACGGCATTCAAATTCTCAACAGGATCTTGAATATGATAACTGTACCAAGAAAACATTTTGTTTATCTCCAGTCTGAATAATTCAAAACGGTTCGATTCCACTGATTATTCAGTCACATTGTGAAAAAGTTACAAGTCAGAAACTGTACGCATTCAGTCTTTCTGCAGTTAAGCGACATTCTGTTCTCTACACACGAGAAGCTGATGCCATGCGCTAACCTATTTGTCAAATAACTTACATTGCACTTCACATCTTTCACTTTGCTACCTGAGTCACCTGGAACGATTTGTCCCAGTTATGGCGAATCGCCGATATATTAAGGGAAAAAATTAGCCACGAAAAGAATCCTGTGAAACTGCCGTCTCTAATCAGCATTTAGTTAAAAAAAAAAATAAGACACGGATATAGTCGACTGAGTTTTCACTAAAACAGGGGTTCCCAACAAAATTTTCTCGAGGACCCCCTCATCGAGCATGATTGGTACCTTGTCATATTACAGTATCAAGTACCTAAGAAAAGCCAAATTAAGAGTCTCTTTATACTTTTTTTTATCTGACAAAATGCAGTTACATCAGTATACAGTTAGTTTTAATTTTCAGTTCTTAATGAGATGAGTTCAATCCGACCTTTGAGTCCATTATTTATGAAATATTAGGTTCCAGACTCGAAACTTTCACTCTGAAATCCGACCGCAGGTCGAGCCGATTCCTATATTTGTTTGTCATGAAACACATGGAATAAAATGCTTGCTCGCACCGATATGTGGTTGCAAATGGATCTTTTTCATTGCCTTATCTCCAAAGTTTCTTGTAGTCCTAGCGTGCTGACGCCCAGAAGTCTGTAATTTTATCACCGATGAAAATGTTTATCATTGTACCACAGCTGGACAAATCCACAAGTTGATCTTGCTCTTCTTCAGTGAGACCTTGGATTTTGTCTACTTCTTCACAGCTGATGGGATTTCGAATGCATCTGTCGTCAGGGTCAGGTTCAGGGAAATACTCTCTAAAAGTGGTGGCTAGGCTGCCTAGATGCTCGGCTACAGTGATCTTGATCTGGTCAGGCAAACTCTCCTCTGATGACTCCAAGAATTGTTTTAAAGTAGAAAAGTTAGTTAGTGACTCGTTTTCTATCCTTGACGCTCAGATCTGACACTTTTTGACCATAGCACTAATCTCATCCTCAGCTTTGAACAAGTCTACATTTTTTCCTTGTAAACTCAAGTTTAACACATTTAAGTGTTCAAACACATCAGCTAAGTACGCAACTGAGCAAAGCCAAGAGAAGTTAGTGAGCAAATCCGCGTACTTAGTGTCAACAAGGAAGACATGAACCTCGTCTCTAAGTTCATGACAAGATCCTACCTCGAGAAAGCCATCTTACTTCCGTATGAATAAGAAATTGCTCATGCTCACTGCCGATCTCTTTACACAACAAAGAAAATAATCTGAATTGCAGATCTCGAGTTTTAATGTAGTTGATGATTTGAACTACTTTGTTAAATATCTTTTGCAAAGATTCAGGCAATCTTTTGGCTACTAAGGTTTCACGATGGATACAACAGTGAGTCCATTTCACCTCAGCGGCTACTGCTTTGAAACGAGATAGAAGTCCTGTTTTTTTGCCAGCCATTGACTTTGCTCCATCCGTCGACAAGCCTACACATTTATTCCCGCTGACATCGTGTTTATTGAGATAATTATTTAATGCAGTAAAAATATCGTCTGCTGTTGTATGCAGTAGTTCGCATGAAAAAATAAAATATTCGAACACTTGGTCCTCCCATAACAATCGTGCGAAAACCAACATTATAGCTTTATTTTTTATATGTCTGTGCTTTCATCCAAGTGTAGAGCGTACATGTCACTCATGCTGAGTCTAGCCAGCAATGTTTCTTCAATGATAATTGCCATATCAGTAATCCGTCTTTGAACAGTATTATCTGAGAGCGGGATAGTTCCTACTACCTTAGCAGCTGCATCACCTAACATTTTCTTGCAAAGTATTACTGCTGATGGCAGTTTAAGTTCCTCAGCAATTGTGTGGTTTTTCCCACATTTAGCAACAAGCTGAGCCACCTCGTAAGACGCAAGGGATGCATTTTTCATTTACATTTGCACCACAGTGTTTGGTAATTGTTTTACGAGATGTTTTCAACTCTATTTTTGAAAAATCTAATAACTTACTTTTGTGCTCTGGGCGCTTTGTTTCAAGATGGCGCCAGAGTTTTGCTGGTTTCATACATTCATTCGAAAGGCTTTCATAGCAAATTACACACTGAGGTTTTAGGCTGTTGCTCAGGTCCAGTGAACGTAAAACTGTTTTCCAAGTAATCAGAGTTATATTTTCTAATTTTTCCATAACACTGATCTTGAAAGGGTTAGGTTCAAGGGACGCCGACGACTTAGGTTCAATGGACACTGACAACTTCGGTTCGAGAGTCACTGACTTACTTGCTTGAACATCAAATGCATTATCTTCCTCTTCATCTGTTGGCCTTCCTCGTTTTAACCAACGGTCCATTTTTAACCAGGCGAACTGTAGCTTCTGCGAAAAACAACGCTTTACAAACACTATTGTTTTAATACAGAATACTGAATATGTAAACAACACGGTCTGTGAAAGCACTGACAGTAAATTAACAATGGCCGATTGTCGTCTGAAATGCGAGTTTCTGTGTGAAGTGACTGTCAGTTGTCAGCTGCAAAGAGGCAGCGCGCGCAGTCTAACGGTATACAGCTGAACTACACTCCTGGAAATTGAAATAAGAACACCGTGAATTCATTGTCCCAGGAAGGGGAAACTTTATTGACACATTCCTGGGGTCAGATACATCACATGATCACACTGACAGAACCATAGGCACATAGACACAGGCAACAGAGCATGCACAATGTCGGCACTAGTACAGTGTATATCCACCTTTCGCAGCAATGCAGGCTGCTATTCTCCCATGGAGACGATCGTAGAGATGCTGGATGTAGTCCTGTGGAACGGCTTGCCATGCCATTTCCACCTGGCGCCTCAGTTGGACCAGCGTTCGTGCTGGACGTGCAGACCGCGTGAGACGACGCTTCATCCAGTCCCAAACATGCTCAATGGGGGACAGATCCGGAGATCTTGCTGGCCAGGGTAATTGACTTACACCTTCTAGAGCACGTTGGGTGGCACGGGATACATGCGGACGTGCATTGTCCTGTTGGAACAGCAAGTTCCCTTGCCGGTCTAGGAATGGTAGAACGATGGGTTCGATGACGGTTTGGATGTACCGTGCACCATTCAGTGTCCCCTCGACGATCACCAGTGGTGTACGGCCACTGTAGGAGATCGCTCCCCACACCATGATGCCGGGTGTTGGCCCTGTGTGCCTCGGTCGTATGCAGTCCTGATTGTGGCGCTCACCTGCACGGCGCCAAACACGCATACGACCATCATTGGCACCAAGGCAGAAGCTACTCTCATCGCTGAAGACGACACGTCTCCATTCGTCCCTCCATTCACGCCTGTCGCGACACCACTCGAGGCAGGCTGCACGATGTTGGGGCGTGAGCGGAAGACGGCCTAACGGTGTGCGGGACCGTAGCCCAGCTTCATGGAGACGGTTGCGAATGGTCCTCGCCGATACCCCAGGAGCAACAGTGTCCCTAATTTGCTGGGAAGTGGCGGTGCGGTCCCCTACGGCACTGCGTAGGATCCTACGGTCTTGGCGTGCATCCGTGCGTCGCTGCGGTCCGGTCCCAGGTCGACGGGCACGTGCACCTTCCGCCGACCACTGGCGACAACATCGATGTACTGTGGAGACCTCACGCCCTACGTGTTGAGCAATTCGGCGGTACGTCCACCCGGCCTCCCGCATGCCCACTATACGCCCTCGCTCAAAGTCCGTCAACTGCACATACGGTTCACGTCCACGCTGTCGCGGCATGCTACCAGTGTTAAAGACTGCGATGGAGCTCCGCATGCCACGGCAAACTGGCTGACACTGACGGCGGCGGTGCACAAATGCTGCGCAGTTAGCGCCATTCGACGGCCAACACCGCGGTTCCTGGTGTGTCCGCTGTGCCGTGCGTGTGATCATTGCTTGTACAGCCCTCTCGCAGTGTCCGGAGCAAGTATGGTGGGTCTGACACACCGGTGTCAATGTGTCCTTTTTTCCATTTCCAGGAGTGTATTTGCCTCTATCTAATTCTAGTTTCGCGCTAGTGTGTGCTAGTGTCAGTTGGTTCGACGAAGACGCTAGACGCAGAAGTTAGCGTTCGCTAAAGCTCTGCTCATGCAGGAAGCACCAAAATAAAAAAAAAAATCTGTTATCATACGAAATGCATTTAATATATTTTTTATTCTAATAGCATCATGCAGACCCCTCTGGCATAGCTCGCGGACCCATGAGGGTCCGCGGACCACCCGCTGGGAACCACTGGGAATGTTATTCACAGGACGATTCGCCGGTAACGAGGCTGAAGGGGTGGTAAAGGAAAGTAGAATGGAGGCGTGGCTAATCGGGCACAGTAGGAGTAGCCCGTAACTATGTAACCTGGTAGCATTTATGTTGACAAATGCAGCAGGTTGCGAAAGTTGAGCAGGTAACTCGGTTGTTTTCCTGCGATCTACATGATACACGGCCATGGTGGCGACTCCATCAGGCTATGTGAGGAAAGTGATATACATCATAGTGTTTAGCTTTTGAAGTAATTGGGATAAGGGAATTCCAAGCACACCAAAATGAGCGTCTAGCCCTGACGATTAAAAAAGGTTGAAATGGCTCTAAGCTCTATGGGACTTAACATATGAGGTCATCAGTCCCCTAGACTTAGAACTAGTTAAACCTAAATAACCTAAGGACATCACACACAGCCTTGCTCGAGGCAGGATTCGAACCTGTGACCGTAGCAGCAGCGCGGTTCCACATTGAAGCGCCAAGAATCGCTCGGCCACATCGGCCGGCGATTAAAATGAACTGAAGTCACTATTCAATAAGTTACACAGATTTCAATGATGGACATTTTTTCTAAAACATGATCATTTATTATTACTCTTGGACGCATGTTGTAGTCTAAGTCAATCGAAAAGTATCCTTACGCACAACAATGTCTGCTCTTCTACCGATCGCCCTTACGATTTGGCTGTGACAGCAGTGGGCCGGCCGAAGTGGCAGTGCGGTTCTAGGCGCTGCAGTCTGGAACCGCGAGACCGCTACGTCGCAGGTTCGAATCCTGCCTCGGGCATGGATGTGTGTGATGTCCTTAGGTTAGTTAGATTTAACCAGTTCTAAGTTCTAGGGGACTAATGACCTCAGAAGTTGAGTCCCATAGTGCTCAAAGCCATTTGTGACAGCAATGCATGTATTTTCACACTTAGCTTAAGCCACATCATGTTAATAACAACACATGCACTTAGTTAACGAACAGCACGAATTAACTCTAAACTTCTTTACTGTCCAAATTTGAGATCCAAGATGCTTATTCTACAGAAGTGTGACCTTTTACAAAACGGCAATTACTAAAATTGATTGTGATTTAAGATTGGTGAGTGTAATAACAAAACAAAGCATTATTGGAAGGAGCATGAAAAGTTGGATGACGTGGTGCATCATATTTATTTCTATGGTAATTTTAACAAAGGCTATTTTGTTTAAGGATTTTCTGATTCTGCCATGAATTCGAATTTTCCATGGTTATACTTAAATAACTGCAAACTGAACGTCACGTGAGACTTCAAAATGATCAGCGTCAGAATATACAACTGTACATGTAGATTCAGTTATTATTATATCTGAATGAGTGGCCATGATGCATTTGAAAGAAAACATCTTCCATTGATTGGGAGAGGGTTTATGTGATGATGGTTTTAGGTCGCTCAACGGCATGGTTAAGTTTTTGGCGTCTTGCGTGGGGAGAAATCTGTGATGGCCACCTGAACTTTATGGATTTAGTTTTTTCGGGTACTTATACGAGGAAGTTTCACAACTAGCTTTATATCACTGCACTCGTCTTTTCAAGAGCTTTTCAACGCTGTTAATATATTTACTTGATTTACAAAATGCTTCTATACCTCGGGCAGGACGATAAAAAGAGGAAACGTGTCGACAGACCAGCGGGGGGAGGGAGGACACGCATGCGGAAGCGGCGAGGCCAGCGACCGGGCCGCGGTACAGGCAACGCGACCTTCGCGGGAACAGTGGCAACAGCAGCGGTCGGCTGACTCACGCGCTTGTCTGCCACGCCACTGGCTGCCTTTCACCGCTAGCTAGGTCGCAACTCCCACACACAGTGGACTGCCCGCCAGTGGGTCACAATTCGCGAAATCATCTAGTGAAAGTCAACAATCACCTTACAACAACCTTACTACCAAAGTCGTCCATTTACTGGCACACTGTTTCTCATCTTAAAAGACCTCGACCACAGACCTTAAACTACAGAGAAATAATTTTACTTCTCGTTAGCGTAACATTAATAATATTGATTCAAGTGACAAAGATCAACAATTCGTCGCTTCGAGCAGGTTTGATCATACAACTGAGGCCAGTATTTACAGGCATTGGGTCGCATGTTTTTGTGCCTATCAGAAGCTGTAGAGACAGACTCAAGCGAGTTATCAGCAGGAAAGTCATGGACAGGACAACCGCTCAGTTCTGTCAAGCAATGGAGATTGTCCAACTTGTGTATTTACCGAGAGGCTGAAGATCTTCTCCTCCAGCGAAATGAGAGAACTCATATTTCGAGATAAAAATTTAGGTCCTGCCGTAGATCTCGAGCTAGCTTACACCTTCAAAATAAACGACTTCCTTCCTTCGCTGACTTTATCAACGTTCATCAATCAGTACAGAGATGAATATCAAACAACACAGTACCTTACAGACCCTCAAACAAAGCCCGGATGAAGGCCAACCTCCCACCTATGCAGCAAAAGCAAATTCAAGATAACGGTGTATTAAGTAGCATTATAGAACGGGCGGTATCAAAGGTAAATCCAACACAAGCAGCTGACATCTGACGATATTAGTCTCTACAGTCTCGTTCTCTTAATGTCTTAAAATATTTGAATTGACACGAAGCGTACGCAAACTGAGCACTGGGCTAAAATGCAGACACACTAGTAGTACAATTATGTCGGTTTCCTTATCACGTTAGATTTAAATGACAAGACAAGCTTAATATTACTTCTCTGGTCCTTAGCAACCGACTGTCGTTAACTGATGTTATGGATGTTGAGTGTAAAATGCTATCAGCCGAATTAGTCGCGAAAGCCTACGTTTCCACAATATTGGTAAGTTTAGTGCAACCGAAAGCGATCTTTATTTTTATAGTTATTAATTGTATGCTTTCATGTGTTCTGTCAAGTTGTTGCTTCCCATTTATGCACAATATTTCGACGGCCCACCCAGCCGTCTTCCTCAGGCGCCGCAAGTTATGTCCACTCGCTGTCTGGACTTCAACGAGACTGTCTATTTGGAGTCCAGGCAGCGAGTGGACGTAACACGAACTTACAGCACCTGAGAAAGACGATTGGGTCGGCTGCCGAAATAGCATAAAACAGAAACCATTCGACGGAGCAACCGGAAGCCCACAATCAATAGCACCGGGAAAACGAACTATAGATAACTATAGTTATGATCTATCTATTGTTATCGTGATAAACTGCTGCAGTAAACGACACTGAACGGGAACACACTACTTAACAAATAAATAACACAAAATTACGTTCATTCCCATAATTAGATCCAGAAGTTCATGTGTTCTACTAATAATCAGCATGTGGTAAGTGGGATCCGAAATGCTAGAGGGCAAATTACGAACCAACAACGAAGGGAACAAACACGACGTTTCGTCTCAATAATGCTTCAGTTTACCATTAATTTGACACGATGTGTTTCGACATCCCGTTTCAAAGCACTCATTAATGTCGAACATGTTCGTACTGTGTCTTGAAAAATAAAATTTTAATTCGAGAAGAAATTAAGCAGGTTCGTGTACATGTCATAGCATAAATCAAAGACAGTCGGTAATTTTGCTATCCGAAAACCTAAAACACGAAATGATGATGCCATGAAAACCTGACAGCCTGAAAGACGTAACGGCAATCTTCGGTTCATCATTTGATTGTGAAATACTTTCGTCTCAGATTGGTATCGCCTGTAGGAATCCCGGTGTAGAAATAACATTTGCTTATGTACGATATCACACTGGATCAACTCTTCACTTGTTACTCGACGGTTGCGGCCCAGCTGCTCAAATAAGTCGTGACAAGGATGCTGTGCAACAGTACATTCCAAGCAAGCAAGCGACATATCAGAGCAGAGGAAGCAACGCTGAGAAAATCTGATTAGCCGCTTTTCGTTCACTTGTATCTATTTCATTTGGAGTCAAATGTGTATAATGCACACTAATTTATTTGAATGTCTTTTTTAAACATACCGCATCCCGACAAGAAAAGGAAGAAGTTGAAAAATTGTATTTTTAGTTTGTCGAAAAGGAAGAAGTCTAAGATGACGAAATTGGAATTTTCCTGTAACTCTACAGATGCTGTTAGGTACACTGTGGTATTGCTACCTTAGCGCGCTCTGCAGGCATGTCTGTTTAACTACACTCGATTGGCCATTTTGTTTTATTGGGAACAGAGACTCGGAAGCGGACGCCGTTTTGAGAATTCTTCCTACGGTTTAAATAAAATTCATGTAAGTAATATTTTTATATCAATGAGGCCTTATGTATTTACTGGTGCTTTAATAATGATTTAATGAAGTTAACCTCTAAGACTTTGCGCGTGTTTAGTATGTATCCAAAATGACGAGTGCTGTTAAGATGGCGAGTTCGTCATCATACCCGCCTCTCTCTGCTGCCGTGCTTCTACTACCTTTGTTATTGTGTAGTTGTGTCATTCTGATTACAGGCTATGAATAAACATGGGGAAATTGCATATAAGGAAGGCAGAACGACAGAAACAAATGGAAATCCTGTTGAACCATCAGAAAGAAATCCAATCCTAATGTTTATGGATAGTCTTACTTCACATCTCACTTCCGAAGCCGTTACTCTCTGCAGAGATAATTTCGTAACTAGGTTTCCCACCACACACAAGCTACAGATTTCAACCGTTGGATGTGCCACATTTCATACACCTCTGAAGACTGCCTATAGCAAAGCTTGTACTGACTATCTTGCTTATCATCCAGGCCAAGTGATAACAAAGCGAGACAATGTTCAACACTGCCTTTAGCAAAACTGCATTTTAAATAGTTCAATCAAGGACTTTATACACACAGAAATTGACCATTAAATTCACAGACATTATTAAGTGATGCAGGCATCGTGCCATCACTAACAATGGACAATGCAATCAATGAAATTTCTTCCCAGACATTCTACTTGGGATATCAGCAAATCCAAATGCAGAATTTGGTGCACTACCAGGGTCTGCAACTACAACAACCTGTATTTTAACTCCGTTACCGGAAGATGAACCTTTACCACGGTCTTCATCTAAGCCTACACTTCCTTCTATTTTATCTCCACTATCCCATGCAGAACTCTGTGTATTATCGGTGCCCTCAACTGCATATAAGTACACACCTATCGCTCCTTTACCTCCGTTACCTCAACTTGCGCCTAAGGAGGTAAAAAAAAAACCGAAGAAAAAGTTACCATCTCTACACATAACCAGCTCACAAATGAAAATAGCTCTGGAAGAAAAGAGAGCAATGAGAAGAAAAAAAGAGAAAATGAAGAGAAAAAATGAAAAGAGAATGTAAACTTTCGTTCGGCGTATGTTTTGGAATGAATCAAAGATAGGACCCTACAATACACTTTTGCGACTCATCCTCAAACTCCTCTATCGAAATAGAGTACGCAGACAGTGATTCTGATGGTGTTGATGATAGGGGTAGAGAAGACGGAAATGAGGTATAAATGTTCTCGATGCCAAGAATAGGCTCATGCCCAGTGTACGAACTTAAATTGCAGGAAAGCAAAGGAAAAATTTTAGATTTGTGGCTTCTGTGATAAATACATAATCACCACTTAAATGTTTTCTAAATAAATCTTTATTTCGTCGTCTTACTCATACCCCAAAGTCATCTCACCCTCCTTGTAGGGAAATTGACAGATAGTAATACTATTAACGAAAAATTGGTCTATCTAGAAAATTTTTAGTTTTAGGAAATGTTTAAGAGCTTGAATCTTAAGGGGACACATGAGACTTTCTTTTTCATGAATAAACTGTGACTTCAAAGCCAAGGCCAGAAATATCATATCTCAATGTCGTCAGATTATCCGACTTTTCCTCAATGGAATTTACTGTCAACAATACTTATTTGAAATTTAAAGGAAGCTTAAACTATTTCAATAAAAATTCTGTAGAATTAATTTTTTAAGTCGAGTTTTCTTAGGTGTTGCATTTTTGAACTGTGTCACTGTTCTTGCAAAGGTGTGATGTAGCCACTGGAGAAATATTAAAGCCGATGATGACCTACTCTGGAAGACCCTTCCACGCTTTCATACCGGCTCGTTCACGCATCATCAGCTAGCACCCATCGTATCCTAACTACAGAATACAAGGTCTCAGACAGCAAGCGCCAGAATAAAAACTTTAATCCAGCGCAATAAGAAAGGTAAACACGCCGCATTACCTTCCTAAAAATGATCTCACCTTGCTTTCGACTGTTAGTGTTTTATTTTACGACTGCAATTTCGGTATTATTACAAGATATTAAGGCCGCATTACGTCATTACAGCAGATGAATTGTTCACTTAACACAAACTCCTGCTGCTCAATCTAAGTGATTGACAAAACGGCAAATACGACTTATGAAATAACTTTCAAGATTAATTTCAACTACGAAACAGCTTGCGTTGGATAAAATTTGTGGTATTTTTGACTGCAATTTAACTGCAACTAAGAACGAGAATGGCGGCGTAATGAACGAATTCTAAAAACATGAAATGAATGGAACTGAATGAATCACCAGTTATTAGCTGCAGTAAAACCTGACTACCCGCGCCTAATCAAGCCAACCAGTAGCATATAAGCTGACGCTAACAGTAGCATTCCGAAATATGCAAACAATGGACAATGTTTATCACTGTAATGAGTGAACTTAATTACATTCCATCCAGCTATTAGGAAGTTTGATAAAGGCGAATTTTTCGGCACCGCTGCGTCACTGTCCATAATCCCGATTTATTCCTCTGGGCACTAAAAAAAAAATGTAACGCTTGGAGGACTGACATTAGGAATTACTTAGGTGCATCCAAAGTATTTAATTTCTTTTGGAATGAATAATTCCAGCTAAGCTGCAATAGTTTAATTAGTAATGTTTCTTTTTTACTTCTAGTTTGTTTCGGCTATTGGGAAATTGCCAAGACATCTGTAGATGTTACATCTGGTGAGTCTACTTACGTTTATAAATGTTGTTCCTAAAGTTCAGTTTGCTTATGTATTTACCTCTGTTTCGAATCGACGCCCATATTGCATCAATGAATAAACTGCCGACTGTTTACTTGTTTCTAGATTGTTATTGTTCTATTGTACTTGCACATGTTGGAGGTAATGGAAATGAGCGTTTGGCGTCATTGGCCGGGAGGCCCCTCGCGGGGCAGGTCCGACCGCCATATCGCAGGTCTTATTACATTCGGCGCCACATTGGGCGACCTGCACGCCGGATGGGGATGAAATGATGATGAACACAACACCCAGTCCCTGAGCGGAGAAAATCTCCGACCCAGCCGGGAATCGAACCCGGGCCCAGAGGACGGCAATCCGTCACGCTGACCACTCAGCTACTGGGGCGGACGTTGGAGGTAATGAACAAAGTATTTTTTCAGTATGTACAGTTGTGCATGTGATACACCGTGTAAAGTATGTTAGACATCTGTGAAACTGCATTCTATGGTTATTAATTGGAAACGAATTCTTATGTGTAGCACATATGTAAAATATGTTGAAGTTTTTATTTTATTCCTAAACAGTTTTTCCACGTCAGTTAGTTGCGCTAAACTAATGAATCCAACAATGTAGAATGTTTTCTGGAAATACTTTTCACAGTTACTGACCGTTTATTCTCCTTGATACTTTATGTTTACAGTTTAATCTTTGCTGATCAGAGATGTTAGTCCCGTTTCATTGATGATATAATTTTGTTATGATTTGTATCTATAGGTATGTTTTGTTTTTTGCTTACTATCTTTGTATTCGTTCTCGCTTTCCGAAATGTCAATAAAATTTTCTAGATAATTTTTTTATGTTTGAGATAGATTTGTTCATTACAGATATAGTTTGAATGAATTTTTGTGTGCGTATATACTTCTAATTCTTTCAAAATGTTCATCTTATGTCCTTTTGGTATTACCGCATTTTCGATACGTTCTGCTTTGTAGTTTTGGTTTGTGACATGCAGGTAAAAGATTGTTGATTGCTGTCGCAATTGCTTCTGTGTTCTTTGAATCTAATACCAAAATTTCGTTCAGTTTGACAAATATAGAATTTTGCGCAGTCATTACATCGAATTTTGTGCTTGGGTTGGTAAAAAAAAAAGTTTTTGGTTTTTACGCATCGAATTTTCGGTTTTAGATAGTTTGTTCGGAAAGCTAATTTTGTTTACGATGTGGCGTATTTTATTCGATATTGCCGGTAGGTACGTTGCTTTTTGTTTAGTTTTCTTTTCTCTTGCTAATTTGGATGGGCATCTTTTCCAACTAGATTTAAGTACATAAGTAAAATTATCTCTATGTACATTTTTTTATTAACAGTGGACTCACCAACTGTACCTTGCTCCAGCTGGGCTAGGCAGTTTTACGTACAGCCTACTTTCGTATCTCTCATGTCCAACGATTCCACAGTAACTTCGTCAGTGATTTATAAATTAGAGAAATAAGTTCACTTTATAAAATTTATAAAGCAGAGTTACAGCAAATTAAAGCATATAATAATAATAACAGTTACTTACCAAATACTTAGACAAAATTTTATGAAAACCTAACAAAATGTTTTTAAAACCCCTACCACCTAGCATCTACCGCCCACCATGAAAGCAGGTAGACCCACTCTTGGGTAGTAGGGACGAGTTTGACCAATACTGTTCACAGGTTTACTTGAGAAGGGCACCATGACAAGCGCGATTATAGTGGAAAAGAAACATTACTAATTAAGCTATTGCAGATTAACTGGGATTATTCATTATAAAATGTCATATGAGGTAGTTTATGCTGTGGGCTCGGCCGAAATGAAAATTTAATTTCCTGTTGCTGATCATAGTTCTGGCCTGTTTCTTCAAAAAGTAGTGAGTAGGCATTCTTTGCAGGACTAATACATAGTACTTCATTTCTAGCAGAAAAACTATCTACGCATATGATTCTGTATTCCATGCACTTTAGGTTTTAGAGATATAAGAGCGGTGTTTCGAACGAGTTGTTCTCTGGCAACAAAAATGGTATAAACTACGCGTCGTCCATTATCACTATGACTAGTTTACGACAGTCCACCACAAAGTGGAATTTACAACATAGTTTACTTTGGCTACATTTATTTGACAGCGAAAGTATATAAAAATGTCCTCAACCTGAAGACTAGTTGAACACCATAGTACTTTACTGGGCCTGAAACAACTGGAGGTGGTATGTCTCTGACCTTGGAACTACCTTATCCAGCCAATTATAGCTCAATTGCCCATTGCTGAAATGTACTGAACTGAGCAGATATCCTTGTTAAACTTTACGGAAGACTATTTTTTTCATTTAGCATCTCACTGTTGTCTTCGCTATTATTAGTGAAAATTTCTGATTCGCCGAATAATTGCGGGGGGGGGGGGGGGGGGTTGGGTTGGGTTGTTTGGGGATGGAGACCAGACAGCGAGGTCATCGGTCTCATCGGATCAGAAAAAGATGGGGAAGGAAGTCGGCCGTGCCCTTTCAGAGGAACCATCCCGGCATTTGCCTGGAGTGATTTAGGGAAATCACGGAAAACCTAAATCAGGATGGCCGGACGCGGGATTGAACCGTCGTCCTCCCGAATGAATAATTGCGTTTTAGGGCCTTCAATAATATTACTGACTCTCTATAATATTTTTATACTGATGAATAGAGCAGCTTTGTGGCTAAATGCGTGACAGACTACAAATACAAAGATCCATGTTCAGTCTTCAGTCAGTCGTTGGATTGTTTTCTGTCACTTATCACTTCTTTCATCTCTGGCAATGATTTATTAACGTGAAAAAGGTTGAGTTCTATCGTGCTTCGGAGGTTGCGTTAAACTGTCTAGTAAAGCACTGCAGCCCTCAAGCCAACTTTAGGATTGAAGACAGCTTTTCTTGCCACTGAACGAGTGACCGGCTTAATTTGAAATTTATGAATTTGTGTAGTTGTTAAAGTAATATTATTTCTTTGAAAAGTGTACATAGTCGGCCAACGTATCAGGCCTTGCAGGTACTATCCTGAATTTGTTGATTTCAGAGAGTGTTTACATGTCAGTGTATCTGTGCACATACTGTTTGCACCTGTGTTGTGATTTTCTGTTTGGATTAATCGCTGGATGTACACGTTCACGCACTGTGTTATTGCGCTGCTTCCACTTTGCAATCGCATATATCTGCATATTCAATCTTTCTCGGCGTATTCCACTGATAAATTCTTCTCTGGTTATCAGCCGAGTGGTGGCGTCGTCTTGTCGCAATGTTTCTATGAGTTTCGTGGATAGACTACTCATCTACCTTTGAACTTCAAACGATGGCTACAGCAGCTACAGTTTCTAGCATTACCTTTCGTTTTATGGTGCCATGCAACAAACCGTTCTTGCACCCATTAAAATGTCGACACACTTAAAAAGAAGTCACTTAAGCTTTCTTAATAGGATGTAAAACCTGAATGCCAGCTGTACAAGCTGATAATCTGCTAGTATGAAAAGACCAGCCCAGACGTGTAGGGCTTACTATAAAACAATCCCATGCAGAACTGGTTGACATCAATCTATCTTGCATTCCATCCGTCTGTGATATCAAAAGCGAGTACAGCGGAAAAACATGGGTCATCTCGTACGACACGAATAATTTTGTGAATGGGGCGAAAATAAATTACGTTCATCTCTTTCACACAATCACAGAATTTTGTAGCACTACTGTGTCTCTCCTGATAAGCTGTGCTACGTCAATCACACACACCTGACAGGAGTCACTGACGTTCATATTTTGAATGCTATGCTAGTCCTATTACGAGGTATGAAGTTTGCCGACAATTAAAGAAATTCATCTTCACCACAAGAACGCAGTACCAGCACAAATATATCGCATCTCTACAACTTCCCGATCGACCACGAACAATAAGTGAGTGTTGCTAAACTAACTCTGCTCAGAGGTGAACCACCACCAGCACAGTGAAGTATATGTACAACATCGATCATTTTACAGCAACTATGACCAAGTTACGTGGAATATGTCCTACTACGACTTTTTACCGATGATATTAAAATGTTGGAGGCGATATATCCCCGCTGTATGAAGTACCAGTAGCTGCTACATACACAAGTAGCAACAGCACTAGTGGTAGCGAAGTCAGGCTCCTTCCACAAGGAAGATGTGCATCTGAATGCAGTGAGCTCTTTCTTAGGTTGTCTTCGGAGCACAAAACACAAGTACCGCTCATTGTAGCTCAGATGTATACGTGGTAGGTTCCCTGCCGTCAGTCAGCATGTTGTTGGCCTATTCATATACAAAATGTTTCTCACATAGGAGGTAACTGCTACTGCTGCGAGTATGGTTATTATGAAAAAACTCAAAATACGGCAAAGAAGAATATGTTTCCGCTTATGTTTCGGAGCTTCACATTGACTTCCAGAATATTCTGAAGATCTTTTCCATTTCTGTCGTATGGCAGCGGTACCCTGTATTATACTGACACCATTATTTAGATTGATGGACACCAAGATGAGGAAATACGTAACTTTGAAAGAAAGAATGGGCGTGACTTTGAAGTGAGTAAAAAATTAATTTCTTTGCTGCCAAAATATCGGCAATTTTACTAAAATTTTAACAAATTATTTGTTGTAAATAAAAGTACATTAATCAACAAATAAACTAAATTCATTATTTTATTCATGACTGTAATTTTCAGTATAAATTTGACTCATCAGTTTCAAATAAATTTTATTATGCTTAACCGGTTTCAACAAATTAATCTGTCGTCTTCAGAAGCTTAGTTTACCAGACAGTCAATATCTTCTTCATTGAAGGATAACGCCATGATGTGTTCGGAAATTTACATATTCTATGTCTTTGTATTGTAAATATAAATATCATGATATTAGTGTTATACTAAGATGATGATGACTGACTGCTAAAGTAAGATACTGAAGATCACTAATTTGTCGAAACTAATAAATCATAATAAAATATACTTCCATTCGATGAGTGAAATTTATCCTGAAACAACTGATTTCAATGAAGTTTTTCCGTAATTATAGCTACTCATGTGTTGGATCTGCTAATAGCCATGACCTCAGAACTGACAATTTATCCAATGTGTTTTCGATTTATGGAATGGGAGAGGAGAGCATTGTGTGCAGTGCCATTCTGTCTGAGGATGGTGAAGACTCAAGTGGTGATCACTGATTTTCTTTTCCTGTGGCAACAAGATATCAAAAACGTTGTAATGTAATCTAGAATAAATCTTTTTTTATTAATCTCAATCACTTGGCATGAGAAGGTCCTACAGCACTTCTGCGGTGAAACACACTTCATCGAGTACAAACTGTGTCCTTCATCTTCAGACAATTACAGAAAACCTTCACTTTGTCGAATAGTGCATACTACTGATCAACAGTGTGCAAAGACAAGCTGCTCGCGAATGGTAATAAGCAGTGACGCATCCAAGTGGCAGGAAGATGCGGGTTAAAGGCGAGTCACTTGACAAACTACACCACAACTGTAGTGAGCCGAAGTAGAAACTCTACGCCTCCCGTATGAAAGGACGCCGTACGAGCCAAAGTAAAGCGAGTGACTTCAGCTCTCTGCAGTGGAGCTTGTCCTCCCATGGAATTTGATGATCAACACACGGTGTAGATCGTAACCTGGGCTCTTTTTTGTGCTGCATTTTCACCGATGATAATTTCGAAGAATGTAGTTCTAGTTCGTCAATGTTATCAGCGAGTACAAAAAATAAGCATCCTACAAATAGTAATATGGAGCATTGCAACAACATCATGCTTTTCACCGTGTGATCTTGGTTCACACCCAGATCGAGACATAGTCTCTTGAAACTGAGTTGCAGTAAAATCAGCTTTGTCTGTCCGTGGTCCATGCTGTAGGGCTGTCAATGAATATATACTGAGACAATGCCATTGAGACCATGTAGTAGTACTCCCCATCCTACCAAACCATTCTGCTTCTAACATGATAATTAGGGAAGGCACACCAACAACAACGGAAATTAAAAAGTAGTCAATCACCCCACGGGTAATTCGTTAACTTGGGGCCACTACGAATCGCTGCGCCATGTATGACAGTAGCTATGTATGCTAAACATCAACCTTCAAATGACACTTGTGACTAGGACAAAGTTGTCCTTAACTCAGAGACTGGTTTGAGTGCCGCAGTGTTTTACTAGGCATTGCTCTCCTGTTGGGGTGGTATCTACTTGCCTTACGCCACCTCTGCAGTGAATTAGCCAAGCAGTTGCAGGGTGACCTACAGTTAAACATGGATCTCCAAATCTCAGTGAAACTCGTAATTTTTCGCAAATACAAATCATTACCAGATGGGAAAGTAGTTACAAATGAAAGAAAAAAAATGTGGGATCCAACTGAGAATTGAACGAGACAAATGGTTCAAATGGCTCTGAGGGCTATGGGACTCGGCTGCTGAGGTGATCAGTCCCCTAGAACTACTTAAATCTAACTAAGCTAAGGACATCACACACATCCATGCCCGAGGCAGGATTCGAACCTGCGACCGTAGCTGTCGCGCGGTTCCAGACTGTAGCGCCTAGAACCGCTCGGCTGAACGAGACACCACCTTAGTCAATGAGCCATACTATTTGTCAATGTACGAGACTTTCATGTGATCTCTGGACACCATTGTATCAGAATGCCATGAATAGCAATGTAGTAGTGAGTGGTAAGGAATGGTTAACCTTCATCTCGCTGTTCATCAATTTATCTTAAGTCAAACAGCTGAAAGGTTTAAATACACTCAGAAACCAACAGTGCTTAAAGAAGAACGCTTTGTTCACTGTGATTTAAAGCAGAACTGATAACGGAACTAAGTTTTTCTCAGTTTTGTCGTTGTAAATTCTTTGGCTTCAAACTGAGGGCCTCCGTTTTTGCTTTAAGCAGTACCAACAACAGCTTGAACACAGAAAATTCAAAAATTCCCATTACTAAGCAGTCAAATTAATGCGCCCACCGCCTATTTTCGATGTCAACGTACTATAACACCTCTAACGGGAGCGGTTTATCTGATATTTGACAGGTTATGATCATTGGCCTTCGGTCCAAAGGTGGAAGCATTTCCGACACGGCTAAGTCTCTAAATGGTTCGCGTGCCGCGGTGATTGAAATAGCCTACACCGTTCATGCCAAAACAGCGCTATTCAAAACCGGCGCCAAGGTAACTGGTGCACCACGGGCCATAGATAACAGGGATGAGCGACGTATTCGAATATGGGTACGGGCGCATAGGTGTATTGAGCAGCTGACAAGCCAGACGAACCAAGGGGTTACTAACACTGTCTCCTCAGCGACCGTTGCTGTGTATGGGCCTCTGCAGCAGGAGCCTGTTTTGCACCCATGCTGACTGCTGGTCACCGGCGACGTCAGCACCGCAACCGGACATTCACCAAGAGACGACAGGTGGCCTTTTCAGATGAATCACGATTTAAGCTCCATCGGAGAATCGGTCGTTGGCGTATACGGCGTGAAACGTCTGAAAGCTAACACTCCGCAACCAAAAGGGAGCGTTATGGTCTGGGGAATGTTTTCGGGGCATTCCCTGATGAACTCGTCATTGTGGGAGGCACAGTTGATCAACGCAAGTCTGCATCTATCCTTGGGGACCATATCCGCCCCTACATGCAGCTTCCTCCCCCCCCCCCCCCCCCTTCCGTCGGCACGGTGACATCTACCAACAGGACAATCGAACGCGTCACACAGCTCGTGGCTTAAGTGTGGTGTTCGAAGAGCACCAGCGTGAGTTTACCGTACTCCCTTGGCCACCAAATTAGCCAGACGTAAAACCAATCGAAAATCTGTTGGACCACCTCGATCGGGCTGTTCTCGCCATGGATTCTCAACCGAGAAACCTAACGTAGCTGGCCACGGTATTGGAATCGGCATTGCTTCACATCCCTGTCGATACCTTCCAGAACATCACTGACACTTCCTGCACGTGTCGCATTAGAAAAGGTAGTTATTTAGGTTTCTGAAGGTAATCACTTAACGTCACTGGACAGTCTACTATTTCATAGTGAGAATACAAAAATGTATTAGATGCAAAATTTTGATCCCCATGATCTTACCATATAATGGAGATGACGTATGGTTTTATTTCATAATTTCTTTGGCATCATCAAGCGATGTACCGTGTGTACCCGCCCGACCATCCAGATTGAAGTTTTCTGTGGGTTCCCAACAACCCTTAAGGAGAATATTAACATGATTCCTTTGAAAAGGGCACCGCTGTTTCCTTAATCTTATTCCATCTCAGCTTGTGATTCCCTCAATTGATGATTCGTATGTAAGGCGTCCAATTCCTTATACACTTCTGAAGTTATTTTTGAGACCTATATGGCATACTTCCTCATCACGAAGTTTCTGTGTACGTTGTGAGCAGTATTTAAACCCCGATCTCTTGGTCACTGTTAGAACAGTATTGCTCAAGTATTTACTTTTTCGTCTCCCAAGCCACTCCCAATTGTCTTACCGGGAAAAAAGAACTGTTGAAATGGATGTACTGAAGAAGAATTTCACTCAGATCAGGTGAAGAAGTGAGTTGTGCACTATGGTGTGACGAGAGTACGGAAAACTGGATTACCATATGCCAGTATGAATTATTCTTCAGAAGTCGCCATCAAGTAAAAAAATTCATTTTCCACAAATAATATAATCACACTGTATCCTGAGAAATATCCAAAATAAGTGATAAAACTTAAGCTCTAATAATGTTCACAATCCTGAAAACAAAGTATATTATGGTTAATAAGTTCGCATCATTGCCTTTATTTAACAAGACTGCACCGGACTATTTTTGTCACATGTACTTTCTACAGTTTTAATTATCATCAGTTGGTGCCTTGTTTCAAAAGAATAAAGAAAATTTCGTTTGTAGTGATAAACGAAGACCCTCCGAAGTGGTGCCGGGACTTCCTCGACCTACGTCAGCTGTGGTTTGCGCGATACGGGGAACATTACGCCACTGCACAATCCTTTTATGAGTGTACAGTCACAGTATAACATGGATGAAAAAGTCTTAACTGCGCAGATATGGCTCAACTAAGATTCTGCCCGAGCCTATGGCTCCATCCTGCCTGAAACAGGGTGCCCAGCACATCCCAGATATATTAGGAGAAAAATTCAACGTTAACGTGTATGACACTCCCAAAAGAGCGCAGCGGACGAAAATTAATGTCTTTGGTGACAACTTAAAAAATACATGACATTCATTCATTCTATTAATAGTTGCCACGTACACAACTTTTTCTGAAAAAATATCCTTATGTGTGATTCACCGACGCTCAGTCAAACTCTAACTGTTCCTGACGATGACATCTAATTAGCAAGATTCAGCGACTCTTCGAATGAAATTCTCCGTCAGATATGTAGAGATCACTAATAATCCCATTTTCTCGATACAGGAAACAAAGCAAATGCAGTAAGTTACACTAAAAATTAAGAGCGACAAACGGAAGAGAAAGCAATTACTGCAGCAGTAATTAACTTGGTCACTTTCTCTTCCTTCGTTAAATGTCTACATACCAATGCTACATCTCAAAGCAGCAAATCTACTCGCTGTTTACAGAACTATTTTCCGTTTGTTATCACGCTTCTCATTCTCTCCTCGAAATACAACGAAAAATTCTTTTTCTCTCAGGGGTTACACAGGAACAGTAAGTTCGCAACACCAACAAGGGTCCGGAAAAAACACTAAAGTGTAGCAAGCAAGAAGTGCTGGACAATATGACCTAGCACAAAAGGCTATTGAAATGATAAATTTGGGGGGCATAGAATTCAACTGTGTCTACGTTCAACCACAGATATGTCTAACAGTTACCTACATTATACCTAGCTCCAAGTCATTTGTAGTTAAATTTATGAGAACACGTTTACGCTGATTGAGTCTTCCTCGTCGCTGTTTGGTAAAACATGTTAAGATTTATAAATGAAACGCACAAAGATGTGGATGTACTACAGTATAAATTTATTTAACTAATGTGTCTGATGAAGGCCTTGTAAAAGGAAAACTAATTAACTGATTACAACAATACCGTCAAACACATCTACATTTTCGAGCGCACATTCAGTTTATTAAAAACCGTTGTAAACCATCAATCAAAAATAACTCACCTTCCGGTAGTAAATCTTTCTTGACGACCAGGTCAATGAAATAATTAGTGACGTAGTAGAGATGACCCATTCCGAGAGGATTGAAGCTGGATGAGGAATTATAGTTGTTGGACGTTTTGGCCTCGCTGAAGGGGGAGTCGAAGTATCCCGTGAGGTTGGTCGTGCCACCAGCACTGGGCGCACAGCCGAGCGTCGCCATGGTGATGACCAAAGCTGTCGGTAATGTCATGGTGAAGCTCATGGCGCTGCGTGTTTCGGTACAGCACAGCACCGCACCACACCACACCACACCACACCTCGCACCAACAACCTCAACCAAGCGCCGCCGAGCGCCAACTAATCTGTGCGCAACGGGACAGGCTGACGCCTGCTGGCTGCCGCAGCGCCCCTAGCGGCCGCCGCTCGCACTACCTGAAACATGAAAAAGAGAAGCTTCATTATCGCAGCTTAGAAACGAACAGAGAAATAAAAAAGCAGACTGGACGATAAAATTGACACCTGAGAAAGTAACAATGCTACATCTATAAATGTTCAACAATGCTTACAGGTATATTACATCGGTAAACTGAAGGGCTAATGTAAACGGTGAACATAGTTGCTTCCCAAATGAATGCAAAAAAGTAGCTCATACGTCGGTGCGCGCGAACTTGCGTATACTGTGCAAAAAGTATACAGAAATCCTCCTTTTACGATTCCGTGAGAATGTGGCTAGCATATCTGACAATCCACAAGTTCGTCCGTGACAGCTGAACATTTTTCTTCTTCTCTCTTTTAATCCTGATAGCCGATGGAAGTCTTCCTTACTGGTATTTGCTCGTTACATACTGTCCTGTCCGCAAAAGTGAAACGATTGGTGAACGGACATACCGGCTGCAGCAACTGCAGGCGGAACGATGAACCGATATCGAAGGTAAGGAGACAGGAGGCAGTGGAAATCAGTCTATTAGGAAAGCAAATCGAATCCTCAGTACATGCAGTCGTCTAAATCGCATGACAGCTGCTATCACTGGAAAAAAAAATATCTGCAGAGAGAAACTAACTTCCACATCATTATCTGGGGGGAGGGGGTTGGGGGAGATTGCTAAGGTGCGAATTTATCAGGACGATGATTAAACAAAGCAATCTTTTAACCGTTCTGAGTATGGAATACTATAAGTTTGAGTATAACTGAAAAACCAGAAAATCGTAAGGAGATCAGAATAGGAAAGTAAAAATATTAAAAGCCCTTTCGACGACCAGATCCTTAAGGCCCGTTGCACACTTACGCGGATGGTCCGCGTTCCGCGCGCGGTTGGCGGACCCGCGTCATGGTTCACACAGTCGGGCGGATGCGCGCGGTTGTGTGCAGTCGAGTGAACGCGGTCTTCCCTGCACTGTGCTGGATCTCATCTGTGGTGTAACACATCGTTCTGTTTGATCGGATGTATAGAGATGAGCTCGCTGCAAGTATAAGTCATTTCAGCCTATATGATATACAAAAAGAGAAATTCCACGCGCGAGAGACGGTTTTGGGTGCATCCTATGGTGGAACAAAGATGTACGAAAGGAGTGTTCGTCATATTGTATTCCGAATTGCGCAAAGACTAAGAGAAATTTAATGCATATTTTCGTATGTCTATTCGTTGCTTTGACGAGCTTGTCAGCAAAATACAAGACAACCTGACACTTTCAAGTCTCAGAAGGATACCTATTACTCGGATGACGATTAAGTTTAATAATATATTTAATCATTCAAAGCTTTGCTACAACTATGTATTATATTCGTTTGGCAATAGACAATTTTACATATGTATTGTATTACTACTGAATTCCCATAATTTTTATAACATCTCCCAAGATGATGATGACGTTGATTGGGCTGGAGAGGGATGGGGAGTCGCAATTTGTGTCTGTACGGACGGATCCCTGCGGTACTGCGTTGATTGGTTAGGATGCTGTTGGGATATTGAAGGTGGGGCGTAGGTAAAATAGGTCGGTGGATAGTGGAAAGAGCTGATGGGAGCTGGGGGGTGTATGTTTAAATTAGCCTGATTTGTTTGCTTAATCGACATAAGCAGTTGAAGTACCTGAGTACGAAATAATAGCTTCTGTTCAACATTTAATGTCTTCACAGAGGGCAACAGCGAAACAAAGAATGCTCGGTCGTCGTCTTCCTCCTTTTCCTTACCACCTTTTAATAATGTAAGTAAATTATCTTCAAATTCTGTGCTCTTGATAGGCCTCTTCCTTCTGAACGATTGTTTTTCGGTGTTGACATTCAGTCGGACATCATCGGTTTGTTCTTCAGAGGGTTCGTCTCGACTGTTTTCTGCGAGTGCATTGTTGTTATACAGATTATCTTGCACGACTGATACTGAGTCAAAGTTACTCTCTGTTGTTGCATCTCGGAGACGGTCAAGAAAGTGTAACTGCTCATGGTAGATGTATTTTGGTCTCTTAGTCGCTGTTCATCCGGACCTCGTTTGATTTATTCTAGAGCGGCTTTTAAAATAGGCATCCCGTGCAGTTTTCCATCTCGTCTGGATCTTGTCAACTGAAATAACAAGGCCGCTAAGTCTTTTATTACTGGGGACGCGTACATATATATTTTAACAAGGAATACATCTAAGGTTTTATGTCAGCGTAGCCGACTTAATACCTAGAATTAAGTCTACTTTTCTCTGTGAATGTACATTAGTATCAAATATATGCTTTACACGTTACAGGTATCTTGGAAGCTGAAACACATTTACAGATCTGCATTACTCTATTTAATGGATGCATTAACAATTGGACAGATTACAAGGCACGTGAGCGCCACTATTTGGACTACGTTAAGAGAAGAATGCATGCCTGAGCCCTCAACAGACAAATGTAACGAAATTAGCCATGGTTTCCGAAATGTCGCCAATTTTCCTCATTGCATCGGAGCCCTGGATGGAAAACATATTCGTCTAGTAAACCCTATCAAAAGTGGATCACTTTTCTTCAATTACAAGAATTATTTCTCCATTATTCTTACTGCCATCTGTGACACTAACTATTGTTTCACGTTCATTGACGTCGGAGGATACGGAAGGAACTGTGATTCAAATATTTTTAAAAACAGCGTCTTTTGAAGGAAACTGGAAAAAGGAAAATTAGCGTTACCCCCACCAAAGCCACTGCCAGGTACACATGACTCTCCAGTGCCATATGTTTTTGTGGCAGACGAAGGCTTCGCATTAACACAACATGTGTTAAGGCCGTATGCGCGAAAAAACATGACTCACAAAAAGAAGATTTTCAATTGCCGACTTACCCGAGCCCGAAGGTTTATTGAATGTACTTTCGGAATATTAAGCCACAAGTGGAGGGTTTTTCACCGGCCCCTGAATGTCAATCTTGATCTAGCAGTATCTATTATCAAAACGTGCTGCATTTTGCCTACTTTTGTTCGAGTAAGAGACGGATACAACTTTGAAGATACCCTGTATGTTACCGGCTTCGAAGATGTGGCAGAAACTACACCTGTCAGTAAATCGGGTAATACTGTACGAGATAAATTTGCGAAATATTTTGTCGGTAGAAGAGCTGTGCCCTGGCAGGAATCAAAAATTCACTGAACACAAGCCATTGATCTCAATGACCAACATTTGCGGTTGTGTATAGTTTTTCAACATAATCAATGTTTGTATTGTGCATAAACTGGACTTGTGAATGTCTATAATGCTATAATTGTATATCATTGTATTTTGTATAGAACTACAATAAAAATACAAGGAAAATATGCGTCTACTTCCACACTTTTTCTGATCTGCCTCATTCAGACCTTCAAGGCCGAGTATTATATTTGCACAGACGTCTAGCCACACCTTCAATCGCATTTCACGGTTCTTGTAGTCCTCATGCGATGGATCCCATATGTGAGGCCTTCCTTCAACTTCGGCAATTAACATGTCTGTATCGATTTCGCAAGACATTCTGGAAACTTCTTAAATCACACCCATATTTGCCACACTAGTCGAATGTTACGGCTGAAATGAGGTACTCCGCTTCTACTGCGCGCGCGGTACCCGCAGGAATGTGCACGCACCAACTTGTTTCTGTATATTCAACTGACGCGGACGGTCCGCGGCGCGCAAGGGCTGCGCGGACGGCTCCGCCTCTTGCAGACCATCCGCGTACTGTGTGGTGCCCCATTGGAATACGTGACTACCAACAGCGCGCGGAACGCGGAGCGCGGACCATCCGCGTAAGTGTGCAACGGGCCTAAGGAAGCATCGCTTTTCCGTACTTCGGAAGGAAATCGAAGGCGTCATTTTCAAAGAAATGGGACACAGCACCTCGCTCGATGATTAATGAGGTGGACAGAAAGAAGAGGAAGACTACTGCGGTTCGTCAGATATTAAAACACTTGACAAGTTATTTGTTTATGAGATGGGCAAATTGTTGTGAAAAGTAAGTATTACAGGGTGAACTTGCTTACGAGGAATGGTGAGATAGAATTTTATTCTTGATACTGAAATGATATTTGCACAATCAATGTATAGGTTTACATGGAGGCTTCCACGCCCAATATCTATGTCCTTGGTGATTTTTGTTTTATGGAGTTAAGGTGAGATTCAAGGGATATTTATTTTTTGCCTATCGTTTCGTCTTCCAATGCAGGTGACATCATTAGAAACTGTGAGTTAGATAAGAATAGCATATTTAAACAAGCTCAGCAAGTCGAACTGTTTATACGTATCTCAAAAAATCGTTCAAATGGCTCTAAGCACTATGGGACTTAACATCTGAGGTCATCAGTCCCCTAAGACTTAGAACTACTTAAACCTAAGGACATCACACACATCCCTGCCCGAGGCAGGATTCGAACCTGCGACCGTAGCAGCAGCGCGGTTCCGGACTGAAGCGCCTAGAACCGCTCGGCCACAACGGCCGGCTATCTCAACAGTCGTTCACGACATCATGCCCAAATCGCGGAGTCGCGCCGACGTGTGTTTTGGATGATTGAAGGTGGGGAAGACATGGCACTGTTTGCTTTATGAAGCACTAAGGTCCGCAACTTGTCTAATACTCCTCCTCCCCCCCCCCCACCACTCTCTCTCTCTCTCTCTCTCTCTCTCTCTCTCTCTCTCCCTCTCTCTCCCCCTCTCCACTTTCAGCACGTGGATTTCTACGGCCTCTGTACACCGTCGCTCATTAGTGGCCTTAATCGACTGGAGCAGGGAACACTCAAACAACACAACAACTCTTCCGCGTAGTCGAACATATAACACACGGCTACAACATGAACAAAGCCACAGGGGCCTTGTTCCTGGACATCGAAAATGCTTTCGACAGTCTTTGGCACAACGGCCTTATACGCAAACTAAGCGAAGCTGGTTTCCTGGACGGACTCGTACGTCTCATACACTCATATCTCACGAACAGATGTTTCAACAGCGAGGTGCAGGGCAAACAATCGACACAGCACGGTATCCAAGCTGGAGTACCCCAGGGAAGCATCCTAGGGCCCGTCTTGTTCAACCTGTACATTAACAACTTCCCAGCAACACAAAACACGACGTTAGCCATCTATGCGGATGACACAGCCATCCTCGCGCAAGATTGGACACCGTCGAATATTAATTCAAGAATACAGACGGCACTGATAACTGCCGAGCCTTGGTTGGAGAGATGGCGTATTAAAGTAAACGTCGACAAGTGCGAAGCAGTTCTGTTTACACGCAGACCGAAACTACTGTGCAAACATCAACACAGTTGACAGATACACGCCCAATACGTTTCCAAGAGAAAGTCAGATATCTCTGTGTCTGGCTGGACCGGAAACTTACATAGGGGGACCACGTCGAATACGTTGCCAACGGAGCGCACACGAGACTCAAATAACTGTACCCAATGCTCAACAGCGAAAGCACACTGAATACGAGGGTGTCGAGGTCTATATGACACTGATTAGACCACTACTGAGGTACGCAGCTTCCGTCTGGGGATATGCAGCTCCTATATGATTGCGCCGCCTGCAGATTATACTGTACAAAGTGCTACGAATCATTAGCAACGCTCCACGCTACACATGCACCGTGGATCTTCTCAATGAATACTGCCTTGGAACCCTCAAGGAAGTATTAAAAAAAAACACGCCCCACAGCTATACAGGAACTCGAGACACTCTAACAGTCCTGTTATCCTTACCCTGGGAAACTATGATCACAAACATAGCCAAAGACACGGCTAGCTAGGGCAAAACCACCTATGGCAAGATAACACACACCAACAAGCGACAAACGTCGGCAAGCCCCTGCATATTAGCAACGTTGACTGGAAATACCAGCTGCTACTAAAGCCGACCAACAGGCTACAGCATGGAAATCGAAGAGCTCGCCCACTGACGCACAAACAAATCGCCAACATCACCCTACACTGTGCATCTGATATATGACCTATTGGACACAAAACGATGATGAACCTAACTGTTTCAGGTTTGCTGACGCTGACCGAGAGATCAACACCGGCACCCAGCGGCAGCCGCCGAGTAATAGCACCGCACAACGTCAACATGCATGATACCCACTACTAAGAAAGCCTACCCTTGTATGACCTGTCGCAGGCAGCAAGACATCCGCTACTGCTCTTACCATCCGAACTAACTATCGCAGAGGTTTTTTTCCCTTGGCTCTTGCCATAGCACTTTCTTCCCTCTGCCCTTCAAACCGCTACCCTTCGTTCGACTTTCGACCCAATCTGTCTCCAGATGAGCGCATATTAATGGTTAACCTAAACCGGACGTACGCAAATATCGCAGTACCCACATCCTGGGACACCTCACTTTAGTGAAAACTGACCCTTATGCAGAGATGACAGTAGACCTGTTAGGTTGGCCATCATGGCGGTGTGGGCGTGGAGGGGCTCCACCTCTTGTAAAATGGAGCAGGGAATTGCAGGGAGTGATGGAATTCCAAAACCGCTATCAGTGGCGAAAATATGATGCCGAAGTCATAAAACCTGGACTATGGAGCAAAGAAATGTCATTTCGTCGGATGAGTCTTGTTTCATACCGTTTCCAACTTCTGACCGAATTTTATTCCCAAGAATGAGATATGGCGGTGGTTCGGTCATGTTTTGGGCAGCCATGTCGTGGTATTCCTAGTACCCCACGATGATCGCTTTGCAAAATGCCATTACTGCCAAGGACTATGTGACCATTTATGCTGATCAGATCCAGCCCATGGTGCAATGTTTTTTTTTCTTTTTTTCCAGTGATGATGTGGTATTCCAAGACGACAGGTCCTGTGTTCACACAACTCGCACCGTCCAGGACTGGTTTTGTGAGCACGAGGATGAATTGTCACATCTCCTATGGCCACCTGTCACCACTTGTAAATATTATTGAAACCTTGTGGTCTACTTTGTAAAGAAGGGTACGTGATCGTTGTCCGCCTCCATAGTCGTTATCTGACCTTGCCACTATTTAGCAGATTGCCTTGAAAACTATTCAGGACCTATATTTATCCATTAAGAGACGACTGCAAGCTGTTTTGAATGCCAGCGCGTTTCTTAATGTATTGTGTTTTCGGTGTTTCCATGTCTGTCCAACACCTGTACACACAAGCGAAAAGAGACGTTAGAGAAAGTTTTCGGTTAACTCAGGAGGTGAGTGAGTGATGGTCAACAGAAGGATCTAATTATAAGTGTATGCCCCACCTTGATACGGAGTCTCGTCCAAAGAACCTCGCATGCAGCTTCAATTTCGATTTCAGTAGATTTGAATTTCTTGTCTACTGCGACAACAAATACATCACCACCATTCCCCATTAACCTTTCATTTTAGTATACAGGGTATGCTGATACTTTCCCCAAAAATCTCACTAATATCAACTTCAGGTTTTAAACCGCTTCTTTGAATAGTATTATAATACGTGATCTTCACTCCTTTTTAAGAGTTATTCAAACTCTAGCACTTTGACGCCAATGTTTGAGCAGTTAACTACTTGCATTTTAATAGTCTCACCTGTGGGTGAGATCTTGCACTGATACTTCTCGGTTTGCTACGGCTATCGTATCTTTTGAATCTAGGCTGTTGGCAACTAACTGGATATCTCGATTACAATATTGGTATAAAGCGACAGAGTCTTCCTTAAAGAGCTAGTGAGGTAACATTTCACTAATCATTTGAGTCTGTATGGTCAACGCCACCAATTCCCATGAGGGGTTGGTAGGGTCCTCTCCTGGAAACGTAACCGCTTCCCTTCATGGATTTAGGGAGCGGTCATCTGTTTGTACTACGATAAATGCGTTGAAGAATATGTTTTCGACTGAGAACTAAGTTACTGCAACACTATGTAGTGGATGGCATCATTTCTACGAGAGGTGTATAGGAGTGATAGAAACTAGAGTTCCCCTTCCAGACGGAAAAAGACGTAGGCAAACCAATTACCTAGTGCTCTCCCAAATATAGCTGCAATGTTAAAAACATTGTAGTACTCTGAATCATTCAAGGAATATCCGTGTCTGCAGAGTTGTATAGTCAGAAGAACGTAAAGGTTTATGTGAAATGTGTCTCCAGCCTGCCTGTAGCCCCACCTGGGCGCTCGCTGCACGAAGTGGGCCCAGTCAGCGGCTCAGCTTACAAACTTGACTTTGTTATACGTAATGTATAACCACATGGTTTATACGTTATTTCGGAAAATACTATTTTGTCAGTCCGGATGTTTTGAAAATGGGTTCATGTAAGCCGGAACTAGTCATCAGTTAAATAAAAGGTGAATCTAACTGTTTCATATGAGGGTTGGAGGGTTGGGCAGGGGGGGGGGGGGGGGGGGGGGGGGGCTACTAACGCAGCACTGGAAATAAGTTACGGAGCGGAGCATCTGGAGTTGTTGAGCGGAACACTGAGCAGCAAGGCCACGCCACAATGACCAGCCTAATTATGCCGTCACTGACGCCGACCAAACGTCAGCAGCGGCACAACTACATCCCGACTTCACAGCTGCCTTAAGTGTCGGAGATTTTATCTATTTGATAAAAAAAATTGAAGAGCGTCAGTTTTCCCTGGAGCACATTTACGTTTGTCGTTTCAGAAGATAAAAGAAATGCGTTTGACAGCACCAATCAGAAATAAACGTTTATCACAAATAGTTACCTAATGTCACAGGTAAAACTGATTTTTAGTGAAACTTCAAATTGTCAGATCCAAAATATTCCTTAAACAGTTATGATGTCTCATCAAACAGCGTCACCAGAGACTATAATGTTTTGTCATATACAAGTAGGCTAATTAGATGCAATAATTCTCGAATATTCTGAAGTATTAACATAATCGTAGTTGTTCAACTGTTTTTGCCTTATTCTTCACAATAACTATATTTAAAATACATTCAAATTGATTTTAATCAAGTGCAGTTTTCAGTTAAAATGCAGTATTAGTAAAGGAAAGCATAATAGCGTATACAACCTTTTTACAAGCAGAATCTGACTAAAATTGCGTGATAGCTATCCACCTTCTTCATCGTTAGCTCAGCTTTAAACTTTTTTTTTTTCAGGAAAATCGTATAAAATCCTCTTAAGAACCACAGAGGACTGTTTATCCGCTCCAAGAAGACTAGAAGTAGTTTTGACCGCCAACGTGTTTTCTCTACCATATTAAGTATGATAATATATTGTTTTTCTGGTGTTTCCATTTTGTCCATCCCTATATGTACAAGCGACCAGAGGTTTTCCCTAAAGTTTGCGGTTGAATCAGGAGGTGAGTCTGGTGGTCGACAGAAGGATCCAATAATAATTTTGTGGCCACCCTTGATATGGAGTCCTATCCAACTAATCTCACATGCGGCTTCAGTTTCTATCTCAGTAGATTTGAAAGTCTTGTCTACTATGACAAATATACCACCTCCGTTTCCCATTAGCCTATCATTTTGGTATAAGCTGATACTATACCCAAAAATCTCACTTCATGTTTTAACCAGCTTTCTGTACGTAGTACTATGTGACCTCTTCTCCTTTTTAAAAGTTATTCAAACTCTGGTACTTTGACGTGAACGCTTGGGCAGTTAAACGCTTGGATTTTAATATCCTCACTTGTGGGGCATATCTTACACTGATACTTCTGGGTTTGCTACAATTATCGTATCTTTTGAATCCAGGCTGTTGGTGTCTTCCCTCCATGAATTTGGGAAGCGGTCACCTGTTTATATTCTGTTAAATGTACTGAGAACATGTCTTCCGTTGAGAACTAAGTTACTGCAACACTATATAGTGGACGGCATCACTTCTAGGTGAGGTGCCCAGGACTGGTAAAGAAAAATTACAGTTCACATTCCGGACGGAAAAAGACGTGGCCTAACCAATTGTCTAATGCTCTCCCAAACATAAGCGCAATGTTACAAACATTATAGTACTCTGAATCAATCGAGGAACTTCCGTGGGTGATCCGTTATATAGCTAGAAGAACGTAACCGTTTATGTGAAATGGGTTCCCACTCTGCCTCTAGCCCCACCTGTCTGCTCGCTGCACACAGTGGGCCCAGTCAGCGGCTCAGCATACGAACTTGACTTTGTTATATGTTATCTCGGAAAATGTTTTATCTGCCTGGATTATTTGAAAATGGGTACAGGTACCCCGGAACTAGTCATCAGTTAAATAAAGAGTGAATCTTGCAACCTTGGCTGTTTCTATATCGAACTGGTTTTTTGTGTTTCCGTATTTTTGTTCGACCCCTGCGTGGACGATTATTTATACCATATTTTGTCTAGTGTCGTTAGGCTATTATTACAGGCTATTTCATAACTGAAGATTCCGTTGTCAAGATTCGGGCGGATTAGTACTAACGAAGTAGAAATAACGAAAGTGAAAAGTTATCACAAAAAAATTGAGTTACAAATAAGGCACCATATGGGAGTGTTAATTTATGAGTGACTTTTTTTATGTCGAAGAATCAACGTGGGTTGTTAAGTATCAGTGCTGAATGATGACAAATGTGGAAGATTTGAGCAGAAGAGAACATTATGAGTCAAACCCGGCAGTCGACCACAAAATATGACGTCAACACGGAATGAGACATTTCTTATCTGTGTGTCAGTGATGTACTGTAGAGATTAACTCCAAGCTGTGGAATAACATTGTAGCACAACAGGTACGCCACTTTCCGCAGTTTGCCGGCGTCTGCTACGCTTTAGTCGATATGCACTAGTTGCTGCAGGGAAGGCACACGTGACACACCATCAATCTTATCGGCTGCAATGCGTTTGTCAGTAGAGACACTGATGTGACGGTTGCCAACAAATCAAATCATCTTTTGCGAAGAATCTCGCTTCAACTTTGGTGACGTCTGAGATAGCATGAAACGTTTAATATGTGGGCAATATCTCCTAGAATGTTTTATCTACTATAACACTTACGGGTACTCTGCACTGAGAAAGCTACATCACGTCACTAGTTCCAGAAGCTAGACGTCCATCTACATTATGCACAGGTTTTTTTCGACTCTTTCTGCTCTACAGATACTACGTTTTACATGGCCAGCCCATAGACTTGACAAGTGATCTATAGGACGTGTTGGCGAATAAAAGTTTATCATACGGGAGCTAACTCTTTCACTACATTTTTCCCGAGTGAAAGACTTGTCTAGCTATTTTAATTAATGTCATAAATGGAAGAAACAAGAAAAAAAACTTTCCGCCGCTTCGTTTTCCAAAATGGCAAGGCATACAGCATGTGTGCCCGGTATCCTGACGTAGTATCTATGTGTCTCAGTGGTATTTAAATGACTGATCATCCTGTACTTTCATTTATGATGTATATTTTCAGAAAATCTTTGTACCATATTTATGATTACAAATATTTGACATTTCGGTAGATTATTTCAAAGAAAAGTTCTTTAACATTACATGCAAATTACTGTGTCTCATGTGACGGTCACGTCGACTCTCCTCGTCCTCATACTGTGTGAAAAAGTTTTTGCACGAAACGACTTGACTTGTAGTACGTATAATATGCAGTAAATGCCTACTGGTTCTCTTATAAACTATCGTTGGACATATGCGTCCCAGTAAGAACTGAAAGGGTTAATATAGCTGAGCTTAGGACTTTGCTACTGGTTACTTGAAATACTAATCCTCTTTGACGCAGTCAAAGGCTGAAGACGAGTAGAAGCTCTTGTCACAGTGTGTGGCAGCTTCAGCAAAAATTGTTTTAGGCATGTATTAGGACTCATTTCCTTATTTCACAAGTCATGTACGGATTACTTTACTCCATGGTGTTCCATTTTGCACAAAGAATAGTGTAGTTCCGCTAATTATTCGTTACTGTCTTTTAGAAACACGTAGTCATCCGCGAAACCTTTGTATTACACACAGTATTAGCACATTTCGCGTGGGCTCTATACTTATATGTCAAAAATAACTCAAATTCACAAAGGTCTACTGCTTTCCTCCGTTCTGAGTCGGTCATACGTCACCCCTTGGCGTCGGTGAGGTATCATTATCTCTCCTACATTTAATGTTGGTAAGCGTAGCTGTGTTCAATCCACCTATAAAACCTTTTGGACATACTGCGTCAGTTCAACGCTCAGCTGATTCGTGAGCTATCATTTACGTATCATAGTCACATGTCCTATCACATGTCCTATCACATGTCCTATCACATGTCCTATCACATGTCCTATCACATGTCCTATCACATGTCCTATCACATGTCCTATCACATGTCCTATCACATGTCCTATCACATGTCCTATCACATGTCCTATCACATGTCCTATCACATGTCCTATCACATGTCCTATCACATGTCCTATCACATGTCCTATCACATGTCCTATCAACTGCGAGCTCTCTTTTGTCCTGGAGCAATTTCCAAAAGGAGCAATGTGTCACACAGTGTGTAAGGAATGCGGACAAATGCAGTTAGTGTAAACTCGCGAATTACAGATGATATAGTAGAATCAGTGAAAGAACCCGCAATCTAAAAAGCAGTATTACGTAAGATGCTAAAGAACAGGGGACATTATTAGATGCATAGATAGGCCAAATTAAAGCCAATAAATAGTGTTCCAACATGTTGTTCATTCCGAGTAACACAGTGTAATCAGCAACACGTCTAGTGATGGAAATAACTGTCCAATAACGCGAAAAGTGAAACATACATCGGTTTCATACAAAAATAAATCACATGAAAATAAACCCTCCAAAAAACAATATTAATAAAATAAAAATTTGTCCAAAGGAAAAACGGACAGAAAACTTGTTATTACTACCAACAGTGGAGGCGGTCTCCATAGTTAAACCGTAGGCTACTGCCCCAGTAGTGAACTGGTTGCTCTCCTCGAAATGTGGCGCAGTGATGTCAGTATGCCACATACAGCATGTAAACATGCGTATCTCCTCGCTGTAGGAGAAAACCTTGAGTCACTGAGTAACGTGGGTAAAAGGACTACATTCATTCCCTGTGACTACAACGAGCTAGATTTCGTTGGCTTTACCAACTGCAGTCAGTTATCTCCTACTTTCAGCCCTCCTATCCCTCCCAATGATGTATGGTCCTGTGTCTCAACAAGGTCAGTATAGGTATTGCACATGACTCATGAGCTGCTGTATCAACCCACTCGTAGCGACAAATTCCAATATGCCTTTTTTCGGCAGAGTATCGCCAACATTCTGACATGCTGTGGGCTTGTAAGTATGTTTCAGATGATCGAACAGGTTTTCTACTGGGTATTTGAAGCAGTGAGCTTACGGAATCTGAGCAGATGGGAAATCTCGTTCAGCTGCTCCGGTATCATCAGAATCAGACACAGTAAACTTATTGATGATCGGAACTTGGGTGCACTATTGGGGGCAAACTACTGAGCAGGTAGTTTCTCTGCTGAGGCCTGTGAGTGGTCTCATATTCTATGAGATCCACAATTACCTTGAGTCTTTTGAGTACCAGGTGGCAGCTGGCTTAAACCCTGGCCTAGAACTGGAATCTGCTCCACACCTAGAGCTTCTAGGTCTGCTTTCCCATATATCCCTTAATGGCGCTGTCATTCATTGACAACACAGTGGATCACGAAAGAGCATATACGCCTGATGCACCATGAGCAGTTTCACTGGATGGATACTGCCCGCTCGCCAGGTTCAGCAGAGAACTTGGATACGAGACTGTCTTGCAAGTACCTATGGCTTGTCTTAAACCCTTAATGTGGATGGGTCTATCGTTTCTGGGTAAGATACTTCGAGATACCAATAATGTGTTTCAAATTTATGAAGCCCTGTTGGACAGTTATCTCTAATGGGGTCAGATTTGTAGACACAAGTTCTCAATTCAAAGTGAAAATTATTTAGGAACTGTCCAGTCACAAAAACAGACAAGATGGCTGTTCAATATCCATCCCATTTCCTATGCAGCACCAAAATAACCACTTGGGTATGAGATTAAGTCAAAATCTTCCCTGGTTTCAGGAGACATATTGCATTCCTCCAAGAGTCAGGAAGGTCTCCTGTCTCCTAATGCAACTGAACAGTTTTCTATAGTTGCTTCTGCCAGAGCCACACCATAGTGAATTGACGCTGTCGTGACCAAGCGTTGTGTTACAAACCACAGATAAATACGAGTCCAGCTCCCAACGGAGGTGGAATAAAAGGCTCAACTGCCCTTCTCAGCGTTGGCTCTTTAGTGATGGACAGGTGGAGCCTGGTTGGTGATGGTAGCGGTCATAAAAAAAAATGCTGTCTTTGTATTTTGTGTCTCTGGCAGAACGCGACATTTTCTCACTACATCACTGAGCACCTCACCCCTTCCCCAGAATTACTCCTGGCTGCCTCCCATAGCAATTTCGATTGTGACATAATAAAATAATAATAATGTCCTATGTCATTATAGGATTCAGGAATTGACAATGTGATCTCTTTCCAGCATCTTCCATAATTCTGGCAACATTTGGTCCTCAAAAACCGAAAGGCAACAAAATTATCTGATTCTGAATCATCGCAGAGAAACAAGTATGTCGCTAATTACGTACCAGGATTCATCATTGAACAAAAGAACCGGCGCGCTTTTCAGATGGCCTCACAGCACTGGAATTGATCCATCACTGGTTCTGTAAACCACACAGGAGGAGTGTTGAAACATTTTATCCTTAGCTAAAATATGGGTTATTGGAACGCAATAGCTTTAACAACAGCTTTGTTGAGGCATATAGGAGCCTTCAACAATCTGTGTGTGCTTGAGATCTTGTAACTGGTTCTTTCATCGTAACAATGATGCAGCATAAAAATATGTAACAACTATTTTGCTGCAGTAGGTTTCATGGTGCCTCCGTATCCTGCATAAAGCACTGATTGGGTCCCATGTTATAATCTCTTTTTAAAATATCAAGGCTCAACTGAAAGTAAGGGTATTTCTGAAAAATCATGAGCTCCACAGCAAGTGGGGTCAAATACCACAAGATGCTTGGATAACATTAACTAAAGGACGAGAGAGACGCAAGAAGGGGGACAAATTAATTTAATGTAGTGTAACAAAAATATGGCTTTATCAACAAAGTTTTCTAGTACCCTTGCAACTTTTGCGATATGGACATGAGCAAATTTTCACACTGTCATGATATGAACTGTATTTTCTGCTCATTACCTAGCTAGTAGCATGTGGGAATGATAATAAACAATATATGACTTAAGTATGTATTGGTGAGTTGGTAGAGTATAAAACTAATTTTCAAATTTTTCCAACTGTGAAACTGACTACCATGAGCAGATAATGGAGGATAAAAGTTACTACCGAAATCACGGCCTATTATCTGGCGATGTTGGAGTAAAGGAACTTCACAATATGTTCTGCCAACCATTTTTTAAAATTTTGTATTTCATTGGCGAGGTATATTACGACTTCTAATTCATCTGACAAGATGATACTCCCCAGAAACGTAGAATTAATATACGGTGTGGACATGAACTGTATAACACATCGTAATTTGGTTACATGATGTTGAGTGTTGCATATTGTACAAGGAGTGTTGCCTGGTGGCTCAGTAGTAAAAGTGCCAGAGTGCATATCTAAAGTCCTAGGATCATTGATTTTTATCTGTCACTTATCGCTTCTTTCACCTATGCCAATATTTGACAATATGAAAAATGCTGAGGTGAATCCTGGTTCAAATCCCAGATTACACTGTAGGCCCCCTGTAACTAGCTTGGCAAGCCAATTCAATGGCCAGAGGAAGGCAAGGGCATACCACCACCTACAGGACCGTGCACAGTAAGGCACTATGGTATTGAAACCAATCCTTGGGTTGTTACATCTTTACTTTACAATAGTTTAATTAAAGACAGGAAAAATAAAATTGAAGCAATATTATAGATATTCCACCCTCAGTACAGATAAATGCAACAATTCAATAACAATGTTCCTATGTACTTTCGTCTCCTTCCACAGATCTGTAAGTCTAGCTTAGTATTATTGCTTCAATTGATGCATCACACAAACAGTTGGTAAACACCTATCATAAAACAAGCACGTACAGATTACATTACTTAAGGTACTTAATGATCTACACTAATAATGATGAGCTGTATTACACTTTAACAACGACGAGTTTGCTGCTTTACTCAGGTCCTCAGATATATTCGGGATGCAAGAATTTCCAGCTTCCATCCAACTGACAATGACTCAATTATTAATACAAATGCACTGATACATTCGAAATACAGAGATCTAGTTAAATGGCGACTGTGGCGACCATGGCCTCAAATAACACAACGCTGGAAATTGTATGCGATGCATCCATTACCCACCCCTTTCTTTCAGTACCTGTAAAAGCATCCTCCTTCAGCAAAATATGAAATTGTTATCTGCAAATTTTACACAAAAAACATATAATGGAACAGGAAGAATACAACTGTAAGGCTAAAATTTCTTGAGGACGACACAGTGCAGTTAACTGGGGATCAACAGAAAGATACCAGAAAAATACACACAGAAATCTTAAAAATCCTCATACATATTAACAAAATAAAAAATTAAATGGCTAAAACAAAACATCCAAAGGCAACAACTTTGAACAGCTTACAAAAAATTTATAAGCAGGTCAGTCCAGTCTGGCCAGCTGTAAATTTTAAAAGTGCATCTACACATAATCGAGCTAGAGTCCTAGACACATACTTACAGAAACACTGTATATTCACAGACAATGAAGGCTTTCACAACAGACAGGAGCTGATACAAAAGATCAACATACTTAGCATACTTTTAACAGCCACATTTACATCATTTGATACTACATCCATATACACCACCACTCCCACTACAGATGCAATCAGCATCAAACAATGAACAAAATGACATTCCCAATGCACATACAAAAGAGATAACAAATACTCTAAAATTAATCACACACTAATTTATTTCTCATTTGATAACCAATTCTATCACAACAAGATGTGACTCCCCATGAGATCACCAAGCAATGGACTCCTAGACATCATCATCTTAAATCACATCGAGAATAAAATATTTGAAACCACAGAGAAACTCAAACAATACTAAACTAGTAGACAATACTAAACGAACAACACAGAATCAGTAAACAACAGTTACATTTCTTAAACATAACAATATACAAACACACAATAAACGTCATCATTTCTACATGTATAACAAACCCTCCACTATGATACACAAAACTCAAAGCACCACACACCACACAAACAAGCCAATTCCCAATACAAGCTATACAGGTTAATAAAACTTCAACTACAAAAATGAGCTGCATGCAAACATGTTGTTGTTGTCTTCAGTCCTGAGACTGGTTTGATGCAGCTCTCCATGCTAATCTATCCTGTGCAAGCTCCTTCATCTCCCAGTACCTACTGCAACCTACATCCTTCTGAATCTGCTTAGTGTATTCATCTCTTGGTCTCCCTCTACGATTTTTACCCTCCACGCTGCCCTCCAATGCTAAATTTGTGATCCCTTGATGCCTCAGGACATGTCCCACCAACCGATATCATCTTCTGGTCAAGTCATGCCAGAAACATCTCTTCTCCCCAATTCTATTCAATACCTCGTCATTAGTTACGTGATCTACCCACCTAATCTTCAACATTCTTCTGTAGCACCACATTTCAAAAGCTTCTATTCTCCTCTTGTCCAAACTATTTATCGTCCATGTTTCACTTCCATACATGGCTACACTCCATACAAATACTTTCAGAAACGACTTCCTGACACTTAAATCTATACTCGATGTTAACAAATTTCTCTTCTTCAGAAACGCTTTCATTGCCATTGCCAGTGTACATTTTATATCTCCTCTACTTCGACCATCATCAGTTATTTTGCTCCCCAAATAGTAAAACTCCTTTACTACTTTAAGTGTCTCATTTCCTAATCTAATTCCCTCAGCATCACCCGACTTAATTGACTACATTCAATTATCCTCGTTTTGCTTTTGTTGATGTTCATCTTATATCCTCCTTTCAAGACACTGTCCATTCCGTTCAACTGCTCTTCCAAGTCCTTTGCTGTCTCTGACAGAATTACAATGTCATCGGCGAACCTCAAAGTTTTTACTTCTTCTCCATGAATTTTAATACCTACTCCAAATTTTTCTTTTGTTTCCTTTACTGCTTGCTCAATATACAGATTGAATAACATCGGAGAGAGGCTACAACCCTGTCTCACTCCCTTCCCAACCACTGCTTCCCTTGCATGCCCCTCGATTCTTGTAACTGCCATCTGGTTTCTGTACAAATTGTAAATAGCCTTTCGCTCCCTGTATTTTACCCCTGCAACCTTTAGAATTTGAAAGAGAGTATTCCAGTCAACATTGTCAAAAGCTTTCTCTAAGTCTACAAATGCTAGAAAAGTAGGTTTGCCTTTTCTTAATCTTTCTTCTAAGATAAGTTGTAAGGTCAGTATTGCCTCACGTGTTCCAACGTTTCTACGGAATCCAAACTGATCATCCCCGAGGTCCGCTTCTACCAGTGCTTCTATTCGTCTGTAAATAATTCGCGTTAGTATTTTGCAGCTGTGACTTATTAAACTGATAGTTCGGTAATTTTCACATCTGTCAGCACCTGCTTTCTTTGGGATTGGAATTATTATATTCTTCATGAAGTCTCAGGGTATTTCGACTGTCTCGTACATCTTGCTCACCAGATGGTAGAGTTTTGTCATGACTGGCTCTCCCAAGGCCATCAGTAGTTCTAATGGAATGTTGTCTGCTCCCGGGGCCTCGTTTTGACTCAGGTCTTTCAGTGCTCTGTCAAACTCTTCACGCAGTATCGTATCTCCCATTTCATCTTCATCTACATCCTCTTCCATTTCCATAATATTGTCCTCAAGTACATCGCCCTTGTATAAACCCTCTATATACTCCTTCCACCTTTCTGCTTTCCCCTCTTTGCTTAGAACTGGGTTTCCATCTGAGCTCTTGATATTCAGACAAGTGCCTCTCTTTTCTCCAAAGATCTCTTTAATTTTCCTGTAGGCTGTATGTATCTTACCCCTAATGAGATAAGTTTCTACATCCTTACATTTGTCCTCTAGCCATGCCTGCTTAGCCATTTTGCCCTTCCTGTCGATCTCATTTTTGAGACGTTTGTATTCCTTTTTGCCCGCTTCATTTACTGCATTTTTATATTTTCTCCTTTCATCAATTAAATTCAATATTTCTTCTGTTACCCAAGGATTTCTACTAGCCCTCGTCTTTTTACCTACTTGATCCTCTGCTGCCTTCACTATTTCATCTCTCAGAGCTACCCATTCGTCTTCTACTGTATTTCTTTCCCCCATTCCTGTCATTTGTACCCTTGTGCTGTCCCTGAAACTCTGTACAACCTCTGGTTCTTTCAGTTTATCCAGGCCCCATCTCAAATTCCCACCTTTTTGCAGTTTCTTCAGTTTTAATCTACAGTTCATAACCAATAGATTGTGGTCAGAGTCCACATCTGCCCCTGGAAATGTCCTACAATTTAAAACCTGGTTCCTAAATCTCTGTCTTACCATTATATAATCTACCTGATACCTTCTACTATCTCCAGGTTTCTTCCATGTATACAACCTTGTTTTATGATTCTTGAACCAAGTGTTAGCTATGATTAAGTTGTGTTCTGTGCAAAATTCTACCAGACGGCTTCCTCTTTCATTTCTTAGCCCCAATCCATATTCACCTACTACGTTTTCTTCTCTCCCTTTTCCTACTGTCGAATTCCAGTCACCCATGACTATTAAATTTTTGTCTCCCTTCACTACCTGAATAATTTCTTTTGTCTCATCATACATTTCTTCAATTTCTTCGTGATCTGCAGAGCTAGTTGGCATATAAAGTTGTACTAATGTAGTAGGCACTGGCTTCTTGTCTATCTTGGCCACAATAATGCGTTCACTATGCTGTTGGTATTAGCTTACCCGCATTCCTATTTTCCAATTCATTATTAAACCTACTCCTGCATTTGCCCTAATTGATTTTGTATTTATAACCCTGTATTCACCTGACCAGAAGTCTTGTTCCTCCTGCCACCCAACTTCACTAATTCCCACTATATCTAACTTTAACCTATCCATTTCCCTTTTTAAATTTTCTAACCTACCTGCCCGATTAAGGGATCTGACATTCCATGTTCCGATCCATAGAACGCCAGTTTTTTTTCTCCTGATACGATGTCCTCCTGAGTAGTTCCCGCCCGGAGATCCGAATGGGGGACTATTTTACCTCCGGAATATTTTACCCAAGAGGACGCCATCATCATTTAACCATACAGTAAAGCTGCATGCCCTCGGGAAAAATTACGGCTGTAGTTCCCCTTGCATTCAGCTGTTCGCAGTACCAGCACAGCAAGGCCGTTTTGGTTAGTGTTTCAAGGCCAGATCAGTCAATCATCCAGACTGTTGCCCCTGCAACTACTGAAAAGGCTGCTGCCCCTCTTCAGGAACCACACGTTTGTCTGACCTCTCAACAGATACCCCTCCGTTGTGGTTGCACCTACGGTACGGCTATCTGTATCGTTGAGGCACGCAAGCCTCCCCACCAACAGCAAGGTCCATGGTTCATAGGGGGAGGAAACGTGTAAGTGTGGAAATTTGATACAAAACAAACACGACAAACTAAACCACAAAATTAACCCCCCTCAACCCCCCTCTCTCTCTCTCTCTCTCTCTCTCTCTCTCTCACACACTCACACACACTCACACACACTCACTCACACACACTCACACACACTCACACACACACACTCACACACACTCACACACACTCACACACACTCACACACTCACACACACACTCACACACACACACACACGATATGCATGTATGAAAGAGACTGAGGAGAACAACCAATACTAATGCAAATGCAACTCATCTGGACTGTCAAATAACACTTCGAGACTGCAACTCAATTTATATTGGATAGACAGAAATTTCAGCATTACATGCACTCAACACAGAAAGGCACTTAAGAGCAAATCAGTCATTGTGCATTTGTAGGGAAAAAGCAGAAAAGCATCAACGTAAAATTTATTAAATGCAACAACAGGCTCCACAGAAACTAATAACAGATGGAAATTACCACATACAAAAGTAACAATGGACTACTACTACTACTACTACTACTACTACTACTACTACTATTGGTTTAAAGGAAGTAAACATTTGGGTATCAGAATCTTGCTGCAATGAAAATTTGCATAAAATAATGTGGAATGAGGGAAGGAGCACTGTTAGGGCCAGGGTTTGTTAACTTTAAGTTATGGGTAAAAATTTGGTGGCACGAGCTTAAGCCAGATGGTTAAAAGTGAGATAAAACCAAGGCAGGTAAAAAATGTATCCAGTCACTGGATGTAACAAACAATGTCAACATAGTCCATGCTGCTAAATTGGGGTAAGAAAATGAAGTTTGTACGGGCTAGAGTGTCATATGGCTTAAAATGTTAGAAAAATTAAATGCTTACATTGAAATTTAAAAATGTACGACAGTGCAGAGGTAGAAAGTAGCTGGAGACCACTCGAGGTGCACAGCCTGAGAAGCACTGCCCACATTCACCCCGAGTTCGAGTACTGAGGTGCATTAAATTTTATTATAAAATTCACTTTCCCTCACGAAACGTGTGAACTGGTTAGGTGCTATCCAATTATCCACACGTATCTGTGGTAGGGATGGTTCGTCTCAGATGAGCCAGCAAGGTATACTCTGTAAGAATATTGGATTATCGTGGAATGATCAGCACGGTTGCATTGGGGGGCAGATGGGCCTCAAGGTGTGAAAGAAACTCGTGGTCTGGTGTGCCCTATACCTTGTTAGGACAGTACAACGGCATCTTCCTGTGAAGCTTGAAGAGAAGTACGCCATACCTTGGTGGCCCTCTTGATTGCCCTCAGTTTGTTCAGGGGGTTGTGGTAACCTGCCACTCCATATCCCAAGTTACCAAAATATGTCACCATTGAAATTGCAGGTCCGTGCCCAGTACTCAGAATTCAATATTGTCTCCTCAGGTTGCATCTTTAGCTAATTCATTAGGAAGTTCATTCCCCAGAAGATCCATGTGGGTCTGTGTCTAGATGAATGTTACAGTGGGTCTGGAGCTATGGAGGTCAACTAATATGTCTTGTATGTTAGTGACCAGGAGGTTCCTAGGGGTACCACTGAGATATGTCTTGTAAGCAGTTCATGAAGTCACTACAAAAACCAAGATGGCTCTCAAATTTTGCCCAATTATAGACCAAACTCTCTAATTAAGGAGCCATGTAAATTATTTGATAGAAAGGTCAACCAATAAGTGCTGGTGCCTGGAAACCAGAAATTGAAAGTGGTTTTTGGGCATTCTGTTCCACCACACACCAACTGATTTATCTGGAATCTGCAATGCACAATGCTTCTGTGCATCAACAATGCCTGATCACTGTGTTCTTTGACCTGCAGAAGGTGTACAATACCACTTGGTGTCACCTGAGTGTAACTGTTTTCACTATAGCAATCCATGGTAATGAACTGGATTGATGGCGTTAAAAGGACACAGAAGACAAATCTTTATGAAACCATCTGCAACCAGGAAGCAATATAACCAAGAGATAGAAGTAAGTACAAGTGAGATATAGGTAGAAAGACGAAAATGGGTGCGTTGTTCTGCCCACAAAGTAGCTGGATGTCCTGAAACATGTTATGCAATGGGAGACGCATCCTCTGCATCCAACAGGTGTTTCCTCGCCCTCCATTACCACAAGAAAATTAGCAACGCAGACACATGGATAAAATCATAGGAAAGAGAACGATGATAAAGAGACAGCAAACCAAGAACAAATTTAAAAGAATAAGATGAATTAAAAAGTTGGGAGATGCACTAGCCAGTTCAGACCACCAAGCATGAGCAGCCATGGGTCCCCTGGGTTGGAACAGGTTACGTGGCAATCGTCCAATCCTTCCTTCAAGTGGATGACAAGGCCAATGTGCCCTACCTCACAGACAAGATTGGAAACCATCTTCACAGGTAAAATGTAAAACCAGATCAGGCACTTTGGCATCCAATAGCACCAGAGGCAGCATGGCACCAAGTTTAATTTTTCGCTGTAAGGCAGTGAAGTTATGACAGTCCAGTAGGTTGTGGGGGCGTGTCAGATGAGTACAAACTGACAGTTTGGTGGACATGTCATAGGATGTGGCCATGGGTCAGCCAAGTGTGGCCAATGGAAGCCAACTGAATGGTAGATTCCCTGCAAGAAGCACAAAAGGAAGACTACCTCATGGTTGTGGTCACCATTACTGCTCGCATTTTTTCAGAGAAAGCAGGACATTCCAATTCTTGTTCCAAGCCCCCAACAAGTGAATATGTTGGGAGTTGAGCTAAAGATCAGTTCTCGTAGCCATCTCCAAAGTCAGCATTCTGGTAGCCTAGTCAGTCAAGCAGGCAGCACGATAACTCCCTGAGATCCCAATATGACCTTGGGTCCAGACAAAGATGAACGATCATCCATCTTGATGGATGTCAAAATGGAGATACTGGAGAGTACCAACAAATGAGTGTCATGGGTAGCACTGGTCACCAGCTCGAAGACTGCACAGGGACTCACTGCCAACTAAGAGCATCTCGCTGGCGCAAGAACTAACCTGACAAAGTTTGAGCAATGGCCACCAATTCTGCAGTGAATACACTGTATCTTCTTGGCAAGAAGTGTAATTTACTTCACCATGCATGTGTGTACGCAAAACTGGTTCATCTTTTTACCACAGAGGCATGCATCAAGAATGGCAATAACCACGGGGTTAATAGAGTCTTTAGGTCCACAGGACAGGTTGAGACAGGTCCGAGGATGGGGTACACAACATGGAGAAACATGAAACTGCTCCCTGGCAAGAGACGACTGTGTGGGAAGTTGGAGTTCAGAGCAGAGCAACTGTATATGAACTGCGATTGACTCCAGTCCTGGGCTGTTGTTTTGGGAGGTGAATCTCCCTACTACCAGTATGAAGGACATGACAGTTCAGATGCTCAGGGAAGCAGTGAACATGTATCGCATTGTTCTGCAGCACAGTTATTGCTGCCTGATTTGTAGTGGAGGGACCAAAGTCTCTGCGAGTAGGCTGTTCGCAGGGCTGGTCCAAGGAACATCTGTCTCAAGTTGAACCCACAAATGGGGTGTTGAGTACAGCACTGGCAATACTGAAGGTACAAAAAATTATTGAAGGTTATGCTGAGCAATATTCCATCCTCCTATAATCAAGATGGGAGAGGGTCAGAGGTTTTTAAAGCCACAGATGTGTAAAACAGTCTGTCCTACAGCTGGTGTTACTTAGGCAGCAAAGAGTATTATGATGTAACCAGCATGTTCGCTTAAGTTGCCAAACATGGGGAATCCATGTCAGTCAGACATCAAAGAACAGACCCAGACAGTGATGACTCCATCACATAGAGCAAGTGGTCATAGATGTACAATTCTGGCTGTGGATGAATTGTATGACTGTGACATAAGTGCATGACCCATGTCTTGCTGGCTGAAAATCAGAACCAATAGGAGACAGATCTGGACTGTGTCTTTCATACTGTACCCTTCGGTCAGTGTTTAGCAACACCCACAATTGAGGAGCAATAGTAAATGCAAAAATTGTCAGCATACACCGGGGGAGGGGGGGGGGGGGGGGTAAAACTATACACCCAACAGCTGCAGCATTGACAGCCACTTGAAAAAGGGGCGCACTCAAGAAAGAGCTCAGTGGGATCCCTTTCTTTTGAAATGGGAGAGGGGAGGATGCTGTGGGAAGCACCAACTGGAAGCTGGAAAGTATAGTGTGAGAAGAAGTTCCACACAAAAATTGGGAGCGGGCCCCAGAGACCCCAGCATGTGGGTAACGAATATATGATGATGCCATGTGGTGTCATGAGCCTTGAAGAAGACAGTGATATGGGGTTGACACTGGGCAAAAGCTGACAAAATGGCAGACTCTATGCAAACCAAACTGTCAGCAGTAAAATAGCCGTGGTGAAAATTGCCCTGGGACAGAGAAAGAAGAACCCAACATCCAATGTACCAACACAGCCACTGGCTCACAATACATTTGATAAATCTGCAGAGAACATTAATAAGGCTAACTGAGCGACACCAGTCCATCTCATCTCAAGGAATGTTTACCTGGTTTCAGTAGTATTATATGTTGTTTGAGATGTGTAGAGAAAGGTAAATGAATTTACTCCACCCACTGTTTGAGATCATAAAATGCAGGCTGATAATTCTCAGGCACAGAGGATTAATATAACAGAGCAAACTGTACAATGACATCAGGATCAGTGTAGACAATACCATTCTTCAGATAGATACCAGGTACACCTGATGGGGACTGGTGTCTGTAGGGTATCGAACCCTTGCCCAAATCTGTGAAGGAGGGGTATGCAATCCAATGATAGATACGTACCATTTCCAGCATTCTTTTTTCTGTTGTTTTATTAGGTGGCAGATCTGGGCATGAAGCCGTTTAAAGGCAATGAGGTGCTCCATTGACGGTTGTTGCGTATGGTGGAGAGCCCATCTGCAATATCTAATGGCCACAGCAATTTCAACCAAGGCACTTTCTTCAGACAGAGAAAGGGGGGGGGGGGGGAGGAGGCGCGAGGAATAGGGGATCGCTAAGACAGCTGCCAATAGAATAGCTGCAATTGCGCTCTGAACAGCTGCATCCATACTTTCACATGCAGGATGCTAAGAGTGGGCAGGGGCAAAGTCATCCCAGTCAGCATTGTTGAGAGCCCATATGGGTGGACATTGTGAGCAATGTTGAGGGAGGTATAGGATGATCTGTCACTTATGTCACCATGGACTCTCCAATAGATGGAGGGGTGGAGAGCAGGGCTGTGAGTGGGAAGATCAATAGCTGGATAAGATGCATATGCCACACTGAAGTGTGTGAGGTCATCAGTATCCAAGAGACATAGATTGAGCTCTACAAGCAAAGTTTTGATAGCTTTACTGCAGCCAGTGGTTTTAGTTCTATCCCACAACGGGTGGTGGGAATTGAAGTCACACAAAATGAGGACAGCTGATAGAAATCAATACAGAAAATGCAGGCAAGACACTTTAACATCAGGAGGGAGACACACATTAAAGACAATAAAATCTAGACAAACAACACCCACAGCCTCCAAAGACATATAGACAGCCACATGTTCACTATAGACATAGTCCAGAATGTACAAACAAACTCTGCCACTCGGTCTCATGCTCTCTCGTGTATCAGCTTGGTTTCCCAAATAGCTGCGGACGGTTTGCAATGCTGGGAACCAGGTTTCCTGGATGGCAGTGCAGACAGCAGGAAACATGTGAGAAATGCCGCAGTTCAAACAGGTGGTGGAAAAAACCGCTAGTGTTCCACAGAAGGACCATGTTGTCATTATCCTGTAGAGGCGTGAAAGGACCTAGGTGGCAGGACATGCTCCAGTGTCGCCTGCTGCCACTGGTTGTCAGAAAACATCATAAATATGCATCAGTTCTGAAACGTGTGTGGGGGGAGGGGGGGGGGGGGAATCTGGTGCCACAGGGGCCAGCAAGAATTCAAATTTGGGTACAGAGTCAGAACAAGCAGTGTCTGGTGACACATACAGGAACCTCTTTCATCTTAAAGGTGGTCTTTTCGTCTATTTTCTCCTTGGATGATTTCGATGTACATGAGGAGGCTTGTCTGCCCTAGTTTCAGGGAAAGAGGAGGAACATGAAGCCCTACAAACAGCACCAATGGCTCCTTCATCCACTGACTGGTATCCAGTTGCAGATCAGCAGAATCCTGGGAGAGGAGTGTACCGAGGGACGTCTTCCTGCTGAAAGATGAAAGAGGAGGGTACTGCTTCTACTGTCCGGGGTTGGAGACTGACGTCCCCAGCAGGTGAGGAGTCAACAATCTCACAGTGAATGTAGGATAAACAATACGAAGAGGGCCCCCAACCACCAGGAAAGGGAGTGGAGCCAAGAAGCCATGAGGGCAAGTCATAGAAGGCACGAAGGGCAAGGGTACTGTCCCTAGGGAGAAGGACGGCACCATAGCCATAGCATACATCATCGTCATATATATAAGATGCTAAAGATCATATATCTTCTTGGCCTCCTGATTTGAGAGTCAGTCAAGTGTCTTACATTCCTTGATTTTCTTTTCTCTTTGAAAGATGGTGCAGTCCAATGAATGGGGGGGAATGGTGTTCCTCACAGTTGACACAGATTTGGGGGGGGGGGGGGGGGGAGGGGGGGCCACAAGGAGCACACCTGTACAACTGCATCCAAAATCCCTTCAGAGAAGACAGGTGATACAATGTGAAGAGGTGCCCAAATCTCACGCATTTTAACTGCCGTATTCGAGGATTAACACACAGATTCACATCTTATTGATACACTATCACCTTCACAGGCGACAAATCGTCTTCAAAGGCCAAAATAATGGCTCCAGTATCAATCTTATCGCACTTTGGTCTCCCATAGACACCGAATCAATGGTACCATGGCTGCAATGGATCTCGTGGTCTCACCATCACTATATATCAATTCTCTTCTGAGAAAACTTGCATCACACTCTTCTAACAATACAGAACTGAGCATCTGCACCCCCAGCTTTGCCTTGGTAACTAGTTACTTGAAGCCACTTTCATATTTTTTCAGCTTTTAATTGACAATAAGTTAACATGATTACTCCATGTACACCAGCTCAAGAAGCACGAAGAATGGTTAATATCCTCCGATTTCTCAGCAGCACTTCCTGGGGTGCAAACCTCACAGTTCTTCTGCAATTCTACAAACTTTTACGTTTATCCTGCCTGGGCTACAGACGTGTTGCTTACGAGTTGGCAACACCACTAGTACTGAGTTCATTACACCTTGTCCACTGTAGTAGTTGTGGGATTGGCAACTGGAGCCTTCTGTACAAGTCTCATACACGGCCTCCTGAAGGAAGCAGATATCTACAACTGAAGGTCAGATGCCAACAACTCTTGATGAACTATGCAGCTACAGACTGTCAGGTGCTTATCTCTGTTACTTGATTGTTTCATAACCAGCAGTTCCGGCTGTTTACAAATTGCCCAGAAATAAATAAACCAGATAGGATAAGAGTGGAGGCTTTATCCAAGGACTTCTAACTGCCGCTCTTGTATGTACACATAGTATTCCCTTCCCTCTTGGCATCCCCCTCCTCCTCCTCCTCCTCCTCCTTCCCATGGTGTGCACCCAATCCTGTGCTTTGGATAGACCACCTCTGTGACCCAAAAAATTCTGTGCTCACCATTCTCAGATGCCTATCTAGTTTGGTTATGCAGGACTACCCATATATTCCACAAATGGATCGACACTGGCAGGAATTTGCTTTGTTGACATGCCCTTTGACACACTATTTCTTCAGACCACATTGGCACAGGTTTCTGGTGGGGGAACGACTGTAGTATATTGTTCTTTTTCCACGTTGTAATACCTTGTCAACAGTATCCTGTACCCTTTCTTCGATAAATGTCTCTTGATTGGTTTCAAAAGCTGCTTCAACAGTGAAACCTTGCCACTTGAATTTCTGAAGTGACCAACATTGAGCAAGCTCCATAGGTCGGAGGTGTGAGAAAGAAAGTGACAAAATTAGTCGCTGTCACAGAGGTTGCCATGGATATACCACAGCGTCAAGAGTCAGAAGCTCAAGCTGCACAGGTTTAATATCTATCGTCATAGGCCATACTGAAATGTGTTGCAGCTCTGCTGTTGCTCTATTACTTGATCCCTGCTAGATGTGGTTCACTGCCCCACCGAGGATTGTAGGCATGTAAATCCCCCCGTAGAAGGATGGGTGGAGGCAGCTGTTGTACTAGTTCCACCAATTCGTGATGATACAGATACATCAGAGCGTAGACAGACGCTGCATACTGTTACCCTAACAGGTAGACACTAAAAGTCACAACTTCCAACACAGTGGTTAATGGCACATGCTCCATGAAAGTGTCACAGTGTACGAGCGTGCAGACTCCTCCAGATGCCCTCTGAGCTTTAACGCGATTTTTACAGCAGGGTTTGTCATTCTTAACAGTAGGAAATTGAGTTTAATTCCATTTCCTTCCCTGGTCAGTCACAGGACATGAAAGATCTCTGGATGTTGAGCCACACTTGCAGTGATCTTTCTCAAAGAGCGAAGGAGCATGCAGGGTGTAATCGTCTGCAAGTTGTGGCTCACGTCACCACCAATTACACCTGTTGATTGTGTTATGAGGCCAGCCTCAGGTCATGTGGGCAGCTGGTAGAAGAGGCGAACACTGCTGGTCTTGCTTGCGGAGAGCAAGCAGAGCTCATAATTTGTAGCATTAGTCAGACCGTTGATCAAGGTCCTTTGGTTTGGGACCGAGTGGACGATCTCAACCAAAGACTATGTCGATTCTATGGAGGACTTGTAATAACGTCACGCTCAAAGTATTTTCGGAAGCGAGAGATGGTTGAAATCTAAAGTAGAAAGCACTGAAATATTTAGCAAGTCGTGGAATGTGTATCGAAAAAAACAGTAACATGAAATAAAGTTAACTGTTGTATGTTTTTACCTGGTACCCGATTCCACTGTGCAAGTTTTAGAGTCATTCAAATGAAGTCTACGCTCAGTAGAGTGGAAATATCCAGATCACACAATATTAGTTAGAGTTACCTACAGTATATAGAATGGGACATCTATTGAACTGATACGCTGTCATCGGAGTCGGGGGTTCTCCAGGGAACTATGATAGGACCAGTTTTATTGTCTACACACAAAAATGATCTGACGGCTGTTTCCCGATGAGGCTGTGATGAACGGGAACATGTTGTCGTTGAGTGACTATAGGAGGATACAAAATAACACACGAATTTTCTCGTTGGTGTGATGACTGGCAGCTTGTTCTAAACGTAGAAATATTTAAGTTAATGCAGATGAGTAGGAGAAACAATCACATAACGTTAGCACTAGTACTGCGCTGTTTTACAAAGTCACGGTGATTTAATATCACAGCGAACGTGGCAAAGTGATGAGAAATGGAACGAGCACGTGAGGACGATAATAGGGAAGGCCAGTGGGCGACTTCAATCTAATGGAAAAATTTTGGGAAGTTGTGGTTCAACTGCAAGCGAGACCGCATATAGAACGCTGATGCGACACATTACTGACTGCTGCTCGGGTGTCTGGGATCTCACCAGGTGGGATGATGTCGAAGCAATACAGAGACGGGCTGTTAGATTTGTTACCGGCAGGTTTGTTCAACACGTATTACGGAGATGCCTCATGAACGTAAATTGGAATCTCTGGCCATATACATTTCGCGTGAGAACCACGAAGATTAGAGAAATTAGGGCTCGGACGAAGGATATAGGCACTCGTCTCTCTCTCTCTCTCTCTCTCTCTCTCTCTCTCTCCTGTATTTGCAAATGGAACAGGAAAGAAAATGAGTAATTGTGGTATAAGGTACCTTCTGTCATGCATCATATGGTAGCTTGCTCAGAATGTATGTAGTTGCAGAAGCAAATCTAGCAGTCATTTTTATAGCACGATGCGTCTCTAGGCCCAGAAAACTTGGTAAATAACTGTCATACTATAGATTCAACGCTACAGTTATGGCTGGTATCAGATCCTAGATTGTCGGCCGCTACCCAGTGACTGTACTTAAAGACTGTGACCGTGGCCTCTTTGCCGTCTTTGTTGCGGAACATCTGACAGCCCCAATGAATTACCTATTTGAACTGGAAAACTGGTGTTGCAGTCAAGGTAATTGTTCTTAGCGATAAATCCGTAGATTGGTGAACTGCCGACCAACCTGCATATTTCTTTGATTCCCTCTTCTTTTCATAGCTGTTATATCCTTTATCTTTCATTATCTGATTCATAATGTGCACTTTTGATCCACCACTAGCTCTGTTCACAGAGCTTCGGAACAATGCTGTGACGACTTTCTCCGTCTTTCTGACCATGAATTAAGGTGTCTATAGGTCTCCCCTGGCTCCCGACTTGAATTACAAATATTCTTATGGCAACAAAATGCTTTTGCATGTAAGTCGCAGCAGTCTCAAAATAGTCCTATACTGTTTCAATGTCCATAAACACTACCATTATTAACCGACCTGTAGCCCTCGCCTGTCTCGAAAGTTGTTAGGTGATGCAGTTAACAAAATTTTACTGATCAGTATTTCCCTAAAAACTTGACATTGCCTACTACATCCAGTCTCTTAGCTTCCCAAGTGCACACAGACTGAATACCCAGGCAACTTAAGAACATTATGTAAATACTAGTACACAGCATCTACAAAAACAGACGAAGGTTAAACCTTTCATGTGGTCACATGTATGGGGTAAATATCTACAAAACATAGGAAGATAGTTATATAGGACGGCGTGCTGAAGAGTAACGCTTGCGAATTTGAAAACTCTTGAGGGATTTTAAATAAAACAAACATTCTACATCTTTATTCTTCATGTCTATAAATTTATTTTTCAGCGTAGTCAACCTGGTGACGTACACATTTGTGGCAACAAGAGACCAGTTTGTCTCTCACCCGAAGTGAATGAGGTCACACAATATGCATATATGATTGTTAATTATAGAAAGACACCAAAAGGAAAATGGAAGTAAGAACCTTTTAAAGTTAATACTCGTAACTGTATTAAATAACATTAAACATCCTATGACTGCTCACACTTCTATATCATGCTCATTAGAAACGGACGACTACCTCAGATATGGAATGATGAAGGTATCTGCTACCATATTTTGGAAAGAGCTACAACAGCCTTTATCAAACGGTTTATCTTGAATACGATGTCAATCTCTACAACGTAGAAGCTCATTCCGAAATCTAGGCGATACGTGAAAAATCTATAGACGAAAACATTTTGGAGCAAGCCGTTTCATTATTCAAAATATTCGCCTGTAAAATTTGTAGAGTTCTGCTTGAGTCCGAACTAGTTCTGGAAATCCTTTTTTTCCCACTCTGATGCAGGTACATCAAAAACACAGTTCTGAAAGCTTTTTGAAGCTATGAAAGTTGCTGTCCAGGAATAATTTGTTTGCCATCCAGAAAGAAGCAGAAGTTGTTAGGTGGTAAATCACATAATAAGGCAATGAGACATTAATTCGACTTGTTCTCCCCAAATAATCAATTTTTTGACGTGTTGTGAGACAGTTGGTATTGTCATGATGAAAAATGATTCTAGTTTCCGTTTGCTTTTAGTGATTTTATCGATGACGTATAATAAATAAAGTGTTGTATGCCTGCAACATTAACTGTTCTTCGATCCCGTGAAGCAGTTGCGCGGTATGTGTAGTGCAACCACAGAAACCAGCGGTCATTTCCTTGTGGATCCTTCACGATCGAATCACTTTTGTTGGCTTCGGCTCATCTTCGAACACCCAAACCGGTGACATATATTCGTGCTAACAGGAAACTTCACTAGCAAAGCTCGTCTCCTATTAGGAGGTTTTGAACCTATCGAATGTTTTAAATGTTCTATACACCAAAAGCTAAGAGCCTGTGTTTGAAACCGTGCGAGGTGGTGCAATGGTTGGCGCACCGGACTCGCGCATTTGGGAGGACGACGGTTCAAACCCGCCTCCGGCCATCGTGATTGAGGATTTCCGTGATTTACCTAAATCGCTTCAGGGAAATGCCGGGATGGTTCCTTTGAAAGGGCACGGTCGGCTTCCTTCCCCTAATCCGATGGGACCGATGATCTCGCTGTTTGGTCTCCTACCCCCAAATCAACCAACCAACCTGTTTTTGAAGTTCAGTTAAATTGCGAGGAATCCATGGGGAACAGATCTTTTTCACAGCTAAAAGTTCACACAAAGTCGAATGTACTCCAGTCTTCGATATGCCTACAGATGCCTCTGTATCACGCTAAGTTACATTAGAAGCTCGACAATGATGTAATGCACAATACCGATGAGTTTTTAGGAAGGCAAATTTGGTCGACCTTCACAAAATTCAGAGCTGACAGCAGTACGAGCACGACGACATTCTGCAATCCAATATTGTAAACAGTTTCTTTTTTATTAAGGTGATTGACAACCAGAAGTTCAACGAAGCGATTGGAGGCATTTTTCTTAGGTTAGGTTTTTGAAAATCGCAATTTCGGAAATTCACATGTGTCAGTGAGGCGTGAACATACATTTCAAAACGACAGACAGTCCAGTTCTGAAACATGCACTGAGGTTAACATCCGCAAACTGCGAAAAGTTTGTCATCTGTCACGACGGGAGGTACTAAACAATGCGTTGGTAAACGACGAGCAAAATCTTTGTCTATATCACTTGAAACTTTTCTCACGTATGATCAGCATACACTCCTTCACAGTCAATTATGCGTAGCTAGAGTTTGTAAGTTAATCTGTTCGAGCAAAAGAATTTCATTTTAGATCAGTGAAACATTACTGGAAAAGAAAGCTGTTAGTATCCATCTACATCAACATGGATGCTCTGCAAATAACGTTAAAGTGTCTGGAAGAGGTTTCATCGAACATCTTCACAATAATTCTCTATTATTGCACTCTCAAACAGCGTGGAGGAAAAAAAATAGCACCTACATTTTCCGTGCAAGCTCTGACTACCCTTATTTTAGTATGATGATCATTCATCTCTATGTAGGTCGGCAGCAGCAAAATATTTTCGCATTTGGAGGAGAAAGTTGGTGATTGAAACTTCTTGAGGAGATCCCGCCGCAACGAGGAACGCCTTTGTTTTAATGATATTTAGCCCAAACCCTGTATCATGTGCGTGACCTTCTCTCCCCAATTTATTAACAATTAACAAAACGAGCTGCCCTTCTTTGAACTTTCTCGATGCAGTCTTTCGTTCTCAATCCTCACGATCTTTTCTATGAGTTGTTTCCAACTTAAATAGTTCGTAAATGTAATTCCTAGGTATTTAGTTGGATTTACGGCCTGTGGGTTTAACTGCTTTATCGTGTAACCGAAGTTTAATGGATTCCTTTTAGCACTCATGTGGATGGCCTCACACTTTTCCTTGTTTAGGGTCAATTGCCAATTTTCGCACCATACAGATATCTTTTATAAATCGTTTTGTAATTTTTTTGATCTTCTGATTACTTTACTAGACGGTAAACGACAGTATCGTCTGTAAACAATCTAAGATGGCCGCTCTGATTGTCTCCTACATCGTGTATATAAGGAACAGGAGAGGGCTTGTAACACTACCTTGGGGAACATCGGAAATCACTTCTGTTTTACTCTATGACTTCTCGTCAATTACTACGAACTGTTACCTCTCTTACAGGGAATCACAAATCCAGTCGCATAACTGGACGATATTACATAAGGAAGCAATCTGATTACCAGACGCGTGTGAGGTATGTGTTCAGAAGCCTTTTGGAAATCTAGAAGAACGCAATCAATTTGAAATCCCTTGTCGATAGCACTCAATTGTTCCTTTGAGTAAAGAGCTAGTTGTGTTTCAAAAGAACGATGTTTCCTAAATCTATGTTTACTGTGTGTGAGTATACCATTCTCTTCGAGGTAATTTATAATGATCGAACACAATATATGTTCCAAAATCCTGCTGTATATCGACATTAATAATATGGGCCTGTAATTTACTGGATTACTCTTATGCCTTTCTTGAATATGGTGTGACCTGTGCAACTTTCCAGTCATTGGGTATGAATCTTTTGTCGAACGAGCGGTTGTATATGATTGTTAAGTATGGAACTACTGCAGCAGCATACTCTGAAACAGACCTAACAGTCTGGAGCGGCGGACTTGCTTTTATTAAGTGATGTAAGTTACTTCACTACTCCGCGGATATCTGCTTCTAACAAGGGAACCTCCCCATCGCACCCCCCTCAGATTTAGTTATAAGTTCGCACAGTGGATAGGCCTTGAAAAACTGAACACAGATCAATCGAGAAAACAGGAAGAAGTTGTCGAACTATGGAAAAATAAGCAAAATATACAAACTGAGTAGTCCATCCGCAAGATAGGCAACATCAAGGACAGCGTAAGCTGAGCAGTGCCATGGTCCCGTGGTTAGCGAGAGCAGCTGCGGAACAAAAGGTCCTTGGTTCAAGTCTTCCCTCCAGTGAAAAATTTATTTTCGCAAAGTTATGATCTGTCCGTTCGTTCACTGACGTCTCTGTTCACTGTAATAAGTTTAGTGTGTGTGTTTTGCGACCGCACCGCAAAACCGTGCTATTAGTAGACGAAAGGACGTGCCTCTCCAATGGTAACCGAAAACAGTTGATCGCAAGGCCATAGTCAACCGATTCCTCCACAGGAAAACACGTCTGATATATTCTATACGACACTGGTGACGGCATGTGCGTCACATGACAGGAATATGTTGTAGACCCACCTAACTTGTACACTTGGTGAATAGGTAAAAAGATTCTTCTACCTTGCCCTGTTTAGGTTTCCTTGTGGATGTGATAATCACTCCCAAAAAAGTGATGAAACATAAGAGTTTGTGACATAAACTGAAAATAAAAAATTAAATTTTTCACTCGAGGGAAGGCTTGAACCAAGGACCTCCCGCTCCGCAACTGCTCACGCTAACCACGGTACCACGGCACTGCTGGGCCGATGTCCTTGATGTTGCCTATCTTGCACATGGACTACTCAGTTTGTATATTCTGCTTATTTTTTCATAGTTACACACAACTTCTTCCTGTTTTCTCGATTGATCTGTGTTCAGTTTTTCAAGGCCTATCCACTGTGCCAACTTATAACTAAATCTGAGGGGGATGCGATGGGGAGGTTCCCTTGTAAGTACTCGTAACTCAGTTTGTCGCGCGGAGTAGCCGCGCGGTCTAGGCGCCGTGTGTGTGTGTGTGTGTGTGTGTGTGTGTGTGTGTGTGTGTGTTTATTGTCCTTAGCGTAAGTTAGAGTCAGATTAAGTCTAGTGACTGATTACCTCAGCAGTTTGGTCTCATAGGAACTTACCACGAATTTCCAAAACTCATGTTGGCAACTGATATTTCGTTCTCTTTGGCGAAGGAACGTCGAGGGACCCAGTACTGTCATCGGAAGTATTTGCATCGCTATCGCGCAGCGAAGGCATTGATTGTGTCTTGCCGCTAGCATACTTTACATACGACCAGAAACTCTTTGGATTTTCTGCCAGGTTTCGAGACAAAGTTTCATTGTGGAAACTATTATAATCATTTCGCATTCAAGTCCACGCTCAATTTCGGGCTTCTGCAAAAGATCGCCAATCTTGGGATTTTGCTTTTGTTAAAGTTCAGCATACTTTTTTCGTTATTTCTGCAGCAGTGTTCTGGTGTTTTGTATACCACGGTGGATCTGTTCCGTCGTTAGTTCACTTATTTGGTATAAATCTTTCAATTGCTGTTGATACTATTTCTGTTAATTCAAGCCACATCTGGTCTCCACTTACCGGGGCATTGTTAATTTGGAAGGAGTGCAGATTGTCTCTCCAGGAAGGCGTCACGGGAAATTCTATCTGAAGAGAGTTTTTATATGCTTTTTTCAATAGATATATTTTTCGTTTATTTTTGGAGGATTTGGTTGTTACGGTATGCAGTCTCCCAACGACAACCCTGTGTTCACTAATCCCTGTAATCCGTTTTGATGCTCGTTACTAGCTCAGGATTATTTGTTGCTGCGAAGTCAAGTGTGTTTTCACAACCGTTTGCTATTCGAATGGGCTTATGAACTAACTGCTCGAAATAATTTTCAGATAATGTGTTTAGCACAATTTTGGGTGATGTTTCACGCGTACCTCCGGATTTAAAAACATGTACTTTCGCCAACACATGATGGGTAAATTGAAGTCACCATCAACTATAATTGTATGAGTTGGGTACGTGTTTGAAATTAAGACTCAAGTTTTCTTTGAACCTTTCAACTATTGTATCTCATTTGAGTTGGGAGGTAGGCAAAGGGATTTAATCAGTGCTTTCCATAACGCTTAGAGCTCTGGTTCTTTCTCAATACAACTACGTCAATTTACAACTGTTATACCGATGCTTCCTAGATCCACGTTCTTTCTGTGTTCGACCTGCGCCCTTTGAGACTGAAGCCCTTTTTGTGTTTCCCTGAGGCCCACTGACCTACAAAACCATTCAGTACACGCTACAAAGCCACCGCTACACGCGTAGCTGCCTCCTGCATGTAAAGGACTCCCGACATATTTAGCGGAACCCTAAACCCCACCGCCCCATGGCGTACGCCGAGGAATCTGCAGACTAGTGTCGCAGAACCGTTTGATCCTCTGATACAGACTCTCCACTTGGATCTGTACTGGAGGTCTGCAACTGGACCTGTAGACTTCGCTGCAAATGACGAGATCTGCTTTCATCTTACAAACAAAACTTGTAGCCTTTACCACTTCCGATAGCCGCTCGAAACCGGAGAATCTCTTCTGATCTAAAGCGACACACATTATTGGTACCGATGTGAGCCCCCACCTGCAGCTGGCTGCATGCTGTGTTCTTCCTGGCATTCAGAAGAACCCATTTGGTATCTAGAATGACTCCACTCAGTATGCCCATTAACTTTCTTCCTCTCCTTGGCAGCCATGTATCTAAGGTGCCTCACAACGCACTTAACACTGAACTCTCCAACTAGCAATAATCCCACCTTCCGTGACTGTCCAGGTCTTTCAGGCTGAAACAGGACAAGCGATGGCATCTGGCTGAGGGATAGTGTCAGCCAAAGACAGCATCTGGAACCTGTTTGTCAGACTAACTTGGGAGGCCCTACGTTCTGCCATAATCAGGGAAGTCTTTCGCTGCCTGTCACATCCCCAGGGCGATCTCCCACTCGACCACAAGGGAGGGGTCAATTTCAATGTGAACAGTAACTAGACTGGCCACTGGTGCAGGCCGATCGGCGGACCCGTGGGTGCTGCTGGACCTCCGTTGGATCCACACGGCTTGCCCTCAATAGTGACGCCCATCCACTGCAGCCTCAAACTGTGTAATCGAAGTCGAAACAGCCTCGGCTCGTATCCCCACACAGCAATCGCAGTCTCTATTCATACTAAAGACTGTGGAAAACTATACTACACAGACAAAGGTAGGACTAAATGGTTCAAATGGCTCTGAGCACTATGGGACTCAACTTCTGAGGTCATTAGTCCCCCAGAACGTAGAACTAGTTAAACCTAACTAAGCTAAGGACATCACACACATCCATGCCCGAGGCAGGATTCGAACCTGCGACCGTAACGGTAGCCCGGCTCCAGACTGTAGCGTCTAGAACCGCACGGCCACTCCGGCCGGCTTCATAGGACTATCGACGTGCTGTGGGATTCTACTGCAGACACTGGCGAAAACGCAAGAACTGTCTAATAAATTAGATTAACACACAGATTAAAAAACTAAACTAACATAGCGCACAGGTGAGACTAAATACTTCACTCCTGGTTTTGAATCTCTTATGTCTAAAACTCGATTTACTTTCCGGTAAAACGAAAACGCTACAACTTTTCTATTGAATTAACACGCAGATATTCAAAAACTGACTACCAAAGCACACAGATGAAACTATGTAATTCGATCCTGGTTAGAAACTCGTAAAACGTCACAAAGTTGGTTACTTCCATGTTGCTGGCCTGTCTTCCAATATAGACGACCCCACTCGGCTAGAAAATTATAATCTGAACTACTTACAAGTGGAACAGTCTGGTTGACTCACTGATCTGGTCTTGCAAATCAACAAAAATGGTCTTGCTGTGCTGGTACTACTAACGGCTGAAAGGAAAAGTACAGCTGTAATTATTCCTGAGGGCATGCAGCTCTACTGTATGATAGATGATTATGGCATCCTCTTGGGTTAAATACTCCATACATAAAACAGTCTCCCATTCGGATCTTCAGGTGGGGACGACTCAGGATGATGCCGTCATCAGGAGAAACAAAACTGTGATTTAAGGGTTGGAGTGTGGAATGTTATACCCCTCAATTAGGCATGTGGATTAGAAAATTTAAAGATGAAAATGGATTTGCTGAAGTTACTTATTTGGAAATTAGTGAAGTTTGGTGGCAGGAGGAGCAGGACTTCTGCTCACAATATTACAGAGCTATAAATACAAAATGAAAGAGAGGCAACGCATGAGTAGGTTTAATAATGAATAAGAAAATAGGAATGTGAGTAAGGTACTACGAATTGCATAAAGAACACATTATGTAGCCAAGCTCGACATGAAGGCCAAAACTACCTCCATAGATGATAAGATCTAAGAAATGTATGGTGAGATAAAAGAAATAATTCAGACAGTTAAGGAAGGCGAAAACTCAATTGGGATGGGGGCTGGAATTCAATAGCAGGAAAGGAAAGGAAGGAAAAATAGTAGATGAATATGGACTGGGGGAAAGGAATGAAAGAGGAATCGGCCTAGAAGTAGTTTTCACAGAGCATAATTTAATCATCGCTAACACACTGTTTATGAACCGTGAAAGACAGTTTCAGATTGATGATATAATGGTAAGACATATATTTTGGGTCAGATATGGAATCTGGTCACATTTTTTATTGGTTGTGAAGTGTAGATTAAAACTGAAAAAGTTGCAAAAAGGTAGGAAATTTAATGAGATGGATGAGCTGAAGAAACCAGAAGTGGCTGAGTGTTTCAGAGACAGCATTAGGCAATGACTGACTAGAACAGGAGAAAAGAATACAGTAGAAGACAAATGGGTAGCTTTGAGATACGAAATAATGAAGGAAGCAGAGGTTCAAATATGTAAAAAGACAAAGCGTAGAAGTTCTTCGATAGCACAAGACATACTGAATTTAACTTATGAAAGGAGACAACATAAGAATGCAGGAAATAAAGCAGGTGAAAAGGAATACAAAAAATCTACGAAATGACACTGATAGGAAATAAAATGACTAAGCAGGAATAGCTTAAAAACTGTATGGATTTGGAAGCATATGTCACCACAGGAGAAATGAATGCCGACTAAGGAACATTAAAGAGAATTTTTGAGAAAAGGGAAGGAGCTGTATGAGTATCAAGACCTCAGATGGAAAACCAGTACTAAGCAAAGAAGGAAAACCTGAAAGGTGGAAGGAGTATGCAGAGGGCCTATACAAGGAAGATGAACTTGAATCCAATATCATATAAATGGAAAAGGATTTAGATGAAGAAGAGTGGGAGACATGATAATGCAAGAAGAATTTGACATTGCACTAAACAAGGCCCCTGCAGTAGACACATTCCGTCAGAACTGCTGATAGCCTTGGGAGAGCCAGCCATGACAAAACTATTTCATCTGGTCTGCAAGTTAAATACCCTCAGACTTCAACAGAAATGGAATTACTCCATTTCAAAAGAAAGTAGGTATGAGTATTACCTGAGTATCAGTTTAATAAGTCATGGTTGCAAAATACTAACACAATTTCTTTACAGAAGAATGGAAAAACTGGTAGACGACAACCCCAAGGAAGATCGTGGTAATGATTATGTGTTTCAAGAGGCCGATGTGTTTCAAGAGACTAAATTACTGGGGTATCAGTCCCTCCATTTCATGAGATAACATGTGAAAAGTTAAAAAGCGAAAAAGTGAGAACTTGGCGGTTCCAAATATATAACCAACTCAAAGAGATTGAAAAAGGACATGACAGTAGTTATAATACGAGCATAATCCCAAAAGTAAGGTTATTTTTTTTAGACCTGTTTATTTCTACAATGGTTTACATCAGTTTACAGCTTGAACATTTAGCTATTTTTCGACATAATCACCATTTCTGTCGATGCATTTTTGTAGACGCTGTGGCACACCTCGTCGTCGGAGCTGAATCGCTTTCCGCCCAACTGTTCTTTTAACCTACGGAACAAGTGATAAGTGACTGGGCGCCAAGTCAGGACTATAGAGTGGGTGGGTGAATATGTTGCAGGAGAGCAACAGTTTTCCGAGCGATGTGTGGGCGAGCGTTGTCACGGAGAATGTGTACGCCCTTGCTCAACATTCCTCTTCTCCGGTTCTGAATTGCCCGTTTGAGTTTTTTCAGAGTCTAACAGTAGCTGTCAGCGTTGATTGTGGTCCCAGTGGGCATAAAGTCAACCAACAATACCCCCTACCGATAAAAAAAAATTGTCATGACTTTACCAGCAGACTGTGTTTTGTTTGAATTTTTGCGGTTTTGGCGAAGAAGGATGCCACCATTGGCGTGATTATTGCTTGGTCTCAGGTGTAAAGTGGTATGCCCAGGTATCGTCACCCGTGGCAACTGAGTCCAGAAAGTTGTCCTGTTCGGCTGCAAGGCGGTGAAGAAATGCGCGGGAAGCATCAACTCGTTGCCGCATTTGGTCCTCAATCAGCATGCATGGCACCCATCTTGCGCACACCTTCTGGTAGTTCAATGTTTCCGTTAAAATTCTGTGAGCGGTACTTCGGAAAACCTCAGGAACCAATGTGCAGAGATCATCCAAGGTGATCCGCCAATCTTCACGCATGCTTTGCTCAACGTTCAACACTGTCTCCTCAGAAATTGATGGTCTCCCGTTCCTTTGTTCGTCGTTAATTTCGGTCCGACTCTCTACACCACTTACGAATATTTTTGACATCCATGCACGACTCACCATGCACGACTCACCATACACTTCCGTCAATTGGCGATGGATTTCAATCGGTGCAGCGCCCTTTGCGTTCGAAAACCGCATAACTGCGTGCAATTCGCACTTGTCGGTAACATCCAATAGGAGCTCCATTCTCAATGGCTGCCAAGCCAAGACTGATGGCCTCAGCGGGGCGTGCGCATGTTTACACACAGAGCGTGAAACACTCTCCATAACAGTGTGACCAACTGCCACACAGAGTTCTGTACTTATAAAAAAATAGGAGACCTTACTTTTGGGATTACCCTCGTACAATAGGAGAGAGAAAATAGAGAACCCAGGCAGCATCTTGCACAAGAGTCCTAAGGCACAACTGTGACGGAGGAAGAAAATAACCTGCAGACGCATGGGAGGTACCCGTCGTAGGGCGGAGGCTCTTCTCCCCCTTACCCTTCCCCCGACACATACCGCTAACACAGAGTGGAGGGGTGTTATAGTTGAGTGTAAACGCCACTCCCCCTCAGGAAATGCAACACCTTGGTAGCGGCTATCTCATCGTCTGCAAGCATTGGCCAGCATGACGCACTTAACAAGAACATGCGCTATCTTCAGTAGACTACCACAGCTGCAGCGAGGAGGATCCTCTAGATGCAGAAGGAACTCTTGAGTGAGTCTCGTGAAGCCAATGCATAGTCGACACAATACAATGACTTCTTTCAGAGAGGCTTGCAAAGTTGTATGCAACATCTTAGTGGACCCTTTAATCTCTCTCAACTTGTTTTGGGTTACAATAGCCCATCATTCCAATTTCCAGACCCTCAAAATATTGCATAGAAGTTGCAATCATACGTCTGAGCCCAGCCTTCCCACATCAAGTTGATCTCCTGGAGACTGGTGAGATCATTGTCTGGAATGTCTATGTGGCTTGGTTGGTGTCCAGATGAAGGTCACTGTCTTTCCAGAGCTGTACAGGGCAACCAATAGGTCCTGGATGCCAGTGACCAAAAGATTTTTAGGACAGCACAGGGTTATGCCTTGTAAGTAACTCAACGCAATTGCTACACATTAGAAAGTTTGCCTTGTCCAGGGATTTGACATACCACAGAGCCTGAGATATGGTAACCAACATTGCAGGTTCTCTGTGGAGAGTGCTTTTCATGTCTCCTTGCATGTGCAAAACCATAACCGACCCTATTGTTGACTTTCGATCCATCCCTGTAGATGCATACCAAATTAGAATAATTGTAGAGGATCGAAAGAAACAAATGTCAGAGAAGGGTAGGGTCAGCATTCTTCTTGAGGCCCGAAAAGAGGTCCATCCATGTCGCAGGACAGGGTACAGACCACGGAGGGTGTTGAGAGTGAGCTCTACGAATAGAGACTAAAGGAGACTGTTGGAGGTCCTTCAGCAGAATATCGAGTCAAATCCCAGCTGGTCAACCCAGTTTTGGGTGACAGCAAACAGTCTGAACTGTTCGTTATAGAACAGAGTTGAGTGACATGGGTGAGTAGGCGTGTGACATTGTTACTGCATAATTTGTCAGAAGCTGTTGTTGTCTAACCTGCAGAGGTCAGACACCGGATTCTGCCTGTAGGCTGTCACGGCATGAAAGGGCCCCATTGCCAACTGCACACCAGTGTGGTAAACAGGGTCCAGGACGCTCACTATGGACGGTACTGTCAGCTTAAGAGCAATGTATCCATACTCAAGTGGGATAAAATCAGCACTTTGTAAAATGTCAGAAGAACTAAGCAGTCTGCACCCCACTAAGACTTACTAAGAAAACTGAGAGCATTTAGCTTCATGCAAGTTGCTTTGAGCCGGTGGACATGTGGCAGCCAAGTTGGCTTGTTGTCAAAATACCTAAGAACTGAAAAGTTTCAATGACTTCAAGTAACTGGTCACCAAGCTAAATTTCTGGGTGCAGGTGCACAGTCTGCAGTCGGCAAAAATGCACAACTCATGATTTTCCAGGAGAAAACTGTTAGCTGTGATGCAGGCCCTAGTCATGTACTCTCCAGACAGCCCACTGAAGTTGGCAGTCAGCAGTGCACAGTGATGCTGAAGCACAGTTCACACAAAGCTCATCAACATACAGTGACACAGTGACGGAGAGACTGTGGTGCCCATTGCAATTACGATACTACTAATGATGTTAGTGAACAGCATTACACACAGAACTAATTCCTGAGAGATTCCCAGCTTCTGTACATATTGGTTGCTTCGAGTCTAATTTATCTGGACCTGAAAAAGTCAGAGAGATAGGAGATTCTGAATAAAAATGGGTAAATTGCCCTGGGAACCCCACTCACTCATGCAGTGTAGATGGCATGTGATGTCGCCAGGTGGTATAGTATGCCTTACGTAGACTGAAGAACACAGTAAGCAGATGTTAGCGATGCGAGAAAGCAATTCTCATTACGAAGTCCAGACGAAACAGATAATCTGTGGTGCACCAGAAAGCTGAAAGCTACTTTGGAGTTATGATATATGCCATCCGCGCTTCAAGGGACTAACAAAAACGGCGGTTGACCACTCGTTCGAATAGCATACACAGCGCTTTCATCAGAGAGATTGGATGGTAATTAGTTAAAATATGTGGTTCCTTTCCCAGTTTCCTTCCACCATTTAGAGGGCAATTCTCCTTCCCGCCAAGTATGATTAAAAAGCCCAAAGATTATTTAATGCTGTCAGTACAAAGATGTTTGAGTATTTGGTTGTGAATTTTGTTGGACCCAAGGTTCATATCTCGACACACTGCCAAAGAACTGCAAAACTCCTGTTCACTGAAAGGGACATTGTATCATAGAAAGCCATGGCATGGAAGGGTTGCAGGCGATGCTCAATAATGAGTTTCAGGGTCAGCAAATGGGAATGGTAATTGCTGCAAGCACACACTTCAGTGAAATGTGCCCAAAAATATTCAGCAAGTACCATGGGATCACTGCAGATATTAGTATTGTCAAGGATGCTAGGAACTGCTGTGGGATGTGGATGGCTGCAAATATGGCAGAGTTTAGTCCACACTTGGGAAGATGGAATATGGGGTCACATAGATGATACATATTGCTTTCATCACTCCTGCTTCAGGTCACTTGAAGTATCTTGAACGCTACTAAATTATCCATAGAGGGATAGCGCTTATTGAGTTTAAGCACCCTGCAGCGCTCGCCGATATCTATGGCTGTATCTTCAGACCACCATTGTACAGGTGGTCATCGGTATGAACTGGATGAGTAGGGCATCATTGCTGCCACAGTATTAATAATAATAGTCTCCTGTACCACTTTGTTGGTATCCATCACACGACTGACGTCAGAGATGAAAGCCTGCCAGTCAGCTTTCTGAAATGACCAACGTGGAGCATATTCGAAATGTCTGGGAGTGGAGAGGAAGAGAACGATAAGAAAATGGTTGCTGTCATAAAGATTGCCACAGATGTATCACTGAATCAGGGGTAAGACACTTGGGCTGCAAACTGTGAGATCAATAGCTGAATCTGTTCTGTGCGCTGCACTGAAATGTGCTACAGCTCCAGTGTTGATTAGGCAGATCTGCAATCCCGAAAGGTGGTGTTCAAGTATTCGACCTCTGCGAGACAGTGTCGCCACCCCACTGAGAATTATAGGCATAAATTCATTTTTGTCCGATTTTTTCGGGCAAACATTTAAAACGAACTTTAAATAAATTGTTCGAGATATCCTTACTGTAATCTTTGATTTTTCACCATTTATTTTGGCAAAAAACGTTGTTCACAAATGGGAATACCAAGAATGAGAGGAGTCCCGCAAGTTGAAACAAAAAGAAACAATCTATTCATAAATATTGATTTATTTAGTAAAACGAAAGTTTTAGTACAAACATTGATTACATACATCCAACTAACAGTTAATTCTTACAATGGTAATCCTTGAAACAATGCTCACGGAGAGATATTTTACATCATTTTTCACATACCTTTCCGGCTTTTTTTTTCTCAAGCAGCACATCTTTCTTGATTGGGTGCATTTGAAATCCAGTGACCGAAGTGTACTGTGTCGACAGTCCTCTTCATTAATTATTTTGATCTCTTTGGTCTTCCTCCTGATGTTGGTGGTCTGCCATATTTTTGCAAATATGTTTTTACTATGTTCCTTCTAAATGAGAGGCTCTCAAGATTCTGATAATTGTTATTTGCCCTGTAAAGTTGCCATGCGTTTTGCATTGACACAGCAATAAAGAAAATAAATATTGGGCAGCATCATTTCTTCGATCGTACAGACGTCAGATAATACGAAATATTTTCATCCGCCTGGGACCATCTACCGGCCTCCCTCATGGGCTGAACAGGGTCACAAGTTGATATGACTAGAATTGGTCGGTTGTCATTCCAAACAGCTATCACTGATCCAGAATGTTTTTCTTTGATTGAAGTCGAAGCTACCTCGAGGGTACTTCGCTGTTTCCTTTGGATCATCTACAGGGCACTTACGTATTCTATTGCTCATTATTGTACCCGTGAATCCTATTTTCTCTCAGTGTTTTGGCCAAATTAAAAGAGGTCAACGTATAGATTTTGTATGGAGCTGGTGGTAAGTCACTGACTAGTTTAAGAACGACATGCCCACCTAAGCTAACGTTTTTTAGCCTTTCAATATCTTTTCCAATGTAAGGAAAAAATTGCACAAGATTCTTATGTGGCTTCCCTTCAGTAACTGCTTTACTCAATGCCTACCGTAATATGCTACCATACTCTAGTCAACTGAAAGAAATTGAGCACGAGACAAAAAGCGATCATTGACAATCTTTATTAGGAGTAATATTTCACCAAATCTGTCATCTGAAGGTTGTTTTGAATTATCACCACAGTGTACAAACCGTTTTATTGTTTCAAATCTGTTGCGCCTCGCTTCTGAACTGACAAACGCATTGTATGTCTCCCAATTGACTTCCCACAGTATTCTCCATCTAGGTATGATTAGGTATCGTGACAGAATCAAAATTGCTAAAAAACCTCAGCACACGAAATTGCAAAACTGTGTCATCTTTCTGGAATCCATATAGGGTAGCCATTTCCCAGAGGTGAATCAATACACCATCGTCAAAAGAGAATTCAAAGGACTCAACAGGACTAGAGGGGATATATTTTCCTTGCAGTGGAGCAAACTGATCGAAATTGGAAGTCAGCTAGCTTTCTCCCAATCATAGGAAGATGAGTGATCCCCTGATATTCGCTGAGTACTGCTTCCATTATTACTAGAATGAGGTTCTAACTCAGGTGAAGCACTTCTACCCATATGCACTGTTCTGCCTCATCTGATGTCTTTTGCCTCAACTATAACTGTAAGTTGTCGACCAAACAAATTACCAACAGTACCGCATGTTTCTTTATCTCCACTGTCTTCTTCTGTCTCCCATCCATCGTCCGGAGCCTCAATGTATATATCTGCCTCTGCAAAGTCTTAAACAAATAAAGTTATTTTAATTAATTTTGTATGGAACACTTCCTAAGATATTAAGAACAACGAAAAGAGAATAGGAAAAAACTGTACAATACTTACTTTTTGTTGCGAACTAAAATGACTGCTAACTTTGTAAACACTTAACAATCATCAGCCAACAATGAGGTTCAATCCAAAGCACTTAGAAAGAACGTAGGTTCCAAACCAGCGATCTAAAAGGAAACTCACGTTTTAATAAGCATTACATAGATCGTAATAAAGAAACAAAGACTATAAAAATATTGTTCCCAATTGGGAACAACGGGCAAAAGTGGGTTAAGTGCCCCACGGGCATTAAAGTCCTCCAATAAGAGGCGGGTGGTGGGGGTGGGGGGTGGGGAGGTAATTGTTCCAATAACTAAAACAGCTTGTGATATTGGAAAGGTTCGTCTGGGGGCATGTAAACGTTACATATTGTCACAGGTAGACACTAACCGCCACAGACACTAATAAAATGGTATGGGGCATTTGCTCACTCAAAGTATCAGAATGTATGAGGGTACAGACCTCACCGGGCACTCTCGCGATATTAACGTGATTGCTGCAGCAGGGCTTGTAGTTTTTCAGAGCAGGGAGATGTGTCGCCGTAGAACATGTTTCCTGAAGTGCTATGCCAATTACAGATTAAGTAGCCACTAATTGACACAGTTCGGTTAGATGGCGTTGGTAGCCATTAAAGTTCCATTGAGAGAGCTTTGGAATCAGGCCTGAGTAAGTAGGGAATGGAAAATATAGATGTGATTACTTCGCTACAAGGGCACAGTCCACCTGATTGTGTGATCTGTCATCTGTGAGGATAGGCTTCACCTCTGCAAGGATGGGGAGCAGAAGATCCGAAGCCTACGTAATTAGTTTACCTTTCTGCGTATCCTCCTTATCCCTATTAGACTTCGATTTCTGTGAAGATTTCCCCATTTTGTCTTGCATGGCCGAAGAGTACCGTAATTTTCTTCAGCCTGCAGCTGCTGGTCCTTGTCTTGGCAGAGGGGCTCCTTCACTGCTGTCCTCATCCCTAACGATGCCAGAGGATGACTAGGCATCTCCTGCTGCTCTGATGGTGTGGGAACCATCGATGCTATGGGTGTAAGGGCGAGGGAGATGACATTTCCTTCCCAACTGCAGGGCAGGCCCTGGAATATGACAAGGACCAGGAGGTGTAGTGCAAGACCTTGCCATCACATGAGGTGTGGACTGTGACACAACACTCGCAAAATTTGAGACCTTATCAGACAGATGAAGTCTTTCAGGTTTTCTTTGCATCTTGATAAGATAGGCGGTCAAGTGTTTTATACTCTTGAATTTTCTTCTTCCCTTGAACACTGAGTATTTCGGTGAATGAGGAAAGTGCGGTTCTGGACAGTTGACACATTGAGGGGTTTGGTCACAAGGACTGCCCTAATGGAATGCCTGTCCACATGCCGAACAGACTGCCTCATTAGAATAGCGAGATAACATGGATTCCGATTTTGGCACCTACAACATCTCATCAGACGAGGAAAATAAGGCGCGACATATTTGTAAACTGTGACCTTACCCTTCTCAGGCAAAATGTTGCCTTCGAAGGTTAAGATGAAAGCTCCAGAGTCCACTCTATTATCCTTGGATCCCTTCTGCATGCGATGAACATAATGGACTCCACACCAGTCAGATTAACAATCAGCTCCTCATCAGTTTGTAGCGGAAGGTCTCGATGGAACATAACACCTTGAAATTCAACCGAGCTTGTTGTGAGGAGAAATTGTGACTCGTATCTCTTATCTTGACACAGGCCTGAAGTGGCGATGATTGGTTGGTGTGCGATGTTTCGATCTTCTCTATTGCAGCAACCTCCCCAAACTGATCAATATTTTCAATGAAAAACAGTGGCATCACTCTACGAAATAATCTGCTGTCAGTTTGGGAGCAAACCTAGAAGTTGGCAAACCGCCCACTTCCATTTCTCCTTACCTGACTCTTGTCTTGATGCATGGCCACAGGCAGAAGTGCCATAGGATTGTAAACGTCTGCATTAAAATCACTGTTCCTCACTGGTTGATATGAATGCGTCAGCATGGCACCATTAAGTTTGATCTGTTTCGTTGCGGATCATCCACCAGGATACCACTCACTCTGTTTGGTGGCTCTACCCGTGGGCACCACCCCACCAAGACAAAGACCACTGGCACAGTGGCCGTTGCCCAGAGTCCTGGTACTCCAAAGTTGATAGGTATCTACTCCTTCTTGGCTGACATAGGGAGGTTACAGCTCAGACATCGGGAGTGTAATCCCTGGGTTGTCAAGGGGCTGCCACCGAGAGGGTACATGACAATCCTACCACAACAGACAGGCTATCACACTACTTCCAATGCAAAGATGGAGCCACTTCATTAGTTGATGCAAAAGATAACAGGCCACAGTGGAGAGTTACGCACCACATTAAGGCATCTTTCCCAAACAGCCTGCACTTCTGTAAAATTTGGAAAGTGGATGTCAAACAGAAAATGGGGACCAGAATTTAGAAAGCCGAAGGTGAGGTGGGGCTTCAGAAGTCCAGAGAATATTCAAAATACCAAGGTAAAAACGTGACCACATAATAAGACTCCTATCAGTCACCTCTTACGACAGGCAAGGAATGGCTGTCTGTCTATTCTAGCCCCCAACACCACAGAGGGTTTGGGGAAGATCAGTTTGGATTCTGGAGAAATATGGGGACTCTGGAGAGATGTAGGAACACATGAGGCAAAACTATGTTTATAGTATTTGTAGAGTTAGATAAAGCTTTTGACAATTCTGACTGGAGTACTGTCTTTGAAATTCTGAAGGTACCAAGGGCAAAAGGCTATTTATAACTTGTACAGAAACGAGGCGACAGTCGGAAGAGTTGAGGGGCATGAAAGGGAAGCAGCGGTTGAGAAGGGAGTGAGACAGGGTTTCAGCGTATCCTCCACGTTATTCAATCAGTACATTGTGCAAGCAGTAAAGGAAAGAAAAGAAAAACTTGGAGTAGGAATTAAAGTTCAGGACGAAGAAATAAAAACTTTCAGGTTAGCCGATGACGTAGTTGTCAGAGACAGCAAAGAACTTGGAAGAGAAGTTGAACGGAATGGACAGTGTCTTGAAAGGAGGATATAAGACGAACATCGACAAAAGCAACAAGAGATAATGGAATGTAGTCTAATTACATCAAGTGATACTAACGGAATTTTCTGAAAGCAGTTGATGAGTTTCGTTATTTGGGCAGGAGAGCAACTGATGATGGCCAAAGTAGAGAGTATATAAAAACCTGACTGGAAACTGCAAGAAAAGCGTCTCTGAATACGGGAAATTTGCTAACGTAGAATGTACAGTGTGCCCCAAAAAACACCAACAAAGCTTAGTATATTGAGCAGGAAGGCATGCTGATTAGGTTTCAAGAAGGAACCCATACTCGGAAATGCATAGCCTGGGCGCTAAAGAGCGTTGAAGGCTGGAATGGGTGTGCATTCCACATAAATCAATACACCGAACATGAGAAGCACATTGCAATGTCTACTTTACAAGAGGGCTTCGAAGTGCATACCTCCTACGTCAATGCAGAGTATACATCAGCAGTGCTAAACCTGAACCACATGAGCCAATACGAGCAGTTGTCTTTCAAGTATTTCAATTGCTTTGTAGACTCTAGCATTAAGGTCCTTCGTTGACTTGTGTGACGTATACCATACTCTTCATACGATCCCACAGAAAATAGTCGAGAGGTGTCAGACGTGGTGACCGTGCTGGCCCGCCCCTATCAATCCATCAATAGGGATTTGCAACGTTAAGGTGATTCCGCGTATTGACATCAATATGTGCTGGAGCTCTGTCGTGCTGTAGCCACATCCATCCGAACATTTAGTAGCACTATATCTAATAGGGTAGGCAAAACAGCTCTAAAAACTGTTAGGTAGGTCTGTCCTGTTTGTCTGGCAGCAGATGTGGCCCAGTGATTTGGTCACCAGCTATCCTGCACGATTTTGCAGCACATTTCCCACTGCAATCCTCTTTGCCGTATGCAAGCACCATGTCGGTCATTTCCGCTATTGTGTACTGATGCATGTCGCACTGCTGTCAACAGTACACTGGCAGATCACACAACGTACAAGGGCTGCATGGAGGAATGCAGCGCATGCGCGAGAATGTTATTACACTGGGGTCGTCCATCTACAGTACACAGATGTCTAACGAGTTGCATACCTTCCGTATTCAGACACCAAAACTAATCGGAACAAACAGTCACAATCGTTCGTTCTCACGCTACGACGATTCCAGCGCCCAAGCTGTGAGTTTCTGTAGATGGGTTCCTTCTTGAAAACCGATGTGTTTGCCTTCCGGTACAATATACCAAGTGTTTTCGTGGCTATTTTTTTGGACATCCTGTAGGTTTAAGTGTAACGAACCCTTTTCCAAATGCATTTTTATAGAGTGTAGTGAAAGTGTGCGATAAACAGCTTGGACTAGAGAAGAATACGAATAGAAGTTTTTGAAATGAGGTGCTACAGAAGAATGCTGACGATTTGATGGGTAGATCGCGTAAATAATGAGGTATAACAAAAATTGAATACTGAACAACAATTGATACTATGTATTGAGCTACTGGTTGCAACAAATTTCATTAAGGAATAAATATACTGAGAAGCAGTGGTTAGAGTACAAGTTCCTTGAACAGGTTTCTACATGATGTTTTGGAATTTACACCACATATGATTCTCGTCACACGATTTTGCACCCTTAAAACTTTTGCTCGGTTTGATGAGTTACCCCAGAATATGATCTCGTATGATATAATTGAATAAAAGTAAGCAAAGTACGCAAGTTTTTTATATATTTATATCCCCTACACCTGACATTCTCACTGCAAACACAGACTTGTTTAGGCGCTTAAGCAATTCTGTGGTATGGCCTTCCCAACTGAATTTCCTATCGAGTTGTAATCCCAGAAATTTAACACTGTCAACCTCTTCGATATGCATGTCTTCATACGTTATACACATGCAGGAAGGATATCTCTTACAGGTTCTGAACTGCATATACTGGGACTTCTCAAAATTTAATGACAGTAAATTAGCTTTAAACCATTTATTAATGCCAGTGAAAATTTGATTAGCAGCTATTTCAAAATCTGTAATTGACTTGCTACTTACTGCAATGTTTGTATCATCTGCAAACAAAACAAACTTAGGAAGCAATGTAACAAATGGTTCAAATGGCTCTGAGCACTATGGGACTCAACATCTTAGGTCATAAGTCCCCTAGAACTTAGAACTACTTAAACTTAACTAACCTAAGGACATCACACACACCCATGCCCGAGGCAGGATTCGAACCTGCGACCGTAGCAGTCCCGCGGTTCCGGACTGCAGCGCCAGAACCGCAAGGCCACCGCGGCCGGCGGCAATGTAACAGACGAGAGGTCATTAACGTACACAAGAAAAAGCGATGGACCCAAAATGGAACCTTGAGGAATACCACATGTAATTAAGACTGACTGCTTACCGCACAGGTTTCTTGCAACGACACCCTTTGCTTCCTGTTAGATAGGTAAGACTCAAACTATTTCGCAGCATTGCCGGTGATACCATAATATTCTAATTTACTTAAGAGAATCCTGTGGTTCACACAAAGGCTTTTGACAGGTCACAGAAAATGCCAGTAGCCTCTACTTTATTATCTAATGAATAATTAAGTACATTCTCACTGTAACTGTCAATAGCTTTCTCTCTATCAGAACCCTTAAGAAATCCAAACTGTGACTTGGGCAATATATTATTTGCAGTCAGATGCGTAAGGAGATGCTGGAAAACAACCTTTTCAAATATTTTTGAGAGAGCCGGTAAAAGTGAAATTGGTCGATCGTTTGATGGTATCTATTTACCTCTCTTCTTGTAAAGAGGCTTAACTTCAGCACATTTTAACCAGTCTGGAAATGATGTGCTGATAGGAGATTGATTGCACAAATAACTTAAGATAGAACACAACTCGCATGAGCACTCTTCGATTAACTTCGTTGGTATGTTACCACACCCACTGGAATACTTAGATTTTAAGGATTTTATGATGGATGCTACGTCTATATAAGTGCTATTTCCGTTTTACTGAAGTTATTTTTGAAGACTGGTCTCAGATACTCCACTGCTCTGTTCACTGAACCTGATAACCCCAAGCTGTCAGTAACAAAAATGAATCACCTGTTTAAGAGGTTTGCAACACTACATGCATTTGTTACCAAAGCCTCATTTATTTTTAGAGCTATCTGTTCCTCTTCCTATTTGGCCCCACCTGTCTCTGTCTTCACTATATCCCACACAGATTTTATTTTGTTACCTGATGTAATTATCTTTTTCTCATAATAAAGCTGCTTCGATTTCTGGATTACTTCCTTGTGTAATCCACAGTTTACTTTTTGACTTCTGTGTTATTTGAGTTTCCTTTAGGGACAAACAATTTTCAAAAGAGGAGGTAACTTTATTAATGAATGCTTTGTATTTTCCATTTAAGTCAGAAGTATTCTGATGTCTTCTAAACATCTATCCAGTTCATGTCTTTGAGCAATTTCCTGAATTCAATTTTTGACTTGTTTATTACACTCCTGTACTCAGATTTAATAGATTTTTTTATCCCGACAAGTTTCAACATTTAACATAAGATGACGCATGTTATGATCAGTGCGGGGTGGCAAAAATCGTAGAGGGATACCAAGGGAAGAGTATAGTAAGCAGATTCAGAGGGATGTAAGTTACAGTAGTCACACACTGTCGCATGGAAACAAAGGTGTAATTTTAATCAGGTAAAGGAACAATCTGGTATTAGAACTGGATGTAGCAAAAATGACCCTTTCAAAGTAGTGAAAGAAACAAAATTATAGAACAGAACAATGGAATTTTACGTATTTTGACAAAACTTTTTACTCGTGGTTTCAACTAAATATGTAGCAGACCTATTGGAAGTAAGTTCCTTTCTCGATTACCAAAAGTATACTCAGTAGTCCACAAGTGTGTTTTCAGACCCCTGGATTGGGAAAGCGAAGATGGAATACGTGTTTCATGTTTCATGTGTTCCGGACATCATCCAAACGAAATTTCTTTAAAGTGTAGCTCTCTTATTTTTTCACGTTACGATTCAATGATTGAAGGAATCACACGTATTCCTAATCGACTGTTGCTGGGACAAAAAGAGCGCTAGGAAAGTGTAATGGTTATGAGACCCCGTGATCATTGGAACCAGAGAAGGGCGCCCTGCTGTGGTATACGACTTTTTCACAAACTCTACGATTCTTCGCGTTGAATTAAGTGTACGCTAGTTAAACGCAACGCCGCGCGAAAGCAAGTCGCTGACATATTGTGATAATCTTGCGGAGAAGTCGTTCATCCAAAAAAGGCGCTTCCTATTGTTTCTCTCTGCTGACGAACATCACAGACTGACGCTCAAGTTACATTAAAATGTATAAAGCAAGGTCTAGGTTCCCTTATATCTTTGATTCCATGGACTGGTTATTTCTGCTCCCGTGGTTGTGAAATTATGGCTAATATTTCATGCAAGTAAAAACATTTAATACTCACTGGAATAACAAATGATCGACCAACGATGAATGGATGAATTAATTTTAGTTTAAATTATGGTGCAGAGCACCTGCCTCATTACGTCCACAATATTTCTGCAATTATGCGGGTACATTTCATTTCAATAACGTTATGTGATGTGAAAGATTTACAGGGAGGGCAAAATAAAACTGGCTCCGAAAACAAGACTGACGCGGGACTGACGCTTGTTAGTGAAAATCACAGAAAATGCTGAAAATGGTCACCGCTGACATCGACGCAGCACTGTTCTCGATTTATCAAACTATGAGACAAGCGTCGCAGATGTGCCTGAGAAGTAGCGGCAACACGATTTTCAATGTTCTGCTGTAGCTCTACCAGCGTTATCAGAGCAAAAGCTGGCCCTTCAATTTGCCCCACAGGTAAAAAAAAGAATAAAGAATAAAACAATCACAGAGAGAAAAACCAGGCCATTTCAGGTCTCTCCTTACTGTCCCCTTCGCACTGAATACCTTGTGTAGGCCTACTCTTGAGAAGATTGTGAAGGCGGTATGTGCTGTTGCTTAGTCTTGCTGAAAATATACACACAGTCATTATTCTGAGATTTGATCAACATATGGATTAAACAATTGCTAGGCATATCAGACAGATGTAACAGTTTGGTGAAAGGATCGTGTTACGAGGCGAATACCATACACTGCGCACCAAATATCCACTTTTTGAGGTTATGCAATGATTTTTCCGTTGCATAGTGGTGCATGTTATGTGAGAACACATACCCTAGCACGCTGAACCAAATTTCATCTTAAGAAACGAAAAAGTTCACTCACAAGCCACTGGCAGAAACCAACACAGCATTTTCTGTGGACAGTTCTGATCATTAACCAGGCTCAGTTCCGTGTCAGTATTATAAATCTTTTTCCGGGCAGTTTTATATTGCCCACTATGTATGTAGCTTCATAAGCAAATGAAAAAAATGCACACAAGACAGCCTGGTTTGTAAATCTTACAAAAGGAACGTAAAAAAGATCAGAGTATAAAACATGGATAGCTCATCACTGAAAGAAATTGATTATCCATTCGCTTTTGGACGATTTCCTGTTCTTCTACGCAATAGTTTGGATAGCACCAAGATAACATATAAAACTTCTTGGGTATTCCTAAATGATGCGTCACTCTGTAGGCAAATCTCTTCACTATTTTTCTAAATAAAGAAGGTAGCCAACATATATGAGTAGCTTTAATATATCGGAGTAAAATCAGGCAATGCACTTTATTTCATAAAAAAACAAAAAGTAAACTAAGAAGCCTGATTCAATATTTTTCTGGCTGAAATGATTAAACAGATAGCAAGGGGCATTACTCTGCACAAAAGCGTTTTTACACGTTGTCTGTCAGTCCTGTCTCATATTGTTCTGTCAATAACGGGAGGCAAGAAGAAGAAGATGATGATGATGATGATATAGGTATACTACAGTTAATGACCACGTTCTGAACAGTAAAGCACCGCCTTCAGTAAGAGAGACTGCAAATGAGATATAGCTCTGGGCAACTACAAAGTTGATAACGGTCAATTATGAAGAGATTAAGCTAAGTAGTATCCATCCATCAACTTGTGTGGCAGAGTAGCCGGAATGAGAAAACTGCTTGATGCCAACGGGTCAACACGGCGCCGAAACGAGCTGCTGGATTCGTATAGAATTGCATTATTTGAAGGTCCTACATCACGAAAGCAGCGCTATGGCTAGAGGCCAAGTTTATCTGCGCATGTAGGTGTGTACCAAGGTAGAACATGATTATTAGTATGTGGTGGACATCTGGATAACGGACTACCTGTTACGTATTTTCAGTGTGTCTCACCACTTGAAAGAATGAGCGAATCTATTACTGCAATAAGATGAACATCATTCTGTGCGCACTGTAGTCCCTTCATTCAGGCATAGCTGACACGGGTAATATACACTGCTTTTAACTGTAAACGCTATTGCCACAAACTAGACAAAGTGAAGACAGATGTTTGTAGTACAGATATTGCAGCCGAAAGCTAAAACGTAGAAGAGACGGAAGTATTCTATCCCGACCTGTTGAAATTATTAACAAAAGAAAAAGTAAAAGGAAAAAATATTATTGCAACAACATTGGTTATCAATGAAAAATTGATCAGAAGGGTTGGCAGTCTTCGAGTGTGGTGTTAAAGATGAACACCAATCTCCTACCTACAAAACAAAATACACACATCAAAAAAAGTTTAGCATCACCTCGGTTCCGAAACTCTTACAGAAAATTGGAATAGAGATAAACATCATTTCCGCCTTTTTTATTGCTCATGAAAACCACACATTGCATGTTGTACCACCATACAGCGAGACCTTCAGAGGTGGTGGTCCAGATTGCTATACACACCGGTACCTCTAATACCCAGCAGCACGTCCTCTTGCACTGATACATGCCTGTATTCGTCGTGGCATACTATCCACAAGATCACCAAGGCACTGTTGGTACAAATTGTCCCATTCCTCAATGGCGATTCGGCGTAGATCCCTCACAGTGGTTGGTGGGTTATGTCGTCCATAAACAGCCCGTTTCAGTCTATCCCAGGCATGTTCGACAGGGTACATGTCTGGAGAACATGCTGGCCACTAGTCGAGCGATGTCGTTACCCTGAAGGAAGTCATTCACAAGATGTGCACGATGGGGGCGCGAATTGTCGTCAATGAAGACGAATGCCTGGCCAATATGCTGCCGATATGATTGCACTATCAATCGGAGGATGGCATTCCCGTATCGTACAGCCATTACGGTGTCATCCATGGCCACGAGCGGCGTTCATCGGCCCCACAGAATGCCACCCCAAAACAATAGGGAACCTCCACCTTGCTGCACTCACTGGACAGTGTGTCTAAAGGCCGGTTCCCACTAGGGCTGTCGCGCGGCAGGACCTTGGTTGCCATGGAAACCCCGTCAGCGGCGCAGCATAGCGGCCTCTGCGTCACTGTTTGCCCGTGTCGAACCGCTGCCGCGAGCCGCCCTGTAGGTCCGCGCCGCCAGTCACAGAACGCGCTGAGCGTGACGTCAGGTTCGGAACCCTGGGCCACACGAACTTGCGCCAAACCGCTGGCGCGGACGCGGCGGCAGCTATGAAATACTGATCTTCCGATATCAAGGAAACTATTCGGTAGAAAAATTTGATTCTTCTGCATTTCTTTTCGCTATTCGTCGTGGTTACTTGCTGTATCGCAATTACATAAACCATTACACGAAACTTTAATGAGTGCGCAGAGGTAAAAAAGCATTGCGTGGATTTTGCGTATAGTCAATTTAGACAATACATTATTGCATAGCCGGCCTGAGTGACCGTGCGGTTCTAGGCGCTGCAGTCTGGAACCGAGCGACCGCTACGGTCGCAGGTTCGAATCCTGCCTCGGGCATGGATGTGTTTGATGTCCTTAGGTTAGTTAGGTTTAATTAGTTCTAAGTTCTAGGCGACTGATAACCTCAGAAGTTAAGTCGCATAGTGCTCAGAGCCATTTGAACCATTATTGCATATCGAAATTGTTTTTAAAGCTGAGAGCAGAACGATAGATATCACCGTTCTCGAGATATTTAATGATAAGTCGGCAGACGGACTGTGCGGTGGCCGCGTCGCGGGTCTTCGCGATGCGACCGGTACTTCGTCCTGCGCGTTGTAAACCATGTGGCTGTATCAGCCACAAATTTCGTAAACGGTTCAAGAAATCGAAACGTGTTTTTTCGCAAATGATAACTTGTAAAGAGTCATGTTTTTCGTCGCATGAAAAACATCCAAAGTCTATTTATCTACCGAGATATGAAAGTAATTACAGTTTTTCAGAATGGACCGATGAATTTTTTTAAACGGCATTAAATAGCATGTGAAATGAGAATTACAGTGACATGGAACGCGTTAATGTTTACAATATTTTATATAGACCTTGAGAAGTTAAACCGAAACTAATTTGCTGGTATGTCATAATATGTAATTTGTTAAGTGTCTACAGCTATTGATTTTTTCCTTTCGTAAGTAACAAACTTTTTTTTTCCTTGCTGCAGTGTACTTTATTTGTTCGAAACGCGTTTCGCCTTTTACTTTAAGGGATCTTCGGTGGAATCTAGAATGATTCAGTTGTTTTGGTATGTGATAATTGCAGATTATAAAACAGTTCACATTCTTTTTACGTCAATAACTGATTACTTACAGTTAACCGATTTTTTGGCGGACATCTGCGTTTCCCCCTCACATGGACACATGCTGGAGGTTGAACTGAAACTTCGCTTATGGAACATTAGCACATTTTCATGTTCGCTCTTATTTCTTCCGTCACTAGCTGTAGGCATTTCATTGAACACTGATTTAAAGTCGTAACTACAGTGTGTTCACCTCATGTCTCTTGCTGTTTTGTTTGTTTATGTACATGTCGCCAACCTGAAGAATTATATGCTGAAAACTAACGTTTGTTTATTTCCGTTAACCTTATATCTCTATGTGTGTATGGCTAGTCGGTGATAGTTATAGGAAGTTGATAGTAAATGCAGTAGTTGTCAGACAGTGGTTGAAAGGTTTGGTGTTCAGCTTATTTCAGTTTTGGAGGAGGAGGAGGAGATTAGTGTTTAACGTCCCGTCGACAACGAGGTCATTAGAGACGGAGCGCAAGCTCGGGTTAGGGAAGGATGGGGAAGGAAATCGGCCGTGCCCTTTCAAAGGAACCATCCCGGCATTTGCCTGAAACGATTTAGGGAAATCACGGAAAACCTAAATCAGGATGGCTGGAGATGGGATTGAACAGTCGTCCTCCCGATATTTCAGTTTTGGTTTAAATGTTTTGTGGAGTAGTTCATGTAAGAGTAAACTCACTGCTTACATCAATAGATAAATTAGTAGAATAACATTTCAACAGATGATTATTATCAGAATACTAGCACTCAATCCCTTTGTCGTCACTCTTCCATGAACTCCTCCACAAGATATTTAAATCAAAACTCGAATCAGCTGAACACGAAAACTTTCAAGCACGCTCTGGCATATATTACATTCACATTCAGTTTCTTCAACTCAGCCTGACTAACTACAATAACTATACGCACACACAGATATAAAGAAAACAGAATGAACAGACTCTAGTTTTCAGCATATGCTTCATTAGGTTGGCAACGTTATATACAAACAAAATACGAGGAGACATTGTAAGGTGGCATCATTTTGAGCGACATTACAACTACCACTCCGGAAGTATAAACATCGAGACAGGAAACCATTAACGATACTGACATCGGCTAGGGATCTTAATTTGTAGCAGAATATCTGCACGTTGGGCGATAGTGAAGCGGATGGAGACGGGAGGCTGGCAGGAGAACGGGAAAGACACAAGCGTGGCAGGCAGGCCTGAGAGCTGAAGACAACAGCGTCCGTAAGCTACTCTGGAAACCCCAGGCGGGTGGATCGCGGCTAAGCGGGAGCCACGTGGCCGAGGACAAGGAGAAGACACAAGGGCTCGCTCACAGAACGCGTGGCGGCGTGTAGGTGGTTTTCCCAACGGCCTGAGCGGAAGCTTCTGGAACAGTCTGGAAGCTTCTAGAAGCTTCGGTCGGTTGCAAAAATGAGATTGGTCGGCGCTCGGAAACGAACGCCTTCCAGCAACATGATTGGCCACACACATTAAAAGGGGGAAGAAAAAAGAACAGGAGCTACGAAAAAGCGTAGCGACTGAGAGGACTTGTTCCTGGAGCGTCGAGGAGAGAGGTTGGTCCTGGCGAGGTGTGCGACCTCGTTACTGGGACAGAGTACTTGTAGCGAGAGCCTGAGGATCGTCTGGAGTTCCACGGCAGCCGTGGAGGTGCCCACGGAAGCTTTTGGTGAAGAATGATATCTCGCTGAGCCGAGAACCTTTGCAGCGATAAGCGTCAGATCTCTGTAGTGGTCGTGCGAGGGAAGTAAAGTAAATTGCTGAGCACGTGTCTTTTTCGTTCTATGCTGAGGCTTCACGTTGCTAGTCGCGAGTGTAGTTCTAAATATAATTGCAATAGCCATAGCTGATGTCAGCATTCCGCGCTTGAATTAACGACCGCGATTATAGAGTGAATTGCAGAAGAGTAAAGAATTTAACACTACTGAGTATCATTTCATAGCTAGTAATTTCCTTTGTCATTTTATTATGTCCTTATTTGTGTATTTCATGTTTGCAACCACCTGGAGGAGGCAGTGTTTGTAGGTCAGCACATCTGAACATTCTAGCGTATACTGAGGATATGGTTAGAAACTAATCAGATTTGCATACGACTAGTTAACGTCACATATAGAGCAAAGGATAAGCTTACCCTTCTGGAGAGCGTATAAGTGTCAGGGCGACAAATTAGGGTTATAAAATCCGTTGTGCAAAATTTTTCACTTATACGTTCGGCTCACAGTCTTAACCATCAGCAAAAAGGGGCAAAACAGAAGCGGTAGCTTACAACATAAATTGAACAGACAGTAGTTATTACTCTAAATCAGTTTCTGGTAAAATATTCGCAGCTAGTGACTGAAGAATATTTGTGCACCACACCAATTAGCGCAAAGAACATAAAAATTGTGAAGGAAAAAAGTTTGTAACGTGAAAATGTGTTGATGTCTCGTAAGTGATTTTATAGTGCAATCTACAGCCTGCGACCAAATGAGAGAAAACGCACAAGCCAGCCAAAAATTCGATAATCTGTTAGCAATCACTTATTCACGTGAAAAAATAAGCCCTGAACTGTTTCATAATCTACAAATATCACAAAGATTCAACTGGAATTGCCTTAAAGTAAAAGGTGAAAAGCGTATAGAACAAAATACGTTCCGACAAGAAAATGGCCTTTGTTATTTACAAAATGAATATTTCTGTGCTTGCTGCAGGTGATGGCCACGTAAACAAATTTCTTATTTAGTTTTGCCTGAAGATATTTTGTTTATTTGCAACGCTGAGTATACTTTGTAATTACAAGATAACACCTGATTGTCAATTACTCTTTCCAGCAAATCTAAAACAGTCTTTACAGTCTAGATGTAAAGTCTTTGATACGTCGATTTCTTTTACCGAAAGATTTTACATCCCTCATCGAATCTTTGTGTCAAACACCTTGGCATAAAATACCAAATATAATATTATGTGAATCGTTTTCAATATCCATGAAGTCTCACTCATCACAGTCTTGCATGCAGTTATGAAGAACCAGTCATAATAATTGCTTTCACAGTTACCACTTTGAGCGTTATTGCCGATTACATATTTGGTTGCCAAAATACAGTATTTTTTGATTAACCTGCTTTCCCCGAAAGAAAACGGCAATTAAAAATAGTTTCATACGACGTTCGTGCATCCTTTGATATGTCTGAGAATAGTCACATGATATCTGACGTCAGCGGAAAAGCCTCCACGGCACAAATAACGTATGGCAGCATATGTAAAAGTGCATCACGATATAATTTGCCACTGATGACTTCTACACAGTTTGAGAACTGCCAGTGAATTCGAAAGTCGTTGCTAGTACATAACCGCTCAATGGTTGTTTCGTGAAGGAAAACACGTCTTACGGAAAATGCTACAAATGGCAGAATGGGCACAACTGTAATTAAACTTTATCATTTGCTGGCAGTCGCCATAAGAAAACTGCATTCAAGTTGTAATTTCCCTAACATAAGGCTGTTTGCAGAGGCTAAGAGATGTATACACAAATACATCACAAATATATGTGCTAGAGGCTACATTAAAGAAATATTCTGGCAATAAATACGCAACTGACCTACCCAATGAAAAGTGATGTTATTTGCTGTTGGGCTGCATTAACAAGAAATACAATTCGTCTGTGTGTTGATACAGTGTTCCACAGTAGTCTATCCTCTGCCGGCCTCTTCATCTCTACGTAACTACTGCATCCTACATCCACTCTAATCTGCTTATCGTTGGCAAGCCTTGGTCTCACTCGACCATTCTGCCTCCATTACCAAACTGTCGATTCTTTGATGCGACATTCTATGTCCCGTCAAGTAACCCCTATTGTAGTCTAGTTGTGCCATAATTTCCTCATCCTCCTCTATATAGTTCAGTACCTCTTCTTTAGTTACACGAGCCTCTTATCTAATCTTCAGCGTTCTTATTTCTCACCACGTTTTGACGGCGTCCATTGTCTTCTTCACAGAACTGTTCATCGTCCACGTTTCACTTACATACAAGGCTACACTCCACACAAATACCTTTGTAAAATAGTACCCCACCATTAAAATTTATATTCGATGTCAACAAATTCTCTTTTTCAGAAACGCTTTTCTTGCTATGGACAGTCTTCATTTTATATCCTCTCTACTTCTGCCTTCTCAATTACTGCTTCCCTTTCAAGTCACTGAAGTCTTGCAACGGAACCTCCCCATCGCACCCCCCTCAGATTTAGTTATAAGTTGGCACAGTCGATAGGCCTTGAAAAACTGAACACAGACCAATCGAGAAAACAGGAAGAAGTTGTGTGGAAACTATGAAAAAAATAAGCAAAATATACAAACTGAGTAGTACATGTGCAAGATAGGCAACATCAAGGGTAGTGTGAGCTCAGGAGCGCCGTGGTCCCGTGGTTAGCGTGAGCAGCTGCGAAACGAGGTGTCCTTGGTTAAGTCTTCCCTCGAGTGAAAAGTTTACATTATTTTCGCAAAGTTATGATCTGTCCGTTCGTTCACTGACGTCTCTGTTCACTGTAATAAGTTTAGTGTCTGTGTTTTGCGACCGCACCGCAAAACCGTGCATTAGTAGACGAAAGGACGTGCCTCTCCAATGGGAGCCGAAAACATTTGATCGCAAGGTCATAGGTCAACCGATTCGTCCACAGGAAAACACGTCTGATATATTCTATACGACACTGGTAACGGCATGTGCGTCACATGACAGGAATATGGTGTCGACCCACCTAACTTGTACACTTGGCGAATGGGTAAAACGATTCTTCTACCTTGCCCGATTTAGGTTTTCTTGTGGATATGATAATCACTCCCAAAAAAGTGATGAAAACATAAGAGTTTGTCACATAAATTGCAACAAATGAATGCAACAGTTTCACAGTCACATAGTTTTCCCTGTGCTCTGTCAAAACATATGTTTTTAACGTTTTCAAATTTTTCCGTGTGTAGACCGTCAAATCCTGCACATGTCCAAGCAAATCTGAACATGTCCTGGAATTTTGAACAGCGAAGTTGATTGTGTGTGAGTGCCTGAACTTTGATAATTATCTGAAAATAAAAAATTAAACTTTTCACTCCAGGGAAGACTTGAACCAAGGACCTCTCGTTCCGCACCTGCTCACGCTAACCACGGGACCACGGCGCTCCTGAGCTCACACTACACCTGATGTTGCCGATCTTCCGAATGGACAACTCAGTTTGTATATTTTGATTATTTTTTCATAGTTACACACAACTACTTCCTGTTTTCTCGATTGATCTGTGTTCAGTGTTTCGAGGCGTATCCACTGTCCCAAATTATAACTAAATCTGACGGGGGGGGGGGGGGCGATGGGGAGGTTCCCTTGTTAGGAATGAAGTTTGGTTTCTGTACGATCTGTAGATAATCTTGTATCCTTTTGCTTTATCGATGATACCCCCAGAGCTTCAAAGAATGTTTTTCAATTAACATTGTCAAACCCTCTCTCTAAACATGCAAATGCTATACACACAGTTTTGCCGTTCTTCAGTTTGTCTATTTAGCTAAGCGGTAGGATCAGTATTGCCTTGCGTGATCAGACATGTCACAGGAATCTAACATTGCGCTCGTGTTATTTTGTACAACCTCTCCTCTCTACATATTCCTTCCACTTTCTAGCCTTCTCTCATTTGCTTAGTTCTCGCTTGCCAAATGAGGTCTTGACAGTTGCTTCTCCTTTCTTCTATCTCATTTTCAACCTCCCATATTTTCTAAATGCAAAATCGCGTTTCGATTTTGGACCCTGTCAACGTCATTTTGACATTTCTACTTCCCATTGCCTACTTTATTTGTTGCATTTTTATATTTTCCCTCTTGCCAATTAAATTTAATATATCACGTTTAAGCCAATTATTTCTATTGCACCTTTCCCCCATTCACATCCTCTGCTGCATTCACGACTTCTTCTCTCAAAGATATCCATTCGTATTGTAGTAGATGCCTTCCTCTGTTTCAGTCAGTCGTTGCCTTATGGTACCTTTAAGATGATCGAAAAACAGTGGGCCTTAACTTATTCAAGTTCCATCACCTTAATTTGTTAACGTTTACTGTCTCTTTACTTGTAAACTGCAGCTCGTAACCAATAAATTATTGTCGGTTTGCGTCAGCAACAGGGAATTGTCTTACGATTTAAAATCTGGTTTCGAATACTATGTTCCAAATATGTATTCTTTCATGATTCTTAAGCAATTCCCCCCATGAACCATGGACCTTGCCGTTGGTGGGGAGGCTTGCGTGCTTCAGCGATACAGATGGCCGTACCGCAGGTGCAACCACAACGGAGGGGTATCTGTTGAGAGGCCAGACAAACATGTGGTTCCTGAAGAGTGGCAGCAGCCTTTTCAGTAGTTGCAGGGGCGACAACAGTCTGGATGATTTACTGATTTGGCCTTGCAACACTAACCAAAACGGCCTTGCTGTGCTGGTACTGAGAACGACTGAAAGCAAGGGGAAACTACAGCCGTAACTTTTCCCGAGGACATGCAGCTTTACTGTATGATTAAATGATGACGGCATCCTCTTGCGTAAAATATTCCGGAGGTAAAATAGTCCCCCATTCGGATCTCCGGGCGGGGACTACTCAAGAGGACGTCGTTATTAGGAGAAAGAAAACTGGCATTCTACGGATCGGAGCGTGGAATGTCAGATCCCTTAATCGGGCAGGTAGGTTAGAAAATTTAAAAAGGGAAATGGATAGGTTAAAGTTAGATATAGTGGGAATTAGTGAAGTTCGGTGGCAGGAGGAACAAGACTTTTGGTCAGGTGATTACAGGGTTATAAATACAAAATCAAATAAGGGTAATCCAGGAGTAGGTTTACTAATGAATAAAAAAAATAGGAGTGCGGGTTAGCTACTACAAACAGCATAGTGAACGCATTATTGTGGCTAAGATAGAGACAAAGCCCATGCCTACTACAGTAGTACAAGTTTATATGCCAACTAGCTCTGCAGATGATGAAGAAATAGATGAAATGTATGACGAGATAAAAGAAATTATTCAGGTAGTGAAGGGAGACGAAAATTTAATAGTCATGGGTGACTGGAATTCGTCAGTAGGAAAAGGGAGAGAAGGAAACATAGTAGGTGAATATGGATTGGGGGGAAGAAATGAAAGAGGAAGCCGCCTTGTAGAATTTTGCACAGAGCATAACTTAATCATAGCTAGCACTTGGTTCAAGAATCATGAAAGAAGGTTGTATACCTGGAAGAATCCTGGAGATACTAAAAGGTATCAGATAGATTACATAATGGTAAGACAGAGATTTAGGAACCAGGTTTTAAATTGTAAGACATTTCCAGGGGCAGATGTGGATTCTGACCACAATCTATTGGTCATGAACTGCAGATTGAAACTGAAGAAACTGCAAAAAGGCGGGAATTTAAGGATATGGGACTTGGATAAACTGAAAGAACCAGAGGTTGTACAGAGTTTCAGGGAGAGCATAAGGGAACAATTGACAGGAATTGGGGAAAGAAATACAGTAGAAGAAGAATGGGTAGCTCTGAGGGACGAAGTAGTGAAGGCAGCAGAGGATCAAGTAGGTAAAAAGACGAGGGCTAATAGAAATCCTTGGGTAACAGAAGAAATATTGAATTTAATTGATGAAAGGAGAAAATATAAAAATGCAGTAAATGAATCAGGCAAAAAGGAATACAAACGTCTCACAAATGAGATCGACAGGAAGTGCAAAATGGCTAAGCAGGGATGGCTAGAGTACAAATGTAAGGATGTAGAGGCTTGTTTCACTAGGGGTAAGATAGATACTGCCTACAGGAAAATTAAAGAGGCCTTTGGAGAGAAGAGAACCACTTGTATGAATATCAAGAGCTCAGATGGCAACCCAGTTCTAAGCAAAGAAAAGAAGGCAGAAAGGTGGAAGGAGTATATAGAGGGTTTATACAAGGGCGATGTACTTGAGGACAATATTATGGAAATGGAAGAGGATGTAGATGAAGATGAAATGGGAGATACGATACTGCGTGAAGAATTTGACAGAGCACTGAAAGACCTGAGTCGAAACAAGGCCCCGGGAGTAGACAACATTCCATTAGAACTACTGATGGCCTTGGGAGAGCCAGTCATGACAAAACTCTGCCATCTGGTGAGCAAGATGTATGGGACAGGCGAAATACCCACAGACTTCAAGAAGAATATAATAATTCCAATCCCAATGAAAGCAGGTGTTGACAGATGTGAAAATTACCTAACTATCAGTTTAATAAGTCACAGCTGCAAAATACTAACGCGAATTCTTTACAGACGAATGGAAAAACTGGTAGAAGCGGACCTCGGGGAGGATCAGTTTGGATTCCGTAGAAATGTTGGAACACGTGAGGCAATACTAACCTTACGACTTATCTTAGAAGAAAGATTAAGAAAAGGCAAACCTACGTTTCTAGCATTTGTAGACTTAGAGGAAGCTTTTGACAACGGTAACTGGAATACTCTCTTTCAAATTCTGAAGGTGGCAGGGGTAAAATACAGGGAGCGAAAGGCTATTTACAATTTGTACAGAAACCAGATGACAGTTATAAGAGTCGAGGAGCATGAAAGGGAAGCAGTGGTTGGGAAAGGAGTGAGACAGGGTTGTAGCCTCTCCCCGATGTTATTCAATCTGTATATTGAGCAAGCAGTAAAGAAAACAAAAGAAAAATTCGGAGTAGGTATTAAAATTCATGGAGAAGAAGTAAAAACTTTGAGGTTTGCCGATGACATTGTAATTCTGTCAGAGACAGCAAAGGACTTGGAAGAGCAGTTGAACGGAATGGACAGTGTCTTGAAAGGAGGATATAAGATGAACATCAACAAAAGCAAAACGTGGATAATGGAATGTAGTCAAATTAAATCGGGTGATGCTGAGGGGATTAGATTAGGAAATGAGACACTTAAAGTAGTAAAGGAGTTTTGCTATTTAGGGAGTAAAATAACTGATGATGGTCGAAGTAGAGAGGATATAAAATGTAGACTGGCAATGGCAAGGAAATCGTTTCTGAAGAAGAGAAATTTGTTAACATCGAGCATAGATTTAAGTGTCAGGAAGTCGTTTCTGAAAGTATTTGTATGGAGTGTAGCCAAATATGGAAGTGAAACATGGACGATAACCAGTTTGGACAAGAAAAGAATAGAAGCTTTCGAAATGTGGTGCTACAGAAGAATGCTGAAGATAAGGTGGGTAGATCACGTAACTAATGAGGAGGTATTGAATAGCATTGGGGAGAAGAGGAGCTTGTGGCACAACTTGACTAGAAGAAGGGATCGGTTGGTAGGACATGTTCTGAGACATCGAGGGATCACCAATTTAGTATTGGAGGGGAGCGTGGAGGGTAAAAATCGTAGAGGAAGACCAAGAGATGAATACACTAAGCAGATTCAGAAGGATGTAGGCTGCAGTAGGTACTGGGAGATGAAGAAGCTTGCACAGGACAGAGTAGCATGGAGAGCTGCATCAAACCAGTCTCAGGACTGAAGACGACGACAACAACAACAACAAGCAAGACATTGGCGATGATTACATTATGCTCTGTGCGAAATTCTATCAGGTGGCTTCACCTTTCATCCCTTCCCCCAAGCTTTTGTGTTCTTACTGTTTTCTTTTCCTGTACCTGCTACCGTATCACATTTTAAATTTTTGTCTCGCTTAACTATCTGAATAATCTGTTTTATCGTACTTTGTTTCAATGTGTTATGAGATAGTGAACAATCATGAATGGTAGTCATGAAATCTGTTTATGGCGAAATGAGAGAAAATGAATAATGAAATGTGTGAGAGAGCACATTGTACAGAAAATGAAAAATTGGTATGCATTCACCCTACTTCGTCTTTCCTTCATGTAAGTGAGCGATATGGTTAATCAAACGCACCGGGCGTTTCAGTGGGTCCCGCCCCGTGCCTCAGTGGCTGTCCGTCATTGGTTACCGCTAGCGTCTGCCGCTTCCAGATGGGAACGCCAATGCCGCGAGCCGCCGCATCAAAGCGGAAAACGTTTGCCGCTGCCGCACGCCGCGCTATAGTGGGAAACGACCTTAAGGCGTTCAGCCTGATCGGCTTGCCTCCAAACACGTCTCCGACGATTGTCTGGATGAAGGCTGTTTTGGTCCCATCTGTACCGCACTGCATGGTGTCGTCGTTGCAAATATGCACCTCGTCATGGACGTCGGGAGTGAACTTGCGCATCATGCAGCCTATTGCGCACAGCTGAGTCGTAACACGACGTCCTGTGACTGCACGAAAAGCATTATTCAACATCGTGGCATAGCTGTCAGGATTCATCCCAGCAATAATCCGTAGGTAGCGGTCATCCACTGCAGTAGTAGCCCTTGGGCGGCCTGAGCGAGGCACGTCCTCGACAGTTCCTGCCACTCTGTATCGCTTCCATGTCCGAACAATATCGCATTGAGTCACTCCGAGACGTCTCGACGTTTCCCTTGCTCAGAGCCCTTCCTGGCACAAAGTAACAATGCGGACGCGATTGATCCGCCGTATTGACCGTCTAGGCATGGTTGAACTACAAACAAGAGCCGTGTACCTCCTTCCTGGTGGGATGACTGGAACTGATCGGCTGTAGGACCCCCTCTGTCTAATAGGCGCTGCTCATGCATGGTTGTTTACGTCTTTGGGCGGGTTTAGTGACATCTCTGAACAGTCAAAGCGACTGTGTCTGTGATATGGAGTTTTGGGAACCGGGGTGATGCAAAACTTTTTTTGATGTGTGTAAGGACGTTTGACCTCAACAAAACATACGTAACATTGTATACAAAATATATGCATGTTATTGGAATATATACACAGCTGAACTGTCGTCGCCATTGCACATGGTTAACTTAATACTTACCCCAAACCCCTCTGTCAGAGTTCTGTCCCAATTCAAGGAAGGGGGGGGGGGGGGGGAGTAGTTAGACAAGAGCAAGTGTGAGCGTGTGTGTGTGTTATAACAGAGTCTGCTAGTATTAATCCTATAGGCTGGAATTATAAACAAGCTGAGTTTACAGATGGCGTACCTATGTTTATTAACGTTCCAATAGGAATTTTGAATACAATAGAAATTGAATTTAAAGCATATAAAAAAAGTGTTTTTCCACCGTTAGCCAAGTATAGAAACTGCATCAAAATATATACGCTGGTGTGCAACACTTAAAGATGAAAGTAACTTTCGCATGACGTGTCACAATAATATAGCTCGCTGGAACTTCGATCATACATTGATAAAACTACTACAGTGTAGTACAGTAGCTAAAAGAAAGAAATAACGCAATGAGATGAACAGAAATGATACTTTTATTCAAAGAAGAGAATAACTATAAAGAAGTCAGCACGGTTTAGGATGGTCCCCTAGGTTTTACAAGAGGCAAGACATGGTTCCTCAGGGTGAGTGATGACCATAGAGGCAATGCATGCTCTGCAATATGCTCCCATGCTGGCCACAACGCTGGTACGGATAGCTTGTCGTATTGTGTTCCATACTCCCACCAGCGTGGTTGACAACTGCTGGGTGGCCATTGGTGCAAGTGGGTATGCTGCAATACATCTCTCTACCACAACCCAAATGTGCTCGATGAGATTTAAGTTAAGGGAATGAGCATGCAGGTGCATTTCATTTCAATATCCTCTCTTTCCAATGGCTCCTCCACCTGTGCTGCCCAATGCAACCGCACACTGGCGTCCATAAAAATAACGTCACAGCCAATGTCCCACTGAAAAGAAGCACAAGGAGACGTAGTGCACTGCCACAATAATGTTGACCAGTGAATGTGTTGTGTCCAGACTCCGACGTCGGTACGCTCATACACATTACGCTTCTCCAAACCTAGACAGGCAAAACAATTATGTTTGACAATGATCCAGTTTGGATTACGTGTTCTCACCTCTCGCCATATGAGGCTGCATCCAGAAACGCTACTCAATCTGATCTCACCCGACAAGAGCAAGCGATTCACTCCTCACTGGCACAGTCCGTACACTGTTGGTGCCATCGCAAATCGTGCTGCCAATGCGTGCATGTTAACAGAACACAACATACTTCTCCTTCAGCGAAGAGACCACCTCGACGCAGTCACTGTGCCAATGTGAAGCGTGAGATTACGTCTGTTGCAGTTCTGTTAAATGTGGCTGCAACTGAACCAGTATTTGACATGGATCCCTTCTTGCCTGTTGTACAATGTAGCGGTTCTTCGCCGCTGTAGTTGAATGTGGTGAACAACCTCCTCTCCTTTGGGCAGCAGTACCATTCATGCATGTGAAACAACGCTGCCTCCTTCCAGTTTTCTGGTGATTCTTCCTTGTTTCAAGTAATGAAAATATAAAATATTGTCCCCGGGCCATGTTGTAATGAAGATCATCATCACATACCCCCTGATTGACACACACCGTCCTTTTCCGGTTCCTTCAACTGCCTTGTGTTGTGGTGCCCGCCCCCATTTGGCCCTGCATTTATGATCACTGCACACCATGACACGTCGAACTTTTGAGACCTCTGTCAACATACTCCCGCACTTTCATTCATTCTCACTGAATAATCAATCGTATGATACTGCATCTATCTTATCCTTAAGTTTTGTAGAGCAATGTATAATAATAATATTTATACGAGTTTTAACATGTTTTATCCCGCCTTAAATATTTCCCCATGAGATTTAACACTTCATAAATTTGTAGTGCCACAGACATTTCACAGTCAAACAGTCACTATGTCTAAGTGAGATAGCACAGTTTAAGTGAGATGAAACTTAGCAGCTCAGCTGTTACAATGTGACACACACACACACACACACACACACACACACACTTCAAGAGTTCATACACTTTTAGGAGTTGTTGGAATTAGTAAAATAGACGAAATGTATGTGATTGCTACAAGATAGCCATTTACGTGAATGGTAGCCTGATTTTGATATGAATCTATTTCAGTCATTTACCGTCAACTGGGTGGACTGTAGGGAATGTAATCTATTTTTTGCTTGACAATCTATCACCTTACTGGTTGAGCTATAACTCCCCACGTCTTCATGTACTACGAGATGTATGAGAAAAGTAATGATACTGACAGTACTGCGAGCGATCTGGCAGCGCTGTGTTATTTGTTTGTGTAGACCGGTGTGCTCATCCCTGCCAGATGCTCAATTCGAGTTTCAACTTCGTACAGCAATCACCTTATTTTTGAGAGTGGCGTCTGTGGAGTAGTGTTATTGTTGCGTGTTACGAAAATGGAACAACGGAATTTAGAGCAACATTATGCCACCAAGTTTTGTGTTAAACTTGGGGAATCCGCGACTCTGACCTTTGAAAAGCTAAAACAAGTTTCCCGCTGGCACAAATCATTTTTGGAAGACCGAGAACACGTCGAAGGTGAACCTCGTTCAGGGATACCTTCAACCAGAAGAACAGATGAAAACGCTGCAAGTGTGCATGCGTAAGGAATGTGTTCCTCCAGGACAAATTGCCAACAAAGCGTTTTACAAAGATGTCCTTGAAAGACTCAGAAAAAGGGTGAACTGAGTGAGACCGGACATTGTAGACAAGGGGACGCTGCAGTATGACAACGGCCCATGTCACACAGCCACTTCCATCACAGAATTTGGACCTCAAAAGGCATTCCTGTTGTTCTACAATCCCCTTGCTCTAATGACCTGAGTCCTTGTGACTTTCTTTTCCCGAAATTGAAAAATGTCTAAAAAGGACGTCATTTTGGGACTCTGGAGAACATTCAGAAGAATGTGACCGACATTTTATAGGCACAGCCAGTTGAAACGTTTCAGTGCAGCTACCGAGACCGGACCACTAACAGCAACAGCAAAACCGCCGGCGTATAGCTACTTTGAAGGGGTCAATATTGTTGTCTGAAAAAATATATAGGGTGAGTCAGGAGGAACGGTACATGCTTGAACAGAAAGCTTAATACGGACATATACCGTATTGCGAATGGTTTCCGAGATAGAACAAGTTTAATATTACTTTTGTACGTTTTTCTTTAATAACTCTAAAACCGCATACTCCAACGAAAACTTGTCTCAGTACACTATTAAAGCAAATTAAATTTCAACCAAAAAAGGTCCTATTTATTTTTTGTCTAGGACTAACAGTTCGCGCGAAGAGATCGCGAAATACAGGGTGATTCAAAAAGAATACCACAACTTTAGAAACTTAAAACTCTGCAACGACAAAAGGCAGAGCTAAGCACTATCTGTCGGCGAATTAAGGGAGCTATAAAGTTTCATTTAGTTGTACATTTGTTCGCTTGAGGCGCTGTTGACTAGGCGAAACAGATGAATCTTTCGTTTCAAAGATTGTGTTTAGTGATGAAGCAACTTTCCACACTAACGGGAAAGTCAACCGTCACTATGTCTGTATATGGGGCACTGAGAATCCGCGGGAAACAATTCAGTATGAACGTGACTCGCCTAAGGTGAACGTTTTCTGTGCCATTTCAGCCAATAAAGTTTTTGGTCCCTTTTTCTTCGAAGGTGCTACTGTAACTGGACTACAGTATCTGGAGATGTTAGAGAATTGGCTGTTCCCTCAGCTCGAACAAGAAGCACAACAATTCATATTTCAGCAGGATGGAGCGCCACCACATTGGCACTTATCTGTCCGTAACTACCTGAACGTCAACTACCCGAGGCGATGGATCGGCCGCCAGGCAGCCCGTGACAGAGCACGTCATCACTGGCCTCCAAGAAGCCCTGATCTTACCCCCTGCGATTTTTTCTTATGGGGGTATGTTAAGGATATAGTGTTTCGGCCACCTCTCCCAGCCACCATTGATGATTTGAAACGAGAAATAACAGCAGCTATCCAAACTGTTACGCCTGATATGCCACAGAGAGTGTGGAACGAGTTGGAGTATCGGGTTGATACTGCTCGAGTGTCTGGAGGGGGCCATATTGAACATCTCTGAACTTGCTTTTGAGTGAAAAAAAAACCTTTTTAAATACTCTTTGTAATGATGTAGAACAGAAGGTTATATTATGTTTCTTTCATTAAATACACATTTTTAAAGTTGTGGTATTCTTTTTGAATCACCCTGTATTGGAAACCTAGCGCGACGCGTGTGTACTGTAGCTTAAGAATTATTTGTAGGCCAGTTTCAGGTAGTTTTTCCGACTTGATAGACCAAAAGAGTCCTATATCAACATGTTCGTCTCAACTTCTTCAATACTACTGTGGTACGTTGTAAACAATGACAATGAAAATACAGAAAATAAATAGAAATGTACAGTAAAAGTGTAACCATTAAGAATAGTGCATATATCCACATCCAGTTTTTTGATCAAAATCACTAATGCTATCACCTTTAAAAACAAGTACCTTTCCTCCCGACTCATCGCGCGTGTGTGTGTGTGTGTGTGTGTGTGTGTGTGTGTGTGTGTGTGGAAGGGGGGGGGGGGTGTAGAGAGAAAAAAGTCATTACTTTTCTCATGGAACTGGTATATGAGAACATTATTCTGTCCACAGTTATACAGTGAGCTAAGTTTCGTTATTTACTCATCGCCACTGAAGTATATAAACAGAAAGTGCCTCCACTCGCTGCAAGAATGTGACTGTTGAAAAATTAAAATATGTACAGGCAAACAATATACGATTTCTGCGGCAGGAAGGCTGCCCTCCATGAGTGCAAACCTTATATACAAGATAGTAAAACATGGGTCCTGAGACTACGCAGTATGTGGCGCGGTACTCTGAATACAATGCCTGGACTATGCGTGCAAATGCAGTATCCGGACTCAATACTGAGAGGGGGTCGAGAGAGAGGGGGGGGGGGGCGAGAGAGAGGGGGGGGGGGGCGAGAGAGAGGGGGGGGGCGAGAGGTTCCAATAAATACTGTCTTTTCTGTATGAGATGATTCCATTAAAATCTGATAGTATCGACTAACCAAATCTACAGTGGAGAAACTCTTAGCTTTCCCTAGGTGGCCCAATATCTCACTTATGTTAGGGACGGGAAAAGTTTCCCCCCACTGACACTTTGTTCAGTTTTCTATAGCCTGTTATGAATCTATAATTCACTGTTCCACTGGTCACTTTTTTTCTTTTTTCGGTACTTGCAATGCAGGTACATTCGATGGTCTCTGACATTCAACGAATATGTCCTCAATAACCATTTTCTCAATTTGCTTCTGTTATACCGGCTTCTGTGCTTCTGGTATTCTATACAAAACTTTTCCTTTGTTATTTGGCAACACTGGGAGTGCGTGCTTTAGCATTTCTGTATAGGACAATTTGTCAAATATCACTGTATGTGCTAAGAAGTTTTTCCAATTCATAACTTTCTTCCTTATTCAAATGATCAGTTCACATTGCTTCCCTAACCCGTGCAATGTGATTTCTGTACTTCCCCATACTATTTATATGCTTCCCGTGTCGCTCGCAATGGCGTCACTTAATCAGTTCGCCTAATACTTTAACTACACTCACATTACACACTGCCTAATTTGTACACAATACAACGAGAACACGTTGTCCTTGCTCTATTCGTACCACAAATTCAGCGATATACGTACTGACATTACTTCCTGTTTGGGAATAATCACTTTTTCGCTGCTGGGATTCGACTAGTTTCTACACATATTCTTAAGATTTTTCCTTCCTTAGGGACTACTCTGCTGGGATTCGACTAGTTTCTACACATATTCTTAAGATTTTTCCTTCCTTAGGGACTACTATTACTTTCCCCATGAACTATGTACACATCCAATGACACTGGATACAGTATTTCTTTCATGCTTCGTAGATTTGTGCTGATTATATCGTATTTGTCCTCATTCCAAGTCTGTTAAATCCGACATACAGATTATTAACTCCATCATAATGGTAGGAAATGCACTGACTGCTACATAACCAACTCTGTGTCTAAGAGGTAACTAGAAATTATGTTCCAGGGAATAGGTATCATTCACATCCGTACTTACTCCACTCAAACTATGTGGCACTTTAAGCTTTCTAGCTGTGGCCAGTTTTGAGTCTGTGACTCTTAGTGCAGTACAATATCTGCTGCATGCAGTAAAGTTCAAACCCCAAACGCTGCTGCCCCTGTGTATGTCTTCTTCCGTCAATGGGCTCCTCTCATCATGTCTACCAGAGACGTTTATTGATAGTAGCTGGTTTTGAAAGTTGTTTTTGTAAAGCCATACAATACTACAGCAATTACCCAACAGTTTTACGAAAACTGCATCGTCATTTTTCCAGGACATCCCATTTAACTTCCTGAGTATTTCAGCCACACTTTTGTATGGGACCTGTTAAGAACCTAGCAGTATGTCTCCGAATTCAATATCTGTCCTCATGCCACCTTGACAGCGCTTCAAACACTTGAAAAATACTCTTAACACAGGCGGCACTAGCACATTTACAGGTGCATTGTATTTTCCAGGAACGCTTCCATTCACGTTTCCTAATACTGATTTCATGCGATTGTTCCATTTAATAGCATTAATCCTGAATACTCTAACGATGTTCACTGATAATTTTATAATTAGATAGCCATTACACGCACAGGAAATTTTGTCCTTTGGCCTTTGTAAACTACATACGATTTTCCAATGATGATACTATACGCAAAAGCATAGTCACAGAACGACCTTACAATGCTGCTGACCCTATCTACTCAATTGTTATGTTTTACGAGATGTGAGACAGTCACTGTCCAGTATAACACATTGTCTTCTATTAGTTACTTATTCCTTTGCTAAAGAGTGTCTCAAACTCATTCCATATGTTGCACACAAAATGACAATAGCATTTGGGCGTTTCAGACCACACTATAAGATTTTTTCAGTCTTTTGTAAGGTTTACCGGTGACAAAAACTGATAACTGACAATTGCCGGGAGAGCGATGTGTTGACTATATGTCCCTCCCTATCCGCATCCAGTGACGAGTTGTCGAGTGTGGATGACGTGAGAGTAGGTCGCTACCGTTGGGCCTTCTGAGACCTATTCGTATGGAGTTTAGCTTTTTTATGTAAGATTTACTCACTCAAGAGTTCATTGTACTGATGTGTAGGGCAACTGTTCTCATCTCTATAATGGTAGTATAGGACAAGTTAGCCACTAACGAGCAGCCACGTCCTTTCAGGAACAGACGTCTCCCCCAACTATTTTTGCCAGTATGAAATGAGACTGCCTTTCGACTTTACACACAGCTGGTCGCTCTGGTGTTCTGATCTTGCAGTCTCAACGACTTTGTTTAACTCTTACATTTGATGTTTGTCACAAATATTTTGAACTTATTTTCAATGTCCCAGAAAAGTCCGTGCAAAAATAGCTACTTACGTGTTTGGGGTAAAACTTTTTTATTTTTCGACATAGTCTTCTTGTTCCGCCAGCCACTTATTCAAATTGGGGAACAAATAGTAGTCCGAGGGAGCCAAGTATGGAGAATAGGGGGGTTGTGAAACGAGTTGGAATCCTATTTCCATTAATTTTGCGACCACAGCTGCTGAGGTGTGTGCTGGTGCATTGTCGTGGTGGGAAAGGACCTTTTTGCAGTCCAATTGCCGGCATTTTTCCCGCAACTCTGTTTTCAAACGGTCCAGTAAGGATGAAAAATACACACCTGTAATAGTTTTACCCTTTTCCAGCTAGTCGTTGAGGATTATCCCTTGCGAATCCCAAAAGACAGTCGCCATAACCTTTCTGGCCGAAGAAATGGTCTTCGCCTTTTTTGGTGCAGATTCTCCCTTGGCAACCCATTGTTTGGATTGTTGTTTGGTCTCAGGAGTTTAGTAATGTATCCATGTTTCACCCACAGTGACGAAACGACGCTTAAAGTCCTGCAGATTCTTCCTGAGCAGGTGAAACAATCCTTGCAACACTTCACATGATTCCGGTTTTGGTCAAGCGTGAGCAATCGCGAAACCCATCTTGCGGATAGATTTCTCATGTCGACATGTTTATGCAAAATATATATGTACCCCTTCATTCGAGATGCCCCCAGCACAACCAATCTCACGCATCTTAACTCTGATGTCATCCATCACCATATCATGGATTTTATCAATGATTTCTGGAGTCGTAACGTGCACTGAGCGTCCAGAACGTTCAGCATCACTTGTGCCCATATGGCCACTCCGAAAATTTTGAAACCACTTATAAACTGTTCTAATCGAAGGTGCAGAGTCACCGTAATGTTTATCAAGCTTTTCTTTAGTCTCCTGTGTTTAATCACAACACGAAATTCTTTTTCGTCCATTTTTTGACAATCACTTGACTTGCTTGATTCACACGAATGCCAAACACAAAGAAATAGACCAATATGGCTGAAACTTGGTGTTCTTTCCAAAGATGCTACTAACTAAACATGGCCTCGAAATGCGCCGGTGGTGCCATCTCTCGCACTTTGCACGGACTTTTCATACTCTGTAAAAGTACATTATAGAGCTTGATAATGGCAAACTGTTAAGTTGGCAAAATTATACGATCTTTTGCAGTGGGTCGAAGTATGTTGTATGGAAATTGGTGTTTCATTTATTGCTAACATTCAAATATGAGGCGCAGCTTGAATGAAAGTCTTTTTTTCCTTCTAAAATTTGGTCCATATTAACGCTTTTTTGCTGTTCCTGACTTAATTCATGCCTCTTCACAGATGGTTCACTCATTATTAAATGATGTATCAAGCACAGCCTTGGAAAGGTTAGCTAAAGAAATTTTCATGATTCCTAGCCAATTCCCTGCCACTAATTCTTGAAAAACCATACGAAATTCAGTTCAAACTCTTAAAATATCCTCTGCCAGCATATGCCTAAAAATGACGACAAGCAGACTGTAGAAGTTGACATGGTTAAATTCTTGGGATAACAGCTTGATAAAAATTTTAACGGAGTAGCATACAACAGAGCTGCTGAAGCACCTAAACAAATCGGTTTGTTATGTGAATGCTGTAAGACATACGTGATATATAAAAAAAGCTAGTATACTATGCTTGCTTTCATTCCATATTGTCACATGGGATTTTTATTTCCTGGGGTAACTGATCAAAGCAAGTTAAAGTTTTCCGAGCCCAAAAATGTGCAATGTGAATTACTTGTGGTGTGAGCTCAAGAACAACCAGCACAGGGCTGTTTAGGCAACTAGGGATATTAAGTATTGCTTCCAATCTATTTATTCCTTAATGAAACCTGTCATTAAAAATGCATCTCTTCTAGACCAACAGTTCTGTTCATAGAATCAGAATAACTTGCACAGAGATATAAATTTACTTACTTTGCTTCAGAAAGGTGTCAGCAATACACTTTTCAGTAACATGCCAGCAACCATAAAAAGTTTAAATAATAATGAAGTTCAATTTTAGAAGACAGGATTTATTAGTGGCCAATTCTTTCTGCTCCACTGATGTATTTTTTAGCAGAACTGACTGATGCTTGTATGTTATTATGTCTAAATTTTGTGCAGTAATGTGATCATTGTAAATAATAGCTCTACAATGTTTATTTTATTTTCTAATTTGATGATACATGGCTACAACAGTGTAAGAATTATATCATATGCACCTAAGTGTATGGAACATTTGATATTTTATGCCAAGTTTTTATGCCCTACACGTAATTGTGCTTATGATTTTTTTGTGACCGATTCCACATTCACAAGGGCAACATTATTTCGGATGTATGAAAGGTACATTAGCATATCGGTTCTTATTGGGTAAATATTTATTGTGTATTCTTGTTTTCTGACATGTCCCACATCCCAGGGGATCTCTCACTATGGATCAGTTGGAATGAAAAGTACATTTAATCTACAGTCATTATAGTAAAAAGTAGATGGACTGTCTATAAAGACTAATGTCTAATTAGAGTGTAAATGTGTCATCTACAGATTTTCTATTTCATCACACTACATACATCAAAAATTTACTACCACGAGAACATTTATCACATTCTGTCATCTTGCAGCTACGGATCACTAATAGGATATTTTAATATTATTAAATGCACTACACAGTCCAGGACATGGATCTGTGACACAAAACTCTGCACAGCATGTTTACTAACGTGTGCACTGTCCAGAGGCAATTCACCTGTTAGTCAACCATTCCTATGAGAGAGAGAGAGAGAGAGAGAGAGAGAGAGAGAGAGAGAGAGAGAGAGAGAGAGAGAGAGATCTGCATGAGTGACAGTGGAACATAATGCTTGTTTTACATCTCCCAAATATATCTTTAATTCCAAATTGTTGCAGAGAGAATGTTACAGGAATTCTCAAGTGATTTTTCTATTATTATTATTATTATTATTATTATTTATTATTTCTTTCTTTCTTTTCTCAGACGTTATGTCTGGTCAAAAATGGAAAGTGACGTGGACCTTGATCAAGCGTGACTTCCTTTTAACTGTACGGTATATGTGATGTTGCATTTAGGAACTTTCGGGTAATTGAGCATGTATCAATAATTACGGATTTCTGTAGTTGTATATATAAAGCTTGGATGTAGCTGTATTGCATTGATGTACTGGTGGATATTGTGTGGTATGACTCCTGTAGTTGATAGTATAATTGGTATGTCAACTTTATCCTGATGCCACATGTCCTTGACTTCCTCAGCCAGTTGGATGTATTTTTCAATTTTCTCTCCTGTTTTCTTTTGTATATTTGTTGTATTGGGTATGGATATTTCGATTAGTTGTGTTAATTTCTTCTTTTTATTGGTGAGTATGGTGTCAGGTTTGTTATGTGGTGTTGTTTTATCTGTTATAATGGTTCTGTTCCAGTATAATTTGTATTCATCATTCTCCAGTACATTTTGTGGTGCATACTTGTATGTGGGAACGTGTTGTTTTGTTAGTTTATGTTGTATGGCAAGTTGTTGATGTATTATTTTTGCTACATTGTCATGTCTTCTGGTGTATTCTGTATTTGCTAGTATTGTATATCCGCTTGTGACTGGATCTACTGTTTCTATTTGTTGTTTGCAAAGTCTGCATTTATCTGTTGTGGTATTGGGATCTTTAATAATATGCTTGCTGTAATATCTGGTGTTTATTGTTTGATCCTGAATTGCAATCATGAATCCTTCCGTCTCACTGTATATATTGCCTTTTCTTAGCCATGTGTTGGATGCGTCTTGATCGATGTGTGGCTGTGTTAGATGATACGGGTGCTTGCCATGTAGTGTTTTCTTTTTCCAATTTACTTTGTTTGTATCTGTTGATATGTGATTTAAAGGGTTGTAGAAGTGGTTATGAAATTGCAATGGTGTAGCCGATATATTAATGAGTGATTGCTTTGTGTATTTTGCTAGTTTCTGCTCGTTCTAGAAAGAATTTTCTTAAATTGTCTACCTGTCCATAATGTAGGTTTTTTATGTCGATAAATCCCCTTCCTCCTTCCTTTCCGCTTAATGTCAATCTTTCTGTTGCTGAATGTATGTGATGTATACTATATCTGTGGCATTGTGATCGTATAAGTGTACTGAGTGCTTCTAGTTCTGTGTTTCTCCATTTCACTACTCCAAATGAATAAGTCAATATTGGTATAGCGTAAGTATTTATAGCTTTTGTCTAGTTTCTTGCTGTCAATCCCGTTTTCAGTATTTTTGTTAGTCTTTGTCTATATTTTCTTTTAGTTCTTCTTTAATATTTGTATTATCTATTCTTATTATTTGTCTGTATCATAGATATTTATAGGCATATGTTTTTTCCATCGCTTCTGTGGAGTCGCTGTGGTTATCCAATATGTAATCTTCTTGTTTAGTGTGTTTTCCCTTGACTATGCTATTTTTCTTACATTTGTCTGTTCCAAAAGCCATATTTCTATCATTGCTGAATACTTCTGTTACCTTTAGTAATTATTATTATTATTATTATTATTATTATTATTATTATTATTATTTCAAAAAGACTTTTCAATTATTTTACTGTAAAGGTTTAAAATTCGAAAACAGTAGGCGGCGTGCATTCGTATTACGCACATGGTCATTTTTATTTCGTAACAAAGCGTGCTCTGTATGTAAAGCTCCCTACTTGAGCCTGATAGCCGTGCAAAACTAATGTATAAGTAAACAAGACAAAAATATTTGATAAGAGAGGAGCTTTTCATGTGTTGACGCAAGAAAGGACAATGCTCTTCAGTGAAGACTAGCGATTCGAAACGCGACTATGAGAACTAACTGAACAATAGATCTACGAGTCTACATTTGAAGAGTAATAAAGAGTGCGTCATTGCCAAAAGAACGTGGGTAAAGCGCAAAACTATGGCATTTTGGAGTGCAGTGATTCGAGACAAGAAGAGGAATTCTGTATCATCTTGGACTGCAATGTTCGACGCGACCATCACAATGACACAAAGTAATGGCACAGCTTGCAGCATCACTCCACAACACAACAACAGTAACAAGTGTTGCAATAATGGCAACCGAGCATAGTTTGAAATTGCTGCTGTAGGCGAATCTTTTCAATTATTTGCCGTGTGACGAATTTTTCGTGAGAGAAGATTGCAATATTGCAAGTTTTATAGCTCCCAGTTTTGAGGACGTGACTAATACAGAATCGGTAGACATGGAACTAAAGGTAGAATTAAGTGCGAGTGAAACCTCAACGCCAGTGATACAAAAACGTGAAGAACTAGAGGGGGGCCCACTTAGCAGCAAAATCGAATACTAGTCACCTAAAAATAGCAGCCAGATATAATTACACAAATCAATGCGGTAATGGAAAATAAAGGGAAAAACGCACAAGAAAACGGGGAAAGTCAAGCGAAAATCGCAAAGGAAATTGATAAAAAATTAGAAAAAGCTAAAATGAAACCATTAACCAAGCCGTGAAAGAAATCTTATTATTCACCTGTCCACTGAGCTACGCAAGAACTTTTAACTGTCGAGCTTTTTTCGGATACGTGAAACTGTACAAACTAAAAACGGCCAAGATAACTGAAAAGATGGAAACGGGCTATTTCGTGAATGTGTGTAAACCAAAAAGGGTTGTTAATGATAATGGAAGGCAATTTGCATGCAAGAAGTAGATAGATACTTTAAAAAGGCACGACATCGAAACAAGATAAATCTGTCTCTCATGCATAATGTCACAATTGGCATGGAAAATCGGGTCAGTTGCTTGGCAGTTTCTAAACTGTGATCAAAATGTGCCGCATGATTCTATAGGACATGAGCCAGTTGCATTTCTATTAATCAGAGAGCCTGGCAGTTTAATCAGAGAAATTATAATGAACTTGAGTTATAAAGGAGAATTGTTTCAGCAGAACCCATGTTCAGTCTAAAGTAGGCTGATAAAGAAATTAAGAAATTTCCTCATGTTTACAAGTGTCTTTATAAAATTGTGTAAACCAGCCATCCGAACACCTTGGAAATGGAAAATGTGTGAACTGGAAGAATCTTCATAGGACAACATGTCGAAAACGCCCATACATACTATACAAATGAGGGAGAAGAGGAAAGAGAAGGAGAGGAGATCGACTACGATTTGACTGAGGATGATATATGCCAACAGAAAGCCTGAGTGGCACTTGCAAATAAAAGAAGTTTCAAATATTATGGACAGTGATTATTTAACAATTTTATACTGCTTGTGTTAAAATACTGTGTGTGTGTTAGGCTAACAGGAATGTAGACTGTCGTTATAATGAGTAGTGAAATTTTCCTTCTTTTGGGATTTTGTAATTGCAACACAAATAGCAGGAGTGTCACGCACAGCACGTGTTTCGATTTCTTGTCACGCATTATTTCCATTTTCAAGGGGCTGCCGACACAATAGCGGAGGGGGCTATGATGACCACGTGCACTGCAACCTGCTGAGAACAACGCACAGAGATATGCCCGTGCTTCCACAGCGCCATCCCATGCTGCCATCAAGACATCACATGCGCAGAAGGGCTTGTACAGGTCGCCAATCTTCAGACAAGACATGTCACTTGCACTCGCAGCCATCGATCACCGCCCAGGCTGTATTTCTCGATGTTTTTCAGCTACAATTACCACATTTTCTGCCCATTTTCACATTAGTTAAGCGAAAATAAATTCTACCTATCTTTTATTTTATGCGATCTAATAGCCTTGTACTATTATTCATATTATGCATCCTGATGGCATGTTATTTACTCTCGAGATACAAATATTTTTCATTTTTGCCTCTTTAGCTATAGATGTGGCAATATACATGCACTGATTGGAAATACTGAAATAGGTAGTAACCTAAACACTCTTGTATTTTATTTATTTTTTCATTTTTTCTACTGACGCCACCACAGTAAATTATTTTGATGATCACATGAGTAATCATTTTCTTGATTACTTCTACATATTGAGCAGTATATATATGCCGATAAAGTAGGGTGTTAGTGTAGGGTGAACGTGTTTGAATACAAAAGACCATTGAGGTATCGTAATATCACATCTTACGGAGGTATATTATTACACACACACAAAAAGTATTTTCAGTTACATGGTTTGCAAATAGTGTTTTTTCGATGACCATAACATCGGTACATTTATGTGAATATGCGTTAATAGTTGTATGATTATGATGAGCTGTGTGCTCTAGCAAAATTTTATTACTATTTAATCTTGTTACATGACAAATGATTTATATGTATATTCAATGCCTTCTTATCACATATATAAACAACAATGTAACGATTGTAATTCTCAGTGTGGAGACGACAAAATGAACTGTATGTGATGTTTCTATTGTATTACAGTACAACTCAGGACGAACCATCACTGGGTTGTTTATCGATTATTTCTTTCTGTAGGGATCTGGTTGCTGGATAAAAATTTCTGTGGGGTTTCTATTTTCTTTGTCTTTGGGTTTTCAAAAACATTTTCGGGTTTTTGAAGCGTTTCTGAAAATATTCTATTCAGCGTATATAAGCAGTACTGCTACCTTTGATGTCTTAATCTATTGATATTGCACTCCATACTTATGGCTAGTTTGTGGGACTTTCAGAGTCAAGTATTCTTTTGTCTGAGAAATCATTGTCTTGATGTTGGTGTGTGAAAGAAAGTTGGTGTTCAGTTTCCAGATGGAGCGGTCATGCACAGTAGCGTCACTGATAATTTTAGTGTCAACAATTTTGAAAGTGTTAAGGCTGTTTCTAGAGAGAAAGTACTTTATTAATTCTGTTATTTCGCAGAAAGCCGCGGGAGATTAGTCATGAGATTTATGGTAGAAATAATGTGATGTTAATGAATCAGCAACTCTTGTGGAGAAATACTGGCAGTACAATGTAAATGAAAAGGCTTCCGTGATCAGTGATTACCTGTCCGATTAACACAAAAGGCAATACAGTAACAGTTACTTCAGTGTGAATGTGGAACAAACATAGCTGTGAATACAAGACTGACAAGGGAACCTCCCCATCGGACCCCCCTCAGATTTAGTTATAAGTTGACACAGTGGATAGGCCTTGAAAAACTGAACACAGATCAATCGAGAAAACAGGAAGAAGTTGTGTGGAACTATGAAAAAAATAAGCAAAATATACAAACTGAGTAGTCCATGTGCAAGATAGGCAACATCAAGGGTAGTGTGAGCTCAGGAGCGCCGTGGTCCCGTGGTTAGCGTGAGCAGCTGCGGAACGAGAGGTCCTTGGTTAAGTCTTCCCTCGAGTGAAAAGTTTACTTTATTTTCGCAAAGTTATGATCTGTCCGTTCGTTCATTGACGTCTCTGTTCACTGTAATAAGTTTAGTGTCTGTGTTTTGCGACCGCACCGAAAAACCGTGCATTAGTAGACGAAAGGACGTGCCTCTCCAATGGGAACCGAAAACATTTGATCGCAAGGTCATAGGTCAACCGATTCCTTCACAGGACAACACGTCTGATATATTCTATACGACAATGGTAACGGCATGTGCGTCACATGACAGGAATATGTTGTCGACCCACCTAGCTTGTACACTTGGCGAATGGGTAAAAAGATTCTTCTACCTTGCCCGATTTAGGTTTTCTTGTGGATATGATAATCACTCCCAAAAAAGTGATGAAAACATAAGAGTTTGTCACATAAATTGCAACAAATGAATGCAACAGTTTCACAGTCGCACAGTTTTCCCTTTGCTCAGTCAAAACGTATGTTTTAACTTTTTTAAATTTTTTCGCGTTTAGACCGTCGTGTGTTTCGATGTTTCTTTAGGTGTAGCGTCCCCATACTACAGCGCAGTTACCTCGCATCGAACGGACGGACGGACAGATAATAATTGTCTGAAAATAAAAAATTAAACTTTTTACCCGAGGGAAGATTTGAACCAAGGACCTCTCGTTCCGAGGCTGCTCACGCTAACCACGGTACCACGGCGCTCCTGGACTCGCACTATCCTTGATGTTGCCTGTCTGGCACATGGACTACTCAGTTTGTATATTTTGCTTATTTTTTCATAGTTCCACACAACTTCTTCCTGTTTTCTCGATTGATCTGTGTTCAGTTTTTCAAGGCCTATCCACTGTGCCAACTTATAACTAAATGTGTGGGGGGTGCGATGGGGAGGTTCCCTTGTGAATGGGAATACGCACTGTTAAGGAAGTGTGTTTCTTGCTAATGGGACAATAAAACAAAGTAAGCTGACTTGTACTGTTATTATTATTTCAAAGTGGCATTTTCCATTCTTTAGCTGAATAATTGGAATATTCGAAAACAGTAGGATACACATTCGTGTTAGGACATGGTCAGGTTTATTTTGTAACAAAATATGTTCTCTATATAAAGCTCTCATACTTCAGTACGACAGCAAAGCAAAATTAATCAAAAATAACCAGGAAAAGCGTTTAATAATGAGACAGGAGCTTTACAACATTAGTGGCGTTTAAAAAACATGAATTTTCAGAGGATTACACATGGCAGTGGTTGAAGCCAGAATCCGTTTAGTTTTGAGCAATGTGTGGCGCAATGCCATTGGCATTCACCATTTCCAGCGTTACTCGCTCACTATTTCATCCTAGTAATATGCAGGAAGCAGGTTACAAGATTTGGCTATAAGACTCGGCTGTGCGGTTAGTCTCTGTGGTCCAAGGGGCCAGTGAGACGATGGGGCAAATAAATGCACCACTGGTGTGTGGTGTAGGGTGGGTGGGGGTGACCTGCGATGTACGACGCGTCTGACGCGGGGGTGTTGAGGGGCCTGAGCGTCGCACTATTGGAGTCATTCCATGATGACCTCCAAGCTGGCCAGGGTGATGGCTGGCGCATGCATTTGAAATGTCGTTGCGTTTAGCCTAGTGTGGTGGCATTTGGTTGGTTGGGTGCTTCGGAATGAAAGGGACTAAACTGTAAGGTCATCAGCCCCTTCGTCCATTACGTGGCAAACCAGGAGTGGTTGTCAAAGCAGGCGAAAGAAAAGTTATGGAAAAGTGTAGCTCACACAATTAAAAAAAAAAAAAAACAAAACATCAAGATAAACTCCCAGAAAAAAGACAGCTAGTTGATGAAGCAAGGGTTCGAATTCTGTTCGAGTACCCGCAGTAGTCCTCACGTGGCCGTTTAGTTTAGGAGTACGATTTGCGCGTATACCACTTTCAGACTATCTAGGCACTAGGGCAACCTGATAATTCCTGCAGTTTTTTAAGAGCGGTTGTTGAAAGTTGGAATAAGTCACATCTGGGAATTTGAGTCTGTACATGCGATTGCTGTTAAGATCTCGTCAACAAATTTTCCTAGAACATTTGGACTGGAATCCTGTAGTTACGCTTAATTATCAGTTTACGTCCAGTTTCTGTTCATTACACTTCTGGAATTGCCATACACATTACTGCTTGCTGTGTGCAGCATTTTCTGATATCAGTATTATGGAGCCCCAACAAATTACAGGCTGATTTACGTCTTTGTGAACGTCGCATACATCGAGTAGGACTTGCTAAGTGTCTATTGCGTTCGCTTGATTTAAAGCCCTTTTATTTTGGTATTTTTCTTCTCTTTGTTGGCTTATCAGGAGTGAGGTACACATCACTCCAATTGTCACCAAAGCTAAATGCTCCAGTCAACCATACGTTTCACAGCATGTAGCATACGCCAGCATATACAGCAGAGTCAGATAGTTATTGTCATATTGGAAACATATCCAGTGTCTGAGCACCTGTTACCAATCAGAACACGTCTTTAATAATACGTGATTCGTGTAGAGTTTTTATTCATTCTCATAAACGGTAAGATGCCTCGTCCGCGAAATTTTAAATACATATGCTTAAAAAAATCTGTGTATTATCAGGTCAACTTTTATGTCATACTTCATACACATTTTCGTACGAGGCGCATGAACATGTCTGTAATAAACTGCTCGTCAAATGTCAATGGATCCATTTTGATGAAACTTCTCACAGTATTGGATATAGTTCGAAATTGCGAAACGCACTCCAAAATGAAAAGATAAATTTTTCTTGGTAATGTAAACCGTCTCAGTATTTCTGTGTCAAAGTCATATCAATGTTCTCACTTCGAAATGCCCTGGAGATAGATTTGAAATTTAAACTAGAACAGCAGCGCAAGGCTTGACTGTCAAGAATCTTATGTCACCTTCTCTCCTCCTGCAGCCAGGAAAATTCTCGGGGCGAAAATTTTTACCACCACCAGGAATCTAAATAGCTGCACTAATCTGTTTCAGCAGATATATGTGCAGTAAACAATTCCAAAAACGTCATTTGTGTTGTTACAGGCTGTAAAGTTTGTGAGACAAATGATAAAAGGTTATGATACGTAAGGTTTACCTCACCAACGTTCCGGTTTCGATACGAAGACAGATACGGAGTGACTGTTTTAAGGCACAAGCGCTAACTTGAGAGGGGGCGTCAGAACATCCAAGTGCAAAATTTGTATACTGGGTTAAAGTATACGATAATACTCTTAGTAGAAAAACGTTTCGGTAATTTAGGGACCCGCAATAAACTATTTGCGAGATAGCGGCGGAAGCGTGGTTACGAGCCGCTATCTGGTCTCAGCATGAAATGTGGCCCCAGTTAGTACAAATGTATTTGAAAACACTTTTTCACATGCGACTGGGCTCAAATTTCACCCTCAAAGCCTACCTTAGCAAAAATTAAGTACTACTTTAGGACGTCAGATGTTACAAATTACTGTACAGTTGTGTGTATGAAGGCGTTTGAAGTGTCGCCCTCGCATTTGGGGTAAATATTGCACTTGTCTCTGCAGTGAGTTACAAATTCTTCCAAACATCTCCTGGATCATCTTGTAAATCTTGATAAGACCGTACAACTCGTTATTCCAGTTCTTCAAAGACAGTACTGTACACTCCATTTTTGAGATGATACAAGACAGAACATTCCCAAGAAGTGAGGTTGGTGACGATGGAAGCCAAGGTACAGAGTATGTTTGACTTGGACCGTATTGGCGTGTTGTATGTGATATCGGTAGCGAGTTCATCTATGTCCCATTATGTATGTATCACTTTCCTTAACGTTGAGCTGGGTAAAAAAGGGCAATGGGTGAAACTTGAGACCAATTAATGGAAATTTGAGAGGAAAGTCTACTTCAAATAAATTTATACTACGACATTCTTTCATGCTGACGCGTGTGTGGCAGTTAGTAACCTCACATTCGCAATTCTCTCGCAAACGGCCTGTTTGCGGTCCCTTGTTTACTGAAACATTTTTGCTTCTGTTATAGTATACTGTCAAAGTGCTATTTCCCGCTATTAATCGTGATCTACCCGATTTATATAGCTAAAAATCTTTTCCGCCACAAGTTTTTAAAGAGTGGTCTCACAGGTATTATCTTAAAAGGAGTTGGGTTCTTTCTTCTGTTAATAATTACCAATGAAGTGAAATGTAGAAATCTGTGTTACGAAGGAATGTAAATGTGCTACTTATTTTAAAAGAAAAACAACCCACTTCCACAATCTCTAGAATAATACTTATTTTTAAAGGCCTTATTAACAGCCCACGGAAAGGAAATCAATATCTGTGGGATGGGCGACAGATGATGCATCGCCTCTAAAAACGTTCTCGAACCGGCCGTGTGTATACTAAGCTGTCAATTTCATTTTTCAGGTCGCATTTTTAGAGCATGGCTGACTGTTGCTTAACGTCAATTCCAGCACATACAGATACATTCATTCTGCATTGATGAAATCATTCACTCACGACGGCTTTGTTGTCCAGGTTGGGCACGTTGAGGATTGATGAAAACTAAAGAGCAATTTTGCTTCTACAGGTATATACACTTACAACTAACTTCACTATTACCTATGGAAATTCTTTTCTTTATGACAGATGCACCATCGGCGCTACCCCCCTCAAGAACTGACTACTTCGTTGATTAGTGTCTGAGGCATAGAGTGGTGTACTAGTTCTAAGACTCCGGTTCATGTTCAAAGCTATCTCAGGGTCTAAAAGTTGCTTGCTAATTATTCGTCCTTTTACTGTCCGTATCGACGTTATAAAATTAAAGTATACGATTGGCTGTTGAAATTTCCATCCCATCACAGGGCAGCTCTAGAAAGGCTCGACCTAGGAACACGAAAAAAAGAGACCGTGTGGCCAGTATTCAACGGCAGTTTCCCGGATACGCGCAATAGGCTTGGTGGGAAAGGGGACAGGCACCCTCGTCAACAGTGCTACTCTCGGCACGGTGACGCAGCTCTATTTACTAGAGATCGCTTTAAGAAGCTGTTTGGCAACCTCTGTTGCTTTGTTGTGTTTGTTTCTCCTTAAATGATGCTAATTTTTCCAGTTATGAGCAGAACGTTAAATCTTGCAACTCTTCTCACGCAATGACAACGCAACTGGAACCGCCATAGGGCGGTTCAGTATTAAAACAACTCGCAACAATAATTCGGAATGTTGTTAGGCGACTCAAATGTTAAGCGATACACCAAAAATCCACCAAAGGGATTCGATCCGTGGTCGGTCTGAGGATGTTTTCCCGTCGCATATAGCTTCGTCCAGCTTCGGCCAATGTTCTGTTCAGATGAAAAATACCTAGCTACACAGTGTAGAGTAGGTAAGTTTTAAGGTAGGAGGAGGGCAAGGGAATGACAAACTCCAATACGAGCAGATCTGGCAGCGCAACGTTGTGTTCACACCACCTATTGGGTTGATAAAGCTTTATCACTTTCCTGTCCCGTTTACAAGGAACCCACAGCCGTCGTTAGCTTGGTGTTTTTTTGTCATTAACTTGGGTTTGCAGAATTGTTACAATAGTCCTGAACGTTAAATCAGATTTCTCGGAGAAAGTTTCTTTTTTCGGTTTTTACTACACATCTCTTAAAACTATTCCTGTTTCTCATCCTCGTTAACATTGCTTCTTAACTATTTGAATTCAAAATTTATGAAGTTTCTTCCCGCCATTATGTTTATACGTCCTGATTGTGACCTCTACTTCCTTTGTTACCCTACTAGATACGTCTCGTACTGAATATTGATTTTCTTTAACTTTAAACGATGCACATTCAAGTAATTCCTTGCACACAATTTCCTCTGTTTGTGAGAGACCACATTTTCATATATGAGTGACCACTTTATCACAGATCTCATTTTATTCCTTTAACATGAACCGTTTTTCTGTAATTTTATGGTCGACCCAGAACAAGAGCGTAAATTTCCTCTGCTTTACAACATTCTATCGTATTTACGACCTCTCAGGTATTCAAAATCACTTTCACAGCCACGAGCACAGAAAATTCTCAAAAACCGTCTGCTTGCTTTCGCTTAACATTAAAATCAACTTCCATAATGTATGTTGATCATCGAAATACAATCTTTCCCAACTACGCAATGCGACGCACAGAAAGAAACGTGCAGAGTTAAGTTAAATTTAAAGAACTGTTAGTACGACTGCTTAGTTAGAATCTTCTTCAGAAGACTGGACAGCCTGGAGAACTACCCGTGAAAACCTGCCTTTTGGCAGAACACTAATGGCGATGATTAGTTGGAATTAGCTTGATGGGCAAAGTAAGAGTCCTTTTGCAACAATATGTATAAAACTTGGGAAATGATAATTTTATTAAGCTTATAACAACAATCGTGTCCTTATCTACAATACGTGTCAAGGCAAGTTATGGAGTACCTTTTCGTTGGACTCTGGGCACTCTCGTCATAGTACTTAGCTTTCATTCACATTTTTACACACACTGCATTCGCCAAACTACCTAATAATGGGGAGTTCTTCACTATGGTGGCTAGACGAGACGCTTATCATCGTCTGCCAAATTAAGCGGCGAGGCTTTAGAGAGAAAAAAAAAAAAAAAAAAAAAAAAAAAAAAAAAAAAAAAAAAAAAAAAAAAACAAGACAAATAAGTTTATTACATTGTTAGGAGTTCCATCATAGTTGCTCCCGGTCGTTGCCGTATCGTCTGCACAAAACCACAAGGCAAGCATTAATGGGTTCGCTTCGGTTTCTAGACTACATAGATAGCCATCCAAAGGCTATTAAAAATTGCAATGTTCACTGATTATACAAGCATGTTAATCAAGAACCGACATTAAACCGTACCATTCATTATTCGGGTCAAAGTTGGACCGACCTGCAAATATTTCATAGCAGTTAAGATTTAATCTTATAAAGACGTCCTCCAACAAATAATCAGAGAAAACCGGAATGCAATATGGCGCGAGTCTTATAAAACGGAAAGGCAAAGATTAGCCCAAGTAAAGGCGGTACTGGTGACTTACCTTCTGTCATGAGAACATCAATGCTCCAGAAGATTAAATACGAGTATATTAGATGTCACGCTAAAAAAGAGCACAAACTGTTCATAGCATTTGTAGATTTCTGTATAGCTTTTCACCCGAGTTGATTGAAATACACTATTTCAGATTGTGAAAGTAGCTGCAATAGACTACAGGGGGAGATGCGAGACTACAGGGGGAGAAAGATTATCTACGACTTTTACAGAAACCATATTGCAGTTATTAGAATCAAAGGACGTAAAAGGGATGCAGCAGTTGGATGGAGAGGGAGAGAGTGCTGTAGCCTTTCCCAATGTTATTCAGTCCGAACACTGGGCAGTAGTAAAACAATCTGTCTTTACAGAACTACAAAGAACGTAGATCTGTTTAAAGGTTTACATCTATTGGTGGAAGTATCAGTATGTTGAAAACTCTATTAGTCCTAATGCAATTTAAAACAAAAATTACCTGCTAGTAACAAAAAAAAAAAAAAAAAAAAAAAAAAAAAATAGATATTAATGACCACACGCTAAACTCTTACTGCAAAATAGGTACTAGGAAAAAAACTGATCTGCTGAGGTCATCGGTCCCTAGGCTTACATACTACTCTAACTTAAACTAAGCACAATACATACATCAATGCCCGAGGGAGGACTCCCACGGAAGGAGCCTCAGACCGCGCGCGACCAGAAAGTAAGACGTAATATTAACACAGTCTCTCAGATGCGCTCACTCAGTCACACCACGCTAGACTACATTGAAAATTATATAGGCAATTTCCAATTATGCTGTTGTGCCATTTTGCAGAGACTGGTACAGGCCAATTCTTTACACTAGAATGGATGTAAAGAGGTTTTCAATGGGCAAGTCATTGGCTTTATCAATACTTCCAACCACTAGCTAACAGTCACTTCAGAGAAAGTAAGCAAGAAGCACGTTGTGTCATGGCATACTCTAGGCAGTCCTTCGGTTCAGTAATTTGTTAAGGGTCTAAGACTCAGACACTCAGACCACTTTCTGTTATTACCAGTGTCCTGACACCCAGCATAAATATGGTACTTTTCCTTGCATTTATAACTTTTGTGCAGTATCAGAAATGCATTGGATGATTTTATCTGCCCTACTCGTATACGGTCTATAATTGAGAGTAAGAACTTTTGTTCCCCGTTAATCTCTCACCTGTTTCAAGCTCTCTTGCTAACCCTTACAATAAGGCGTACAGCCCCTCCCCCACCCATAAGAATTTTTACAATAAAATATATCTTATTTTTTATACCACTTATACATATTTACAAACTCAGCGCGGTGTAGAGATAGTGGTGTAAAGTGCCTGGACATTTATAAGCTGGGGCAAATGCCCAAAATCCGTAAATGTCTGGGCATTTTAAAGATTAACTGATATGCAGTACTTGTAAAACAAAATTAAGCTGATGTATTGAAACATGTTTTGCAGCACTGCTGCTCTATTGGTTGGATAACCAAGTTGAAAACGGTGCTTGAGGGTTAGGGGATAGTTACTAGGGGAAATAAATTGGACTGTAAACATAACTTTTTACGATCAAGTCAAATCTTGCGGACAATATATAATGAAAAAAGAAAACAACTCTGAAGTTTAAAAGTAATTTTTGAAACAAAGTACAGTTTATATTAAGTAGCTAGCCTGTAGGTAGTATTTTTACTTATACTACTGCAAACGAATTAAAAAAAACTTTCTCTGTCTGTTTCTTGATCTTCGTAAGTTAAAGAATCATGAAGTTCCGACTCGGCCTCAGATTTATTTTGAATCTGATTCCTCGCTGACTACTGAGTTCCTTTCCATTTTGTCTTCGCTTGGACTTTTCAGTTTTTCCTTGGAATCAACAGGTTTAGCTCGTCTCCTGCTTCATTCATCAGCTTGCAGTTATAGGAGAGGTAGGTTAGTTCTGCAGCTTTTCTGATGCGACACTTTTTTACTGTGGAGCCATCCAAAAGTGCTAAAGGAAAGCACTGTAGCAGCAGATGTAAGTGGTGGGCCCGGAGTTTTAAGGCAACTACTGCCATTTCACAAGTTCGCCTTAAACCTCACGACCACAATAAAGGATTTTCACGATTATCTTTGTCTTCCTTAAGGGTAGGGACCTACTCCATTCCACATAAATTTGTTTCATATCTCACTCTGAATCTTAACTGCACTTCGTTATTCTTGGTACTGTTTAACCTAAACATCAAACGGCTTTGTTGTTTTTAATGTACCAAACAGACGGTCAGGTGGTAACTTTAATATCAGGAGATGTGAAGTCCTCTTGTTCAAGAATATCGAGAAAAAACAGGCAAATTGTCGTTAATCCTAAACTATCTGGATAGAATATGACCAGTGCTGCACTCTTAGGCAAGCACGTTACCGTAAAATAATGGTCTATAGAAGAGCATCAGTTTGTTTGTTTGAAACGGCTGTATTTTCGTCAATGTACGTGGCAAATTTAGAACACCTGAGTTGATTTAGGTTAATGTGAACTAGGCTACCTATTCTGAGAGATGAATAACGTCAAACCAATTTCAAAAACAAATGCAATACACTGCTGTCATAGAACGAAGTTGTGAGTAGCTCTTCTGTTGAATTACCCTAATCTTATATTTCTGTCATTTAAACCATTTGTTTCTAATGACTTGATTGGCAGAAAGACGAATCAAACGTCGTACACGCTATAGAGAAGCTCTTGATGAAAACAGTACATTCACATTACTGAAATGAAATTTGTTTCAATATATGAAAAATCTACCTCACTTCTGTTTATTTTCAACAACACTCAAAGGCCCAAAATTTCCTCAAAGTAGCTATGAATAAGCAATGAAGTCTGAATTCAATGAAATTGCATCGTATGTCTCGCAGCCTTTTCGGTTAATACCTCATCTAAGTAGCGCGACAGTTTCGGCGCTTATTTTTTTCAAGCAGCTCACTATTTGTTAATTATTTGCTTGTTTCCATGTCGTCATTTGTTGTCAGGGGGCTGAATCAACCCAGCGGATACTGACAAGCTTCGAGGCTACCGAGGTACTCACTAACTTGTGATTCCTCTCCATGTCAGTCGAATAATCATGTTTAAACGAAACGATACAATTTTTTCCAATGCATTGTTTAGTGTTGTAACATACTCTACCCAGTATTAACACCACGTAAAACCTTTGTCACTCAGCCTATGACCTCACTGGGCAAGGAGTCCAAGCCTTTTATTCTCATTATTTCGAGTAACTTTGACATAAGAAGTACGTTAATCTTCTCGAGTTCGTGAGATATGCTATGTGATAACAGAATTTAGAACCTCTAATGTGCTTTAATTTCCCATTCCCAGCAGCGACTTTCCCCACACGAATCAAGAGCCTTGCTGAGGTCGCGTGTGTGTGTGCTACAGATACAGACCTACCTGTCTGCGCACAGGTCAGACTAAGGCCCTCCTCACACGGGGATACTTTAAGTCTCCGAGCGGCTGAGATACTCTGCAACTAAGATACCCGGCATGTGTTATTAGGTGCGGTCGTTCACACGGGGATACTTCGGTAGTGGCGTTCCAGAGTCGCCAAGACTTTGATAGTATGCAACCCAACGCGCTAATCGCCCAGTCTTTCAGTTGCATTCGTATCACTGGGTTGCGCAATGTGCGAACAAATGTTTAATTTTAAATTCGTGGGAAAAGTGAAGAAACATCGGGAACTATAAAATTACAAATTGAAAGAGTATTCAAGGAAGGACGTGACAGAGAAAGCATGACGCGAAGAGACAAGGAGGTTAATCTATCAGGTAAATTCATTGTCATTAATTAAAATTTTTAACATAATATAAATACGCCCTACTTACTATGCTTTACGATCTGTTTGCGTAAGTTGTTCACCACAACCGTATTGGGGAAGGACGTCACAGAGAAAGCATGACACGAAGAGACAAGGAGGTTAATCTATCAGGTAAATTCATTGTCATTAATTAAAATTTTTAACACAATATA